>NC_090442.1:640757110-643157110 GCF_031143425.1 Pleurodeles waltl | reverse complement strand
AGGTATCTATAGTTAGGATCTAGTTTCCATAGAAAAAGCGTTTTTGGACCTGCCAGTATCTTTGGCACCGTTTGATCAATCTTCATGACATTTTCCAAAAAAAAGTGTCTTATAGGATCCTGTTGCACATGGAAAGTTTTGGTGTGATCTGTCAAGTGGGGGCCTAGGGAGGGGGGGTAAAAAAATTGCATATCCCAGGCCGAACTGCTGAACGGAACTACAGACCACCTCCCCGGGGCAAGATACATTTATAATAGTGGGGGGCTCCTGTGGACCCCCCGGACCGCCTGCATTATATGCGGGAGACCCGCGCAGTCCGCGTACCCTGGGGACCACCACCTCCCCAGGGCAAATTAGTAAAAGAATATGAGGAGGGTCCCGGGGACCACCACTTCCCCGGGGCTAGATTTTCAAGTTATGCGAGGCAAAATACTATTAAATTAGTGGGGGTCCTGTGGATCGCCATCTTCCCAGGGCTTAAATCAAATTAAAGCAGCCTCCCTGAGGACCAGCATCTCACTGGGGCCAAATATGAAGATGGAGGAGGAGCCTACTGCCTCGTGAGGCCATGAATGACCCTGGGGACCGCCACCCCCCCAGGGCCGGCTTCTCCTACCTCCAGAGGTGCTGACAGTTCCCATCAAGCAAAAGCAAAGATAACTCTGCTTTCAGCAAGCGGGAGCTGTCAAACAGCTCCCGCTTGCTGAAAGCGAAGTTTTCATCTCTTTCCATGCACGCAAACATGCATGCAGGGAGAAAGATGAAAACATTGCTCCTGCAAGCAGGGAGCTGCTATTTAAAGCAGCTTCCTGCTTGCAGGATCAATGCCGGCTCCCGCAGGAGACAGGAGCTGGCGTGAACTGCTGGGGCAATGAGATTATTCCCATGGTCACCAATTTTTTTATTTTATTTTAAATTTCAAGGTGGACTGTAAATCTGCAGTTCCATCTTGAAAAATATTTAAGAAAGAGGCTCAAAGACAAAGTTACAGACACACAAGGTCACTGGAGACATTTCCTCACCATCCTTTATGCAACTGTTGTGAATGAGATGCACTATATATATATATACCCAATGAGTTAACTTAGTAGAAAGTACTCCAGTTGCATAGACATTCTGAATAAAACTGTGGCTTCTTCTTGAATAAATACACAGGGCAGGATTCATTCTGGCATGACACTCATTTGACAGAAATGAAACATCAATGGAAAGCACTTGCAAATATAAACAAAGCAGGTGCCCGAGTTCAAGGTCCACTTCTGTAAAGTACTAATTATCCTAATTTCTTGCACATAGTCAAGGCAAAGCAAGTGTTTTTTCTCTACATTTCCACCTTGAAAATTTATGTGTAATCCTTGATGGAGGTGTTTGTATCCTTGCTTTTTTCAAGCACAATGTCTTATGTAGTGACTGTGATGCGTTGGTTCTTTTTTGTCAACTGCTGCTAAGACCCAATTCCTGCTGTGCACGGCCGAAGGCCACGCGTGACACAGGGTTGAGGTATTTATAGGGGATTGGCAAAAAGGGCCTGTGGGCAACCCCCGCTATTCACAGCCAGTGGTTGGGTTAATGTATAGTAATTAAAATTACTTTACATTAATAAAACTATAGAAAGTCTCTGAAATATCCAAAGGTTACAGGGACGATATTGTTAGGAAATAGAATTAAAAAAACATAGAAATTCACTTAAAAAAAACAAAGGTTACAGAGACGTTATACTTAAGCTCACATTTTAGATGTACTCCTGCCCTTGCCATGCACTGATAATTACTCCAGACATTACAACACTCATGACATCTTTTATAACATCATTGATATCACTGTAACATTTGCAGTAATATTATTTATGAAAAACTGTGCATTGAGAAGGCACTAGTTATAGTTACTTCAGATAACTTTAATTTAACTAATTATAACAGGTGAATTTCTATGGTTTTGTATGGTTAAAATTTAAGCTTATCTATGACGCCCCTGTAACCTTTGTGAATTCCCATGTTTTTCAAAATTCTATTTCCTAACTATAACGTCCCTGTAACCTTTGTTTTTTTTCAATGAATTTCCATGGTTTTTTTGCACCCTAATATTCATTACTATACATGAATCCAACCACTGCCGTACATGCATGGCAGCAGTTGGCCGCAGAGCCTGCAACCACCGAACCTTTTGCTGCGCACAGTGGTGGGGTTGGCTGCAGGCCAGGACCTATGGCCAACCCCAACCACTAAACCCGAAGGCCATGCATAGCGGCAGTTGACCCTGTGGCCAATTCCCCTAACCTCCCAACCCCATGCTGCGCACAGCTTTTAGCCACGCGGAGTGGTAGTTGCCCGTGTGGCCCCGTCCCCTAGTCGATTTCAGCCCTGTGGACCCCTTCACCGGAGCCCAGACTTCTAACATTGTTCTTCTGGGGGAAGAGGACCACAAGTCCCCTTTCCCACAGCTGATTTTGGCCCTGGGAACCCACATCCCCCAGGGCCCAAAATTAATATATATTTCTTTCTGGGGAAGGGGGCCATGTGACCCCCCTCCCTGGTCCAATCTCGACCCCAGGTACCCCATCCACAGGTCCCAGCTTTAAAAAAAAAAAATTGGGGGGGAGGGGGACTTCCCGGCCCACCTTCCCTGTCTGATTTTGGCACTGCGGACCCCAACCCCTGGGGCCCAGCGCTAATGTTATTTTTTTCCTGGAAAGGGGGGCCACGTGGCCCCGTCAATGGCCCAATCTGCAGCCCTCCTCCCCAGAAAAAGAAATATATTACCGCTGGGCCCCTGGGATGGGTCCCTGGGGCCAAAATCAGTGAGAGGAGGGAGGCACGTGGTTACCCTCCCCCCCCAAAAAAAAACATTGTAGAATGCTGGGCTCTGGGGGATGGAGTCCCCGGGGACAAGATCGGCCAGGGGAGGGGGGCCATGTGGTCCCCCCCAAAAATTACATATATTAACGCTGGGCCCTGGAGGATGGGGTTCCTGGGCTGAAATCAGCCAGGGAAGAGGAGACGCATGGTCCCCTTCCCCCCATAAAAAAACATTTTAGAAGGCCAGGCCCTGGGATGGGGTCCTCTAGCCCGAAATCAGCTGGGGGAGGGGGGACCAGGGAGAACTACGACCAACTCACTCTGCGCATGCTGTCCAGGGTAGGGTTGGTTGATTAGGGGGGGTTGGCTACAGGGACTGGCCTCAGGCCAGGCCCTGCATCAACCCCACCACCCTGTGTGGCACAAGGGTTGGTGGTTACAGGGGGCTGGCTGCGCAGGATGGGGCAGTGGTTGGATTAGCGTATAGTGATGAAAAGTACTCTACGTTAAAAAAAATATAGAAATTCACTGAAAAAAACAAAGGTTACAGGGACGTTATAGTTAGGAAACAGAATTAAAAAAATATAGAAATTTACTTAAAAAAACAAAGGTTACTGGGACGTTATAGTTAGGCTCACATTTCAAATAGGGGTGGGTGGTGAGCTCTGCTTCTCTGACGGAGGTAATGGAGTTTTTGACACTCTGTGCTCCACCAGAGCGAAAAACTCTGCTAGCCCCGGCATCGGAGCGGAGCTCACCAGTGTACCCTGGCTGGACCTAGCAGCATTGAGAAGAATTTGGCCCTCATCACAGTGTCTCTTCTATGTGCCCCAGGGGCACTGGGCCAAGACATTATTTACATATGAGGTGGGGTGTGCTTGGAAAAAAGGAAACTTGCAGAGAGAGCTCCACGGAAAAGAACCTGTCTCCTCAGACTCCCTGAACTTTCTCAAATATAGATTGTTAGCCCCGGGGATCGTGCCCCGTGTAATAAAATGTCAGCCGCAACTTTCTAGTCAGGTTGCAGCCAGCCAATTAGAGTGCTTTTATTTGCACGCGCATTCACAAAAAGTCACATATATTTGTGATTTATTTGCAGCCAGAGTTATACTAATTTATTTTCCCTTTAATATCTAAAATACTACTGAACAGATTTACACCAAATAAGTGAAAGCGTGATCTGCAGACCGAACGCCAGCTTTCTGCCAAATTTGGTTTAATTCCGTCCAGTGGTTTGGGCTGTAGTCATGTTCAAACGTCCTATGGGAATTAACTTGGGAAATGCAACTTTTTTTACCCCCCTTTTTCTCAGCCCCAACTTGATAGATCATCCCGAAACTTTCTGTGAGCAGCAAGAATCACCGGAGCAATTGTTTGGGGGAAATTATATTAAGATTCCTAAAACAATTCTAAAGGTATAGGCAAGTCAAAAATGCTTTTTTCTATGGAATCATGGTCCTAACTATAACTACCTCATGGTACACATATATATATATATAACATATATATATATATAAATCAATATATATCACTCACATCTGTACCACCGAATATACCGCTCCAAGGGCCAGAATCACAGCACCGCTGACACCGTCATCTGTTTTAAAACGTTTTTATTCTTATTTTATTGCCAGTGCTTTCATAAAGTGCAGTGCAAAAGAAAGGGGAAATTTAGGTCGCCGCATTTCGGCACTATGCCTTCGACTGGACCATGGAGTCCTATGGTATTGATAGTCACATTTTAAAGTGTCCTCACAGTGCAGTCCCTCCACCATTTCCATTAACAAACTAGAGTGTATATCTTTGCTTTCTACTTTGTCATAATTTCGGCGCCATAGTTCTTTTAATCCCTTCAAAGGACCTGCCACCCATAATGTGAATTTCAAAGGGCAAGATATTAAATCACATGTGTTTTATACGGACTACAAAAGGTCGGGAGCATGAGTCCCATTTATCGCCGTTCAACAGGAGGGAAGATCACACCAGGACAAGAGACCATGGACTGTTAGTCTCCCTGTTGGGGAAAGGAAGGTACCATAACCAAAGAAGTCAAGATCACCTGGCCTGAGCCTGGAACACCAGCCTTCTGTCTGTCTGACAAAACCAGTGGATCCTTTGAGGAAGAGTGCTTGAAGGATGCGAAGCCCAGCAGGTATCTTGCCGTGTTGATACCAGTGAGCAAAGAATGATGGATCTGGTCCAGTCGGGCACGCTGCAAGGAACCAGTCAGCGACCCCATAATCATGTGGGTGCCACCATGAAGTAAACGATGTTGCCCTTGTGCAGAGTCAGTCAGAGACTCCTGTATGCCAGGTGGGGGCAACTGTGAAATGAGGGCTGCCACCTTTGAGTGGAGAAAATTGGCCTGTGCGCCAGGAGGAGGTAACACTGAGGCAGGGTCATTGCCCTGGATCATTGTGCCCAGGCTGCTGTGAAAAACATTTATCAATTGTGAGGAGCCCCAGAGAAGGACATCTAACATCATCCCCTGCCGATTTGCTGCTATTTTGGGATCAGAATACAGCACACCATCCAGCACACCCTGGATAAAAGCAGAATTGATTATGGCTACTTTCCTGTTTAGACGGTCTTACAAGTTCAGGGTTTGTTCACTCTCACATGTATTACAGTTTTACCATCTATTTCTTAGTGTCAAAGGAAGTGCATATATATTTATTTGAAGGTGCAGTTTCTCTGCCCACTTGTTCAGTTGTTTTTGCTGTAGCATATGTCAAAACGAAGCCTGCTTATGAGAAGAGTGTTGCTTGTGGACAAAGCTGTCTTGCATTGTGAGGCTTGAACACAACTATCCTGAATTGTGGAGCATGCACCTGGGAATGTGTGTTACAGTAAAAGCCATTCACAAGGACCTGTACTGGAAGCACAAGCCTGGAGGTTCACGCTGCACCCTGAACCACAAGGGATGTGAGCCTATCACAAGGTTGGCTGTGGGTAAGTCACAAAATGAAGACAGTAGGACATAATTAAATCTAAAATACTCTTGGCTTTGCCCGGACTGTGCTTATTTGTGTGTCATACTCATATGCTCAGCTGAGTTTGTGGGTCTAGTATGCAGCACCAATACTCTTTTTCCCAGCTGCTGTTGTGGCTGTAAGTTGCAGTCATGGGCATTCTAGAGTTCTGAGGCTTACTGTGCAATAATACAGTGTTGCAAAGTGATCCCTTTTTGGGGGGTCACCCCCAGTGTTTAATTTTCTTGGGACTCAGCTACGGGCAATCTTGAATTCTGACAATGGGACACTGCTATCCAATACCTAGTGTGTGTGCTGTGACCCCTAAAATGTCTTTGAAAAGGCTTAAACCTGATTGGCACATTTAACTTGCCAACAAGGCTAGAACAATAAAGGGGGCAGTAGTACACTCGAGGCATGGAAAGATAAATGCCTCTTGTGGGCTGCAGCACCTGTAATGCCACTCACTACAGTGGCAGTGCGAACATGTCTTCTAGCCTACCCTGTGTGGCCTGACAGCAGCAGCTTGCACTGTGCTTCACAGACCTGGCAAAACTACACCTTTGATAGGTAGGAAACCTGATTTTAAATATTAAATGTCACCCCAAAGCGCAACTTGCTGCCCACAAGAAATGGTGCATATATATAAGAGTGGAACATGGGTGACATTACAAAGATCATGTTCCCTCGGTGACTGGACGCAAAACAACAGTGTCACTTGTCAGACTGTACCTGGTACATCAGAAAAGTCAAAGAATCTATTATAACTTTAATCTATAACTTTTGACCCATACCAGCTACAGTCTGTATTCAAAGACGTATTTGTATATTTAATAAAAAGTCAGTTTAATAGTAGGTTGGACTTTGATGGAAACTGTGGGGATTTGGGGTGTACTATATTGTATGGCTGTAAATTTGCAAATAGAATCTTAGGTCCAGTTAGGTAAGTTTACTCAGCTTTAAGCTCAACCCTGGGTAGCTGTGGCTGAGAGCAGTAAGATTTAGGAACAATGTAACACCAAACAACAGAATAAAAAAGCCACACAACACAAAAAACAGTACCCAAGGTTAGACAAATAGATTAGATTGTTATGGATCTTTGGAGAGCTTGATCATCAGAATCCACTGGCAGGTTCCAGAGTTATAGATTTTTAAAGGAATAAATAACTTTAGAATCAACCCCAAACAAGTATTGGTCAACAAAAACCTTGAAAACTTTTGAAAAGTTTGGAAAAGGTTAGTTCGGCAACTTCTGCCCACGCTGGATGACCACGTCTGACAGGACAGAGATCCAGGGGGCCAGAGAGGATACCTTGGACAATTACCTGGCCACCAGACCATTTTTAGAGCAAGATCCAAACTTTACAGGATGACCGCCATAGACAATAGCGGAGTGGTCCTGATACTGAGGGATGCAGGCTCAAAAATGCTGGAAATGCTGTGTGATCCATGGGTGTGAAGTCGGGTCAAGTACTCGGTCCACAGGTGAGTAACGGTGACTCTAGCCACAAAGTTCAGGGTCCCACAAAGTCCTCTTTGCACGGTTCCAAGGGCTGCTTATGCAGCCCACGTGCTTTTGAAAAACATTGGTCATGGTACAAATCTTTGGTGGAGACTAGTGTCCCTCTCAGGTGATGAATCCAGTCACAACCAATGCTCATGGGTCCAGCAGACACAGGTGCACCTTTTGGCTATCTCCAAAATGTCCATGGGGGTGCCTGGCGTCTGGTAACGGCAAGACTTCTGCGGTGGCTACCAGGGATGTGACTTGGGCTTCTGCAGCTTTAATGTCTCCTGGGAGTCTCTCCTTTAGTATGGGGCCGAGGATTAGTGTTTCCCTGAACTAGGCATACAAAATAAGGTCCAGGCTCTACAAGCCCAAAGTGCAGCAAGTGCTCCGGTGCTGCAGCTTATCTTTGTGCACTTCCAACGGGTGCAGAGTGGTCTTCTTCTCATCCTCTTTCCAGATCCAGCGAGTACTGAGGGCCAACGTGCCAGGGGTGCCATATTTATCCCAGAAGAATGCCCTGAGGGAACCACACAATCACTAGTCAATGGACTACTGCCCCCACCTAGTGATGCAGTTCCTATGATGTGTGGTACCTGGCTATCCCAGAATGGCACATTCTTACCCCCTTCAAGATTGCACAACCCTTCCTCAGTCAACATGCCTACGGTAAAACTCATTTGGGATGAGTTTTCCCCTTCCTTGGCCCAGTCTGGCCAAAATACTGTAGCTACCCACATCACCAGGAACACTACCAAACCAAACCATTTCTGAAAACTGGACACCCAAGAGAGTCCACATTTGTGTGACTTGTATGGATACCGCTATGTCCACAATACCCTGGAAACCACACCCTCAGGTAAAATGGAGACATTTCCTGATGTTTCTGTGAGTGAAATTTCAAGAATCTTCATTAATGCACAAAATTCCTACCACCCAGCATTCCCACACTTCTCTTGATAAAAACAGTATCCCACTTGTATGGCTGTACCTATCACCTGGGTCACAATAGGCCCAACATGGGACATAGTGACATCAGGTTTGTGGCTTGAAAGACAACTCCTTTTAGCGAAGCAGGTAGCTGGGTATTTTTGCCCGGGCTACCACTCAAGGAAACCAACCAAATTCAGGCATTTCTGAAAACTAGATATCTAGCGGAGTCCTGGGTTGTGTGACCAGCATGGATCCCACTACATTTTTTATATCCACATTACCCTGCAAACCTCAAATGTGCCTAAAATAACAGCATTTTCCTGACATTTCTGAGTTAAAGTTCGGCAATCTACAGAAATCCCCAAATTCCCACCAGCCACCGATCTCACACTCCTCTCGATAAAAAATGGGACCCCAGTTGTGTGGCTGGGCCTTTCATCTGCAACACTATAGGCCCAAAACCTAGCATGGCAATATCAAGTTTCCAACTTGAAAAACAACCCCTTTTGACGAGTGAGCAGCTGGGTATTTTGGCCCGGGATCGGCCGCCACATGAGAAAATCTATCAAAACAGACATTTCGAAAACTAGACACCCATAGGAGTCCATGGTTGTGTGATTTGCATGGATATGGCTAAGTCTCCTTTCCAACAATGACCTATAAACATCAAATCTGGCTAAAATTACATATTTGTCACACATTTCTGTAAGGGAAAGTTGCAGAATCTTCAGGGAACTCCCAGTAAAAATGGTACCTCACTTGCATGTCTGGGCCTATCACCCTCTACAGAATAGACCCAAAATGCAACATGACAACATTAAACTTCATGCAAGAAACACAACACTTTTTAGCGATGTGGGAAGCTGCCATATTGTGGCCCTGGCTTTTCATCACACTTGTCACCCAGATGAGTCCAGAGGTGTATGAACTGCATGGATCCCACTAGATTTTCATATCCACAATGGCCTGCAACCTTCAAACCTTGTCTAAAATGACAAATTTTTCTCACATTTCTGTGTTGGAAAGTTATATAAACTGAAGGGATCCGCATAATTCCTACCACCCAGCATTCCCACACTTATCACAATACAAATGGTACCCCACTTGTGTGTCTAGGTTTATAACGTGTTGTGAAGTACAGTTAAGGAACCTGCGGGGATCCACAAAATTTCTACCACCCAGAGTTCCCACAACTTTTCCGATAAGAACAGTACCCCACTTGTGTGCCTAGGCCCAATACGTGCGACATGTTAGGCCCCCAAATACAATATAGAAGCATCACATTTCTGGCATGAAAAAGAACCCATTTTGGTGACGTGAGTAGCTGCAAAATGTGGGACTGGGCGCGGCTGCTACCCAAGGAAACCTGCGAAATCATGACATTTCTGAAAATTAGACAGTTGTGGGGAGGGTCCATGGTGGTGTGAATAGCATGGATCCCAGTATATTTTCTTATCCACAATGTCCTGCAAAATTCAAAGCTTGGCTAAAATGACTAATTTTCCTCACATTTCTGTGAGGGGAATGTTTAGTATCTGAAGGGATCCACAATGTTCCAGCCACTTGCGTGGCTTGGGTGTTCATTCACAATACCATAGGCCCTAAAACTCACTGTGGAAACATCACATTTCTGACATGAATGGGATGTGGGTAGTTGGATAATTTGGGCCTGGGCTCAGCCATCAACAAAGGAAACCTACCCAACTCAGACATTTCTGAAAAGTAGACACCAAATGGAGGCCATGGTTGTGTGACTTGTGGGGACTCTTCTGCGTTTTCGTACCCACATTTTCCTTAAAATCTCAAACTTTAGCTAAAATCACACATTTTCCTGAGGGAAGCCTATGGAACCTGTATGATCCACAAAATTCCTACCCATCAGTGTTCCCACACTTTTCTAGATAAAAATGGTACCACATTTGTATGGGTCAGCCTAGCTCAAGTGATGGGAATGGATCAAGACTGGGGCCATAGAGAAGGGATCCACAAAAGTCACACTACGCATCTGGGCGTCTAGTTTTCAGAAATGACTGGACTGTTGTGCCAGGGGCTGGGAGAGAGCCCAGGCCCAGGCCGGGGGGGTGCTCCCCCCCAAACAGTAAATAAAAACATTGTGTGGTTGTGAAGTGGGCTTTCTGCACCCTGGTGGGGGGGAGGCGTTGTTTGAGGGTAAACATCCCCATTCACCAAATGGGGGGGGGGGGTCTGTTGTGCCTGAGGTTGGAGGGGGGTATTGGTGGCCTGTGCCCGGAGGGGGGTGGTTACTCTCATCAAAAACCGTAAACCCAACAATACCGTAGTGGGCTAGTGGTCATTCTGCTCCTCCCTCCCCCACACTGGGCAGGTAGGTTACTCTTTTGATGCAAATTTACCAAAAATGATATCATTCATTCCGTTTGCGTAATTATGAGTAATTTAGCACACAAATCCTACCCCAGGAGAGCAGAAACAATGCACTTAGCCAGTGGTTTAGCACTAACTGCTGGGTTGCGCTCCTTATATAACTCCACGAGATAGTTGTTTTTTAGACGTCGTCTGATTGAACATCTTCCTTCCATACACGGACAGGACAGTAAATTACGCATTTTACGTGCACCTTTAATATACACACATTAACCCCTCTGAATTGGAGTAGCATCCAACATGTGTTCATCACGGGGAGGGAAGAGCGTGTGGCTACATGTGGGATTTGTAGATTTTAGTAGGGGACTAGTAGGCATACAAGCTGTGTAAATCAAACCGCACGATCCCCCCAAAAGCATTAAACTGCCACCATTCATACAGAAGACATTCACCTCAGAGTATTACTGGCAGTAGTTTTTGCAGTGCCCTCTGGGGCCTTACCCTGTGGAGTATTTACGGTACGTTCTTCGCTCTGCAGTAGTTTACACATTACTAGTCGTTCAGCTCCACTTGAGTAGTACTCCTAGTGAGACAGTTCAGTTGTGTTGTGCAGAGCACCACTCACATGTACATCCTCCACCTCTTGGGGGGTTTGATGTGTGGGCTGTTATCTCCTCCTGTTGGGTTTTCTTGTGGCTGGAGGTGTTTTTCCTTCTCGGGTACCCCTGTAAGGGCCTTCGTTTCGTCTTCGGTTTCGGTCTCCGTGTACCAGTTACTGCCTCCCTGTCTTTGTCTGTCAATGTCTTACAGTCCTGGCGATAATTTTTATTTCTTCTGACCCACTGTACGTGTCAGTGTCTGCATGTCCCATAGTCCACCATTCCCTGCCCCAGCGGGGGTGCCCGTGCCTCCTTGACCCTGTGTGCATGCATGTTGGTGACACTGCACCAGGGTACATGCCATTCATCTCCTGAACCAATGTACCTGCCTCTCTGCCACAGTGTATGTCTGTCCTAAAAGTAAGGGGACTCTTGTTACAGTCGTTATATTTCCTTAGCGAACGTCAGTGTGATCTCTGTCCCTTTGTTTGTGTAATTCGCTGTTAATATGGCTCCGTTTTCAGGGTCAGTGTATGTGTCTCAATGTACCACTGAATTCTTTATGCAGTTCAACGTGCCACTCTTAACAACTTCACATCTCCTTGTCTATTACATAATAAGGCTACCCTACAAAAACAGTACACTCTTCATGTCTCTCTCAGACACCAAGTCCACCACCCACACACACAGATCCAACAAAATGCCTCCTAAACCTGCTGGAAGCGGAACACTATATTGAAAAACAAGACTATTGTGACCCTCACACAGTTATCACAACTAACACACCTGCTACAAGCTCAGAATATACTGCTCACCCTTCTCCTAAACAAAACAACACCGCCACTAACACACTTTTTCTAAACTGCCAGCTCATAAATGCTCGGTCACTCTAAAAAAACAAGCACCACATCTACGACCTGCTCACAGACACACAACCTGACTTACTATTCATAACAGAATCATGGTTGGGAGATGACATGGCCCCAGTGTTGCATGAAGCCCTTCCTCCGGACTATCAAACCATCACACAAAACCATATAGGCAAGAGAGGAGGTGGACTAACTATTATATTCAAACAGGCAATAAATCTCAGTAAAACAGACAACATTTTCATACAAGGTTGTGAAGCCCTCCTCACCTGATGCCACCCTACTCCAACTTCCTCCTGTAACTTTCTCCTCCTTTACAGACCTCCACCTAACAACTCTACATTCCCAGACGCTTTTCTAGATACAGTCTCAAACCTTATTACATTATACTCAAACCTATGCATTCTTGGGGACCTAAACATTTGGTTTGACAAACCCAATATGCCCCACCCAAAGCTATCACCACTCGCCTAGTAGCATTGAACCTACATCAGATTGTACACAAACCCACACACATCGCTGGACACATCCTAGATGTCATTTTTGCTAAGCCTGAACTACTTACATTTCATAGCATCACGCCAATCACATGGTCAGACCACCATTTGATAACTTTCTGACATAAAACACCACAAATCAACACACCCCACAACTACTTACATGCATGCACCTATCACCCTTGGAGCAAACTCAATTTTGATGACTTAGAAACACAACTAACAGCCAACACAGATCTAGATACAATTAATTCTGTTCCAAAACTTTATGAGTGGCTACAGGAAGCTTTTGATATCCTAATACCACTCAGAAAAACTAAACAGGACAAAAGAAAACCAACACCTTGGAAAAACACAGGACTTAAAAAGATAAAGCAACAAATCAGAAAGTTGCAGCGGATCTGGCTCAAAACAAACAACAGTCAAGACAAACTGCAGCTACACAAACTTAACATAATATACAAATCATCTATCACAAAAGCTAAAAAAAGGTACTACTTAGACAGAGTTCAAAATGCTAAATCTGCAACCACAGAGTTCTATAAAATTCTCAATTAATTTTGAAAACCTACATGCATGGAAGGAAGTCATCCCTCTACTCAAGATTTCACAAACAAACTGGCAACTCATTACACAACCAAGGCAGACACAATGGACTCCTATTTAAAACAGAAGAAAACCATCAGCACCGACCCCTTTCCTAAAATACCCTCTAAGAATAAACCAACCCAGCCTCTAAAGTCCTTCAAACAAATATCACAAGGTGAGTTTATGGATTTGGTCAAAGCAAGCAGACCTTCCGATTGCCCTTCTGACCCTTGCCCACCACACATCTTCAAGAAAATTCTCTTATCTACTTCTGCTGGTGTCACAATTCATTGAAGACAATTCTATACTTTCAGACTTCCAAACTGGATTCCGCCCAGGAAGAGGCACTGAATCGGCACTCATACCAATCTGGGATGATCTTAAAAACACAGGCGACTGCAATGGAGTTGCTGCACTACTTCTCTTGGACCTCTCGGCTGCACTCTCATTCAAAGATTCCACAATGCCGGCATAGAAGGGACTGCTCTCAACTGGATTACATCCTACATTAAAAAAATAACTAATATCATCTATTCTCCCCCATTTTCTTCCAAACCCTACCTCACAAAAGCAGGGGTCCCCCAAAGATCAATCATCTCACCTTTGCTTTTCAACATTTGCATGATATCATTACCAGAACTGATCAATGATTTTCATCTCACATGCTACAACTATGCAGATGACACACACATACTACTTAAATTAGAATGCCCCAAAAACATTGAAAACTCATTAATCTTCAGTTGCCTCAGAGCCGTTGATCAGTGGATGACTTGGAGCTATCTCAAACTAAATGCCCCCAAAACATAAATACTCATATGTGGTGACTGGAAAAAGTATGACCCACAGTGCGCCTGGCCTGATGATCTCTGACCGCCTCCTCAATTATCCAAGGAAGTTAAAAACCTTGGAATCACCATGGACTCCAAGTTAACTATGAATGCCCAAGTGGACAAATTAGCATGAACAAGCGTCATCACCTTGAAGACTCTACAATGCATCTTCCCCCACCTCGGATTTCCACACAAGGTGCGAGCTACTATCTTGCTTGTACTATCCAAATTGGATTATGCCAATGGCCTCTACCATGGATCATCTCTATCTATTATGAAAAAACTACAACGTTTTCAGAACTCCGCAGCCAGGCTACTATTACATGTAAAGCCGCAAGCCCACATCTCCCCTGCCTTGAGAGCACTACACTGGTTACCCGTTGCCAGAAGATGCACCTTTAAGCTGCTTTGTATCACCCACAAAGCTATACATGGAACAGGACTGCTTTTTATCAGAAACAAAATAACCAAATACATTAAACAAAGAAACCTCGACTCAAGATTGCCACCCCGCCTTAGAACACCACCATACAAGAAAAAGACTATGGGTGGTACATCCTTCTCCGTTCAAGCAGCCAAACTATGGAATTCATTACCCCCAACTAGAAGAGCCACAGATAACTATCTTGTCTTCAGAAAACTGCTCAAGAGTTGGCTCTTTCCTTCATAACCACTATATTCAAACAGCTATGGACTGCATATGCCTATGTTGATAAATATTTTTTATCTGATTATGTTTATATTCTAGTTATTTATAGTTCTTTAGAAAATATGTATCACTATTATGTCATAACATTAAACCTGTTTTAACTAATGTATATTTACTCATGGTTTAAATATGTACATGTATGTACATATATATATATATATATATATATATATATATATATATATATATATGTGTATGTTATTCTATGCTTAACTTGTTCATAGGTTATTGCATAGCTCCTAGATAAGTTGTTATACTAGATACTCATTTTATATCACACTTTGTCTACCCATCACCATATGTCCTGTCTCTATCAATCAATCCTCTATTCTCACTCTGACTCATCCCAAATCCATTCTACTACTTTTATCTCCTAAATAACCCTGCCTAAGCTCATCCCTCCTCTTCCACTTCTAACTCACCCAAACCTCACTTTACTACTATGATCTCCTAAATAACCCTACTAAATTCTCCCTCATTTATCTCACCTTTAACTCATCCAAAACACCTCCTGCTACTATGATCTCCCAAACCCTTTCCACAGACTCTTCACCCCTCCATCCCCCCTTTACTCATCCCAAGCCTAAATTCTATTACCACAAACTCCCAATAAACACTTCTGGATTCTTCCCTCCTCCACCCCTCCATTACTCCAGTCAATCCAACTAACAAACTCACATATCCGCGGCTCCAATTAACTCATAATAATACTAAAACTGTACTCATATTTCCCTATACTAAACCACCACTAATTCCCTTTGGGTTCCGGAGCAGCGTGCTACCCGCCGAAAAGCACTTCGACGCCTCATCAGGTGTAGTAAGCGCTATATAAATACTATTACAATACAATTACAATAAAATAAAATGTGCCTCCTGAGCGGGGATCAGGGGCGGGGACAAAGTAAACTGAACTATTCTCTGGTGCCTAGCAATTTTCCTGCACCCAAGGGGCAGATTGGAATAAATACTACCTATTTGACCCCAGTAGAGGCAGAAAATGTAATTTTCCCAGGGGTATGTGTAGAGCTCCCCCTGCAAGAAAAAGTCCCTGGTGTTTAGTGGGTTTATCACTGCTTGGGGAGCATGTGCCCAGTGGAATCCCAGGCAGGTATCCACTAGAGCGACATCGTCCCCTTTCCCATGCTGCCTCTCTTGTTTTGATCAGTGCTTGGAGTGAGAGTAAAACATTTTCTAGCTTACACGTCAAGAATTTTCAATTCTGTTAAGGACACAGAGGCGAAGATTATGCTTTCTTTTTCTTTTACTGTTCCAAACAGCAGCCAATCAAATAACAGTAAAACAAAAAACTTCAATACCCATGAAGCTCATGGTAATGTAACATGGTCCAATAGAATCTCAGGACCTATACACATAGAAGCTGTGACCTCGACAGTCACTTCCTCTTTCTTTGAAACAGTCAGATAACCAATGCGAAAGGAAACAAAGCTCCTTACAGATTAACAGTCCAAGGAAACTCTTCTTGAGTCCAATAACAGATCTCAGCTCCAAAGGCGACCAGAAGCAACTACAACTTCAACTGCATCCTCCGGACAGGAAGCTCGAACAGCAGTCTTCCATCAGTACCACTGATGCAAATCCAAGAATCATGGGGTCTTCTGATCCGTTCCTAAAGAAGACAAAGAATTTGCAAATAATATCTTTGCTGGATAAAACTTCCACAAAAAACAAATAGAATTATCATTACAGTCCAGGGTGGGAAATATAACATACACATCAACATATCCGTTGAATCAAATATTTTAAATAAATAAATACTTTCAAGATGCATGTTGTAATAAGGGTAGGATAATCCTTGCCTCAGTGTCCGTAATAGAATTGAAAATTCTTGACACGTAAGCTAGAATTTTTTTTATTCAATGTCAGGACCGGAGGCTCAGATTATGCTCATTTAAAGCTGATTAACCACCACAGTCGCCACATCAACTACTGGTTTGTGATAGAATTTTCTAAATGTAGATTCTGTAGACCAATCCACTGCTCTCATAATGTCCTCCAGACGAGAACCTAGAGCAAAAGTCTTGGACGCCATAGCCCCGCTAGCCGAGTGAGCACCATATTTAGAGGTGTCTATCCCAGTCTCATTCATCAACCACCTCAACAATCTAGCCAGAGTGGCAGCGGAAACCGGTTTAAAAGAAATTAACAATTGACCTTTAACATCTTGTCTGATGTCTACTGTAGCAACCTCGTAATCTTTCAAACATTGAACAACACATAAATGTTGAGTATCAGGAAATCTAGGGTATGTTACCAACCTGTAATTAGTCTTTGTTCTTCTGGTGATTTTAAAAGTAACTCCGTCCGGCGAATAAGTTCTGCCCGCTAAGTCTAAGGCTCTAACATCTGAAACACGCTTACAGGGAATAAGGCAAAGTAACATGGTTAATTTTGCCGAAATTTGTTTTCTATATAGATATCGGTTGGAAGGCCAACTATCCAAAAATTTTAAGATCATATCTACATCCCATAGAAAAGTATATCTAGATTGCGGAGGAGACGTCATACGAATCCCTTTCATGACCTTACAGACAAGAGGGTGTTCCCCTACTGATTTGCCCTCTACTTGAGAATGACCTGCAGAAATAGCTGACCTAAAAGTATTCACGGTACGATAGGCAAGGAACCAAACTGGCAAGTTCAGCTAGAAAGTTCACAATCATGTCAACATCCGACCCCATGGGATTGATATTCCGTCTATCACACCAACTGGCCCATCTACGCCAGGCTGAAGCATACCGTTTATGCGTGTTTGAAGACCAGGCTTGTTTAATGAAATCTGCAGCTTGTTGCGAAATGCCTGGGGAATTCCATCTTGCCCTGAAACCGTCCAAACCATCAGCCAAAGTTGGTTCGACAGAACCAAGGGATGTTGAAGGCCCTCCAGACTCGTCAGCAGATTCCAACGAGGCGGAATGAGAAGAGGGAGAGAGCAAGCTAACTGCAGAGCTACCGGGAACCAAGGCTGAGCCCTCCAAAGGGGGGTTAGAAGCACAATCTCTACTTTCTGTCTTCTTACTTGTGCTAACACCCTGGGAATCATCACAAATGGCGGGAAGGCATATCCCCGAAATTGTCTCCAATCCTGAAGAAAGGCATCAGTCACTAGAGCCTTCGGATCTGGACGCCAACTGAAGAATATCGGAATCTGGAAATTGAGACGTGAGGCAAAAAGGTCTATGTCGCAAGGACCCCGTTCCAGAATGATCTGGTGAAAGAGATCCTGATTCAATCTCCAATCGCTGGTGTTCCTCAAATATCTGGAGTTCCAGTCCGCAATTGTGTTCTGAGCCCCCGGGAGATATACTGCTGTGACACTCAGGCGATGAAGAAGACAGTAATGCCAAAATTATTTTGCTATCTCCGCCAACATTTTGGACTGAGTACCCCCCCCCAGCTTGTTGACATTTCTCACTACCAATATATTGTCCGTCCTCAACAGGATGCAACAATCCCCCTTGAGGGGAGAGAGACTCTTTATGGCAAAGGAACCCGCTAACAGTTCCAGACAATTGATATGAAGACTCATCTCTGTCTGAGACCAGCGACCTCCCGTCGTAATTGGACCACAACATGCTCCCCAGCCCCACTGACTGGCATCCGATTATATTACTGCATCAGGGGGAGAAACGAATATGGCTCTGCTGTTCCAGGCCTCCATATGGTTCAACCACCAAAGGCTTTCTGAATGTACCTCCTCGCTTAAGGGAATCTGTTCCGAGTAGGAAAGGCCCTTTCGTAGATGTTGAACTTTCAACCTCTGAAGAGCCCAGTAATGAAGGGGAGCTGTAAAAATGGCTTGAATTGAAGAGGACAGAAGCCCCACTATCCTGGCAATGGCCTTCAATGACACTGTCTGATTTGCCAAAGCTGATCTCAACTCCTGTTTGACATTGCGAATCTTGGGAGAGGGAAGAATGAGTTGGGCTTGCATTGAATCTATTTGAAAACCCAGAAAATCTATCAACTGAGAAGGATTCAACAATGACTTCTGCACATTGATGATAAATCCCAGATCCTGCAACAGCTGAATAGTCCACGACAAATGACTCCGGAGAGTCTGAGGGTCCTGAGCCATCAGCAAAATGTAGTCGAGATAAATTATCAAACGCACCCTTTTGGCACGAAGAGACTCACTACTTGTGTCAACAGCTTTGTGAAGCACCAAGGAGCGGACGACAGGCTGAATAGTAGAGCTTTTAATTCTAGACAATGACCTCTCCACAGAAACTGTAGGAACCATCTGTGAGGAGCGAAAATTGGAATTGAAAGGTAAGCGTCCTTCAGATCCAGACGCACCATCCAATCTCCTTCCAACAAAATGTCCCTCAACATGTGAATCCCTTCCATTTTGAAGTGTCTGTATAAAATCCAGCCGTTGAACTCTTTGAGATTTAGAACAAGGTGGTGACCTCCTCCTTTTTTGTCCACAAGAAAAATAGGGCTGATGAAACCCCTTGGATGAGGGGAAGAAAATTCGACAGAACCTTTGTCCAGATTCTTGATCTATAATGGACAGATCTGCTAGGGAAAAATACATTGGAGCAGGAGGCTAAATTTGCTTCGGGGTACTGAAAAACTCCAGCCTGAAACCATTCACCGTTTGAAGAACCCAAGAATCTTTGGGAATCAGTTTCCAATTGTGAATGAATGAACTGACCCTGCCCCCCAAAGTTACTTGGGAAGAGGGAATAACACTCACCAGAATATCCTGCATCCTGGATTGCACCTTGTTGTCCCCGTCTGGGACCTCTGTGTAATCTGGCCCGCCCGCTCGAGACCGGGTGGGATAGAAGGTGGCCTCTGAAGGTTCTCCATACCAGCCTCCTCTGCCTCTGGGATAGTAAACTGGAGGGCTTGTGAAGGCTCCTCGGCCGTGCATACGCCCTCCGTACTGACCGGCCCTGAGAAAAAGGCTGCGCTTAAAAACCTTTTTGAGGGACATCTGGGCTTTGTTGAGGGAAGAGTAGGTAGAGCAAAACTTTGAAAGTTCCTTGAAAGTTCCTTAACGAAGGGTGCTCCAAATAACATGCCATCGGCTGCGGGACCTGCTTCCGAAGTAGACAGATCATTGAGTTTCGGATCAATGAGCATCAAAAAAGTACGTCTGCGCTTGGTAGAGATCGCACAGTTAGCATTGCCCAGTTGGTAAATAACTCTCTGTGCCCATCCAATAAGGATATCAGTATCCACCGCCAGACCAGAAGCCTTAGAGTGGAAAACTAACTCAAGAATTTTAGTGAGTGGGCCAGACATGTCCAAAAGCTTATCTTGGCAATTACGCCAAGCCCTGTCTAAACCCTTTTTTGGGTCTTTAGAACATTTTTTCATAAACATCACCATAGTGGGATCCACTTCCGGTGTGTCAGCCACTTTGCCATCTAAATCAGGTCTGGGACATTCGGCTAGGAGACGAGCACAAACCTGTTTGTCAAACCTTTTGCACAAATGTGATTGTACATAAGTGCCCACTTCAGGTGGAGAAACCCAGCTATACGCCTTCAGGTGAACAATTTTGGTGGGGTCAAAATCTAAAACCTTGCGAGGAGACCAATGTCTTTTAGATTTTTTACTGGGTCCTGGATATCTGAATCATCTGAATCAGCAGAGGCGTCGTTATTAGAGGATGAAGAGGTATCAGCATCTGTTTTAGTGCTATAATTATGTTCGCCAGTTCTTTTGCAACGTCATTTCTCAAAGGCATCAGCCTGCTCATTAGGAGTTGCGGAATCACTCTGTTTCCCCTTGTCCCTGGATTTAGGGTGCTCCGAAGGGGCAGGGAGTCCCGGCATCCAACCTTGATTACACGTGTAATCAAGTAACTGACCTGAAAAGGGACCTAACGCCTTAACAAAAGCGTCATTTACAGATTGCTGTACCCTGGTGTCAAGGGTCTCGACCAGATTCATTTCCAACTGGTCAAAGTTATCTTCAGGATAATATCCTGATTCCTCACCCTGCCATTGAGCCATTCTCCTTAAATAAGAGAACATTTTCTCTGAAAATATATTAGAAATAAGTAAAAATTAAGATATTAAGATATTCAGGAGGTCAAAGGGGGAGTGCAAAAAGCCCCTGCCATGCTAAACTGAAAAAAATGTTTTTAGAAGAAGTTGAGGGAGCAGCCTGGATAGTAAAAGCACTCTAGGCTGAGCCTCTTCAATTTATACGACCCTAAGCTTTGCTAGAGGGCGTCTAGGTAGCACAATATGGGCTGAAGTGCAGGAAGAATAAATCACCGTTGTGTCACAGGAAACGAGCCAGCTCTTCCCTGAAGTGAAAGGGAAAAAAAAGCTGTCTCGCACGCATGACACGACCCGACCATAGAAATGGAAAGGGACTACACGAAGAATGTATAGTCCGCTCCCGCACCACAGTCCAAAAATCAATAAACTCGGCCGAATACGCCGTGAGTAAGGAGAAATACACGCATGCGTTGAAAGCGTTAACAGAGCAATACAAATGTAAGCAATACGAAGGAAATATAAGAATGTACTTATCTGCTGCGGAGCAGCAAAGAAAGAGAAAGAGACTGTCGAGGCCATGGCTTTTATGTGTATAGGTCCTGAGATTCTATTGGACCATGTGACATTACCATGAGTTTCATGGGTATTGAAGTTTTTTGTTTTACTGTTATTTGATTGGCTGCTGTTTGGAACAGTAAAAGAAAGAGAAAGCATAATCTGAGCCTCCGGTCCTGTCATAGAATTATGCCCCCTCTCAACACCAATCAAAAGTGAAAGCAGACTGCACCTTTAGAGCGATCTTCACCATTACAGCAAAACAAGAAAATAATGGAACTATTGATGTGGTAAGGAAACCTTTCTAGTTTTTCGCACAATCATTTTCGTTTGGAGTACAGATGATGACCCTTTGACGTTCAACATAGTTTAAAGGTAGAATGGAGAATGTCAATGGGTCATCCCTCACGCTTGAATGATTATTTCATTTTTAAACTGAACCAAGGAGGAATGAGATCTGAGCTCGGGTGGCAGTGAATTCCATTGTTTCACTGCTGCATATCAAAACACTCTTTTACCATATGAAGCATAGCGAACATCTAGCTGGAATGTATCCACGAGAACACAAATTGTGAAAGGGGGAATAGATATAAAATTTAATGGACAAATATAATTAAGCGCCACCACGAATGACACTGTGAACAACGAAAGTCATTTAAATTGAATACTTTGGTCCAGCAGACGCCAATGAAGGTGAATCAAAGTAGTATTAATACTCCATGCCATAGAGGTAGTCCTGGCAATGGTGCGGTCGCATTTCAAATCAACTGGAGCCTTCTGGTAAGCGTTTACGGTAAAGCCAGGTAGCAAGAATTAGCGCAGTCTAACCGTGATTGAATGAAAGCCGTGACAATTTGCTGATAACGCCTGCAGAAGTAAAGAGCAGGATTCTCTTCAAAAGCATCAGGTGCTGAAAACATGATTAATTTGAGGTACTAAAGGTAAGTTGGCATCTACGTTTTTTACTGTGTCAACAGGAGAAAGGGCAGTCCCATTACGTCAGTCCTCAGAGAGGCCTACTGCTTTAGTATTAATTTTCTGGTTATCAGCACCTCTGTCTTATCAGAATTTAGCTTCAGAAAGTTGACAGCCATCCTACAGTGAACGAAACGAAGGGTGTCAGCAACAGAAGAAGAAGTACCCGGATTGAAGTTTCAATAATACTTGTATGTCATTGTTCTCCATATAAAAATGTGCGCCATTTCTGGCACGGCCGCCAAGGGGGCAGTGTAAAGGTTAAAACACAGGGGAGATAAAATAGATAAAATAGATCCCTGCAGCACACCCCAGCTAACTAAATTCATTGAGGAGGAAGAGGACTGAAAAATAGCAGATTGTTGACAGCCCAACAGGAAGGATGTAAGCAGACTATTAGTATAGTCATGGAATCCAAATGATTTATGCATGATCTATAGTGTCAAATGTTGTGGAGAAGTTGAGCAAATCGAAGCCCAACCTCTCCTTGGTCTGCCACGGAACGTAGACCGTCAAGGACAGACATGACAAGTAATTCTGTTCTCTGGACAGATCTCAAGCATGTCTGCAAAGGACATAGCACATTTTTCATCTCAGTGAAGTCCTCGAGATGATAAAAAGCACTTTTTTCCATTATGTGAGCCAGAAATGGAAAAAGGGAAAACGGGATGTAGTTGCTGACCTCATCATGGTAGCTGCATGGGTGGATTTTGTTGCTTCTGGGGCGAATACTTTCCCCCAAGAGACTTTCTCCCGTTTCCGGGTTCAAGAGCATGACCTGTGGGCACAACATCTTCACACTGTCCTGGGAGTTGACAATTTTTTTTTCCATTTCCTCCGATCCCGAATATTTTCTCCAAGTTCAGGTGGGAGATGAGACAAGCGAACTGGCCGTTCCCTCCTTGTGCATACCGTCAGAGCTCTCTGGGCAGAGGGGGGATGAGTGATTTTTCTTATCAAGCTGATGTGAGTTGTTTGTTGCATTATTTGGTCTTGACTTAGACAGCGGTCATTCACTGTTACTTGAAAGAGATTTTGTGTCCTACAAGGGGACTTGGAGCACGCCCATTGCTTACCATTCGTTGGGTTCATTGTCACTCTATCTGCTGCCTTCTAATTGGCCTCCATGTGCCAGTTTCACTTCCTTTTATTTCATTTCACACATGGACCAAGCACTGATTGCTTCATTTTGATCAGTGTTCTTCCGCTGTGAATAACATATTATTTTTCTTTCCTCTTCCCCTGCCATGTTGCTTCTTCCCTCCCATCCCACTCTTGTCTGTATTGCTCTTTCCCTTCCACCCCTCACTGTCTGCTGTCATGTCGGTTCTTCCAACCCACCCTCCTGTTTTTTTTTTTTTTTGCAGCGCTACTCTTCCCAATGCAGGGGGTTAAAACGCTTTACATCACACATACATAAAATACATTGACAATAAATCCTGTACATGTGTAAATAAATGTACAAAATGTGTTACATAAGACATTGAGGGTTACAAGGTGTAGGGGTCTCATGTCCTTTATAGCTCACGGTACTATGTTAGGATTACAATTTATGAACTGTGAGTAACAAAAGGATCTCTGTGTCAAAAGCAGTAACTCACTTACCTAGCTACATCAAATACAAATCTGTCATCTGCATGATGTGCTTTGCAGGAGACACTTTATCCCTCTACTCTACTTTGATTCAAAACTACAACGAGAGAAAACACAGGTCTCTCCAGCAAATGCGTTACCCTAGAAGGTTAACTTACTATTATTATTACCTGGGAATTACTGGGTACACAAAGATCTGCGCAGCAGGTGTCTTAACCCCATGAGATATATGAAAATGTAAACTTTGCAACCAATTTTGCAGAATAGATTTAGTGCTATATTTTTCCTTGTTGCCAACTTATTGTGACAGAGTTTTTAAAAAACAAATATATAAATTGAAGCCCATATTTTGTGTCAGGGTTGCATCACTTTTTTGGCACAACCCAGGCGCAAGTTCTAATTTTTTAATTCTCATAATTTGCTCAAATATACCCATGATAGACTTGAAAAACATGTGCGAAGTGTTAAGATGTGATGTCACTTCTTGTGATGTCAGTTCCCGTGAGGTCATGGATTTTGATGCCACTTCCTGTGTTGCCGTGATGTCGTGCTGTAATGACATGCACCATGATGTTACTTGTATAGTGCCTACCTTGGTTAGTCCCCCACTTTTTTTTAGGACTTGTGCCTTTTGTGGACTTCTCCAAATGCCTTAGCATAGGATGTGGTTCAGTTTAAAAAACCCAAGCGTCAGAGACTTTGTTTTCTTGTTCTTGCTTTTCGAGATGTAATGCAGACTGACTTGTCATTTCACAGAAAGATTTGTGTTTGATTAACCAGCATATGTTACAGTATTAACAAAGTCTTACTACCTGGGAGGTTCTACTAATTTATTGGCTCTGGAAAAGCAGTTAAATCAAAGCCTTAGCAGATTAAGACTTTGTTTCTATGCAGTGCCAAACACATGAATGTGTTAAGCTTCTGGCTTAAGCAGGTTCACCTCTACCAAAGGCACAAGTTGTTCAACTCCCTGGCATGGCTACTTGTTCCTGCAGCTCGTGTGCTGTTACAACTAGTTCATCTGATATCTGATTCAGTTTTGAAGCTGATGGAAACACTGGTCTTCTTGAGAAAATTATTTTAATTCCCTTTTCTCACTTGATGCAAGCATTGAGTACATTCCAGAATTACAGGTCGATGTTCAAATGACTGCGAGGGATAAAAAAAACACCACAATAAAACATCGAAAAACATATTTCTAAGAGCTTACTTGGTATGGTAAATTTACTCATGAATAAATCAACACGTATAATTTTACTCTTACCCTTTGTAGTAAATTCACTACTTTTGGCTAGTCACCATTTCTGAGTGTAAATTTACTACAAAGTGTACACTTAAATGTCTCAACCCTGTGGAACCAGAGGGTGGAGCCAAAATTACTAATGTAAAGTCACTACTGGTAACTTTTCACACATAGCCTGAGGTTTTGGCCACCAAGGTGGACATCTCATTATGGCAAATTATAGTTGCTTAAAAATGTAAAAAATGGTAAAAATATTTTATGTTAAATATTAAAGTAAAATAAATGTATATATTTATTTCAAACGTTGAACAAAATGAAAAAGCTACAGCATTATTAACTTCATTTGTAATTAAAATATAATTAATTTAATTACATAATTATTTATTCCTCAAAATCCCACCTAAAATGAAATGTTTATATTTATTTATTACATAGTAAGAAATACTACAATCTATGTATAGAATTATTTTACATTTATGTAATTATTTAAAAAGCTATATTTAGTTTTACATAAAAAGTTATTAAAATGTTTTATAATAATACATATGTCTCTACATGTAAGTTTATATTATATACATATATATATATATATGCAAAAAAAGGCCGCAGGAACTCTTTGCTCACCTCAAATGTGCTGGAAAAACAGGCATTCTGAGGTGAGCAAATTTGGAGTGTCGCTGGTGTTGTAGGGTGCTCTATATAGAAGCTGCTCTCCACGTAAACTTGGGAACTACCCAGAGTTCCTTGTTGACTTTTTTGCTTAATTTATGGAGCACTCTTAGTCTGTAAGGGTATTGTTTTGACAGTTTTACTGTGTGCTCCTTTGTATCTGGAAAAAGCTAAACCTCTCTGAAGAGCTATAATGATGGCAAAACACATGTCAGAGGATGCCTTTATTCATTCCAGGTTGGCTTGGATGGTATTTTACCAATCCAAAGATGTAAAATTGTGCCTAGAGTGGTAAAAGGCCTTTGTCATTTTACATTCTCATATGGATTGCACTAGCTAATCCTATGCATAAATCCTTTGCTGTAGAAATGGCAAAAGGCTTTGTCCCTTTCTAGCTCGATGTGGATGGCACTGTGTTAATCCAATGCTTAGAGCTTTGCTAGAAAAACAAACATTAGAGGAGTGCAAATGTAGAGTGCTGATGGTGTTGTAGGGTGCTCTTTAAACTTTAAATTCAATTTGTATATATATTTTTCAAAGTCAAGGTGAATTCACTTATTTTAGCATTAGTTTTTAGGGGAGTTTTATTGTATGTCCTTTCTTTCTATGAGAGGGTGTTGTAGTAGCAGTGTTTTACAATGTGTGGTGCTGGACTTAAACCAGGTCTGCAATGGAGTTCATTTACTACTGTTTTATTACCCTTCTGGCTGTAATTGTTTTAGAAATAAAGTTTGTGAATAGGGATGGGCTTTCTTTTTTTTGGGTGACAGCATGTCCCTCCCTAACCCTTCCTTCCACACCCATGAGCCCCACCTCAATCCTTCACGAACCCCACCTATTTAATCCCATGTATCTCCCATTTTCTAGCCACTCCCCTCCCGTCTGTACCACATTTAATACAAAAACGTAACCATATGTGCACAGAGCTCCATGCACATAAAAGATAGCTGGAGGCGGAGACCTCCTCATGTAGGTTTATGACTAGCATTTTATAGTACATGGATATTACTATTGTGGAACTACTAAACATAAAACAAACACAAATGCAGTTTGTTGATTGTCCCCCTTATCTTTATTTGAATGTTGTTCAGCAATGTATAACAGAGACATATGTACGGTTTGTTGCAATCACTGTATTATGGAAAGAAAATGGTGAAAAAATGTTCTTGTTAAAATCTTCATTTTATTATAACTATGAATCAAAATAACAAAAAAGGCAGATTAAAAAATATAATTCATCAGCCCAGAAAAAAAGAGTTGAGAATGCAGACTTTCTTCTATTGAAATACCCAGGTCTAGAGCAGGCTTTTTGGTAGTGCAAAATCGATCATCAGCAAAGCGATGAGCTCATAGTAAATCTCAGTTGTTGTGATCTCACTGAACAGGAAGTGCACCTTCTTACGCTCCACTGACCCATACATCTTACTCACATAGGAACATTTTTAAAAATCCAAAGAGCTCCTTCTAATTTTTGATGTTGTAGCCCACACTTCAACTAAGTTGCAGTGTGAGGAGGAATCCTATGATGAAGCATGACACCTATCTGTGGTTGAATATTTTCATCCTAAAAAGAAACCTTTCTTCCACACTTAACAATACATGCCAGCTCATTTTGTTGGCTACCAAAAAGCCTTACTAGACCCGGGTATTACAGTGTGCATGTTAGTCTATGGTCCAGGAGAGAGTACCTGCTGGTCTTAAAATCTCTCCTGCCCCCTTTGTGTGATTTCATTGTTGTACTGATTGTGGGCCTTTATCTGTTTTATAGAAACCACTATTGTTTGAAAAACCACTTGTTGAGTACCACTCCCTCTCTTGATCAATCACTGAATAGAACTGATTTGACAGGACTGGATTTTGATGATACCATGGTACAATTCATTTTAACAACACGGAGTACTCTTGATGCACAAGTCATCCAGATGTTGACCCATACTGATGATTGGGCGAAGCTGATGAATCCAAAGAAATTACAAACATGCACCACACTTCATGGGGCAATACTGACAGTATTTACGGGGAAAGAAACCACAAAGCAGGTGGCTGGCATGAAAGGAAAGATATATAAAATCTTTTCAGAGGTACCTAAGAGAAGAGAAGAGGAAAGAGTCTAGCACAATGACAGATTCAAAAAAAGGTTGAAGTAAGTTGGTGGTAAGGATGAAGGAACACTACGAGGCACACAGATGTCTCCTCACCATCTAGAATAAACGAGAAACGAAAAGATATTTCAGAGAAAAATATTAAAAATTACTGAATAGAACGGAATGTCAAGGTGAGAGAACAACATTTATCCACTGAGGGCTCCAAAATGGTCCGTGCAGGCTGCAGCGGGGCTTACACAGGGCAGTATTTGGGAGCACCTGCGAGAAAGATTTGGAGAAAAAATTGGTGAGACTGTTATTCCCATATTTACTTACACTGGGGAAAAGAACGTTTCAGGTGTGAGAAAGCTAAAATACATATATATTTTTAAAACTTCGACAGTGTCCCCCTGTAATGGAATTGTAGGTAAACAATAGAGATGTTTGTAGCACTGTTGTACAAGGGCCTAGCTACCAATGATGTTGAAGGCGTTGTGGCCCACTGATCTACAAAAATATCAGCCCTTTACCACTAAGAAGGTACTGGGGTATGTTCCTTCCTTGCATCAGGGCCTAAGGAATTCCTGCCATACTACTGCGAGGTGTAAGGGCAGGAGCTCATTTATTTACCTGTCTCTCTTTCAACTTTAAAGATATCTGTTCACTCTATAGGGAGTTGCTTTATAGCTATTCTCCAGTTTACAGATAGATTAAATCTGTGCTGAGCCAGACAACGTTCTGCCATAAAAATGTAAAGACTTGCAAGAGTTTATGGTTTATCGTTGGAATGGAAAAAATGACACATTTACTCAAAGAGGACAGGCTTTGAAAAGGAATGGGCCCTTCTCCCTGACTAATTATAGACGTACAGAAATCACTTGCCTGATCACGCCGAGCATGAGAGTTCTCTGAATTGTACAACTGAACAAAGAACATCCCGAACCCGCCGGCACAGAGGCGTCCGAAGCACATAGGTTATCTGAAGCCGAGCAGTCGAATTCCTCGAAGTGGCGCTGGGTGACTTGGAAAAGGTGACAATTCAGACCCATGCCAGAGACTGCGGGGGAGGAGGTGGGACGGAATAAGGTAATCGGACACCGCGCCACGCCCATCGGGTTGAAAAGGCTTCAGCTCCTCTTATCCCTCCGACATGTTCCGTAGCCTGGGCTTTAGGCCTGCAGATGGGCAGGTGTCTGTCCCACAGAAATCCTGGGTGCTGTACAGTTGGAGAAAATAGCGTCAGAACAAACATTCTGTCTTCCCCGACAGACACCTTCAGTTTATCTTGCTTCTGCAGTGTCCTCAAAGAAGGAGATGAGGGTCACAGATTAATCACAACATCCAGGATAAAAAAAAAACTCACAGTCGGGGTTCCAATTGCATAAGGCAGTGGACTTTGCTGATCCTATGTGTTAAATAATGCTAAAAAGGGAAGAAAGAATTTTTGTTATTAAAATGCAAGCCACCTTTCTGCACTGCACTGCGTGAAAGGGAAAGGGCAGGAATGCACCTCATTTAACATTACATGGCACATTACTGTCCTTTTCTAGTGCTGACACACTTTTGGTTGCTTAGCCTAAATGCAGGCATCCTTGCCTCATGTTGCATAGGAGCCTCTGCGTTTCAGGCAGAATTGTTTTTGAGCAGGAAGAGCACCTTCCTGCACAAAAACAATATTTAGAAGCATTATGCAGCACACATAGAAAGAGGAAAAAACAAGGTGAAATAACGATATGTCTCCTCATTAGCCCTCTGGTGGAGAGGCGTACAATTCTAATGCATTTTCAGGTCTACCAGTGCTGGTAAATATGGGAATGGGTCAGAATCCATACGTGGATGCATAGAAACACCCATGCTCCACCAATGGAATACCTCCCTGCTCTAGATCTATCAAGCCACAGAGGGCCACTCAAGTTGGCTTTGCATGGCTTGACAAACCAATTTAGGTTTTGCATCACCCTTGTGCTCCACTTGCGTGGTGCAAGGGTGATGTAAAACCGTGGTAAATCTGGCCCTAAGTGTGTTGTGTAGCCATTTTAGTTATAGCTCCATGCACGTTATTTTAGCATACTAGGCTTGCCGCTGTGCACTTTAACGTAGATATATTTTATTCAGCTTTGTTTATTATTTTTACAATAAGCCACTTTTGCGGTCTTGTTTTATTTCGCTCTATATAGCTGTTTTTGCCTAGACCAGCGCTACATTCTCAATCAAGACAGTCTTTCTCACTCTGTGTTTCTTTCAAGGCTGTATTAAGATAGGTTGCCGGTAAACGTGGTACAAGTTTTGTCCCTGACATTCATAGAAAAACACACATCCTTACGTAGGGACATTTTCTCAGAACACCAGCTGTTTTATTATAAAAACACTTCCCTGTCCCTTACACGTTAGAAGTAGATTCCAGCCAGAGAACCATGACTGTATGCTTATTGCTGAACGCTTTGCTACAGCTGCCTATGCAGACTTCAGGCCTTTGCTCAGGTATGGGGGATTATGTCTTCCCAGGGAAACCTGAAGGGCAGAATTAGAGCTTAACATGCTGTGCTCTATTATAGCCCAGGTAGGAATTAGTATATTGACTCTAGTGACAATATGGTAGCATTATTTCTATGCTTTAATCTTCTTGTCACAATTTTAATCTTGTCATGCTGTATCGTCCTGGTTATTGCAGCACATGCTTTGCTATCTAAGATGCAGTCGATTCATTAAAATCTTATTGAAACATATACTGCCTCTGTTTGTCATTGTGTATGTGAGCCTAATGTAACTGAGAGAAAAAGGATGAGACCTGAGTGACCACGGTTTCCATGAGAAATCAATTATGTCATGGGCTTGGCTGCCCAATCATCCCTGCCCTTGGGTAGAGATGAGGCACTGCTAGTTAGCCGGAGCAAAACCCAGACTGGGGTGACAGGCGTCACCTGTAGTGGGTTCAGACTCAGTCTCCCACATGGCAGACGATTCTGCCGCTCAAAATCCAGTAGTCTCATTAGAATAATGAGAGTCTGCGCAACAAGTGATTTGCCCAGGATCACAGGATGTTGAGCTGACACTGGGATTCAAACCTTGTTCCCCAGATCCAGGCTGTTGGGCCACATCTCTTTGGTTAGTATTAGCGTCAGTAGCTGCTGGTAATTATTGAAAGTGGAGAAGCGTAATACCGCCTAGGAATTCACCTCATTGTTTTTGAAAATTTGCCTCACTCATAGTCACTCCCTCTCACATTTAGGCCCAGATTAACAAACATTTTGTGCTGGATTTACATAACAAAAGTGAAGCAGACCTGTACAAAAAGTATTTTTAAAATTTACTTTCTAGCAAAGTTGCCTGAAAGTAATGCAAAGCAGTGCAAAGCGCCATACAGGGGGTGTTCCATGGGTGGTACATGGGCATTCCCATGCACCACCCAGGGTTTGACGCAAAACCTAATCTAATAACAGTAGTAGACAGTTTTTTGTGCCAAAAATTAAACACCACTTGAAAACAGGCATTTAAATGGAGGACAGCTTTATTTTCCCCTCCTTTTCCCACTTTGCATGTGTACTACACTGTACAGCACACATTTGAAGTAGGAAAAGTTTTAAAGTTAGGCAAAGCATAGTGTTTTATGCTAGACTCACACAGACACCTTTGCATGGTGCAAGGGTGTCTGTGTGGTGCTTGGCAGGCTAACTGTGCATCAGTGCTGCGGCGACAGCATGATAAAATCATATCTTTGTAGATACAGCACTTTCCATTTCTCTCCCTCTTACACTGTGCAGCAACTTTGGGTGCTGCACTGCGTTGTGCTAAAGTTTTGATAATCTGGGCCTTAGTCTCTTTCCCCTCACTCACTCTAACTCACATTCTCTTACTTGCTCATCTCATACTTATTCTCCATCACATTTACTCCTACACAAACTCACTCATAATCACCGGTTCTCATTCTCACTTACTAGCACACTTACACACACTCACTAACTGTGGGCCCTGGTACGGCTGTGCCTGCTGCACCATTGACAGCTACACCCACAACTCACTTCCACTCCCTCTCACAATCTCCAAACAATCACCCATTCACTCTTTGTAAGATACTCATTCTCCTTCAGTCACTCTCCCATACTCACTTTCACTTATTTGTACCCACTCTTAAACTCAGACTCTCACCTTCACTCTGACTGAAACAAGTACTTACATAGAGAGAAGTAGGCATACAGAGACAGTGAAGCCCTGCCACAAACAGACCTCATCATCCTGTGGAGCTGAATATACTCTTCTCCAGAAAGAGCTGAGCTCCAGCCCACATTCAGGCAAGTCCCTGCCTACTTAGTGCTGAGCCCTTAAACAGATAGAGCAAAGACCGTGAACCCATAGTTAATTTCTTTCAATGAGCTGGAGCTGAGCTCCTGCATAGATAGCACTATGGCCCTGGGCAGATAGACCTGACCTCTTCCAAGTATGCAGCTGACCTCCATTGGAGACAGGACTGACCCTTATGCAGACATAGATCGAGGTGAGAGAATTCACAGGCAGACTTGAGCTCTTTCAGCATTCATTCCCATAATGTAAAACCTGAGGTTCTGTGAGGACTGAGAAGCTAGGACCAGCTAATATTCTGTTAAAGTATCACACTCCTCTCCTTCAGGTTAAACTTGCACATGGCCTGTCTGTTTCTGGTAGGGAGTGAGTAGGAGAAGGTGGGAGTGAGTGTGACAGTGAGAGAAAAAGGGATTAAGAGAAGCAGTTGAGGAGACAGAGAGACAGACAAGGGAGACAGTAGTAAAAGAAAAATTAGCATATTTGAGAGTATGGACAGAAAAGTGAGAAAACAAATGAGAGGAGATTGCGACTGAGATAGAAACTAAGTGTGAAATAAGAGACGCCAGAGAGACATTTGAACAATACAACAACATTGCTAAGTTAAACTTTACGTTATGTTATGCACAGTGTAGGAAAGTACCATCTTGCCTGGCATGTTACCCCCATATTTCACTGTACATATGTTGTTTTAGTCTATGTGTCACTCGGACCCTGCCAGGCAGGGCCCCAGTGCTCATAAGTATATGCCCTGTATGTGTTCCCTGTGTGATGCCTAACTGTCTCACTGAGGCTTTGCTAACCAGAACCTCATTGGTTATGCTCTCTCTGCTTTCCAAATTTGTCACTAACGGGCTAGTGACTAAATTTACCAATTCACATTGGCATACTGGTACACCCATATAATTCCCTAGTATATGGTACTGAGGTACCCAGGGTATTGGGGTTCCAGGAGATCCCGATGGGCTGCAGCATTTGTTTTGCCACCCATAGGGAGCTCTGACAATTCTTACACATGCCTGCCAGTGCAGCCTGCGTGAAATAACGTCCACGTTATTTCACAGCCATTTACCACTGCACTTAAGTAAGTCACATATATGTCTAACCTTCACCTGGTGAAGGTTGGGTGCAAAGTAACTTAGTGTGTGGGCACCCTGGCACTAGCCAAGGTGCCCCCACATCGTTCAGGGCAAATTCCCCAGACTTTGTGAGTGCGGGGACACCATTACACGTGTGTACTATACATAGGTCACTACCTCTGTATAGCGTCACAATGGTAACTCCGAACCTGGCCATGTAACATGTCTAAGATCATGGCATTGTCACCCCAATACCATTCTGGTATTGGGGGGACAATTCCATGATCCCCCGGGTCTCTAGCACAGTACCCGGATACTGCCAAACTGCCTTTCCGAGGTCTCCACTGCAGCTGCTGCCAACCCCTCAGACAGGTTTCTGCCCTCCTGGGGTCCAGCAGCCCTGGCCCAGGAAGGCAGAACAAAGGATTTCCTCTGAGAGAGGGTGTTACACCCTCTCCCTTTGGAAATAGGTGTGAAGGCTGGGGAGAAGTAGCCTCCCCCAGCCTCTGGAAATGCTTTGATGGGCACAGAAGGTGCCCATCTCTTCATAAGCCAGTCTACACCGGTTCAGGGATCCCCCAGCACTGCTCTGGTGCGAAACTGGACAAAGGGAAGGGGAGTGACCACTCCCCTGACATGCACCTCCCGGGGAGGTGCCCAGAGCTCCTCCAGTGTGTCCCAGACCTCTGCCATCTTGGAAACAGAGGTGTTGGGGGCACACTGGACTGCTCTGAGTGGCCAGTGCCAGCAGGTGACGTCGGAGGCTCCTTCTGATAGGCTCTTACCTCTCTTGGTAGCCAATCCTCCTTCCTTGGTAGCCAAACCTCTTTTTCTGGCTATTTAGGGTCTCTGCTTTGGGGAATTCTTTAGATAACGAATGCAAGAGCTCATCAGAGTTCCTCTGCATCTCCCTTTTCACCTTCTATCAAAAGATCGACCGCTGACTGCTCAGGACGCCTGCAAAACCGCAACAAAGTAGCAACACGACTACCAGCAACATTGTAGCGCCTCATCCTGCCGGCTTTCTCGACTGTTTCCAGGTGGTGCATGCTCTGGGGGTAGCCTGCCTTCACCCTGCACCAGAAGCTCCGAAGAAATCTCCTGTGGGTCGACGGAATCTTCCCCCTGCTAAAGCAGGCACCAAAAGACTGCAACACTGGTCCTCTGGGTCCCCTCTGATCCTGACGAGCGTGGTCCCTGGAACTCAGCAACTCTGTCCAAGTGACTCCCACAGTCCAGTGACTCTTCAGTCCAAGTTTGGTGGAGGTAAGTCCTTGACTCCCCACGCTAGACTGCATTGCTGGGTACCGCATGATTTGCAGCTGCTCCGGCTCCTGTGCACTCTTCCAGAATTTCCTTCATGCACAACCAAGCCTGGGTCCCCGACACTCCTTCCTGCAGTGCACAACCTTCTGAGTTGTCCTCCGGCATTGTGGGACTCCCTTTTGTGACTTCGCATGGACTCCGGTTCACTCTTCTTCCAAGTGCCTGTTAGGGTACTTCTGCGGGTGCTGCCTGCTTCTGTGAGGGCTCCCTGAGTTGCTGGGCACCCCCTCTGTCTCCTCCTCCAAGTGGCGACATCCTGGTCCCTCCTGGGCCACAGCAGCACTCAAAAACCTCTACCGCAACCCTTGCAGCTAGCAAGGCTTGTTTGCAGTTTTTCAGCATGGGAACACCTCTGCAAGCTTCATCGCAACGTGGGATATCCGTCTTCCAAAGGAGAAGTCCCTAGTCCTCTTCTTTCTTGCAGAACTCTAAGCTTCTTCCACCCGGTGGCAGCTCCTTGTACCCTCAGCTGGCATTTCCTGGGCTCCTGTCCACTCTCGACACTGTCGTGACTATTGGACTTAGTCCCCTTGTCTTACAGATACTCAGGTCCGGAAATCCACTGTTGTTGCATTGCTGGTGTTTGTTCTTCCTGCAGAATCCCCCTATCACGACTTCTGTGCTCTCTGGGGGTAGTAGGTGCACTTTACACCTACCTTTCAGGGTCTTGGGGTGGGCTATTTTTCTAACCCTCACTGTTTTCTTACAGTCCCAGCGACCCTCTACAAGCTCACATAGGTTTGGGGTCCATTCGTGGTTCGCATTCCACTTTTGGAGTATATGGTTTGTGTTGCCCCTATACCTATGTGCTCCTATTTCAATCTGTTGTAATTCTACACTGTTTGCATTACTTTTCTTGCTATTACTTACTAATTTTGGTTTGTGTACATATATCTTGTGTATATATCTTATCCTCATACTGAGGGTACTCACTGAGATACTTTTGGCATATTGTCATAAAAATAAAGTACCTTTATTTTTAGTAACTCTGTGTATTGTGTTTTCTTATGATATTGTACATATGACATATATAGTATAGGAGCTTTACATGTCTTCTAGTTCAGCTTAAGCTGCTTTGCCATAGCTACCTTCTATCAGCCTAAGCTGCTAGAAACACCTCTTCTACACTAATTATGGGATAACTGGACCTGGCACAAGGTGTAAGTACCTCTGGTACCCACTACAAGCCAGGCCAGCCTCCTACACACAGGACTTGCTTTTTTGTAACCATTTTGCAAACATCTGATGCTAGCATTTCTGGTGTACACTCTCTGAGCTCCAGCATTGCTCAGTGTCCCATGAGAATACATTAGTGAAGGTAAAAGATCCGGCTTTACTGTGCTAAAGCATGAAAGAACAGGCATGCGCATATGCCTTAACCGAGCATCAGCACATTAAACCTGGACCAATTGGCCTTCCAAATGTGTCCGTTCCCCAGGGTGGAACATTTTAGCTCCATCACCACTGTTTAATACTAGAGCCCCTCCCCTGAAGCTTGGGACTAGTTGCACACCTGTCTGACACCCCCTGAGCACAATGCCCACATTAGGATGTACTTTGATGTGCAAAATTTATTACTGAGTATGGTTCCCTACCTGAAATTACTCCAGCGGTCTTACAATATGCCAAATCTGAATGAACTCTGACACAGGACAGCTCCACAACAGTAATTTTATGCTCCTTAGCCTATCAAATTTGGAGCACTGGGGTTGGTTCTGAGGTGAATAAGAATGTGAGGAGGTGGACTTAGGGCCCTAGGAGAGAAGGGGCGATGACCAGGAGCTGAAGTCTTGATGCCAGTGCAGTAGCCTAACATCAGCCCCTGCAGTGCCACCAAGCTCCCGGGGGCCCCATGAGCACAGCTGGCATTGTTCATGAGAAGCGGGCCCCTGGCCTGAGCAAGGCTGGACTGGCCATACCGGGCATCAGGGTTTCCCCGGGAGGCTGGAAGAAGGGGGCTTTGTTACTAGGGGGCCTGTTTTGTAGCAGTGCAGCAGTTCGCTGCAGACCTTCTTATATTGCCAACAGTTTTCAGGTCTTCAGTAAAAGTGCCAACATAACAGTGGTGATTAATATAGCTGCTGGAGAGAGATCGGAGTTTTATCTAGTGGCAGTTTTGACCCATCTAAGGTAGCACAGAGGGTTCATATGTCTGCTGCAAAGAACGGGTACTGTGCAGGTCACAGACAAGTATTTTATGTGGAATGCTCAGTGAGATACTGCTTTTGTCACATAGATCCTTTTGTTACTGTGCAGTTCATAAGTTACAATCATAATCTAGTACAGTGAGCTACGAACATCCATCAAAGAGCTGCAGGCAAACTGCATGGTACAGATTAGAAAGTTATGTTTTTTCCCAGTCTTTTATTATCGTAATTTTGGTAAAAATGTTTTGTTTGAGTATAAATAAATTATTACTAAGTCAACCCTAACCACTATGTTACATTCTGAATCTTAAGTTTGTGCTTCTACAGACCAAGCAATCTAAAAAAAATCCTACCTGTATGGATGACATGGATCCTACACCTGGTAGTCCCCTTTGTCGTATGTAACATTTTCTACACACTGATTGCTTGTGCGTGATATAAAGTACTCCAACACCCCACGCTGGTAAGGGAGGTGCTATAAAACAAATGAAATACATGCCAGAGATGGGCTATAGAAAAATGAGAGGCACTGTTAGAGGGTGATGGTGAGGGAATCGTTAAAGAGCCCCAATAAAGATTGCCATATCCGGGTGCACTGTAAGGTCATCATTTGCTGTGCTTTAAAAACTAATAAAATTGAATATACAATGAAAAAGATGTTTCAGAATGCCACGCTTTCGCCTTTTTTCCCCACATTTTCTTGGGCTGAGAACCCTCCAAGCCTCATGTACTGGTCAGGCTCACTCACTATGCAACCTATGGGGCTGGTCTGACAAACATTGCTTAAAACAGTAAAAGAAGGGTGGAAGAGCCAGGGAATTAGATATTGTGACTTACTTAAGAATCAACTCAAGTCTCTCTTTTACACATCATTCGGCCTAGACAGAAATCTGTGCCCAAGTATACTAAAGCTAAACATGCATCCATGAGATTCTGTGTTTAGGCTGAAAAAAGCAACATACCAGCATTTAAACTCAGGGATGTGTCTACCTGGTTGGTCTCACTTCAAACGAAGATGAGGAATCATCAGAAATGAGTCTCTTGGCCAGTGTGTTTGATCCAGAAGACTTTTCCAAAGGAAGAGAAAAGAGCCCATTGTCCACTGGAGTGAGCAAAATCTAGAGAAATAGGATGTTACATATAGCTTAAGCCTCCCCAAATCCGATAATGAAACGTGACGTAAAAAAGGAAACAACAGAAGCCCAATGGCAATAAATGTGATTTTTCTTAACAAATTGTACAAAAGACAAAGTAGCTCCCTTCCCTGACCTCTACTCTTGAATCAGTTTTTGGATGTATCAAATGGTACAAGTGTGAGCTGCTTCAGTTTTAATTTCCAGGGGGCAAGCAGGAATTACTGAGCCCAACTATGAGGGTTAAGGCATTGTACTACTGATGTCCGGGGTGGCGTTGTCCTCAACGCTCCTCCAATGCTGGTAAATTCCCCTAGATCCTCCCCACAGGTGAGTGGGGGGAGTTTGACACTCCTGTTACTGGTCCAGATCACGATCCTTGCCATTTTTCCAGTTACCCCACCTGGCATTCAGGGTCACCATCTTCAGTCTGCACATGGGTTAAAGCCCACTCAGTACAGCAGTAATCTTCACACTGGCCCCACCTGGCATACATGTTTAGCAACTCCCAGGCAATGACCTGATTGGTGCAGTAACATTCACAGCTTACTTTACGACGGCCCTCCTCTGGCAAATGTGGATTGCTTACTTTAATCTGCACATGGGCAATGTCCTGATTGGTGGAGCAATTGTCTCCTCACACTTTGCTACAGGGATCCTCTTGTCAGGGTACCCCACTGGACCTTGCTTCCTCCAACTCTCTCCTCTTTCTCAGAGGGTACACTGGTCTTGGCAAGCAGGCAGGCAATAATGCTCCAGGCCCCAGTGTCAGGTGATCTTGGATTTCCTGGGTAATTTCCTCTCATCCAGCTGCAAGACGTACAGGCCTTGACCCTCAGTTCTGGTCACAGGCAGAAGTCTTGAAGAGCTTCTCTTCCTCGCAAAGTCCAAATGGCTGCTTGCCAGTTGACAGTTTTTGTGGCCTTGATCTCCCCTTCCTATCTTCCATTTCCAGACACCAAATGTGATTTACAGTCTTTGAGGTTTATGTTGGGAGTCTGCTTCCTATTGAAATACCCTCTCCTCTGCTCTGCCGTTTTGCCAGAAGGAGCACAGCAGGAGTGACTCCAAATCTGATAGCTCCACAACACAGGCTATGGGAGTGACTAGAGGTTCACACCTGGATGACTGTTGTACTGATTTGTGTATCACAAGGTTATCCCAGATCCTCAGCCCTATTCTGTATAGTTCTCTTATCAGCCCCATCTCCTTTCTGAGATGTGCCCAGGCCCCTTCCAAGTGACATCTCTCTCTGGATCAAAGAACAGCCTTTGAGGTACACTGAAGAACCTGTCTCTCCCTCTCTCCAGTGTGTCCCACCCAGCTGACAGGAATGCAGCAATCCACAAATATGTCTGGGGGCTCCTCTACCTCCTCATGTTCCTCCAGTTAGCCTTGGGTCTCCCAAAATGGAACCCAGAATCTTCCATATTTGTACCATTCACAGACACACATACACCCGGCACATACAAATACCACAAACACATTGCACAGCACATCTCCCATGTATAGTATACATCCATAGGCACAATACTTTCAGTACATTATAACACACACATACTGCACAGCACTTCATCATCTTGTATTGCACCATTCACAGACACTCATACACCCAGCACTTGTGTATAACACACACGCACTGTGCATTACTACACACTAATTCAATGTGGGTCAAGGTAAAATTAAGCACACAGCATCATATGTTTAAATGAGTGAGCCTGTAGGTGTTACTCCAGTGACACAGGTAAAAAGGCATGTTCACTCCTACTGATCACTACACAGTACGCTGCCACCACCACGCTTGTGCTGTTTAACCTCTGGCAAAGTCTGTAGCCTTTCACCACTATGAAGGCAGTATTTTGGGTGCCCTTTTGGTCCAATAAGACTGCAATCCGTGAGACAGGCTTACATCATGATGCACACCGAGCACTGAGGGCAGAGGTGAATTTTCATCACCTGTGCAAGGGGCTTTTCCATCCCAACACACACCATCAAATGATTTTTTAATATGTTTACAAACAATGTGCCCAATTAATATTCAGAAAAAATGCTGAAAATTGCCCCACCACAGCCTATGCTCTGAGGAGAAAGCACATTGTTTACAGAGCCGCATAGTGATTTTTCGATTTCTTTTGTGATAAGAAAGCTTGTGGGTACACAGAAGTAACAGCTTGTTGAGATCATTCATGTAATGGAAGTAGATGACTTGATTGTGAAAGGAATCTAAGTGCGTGTGTCTCCTGGCAGTTCCCACAGAAAGAGTGGAACATAGGGGTGTTTGCGCCAATAATCAGTGAATGACATACCTTCCCAAACTCCTTTACAGCTTCAAAGGTTGCTAGACATTACTTCAACGTAGTTAACGTGCAGGCATTTCTTCACAGAAGCTTTTTGTACAGTAGAAGCAGGGCCTAGCTGGAAAACGAAAACGCTGCTTGCATGAATCACCTTCGCCCGGTTTAAGCAATCATCCTGGTTTAGGCTGACGTATTGTGCAATGCTGCTGGCATTCTGGCCTTTGTACGAAACTAGCAGTATAAAGTAGCAGACACTATCACATTGATATGAAACCACTGAACCGGGAAAAGAGAGAGGGACAAAACCCGGTCCATCCACTTTCAATATTTTCCTCTTGAAACAGTGTGTGTGAGGGGTCCCTGAAAGGGGTGGGCCCTATATAATTAAGGGTGTGGCTTAAACATATACACTATATATATTTAGCTGGAGTTCTACCCCACCCACACAGTTGCATTGGATTACATCTTCAACTGGCATACGTGAAGAGTTGCTCTGTCACTTTGCAGAGAGGCCAAGGATTGGATAACCACGTGCCCCTGACAGGCACTGAGACAAAATCGCACTGCCTTCAGCCACAACTCAGTTATGCCCCGTTATATACACCTGGATGTGACTCAATTCAAATTATGCACAAGATGATAGTAAAATGCTTCCTGGAGAAAAAAATGTAACACAACATCCTGGAAAAATTAAAAACTCATAGGGAATGCAAGATTAAGTAAAGCATTTTGAAAATAAGCAGGAAGGACATGGGTTCTCAGGCCCCAATTCACAAAGAGCCTCCCCACATGGTGGAGGATCCTCAGTCATGGTGGGATCTCAGCATTGCAGCTTCCCATTGCGGGGATCAAGCCAAAAGTGCTGAGGCTCTTTGTGAATCAGGGCACAATTGTTCAGAAATCAATCAGTGTTTTTCCATGAAAAGTGAAGGGCATGAATATGGGGCCAGAAAGGGACCTGTTTCAATGTCTGTTTTAAATTGCTACCAGGTCTGAGACCCAGCCCACATAAAACCCTGGTCTAGAGTCTGTCAAACATTGCCTTAGCAAACATAAACCCCAATGTGGAAAGGTCTCACAGTTGTACATCTGTAGTTGTTAATCGCTCTTATTTACTGAAGGCCCATGACTTCAGGGGGTTTTCAGTTCCCCAATAAATTCAGGGGTGGTTAAAACTATCCGTGATAAAATCTGCAGTTGTACTAATCTTTGCAACGGGGTAGTTTAATTCTTTAGAGCTACGAAATGTCACGGCCATTAGTGGATTCAATATCTTAGGTTGGTTGTCCAATAACAACAAACTGGACGGGTGCAGAGTTATCAGGGACAAACACTCAGTCACTGGGTGATGGGCTGTTTTTTTGGCAATACCTTTGAATATGACATCCCCGCATTGCCCTCTCTCACAGAATTAACCCTCTAATTGTACCTTTGTTAGTTATTCCACATCAAGCAGAATGGTTCACTCTGAAAAACATAGGTGTAAAGTTATTTTAAAAACTTGACTATTATTGCTATTGCTCTGGTTGATGTTATGTGAGAATCACATCAGTTAGGTTACAAGTGTAATGATAATTATTGCATCCTATAAAATCTGACATCTATGGGTTCGGAATTTATTGGATGCTATAATATAATCAACGCATATTATGTGCTTTTGGGAAATAATAATATGCAGATTTTGGTGCTTTCGACTCCAAAAGTTTCGTGTTAGGGAAAACACTGCACACATTTCCCCTTTTAAATCCCAACAAGTTTGACCGCTAAAATGTAAGGAAGGGTGAGGTAATTATTGCACTTGATAACTACAAGGTGCTGTAAATACCACAACACTCAGAACTATAACCATTTCGCCAACAAGGGTTTCTGCAGTGCTCAGAAAACTCTGACCCACTCATACCCAGTACCTAAATGTTCAACTTCACCAGTGTAATGATATTCGCTCACAGTTTTTTCATTCATACAAACTACTGTGCCTTGTGTATTGTTCCACTTTCTGTTATTTTATTACATCCTTTTTCTAATGAAACTAATTACATTTTTCGAGTTTGATTTCAAAAGTTCTGAACACAACGTACATTTTTAGATCTTACCTTATCTACGACCTTTTGCTTTACTAAAATTATTTAGTAGCTCCTCAAAAATAAAGTTTTACAAAAAACACGAAATCGCAAAACAAGTATTGCAAAAGCCAAAAGGCTGGCAGTCAACGCCAGAGCGATTGGCTTTGCCAATCCTGGTTTAAGCTTATTGTCACTTTTAATTCCTATTCCACTTTCCAATAGCTGGAAGCAGGTGGATGAACCAAAATAAATTCAGATAAAGCCTGCTGTGTTCTTGGTGGGACCTTATCCAGAAAGGGTCAAGATGTCCTGGCCTGCGATGTCAAATAAATGCCCCACATACATGGCATCTGTGAAAAGTATAGGGGTGATATTTGCTAGGGATATCTAAAGGTACTTACAGCTTTCTTCAGTGGTGCAAGAAGATTGCTATCATCTGCAAACCTTTACACGGATTTCCTGTACCTGGAGCATTCACAGATACCCTGCAGTAGCCATGAATACATTGTGGAAAGAATACATTTAAAACCTGTACTTAATTTTCTGCTCTATCCTTGGGATAATTCAATGCTTGCAGGAGGGGAAAGTTCCAGTAGTTGGGATGCAAGAGCCATATTACATAGTGTTCCATTCTGCAAGGACAGGGGGAGTTGAATCTTTAATTTTTAACAAAATCAAGACTTTCTTTCATTAAAGCTAAGAAAATCTCCATTTTATTACAAGACAGGAGCCTCCTGTTATGATGATTTAAATCATATCAACCAGAGATATCTTAAGGATTTCTGGGGCCCAGGTGCACACATAATTTTGGGCCCCCTGCACAGAATAGCTCAGAATTTATTTTCCATTTTCAGCTCATTCATGTCCTTAGCAACTATGGTCGGATCATTGACAGCCTTCTTCCTTAGCCAGCCTACATCTGGGCGCAACCCTGGAACAAACTACCTCTCTCTCTGTATGGCCAGCAACAGTGGAGCAGAAAGACTGGATGCATGAAAAAGTAGCTGTATGTGAAGTTGTGTCTCACTTTTGGACCTGTCAGGCCTAAAAGTCTAAAAAATATCATAAAAATGTTACTATACATGAAGGTTGAGTAACTTGAAAAATCTACTTAACCTACCTGTAATGTACTTGACCCATAAAGGTGTGTCAAATTGTGTGATCCTAGGGATATCTTTTAGTTTACAGTCAGCTTTTTCCTCATTCTCACATATAAGTGAACCTTCAAATATGTGAGCTCAGCATTTCTGCTGTAGAAAAAACCTCTTTTGTTTGATTAAATAGACTACACATTTGCTCCATGTATAAAAGGAATCTAGCTCACATGAAAGGGACACATGATCCATGACTTTCCTCTTAGCTTACTAATAGCATTTCCATCAGGGCAGGAGTGTTTCTCAGTTTTTGTTTAAACACTTACATTTGATAAATATATTACTAAAGCATGATGTAGTAGCACACTGTCTTTACAGGTAGCAAATGTCAAAGAAATTCCCCCAAACCATCCTACCAACTTGCAGCTTTACTGATAAAACTTTAGAGTGTATTAACAATAATCTGTGAAAATTTGGTTTCTGAAAGTGTAATTATCCTTTTCACATCACCAAGTAAAGTGTTTTGATTTGTTTTGATCCTGTTAAAAGATTTTTTCATCACACAGGAGCACAACAAATGGACTTTCACAGCTTCTGAAATATATTTTGAAATCTTTGTACAGTTGCCTTAGTTATTTAAATGTTGTGTTTTAGGAACAACCTGACACCCTACAGCCTTTCATTTCACACTCTATGTACAGCAGGTCAGACAGTTCACCTTACAAAATCCTAGAACTTGTAAGTCAGAAGGAACATTTATTGTAGGAAGACAAACTGACTTTTGACTTCTGTTTCTGAACACAGAGCAAATGTCACAAGAAAAGAACAAGATTTAAAGGCGTCTTTAATGCTCCTTCACGTTCTGACTGAACAGAACACCTGTTCTTTATCAACTCACCAGGAGGGGTAAGTAGGTCCTACAAATAGCTCTACCTGATAAAATATGATGGGCCAAGGTGAGTGGGCAAGTAGTTTTTTTGAGGCCTGTCTACGCATAGTGTTTTTCTTTTCTTTTACAGTACTCCTGTCACGGCTCTAGGAGGAACAGAAACTCTGAGTCAGGTGGCACTAGACTGTGATTTCAAAGACCCAGCAGTTGCACCTCGTAGACATTGTAATCATGGAGGGAGGATATAATGTTGCTCTCACTACACTCAGATACTTGGCCTGTCCTCGGGCTCCATCTTGGGAAAGCGGACTCCAGCTGGATTGCACCAGAAAAGCAGACAGACTAGTGATCCGAACAAAGTTCCTACCAAGAAAGTGTGGTGTAGGCGGTCTGTCAGCACCATTCAGATTTATGTTTCTGATCGGATTTGGAGTTAAGGCAATTGGGGGGCACACACTCCCCAGCCTTACACCCGTCTGTATTCCAAAGCGTTTGCTCTTCATTTTAGAATTGAAAGTGTGGGTCTTAGGGGACTCTCTAATTTTAGGCCATAGTAAAAGAAGCCAGTCACACCGTGGCAACAACTGTCCTCCAATCAGAGAGGCTGCAGAATGGATACCAGGAGATACCCACTAACTATGCCCTTAAAGGTGTACCTGTGGAATGCTGGCTGTATTTCATGGGAGTGCTTCTGCAATATTCAACCGATTCACTGCTGTTGCATAGGCTCTCATTATTCTAACAAGACTACTGGATTTGTGCAGCAGAATCACTTGCACTGTAGGGGACTGAGTCTGAACCCACTACAGGTGACACCTGTCAGCCTAATCCGGGTTTTGTTACGGCTAACTAGCAGTGCCTCATCTCCACCTAAGAGAGGGATGATTGGGCAACCGAGCCCGTGACATAAATGACTCCTCAGGGAAATCGTGGTCACTCAGATCTCATCCATTTCTCTCAGTTGCATTAGTCTCACATATACAAGGACAATCAGAGGCCGAATATAGGTCAATAAGGTTTTATTGAAGTAACTGCATCTTAGATAATAAAGCATGTATTGCAATAACTAGGACGATGAAGCATGACAGGATTAAAATTGTGACAAGGAGAGTAAAGTATGAAAATAACGCTACCACATTGTCACTAGAATCATTAAAATAGCTCCTACCTAGGCTATGTTAGAGCACAGCATGTTACTCTCTAGTTCTGCCCTTCAGGTTCCCCTGGGAAGACATCTTCCCTCATAACTGAGCAAGAGGCCTGTAGTCTACCCAAGAAGCTGCAGCGAAGCACTCAGCAATCAGCATACAGTCGTAGTCATTTGGCTGGAATCTCTCTCTAACATACATGGGTCGAAGTAGTGTTTTTATAATAAAACAGCTGATGTTCCAGGATGGACTCCCACGTAAGAGTGTGTATGTTTCTATGAACATTAGAGACAGAGCGTACCATGTTTGCAGGCAACCTATCTTACTGCAGCCTTGAGAAAAGCACAGAGTGAAAGAAATGTCTTGTGTTAAGAACGCAGTGCTGGCCTAGGCAAAGAACAGCTAGATAGAGAAAATAAAACAAGACCGCAAATGTGGCTATTGTTAAAATAATAAAACTAAGCTGAATAAAATATGTCTAGGTTAAAGTGCACAGCGGCAGGCCTAGTTTGCTATAATAACGTGTATGAAACTATAACTAAAATGACTACACAACTCCCTCCCCTTGCCGGTTCAAAGGTGGTTCAAAGCCTAATTATGTATAAAAGCTACTAGAATTCAGCCTAAGGCATATATATAAGAATGTCAATAATGACAAGTTAAAAAGACACTTGAGCATGTGTAAAAAGGACAATTTAAAATGTTAACTGTGGTGTAAAAAAGGCCGAATTTCAAGAGTCAGAGTCATTTTGGAAGTTGCCAATCGAATCCAGGATAATTGAAGACAAGATATCCACTTAGGCAGGTGGTAAAGTAGAAAGTTAATCGCCAAGGAAAATCAAGGAGCATTCATGTTTCAAAGCCTGAGCTCCAGCCAAAGCACAGCATTCCGTGGTGTGACCAACAATATGTTTAGAACAGCATCATCCACAAAGGGCAACTCATAAGCAGATTCCTGTATCAAACGCACCCTCAACGCGCATGTCTGGTAATGACCCCTCAGCGAGCACATCAATAGATCAGCATCCAATGAAAGCAAGCGCTGCGTAGAAAGACAAACTTCCAGAGCATGTTCAAACGAGCACAAGAGACACAGAAACACGGGTTGCACACAATGCAAAACCGGTCTGAATGACAGAGACCAGTCACACTCCAATTGCGCCAAGAGTGTTGCTCCAAAGTACTACATCATGCATTCATGATACAGCTGCGCTGGTGGAAGTGCTTTCAGTCCTCCTTGTTGCAGTGGGAAAGCCATTGTGCAGAAAAAGTAGCAACAGCAAAATCCCACCTACTATAGCCAAAGTTATTGGAAATCCCTCGAAAATGCTGGAGAATATTGAGTGGATGGCTGATGGTATTAAGCTGAATATAGAGGTGAAGGTGTGAATGAAACCAGAACCAACAGCCTTAAAGAAATTTGCGATTCCAGTAGTACTAGATGCATTAAATGTTCGTCCCACAAGCTCACCAAAGTGTCTTGAAAGTTGGTACTTAAAAGGGACTGTATCTCTCCTGATGACCTTGCCACCTGAAGCGCATAGGTCTCGCCTGCAGATGTAAGCGCCACATGTTTTTGAAACAATAAAGCTTGAGTCTGCTGAACTTGGCAAAATTCACATTTGAAGTAGCGATATGGGGCCAAATGTCAGCTACTTCCCTCTGTTGTGTAGGAGGAAAAAGTATGTTCCCGCAGCATGTGACAATCTTACAGACCAAAACAACATAAACTATTCCGGCTTGCATCCCACAAACAGTTTTCACTATTGAGGAGGACATAGCTGCCATTCGATAGCACCTGGAACGCAAGTCGAATCAAGGGGACTGGGACTCCCTTCAGATAACAAGCCAAGTTCGCTACCGAAGCGTTACACGCCCCGTGCAAGGGCAGCTGTTTACAAACCATTGAATGGATGACAGAAGTCTCGCATTCACTACTACTAAGAAAGACCTCTCTCATGCCACTGAGACATTTGTACGAGAAGGGTAGCTCCTACACCTCATGGATGTAACTATCTTCTAGTCTTTCATACCTGCCTACTGGAAGGTGTTTTAAGCAGGACGTGAATATAAATGTTGAAATAGACAGATTAATGGCCCCGTATATTAACCACTCAGCAGATAGTATTTCAGCCACAGTAAAAGGCAATTTCTCTAATTTTTCAATATTTAACATGACATAAGTTGCTTGTTTCTTAGCCATTAGTTGTTGTTGTCACGTTAAATTAAATGTGGAAAATATGTCCCTTGCGCAAACGTGTTGCCAGGGAACACAACCTGCCTTCAGTGTCTGTAGTGTCCAACCCAACTGCATAATGGACCTCACTTGATTCTGTCCATGGTGTAAAAAAGACATGCCACTTTGTATTATGTCTATTGTAGAAGAAACTATGTTGTTTAAGGTGTACATCCGGTAGGACAGGGTATTAATCCCATTATCTACAACAGCTAATGCCTTCTGTAAATTTTCCTGATCTATTTCCCTTAACCGGGCAGCAGCTTCTTGTTAAGAAAGCTTCCAAATGTCATTATAAACTGGATATAAGAAGCGCTTTCTGCGATGTTGTTTGGGGCCTAACAGGAAATTCTGTAAGTCTGTGTTATTAGACAGGAGACTGAGGTGATCTCTAACAGCATCTAGTGAGGAACTCTTCAACCATTACTGGCATAGTTTCCCTACACTGTATGTTGTTACCATACCCGCATGTTCAAATGACACATAGCGAGGGCCTGGCCTACTTGTTCTAAAACCCCCTCTGGAGTTTATAAAACGTTTATGACACCCATTGGTATCTATTGGCCACAATATCCACCCACCAAGACGTGAAAGTGAAGCATTAAATGTGCCATTCTGGACCCATTCATCAAGCTGATCTTCAGTTGCATTTGTATACTTTTGCCATTTGTAAAGTTTTGCAGGGGCAGGAATACTGGGCACATTCAATTCCTTAATCTTTGCTAAGCCTAAACAACTTGTCTGTTGTACAGTTTCATTTAAAAATATCATTTAAACAGGTATCAGGCATGCTCTAAAGAAAGCTTCCTTCCCCCTTATTTGCCATTTTTTTGCTCCCCACACACTTTTTAAGTCAATCGACTTCAGCCAATATTCATAGCCTTCTATAGCCAACCCGGAAACAAAGGAATCCGAATAAATGAATTTCCTATCTGTCAATATTATGTGTACATTTTCCATCAGTGGCAATTTGAAATAATATGACTCAGCATTTTTAACATTGTGCCCAGAAAAATATGCAAATTTCTCAGAATACATTTTAGAACTCCCTTGTGGGAAATGTTGGGCAATGTTCCCATTGTGTGTATTTAAAAATAGTCTTTGGGGGACTTGCTCTGTGAATGACATGGTGTCCATAATAATTATAGCAAAACATGTCACTATAATTATCTTTAGATTGATAAACATCCTCACTTTCAGTCATTATAGAATCAACTGTTTTCACATCCCAATCATCAGAAACAACTTTGAGTATTATTACATCGTTCATAGAAAGTTTAAACACATATGGTATTTGAATAACCTCAGTGGGGCTCTATATATCAAATGTGACTTTATCCCAAACAATCCCATCAGGAATTGGCATAGCGAAAATGTTCATGAAAGACAAGTCTCTGCAGACCTTGTGAGAAGAAAAATCGGGTTTTAGGACTTCATCCTCCAGTTCAACTGTTGATCTTTCTGGAAGGAAATGACCATATATTAATAGAAAGACTCTTATGACAAAGCCAATCCAAAGGAGGAAAGCTAATATAGTCAGGGAAAGCCACAGATAGTTCCATGGGAAAATAAAGTAATTTGTTTTAAGACAATTTATCAGCTTAAGCCTTTTTTGACAGTTCTGGTGAAGAAGAGGCAAATGAGTCCGAGAAAGTGTCATTGACGTCGGCAAAGTATCCAGAAGCAGTTTGTGCAAAAGCTGAAGCCGTATTTGAAGGAGGAGAATTAGTAGGGGGTCTCCCGCGCTGGTTCACAGTAAATTACACCATCCGTCTGTGTAGAAGTTGTGTCAGTAATCTCTATATCGTTTGTTGTAACAGATGTTAGTGGAACTAATGCAAGATCATTTTCCACCCTACCCAAGCTCAAAGAGGTGTCAGCGCTGCTTCACAAAACTTGTAGAGGGACATATCGGCCAGTAGTTTGAGGGATTCGGGAACTACCGGCTGCTCCTCTTGGTCTGCTGTGTAGGATCGGCCACATAGTGTAACTTGACACTGTCGATAGATACAAAGCGGTTTTCTTTAGCGCCAGGCAACGGCGGTAGTATGACAGTTCTGGTATCGTGTATTCCCAGGACTAGGACTGGTGCACAATAAGAAGGACCAAACTCCCTTTTCACAGCAATCTTTTCACGTACTAGATCCCCAACCTTTGGAATCCAGGCGGTAGATGATTATTGGTACATCCTTAATTCCTGCGGAGGCAGCACTAGCAGAAGTGTTGTCATCACGAACTGTTGTAATTCCTGCAAGACAGTGATACGTTCATTTATGTCAAAAGGTGTTTCTGCCGCCTCCATGCCAGGACCATCAAGATCTGGAACATACATTCCAGTTCCAAACAGGCAATCGTATGAAGTACGACCCCCAGGGACCTTCTAGGCAGATTGTTAAGTGCTCTCTGGACTCCAAACATGTGATTAAGCCAACTGCGACCCGCACCTAATACTTTGGCTGTTAAGGATTGCTTTAAATCACAGTTTTGTCGCTCCACGACACTATTTTCCTCAGGATGAAATGGAAACGAGTAATGGTGTTGGACCCCTAATGAAGCCATGGCGTCGCTGAATGCCCTTGAGGCAAAAGCAGGGCCCTGGCCTGAGTGGAAAGCTGCAACTGCATATGTTCCGATAAAGACTTTCAAAACTTTAATAACAGTCCGAGCGTCAGCCGAGCATTGTGGCCACACCCATAGAAATCTGGAGCAAGAGTCAACAGCGACTAAGATATATTTGTATGCACTGTCCGGTGTTAGGGGACCACAGTGGTCCAAGTATACACATTGTAAAGGTTTGTTGGAAATTAGGAGGGTTGTCTGTGGTGGGAGTTTGACGGTGGAACCCTTAATTTGTTGGCAGATGTCACAACAAAGGACATACTGCTTGGTCTGTTTGTATAGACCTGGCCACCAATAACAAGCTTCCAATAATGATATTGTAGCCGCCACACCAGCATGGGCAGATGCAACCCCCTCATGCGCTGCTTTAATCAACTCTAGTCTTATGTCTTTATTGGGAATTACTCGAACTCCCATGCCTAGCGTTTTTACTTCTGCATCAAGGAAGCCTCCAATTCAATAGGAATATTTAGCAGGAAATGCTTTCGGATAGGACGTGCCTTCAGCGGTGGCTTTCACAACAGCCCATATGTCATCATCCAGTTTTGTTCCAGAACGAGTTTCTGCAGCAACAGAAGCCTTAGCTACTGCTCATTTGGCTGCTTCATCAGCCAGTGTATTTCCAGCAAAGAGTATTCCAATGCGCTGGTGTCCAAGTGTATGCACAACATGGACGTTTGGTAACGTTTCCTTCAAATCTGCTACTTTCACACAGAAGTCTGTGTTTGATGGTGTTGCCTTTAGAATCTCTGAACCCATTCTGGTGCCAGTAATGCAAATATGCATTGAAGGACTGGACGAAATAGTATGAATCACAGACAATCAGTGTTAGCTGTGCAGGATCTGTATGTTCCAGTGCCATTACCAGAGCCTTTAGCTCTGCTAGTTGTGCTGTGCAATCCCCTAGGGTTTGCGTGAATGTATGTCATGGACAAAAGTTATTACCCCCCCACGTAGCCACTTACGACTGCGCAAGCAGCGGAGCATTGATGCTTTGTGCCAATTGCAGGTTGTGCTGAGCCATCGGTGTACATGACTCTTTGATATTGATCAATAGGCAGTGTATTTGCCGGAACTGGATATTCTAGTTCGTATTGCTAAAATTCCTGAGTTTGTAATTTTGTGTAAAAAATATAATCAACATCAGTGGCTGTCAAAGACGTTGCCCATTGAATTCAACGTGGATGTAATGCTTTAGCATTTGGAACACTGGCTTTGGTAACAGCCTCAAGGGCTGGAATTGGAGATACAACAATAATGCATTTCCCCTGGGCCAGTGGTCTTTCTTTAATGACAGCCATCTGAACAGCAGTGAGAATTTTCTCAGTGGGAGCAAAGCATTGTTCTGCTGCTGAATACAAATGTGATTTGTATGCAATCGGGACTGTCTCACCCTGATTGAAAGTTACATAGTTGATACCAATGGTACCAGCAATTACTCTGATGACCAGATGTCTTCTATTGTCCCTTTTGTGTAAGCGTTGTGCTGCAAGCATGTCTGTTTGCAAAGCTCTGAAAATGCATGTGTGTTCTAATGTCCAAAATTTACTGGAAAAGTCAGGCCGTATTAAGTCATCAAATGGTTTTATACGTGATGCGTAATCTGGAATGTACGTTCTGCCAAAATTTAGGAAACCCAATAGCGATTGGAGTTTTTTAATGGTATTTAGAGGTTGGAACTGTGCACATTTCTCTAAGAATTGTGACGCTAGGCTCTTTCCTTCAATTGATAATTCATATACCAGAAACAGGACACTAAGGAAGGCTATTTTTGTTGTTTTATTTTAAATTGAATTTATAGCCAAATTCAGCAAATCCCACAACAATGCGGGCTACCCGTCTAGATGTTGCAGTAAGTCATCACCTGTGAGATAAATATCATCGTCAAAGGACAATGCTTCAGGGTCAATGTTGTGCAATACTGAAGTCAGACGAGCCTCAAACAGTCCTGCACTGTTCTTGTACCCCTGGGGAAAACTACAGAATTTTTACTTGGACCCTAGTGCGCTGAAACTTGTTAGGTCTCTACTCTCAGGCGCTATATTTTGGCAGAAGAAACCATTGGAAATGTCCAGTGTTGTTTTGTAATTTTTACGCACTATGTTGTTCATGAGTGCTGTGCTATGTGAGTTTTGTATAACGTATGTGCATGTATGACTGTTTAGTTGTCTGTAGTCTAAGACTATTCTATACGAATGGTCTAGTTTAGCTACTGGGAATAAGGGATTATTCATTGGTGAGACACAGGATTTGATAACACCCTGGTACCCCAGTTGTGTGAGGATTTCCCTCAAGGGTGCTTTAGCATCATGTTTTATTGGATATTGTGGTTGAGGTTGAGGTTGATTTTTTATTGGAATTACATGATGGGGGAATCTTTATCCCACCCTACATGGTTGCAATATAACACAGGTGCCTATGCCAATGCCCAAATGATGGCATAGGATTCTGAGAGATCATCAGGAACAAGGGGTGAGAAAGATGGTTTGATAACCTCTTCCCCATATGGGCAAGTATGGACAAATTCAGGTGGCCAATGCCTTTCAGCCAGTAGAATATCATATATGTTTACGACACGGTCCCAAAATATGGCGTAGATTGTGTGTTCAATGTCTCCTTCTAACCTTAATGTTACTTTGTACACCCTATCAGGTGTGGAGACACGCATGTCTGCAGTTTCAACTTATAAGAAGTCATCAGTTGCTTTCACCTCCAGATGTTCTTGAAGATTCCAACAAACTATTGTGACCTCTGCCGCGCTGCCTAATAGCGCGAATGCCCACTTCTTGTTCTTCAATAGAGCCCTCTTCTTAAATGGCATGATGAACTGCAACTTCTGCCACTTTTTTCTTTTTAAATTGGGGTTTTTGTTGGGGAAGTTTCTCTTCTTTTTTAACAGAACCTTCTGTAGAGCATTGTGATTCCTGTCTCGGTTTCACGTACTCAGTTCTTCACTCTGACCGCCCACCTCTCTCACTGCGTTTTTCTGGTGAGTCCAGAATGGAACATGATTGGTGTGTATCAGTATATTGATATCTGTCAGGCATTTTTATATTATCTTTATTTCTGAGGTTATATCTATTTTGTGGGGTCTCCGTATGGAGAGATTCTCCCCTTTCTTTTTTAGGTGTTTGTTGTTTTTTATCCCAATGTTTCTTAGTACCTTCAGGAGCTTGCTTGGTAGAATCTTTGTTAGATTTACCCTGAAATTGTTTTTTTGTAGGTCTGGCCCCCAGCCTGCCTCGATACATTCTAGGGTAGGTCTCCACAATAATCTTTGGCAGCTCACGTTCTTGATCCTGTGGAGGAACATCCCGGAGCCACATGCGCACTGCTAGTGCAACTGCTTCCCCTTTAAGGTTACTTAACATTATTGAAGATACAGTGGCAAAATTACCCAAGTCCAGGGTTGGGGCAGCCCAGTATTCATCTTGAATTTGTTTTAACATTTCCGGTAAATTGGCAAATGTCGGTGTACCAAGTGCGGTAGTATAGAGTTTGGCAAATACCGTGCCCCAAGTATTGCAGTTATCTACTGTGGGAACCATCCCAAATGGCAAGCACATAGTTAATATTCTATGCTTATCCAGAGGTCCCATATGGGGAAATATTGCTCCAGTGCGTTTATTTTTTGAGCTAACCAAAACGTATTCTCTTCTCATTTGGTGGGTACTTTACCCATGATCGAATGTACAGTCGCAGGATTAATGCCTGGCGTTACTGCATGTGGTTGTACCGGAGCAGCACGTGCTGGGTTTGTGTTTAATGTTTGTATTACAAACTGTACTAATCATCTGTATAGTGCCATAAGCTCGGCATATAAGCAACAGACTTCAGCTACCGTTAGGTTCGCTGCAGCAGGGTGAGGTGTATATATAGCCAATAAAGGCCAGGTAGGACCATCATTACTTAGAGGACCTAACCTAACATGTGGAATTGTATGGGTAGGGCACCATCAAGCCAATTATTATGGTCTTGATAAGATAGAGGTATTTCTAGATATGCATATGCTCTGTACTGTGCAGGTGTGTTTGCAGGTGTATAGTGATGACATGGATGTGTTCCCATCAGCTGCTGGAAATGGGACCCAAGAATAAAAAATGTCTGTTCTATAGGCTGGATGAGCCTCAACAACAAATGTAACTGGACCCCCCCGGGCCGTTAGGTCATGTGCCAATACATGTGCAGTATGGGTTGGTTGCATATTGACTGCAGTTGCTACCTGTTGTTGGTTTGCCATTATGAATGGTGAGTTTTTGTTCAGAGATAAGCACACCAAATGGGGATAGACAGAGATTCTCAGGAGGACCCGAAAATTAGAGCCTGACCAAACGTTGGTGGAGCCATGTCCCGTAGGCTCTCATTATTCTAATGAGATGACTGGATTTGGGCGGCAGAATTACTTGCACTGTGGGGGGATTGAGTCTGAACCCACTACAGGTGACACCTGTCGGTCTAATCCGGGTTTTGTTATGGCTAACTAGCAGTTCCTCATCTCCACCCAAGAGCAGGGATGATTGGGTAACTGAGCGCATGACACAATTGACTCCTCAGGGAAATCGTGGTCCCTCAGATCTCATCCGTTTCTATCAGTTGAGTTAGTCTCACATATACAAGGACAATCAGAGGCAGAATATAGTTCAATAAGGTTTTATTGAAGTAACTGCATCTTAGATAATAAAGCATGTACTGCAATAACTAGGACAATGAAGCATGACAGGATTAACAATGTGACAAGGAGAGTGAAGCATTCAAATAACGCTACCATATTGTCACTAGAATCATTAAAATAGCTCCTACCTAGGCTATGTTAGAGCACAGTATGTTAAGCTCTAGTTTTGCCCTTCAGGTTCCCCTGGAAAGACATCATCCCTCATACCTGAGCAAGAGGCCTGTAGTCTACATAAGCAGCTGCAGCGAAGCACTCAGAAATAAGCATACAGTGGTGGTCATCTGGCTGGAATCTCCCTCAGACGTACATGGGTCAAAGTAGTGTTTTTATAATAAAACAGCTGGTGTTCCAAGAACAGATTCCCACGTAAGAGTTTGTATGTTTCTGTGAACATTAGAGACAGAGCATACCAAGTTTGCCAGCGACCTATCTTACCGCAGCCTTGAGAAATGCACAGAGTGAAAGAAATGTCTTGTTTAAAAACACAGTGCTGGCCTAGGCAAAGAAGAGCTGGAGAAAATAAAACAAGATGGCAAACGTGGCTATTGTTAAAATAATTAAACGAAGCTGAATAAAATATGTCAAGGTTAGAGTGCACAGTGGCAGGCAGAGTTTGCTAAAATAACTGAAGCTATAACTAAAATGGCTGTCAACACTGCTACATTTTTTGTTGTCGCTGCTGCTGAGTTTTCATCTGGTGTCTTTTTCATGTTTTATCCTCTTGGCTGGCTCTGCCCTGGGATCTCCTCACTGTTTCCCTACCGGATTCCAAGACAACCAAAGCTTCTCAAAATTAGTAGGTAAGCTGCCTCCTCCTTCACCTCTTCCCCCGCCTCTTCAAATCAAATCAAATCAAATCATTAACATTTATAAAGCGCGCTACTCACCCGTGCGGGTCTCAAGGCGCTAGGGGAAAAAGGGGGGGGTTATCGCTGTTCGAACAGCCAGGTCTTTAGGAGTCTCCGGAAAGCGGAGTGGTCCTGGGTTGTCCTGAGGCTGGTGGGGAGGGAGTTCCAGGTCTTGGCCGCCAGGAAGGAGAAAGATCTCACACCCGCCGTGGAGTGGCGGATGCGAGGGATAGCAGCGAGTGCGAGGCCAGAGGAGCGGAGGAGGCGGGTGGGGACGTAGAAGCTGAGGCGTCTGTTGAGGTATTCCGGTCCCTTGTCGTAGAGGGCTTTGTGTGCGTGGGTGAGAAGTCGGAAGGTGATCCTTTTGCTGACAGGGAGCCAATGCAGGTGTCTCAGGTGTGCGGAGATGTGGCTGCTGCGGGGTATGTCGAGGATGAGGCGGGCCGAGGCGTTTTGAATGCGTTGCAGGCGATTTTGGAGTTTGGCTGTGGTCCCGGTGTAGAGGGTGTTGCCGTAGTCCAGGCGGCTCGTGACGAGGGCGTGGGTCACGGTTTTTCTGGTGTCGGCGGGGATCCAGCGGAAGATCTTGCGGAGCATGCAGAGGGTGAGGAAGCAGGCGGAGGACACGGCGTTGACTTGCTTGGTCATGGTGAGAAAAGGGTCCAAGATGAAGCGGTGCTGAGGGCCGTGGGCCACCAGGAGTCGTCCCAGGCGGACGGGGTGTTGCCGAGGATGAGGACTTCCGTTTTTTCAGAGTTCAGCTTTAGGCGGCTGAGCCTCATCCAATCTGCGACGTCCTTCATACCCTCTTGTAGGTTGGTCTTGGCGCTGGCGGGGTCCTTGGTGAGGGAGAGTATAAGTTGGGTGTCGTCGGCGTAGGAGGTGATGATGATGTCGTGCTTGCGTACGATGTTGGCGAGGGGGCTCATGTAGACATTGAAGAGTGTCGGGCTGAGTGATGAGCCTTGGGGTACGCCGCAGATGATCTCGGTGGGTTCTGAGCGAAACGGAGGGAGGTAAACTCTTTGGGAACGGTTTGAGAGGAAGGAGGCGATCCAGTCCAGGGCCTGGCCTTGGATCCCGGTGGAGCGGAGGCGGGTGATTAGGGTGAGGTGACAGACGGTGTCAAAGGCAGCCGAGAGGTCGAGCAGAATGAGGGTGACTGTTTCACCGTTGTCCATCAGGGTTCTGATGTCGTCAGTGACTGAGATGAGGGCGGTTTCAGTGCTGTGGTTGGTTCGGAATCCGGTTTGTGAGGGGTCGAGCAGGTTGTTGTCTTCCAGGAAGGTGGTCAGCTGTTTGTTGACGGTCTTCTCTATTACTTTGGCTGGGAAAGGCAGAAGAGAGATGGGGCGGAAGTTTTTTAGGTCGCTCGGGTCAGCCGTAGGTTTCTTTAGTAGGGCGTTGACTTCGGCGTGTTTCCAGCATTCGGGGAAGGTAGCAGAAGAAAAAGAAGAGTTGATGACGGTCTGGAGGTGTGGGGCGATGATGTCGTCGGCTTTGTTAAAGATGAAGTGCGGGCAGGGGTCCGAAGGGGCGCCGGAGTGGATAGAGTTCATGATGGATTTGGTTTCTTCCGTGTTGATGTGGGACCAGTTGTTGAGGGTGATGGCCGTGGATGCCGGTTCGGTGGTGTATGGTTGGGTCTGGTGTCCGAAGCTGTCGTGGAGGTCGCTAATCTTGCGATGGAAGAAAGTGGCGAGGGATTCGCACAGATCCTGTGAGGGCATGACGGCGTTGGCGTTGGCGCTGGGGTTGGAGAACCCCATCCACCATGACCTGGCTTTTCACCTCGCAGACACACAGTTGGAATTATCATAGATGCATGCAAAAACACACACTCTTTTTTGTCTACATGATTCATTATTCACTTAAGGAAATGGGCCATCTTGAATTTGGCAAAGTTCTGTTTCATGTAATGTGCAATGTCTGCATTTGCAAGTGGTATTTTCGTTTTCATTGTTGTAGCAGCATTTTCAGATGTTGCTTTCTTCAACTACAGTTGCCACCTTTCTTTCAGAAAAGTACTGGTCATTTGCTCACACTTTAAATTTGTGCAAAGGCCTGGACATTATTTAAATATAACTCAGCATAAAATCGTCTGTATTTATTTTTAACATAAGATTTATGTCTTTGGTTGCTTTAATTATCTACCAGAGATTATTATGGCAGCTCAAGCACACATTTTAAATGTTTTCCCCTTGAGTGTGTAGCTTCCACCGGTTCAGCTAGTGCAGTGGCACCAGGTCCCAAAGACCTGTGGGGCCCACTCACCCCTCATTATTGCTCTATTTCACAGGTTAAAGAGCAGATAGGAGGCAAGTTCCTTGCTTTCTCTATGGCCCCTGACACACTGTCTATGCCATTGTTTCGTCTTGTATTTACTGTTTTAAACGTTTACTGATAAGGGGAAAAGTTATTCGCCTTCTTCCTCTGTGTGTTTGTCCCTCACCTTGGGTGTTACTTTTTTCTTCACTTCAACAGTGTTGTTGCTTGCACCACCAACTTTTTTGCACCATCCTTCATTGACCATGAGCTTGTTCCCAGCGTGTATATCGCACACTCTGTTGTGCGTAATGTTGCTCCATAACCGCTGTTTCATCCCACTCCACAATAAACCAAAAAGCGATATGCCACAGCCGGTGCTGGCTGCATCATAACACATTTTTTTGCTGTCAGTCAGCTGCTGTACACCATGACAAAAAACTTTAACAAAACGAATAGCTCGCTGGCAGATTAAATATACGAGCTGTGCCAATGCTTGTTTGTATGAGACGTTTTAATTGTTCCTGTCTCGAAATAGTTAAATCGTGCTGGAATTTATCTCAGTGGAAACGCTTACGCTTTTGTGTTTGTAGGGTTGCCACGTTTCTTAGATAAAAAAATACTGGCCATTTGTTTACTTTTGCTACTAGCAATAGCCAAGAGCAGATGGGTCAAAAATAAACCATGAAAAAGTGCCAGGACCATTTTGTAACATGGTAGTCATCCCTCTGTTTTCTCTAATTATCAATCTGAAATGGTTAGGCCATCTATCAAATACTTTTAATCTGATTTCCGTATGTGCTTGCTGTTTTAGATATGTTTTAGAAGAGCAAAATAATGGATTTTACTCCTTTCCCCATTATTTTTATTAGCCTGGACATAAATAATACATGCCAGAGGGGCAACAAATGGGTCAGATGGCAACGCTAGTGGGTTGGTATGCCAGAGGTTGATGATGGGAGGGTTGGTATCGAGACAGACACTTAGGTGGTCATTTCGAGCCCATCGGTCCGAAGACCGCCAGGGTGGCTGTCTCACCTCGACAGGGCCGGCGGTGAAGACCGCCACATTACGAGTGTAGTGGTTTGACCTCTGCCAAACTGCCACATCTCCGCTGGTACCACCAGGGCAGTAGAACAGCTAGGCCGGAGGACAGCACCTCAGGCCTGGCGGTCCACTGCACACTGCAGGCGGTATAATGAGTCTGCTTTCCACCAGGGTTTCTGTGGCGGTAGCACCTCCACGAAAACCCTAGATGAAAGGCTGCCGGTGACAGGAAATTCCTTTTCTGTTGCCTGCAGGCAACTCCCTCAGCCCCCCTCCCCTTTGCAATTACAATGCCTCTCAAACCCATTTCCATAACGGCCTCGCCTCCCCCCACCTCCAAGATAGCACCCTCTCCTTCATCCCCAATTCCATAACAGCACGGGTCGTGGGCTTCTGGTGCCCGTGGCTTTGGCGGTCTGTGTAAATGACCGCCGAAGTCAAGATGCCCACCTTACTATAAAGCACTTACTTGTTTCCAATGGGTAATGATAGTACATTTACTAACTACTCGATAGCTGAATCTGCTCAGTGAGCAGGGCTGTTGTATGCCTTTCTGTGCCCTATATGGGGGTAAACAACTTCATGTTCGGCCAAAACCACCCTATGAGAAATGTCATAGTTATTGCATGGGGCCTCCAGCTTGGGACCTCCTATGTTTTGCATCACTAGTGTAGAAAATTTACGCACTATGACTTGCATTAGTATTTTAATTGGTCACTTTTGTTCCTACTGCACATTCTTATGCTCACTGGCTTGTCAATAAAGCAGATACAATTGTTGTGATTCTTTGACATAAAGAGCAAGTTCATGAGAAGCACAACCTTTGGCCCAATTTGGCCTACAGTCACACGCTTTATCTCCAAGTCATACATAGTTTTGGGAAATACCACAAAACTACAGTGTGCATTCTCTTTTTGGCATGGCGGTACTGCTGGCAGTACCGCCTTCGCACCACCTACCGCCAGCATGACTTGTCTTGGAATTCCACCCGATTTCGGGCGTAATTCAGAGATCAGTCGTATTAGGGCGGTCTTAGGACCACCAGCACTGGCAGTATTTCGGCACCAGTGGTATTGGCGGTCTTTTGAAAAGACCGCCAAAGTCGCGATGAGGCCCATAATGTGAGATCAGAAGGCAGAGCCACAGAGAATGTATGATTTGCCCAAGATTGAAAAATGTAGTAACATTTGAGACCCAAGATTGTAATGTAGTACTGCTTTTTTCCAAACCCTATCAAGTACCATGTGAGTAGATACTGTCTACCCATGCTCCCCCGAAGCAATGTGTTGATTTTTTCTTTAATGAGATACTTTCTTACAGCTTTTAGATCAATAAACTCCCAATCATGTACAAAAATGGGGCCAAAGGAATAAGTTCAAATGATTATTTCCCTAGAGCACATATTTTAGACCAATGAGGCTGGGGTTTAAAATCATGGGTCTCATTTAGAGTTTTTCAAACAGATGTACATTGTCATGTTCTGGACCACCAGGGAAATATTGGTGGCCCCAAATAGAAAACAAAATAATAAATCAACCTGACATCCTGAGAATGTTTCCCCATGATGTAATGGTCATTATTTTTTCTTCTTTAAAATCAAGTTCCTGGTTTCACTTTGTTTTTGAAAAAAAAAGCAATTGCTGGGTGGCTGCTTTGTGATCCCTGCCCGTATTTATCATTCAGCGTTCAGTCTCAGGATATTTATCTAAAGTGGGCAAGTCAGGATTAGAAGTTAAGTATATTAATGATTTGTGCCCACTCCACTGAACTATTCATCTCGTTAGGGGTTCTGTTATTTGTAGCACTTGCTATCTGTATTGTGCCTTTTTATAAGCCCTCCACAAACAAGTTACCGAAGAAAGACAGTTTATTACATGCATTTTTGACAAAGCAGTATGGGGTAAAATCATACATAGCAGCACTGTACATTGAATTTGTGTTAGTGAAGTGCTGTGCAGTATTTACGAGTAACTTGATAATATCTCAATATTTTTTATGTTGCTTTATTCTATAGTTAAGCTTTTTCTAAGTGTTGGAAATACTAAAGGATTCTATTAATCAATGAGGTAATACTCAATTTCTTAAAATAAGGAAGATAAAGCTGTAAATTGGCCATGCAAAATTAGTAATCTTATTAGTGGTAGGAGGTGGATTCTATGCAAATCATTCACCACTGTTACCTATCACTGTGAATGTGTGTGCACTCAGAGAAAGGGGAACCTTGATAATTGCTCACAGAGGCTGCCTATGTAAAGAAGCCAGGACCAGTTGCAATTTTGATTTTAAGCATGAAAAATGGATCGAATGTGTTATTCGTGTTTATGCATCCCAGATAAGAAGATATTTTAAATACATTTTGGGAACTTCAAAAGTTAAAAAACAACTATTCTGCATGCAGCAGCAAACCTGTGGTGTTTATTAATACTGAACTTTGGAATTTTGTATCACAGGTCAAGTGCACATTTGACATGGATCATTTCCTGCAGCCAAAAGTTAGTAGGGCGCTCAAACGAAATGCTGAAACAGATGGTGAGACAAAAGTTGCACGAATACGGAAATATGATGTGCCACCATACCTGGTAGAATTAGGCCACAGTGTGTAGCTTGTGGCATGACCTTTGCCAATGAAAGCCTGTGACCAATCAAATTAAACTACCACTTTGAAACTACACATGGATCACAGGTAGGAAAGAATAGAGTATTTTGCCAAAAAGCTGGAAGACATTATCCACCACAAAGACACTGTGAAAAATGTGGTCTCCATGGAAAAAGATTCTTTGAAAGCATCTTACAGGGTGGGGTACCCCATTGTCAATAACAAAAAGCCATTTAAGTATGGAGAAAGAATGATTCTCCCAGCAATTCTCCACATGACCAGGACAAAGCTTGGGGAAAATGCAGCAGAGAAGTTTATAATGATTTCCCTTTCAGAACCAGAGCTTGCCACCGCATCTCTGACATGTCAGAAGATATCCAAAAACAACTCATACCACGCTTGAAGTCAGGTTTGTTTGCTTTGCAATTGGATGACACTACTGACTTATCAAAGGACACCAGTTTAATTGTGTAAGTCCAGTACTCCTACACAACTATAATATTGGAAGATTGTTTATGCTACAAACCATTCAAGAAGCAGCCAACAGCATCAGCCCTATTTGATGTCCTCAATGACTTCTAGTGGTCCAGTGGCTAAAAATGGTACAAGTGAGCTGGGATTTGCACAGATGGTGCGCCATCCATTGTGAGGTGCTGGGGGCGGCTTAAAAGGTAAAGTGTTGAAAGTGGTCAAACAAATTCTATGGACCCACTGTATGATACATTGGGAATCCCTCGATGTCTGAAACATGGATAGAGAACTTGGTGATGCCCTAAATTCCACTCTGAAAATTGTTAATTTCCTAAAGGCTCACTGTAGGAAGTTGGCTCTGTATGTGCTATTTCAAAGTAAGGAATAGCATGCACAGAGTCCAAGGGTTCCCCTTAGAGGTAAGATAGTGGCAAAAAGAGATAATACTAATGCTCTATTTTGTGGTAGTGTGGTCGAGCAGTAGGCTTATCCAAGGAGTAGTGTTAAGCATTTGTTGTACATACACATAGACAATAAATGAGGTACACACACTCAGAGACAAATCCAGCCAATAGGTTTTTGTATAGAAAAATATCTTTTCTTAGTTTATTTTAAGAACCACAGGTTCAAATTCTACATGTAATATCTCATTCGAAAGGTATTGCAGGTAAGTACTTTAGGAACTTCAAATCATCAAAATTGCATGTATACTTTTCAAGTTATTCACAAATAGCTGTTTTAAAAGTGGACACAGTGCAATTTTCACAGTTCCTAGGGGAGGTAAGTATTTGTTAGGTTAACCAGGTAAGTAAGACACTTACAGGGCTTAGTTCTTGGTCCAAGGTAGCCCACCGTTGGGGGTTCAGAGCAACCCCAAAGTCACCACACCAGCAGCTCAGGGCCGGTCAGGTGCAGAGTTCAAAGTGGTGCCCAAAACACATAGGCTAGAATGGAGAGAAGGGGGTGCCCCGGTTCCGGTCTGCTTGCAGGTAAGTACCCGCGTCTTCGGAGGGCAGACCAGAGGGGTTTTGTAGGGCACCGGGGGGGACACAAGCCCACACAGAAATTTCACCCTCAGCGGCGCGGGGGCGGCCGGGTGCAGTGTAGAAACAAGCGTCGGGTTCGCAATGTTAGTCTATGAGAGATCTCGGGATCTCCTCAGCGCTGCAGGCAGGCAAGGGGGGGATTCCTCGGGGAAACCTCCACTTGGACAAGGGAGAGGGACTCCTGGGGGTCACTTCTCCAGTGAAAGTCCGGTCCTTCCGGTCCTGGGGGCTGCGGGTGCAGGGTCTCTCCCAGGCGTCGGGACTTTAGGTTCAAAGAGTCGCGGTCAGGGGAAGCCTCGGGATTCCCTCTGCAGGCGGCGCTGTGGGGGCTCAGGGGGGACAGGTTTTGGTACTCACAGTATCAGAGTAGTCCTGGGGTCCCGCCTGAGGTGTCGGATCTCCACCAGCCGAGTCGGGGTCGCCGGGTGCAGTGTTGCAAGTCTCACGCTTCTTGCGGGGAGCTTGCAGGGTTCTTTAAAGCTGCTGGAAACAGAGTCGCAGCCTTTCTTGGAGCAGGTCCGCTGTCCTCGGGAGTTTCTTGTCTTTTCGAAGCAGGGGCAGTCCTCAGAGGATGTCGAGGTCGCTGGAGCAGGATCTTTGGAAGGCAGGAGACAGGCCGGTGAGTTTCTGGAGCCAAGGCAGTTGTCGTCTTCTGGTCTTCCGCTGCAGGGGTTTTCAGCTGGGCAGTCCTTCTTCTTGTAGTTGCAGGAATCTAATTTTCTAGGGTTCAGGGTAGCCCTTAAATACTAAATTTAAGGGCGTGTTTAGGTCTGGGGGGTTAGTAGCCAATGGCTACCAGCCCTGAGGGTGGGTACACCCTCTTTGTGCCTCCTCCCAAGGGGAGGGGGTCACAATCCTAACCCTATTGGGGGAATCCTCCATCTGCAAGATGGAGGATTTCTAAAAGTTAGAGTCACTTCAGCTCAGGACACCTTAGGGGCTGTCCTGACTGGCCAGTGACTCCTCCTTGTTTTTCTCATTATCTTCTCCGGCCTTGCCGCCAAAAGTGGGGCCTGGCCGGAGGGGGCGGGCAACTCCACTAGCTGGAGTGTCCTGCTGGGTTGGCACAAAGGAGGTGAGCCTTTGAGGCTCACCGCCAGGTGTGACAATTCCTGCCTGGGGGAGGTGTTAGCATCTCCACCCAGTGCAGGCTTTGTTACTGGCCTCAGAGTGACAAAGGCACTCTCCCCATGGGGCCAGCAACATGTCTCGGTTTGTGGCAGGCTGCTAAAACTAGTCAGCCTACACAGATAGTCGGTTAAGTTTCAGGGGGCACCTCTAAGGTGCCCTCTGGGGTGTATTTTACAATAAAATGTACACTGGCATCAGTGTGCATTTATTGTGCTGAGAAGTTTGATACCAAACTTCCCAGTTTTCAGTGTAGCCATTATGGTGCTGTGGAGTTCGTGTTTGACAAACTCCCAGACCATATACTCTTATGGCTACCCTGCACTTACAATGTCTAAGGTTTTGTTTAGACACTGTAGGGGTACCATGCTCATGCACTGGTACCCTCACCTATGGTATAGTGCACCCTGCCTTAGGGCTGTAAGGCCTGCTAGAGGGGTGTCTTACCTATACTGCATAGGCAGTGAGAGGCTGGCATGGCACCCTGAGGGGAGTGCCATGTCGACTTACTCGTTTTGTCCTCACTAGCACACACAAGCTGGCAAGCAGTGTGTCTGTGCTGGGTGAGAGGTCTCCAGGGTGGCATAAGACATGCTGCAGCCCTTAGAGACCTTCCTTGGCATCAGGGCCCTTGGTACTAGGAGTACCAGTTACAAGGGACTTATCTGGATGCCAGGGTCTGCCAATTGTGGATACAAAAGTACAGGTTAGGGAAAGAACACTGGTGCTGGGGCCTGGTTAGCAGGCCTCAGCACACTTTCAATTGTAAACATAGCATCAGCAAAGGCAAAAAGTCAGGGGGCAACCATGCCAAGGAGGCATTTCCTTACACTCACTCCACTAGAGCCCGTCTGTTTGCAATTTTATGTGCATAAATGGGAGCTGAACATGATGGTTTGCTATTCCCTACAGACATTCGGTGGTTATCATGAGCGAAGGTGCTGAATCATATTTTGTAATTGAGAAACAAAGTATGACAATTCCTTCTGGATTTGGACCCCTGCAAAGCAGAAGAGCGATGTAATCCACGCTGGCCTGTGTTTTTAGCAAACCTTGCAGACATCTGTGATTAATTGAATTTATTGAATCTATCTTTGCAAGGAGCTGAAAGTACATCTTATATAATTTATAAAAATGTCTGACTTCAAGAGGAAGGTGGAGTTGTGGAGAAGACTAATTCAAGGTGGCTTGCTTGAGGCATTCCCATGTTTAGCAGAAGCTCTTGAGGACACATGATTAGACCTTCAAAGTGTTGCTGGGGTCATAAAAAGTCACTTGAATCCTCTCAGGGACAGTTTAGAAAAGTACTTTCCTGAGGCCAATTATTATGTCAATGACTGGGTGTTTCTACCTTTTATAGTGGATGTAGATACTCATCTTCCAGGTCTCCTTCAGGAATACCTAGCTGAGCTCCAGAGTGACCATACACAGCAGATGCATTAATATTCAGTTTTGTCAAAAATTGCTGTCAATGCTCTTCTGCCTTTTAGCTCAACATATTTATGTGAGATTGTGTTTGCAGCATTGCCAGTATTAAAGACAAAATACCATTCAAGACTTGAAGTGGGGCACAACCTGGGGATGGTAGTATCAAGAATACATCCACAGATTGACTGTCACTCTGGAGATAAACAGACACATCCATCACATTAGTTTAAAAAGGTGTTATCATTCATAGTTTTGTCAAATTATGTTTTTTTTGTGGAAAATAAACTACTGTTTTGATTTTTTGGCAATTTATTTTGGGAAGTGCCTATTGTAACTGTGTACTAAGCCTCTCATACCTAACCACAGTCACCCACAAACTTTTTGTTTGCAAAACACTGTTTATTATTTATTCCCCAACATACAATGATTTGCAGTGTGAATTGGGGCGGTGATGGCTGTTGATGATGCAAACTACTGACTTCCAGAACATATGGCCGGGGGGTCCTTTCGCTTCAAAAACATTGACAACGGGGTCTTGGTATCAAAAAGTTTGAAGACTTCTGGGTTACATTGAAGAGGAAAATAAGGATTAAAAACACATTTAACTTGTTCTAGCTCTTTGGCTGGCTTGGAAATAGACACCAAAAGGAGTATATTGAACTGAATAAACATCCAAAGCTTTGACATTGGAAAGAGGTTTCAAGGAGACTAGTCACAAAAAGCCCAGTCAATCTTGCAAAGTGAAATTTCAAAGATAAGGAGGAATTGTCTGACCAATTAAGAAATAAATTCAATATAACATCAGCATCCCATAATAGATTATATTTTGGTGCTCAAGGTTTAGTAAATTTTACTCCTTTCAAAAGGCAACACATCAAAGGAGGTTTTCCAACTGGTTTACCATCCACTGTCATGTTTCCCGCCGAAATTGCTGGCATAAAAAAATGTGATTTCCTAAAGCCTTCCCCTTGTCAAGCCGAAGAAGCTAAAACGTTAACAACTAAAGTTGCAACTGCCGAAATCCATACACCAGCTATGGCTGACCATCCAGGCTGATCTGTAGGTTTTAGTAGTTCCTGGGGCCCAGGAGTAACAAATGAGTTGAGCAGCCTCGCCGGAACCATCCTGGCCATCTCAATGAGGGAACAATTGAAAATCAGGCCATGTGGTAATCCTTGTAAATTCAGAAGCAGAGAAGTGAAGAAAGGAATCAGAACTGGCATGTCTACAGATAGTTCCAGAGGTGAAGGGAACAAAGGTTGCCAAAAGGGCGTTACCAGAAGTAAAGTTGCTTTCTGGCAAAGTATTTGGGCTAAAACTCGAGATATCCTTATAAGTGGGGTAAAAGCATAATTGATCTGTAATCCTGAAGGAGGTATCTGTTGCCAACACTTGTGATTCTGGTCTCCAACTGTAATATGACTGGCGATGGGTATTTAAATGGTAAGAAAAGAAATCTATTTCAAAGGGACCGAATTTGAAAGAAAGCTTCTTGAATACTAAAAGATGAAGATGTCATTTTATGGCATCCCAAATATTTCTGGACCACCATTCTGGTATTGTGTTTAGCTTACCTTGGAGGTATTTTGTGTGAACTGAGAATTTGTTCTGAAGAGAACACTTCCAAAGCTTTTTGGCCAATTCAACTAGAGGTTTTGAAATCTTCCCTCGCAGGTGGTTTATGCAGTGAATCACTGAGATATTGTCCGTGCATAGAAGAAATGAGCTGCTTATTCTGTTTTTGACAGAGGTGTGGATCGCAAAGGATCATACAACCTTCTCTAAAAGGATGATATGCAACAATAAACCCTCTGGCAGCCATGTACCACCAGTCGAGAACTGACCACATCTTGCGCTTCAACCATTCCGACTTGCATCTGATTCTAAAACAAGATCTGGTGCTGTAGAAAAAGTTGCTCTTCCATTCTGCTCCTCTAAGTGGTTGAACCACTACTGGAGTGTGACAGGCCGACCGGAGGCAGCCCCCACACAACGCCAACTTGTGCTGACGCTGCCCGAGGTGCTCGGGAACATCCTGGGGCAGGAACCAATCGGATGTCCCGACTGGCCGTGACCCTGCGTCCAGGAAGCGGTGACACGGATCCTGGAGAAGAAGAAAAAGCGGCGTCCCACAGATGAGAGGGGCGAAACGAGGAGGAAGAGGAGGGTGGCGTCATAGGAGCACAGACATTTTTCATCGGGAGAGAAGAAGACGAGGAGAAGACCGACGGAGGAACGAAGTCTGCGGTGGCCCTAGGAGGCAGAGCAAGAAACCCCGCCACGCTTCTGGAGAAGTGTGGCATTACCAGGTGCGTGTCCATACATAAATGAGGGGAACCAGGGTGGCGGGAGGACGGGAGTGGAAGGACTAATAAGCAAGTGGAAGTGGGTGACGGGTATAACAAAAGGGAGAAGCAGTACAGGTACTTTAAGGGCATACCCAGATAAAAGAAGGCATCAAGGTATGAAGCAGCTATATTACAAGGCCCCACAGTAGTACAGCACCAAGAGGAAGGGCATCAGCAACAAATTACCAAAAAAAACAGCAGAGGGAGGAGAAGGAGCCATATGAGGAAAGAAAACCTGAAATATAGAGAGGGCAGTAAGAAGACAGTAAAAGCTACGCAAAGGAAGAGAAAGCCAGTATAGCAGAAGATTGTAGTGGAAGGAAAGAGATGCAGAATCCTAGCAAAGGAAGAGACAAGAGAGAGAGAGAAACAGAGCACACAGTAGCAAACGGAACAGAGAACAGGAAGAAAGAAAGAGAAAAAGACATACAGAAGACAGAGGAAGAAAGGAAAAGAAGAGGTAGAGAAGGAAAGAGACAGACAAGGAAAACCCCACTTACCGGTTCTTCTCTTGTTCTTTTTCCACGCATGCGCTTCCTGGGAGCCCTGAAAGAGAAGAAAAGAACATAGAAGAGGTGAATATCCAGGGAAAAGCAACAGAAGCTATCCCGGCAACAATACAAGAAACACAGAGAAAGACCTATTCATCACTCCACTATATTCTTCAATAAATCACATTTGTAAACAAATCCAGAGCTTCGTTTTCATTGGAGTTAGGGGCAAGAGTCTTGATTTAAAGCGGATGATGTTGGAATAAAAGCCCTTTTCAGGGGGAACACATTTTGAATCTTTCGAGGGCTCAATAATGCAAAGGACCTGAGAAAATAGCTTGAATTGAAGAAGCAAGAAGGCTTACAATTCATGCTAGAATTTTGAGAGACAGCATGGAGACTGTCAGCACATGAGATATTTATTTTTTATGAGTTGTGCTTTGTCTTGCAGAAGTTGAAGGATTGGTTTGTCTGAGTCTGTCAGAAAACCCAGAAACTCTATCTGTCAGGAAGATACTGTAACAGATTTGTCTCTGTTGACAAGGAATCCCAGATTTTGTAGAAGAGTCAGGAATTATGTTTACTGGGACATTAATACATCTTTGTCTTGTGCAAGGAGACGAAATCCATCCATATAAGCTATTAGCCATACACCTTGTGCTCTCATGTGGGTGATGATAGGTTTCACTACCTTGATAAAATGGCAAGGAGCAGAAGAGAGACCAAACAGAAGGCATTTGAACAGATACTAGGAATCCTCCCAGTGGAAGTGTAGGAATTTCCTGTGAGAGTGGTGAATTGTAATTGTAAAATACGTATCTTGTAAATCTAAATGAACCATTCAATCCCCCTCTAGCAGATTATCTTGGAGGTGTTTGAAGTACTCAGGGATCTGCAGTTATCATTTGCCATGCTTAAAGGAATAAACTGAAGGGTACTGCAAGTTGGCCATAAAGATAAATAGTTACCTGAGTTTTGGGATCTTCTTTCCTAAAGTTGTGGTGTCTAAAGCCCCTGTTCCTCTGGGGATAGAACTGTGTCTGGAAATCATGTCTTTATGAAAAAGAGCCTCTTTTCTGGTTAAATGCACCTCTTCAGGGTAACGACTGGCAAGGTGGCTCCTGTCTTTGCTGGCCCTCCAAAAAAAACTGTGATTCAAAAATCTTTTGTAAGGAAGGCTGGTCTTTATCAATTGAAACAAAAGTTGCATGTATATACTGAGGTATTCAATAAAGACATTGCCAAAGGATAAGCCATTTGATTCCTGTCCAGCCAGCCTCCTGACTCGCTGGATTTCCCAACTTGGGGTAACTTTTTAAAAGGAAGCTTTCCATCTTTCTTGTGTCATTGACAAATTAGCATTACCTAAAGAGCAGACTACTCTCTGTGCCCATTTTGTTAGAACTTGGGTAAACATGCTTGCCCTCAATCCAAGCTTCTTCAGCCAGAACAAGAATCCTAGTAGGAGGACTGAAAAGATTCAAAAGTCTATTTTGGCAATGCATCCAAGCTCTGTCTACTCCTTTTTTTGGATCCTTGCCAACTTGTGTAAAGAATTAAAGCATTTTAGGATCAGTTATAGGAGTAGTCGTAATATTATTTGACAGTAAAGGTCTTGAAAGGTCGTGGACATTTCTAATAGAGTCTATTCTGTGTTAACATGTTGTAGGAAGTTGGCTCTGTATGTGCTATTTCAAAGTAAGGAATAGCATGCACAGAGTCCAAGGGTTCCCCTTAGAGGTAAGATAGTGGCAAAAAGAGATAATACTAATGCTCTATTTTGTGGTAGTGTGGTCGAGCAGTAGGCTTATCAAAGGAGTAGTGTTAAGCATTTGTTGTACATACACATAGGCAATAAATGAGGAACACACACTCAGAGACAAATCCAGGCCAATAGGTTTTGTTATAGAAAAATATATTTTCTTAGTTTATTTTAAGAACCACAGGTTCAAATTCTACATGTAATATCTCATTTGAAAGGTATTGCAGGTAAGTACTTTAGGAACTTTGAATTATTACATTAGCATGTATACTTTTCACGTAAAACACAATAAGCTGTTTTAAAAGTGGACACAGTGCAATCTTCACAGTTCCTGGGGGAGGTAAGTTTTTGTTAGTTTTGTCAGGTAAGTAAATCACTTACAAGTCTCGGGTCTGGGTCCAAGGTAGCCCACCGTTGGGGGTTCAGAGCAACCCCAAAGTTACCACACCAGCAGCTCAGGGCCGGTCAGGTGCAGAGGTCAAAGAGGTGCCCAAAACGCATAGGCTTCGATGGAGAGAAGGGGGTGCCCCGGTTCCGGTCTGCCAGCAGGTAAGTACCCGCGTCTTCGGAGGGCAGACCAGGGGGGTTTTGTAGGGCACCGGGGGGGACACAAGTCCACACAAAAAGTACACCCTCAGCGGCACTGGGGCGGCCGGGTGCAGTGTAGAAACAAGCGTCGGGTTTTCAATGGAAATCAATGAGAGATCAAGGGATCTCTTCAGCGTTGCAGGCAGGCAAGGGGGGGGGCTCCTCGGGGTAGCCACCACCTGGGCAAGGGAGAGGGCTTCCTGGGGGTCACTCCTGCACAGGAGTTCCGTTCCTTTAGGTGCTGGGGGCTGCGGGTGCAGGGTCTTTTCCAGCCGTCGGGAAATGGAGTTCAGGCAGTCGTGGTCAGGGGGAGCCTCGGGATTCCCTCTGCAGGCGTCGCTGTGGGGGCTCAGGGGGGACAACTTTGGTTACTCACGGACTCGGAGTCGCCGGAGGGTCCTCCCTGAGGTGTTGGTTCTCCACCAGTCAAGTCGGGGTCGCCGGGTGCAGTGTTGCAAGTCTCACGCTTCTGGCGGGGAGTTGCAGGGGTCTTTAAGTCTGCTCCTTGAAGCAAAGTTGCAGTTCTTTTGGAGCAGTGCCGCTGTCCTCTGGAGTTTCTTGGTCTCTTGGAAGCAGGGCAGTCCTCTGAGGATTCAGAGGTCGCTGGTCCTGGAGAAAGCGTCGCTGGAGCAGGGTTCTTTAGAAGGTAGGAGACAGGCCGGTAGGACTGGGGCCAAAGCAGTTGGTGTCTTCTTTCTTCTTCTGCAGGGGTTTTCAGCTCAGCAGTCTTCTTCTTCGGTAAGTTGCAGGAATCTAAATTCTTAGGTTCAGGGAAGCCCTTAAATACTAAATTTAAGGGCGTGTTTAGGTCTGGGGGGTTAGTAGCCAATGGCTACTAGCCCTGAGGGTGGGTACACCCCCTTTGTGCCAAGGGGAGGGGGTCACATTCCTATCCCTATTGGGGGAATCCTCCTTCTACAAGATGGAGGATTTCTAAAAGTCAGAGTCACCTCAGCTCAGGACACCTTAGGGGCTGTCCTGACTGGCCAGTGACTCCTCCTTGTTTTTCTCATTATCTCTTCTGGACTTGCCGCCAAAAGTGGGGGCTGGGTCCAGGGGGCGGGCATCTCCGCTAGCTGGAGTGCCCTGGGGCATTGTAACACGAAGCTTGAGCCTTTGAAGCTCACTGCTAGGTGTTACAGTTCCTGCAGGGGGGAGGTGTGAAGCACCTCCACCCAGAGCAGGCTTTGTTTCTGTCCTCAGAGAGCACAAAGGCTCTCACCGCATGAGGTCAGACACTCGTCTCTCAGCAGCAGGCTGGCACAGACCAGTCAGTCCTGCACTGAACAATTGGGTAAAATACAGGGGGTATCTCTAAGATGCCCTCTGTGTGCATTTTTTAATAAATCCAACACTGGCATCAGTGTGGGTTTATTATTCTGAGAAGTTTGATACTAAACTTCCCAGTATTCAGTGTAGCCATTATGGAGCTGTGGAGTTCGTTTTTGACAGACTCCCAGCCCATATACTCTTATGGCTACCCTGCACTTACAATGTCTAAGGTTTTGCTTAGACACTGTAGGGGCATAGTGCTCATGCACATATGCCCTCACCTGTGGTATAGTGCACCCTGCCTTAGGGCTGTAAGGCCTACTAGAGGGGTGACTTACCTATGCCACAGGCAGTGGGAGGTTGGCATGGCACCCTGAGGGGAGTGCCATGTCGACTTAGTCATTTTCTCCCCATCAGCACACACAAGCTGGCAAGCAGTGTGTCTGTGCTGAGTGAGGGGTCCCTAGGGTGGCATAAGACATGCTGCAGCCCTTAGAGACCTTCCCTGGCATCAGGGCCCTTGGTGCCAGGGGTACCAGTTACAAGGGACTTACCTAGGTACCAGGGTTGTGCCAATTGTGGAAACAATGGTACATTTTAGGTGAAAGAACACTGGTGCTGGGGCCTGGTTAGCAGGGTCCCAGCACACTTCTCAGTCAAGTCAACATCAGTATCAGGCAAAAAGTGGGGGTAACTGCAACAGGGAGCCATTTCTTTACACATGTAAATTATCTAAGTTAATGTATTTGGCACATATTTAGCGACATGCTCATTTGGGGACTATTCCATTGAATTTGGATATCTAACCAATGAGGGATCAAACATTGGTTGAGCTGAAAAATCCAGAAGATAATACCTATTACTATTAGAAGTATTAGAAATATTAGACAAGTTAGAAGACTCTCCAAATTAATTTGTTGCCTCTTCTCTGGAGGCTAAGACCACACCATTATGTCTGGATCCTCCTTGTCTGTGTTATTATGTGTTACCCCCATGACATCATCTGTTTTACGTAATTAAACCACATTAATGGGTAAGTTATTAATGTTCTTGTCAGAGGGAATTTTCTATATTCAGAGAGTTTTTAGATTTACTTGTTTGGTCATAAGGACATTTTCTACCATGTTTAGAATAGTCAGAATCAGATCTAGTTTCTTGCGTCAATATTGTTTGCACAGAAGCCTCAATTCGTTTTGAAATATTATTTATAGAATCAGAGACTGCCTGTTGCACAGAATCTTTATTAAATAAATTAAGGTTTTCCCTGAAACTCTGTGCTTCCTCTTATTAATAATATGTCTGTATATTCATGAAATAGTTTTAAACTCATTAAAGGCAGCAAGTAAACTGTTCTTTAAAAGAGTTATTAATGTAAAATATATCATTCATTTTAAATGGTAGTGAATAGCAAAATGATTCTTTCACTAATGATAATAATACCTCGTTGTTTCCTGCAGTCTCACACTGAGGAATTGTATTGCTGTATTGATATGCGTAGGCATGCTGGAGGTGAGTTTGATGTCTGTAGGTGGTGCCAGAGGCGAGCCAGAGTTGGGCTGGAGATGATTTAAGGTGGGCTGGAGACAGTCGTAGGCAGGCTGTAGGTGCTTCAAAGTAGGTTGTGGGCGGGTTTCCCACCGAGAAACCATAATTCCAAGCACTGTCAGAGATGCAACAAGGGAAGTTGGGGAGGAGAAGGAGGCCTCCTCTCTTCAGTATGTTGCCGTGCATGCCCCACTGAGGGTAAACAAAAGGACATGAAGATACAGTTGACACGTCATTAAATACAGAAAAGGGACCCTTAAAGAATCCATGCTGATCAGGAAGGAATGGACCAGTCAGTGAAAGTTAACCTGAATAACACTATTAAACAGTCAATTTAAGTCATACAAAGTATTATATAAGTCCTGAAATATTTTAAAAGGGTGGTAAAAGTTATACTTATCTTGACTGTGAGCATCAAGAAAAGACGATTTGTTACTCCAGTCAAGTGGTTTATAGCCTTGTTGAACTGTAATTGATTAGTACCATTATGACATCCAACTTTACTTGTTTTCTGTTTGCATGATTGAAACTGTAGTTTATCGTGGGTGCTATTCAATTAAATGCAAGAAAGAAAAGAATAATAGCAGTCTCCTGTCTTGTAATAAAATCCAGACCCCTGTGGACAATTTACTAAGTAATCCATCCAATGTAACTTGATTCATCTAGAAGAAACTGCTACGATATGTATCAGAAAGATCATTAAGATTTTCAGATGCTCTGTTCCTTGCCATAACAAAACATAATCAAGCATGTTCAATGGGTTGTTTATCTCTGTCCTAGCCCCTGTCTATGGATAGCTCTACTCATGACTTTTGACGTAAACTAGAAACCAGACACTTCAATAAAAAACACTAAGGGGGTCATTATTAGTTTGTCAGAGGGAAAAGGATGTCCGTCAAACTCCAGCAGTCATGTTACAGCCTATGCGGTCTCCTTTCCGTGGGCCCCATTAAGAGTTTACTGCTGGGCAAGCGGGCAGAAACAGAGTTTCATGGGCAGTGCAGGGGCCCCCCTGGGGCACCCGGCACCCCGTCTCAACCAGCCTTTACATTGCAGGGCTACCGCCATGTAATTGCTGGCGGAGAGGGGACTCGTAATCCCCAGGGCAGCACTGCTTGCAGCGCTGCCCTTGCGGGTTTGGACTGCCAGCACCGCCATCGCCTACAGTGGAAAAGTGTTGGTGCTGGTGGTATGACTGTTGCGCAACCACCATGGTCGTAATGTGGCTGTCGGACAGCCACATTGGCAGCAGTTCAACCGCCATTGTGGCCCTGGCGGTCCTAAGACCGCCAAGGTCGTAATGAGGCCCTAAATCTGTTCTCCCCACTACTCACTTTGTACCTTATGGTTATAATTGCACTCATGTTCTCTGATTTTTGTGGAAACATAAATAACGTTTCCTAAATATTTCATCCGTTGTAACCCGTTATGGTGTGTCCCAGGTTACTGCACTCCGATGAAAGCATAGGCATGTATCCAAGTCAAGAAGGCAGTGTGTAATAAAAGAGTTCTATCAAACCTCCTGTAACACAATCTACAGATCAAGTTCAGGTTTTTAATTTGCTCTGTACCTTTTTGTCCTAATAAAGGGTAATAACAAACATTTCTTAAAAGGTGTGACATTTGTGCAAGTTAATTACATTGCTCAAAGGCATGGTGTTTGGGCACTGGCTGGGGAAAGAGAGGGGGGACAAGCAAAGGGCACTGGGAAGGGTTGCGACTGGAGGCGTGATGTGTTTTTTACATTGTTAGTGTTGAGGAATGTTGGAAGAGGACATTTGTGGACTTTGTCATTTCTCTTCTTTATTTATAGAAACATACTCTTTGGAATTATGCCAAGCTGTAGGGCTTCTCTTTTCATCCATGCATATCCAGCTTCCTTCTGCAAATCAGTTTCCTTTTAAGTGTTCCTTTTCCGGTATGGAGGTGTGGGCCCTCTTTTCATTTGAGTATTCTGATTTTTATTAATTTTGCTAGGAGATTGACACAGTATATGTGGCAGCCTGACAACGATCTCAAGGAGGAAATAGCATTGTTAGTCTCGTCTTCTTCTGGAAGCCTTGCATCACATCCGGGTTAGCAGGAGTTTCTTTCTGACCTGAAGATACCCACTTGGTATACAACCATATCACAATGGCGACCCCCGGTTTCTTTCGATTCTACCCTCAGCACTTTCTACTAAAGAACTGATGTGGCCTCTTGTCAATGCACTGTTTTGCCTTGATTTCTACAGAAACATACATAGATGCAGGTTACCATTGATGTTTAGTGCCATAAAGGGTGCTTGCCGACACTGAGACCTACTTCTCATAGTTGATCCTGTAGCAGCTTGTACCTTCCATTGATTGTTGCTTTATTGCTACTACTGCTGTCCTGTTGTTTTTGGCTAGGTTCTTGAACCAGGATAAAAAATTGTCAGCAACTGTCAACAAGGTTTTAGCTGGAAGAGACAATGTTTTGATTGTGTAGAAAAGAGTCATTGTCTAGCTTGTTCTTTAATGGGTTGTGTACCTCCAGACTGCCTCTAAAATGTATGAGGGATAAGCCTGTGAAGATTTAATTTGATGTCTTTTAGGTCTTGCCTGTGCAGGTAGTGTCACTTGCAAGATATATTGTTTTCTAACAGTGGGTTGGAGGCAGCCTGTTGCTTACCATTGGTCGGCTTCATTGTCATTTTCACATGGTTGCTTCTTGTTGGTCAGCTGCTGCAGGCTTCCTTACTCTTTGTGTGTATGGCCCTCCTTTGGAGCATGGATGCCTCTATCTGTTTTCCTTCCCTCTGTTATCCATGTTGCTTGATGCCAAAGTCCTCCTTCCCTTCATTGTCTGCATTGCTTTCCCGACACACCCTCCTGCCATTGGTGGTCCATGTTGCCTTCCCCAACTCGCCTAAAGAAACCAAAAAGTGCTATGACGCTGATATCACTTTTTTCCTCCCACACTATCCATTACCCATATTGACTCCCCCCCTTTTTTGCCCTTTATGTTGTTCCCCTCCATGGTGCCTAGCCCCTAACCCCATGTTGCTTCCCCCCGTTATAGCACTTTTCCCCTACCCTCTGTTGTCCATGTTCCCCTCTCTGTGCCCTTCTTTTCTCCTGCCAGAAATAAAAAAGTAAAGTGCTATGATCAGGCCAGCGCTGGCTGTGCCATAGTATTTTTTTTTAACATTCACCTTTTTCTTTGTGCTGTGTATGCCTAGTTGATTCTCCTATTCATTGCTTAGTTTGTGAAAAAATAAGTGTCAGGGCCCTTGTCAGGAGGCCGCTGCAGCTTCCACCACCCAATGCCCATGCCAGTGCAGCCACTGACTGTACCAACACAACAAAGGAACACACTCCTACAAGTGTAACAATTTGGGCTTTTAATGTATTTTAACATGACTAATACCTTCTGCCCAAGCAATTCTTATAGCTTTGGGTGGAAGATATTAGTCATTTTAATGTATATTGAATAATGAAACAATTGTTGTGTTCATCACAAAACTAGACAAACAACGCCACCATGTGACAGACTGTCATAACTGCCGGTGTTGACAATAAATTGCAGGTGTCGACCACAGGAAACCACTCGCTCAAATTAAGCACTGCTAATATTATATGGCAGTATGAGTTTGGCATTACATGTGTGTGTCATTAGTACACTATAAATATAAGGTTACAGTATTCTTTAATAGCGTTTTTCCTACAATAACCAAAGAATATCTACTTATCTTGAAACTAACTGAGGGCACTGATCCTAGCTATACACCTCAGAACATTTTTGGTGCGATTTGGGATAATCATAACTATTATGTTATATCTGTACATGTTCTGGCGGGATTTTGAAGCTATTTTATAAATATTACCTCAATGTAGGACTTTGTACCTGTTACACTCTCTGTGGCAATGGCTCTTAACCTTTTGAATGCTGCGGACCTCCATTTAATCATTAATGAAATCTGGGGATCCCCAATGAATTATTATTGTAATCTGGGGTCACCCACTGAGTCATTATTGGAATCCAGGGACCCCTCATCTAACCACTTTCAATGATTTGAACTGCAAACTAGTGCACACAAATATGACAAACATTCATCAAACAAATACACAAACTGCTAGGCCTGGAAGCTCTTGACATGGTTTCCCCTGTCTTTTCGCTTCTGACCTCCTGTTTTTAATCCTGTGCTGCATTTAGTTTTTCATGGTTTTAAGACTCTGGGCACTCAGCCACTGCTGTCCAGTGCTAGAGTGCAAGTGCTCCCTGTCTAAATTGTATTGGTGATTGGTTTATCCATGATTGGCATATTTGACTTACTAGTAAGCCCCTAGTAGATTGCATCAGGTGTCCTCCTGACCTGTGAATCAAAGGCTGCTATTGGGCCTGAAGCACTGATTGTACCACCCATGAGTAGCCCTGCAAACATGTCTCAGGCCTGACATTGCAGTGCCTGTGTTTGCAGTTTGAAATTGCCATGTTGACCTGGCAAGTGCACCCACTTGCCAGGTCCATACCTTCCCTTTCATTATCTGTACGTCACCCCTAAGGTAGGCCCAAGGCAGCCCCATGGGCAGGGTGCAGTGTATTCAAAAGGTAGGACATGTACTGGTGTATTTTTTATGTCCTGGTAGTGAAATGCTACTCATTTTGATTTTTTACTTTTGCAAGACCTATTTCCTCCATAGGGTAAAAATTGGAATTGCCTTGAACTATCTATTAAGTGTAATTTTTCCTTTGGGAGCAGATAGAGATCAGGAGTTTGGGGTCTCTGAACTCACAATTTAAAAATACATCTTTTGGTGAAGTTGATTTTTGAATTGTAAGTTTGAAAATGCCACTTTTAGAAAGTGGGCATTTCTTTGCTTAACCATTCTGTGCCTCTGCCCAACTGCTGAACACTAGTCTGGGTCAGGAGTACAGTTGGGCTGTTTGTGTATTCACTCCAGACAGTCACAAAAAGGGAACTGAGGGGTGCCTTTCACATCCTGATGGCTCATCGCCAGGCTGATGGGTCTTCCTGAGCTAGAGTGGTGGGAGAAGCTGACACTTGTACCTGAATAGGGTTGTGCCCGTCCTCACACAAAGCATTCTCCAACCCCTTAGAGTGTGTCTGGGGCCTGGGCAGGGAAAGACAGGGACTTGTGCACTGCAAAGACTTCCCTTTGAAGGTTGCCTACTTCAAAGACCGAAATGGGTATAAGTACTGGACCTCTGACACCACATGTTTAAAGCACTCTTGGACTGAGGACATTCTCCCAGGAAGAAGAGCTGGATGCTGTATGAGGGACTGAGACTCTGCCTGTTGCTTTGTTGTGCTGGTCTCCTACTTGCTGCTTCTGCCCTGGAAGTGAAAGGACTCAACTTTGCTTTCTACATTCTGCTGCTTTCCAAGGTTCTCTAAGGGCTTGAACTGAGCTTGCCTCCTGTTAACAAATCTCAGGGCCATCAGAGACTTTATCTGCCAGCACCTGGGCTCTCTTGCTGAGAGTCCTGACTTGCCAAGTGGTGCCAAATCCAGTTCCACGAAGAAACGGCTACATCGACTTCCAGAGCAACCTTCGAACTGGTGCCGCTCCCAGACCTAATGCCGCTGCCTGTACCAGAGTTGTGGTCCCCGCTGAGTGTAATGACCATGACCTACAATGCAGGCACAACTGCTGCTCTTCCAAAGTTGTGCCGCAGTTTGAGTTTAGAGCGCTGTCACCGACGTCCATGACACCCGACTCTGACTGCACCGCAGCATCTGTGGCCCCCATGGTGTAATTGCAACAAGGAAAAGTCGAAGCTTTTGCGTCTTGAGCTGCCGGATTCATCAACCCCGCCTTGTCATAAGGGACCGCCGCCTCGCTGCAAATGCCGCCATTGCCGCATCACCTCCCCTGCAACCGTATGTAACCGATGGCTCACTTTCCATGTCTAGCAGTAAGGAACTGACGCCTCACCTCGCCGGTGGCAGTAACGCTGCACTTGCTCTAACGGCATCTCACCTCCCCAACACTGTGCAATTAATTTGTTTCCTCATTGTTTTCCAAGGCAGTGTTACCAGGGTCTGTACGACTCCTTAGCCAGCCCGCGCTCCCTAGAAGTTGGCTCCGGACTGTTGGAAGCAACTTCATCAAGCAGTTGGAGCTATTGTGTTTCTAAGCGCTCTTCTATGTTTTAATGTTTGAAAATGTGTATATTTAGTTGTGTATGTTGGATTTTTGTAGTTTTGGTCTTGTTTTACTCAGATAAATACTGGACATTTTTCTTAACTGGTGTGAAGTCCTTTTGTCGTGTTTTCACTGTGTTACTGTATGTGTGTGTGTATGTGTGTGTGTGTGTGTACAAACACTTAACACGTTGCCTCTGAGATAAGCTAGACTGCTCGCGCCAAGCTACCAAGTGGATAAGCAGGGGTTATCTTAGATGTGTGACTCCCTTACTGTGACTAGAGTGAGGGTCCCTACTTGGACAGGGTGCAAAATACTGCCAACTAGGGACCCCATTTCTAACACAAACAATAAAATATTTTACATAATTCACAAACAAATCGAGAAAAATTCTAAATTTTAATTTTATATGGAGAGGTGGCGCTTTTCTAAATTTAATTGAGGCAACCCATAATATATTCTATTTCATGTACTTTCACTGCACTGATAAAAGCATCTGAAAAATGAATGCTACAGGATGAAAGCAACTATTTTCTTGCAGCGTCCTTTTTTCAGAACCTTTTGTCTACATTCACTCCCCAGGTAAACATGCATTGGGGCCAAAGTGCATCTGATCTTACGCAAAATATTACATTTTGCAAAACGTAGCAGTAAGTTCAATGCCCCTCTGCACAAACAACATGCAACCCCTTACACTTAAAGAAACTCAGCAATAGTGTACACTACAATGAGTAATGTTGGAGCCATTACTTGTGTATCCTCAGTGCACCATTCGCGCATTACTTATGTCACTACATGTCATCACAGAAGATGACCAATCATAAGCTCGACTCTAGTAGTCCAATACTATATAAACACATCTCTTATACTTAAGGTCCTGCCTGGACCATAACATCAAAACACACAAAACCAAAGTGGAAACAGTACCCACACAGCCTAAAGGTTGGTAATCTCAAAATTTGAAGTGAGGCACATCTTGAACAATATCAGTTACTGTGGTAGGCGATTTTGTTCCGTGAGCAATTCTCCTCAAATACATATTCATAACCAAAGTGCCTGGAACTTAGAGTGAGCTTACTCGCTCTCATGACTAGGTGAAAAACATGTCTCAAAACATCCGGGATGTCACCTGTAATCAACAATTGTACTGTTTGCAGATGAATCTCAGTTTTAAATGACTTCCCCCTAAATGCTATTTTGAAAAACAAGTCTTTCATAATTTTGTGGGCCTCACTCTGAAGATTTTTTTTTTTTAATGGTTACAATTTTAAATGAACTCCGAACTGCAGTGAAGCAATTTCGAGGCACCACCAGCAAGGGGTATGTTATCTTAAAAGTCTTATGTTCCCCTTGAGAGTAATCAACTTTAATATCTATTATTTCGTTAATGTTGTCTTTAAACTTTGCTTGACCTAGTAATGGACTGTTCAAAGAAAAACCTTCAAAGGCTGACAAGGGATTTCACTTGACCAACTCATATGTGCATCTCAATTTCCGAAAAGGATCGAGACCCCGAAAATGTAGACTTAGATCTTAAACTCTGATTTTATTACGCCAGCTAAAGGTTTCACACAACCGGGTGACAGGACTACTGTTTTTCTCTGCGTAGTTATGTATTTATAGCACTTCACATCACCCATCATCAGCTGCTAAATTTGCAAATTTTAACTAAACAGATGTGTTGGTGGCTGAAATGGATCAAAAGTTACTTAAAAGTATGTATTTATGCACTTGCAACATCATCTGCTGCATACTTTGCAGATTATAATAATAAAAAAAAAATTATAGCTCAAATAGATCAAAAGGTACTTAAAATACTTACCACAGAAGGTGCCCCGCAGTGGTAGATCCTTTGCAAAGCTTAACTGTTCACCTTTCATGTGCTCATTACTGTATACAAGCATTAAACTATTAGTAACAAGGTGAAATCTTTTCCCAGCTATCACCAATATGTTGAAAAACAGAAAATAGTGATATCATTCTGCCAAAATGTGAGCCTCATGATGCCACGCCGCACCTTTTCCTCTTGCATAACAATAGTCAGCGCTGTCACAAATTGGTTCATCTACCACAGGAAAGACTTTTAAATAACCTTTGCCCTAAAAATGTTTATACATTAGACACACGTATTTTTTCATAGATGCAGTGCTCAGTAACCTTAAAAGACGTTCATCAAGGAGACAAAAATGAATGATATTTTCAGATACAACAACTGGGTGAGCAATAAATAACTGGGGGGTTGGGGGGGTGCGTGTTTCCCGGAACGGCTCCGTCGATGTTTAACCTCCATTCTTTAAAAGTTTCTCCGTGGGCTACAGCTGGGTGTCGTTCTTCCCATATAGCGGCAAGATGGGAAGAATCAAATACAGCAAAGGAGAAAAAGTGATTGGAAGAGATTGTTTCGCCTTCTGATTTATCCTGTTAGATTTTAGAAGATGATGCATGGGGGAGGGTCATGAGAGGAGGACGCACAGTCTCATTTACTTGTTGGCGAGAAAACAGCAATGCGTACAAACAGATTGCTATTTGTCAAGAAATAGACATTGGGAACCAACAGCATAAAGTCAAGGAAGGAGCTAGGTTACAGTCTAGGGCGTTTACATATGAACATCCAATCAGAAGCCTCTCATTAGGCTTAATAAAGAGGTTAAATACACAAAGTTTTGTTTTGGAGCTTCCACTAAGTCATAACTCCTCCATATAATCTTTGTGGAAATACAAAAGGCATCTCTAGTAGTTGTGACTGTCAGGATGCCTCTGTCCGAGAAACACAGAAGATATCAAGAGGTAGGAAGGCATAGCATGGTGGATAAGGCTTGACTCAGTGACCTCTGTCTAACCTTCGGTTGAGGCACTTAGGAAAAATTATTTTTCAGACCACCTCAGGCATTCGAATGTTGCGCCTTAGTAGCATTGCCAACTGTAATTTGAACTGGCTTGAAATAAAAACAAATAATGTTGAAGAATTTGAAATGGCCCTGCAGTTTGAGCAGCACCTTGCATTTGAAGGCTTCTGATTCGAACTGGCTCTGTTGAAGTGCTGTATGCTTTTCTTGGAGCTGGGAAACCCTCATGGAACTTCTCTTTGTATTTTATTTCCATATTTCAGAGACAACTATATCGATGCCCAAATTCCTCCTACTCTCCTCCATCCCAGTTCCTTCTTCCACTGTCACCTGCAATGTTTTTATTTCCTTTTCTAAACTCTCCCATTTTTGTACCATCTATAACTCCACGTTTTTGCCAAGTCAAATGCACAAGCCTTGTGCTGTTACTGTGATACTCTGTCTCCCTCTCTGCTATGTTGTGGTGGTGCCTGTATGTGGCGTTCTTGGCAGGAGTAAAGATTTTGACATGGATTACCAAAGAGGATCGACAACAAAGTCCTGTTACTTTCTTCCATAATGCATTGCTTTGGAGGCCATGGCCCCTGTTGCTGAATGGAATTCCAGATTAAACGTTTCAGAGTTAGCCTGCAGGGTCAGTCTTTAAACCCATTTCACAAGATCTTAGCCTGGTAAGTTTTTAGACACTTGATTGCAAGTAGTAATGAATTGTGAGGAAAACTAGATCAAAATGTATGGGCTTCTGTTAAATAATTTGTGCTAGTGTGTGACACGCATGCAATGGATGCTCAATATACTGACTCAAGAAACACCATTTGTGAGAACACATCAGTAGATCCTCAATGTAAATGGGCATTTGAGAGAGTTTTGCATTTGCACATTTGTGGTTCGGTCTTGGTGCCTGGTCAGCATGACGTTTCTTATTTTTTCATTTATTTATTCAAGCATTTTAATATAGCATGGACATTATACAAAGGTGGTAGATGGCTTTACAATAAAAAATAGGTTGTTACATAAGGTTTAAATTCACAAATTATCTGATGGTTGTTACATAGAGTTGTTACATTAGGTGCTTTTCCGTAAAACATAGGGCACTACGAGGTCCAAACTTACATAGTATTCGATTATTACATAAGGTTGTTACATAGAGTCCAAAGTAATTGATCAGCATGTCCTTACATGCTGTTGATGGAGGATATGGGTATTGTGAGTTGTGGCAGCAAACAGATTGTCAATTAGTAAAGTCTTAAGAGATGAAGGTAAAGATATTTATCTCAGGACCATGATCAGAGGCTAGGCCATAGTGGTGGGAGAGCACATTCCCATTGGAGAGATTTGCTGAGATGTCATTGACTAAAATGTATTAGAAGGAGAAGGGCTTTAGCTCCATTTTGAAGATCGCCAAAAAGGTGGCGAAGCATAGGCTCGGGGTAAGGAGTTTCATATTCTGGTGGCATTTCCTAAGAAAGATTGTGCCACGAGGAGATCCTTTTTAAAGGTCAGAGGTTCTAGCAACAATGTTTCAGCATTTCACGATGGTCTAGTACCTACAGATAGCTTAGGTTTATCTGGAAGGATGTGAGGAGTGGATTTGGATATGGCCTTTTGGGTGATGCAGGCAGTCTGGTATATGGATCTTGCTTCAGTGGGCAGTTAGTGGAGAGAGACCAGCATAAGGGTGATCTGTCATTCAGTTTGGCCCCATAGATGGAACTTGCAGGTGAGGGAATGATTGATTTCAGAGGGATGAGATGGGTCTTGGGTAGACCGCTCAAGAGAGATTTACAGTAGTCCATTTTAGAGAACACCAATGATTGAACAAGAAATTTCATGTCTTGTAGAATTCCATAAAGAAAACACAATTGATAGAGCACATTTCTTGCTATGGTGCTGAATTGTGATTGCAAGTTGGCCTTTTTGTTTAGGATAACTCCTAGGGATTTGGCACTGTTAAAGATGCTGGGTTTGATTGTGTAATCCAGGATTGTATACACAGTTTATTACACAGTTGTATTACCAGTTTTGTCCAATATGGGAGCATGTGTGTGTAAAAGTCTGCAAAGTGGTTTGAATATTTGGTCCTCGTAACGATTTAAAGTAGATCTTCCTCCTCAATTGTGTCAAATAGGTACAACGTGTGCTTGGATTTACACACTGTGCTGTGGTGGTATGGTCATCTTTGCAACGATTAAATTTTACTTTGGAGTCAAAGAATAGTACAAAGTCTTCTGCTTTGATTGGATTGGTCATCAAATTTGATGGAAGTTGACATGGAGTGGTTGGTGGTGGTTTTTACCAGATAAAAGAGTTCTTTAGTTTGGTTCTTGGCTGAGTCAAGGAGGGATCTAAAGTGATTTGATTTCTCACAGATGGTTTGTCTTTTGTAAAGTGACTTTGCTTTGGGAAGAAAAGTGAGGTTAGTGGTGGAGAGTAGCTGTCTCCATTTCATTTCTTCTCCAGTGTTCTCTGTAATTTTCTCTCCTTATAAATGGCCTTGATGAAGCATGGAGCTGATGGTTTAGTCCTTTTTCTTTTTGCTTTGAAGTGAAGCTACCATATCAATCAGAGCTGAGAGGCTGTCAAAATAGTAGGAGGTCAAGATGTTGATATCTGTAGGGGGCTGATATGTGGTGGTTCCTTCTGTGCTGTGTTGCTGAGTAAGCTGATGCGGATGTTCTTGGTGTTATATAATCGGGTAATTGTCATTTTTGGCTTGCCTATGCTCACAGTATTTGAGAATCATAAGGAGAGAGGAATAAGATAATGATCAGACTAGTCTATGGCATGGGTTCATCCACTAAGAGCAGGTCTTCTTTGGAAATCATTAAGTCAAATATTGAACTTTTCAGGTATGTTGATTTTAGGCTGTGTTGGATCAGATCATTTCCAGAAAGAAAGAAGGAGATCTAGTTGCCTGCAGAATCGTCTGTGCTGTCCCAATGAAGATTAGAGCCTCCCAAAAAGATCACTTTGTTGCTTTGCGTTGATTGGTCATTTGTGAGCTCTATGTATTGCTTGATGTAGGCTGTGTTGTGGCCTGGTGGGTGAACTATGACTTTTAGTTTGAAAGGGCCATTATGCTGCATACGTAGGTCTATGATTAAACATTGGAAAGTGGAAAAAGAGCAGTTGGATATCTACCTGCACTGTAAGGAGTCTTTGAAAATAGCTGCAATGCCTCCCCGACTCTATCTTTTCTCATAATGTAATAGTTAGATGGAAGTATAAGGTCAAATATGTTGTGGGATGTGTCATTGAACTAGTGTCAGGCTCTTTCCTTTCCGCAGAAATGAAATAGACACGAGGTAAATTCCCTGCTTCTCTGTGGGCCAAGCAGACCAAGTAAATATGATGATCAGTGCTGACCTACCGGGATGAAGGGACGATAGCTGCTGGACACCACACTGCTACTGGATGGCTTCTGAGTTGGCTTCTCTCAGCTTCTCTCATCTTCTACAATGTAAGTAACAAGATTTAGCACCTAATAATGAATAATGTGAAGTGTAGAGAAATACTGCTTCCGTATATTTTCAAATTAAACAAATACTTCTTATTCAATGTTCATGAAGAGACAACATGACAAGTGAAACAACAGAAACGTTCCTTGTAAGAACCTAAATACCAATGTTCCATGATGCAGAGTTTAAATTCCAATTAATATATAGCAATGAATGCATTGTTTATGATTAGAATATCCAACAGTATGACTGTTCTAAACGTTTTATTTTTATATTTTAGGAAGTTCCAGGAGCTAGGACATCATATAAGTGCCGTGTCAACAGGATTACATCGGATAAGTATCAACACATTTACTAGCGCAATTACAAGTTACCGCCTTGAGGGCATGCCGTCTTTTTCAACATTGTTTCTTGTCGTTTGCAGGGCACGATTGATGTGAATAAGGAATCAACATGTCTGGCGCCCGACGTTAAGACAGGCAGGATAGAGGTATGCAGGGACGGAGAGGGGGAAACGGGAACAGGACGTAGACAGCAGGTAAGCGACCTGCGGAGATGTGTAGAACGGGCAACGCAGGATGCAAAACACCAGGTAAGCAGAAATGAGTCATGCAGGGTGAAGCATGCAGCATAAAAAGGGTGTGCACTCCACACATTAAAGGGACCGGACTCTCAGAGCACTACACGCATCGCATCTGACAACTAGGTCTCTGTGATCAGTAATAGGTCAGGGTTTGTGTGATAGTGTCAGAAATGTCAAGCTTGTGCTTTATTACTGATTTAAAATTATGGAGCCTGCATTGTAAATGCAAAGTGACTCATTTGGTGTGAGGGGTGTCAAGAATTTTAGTGGTAATAGGTGTTAGAGTGGAGACTTCAAATAAATAATTTGTTAATTCTGTCTAATGAAAAAAAATCTCTGCTTACTACTGGACCCTAGGCAATGAACCTTTGATGTAAGTGAGACAGGAAGAACTGCAAATCAAAAACTTAAAATATTCTCTGTTTATCAATGATATTTCCTTTCAGGAGGCAAGGATGAGAATTGGAAGAAAGCTCAGAATATGTATAAACAGTTTAGTATCTCATATCTATTGATAGAAACAAATATAAAAATCAAAGATCAATAGAGTTATTAATTAACAGAACAATGCATAAAGTGTGTTCCATATAACTAAATTCCCTACTCTAATGTAAAGGATGATTTTGTAAAGAAAATAATCAGTTAGAACCCATGGAAAATTTGTAAATCAGAGATGTGGAAGCATTAATAAGCTCAGTAAAGTTTCAAAAGCAAAATTGGTTTTAGGCAAAGAGTTACAGAATTAATGTAAGCATTAAGTTTAATAGATATTAAAGTGAGTCTGAGAAATGTCTCCGAGAGTGTCTGCGAGAAGTCTAGTCGGAAATCTGAAAAGCATCAAAGGACCTAAAAACAATCTCTCCAAACTACTCTCTACTCTAGGAATACGAATTTTAAATAAACAAACAACATAACTTGTAACTTCTTTCTTCATCTCCACCACCTATTCAGTCAGTCATGTTTCAACGTCTTCATGGGAACAGGACAGTTCCCGTCAACTGAACTATCTGCTATGAAACATTTCATTTATCATGCTCTAACATTGCAACTAAACTATTTACTGAATGCTGGTTCACACAGTTGTAGAGATTAGAAGAGAAAAAGTGAATGGTTGGTGTAATGCATATTTGCACATCACAATTCCTTTTTCATTCGCCTTTTTTTATCCAATTTACTCATAAAGAAACAGATTTGTGAATCAATTCATTTAATGTACTTTTGAACGTGTGAAGGTTAAAGAAATATATTTTGCCTAGATGTTGAAAATTTCACAAGGGTGCATTTGACATTGAGGATTTGTAGTATCGTTTTGGAGCACTCACAACGCTTGTGGCCCTCCCTGATTCATTGGTGAGCAGGACTATTTTCTAGGGCCTAGTATTGGTTTTGCTTGTTGGTGGTGGTGAGGTAAACGTTTATGTCGTCAGTGTACAATGGTGTAAGAAGTTTTGATGCGGTGTTTCTCAAATGGGTTGGAGATAGACGTTAAAAAGTACTGCTGAAATGGAGTGCCCTTGAGCGGATGTATCCAAGATCTGGTGGAAACTAGCCTTATAGAGGCTTTTCTTGATCCGAAGAAGCAGTGAAAGAGGCATGAGAGGATCCAGTCTCTAAAGGTAGCAAAGCAGTATCTTGTGGTCTATGGCCACAAAAGTTGTTATAAGGTCGGTTAGTAAGTAGAAGGCATGTCTGACCACGAACAGTGGATTCACAGCAGACCTTCCTAGAGTCTGACAAAGGCACTTTCACTTGTGGGCCTGCGGCTGAATCCCGACTGAACTTGTTCTAAGAAGTTGTGGTTGTCATGTAAAATTTGAGATATACAAAGATTTTTTTTTTATTTACCAGGACCCAAATGAGATAAAGATGTTGATGAGGGCTTTGCATTCCTGGCTGATGAACTTGTCGAATATTCTTAGTAAGCAGTTGTTTCATATTTATCACTTTCGCCACAGTGCTTTGAAATAATTAAATTAAATGCTTTCTTGAGTAAAGCTGTAGCTTGAGGTATGTTGAAGGTGACTGACCTAACCTGAAAAACAGGCTTTTATTGGACGAGTAGTCCTCAAGTACGATTATGCGTATAGATTAGCGAGGCACGCCAGTGAAGTAGGAGAACAGGTTTGCCGTCTTTTCAAGGTAGATGTATCCGGGGTTGGTCAGTATTCCATTTCTGTACATGGTATGCATGGTCAGGCCACAGATTAATCTTTAAATTGGCGATAACTCGTGGAATCGATGTACCGACTAGCTTCCCCATGGTTTAGCACCATCCTTTAGCTAATGCTAAGGGGTATGATTCTACTTGCTATTATGTGGTATTACTGCATTTCAAATGTGGTATGTTCGCATTTTTAATGCAGTAATATAACATTACTTTAAATTAGTAAAGTGTTGAACGTGTGTTAATCTGTTTACGGCGCATTTAACATGCAACCATGCTCCCAAAGCTGTATTTCTAAATGTTAATGACGAAAACGGAAAGAAATAGAATAATAGCCTTTTCTTGAAAGCCAGCAATTCATGTTAGGAGAAACTTTTAAACTTCTTTCAATGTTGTCGAAAATAGAAACTAATGTGGAAACCATATGTTGCACGAGCTTTCTCTGTTCTTTCATGCGCAGTAGAAAGGGAAACGTTGAGTTGGGTGAGGCAGCGAAATACTGTCTGCTACATGCAAACCTGAACGGTCTGTGGCAAAAAGCAAGTTGCTGATAAAGCGGGACATAAACTGACATTTCGAAGCTTTGTTGGGGAGTCTGCATTCCCTGATCATTGGCTAAGGTGTTCCTTGTTTCATTTTCCTCAAAGCACATAATAGTCGGAAAGCATACTGGAGCCCTTCACAATCTAAAACTTGGAATCCAGTAATCAGACACATAAATTACAATTTATACCATATACAGGGACTGCATAGCGCCCCTGTTGTGGGCTCCCTCTAGTTGCTGCCCTATCTAGACTGTCTGACTGCGTTCCAGCAGCACTCTGGCTTGCATCAGTACCAGTTATAGACAGTGCTTAATTTGTGCTTGTTGTTTCCGGTGCTGAGCACCGGCACTTATTTTTGCAGACCGGGTCTTATTCTTCTTCCTCAAGCATTTGCTGCGAGCAGAAGACACATATGGGAAAGACGGTGAAAGGGAAAAACGAAAAGGCGTCACAAAGGGAGAAAGTATAAAACTGCTGGAGTGAGGTGAAGGGGCAGGGAGAGGCTGTAAATGGATTCCGTGTTCGCACATTTAATTGCAGCAGCCACGTGTTTAAGAGAAGGGCTTTGGGCTCCAGCACGTTTTTATTTACAAATTAAGCAGTGGTTATAGACCTTATTTAGGGGTCGTCAGAGGGTGCAACTGTGACCCCTTGCAACCCTTGGCACTGCCTTGCAACCGCTGGCCTCTGAGGTGGCCAAATCAGTGTCAGCAACACATGGGCAACTCTTCCTAGTCAACGCTAGTTGGACTAGACTTTCTTTGTTTTCTGTCTATTTTTTTTTAATATTAATAGTGAAAAATTTTATATTATTATACTATTCACTATTAGTGTAATAACAAATGGAGTACAATTGACTGGAATATGACGCTTCCTGGCAGCTAGGTAAGTAAAAACTGCTTTTAAATGTATGTTGTGTGGGTGCTTTGGGTGAGAATGTGTTTTTGTGAGAAAGGAAAGGCGTGTACTTTTGAATGCAGGTGTATCTGTAAGTGAATGAGTGAAAGTAAAGGTCGAATGGTGTGTGATGTCGCTTCCACTACCTCTGGCATTTGGTGAATGGTGAATTGGCGTCCATGGTACCAGCCCCTAGAAAGCAGCGGACAGAGTTTCTTTTGCTTCATCACTTGACATAAAGGCTCAGATTGAGTGAGGTGTGCAATTGTGGCCTAAGAATGCACAATAAATCAGTAATTACAAGCCAAAAACTCCTTAAGTGCCACCTGAATACATCAGAATTGGAGATGTCCCTCCACACAACAATGTCTTGGCATTGGTGCACCATTCTAACAAAATTTTATTCTAACACGTCTACAACCATTGAATATCTCTTATTGCCAAATCACAATGTGCACTGTGAATACATAAACACTCCCCCTTAAGAAAGAACACTTCATGGTTGTGTACAGAAAACATCTACGTCAGGGTTGAATCAATCGCATTCTCTGGTCTTAGGACAGATGTCCTCGGGAGTGCTATGATGGGAAATGGTGACATTGCCACTAGCACTACATGACTCATCCTACTTAAGTACTTAAGCCCAGTCCAGTCAAAGGTCATGATAACTTTCATTAAGCACAAGATACACATTGTACACATGAAGGAAAGTAAAAAAAAGTAGAACAAAAGCAGTCATGTATGAAATAAACTCAATATTCAATCGGGGTCTCTAAAAATAATGCCTATCTCAGTAAGCACTCCCTTGGCAATAAGCCACTGGAACTCAGTGTGATATTTTTTGCATTGTTTATTTATTCATTTTAATAATGAACACTTAAACAACTGCAGTATACAATGGCAGAGTGCTGGAAACAATCAAGAGGGATACATATGTTAGACCTACATGCTTGGCGTGGTATTCCTCAAAGCCTTTTGCCCTCACTCTATTAGTTTGATGAACTCTTTTTAGGTGGTATTAGAATTCTGTACACATTACCTCAGCTAGCCAGTCATAAAGTGCTTGTGCTCTCTCTTTGAAACATGGCTTAAACCTAATTGGCAGATTTAATTTACTTTTAAGTCCCTAGTAAATGGTACCAAATGGACCAAGGACCTATAACTTAAATGCTACTAATGAGCTGCAGCACACAATGTGTCACCCACTAAAGTAGCCTTTTTTAACACATGTCTCAGGCCTGCCACTGCAGCCTGTAGTGTAGTTTTAAACTGCCACTGTGACCTGGAATAATAAACCTTTTGCCAGGCACAAATCTTCCTTTTTTAATATATATTAGTCACTGTTAGCATAGGCCCTAAAGGCTTATATGGCAGGGTATTTAAAAAGTAGGATGTGAGTTTAAGCTTTACATGCCGTGACAATTAAAAACTGCATAAGGCCTATCTCTCCCATAGACTAACACTGGATTACCTTATTGTATTTAGTAAGTGCTAACTTCAGACTGATAGAAGATATAGATATGGTGTTTACACTCAAATGAATTGTAATGTAAAATCATCTTTAATGGTAAAGTCGGATTTTAGATTACAATTATAAAAATGCTACCTTTAGAAAGTTCAAAAGTATCAAAAGACACCTTATTTGACAAACAAAAAAACCTTTTTTATGATCAAGAAATTTAATTAACCTGACTACATTTTCTCATCATATGTACTTTTTTTTAAACCTTTATAGTAAACTGTTTCTTTTTGCCATGTCATATCATATACATTCAGAACTCATAAACATTAGTCAAAATCCGAGTAGATTTTTCAATCAACAATCTTTGTGTGATATTATCCCTAATCATCTCCACCAATAACAAACCCACACCAGTTTCCAAAATATGAAACAAATTGTAATGCAATAAAAAGCATCAGTCCATATGCAATAAAAAGCATCAGTTCATGACTTTTATGGAGTAAGGAGTAACATATCTACATAATTGTCCATACCCCTTAGTTTAAAATACAGCAGGTGTTGTGACATCTTATTTTTAGACTGAAGACCAGGCACTATTATTTGTTGCAGGCTTGCATGTGCCCAGAGACCGCTTTTACAACTTCCTGGTGCATATATTGTCTGTGCGTTTCAGACCCTTTAGTTTTGGGTTTCTTCAGGGTTAAGAAGTAGGAGCAGCTGTGAGAAAATAAAATAAATAAATTGCTACAGAATTTACCACTCAGATATGTGGGTAATTGTTTGTCATTCAACTCCCACTTTCAAACCGTCATTACCTTTTTCAGTTTCTGTTTTGATCAGTTTCTGGTCAGTGTGTGGAACTATAAGAAAAGAAAGAAATGCATACAAAGTGATAGCCTTCGGTTACATTCTAGTCACAGGCACACTTCACTTCTTAAAGTGACATGTGAATCATAGCAGAAGTATGACTTACATGCTTCCCCAAGATATTGAGGGGCAGGGGTGGCTGCTGTCGGGGCAAGGAGGCGTGGGCACAAAATAAAGACAGCAAAAATTGAAAAAAAAAAAAAAAGTACCTGATACCTGCCTCATTGCCACTGCTGCGCCAATTTTCTGGCTTCACTCACTGCGGACACAGGCTCCCAGTCTGCACTGCAGCCAATCCTAACGCAATCCTAAAGCATGCTGGGAGCTTGTGCCTGCTGTCTCCAACCTGGCAACACAACTGGTTTGGAGACAGCTCAGTGCGCATGTGTTTTTGGCCGTCCTGAAATGACTGGCCAAACACACATGCACATTGAGGGGAGTGCACACCACTCCCCCTCCCTGCCTGTCATCCACCTTGGCCCACCCCCTTGAAAGATAAAACAATATTAAATAGTTTATTATCGTTTTGTTTTTAAAGTTTTGCAGCTCCTGGCAAGGGGGCAATGCTCCTCCGCCATAGCAGAGGAGCCATTGCTGTTGAAGGGCTTGCAGCTTTTCCTTATTCATTTTTATTAATGAGCGGCTGCTTTCACTCTACTGCCGGCGCATTTTAGTAATAGCAACAGTATCTTCATTTACATTTTCGACACATAAAAATCCGTAAATGGCTTTGACTTTTTAAGTTCAATCAAATTGCTCTCACAGAACTATATGCTGCATTAAACAATTAATCCGTCACATTTTATCCAAAAGATTTTTTAGCAACAACAGAAAATCGTACAGTGAGATATTGGTAAATTTGAGCTCAGAAACAGCATTCAGTGTTCTTTTGTTTTCATTTAACATAGGTCCTTATTTAAGTTATGTCCTTATTTTTCCCGAATTTAGTTTCTGTCGAGCGGTGTCAGGATGCAGTTCAATCTGCAAAAGTCATATTTCCGGTGCCTTCGGATAGGTTCCAATTAGTTGAAGCGGTGAGGTGCACCCTTGTTTCCCATATTTCTTTCAATTAAGTAGAAAGTAGGGCATTGTGGTTAATGTAGTCGTGATTATCAAAACCTACTTGCCTTTTCAGTTTAAAAGCACATCAAACGGGCCTGTTTCTTCTGATTCCGTATTATTGACTCTTGATGATTCTCCCAATTCAGCTTGATCCTCAGAATTCTTCTATTATAGACACCATACTTCTTAGGCTTGTTATTTAATCAGACAAGAGGTTCAGATTTGTTATCTATTACGTGAGAGGTTCAGAACCCATATTACAGATTGTTCAACTGTGAAGTTTCATTTAATTCTTGTGTGGCTGTGTTGAATAAGAAAATTAAATACGCAAACCTTTGGGTTAAGCATCTTTCCAAATCGCCACCTCTAGGGCCTGATTGAATAACTGCTAGAAAAGTCCACCTCAAATCATTTTGGATGTGAATTTTTTTCAGCAAAATGATTTACGGATGGGGTTTTTACCACCTTGCCACAAATCCTTGATTGCTGTTGGATAATCCTATGTCTCATTTCCTGATTCGTTTTACCAATGTAAAGTTTTTTACATGGAATGGTGATGCCATACACTGCATTTGTTTTGTTTGAATGTTAGATACTGCCATTTGATGTTTTCAGATTGAAAATCGGAGTCCTCAATCGTTTGAAAACATGCTACGCAGGTTCCGCATTTCTGGTACTCCTCCAGCGGGGGAAGCTTCCAATATTGCCTCAGGTTGCTTTTGGCTGTCATTGGAGGAGTGTACGCCCGGGTGATCCGCGTTCCTACACTTGCATTTTTCTTAACAGCAAACAGAGGACGCTCGAATGAACTGTCCAATTCAGATATTAAGTGCCAATTTATAATATAATTAGTTTGAAATTATTAGTTTGAGGAAAGTACTTTGAAAAACATACAAGTTGGTCTTACCAAGTTATTTCTTTTTTCTCTAGAAGTAAGCCGCGTCCTCTTAAGTGAGTTCCTGAACATTTTTTTAGGTTATCCTTTTTCCATTAGTTTGTCTAGAAGAATGGTGGCATGATGGAAGTAGTACTTTTTCTGTGTGCAATTGTGGCAAATCCTTAAAAGTTGCCCATGCCACAAATTGTCTCTAAGACTGCACGGATGGAATCTTGTATCATGGAGAGCATTGTTCTTGTCCCTTGGATTAGGGGGTAGTGCTGTTATCAGTTGATCCTCCAAACCTTTCACTTCAACATCCAAGAACGTGATCCCCCTATTATTTTTGCTCATAGTGTACTTAATATCTGGCTATCTATTTTAAAGTCAGAAACGAAAGTGGTCCAGGTCTTCTTCTTGACCTGTCCAAATACTCCAAATGTCATCAATAAATCTGTACCATTTTGAGACTCAGAGCGTGGACTCTGGTATGCTGAGTTGGTATGTTCCAACCTAGTGGAGCTGTCAGAGGACACAGGTTGAGGTGTTCATCAGGGGGTGAAAGGGAGAGAAGCAGGTGACGGGCCAACGAAGGGAGGAGTGGTGTTGCTGATAAGGATGGGTCCTAGATGGCAGGTGGGGGCCCAGGAGGGTATGCAGCCACCGAAAAGCTGAGTCTGCTGTCCGAAGACAGTAACGCGGGTCCCCTAAGCATCAGGGCATTGTGGGTTTCCTCTGCCACAGAAATTCAGGCATCTGTCAGCCATGCTGAGCAGCCGTGGGGCAGAGGTGGGTGCTGCTGCTGTGGAGCTTAAACAGAGAACTGCCACTGAGGTTGACTCTTAGCTCTGCCTCTCCAGCATGAAGTGTTACTCAATTATCACTTTGGAACATCGCAGATGTCAGTTTCTAGCTGGTTCAGAAAATGTGTTGACATCACTGTGATATATTGTGTATCAAAAAGAATGTCACTTGGCTTACCTTTTGTTGTATAATCATGTGTTTATCCTGCAATAAAAAAGAAACATCATTTTCTGAAAATATATACATTTTGCTAACAAATATAGACTTCTAGTTCAGGATAAATACGTCACCTGATGGCACGCTAATAAGGCTCATTGTTATGCATGCCAGACAGTTCCCATTGCTGCTGCTTCTCCAAGTGTGGCTGTTTATTCAAATGCCATTGTATATGGTTCGTCCTAAAAGGTGGCTGTGTACACCTCATCTGTTCTCGACCTAAAGGCTGCAATCACCTCTCACCTCAGGGTGCCTCCTCCCACAAGACTACTAAAACGTCTATGTCAAAGGCTCGTTGCACTTCCCCTGTTATTGACGTCACTAGAATCTATAGATGTACTGAGGGGGGAAGGAGGGACTCTACTGATATGCCAATGGACTCCATCTTCCTGTCAGGAGGCCTTGACTTGACATCTAGTTGCAGAGGCTAGGAGACTGTAATTATAATTGCATTTATATAGCGCTTACGACCCCTGATGATGCATTGATGCACTTTATGTTGAGTAGCATGCAACTCTGGAACCCAAGCTAAGTGGTTAAACCAGTGGTTAAATGTTGATTATTGAGATTAGTCATGTGTTCTCAAGAAAAAATATTGCATGCATTTACTCCAGTTACTTTGTGATATTTTATATTAATACTAGTTAGGCGTGATCATTAATGGGGGCTGTGTGGTTTCAGGTGAATGGCTGGTGAGATATATAGGCAGGGGGAGATCAGGTAATGTGAGATTGGGATAGGGTTTGAAAGAAGAGCAATTTTGTAGTAACTTTCACTTTTGTAGTGAGTACTGCCCTTATTATAAAAGTGTAAGTTACTACAAAAGTATACGTTTCTACAAAAGTGCATGCTTCTACAAAAGTGCAGGTTGTGACTACAGAAAATTAGTAACCTCACTCAAAGGTGTAAGTAAACTTTGTGAACCAGGCCCTTTATGTTTGAGATTCTTGCTGACCTGCTGCTGGTCAGCTACTTTCCTTCTCACTGACTTGACTAAGGGAGAAGACTCCCCATTTTCTCTGTCCCCACGAATTTCATCCAACTTTCACCTTCCATGGTACCTTGGTCAGACCTGTTTCTTTTTGCCCCCTGCTCTAATTACATGCTGCTCGTCTCTCGCTGCCCAGCCCCCAGGGCCTCTGACTGTCCCATTCTTTCGGTGCAGGTGGAAGGCTACAGTAGCAGCTGAGAATACCCCTTGCCTGTCACTGCTCCTGTACCACCTTCACTTTTGCAGCAGCTGCCCCTTCTGAAACTGTAGGCTCTCTTCATCGGTTTTTGACAGTAGAAAGCATGGAAAGTGTTATTGAGGGTGCAGGAAGCCAAATACGCAGCTGGGCTTGTGACTGCACAGAAGGCACTGGTTTATGGAATATTGTGCTCATATTGCACGATGTTGGAAGTGTTTTCCTTCTAATGATGTGGGATGCATTTTTCTCCAGTTTGCTTTTTTCCCCATATTGTTTTCCCAGTTGTTTACTCTGTACTTTTAGTAAGTGCTTTTGTTAGGTCCTCAGTGGCGTCGGTACTGTTGCTGCTGTCTAGTCTGTCTGGGATCAAGCTGAAAGAACAGATGCAGAAAGAGTCTTTTTCTCTTCTCAGTTAACATGGCTTGCAGAGTGCCTCGGGGCAGCCATGTCACAGTGTCTTTTTAATATCTATGTGGAGTCATTTACTGCCCTCATCTGAGCTCGTACACTGCTGTACACCCAGGTAGGTGACATTCTTCAGAGGCGGGTAATAATGGCCTGTCAGAGGTGTACATTGGAGGACGTGGACTGGATGGGTGGCAACAGGCTGAAGCTCCACTGAGAAACCAGAGATTCTATAAGTAAATGTATTCTAGTTATTGGCAGAAGGATGGAACTCTGGTTTCCCACATTTGGAGATGTTCCCGATTACGGCTAAAACATTAAAGAACTTTGGAATTATGACTGACAGACCTCTGCCGCTGGATGCCCAAGTGAAAGCTCTGTTACTATCTTGTATGTTTCATTTATGGAAGCTTTACAGGAGAGTACCAATCCTGATGCCGTCAGGGGTAACATGGCTGTTCCAGCATGCACACGTATTCGCTCAGAGTATTGTAATATCCTATACTTGGAGCTTTTTCAGCACTTCTTCAGAATAAACTGCAAGTTGTCCAAACTTCTGCAGCCAGACTAGTTACCACATCGCATATTTTCTGGAATGCACAACTATTGATTCAGGTCCTGAATTAATTGCCAGTTAAGGCCAGAATTTCCATCAACGTACTTTCCCTGTTTACAAGTACAAGTTTGGTTGTCTTGCAGTATTTTTGAAAAAAGAAAAGCATATTTGGGCCTATTGTCCAGGAAGGAGACACTTTTCCTTCTCTGATAATTTCGTGATCTCCGGTCATTTTAATGAGGTAAGGCTTGGTGGCCCCTGATTTGTTTTACTGGCTCATAAGTGCTTGAGCTCCCTACCTCAGTGCTAATTTTGGCTTTTGTGAAGCATTAAAATATGGCTTTTTAGATGCTGGTAGCATATCTTGTCTGATTCAATATATATACAAAAAGTTCATAACATAACGTGTTCACCGTCGTTAATCATCCAGTTGTTAACCACATGCTGGGTGTTTGTTTCTCGTTAAGTGGAGCTTTAAATGTTCTGCTTGCTGGAACAATGTATATGTTGCCATTCTTACACTTTATGAGTATTTATGCAACTCCGGTGTTTGTAGTGGTGCAAGAGATGGACTTGGGCATGCAAATTTGCTGGTAATCCTGACCATCTGAAATTTTGATTGGCTATTCCTTTTGAAATGCTATGTTCCTGCATGTTTGCTTCATGCGAGCTTTGTGAACAGTGGGCTGCTTGTATGATTTCCCTCCTTAGCTTTAACTTGGCATACCATCGTCGATTTCTAACACCATCTTCCTTTTCTCGCTGGGATGATTTTGTCTTATGTTAAAAGCACACTTGCAGACAGCTATTCTGAAAACGGTTTACAACTTAATAGAAGTAATGCCCACCAAGGTGGTTGGCTGCGGTAAATTCTACAGATTCTGAATTGTGTCTTGCTGTATGAGTTACTTCAAGACAGTGCTGTATTCATCTTACTGCGAGGACTGGGTTATTGCCAGTTCACGCTGTGCTCGAGCAAAGTTAACACACCACCGGGCCCCTGGCGCCCTTCTAATAGCTGCAACTCGCCAAATACACCAAGAAAACTCACGTTTCTAGGAATATTATGTTGTTTATTGACTTAAGGCGAGGCACTGAAGCTTGAATTCGAATTACCTGAACTAATGTTTCCTATAAACATCTCGCTCAAGCACAAGACGTGCCGAAAGATGAAAGGGCATGTAGACTACAACCCAAAAGAAACATCGCAGCGGTTCCGTAACCTCACACAGTACATGGGACATCCATTTGGCCTGAATCCTTTAATAAGTTATGCATTCCATTTGAAATAATATTTTTCTTGTTAAAATAGCAGTTCATTGTGTCACGTTATGATTCAATTTTCCATTTTTTGTGTGATTCCATTTTCCATTTTTTTAGTGTTCAAATCGGTAGATTATTCAATGATTTTGAGGTAAATGAAAATTAATCAAAAGGTAGAGTGAGGACCCTACATACTTAGTTCAAAATATCCTGTATATTGAGATATATATTCGTTTTCATCATTCCTTGCCATCACTCCTTGTAGGCACGTTTTACCACTTCATCGCCAACAACCGTGAAATATGAATGATCCCCAAGGTGTGTACACATGAATACTTTCATATCTCCTAGCAACAAGAACACCTGGGAAACAACAAAGCAGGAAAATCAATATAGGCAACACACGGATAAAATCACCTTGTACTCCAAGCAGAAATCTTTACGCTCTTTGTTCACAGTGGCACTTGAAGGAATATTTCACAGTTTACTTCACAACGCCATCCCAGGGTAGCTGACTGTGGATGAGTCGCCTGGTATGAAACCTGCATCCCAGCACCACCATGTTGAATGGCTGGCTCCACTTCTGTCATCAGCAGAACTATGGACCCCCTCTTTAGAATCTTACAAGCACCCTGGAACTTGAGTGCAGCTATACAAGAGGTTTAAGGCACAGTGGAGTAGGTAGGGAGACCTAGTGCAAATGTAATATGACAATTGGTCTGAAACAAAAAACTGGAGTCAGGTAATGGAACTTCCTGAAAAGTACTCAGAGTTTTTAAAGCTTCCGTAGCCACAAATGTATCTAAAGAAGAGCAGTTCGACTCCATTTGGTAGCATCTTCTGTGTCTGTTACCTGGAAGATTGCATAGTCCTAGCCTACAGGATAGGGCTGTCATTATGCTCGGTGTGCCAGATGACCATTCGGTACAGATGTCGATAGATGTATGAAGCTGTCTGCTGTTATTGTGAACATGAAGGAAATGAGAATGAATTCTAATGATGATAGACTCGAGAAGCGAGAGCAAGGTGATTTACCTTTTTCAGATATTGTGCATTCGTCAATTAAAAGATAACATTGTGAGGGAATTGTTCCTCCTACTGCTAATAGCTGCTGAAACGATGCACTCTGAGCAGCAGCATATCACTATCAGCAGGCTGTGAAGAAGAGCAACTATTTTCAAATCAGTCCAGCCTTATCCATGAACAGCAATGTGTAGGACCTGCCAGCCCATCCATTACACATGATAAAACAAGCAGAGATTTTTGAATTCTTGCATTATATATTTGTTATTTTAATATTTTCTTGCATAGACCTACACTAGGACCCCACTCTGCTTATACTGTACAGAACGTCTTGGAGAATACTGTAAGGTTGCCTATTTGAGCATGCCTACAGGAACTTTGGTGCCCTGAGACTGTATTGTACTGCACAGCTTTAACTGCTGATTGATTTGACAATGTACCCTGTGAAGCCTCGTGGAGCTCCAGTATGTTTCCTGAGTTTTAAGCTCAGTTTTATCATGCCAGAGGGACCAACTTGGAAGTGGGCCCTGGGTCTATGGAATTTGGTACTTCTTGAATCCAATAGGTTAGAACTATCATTAAAGTCTACATGGGATCTTGTTGTCTCTTAGCACAAAGTAGAGCTGGTCGAACCACTTTCTCTCTTAGACCTCACTAGGGAGCATTGTGAACTTTGCTACTAACGATGACCTGAAAAATCTTAATGTGATAATTCCCCATCTTGACATTAAAGCTCCTTTTTCATGATCCGTCAGGTTCTGGCCTCCTGTTGAAGATACTCATACATGGTCATCAACATAATTGATGAAAATACAAAAACTTGTTATCATAGCTGGACAAACGCTCCTTACCTTTCATGTTTGAGAACCTAATTGAACAGCTCTCCACTAGTACCAAATTATAAGTCTTATCTTCAATCGGCAAACATGCTGTCAGAATTGCGCTGTTTTGTTCTTGAATGTTCCGGTACTTTGGTCTAGTATTGCTATGTATCATAAACTGTGTTGACTGTGCTTCCCTTATTTGGAAACTACAGATAAAACCCTTGATGCCTCAACAATTATGGAAAATTCCATTGATTGCTGCTGAATAATAGATATTTTAATATGGCACTTGAAGTGTGTGACACCTCTGACATAATGAAATGTCCACAGGATACCAGGATTACAATCAACTCATTGGCGAAAGTTATTATATATCACTCTCCATTTTTGACACTATAAAGCTGATTGAACTTTCTTTCCGAACACTGTGATTGGTTCTGATCTTGGACTGTTGCTTGAAACAGAAGCAAGTTAGTAAGATGGTTATTTTCTGATGAATGATTATTGTAAATGTGTTGTTGATGTCATTAAGCTTGTATTCTGTCTATGTTGTTTATTTGTATTGCATATTTGGTTACAAGGTACCTGGTGCCTATGCACTACCTGTGTCTTGGTGATGTAGGGGTGAATCTTTTCTTCTAAGTCCAAATTGTACCATCAAGATAGTGTTTTTCTTAAAAGTTGAGTATTATCAATTGTGAGAGAGAGAGGCAATGAGAGAGGCTGGTAGGAAGAGAGCCGGGCCTCTATTATGTGTTTTTCAGAACGGTATTAAGGCATGCTTTCATATGATGATGTTAGTCTGCACTATATGAACGAATTCTGCATGCAAATACACCACTTGTGGGGATACAGGTCTGATTGATCTGGTATTTTGCATGCAATGGTATTCTGTAATGTTCCCTCCGTGCTGACCGGCAGGAATATTGTAGTAAGCGGTTCTCCTCAGACCGCCTTGCAGGGACAGTGCTATGATATTGGTCTTGGCTTCCTTAAGGGAGCTGAGGCCAATACCATAGCACACAGCATCCTTAGAATGCGCACTGTTTGTAAAGCATGGGCAGTGCAGGGGCCCCCCTGTGGCCCCCAGCATTGGCTTTCTGCTAGCCTTCTCATGGCGGGGACCTTGCCATGAGAAGGTTGACGGAAAGCTGATTTCTAATCAGCCAGGCGACAGTGAACTCAATGCCGACCTGGCTGAGTACAACTCAGACTGCTGTCGGACTGTCTGGAACCATGTTCCCAGTGGAGATGGCAGTCCCCTGGCGGGGCAGCCCACCAGGGCTGTAATGTGTTGGTCGGACCCCCACAGTTGCGGCGGTCCGACCATCACCGTGAGGCTGGCGGTCCTTTGATCGCCAACCTTGTAATGAGGCCCTTAGTTCCTTTGATTAGAAATACTGTAGCGACTGGGATCAGATGTGAAATTAGCACCAACGTTATATTCTGCCTCAGAATAGGTAATACAGTTTGTAACTCTGAGAAATAATAATTAAAATAAATGTTTCTGCCATGTAATGCTATCGTGCTATATACTCAACAACTCTGGAATAAATGGTAAGTGGAAATAAAATATTTTAACATCATTTTAATAAACTGCCAGTTTCACATGATTATAAGTAACATTCAAACTACATATCAGGTGGACATGAATAGCACAGTGGAACTCCTGACTTCTATTGGGGGCATGCTGCTATTTTATATATTGCATACAGACTGCCAGAGCTCAGCGGGACATCTGCACGACAGGTCATCAGTGCTGTTCTCGCTTTAGTCTGACAGAATATTTTATTTACAGCAGAACCACAGACAGCAAATGCTGTCAAAATAAAGCTCTATTCTATTGGCGATTTCCTAGGTTTAATAGGGGCAATTGACTGCACTCATATGCCACGTGTTCTTTTCAGGGCCACTAGACAGTTTGTCCACAACAGGAAGATGCAGCACATCTTCAACATGCAGATGATGTGTGGTGCAGGCCTGGTGTTCAGACACTGCTGCTCCTGATTGCTGGATCCACTCACGATTCAATGATCCTGGGGAACAACAGAATCCCGTTTACCATGGACTCACACCACCCTTCAGGTCATTGCTACTAGATGGAAAACATATGCACTGACAGCCTCAGCACGATTTGCAGAAATGTCACAAGACACTGATCCCTTGTGTCATAAAGGATTGTGTAAACTCATAGTAATAGTGACACTTCACAGTAGGTTCTGAAACGTACAGTTGGCGGTCAACACTTTTGTCTACAAACGTCTGATATGTGGAAAGTACCTAAATACCAGTAAGAATGACCAGGTGATGCCATAACTCAGTGTAGTTCCCGTGATGTAGTAGAATTCACCGGATTCAATGGAGAGCTCTCCATGTGTTTCAATGTCATTTACTCTGAACAGGATTCAAAGAAGCATTTGTGTTGTTAATGATGACAGACATGTCATAAGGACATTTAAGGGTGTTTAGTGATTTGATTCTTTACAACTTGCATGAGTGTTGTTGTTCAGAATGTTCTAGTGCCTGCCAGGGGTGAAGGAACCTGTGAAGATATCAAAGGAATGTTGCCCGAGAAAGGCCCCGGATTTTCTGAATCCATAAACTGTGCCCCTTGATTTGAGAGCTGAAGTTTGAGAGGTGGACCATGAGGAATCTGGGGGCCAGGTGAACAATCAGCTCTCCCTATTATGGATCATTGAGATCTAGGAGGTGTTTCTCTTTTATCTAATTAATAGATGACAGTCACGGAGAGCTTAATTAGAGTGAACGGTATGCATCCTTTGTAAGATGGGTATTTTTCTGCCTGCACTTCACCGTGTAGTTAAACACAGCGGCAGGAGCAAGTGGCAAAATGTCCTGGCTGGGGAAGGAGGAGCGGGGAAAAGAATCAGGGGCACAAGGGGGCACTTCTCCGTAATTAAAAAATGAAACGTGGGGGAAGAGAGGAGGGGGCAACAAAATGACAGCAGGCCAATCGTGTGTGCCTAGAGTGTGGCAGTTTGTCTCACAGTGGAATATCAACAATTCAGAGTGAGGGAAAAGTACAACAAATGACAGGTGGTTGAGAGTTACCACAGATATGTATAACCATTATCATGCAGGTATGAGAGGAACAAAACTCAAAGTAAAATATTTTGTCGTAAGTAGGCATTTCAGTTCAATAAAGTATTCACCAAAGACAAATAAAAAAGTGAAAATAAACTGTAGTGAGACAAAATTATATTGAATACATCACGTGTAGGTATGGTGGTAACTTTTAGGGCATCACCCACACACTACAAATGATGTTCTCTTCCATGTTTGCTGTAAATTTAAACACCAACTCAGACCAAGCAGTCCTCACGACGTGTCAGAATATGTTTCAGGTTACAACACACACGTGTACAAGCCTTAGGGAAAATTGTAAAGAAAAGGATGACATGAATAAATTATTCAGGTTTTAGACATTTATTACTTGGAAGCGGTGCTGTGGTTATTTTTGTACTAAGGATGTCTTTCCATGTTTTACCAGAAGAAATATGGAGATACCGAGTGGATGCGCTCTAACCTACAATTAGATTATCCCAGTCCCCCTCCGGCCCCTCTAAACAGCATGTACAACAGTTTTAAATATAGGCTAGATATAGGGGGTCATTCCGACTCCCGCCGGCAGCGGTAACCGCCCGCCCGGCGGGAGCCGCCGAATGACCGCACCGCGATCAAATGACCACGGCGGTCATTCTGAGTTTCCCGCTGGGCTGGTGGGCGACCGCCAGAAGGCCGCCCGCCCGCCCAGCGGGAAACCCCCTTCCACGAGGATGCCGGCTCCGAATGGAGCCGGCGGAGTGGAAGGGGTGCTACGGGTGCAGTTGCACCCGTCGCGATTTTCAGTGTCTGCCACGCAGACACTGAAAATCTATGTGGGGCCCTGTTAGGGGGCCCCTGCAGTGCCCATGCCAGTGGCATGGGCACTGCAGGGGCCCCCAGGGGCCCCACGACACCCGTTCCCACCAGCCAGGTTCTGGCGGTGAAAACCGCCAGAACCAGGCTGGCGGGAAGGGGGTCGGAATCCCCATGGCGGCGCTGCTTGCAGCGCCGCCGTGGAGGATTCCCTGGGGCAGCGGGAAACCGGCGGGACAACGCCGGTTTCCCGTTTCTGACCGCGGCTGTACCGCCGCGGTCAGAATGCCCATGGAAGCACCGCCAGCCTGTTGGCGGTGCTTCCGCGGTCGTTGGCCCTGGCGGTCCATGACCGCCAGGGTCAGAATGACCCCCATAGTGTCTATGACTAACTCTCAGGTAGCTGAGACCGTGAGACCCCATCTTTTGTTTTCACTTTACTGAACCAGTAGGTAAAGTGGCAAAGACTGTTCATTGCATGCAGTTGTCCATGCAGCTTGTAGCTCTGTGGATTATTTTATAGTGATGTTTTATTAATGTAAGAATGAACTGCAACATTGCACTGACAATCATACAGGGAGCAGTCGTCTAGTCTAGCTTAGCCTAGGCATTTGTAAAGTGCACAGCTACCCACCAGGGCCACGCAGCGCTATGCGGCAAATATCCAGATCATATTTTCCTTGATTTAGACAAATAGCAATGTTTTTAATAGCTTTCTAAATCTCAGTTCCTCCTTAGTCTTGTGTATCTTCTCAGGTAAAGCATTCCATAATTTAGGAACCAGATATGCAAAAGACCGGCCACCACTTCTAGCTTTCTGAATTTTAGGAACAGCTAATTTATATGTTTCAGTGGATCACAAAAATCTATTAGGAATGTAAGCTCCATTCCACTTCCCCAGCCGATGCGTCCCCTGCGGCCCCTCCCGCCTCCCTCCTCCACCTCACCGTTCTGTTTCTTTCTTTTTTCCCGCCGCTGCCTTCCCCTGCGGCCCCACCCCCCCAGCCTTCCCATTCGTCCAGCCATCCCTCCTCCCAGCTGCCCCTCCCTCCTTTTATGGAAGCCGCTGTGCAGATGCACGCAGCGGGCGCACTGCTGGCGTGCCTAAGGCGCGCCAAAGGCAAGCCCGTCCGCGCCAAGACCGCGCCCAGCGCCAGTCCCCCTGGCCCTCGCAGACAAGCCTACTCCCCCCTCATCCTCCACTCACTCAACCCAGGCCCTCGCCCCACCTGCACCCTTTCCAGCCCCACTCACGGACCCTTCACTTGCCACACCTGTCATGTTTCCTGCTCCTCCTCCCTCACACCACACACCAACAACAGCGACCCACTTGACTGCACACACATCACCCCCAACGCAACACACACCGGCTCTGCCCCCACCCCCACCTACCAGCCCAACAGCACACCACCCCACAACCAGAACACACCCCACAACAACACCCTCATGCACCACACCAACGCCACCCACCACAACCGCCTCAACTGCCTGCTCCTCAACACCTGCTCCCTTCACAAACATGCCATAGAACTCTGGGACCTCATCACATCACACTCACCCGACATCGCCTTTCTCATGAAAACCTGGACCAACCCCTCCTCGGAACCCAACATAGCCATCGCCACCCCCAAGGGATACAAACTCCAACGCAAAGACCGCCTCAACAGGCCAGGGGGTGGCATCGCCATCCTACACAGGGACACCATCAAAGTCACCACCAGCTCCCAAGACACTACTGACAACACAGAACACATGCACTTCCTAATCCACATTAACAACAACTCCACCCTCAGAGGTACATTAATCTACAGACCACCAGGACCACGCCCCGCCTTCTGCGACACCGTCACCGACACCATCAGCTCTCACTCCCTCACCTCCACAGACTACATCCTCCTCGGTGATTTCAACTTTCACTTGGAGAACCTACAAGACCACAACTCATCATCCCTCATAAACAACCTCACCAACCTCGGGCTCAAACAACTAGTCACCGCACCCACCCACTCAGCAGGACACACGCTCAATGCAATTTTCACCTCAAGCCAACACGTAGCCTACACCCACACCACCAAACTCCTCTGGACTGACCACCACTGCGTCCACTTCTCCTTCACCAAACCCCCCACACACCACCAACAACACACCACACCCTACCTCATGTGGGACAAGATCCCCACAGAACGCCTGAATGCCCAACTGGCTCACAACCCCCCCCTCCACACCAACGACCCCAACGCAGGAGCCCACAACCTCTCAAAATGGATCACCAGCTGCGCAGACACACTAGCCCTCCTCAGAAAACACATCGCCACCAGCAACATCAAGAACGCCCCGTGGTTCACCCTCCAACTCCAAGCGCAAATGCCGCCAAGCAGAGAAAATATGGCGACAAGAACCCTCCACAACCAACTTCTCCACCCTCAAAGCCACCATTCGCACCCATCACCAACTCATACGCACCGCCAAAAGAGACCACTACAAGACACGCCTTGACAACAGCCCTCAAAACAGCAAAGAACTCCTCACCATCATTAATGAACTAGCCAAACCCAAAGCCAGCAACATAGACCCTTCACACACACAGCCCCTATGTGACGCCCTCTCCAACCACTTCCACCACAAAATCCTGGACATCCACAACAGCTTCATACCACACACACCCATCACACACACCCCTCACTCACCCAACTCAACCCCCACTCATGACCCCCCACCACACTCACCACCTGGGCCCCCACCACACACGAAGAAACCAAAAAATCCATGAACTCCATCCGCTCCGGATCCCCCTCCGACTCCTGCCCACATCGCATCTACAACAAAGCCAGCCCAACCATCGCCCCCATACTCTGTGACATAATCAACTCCTCCTTTGACGCTGCCACCTACCTAGACCCCTGGAAGCACGTGGAAATCACTGCTCTCCTAAAAAAAAAACAAAGCCGACCCAGAGATCCTCTCCAACTATCGCCCCATCTCCCTCCTCCCCTTCCCCACCAAGGTCGCCGAGAAACTAGTCCACACCCGCCTATCCCACTACCTCGAAGAAAACAACACTCTTGACCCCTCACAATCCGGGTTCCACAAGAACCACAGCACGGAAACCGCCCTCATCGCATGCACTGACGACATTAGGACCAAAGTCGACAAAGGCGAGACCATCGCACTCATCCTTCTAGACCTCTCCGCAGCCTTTGACACTGTCTGCCACCACACACTCCGCACACGCCTCCACAACATAGGAATTCGCCACAAAGCCTTAGACTGGCTCACTTCCTTCCTCACTGACCGGACCCAGAGAGTCCGCCTCCCACCTTTCCACTCCACCACCACCAAGATCATCTGCGGAGTCCCCCAAGGGTCCTCTCTCAGCCCCACACTCTTCAACATTTACATGATCCCCCTAGCCAACATCCTCCAATCACACGGAATCACTATCCTCTCCTACGCAGATGACACCCAACTCACCCTCTCCCTCACCCGCAACCCCAAAACCACCAAAACCAACCTACACGCAGCTCTCCTTGACCCCACCAACTGGATGACAACTAACCACCTAAAGCTTAACTCTAACAAAACCGAGATCATCATCTTCGGCCCCAAAAAAAACATATGGGACGACTCCAGGTGGCCCACCGCCCTAGGACCCGCACCCACCCCCACAAACCATGCACGCAACCTCGGCATCATCCTGGACCCCTCCCTCTCCATGACACAGCAAATCAATGCTCTTACCTCCTCCTGCTTCCTCACACTCCGCACTCTAAAAAAATCCTTCAAATGGATTCCCCCAGAGACCAGGAAGACAGTCACCCATGCACTCATCAGCAGCAGACTAGACTACAGTAACGCCCTCTACGCCGGCACCACACTCAAACTCACACGCAAACTCCAGAGAATCCAGAACACAGCTGCGCGCCTCGTCCTTGGCCTCCCCCGCCACGAAAGAATCTCACCACACCTCAAAACCCTTCACTGGCTCCCCATAAACAAGAGAATCACATTCAAGATCCTCATCCACGCACACAAATACCTCCACAACACTGGCCCGACATGCCTCAACGAAAGAGTGAACTTTCACATTCCCACCCGCAACCTCCGATCAGCCAACATCGCCCTAGCCACAGTCCCCCGCATCCAACGCACCACCACAGGAGGCAGGTCCTTCTCCTACCTCGCCCCCAAAACCTGGAACTCCCTCCCCACCCACCTCCGCAAAACCAAAGACCTCCTGCTCTTCAGAAAAAAACTCAAAACATAGCTGTTCGAACAGTGACCCTCCTGCTCTCCCCCCCCCCCCACCAAGCACCTTGAGACCCTCACGGATGAGTAGCGCGCTATATAAATTGTTTTGATTGATTGATTGATCAGTAAATAAACATGCATCAATTGCATATGGAAGGTAACCTGTTTTGTGTCAGGGCACATCCACACCTACTGAGTAACACTATTTAGCAACCCAAATTTACAATCTTGTACTGCCCAGGCAGAGCTTGTGGTTATAGACCATAAAACCATAGACATATTGAGAAAACACAAATCAAAAAACACTCTCAATTGATCCCTTGTTGCAGCGTCTGTGCATTATTCCCAAGTCAGCGATGGCTCCTCATTTTGATCAAATGATTGCAACAAATTCAACAGCACCAACAGATATATGCATGCACTCATTAAGAGCTGCTCGAATGATAAATGTTGGATACGGAGCACAGCATTGGGTATGCAACAACTAAGTAAGCAATGGTCTAAGAACATCTGCTTGGGGAATCCTCTACTAGCTCTGTGGATTATTTTATAGTGATGTTTTATTAATGTAAGAATGAACTTCAGCATTGCACTGACAATCATACAGGGAGCAGTCGTCTAGTCTAGCCCAGCCTAGGCATTTGTAAAGTGCACAGCTACCCACTAGGGCCACCCAGCGCTATGCGGCAAATATCCAGATCATATTTTCCATGATCTAGACAAATAGCAATGTTTTTAATAGCTTTCTAAATCTCAGTTCCTCCTTAGTCTTGTGTATCTTCTCAGGTAAAGCATTCCATAATTTAGGAACCAGATATGCAAAAGACCAGCCACCACTTCTAGCTTTCTGAACTTCAGGAACAGCCAATTTATATGTTTCATTTGATCACAAAAATCTATTAGGAATGTGAGGTACTATCAGTAAATAAACATGCATCATTTGCATATGGAAGGTAACCTGTTTTGTCTGTCAGGGCACATCCACACCTACTGAGTAACACTATTTAGCAGCCCAAATTTACAAGCTTGTACGGCCCAGGCAGAGCTTGTGGTTATAGACCATAAAACCATAGACATATTGAGAAAACACAAATCAAAAAACACTCTCAATTGATCCCTTGTTGCAGCGTCTGTGCATTATTCCCAAGTCAGCGATGGCTCCTCATTTTGATGAAATGATTGCAACAAATTCAGTATATGCATGTACTCATTAAGAGCTTCTCGAATGATAAATGTTGGATACGGAGCACAGCATTAGGTATGCAAGAACTTAGTAAGCAATGGTACAAGGACATCTGCTTGGGGGATCCTCTACTTTGCCTTCATTAACTAGTCCACCTTCTCTGGGAGACTCTGGATGCCAACTTATGCAGTGGCTGATGACCAACGTACATGGACAAGCAACTGCATTGGAAGGAGTTTGCAAACAAGCACATAACAGAATGTCTTCACCACGCTGGCGAAGTCATAGCACATGCATGTGATAAGGTATGTAACATTCCACTCCAAGTTCCATTCTGCAAGATGCTGCAGTTAGATGATGTGCTTGCTCCAGGGGAGAGATGCAAGGTTAATTAAAAGACAAATGATAATGAAGAAGAGATACAAGTATGATAAGGGCAACAGAGCCCGACTTCCCATGCTGCTGGCATCAGGTAGCAATGTATTTTGAAAACACCAAAATCACTATATGGTAGGTAAAAATGGGAACAGAGTACCCAAGCTGCCAAACTCTTGGTCTGCCTGCTTCATGTAGAGATGCGCAGACCTTTAGTATTCCTGGGGCAAAGCCCCTGTTAGCTCCATCGACAGAATACTTACTCCAAAGTCACAACAAAGTAAGGGCCAATGGAGGAAGGACATAACACCCTTCACCCTATTTCGGGTGGACAGTATAATGCCTCTTTTCCATAACTGCCAGACACAAATAGGTGGTATGGTTCGGAAAAAAAAAAAAAATTACCTACACACTGTGGGAGAAATTGCCCTGACCCTAGGGATCATTCCCTTTTTGTTTTTTTAAAACAATCTTTGAACAACAAAAAAAGGTTCAAGTTTGATGGTGGGCAGCCACAAGCCTTTTGGTACATTGAAAGGAAATGATGTGGTGGTTGCTGGCCCAGATGTCATCTCTAAGATAGTCAATCTGTCAGGGTAGAGGAGGTAATGTCCTTCACCAGCCTGATGGACTGTACTTCACCCGCCAAGCTCTAAATCAGGCCCTAAATGTCCGGCCAAAGGTATCCATCCCTTCATCAAGTTAGCTTTCTCACTTTGATCTGTTCAGAGGTGGTGAGAATCTGGTTGCCCTTCCAGAGTTGGGACCTAGTGCTGTGGAGAGAGAAGAAGGACTAGGCTGCATAGCATATACAGCATCTGGAGCGGTTAGAGGTGAAGTTACCATGGACTGAGTGATTAAGGAGAGACGACGATCACACACTACAACCATGGCTTAATTCGACCTGGTTGTTGCTGGTGGGGGACAGAGGTGCTTATTTTTGGGCACTGGCACTTATTTTTCCCCATCAAGCATTTACCAGTGCAAAAGAGGGAAAACACACACAAAGAGAAAAGACGAGGAAATGAATGATGGAAAGACTGCCCTGAAGGGAGAATGCAGGAACCTGCAAGAGTGAGATAAAAAGACAGGGAGTGTCTGGTAGTGGATTAAATAGGTATGAGGTGATTTTAAAACTACCAGTCTTGGTTTTGAGAATACAGACTTTTAATTGCACCGGCTTCTGAGGTCATCTTCGGGGCCAGCACTCTTTCTTTCACAAATTAAGCACTGAATACAATATACTTTCCCATTAAATCGCATATTAACCCAAAATAATATTCAAATAATCTATTAAAAGAGCCTCACTTCCTAACACATTTCTCAAGTGACTTGCTCTTCAAATAACTAATCACTTACACCTACATCCTAGCCAGAACAATTGCCCTGATGTTATAACCTTCCTCCCAACTTCAACCCACTACCCCTTGTCCTTTGGAAGTGCTACTGTCTTCCCACCTGCTCCCTAACTAACACCTTATCTACACCCTACATTAAGAAGCCAAACCCCAACTAGATACAAAGTGCTAAATACAAAGTGACACTCAGTGTCTCCTCTTTCATCACTTCTTCCACCAGCACCTGGAACTCCCTCTCTGTAAATTTGACCTTGCGCAGCCTTGATGAGGCCATGGTATTCAGATGATGTGGGGTACAGGTCTTGATGGCAACTGTAGGCAGAGAACTGCAGTGGATGTACAAGCCATGTCTAGGACCTGAATTCTCCCTGTGGTATAGGAAATACTGGGTATGGTTTTACTGTATCTCATTTCTGATAAATTTGCAGTTTGGGCCATAGTGGGGAAAACTGCGTGTTGACTACAATCCGAGATCCTTCAATAATTGTAGGTTGAGCCTTGCAAGTGAACTCAGAGCCTAATAATCAACTTTTAATTTTAAAGCCGAACTTCATTTTGTTACAAAAATGCATACTGAAGAAGGTATCAGTGGAACCTGGGACATAATTTTCCAACATTACCATGCCCCATGGCCTCAGGATGAAATTCTTACAAGATTTTATTAAAGTGAACTTTGTGTAGTTTCAATGTACATGTTACTGTAAAGATCTTTACCATGTTTCGGTCGCACACAGTCCTGTGAACAAGAAAGGACTGTCAAACATTTCTGTTTTAGACATATCGGTTTTATAGAAACAAAATCATTCATTTTTGCATTACTGTAGAGTTTTTAATCACATATTTCTGCATTGTTTTGCACCGCTTATATAACAAATGATAGTGGATCCAGAAACTTGCCTCTTCCTCATCTGGGTGCTCGGTCCAACTGACTGAGAATTTCTCCCGCCAGGAGAGGGGTGTGTTGTGTGCATGTGTGGGGCTGTGTGTGACTGTGTTTGAATGCGTGCATGCATGTGTAATGCGTGTGTGCATGAATGGGTGTCTGTGTACGTGCATGTTGTGTCGTATGATTGCGTGTGTGCCTGGATGTATGTTTGTGAGTGTTGCTCTGAGTGTGTATGAATGTATGCATGCGTGGGTGAATGTGTGTATGCGTGTGTGTATGGGTGTGTATGTATGTGCGTATATGTCACGGGTCGGGAGGGAAGAGGGTGGGGGATTACTCTGGGAAGGTGGAGTGGGGCGGAGGAGACCCCTATCAGTGCCAGGGAAGGAATTCCCTGGCACTGATAGTGGCTACCGCCATGGTTTTCGTGGCGGTACAGAAACCACGGAAACCATGGTGGCTGGCAGGGTCAAAATTCCATAGGCGGCCTAGTGACGGCCGGTCATTACCGCTGTGGCGGTCGGTGTGTTAACTTGGCGGTTTGGCTTTGGCCAAACCACCAATGTCATAATAGTAGCGGTATGTACCGCAAGCCTGTTGGCGGTACTACGACCACTATTACACCTACTGCCGGAGTCTTATGACCCCCTTTGTCTTTAATCACAGAATATGCTTTCGTAATTTTTTTGTTTCAGATGTTCATATATAGCCCATGGGCTTAGGAATGCTTTGTATGAGCTCTGGATTACATTACAGAATCTCATGTTGAATCAAACCTGGTTCTGCAGTGCCAGAAGCGGCATCTCCTCCCACCCTTGGCATGCTAGATCATTGAGCTATCATTACATTACAGCGGCCCTCAATATTGGCCACTCCTCTTCAGGTGCACCCATCGCTATCCTAATTAGAAATCCAGGTGATGTTATATATATATATATCCGAGCGCCGCGGCTTCAAACAAGCAATCTGTCGCTATGTACTGTGCAGAAAGGAGGCATATGTCACCTATTCTCGGACGGCGCAATTTGTTCTTGTCATAGACTGGTAAGGTTTTTATTTGTTGTTATTTATTTATTGACAAGTCTTTCCATTCAGTGCCAGTCATCATCCTCGTGCTTCGAGCCCCAGAAAGCAATGATCACCGGCCATCTATACAAACTTCTACTTCTTGTTGAATAAACATTAAAGGGCGCCACCTAGTGAACAAACTTGAATACACAATATATTCGGGTGAAAGCAAGTTTTACAGCCGTGTTGGTCCAATAGACAAAACTATGGAAATGAAGATATGTTTTTCAGTATCAACACAGGTAACATTTTGGTGTGACAAAGAAATGCATATCCTGATTCCAAAGGACTGTATGAGAGGGTACGAAGATGTCAAATTACTACCCCTCTGCTTAGAACTGAGGTAATGATCGAAGCATGAACGCAGTGGTAATTAATGGGTTGCATAACAGGGAACAAAATCTTGTACGCTTTTTATTAGGTCTAGCTTGGTCACGCAGCTGTCGCCAAGTCTTATGTCATCAACAAAAAAAGACCTTTCAGAGTGCAAATAAGAGAGGGAATTAGACCCCACCCACATTTTGGTTGTCCAGATTGTAGGATCTGATTTGCCAAAGTAGGGCACAAGTTATAGTTACTAGAAATAATCTAACTATAACAGCTGAATTTCTATGGTTTTGTATGTTTAAAATATGAGCCTAATTATAACGTCACTGTAACCTTTGCCTTTTTAGTATATATATATATCTATATATATCTATAAATATATATATATATATATATATATGCATATACATACATATATATATATTTCCCACAGGCTTTTTCAAGCCGCTGCACCACTTTCATAGCAGGTTCAGTGATGCATGAGGACAGACTCAGAATAGGTGCATACCAAAATCCAATGAGGTCGCTCTCTCTCGGAGAATATAGTTAATTTTATTGTATTTGCCAGCAAACAAAAAGTGAGTCTTGACAAACGCATTTTGGCTTAGCGGCTTCCTCAATGTCAAGTCAACTGGCATGATTTCGCCATTCAAATACTTAGTTACATTTCACTGGGCAACAGAAAAGTGTAACCAACATGATTAACACACTAAAATATCTCAGTAATCAGGAGCTATAGATACATAGAGGGCCTTTGGGTTAGTCTTCTTTTAAAACAACAAAAGACTATGTACAATACATCTGCAAAACAAACACCCACTGCTATGCTTAGTTTTGTTATTGCAGGCATATGCCTGTCATGTTTAGATGGCAGCTTGTTTTCGTGTCAGAGGGTGATTGCAAGAATAAGTCAGTGGATGTATAAATGGATGCATGAGTGCAAAGATGATTGGCGCAGAACATACATGATGACCTAATGAGACTACATCCATCTTTTACTCAAATGCCACTTTCATTCATAAGCCAGTCCAATTGCCATTGCCAATGCTTGTTAAGAGCATGTGGACCACACTTGACTGTGGACTCGACACCAATTTCCTGCAACCATAATCCATATACAACACATCTGCTTTCATTTGACATGTCCAGCTCCAGATTTCCACTCAGTTCTGCCACATCATACCCTGGAAATATTTAAACATTTAAATGTGACATTTGAATCTTTGAGCTTTCCATACTTTTGCTACAGAAAACTTTCCATTTCCTGTGACATTTCCTATTATTTTGGAGCATGTTTGCAAGTAAGCATTATTAACAACAATGTTTTACTGATAATTCAAATTATTAAGAATAACCATAATTTCTATGTTTAGTTCTGGTGGAAATGTTCTCCCCTCCCCCACAATTAATGAGTCTCAGCACTTCACATTTGATTTCCCAAATGACTTTATCATAGCCTTCCTTTGTGAGATGACTTGTATTTGAAGCCGCTAGATCTTAGATGTAAATGATTTTTCTTTGGCATAACACCGTAGACAATTGAGTAGCCACAAGCCATGTTGACATGATTTCAATAGTGTAACATTTTGACGATATATCCTTATCGATGTCATTTCACCAAAACAAAGTGACATCTCGACTTTTTAGCACATAGAGCATCACAGACCATTAAACCTCACATTAAGGCAGTGGTTGGCACCTGTTTTGGTATCTTGAGGTCACTTAGGAAGTTCTTGCACTTCTTGTCCTTTCCAGCCAAAAAAACAGTTATTCATGCCCTAATAACATCAAGGCTTGACTATGGTAATGCGCTTTACCTAGGACTCCCTGAATATCTGTTGGGCAAACTTCAGATGGTGCAAAATGCTGCTGCTCATCTTCTTCTCCTGATTCCGAAGAGAGCACACATCTCTGCACATCTGCGTGAGCTGCACTGGTTGCCAATCAGGAAAAGGATTTTGTTTAAAACTCTAGTATTGATTCATTCTGCCCTCCATGCGCCTGGAGCTGATTATCTAAGACTAAGATTCTGTTTCCACCAACCCACCTGAAACTTAACATCAGCAAACAAAGCCCTGGTATGGATGTCGAGAATCGGAGGCAGATCTGCCACCTACTTGGGATCTAAGGACTTGAACATGCTACCTCTGGAATTACAAACTGTGCCCTGTCAATTCGTTTTCAAGAAACAACTGAAAACTTGGCTTTTCAATCAGTGGTTTTCAATGGAATCATCTGGATTTCTGGCTTGTGCACCTGGACACTCATTGAGTAGCTGCGTGCAATACAAGTTGCTTTGACATAACATAACATGTCACCCAAAGTTCATCCTTAAGCAATGGCCAATATAATTTTTCTTTTAAACAGTCTTTGTTCAAAACTTGACTTAGCAGCAAATGAGCAAACAGTGGTTGACAAGCAACCTCCATGATACCAGTTAGACTCTCTGTCTATCGACTATTCTCACTTTTTGAAGCACTTGCAACTTCTTAGGGGATAACATGTGCCATAGTATTTACATTCCCTAACTAAACATATGGTCATACCTTAGACCAAGCCTTGACACATCTTCCAGAGACCCAGTTTCTCAATCCTGAGATAGGAGTCCATGCTGCCTCTCCTATGGACAAGCTGGCCTACTTTTCGACAGTGTGCATGTACAGCTGATACAAGAGACCTGCAATTACTGCATCCTAAAAGAAGAAGTGAGCAAGTCTGACAGTTCATAGGTAGAGTCCAGCAGGGGCGACTCCTACGCAATGGAGGAGAATCGTCAGGAGTAGTCCGAGCCACTCAGCCCAATCCTGATGCTGCTTTCCTGCTAGCTTGAGCATGAAAGCAGTGCCATGATTGCTGGGGAACCTGTTCTGGTGTCCCACCGAATGATGGCACACCAGAACAGAAAAGGCAGACGAGCAAGTCAGCAGGAGAGAATAGCAGTGGCAACGAACGGTAAGTAATTTATTTGTATTCGTCCCCCAACCATTCCCCCATCCCCGCCCCCCCTTGATATTTGCGGCAGCCACCACTGGAGTTCAGCCAGATTTGCGACAGGGTCATGCTTCCCTCCAAGAGCCGAAATTCGAGCCAAGCGTCAACAGATTCAGCATATAAATAATACAGCAAACGTCCTGTAAAAACATGATAAAGACTCTTTCAGATTAAACTAGGTTTCTTCTGGAATGTCTGTGTTTTAATTTAGTGCTGTAGGTTATGTCACCGATTGACATTTGTAAAAAATACCATTTTTTTCATGTGCACTGTATACACATGGTCAATACTGTTGTTGTATGTGGAATGACAATATTTCTATTAAAGCGGACATAAGTGAAAGCTTCTTCAAAGTGGTATCAGATCTGATGATCAATAAAATAAGGTACAGTAAAGTAAAGAGGTTTGCCTAGCATCACACCGTTTGGTCAGTGTGAAAACTGGGATTTGAAAGCAGATATCCTAGTTACACACTGTGCTGTTAGTCTCTGGATAAATTCTTCCTTCTACATCCCTTTACCACCAAAGCCAATAATGATTTGTCATTATTTATTTCATGATGTAAGTTAATATTCTATGGGACCTATTCACAGACTGCATTTTGCAATATGTTCTGTAGTACTATTAAATGCTATTCACCAACTAAAGTGCTGAGTTTATATCTCTGCCTCCTCTATCTCCATCTGTGCAGAGATCTCCGGCCTGAGTGTGGAGTGTCCACACACTTAAGTATGTGTTTTAGTAGTAAATGTGGGAGGGATAGAGTGGCTGGAAATTGGGCAACAGATACTACTAAAGGGAAGTGAATACGGAGGAATAAGGAAGGATTAAGTGAGATTCAGGAAGGGGTAAAAAAAAACATTAGGAAGTAAGGTTCAATTAAAATAGGTTAGTTACCAAAATAAATGATATAATTTTATGTTAAAAGAGATGTAAAAATAGAATATATTTTTAGTTTAATTAAAACATAGTTTAATTATTTTTTTGCATTTATAAGCAAAATATGTTTAAATAATTCTATATATATCTTTTAATAATAATAATTATTAGTGCATAATAAATCATTTTTAGTTTAGGTGGAATTTTTATTTACCCATGAGAAAAATAATTTAAAAGTAATATAATATATTTCAAATAATTTCATTTTAAGTCACAATTAAGTTAATATCGCTGTAGCATTTTTTCCTTAGTACTGCATTTAAAATAAATATAATGAACTTATATTAGTGTTTTAAATTTTTAACTTTTCTCTATACTTTACCGTAGGGAGATCCACAGTTGAGCTGAGATTTCCATATAGTAAAACATAGGAAAATGTTTTCTATATTTTATTACCCCAGTCTCTTCATTATAAACCAGAGATAAGAAGTCTTGAACTGTGTAGACCAAATGCTTGGATCATCATTCTACAGATATCCAGAGGGTCGAACCACAATTCCTAAATACTTGCAGAGCCTTTATCCCATGCCAATACCCACAAGGCATTTCACCACAAGGCATAGTTCAGACCCGTCAAACACACTTGACATGTCAGACCCTCAGAGGAACATAAGCTTGCTGGGACCTACACAGTCCTCATCGGAAAGTTCCCACCCTCTTTCTCCCGCCCATACTATTATACACTTCCGCAGGTGTAAAGAGAACCTGCGCCACAATAAGTCACAAATCATTTTTAAAACATTACACCACATGCAACACAACAGGTGTTTTCGCAATCACGTGGATATGGCAACACATTCAGCGCCTCAAAGTGGAGCAGTAAAACTTAGCATTGCTGTGAAGGGCACCATATTTTGCCCCAAAATGTATCCAGTTCGGTAAAATCAAACGAATTGAATATAGCTGCATAGAACCCGTACACAGTACTTTAAGTTCATAACTTGAAACAAGGCCTGCAATGCCACTGCACACAACACAGCATCACTTGCACCAGCTGTGGCTAGTAGCACCCGCAGCTCAGACCAAAGCACTGCTAACTACATCCAGTGAGACTCCAGTGGAACCCGCAGCATCCGCAGCTCAGACCAAAGCACTGCTAACTACATCCAGTGAGACTCCAGTGGGACCCACAGCATCCTCAGCTCAGACCAAAGCACTGCTAACTACATCCCGTGAGACTCCAGTGGGACCCGCAGCATCCGCTGCTCAGACCAAAGCACTGCTAACTACATCCAGGGAGACTCCAGTGGGACCCACAGCATCCGCTGCTCAGACCAAAGCACTGCTAACTACATCCAGTGAGACTCCAGTGGAACCCACAGCATCTGCTGCTCAGGCCAAAGCACTGCTAACTACATCCAGGGAGACTCCAGTGGGACCCGCAGCATCCGCAGCTCAGACCAAAGCACTGCTAACTACATCCCGTGAGACTCCAGTGGGACCCACAGCATCCTCAGCTCAGACCAAAGCACTGCTATCTACGTACGTCTTGTTACACTCCAGTGAGGGCGTCAGCATCATCTGCACCAACTGTGACCAGTAGCACCTGCAGCTCAGACCAACGCACTGCTAACTGCGTCCTGTCAGAATCCAGTGGGAACCACCTGTTCGTGCTGCAGATACAGCACCTGACAGGCAAGGACTCCCTTTGCCCGGTTATTTCTGTAGGGCCTCCGCATTGATCTGCAGCCCGGTCTGGATACCCTTTGTCAGCATGGGCGGGGCGGAGGTGCCTCTGAGGAGCCAGTGTTTGCTTCATATAAAGTATACGAGAGGGGGAGACCTGGCACAACGGTGTCCCGCTAAAGGTAGGTTCGTAAGCAAGGTTTTACCTTGCGTTATGGTAATAAGGATGAATGTGAATACCTGCGGGGAAGCAGCTGTCAATCAGCTGTCTGGTGTCGAAAATCGAAAAGTAACCATTAAAGTTGTATATTTTAAATTTTTCTTTAGAGATTTACAGATTTTGAGCGGACCATGGCATGGGCGCCAGAGAGGAGAAGAAAATGTGTAATATAAATATTGGGCGTTTTAGATAGAGGAGGTGTAGACTGATCCCAAAGGGGAAAGGAGAAGATTTGTTTGCTGATGCCAGATATAAAGAGCTTGAGAAAGGAGCTTCTCCATGTAAGTTATGATTTCAGATGTAAACAAAGCGCTCTTTTGTTTTGTCTCTGGCTCCAGGGTGATATTTACCTCCTCTCTGCACATGGCCTCGCAAACCAGGCCCACGAACAAAAATGTGTCTTTTTCAACAACCTCATCAAAGACTGCAGTTAATGATGATAAAATCTCACTGAAAATATTGAACAGAAAGCAGGGCAATATTTCACCTGTTACTGCCTGTACTTGTATGTTGCAAGTACAAACAGTAGCATTACCCACTGAAACGAAAGAGCAAATATGTTTTTCAATTATGAGGCTCCAAATTCTAAAATTCTAAAATATAAGCAACATAAAACTCCTTTGCACATCACCTCTTGTTAAAGGTGGTCCTGCTACAATAAAATGTTTTATCTGTACATGTAGCTGGTAAACAGAGGGAAAGCAGTTGGTGACAAACTGTGTGATATTAACATTTATGGACTGATAATAAAAGAGTTTCAAGTACGTTTTCTCTGGTCCAATATTTGGATATTAGCCTTTTCTTCCTTGTGTCCTATAAGCTATTTCCGTGGTCTCCCCTTGTCCCTGTACTTTTACTCCACTGGCTAACTCTCACACTCTTGTTGCCATTAGTGCGGTCATCGCAGATGATAGGGCACGCTACAATATACATAACATGACATACCATGAAATAACATAACATTAATGAGAGCGCACTAGTCCCAGCATGTCCTGGATACACTTATGAATTCAACATTTTGGAAATGCTCTGAATATTGGAACAGTTGCCATTGCCGGGAGCTTTGGCACTGCTTCCCCCACATGCGTCATGCAGAGGCCCCTTTGTTATACCAATGTACTAGTTACCTTCTGGTGACACTGCCACGAGGGAAAACAGTACAGCTTGTACATAAGCAGTAATCTCTGGTGAAGGTGGCCTACTGAAAGGCCCTTTTCATGGCGCACAATGCGGGCATGGTGGAATCAAGGCCCTGTAATTGTATGGAGCAAAGAGGTTGATACAACTAGGACATAAATAAAAGCTGTTTAGTACTGATGTCTTCATCACAGAATAATTTATAAATCTAATGTATTTTAACCCTTCTTATGCTCATGTCATCCATTTTTTTCGTTCGAAGGGTGTGCTGTAAGCACAAATCCCAATATTTGCAAAATCATTATAATTTACATAGATTCAGACATCTACCAGAAAGCAAACCTTTTAGTATCTCAAGTTTGATAGTTTTCAACCTAAGTTGCCAGAGGTCAAACAAATTATGTTTTCTCTGCATCCACTTTAGTAATTTTTATTTTATTATTTCTTGACAGTTTTTGTGAAGCATAAAGAAGATTTGTAGATATAAGAACACTTTACATACAAAGAATTTCCACAACCGCAAGTTCATGATCAGATAAATCACAAATTGGCAGTACATAGAAGATATATAAAAGGAAGGCTATGTAAAAGAGAGCAGGAAGGGGAATGAACGAGGAGCAAGCTGATATATATGGAGTATATAATTGGAAGTGTGTGTGGGGGAGGAGGGCGGTGGAGCCTTCAAATATTAGTATATATAAGATAGTTCACAAGCATCATCAAACGATGTGCTCTAAATTTAAAATCAGAACGGCTGAGGCTCTCGGCACCACATATTTAGAAATAGGAATTTACCAAGGGATACAAATCTGCTCTTGCAGGGTACATGAGGTATTTGCCACAGTAAAAAGTCCTGACAGGATGAAAGGTCGAGATCCAAACATAAGGACTCTTGTAGTTATGATTGGCGGTGGTGTTGGAAAAGTAAGATTTTAAATTCCGATTTGAGTGTTTTGAATGGAGCTAGATAAGGTTGCTCCCATAAAGACCCTTATAAAAAGAGAGGGCAAGTTAAAAAATGTTCTTTACTTCAATTGGAAGCCAATTGAGGGAGAGATGTAGTTGAATTTTCTGAATCCTGTGACTAACCTAGCAGATTATTGAAGAGCTGCTCTGTGAGATGCAAGGAGAATTTTGGGGATTCCTTCAGTAGAGAATTGCTTTAATCTATCCTCGAGTGTAAAAGGGGTTGGACAATGGTTTGGAAGTCATGGGCTGAAATGAATGGCTTGTTCCCTAGTTGGAGTTTGAGTTTAAATTTCTTGTTTCCCTTGTTTAAATTATTGATGTGGTCTTAAAGGTTTGGGTGCTTGTCTAGGATGAAACCTATTGATTAAGTGCCTTCTATGATTATTGGATTGCAAACAAGCAGTGATCTTTCCTTGAGTTACTTTTCAACAGGTACATGGCTATTGGGTGCGGAGCTCAATAGAAATGTAGTTTTTTAGTGGATTTAGTTTGAGGTGGTGTTGGCTCATCCAGCACTGTATTTTTGTGAGTAATTGGGAAGCTATTGAGACACCTCTGGGGATGAAATGTGTGTGTCATCAGTGTAGAGATGAGAGTTCATTAGCCTAGTTAAATATTTGAGAATTTAGGCAGGTAACTCGATGTATACATTGAGATGTGTGGTGTGGAGGATGAGAGGATGGAGCCATTTGGGACTCCCTGCTGCAGTCACGCTTTGCTGGAGAAAAAGTTGGCAATTTTGACACATTGACACATTGAAATCAGTTGGATGTAAAGTATTTAAGGACTGCGCTATGCAGTCCCATCCTGACCTCTAGAGTTTGTTAGAGTAAAAAGTGGTTAACTGTGCCAAAACCACTGACTGATGCGGGAATGGGGAGACAAAACTCTTCATTTTTCAAGATTCTGAGGGTGTTGTTGACGATTTTGACTGTAGCAGTTTTGGTGCTGTGTCATGCTCTGAAGTTAAATTCAAGATCATCTAGTAGCTCATTTTCATTAAGGTGTAGTGTAGTTTGTGATTCCCTGATGCTTTGCTATGACAGGTGTGATGGTGATTGGATGAACGTTATTAAGGTCCTATGGCATTTCTTTTTCAAATTTATCAATTTTTAAACTGCCCCACTCTATAAGGAGATATTGATAAAGTTCAGCCACTAGCCCATGCTCAGACTGCTATGGTTCAATTTTCTTGCAGCACATTGCAGCTCACATTACCCATGACTAATTCATATTAATTCCCCGGCAATGCCATTTTCCATGTGACTCGCCAATATGCCAACTGTCCAACAGAATGACGTTTAGGGGGAGTGCTCTCATTTCAAGCTGTCCACTGCCACAATGGAAAAAGAAATCAGTCTTCAAAACTAGGTTTATTATTCATTTTGAATCAGTAGGGCAGTCTTCTTCTAGGATGAGGGCAAGCCTATAGAATTTTATATCACTTCACCTCTTATTCCAATTTGCTTGCTAAGGGGAGTCCTGTTGAGCTTCATCCAAATATCAGCAAAACAGTCAAATATATGATTGGTGGAAAATGCTGTTCTATGGATAAAAATGCAATGGTTAGCTAATGACATGGCACTTCTGGGAATATAGTTACATCTAGTGGCCTTAGCATCACTTCTGACAGCAACACAAAGAGTCAATGAAATAGGAAACATGACACTTTAATGTCAAAAAAGATCCTCGCCGTCCCTCTGGTTGTTTTGTCAGGTTCAGATGGGCCATATCTGCCAATTCAGGACAATCTATTGATTTTTCTTAGGACAAAGCTCATGCCTTATTCAGGCCCATTTAAATGCTAATTACTGGCTGGCTGTGGGAGAGCAAAATGAAGTTTTAGCTTCCAGGAATTCCGTGGAGTTCAAAGGTAAATTTCAGAATTTACCTTTCCGTAATATTTAGAAAAAATCAAAATTCACCATTTAACTTTTAATAACTATTACAAATAGATGTTTAATTATCTTACCCCATTCCTGATATACATTACTAGCATTTAATATTGCATCTCACTGTTTTCCCATGGAACATCCAGCTGTGCTACAGTGAAGATAGCTTTGAAGTGCTAGTGACTATAAGTACATTTTTTAACATTAAAACATTACATGTCCTATTTTTAAATACCATGCACCCTGCTTTTTAGGCAATATGATCTACTAAGGCGTGACATAAATATTTTGAAGGAAGGTTTAGGTCTGTCAGAAGGGGTTATTTTGACAGGTTGAATTTTCAGTTAAAGTCTACACAGCCAGGCTACTGTTGGCAGGCCCACAGTCCTGTTTATATTGTCACTGTAGTGATGGCAAAAGGGTCGCTGCAGCCCACTGGTGACATTTAACTCGCAGGCCTTGGGTATGCCTTGGTACCATATTGTAAGGACTTATAGATAAATTATATATGTCAATCAGGGGTATTACAATTGTATCGTGTTTGAAGGGGGAGTACATCTTTTTTTCTCTGATTAACAGGGGTAATATGCAGAGAGTTCTATGGCTAACTAAAACAATTAAGACAAAAATGTGGGACAATACCATGCAAAAGATGTTTTTTTCCCACACCCTCTATGTCAGACAGCTCCTCCGTAGGGCATCCAAGATCATCTAAGCAAAGCAGTAATCATTTAATTTCATTCCAGAGACTGAAATTGGGGAAGGCTGCTATTTGATAATGTTCCTGGTTCAATAATTCTCTGGGGCTTTCAAGCCAGCTCTAGTCCTCCAAGAGGTGAACTTTGTTGTTCCCTACCAAAGGTTCAGGATGCAAACCCTAGATTCAGTCATTCCTTTCTTGAAGAACAATGATTATCCAACTTCAATAGACCCAAAAGGCACTTACCTGCATGTCCCAGTTTAGAAGCATTCCCAGAGGTTTCTTAAGTTCTGTGTTCAGAATGACCACTTTTAACTTGAGGTGCTGTCATTTGGTCTGGCCTTGGCTCCAAGAACTTTCACAAAATTGATAGCTCCAGTGGTGGGTACAATTGGTTTGGAGGTCATTCAAATTCTTTGTTATCTCTCTTGCTTCTTATTCTTTTTTGAAGGCATCAAAAGACGTCCAGATCCTCGTCCAAAACTCTGACCTGATTTGGCTTCTTGTTGAACATGGAGAAATCCAACCACATCCCATCAAAGGTAATTCAATTAATCGGGGTCAGATTCGACTCATCAGTGGGAATGATTTTTGACCACACTACAGGAGAGTCAAACTTCCATCTCTTCTAAGAAGTCTCCTGGTGAAGTTGAAAACATATAACAGCTCCCTGCAATATATAAAGGAGTTGATGGTAGGGGACCTGGCTCCTCCTGTATTGATAGTTCAGTGAGTTCTGGCTCATTTGTATCACCTTGGCCTTCACTTAGTAAGCCACTGGGTTCCTCTTTCTCAAGCAGTCTTCCAGTGCCCACTCTTCTTCAGGTAACTCAGAGTCTGAAGTGGTGGCATCAGCTAGACTCCTTGACCAATGGGACCCCTCTCTTTTTCCCTAATTGAATGTCATTATGACATTATGACACATGCACTGGTTTCCCCTATTCACATCTCTGATGTTTCATCAGATTACTCAGAAATGTGGTCATCCATTGCTTGACCTTTTTGCCTCCAAAAGGAATGCCCAGTGCCCTGTGTTTTGCAGTGCTACTGCTGCTCCAAGAGCTTGAGCAATGGATGCATTCTCAGTGACCTGTCCCTGATGACTATATAATGCATTCCCTCTAATACCCTTATTTACAATGGCGCTTCAGAGGATCCTTGTGGATACTGTGAAGGTTCTGTTGGTGGTGCATTGCTGGTCCAAAAAGAGCTGCTTTCATCTTCTTTTCCAGCTGTCTGTGGCTCCTCATTAGATTCTCACCCTAGATCCTTTACCTCTGTTGGCTCTGAAACTCAACAGGTCAACCCTCTCATGTCTCCGTTTGGGGGTTGTGAGTGTAATAGGTTGAATCTCTGGGTGTGGGGGTTTTCATAGGTAGGGTCGGCAATCCAGCAATCCAGATGTCCAGCCTCACCTTGGATTTATGCTTTACACAGGAAATCTTTTTTTCCTCTTGCCATTCAATTAATTCAATCCTTGTGTGATTCCCATGAAGAATTTTGAATTTTAAAAGAAAAGTTTGTTCTGGTTCTAGCTGTTTCTACCTTGCACACACAGGACAGCATGAAGGTTTTGTGTTATAAAGTCCTATTTCAGGTAGTGATTTGTTCTGGGAGAAGGACTGAGGAGTTGGGTGCTCCTTTGTGTGCTGACCCATTTCTGCGTTTCTTTTCAGATAAAGAAGTTCTGAGGCTGAATACTTCTTTGTTGCTGAAGTTATGAGGCTATTTGCCATCCGCTAATTCTCTGGAGGAGGAAAGACTTCATAACCTTAGTGCACACAGAGCTCTTTCTATTTATGTCACCAGAGAAGTGGCATTTAGAAAAGTACAAGCACTGTTTGTGACATTTGGGGCATATTTGAGGAAAGTGGCGCTGCATCTAGTGCAGAGCCACTTTCCTTGCACCCCTTAGCACCCTCCTACCACCACCATGTGTGCACCGTGGCGCAGGGTAGGGGGCAATAGCATCATTTTTATTGACGCTCTTGATGTACTCTGCATTGTTGGCGCTACTCCTGCAGAGTACATAGGGGCCCATTATAAATAATGGAAGTCCCCTTTTAACGCCTGCTCTGAGCAGGCATTAAAAGTGCCATAAAAATGATGCAAGGAAATCTGTTAGATTTCCTTGCACCATTTTTGCAGCCCCCCTAACGGGAGAACGCCCCCTTTCTATACTTTATGCGTGGCGCAGGCATAATATAGCGCAAAGGGTTACAAAGTGGCGCAATGCATTCCGCCACTTTGTACATATGGCACAAGGATTTTGGCCTCATTGGGCAACATTAGCATAACAGAAATGATGCTAATGTGGCGCAAAGTGGCTCTAGGGGCTTGTAAATATGCCCCTTGGTATTTCTGGACCAGATTTGCAACATTCCTCATCAACACTTAGTAGGTTGTTAAAGAAAAAGTTTGTTCATTCCTAGGATGAAGAGATGGAGGCCTTGCCTGGACCACTCAATAAAGTCTACGGGGGAGGTGCAGGCCTCATGAGCTACGTTGAAAGGTGCATCCATAAAGGATGTTTGCATAGCAGCCTACCTATCCTTGCCTCATATTTTTATAAACCACTATTGTTCGAAATGGGGTCTTTGGTTGGCAGAAGGGTTGCCCCCTGTCCAAGCAAGGATCCTCACTCTAGTCAGGGTAAAGGAGAATCACCCTTAGTTAACCCCCGCTCAGCCCCTTGGTAGCTTGGCACGAGCAGGCAGGCTTAACTCAGAAGCGATGTGTAAATTATTTGTACCAGCACTCACAGTAATACAGTGAAAACACTACAAAGTGGACACCACACCAGTTTAGAGCAATAGGTATATTTATCTAAATCAAACAAGACCAAAATGACAAAAATCAAACATACACAAGTTAAAATATGAATTTTCAAAAGAATAAGGCCCATATTTATAATTTTTTAGCGCCGCATTTGCGTCGTTTTGACGCAAAAGCGGTGCAGACTGACAAAATACAACTGTATTTTGTCCGTTTGCGCCACTTTTGCGTCAAAAAGTGGCGCAAATGCAGTGCAAAAAAAGTATAAATATGGGCCTAAGAGTCTTACTCCATAGAAAACAATGGAAACGATGATTTTGCAAAAAGTACCTGGTTAGCGTAAAAAATAAAGCTACACGGATGAGCTTGTTTCAGAAAAGCCAGTGATGCATCGATTCCTTCCTCGCAAGGGAGGCCGTGCATCGTTCCTTCTCCGGTCGGGTCTGCGATGCATCGTTTTTCTCCCTCGCAAGAGAGCGATGCATTGATTTCTGGACAGTGCACCTCGGATCCCCGCAGAGTCGGGTTGACTTTGATGCCCAGGGATGATGCGTGGAAAATCTTGTTGCACGGTGTTAGAAAACTGTGCTGGGTGAGGGTTGCGTCATTATCAGCAACCACAAGCGGGTGTTGCGTGTCATTTCTCCAACTGCGATGCGTCGATCTCCCAGCCGAGATGCAGGTGGAACACCGATTTTTGTTGCAAAGCCGGCGGAGTGTTGTTTATGAGCCGCATAGCGGATGGTGCATTGAAAATTTCCCTGCACGTGTTCTGTGTGTGGATTTCCAGCTCTTGTCTGCCCTCTTCACATTTCAAGTGCCCACAGACTGGATAGGACACCACTTGGCAGGTCAGGAGTCTCAGCAGAGAGTCCAGATGTTAGAAGAGGAAGTCTTTGATGGCCCTGAGACTTCAAAACAGGAGGCAAGATCAGTTCAAGCCCTTGGAGATTCTTCACAAGTTCAGTCCTTGTCCCCTTTCACAGACAGGAGCAGGAACTGCAGGATAGCCCAACAAAGCACAGCACAGTCACTGGCAGGGGCAGCACCCTTCCTCAGCTCTTCAGCTCTACTCCTTGGCAGAGGTTCCTCTTGGTTCCAGAAGTGATCTAATTTTCAGGGGTTTTGGGTCCAATACTTGTACCCTTTTCTGCCTTTGAAGTAGGCATAGTTCAAAGGAAAGTCTCTGTTGTTCACAAGATCCTGCCTTTTCAAGGCCAGGTCTACTAATGTGAGTGACAAAACCAGTGCTGCAGGCCCACTAGTAGCATTTGATTTACAGACTCTAGGCACCTCTAGTGTACTTTACTAGTGACTTACTAGTAAATCAAATATGCCAATTATTGGTAAACCAATCAACAATACAATTGAGACAGAGCATATGCACTTTAGCACTGGTTAGCAGTGGTAAAGTGCCCAGAGTCTTAAAGCCAACAAAAACAGGTCAGAAAAAATAGGAGGAAGGAGGCAAAAAGTTTAGGGATGCCCTGCAAAAAGGGCCATTTCCAACAGCTATCATCTATGGGTGGGATAGAATATTAACATTTTTCGTGAAAAGGTTTTGAATGTGGTTCTACATGAAACCTACATTTCTGTTGATATTTTCATTAAAGATGATCACTTTTGCATTATTTAAATTCTCCTGTATTTTCTTTTTTTATAACCTATATTTAAGTTTATGTGACATAAACATTTGCAGGTGTGTAGAGGACGCAGGTATTGTGATGATAAACTTGGCATGTCCACACACAGACAGTTACGAACACTTTAACCTTCAAAAACATCACTTTCATCAATCCCACTCCTTACCAGTTTATTTGCAACATATCCCTAAACATTGTTGTTACATCCATACCATGCATAATAATACTAACAGATAGAAATGTTCATGTAGTCACATTGTGTAGCAATTCTCTTTGCCAAGTACTGACAAAGTGGTTCCCAAATGTCTCTGGGTCACAGTGTGCAAGGTAGCAATGATTTATATATGTCTCATGAGTGTGTCATATACTCTTGTAATGCGGGGAGTGGCTTCACCTCTACCTGGAGCTCCGTCATTTCATTTATTGCATGGATGTCCATGCCAAATGGAGGAAGACTGCATCAGGACCTTGCACCTCCTGGAGCTACCATCCTCCTCCACACCACATAGAACAATGCCAGCTGGTGTGTAGTATGCCCTACATAGTCTGTCTCTGCCATTCACTGAAACCTCTCTAGCAGGGACAGCTTTAGCGCTGGTGGCGCCCGGTGCAACAATGTTTGTTGGCATCCCGCCAGTGACCACCTTCACTACAGACTCCCTCATTACCACCCTGTAACAGTGCACTAAAGTCTCCATAACCACACTCTCTCAGGTGCATTTAATTATTTTTGTAGCACCACTTATACCAGCGTAGTGTGTCAGAACACTTTACATCACAAAGACGTTACACAGAGGCTAATCAATCATATGTGTGTAATTTAGTCGATAGGGAATGTTATATAAGACAGAAGACTACAAGTTGTGGGAGTCACATCATCTATACTGGTAGGCAGTATAGTTTAAGAGTGTTTGATCTGGAGAATCAGAAACTAAGAATTTAAAAAGTACCACCATGGTTGAGGATTGCCTTTACTAATAAGAATTCATTTCTACCCAAATTAACCCCTTTTGTGACATTAAGATAATGAAAGACTGGGGAAAAATCGTAACACTAACCTATGCCATGCAGTTTCCACACAGCCCTTTTAATGACAGTTTCTAGCTCACTGTTTCATGTTAGGATTTTAACTTCTAAACTACAAGTAACTAATGGATCTCTGACAAAAGCAGTGACCCACCAACCTATTTACAATATATGCACATTATGATCTGCGTGGTACATGTTCTTTGCAGCAGGCATATTAACCCTCTGCACTACCTTATGATGAGTTAAAACTTCCACTAAACAAAACTCAATCTCTCTCGCTCGCAGGTCCATCAACCACCGGAGTTATCTTGACATTTTAATTGTTGCTTGAATATTGTTGGAGGCAAAGTACGCTGCAGCAGGTGCTTTTAAAACCATAATATACTTTCAAACTTGATGATCCCCCCCGAAGTCAGCACCAAGGGCCAGATGTAGAATGAAATGGTTTTGCGGCTTGCAAATTGTGAGTCGCAAAACCATATGCAGAATGGTGTCCCTGACACCATCTGCGAATCGCAAGGGGGTCGCAAAGACCCACCTCATTAATATTAATGAGGTGGGCCACAATTTGCGACCCCCTTGCGATTCCCTGCACTCACAGGGATGGTGGCCTGCTGGAGACAGCAGACCACCATGTCAGTGACTGCTTTTTTAATAAAGCATTTTTTTTTTTTGTATTGCAGCCCGTTTTCCTTAAAGGAAAACGAGTTGCAATACCCACGAGAAAATGAAACCATTTGGTTTCATTTTTTCAGAGTAGGCAGTGGTCCATTGGCCCACTGCCTGCTCTGAAAAAATATTTTTGGCAACATTCACAAAGGGTAAGGGATCCCATGGGGACCCATTCCCTTTTGCGAATGAGTTACCACCCACTTCACATGGGTGCTAACTGCGAATTGCTTTGCGACCACGTTCGTGGTCACAAAGCAATTCTGCATTGCGGTGCGAATCGCAAATAGGAAGGGAACACCCATTCCTATTTGCGAGTCGCATTCCCATTTTGCGAGTTGGTACCGACTCACAAAATGGGAATGTGCATCGCGATACGCGTTTTGCATGGCGCAAACTGCGAATTTCGCAGTTTGCACCATGCAAAACGCGTTGTACATCTGGCCCCAGGTGCGGTGGCACCGGTCGCACCACCCTTGAGTCGGACCTGCTAGCTAGTGTGATGACAACAGAACTCGCACTGGACACCTGGCAGTATTATTCCTAGTCCTGTGACCACATACTATTTGCCCACCAAACTTTGGGGCGAAGCTCCCCATCACCAAATTATACTGAGTAGTGCCCAAATTCTTGGGTGATGGGTAGCGAATTACTAAACTGCCACTCCTGTGATTCGATAGGAAAGCAGGGAAATTTCTCTACGTGTTTTTTATGTAATTTGTAATACAAGTCTGTGTCTATGGGCATACTGGGGCTTAGGCAGTGTAGTTCCGCACGGAGATGAACCTTTTGTTCACATTATGATCTCGGACTGTGTCCAAGTGGCACAAGTGAAAATACTTTGGTGAAAATGGTATGCATGCCATATTCTTCTACATTTCCCTCCCCGCCCGCCTAGCGTTAGAGGCACAACCAAGAAATGAGGCTATAGAATGAAGATTATCAGGAAGTAACCAGGGATTGCCCCAAATTTCTGACAGTCACATCACCTCCGCGTGATTGTTTTGACCTCTTAGGGTCATCACACTCCTCATTCTGTGGACGTTTGTAAACAGGGTCCGCCTCTGAGACTTATTTGACTTCTATGGGGCTGTTGTTGACTAATAGATTCAAGGGCGTAGCTTCAGTGGGTGGGGGGAGAATGTTTGGGGTGCTACCCCCTCCCTCCATAAATGTATTTTCTGAATAGTTGGGTATAGTTGGTTTCAGTCGGGTGTGATGAGGTGTATGTAGGACTTGACCTGGTAACTATTGTATGTACACGCACACACTGACAAAAACACAGACACTCATCTTTGTTTTGACAGCCCTAAAAAATCGTAATAATTTTGCTGACTATCGTGTTTATCTCACTTAGTACTCCTACCGATTCTCATACCTCTCTCTTTCCACTGCCTCCTGAGCCCCTCTCATATGCCCTGCTTGTCATAGAATGTATTTTAACATTATATGCCAGCGTGATTAACGGGAAATGTGAAGTTCACATCCCTTAATCGTACTGACAAAGCTCCGCCCCTGAATAGATTGCACTATGCCTTGCGTTTCGCTCATTATTCACTAGCATGTTACATGTAGTTTGTGCAACAGTGTACCCTCCTTGATACTTCATAATGCTTATGGACCACTAGATGGAGCCAAATGCCCTAAGTTGTCTCTGCTGCTTCGTGCTAGCAGTGAAATATCAATTGGGAATATTATATGGTGGCATTGTTGCCGGTACCTAAAGTCTGAAGATGTAATGAAACTAGTAAAACATGTTCGCCTTGTTGTGATTTGTAACTCACTTGTATACATTCAGTCAGAATTGATATGAAGTTCTCAATAGTAAACTGGATTTTACAAGCTGGTGTTGTGGAACCTCTGCCACTGTGACAAAATCTCGCTCTGTAGGACGTGTTTATAGACATTCACCTTCAAACGTTAGTGACCACCCAAAACAGACAAAAGTATAATTATCGCAAACCAATAATTTCCAATTGTGAAAAATATATTAGTTGTGAGCCCCTATCCAGGTCAGGGGTAAATCATATTTCAGGGTGGAAATAGGGAAAATTGGTGAGAAGAGGTTTCTCCTTTGGGAAAAATATTTCCCCACTGAGCAACGGTAAGAAAGTTGAAAAAGCAAATTATCTTTTAACATTGTAATTCTGCATTAAACAGTTACATTTCCTCATGTGTAAATTGCTACACGTCACTACTTATCTACTCCAGGAGTTCTTTTACAGTCGAAAAAAATGAAAGTCAGAAAGTTACTTGAAACAGGCATAAGTGTATGTGAATAAAGGTTTTGTGAATATGGGTGTATTACAAAATGTATTCTGCATTTTGATGCTTTCACCAAAGCCTGCGATCTGCGGAGAATTAATGTTGCACTTTAGGAAGTTATTAAAAAGATCTTTCTGTTTGAAGTGTTGTTCTGCATAATGAGGTATACTGCCATGCCTGGTAATGGCCGCCCTTCTCCCATCAGTATGGCTGCAGAGAAAGCTAACATAAATTAGCTTGTTATCTAAGACACTTTAATACCATTCCAATGGGGGGGGGGGTAGAAGTTGGTGTGTGTGTGTGTGTGTGCACGCGCGCACCCCTGAAAGTTCAAGCTTAAGCTTGTTTAGGATAAATAAGCCAAATGATCACAGCTGCAAGGAGGGAAGCATTTCTTTGTGGAAGTACACAACTTTTGCCCAATTAAAGCATGTACTCTTGGCTCACACCATCTGGGCAGAGCCAACGCCCTTCTCCAATGATGCTCACATAATTCAGCTGCGCTGTCAAGTCACATCATAAAAAGGGTCAGGAGTGGGGGAAGGGTCACTTTAATTGTAGGCTTTATTGACTCGTCTCCCTTCTGCTTTCTTATTTTAAAATGTTGGGCCAAACAGTGTTACAGATTGCAGGCCTGGGAAGGTAATTGTTGCCTTGAATCAGAATCATTTTGGTTTACTTTTGCCACTACTTTTTATTTTATTTTTTCTTTATTTGGTGTTTAACCTGAGATGTGGTGGTGCATAGAAGAGTTAAGGAGATTTCTTTCTAGTTATAGTTTGATAATTTTTCTAGGTTAGCAGATGGGAGAAACTATTCCTTTGACTTTATTTCCATGATGGCTGGTACAGAGTTGATTTTCCCTTGGCGGGTTTGGGAAAAGATACATTTAAAGCAGTGTTAGTAGAAGGAAATGTTTTTAATATGGGATTTGGGGAATGGTTTGGAGTGAGGGGTGTTGAGACAACGCCAAAGGCATACAATGGAGAAGAGATGGGCTGAACACATGTTTAATACTTGTTGCTTATTCTTGGGTGTAAAGGAATTGATTAGATGACTCATAAGAATGACTAAAGACTAGGCTATAGTAAATTAACCATTGTTACTAGTAATGTTCGAGGACTTAATAGCTCACATAAGCGAAGTGTAGTACATGAACACTATTGTCATATAGCCCGCTTAATGTTTCGTCCTTTGGAAACTCATTTTACCTGTAAGGACAGGAAAGTACTTTAACAACTAGGTTTTTGACCTGATTAGATGCCCATCTCAACAGATGTCAGTTTTTGTGATGGCTAGGAGTAAATGTGGAATATCCCTGCTTAAAATATTGAATGATTCACATGACCGATGGGCTGTCTTTTGGATCTTAATTAATAATAGTATTATCATTATCTGTGCTGTTTAAAGCCCAAATGTGGAAAAGCCTTAAGTTTTAGATTTTTGGCAGTAGTGTTAACTGACTAGCAAGGGGATATACATTTAATGAGTAATTTTAACTGTGCTATGGGATGTCGATTCGATTTTAACAATAGATTAGGTACCCCTTGAATGAATAAGGTTTGCAATGCCTTTAGAAGATTTACACAAATATATGGTTTAACTGATGTAGGGCAAAAATTGAAAACAGAAGACATGTTTTTCCTCATTGTTCACACATTTGTCGGCATTATTCTTAAATTAATGTGGCCTTTATTCCTGGGTATAAGATTCTATTAATTAATATTGCTTTATAAAACCATGATCTTATCAGACCATAGCCCTGTTTTATAAGAGTTTATCTCCTGGGGCATACTGAGGACAAAGTATTAAGTTGGACTTTTAATAAAACTTTGCTGAAAGGCGAATGCTGTTTTCACTAGAATATGATGCACCTGATTGTGGAATTTTTAGCAAATAATGTTGGTACTGCCTCATTATTTATTGGATGTGATGCATTTGAGGCGTTTATTTGTGGGTTGACTATACAGTGTAGTAGCTGTTTGGAAAAGAGTACTCGTAGTGATAATAGTGTGGAATTAATCCTGTTATGTACTTTAGAAAAGCAACGTTTGTATGGAGTCAAAAATTCTTATGCCAATGCAGAGGGGATTTACAGATAATTGATTGCATTCAGGTATAAAATGTGTTAGCACCTATGAACAAATACTGCTGCTGTTTATTTAGCTGGCTGGGGCAAGATAGTGAGTGTGGGGAGGTAACTGTGTGGCTTCTGGCTTATAAAATTAAAGAAAACTAAAATCATGCTGCAATACTATCAAGGATGAACTTGGTTCTGTTTCTTGAGAACCTCAGTCTATTATAGGTGAATGTCAATGGTCAATAAAATTGTTTAGATTCTTTAGCTATACCATGTTTTAAGATTATATATCCTCGCATGATCACTTACGTCATCATAGACATAGAAGATAAAAACAGGGTGCCCAATAATAGTGGCTATAGTTGGAATGTTTGAAAATACTTCTTGTTACATTGATTATTTTTTGCAAGATTATGTTAAGGCTTTGCCATAAATTGTAAAAGATACTGGTGACATTCGCAGAAAGATCTATGACATCACGTGGGATGAAGAATATGTACTTATAACATTACATGTGACGTCGTTATATATGTGTATACATCATAAGGATTGGCTAAATGCCATTAAGCATTTTTTGGGAGCGCGTCCAATGAGCTTGTATAAACACACATGTTTGTTGCTTGAAATGACAGAGTGGTGCCTAACTAATCTTTTCTTTATGTTCAATCAAGAGATTTGTCAACAGGTTACAGAAACCATGATGGGCATCTGGTTCGCCCCCAGCCTAGCCAATTTGTATATGGGTTGGTGGGAAAACCAGGTGCTCAATCAGAAATATGAGAATGAATGATCTGAGAATATCAGGTTATGGCTATGGTTTATAGATGATTTGTTTATTATATGGAGAGGTTCAGTAGAAAGTGCACCGAGCTTTGTAAATTATTTGAATGTGAATAATTTAAACATAAGACTTACAAGCACCATAAGTAAGGAAGCGGTACATTTCCCAGACTTAACTGTATATGTGAAGGATAGCAGACTACAGAGTAAAGTCTTTCGTAAGCCTACTGCAGGTAATTCAATCCTTCACTCAACCAGCTTTCATCCTCCAGGCCTTAAAAGGAGTATCCCTGTTGCGGAAATTTTAAGAATTAAAAGAAACAGTAGCGAAGAAGAAGAAAGATTTTACGCACAGGATGAACTGGAGGCCCGATTTAAACAACAAGGCTATTCAGAAGCAATTTTGAAAGTGGTCAAACAGAAACCATATAGTGTAAAAAGAGAAGAATTGGCCTTTGGTAAGGGGACAGGAAAGAAAAGGGAAAAGCCTGGAAATGTGAAAAGGTTTATTACAAATATACAATATGAGGCCATGCATTGTGAACGAGACCGGTATTGAAGGGTTGAAACGGGTCAAGCGGCCTCTGAGAAAATAAATCAGGGATTGGAAATCAGCTGGTTGTGTCAGCGTCTGTTCATTCAGGAGCAGTAAGCCAATAAAAAGGAAACTGTTCTCTGTGAATGTATAAATCTTTCTTAAGTAAGAATCTTGCTGTACACTAGGAGATCTGTTTTTGTTGTTTAATGTGTAACATTTTACCACAATAAATTCAAAGTCTTTTTTTGTTTTCTAAACGTCACAAAGTCCACTACAAATCACATGGCTCAATTTACTAGTCATTCTTCTACATGTCAATTTTGACTTCAAAGTACCCATCAGTTTTTAAATAGCTGTAAATCTTTCTCCATTCCTGCTGAATGTGAAACTCATTTTTCCATCTTTTGTAATTTTGTAGCTAATGTTTTGCTTATACGTATGTTTAGTCCGTGATTTTCCAGTTTATCTTTACAAGGAAGATGTACAATGGTTTCTTCAACAGTTGGCATTAAACATACAACATGTTGTGATTGTGAAAGAAGATAATGCATAATTTCAGCAGGTGAATGAAGGTTAGTAAATAATGTACTTGTATTTTGTTTCCTTAGCATAATCTTTGCTTCATTTATTACATTGTCAAGGTGACTGCATTTCAATAACGTACCATATTTTTCATCATTAGCTTACCTCATATTTTGTGTTAATTCTGTGTATCTGCAATGCAACCAAATGTTCACATTGCCAATACTTCACAAACAATTCTGAGTTTGTTTCTGTAAAAGTTTTTTGAAAATCATTTGACTTTTTGCAGGTGTTAGTTGTAATAAGTCTCCAAACACAATGACATGTTTGCTTTCAAACAGCACATCATAAGATGTTCTGAGTACCACTTGCATAAGCAGATGAACAAAGACCAATTACGTTTGAAGCCATACTCACTTCATCTATGATTAAAGCTTTACATTTTTCAGGACTCTACCAAGGTATTGTCATATATCAGTATTTCATTTTCAGAATTCCAGTTTGTTATCATGTTCCTCGGGTATAACAGTAGACAATGTAAGGTAATTATTTTGCTGTTATGTGCTCCTGAGCCAGTAGGGTCAGTAACTACACAAGATAAATTAGAGCTAGTAATTTTATGACCATAGCCAGCAAATTAGCAGTTTTTGCTAGGCTGCTCACATATTAAAATATAGGTTTATAAATACTATATATACATATTCCATTTTCATGTTGAAGTCCGTGATGTACTACATTTTATATGTATTTGTATATTTGTAGTCATTTACTAATTAACTGAGATGCTAATGGCCTGATTCACAAAGGTAGTGGTAGACCAGAAGTCTCCGATTCACAAGGATAAAGGTAAACCAAAAGTCTACCTGGATAACTTTTTGGTATTCACAAAGGGACTTACAAGTAGTATCTTTATGCCTGTAAAGGTTCCAATCTCAGAATGGAACCTCCACTGGCATAAGGGTACCAGTTAAAAGTCACTTTTTGAATACCAAAAAGTAATCCAGGTAGACTTTTGGTTTACCTTTATCCTTGTGGATCAGAGCCTCAGTAATCTAAATTATCTACATCCTTTGTCTCCTGGTCCATTGCATTTGAACTTTGTCCATAGCAACCACAGATTTAGTATCAATAATTGGTTGTCCATGTGGTCACCAGTCCTGGAAGTAGAAGTGTTGTTAGTAGATGCAGTATTGCATAGCCGTTCTGCATTAATATTGTTCTCTTTTTTCTTAATCAAAAGTTTGTAAGTATGTCTGAAATTCAGGTGATGCAGTATAATTTTTTATAAGCATTAAATGCATCTTCATAGCATTCTTAAGGACCTACAAGTTCTTCTTCTTTGGGCTATGGTTTAAATAGTTGAGGAAGAGTCAAATAGTAGAATTCTTTATTTTCTTCTTTGTCACAACTTAGTTCATGGTCAATACTAAGAGTAGGTTTAATATAGTGTATTAAACAACCATTGGTACATTCAACTCAAAATTTACCATTGTCGATATCTTCTATATAATTGTTTCTATGTGTGTATAACTGAGCAACTTCATTGTAGGATAGTTTTTCTAGCAATGAGGTTCTCTTTGGGTAATATGTGTCCAACATATTTGCTTTTAAAATGTCTTTGTAGAATCAAACTGTGCAAGTTATTCAATTTTAGTTTGGCTTTTTATAACTCTTCGGTCGGATGATGACAAGCCTATACTTAGCGACATGATTGCTCTTGATTTACCATGTAGACTTGAGGAACTGAAGCATTCACATACTTCATACCTATTCACCTCATGGCCAGATAGCATTTGCAGGCTAAATCTGTATAATCTTTTACTTAGGGATTGCTCGGCAGATATTTCTCTCCATACTCTCTTTACATCTATTTGTTCTGCCTTTTTAATGGAGGAAGTAACATAACGTGCAACCACTGTTGAGTTATCTGCAACAAATTGTTTACCCAGCTTATCATCCCACAATGTAGCATTAAAGAGTTGTCATCATTAATCCATTGTGATGCTTGTGATCTTTTAAGATTGTACATGTTTTTTAGTGAATTGTCAGTTACCAGATGTTTTACAGATGATATTACATTGTTGATACATCCGTTCTGTTGAATTGGTCTTAGAAATCCAAATCAACATTTAGAGTAATACATGTATCTGCTTCGATATTTTCTTAAGGAGCATTTACCTAACCTATGGGATTGAAAGCATAAAATTAGCTCATGTAGGTTGTTGTTGGGATTTTTTTGGGGATGCCAAAAGTCACATAATGTTCAATACAATTTAGAACTAATTCATCATACTTGTATCCAAACTTAAGTGCATCTTTGAATCAGAGAAGCATATAAATGTGTGGTGCACCTCTAGCTTGATACTCTTTCCACCAAAAGTAATCAAGTACTTCTTCAACGGTTTTTTCCTTCTTGTTGGTTAAGTAGTGAACCATAGTTTCAATACCTGCAAACATTGGCAGGATCCAAATAACATATTTTTACAGTTAATGTCTGGTATGTCGGAGTTAGCTTCAAGAAGAAATGGATACAAATCTTCTCATGCATACCCAGCACAGCTCAAAGTAATAAACCAAGTAGGTGGTCCTGAATTTGTGCACATACATTACAGCTCTCCCAGTCTATGAAAGCAATATTTATTTGTCCTTCATTGACCTGTTATAATGTTGAATGAGTTATATTCTAGATTGGTACCTTTCTTTTGCACCTTTTCAACAAAATCCTGTGCTGTTATATCAGTAAAGCACGTTCTACTTCGCATACCATGTGTAGCAGTATAAAAAGTGACAGAGAGTTCACTTTCACATACTAGTGTGAAAGTATAAGGAAAAGCTTGTTGAAAGCGTGGAAGCTCTGAATATTATCCTTTAGCTCAGAACTCAAATGCAGAAATTTGGACTGGATGAACATCATATTGTCTACCTTTTCCAGTGGGGAATACATGTGGATAACATCTTGCTTCTAATGTTTTTTGCCAGACACTAATAGGCTCTCCTTTAGCTTCCTTCATCTGATACAGTTCTAAAGCATCACCCATCACGTTTGTGAGTGTTGCTGGTGTTCACTATAACATTCATATATTTGTTCAGTTTGTTCTTGAGTAATCTGTTCAAAATTTCCTGTTTGATTTTCTTTTCCAAATGATACGTACATAGAGGAAATGTAGCTTCCTATGTCATTACGACATATGTTGTTTTTCTGAAAGTAATGTAGTGGTTTATGACTTTTTCTATGCTAATTAATTGTTGCCAATTTCTTATGTCTTTTGTCATTAGTCCATTAACTGAAACCACTAAAAATTCCTCTAGTTTGCATCAAATGCAAGAATGGTTATGTTTTCGTGAAATGTAATGGGAGAAAAACAGTTTTTCATTTCAGTGCACATACTAACCTATGCAGCTGAAAATTTCCAGATTTGGGCTGCATTTTAAGTATGGTTTGAAAAGGATGTACTGTTTGAAATAAAGTGTTTTCATGTAAATTGAGTTGCTGCACTTCTGAAGGGATTGGATATATTAGCAAATTGCTATAAATTGCATGTGAAGGCTTGAAGTTATGGTCTAGGTTTACAAGATAATAATTGCAGATTACATGGTATTTGCAGAGATGGTATCTATCTTCTGCAAATAGACCGGGAGTTAAATTTCTCTTTGGCAATTTATCCTGATTTTTATTTTTTTCACTGAGATCAATTATTTTTACTAGCTTCTTATAATGTGTTCTTCTGCAACACATGCAAATCTGATTAGAGATTTCAGAAATTGTTTCTTTGAAATATAGAAAATCTATTTTGTAATTGACTAAGTACATTAATGGATTTTCTGAGTAAAGACAACATGTGGACAATTATTGTTGTCGGAGAGTGCATCAAAGTATTTAGATATAGTCTATAGTATTGTTGACTTCTGCTGGATTTTGGTGAAGTAGATTATAATGTTTTTTTTTGTTTGTTGCAATGATGGAGTTTTTACCTATTATAAAGTACACACAAGCTTTCTTACTGTTGAATGATGTGTGGTAAGCATTGTTAAAGTGTCACACATGTGATTTCTCAAACATCATGAAGTGTGACTCAAAAGGGGCATACGTCAACGTTTTGGAGAAGCATGATGTTTGTAGATAGTGACTTCCTTTTATATGTCATTAGAAATGTCCTTAGCTTCCAAATGGATGTGTTTCTGATATTACAAATGGAAGTGCAGTTCAAGTTATATACTGGGTTATGTTTTGTTCTGCAAATCACTTTATTTTCTTTCCCTACTACATTTCCATGTAAGACTTCATGACACCGTCCTTCATGTGTGACTGATAGTAAACAAATATTCTGTTGATGGTAACTCTCTTCATGTATGTCTCCAAGTTCCTTGTAAAATGTTACAGAAGTTTGTCTTGTTAGTTGTTTGTTTCATAGTTTATTTTATAGGTTAAAATTAAATGGTCAAGTCTTTTGACACAATTCAGTATGAAAATGAAGAGTTTTCTCTTCATATGAAATACTTTTATAACCATATGTTCAACACATTGTTTCTGTATGAGTTTGTCCACCTTCTTCCTTATGAAACAAATTGTTTAAACCAGATTTTTGAGGACACACGTTTTACAATGCTCTGCAGTTATGGTCCTAATCTTTTTGTTTGTCTATTTTTGTGTTGAATAGCCACTATTTTCTTTCTTTGACTTTGTAGCTGTTTTGTTAGTCTTACCAGTGCTATTGTTTTTCTGTAGGCGTCCTCCATCTCTCTGTTCCTGTTTGGTAGACACGCCTCAGGTGGTGGAGCACCTTGCCCCACCGCAGCCCCCTGGCTTTTGTCCGGTAGCCGAGGATCACCTGGCCACCCATTTGCAGCATCACTGGCAGGTAGTGTGCAACTAGCCAAATGAAACCTCCCAGCTCATCCGCACACATTCTGCTCATCCTCTCCTTGCCAGACATGTCGACAGATGAATGGAGTTCACCCCCAAAAGGTTCATGCAAAATAAAAGGAAACTTAACCCCACTAACTTAAACCAACTATCCCAACTAATTAACTACCCAAGACAGACAGTACAATTACAAAACTGGACGATAACTACACAAAACTACAACTTCTTGGACTAAATGCACACAAAATACACAGGACACGGCACAAGGGACACCAAAAATTTGCTATCACACACAACAATCGATCACCAGCTCCAATACACAACCACACACAGTCACAAAGGAACAGACTGTAAAAAGAAAGTGAAACTACAACCACTGTACCATGCTTGTAGACAGAATTTACTATTACATCACTTCCTGGGCGTGTGCGTCATGTTTTTCAGTTATGTGTAGTTTTATTAGACTCATAACGCATGTGTGTTGTTTCCATTGATGCATGACGGTTTTGCATCGATTTCACACAAGGCTGCATTGAGAGGAGTGTGAACATAGAATTCACGCTAAGGGTCCTTGTGTCATTTTCTTCACGTTTGCTGATGTTTGTGATTCATTTGCATCATATTTTTTGACTCATTTCTTGTTTGGGTGTTTTTTTGCATTGTCCTTGAGTGCACCCTGACTCACAAAACATATGACATGGGCTGTGCTGCAACGTGGCATATGGGGTATGGCCACATGAGGAAGTCCATGCAGCAATGTGGTAAGGGTGTGATTGGTCAGTTCCACCAATAAGTGTGTTATGGAGTCAACAGCATGCAATCATTTGCACGTCGTGCATATATATGCAAGTGTACCTAGAGTGTGTCCACATATGTTTGGCACATGTGTGCTCTACGTGTAGATATGTGTAGGTATCTGAATGTATGGGTGTACCACATAATAAACTTGGTGACAATAGTGTTTACACATACCCATGACTGATGATATGAGATGGCCTGACTCCAACACATGCTCTGTCATGTGTCAGCCATTACAATTTGGACTCAGAGTATGCAGTGTATTTGAACTGCTTTAACATCACATTTCCACTGATGAGTTATGTGGCATTGTGTGTTGACTCTGTGGCTTGTAGTTGGATGTTCTGTCTTGTTGCTCAGGTACACGTGTGCCATGTGGTTACCCATGCATCTCAGTTGCTGGTGATGTCATGTACACCAGTGTTAGTGGTATATGTTATATGCCCTGTGTTTGTAGAAACAAGAGCAAGTGCATTTTGGTAACACCTTATGTGATTGGTGTCTGAAGGGGGTGTTCAAGGTCACATTACAATTTCACAGCATGGGCAGATATTGGAATTTGACTATTGCATATGCAGTCATAACAATGGCACCTATTAAATGTATATGTGAGTACACATGTTGAGATCATATACGGATGTCACAGGTGTTTTGCTACCTATGCCATCATTGTACTGCAAGGTTGTTTACTTTCCAGAATCCTGACATGTTACAATGCCAGGGCCATTATGGTTAAAAATGTGCAGTGATATGTTGTATATGTGTGCTAGCCTACAAATGGACTCTCAGATTTGCCTCATTCATGTTTGTCATTACTGTCACACATGGGTACAGTGTGATATAATTTGCAGGGCTACTCTTCATCATCACTGTGTGGGAATGAACGGCAACAGATACACATGTTGTTTGGGAAGCTGCAGGTTCTTGGTGCTCCATTTTGTTCTTGCGCCTGTGCAGCTGCAACAGACACATGACTCTGTCATATGTTGATGTAGTCAGGACAGTGGTCCGTGGCTTAATAAAGCTGGGATCTTGGCCATTAATGATTGGAACTCAGTAGCCTATGCTGACTCCCCAGTGGTTCGACACATGCACAAATGTGTTCATACACACCAGGATGTGCTGCTTTGCTATGCAGCACTTGATGTCAGGCCTTCCCCTCTCAGGTACAGTGCTCGGATGCTTGCACATGTAGGACATCTCACATTCATGGGACTCATTATCGATTTCCATGTGCAGCATGTGTAGCGGTCGTATGAGTGTAGTGGTCTTAACAATCAACTAATGGCATGGTACAGATGGTGTTGTACATAAGAGGCTCACGTCACAGTGCTTGTTGTAAGCCAATTTTCATGTTATGGTAGGGACAAAGATGTCTGGGTCATGTACGTACCTGGCCAACCTCAATATACATATGTGAAGGTTAGACCAGTAATCATTGATGTGTTGCACTGTCTGTTTTGGAGTACCTCTCTTCATTTCCCTATTATTTTCTGGCATTACTGTGAAGCTATGTATTATGTCCTCCATCAGTCACAGATATTTGGCAGGCACTGCCTTGTAAGCATCTTCTACAACTACATTGTGTGGTGATGTGGGGACAGAATCCAACATATGACTTGGGTGATGTTGGGATCCTTTCTCTCCTCCTCCTTCTGGAATCTTGTTAGTTCCTGTACCATTAGTGGCATTTGTGAGCACATATCATGACTTATGGCACCTCATTTGTGTAGTCTCCAGGTGACATGAGTGTACTATTTGGAACTATTAGTGGGTATCTCTGAGCTTTCCATCCACACCGTCCACAGAACATGTTCATGCAATTATTCCAGCATCCCACAACCTAGCTGACTCTAACCATGACTGTATGATGTATCGGTTAGAAATCATCTCAGGTCTGTATTCATTACTTAGAACAACCTACCTGCATGGCTAGGTGTACTCTGACTCAATGTGATGTTGGCTATCTGATTGTATTGGATATTGCAGCACATAGTAGCGCACCCACTCCAGATTGTGCGTTTGGAGTCCAAAACATGTATGGGACACATTTTAACATTTAGTACCATGCCATTGTTCTGTATTGTGATTGTGTATAGTGTTTTGGTATGTGATGTGTGATGTGGTCATACAGAGCATACTATTTAAAGCTACATACACAGGTCAGGCATTGTTGATGATGGGAGAACTGTTCCTACCTAGGAAATACAACCACACGTCTGTTTCCGTATTTAGATATATATTTTCTGGTGATGTGTGAAGACAGCTTATTTGTCTGACATGTGTACATCTTTGGTATATAGTGTGTGTGTTACACTCTGCCTACATTGCACCCAGAATATGCTTTGATCACACATTTTTGATTCAACTCATCGCTTTTGCCAATAGTTGTTGTTTTTGTATTGTGGACCTGCAGCCCTAGCTGCATAAATTCTCATCAATACCAATGTGCTTTCCACAGACGTGTGTGTGTAATGAGTGAGGTCATGTTTACCCTGTGTCAAGGTTGTGCCCCATGGCAGTAACAGGACAGTTTATCATGGATAGACTGCGCAGGCTCGACTTCTTCCATTGGTTACTATCCCTGGGCAAATCATGATGACCAAAGTTATCGATGAAGTCCCCTTCTTGTCACAAATGTTCCATGCAGCCATTGCAACTATCACACTGAGTTGTGACAGTGTTCAGTTCCAACATTACTTAAGTTCAATTTTTTGTCATTCCCTACCTCATGTGTGGGCCCCTTGCATACATCCTATTAGTACATGATGTGGTTGGGTGTAATGAGCTATTGATTAGCAAGTTGGCAATGTGAATGTGCAAAATATGTAGGGGCCATGTATTGTGTCCCTCAATTATTCTATACCAGTGATAATGCTGTAAGTGATGTGTGTGATGGTGGCAGTATGACCTATAACATCACATTTGATGTCACTACAATACTTGTCAGTTTAGTGTTTGTTACAAACTCACAGAGGTTAGAGTCACATTCATATGGCATATGTAGTGAAGATTGAATAGACCAAGGTAGGATTGGTGGGATTTACAAATTTTTCATGGTGATTTCTGTGGTTCTTATGTATAAAAGTTGTCAACAATATGTTGCCTCTGGCTGTGTTGTGCTGTTCCCCCACCAAATCGTTAGCACCATCCTCCTCCTCCTCCTCAAGCAGGTCAGCAACCTGGCTATACAATGGCACGTTCATTCGCACACATATGTTGTGCAGAATGGCACATGTGAGGAGGATTTTACACACAATGGATGGGGCATAAAGGAGGCTGCCTCTTGTCAGGTCCAGGCACTTGAATCTGGATTTGAGGATGCCAAATGTCCTTGCCTGACGGTGTCCCTCATTGTAGGCATGCTGTGCTGCTGTGTTAGGGTTTGCCAAATGGGGCATCACTCACGGCTGTATGCTGTAACCCTGATCCGCTGCAAAGGTAAGAGGTGGAAGTTGTCGTTAAAGCTTGCAAAAAGTTTAGTATGTAGCATGGCAGTAGTTAGTTGGAGTTGGTTGAGACTCAGACGTGTTTGTTGTGTGGTGTGAGTTCCTGGCCTTGTGCAAAGGTTTACTAGCACTGTGTTGTTGGACATGACAATCTTGGGTATTGGCTCAAGGACCTGGGACATATGATTTGGATTCCTAATTGATGCTCAGTATGCATATCCCATGTGTTGTGTTGTGCATCTTTGTAGCAGTGTGCTATTTCCAGAGTGGACATGACACATCCTTGCAACACAATGGAGTCAGATGTAATGACAACATAGTAACCCTACAAAGCCAACAGTGGTGTTGTTGCTGGCAATTAACAAGTGTATCCTCTGTCTCTTCCCCCCCCTTTTTGTTTTGTCACCCTGTCCTTGTGTGCATTAGCATCATCTGGCAGAGGAGCAGAGGCACTGGCGACAGAGGGAGCTGCATCTCACATGGGCCTGGGGGCCGAATCCACCAACGGTGAGGGCACCAGTGGGACGGAGGTTGAGGGGAGCACCATGGCGGAGACTGGAGGGGACAGTTCTGACAGCCACACCTCCTCCGATGGAAGCTTCCTGGCGGTGGCGGACACCTCTGTGGCCACCCCAACTACAGGTATAGCCGCCACCCCCGTACCAGCACTGCCCTTCCAGCAGCCCTTCAGCGAGTTTCCCGTGCCTGCTCATCCAGGAGGGTGGGTATCTCCTTTGCCCCAGGCACCTCAGGCCTTACCCCAGTCAGCCCTGCTGCCCTTAGTGAGGAGGCTATTGACCTCCTGAGATCCCTCTCTGTTGGGCAGTCAACCATACTGAATGCCATCCAGGGTCTAGCAGGGCATTTGCAACAATGGTGAAAAAGAGCCATAGACATTGTTTCAACAAAATGTACCTGTACATGATATGTGGTCACCATCATCTTGCTTCCAAGATGCATCTGTTCAAGATCCTGTTACAGAACAAGATGTGCAACTTTTTTTTGCTCAAGGAAAACATTTTCCACCCCATTGAAAGATGCCCTAATGTATGTCTGAGGTTGCTCTGGTAAGCTAAAGGCAAAGCATATTCACTGTGCCATCTGTGGTACTGATGTGGAGACTTAGAAAAATGAAAAAGTGATTGAAGGAATGCCTGAATTAATCTCAGGTAATTGCTTGAGCAGCATTTCAAACTATGGGGGGGCGAAGCCAAGCGCCAAAAAAGATGGAGGCTCATTTGTAGACCCGGACAGAACTGAGATGGAGAAATAGGCCAAAGAACATTTCTCTGATTTTCATTCACCTGGAAAATGAATGCAGACGCATCGGAAGTCGTCAGGATGGCATAGACTATAGTGCTGTACGGATTGCATGCTGTGAAAACAAAATAGTTGCTGAAACTCGTGATGATCGAAGGGGTCAAAATGGCGACATACAGATAAGCTCCAGCTCCGAATGTTACGATCTGCTTTTATCTACACTTTTAAACCTCCAGGATCAATGATGATCATCTCTCTAGCACATCGTGTAACTTCAGGTACTCCAAATTATGCTTGAAATAGATCATATTTTTATGCAATGTGAAACAGACTTTAACAGCCTGCCGGCACATAACAAATAAGCGTGCTGCTTGGTTAAACATCTCCCACATTGACATTACAACATGAAGACGCTGGATGTGCTAATATTATGTCTTCTCTTCGTGTTGTTTCCTGTTTCAACTTCACATTTAACTAATTATATTGAAATGCTGCATTTCATAGAACTTGGTGAGATAACATATATTTAATCCAGAGAACATTGAACAATCTGATTGTTTCTACTGCATCATTTGGATAAATGACAAGATTGTCGTGATATGCTTTGAATATTAATTAGCCCTAATAAGTTTTCATATGATCATTTATCTTGTAAAACTCAGGGACAACACGTGTACAACTTTTTGGAACTACTGTGAATTATGACTAAAATGGCTGTAACTTACATGGCAAGTTTCACAATGGCTTAGAGAGTCTGAGATTGAAATAGTTTAGAAACACTGAAAGAAAACTAATATATTTCATATGTCAGATCCTAAGGCAGCAAATCATTGTTGTATAGTGAAGCTTTATTGTCAAGTCCTGGCGACACTGCTTCTAAATTAAAATGTCTGACTCTGCTGAATTACCCTCAGCAGCTATGGATACAATTCTGAAAGAACTGTTAGACATAAAAACCTCCATTGCATCCCTGGACAATAATGTTTCCACCAACACTATGGAAGTCCAAGGTTTAAGGTATGATGTTGCCAAGTTTTAATCTTGTATGCAATCAATGGATGATCGAATTATGGATATTGAATCTCGCCTCGACTCGATATCTGAATCTGGTCAAGATATCTGGTATTTACAGCAGAAAGTGACTGATCTGGAAGATCTGAGTAGAAGGAATAATCTCAGAATTATAGGTCTTCCAGAGCAAATAGAGAAAGATAACATCTTGTTATCCACTTTGATTCCGACCTTGACAAACATCACTTTTACAGTGTCCTTTGGAGTTTTAAAGAGCTCACTGTGTCAGATCACGTGGAACAGACTACTCCACTAGACCTAGACATATTTTAGTCTGCTGCCTACGCCATCAACAAGCCCGCCAAATAATCATGGCAGCTAAAAAACATGGACCATATGAATATGAGAAATCCCAGGTAATCATCACAGCAGACTTTTCAGCACCTACCAATCTCAAAAGGAAACAATTTTTAAATCTGCGTAATAGACTAAAGAAAAGAGATATAAAGTATGGTCTTTTGGAACCTGCCACTATGATTATAACCTTTCAAGAGAAAACTAAAGAATATTCAGATCCACATGACTTGGAATCCTTTTTAAATGACATGGATGAAAAAGACTCAGAGATGGAACATAAATCTTCTACTCCTTCACCGGTTAAAAAACTCTCTCCATCCCCTACCACAGAAGAGTTAGATCAAGGTGAATGGGAAACTGTTCAACGCCATTGGTCACGTAGTGGTAAATTTAAAGCATGGAAAAAATATCAACCAAGAGACAAGTCCAGATCACCCTTGAAATCTTAATTTAGGCTGAAATGTTAATCATAGACGATGTTGCTGTGCATGTTTTAGTTTATTTTTTTCTTCCTTTTGAAGATTATATATATTTTTTTTTAAATGGGGAAAGGGGAAAAGAACAACAGAAGAAAATAATGGAGAAAAAAATTAGATACTGTATAATATATTCGACATGGCACTTTCTTCTTCTTCTCTGTTCATCTCTTCGAGACACTTTGGTATATTCCCCCAGATTAAAGTTTTAGATGTCAAGTGTACATAATTGTCTTAACACCTAGTTGGACAATTTATTTAGATTTTGATAGCTTAGATAAATATTTATTTCTTAATTCAATTTAATATATAATTTTAGTGATTTAAGATCTCATTTTCGATTATTGATTTTACAGAATATATTTTTTTTTCACACCCTTTTTATTCTCTCTTTATATTTCTTCTTCATGTCCTCTTACTTTTTTTCCTTAACTTCACCCTGTATCTTTCTTTCTTATCGTCAAAATTCAGATTGTTATTGTTTTGTTAATTTACTTATGTCAGTTTATAAATTGAAACCTTTGAATGTTGTATCCTTGAATGTAAATGGTTTGACACACTTTATCAAGAGAAAAAGGATAATCAATTTTTTAGGACAACAAAAAACAGATATAGGGGGTTATTCTAACTTTGGAGGAGGTGTTAATCCGTCCCAAAAGTGACGGAAAAGTGACGGATTTACCACCAGCCGTATTACGAGTCCATTATATCCTATGGAACTCGTAATACGGCTGGTGGTATATCCGTCACTTTACCGTCACTTTTGGGACGGATTAACACTCCTCCAAAGTTAGAATAACCCCCATAGTCTTATTACAAGACACACATCTTAACAAGCCAGAAAGTGAAAAATTGAAAAGAGTTTGAATTGGTCAAGTTATACACGCAAGTATAACACATAGGCCCTCATTCTGACCTTGGCGGTCTTTTCGCGAGACCGCCGAGTTACCGCCGCGGTGAAGACCGCCGACCGCGGCGGTATGCCGCTGTGCGCATTCCGACCGCTGGGAGCGTTCCGCCGGGAAACCGCCAGCAGCCACACTGGCGGTCGGCGGAAAAGTGGAGACTGGTCAACCTCCACCGCCACGCCAGCAGAACACCGCCCACAGAATTACGACCCACATATCTGTGTGGCGGTCTTCTGTTGGCGGTGTTCTGTTGGCGGTCACCTCCCCATGGCTCCCGTCGCCTCCCGGAGGACCAACGCACAAGGTAAGTTGACCGTCCGTGAGGGGAGGGGGAGGGGGGGTGTTGTGTGATGTGGGCGTGCATGGGGGTGTGCGTGTGAGTGTGTAGAGGGGGTGTGTGAGTGCGTGTATGCGGGCGGGGGGTGCTGCTGTGTCTATGGGTAATGTGTGCTGTTCGGCAGGTGCGCATGTCTGCATGTATGTGTGCGGGTATGTGTCCCCGTTGTGTATGTGTGTGTAGGGGGTGTGTATATGTGCATGTTGGGGGTGTGTGCATGTCGGGGTGCATGTATGTGCATGTCGGGGTGGGGGTGGGGAGGGGGTTCGTACCACCTCTGGGGGGTGGCAGGGGGGTGGAGGGTGTGGGGGGAGGACTCGGGTGGGTAGTGGGGGGTGGGGGAGACCCCTATCAGTGCCAGGGAAGGAATTCCCTGGCCCCGATAGTGCTTACCGCCATGGTTCGCATGGCGGTTCCCGACCACCAGAAACCGCGGCGGTAGGCAGGGTCATGATACCGTTGGCGGTCTTGGGACGACCGCCGGGCCGGAGTGCGCAAACTCCAGCCTGGCGGTCATGACCGCCGTGGCGGTCGGAGTGGGGAAGTGGCGGTCGATCGCGGCGGTGACCGCCACGGTCAGAATGCCATTTTTCTGACCGCCGGTCTGTTCGCGGTCCGACCGCCGCCTCTCCGCCGACCGCCAAGGTCAGAATGGGGGCCATAATATTTCCAATAATGTAGATAATCCTATTCAGAAATGTGGAGTAGCTATTCTATTTCATAAAAACTTACCATATAAAATCATACAGTCATGGTTGGATGACAAAGACAGATATGCATTTGTGAAAATACGTTTTAGGAATTAATTTATGATCATAGGCACAATATATGCACCTAATGACTCCAAAGCGATATTCATTTCAAAGATTAGTAGAATACTTTCATCTTTTGGACCTACAAAATTATTGATTGGGGGTGATTGGAATGTTATTATGGACCCATTTATTAACAGATCTGGCAAACCAGATACATATCACACAAGTGATAGATATGTTATTAAAGATCTCATAGAAGATTTCACATTACAAGAACCATGGCGCTTGTTACACCCAGATGATAGAGACTACACTTTCACATCTGGTTCACACTTAATTCGGTCTAGAATAGATTATTTCTTAACATCATTCGCAATGTTGCAATCAATAACACATGCAGGAATTATGCCTTGTAGCCTCTCAGACCATGACTTAATAGACTTCCATATTAATATTGAATTAACACAACATCCTAAATCTAACTGGAGATTTAGGCCCTCATTCTGACCCTGGCGGTCGGTGATAAAGCGGCGGCCAACCCGCCAACAGGCCGGCGGTCCAAAATATGCAATTCTGACCCTGGCGGGAACCGCCAACACAACCCACCGCATTAACACTCCGCCCGCCACGGCGGAACAAACAAACAGCGCGGCGGTCCCCGCCAACAGCCAGGCGGCAGACAATGTACCGCCCACCCTATCACGACCCACCAATCCGCCACCTTTTCCGGGGCGGGAGCACCGCCGATAAAAACACGGCGGAAACAGACTACGAACGGGAAAACGCTCACCTCCACATACTCCACGCGAGATTCCGGCAGTATGGAACCCGAGTTGCAGGTCATCCCCGCACTCCTATACCTGCTCCTGTACCAGGAGCACGCCCGGCGGCGCGGAAGACATCGGTGAGTACTGCACCTACGACACAGGGGAGGGAAAAGATTACCGGCACACACCCACCCACCCACACCCACTACAACACACACATCAATGCATTCCCACAGATCACTGTCACAACCCACAAACCCCCCCCCTTCCGAAATAATGCAAAGACCAAAAGAAGAGATCTCAAACGGGCAGATATATTGAAAAATGGACAGCAGTAATCCAAATAAATAAATAAACTATGTACAAAATATATACAGCTACTAAATGTAGTCCAACCACTGTCCGTGGACCACAGGGGTCCTGAGCAAAGGGGCAAGGCCCAGTCCCACGACAAGAACTCCACGGAGAGAACACTGCAGGGGCATCAGAAAGAAAAAAGGACAGGCACCTCAGGGGGAAGGGAAAGGGGGGCACCTCAGCCACTTGAGTACACGACGCCAGATCCACGAGGGGACTCCATGACCACTGGCCCATCCTGGGGAGAGCAAAGCCACAGTCCAAACAGTCCATACAGTGGGTGGCCTGCCCACTGGGCCATCCTGGGGAGAGCAAAGCCACAGTCCAAACAGTCCATACAGTGGGTGGCCTGCCCACTGGGCCATCCTGGGGAGAGCAAAGCCACAGTCCAAACAGTCCATACAGTGGGTGGCCTGCCCACTGGGCCATCCTGGGGAGAGCAAAGCCACAGTCCAAACAGTCCATAACAGACTCCACTGCCACTGGAGGAGGCATGTTGGCCAGAGGACATCCTGCAGCCCTGCCCGAGACAGATCCTGCCCTGCCACGTCTGCCAAAGGGCCAGCGGTTCCTGCCTGGAAGGGCCCAGTTCAGCGGTTCTTGCCTTGAAGGGCCCAGTTCAGCGGTTCTTGAGACGGCGGTCCCCAGCGGAGCGGTGCTGGAGACGGCGGGGCCCAGTTCAGCGGTTCTTGCCTTGAAGGGCCCAGTTCAGCGGTTCTTGCCTTGAAGGGCCCAGTTCAGTGGTTCTTGAGACGGCGGTCCCCAGCGGAGCGGTGCTGGAGACGGCGGGGCCCAGTTCAGCGGTTCTTGCCTTGAAGGGCCCAGTTCAGCGGTTCTTGAGACGGCGGTCCCCAGCGGAGCGGTGCTGGAGACGGCGGGGCCCAGTTCAGCGGTTCTTGCCTTGAAGGGCCCAGTTCAGCGGTTCTTGAGACGGCGGTCCCCAGCGGAGCGGTGCTGGAGACGGCGGCCATTCTATGGCCAACTGCTCATTGCCTGGTGGTGCCCTCCTGGGCAGCGGGGATGGTGCTCCTTCAATGCCCACCTGGGCTGTGGGTGGTGGGGCCCTCCTGGCCAGCTGGGCTGGGTCCTCCCTGGGCAGCGGCTATGGGGGTGGTGGGCTCTCCCGGGGCAGCTGTGCCGGTTCCTCCCGGGGCAGCGGCTATGGGGGTTGCGGGCTCCTCCTGGGCAGCTGTGACGGGTCCTCCATGGTCAGCTGCCCTGCTGCCTGTCTTCTCCGCCTTGCAGCCCTTGCCCTCCTTAGTCGGGAGTCTGTGGCCCTTTCCTCCCTTTGGAGCTGTGGCTGTTGACGGTGGCTGGCTAGTGTCCTGGGGGGATATCGAATCCGGGCTCCGGAGGCGGCCCTTCCGCCTTCTGCTCCTCTTCCCAAGGGGTGGGCTGGCTGTCCCCTTGCTGCTGGGCGAAGACCCAGACCTGCGGGCTGGTGGGCTCCAATACCCCTGCACCCTTGTCAAGGGGGCTGCAGGGCTGGTGGTGGCTGAGGTGCTCTTTTTACCCCGACGAGAAGGAGGGGGGGGCTCAGGGTCAGGAAAGAAGGTAGCAGTAGAGAGATAGATTTTCTTGGGACAATGGAGAGTGGTAGGTACAGTGGGTATGGGAGTGGAGGGAGAGGATGTGGTTGTAGGCGAGACAAGTTTGCTGTCTTTGGGTGCAGGTGCAGGAGCGGGAGGCTGTCGTGAGGTGGATGGCTGTTGGGTGGGTGGGTGGCTGCGTTTGTGTGGTGTGGAAGAGGGGGTGACAGACACAGTGGGAGAGGACACAGGGGACGTGTAAATGGCAGTGGGGGTGGTGACTGCACGTGTGCGGACTGTAGTGGAGGGTATGCTGGTGATGGAAACACTGGCTGATGGTGAGGTGAATGAAGGTGTGAGTGTAGACGTCACAGGGAGGGAGGAGGGAGACAAGGAGGTGGGGGTCACAGAGGTGGTAGTGACTGTTGGCATGTCTGCATCGGAATGTTGCTTGTGTGAATGTCTGCGTGATCTGTGGTGCTTATGTTTGGATGAGCTGCTCTTGGGTGTTGAGGTGTGTGCAGGCTGGTCTGATGGTGTGGGTGGGACAGGCAGAGGAACAGGAGACTGGGAGGAGGGAGTTAGTAGAGGGAGGCAGGAGACAGGGACAATGGCTGCCGTCAGTGCTGAGGCCAGAGCCTGGAAAGATCGCTGATGGGCAGCCTGACCCGAATGAATGCCCTCCAGGTACGCATTGCTGCGATGAACCTCCCTCTCCACCCCCTGGATGGCATTCAAAAGGGTAGTCTGCCCAACAATGAGCGTTCGGAGGAGGTCAATGACCTCCTCACTGAGGGCAGCGGGGGTAACAGGGGCAGGGCCTGAGGTGCCTGGGGCGAAGGAGATGCCCGGCTTCCTGGCAGAGCGGGCACGGGGCGAACGCTGAGGGGCTGCTGGGAGGGCGGAGATGGTGCGCTGGGTGGCGGCTGTACCTGTAATGGCGGGGGCACGGATGGTGCCACCCCCGCAAGGGAGCTCCCTTCCGAGGACGTGTCCGTGTCGCTGCAGGGTCCAGTCGTCCCCGTTGTGGAGCTCCCCTCGCCCTCCGTCTCACTGGTCCAGTCAGACTCTGTGGCATGGCCCTCCTGGGCCATGTGAGATGCAGCTCCCTCCTGCCCCGATGCCACTTCTCCTCCGCCTGATGATGCTGATGCACACAAGCACAGAAAGACAAACAAAAAGGGGGGGGAGAGAGAAATAAAGAGATTTTGAGTACATGGATCACCGGTACAGTTAGCGGACATGACAGACACAGATGCCCCCTGCACTAAGTTGCGCACTTGGGGTCCGCTACGCATTCCGTGGAACATGCCCTACACGCCTAGAGTTGACAACTGCACCCATGGATGACACGGCCCAGGGATGGCTGTACTGACACACTACTGAGGGTGGTGGCTGGGGACACAGGGGCTTACGGGGGTGCCCAGCCTACAGATATCGCCCTGGCCTAGGGGGACCCACAGCCCTCCTCCCCCACCCAGACACCTCCACTGCGCGACAACAGAGTAGATAATGCTTGTACTCACCCCCTTGTGTCTGCTGTGCTGCCCTCACGCGCCCATCCAAATCAGGGTAGGCCACCGCCAGGATCCGGAACATCAGGGGGGTCAGTTGACGGCAGGCACCCCGCCTACGTTGGGAGGCCATCCCCAGCAGAGACTCGGCGGTCTTCTTGGTCCCGCGGCGGATGTCCTCCCACCTCTTGCGGCAGTGGGTGCCCCGTCGATGGTGGACCCCCAGGGTCCGGACTTCCTTGGCGATGGCACGCCAAATCCCGATCTTCTCATGGGCGCGGACCTATGTGACACGCACAGGGAGGGAGAAATACCACGTTCAAGTTTGTCTGCATTTTCGTTGCCAGTGGCCCAACGCCCCCCATCCCCGCCAGGCCCCCCGCCAGGCCCCCCGCCAGGCCCAACATGCCCCCCATCCCCGCCAGGCCCCCCGCCAGGCCCCCCGCCAGGCCCAACATGCCCCCCATCCCCGCCAGGCCCCCCGCCAGGCCCAACATGCCCCCCATCCCCGCCAGGCCCCCTGCCAGGCCCCCCGCCAGGCCCAACATGCCCCCCATCCCCGCCAGGCCCCCCGCCAGCCCCAACATGCCCCCCGCCAGGCCCCAAGCCAGCCAGTGGCCCCAAATCCATATTGAATTAAACTCACTTGTTGGTCTGGAGGACCGTAGAGTAGCGCATACTGGGGGAGGACCCCATCCACAAGTTTCTCCAACTCCTCTCCAGTGAAGGCAGGGGCCCTTTCCCCAGTCGCAGCAGCCATTGTCCCTTCCAGACCGAGGTCACAGCAACACTTGCAGTATAGGTCCTCTCCTGTGAAAGTTCAAGTCGCAAGTGGATAAGTAGATAGAAAATGGCGGTCACGTCCGCGGCGGTGCGTACCGCGGCGGTGCGTACCGCCACCGCCGGCGCCCTTCGCCATTGGCTCCTGAAACCCATAGGCTTCAATGTTAACCAATGCGGCTTCGCGCCGCGGTCTTCGACCGCCGACCGCCGCGGTGTGCCACGCCAGCGCATTGACCTCACATCCCATTGTCACACTTCACAGGTCAGGCAGCCACCATTTCGAGGGTCCACATGGCTCAATTTCAACTGCGTCACACAGGCCTAGGCCTTGCATAGCCACTCAGACACGCCATTCACTGCATAGAGAATCGTTTACTGTGCAAGCTGTGAGTACGTACCTGTGGGTTGCTTGACTCTGTGCTCCATGTTGTCCTTCCTAGGCACCGTCCGCTGGGTTTGGCGAGGAGACGGATGAATCCTCGCGTGTACCGACCGCTGGTGGACCTGTCGACAATGGAAGAACGCCACATTATCCTGACCTACCGGCTTGACCGTGCCACTATACATGAACTGTGTGCCCAGCTGGAGCCCGACCTGATGTCCCCCATCCGCCAACCCACAGGGATTCCCCCTCTGGTGCAGGTCCTGTCAGTACTCCATTTCTTGGCAAGTGGGTCATTTCAGACAACAGTGGGAATTGCTTCTGGGATGTCTCAGCCCATGTTTTCGAAGGTGTTATCCAGAGTGTTGTCTGCCCTGATGAAATACGTGAGGAGCTACATCATTTTCCCTGAGGTGGGCGAATTGGCTACAGTGAAGGGTGATTTCTACGCCCTTGGACATATTCCCAACGTCATTGGTGCCATTGATGGGACCCATGTGGCTTTGGTTCCCCCAAGAGACAGGGAGCAGGTGTACAGGAACAGAAAAAGTTACCATTCCATGAACATCCAGGTGGTGTGTTTGGCTGACCAGTACATCTCGCATGTAAATGCCAAATTCCCAGGGTCAGTGCATGACGCCTACATCCTGAGGAATAGCAGCATCCCTTACGTGATGGAACAGCTAGAGAGACACCATGTATGGCTATTGGGGGACTCTGGGTACCCCAATCTGTCGTGGCTACTGACCCCAGTAAGGAATCCCCGGACCAGGGCAGAGGAACGGTACAATGAGGCCCATGGGCGTACTAGGAGGGTGATCGAACGCACCTTTGGCCTCCTAAAGGCCAGGTTTAGGTGCCTGCATATGACAGGTGGATCCCTAATGTACTCACCTAAGAAGGTGTGTCACATCATCGTGGCCTGCTGCATGCTTCACAACCTGGCTTTGCGCCGCCAGGTGCCTTTCCTGCAGGAGGATGGTCGAGACGGTGGTGTTGTGGCAGCTGTGGAACCTGTGGAGAGTGACGAGGAGGAAGACGACGGGGCTGAAACAGACAACAGGGACAGAATCATTGAACAGTACTTCCAATAGGACACAGGTAACAATTCAAACATAATTTAGTAAATGTGAACTACTCTCCTGCATCTCTGCTGCCTGTCTATTTGCCCCAGTGTATGATGACTGAGTTGTGGCTTTTCCCTCCCTATTTCAGATCTGGGGTCCCCACTACGAGTCCTGTGCTTCGTTTCCCCATGGACTACAGCTTTGTGGCAGCTGTTTGTTGACTTCACTATGTACAAGGACATATTTGCACTGTCATGACAATTACAATATTTTGAAATCACAGCCAGACTCCAGATAGTTTTGTGCAAAATAGGTGTTTATTTCAGTGCTCAAAATGGGATGGGTGGTTTCAAGTGGGTGGGGGCTATGGTGAAGGAATGTCCATGGCAGAGTCCAGAGTAACAGTCACACAGGTGCATTGTCCAGAGGCCTGTGGGGAGATGGAGCATGGGCAGTTCAAGGATGGACAGGGTGACAATGTGGGACAGTGGGATGACATCAGGTGTTATCCTTTGCTGGCGGGGGTCTTGACATCCTACTCTGTCTTCTTGCGAGATCTCAGGGCCCTCTTGCGGGGTGGTTCTTCTCCTGCAGGAGGTGGGGGTCTGGTGGGCTGCTGTTGTGCGGGGGCCTCCTGTCCACTAGCGCCGGCGGAGGTGGTTGGCTGTTCTTGGTCCAGGCTAGTGGCAGGGGCCCTTTGTTGTTGTTGAGTGTCCGTCCTGGTGTTGATGAGGTCCTGCAGCAGCCCTACCATGGTAACCAGGGTGGAGGTGAGGGCTCTGATGTCCTCCCTGTACCCCCGATAGTGTTCCTCCTGCAGTACCTGGATCTCCTGGAACTGGGCCAGTACCGTCGCCATCGTCTCCTGGGAGCGGTTGTATGCTCCCATGATGGTGGTGAGGGCCTCGTGGAGAGTGGGTTCCCTGGGCCCATCCCCCCCCTGTCGCACAGCTGCCCTCCGAGTTGCCCTGTTTCCCTGGGCCTCTGCCCCCTGGCCGGTGTGCCCACTACCACTGCCCCCAGGTCCCTGTTGTTGTTGGGGTGGTGGGTTATCCTGGGTGCCCTGTAGTGGTAGACACACCGCAGATTGACGTGCCCTGGAGACAGAGGCATGGGCCCGCTGGGTGGGAGCTGTGCTGGTGTTCCCAGAGGGGTTTGGGTCTGTAGTGGCCTGTGCCTGTGTGAGGGGAACCGACTGTCCAGAGGTCCCCGATGGTCCGGGCTGGTCATCAGTGTCCAGGTCGACAGAGCTGCTGTCATCGCTGACGGCCTCTTGGGTGGGGGGTGTGGAGAATTCTGGGCCCTCCGTGGCGGTGTGTTGACGGTCGGGTCCTGCAGGGGTATAGAGGTATGGTTATAGTTTCAATGTGTGGCATATGGGTGTATCTGTGGGTTCCCGTGTCCCCAAGTGCTGGCATTCGTGTGTGGGGGCTTTGGTGAGGGTGGCTTGTGGGGGGGATGTGTATATGCATTGGGCATGCTTTGGTGATGGGTGTCCATGCATAGTGGACGCATGCAGGCCTAGGTTTTGGGATGTGTGGGTTGTGATGGTGAGACATTGGCAGGGAATAGGTGTGCTGGGGGTGGGGGTGAGGATGGTGGTGGGGGTGAGGATGGTGGTGGGGGTGAGGGTGGGGGTGAGGATGGGGGTGGGGGTGAGGGTGGGGTTCGAGGATGGGGGTGAGGGTTGGGGTATGATTTGGCATGCAGGTGGGGGGGAAGCAGTAGTGAAGCTTCAACTTACCAGTATCCATTCCTCCGCCGACTCCTGCGAGGCCGTCAGGATGCAGGATGTTCAAGACTTCCTCCTCCCATGTTGTAAATTGTGGGGGTTGAGGTGGGGGTCCTCCGCCAGTCTTCTGCATGGCGATGTTGTGCCTGGATACCATGGAACGCACCTTCCCCCGTAGGTCGTTCCATCGCTTCCTGATGTCTTCCCGATTTCTGGGGTGCTGTCCCACAGCGTTGACCCTGTCGACAATCCTCTGCCATAGCTCCGTCCTCCGGGCAATGCTGGTGTATTGGACCTGTGTGCAGAAGAGCTGGGGCTCTACCCGAACGATTTCCTCCACCATGACCCTGAGTTCTTCGTCTGAGAAGCGGGGGTGTCTTTGGGGTGCCATGGAGTGGTGTGTATGATGTGTGGGGTGGAGTATGTGTAGTTAAGTGTGTTGAGTGTGGTGGTGTGTGTTGTTTTGTGTGTGGATATTGTGTGGGTGATGGTGTAGTGTGCCTCTGTGTGATGGTATTCTGTGATCGCTGATGTGTCTCTCAGTGCTTCTTTCTGAATTTTTGGTCGTAGGGGTTTGTGGGTGATGTGGGTGTGTGTTTTATATTGTATTGTGTGTGTGGGAGTGGTGTGTGTATGTGTATCAGGTGTGTGGAATTCAAATCGGCCAATGTGGCTGAGTTTTGTTCGTTTGTGTGTATTCTGACCGCGGCGGTGTGTACCGCCAATGGAAAACCACGTTTGAAAGACCGCCGCGTGGATTCGTGGGTCGTAATGGCATGGGCGTATTTCTGTTGGCGTGACGGTGGAGGTTTGGTCACCTCCACTTTTCCGCCGACCGCTGGTCTGCGGTCTGTTGTGGCTGTCGGATTTTCAGAGGTTTGGCTGCTGCGGGTCAGAATGACCGTGGCGGGTTACCGCGACCGTGGCGGAATTATGGAGGATTTCTGACCGGCGGTAGGCGCCTTTTACCGCCGAGGTCAGAATGACCACCTTAATGTTTCTATGTATAAGACCCCTCAGGCTAAATTAAATCTTTGTCAACATGTTGCCCAATTTTTTGAGGAGAATAAAGACTCTGTCACAGACGCTAGTACATTATGGGGAGCCGGCAAAGCAGTCATTAGAGGAATGATTATGAGAGACTCATATCTCCTTAAAAAAAAATTGAATAATGAGAGGGTTTTATTGGAAAAAGAGATTACAACACTTTCGAAGGACTATAATATATCTAAATCCCCTGAAATTTAAAAAAACCTATTATCGGCCAAATTCAGGCTTAATAACTTATATACTTCTCATGCAGAAAAATGCCTATTTCTAAATCATCAACGTGATTATGAAAGGGGGGGGGGAAGCAGCACGTCTCTTAGCATATCAACTACGTCAACAAGAAGCATCCAGAACAATATCTGCTGTTAGAGATTCTTCGAATAATTTGATCACTTTACCAACAAATATCGTGGCACAATTCCAGAACTACTGAAACACTTTATACTTCATTGAATTGTGAGGATGCTACGATGGAAGAAGACTTTTTCACTAACCTAACAATTCCAAAATTAATGCAAGAACAGAAATTAAGATTAGAGGGACATTTAACAATAGATGAGATCGCAAAAGCTATTGACTACTTAGCTACAAATAAAGCACCCGGAGAAGATGGCTTCCCCATTAAATTTTATAAAATCACTAAGTCTCAAATTATTCCAATATTACAATCCTTTTTTAATGAAGCTTTAAAAAAAAGCCACTTCCCCGCAGAATGTTTAAGAGCACACATTACTGTAATCCTTAAACCAGATAAAGATCCGTTGGAATGCTCTAGCTATAGACCTATCTTTCTAATAAATTCTGATATTAAAATCATGGCTAAAATACTTGCGTCACGTTTAAATACTGTCATTACTTCGCTTATTCATTCTTTTCAAGTTGGTTTTGTTCCATCTCGATCATCTTCAAACCATCTTCGTTCAATTTTACATTTATTATGGCAACAACGCACTAAATTAGAGGAAAGAATTGTTTTATCTTTTTGGGGATACTTATTTAGAACCATGGATAGAATTGGTATTGGGACTGATTTTATTACTTTAACTAAGGGAAGGTATCACTTTCCAACTGCCGCGATTACGTGTAATGGTTTTACATCCCATTATTTTAAAATTCCACGAGATACCCGACAAGGATGTCCATTATCCCCATTGTTATTTCTTACTGCTTTGGAGCCTTTAGCCATTGCGATCAGACAAAATGCAAAAATTCCAGGTATTGACACTCCAATGGGAGAGGTTAAGGCTTTTTATTATGCAGACAATAAAAAGACCATTTCTGCTACGCTAGACGCTGCTTTATTTTTCACTTAAAGTGTGTTGTGAAAGTGTGATTTTGGGCATTTTTAATTTGTTTTAAGCAATTTTAAGCAATTTTAATGAACGATGTAAACAGGAATTGTTGCTGTTTTTACTGTGTGATTTTATAAAAGCAAACTGGAGTTTTACTAAAAATGAAACAAAACAAGAGAATTTAACAGGAAGAACTAAAGGGGCAGGAAAGAACTTGTTTAAGTTTCGATAGAGCAGTGAGTGCTCTAGCCTGCCGCCAGGGTTTTCCTGACCTTGGCCTGCCTATTTAATGGCGGCCGCGGGCAGGATGCCTAGACTAGATTCACAGTATTGAAAGACCATTTTTGCTGCGCTGCTTTGTTTTCTACTTTATTTTCTACTTTACATGTGTTGTGAAAGTGTGATTTTGAGAATTTTTAATTTGTATTAAGCAATTTTAAGCAATTTTAATGAACGACCGAAGGAGGAATTGTTGCTGTTTTTACAGTGTGATTTTATAAAAGCAAACTGGAGTTTTACTAAAAATGAAACAAAACAAGAGAATTTAACAGGAAGAACTAAAGGGGCAGGAAAGAACTTGTTTAAGTTTTGATAGAGCGGTAAGTGCTCTAGCCTCCAACCAGAGTTTTCCTTACCTCGGCCTCCCTATTTAATGGCGCATGGACGTGCCGCTGGAGCGGCAAAGGCGCACCTAAGGCAAGCCTGTCTGCGCCTGTCCATTCCTCAACAGGCCCAGGGGCCAGGGAGGCTGCATCCTAGAGCTTAGGCACTTTGATTTAGTCTTCCTCCACCTTGCTTGGGTAACATCCACATGTTCAGGAAAGTTGCAGACACTCTATAAATCTCCAGGGTGGAGGAGGAGCTGTGGCCACTATGGACTTGCCTCCCTCTCTTCCATTTATGGCAACAGGGGACTCAGGTGGGAACTCCTCTAACAGCCTCATGGGGAAAGAGAGCCTCATAGAAGGACTACTAGTAAGAGCTTTAAAGTTTTTTTTACCTTAAATTGTCAGTCCCTGGGAAAACACCACCAAGATTTATTCAATTTCTTAATAAATCATAACCCTGATGCCATGTTCCCTATGGAGACCTGGCTAAATGAAGCCTCTGGTCCAGACGTTGTAGCAGTTTTACCGCTGGGATATTGTATTTTTCATTTTGACTGGAAGGCAAAAAAAGGGGGCGTGATGGAGATCATAACAAGAGACAAGTTCTGTTGTGTGACAGAGAAGCTAGAGATCTAAAATTGTGAAGCATTGAGATTCTCTATATCATTGACCAAGAAGTTCACCATCTCAGGTGCTCTTATTTATCGCTCTCCAGGTGTAGTCAGCAATTGGGTCTCAGAGGTTCTGGAGGAATTGTCCTCCATTATTCGGAGATGTGCCAATGTTAGGGTGATGGGAAACCTAAACCTACATCTGGATGACAAAACAGATAAATCGGGCCGGTCCCTAATCGAGGGCTTTTTAGCTCTTGAACTCGATCTGATTAATAATCTTTCCACTCATACAGCAGGTCATTTACTGGACCTTATTTTTTCTAATTTAGGTAGCATTCCATCGAATATGCCTTTACCCCTAAGATGGTCTGATCATCTGGCCATCTCGTGCTCTTTCTCAATTGTCTTCCAACTTCTTGATAAGATCAAACAGCCCACGTCTCACAGGAGATGTTGGGCCAAGTTAGATGCTCTAAAATGGAATGCACTACTAGAGGAATCACTGTCTGCTTTAGATAACTCAGTAGATGGTGCAGCGAATAAACTAGAAAATTGGCTCAGAGCCTCAGCAGATATGCTGGCACCCAGGAACTGTAAGGGCCATGCTAGATCCCTACCCCCGGCTACATGATTTACAGACTCCTTATATAAGGAGAAGAAAGTTTGTAAAAAGTTAGAGAGACAGTGGAGTGAAACATACAGTCAAGCTGATAAACTAATTTTTAAAAAGGCACTCTGAACATATCAGAAAAATTGCAGAAAAGCTAAGTCTGCTCATTTAATCGAGAAAATCACAGAAACCAAAAACTGTCCTACAACACTCCATAAGGTGGAGAAGACACTGGCGGGCTCGTCTAAGCGAACCCCCAACATCTCCCTTTCCCAACCACATTGTGGGGAGATATCTGATTTTTTGGTCAATAAACTTGAGGACATTAGGAACACCTTTTTATCCACAGGAAAGATTTATAATTTTACGGATACCCTTAGCACTTTAATAACTAATTTTGAGCCTATTGATGCATCATTTGTACGGCTTGCATTATCAGCCTTGAAATCTGGCTCCCCTTTAGATCCGTGCCCTATTGATATCTTAAGCAAGCACTTGAAATGAAATTTAGAGCTATTTGTCCATCTCCACCCCTCTCAGTTGGGCTTCCGGGAAGGCTATAGCACTGAATCAGCACTGCTTGTGGTCACAGAACCAATTCTGACCAATGTAGATCCAAGCCACGTGCTCTGGAGTGCCGCAGGGTTCTATTTTAAGCCCTCTACTTTTTAATCTTTATGTGATACCATTGGCTTATATTGTCGAGAGTTTTGGTCTTACTCTCTTTTCCTATGCAGATGATACCCAAATTGTGGTCTTCTTGTCTTCCAAGAACCAGACAACCATGGCTGCGCTTGCCCTCTGTCTTCAGCAGGTGGCAGATTGGATGTCTGCAAATTTTCTGAAGCTGAATGGGGACAAGACCGAATTACTACTGATCAGTAAATCCCCTACATTATAGGGCCCTCACCTCAGGCTGACATCGTTGGATGCTCCTCCATTTCCTGCTGCGTTGTTAAAGAGTCTGGGAGTGTGGCTGGATCAGGAGCTGTTTATGAGGAAACAGATGACTATAGTGGCTGCCACATGTTTTTGCAATTTAAAATGGCTGAGAAAAATCCTCTACTGTATTCCATTTACAGCCCAGCGTGCCGTTGTCCAGGCCTTAGTCATGTCAAGGCTGGACTACAGAAATATTCTCTATCTTGGAGTGAATAAAACCCTACTAAAATGTCTTCAAATGGTACAGAATGCTGCAGAGTGTCTTTTGCTCCACCCTACACAATTTACTAGTTTCACCACCATATTAATTTCTCTCCATTGGTTGCCTGTGGAGAAAGTAGTGCATTTTAAAGCACTTTGTTTCATGTTTAAATGCCTCCACAATGCCACCCCCTCCTACCTGAGCGCAGAAGTCACCTATTACATGCAGCAATGTACTCTTAGATCAAGTTATCAGAGCCTTGCTGTTGTCCCTAGAGTCAAGAGGGTCAGTCAAGGTGGACGTTCCGTCCGCATTCTCGGACCTAAATTATAGAAGACTCTTCCATCACATCTAAAAAACTGTAATTCCTTTTTGGAATTACGGAAGTTGCTGAAAACATGGCTGTTCCCGTCACTATAGTCTGGAAAGACTGATTTGTTGACTACTGTAATTTTCAGGCTAGCGCTGGGAAACCCGACGGGTAGCTATACGCTTTATAAGTTGGGCAATCAATCAATCTTTTGACCCTCTTTCAAAACAAACAGGCCAGGTTGCCTCCAGATAGGATCACAAGCAACCCCACATAGGTTTCAGCATTTAGGGTCTCACCATTAAGGTGCATCTTTAGTCCAATAGCACAGTGTGCACTGGGCTCACAGCATTTTTTGGGGTCTCACCAAGGTTAAAAAAGTGATGAGTGAAGTGTTCAAATTAATCTCAGCCAATGATAATTACTTGGACTACATTCCAATCAATTGTTTTTCTTGCCCACTCTGCCACTCTAGGCAAACTGTCCTGTGCCAATTGGCTCTGGAGACAGCAGCCCAAACACGAAAGGCACAGAGAAGAACATTAGAGTAAGTAATTCAAAGGGTGACTCTCTTATACAAATAATACATAGAATTTTTTCTAATCTTTTACAAACTGTAAATATCAATCTAAACAGTACACGTGTGATATTGTGTGGTCATGAGTCTTTTCCCCAATCAGACTGCTGCAGTGCTGTGGCATACTTTCACCAAAATTAGAAGTGGCAACAGAGGTGACATTGCACACTCTTTGAAGATGATGACATCACAGAAATGAACATCGAATAGCACTGGCTTTGTAGTGCTGCTGACAAAAAGCAGGTATTACCCAGCTGGGGGGTACGCATTATTCCAACATTTGATGGATAAAGGCTATTACGACAACGAGGATAGAACCTTCTGATGTGTGAGTTGAACACAGATCTCATCAGTGAATGTTTAAGATCAGGGCTTTAAGTGGGGCTGGTCCTGCCAGGTCTCAGACCCAGCCGTAATTAAAAACGGACAAGAAAAAGGGTCACTTTCAGACCCCAAATAAATGTCCTTAAAGTGAGCAGACAAGAACACTGAAAAAAGACTGTGAAATCCTCATGGTAACCCGTTTCAGTCTGCAGTTTTAATTTCACATGTTTTATATAACCTTGCAGAATTTAAGATTTGCTTTTTCCACATATAGGGGGTCATTTTGACCCTGGCGGTCCGAGACCGCTAGGGCTAAAATGACGGAAGCACCGCCAACAGGCTGGCGGTGCTTCCTGCCCTATTACGACCACGGTGGAAGCACCGCAGTCGCACCGCCGGGGCCGGTGGTTTCCTGCTGTTTTAGCCCCGGCGGTGATAATCCTGCAGGGCAGCGCTGCAAGCAGCGCTGCCCTGAGGATTATGACACCCCTACCGACAGCCTGTTTCTGGCGGTTTGCACCGCCAGGAAGAGGCTGGCGGTAAGGGGTGTCCTGGGGCCCCTGGGGGCCGCTGCACTGCCCATGCCACTGGTACTGCCACTGCCACTGGCCTGGGCAGTGCAGGGGCCCCCTAACAGGGCCCCGGACAGCTTTTCACTGTCTGCTTAACAGACAGTGAAAAGCGCGACGGGTGCAACTGCACCCGTCGCACAACCGCAAAACCGAGCCGGCTCCATTAGGAGCCAGCTCCTATGTTGCGGCCTCATCCCCGCTGGGGAAACTTGGTTTGCGCCCGCCGGCCCAGCGGGAATGTCATAATGGGGGCCGCGTGAGTGCGGCCGCATTGGCGGCCGCACAGCGGTTACCGCCGCCCGCCAAGGTCGTAATGACCCCCATAGTGTTTTGGGAGGTTTTTTCATCTAACTTTTGACTCTTGTATAGTGCATTCTGTGTATTAGTCATCGTTCCGTGCCTGGATGAGTTAAGGTTGTGAGTGGACATTTATGACAAAGACTATTAATAGCTCTGGAGCCGAGGCTGAAGGCAATGTGAGTGTTGAAATATTGACATCAATTTTAGAGAAAAGTGAATGAAACTCCCCAAAGACCACAGACCACTGTAATGTTGAATTCACTGTTGAAGCAAATATGTTAATTAAAGATATTAATGAGTGTTTATGCATTCTGAATAATAATAATAAAATGTAGAAAAAATAATGTAGAAAAATAATGTGCACGGTTGAAAATGTGCCCTCGGAGAGGGGTCACCAAGATTCACAAAGGTACTAATAAAATGAATAACATGTATGAAAAATAAAAACAATGAATTAAAATAATGTAGTAGTATGTCATATTGAGATATATAACGTGTGTTTTGCATTATATTGTAGAGTTAACTTAGCTGAAGTTGTGACCTAGTTTTGCCAGACCTCATGCAGAAGTTGAATTACTAGCGCAATGTAGAGAAGCTAATGTGCTTAACTGACCCTGAACTGCTTATTGTTTAATAAAATCTGCTCAGCAAAAATCCTATGCGTGAACCGACGGACTGGAGATGATGGAATCATAAATGCATCAAGGACTGTGTAAAGCAGACAGGATGTACTTTCCCAGGACTCGAACAATGGAGACACTGAGTAGAGAAGAAGATGCAACATTTTTGATACCTGATGAGCTGGATGATGAAGACATCGTACCGTGGACCAATCAACACCTTGAGAACTGTGTAATGCTAGAATTCATAGATTTGAAGAACTGAAATTATTGGGTAGGGTCATAACTGGTGACTAATTGACCATTTAGGAATTGGGGGTCTGGGTGACTTTGGTATAATGCCATGACAAAGGGGGAAAACTCCAGAACTGATGCAGAGATGTTAGGTGCAGATGTCCGGAAAGAAACTACGAGATTGAAGTGATTTGAGATTCTGTCACTGGGCTCATGCTCTTGAGAGCCTAATGTGATGCTGATCGATTGATGACCTGAAGACGAAGCCTGACTTTGTTGCTGATCCATACCGTGGATAGGTAGCTATGACAATGTGACTGGATTAACTTTTGTGCCTTTTCTTTCTAGGTACCAACTGCACTGTTTTATAAGTTTTTCTCTTAGCTAGATGTTGTTCCATATTTATGTTCTAAACTGTTTTCTTATGAAGTCTCTCATGCTAATGCTAATCTGGGTTAGGTAGGGTTACTATTCCGAGACGTTGACATATACAGTGACAAATGGTTGACGGACTGATTTGCTGAACTCTGCTACTCATGTTAACATATTCATTGTTATTGGCTTATGTTGAGGCATTAGAACACAAGTTCTGATTAGGTTATGTTATTAGTGGTCGCAAATGAATTAATCTTGATTTGAATAAAGTTTGAATTAACCTCATGACTTAGGATTGTAACTAATAGGGAAATAACATTTTAAAACGTATATTGAGTTGTGGTTTTCCATGAAATTTGACGTTATTAATTACTGACTAATTTTTTGATTATTGGTTATTGGATTGTGTGTATTGATTACTGGTACACATTGGTTACCCCGTAGCTAGGATACTCCATGCGAATCAAAAGGTTCATCGGCCTATACCCGTCCCCCTGTAAGTTTACTTTATAAGGACCAGGCACGCTAACAGTTTTTGGTAGCAGAGGATGGTTAGTTTCCTTGGAGAACTAGTTATGTGGTGACCAATGGTTATGGTGGTAGTTTAAATTAGTGTTAGTTGTTCATTATTATTGTGGTTTAGATTTTGTTTTTCGTAATGGCAATTGTAGCAAAGATGATGTCCCCTTAAGCCTAGAAATGACTTTCCCAGATCCTGGATCCTGCAAGTAGAGTTGGGTATGTTCTCTGCATTTTAGTGATAGTGTGAAAGTGGTATATTGCGCTTGCAAAGGCTTATGCAAATCGCAGGTGAATTGTGATGTATGTGAGGGAAGTAGGGAGTCTGCGTACTCCAGTTGAGGTTTAACAGTAGTGTGCGTACTCCGCAGTATGAGAGTAAGGGTAGTCATCGAACTCCATATGTGTGTGGTGCTTTGTGCTCCAAAATTGTCCCTGTGGTTGTTGGTGATGCACGGACCCTGCGTGGTCTAAGACTCCGGAGTATATTGACAAGTGTAGGAGACATTTGGTTATATGTTGTAATATGTCTGGTTTAGTAGGTTGATCGGGCGTAGTCAACAAATTGGCGTGCGAGTTAAGTGAGTGAGAGAAAATTTCGACTGAGATTTGGGGAGTTCTATGTGCACCAGTACAGACCCATTGATCAATTGAGAGTAACATTTGCGGGTCGAATTTTGCTTGCGAATGTGGGAGTCTGAGAAAGAGGAATAGCTGCATGAGCGAAAAGGGCCATCAGTGAAAATCTGTAAGGTCTCTGAAGCGATTGTGTACCTTCCTGTAGTAAACCAGCTGATTTGTTTTGGTTTTTGGTTAAGAGCTCGCAATAATTTGCATTAGTTTTGTGTGAGTTGGTGTTTAGGAGGACAAGCCGCAAGACTTTGTCAGCTGCAGTGTGTGAGTGTGATGTCAGAGTGAGCCGCGCTGGGATAGGTTGGTTAGTGAGAAGAGTCGCGAGCGGATTGCCAGCCGTCCGTGAGAGACAATTGTCTGAGAAGGCGGGTGAAGGGAATCCTAGGAGTAAAAGTAATTTCCTTAATGAGTCGAATAAATACAGCAGAGAAACATGATGTTTTTCAAAGCGTTTAGGAGTACATGAAGGGTGATTTATACATTAAGGCACCAGTTGGGGAGCCTACCCCACTGGAAAATTCTCCGGCTTATTTTGTGATGGTGGAGTGAGGTGTTGCGCCATGTCTTTGGTTAAAGCAGTGGTGCAAATTGACAGAGAAACAGGGAACTTTAGCGTTTCCAAAGCATGGAACGTTTAATTTGAGAATTTTGGATCAGTTGCAAATGACGCTGTATGAGACAAAGCCTCTTCCGAGACCAGCACAGTTTGAGGCATTAGCGGTTTGGAAGCTCATAGCGAGACAGCAGCAAGAAATCAAATTCCAGAGAAGAATAAGGAATGTAGAGAAGTCTTTAGCAGAGGCAAGATGGGATTGGGAACAGAAAAGGTGGAGAACAGAGATGTTGTCGGGTGTTAAATTGTTTCCTGCTATCACAGAGGAAGACGAGTCAAAGGGAAAGAGGAAACTTGCAAGAGTGATAAAAGTTCGTCAGGGGTAAGAAGAAGAAAAAGGCCTATGTAGAAGAGCAAGATTCAGATGTTGAGGATCTTATTACTCAGGTGTCGAGAGACTGACTTCCACCATATGCGGTGCATGAGCGGGGTCCAAGTACTAGTTCTGCCCCAACTGCCCCAGCTCAGGTGTCGGGGACAGCGGGACCAGTGCAAGCAGATAATGGACAGGTACAAGGGGTAGTGCAGAGTACTCCAAATGCACTGACTACTTCGGTAGTCCAGGCACAGATATACCCACCACCGGTGCAGAGAATTTATCCAGAGATACCAATACTTGAGACAACCTCGAACTTAGTGGTACCTGCGGAGCAAGTAATTCCCAGGCCGATGTTAGTTCAGACCGAGCTGGCTCCAAGGTTGATGCCTCAGACACAGCCACAGGGTTTGCCGAAGTTCACACCAATGACCGGGACACAGTCAGATGTGACACCAGTAATGAATCAGAGCATGATTTCACAAAATGCAGGTGTCAGAGTGGCACCAGATGCGATATTGCTACCGATTACAGTTGGTCCAGCGGTGCCTTATTTTAGCAGAAAAAGCAGACTGAAGGAGAACAGGGTGAAATGTCACAAAGCCTCGTGAGGAGGGGGTTAGAAAGAATGTGCAGGTGGTTTCTTCTAGGGGTCAGACTTTTGATGGATCTAGGCCATTAATGGACCTTAGTCCACCTGTTGCACTTCCAGATGCCGTAAATGGCCTGAGTGCAAGTCAGAGCTTGAAGCTTTTGACACCACAAACGTCAGGAGCAGTGGTACAACAGGTGCCATTGCTGAACGCAAGTACTGTTTCTTTGCAGGGATTGACAGCACAGCAGTTAAATGAGTGGTTAGATAGTCTGAATACCCCACAAAACACAAATTGATCGCATAAGGCTGGCTACAGAAGTGACGGGAACTGGTTGAGGGATCAATGGGAGTCAATAGGTTAGAATCCTATACCAAAGAAGAGCTGAGATATTTGTGTCTGAGAATTACGAGAGAAGTGGGCAAGATACATCAGAAATTGGCATACTTAGCAGAGAAGCATGACATAGAAATTGAGAAAACAAAGCATTTGAAACAAAGTTACAGATTAGACTTTGAGGTACAAGATTTTGAAGATCAGCTGGGATGAAAGCGCACCTTAAAGAACTATTGCAGAGTGCTCAGATCTGGGGAGCATTGGAGAAGTGGGAAGGCAGATGGGCAAAGAAGAAGGATAAACGGAAACGAGATTCACAAGAAGGGTCTGAAGGTGTTCAGAAAGAAAAAGATCCAGTAAAAATTCTACCAATGAGGGAAATTCCAGGGGGGCAATTTGTTCATGTTCTGTGGCACAGGAGTTCTGTCATTCACAAATGATTATCCAAAGTTGAGTGAGAAACCAGTTGAATGGTACCAGCAGACAGATAGATTTGTGAAGCTTTGAAATGTCTGTGGGAAGACCTGAAGACTCTGTTGGAGATAGTAGTGCCAGCTGATTTGTGGGTTGAGTGCAAGAGAGCAGTGGACTGGCCGACAAGTGAACTGGAAAGAGATAGAGTTATAGGTGCACCATCACCCAAAATGAAACAGTATTATAGGGTGATTGAGTTCTTGAAGACAAGAATCTCACCCAAACATATTGACTGGCAGAGAATTGACAGTACAGTGCAGAGGTAAAAGAATTGATACATGCATACTACAAGAGGTTGTTGAAGGCGTTCAAGGAGTACAGGCAAGGAAGCGATTGAGCCGAAAGACATGCTACACTTTGTGTTCAGGTTCGTGGAAGGATTGAGACCTGAAATAGGTCAGATGATTTAGAGTCATTTGATTTGTTGGAAAGCGAAGCCGATTGATGAGGTATTGCAGTGTGCAAAATATTGTAGTGACGAGATTGAGTTGAAGCAGAAAAAGCTGAAGGAGAAGGCGATGGTGATGCAAATTAAGGCAGCTCAGACAGGAGTGCATGGACCTTTTGTTCAGCAGATGCTGCAACAGCAAGGAACTGTTATGTTCCAACCTCAGGTGAGAGGTAGAGGTTGTGGAGCTAATATGAATCGTGGTCATGATTTGAATACATTAGTGATCCAAAATGATGTGAAAGGGATGAAAAAGATGTTGCCATGTCATCTTTGCGGAAACTTGGGACACTGGAAACGCGAGTGTCCGATGATGGTGCAGGATGGTGTTGTTCAGCAAAGTGGTGATTGTAATACATTTCAATCTGTAAAAGTTCCTAGAATGAGAGGACTTAATCCGAATTTTCACAATAATATGAATCAAGTGCAGAATTTCCAACCCATGCAGCAGGTGCAAATGCCACATGCACAATTGACACAGTTGCAACCAATGCAGCAGCAGGTTCCCATGGTACCTAGACCGCAAATGCAGATACCTCAAGCCCCAATGGAGCAGCAACAGATGATGCTTACTCAGCAGGTCACAGGTCAGAGACAAGATACAAATAGTGACACAGTGCACCAATTTCCATTACATAGTGAGAATGGAATAAATGACGAATGGATGCGTGAGAGTTCAGATGAGGAGCCATGCATGCGTGCATTGTCACTAGAGGTAGATCAGAGAGGGCCCTTTGTGAGAGAGAAGGCAATGGGTCATAGAGTCTCATTTCTAGTGGACACAGGAGCTATGCATTCTACAATGAGAAGTGCAGAAGTTCTGTACTTACCTCTTTCAGGCAGAACAGTTCAGGTTGTGGGGGTAGCGAATAGACAGTTCATAAATCCGATCAGAGATCCAGTACAGGTTGAGATTGGCAACTTTCAGGGACTGCATAAGTTTGTAGTCTGTGATTCAAGTCCAGTATCCCTACTGGGAAGGAATTCATTGTGCAAGATCAGATGTTCGATTAATTGTTCAACTGCTGGAATAGAAGTCCAGATGAATAGTAATGATGAGGAAGAACAAACTCCTGAAACTGAGAATGAAACCACTAACGAAGTGTACCTATTGATTGAGTTTTTCCTGATGTTTACTGTGAAAGAATTGCATGAAGATTTGAGGGAACAGTGCAGAAAAATGCGTGAGACCTGACAGGTACAGAAGTGGGTTTGAATAAGGGAGTGGAGCTGATTAAGATCACTTTGAAGCCGAATGTTGTGTCCCCGCAGCTTCCACAGTATAACATGGCACATGATGTTCTGATGAAAGCGGCACAGATAACTGGAGATTTTAAGAAACAAGGGGTTTTGAAGGAAGTGTTGAGCAGTCCATGTAATTCACTGATAAAGGGCTTAAAGAAGTCTTGTGGGAAAGTGTGAATTGTGCAAAATTTGCAAAAAGTGAACAACATGGTGGTCAAGTGTTGTCCCGTAGTGCCAAATCCAGCAGTAATATTGTTTCAGATTCCATGCGATGCAGAATAGTTCACAGTGGTTGATTTGTCACAAGCTTTCTTTTCTGTGCCTCTTCATGAGGATAGTTTCTTTTTAGTTTTCCAATTCCTAGACAGAGTCTACAGCTGGTGCAGGCTTCCTCAAGGGTACACGGAGTCACCGTCCTTGTTCAACCGGATTTTGAAAAAGAATCTGGAGTCATTGGAATTGCCATACCAATCAACTCTGGAAAGGTACATTGACGACTTACTGATTGCATCTAAAACAAAAGGACAAGTGTAAGTATGACTTGATTGCCCTGTTAAATCATTTGGGGAAATTCGGACATAAAGTGTCACCATTGAAATTGCAGTACTGTCAGAAGTCAGTGAAATATTTTGGACACCAAATTGAGAAGGGGTCCAGGAGAATTTCCAGAGAAAGGATCACAATGAAATTGCAGAGAAGTCCCCCGACTTCACAAAGAGATGTCAGGATGTTTCTGGGAATGGAAGGCTATTGTCGTCAGTGGATTCCAAATTTTGCCGAGATTGCTAAACCATTGCAGCAGCTGACACATAAGGATGTTACAGATCCCATTATCTTAGATCAGGATCAGATGAAGGCGTTCACTGAGTTGAGAGAGAGTTTGTGCAGGGCTCCAGCGTGGGAATGCCTGATTACACTAAGCCATTCAGATTGTTTTGTCATGAACATGATGCTTGTTCTTTGTCTGTCTTGACACAGGTCCATGGAGGTACTTATCGCCCAGTAGCCTATTTTGTAGCTACCTTGGACCCAGTTGCAGCAGCCTTACGAGGTTGTTTGCGTGCAGTTGCCACAGTTGGTCAAAGCCTTTCACGGTGTGAGGGAGTAGTGATGGGATACCCTTTGACGGTAATGGTACCTCACTCTGTTGAGATCTTACTGACAAGGCCAAAAACACAGTATTTGACTGGTGCCAGACTGACAAGGTATGAGACGAGCATTCTAGGTGCTCCAAATGTAACATTGAAAAGATGTACAGTGCTGAACCTGGCAACATTACTTCCAAGTGGTATTGTGGAAATTGAACAGGAAGAAGACATTGAGCATGATTGTCTTGAGGTAACTGAGTTGTGCACAAAACCCAGACCTGATATCAGAGATACACGATTAGAAGAAAATGACCAAATTGTCTTTGTTGATGGCTCATGCCTCAGAGATGGTACAGGAACATTGAGAGCAGGATATGATGTGTGCACAATTACAGGTACTCCACAAGCTTCTTGGCTTCGAGGTGTATAATTTGCACAAGTAGCAGAATTGGTAGCTCTTACTAGAGCATGCCACGTATCTGCAAGACTGAGAGTTACCATCTACACAGATAGCCAATACGGATTTGAAATTGTCCATGATTTTGGTCAGTTGTGGTCGCAAAGAGGTTTCCTAACCTCTACTGGTACACCAGTACAAAATGGCAACAGAATAAAGGAGTTGCTGTATGCAATACAGTTACCAGAAGAAATTGCTGTCGTGAAATGCAGTGCACATCTGTAAGGAAATGCCTCCTTGGCATGGTTACCCCCTGACTTTTTGCCTTTGCTGATGCCAAGTTATGATTTGAAAGTGTGCTGAGGCCTGCTAATCAGGCCCTAGCACCAGTGTTCTTTCCCTAACCTGTACATTTGTTTCCACAATTGGCACACCCTGGCATCCAGGTAAGTCCCTTGTAACTGGTACCCCTGGTACCAAGGGCCCTGATGCCAGGGGAGGTCTCTAAGGGCTGCAGAATATCTTATGCCAACCTGGGGACCCCTCACTCAGCACAGACACACTGCTTGCCAGCTTGTGTGTGCTAGTGGGGATAAAAAGACTAAGTCAACATCGCACTCCCCTCAGGGTGCCATGCCAACCTCACACTGCCTATAAGTATAGATAAGATACCCCTCTAGCAGACCTTACAGCCCTAAGGCAGGGTGCACTATACCATAGGTGAGGGCATAAGTGCATGAGCACTATGCCCCTACAGTGTCTAAGCAAAACCTTAGACATTGTAAGTGCAGGTTAGCCATAAGAGTATATGGTCTGGGAGTCTGTCAAGCACAAACTCCACAGCGCCATAATGGCTACACTGGAAACTGTGAAGTTTGGGTATCAAACTTCTCAGCACAATAAATGCACACTGATGCCAGTGTACATTTTATTGTAACATACACCCCAGAGGGCACCTTAGAGGTGCCCCCTGGAACCTTAACCGACTATCCGTGTAGGCTGACTAGTTTTAGCAGCCGGCCACACACCAGACATGTTGCTGGCCACATAGGGAGAGTGCCTTTGTCACTCTGTGGCTAGTAACAAAGCCTGTACTGGGTGGAGGTGCTTCTCACCTCCCCCTGCAGGAACTGTAACACCTGGCGGTGAGCCTCAAAGGCTCACCCCTTTGTTACAGCACCCCAGGGCACTCCAGCTAGTGGAGTTGCCCGCCCCCTCCGGCCACAGCCCCACTTTTGGCGGCAAGGCCAGAGGAGATAATGAGAAAAACAAGGAGGAGTCACTGGCCAGTCAGGAGAGCCCCTAAGGTGTCCTGAGCTGAGGTGACTCTGACTTTTAGAAATCCTCCATCTTGCAGATGGAGGATTCCCCCAATAGGATTAGGGATGTGCCCACCTCCTATCAGGGAGGAGGCACAAAGAGGGTGTAGCCACCCTCAGGGCTAGTAGCCATTGGCTACCTACCCCACAGACCTAAACACTCCCCTAAATTCAGTATTTAGGGGCTCCCCAGAACCTAGGAACTCAGATTCATGCAACCTAAGAAGAAGAGGACTGCTGAACTGAAAAACCTGCAGAGAAGACGGAGACACCAACTGCTTTGGCCCCAGCTCTACCGGCCTGTCTCCCCACTTCTAAAAACACTGCTCCAGCGACACGTTCCCAGGGTCCAGCAACCTCTGAAGCCTCAGAGGAATACCCTGCATCTAGAAGGACCAAGAACTCCTGAGGACAGCGGCTTTGTTCCCCAAAGACTGCAACTTTGCAACAAAGAAGCAACTTTGAAACAACACGCGTTTCCCGCCGGAAGCGTGAGACTTTGCACTCTGCACCCGACGCCCCCGGCTCGACTTGTGGAGAACAAACACCACAGGGAGGACTCCCCGGCGACTACGAGACCGTGAGTAGCCAGAGTTGACCCCCCTGAGGCCCCACAGCGACGCCTGCAGAGGGAATCCCGAGGCTCCCCCTGACCGTGACTGCCTGCTTCAAAGACCCGACGCCTGGTAAAGACTCTGCACCCGCAGCCCCCAGGACCTGAAGGATCCGACCTCCAGTGCAGGAGCGACCCCCAGGTGGCCCTCTCCCTTGTCCAGGTGGTGGCTACCCCGAGGAGCCCCCCCCCCTTGCCTGCCTGCATCTCTGAAGAGCCCCTTGGTATCCCATTGATTTCTATTACAAACCCGACGCTTGTTTGCACACTGCACCCGGCCGCCCCTGTGCCGCTGAGGGTTTACTTTCTGTGCTGACTGGTGTCCCCGCCGGTGCCCTACAAAAGCCCCCTGGTCTGCCCTCCAAAGACGCGGGTACTTACCTGCTGGCAGACTGGAACCGGGGCACCCCCTTCTCCATTGAAGCCTATGCGTTTTGGGCACCACTTTGACCTCTGCACCTGACCGGCTCTGAGCTGCTGGTGTGGTAACTATGGGGTTGCTCTGAACCCCCAACGGTGGGCTACCTTGGACCCAAACTTGAACCCCGTAGGTGGTTTACTTACCTGCAAAAACTAACAAACACTTACCTCCCCCAGGAACTGTTGAAAATTGCACTGTGTCTAGTTTTAAAATAGCTATATGTCATTTATGTGAAAACTGTATATGCTAATTCAAAGTTCCTAAAGTACCTACCTGAAATACCTTTCATTTGAAGTATTGCTTGTAAATCTTGAACCTGTGGTTCTTAAAATAAACTAAGAAAATATATTTTTCTATACAAAAACCTATTGGCCTGGAATTGTCTCTGAGTGTGTGTTCCTCATTTATTGCCTGCGTGTGTACAACAAATGCTTAACACTACTCCTCTGATAAGCATACTGCTCGACCACACTACCACAAAATAGAGCATTAGAATTATCTCTTTTTGCCACTATCTTACCTCTAAGGGGAACCCTTGGACTCTGTGCATACTATTCCTTACTTTGAAATAGTGCATACAGAGCCAACTTCCTACAACATCTAAAGTCACAAGACTACATCTCACTAGGAAATGGATATGCGGATCAAGTCGCAAAGTTTTTGCGCATTGAACAGTATATCGTTCAAAGACAAGTGGGAACTGATGTCAGAAGAAGTTAATACATGTACAAGTTTTGCATTGAAAGTGATCGATACTTTGGAAGAGTTGAAAACACTGCAAAATAATGTTGACAAAGAGGAAAAATGACTTTGGCCTAAACTAAAATGTGTTCAAAGGCCTAATGAAATATGAGTTTCTGAGGAAGGTCAAATGGTCCTGCCAAAACGTTTATTGTCGCAAATGGCCAGGTATTATCATGGGCAGGCACACATTGGGAGGGATGCAATGGGTTGGTTGTTTAGGGTTGACTGGTTCAATCCTAAGTTCAGGCAGGCAGCAGAAGCAGTATGTCATCGCTGTATAATCTGTCAGCAGCTAAATGTGGGAAAAGGGACAGTGGTAAATTTGAGCCGCATTGGAAGAGCAGGGGGTCTATTCAGCAGAATTCAATTGGATTTCATTGAGGTTCCTGCGTGCGGAGGTCTGAAGTACGTTTTGGTGATTGTGTGCATTTTTAGCCACTGGATTGAAGCATACCCCACAAGAAGGAATGACAGTCTCACAGTAGCAAAGTTGTTGCTCAGGGAGTTGATGCCATGTTTTGGGGTTCCGATCTCTTTAGAATCAGATAGGGGAACTCACTTCAATAACGAGGTGATTAAACTCTTGTGTGCAGCACTAAACATTGAGCAGAAGTTGCATTGTAGTTACTGCCCTGAAGCATCAGGACTAGTGGAACAGATGAATGGTACTTTGAAATCCAGAATTGCTGAGATGTATGCAGCTACGAATCTGAAATGGCCAGATGCATTGCCTTTGATGTTGATGCCAATGAGAAATACACCTGACAGGAAGACAGGGCTGTCACCGCACGAGATCCTCATGGGCAGAGAAATGAGATTACCAGCAGTTCCAGCAAATGCACTTGTAAACATTACAGATGATATGGTGTTAGACTACTGCAAGGGTCTGGCTGATGTTTGCTCTTTCTCTCAGCAGGTGCAGGCCACTACCCTGCCACCCATCCACGATCCAGAACATAATCTGCGAGCCAGTGACTGGGTCGTTGTTTGAAAACATGTTCGCAAGACGTGATTAGAGCCACGCTGGAGAGGGCCTTACCAGGTGGTCTTAACAACTACGACAGCTGTGAAGTGTGCAGGACTTCCAAACTGGATTCACACGAGTCATACGAAGAAGGTGGCATGTCCACTGGATCATGAAGAAGCGTTGTTGAGAGCACCAACAACAGTGAAACAGGTTGTCACACCTGAGCCAGAAAAAGAACCAAGAGAGCCTGAAATTGAACGAGAGGTGTGGAAGATGGTTCTATGACCCCTGTAAGAGACGAAAGTGAAGATTTACAGGAGGGTGCGGAAGAGTCAATCCCCAAGGATACAGCATGAGAGTCTAGCTCAGCAGGGGTTCTCCCAGAAGCAAGTGTCAGACCAAGAAGGAGAGGGAGTTGAGACAGAGCAAAGCCAAGGTGATCCGATTCCCCCTGAGCCTGTTGTAGGTCCATCAAGAGAAAACACCATAGAAAAAGAGAAGGAGAAAAGTCCGATCTTGAGAAGAATATTAACAGAAGGATTGAGAAAAGGAGATAGTTGGCATGAACCGCAAGTAGAAAAAAGAAAGGAAGTGGTCATAAATGAAACAATAGAGGAAGAAGTAGATACCACGAGAAAAGAAGAATTGAGCAAAGGAGAAATTTTAAAAGAAAGAGAATAGCAAGTCGGCATTACACAGGTCCTGAATGGGCATATGCAACTACTAATGAATGGCAACACAAGTTTATGTCCTTTTGTTTTGCTAGAGAGGTTCCTAGTCAGAACTTTGATGTAACCTGAAGGTGAACAAGAAGCTGAATTGTTGAACCAATCTGAAATACTTAAAGAGACTGTTGAAAATAATCGAAAGAGACATTGATAACCTGATTTGACATTTGAAACCCGGATGTGACAAGCTGCTAATCAATTTTGACAAAGGAAAGGGGTTCCTGGATGAAAAACTGAACTGTGAGAGAATTTTGTTCCCTTTTCTTTTATTTTTAGTGCACTTATATAGGAGTTTCATCTTCTTTCTGATTCTTTACAGATCATGGCTGAGTTAAATAATCAAATTAGGGATGCTAGGCACTGTAAATTTATGAGCATTGGATTGGCGATTATGTGTGGGATTTTGTTTATAGTAATGATTGTGGGAATGTTTGTTCTTGATACGAAAGGAGCCAATCGTACTTCTGTTCCTGGAACTACTACACTAAAGGTTTTAGAAAGGTTTAAGTTAGATGAGAAGTATTTGCATGACTATACTAATGCTCAAGGGGAGCTTTCTTCTAACATCTTCTATCACTTGTTGAGTGAATGTGTTGAGACAATGGATGCAAGGGAATGTCTTATGTGTATGCAAATCCCTTCGTCAGTAGAGGAAGGAGTTACGTATCACAGCGTTCCATTAACCTATGGAATAAGCTGAAGTCTGCTACTAACAAGGTTCTGTAATCAAGAGTATATACAGTATTTCTATTCTAACTATGATGTGGTGTTTTCGTTTGTTCCTATTATTAGATATCTGAGTAGAACAGCTAAGGATCATGATATAGTATTAGTTAGAGGATTATTTGAGCCTATACTAACATTTGGAACTGCTTAAGTGCATAAAAATAATCTCACTTGCTTGCTTACACCTTTTGAAAAGAGCTTTATAAAACATACTGATGATAGGAGAAAAGCACTAAAGGAGAAATTAGAAAAAGGCTTAGAAAAAAGGACTTAAAAGAATGATCATGCACTGACACTTTAGTTGTGGGAACGAGTGAATGTAGGCATGTGTTTTTGTTTCAGAGTAAATGAGCCTTTATGTTGAATGGTCAGGACCCTGCAATTCCCGGTACCTATTATATTTGTGGACTTAATGCTTATTACTGTCTTCCAAGAGGGTGGTATGGGACATGTTATTTGGGTATAGTTTTCCCAAAGATTTATCAAATAGATGACTTAAAAAAGTTTCCGAAATTGACTGAATTACATCATAAGCAACAAACTTCTGCTATTGTGGGAGATATATTTGGTGTGGTAATTCCTTCACTGGGAGTCATCCTGGACTCAATCAAGATACGAAAGTTGTCTACTATTGTGGATAACATGCTGACAAATTTTACAGGAGCAATATTCCTGATAGATACTGAATTAGCTGCGGATAGAGCTATGACGTTTCAGAATCGCCTTGCTTTAGACATCCTTCTAGCGAAGGACAGTGGAGTCTGTACAATGATTAACTCTAGGCATTGCTGCTCGTGTATTCCTAACAATAGTAAAGAGATTAGAAACTTAGGGCCAGATGTGGCAAACATTGTGCATGGTGCAAACTGCAAAAATTGCAGTTTGTGCCATGCAAAATGCCGTTTGCGATGCTCATTCACAATTTGCGAGTCGGTACCGACTCGCAAATTGTGAATGCGACTCGCAAATAGGAAGGGGCGTCCCCTTCCTATTTGCAACTCGCATCTCTATGCTAAATTGCTTTGTGACTGCGAATGCGGTCGCAAAGCAATTCGCAGTTACCACCAGTGTCACACTGGTGGTAACCCATTTGCAAAATGGAAGGGGTCCCCATGGGACCCCTTCCCCTTTGTGAATGTTGCCAAAAAGGGTTTTCCAGAGCGGTTTTTCAGGCGGCTGAAAAACCGAAACCAAATGGTTTCGTTATTTTTTTTATTTTGCAACTCGTTTTCCTTTAAGGAAAACGGGCTGCAAAATAAAAAAAAACTGCTTTATTTAAAAAGCTGTCACAGACATGGAGGTCTGCTGACTTCAGCAGGCCACCATCCCTGTGAGTGCAGGGACTCGCTATGGGGTCGCAAAATGCGACCCAACTCATTAATATTAATGAGGTGGGTCTTTGTGACACCATAGCGACTCGCAGTCGGTGTCTGAGACATCGTACTGCATCCAATTTTGCGAATCAGAAATTGCGAGTCGCACCGACTCGCAAATTCCGATTCGCAAAATCGGAAAATGCTACATCTGGCCCTAATTTACTAATCTGACTAACTCAAGTAAGAATTTGAAGCAATTGAAAGAACCAGGTGTTTGGGAAAAGGTTGGAAAGGGAATTGCTTCAGTGGGAAATTGGCTTAGTAACATTTGGAATGGGGTATTATTAAAAATCATACAGTGAATATTAATTATGATTGCTTGCATATTAGGATTATGGGGTGCATGTAAATTGTGTCAAAAGATTAAAATGAAAAGGTCTAAAAATAATCAGAGGAGGGAAGAACGAAATAGGGAAAGAATTTATAGGGAAGATTTGAGATGGAGACAAAATACAGAAGAAATTGAGCTATTAAAATGCTAATGGAAAAATTAATGTGATGACATATTTAGTCATCAAAGGAGGGACTCTTGAAGCAAATATGTTAATTAGAGATATTAATGAGTGTTTATGCATTTTGAATAATAATAATAAAATGTAGAAAAATTAATGTTGAAAAATAATGTGCACGGTTGAAAATGTGCCATCGGAGAGTGGTCACCAAGATTCACAAATGTACTAAAAAAATGAATAACGTATGAAAAATACAAAAATGTATTAAAACAATGTAGTAGTATGTCATATTGAGATATATAACGTGTGTTTTGTATTATATTGTAGAGTTAACTTAGCCGAAGTTGTGGCCTAGTTTTGCCAGGTCTCATGCAGAAGCTGAATGACTAGCGCAATGTAGAGAAGCTAATGTGCTGAACTGACCCTGAACTGCTTATTGTTTAATGAAATCTGCTCAGCAAAAATCCTATGTGTGAACTGACGGACAGGAGATGATGGAATAATAAATGTATGAAGGACTGTGTAAAGCAGATGAGATGTACTTTCCCAGGACTAGAACAATGGAGACACTGACTAGAAAAGAAGATGCAACATTTTTTATACCTGACGAGCCGGATGTTGAGGATATCGTACAGTGAACCAATCGACACCTTGAGAACTGCATAATACTAGAATTTATAGATTTGAAGAACTGAAATTATTGGGTAGAGTCATAACTGGTGACTAATTGGCCAATTGGGGGACAGTCTTGGTGACTTTGATATTGATAACGCATCCCTTTATGTCAATTTATACACATTAGGACTCGTTTTAGGCCAATGAATCTTTTGACCCAGTGGTGAGACACCGTAGGACGAGATAACTGATCAATAAGTTGAGCAATATGTCAATGATGTCATCAATATTTATCACCACAATACACTTTACTTTGGATACAGACATTGATTAAACTGTCGGCGCAACCATGACCTTTCAGCCATTAATAACCACACCCTTTGATAGAATTTTATTAATTTTATTCCCTATTGATTACAATCTACTAGCAGAAGTGTCAATCTCAAAACCAATAAGCATAAGAACATAGTCACAACGTGGCAACCGTAATAAGACTTCATTAATGCAAGGATCACAAACATAAGGATATAGCACAGTGTAATCATAGATTAAAACACAGAGAATATGATGCCAGCCTCAGTTCAGCATAGCACAACGTCAGTCTTGTTTATATGTGTCAGTCAGGGTGATCACCTTGCCTAACCAATAATTAGCATCAGCATGTTGGGTTTCATGCAAAATAATTTAGAACACCAATTTAGAAAACATCTAAACTATGGCCTCTATTCAAAAATACAGAAAACATCTAAACTATGGCCTCTATTCAAAAATACAGCAGTTGGTACCTAGAAAGGAAAAGCAAACAGACAAATTACAATAGCATTGTCATAGTTACCCTCCAAGGATTAAGTCAGCACACAGGATCAGTCTTCGTCTTCAGGACATCAGTCGAATCGCCGTCAGTCTGACTTAGTCTAGTGGACAAGGGGACACCTCCCTCATATGGAGGAGAAGCGTAAAAAGGGGCAGTCTATGGGTGAGGATAGTCTATTCGTCTCAAAGTCACAAATCAGAGTGACAAAGTTTCTGGATAAAATCGACAGCATTCCCTACCTAGTTCCTAACGACCCTTCTGTGACATGAGTTTTTATCCCTTTTTCGTAATACCTTCCCCCAAAATTCTATTGGATATTCACTATACCCCACTATCTTTGACCTATCAAATTATACATTAGGTAATACCAATTGTCACCCTACGATAATTTATAACACTTTGATTGGTCTTCATAATTGACGTCTTCGTAGATGGCACATCTGGGGGGTTTCATCACCATCTTGGCTCGTCTCTCGGGTCATGAGCTTCCTTGTCCATGGTCAAATGTCCTTTTACATTCTTTCATATACTTTTGTTTCAAAATCTGTATAATACAAATGCAATATTTTTAAACGCTAATATATGCTCGACTAATCATGGTGCAAGCAATCATTTCTTATAACCGACATTAGTTCATGTGCATAATAGTAATTTCATGTTTTATAATCATAATTCAAATACACATTAAGCAACTACTATTTATTGTCGTTTTCTATGCAGCATTGTTAGGCATTTATTTATATAAGCATTTCACGTTTAACAAACGTAATATTTAGATTACGCTCTCTCAATATAATGCCATGACAAAGGGGGAAATCTCCAGAACTGAAGGAGAGATGTTAGGTGCAGATGTCCAGAGAGAAACTATGAGATCAAAGAGATTTGGGATTCTGTCATTGGGCTCATGCTCTTGAGAGCCTGATGTGATGCTGATCGATTGATGACCTGAAGACGAAGACTGACTTTGTTGCTGATCCATACCATGGATAGGTAGCTATGACAATGTGACTGAATTAACTTTTGTGCCTTTTCTTTCTAGGTACCAACTGCACTGTTTTTTAAGTTTTTCTTTTAGCTAGATGTTTTTCTAAATTTATGTTCTAAAACTGTTTCCACATGAAGTCCCACATGCTAATGCTAATCTGGGTTAAGTAGGGTTCGTATTCTGAGACGTTGACATATACAGTGACAAATGATTGACGGACTGATTTGCCGAACTCTGCTACTCATGTTAACATATTCATCATTATTGGCTTATGTTGAAGCATTAGAACGCATGTTTTCTTAAATTCTGATTAGGTTATGTTATTGGTGGTCACATATGAATTAATCTCGATTTGAATAAAGTTTGAATTAATCTCATGAGTTAGTATTGTAACTAATAGGGAAATTACATTTTAAAACGTATATTGAGGTGTGGTTTTCCATGAAATTTTATATTATTAATTACTGACTAATGTTTTGCTTATTGGTTATTGGATTGTGTGTATTGATTATTGGTACACATTGGTTACCCGGCAGCTAGGATACACCATGCGAATCAAAAGGTTCATCGGACTATACGCATCCCCTTGTAAATTTACTAAGGACCAGGCGCGCTAGCATCACCTCAGTTACGTTTAATTCATATTAGTCTGTTTAATGTATTTCCAGAATTAAAACATTCTCAATCCTAAATTTAGTTCACCTGCAGTAAATCATGCCAGTCATGTCCTTTAATTACAGAGGCCACGCCTCTGGAAAATACGCTTAGTTTTGCTTCTTCGGCCACGCTCTTTTTAGAAACTCCCGCTTGTCACGGCGTTTAAAGCACTGCTTAACATACTTATGTAACCTGGCAGCCTGTGCTGTCTTTTCGTCTGCGAACTGGCTAGATTCCTGGCTGACAGTGGTACTAGCGGAACCCGGTGCGGATCCTGCCAGGTGAGCAAGAGTAGTAAATGGTTTTGCAGCAACAGAATGGTTTGATGGTGTCACGTTTGGGGCACAGTAGCCAGCGGCATTGCGTGCTATGGGGAGCCTTAGCAGCAGGAAGAGGAGCCCACGCGCTGTGCTTGCGTCCTAAACCGTTTGCGTCATAATCCGCTCAGGCGCTGTGATTTATTTATTTATATGTTGGGCTCCGGGTTAATCTTCTCGCCGGCGCTAGTAATCCCCGTGTAGTAAACTGCGCGCTCTGGGGCGACAGACACCTGGTCACAGGCGGCCATGGAGGCCTGTTCTCAATGTCGTGTTCTGTGTAAAGGGCCAGCACAGAGCACTTCTAACCCAACATCTCCAACGAGCGAGCAGTGCAAGAATGTCCTTTCCAAACACGGGTGATCGGTGCAACATTACGCTGCACCGGTGTAATGTTTATTCCGCCCTTATAAACTCTTCCAAAATTACACCTCTCCAGCTTTCAGAGAACTGTGAGCTATCTGGCATGTGTAATCATCTCTGGTTGTATGTACAGCGCTCCAGGTGTTATTTCAACGCATCTTCTGCCATGTATCCTTAAATAACCATCAAATATTGGAACAAAATCCTCTTTTTAACATGTTTCCATGTACTAAGAGCAAGTATGAGGGTTGACACGGAACCCACAATTTTTGACTCGAGTAATTAAAACAAATTCAAAACGTGTAATTATATAATTGTTCATTTTGATTGCCACTCGCGATTGGCAATCCCATAACCCATACACATGCATGCATAATCCCTTCATGGCTGGTAAATGACTTCCTAGCTCAATCCTACTATGATTTAATCATGTCTATCACATGCTGCAGTTTACATCATTACACACCTGCGGCATATTTTAGGATTTCTTAATGAAACGCCCAGGTCCTAGCCCTGCCCAGCGCCCTTCTTGTCTTCTCACTAGTTTGCTGAATGCCTACATAGTGATGCCAGACAAAAACCAGAAAACATATAAATTAATCAACACATCACTGCCTATTAGTCTGCTGTGCTCTGCTTTGTATCTTTTCCTTTCTTAATTGAGTTAATGCTGTGTTTAACGTACCTGCCTCCTTACATATCTCAGCGTTTGGTTTGAATTTGTATTCCTTTTATTCGCGACCCTTCATAATTATATATTTTTTATTGTATAAAGAGCAATGGTGTTAAACACTATGGTCCTCATTATGACCCTGGTGGTAAATCCTGCTTACCTCCACGCTGATGGCCGGCAATTTACCGTGGCGGCAGCAGATATCCATTTACCATATTATGACACACACACACCAATCCAACAGAATTCAGCCACAGACACAAATCCCCCAGACCAAAGGTCAGTGATGAACTGGCAGTATCAAAATCCACACTGTTACGCCAACAGAACAATGCCCACCACATTATGTCACACGAATCACCACGGCGGACATTCAACGGCGGTAAACCACTGGTGGTACATACTGCCGCGCTCACAATGGACACCTACATACAAACAACACCACATTGGACAATTCAAACAACACACACCTGACACCCATACACACACCACACCCACACCACTATAAAACACACACACATTACCCACAACACTTTACAAATACAATTTGTTGGCACAAGACTGACACCAAGACCACTGACACAATTACATATACGCACCACATACACCCATACATCCCTCACGCACCCCACTTCACACACCCCAACACATTACCCAACACACCCTCACCAATACACATCACATAACACCCACGGCACCACAAAGGCACCAAAAAGGCACCCTTGTTTCTCTGAGGAGGAGTTAAGGGTCATGGTGGAGGAAATCATCAGGGTAGAGCCACAGCTCTTTGGAGCACAGGTGCAGCAGATATCAATAGCAAAAGAAGATAGAGGTGTGGTGGAGAATCGTGAGCAGGGTCAATGCCGTGGGACAGCACCCAAGAACAAGGGACGACATCAGGAAGAGGTGGAACAACCTACGGGGAAGTTACGTTCCATAGCAGCAAGACACCAGCTCGCTATCCATAGGATTGGCGGTGGACCCCTACCTCCACCCCCACAACTCACAGTATGGGAGGAGCAAATCCTGCCAATACTGCATCCTGAGGGCCTGGCCGGAGTCATCAGAGGACTGGACTCTGGTAAGTCAACTTCCATCAATTATCACCCCCCATACCTGCATGCCATCAGATACCCTCACCCTCACTCCTATGACTCCACTACATCCCACACACTCCACCATCACATCTCACTAATCCCAATGCCAAGCCCTGCATGCTGTACCAATGCATGGACACCCCTCACAGCCCTACATGGACACTCATCACTAAAGCATGCACAGCATAGAGAACTAACAATCCCACCATACACCAACATACACAAGTAAAAGCTGGTAGGGCAACACCAACCATAGAGGGGAAGCCAGGGATGTACAATATGTCATACACATTAACCATAACACATCATTTACATCCCCACAGGTACCCCAGCTAATGTCACCGGACAGGAGGTGCCAGCACTATCCAGTCCCCCAACTAAAGAGGCCCACAGTGATGACAGTAACTCTGGTCTTCAGGATATGGACAATCTACCTGGCCCATCTGGGACCACTGGACAGCCAGTAACCCAAGCCCAGTCACAGACCACCACAGAGCCTTCCCCATCAGGAAACAACACTACAGCACCCACCCAGCGTCCCCAAACCTCTGTCCTCAGGAGACGTCGATCAGCAGTGTGCCCACCTATACAGGGACCCTAGGCCACACCTCACACACAAGACAATCAGGGCCCTGGGGTCAGTGGCAATGAGCACGCAGTTCAGGGGGACACAGGCACAGGCCACCAGGGACACTGGGAGGACTGCTATGCACCAGGGGGAGGACAGGACCAGGGAACCGATCCTGCAGGAGGCACTCTCCGAGATCCTGGGAGCTTATCAAACTTCCCAGGACACGATGGGCCAGATCCTAGACAATGTGCAGGAGAACAGGCGGCTGCAGGAGGGACAGCACCAGGGGATCAGGGAGGACTTGCAGGCCATCAACAACACGCTGATCTCCATAGCAGGTGTGCTGGCAGAGATGGCCAACATTATGAGGGAGGCAGTGTCACAACAGCGGGCCCCTGCCACTAGCCAGTCATCTGAACAGCCTTCCACTTCCACTGCCGCTAGTGGCCAGGAGGCCCAGCCACAGGACTCACAGGCCACCAACACCCCTCCCCCTGCAGAAGGTGAACCACCCCTCAAAAGTTCCCTGCGATCCAGACAGAAGCTAGAGACACTTGCCAAGACCGACGCCAGGAAATGAGACTCTCCTGATTGTCCCCCTTGTGTCCCACTCAGTCACCCTGTCCACCTTGAACTGCCATTGCTCCCCTTCCTTTGTCCCCTTGGACAATGCACCTGTGCTACAAACAGACTGGAACAATACCCTGGACTTTCCTTTCTATATATTAGCACTTCAATAAACACCCTTTGATAAAAACCGATTTTGAGTATGTCATGTATTTCAAATATGGATAGAATGAAACATGTATAACCATTGTAAATGAACTGTACATAGAATGAGCATAGATTTAATGACCTGTAGCTGGCTGTTGTGATCACACCAGGAGTATTTGTCAAATCACCAACATCTGCAAAATGAATAGCCAGAGGGAACAATAAGTGGGCATAGAAGTGGGAAATATCATCATGCCAATGCCACACAGAATACAACCAAAGTCAATTAAATGAAAAGTTGCACTGTCTCACCTGTGTGTCATTGGAAGTACTGACGGATTACAGATGTTCTGTTGTCCTCATCCTCTGCCTCCTCATCCTCCCTATCCACAGGGTCCACTGCTGCCACAGGGGCATCTCCAGTCTCCTCCTCCTGCAGAAAAGGGAAATGGCATCTGAAGGCCAGGTTGTGCAACATGAAGCATACCACCACTATCTGGCAGACCTTCTTGGGTGAGTAGCACAGGGATCCACCTGTTAGATGAAGGCACCAGAACCTGGCCTTCAGGAGGCCAAAGGTCCTTTCTATGATCCTTCTGGTTCGGCCATGTGCCTCATTATAACGTTCTTCTGCCCTTGGCCTGGTATTCCTCACAGGGATCACCAGCCATGATAGGTTTGGGCAACCAGAGTCACCTGCAAATATTAAGGCACAACATTTAACCACATACTATCCTATATGGCCAACACCATAGCAATACACCAACATATACTGGGTGGGAACCAGGGCTCACCTATTAGCCACACCCTGTGCCTCTGTAGTTGGGCCATCACATTTGGGATGCTGCTATTCCTCAGGACAAAGGCATCATGCACCGACCCAGGATACTTCGCATTGACGTGGGAGATATACTGGTCCGCCAAGCACACCATCTGCACATTCCTAGAGTGGAAACTCTTACGATTCCTGAACACCTGTTCATTCTGGTGGGGGGGGCAAATGCTATATGTGTTCTGTCAATCGCCCCAATTATATTGGGGATATGTCCCATTGCATAAAGCTCGGCCTTCACAGTGGCCACATCCTCAACCTGTAGGGTTGCAATGTAGCTGCACATGTGTTTTATCGGGGCAGCCAACACTCTTGTCACCACTATTCAGAACATTGGCAGTGACATTCCTGCTGCCAAGCCCACTGTCACTTGGAAAGAATCAGTTGCCAGGAAATGGAGAACTGATAGCACTTGCACAAGAGAGGGGATCCCAGTGGGATGACGGATAGCAGATATCAGGTCAGCCTCCAATTGGGCACACAGCTCTGTGATTGTGGCCCTGTCCAGTCTATAGGTGAGTATTATGTGCCTGTCCTCCAGTGCAGCCAAGGGTCTGTACAGGGGAGTATGTCTCCATCTCCTATTCATCCGCAGCAATAGGAATATAAGGGACAAAAGAGTGAGGAGGCTGTCACAAACTGAACAATAGAGCCACAACAGTAGTCTGCAATCTGTAAACATGTAATGGGTCAATGTGATTTGTCCAGAATGTGCCTATTTCTCCTGTGAGGGAGCATTATTCCATAGGCCTGCCCCCACATCAAATGGCGTCCGCTTATCTTGTGTGAAGGAACAGGTGGAAGTGAGGTAATGCCGCTGACGTTATGCCGGGAGGCAGTCGTGAATCACTGTACAATTCATCATTGATTAAAATTGGGCCCTATGGGGTACAGTGGCCAATGGTGATGTACACCGACGGTGACGGTATGCACTGCCGTGGGTGTGACCACCATTTTCTATCTGATTCCTCACTTGTTTCCTGACCTTCCATAGGAGAGGACCTACACTGCATGTGCTGTTGTGACCTGTGTCTGGAACCTACCATGGCCTGTGTGACTGGGGAAAGGGCCCCAACCTTCACTTCAGAGGAGTTGGAGCGACTGGTGGATGGGGTCCTACCCCAATACGGACTGCTGTATGGGCCTCCAGACCAACAGGTGAGTACACTGTGTGCACAATGCATGTGGCATGAATGTATGGAGGTGTGTGTGTGTGTGAAAGCATCATGTAAGGGGGAAGGGATGTCTTCTTGGCTGGGTACACGTTGAGTGCTGGGCTATGTGTGTGCCGATAGTGATGGAAACGGGTATGGTGGGCCATTCCTGCTACAGGCTGGACTGTTTTTCTAATGGTGTTCTCCTGTCTGTATTGCCTCTGCAGGTCAGCGCCCATCAAAAGAAGACGTGCCATCGTCAAGGAGGTGCGGACCCTAGGAGTCTATGCCAGGCGGAGCACACACTGTCGGAAACGGTGGGAGGACCTGAGATGCTGAGCATGGAAGACCGCAGAGACCCAGCTGGGGATGGCCTCCCAATGAGGAAGGCGTTCCCGTCGAACCCTGACCCCCCCTTATGGCCCACATACTGGCAGTGGCCTATCCAGAACTGGATGGGCGCTTGAGGGCATCACAGTAGCCACAAGGGAGTGAGTACAGTGGCCATCATTGAAGGAAATGGCTGGAGGGGTGGTATCCGGGTGGTGGGTGTCAGTGGGTGCCCCTAGGCCAGGCCAGACATAGCAGCGTAGGTCCGCTGGTGGCTAAGGGTCTGAAGGGGAAATACTGCCTACCTAGCTTGTAAGCATCCACTACTGGTCAGGGCTGCGTGGGTCCCAGGTGTGCTGCAGTTGGCGTTGTGTGCTCCTCCTCATGCCTTAGTGGCTAGCAATATCACTGGTAGTCCAATGCATAGTACGTAGGCCTGTTTCCTGTGTGTGAGGGTGCTGTGTACGCCAACAGTGATGTTTGTGCAGTCGCTGACCCAGTGTATCCTTTGTTTCTCTCCCTCCCTTTCTTGTTTTGTCATCCTGTCCTTATGTGCATTAGCATTATCTGGCGGAGGAGCAGAGGCACCGGCGACGGAGGGAGCTGCATCCCACAGGACCCTGGAGGCAGAGTCCACCAATGCTGAGGGCACCAGTGGGACGGAGGGCGAGGGGAACACCACGGCAGAGACTGGAGGGGACAATTCAGACTCAGATACCTCCTCTGATGGGAGCTCCCTGGTGGTGGAGGACACCTCTGTGACCCCAGCTACAGGTATAGCTTCCACCTCCGTACCAGCACCCCCCTCCCAGCAGCCCCTCAGCGTGTTTCCCGTGCCCGCTCATCCAGGAGGGTGGGCATCACCTTTGCCTCAGGCACCTCAGGTCCTGGCCCAGTGAGCCCTGCTGCCCTGAGTGAGGAGGCTATTGACCTCCTGAGATCCAACTCTGTAGGGCAGTCAACCATTGTGAATGCCATCCAGGGGCTGGCAGCCCAGAAGCAGCAATCTAATGCATTCCTGGAGGACTCTGGCCTCATCTCTGATGGCAGCCATTGTCCCTGTTTCTACTGCCCCCCCCCTCCAACTTCCACTTCCCAGTCCCATTCTCCATAAACCCAACCCATCACAAGCACACAGCCAGATGAGCATGCACACAGGACAACACCCAAGAGTGTCACAGGCAAAAACAAGCACCACACTTCATCCCACAGGCACTCACACAAACACCATTAAATTGCAGACACAACAACATCCACTATTTCCACAGTCTCCCCCTCCTCCTCATCCTCCACCTCCCACCCAGTTACGTCCACACTCACACCTGCATGCACTACATCATCATCCACTACCTGCATCATCACCACACCAAGCAGAACACACACCTCAATGGCAGACATCTCCACAACATCCATGCACATGTCCCCTGTGTCCTCGTCCACCGTGTCTCCCCCCCTCCTAAAGTACACAAACGCAAGCACTCAGACACCCAACAGCCATTCGCCTCACAACAGCATACAACCCGTGCACCTGAACCCAAATCCAGCAGACAAACACTTCCAACAATTCCCTCCATTCCCATTTCTTCTCCCTTTTCCTGCCCCAAGTCCCTAAAAAGCTTTTCCTTTCCACCATTGACCTCTTCCCTACCCCTCCCCCTGTCCTGCACGTATGGCCAGTGTTAGACTTTTGATCCTTGGCGTGGTCTCCCATAACTTTTTGCCTCTGTTTCCCAGGTTGTTGATGTGTGCTGGACTCTGATTTTGCTGTTTTTGTTACTCTGGGCACTTTACTACTGCTAACCAGTGCTAAAGTGCAAGTGCTCCTTTACAAAATGTGTATGTAATTGGTTTATCCATGATTGGCACATTTTATTTATTAGTAAGTCCCTAGTACAGTGCACCAGAGGTGCCCAGGGCCTGTAAATCAAATGCTACTAGTGGGCCTGCAGCACTGGTTGTGCTACCCACATAAGTAGCTCTGTAATCATGTCTCAGACCTGCCACTGCCCCTGCAGTGTCTGTGTGTGCAGTTTTAACTGTAAATTCGACTTGGCAAGTGTACCCACTTGCCAGGCCTAAACCTTCCCTTTTCTTACATGTCAGGCACCCCTTAGGTAGGCCCTAGGTAGCCCCAAGGGCAGGGTGCAGTGTATGGTTAAGGTAGGACATATAGGCGGTCATTATGAACATGGTGGGAAAGACCGCAGACCGCCGTGTCGGCGGTGAACAGAATCCAGCCGGTGGCAGCGAATGGAAACCCGCCATATAATGATTGAAAAACCCAACCCTGCCAAAAAATCCCAGACCACCACTACCCGCCAGGACCCTGTCGGAGGGAATCCCGGCCCACCCCACCCCGCCACCGCCAAGCACACCCACATCCCGCCCTCCAAATAATGATGCACAAATCACCTCGGCGGACAGTGGAGGCTGGACGACCATTGGCGGCTGCGACCGCCACAGGCGGCAAGTGTGCCCAACAGCAACAAGTCCACAACAAGTGCACACATTGGCTAGGCCTATCACCCACACACCTGACACCCATCCAGAACCCCCATACACACAGCACAATCCCTTGCAACGACACCAGGGCCAGAAGACGGAGAGCACCAGGGCCAGACAGAGAACGCCAGCAGACAGGACACGCATAATGACCCACACAGGAGTACCCATACCCCATCCCCAGTCCCTACACCATCCACCACCCTCACCATGTCCCCCCCAAAAATCCCCACTTCACCGAAAGGGAGCTAAGGACCATGGTGGGCGAGATCCTGAAGGTGGAGCCATAAATATTCAGATCCGAGGTGCAGCACACACCCATTGCGCGGAAATTGGAGCTGTGGCAGACCATTGTCAACAGGGTGAATGCAGTGGGACACCATCCACGCACCAGGGACGACATCCACAAGAGATGGAACGACCTGCGGAGGAAGGTCAGGGCCATGGCATCCAGGCACCACATCGCAGTGCAGAAGACTGGGGGAGGACCGCCACCAACACCACCCGACTACACCGACTGGGAGGAGAAGGTACTCGCCATCCTGCACCCAGAGGGACTCACTGGAGGAATGGACTTGGGTAAGTCATCTACAATTACCCCATATCCATCACACCTGGAATGCATGCACCACCTCACCCCACCCACAACCCACCCAGCCATTACCCACCACATCCACCACCCTGCATTACCCACACCTCACTACTAGGCCCACATCACTTCCACTGTGCACAGCCACCCACCCCTGCACGTACCCAAAATGGAATAATACCCCCACCACAATGTAACCCCACCCTTGCCACTAAATGCAATGTCCACCTCACAAAGGCACCCTGGAAGGCCACTGAAAGTCACACCAGCACACAATTGCACAATTCTGTACACCTCAAACCCTCAGGCATATGTTACAGACATGTCTATGTCCCCCAACAGGCACCACCACCCATGCAACCCTAATGGAGAGGACAAGGAGTGCCACAGCACTCCAGGGAGGCAGAGACACATCACAAGACCTTGGCGAAGGACCCCTGGACACTGATGAGCAGGCAGGCCCCTCACGCAGCCATGGATGCTCACTATGCAGCAGCCCCACCCAGGAATCCACTGTCACCCTTAACACCCAGACAAGACCAGCAGGCCAGGGGAGGCGTACCCACACCAGTGGACCCAGGGCACAGACAGGTGGAACACAGCTACAGAGGCCACGTCTCCCACTCCCAACATGCAGGAAGGTGAGGGCCCCAGTACAAGTGGGATGTCAAGACCTGCGCAGGGGGCACAGGCACAGGGGGCTAGGGCAAGTTCAAGTGCCCCATTGGGTCAGGGGGTAGGGCACCGGATGGATGCAGCAGCCCAGGACGTCATTCCAGAGGTATTGGGGGCCTACCAACACCAAGACAAGTTGGCACAGATTGTGTCCACCCTGGAGCAAAGTCAGAGGATGCAGCTGCAACAACACCAACAGGCCATGGAGCAGTGGAAAGAACAGAATGCTGCAATGGCCACCATTGCTGGAGCACTGCTGCAGTTGGTCAACAAACACTCAGATACCCACACCGGACAAGAGGCCCCCACAACAGCCCTGGACAACCAGCAACAGATGACCCAAGCAGCAGAAACAGCACAGGAAATACCCTCCCAGGAATCACAAGGGCCAACCATGCCTCCCAAGAAGCTCCACAGCAGGCGCCCAAACGTAGTCTCAAGCCAAGATATGGCACTGGAAACCCAGCTAAGAACAAGCCCCACTCCAACAATTGACACTGCTACTACTGCAAAGCAACCATCCCACCCATTCACCAACTACACTTAGCTGAGGGCAAAATGAAGTACTACACTACAAATGGGAGCCACCTATGACATCCAACAGGGCTGCCACCAAGTCAGTTTTGAGGACACCCAACCCTTACGACTTCCATCACTGTACATAGCACATTTCACTGTATTCAACCAATAAAACACATTTCTCACCTGTAACACTGTCCCCTGTCTTCAATGTTGAACAAAGTGGAGTATGGATGCAACTGGCAGAGAACAACTTTATTGTCAATTTGTCCTTGGTCGTGGTAATGTGTGTTTCAAATTAGGCAAGGAGAGAATGCATATATTGTCTGTCAGTACCATGCTGAAGAGGTCCATGTCTCGCCTATCATGACCAATCCCCCCTATGTAGACACCGGAATCTAGCCTTTAGGAGACCTTTAGGACGCTCTATCACCCTCCTAGTATGTCCATGGGCCTCATTGTATTTCCTCTCTGCATCCGTCCTGGGATTCATCACTGGTGTCAGGAGCCAACGCAAGTTTGGATAGGGATTCTCCCTAGAAAAAGGGTCAATACAGAGTCGTCATTGTAATGTCCCTTAGTCAGACAGGCAGGTTTTCTGCAATGTGTCAGTTAGTGACAGGCGAACTTACCTATGATCCACCCTCTGTCCTCTTGTAGTTGTTCCATCTTCTGTGGCACACTACTGTTCCTCAAAACAAATGAATCATGGACTGAACCCGGAAACATGGCATTCACATGGGAAATGTACTGGTCTGCAGAACATACCAATTCTATGTTCATGGAGTGAAAGTTCTTCCTGTTTCTGTACACCTGTCCACTCACTCTTGGGGGGATGATAGCTATGTGGGTGACATCTATGGCACCTATGACATGGGGAATGTTTGCAAAGGCATAGAAGTCAGACTTGATGGCAGGGAGGTCAGCACTTTGGGGGAATCACACATAGGACTGCAGATGTTGTAGCGGTTGACGTCACAGCGTACAGCGGTGTTGACCGCTGCTCGCACCCTCATTGGCTAACATGGATGCCGATGGGGAATCCTAGCGTATCATGATCGCCGCCGGCGGTGACGGTGCATACCGATGTGGAACTTACGCGCGTTTGTCATTGTTTGATCACTTGACTCCCTGATCTTGTGCGGACAGGTACTCCACTCTGTGTACTGCTGTCGCCTGCCTCTGGCTGTGGATGTTCTACGTGGTGCAGTGGGAAAGGGCCACGGCCTTCACCCAGGAATAACTGGAGAAACTAGTGGAAGGGGTCCTGCCCCTTTACGACAGACTCTACGGCCAGCCAGAGGTACAGTGAGTCCGGGATTGGGGGGCACTGTGTGAGTAATGGATGGAGTGGATTGCACATATATGTGCTCCTGTGAGCCAGGGTGGGCCATGGTGCATGGAATGCTGCGTGCCCCTGTCCTGCATGTCTGGGAGTACTGTCAGTCCTATGTTTGATAATCTGCCAGCTGTTCCCATCGTGCAGGTGCCTGACCTCTGTGTTCCATTTCTGTATCACCCTACTAGGTCAGCGCCCACCAGAAGAGGGCACATTGGCATGCCATTGCCAAGGAGGTACGGACCCTGGGGGTCTACAACCGGCGGAGCACCCACTGTCGAAAGAGGTGGGGGTACCTGCGGCGCTGGGCGCGAAAGATCACTGAGGCCCAGCCGGGGAAGTCCTCCCAACGTGGAAGGGGAGCACGTGCACTGACCCCACCTCATGCAAAGGATCCTGGCGGTGGCGTACTCAGACCTGGATGGGCGCTTGAAGGCTGCACAGCAGTCACAAGGGGGTGATTACTCACAGACCATACTTCAGCCTGGTTGGATGAATGTGTGTGCGATAGGGCTCATGGTGCTTAGAACAGGGAATTTGACTGGTGTCCATCTACTGTATGTTCCCCAAAGGGTGTAGGAGTGTCCCTGTCAGGTTTCACCTACCTCAGCTCCAATATTATTTCAGGGGATGGGTGTAGGGCAGTATACTGCTCAGTAGTCAGGGGCTTGGCCATGGGCATAGTGAACGGTGCTGCCTGTTGGGTGTGTCTGCTGGGTAGGTGTAGGTCTGGCCATTGTGTATCAGCATTCAGCTATTTACAATTATCTCTCCTGTTTTGTCTCCCCATCCCTGTTCTCTTGTGTTGGTTTGGTACAGCATCAACATCAGGCGAGGGAGCTGAGGCACCGGCAAGTGGGGAGGCAGCAGCCCACGGATCCTCAGAGGCAGAGACAACGGACGCCCAGGGAACCAGGGGTGGGAGGGCAAGGGGACTTCCACGGGGAGGCTACTACCACAGGAGGTAGTGACTCTGAGACTTCCTCCGATGGGGGTCCTCCGGCGGTGGCGGACCGTAGTGGACACACCACTACAGTGAGATCTTCTGCCACCACCCATACCATCACCGCCCTCCCTTCTGCTCCCCACTGAGTTGCCCGTGCCCGCCCACCAAGAAAGGTGGGCGTCTCCTTAGCCCCAGGCACCTCCTCCCATGCCCCAGTCAGCCCTGCTGCCCTCACAGAGGAGGCTATTGACCTCCTGAGAACCATCTCTGTAGGGCAGACAACCATTGTCAATGCCATCTAGGGTCTGGTATCATAGGTGCAGCAGACCAATGCCTATCTGGATGGCATTCACGGCTCTGGCCTCCTCTTGGATGGCAGCCAGTTTCCCTGGCCATTCCGTCCCCCCTCCAACCTCCTCCACCCCTTCCAGCACCCCACTCCCTTCACCCATCCAAAGCACACAATCAGACCCGCTTACAGGCACATCAACACACAAGAAGCACACTTCGAAACACAAGCACCACACCTCCCACCACAAGCATTCACACAGCCAACAGACACCTGAACACACAACGTCCACTTCCCCCAGTGTGCCCGCCTCTTCCGCCTCCCTGTCTGTCCCCTCTACATCCATACCCTCATGCACTGCACCTTCACTCACTGTTACTGCTCCTCTTCTTGCACTCACCATGATAGCAGACAGCCATACATGCACCCCATACACCACACCTGACCTCACCACCTCTACTGTAGTTGACACATCCAGCACACTCACCAGACTTGCAGACTCCCACCCAACATACATCCACACAAGCTGTCTGTCTTCTCCCACTGTGTCCACCCCCCCTCTCAAAACACACAAACGCACCAAGACACCCACCCATCAGACATCCACCACACCACAGCATACTGAGCAGTCACCTGCACCCACTACATGCACACCTACACCCCATACATCAACTCCATCTTCCTCCACTCCCACGCCCTCATCCATGCCCATCCCAATTGCTCCAAGAAACTTTTCCTCTCCCGTGCAGACCTGTTCCAACCCACTGGCCCACCACGTCTTGTCCCCAAACGTGCCCACCTCCTTGCCCTTTCCGCTCTTTCCACATCACAGCCCACCCCGGTCCAGCCTTCCCATTCCCGTGCCCCTTCCCCGGTGAAGAAGAAGGCCCACTCAGAGCCTAAGCCATCCAGCTCCACCGAGCCAAACAGCCCCCACCCCCTTCAAAGGAGAAGCCCACCCCCCCTCCAACCTCCTCACGCAAGTCAAAGTCCCACCCCCATCGGAAATTGATGGGCGGGTTGGGCCTTTCCGACGACCTGTGGGCGGACTCTGCTGTCATCAGCGGGACTCCTTTCCTGGTGGTGGGTGGTGCGCGGCATGCATGTGTTTCGTTTGGTTCATTATTTGGCGGTCCGGCCCGCTCCTCTGTTGGCGGTTTCTACTGCCACCGCCGGCAGAGCCGAATGGACCGCCATGTTCATAATGAGGGCCATAGCAATGTGTGAAAGTGAAATATTGCTAAATTTGTTTTTCTCTGTTGCAAGTCCTGTCCCTCTCATAGGTTAACATGAGGGCTACCTTTAAATTTGATTAAGGTGTAGATTCCCTATGGGAGCAGATGGACATGTGGAGTTTGGGGTCTCTGAGCTCACAATTTAAAAATACATCATTTAGTAAAGTTGATTTTAAGATTGTGTGTTTGAAAATGTCACTTTTAGAAAGTGAGCATTTTCTTGCTTACACCATTTCTGTGACTCTGCCTGTTTGTGGATTCCCTGCCTGGGTGAGTTTGACAGTTGGGTTGGTTGCACCTCACACTAGACAGTGACACAAAGGGAGCTGGAGTGTAATCTGCATTTCCTGATGAGCCATCTGTGCTAGGAGGGAGGGGAGGAGTGGTCACTCACACCTGAAAGGGCTGTGCCTGCCCTCACACAATGCAGTCTCCAGCCCCCTGGTGAGTGTCTAGGGCCTGGCCTGGGCAAGGCAGGATTTCACATTTAAGAGAGACTTTGCTTTGAAGTAGGCCTACTTCAAAAGAGAAATTGGGTATAAGAAGGGCACCCAAAACCACAGACTTTAGAACACTTCTGGAAACTAAGAGGAACCTCTGCCTGGAGAAGAGCTGAAGAGCTGAGGAAGAAGAGCTGCCCTGCCTGTGTCTGTGCTTTGTGGAGCTATCCTGCAGTTGCTGCTTCTGCCAGAGTAAGAGGGCAAAGACTGGACTTTGTGTGTCTTCCATCTTGTGAAGATCTCCATGGGCTCGATTTAGAGCTTGCCTCCTGTTGTTTGAAGTCTCAGGGACAGCAAAGACTTCTCTCTGCCAGCACCAGGAGTCTCTGGAGAGACTCCTACTCTGCCCTGTGGTGCCCATCCAGTTCCTGGGACCCTGAAAGGAGAAGCTGGCAGCCTAATAGGAAGAAATCGACGCACAGAACGCTGTGCGGGGAAAAGATCGACGCGACTCCGATCTGCAGCTGAAAAATCGATGCACCACCGGCTTTGCGGCTGAAAATCGACACTCGTCTGCAACGTGACTGGAAGATCGACGCACTGAGCTGGAGAAACAAAGCACAGCATCGCTGACAGAGGCTGGTGATATCGCAAACCGCGCTGCGTGGTTTTCGGATCATCGTGTGGCTGGATTTCTGACACAAACACCTCTGGGTGTGTAAAAACAACGCAAGGCCTGCCCGGACCCAAGAGTTCTGACCGGATCGACGCATCGCTCTCCTGCGGAGAGAAGAAATGACACACCCTGACCCAATTAAAGGAGAAATGACGCATGGTCTTGCTCATGAGTGAAATCGACGCATCGTAAGCCCTTTTTGATGCACACTCACCCGTGTTGGGTTATTTTTGATGCACCCAAGGTATATTTTTACGCTAACAGCGTTACTGTGTGTTTAAAACTACATGGAAACTCTTTTTGATTTTTAATTGATAACTTGACTTGTGTATTGTGGATTTTTGTAGTTTTGGTCTTGTTTTGTTTAGATAAATATTCTCTGTTTTTCCAAACCTGTGTTGTGTCATCTTATAGTGTTTTCATAAAGTTACTGTGTGTGTTGGTTCAAATATTTTACACCTAGCACTCTGAAGCTAAGCCTACTGCTCGTGCCAAGCTACCAAGGGGGTAAGGAGGGGTTAGCTTAGGGTGATTCTCTTTTACCCTGACTAGAGTGAGGGTCCTTGCTTGGACAGGGGATAACCTGACTGCCAACCAAAGATCCCATTCTAACATTGGTGATCAGCAGTTGGGATTGTACTTGTATTTGTACTTGACGTACAGTAATTAAGTGTACACTACTGTTTTGAGTGCAGACCACTACATGGCTACATACTGCTTGTCTTGTGATCCTTGATTTTTCTATTTTGCTTGGATTTTTCCCTACATCTATTTTTGTGGTAATTTTTGATTGACTTCTGAACTTCATTTGGAACTTGTTTTCTGCTTTTTGGAACTTTGCACTTTTGTTGACTTTTAATCATGTTCCAATCCGGAGATGCATCAGTTGGAGCTGCTTTTGACCTGGATAAATTGGAAAGCTATACCAAGGCTCAGTTGAAGCAGTTCTGTAAAAGTGTTGACTGTCCCATTAAGAGCTCATCCAAGAAGGAGGAGCTGCAAAAGGCGCTGAGGGCCTGGGTGGCAGCCAAGAGCACTGAAAGGCACACAGAAGATGAGGAGGATGAGGATGAGGAAGGGCATTCCATACACAATGGTGTTGTGGGTGGACCTGTTATGTCCAGGGAGAGGGTCTCCAGGGCGGGTAGCAGTGTCTCATCTAAGGGTCTGACCCCTGAAGAATTGCAGGACAGACAGGCAGAGAGGGCGCACCAGAGGGAGTTGGAGAAAATGAGGATGGCCATTGAAGAGAAAAAGTTGTTGTTGGCTCATGAGCTCAGTTTGAGGGAGCTGGATCAGAGGAGCCAGTCTAGTAGGGATGTGGCAGCCACATCACAGTGCAGCCTGAAAGGTGGGTGCACATTCCTAAAGATCTTGTGAAGGATTATAAAAGGGAAGACAACATATACTTGTGGTTTAAGGGGTATGAGTCTCCTCTCCATGTGAATCTGGTCACTGAAGCTCATTGGGGGGGCGGTCTGTGGAAGCACTTTGAGGTAAAGGGGAGGGATAACCTGGCAGCCCTAGGGGATGCTCAGAATCTCACCTACTTTAGCATGAAGGATGCCCTACTCACAAGGTATAGTCTCACCCCTGAGCAGTACAAGGATAAGTTTAGATCCTACAAGAAGAAGGAATCGCAAACATGGTTGGAATGTGTTGGTTCTTATTGCAGGTCACTGGATGGTTGGGTGAAGGGCAGTAAGGTAACTACGTATGAGGCGCTTTACAATCTGATTGCTTGGGAGCACTTGTACAGTTTAAGTTTTCCAGAGCTGCGCCAGCACATGATTGACAGCAAGGTGACTGATCCCAGGAAGCTTGCACAGGAAGTGGACCGCTGGGAGATTACCAGGGTCCCAAAGAAGTATGGGGAGACCACGCCAAGGGTGGGCAGGGTCTCCCTCAGAAGAAAGGGGGGGGGTAAGGGTAAACAGGGGGAGTTCTCTAAAGGCCTCAAACTGATTCCCAGGGTAAGAATTCCCAACCCCCAAGTGAGAAGAAGTCATGGTTCTCCAAAGGGAAACCAGTGGCAGGTGGTCCCCCACGTAAATGGTATGCATGTGACCAGGTGGGTCATGTGAGGGGGGACCCCAAATGCCCCAAATGTATACCGGCACCCACTGGTGCCTCGTCCCAGGGTTTGGCCAGTGCAGCGCTTGGGGAGGAGTTGGTTCCAGGTCAGTGGGAGCCAGCTGAGATGACCCTTGTCTCACTAGGGGACAGTGAGATGGTCCAGAGAACCCTCGTGCCTGAGAACACTAGGAAGTACAGGCAGTGGGTGACCATCAATGGACAGAGGATGGAGGCTCTCAGAGACACAGGAGCCAGCGTGACTACAGTGAGGAGTCAGCTGGTGTCTGAAGAGCAGATTGATCCCTGGGTACTTCACCAAGTAGTTGCAGTGGACAACTCAGAGCGCCTGTGCAGAGTGGCGCAGGTTCCCTTTGAATAGGGGGGTTTCAGGTTCCTTAAAGGTAGCTGTGAGTCCAACCATGCATGTTGATTGTTTGCTAGGCAATGACCTGGAGGATTCCCCTTTCAAGGAGGTGGAACAGGTCTTACTTGGAGATGTTGGGTCTGCTTGGGTGGGTATGCGTATCCACCCTGTCAATGGCAGCTCCTCAGGGTAATCAAGAGCCCCTGGAGCCTGAAACAGTGGCCCAGGGGACCGCCAAGAAGAGGAAGGGCAGGGGGCATGGGAAACCAACCCAGAAGTTCTCACGGTCCGTGAGGAGGCGGAGCCTGAGGGTGACGCCCCGGAGCGTACAGGGGAACAGGTGGCTGAACTGGGGGAGGTCCCTAAGCTGTTGCAGTGGCAGCAGGAAGGGGGGGCCACCATGGAAGCATTCTGTGCAGCACAGAAGGCATGCCCTACTCTGGAAGGTTTGCGGCAACAGGCTGCAGACCAGGCGGCTTACAAGGAGCCAGGATCACACCTGATTTATTGGGAGGATGACCTCCTGTATAGCGAGCCTAAGGTTCATGAGCCTGGGTCTGCCCGCGTGCTGGTGGTACCACAGTGCTTCAGGGCCTTCCTACTGGGGTTTGCTCATGATGTGCCTGTAGCTGGACATTAGGGGCAGGACAAGACCTTTGAGAGGCTTGTCACCCATTTTTACTGGCCCCTAATGTGCAGGCACTCCGATGCACATTGCAGGTCTTGTCAGACTTGCCAGGCAAGTGGCAAGAGTGGGAGGGAAATGTAAGGCTCCCCTCCAACCTTTATCTGTGGTTAGTACTCTCTTTGAGAGGGTAGGTATTGACATTGTGGGGCCGCTGGACCCCAAGACAGCCTTGGGCAACAGGTTCATCCTGGTCTTGGTGGACCATGCCACCCGGTACCGGGAAGCCATTCCTCTGAGGTCAGTCACTTCCCCTGTGGTGGGTCGTGCACTGATGTTTTTTTTTACCCGTATGGGGTTCCCTAAGGAAGTGGTATCTGATAGGGGTACCAACTTCATATCAACGTATATGAAGTCTCTGTGAAAAGTGTGTGGGGTGACCTACAAGTTCATCACACCTTACCACCCCCAAAGTAATGGTCAGGTTGAGAGATTCAGCCGTACCTTGGAAGGCATGATTCAGGGCCTGTCAGAGCACTTGAGGCGGAAGTGGGACGTCCTCTTGCCATGCCTTCTGTTTGCCTACAGGGAGGTGCCTCAAAAGGGTCTTGGGTTTAGTCCCTATAAGCTCATCTATGGCCACCCTGTGAGGGTAATTGGACTGGGTCATTTGAGGTGGTGGAGCACAAGAGTGAAGTCACCTACCTGGTGGACTTGCAGTCTCCAAGGAACCCTTTAAGGGTCCTGCATGTCAACCGTCTCAAAACTCACTTTGAGCGGACTGAACTGTCCATGATCCTTGCAACAGATGACGGGGTGGAGGAGGAGAGTGAGCCTCTTCCTGACCTCCTGTCTGCAGGAGAAAAAGATGGGTCAGTGGAAGGAGTGATCCTCTCCCCCTCCCTGACTGAGGAGCAGCAGGGTGACTGTTGCCACGTGTTGGGACAGTTTGCTTCACTGTTTTCCCTGACCCCAGGAGTCACACACTTGTGCACACATGATGTGGACACTGGGGATAGTACACCTATTAAACAGAAAGTTTACAGGGTGACTGACAAGGTCAGGGCATGCTTTAAGGATGAAGTATCCAAAATGCTTACCCTAGGGTTTATTGAGCACTCCATCAGTCCTTAGGCCAGCCCAGTGGTATTGGTCCCAAAGGCTGCTGCACCTGGTGCCACTCCAGAACTCAGGTTCTGTGTGGACTACCGGGGACTCAATGCGGTCAGTAAGACTGACGCACACCCCATCCTCCGAGCTGATGAGCTCATTGATCGGTTAGGAGCTGCCAAGTACCTCAGTACCTTTGACTTAACATCTGGGTACTGGCAGATTGCCTTAACTGAGGGTGCCAAGGAGAGGTCAGCATTCTCTACCCCAGATGGACACTTTCAATTTAAAGTGATGCCATTTGGGATGAAGAATGCCCCTGCCACCTTTCAGAGGTTGGTCAATCAGGTGTTGGCTGGACTGGATGAGTTCAGTGCCGCCTACCTGGATGACATTGCTGTGTTTAGTTCCACATGGGAGGAACACCTACAACACCTCTGGAGAGGGTTAGAGGCCCTGCAAAAGGCAGGCCTCACTATTAAGGAGAGAAAGTGCCAAATAGGGCAGGGTTCTGTGGTGTACTTAGGACACCAGGTGGGGAGTGGCCAGGTGGCACTCCACAGCCTAAGATTGACACAATTCTGGCTTGGGAGCCTCCCAAGACCCAGATTGAAGTGAGAGCCTTCTTAGGTCTCACAGGATACTACAGGAGGTTTGTCAAGGGTTATGGTACCATTGTTGCCTCCTTGACTGAGTTGACATCGAAGAAGCAACCCAGGAAAGTGATCTGGACAGAGGCTTGCCAGAATGCTTGTTATACCCTGAAGGCCGCCATGTGCACAGCGCCTGTGCTGAAGGCAGCTGACTACTCCAAGGAGTTTGTTGTGCAAACAGACGCCTCAGAGCATGGTTTTGGAACAGTACCCTCACAGCTTAATGAAGAGGGCCTAGAACAACCCGTAGCCTTCATTAGCAGGAGGTTACTTCCCAGGGAACGTAGGTGGAGTGCCATAGAATGCGAAGCATTTGCTGTGGTCTGGGCGCTGAAGAAGCTGAGACCCTACTTGTTTGGGACTAACTTCCGAGTTCAGACTGACAACGGGCCCCTCAGATGGTTAATGCAGATGAGGGGTGAGAATCCAAAACTGTTGAGGTGGTCCATTTCCCTACAGGGGATGGACTTTACGGTGGAACACCGTCCTGGTACAGAGCACACCAATGCTGATGGTCTGTCCAGGTTCTTCCGCCTTAGTGATGAGAACTCCAATGAGGTTGGGTAGTTGCTCCCCACTTTCAGCTGGGGGGGGACACGTGTTAGACTTTTCATCCTTGCCGTGGTCTCCCTTAACGTTTTGCCTCTGTTTCCCAGGTTGTTGATGTGTGCTGGACTCTGATTTTGCTGTTTTTGTTACTCTGACCACTGCTAACCAGTGCTAAAGTGCAAGTGCTCCTTTACAAAATGTGTATGTAATTGGTTTATCCATGATTGGCATATTTGATTTATTGGTAACTCCGTAGTACAGTGCACTAGAGTTGCCCAGGGCCTGTAAATCAAATGCTACTAGTGGGCCTGCAGCACTGGTTGTGCCACCCACATACGTAGCTCTGTAATCATGTCTCAGACCTGCCACTTCAGTGTCTGTGTGCAGTTTCAACTGTAAATTCGACTTTGCAAGTGTACCCACTTGCCAGGCCTAAACCTTCCCTTTTCTTACATGTCAGACACCCCTAAGGTAGGCCTAGGTAGCCCCAAGGGCAGGGTGCAGTGTATGGTTAAGGAAGGACATATAGTAATGTGTTATATATGTCCTGATAGTGAAATATTGCTAAATTAGTTTTTCACTGTTGCAAGGCCTGTCCCTCTCATACGTTAACATGGGGGCTACCTTTAAATCTGATTAAAGTGTAGATTCCCTTTGGGAGCGGATGGACATGTGGAGTTTGGGGTCTCTGAGCTCACAATTTAAAAATACAACTTTTAATAAAGTTGATTTTAAGATTGTGTGTTTGAAAATGCCACTTTTAGAAAGTGAGCATTTTCTTGCTTATACCATTTCTGTGACTCTGCCTGTTTTTGGATTTCCTGTCTGGGTCAGTTTGACAGTTGGGCTGGTTGCACCTCACACTAGACAGTGACACAAAGGGAGCTGGAGTGTAGTCTGCATTTCCTGATGAGCCATCTGTGCTAGGAGGGAGGGGAGGAGTGGTCACTCACACCTGAAAGGGCTGTGCCTGCCCTCAGACAATGTAGCCTCTAGTCTACAACCCCCTGGTGAGTGTCTGGGACCTGGCCTGGGCAAGGCAGGATTTCACATTCAAGAGAGACTTTGCTTTGAAGTAGGCCTACTTCAAAGGAGAAATTGGGTATAAGAAGGGCACCCAAAACCACAGACTTTAGAACACATCTGGAAACCAAGAGGAACCTCTCCCTGGAGAAGAGCTGAAGAGCTGAGGAAGAAGAGCTGCCCTGCCTCTGACTGTGCTTTGTGGAGCTATCCTGCAGTTGCTGCTTCTGCCAGAGTAAGAGGGCAAAGACTGGACTTTGTGTGCCTTCCATCTTGTGAAGATCTTCAAGAGCTTGATTTAGAGCTTGCCTCCTGTTGTTTGAAGTCTCTGGGACAGCAAAGACTTCTCTCTGCCAGCACCTGGAGTCTCTGGAGAGACTCCTACTCTGTCCTGTGCTGCCCATCCAGTTCCTGGGACCCTGAAAGGAGAAGCTGGCAGCCTAAGAGGAAGAAATCCACGCACAGAACGCTGTGCGGGGAAAAGATCGACGCAACTCAGATCTGCAGCTGAAAAATCGACACGCCACCGGCTTTGCGGCTGAAAATCGACACTCGCCTGCAACGCGACCAGAAGATCGGTGCACGGAGCTGGAGAAATGATGCACAGCATCGCTGACGGAGGCTGGTGTGATCGCAACCCATGCTGCGTGGTTTTTGGATCATTGCGTGGCTGGATTTCCGACGCAAACACCACTGGCCGTGTAAAAACAAGGCAAGGCCTGCCCGGACCCGAGAGTGCTGACCGGATCGAAGCATCGCTCTCATGCGGAGAGAAGAAATGACGTGCCCCGAGCAGATGAAAGAAGAAACAATGCAAGGTCTCGCTCGTGAGTGAAATTGACGCATCGCAAGCCCTTTTTGACACACACTCGCCCGTGTTGGGTTATTTTTGACACACCCAAGGAACATTTTCACGCTAAGTACGTTAGTGTGTGTTTAAAACTACATGAAGACACTTTTTGCTTTTTAATTGATAATTTGACTTGTGTATTGTGGATTTTTGTTGTTTTGGTCTTGCTTTGTTTAGATAAATATTCTCTATTGTTCTAAACCTGTGTTGTGTCGTTTTGTAGTGTTTTCATTAAGTTACTCTGTGTGTTGGGACAAATACTTTACACCTAGCACTCTGAAGTTAAGCCTACTGCTTGTGCCAAGCTACCAAGGTGGTAAGCAGGGGTTAGATGAGGGTGATTCTCTTTTACCCTGACTAGAGTGAGGGTCCTTGCTTGGACAGGGGGTAACCTTACTGCCAACCAAAGACCCCATTTCTAACAGCCAGGGTATCAAGAACACAGCCAAGCACCTCAGCCAAACAGTCCACGGGCCCAGTTTCATCAGCACGTAGTCGTGGTGGAAAGGATTCCAGGCCACAAATACTGAAGGGGAAGGAGCCTGCAGTAGCCAGCAAAAAGGGAAAGGAGCCTGAACCAGCCATCAAAAAGGGGAAGTAGCCTGCACCAGCCGCCAAAAAGGGGAAGTAGCCTGCACCAGCAAGCAAAAAGGGGAAGGACCCTGCACCAGGTAGCAAAAAGGGGAGGGAGCCTGCACCAGCAGCTGTCATAGAGCCCCCTACTGCCAGCCGTGGTTGTGCAGCCATCAGTGAGTGCAGGGGCTGAGCAGGAGCCTCCCATAACCACCACCACAGTGCAGCCATCGGAGGGTGCAGGGGCTGAGCTGGAGCCTCCCACAACCACCACCATCACAGTGCAGCCATCAGAGGGTACGGGGCTGAGCTGGAGTCTCCCACAACCACCACCACCACAGTGCAGCCATCGGAGGATGCAGGGGCTAAGTAGGAGCCTCCCACTACCACCACCACCACCACAGTGCTTCCGTCACCGCCGGCGGACACCATGGGGGTCATTCTGACCCTGGCGGTAAATACCGCCAGGGCGGAGGTTGGCAGTAGCACCGCCAACAGGCTGGCGGTGCTCCGCCGGGCATTCTGACCGTGGCGGTACAGCCGCGGCCAGAAGCGGAAAGTCGGCGGTGTACCGCCGACTTTCCGCTGCCCATGGGAATCCGCCATGGCGGCGCAGCTTGCTGCGCCGCCATGGGGATTCTGACACCCCATACCGCCATCCTGTTCCTGGCGGTTCGCCCGCCAGGAACAGGATGGCGGTATGGGGTGTCGTGGGGCCCCTGGGGGCCCCTGCAGTGCCCATGCCAATGGCATGGGCACTGCAGGGGCCCCCGTAAGAGGGCCCCACAAAGAATTTCAGTGTCTGCTTTGCAGACACTGAAATTCGCGACGGGTGCAACTGCACCTGTCGCACCTTCCCACTCCGCCGGCTCCATTCTGAGCCGGCTTCCTCGTGGGAAGGGTGTTTCCCGCTGGGCTGGCGGGCGGACTTTCGGCGGTCACCCGCCAGCCCAGTGGGAAACCCAGAATGACCGCTGCGGTCTTTTGACCGCGGTACGGTCTTCTGGCGGTTCCCGCTTGGCGGGCGGCTACTGCCGCCCGCCAAGCTTAGAATCAGGGCCCATATGTTCCAACCTCCATAGGCTGCTGTGCGGCCTGCCCCCACCAGAACCAGTGGGCAAGACACCCACTCCAACAATTGTGGCCCATCACTCCCCAGGACCAAGCACAGGGCATGTTGCCCCCTCCAGAACCAGTGGGCAAGTCACCCACTCGAGAGACTGTGGCCCTGCACTCCCCAGGACCAAGCACAGGGCATGTTGCCCCCTCTAGAAGCAGTGGGCAAGTCATGTTGTCCCCTCCAGAACCAGTGGGCAAGTCACCCACTCAAGAAACTGTGACCTTGCACTCCCCAGGACAAAGCACAGGGCATGATGCCCCCTCCAAGACCAGTGGTCTTGTTTCCCCAACCGGCTGAGATGCCCCCGCCCCGTGAGGTGCCTGCTTATTTGCCAACTGAGGCCCCTGAAGTATTCTCTCCCTATTGGTGCAGGTAACGAGTGGGGCCTTGGACTTTACCCTGTGGCCATGTGGCCCCTGTGAATTGAGGACTGTGCAGTGTTCCTTTTTTGTACATTTATACATATCTGTTGCATTGCCAAATAGAATTATTAATTTTGATGTTGATCTTCTTACAATCACTTTAATCCACCACTTCATCTTGTAGGTTATTCTGTCGACCTTTAACCAATTCCTCAAAACATATTTTCTGAATACTTTGTAGCTATGTCATGCCGAGAGATACATACCACACAGGAGTGATGAAAAGGGCTATGTTTTGATTTCTGTTAAAGAATTTGGGTCTATATGTTTTATTCATTAATTGTAATAAACCAGTTGGTGATTTAATTCCCAGTAATGCAATCCCAAAAATTGCAATGCATTGTCAAATGTCGTGTTTCAAAAATGTTGCCCCTTGTTTTTATGTAGCTAAGATTTCAAAAAGTTCGTTTTTATTATAAGGCAAAAATAAAGTAAATAACTTAAAATGTAATTTGGCATACTACAATGCTCAACTTCATATTTTTTTTAAAAAATTGGTAAAGTGACACAGAACCTCCAATTTGTAGGAATGGCATTCATCTAAAACATTCCACAAATCATCAGTTCGTTCATCACAGAAATCAATTGCTCAGACCAATGGAGGATCGATAACTCTCAGAATATTTATTCTTCAGGGTCACATACTTCTGAGGTGAATTTCACATGTTTTATGTACTTCTGCATACTTATGGATCGATGCATTTCGAGGCCCCAGTGACCACTTTGGCAGAGGAAATCTACGCTATAGCATTGTACAGTTTGTCTTTCAAATTGCTGCCATGTTCTCAGTAGAAGTATCTGCAACATGCCACTGTTTCTGATCTCTCGTGCATAATCCTTTTACTCGTAGACAACTTCCGCAAACAAATCTATTTAAGCCTGCAGTTTGGTTATTTGTCAGTTCATCTTCTTAAATTCTGTTCCTTAATACCCACAATTTCCAGACTTTTTAGTATTGTTCGAGATCTTTCCTTACACTTTTATTTACTGTGACCTCTGGGTGTATTAATTTGTTAGGAAACCATAGCTAACTGGAATTATTTATCGCACATCGCAGTCGTGTTAATTAAAAAACTAGCTCTTAATACTTTTTCTAAAACGCCCATCGGGTGTCCAGTCCAGCATTCAACCTTTCAAGGGCACTGCTTTGTTTGTTGACATCAGCTGGGGTTTGAGAAGTGTTGTGATATCATTCCTTGGATTGTCCCTTTAAAGTAATTCCCGAGACAGATGACAAGCTATTAAATATCCTCGACCAAGCCACATGATCACAAACATCTCACACCCTTCAGTCATAGACCACTTTTTAGTTAAGTATTCATCAGTCAGTACAGATAGGTCAACATCCCTTTAATTTTAGTACTCATTTTTCTCCTGAAAATCCACCTCAGCTTGTGGGCAGACCTGCTCTTCTATGAATGTTAAAGATGTAAGATTAGCTCCCGGCTATTTTTGTGAACTCTGAGAAAATGAAAAATGGAACACAACACAAGGTAATCTGATCAGTTTCAGGCTTTAAATTACCATTTATCTAAAAGTCACCTTTCTTGCAAAACTAGTCTTTGTTGTTTCAGAGCAAAGAAGTAAAACAAAAATCCCGCAAAACCCAGTAAGGTTTTAAAAGCTCAGACCTTTCAATCCCTTCTCTATTCCAGAATAACTAGCCCACTAAGTCTTTGCGACGCCCAGTGTCTAACCTTTAATTAAATGCTTTTAGAAACGATTATATATTTATTCCGAATAATGCTACATATATCTTAATCCCACCCCAGAATGTTAAAGACAGGCAGAGACTAGGCAATAACATATACAGTGGTAACAATTTCTAAGGGGAGACATTTCTTCTTTGACTGTTGGGGATAATGGGGACAAAGATAGAACTAAGACTGAGAAAACAGTGGCCACGTTTTGTACATCGGCATATATTGAAAGGCTTTCAGAGTTGTTTGAACTTTGTAGTTGATGGGTGTGTAGTTTTGAAAGATTTGCATATTTAAAACTTTCTTTTGTGGCTCAGTGTACATACAAATGTGTATGTATGTTATGTTATGTGGATTTGTAACAGCTCACAATCACCCGTGACGCTACCCTGGTGCTGAGCAGGCATGTGTGCCTAGCCCTGCCTGTGGGAAGCTTAGTTAATTGAAAAGCCAGGTATTTATCTTCTTGCAAAGTTCAAGAAGAGATTAAGAGGCTGTGGTATGCAGTGAGAGGCTATTACACACTTAAGGAGTGATGTAAGAGACGCCTGTCCTCAGGCAGGCACCAGATGAGCATGTCAAATGCTGCAAAGAGGTCCAGGAGAATGAGGGCTGCTATGTCTTCTATGTCAAGGATCATGCTGAGGTCGTATGCCGGCAATGAGTGCTGTTTCTGTTCTGTGGTTGGGCCTGAATCAGGAGTAGGTAGCATCGAGGAGCCAGTGGTTGCTGAGGTGGTAGATGAGGTAACCACTAACTAATTTCTTTAAGACCTTTGTCAGGTATGATAGGTGGGATATCTGTCTGTAGTAGGAAAGAATAGTTGGGCCAGCTGATGTTTTCTTGAGCAGGGACATGTCTGTGGCATGTTTCCTTCCTTTCTGCATTTCTAACTGGATAGGAACTATCCAACTTCTATAGTTAGCAGCAAATGAATTGACTAGAGGTAGAGCAACAACATTTGACCCGAAGATCCAAGTTGAATCTTCAAGTTTGCTCTTTTATCTTCCTAACTCTAGTTTCTTAGAAACTTTATTATTTATTAAACTGAGTCCAGGTTTGCATCTTTCACCATCCTCTTGCTAACTATTTGATTTGTCCTTATTTACCAAAGCAACTATGATTCATTCTAACCCAAAGTTAAATTGGTTCCTGAAATAGTAACTTATTGCTTCAGACTGGCCCAACATGCTCATGACCGTGACTATTGGAGGCAGAGGTTAAGTGGGGAACCGGTAAGTTGTTGGAAGTACAAGACTCTTGATCGTCATGCTTTTTTCAAACAAGCATAATGGTGAGTAATTTTTGTAGGGTTGTAGTGTCCAGAGGCTCACACACATCACATGGCATGCTAGTCCGAGAGCTATTTCTCAGTTGCTAACTGACGGGCTGTATCATGTCACGGTGACAACCAGGCTGGCATCACTTTAATCTGTTGTACAATGCAAGCTATTTGAATGAATGTCAAAAAACTAATATTGATGGACTAAAATCCACTTTTCAACTTCTGACTGATAAATGTAGTAGTATTAATAAGAAACTAAAGATTCATGCTCAAGCAATTAACTAGAAAACGTCTTCAGGGTGAATGTGATGAAGGGCACATCACACTATGCTACCTGTTGCACAAAGAAGTGATGGCTGTTCCAGTAACAATGGTCAGAATGTTATTGTTTGTAGTCCCAAGATGGATGAGGTTTGTTTATCTTCACATAGAGCATGCCCAGGAGAGTATGCCATTAGTTTAGTGTATAGATCAGTTAGAGTAAGGTAATTGAGATACCTCCTTTCTCCTAAAAAGTCTCCCTGGGTTATGGGGAATGTAGTAAATAGATCATTCTTCACAGGTATGGTTCGCAACGTTTATTCAAATACCAGGAACTTTCACTCATGGTGCCTTCTTCATCTTTCAGCAGGCAACTTCTGATCAATGGAAGCCACCCTTCCATGAAAGAACATTAGAACACACAGAATTCTTTTGAGTCAGTACAATGCTGCAAAGGCTAACTACGCATTATAACATAGCCCTCTCCATTATAAAAACAAAGCGTACAATAATTAGAAGTTGGTTGAGAATGAGTAACGAGAAACACACAGAAAAGAATAAGGGAACACATAGTCATTAATGTATCTAGGAAAGGAGTACTAGAATATTATTTCATTAAAGGAATATGATGTATAGATGATAAAATTCAGAGATGTACTATAAAATCTGTATATACAACAGTAACAATAATAATTCATTGAACATAATCTTGCATGTACATAGGTGGTCTTCTTGGTCTTGGAATCCTACTGATACCAACACATATTCTAATGTTGGCACTATTGCCACCTTCAAGGAAATTGGCGATGTCACATGGTCTAACCACTTCCTCATTTCTCATTACCATGTAGCCTCTACTCTCTCTCCCAATACAATCTTCTCCCACTATGTACTCCTGAGCACCATATGTGGCCACTCTTGTCAAATTCCAGCTCTCACCATTTGTAAAAACTACTTGCCACTTAACTACTTCTTTTACTTTAAATGGACCTAAAAATGTACTCAAACCTTTTTTCACTTGTCCAGATTTGATTTTGGCCCAATTGCCTGGTGAACCGTAGTCCTGATGTGCTCTGTTTCCATTCTATCACACACAACACCCCTGCCTTTGATCACTTTGCGCATCCATGAGGGATTCAACTTGGAAATAACCTTTCTACCCCTCATCAAACAAAATGAGGTTTTCCTAGTGACTGTGTTCTCTTTTGTGTGATAAAACCACACTAAATCTGAAATCATTACTTTCACATCTAATCTGTTTGCTTAAGCTATTTGTAGAGCCTCCTTAATCATGCGATTAACTCTTTCCACAACTCAATTCGCACAAGGATTGTACAAAGCAGTACATGAATGTCATACCACAAGATAATAAAAAATCCTCTATCTGTGCAGATGTCAACTGTGTACTGGTGTTGGTAAAAAGAGCAACAGGAAATCTTTCTTCATGAAACATTTCACATTGTTCTTTTATAGTTGAAATGATTCTCAGCTAGAAATTTTACCATCAACAATTTGGAATGAACATCTACCATTCCCATAGAAAAATATTTTCCATGACCCACTTTCAACATGGGTCCTATGAAATCCATGCAGACAGTATGCTGTGCACTCCCTGGATCATTAATGCTGCCTTATTTAGACTACCTCAACTTTTAACCTCTTCTCACTTTCTTTACATGCAGAACAAAGTTCCACCCACTCTACTATTTCATTGTCCATTGTCGGCCACCAAAATTCCATCCTCAGTCTTTTCTTTGCAATCCTCTGTCCTAATGTGCAATATTGAAAAGTCTGTTTTTGTACCTCACTGGCCGGGGCAGATTTGTCACAATGCCGATTTGTCTCACCGCAGACTTATCTCAAGCTCATCTTGGATAAGACAAAGGTCCTTGTACTCAGCTCCACCCCTCGCCTGGGACAACTCCTGGTGGCCTGCCACCCTAGGAAACGCCCCCACCTCCACCCCCACAGACCACGCACACAATCTGGGCATCATCAGGGACTCAACACTCTCCATGACCCGTCAAGTCTATGCCGTCTCTTCTGCCAGCATCCACACCTTGCGGCTCCTTGAAAGATCTTCATGTCAATCCCCACTGAGACTAGAAGGATGGTCACCCACACCCTGGTCAGCAGCAAATTGAACTAGAGCAATGTACTCTACACTGGCATCACAAAGACACTAGAAGCAAGACTACAGAGAATCCAGAACACAGCAGCCAGGCTCATCCTGGATATCCCCCCCAACAGCCACATCTCTGGCATCTGGAAGACCTCCACTGTCTCTCGGTCGACAAACGTATCACCTTCAAGCTATTGACTCACACCTACAAGGCACTTCACAACATCGAACCAGACTACCTCAACCATCGCCTGACCTTCTACACTCCCGCCAGGCAACTCCGATCCTCCCATCTCGAACTCACCGCCATCCTGAGAATCAACAAAAGCACAGCTAAAGGAAGATCCTTCTCCTACCTCGCAGCCTGCACTTGGAATACACTTCCTCTTAACCTGAGACAGGCTGCATCACTGAAACAATTCAGGAAGGATCTCAAGACCTGGCTCTTTGAATGGTCAACATGCCCACCATAGTGCCTTGAGACTCCACGGGTGATAAGCCATGCTTTACAGGTACAGATTGATTGATTGAACACATGACCATTATCCCCTCCACTTTGAAGAGTTCATCAAAGGCTTTACTTTAGGGTCACACAATGCTGGGCAGCGTACTTTCTCTTCTCTCCCCTTCCTTAGCAAATCAATCACAATATTTAATACATTGTCATTATTTATAGCATCGGACCATTCAAGTTCACTCACCACTCCTTTGCGCCAGTCGACATCACCCACACTTCTACTGCTCCTTCCAGTTCACTGCGAACAACTTCTTTTCTATCAACACATTCCCAGTTTAGTGGTGAACATGAAAGACAATCAGCTTGGACATTTCTCCAACCAGGGATAAATTCAATGCTGTAGTTGTACTCTTGGAGACGTCAGGCTAATCTAGTTAATCTTGCTCAACCTTTCCCAGTTTTCTCTGGCGATAAAATTTTAAAAAGGGGTTTGTAATTAGGTCATAACATAACATGGCATCCCTATACATACGTACGAAAATACTCAACACCCCACATTTCTGCTAAAGCTTCTCTCTCAATGACAGTATAGTGTTGTATGGTACTTGTCAAGGTGTGCGAGGCAAAAGCAACAGTCTTTTCTTTGGAGCCATGCACCTGGGACAGCGTGTTGTAAATAAATTGTACTTCACAGGTATGGTTTGCAGCCACCAGGAACTCTCACACGCGGTGCCCTCTTCACCAGTCAGTAGGCAACAGGTGATGAATGGAACCCATGCTAAGTAACCTTCCATGAGAGAATGTTACAACACACAGAATTCCTGTGAGCCAATGTATTGCTGCAAAGGATAACTATGTTTTATATCAAAGTCCATTAAGCATGGCGTTTTCCTTGAAGCAATGTCTTGCAGCAGAAATTAACTTGTTTCTCTGTTCCTTTGGCTTCTGTTCACATAATTGCACTGCTGAATCACATACAGTGAAACAAACTTCTTGTGAATGTTTCTATGGACTTTACAGATCACTCGATGGACAGGTTTGTGCGTTTGCTGGATTAGAGCTGACATTATATGGATCTGTGATTATTGAAAATAGCATTAGGTTACAGGTGACTTCCTGCTGCTTTGCTCACCCTAGCAGTACTCTTTATAGTGTAGTATTTATGTATCATGGAAGGTTCTTGGTAATTACGAATTTTCCCTTCTTCCTGGGTGGATCGGAGTGTCACCCACTATGAGAAAGCTTTCTCGGGTAGTAGTCAAGCACCCAATGGGTGAATGCCATGTTCTTTTGGTTCCCATAGGTCTGTGCCCGACAATAGTTGTTGTCATTCTGATTTTGGCCCGCTTGGATGGTGTTATGTTCTTACTTGTGCAGAAAAACAGAGGGGCATATTTATACTCCGTTTGCGCCGAATTTGCGTCGTTTTTTTCGACGCAAATTCGACGCAAAACTAACTCCATATTTATACTTTGGCGTTAGACGCGTCTAGCGCCAAAGTTCATGGAGTTAGCGTCATTTTTTTGCGTGAACACCTTCCTTGCGTTAATGATATGCAAGGTAGGCGTTCCCGTCTTAAAAAATGACTCCGATGCATATGCGTCGTATTTATACTCCCGGGCAAAAATGACGCCCGGGAGTGGGCGGGTCTAAAAAACCTGCATTAGCGCCGGATTTTAGCGCCTGGGTCAGGCAGGCGTTAAGGGACCTGTGGGCTCAGAATGAGCCCAGAGGTGCCCTCCCCTGCCCCCAGGGACACCCCCTGCCACCCTTGGCCACCCCAGGAGGACACCCAAGGATGGAGGGACCCACCCCAGGGACATTAAGGTAAGTCCAGATAAGTATTTTTTTAAATTTTTTTGGGTGGCATAGGGGGGCCTGATTTGTGCCCCCCTACATGCCACTATGCCCAATGACCATGCCCAGGAGACAGAAGTCCCCTGGGCATGGCCATTGGGCAAGGGGGCATGACTCCTGTCTTTGCTAAGACAGGAGTCATTTCAATGGGGGATGGGCGTCGTAAAAAAATGGCGCAAATCGGGTTGTGGCGATTTTTTTGCCTCAGCCTGACTTGCACCATTTGTGGACGCCCATACGCCATTTTCCCCCTACGCCGGCGCTGCCTGTTGTACGTCGTTTTTTTTAACGCACACCAGACAGCGCCGGCGGCTAACGCCGGCTAACGTCATTCAATAAATACGGCGCCCGCATGGCGCTTCAGAATGGCGTTAGCCGGCGCTAATTTTTTGGGCGCAAAACTGCGTTAGCGCAGTTTTGCGTCAAAAAGTATAAATATGGGCCAGAGTACATGGAAACAGCTATGGAGGCTAGATCATACTTTACTACGTTGCCCTCTTTGTTAAGTTTGTTCTTCTGCTCCTGAGTGTGCTTGTTTCCACCATTCTGTCCTTGAAATGTCCGACTCCTCTAAACTCTTCCTGTCCAGTCCTTGTGTCCTGGCTGTTGACCTGGAAGGATTCTGTACTGCAAGCTCCTAGTGTCCTCCTCGTGACATGGGCTAGAGATGGTTGTGGGTTGTTGAATGTAGCATGTAACAATGACACATTACAGTGTGCACCATTATGGCCTCCATCCCTTGTACATAATGATGCCTTCATCTTCTCTGTTCTCATCCTGGATGAGCCATCTCTGTTTCGGCATGAGTCAAATGGTCTAGTGCATCAGCATGAAGGAGAAAGCAGTATTCTTCAACAATCTCCAAAGGTCTTTAAGAATAGCCTAAGGGCACGATTTTTGTGAAACCGGTTAAGCTGGTTGCTTGGTGAATGGACTGAAGTGAATACATTTGTATTGTAGCGTAGCTGGATTAAATATGTATTTCTTTGGTCATGCCCTCTCTTACCTCGTGAAATAGCATACTCTAGGTTGCTTGTGAGGTTCCTATTCTTAGTGACATTCGTCACTTGAAAGAACCACATTCATGATGGGTGAGTAGCAGCGGTACCAGTTAAAAGGAAGGTCACTGCTCTGAATGCCAGGGTGTTTTGTGGTCTTCAGTGCTGATATATATTTCTGTGTTGCCTTCATGTGGGTTGAGATGTTAACTAATTCATCCGCCAAAATTGTGGACAGGCAAACGCCATATTTAGAGATCACCATTGGCCCAGCAGTAATATCTGTGCAATCACAGGAGCCACTGCCACAGCAGCTCCTGTGAAGGCTCTTCAGATGGACGTTCACCAAACTTCTTTTTGTTTTTGAAACATAAATTACTAGTGACCCTGACACTCTGGGTGTTTTCTCTCTGGGTGCTGGATGTCAATAGTATTTTTTAAATGTTTGGGACCCACAGACTTCACCTGGAGAATCCAAACAGGAAAAAAAAAATCAGACCTTCCTCTTTAAATTGGGTGGATGGGCTGATGTTCATAATAATCTGAGGGTTTGACAGCCATGTTTGTCTCAGAGTACCCAGTCTGCCAAACTCCAAATAGGGCCCTTCGTGTTTACAGTATCCAAGACATGTCCTCTTGAGTGGTTTCAAATGGGGCACTCTCTGCCACTTACAGTAGAGTAAAGCACACAAACGTGAACGTCTGTGCATGGAACATGAATGTCTATGCATGAAAATGAATGAGTAGCCCCTTCACTTCGAGGTCAAGCATACTGTTCCCCAGCTGCAGGCTGATAGGCTAGAGGCACTGCTGTCTCTGCCTCACTCCTAGAACCCCGAGTTTGATCCTGCGGCCTGGGTGATAGCTGCCTATTCCTTGCAAGGTCACCTGGGATTGGTGTTTTCTTCTACCTGCAAGGTCACCTGTTTTTCTGTACTCTTTGTGTTTTGTATTATTGTGCCTTGGTGTTCAAGTGCTCAGCCCTTAATTGTTAACTGTTCTTGTTTTCCCTGCTGTTGCCCGAATTTTACAAATTTGTTACTGTGCCCCTGCCTGCATTTGTAAGTCCATAATTGTAACTGTTATCTGTAATCACTTATCTGTATTGTTTTTCTGCCTGCTTCTCACTGCTGTCCATTCCTTCCGTTTCCGCCCGCCCTCCCACCTCCAATCTCTTGCCTCCCTGCCAGCCCCTCCCACCTCCAAGGACTACTTTTGGAGGCCGCTGTGAGGCCACGCCACTGGCAAAAGGCAAATCTGTCTGCACCCGTCCGCATTTGGACCATGTCTAACGCCAGGAAACCTGGCCGTCCGCATCTGGACCATGTCTAAAGCCAGGAACCCTGGCTGTCTGCCCACCCACCGATACTTCACTTCTGAGCTCCATGCCCTGGACTCCAGACACCACAATGACAACTGCTACATCACCTCACCCTATTAACTGATGGACCCTTTTTCTGCCAATGCTGCCGCTTCACCTGCAACATGGCACCGCCTACCCACATAGGACCAATTTCAGTGCATTCTGCTAAATGCACTGTCCTTTTGCAAACACACCACGGAAATCAGGGATAACAATCAACACCCTCTCCACCAACGTGATCTTCATCACTGAGACCTGGCTCAACCCCTCCTCAACCCCCAACATCTCCACCGCAATGCCTGTGGGCTGCAAGATGATACACCGAGACAGCACAAATAAACCCGGGGGAGGCATCACCATCATTGACAAGGAAAGTATCTGTTGCATCACCACTGAAAACGAATCCACACCCATCATGGAACACCTCAATTTCCAACTCCCAAACCATGCCAAGACTACCATCAAAGGCACCGTCACCTACAGACCCCCTGACCTCGTCCCGCTTTCTTTAATGCCACCTCCAACTTCACTGTCCCCTTGACTGTCAACTCCAAACACTACATACTATTCGGTGACCTCAACTTCCACCTCGATGCCCCCAACAACACCACCTCTACCAATCTCCTGGACAGCATGAACAACATCGGCCTCACCCAACTGGTCACTGACCCCACACAAAGCGCAGGACACACCCTGGGTCCGAGCTTCACATCCATTGACAGTCAAGTACAGCCACATCACCAAACTCACCTGGAGTGACCACACCATGGTCCACTTCACCATCACAAGCTCCCAGGACACCACCACCAAACCCACTGACCCTCTCCTCGCAGCTGGGAGAAAGTGCCCAAAACCCAGTGGACACAAGCCCTCAACACCATCCATCCTGAAGCCACGTCAGACCTAGAGCTGGCAGTCCAGAACTTCTCCAACTGGATCACCAAATGCACTGATTCAGTTGTCCCTATTAAGCCAGGCAAAATCAAAAAAGCCTCAAGACAAGCCAGCTGGTATACCACAGAACTCAGAATGATCAAGCACAACTGCAGACGACTAGCGAAGCAACGGTGTACCACAAAAAAGCGTCCCAACCGAACTGCCTACAAATCAACCCTCAACAAATACCACCAGCGCATCAAGGAAACCAAAAGAGCAGCCCACACAAACCGCATTGAAACAAGTGCAAACCATACGAAGGAACTCTTCAAAATAATCATGGAATTCTCCTTCCCTTCTGCCACCGAGAACATCATTTGGTCTGCAACACCTTGTCGGACTACTTCCACAACAAGATAGAGACCATCTACAACAACTTTGGCCCCCCCAAACCTCCATTCTCAATGTCAACAACTCTGATCCATCCTCGTACACCAGCCACACAATCACCACTTGGGCCCTGCTTGCCACGCAGACCACTTCAGCTGTCTTGTCCTCCATCTACTCCAGAGCACCCATCCACCCCTTCACCTACCACATTTTCCAACCTTGGAACTAAGGAAATCAGGGCAGAGCTCACCAAACTCCTCAACGCTTTCATCTCCACGATGACGTTCCTTGACAAATGGAAACACGGAGAGATCAGACCCCTCCTGAAGAAACCTGAAGAAACCCTCCACCGACCCCTGCGAGCTCAAGAGCTACCATCCCATTGCACTACTCCTATACCCCACCAAAGTCCTTGAGAAGGCCATCAACCACCAGCTTACTGAACACCTAGAGAAAATCAGCCTGCTTGATTCCTCCCAATCCAACTTCTGAGCCAACCACGGCACTGAGACCACCCTGATCACAGCCACCGATGAAATCAGAACCCACCTTCACTGCGGGAAGGCACCAGCCCTGATTGTCCATGAACTTTCAGCAGCTTTTGACACCATATATCACTACACACTTATCGACAGATTCAACAACATCGGCATTCAGGGGAACGCCCTCAAGTGGATCGTATCCTTCCACACGGGACGAACACAGAGAATCCGCCTGACATCCTTCACCTCCAAACCAAAGAGCATCAACTGCAGTGTACCCCAAGGATAGTCCCTCATCCCCAACGTATTCAACACTTTCATGACACCCCTCACAGACATTGTTAGAACTCACGGACTTAGCATCATATCCTATGCAGATGACACACAACTCATCCTCTCGCTCACAGAAGACCGCTCCCCCACCACCAGAACAAATGTCTGCAACACCATGACCAGTGTCACCGACTGGATGAGAGCCAACTGCCTGAAATTCAGTTCGGACAAGGTGGAAGTACTGTTCTTTGGGAAAAACACCTCCCCATGGGACCACAGGTGGTGGCTCTCTGAGCTCGCACCCACACCAACACGTCACACCCCCAACCTCAGCATCATTCTATGACAAATAGAAAAGCATTTGTTAAAACACTCCCCTTCTTGGACTATTTTTTGACTGTGCCTTCTTTGAGCCAATAGTGTACTATTTTCAGGCACATTTGTTACAGCAGTGAATTTTGTGTGCAATGTGTGTTCGTGGTTGCATGCACCTGACATGTTTTCCCCTGTGGATCAACAGGAATACGCAGCAATGCATTGTGGGTCCTTTCCTAAGCAGACACAATAGTTTTATCATAGCATTGATGCAGTATAATCTGCTCACTGCCCTGCAGTAAAATTTGTTTTTTTGGTGCAACATCCTCTTCTTGGAAATTAATGCTACTGCTCAGTTTCTTGGCCTATTCCAGTGCTATCACATAACGTTTTCCTTTCCTTCTACACACTCAAGGGTTTTATTTTCTCCATTCTGCTCTTCATTTACCATTTTAAGAGCACAGTTCTTATTCTAGTTCATAAACCTCGGAGGCCTCCCCTCTAATTTTTGGGTACCTTAATAATTACTGGTCTGTGCATATACAATACAGATTCAGTGATTTAAGCCGGTGACGTTTTTGATACCTTGGTCACAGAATAGTATTGGAAATATCTCTTATTTGCATCTCTGTGAAACGACGGAAGCTTAGTAGCAAGTACTGTGTAAAAGCACACTTTTGAAGTTACTAACAAGCAATAATGAAATCTTTTAACGTCCAGCAGTTCTACAATGATTGAAGCTGATAACGCGTCCCACCTTTAATAATTTACATACACGGGGACTCGTTTTAGGCCAATGAACCTTTTGACCCTGATTGGAGACTCCTTAGGACGAGATATCTATTCAGCATTTGAATCAATAAATCAATAACCACATCAATATTCTCAATAACAAATCAATCAAATTAGTTACTGACATTAATAAGAATCAAGACACACCATGACCTTTCAGCCATGAATAAGCACACAAATCTAGTAAGATTTAGGATATTTATTCCCTATTTGTTACACTCTGCTAGCAAGTTCATTAGTCTCAATACCAGTAAACACATCAACAATATTACAATATGGCAAGTTGAATATGACTTTATCAAAGCAAAAATCATGAACATTAGAACATAACACAACATCAACATGAAGCAAATTTAGCAGAGTATCATTAGCACATTATTCAACAAAGGAAAGATTCAGGCCCTCATTCCGACCCTGGCGGTTTCAAACCGCCAAGGTGGAGGGCAGAGGAAGCACCGCCAACAGGCTGGCGGTGCTTCCCGGGCTATTCTGACCGCGGCGGTAAAGCCGCGGTCAGAAAAGGGGAACAGGCGGTTTCCTGCCGGTTTTCCCCTGGCCCAGGGAATCCTCCATGGCGGCGCTGCTTGCAGCGCCGCCATGGGGATTCCGACCCCCTTCCCGCCAGCCTGTTGAGGCTTGCGGGAACGGGTGTCGTGGGGCCCCCTAACAGGGCCCCTCAAGCAGACAGTGAAAATAGCGACGGGTGCTACTGCACCTGTCGCACCCCTGCAAATCCGCCGGCTCCATTCAGAGCCGGCTTCCTCTTTGCAGGGGCTTTCCCGCTGGGCCGGCGGGCGATCTTCTGGAGATCGCCCGCCGGCCCAGCGGGAAAGTTAAAATGACCACCGCGGTCATTTGACCGCGGTGCGGTCTTTGGGCGGTTTCCGCCCGGCGGGTCGGAATGACCCCCTCAGTCATTTGTCTATTTGCACCCAGTATTTAGTGAACTCCTTAACTAACCTCTAATTAGCATTTGCATGTTGGGCTTCATGCAAAACTATTTAGCAACACAAATTTAGAAAAGATCTAACTATGGCCTCTATCAAAAGAGCAGTTGGTACCTAGAAAGAAAAGGCAAACAGACAATTACAATTCATTATCATATAGTTAACCTCCGTAATGGGTCAGCATACAGAGTCAGTCTTCATCCTCAGGACATCAATCGATTCGCCATCGGCCAGGATAAGCAGCAAAGTCTCAGCAAGGTAGGACAATAGGCTCTTCCCTCTTAAGGAGGAGAAGTAAGTATCGGGCAAGGCAAGAAAGGTGAGGATGGTTTGAAGAATCAAACAGCAAAGTCTTAAGGCAGAATATCAAAGTAACAGCATGAATGGCTCAGTAAAAGGCGCGTAATGGCTGATTTCTCCTTGTGTCATGGTGTTATATTAATCCTGTCGAACAAGCCTCTAATTTCAAATTGGGCAATATTTGGTGCATCGTTATCTCTGTCCAATGATCCATCATACACCTTACTAAAACTTTCACTTAATACAGTTCTCACATAGTTTATTGGGTCCTGTGATTGACGTCTTCAACGGGTATAATGTCAGGTAAAAGAAGTTACACTTGTCGCTCCAGTCAGTAGCTCCATTGTCTTCTCCCAGTACAGGCGACCTTGCACCTGTTGCGAATTACACTGTTGCATTTAACAAGAATGTCTCCTTGAGCAAGTCGGGGTGAGAAAGAATTTACTACGGTTACACACACATCTCTAGCTTCTGGAAAAGTACAGTTTTATGTCCTTCAGGAAGACAGCACATTGCATGTTGGAATACACATTTAATATGGAACCAGGCAACTAGGCCCAGACCCTTGCTAACTAAGGCCTAGTGATTAATTTGGCAAAATGTTAACATATAACTCTTAATGCTAATACAAAATCATACATTAGTACATTATTATCATCATCATCAGTCAATTTAATTAATCATCGTATACATTGGTAGCCACTCCCCGTGGGCACATTTCAAACGCGTACATTAGTAGCACCTTAATACATTTTCAATGCAGTTTCATTATACATTATTTTGTAAGCATTCTATGTTAATATTGAATATAAAAGCTACACTCCAACAATCCCTCCTCTGATGACTCTTGTCATCACACAAATCTTCCCTTCACAATTTATTCATCTCCTTAGTTCTTTCATCTCAATCTCTTCCCTTGATTTTGCCTTTTCATATTTTGCTCTGAAGAATTTTTCCCTTTTATTTTCTTCCTTCCTTGCATTACGTTTTGCCAATTTTACTCTAATTCTTTTACTAATTTTGCATGATAACCATAGCCCAAATAAACAAGCGAAAACAATCTCTATTCCCTGTATTATTTTTTCCCAATATCCCATGCCAAATATTACTAAACCAGCTTCCTACTTTAGCAAGTCCCTTTCCAACCTTTTCCCAAACTCCTGGCTCCTTCAATTCCTTCAACTCTGCACTATCTCTTGTTAGGTTAGTAAGCATACTTCTAATCTCATTACTATTACCAGGTATGTAGGCACAGCAGTGACGCTCATTAAGCATCTTACAGACTCCGGCATTTTTCACTAAAAGAACGTCTAAAGCAAGCCTGTTTGAAGAGTCATAGCCGCTCCGCAGCAAGTTCAGTATCCATCAGGAGTATAGCTCCTGTAAAATTTGTCAGCATGTTATCCACAATAGTAGACAACTTTCGTATCTTTATGGAGTTCAAGATAACTCCCACTGAAGGAGTTATTTCTCCAAATATGTCTCCTACTACACCAGCAGCAGTCTCTCTCTTTTGTCTAGTACAATGTAATTCAGGCACTTTCGGGGACTTCTTTAAGTCCTCTAGCTGATATATCTTTGGGAAAACTATCCCCAAATAACATGTCCCATACCATCCCTTTGGAAGACAGTAATAAGCATTAAGTCCACATATATAAAGGACCCCAGGGATCGCTGGATCCTGTCCATTTAACATGAACATCCACTTACTCTGAAACAAAAACACATGCTTACATTCACTCGTTCCCACAAACACATTGTCATAATATGACTTAGGTCGTGTTATGCAAAGCTTACCTACGTGTAGTGCATCTAAAGCTAATTTCCCTTGCTCCCTAACTCCACTGTAACTCCCACTATTAATAAAGGATTGTTGCTGCAAGCCTTTATCTAGTTTCCCCTTCAGAACCCCCCTTCTATCTTCAGTGTGATCTAGAAAGCTTTTCTCTACAGGGGTAAGCAAGCAAGTCAAATTATTGCGGTGTGCATAAGATGTACTAATTGTTACTGTTGCTTCAAAGAACCCTTTGACCAACTTTATGGCATAACATTTAGCTACGCTATTCAAATCTTCTATGATAGGCACATAAGAGAACACAAGGCCGTGGTTGGAATAGAAATACTGCACCTCTTCTTGGTTATAGAAATGTGTTAGCAGCAAACTACAGCTTATCCCATAGGTTAGGGGCAAACTATGATAGGTAACTCCCTCTTGTACTGAAACAGGAATCTGCGTACACACATAACAAGCCTTCGCATCCATAGTATCAACATACTCACTCAGCAAGCGAAAGAAAACATTAGTAGATAATTCTCCCTTTGTGTTAGTGTCTTCGTGCAAATACTTCGTATCTTGCTCAAACCTCTCCCATGGTGTTAAAGTAGCAGTCTCAGGAATTGTAGCACTGTTAGTTTCATTCTCATCTACCAATCGCATTTCCATAAACAAAGCTATAATGAATATCACACATACAACACCCAAAGCAACACCCACATATTTACAACGCCTACTTCCCCCATTTTCATCTCCCGTGCTAGGCATGATCTGTAAAGAATCAGAAAGTAAAGTGCTATAAGTGTAAACAACAACTGAGGATGGTTAGAGCCTCCTTTCTTCAGCAAAGCTAAGCGAAGTCTTTCTTCAGCAAATATTTACTGCTTTTCTCATTCACTCCCAGGATCCTTGTCAATTCAGGTTAGCAGCTTGTCAACATCGGTTCTCAAAAGTCAATTCAGGTTAACAGTGTCACATCCGGTAATTCATCAATTTCTTGTCTCAGGTTTCTTTAACTCAATTTCTTTTCATTTGCACAGTCTTTTCTCCGGCCAGATTTAGGTGCCAAAGTACTGACCTGGAACTTCTTGATCAAAACAGAATGCCAACAACTCTTGTTGCCACTCAGCTGACGTTGCATACTCCTTTCAGGACCTGCGTATCTTCTGTTTGCTATTCTCTTTCGTTTCAACTTGCGATCACCTTGCAATTCTCCTTCACTCAGGTCTTCTTTCCTTGTGGTATCGACCTCTTCCTCAATTGTCCCATCAACAACCACCTTTCCTTTTGTCACTTGCGATTCTGGCCACTTACCTCCTTTCAGTGTCTCTCTGGCCTTTGATTTCCCTTGTGGAAACTCGTTGCCCTCCTCTGTTTCTGTGGTGTTTCCTCTTGATGGACCTGCAAATGGCTCAGGAGGAGTCTGGACACTCCAACTCTATTCCGCCTCAACTCCTTCGCCTTCTGGGTCTGTCAGGGGCTCAACTTCAATACCACATCCGTCTGCTTCTGGGAGGACCTCTCTCTGGGTCGGACCTCCTGGCGCCTCAGTTGAGATAGGCTCACCGTCACCCCTCTGGATCTCGTTTACTGTTTGAGTGACCAAGCCATCCTCAACGTCTGTCTCAGTTCCCCTTTGATTACTCTCCGGCCCTGAGACCTTCTTTTCTTTAGCTGTTATTTTCGACAATTCAATTTCCTCATCAGTTGGACAAGTCACTTTCTTTGTGTGACTGGCATGGATCCAGTTTGGAATTCCCGCACACTTCACAGCAGTAGTAGTTGTCAGTATTACTTAATATGGCCCCTTCCAACGTGGCTCCAAACACGACTTCCTCACGTGTTTCTTGACAACAACCCAGTCACCAGCTTTCAGGTTGTGACCTGGATCATTTATCGGTGGCAGTGTGGTTGCTTTCACTTGGTGAGAGAAAGAGCGGACAACGTCAGCCAGACCCTTGCAGTAGTCCAACACCATATCATCCGTGATATTCACAAGAGCATTTGCAGGTACTGCGGGCAGTCTCATAGCTCGGCCCATAAGAATCTCATGAGGAGACAGTCCCATTTTCTTGTTGAGTGTATTTCTAATTGGCATTAGCACCAAAGGCAATGCATCAGGCCATTTCAAATTTGTGGCAGCACACATCTTTGCCATTCTCAACTTCAAGGTACCATTCATCTTCTCCACTAAACCGGAGGCTTCAGGACGGTAACTACAATGCATCTTCTGTTCAATGCTGCCCACAATAGCTTAACCACCTCATTGTTGAAGTGACTTCCTCTATCTGATTCTAAAGAGATCGGAAACCCGAAACGTGGTATCAATTCCCTAAGCAGCAACTTTGCTACAGTGAGGCTGTCATTTCTACGTCTGGGGTATGCTTCAATCCAGTGACTAAAGATACACACAATCACCAACAGGTATCTCAAACCTCCACAAACAGGAATCTCGATAAAATCCAATTGCATTCTGCTAAATGGGCCTCCTGCTCTCCCAATGTGGCTCAAATTCACCACTGTCCCTTTCCCCGCATTCATCTGCTGACAGATGACACACCTGTGACAAATCACTTCTGCAGCTTGTCAGAATTTCGGGTTAAACCAGTCAATTTTGAACAACCTGATCACGGCATCTCTCCCAATATGTGCTTGCCCATGGTAAAACCTCGCGAACTGTGACAAAAGACTGTTCGGCAAAACCATTTTCCCTTCATCTGAAACCCACAAATCATCTGGTCTTTGTACACATTGCATCTTAGGCCAAGAGCGCTTCTAATCTCTGCTGGCATGACCCTGTAACAATTTCAGTTCTTCCAATGTGTCAACCACCCTCAATGCGTAACCTGTGCATGTCTCATTTTCTGTTTCAGGTAACAATTCCCACTGATCCTTGAACGATATACAGTTCAGTGCGCAAAACCTTGTGACTTGATGCGCATATCCATTTCCCATTTAAAAAGTCTTGTGATTTCACATGAGCGCTGCATTTTACTACAGCAATTTCATAAGGTAACTGAATCGCGTGCAACAACTCTTTATTTCTTTCACCATTTTTCACTGGAGAACCAGAAGAGGTCAGAAAACCCCTCTGTGACCATAGTTGGCCAAAATCATGGACAATTCCAAATCCATACCTGCTGTCAGTATAGTTACTTTCAGTTTGTCAGCGGCATGACATGCCCTAGTAAGAGCAACTAATTCAGCCACTTGAGCAGAGTATACTCTTTCAAGCCAAGATGCTTCTAGGATACCAGTGATTGTACACACAGCGTATCCAGCTCTTAGTACTCCTACTGAGTCTCTGAGACATGAGTCATCGACAAAGATAATGTAGTCATTCTCTTCCAATTGGGTATCTTTAATGTGAGGTCTCAGTTTGGTGCACAGTTCTGTTACCTCAAAACAATCATGTTCTACCTCCTAAGCATCATCAACCTCTGTATTCTCATGTGGAAGCAAAGTTGCCAGGTTCAGCATTGTACATCTTTTCAGTGACACATTTGGTGACCCCAATATGATCGTTTCATATTTCGTCAATCTGGCATTTGTCATGTGCTGGGTTTTTGTTTGGGTCAGTAAAATTTCAACTGAATGTGGGACCATAACTGTTAAAGGATGTCCCATCACTATGCCTTCACATTGTGTAAGACTTTCACCAACTGCTGCTACTGCGCGCAGACAACCCAGTAAGGCTGCTGTGACTGGGTCCATAGTAGCTGAAAAATATGCTACTGGTCGCTTAGCAACCTCCATGGGCCTGTGTCAGGACAGACAAGGAACAAGCATCACGTTCATGACAAAACAGGACAAAAGGCTTCGTGTAATCAGGCATACCTAAAGCTGGAGCCCTGCACATACACTCCCTGAGCTCAATGAACGCCTTCATCTCTTTCTCAGACATAGTTATGGTATCTGGGCCATCCTTAACCTCCTTAACAGTCAGTCTCACCAATGGCTTGGAGATAACTGAGAAATTCGGGATCCACTGATGACAGTAGCCCACCATTCCCAGAAACATCCTAACGTCTCTCCTAGATTTCGGGGGATTCATCTGCAATATGGCAGTCACTCTTTCCTTCGATATTTTCCTCGACCCCTTCTCAATTAGATGACCTAAGTATTTCACTTCTTTCTGACAGTACTGCAGCTTCTTTGGGGACACTTTATGCCCATTCTTTCCCAAATGGTTCAGTAAGGCAATAGTATCTTGCTTGCAATCATCTCTAGTTTTGGAGGCAATCAACAAATCATCAATGTACTGTACTAGAGTTGATTGAAAAGGCAATTCCAATGACTCCAAATCCTTCTTCGATATCTGATTGAAGATGGAAGGCGATTCCGAAAACCCTTGAGGAATTCGACACCAACTGTAAACCTTGTCCAGGAATTTAAAACTGAAGAGAAATTGGCTGTCCTCATGAAGAGGCACAGAAAAGAACGCTTGAGATAAGTCCACGACTGTGAACCACTCTCCATCACATGGGACTTGAAACATAATCACAGCTGGATTTGGCACTACCGGACAACATTGCACCACTATGACATTGATCTTTCTCAAGTCTTGGACAATTCGAACTTTCCCACAAGGCTTTCTCAGTCCCATTATTGGTGAATTACATGGTCTGCTCATCACTTCCTTCAGGACCCCTTGCTTCACAAAGTCTGCAATTATCTGTGTTACCTGTATAAGGACATCCTATGCCATGTGGTACTGCGGTACCTGGGGGAACACAGCATTTGGCTTCACATCTACTTTGACTGGTACTACTCCTTTTATCAATCCCACTTCCTTTCCTGTCAAGTCCCACAACTTCTCTGTGACTGTTCCCTGCAAGTCTGCGGGCAACTCGGTCACTGTTAACATTGGGAAGAAGTTTATCAAGGGGTACTCCTCATCTGTGGTCTCCTTTTCTGGCTCTGAGATCTGACCATTGTCCCCTTCATCATCACTGTTTGTCTGCACCTCAATTCCTTCATTGGAGCAGGTGATTGAACACCTCGGCTTGCATAGTAAGTCTCTTCCCAGTAAGGACACGGGACTCGAATTGCAAACTACAAATCCATGGAAGGTACCAATCTCAACTTGAACCGGATCTGTAATCGGGTTCGTCAGGAGCTGGTTTGCCACTCCTACTACCTTTATAGTACGTCCTGAAAGAGGCAGTTTCGGAACCTCTGCACTTCTGACTGTAGAGCGTGTAGCTCCTGTGTCAACCAAAAATTTGACTTTGTGACCCATAACTTTCCCTTGCACATAAGGTCCCCTCTGATCTACCTCTAGGGACGCTGCAAGCCTGCACTCCTTGCTATCTGAGCTGTCATCCGCCCATTCATCGTTTATTCCTTTCTCACCACGCAATGGGAACTGTTGTACTGCATTATTTTGACTCATTCCTTGACCTGTAACCTGTTGAGGAAGCATCACCTGTTGCTGTCCCATTGGTGCTAAGGGCAACTGCATTTGCTGTCTAGGTACCATGGGAATCTGCTGTTGCACTTGCTGCATCTGGACTGGCTGTACACGTGGCATCTGCACTTGTTACATGGTTTGGAGACCCTGCACCTGAACCATGTTATTCTGAAAGTTCGGATTTGGACCCCTCATTCTCGGTCCTTTAACATTTTGGAATGCATTGACATCATTGCTTTGTTGAACAACACCCTCCTGCACCATCATCGTACATTCCATTTCCTTGCGGCTGTTGCACCATCTGCTGTACTCCATTTCCCTGCATCCCTGCTTGCGCTGCCTTAATTTGCATCACCAGCACTTTCTCCTTCAGCTTCCTCTGCTTCAACTCGATTTCATCACTACAATATTTTGCATACTGCAACACCTCATCAATCGGCTTCGCTTGCCAACAGATCAAATGATTCTTAATCATCTGGCTAATCTCAGGTCTCAATCCTTCAACAAACCTGAACACAAGGTGATTCATGTCTTTCGGTTCTATGACCTCTGTACCACTGTAATGTTTGAACGCCTTCAACAATCTCTCATAGTAGGCATGTATCGACTCCTCGGCCTCCTGTGCCGTTCGAACAATCTTTTGCCAATCAATATTCTGAGGCGAAACCTTCTGCTTCAAAAACTCAATCACCTTATAGTAGTACCTCATTACATCAGGAGACGGTGCTCCTGTAGCCCTGTCCCTTGCCAGTTCCGCTGTTGGCTAATCAACACTTCTCTTACACTCAAGCCACAAATCAGCTGGAACTATGATCTCAAACAGTGTGTTCAAGTCTTCCCAAAGACACTTCACAAGCTTCACAAACCTGTCTGTCTGCTGATACCACTCTATCGGCTTCTCCCTGAGTCTGGGAAAGTCATTTGTGAAAGACAAAATGTCACCTCTCCACCACAGTACATGGACTAAAACCCCCCAGATGTTTCTCTCATTGGTAACATCTTTATTGTACCCGTATCCGGCACGGCTTTTGACTGCTGCCATTCCGGACAGTCATTTTTCCTTTTATCTCTTTTCTTTGCCCATCTGCCTTCCCACTTCTCTAATGCTCACCCAACCTTGGGCACTCTGTAGTATTTCTTTAAGGTGTGCCTTCATCCCAGTAGACCTCATGTGATCAAAATCCTTAGGTTCGAAGTCTAACCTGTAACTCCTCTTCAAATGTTTGGTGTTGTCTAAATCTATGTTGTATTTATCTGCCAAGTTAGCTAACCTCTGGTGCACCTTGCTCACTTCCTTGGTTATCTTTGGGTACAAATATCTAAATTCTCCTTCAGTATATGATTCTAGCCTGTTCACTCCCATTCTCCCCTCTACTAGCTAAGCTGCTTCCATGCCCAACCTCACAAAATTCAGGTATTCCTCTCTCTCCGACCGCTCTTCTGTTGCAGGAGTAGTCTGTGGTGTAGTCAGCTTGTCTAACCATTCATTCAGTTGTTGCGCAGTTAAACCTTGCAACAAGATATTTCCAGCCTGCATCATTGGTGTTTGTGGCACATTCGCACTTGCATATAATGGCACTGGTGGACCAACTGTAATGGGCAAGGATATGGCGGCTGGCGCTTGCCTGCTTCCCAAACCCTGTGGAGCATTAATTCCCATATTCTGATTCATTACAGGTGCTGTGACTGACTGCAGTCCTGTGACCGAAGTGCAATTAGGCAACAACTGTGGCTGTGCCTGAGGCAGTAGAAGTGGAGTTGGCTCAATCTGCACTAACTTTGATCTTGTATATGCCTGATCTGGTGGCACCATCAAGTTCGTAGTTGTCTAATATCAGGACATCAGGGTAGAGCCTCTGAACTGGTGGTGGCTGCAACTGTGTCTTTATCTCTGGAGCAGTAGACACACTGACACTATTCTGTATTGGAGCTGGTGTCGCAACCCATTTACCTGTACCTGGTTTGTTGTTCCCTGGTTTTGCATCAAATTTACAGGACCTGCACTAGTACTTGGTCTATTGTCATCTATGGCATATGGTGGTGGTCGATCATGTAACAACTGATTAGGGAACTCATCATCATCTGAGTCATCTGCATCTGCCCAAGACTTCTTAGTCTCTTTTGCTTTCCTAGAGCCCTTATCCGTCTTACAGGTGGCTTTACCCCCTTGCGCTTCACTCTCTTGCGTTATTGCTGAAAACATTTTAACTCCATCTATTATTTCCCTTCTCCACATCCTGTGCTCACTATCCCTCCGCTAGTGTCTTTTCCGCTTTCCTCATCCTCCTCTCAAACTTTTGTTGCCGTTGTCGTATGGCCATCAGTTCCCAAATTGCTAACACCTCAAACTGTGCTGGCCTCGGAGGTGGCTTTTGCTCATTTAATGCCTTTCGCAAATTCTCTAAAATCATTATATGAAACGATCCGTGCTCCGGAAAAGCTAAACACCCATCTTTCTCTGTTAATTTGCACCACTGTTTTAGCCAAAGATATGGCGCGACTCCCCTCTTCTCCATTACGGTATAAGCTGGTGTATCCTCGGGCGGTGTGGGCTCCCCCACACTCGCGGTAATGTACACATCTCCCCTCAAAGCGCTTCTTAAAGCCTTGAAAAACTTCATTTTTGTGTCTTTTATTTTGTTTACAATCGAATCAGGAAGTGACTTTAATTCCCAGAACTCTCTTCGCCCACCTTCTCAACCAATTGCCTCTCACGGACGGCTGCCAATCCGTGCGCGACCCCTCTTACTATCCGACCTATCCCAGCGCAGCTCCAATGACGTCACACTCACACACACTGCGGCTGACAAAGTTTTGCGGCTTGTCCTCCTTACGCTCGATTCACACAAAAACAAATGCAATATATTGCAAGCACTAACAAAACTCAAATTTGCTGGTTTACTACAGGAAGGGTAACTCAATCGCTTCAGAACTTTACAGAGATTTCACTTGAAGCCTCGGCCGCTACTCTCTCCTTCTCAGATTCCGCACTCGCAAGCAAAATTTGACCCGCAAATTTTACTCTCGACTTGTCAATGGTTTGTCCTAGTGCACTTTAGAACTCGCCAAATATCCATCGCAGTTTTCATTCACTCACTTTGACTCAAACTCGACTCGTCAACCACGCCGATTGACCTATTAAACCGTGCAAATTACAACATAAACCAAGTGTCTCATACACTTATCAATATACTCCGGAGTCTTAGACCACGCAGGGTCCGTACATCACCAACAACCACGTGGACAATTTTTGAGCACAAAGCGCCACACTCGCATGAAGTTTGCCGACTTCCCTACTCTCATACTGCGGAGTACGCCCACTCCTACTAAAACATCACCTGGCCTAAAATTCTCACAAACCTCACAATTCACCTGCGGTATGCATAAGCTGTGCAAGCGCAAACCCTACGTCACTCACACTTTCTCTAGAACGCCGAGAACATATCCAACTCACTTCAGCAAGCTCCGAGATTCCGGGAAAGTCATTTGCGACTTAGGGGCACATCATCTCTCCGATTTGCATTATCTCAAAAACAATTTTCAAACAATGGTCCCTCGTCCTAGGGCCCCAAAGAGGCCTAACCATCCTCTGCTACCAGACCTGATAACGCGGCCCACATTTAATAATTTACTTACACAGAGACTCGTTTTAGGCCAATGAACCTTTTGACCCTGACAAAGAGGCCTAACCATCCTCTGCTACCAGACCTGATAACGCGGCCCACATTTAATAATTTACTTACACAGAGACTCGTTTTAGGCCAATGAACCTTTTGACCCTGATTGGAGACTCCTTAGGACGAGATATCTATTTAGCATTTCTAACAATAAATCAATAACCACATCAATATTCACAATAACAAATCAATCAAATTAGTTACTGACATTAATAAGAATCAAGACAGGCCATGACCTTCCAGCTATGTATAACCACACAAATCTAGTAAGATTTAGGATATTTATTCCCTATTTGTTACACTCTACTAGCAAGTTCATTAGCCTCAATACCAGTAAACACATCAACAATACTACAATATGGCAACTTGAATATGACTTTATCAAAGCAAAGGTCATGAACATTAGAACAAAACACGACGTCAACATGAAGCAACTTTAGCAGAGTATTATTAGCACATTATTCAACAAAGCAAAGATTCAGTCATTTGTCTATTTGCACCCAGTATTTAGTGAACTCCTTAACTAACCTCTAATTAGCATTTGCATGTTGGGCTTCATGCAAAACAATTTAGCAACACAAATTTAGAAAACATCTAACTATGGCCTCTATCAAAAGAGCAGTTGGTACCTAGAAAGAAAAGGCAAACAGACAATTACAATTCATTATCATATAGTTACCCTCCGTAATGGGTCAGCATACAGAGTCAGTCTTCGTCCTCAGGACATCAATCGATTCGCCATCTGCAAGGATAAGCAGCAAAGTCTCAGCAAGGTAGGACAATAGGCTCTTCCCTCTTAAGGAGGAGAAGTAAGTATCGGGCAAGGCAAGAAAGGTGAGGATGGTTTGAAGAATCAAACAGCTAAGTCTTAAGGCAGAATATCAAAGTAACAGCATGAATGGCTTAGTAAAAGGCGGGTAATAGCTGATTTCTCCTTGTGTCATGGTGTTATATTAATCCTGTCGAACAAGCCTCTAATTTCCAATTGGGCAATATTTGGTGCATCGTTATCTCTGTCCAATGATCCATGATACACCTTAGTTGAACTTTCACTTAATACAGTTCTCACATAGTTTATTGGCTCCTGTGATTGACGTCTTCAACGGGTAGAGTGTCAGGTAAGAAAAGTTACACTTGTCGATCCAGTCAGGAGCTCCATTGTCTTCTCCCAGTACAGGCGACATTGCACCTGTTGCGAATTACACGGTTGCATTTAGCAAGAATGTCTCCTTCAGCAAGTCGGGTCTCATGAGAAAGAATTTACTACGGTTACACACACATCTCTAGCTTCTGGAAAAGTACAGTTTCATGTCTTTCAGGAAGACAGCACATTGCACGTTAGAAAACACATTTAATATGGAACCAGGCAGCTAGGGCCAGACCCTTGCTAACAAAAGCCTAGTGATTAATTTGGCAAAATCCTAACATAGAACTCTTAATGCTAATACAAAATCATACATTGGTACATTATTAATTCATCATCAGTCAATTTCATTAATCATCGTATACATTGATGGCCACTCCCCGTGGGCACATTTCAAACGCGTACATTAGTAGCACCTTAATACATTTTCTATGCAGTTTCATTATACATTATTTTGTAAGCATTCCATGTTAATATTGAATGAATATAAAAGCTACACTCCAACAAAGCCTATGGAATTCCTCAAGATTTTGAACCTGGCGCCTTTCTAGAGGGCCCTGGTTCAGTTTCCCCAAGGTGAACAGGGAGTGTCTGTACCTTACAATGTTTTGCTGTACTGACAGAATATCTACAGGTCATTCATCATCAAGCAGGACAAATAGATGTGAAAGAAGCGGGTTTAGGATCAGAGAGAAAGCCCAGACAGATGATTTAGGGTAACCTAGAAATGTGAGACCAAGGTTTTCTAGATGTCTTAAGGGTGAACTTTGTCCGGTGAGGTCTACAGAGGTTACCTGTGGCTTTTGAAAGTCACTTTCATTAAGTTCTGAGTGGTCCAGTTGTGGCTTTGGCTCAGACGCTCTACCACTAGGTCAAGTGATCCACCAACTACCACCGCTCTCAACCTGTCTTCCAGCGGCTCGCCTGACCCTCCGGTGATCCTCCGCAGCTTCCCTATAGGTATGGCGCCCCTGTCCATCTTCTACGGCCTCTTATTAATCATGCATTGCTTCCTGCACTGGCTGGTCTAAATATAGCTCGAGCGAAGGAGCTCTCACTCACTCTAATGTCGAGCAGGTCCTTGCAAGGACAAGTTACACGAGACTAGATTAAAGCAGGCCGTGTTTCCATGCTGACAGCAGCATTTAATAGCTAAACATTAAGGATGCAGCCTCTTGAGACACCACTCGAATGAAAACCAATTGCTGCCACGATTCCGGCCCTTGCAGGTCTGCTTTCTGCTCGTGATGCTTATGCTCGTCTTGGCGTTAAATACTCTCCATGGTTATTACAAAACTTGAGGGTCATATTTACTTTTGTAGTTCTGTATCAAGGAGCAAAGACTCCGAAGGGGGATAAAATGTGAAAAGTCAATGTCGCTCTCGCAATATTCATACCAATAAAGAACAACACCTAAGAGCACACCGCAATTAAAAAAACACCCCAGATTTAAACCACTAAACACTGCTGCAGTCTCAGTCATCTCTTTCACATTGTAAAGGGTAAGGTGGAATGTCATCTGATCTGTAAGATTATTGGTGTATTTGAAGCTGTCACACTAAGGCTGAGCATTTCATTTGCTGTGTGTGTTATAGTCTGCATTGCTGATGTGTGAGTTATGTATTGAGGAACTAACCATAATTTGTGAATTTCAGTGGTTTTCAGTTTTAATTTGTAACCATAACTGCACTTAAAATGTGTTTTAGGTGAATTTTTAGGAGTTCTTTTTAGACATATGATAAGATCCCATAACACACTCTAACACACTCTAACCATAATTTCACACATCCTTGTTTTCATCAATGAATATACTTATAACGAAGTGCACATAAAAAATACCAAGGCATAAACAATAGATGTAAATATGCTGAATATGATATGCTATATATTATCATTGTTGATGAAAGGGGTGGCACTATGAGACACTCAGTTATTCACCTCTCATTAGTTACAGCCCCTGCCAACACTCAAAAATGGTAAAAACAGCATTTTACACTCTGCATATCTGCATATATAATGTATATAAATCTATACCAAGGTTAGTGATACTGACATAATTATGGCTAGGGATGAGTTTCCATTGAAAACGCATTTTTTGTTTTGCTTATAACTTTAACAGTTTGCAAATCTGCTTGAAAGTTTTAAAAATCTGGTTTCCGTTCGGCATGTCACCCTTCGTTCAGATCTGCCCAAGGGAGGAAAGGAAAAAGGGGCAAAAACTGAGCATTTCCGTCCAATCGGGAAAACTTGCATGATGATACAAAAAAATGCTGAATGGAATTACACCAAACTTGGCATGGAAGTGTAATTGTACTATGAGAAGTTCTTTTGCTTAATTTGGTGTAAACCCATGCAGTTGTCATTGAGATATTAGCTTTTGAAAAAGTGTTGGGTGTCCTTCTTTTTTTGATTTTGCATGTGAGGGATCAGATAAATAAACATGAAAAGACTGAACAGTAAAGAGGAAGAAAATGCATTATATCCTCATACACATTGAGGTCAACGTCTTTACCAAGCAGCTTAGTTTAACCATCCAAAGCCAGCCGTTCTTCAAGTGGTTTCCAAAGAGTTCCTTTTTCTGACCCCCCTCCCACTTATTCTTTCAACCTCTGTCTCAGTTTCATACCCATTAAGCAGTGAGGTCCACTACTTTTTGATGCTGGGAGGCAGCGGCTGCTGATCGATCCAACGCTAGCAATGCATAACTGAGTAATTATGATAGCAATAAAGCACAACCCAGCCCGGGTTTTATCCAGATCCTATTGCCCCCCCAAAAGACAATGGTTCTAAAATTCACAGTGTAATCAAAATGTGTAACTTTATTTAATCTATACACTATAACATGCCAAAATCCTCTAATTACTTGACATTAATGGATTTCACCGTTCTCTTCCATCCCACATTTAGGGCACTTTGAATCACTACAGCATCCATATTGAGATGTAGTTTAACATTTAGGGGCATATTCACAAGAAAGTGGCACATCAGTCAAGATGCGTCACTTTCTTGTGTCCCCCCTTGCCTCCCTAATGACACCATGGTTGCGCCGTATTTACAACACAGCACACCATGGCGGTTGTTATCATAACAGCATTAACATTTTGGGCGCTGTTGGGGCCCTTTGCCTCACTAGTGCCAAAAATTTAGGCACTAGTGCAGCAAAGCACAGGGAGGCCCATAGGTCAATACAGGAGCATCACTTTAACGCATGCCCTGGGCAAGAGTTAAAAATTACAGAAAAAATGGCGCAGTGAAATCTTGTACATTTTACTGTGCCATTTTTTTGGGCCTCCCTGCAGTGGAACGCCCCCCTTGCATACATTATGCCTGGCGCAGACATAATGTGGCGCAAGAGGTTACAAAGTGGTGCAATGCATGCATTGCACCACTTTGTAAATATGACATGGGGGAATGGCCTCCTTAATGCCACCTTAGCTTAAAAAAAAATGATGCTAGGGCAGCTGAAGATTGCAGTAGGGAGTGTTCAAAAGTTTTACAGTTTTACAGTTGTAGATTCACTGCCAATAGGTTTAAACAACTCCACTTGACACCTTTTAAGAACCTCTCTCTCTTGAAACCTCTGTATCCAATATCTTTGACAGTCAGTTAGCTAATCTGTCAGTATCGTCTGCAATTGCTTCTAAAATAAAGAGGCTATGAGTCCTTGATGTTAAGTTTAAAATGTCCCACGTTAAAGCTTTTTTGAAGCAGAATTTCATCCATTGCAGTAACAGCACATTTTGTATGAATTAAATCACATATTTGTAAATATTTTGTAAAGCAAGTTCTGGGTAACACATAGGCCCTCATTACAACTTTGGCGGGCAGCAAGGTTGAACCGCCAATGCGGCCGCACTCCCACGGGGACTATTATGAGATCCCCGCTGGGCTGGCGGGCGGAAACCTGGTTTCCGGCCGCCGGCCCAGCGGGGGTCTCGGCTGCAACACGGGAGCCGGCTCCAAATGGAGCCGGCGGTGTTGCAGCTGTGCGACGGGTGCAGTTGCACCTGTCACGCTTTTCACTGTCTGCATAGAAGACAGTGAAAAGCTCCATGGGGCCGTGGCAGGGGGCCCCTGCACTGCCCATGCCAGTGGCATGGGCAATGCAGCGGCCCCCAGGGGCCCCACGACTCCCCTTTCCACCAGCCATTTCATGGCGGTTCTTACCGCCATGAAAAGGCTGGCGGGAGGGGGACTCGTAATCCCCTGGGCAGCGCTGCAGATTTAAACCAATGTGACGGGAAACCGCCAGTCCCAGCGGTGCGACCGTGGCGCTTCCGCCGCGGTCGTAATGCCCCTGGAAGCACCGCCAGCCTGTTGGCGGTGCTTCCTCCAAAACAGCGCTGGCGGTCGAATACCGCCAGGGTTGTAATGACCCCCATACTCTTCTTTAGATATATGAATGTACAATAGCTCGTCTATTTTTAATATTTCTCAGTTTTCTCATATACTACATGCCAATTTCAGAAGATAGTCCAGATAAGACATTTCCCCCTACAGTTGTGCATATCTATAATAATCTCTTATATTAAACGTCCTATATCATGTTATCCAAATCTGCTGAGTAGCATGTACCAACATGAATTGGACCCTCTTGAAGCAGCTAAGCTCACATAGTCTCAGAAAGTATTTGTAAGCATTTGCACCAAAACAAATCAGATACATTGAGGTGGTGTCTGGATTTGTAGCGGTAGTAACTAAAGTGGCTATTCTATTCCCCATGCCTTCCCAGTAATAACATGAAACGTGGGTAAATACCAACCTCCTTATTCTGAGGCAATTTCAAATATTTGGGTGGGCCGTCTTAAAGACTTAAAGTACCAAATAACTGTGCTGATTTGTGAGTCTAATTGGCAAACAAAGTGGGCACTATCAGTGGTAAGGAATACAAATGATGTAAATATTTAGGAATACAGACATTTGTATTAAATTGCATCTCTCTATTAACTGAATTGGTAGTTTATCGCAGTTATGCATTCTCGCTACACATTCTTTAAGCATAAATTCAATTTGATAATTTCCCCATACCTTACTTATTACCTTAACTCTTATATACGTTACTTTCATGACGATTCTCCTGTGCCTAAGCCCCCGTATCATAGTTAATCTGAGTTTTGTTCTATTTATAGAATGCCCGGAAATAAAGCCAAACTTTGTGGCATTCAATAAGAACCACCTCAAATTGGCTTCTATATAGAGGGTGAAGCGAAAGGGGGAGATTAGACACCACTGTACCGCTTGTGATTTCAAATAGTTCAGAGGTAATACCCATTCGGAGGATCCTGTCAGCCCTTTATACAATCCCTGTATCATTTTAGTGAAGTTTGTGGCAAAAATCTTACATTTGGGAACAATCCATAAAAACGTCCCTGAAACCTAATTGAAAGTGTTTTCTGCGTCTAAGAGGATTATACCAGCCTTCCTCCATACCATTTCTGAAGCATCAAATAACAAAATAGTTGTGTTTATGCATGATGTGGTATCACGCCAGATACAAAACCATGTTGTGCTTTTGATACTAGGTTTCAATAGCCCTGCTATTGTGCTTGGCGTGAATTTTTTAATACATTTTTGCATCTGGCTAATATAATCACCTACCATCTTTTGCCTTGTGTGTTTGTGAAAAATACCAATATTTATGCATCTCCAAGAACTTGGGATTTCGTGTCCTCCCTGTACTGCATTGATAATGATCAACAGGACCGGGTAATTCTAATTTAGAAGCTCTGTAAAACTCAAGACTGGAATACGTTCTTCATCAGTAGATTTTCCATTGGAAAGATTATATGATAAAAAAAGGCTGTGGATTTGACCAGCAGTGTTATTGAGACCTGTGACCTCTTCTCCCTTCTTTAATCTTTTATGACCTTTATGTTGTTAAAAGATCTATTTTACTTCAGTTTATATGAAAGAATGCACCAGGCCCATTAAGTATATTCAGATACCTGAGTGTGATATTGGAGAAAAGAGCCATCTGCCTTCCCCCTAAGCCATCTAGAGGTCTGTATTCGGCAAGTGAGTAGTTGCATCTAACACATGTAGGTCATCAACAATGTGGGCAGTAACAGAGTAGTCACAATATACCAGTTTGTAAAATTGTCTGAGTATTATATTTTTGTATAGACATGACATAAGACCTATGTTCCCGATAGATGCTATTTTTTATAATCCAACTGTTCATTCTGACTTTTCCAGTGTGTATCTCATCCCAATAAATAAATCCACATGCAGGGAATGCACCTAGTAGCCCCAAAGTTAATTATTCATGTATCCCTCGGTCAAGATTCATTTGGTATTCCTTTCAAGATACTTGGCACCTGGACACTTAGCCTGCCACTTGCCTGTGGCTTCCATTTCCTGCTTGTTCCAGACTGATCCAGTGACATTGCAGCTGCCTTGCCCGAGATCTACTTAATGCAGGCCGCAGAGCAGCTGCCCATGGGCGCATGCAGTGGGCATTCCGCTGGGACGCCAAAGGCAAGCCCGTCTGCACCCCTCTGCGCCTGGACCTAGCCCAGCTCTCGTGGCTCTCCCCTTCCCCTGAAGATACACCATCGCCAAGCTCTTCTTCCTCCACTCCGGACTCCACAACAAACATTGCCACATCTCCTGAAGTCCAATTGGGAGCACACTGCCTAACATTCCAGTCGAGTTCGCCATTTGTATCCTGGTACATGCAGTTTGAACAATTAACGCTTGCTTGAAAAAATCTGTAGTATTTCACTAAAGTTAGTACAGACAGTACTGTTCATCTCTAGACACGTGTTTCTGGGTTAGTGCCCTTCATCAGAAGAGACCAAAGAACAACAAAAATATTTGGGATTGCTGGAAATGCTGCTGATATCATCTCAGGTTTAGTACCACTCCTCGACTCACAGGTGCGTCTCCAGAGCTCGTCAGCTCAATGGCTCAAGGGAGCCTTTTAAACATGAAGTCCGATTGGGAGCACACTGCTTAACATTCCAGCCGAGTTCGCCCCTTGCATCCTGGTACATGCAGTTTGAACAATTAACGGTTGCTTGAAAAAATCTCTAGTATTTCACTAAAGTTAGTGCAGACTGTACTGTTCATCTCTAGACATGTGTTTCTGGGTTAGTGCCCTTCATCAGTAGAGACCAAAGAACAACAAAAATATTTGGGGTTGCTGGAAATGCCGCCGATATAATCTCAGGTTTAGTACCACTCCCCGGCTCACAGGTGCGTCTCCAGAGCAAGTCAGCTCAATGGCTCGAGGGAGTCTTTTAAAAATGAAGTCCGATTGGGAGCACACTGACTAACATTCCAGTCAAGTTTGCCCCTTGATCCTGGTACATGCAGTTTGAACAATTAACACTTGCTTGAAAAAATCTGTAATATTTCACTAAAGTTAGTGCAGACAGTATTGTTCATATCTAGACACGTGTTTCTGGGTGAGTGCCCTTCATCAGTAGAGACCAAAGAACAACAAAAAATATTTGGGGTTGCTGGAAATGCCGCCAATATCGTCTCAGGTTTAGTACCACTCCCCAGCTCACCGGTGCATCTCCAGAGCTCGTCAGCTCAATGGCTCGAGGGAGCCTTTTAAACATGAAGTCTGATTGGGAGCACACTGCCTAACATTCCAGTCGAGTTTGCCCCTTGCATCCTGGTACATGCAGTTTGAACAATTAACGCTTGCTTCATGTCTAAAAGGCTCCCTCGAGCCATTGAGCTGACGAGCTCTGGAGACGCACCTGTGAGCTGGGGAGTGGTACTAAACCTGAGACGATATTGGCGGCATTTCCAGCAGCCCCAAATATTTTTGTTGTTCTTTGGTCTCTACTGATGAAGGGCACTAACCCAGAAACACAGGTCTAGAGATGAACAGTACTGTCTGCACTAACTTTAGTGAAATACTAGAGATTTTTTCAAGCAAGCGTTAATTGTTCAAACTGCATGTACCAGGATGCAAGGGGCGAACTCGACTGGAACGTTAGGCAGTGTGCTCACAATCGGACTTCACTGCCACCACTCCAACCCATGCTCCAAGTTAGAACCTTTCACCTGCACCCACTACCACTTCATCTGTCAAAGCACACACCAGCCGAAAGACCACCCCCACCCTGAACACACCAGAGATACCACCTGAACAAAAACAATAACTTGCATGTGCCCTTCTCAAAACATGCTCACTCTGAAAGCATTCCACCAAATTATGGGACCTCATCGCCACCCTCACACAGAACATCGTCTTCTACACGAGGCCTGGCTCAACCCCACATATGTCGCAGACATTGCCACAACAATCCCCGACGGATATAAAATCGCTCGCCAGGACCTCACCAACAAGCCTGGCGGATCAACAGCCATCATCCAAAAACAGACCATATAAAGCACCACCACCACTGGCAACACCACCATCCCCATTGAACATTCCAACTTCTAGCTCCACACAGACTACAAAACAACCATCAGAGGCACACTTGCATACCGACCCCCAGGCCCGTGCTCCAGCTTCTGCAACACCATTGCAGACGTCATTGCTCCCCTTGCCATAGACTTTAAGAATTACATCTTCCTCAAAGACCTACATTTCCACATCGATGATCGCAATGCCAACACTGCACACCTTCTCAACAGTATGAACAGTTTCAGATTGACCCAGATTGTCCACGACCCTACACACACCACAGCACACAAGCTGGACTCAATTTTCCCCTCCATCAATTGCGTCAAATACAGTCATGTCACAGAACTCCCATGAACCGATCATTTTGTCGTCCCCTTCAGCATCTCCAGCCCCCACACCTCCACCCCCAAGATGACAAGCCCCCCCCACCAGAGGTGGGACAAAATGTCAGAGACCAGCTGGGCAAACACCATCAACACCTCCAGCCCTTCTACCACCACCAACCTTGAACAGGGAGAGAAAAACTTCAAATACTGGATCACCAATTGCGCTGACAGCATTGTCCCCATCAAGAGCAAAATCCAGAGAAAATTCTCCAAAAGGGCCAGCTGGTACACCCAAGAACTCAGAACAGTGAAATAAGACAGCAAACAGCTGAAGAGGAGATGGCACACCAGCAAAGACACCTCTGACACAGCAGCCTTCAAGAGCTCCCTCAACTTCTACCACCACCTGCTGAGAGCAACAAAGACAGCCCTTGCTGTACACATCAAAACCAGTGCCAACACCACCAGGAGCTTTTCAACACTGTTAAGGAGTTCTCTGACCTGGCTCCCAGCAAACACAACATTACACCCTCATAGGAGCTGTGTGACAATCTTGTCCACTTCTTGCACAACAAGATTCAAACCATATACAGAAACTTCAAACCCACACCTATGGACTTCCTCGATAGATACATCACCACCGTAACTGACATGAACCACACACTGACCAACTGGAACATTCTCTCTACCCAGGACATCACCTCCACTATGAAATCCATCCACTCAGGAGCTCCCACAGACTTACGCCTTCACCACATCTTCAACTTTGGAAGTCAAAGTATTGGCCAGGAACTCACCACCCTGTTCAACACCTCTATCATCACCACAACATTTCCTGATGCCTGGAAACATGCCAAAGTCAGCCCACAACTTAGAAAACTCTCTGAAAAGCCCAGTGATCCCAAAAACTATCGGCCAATCTCCTTGCTCCTTTTCCCAGTGAAGGTACTGTAAAAGATCATCAACAAGCAACTCTTGACATACCTGGAGCAGAACCAGCTACTCAACGCCTCCCAATCAGGCTTCCACAGCAAACAGAGCACCGAAACTGCCCTGATCGCAGCCACCGACAACATTAGAACCCTTCTTGACCAAGGAGAAATAGCAGCTTTGATCCTCCTCGACCTCTCTGTAGCCTTCAACACCATATGCCATCACATGCTGATCAAAAGACTCCACCACATCTGCACCCAAGGGGACACGCTCAGATGGATCACCTCCTTCCTCACTGGAAGAACCCAGAGGATCAACTCATCCTCTCACTCACTGATGACCCCTCCATCACCAGAACCAACTTCCACAAATCCATGACTGGATGAAGAACAACTGCCTAAAGCTGAACACAGACAAAACGGAAGTACTGACCTTTGCTACTAGCAGCAACACATGGAATGACTCCTGGTGACCATCAGACCTAGGAACTGCACCCACCTCCTTTGACCAAGCAACAAACCTCGGAATCATCATTGACAACAGGCTCACCATGAGATCACAGATCAATGCTGTCTCCTCAGCCTGTTTTATCACTTTGCTCATGCTAGGTAAGATCTCAAAGGGCTACCCCTAGACACAAGATGCACCGTGACACAGGCCTAATTACCAGCCGACTGGGCTGCAGCAACGCCCTCTACGTAGGAATCATCACACACCTCCTACAGAGACTTCAGACCATACAGAATGATGCAGCCAGACTCATCCTTGACCTTCCCTCCGACAAACCCACATCACACCCCACCTGAGGCAACTCCACTGGCTCCCTGGACCGAAGAGATGCTAACTCAAGCTGCTGACCCACGCACACAAGGCTCTACACAACTAAGGACCTGTGTACATTAACCACCTCCTGAATTTCCACCAACCATCACAAAGACTATGCTGTGCTTCCCTTTAACTTGCCCATACTCCCCGCATCTACCAAAGCAGAAGTGGAGGATGCTCCTTCTCTCACATTGCAGCAAAAACCTAGAACAGCCTCCCTCCACTCAGCTCCAGACCATCGCCTTACTTTCAGAATTCCGAATAATCCTGTGGGACCTGCAAACACCTGAATACCCTGCCAGGTGATTAACTGCAATTTATAAATCTTGATTGATTGATTTTTTTTTATGGAAGATGCATTACATGAAAGGAGCCATAGTGCAATGTAAAAATTCCTGTATTTCAAATCTTCATCTAAAACAACTCAGCCAAGTCTCTGGGGATCGCGTAAGTAGTTAGCATGGAGGAGTCTCGTTCGTTATAGGAATTAACCAGACAAACCGCTCCACCAACTACGAATAACTGTCCACCACTACTCACGGAATCGAGAAAGAGCTTTCAATCTGTCAATACTTTCCCTGTCCGGGCCTGAAAACCTCACCTGGGTGTAAAATTGTTGTATCCACAATTGGCATATTTAATTTGTTGTATACCATATACCCAGGGCCTGTAAATGAAATGCTACTACTCGGCCTGCAGCACTGATTGTGCCACCCACACAAGTAGCCTTTCAAACCTGTCCCAGGCCTGCCATTGCAGAGCCTGTGTGTGCAGTTTTACTGTCACTTCGACTTGACATTTAAAACCTCTTGCCAAGCCTTAAACTCACCTTTTATTATGTGTAAATCACTCCTAAGGTAGGCCCTAGGGACTCATAGGGCAGAGTGCTATGTAAGTAAAAGGCAGGCCATGTATGTTTAAGTTTTACATGTCCTGGTAGTGAAAAACTCCCAAAGTCATTTTCCACGACTGTGAGGCCTACTCTTCTCATAGGCCAGCATTGGGAATTCCTTAGGATAATTTTAAGCTGTAATTCCTGATCAGAAAGCAGTAGTTACATCATGTTTCATATAACTGGAATGCCACTTTTAGAAAGCGAAAAGAAAAAAGAACAGATGATGGACGGAGTGCAGAACAAATCAAACATTTATCCCCAGTCAGAAATCTGGGTTTAATCCATTGTTATTTGGCTCCCCAGGCCACTCCAGTTTGGACCCAGCCATATGCAAATCAGTCTTGACCCTGCCCCCTGTGAGAACAGTCCAGTCCGAACTGCCTGGTCAGGTCCACACTGGACCGAAAACAAGCATTCTGGGACTGGTTTCAGGGTATCACCCCTCATAAGCTAGCTTGAATCCAGTGGCACTGTGAGCGTGGGAACCACATCTGGGCATACCCTTCCTACTTAGGGTAACAAAAGCAAAAATAACAGATGATGGACGCAATGCAGAACAAATGAAACATTCACTCCCAGTTACAGATCTGGGTTTAATCCATTGTTTTTTGCTCCCCATGCCACCCCAGTTTGTACACAAAGATATGCAAATCAGTGTTTACCCTGCTCCCCATTGGAACAGTCCAGCCCGAACTGCCAAGTCAGGACCTCCCTGGACCGGAAACAAGCATTCTGGGATTGGTTTTGGGGTATCACCCCTCTTCAGCCAAGCTACTCTTAATGCTCTATCAAATCAGTACACCCGTTCTTGGAAAGAAGTCTGCTGGAGTAAAGACTGCTGTACTGTAAGAAGTGTCGATTTGCCTGGACTGACTGTCCAGGAAATGGCTTCCCTGCTTTGCTGAGCTGCCTTGCTGTCTACTGATCTTTGTCCTGCTAAAGACAAGGACTGGTCCCATCCTGCTGTACCCAGAGTGACTCAAAGGGCATGGTGGCTTGCCCCCTGTTCTGATGCACTCTCAGGGAAATCAAAGAATGCCTGCAACTCTCCTAATGCTGCTGGACTCTACCAGTGAGTCCTACCCTTGCCTGAGGTATCCCTTCCAGTCCTGGGCCTCAGAATTCGGTTCTGCAGCTGATTTCTGCAACAACAGTTGCATCGTCTTGAGTGCGTGAGAATTTCGACTGCATCACTCCTCCGACACCAATTCAGGGGCTGTTCGACAGCAGAATCATAGCCTGCATAGCCTGATGATGACACTCTGCAGGGCTCGACGACAACACATTGCTTGTATTTCAGCAAAGTCCGATGACGACGTAGTGACCCGACTGCATTGAGAATACCACTGCATTGAGCCCTCAACATTGATTCTTTACTCTATCAAAGTGGACCCTGTGTGAGTTCTATAGCCAGCCTACACCTCATCGCTGTGAGCCTGAACTTTGGACGTGCACCATTCCTTCGTGACCTCAAGTAACCCTTTAACTGCTAGTGACTTCTAAGCACTGTTTTCACATTTTCTCTTTAAAAATTAATTTCCCAACTTCTGCATATTAGAGTTTTGTCATTTTGGTCTTGTTTTACTCAGATAAATATTCTCTATTTTTGTGTGGAGTCTTTTTGTGGTGTTTTCATTGTGTTACTGTGTGTGTTGTAGAAATACTTTCCACATTGCCTCTTAAGTTAAGCCTGACTGCTCTGTGCCAAGCTATCCGAGGGTGAGCACAAGTTGGCTGTGTATCTGACTTACTCTGATTAGGATTGCGGTCCCGACTTGGACAGGATAAATGCCTCTGCAAACTAGAGACCCAATTTTTAACAAGCAGCATGTTAGTTTGTCATATTTGCTGACAGGTTTGAGGGTTTTGTTGTGTGATGGTTATGTGTGTGATGGTGGTGTTGGTGTGGTGGGTGTGTTCTTGCATGTGAAGCAACATTGGGTGCAAGTAAAAGCTCCTTCTGTGTTGTGCAGAGCAGCAGAGGTACAGGCATCCTGGATTGAGAGCCCATAGGAAGGCAGTGGAGTACTGTTGTGATGCAGTTGGAGAAGGGTTTGTGGTGCTGGACACGGTCCAAACATGGACGGACACAGATGAGCTCCAGTGTATCGACTCTGGGGTTCCCTGTGATCTGTGTTGACTCCTCAGGGCTGTGTCACCCCTTTATCATTTGTTTTTCTGCCTCATACAGTACTTTTTCTATGTTCCTAGAGTGTTTGTCTTTCCTGGGTTGTTTCCCAGATTGAACTATCTTTGGCTTCAAAGTGTTCCATCCTTGTTGCCCTCCTACTTCTCTTTTGAAGACTTGCCTAATTGTTGGCGTTCTGTTCTCCCTCGTCTCTTTGGTTGTACGTTCACTTGACCTTGCTTTTTCTATGGCTCTTGGAGATTGCGTTTATTTATTTATTTAACTTTTTTTTTTTTAAAGAAATGGATTCTTGTTTTACTTCAGTTACATGGGTCTGTCTCATGGGGGTTCATTTTCGTGCACACAAGAACATCTCCTTTTGTCGACAATGAGCATTCATTTCTCTAAGCCACTGTCTGACTTTCTTACTGCTGGTTTAGACTATGGTTCGCTTTTTGGCTTTATTTCAAAGGTGGCAGGGGTTAATTTGAAAGTTGTGATTATATAATAATTATTTATTTAAAAGAAGATACTTTTTTGTGATTTTTTGTAGTAATGATACGTGCGCTGACATTCTGATCACTTAACTGTTTCTTTAGGTGATTATGGAAGTGTACATATGTACCATTATGTGTTTGCCCTCAGTATGGCTGGCCCAAGGAGTTGAAACTACATAAACGCTGCATGGACTTCAGTATTTACAGATTACTGATGACACTTTGCAAACTATATTTATGAATTGAGCAATCACAAAATATGCAATGGTATGATTAGACAGAATCGCAACATATTGATATTTTATATACATATGTTTTTAATGATTGGAGAGTTGTGTAGTTTATAACTGGTTGTGCTCTTAATTTTAAAACATTACAGTATAGTTTAAAACAATTTTTAATTAATAAGACATATCTTGTGGATATTTAAGTAATAAATATATATGTTTGATATAATTTATCTTATAAATGTGTGGTTCGTATATCCACTGCGCCCATTTAGGGTTTTCCCTCTGCTCAGAAGTATCCTCTATCGAACAAAGATAGTTTTGTGAGACAAGTTGGTCACCTTTATTGAACTGGTAATATCCTGTCCCTAGGTTTTAAGAAATGGTACTCTTTTTTGATTGAGTGTGCACCTTTTGGTAGATGGTGGGGAAGCGCAAACAGTGCTCTATGATATAAGCTTTGAGACCAGAGAACTGTTGGGCTTGCTCTTCTAAGTCGTTTCTCACAGCCTGCTATGCTTGCAAGGCATTGCCATTTTTGTGTCTTCTTTTTGTATCTTCTTCAGTAAAGCTGGATGTTAGGCTGCTTTCTCTCTTCCTGTCTATTTCTTATCTTCACTCATGTATTATTTTGTGGGAGGGGGTGGTCTTGTTGTGGGTTTTGGTGTCTGGTCTACTCAAGGTCTTTTCACTGAGGTCTCTGTTTCTGCTCTTTCGATGGGCTGTTCGGTCTTCCATGTCCCTGGTTCCCTTCTAGGTTTCTTCCATGATGACTTTTGGTCAAGATGTTGTATGTCCTTGGCCTCTGCAGTCTGCAGTCCCTGAGATTTGGAACCCTTAAACTTTACAGCTTCCGGTATAAAGTGAGTCTATGTTGCTTCCTGGATACTGGATACAGTGTTATTTTGTGGTGGCCTGTATATTTTATCTGAGTGTTCTGCATGACTTTGATCATCCCCTCCTGTTTTGATGGTCCTGTTGTTGCCTTTGAACGTGGGCTGTGTCCGTGGTATCTTAAAGCTCCTTGATTGGTGGCAGTAGTGCCCCTGTGAGGGTCTTGAAATGTCTCCAGTGCCATTTTACTATTGTGCATGTTCAAGTGTGTGGACTGTTCTGAGGAATTTGAGTCCTTTCTTATCCTCTCCACATTTGAAGAAAGATCACCTGTCGCTTTCGGTCTTGCATCCTTTGGAATGGGATCCCCTAAATATGTTTTGACTTCTCTCAGAATTAAGCTGCCTGTCTAATCCTGTTCCTTGGCTTGCCTTGGATTGCCTTTGGTTTCCTTGGTAATATACAGTTGCTTTTCAGGGTGCTGACCTTTGGGCTTGGGTCCTCCTCCGGATGTTCTGGAGGTTTCAGCACCTTTGTAGATGTTTCTTCTCCTTGTGGGGTGAACGGTTAACTGTTTTGTTGGTTTGTGGGGTACTTCCTAGAAGCAGCTTCTGTACCACTGACTTGTTCATAGTGTACAGTGTTCTATGGGATGATATACTTTGGCTTTGCTCTAAGTCAGGCCATCCTGTGCAAAGGTCTTATTCTGTTGTGGTGTCTCTGCTAGCTATAGTCTGTTGTTGATGCTGCTCCATGCTGACCGTCACATTTGACGTCCTTTTTATGGGATTCTAGCCCTGGTACTTGCTGATCTCTGACTCTCTAACAGACTACTATTGCAGGACACCCCTATTCAGCTACAGAGACCAGTCATTAAGTCATTATCAGGCCTGATGCCAAAAGGCATGCTTAGGTGGCAGGTTGCAGTTCCCTCTCTGCTTTGATTCCCTCGGCTCAAGGTGGGTGTTGGTCCTATACATTTAGATTCATCTTGGCTCCTGTTACTTTGGCCCATAGGAATTGAGGGCTCTTGAGGATTTTTGGTTGCTGTTGTCACTTTACCTTCTTTCACCTCTCTGAGTGCCACCTTCTGAGCTCTGTCTACTTTCCCTTCTCCCATGACAGGGCATTTGCATGTGCTGGATACCTATCAGGCAGTTGTCCTTTGCTGGGTTTTCCCCCCTTATCACTGCATGCGTCTCTCTGGTACTTCTTCCTATGTTCTCTGCTGTGTGGTCTGATGCTCTGGCTCTTTTGTGCTTTCTGTTGCTGAGGGTCTTGCTGTTCTACCCTAATGGTTTTGTGGTCAACCTTTAGGGTGTATTTAGGTTCTTTTGAAGGGGCTGATCTTTTTTTGTCCTGTGGTCGCTCTCAGGTTGGTCTGTGATGTCGCTTCTGTCCAGGTCTCAACATCCTCTTGGCATCTACCTCTGGTACACAGAGTGCAACATCCCCCTCATTTTGAAACTCACTAACAGCTATACAGCAGCTTTGCTATTATGGATGTTCTGTGATTTAAAACCACAGATGCCATGTTAACAATAGGTTTATAATAAATCTGTTTGAATGTTGAATCAGTAGACCAGTCAGCTGCTCTATTGTGGAACCAAACCCATAAGCTTTTGAGGCCTTGGCATCCCTAGCAGAATGAGCTCAGAAGATCTAAGCACCTATACCAGCTTCAGTCATCACCCATCTTGCTGATATTGCAGAAGAGACAGGCTTATGAGGCTTCAATTTGCAATCAACAATTAACCATTGGGATCAACCTGTAAACCCTTAGTTCATGCGTATTATACTTTCAAGTATTTATCATGATGTAGAAATGCAGAATTCTCTATACATCGAGAAATGGTCTGTGTTTGTCTGGTAATGGAAAATAATGCCCCTTCTAAGAAATAAATTCTCAATGCTAGGTCCCGATCGTTAACAGCAGAGACTCTCCAGCAGCATACCAAGCACAGGAGCATAGCTAATTTAGCTGACAATTGCTTCCTCAGTAACTGCATCTTCTTGCCAACTCTGAAATAATGCAATATGAGATTCACATCCCATATGTTATCATAACTGGGCCTAGGCAGTTTGGATATTCTAATCCCATTAAGCAGTTTACAAATTAGGGGATGCAGCCCAATTAGACTGTTATTAATTGACTCATGACCAGCTGAAATCACATGTTGAAAAGTATTCACCGACATGTACGAAAGGCCTTCTTATGCCTCCTGACATGAAAAGTTGATGATCTTCACTATATCCTCCTCAAAAGGATCCAGATCCCACTCTAGACATAAGTCCGCCCATCAGGGAGCACTAAGCTTGATGACAAGCAGCAAAGAAAGAGCCAGCAAGCTCAAAAACATATTTACAATGGACTGCGGACAGTACTGGAATGCACTTGAATATAATGGTGACAGTATGTATTGGCTTTGCTTTCAGCGTTAGGGTTTGACACAGGTATACACTAATATCTTGACCTTTAAAGTGGCAGGCAATGAATATAAATTGCATAAACGTTTAGGGACCTAAAGTTCGGTTTTTGGATCCAAAAATATTTTCTGGGACAAATTGGCCTTTTCATCCCCTTTGCAAATTTCACACCTCCTTCCTAGTGTTGTAGTGTGCTCATCCTTCCCTACAAGTCCAGCAAATACTTTTGTTTCAGTATGGAGCCTGTAATTGTTTTGGGGTTTACGAACCTTTTAATGGCTGTTGGAGCACAAATGATCAGCTCTTTAAAGGCAAATAGAGCCTGAACTCAATATTAACTAATATTACATTTTAAAGCTCCATTGTTTTCACTGATATATTATAATTATTGTTTTTTAATGCTGGATAGATTTACACCAAACCTATAGTGTGTTCATAACACGTTTGGTGTTCATCTACTGGCTAAATGGTGTCCGTGGGAATTTGAATGCAAAAAGTAACTAATGGGCCCCTCCCTTTATCAGCTTATTTAATTATACAAATCGTTCCAGAATCAAAAATATGTAGGCGAGTTTTTTGTGAATACTTCGTGCAGATTGAAAAGGACAAAAAGCCGGAAACCCACATCTTTGCCATGGAATAATGAGGACCTGATTTCTTGCAATGAATTTTCATGGAGCTACCTTCCCCATCCCATTTCCTACTGTGTGAGAGAACGCACGCCCAAACAGTTCTTTCTAACGTTATAAATATCCTACTTTAATAATTCATTCAATTTTCAGGGAAGGAGCCATAAAAATGCAGAAGTCTACCCCATCCTATCAAGCCAACAGGTCAGATTAGTGCCAAAATCACCAGGCGAGAAGGAACAGAAGTTAGCGAATGGGATAAGGAAGATGGTGTATTGGTGATTACTGGCAAGCAATTCATCCATCAACTCTTGGTGCTCTTTCCTTATCCCCTCCTTAACTGTGAGGATTTACCAAGCCCATGCCGTCAACTAAACATAGAGGAACCATAAAAATTCACATCAGATCAAATGGCAGTAAGCACACAAGAAATTCGCAGTGCAATTCATCGCAACAGAGAGGCAACCCACGGATCCAGAAGAGAACACATTAGAACCAAATTTCAACTTCAATTCACACATCAATTTAAAGACAGTAAAGAACGCAGGTGCGAGAGACTGTCCAAGAACCCGTTCTGTAAATAGCCAATAAAGAGACACTGCAGGCCGCCACCTAAGAAGTGTTCAAACCCTTGATTAAATCCCCTGAAATCAAGACAGGACGTCCTAGCAGGAGAGGCTGAAAAAACATCACAGACCTGAGCCTCCTGCGGACAGAAGGCCCAGACGGCTAAAGACACTTCCAAGCAAATCCACAATCACCAAGTAGGAAAACACGAGATTGAAACCTCAGGGCAAGTGTCTTGGGCACAGCCAAGAAAAGAAACACTTTTCTGCCCCGGAGACGGGGAAGAATGAATGAGAATAAACAGTACTGATTGGTTCCAGATCCTGCCTCAAGTGGAGGAAACTGAAGGAAAGAACTGTGAGCCCAGGTTGAGCTGTCCGGAACAATGGTAATAACTACATTTCCCACAAGAGAGCATCAGAAGCAAGGGCTGAGAGCAGCAAAACCTAGAGACAGACGTCAAAGGAACCTGCACAGTCACCCCTCGCCAGCAGCAGAAGCTGCAAACCTTTCAGAACGAAAGGATGATAAACTATGTTTATCATCCTTTCCTTCTGAAAGGGGTGGGGCATTGGGGGTGACGTACACTGAGTGCTCAGCACTCTCCCTCAGAGTGCATGTGTGTTTGGCCAGCCAAACACACATGGGCAGTAGGCTGTCTCCAGGCCGGCCACCATGGAGAGAGCCTGCACAGGCTCCCAGTCTGCCTGGGAGCACCCTGGCTGGGCACTCCCAGCCAATCCTGACGCTGCTCTGCGCAGCGTCAGGATTGGTGCAGGGCAGGCTGGGAGCCTGTGCCTGCAGCAGAAGGCAGCAGAGATGGAGCAGCAGCGCGCAGCGAGTTCAGGTAAGTTAAAAAAAAAAAAATCAATTATTTTTAATTATTATTATTTTTATAATTTAATGTATTTTACACCCCCCCCCCCCCCGTTCCCACCTCTCCCTGTCCCTCCTTCCCCTCCCTGTCACACCACACCCGCCCGCCCCTTTTAGGTGCTGCGTGCCACAATGGAATAATACCATGGATTTTGATGATTACCTCACCAAAATCTGCATGTACCTGTATTTACAGGCATTTTTGCCCAATAAATATTATTAGGTTGGGCGTTCTGATGTTTAAATCAAAGCCCATAACTCTGACGTAATGTATGTTAATAGGAGTCATCCTGTATAACGGAGTTTATTGGCCCACAAGTAATGAAGGTCACAGAGCCCTTCCATTGGGGCACACACAGTCCTAGACATTTAACCTAGGACCTTAAGAATGGTTGAACCTTCTTTGTTGTGACCCACAAATTAAGAGTCTTTGGCACTGATTACAAGTTGTGGAGAATAGGGTAGATGTTAGAAATTGATTTATTTGTTGAGGGAAGGAAGTACCACTTCAGGTAATAAACACAATACTTGTCCGAGCTATGGCACAGAGCAGACAGGCTTAATTTAGAGGCACTAGTGGGGAAGATCATTTATGCTATACTAAAACAGTAATAAAGGTGTAATGCAAAACAATAATAATCCCAAAATGAATTAGAAAGACAGAGCAAAATGTAATAAACAAAATAACATAAAAATGACAAAAATCCAATAAGGGGAACAGGACATATGAATATTTTCATTTTTAAGTAAAAGTAGTGTCAAGAAGCACAAAACACCGATGATAGCCAGTGGTCGTGATAGAACGGGACCTAAACGTAATTTGATGCTGACTGCAATGAGTGTTGGTCAGATACGACAACCAGGTTTATCCTGGGCAAAAGGTTTTAGCTTCTGACTTTATTACTTTAGGTCCCAGTCCTCCACAACAGTTCACTTCTAAAGCCCCCCAGGACCTAAGGAGGCAGGACCAAGAGACTCATAGGCCCATATTTATACTTTTTGACGCACAACTGCGCCAACGCAGTTGTGCGTCAAAACTTTTACCGCCGGCTAACGCCATTCCAAAGCGCCATGCGGGCGCCTTATTTATTGAATGATGTTAGCCGGCGCTGCGGATTGGTGTGAGTCAAAAAAAATGACTCACACCAGGCAGCGCCGGCGTAGGGGAAAATGGAGCTTGGGCGTAAAAAAATGGGGCAAGTCAGGTCTGAGGCAAAATTTTGGCCTCCACCCGATTTGCGCCATTTTTTTTTACGCCCAACCCCCATTGAAATGACTCCTGTCTTAGCAAAGACAGGAGTCATGCCACCATGCCCAATGGCCATGCCCAGGGGACTTATGTCCCCTGGGCATGGTCATTGGGCATAGTGGCATGTAGGGGGGCACAAATCAGGCCCCCCTTGCCACAAAAAAAAAACGAAAAAAAAAACTTACCTGAACTTACCTTAACTTCCCTGGGATGGGTCCCTCCATCCTTGGGTGTCCTCCTGGGGTGGGCAAGGGTGGCAGGGGGTGTCCCTGGGGGCATGGGAGGGCACCTCTGGGCTCCTTCTGAGCCCACAGGTCCCTTAACGCCTGCCCTGACCCAGGCGTTAAAAAACGGCACCCATCAGGCTGGGCGCCGTTTTTTATGGCCTGGCCCCTCCTGTGCGTCAAAATGACGTCACAGTATAAATATGGGGCACAGGCCTTAAAGTCATTTTTTGGAAGGGAACGCCTACCTTGCATATAATTAACGCAAGGCTGGTTCCCCCTTCCAAAAAATGGCGCACATGGTGGAACTTTGACGCCCGCTGCGTCGGACTTCAAAGTATAAATATGGGGCAGGGTTTGCGCCGAATGTGCGTCAAACTTTTGACGCACATTCGGCGCAAACAGAGTATAAATATGCCCCATAGTGTGCCAGGCAGAATCCAGTCCAGGTCCAGTTGCCACTGATCAGCTGATGGAAAGGCCTCTTCTCTTCCAGGGGATCCTCATCAATAGTCATAAGCGCCGAATATTCCTGAATTATAGTTAGGACCTAGTTTCTATAGAAAAAAAATATTTTTTGCTTGCTTATACCTTTGGTGCCGGTTGATGAATCTTCACAAAATTTTCCCCAAAAATTTGCCAGTCACGTCAGCTGCTGTCTGGAAAGGTTCAGGGCGATCCGTCAAGTGGGGGCTGAGAAAAGTGGGGGGGGCAAAACTCGTTTTCTCCATTCATATTTCCATATGGATTTTGAACAGCAATAGCGCCAAAACCATTGAATGGAATTACACCAAATTTGGCAGAAAGGTAGCTCCTGGTCCAGAAAGCTACCTTTTTGTTATGTGGTGTGAATCCATTCAGTAGTTTTAGAGAAATTAAAGAAAATCCAAATTTGTATATATAGGGACGCAAAGAATTCGCAACCCCTCCCGATCTCGAGCTGAGATCTGATTGGCTGCCAACACTTCAACAAGGAAGTGTTGGAACCATGTTGGGATTCAGCTTCAGCCAGAAAAAAAGAATAAAAACAAAGAAAAGGGGCCAGGGTACAGACACCCTGACCCTCTAGCTCTGGTGCTGGGGTCCCAGAGGGACCACCCCAGAGCAAAAAAGCATTTGTTTAGAAAAACAATTCACAGCGAGTCGTAGCTGATCTGTGGGAAATTCAAAAAACAAAATGAAGAGCAATCTTCCTCATTCAGAAGCCTGCGGGTGGGCCAAGTCCTGGGGGCATTGTTTATTGTGGTGCGGGGGCCGCAGCCCTGGGGAACGCCACCTCCCCGGGGTTTTTATCACTTGTAATGGGAGGGCTGCCCTGCCCCCCGACCCCCACAGCCTCAGGGACCACCACTTCCCAGGGGCATTAATGTTATTGTATGCCGGGGTGCAGTGTGGCCCCCTGGAGCCCCAAAGACTGTCACCTCTCTGGGGCATTTAGCACACTGTGTGCAGGGGGTCTGCATGGTCCCCCCCTACAGCCCCGGGGACCACCACCTCCCCATGCAAACTAAAAAATAGGGGGTGCGTACAACCCTCACTGCGCATGGCTGAAGGCCGTGCTCAGCACGTGGTTGGGTGGTTATAGGGGTTGGCCACAGGCCTTGCAGCCAAAGCCAGCCACGCATGTCCGAAGGCTGTGTGCGGCGGTGATTGGATTAACATATAGTAATCAAAATTACTATATGTTAAAAAACCCATAGAAATTCACTGAAAAAAACAAAGGTTACAGGGACATTATAGTTAGGAAATAGAATTAATAAAACATAGACATTCACTTAAAGAAAACAAAGGTTGCAGGGACTTTATAGTTAGGCTTCCATTTTAAATGTCCAAAACCATAGAAATTCGCCTGTTATAGTTAGTTATCTTAAGTAACTATAACTTGTGCCCCAAGGGAACTATAACTCGTTCCCTCACAATGCATTGCTAATTACCCCACAAATACGTGAGAAAGTCATTGTTTTTAGCCGTGTTGACGTCCATTTTTTCACTGATAATGGCTGGGACCTGGACTCTATTAACCAGGCCCACAGCCAGTGCTATGATTAAAAATGTATATGGTAATTAGGTATAATTACAATTGGCAATGACAGACCCCTCTAAGTCCATAGTATATAATAAGGCGAGGGGGATTCAAGCTATCTATAAGTCCCTAGTATATAATAGGGCAGGGAGGTTTAGAGGCTCAGTAGTTTTCCTGCACTGGAATGTGCACTGCTGTGTTGCCTGCTGTAATTTTTAAAGGCAGCCTGCTTTGCAGATCATCTTTAAAAGTAAAATACATGCAAAATCAACCTTGGAATTAGAGGTACTTCCAAAGTGGAAACCTACTTTCTTTTGACAAATAAGTCATCTCTAAGGTCTCCCCTAGGAGCCCCAGGGGTGGGGTGCCATGTAACTATACACAGTGATATTCTAAAAACTGTTTTATATGCCCTGGTGAGGGAAAAGCTGCCCATTTCACTTTCTCTATTGTAGATAGTTAGCTTCATAGGCTAACATTGGATATTTTATGAAAGTATAAATAGTGCTAGGAAGGAGCTACAAATGTAATTCAAGGACATAAAAGATTGGTAATTATACAGCCAACACCTTGCCACTGTTGAATTTATCATGACTAATACATAAGAGACGTTATAGGACTTTATTTTCTGGGAGCCAAAATCCAGCCTTCTAGCAGGCTCTCCTGATTGGTCAGCAGCCTTAACAGGATTTGCCAAGCTGCTTTGATGAGATAGGTGGTCTGCTTAGAGCAGAGGTTATCTGGGGTGGGAGCTCTGCAGCTGCAGAGAACAGGCCAGAAAGGGGCCTGAGTAAATAAAACTGGGTTCCAAGACAGCAGGACAGTAAGGAATGCCAGCCAGGCCTACCCCCTCTTCCTGTACCCCCAGCCAGATGGCAGGCCCAGGAATGGAATTTGCAGAAGGTCTTTTCAGGAGTTAGTGTTAATGGAAATGAACCACACCAATAGGTTGGTTTTATCCAGGTCTTACTCTCCTGGAGAGGAATCGCCCATCTTGAATTTTAAAGTGCAGTGCTTTGTAAGACAAGAATATGCCACACTTTGGACAAAGCTGTCATGCCTTAGGATGGCACACTGTTCCTCATTGGACAGGGGTGCCCCCTGCTTGTGACCCTAAACCATTGAATACATATGTGAGGGCAGCACAGCAACTCAGATCTGCGGCTGAAAACTACAAGAAGAAGGACTGCCATGCTGGAAACCTGGTCTGCACCCCAAAGGATTGTACCCTGAAGGACTGCTCCTGCTGCACACTGGGAACTACAGCCCTGCAGACTTTGCCTTGCCTCCAAAAGGATTAAGGAGTGAACTCCCTGAAATCAACAGGTTAACAGAGTTTCCCTGCACTATCTCCCTCAAGAAGTCTCCAGCATGAAGTCAATCCAGTGGACTTTTAAGGATTTGACTAGTGCATTGTGGGAATTGTAGTTCCAAATTTCCAAGGACCGACTCAGAGCTTCTAGACCTGGATATGTGTTATGGACTCTTTGAACCCTCAAGGGAAACTTCAGGAAGAAGTTTCAGAAGTTTGAAGCTTTTAAAAAAACTTGCTAATTGGACCAAAGCGACATCAAGTGTCAAGCTGACTACCTTCAACCGCGAACCGGCCTAGATTTCAGGTCTGTCCTGCTGAAAGCTCCGGAGCTCCAGACTTCCAGGATTTGAATGTGGCCTTGCGGAGAAGCAATCTGATCACATTGGATAAAAATCGGCTTGCTGGAGGGGACCACATGACATCAAGAGAAAGTCCTCCAGAAAAGTTTTTAAGTCCAAATGTAACATTTTTACCAGGGCCTCCCACTTAGTGTACCTGACCAGGGCTCCATCATGGTCAGCCTCAAACTTTGACTTTGTTCCATTGGAGTGTGACCAGATGTCCCAAGTTGGTGCTATAGATTTATAAGCACTAGAAAGTATTTAATCTTTAAAAATGCATATCTCCCATTCCATATTTTGGAGTTCTGTTGTTTTGGTGTCATTTTAAATATAAAAATATCTCCTATTTTTATACATTGGTGTGGGATTTTTATTGTTCGTTGTATCTTACTTATTTAATATATTGGTGTTTTTAAATGCTTTACATACCTTTCTCCCGAGTTAAGCCTGCCTGCTCGCAGCCAGCTACTATGGTTTGAGCCAGGGTCTTATGTATTGAGACCTTCACTGGACCTTATATTGTGTTGGTCGCCCTATTGCTAGTGGTAGGTGCATACTTACCCCTAGTAATAATCCACCTTCCAACAATCTGCTTAAAACAAGGTAGGCCTCTTTGAAGTGAATCAAGTTCCTAGTCCCAACCCACAAGTCAGCCTGCCAAGAGAGCAATATATCTCCCCACACCCAAGGATGTTTGTCCCCTTCCTGTACGCCACTTCACACCTCATCAAAGGGCTGCTCAGCTGCCAGGTGACAGTTGGAGTTCATGCAAATAGGCCTCCAGAGGCTTTAGATAGGGAGATGCTATTATAAAAGTACCTTATCTTTAATAATTATACCAAATTTGATTGTATCATCAATTGGGATTTAGAATGAATAACTATTAAAAAGTCTTTGATATATGTTTCTAGCTGTTTCCAAACCGAAATTAGCATTGTTAAATGTAATAATGTCACCTAGTGTTTTCATATGGAACAGCCAGCCTTGCTACAAAAGTAGCCTTTTAGGACTTTTCACTGTAAGGACATGTTTAACATTAAATTCCTCCATGTTCTACGTTTAAATACCATACAGCCTGCCTTATGGACAGTACAGTCTAGTAAGGGTGGCTTATAAATATTTAAAAGTAAGGCTTTGACCCATCAAAAAGGGTTAGCATGATAGGATGGGTTTACATTTTTAAAACTGCAACATATTGGCCACACGTGAAAGACCTGCTGTTATATTGTCATTGTGGCATTTCTGTGGTGCTTACTAACCCTGTGTAGGGTGCTGAAGCATTTGCCAACATGGGTAGCACGCCACACCATACAGAGTGTGTGATTCTTAGGGTGTTGTTTTTGTTGTGTGTGATGACCACTAAAGTGTGGCTATCGTCTTATGGAACACAGCACATAGCAATGTGGTGGATGATGAATTGTAACAGACAGATGCACAGTTTTATGGTTTTCAGTACTCTGGTAGCTTTGATGATCTGGAAGCAGCTCCCTTAATGGTATTTCTTATGATATAGTCTGATTAGCTGTTTACCCACTGGGTTGTCCAATCTGAGATTCTGTGCATAGTTGTGGTCATGAGGAGGGAGGATGAAGAGAAAAGGTCTATTGTGATGGTCATTATTATTATTATCATCTGATATCTGAGTGTCTTCGTGAGGTATAAATTAGCAGTCAGTTTGTATAGATAATTTGGACCTGCAGTGGTGAACTTTATTAAAGTCTTCTAAATTGTCCAGCAATTTGTGACAGATCTCTGTATTTATCCCATTCCTGTTCATTTGGTAATGTATGTTTTTTGGCTGCATAGTGCTGGTGATGGTGATGGACAAACCTCACAGATCTGTCTTAGCTTACCTGCATATGAAAGCAGTTTTCTGGTTGAGTTATTTCCAGTTCTTGGGTTATAAGCTGAGGATTACACTTGAGGGTGCAACTGTTTTCTGGGCTCCAGTGCCAGGGTGTGGGTGGTGGAGTTATCTAGGAAATAGCCATATTTTTAACTATCTTTGGAAGTGTATATGTTACTGGGTGCTTCTGATGTTGGCTAGTAGTGAGTTCCAGAGCTTGGCAGCTTGTACTGAGAAAGCAGTGCTTACTATGGATTTCTAATGGTAAAGTGGTATGATAAGTAGTGCAAGCCGCCTGGAGTGCAGTGTTCTGTTTGGTTTGTATTGCTTGAATTTAACTTGTAGGTATAGCAGTTCTTTTCCTTGGGAGGCTCTGTAGATAATGTAGAGTGGCTTTAACATTGCCCTTCTATCTAATCGGAGGCTTTGGGTTGGACACTCACAACATCAACTTTTCTGTTGTCCCACTGATGAGCACTAACAAGAGCAAGAATTTTGGTAGTGGTACACTCACAATATTTGAACTACTTGCGTTAGGACCCCATAATGTCAGCCTTTTTGTTAGGGCACCCTAAAAAACACCACTGTCCCAATAACAATCTTTTTTTCTTGGTGCTTTCACAATATCAACTCTTAAATGTCAGAACTTCACAGTATCAGAATCTTTTTTAGGAGGAAACTCAGATTAACGGTTGTTTTGTTTGTCCTCAGCCGTGCCTAAGAATATCCTTTTTTTTTTATATGGAAACTCAAAATGTCAGACTTTTTTTGTGGTGGGGTGCTGTCAATGCACATGCTTCCAGTGCTTAATTTGTAAATAAAGATGTGCCGGTGCCCAAAGCCCTCCTCTTAAACACGCCGCTGCTGCAATTAAATGCGGGAACACGGAATACTGAGACAGCGTAATCCTGAAGCCATCTCGGGCCTCTTCAGTCCATAATAAACACCCCGTTCCCTTCAGCTCACTCTAGCAGCTTTCTACTTTCTCCTTTTGTGGCACTTTTTCGTTTTTCCTTTCCTCCGCCTTTCCTATATGTGTCTTTTGCTCCCAGCAAATGCTTGAGGAAGAAGAATAAGCCCCGCCCCGCAAAAATAAGTGCTGGTGCTCAGCACCGGAAACATCAAGCACAAATTAAGCACTGCATGCTTCCTCAGTAATATTGGGGGCGAGCTTCAAATTTCCCAGCAATCACGCTGCCATATCGTGGGAAAATGCATTACTTGAGAAGCAGAGCATGCGGAAGTTTAAGAGGCACTGGGATCAGTGCGGAGGGGGTTACTTAAAAGACAATATATTGTAAAGTAACCAACCATTGGAAGAACTTCAAAACAGAGGGAAGAGAGAAAGCGTGTATGTTTTTGTGTGTGCATGTGAAAATCATAGGTGAAATCTGACAGCCACCTCACCATACCCGCGTGAAAGCAGCACTTGTACCTAACTATTCACTAGAGAATGCATTTTTTAGGGGGTTGCAATACCTCAAACTCCTAGCTCCTCCGATCCCCCCCCCCCCCCCGCCCCCCACACCAAGCTACGCCCCTGTCGATACAAGCACGGCTGGAGCACTGCAATTTGTATTCAGTTAAACTATTTTATTACGATGTGTGTGATTGTTAATTATGTTAGAGGAAATGCAACATTTTATTTTAAACTTCTTATTTATGTAAAGGTTGCTTGCTGGGATGTCAGTTCAAATAATTATTCTCTTAGTTGGGTGTGTAATTTTGACTTTTAAGACCACACAGATTCCTTCTTCAGGGATGAGCATTCTGCACATCTGCTCGAATCTGTGGAAGTTATTACAGTGTTGCGAGCTAATGGACTCCCACATCTTCATATTATTTTGTTCCTCCAATATAAGGTGCCAGTATAAGTAATTAAAACAAACACCTATTACTCAACTCACACCCCAGTTCTTTTTTACATTCTCGTTTCATAATTATACTGCGCTTTCAATAAAATTGTGACGTGATAGTGTATGTATTTAATTTCCTCCTGTTCAAATAATAGACCTCTTTGTAGCATTTACACAGATCACGGTGGAGCGATGTCCAGTTTAGCACCATGCCTGGATGCAGGCCGTGTCATTAGACCCCAACCATAATTTCACCTACCGTAACATTTTCACGTGGAGTGTTTTTTTCTATTGCACATTACAAACAGTATGTCCTGACATCACAACCATTGTGTTATTGGGAAGTACAGCCCATTTGTCACGCTGAGAGAATATCGCTCTAACCAAATCCATAAGCAGGGCAAAATGTGTCTGTAGTTATATAATAACTTTGAGCAAAACGACTGTTAGAGATGATTCTCCCTTTTGATTACGACACTATTCTGAACTTTCACTTAAAGTCATCGAAGCTAAAAAGCGGACGCTTACTACTGAAAATCGAAATTCCCATGGCTTCCACGTGTGCTCCGAGTTAAAATCCCCCAACAAAAGGCTACAATGATAGTTAGCTCGGCCTGCATTCAAGTGAAAAGCACCTCTTATTATACTACAAACATTTATGCAAAATGACACGATCGACAAACTTAAAATAAGGTACAGACGTTTACCTCGTGCAGGATGGCGTGCTTACGGTTTAAAGTCCACCTAACCTCAGGCTGCCAGGTTTATGTATATTGCATACGTGTGTTATAAACACATAGGAGTAACATGGCCTTTGCTACATTGAAGAGAAGTCATTACCTTTAACCCTGCCTCTGATATATTAACATTCTTACCGAGTGCTGAAGTGTACTGGACACGTATACAATAATTAGGAGCTTGCAACTATACATCTGTTGCCAGAGATAATTGGCTTCTTTACATTTTCTGCTTCTTGGATAATTCTGTTTTGAAACAGGATTTGCATCAAATTATAAAGATGAAGCAAGTCGACTTTGGCATGGACGTTTTACAATAATTCTTAAAAGAGCAATATTACGGATTCTGAGTTTGCAAGACTCATTTCTGAATGTCTTCTTCTTCACCTTCCCAATCAAAGAGCGTTGTTTATTTATTTTACTTCATGTGATATTAAAAAGAACCCCAGCAAGGCCTGCAAAGCCACCATAGGGCCTGGTAAAGTACAAAATACAGAGATGTTGTTTAACAAGCGCAGTTAAAATATATATGCGGCTAACAGGTATTTTCACTGAAATTATGCCAAAAATTCCTAAATCACAGATGCAAGCACTCAATACAGTCAATGTTATGCATGTATATGTTGTGCAAGCATTGTGTGATTTATACATGGGAAATATGTCATCGGAGGGCGCTGGGAGTTCCAGGGGGTATAACCATGAAAAACGGTTAAGGACCTGCAATGCCTTTTTCTTGAGCGCCCACTAAGGGGAAATCATGCACTTTTTTAAAAATACATTTGGAGTAGTTTAGAGAGCTGATCTTTCCATGTATCTGGTCTTAGTTCGGTCAAAAGTGGAGAATGGTGACCAGCCGATTTGAAATTCCCCAGAAAACTTTCATAGGGCAGGATTGCAGTAGAGCAGCATTAGCCTCTGGAGTAATCTTCCTAGTCCGTTAAAAGTAGTAAAATGGTGGGCAAGGAATGTTATTGGCCAGACAAGCAGTGGGGGAGGTTCAGTGGGGTGGTTGGTGGTCCTGACAACAATAGTAGCATTGTCCTGCTGTTGCACAGGCCTCCAAGTCTTCTCCTTTTTTTGGTTACACTTGGCTAGCTACACGCTTCACAAAACTGGGACTTTAAAAAAAATATGTGAAATTAAGCAACGTTCAATCTGCAGCTGCGCACCGAAGACATCACACACAAGAGTGGCTGGATGGTACATGTTTGGTTTAAGTTCAAGCCAATGAAGTCTTTACTCAGAACATATTAAAGTGTAAAGTGACCCAGAGAGCACCAGCCACAGGGAAGCACAACAGACCAAGGGGAAGGATTGAGCACCAGTGATGTAATATGTGAGGTGATAAGCCATGTATTGCGAGGGCGTAAATTATAGTTATACCTCAGGTAAGTATAACTACCGAATTTCCATGGTTTCGTGAGTGTAACAGCTGAACCGAATGATATAATCTCTGTAACCTTGTTTTTTTTAGTGAATTTCACAGTTTCTTTTAATATAAATTGTACTACAATTTCACCTATAAGTACAATTTAGCGATATACATTTTTACAAGTTTATAAATATATTTTAGACACACACTTATTATTATACATTTTAAAACTAACAATTAACAATTAAAGGTAAAGTAACATACAGTCATTCTATGAATGCACTAGACCAAGTTTTTCTCTTTTTTAATAATTTTATAGATCCACCGCTAATTCGAGAAAGGAGCCCATATGAGTACTCTATGGATACTAGTTTCTGTGCCGCAATCTCAGTGGATCTATGGATTTGTCAAAACATTAAAATAAAATTATAAATATCATATACCGGCCGCTCAAATTTTAACATTGAGAAACTATACTTGTTTATTTTATGAGTTTGGCAAGTCCATGGATCTGCCATGATACAAGGAACACACCCAAACCTTAACTTCTGAATGAATACAGTAAGTCCCCACCCATGCACATTGCAAATCACACCATGCATCAGTTATTTGGCTTTCTTTCTGAAGAAGAGTGACAAACCCAGCTCTATTGTGTTTTTTGGCTTTTCCCCAAAAGAACACTGTATGAAAATCATGATGTCTTCTTCTGAAGATAGAAGACAAGCAGAAAAGCGAGATGAATAGGAAGAAGACTTGCCACCTCCCAAGAAGGTGTCTGATGTGTGAAAACATTTCTCCATCCCATCAGGAGAAAAGAAGGTTGTTGCTAAATTTGTACAAAGCAATATATGCAACTTTAAACTATCAAGAGGAACAGGCACGAAACATTCGCATAACACAGCCTCCATTTGGAAACATCTCAAAAACATTCATACACGGACATAAGAGAGGATAATAACAGAAGGAAGGTGGAGCAGCATCATCAGCAGCTGGACAATCTGTGGGGCCCTTACCACCCGATCAGATTATTACTATCCCTGCTTTCTCACAGAAACTACTGGATATGGTCACTCCTTGTGGCAAATGTCATTTGCCAGTGGAACAAAAAATGTCATCCGTTGCCAACATCATGAATCCTGTCAATAGCCACACCTGTTCATTTTTTTTCTCCTCACCGTTCCACATTCCATTGCTCTGAAAGACAGAAGCTAGTTGCTTCTTCCAAGTTGCTTTCCCTTACTCTATTTACTATCTGTTAGACCTGACTGCCTTAGGGTGGTCACCCCTAACTTTTTGCTTCCTCCTTCGACATTTTAGACACTGCCGTGCGGTTGAAAATTTGACGCAACGCCCACCGGATCGATGCAGCTCCTGTGACTTCGTCCTGCCAGTGCAGGAAATCCACGCACTGTCCCCGGGGCATCTGAAAACCCGCAACCCAAAGAGGATCCATGACTGAGCACCGGAAATCGATGCACAGCTGTCCCGTCGTGAAAACTAAACAACGCATCTCCATGCGGCCCGAGAAATGAATGCACACCCCTTTGTTTTCCCGCATCTCCTCCTCTGCGGTTCTTTGCAGAGATTTTTCACGCGAACCAGGTACTATGTGCTTGAAAGGGACTTTGTTGGCTTTTAAAAGACTTAAGACACTTTAAATCACTTTTCAGTGATATCTCAACATATACTTATTGCATTTTATTTGTCTTGACCTGCATCTTATCAGATAAATATTATATATTTTTCTAAACACTGTGTGGTGTATTTTGTGGTGCTATATGGTGTTCTTGTATGATTTATTGCACAAATACTTTACACATTGCCTTCTAAGTTAAGCCTGACTGCTCAGTGCCAAGCTACCAGAGGGTGGGCTCAGGATAATTTGGATTGTGTGTGACTTACCCTGACTAGAGTGAGGGTCCTTGCTTGGACAGGGGGTAACCTGACTGCCAACCAAAGACCCCATCTCTAACACTACCCTTGTTTTTTTTCTTCCAAAAGAAAAAAACCACCAAAAAAAAAACTTTTTTAAAAAACCCACCCTAACATTTTTCCTTTTTAGAACCACTTCATCTGGTCAAAGAAAGTGCAAACAACATGTTTTATGTTTTTGTGCAATTGTGTGTTTAAGTGCTCATTAGTTTTTCTACGTATACATGTATCATACCCCGCATAAGTGAAATGACAGGAGCACAGCTGACCACTTTAATAGTCAGCAAGGGGAATAAACCTATAAAGTATTTAAAAAGACACTAGTAAATGTTTTGCAATGTCATTTAGAATACTAAAATGGAAATGAATGTGTAAGTGGCTGTATGAGTGTCTCAGTGGATGTGTGAGTGGCTGTATGGGTGCATCATTGCTTGTGTAAGTGGCTCTCTGGGTGTGTCAGTAGTTGTATGGGTCTAGGAGTGGGTGTGTAAGGGGCTGTGTAGATGTGTGAAGGAGTATGTGAGTGTCTGGGTATATGAGTCTGTGAGTAGGTGTGTGCATGTCTAAATGGGTCTGTGTGTGAGTGTATTGAAGTGTGAGTGGCTGTGAGGGAGTGCGAGGGTGTCTGTGTCAGAAGCGGTGTGAGTGACTTTATGGGTGTGTCAGTGGCGATGTAAATGTGTGGGTGTGTAATGGGGTGTTTGAGTGGGTGTGTTAGTATCTGTGTGGATCTGTAAATGGGGTGGGAGTGGCTGTGTATGTTTGAGTGGGTGTCTGAGTGGCTGAGTGGGTGTGTCAGTAGCTGTGTGAGTTACTTTATAGTGTTAGTGGAAATGTAAATATCTGTGTGGGTGTGTGAGTGTCTCTGTGGGTCTGTGAGTGGGTATGAGGGTTGCTCTGTGTGTGAGAGTGGATGTCTGAGTCGTTGTATGGCTGTGTGAGTTAGTGTGTGAGTACTTGTATAGGTGTGTTTTGGGAATGGGAATGTCTGTGTAGGTGTGTGAGTAGCTATGTGTGTAACTGTATGGTTGTTCAAGTGGGTATCCGAAAGACTTTGTGGGTATGTGAGAAGTGAGTGGCTGCATAGGCATTGTTGTGTGAGTATGTGAGTGGCTGTATTGGACTGTATGTGGGTGTCTGATTGCATAAGTGGGTTTGTGTTTTTTTTAATTGTACTCCGGAACACCCTCACAATATAATCTAATTCAGCAACACAAAGAAGTAATTTGTAAACCACATTACTCAAATAGAGAGTGTCATTCATCTGTATAAAAAAGTAAAAAAAACAAATATGAATTCGTTTTATACTTTATAAATTAATTAAAAAGGTTAACAATGTATACTTTTACAATAGCACTAAACATCTACACATTTCCCATGCTCTAATGCTATTATGATAAAAAACAAATAACTTTTTTACTGTTCTTAGACTTTATACTTATACAGCATAAATGATGTACTGTATAAAGAATCAACCTCAGGAGGGGAAAAGCAATCATATAGACCGTCTTAAAAAAAAAAAACACAACTGCACAGTATGTCACTGTAAAAAAGCAACACTACGCGTTGCACTCACTACAAGTTTCTAAACAATCATTTTATCTGTACTTGCACTACTAATCCAAAGAAACGTGCTGTAAATGAGAAATTCATCATTAGAAGTGCTACAGTAGCACTACTAGATATAGAAGATGCACCGCATAGGCAAAGCCTTATTAAGACTTCACCCTTGCTAGGCTGCATGATATCATAACTACTGATAATGCATCTACTATAACTAGATTATTCCACTTTTACAACTGTGACGTTCGTTAGAATTTTGGTTCCAAAAACAAAAGATAGGAATTTGGTAACTTCCTTGTTTGTCTGAATTTAAGGTTCCTACCACTACATTCTGTCCATCCACTTCTTCTTTTTAGATAGACAGTATAATGAACAGATATAATACTAACTCCTTCATGAAAAATGGGGGCAATTCTAGTGTATACGTCTAAGTCTAGACATATTTAAACATTGCACTTAAGTTATGTTACTGTTTTAAAAATGCAACCAAATACATGATATCAAACATACTGTTCTGGTCAGGCAGGCCTTAATAAAGTGTAAAAGTGTCCACAATGTGATTATTAGGAGGGGGGGTTACAAAAGTATTTGGAGTCCCTTCCCTTTTGACATATACTCCCAGCTTGGATATACATGACAAAACATATTAGTTATGGCCCATTAAAAGCGATTTACTGCTGCTCATTTTTTTTCATCTTAAACAAGGCCCTGTTATCAGCATGATGCTTATTTTGGCCAGAGCCGGGTGCCCCCCCTGGGATCTTTTGAGGCCCTCCTAAGGCCCCCCCCCCCACCAGTTTGAAGACCTCTGTCCTAGAGAATCTGTTTCCATCAAACATTTGTCTTTCACAAGCAAAAAACTTGCACTAAGTTGTCCAATTTACTTTGCATTGTCAATCTGTTCAAATTTAATCATAAGGTATTCCACCTCATTCCTACTATGACAATTAATCAAATTAACCACTTTACCATAGCACCGCTAATCAAACCTTCTTCAACATTTAAATTTCAGGGCAAAATCATCCCCTTCAGTTTTTGCATAGACTTAAACATTTCTCTAATCCTGCAGTTCGTGAAACAGATTTTTCCCATTAATACGGTTTTGCTTGTAACTTTTCATTTAGAAATACAGTGACACTCTGGTGTTCTATTTTATCTAGTGCAACTTTTTTTTCCCTCCAATTCTAGCAATTCATTGTTGAAAGATCCACACTCCTCCAGTGCAGGCATTAGGCACACAATATGCTTACCATCTTCTATAATACTTAACATTAGTTCTGCTGCTGTATTCATTGTTGGATAACGTTTTTTAAGAAGAAGACTTTGTAGAACATGCCTTCCCTCTTTTAAAAGGACCCCTACTCTAATGTCTTTCAAAATATTACCATATTGAATGTCAGTCGTTTGTTGCATATTCCTTATTAATTCTTTGTATTTGAAATTAAACTACATATTCACATTTCCATTGCTTCCCAAAGAATTCCTAGTTTCATCATGAAGCAGTATCCTGAACACAGGTTGATGCTTCACAGGTGTAAATTGCAGTCGATCTCCCTTCACAGGTGTAAATTGCAGTAGATCTCCAAAAACAATCAAATGTTTTCCTCCAAATAGCACTTCATAAACTGTTCTCAGAACCATTTGCATTCTCAAATGTACAAAAGGCAAGCATTGTTTGAGACTATGCTCACCTCATCAATGACTAAAAGTTTCTTTTTTTTAACACTCTTGACACTTCATGACAAGCTTCCCTAGATAACGTTTAATATTCCAGTTTGTTGTCATGTTCCACAGGGAGCATCAAGCGTCAGGGTAAAGTAATACCTTTACAATTGTGTGCAGCTAATTCAGTAAGTGCTGTAACCACACATGATAAATTGCAATCTGTAGTCTTCTGTAAAAAGGCAATGTGAACTTGTAGTAAGAAACGTTTACCAGTACCAGCTTTACCACTGACATCCAACAGGATAGGTTTAACTGTTGAGCATGCACACTTTCTCTTCTCTTGAAGCAATCAATACTCAACTGTAGCTTTCACCTCCATACATACTTCCATTTGTTCATCATTTAGCTGTGCATCGGCCAAGTCAATTGTTTCCTGTCTTGCTTTCTCCACCTCATTCACTGCAGTAGCAGCCTCATTTTCAGTAATTGGCTGCCCAAGTGGGTCCTGACTTTAAGGGTCTGAACTTTAGATGGTATGTGGACTGTCATTAGCTACATCAGCAGCAATTGTATCTTCTTGTTGAATTTAATCATTCAACATTTTCGAGTAGTTTGGAAATACTGAGCACTCAGTGCCATCCTTTGCAGCATTGAAATAAGATTCATAGCAGTCAAACTCTCCTAGTACTTCTGTTTCACACTGCCAAGGTATAAACAGCTGCTAAAGTACCAAATAGGAAGCTTCTCTTTTTTCAGCAGTCTGGCAACTCATTTTTCTATGGTTAATTAAACTGCCTTTGCTATGTCACATCAAACACCCATTGCAACCAATTACTGCAAATTTACCTTCACCTACATTTTCGGTCACACTGTTTCTATATGTGTAGTACTGGAGTACTTCATAGAGACAAATGATTTCAAGATGTTCACTCCTTTTTGGATAGTAAGTGTCCAATATGTTTGTTTTTACAATGTCTGTACTACATGGCTCAATTTTCAGCAAGATATTTAATTTCTGGAAAAGATTTCAAAACTCTTTTGAGTTGATACTAAGGCTAGACTCACCAAATAACTCCTTTCAACTTAGAATATAAACTAGTAGAACTCAACCAATCACAATATTCACAGAATCCATTTTTCTGTGACAAAGCATCTTCAAACTGAAGCTGTACATTTTTGTGTTAGAGATTTTCAGTAGAAATCTCTTTGCACACATCTTGCATCTCTGTCTTTTCAGATTTTGTTATGTATGAAGTAACATAACGAGCAACAGTTATAGAGTTGTCTGCCACAAATTGAATATTCATAGTGGCAGTCCGAAATGACATGATTGTAATCATTCATATATTTTGAAGCCTCTGTTGTATGTGTTTTTTTGTCATTTACAAGTAAGTGTATGTCTCACTGCAGACATAAAAAAACTGTTCACTCTTCCTTTTGAAATAACAGGTCTTGAAAAGCCAATGGGGTTAAATTTTCCTTTTGCTCTGTATTTCCGCCAACAGTACTTTCCACATCTACACGATTGGAAACACAGTACTTGCTGATTTAGGCTTTTTTCCTCAGTGTCTTTTGGGAGGCTATATATAAATTACTGTTCTATGAAAGAAAGTACAGACGTATCTGTGTCTGTTCCAAGTTTAGGTGCATCTTTTACCCACAACAGCATATGAATATGAGAAGCACTTCTTGGTTGGTACTCTTTTCACCAAAATAAATCAGTAATTTCTCAAAGAGGTGGATTTTTTGTTGCAGATGAAGGACAACATAGCTTGAACTCTGTGGTTAAAGTACCCGCAAACATTTGCAGGATCCAACGAGAAAAGTTCTCCTGGTGCCTTCAATTTGATGCCTTTAATGTTACAGTTTGCTTCCCTCAAAAAGTTGTGTAAGTCATCCCATACATATTCTGCAAAATATAGGTGCTCATTACGACTTTGGTGGTAATTCCCGAAGCCTGCCGTCTAAGCGGGCGCTGAAAGATTGCCAGTGATGGCGGTCTGAAGACCACCGTATTACGAGTCACCAACAGAACACCTCCCAAAAACTGCCAAAAATCTGTCATCGTCGGCCTGACCGATGGCGGAGAGAGGCGGTTCCACCACCAGCACTGCCACACAGACAATATCCCGCCCTCCAAATTATGACTCGCAAATCAGTACCGCGGTCTTTGCACAGCAGTAATCAATTGGTGGTCCGAACAGCCGCAGTAAAAAACGCACCTCCACCTGAACACACCACCACATTGGACAATACGAATACACCCCACCTGATACTCATACACACACCTGACCACAGCACTATATAACACACCCCTATACACACCCACAATCCTTTGCATCCAGAAATTTTGACAAAGAGAGAGAAGACTACACTAACAGAAGACCCGCACCTGGATATCATAGGCACCATCACACTGAACACGCATCATCCAACACACAACCGCATCAGTAACACAACATGCACATCACCACTGGACACAAACACCACAAATCATATGCACAACCTAGCACTCAACCTCACCCCTACAAACACCACACCCAGTATCCCTGCACATCACACACCCCACCACCCACAATACAGCCACCATGGCACCACAAAAACACCCATGAATCACAGATGAGGAGTTGAGGGTCATGGACGAGGTAATTGTCAGAGTGGAGCCCCAACTGTGTGGAGTACAGGTCCAGCAGACATCCATAGCCCGGAAAACAGAGTTACGGCAGAGGATCGTCGACAGGGTGAACGCAGTGGGAATTCATCCACCCACAAGGGACGACATCAGGAAGAGGCGGAACGACCTACGGGGGAAGATACGGCCTATGGCAACGAGACCCCAAATTGCCGGAATGAAGACTTGCAACTGTGCCTCCACCTCCTCCCCCTGAGTTCACATCATGGGAGAAGAAGGTCTTGGCCATCCTACACTCAGAGGGCCTCACATGAATACCAGGAGGGCTGGACACTGGTAAGTCAACAACTCTCCCTGGGCACTATGTACTCCTGCACAGCATGTACCCCCACCACCCTGTCACCCACTCACACCATCCTTACCTTCACCAATCCACCCTGAACCCAATACCCTCCCTTGCATGCCACACCTTCCCACCAACACCATTCCCACACAGGACCATCTACTGCATGGATTTCTCACACTGCAGCAAGTACTACAACTACCACAATGCAACAATCCCAACCATTGTAGAACTGCTAATTCCACTCCACATTTGGACACCTGCACGTATAACCATGTCACCCCCTTCACCATCAAGACATTTTGAATGCACATCAGTACATGGCAATGACAGCAGTCAAGACCACCATCAACCATATGGCAAGAATTAACAATAGCAACTTCCAACATACCCAAAAACTAGCAGTTGTCAAGAAACTGTCAATGCCATCACAGATCAGCAATTGCAGGCAATGATAGCAAACAACCATGTGTACCACAACTACTATACCATACACACTTCCTCTCATTTCTCAGGTATCCCTAGTACTGCCAGACAACAGAGGATGTCAGAGACTGAAAGCCAGCCCCTGGACGTAGGTCCAATAGAGGAAGAATACCCTTGATATCTGGAGAGGAATGACTTGCCTGGCCCATCAGGCATTACTGGTCAGTCCTCAACCACCACCAACCTCACCCTGCCCACAACTTAATCCCCCTCCCTTGTGGCACCTACAGCACAGCTGAGTCCACCTTTCCAAACCTGTGTCCAAGGACAGATCATTTATCAGTGTGTCCCACAGTACAGGGATCAGAGTCAACACCCCAAACGAAAGACAATGAAGGTCCTGGTGTCTATGGGAGTGGGCACACTGTGCCAAGGGCACAGGGGGAAAGGGTCAGTGGGAGGGCAACTGTGGCCCAAGGGATGAGGCAGCAACACAACATAACTGGCCAGGAGGCCATCTCCAGAGTCCTGGGAGCCTGCCAGCAATCCCAGGACACAATGGGCCAGATACTCACCACCTTGCAGGAGAACCAGAAATCCTGGTGGTCTGCTGACTCATAATATGGTGGGCAGTAAATTGGTCCCTGATGGTCTGGAGATGGCTACTGCCGTCGGTGGAGGTCTAACCGCACTGGCGTTGTCTTGGCTATGTTGTGGTTGGATCATGGATGTAGTCGTAATATGGTGGTCTGCACTGCCGGACTGGCGGGGTGTGACCACCACCGCTGGCAAGGTGATCCGGTGACCACCAAACTCTTAATGAGGGCTTTAGTGTTGCAAACCAAGTTTTTCAACATGCATTTGAGCTCACTATGATGAGTTCCTTCAGAATTTTTCCATCTGCTATAGTTCAATAGTATCCCCTTAACCACTTTTGAAAGCAGTGGACGGATACAGTAGTATTCATATATTTCTTCTGATTTGTTTCTATCCACTTTTTCAAACTGTCCACTTGAAGGCAACATTTCTTTCTCCATGCAACTTCCATGTGCAACAATATCTACATCTCTATAGTACACATTATTCTCTTTAAGATGCAATTTAGCTTTCTTCACCTTATTTACATCCACTAGCTCCTGGCAGATTATTTTGTTTTTTCTGGGCACACCATTCACTAGAATACCAAATGGCTCATCCAAATCTCTCTTTACACCCAAAGATTCAATATTGCATTTAAAACCTAAAGGTAAATACACAACCCTTTAAGCCCTTTCTGAAACTCAGTGGGTGTTAGTTTCCCAGTCTTTGATTCCATACACACTATTGCTTGAAAAGCGTGTATAGATTGTATGAGTATTCCTTCATGATCATTCAGATGTTGATGTTCCTCTAGAATTTCAACCACCTCTAACTTATTGTATATTGCTCTGGCAGGCATTTTTATTGTCCTCTAATTTGTCATAGCAATGTTTGTACCTGATCTGGTGCGTTGACAAAACAAAACGTTCCTCTACAAATAAATACACTGCAATTTATAGCCACTTTTCTCTTTTTTTAAAGATGTTTGCTGAAAATTTATGAAATTCTGGGATTCGGTGCAAAAAATAATTTAAACCAGTGGTTCCCAACGTTTTGACTTCTGCGGACCACCACTTTATCATTACTGGAACCCGGGGACCCGACTAAATCATTATTGGAATTCAGGGCCCCCCCACTGAGTCATTACTGAAAGCTGGGGACCTAATCTGTTAATATTATTTAATTTTCTAAGTAGTCAAGGACCCACTGAGGAAGCTTCGTGGACCCCCAGGGGTCTCCGGACCACAGGTTGGGAACCACTGATTTAAACAAACAAGTGCAGGCCCGCGCTTGTTTTTTTTTTTTAAAGCCCCCAGGTGGGCCAGGTCCCGGGGCATACTAAAAAATGAGGAGGTGGGCGCACAGGCTCCACCTCCTTGGACCACCACCTCCCCATGGCAGGATATGTAAACAAATGTGGGGGGGGGGCACCTGGCCCCTCCACAGCCCCAGTGGGCCAACACCTCCCCGGGACAGAATAGTAACTTGATGTCGGGGGCAGGTGCGCCGCCCGCAGCCCCGGGGACTGTAACCTTCCCGGGGCAGAATTGTAAATTGATGCAGGGGGGCGCGCGATCCTCCTGCTCCTCCTCCTCCATCTCCTCATCCTCCTCCATCTCCTCCTCCTCCTGCATCTGCATCTCCTCCATCCCCATCTTCTCCATCTCTATCTCCTCCATCTCCATCTCCTCCATCTGCTCCTCCATCTCCTCCTCCACCTCCATCTCCTCCATCTCCATCTCCTCCATCTCCTCCATCTCCTTCTCCATCTTCTCCTCCATCTCCTCCTCCACCTCCATCTCCATCTCCTCCTCCATCTCCTCCTCCATCTCCATCTCCTCCTCCATCTCCTACATCTCCATCTCCTCCTCCATCTCCATCTCCTCCTCCTCCATCTCCATCTCCTCCTCCTCCATCTCCTCCATCATATGTGAAGGCCAGGATGGGGTTACTGGGGCCAAAATCGGCTGAGGGAGGGGGGGTCACACTGCTCCCTCATCCTCTCTCCTCTCTCCCCCCCAAACAAATACATGAAGGCCAGGCCCCAGGGGATGGGGTTCCCAGGGCCAAAATCGGCTGAGGGAGGGGATGGGGAGGTCACACTGCTCCCTCATCCTCTCTCTTCTCCCCCCCCAAACAAATACGTTAACGGCAGGCCCCAGGGGATTTGGTTCCCGAGGCCAAAATCGGCTGAGAGAGGGGAGTCACACTGCTCCCTCTTCCTCTCTCCTCTCCCCCCCAAACAAAATATGTGAAGGCCAGGCCCCAGGGGATGGGGTTCCCGGGGCCAAAATCGGCTGAGGGAGGGGATGGGGAGGTCACACTGCTCCCTCATCCTCTCTCTTCTCCCCCCCAAACAAATACGTTAACGGCAGGCCCCAGGGGATTTGGTTCCCGAGGCCAAAATCGGCTGAGAGAGGGGAGTCACACTGCTCCCTCTTCCTCTCTCCTCTCCCCCCCAAACAAAATACGTGAAGGCCAGGCCCCAGGGGATGGGGTTCCCGGGGCCAAAATCGTCTGAGGAAGAGGGAGGGGGTCACACTGCTCCCCCACCCAAATAAATAAATATATTAATGCCGGGACCTGGGGGATAATATCCCGGTGCCAAAACTGGCAAGGGGAGGGGGGGTCCATGCCCCCCAAAATTATGTAGAGGGCCAGGTCCCGGGTCCCTGGGGCTGAAATCGGCCAGCGGTGGGCCACGTGGATCTGTGGCCATCACCGGCTGCGAATAACCAAATGCCGTGTATGGCACAAGGTTGGGTGGTTATAAGGGGTTGGTCCTGCAGCCAACTGCTGTCATGTATGGCTGAAGGCCATGCATGGAGGTGGTTGGATTAAAGTATAGTAATGAAAATTACTTTGTGATAAAAAAATAGAAATTCACTGAAAAAAAATGTAGATTACAGGGAGATTTTAGTTAGAAAATAGAATTAAAAGAAACATAGAAATTCACTTAAAAAAATCAAAGGTTACAGGGACGTTAGAGTTATGCTCACATTATAAACGTACAAATCCATAGAAATTCCCCAGTTATAGTTAGGGTTATTGTTGTAAAAATAATGACACCTTCTCGAATACCGAGCTGGAATTTTTTTAATTGACCTGCCGGATGGTGACCTTTTCCCCTGCCAGTCTAACACCAACTGACTACAGGGATTTGACTACAAACATTCTTTCCTGCCTTCGGAACACACATCAACAAAGAACCTTAGAACAAACGTTCTACTTGTGACACGTCTTCCCACCGTCACATTTCAATCACAAAAACAACATTCTACTATTGTGTTAAAAAGGATAACACTGACTATTATACAAACAGAAAGTATATAATATAAAATGAAAGTTCATTCCAGAATATGCTAGAAAAAACTAGGGTAAATATAGATAAACAGAAAAGAGGAATTCTTAACAGTAAACAAGAACAAATTCCCCAGCTGCGATACTAACAATTTCAAGCTACTTCTCTTATGATGAACTTAACAGGTTCGTCTTTTGTCAAGTAAACTACTTTAGCCTCAGCCAACATGAATTCACAACATCCTTCTTCCTTCCTGTCCATTTCCCATTCCCCACATCTTCCTCCTCTCTGGTATAATGCTGCTCTGCGTCCCTTCAATTTGGTCGCATTCACCAATACTAAATACAAGCCACACACTTTCTTGACTTTGAATGGCTGCGAAATTTGAACCATCCCCTTCCTACACGTCCATCTTTCACTTTCACCCAATCCCCAACACAAATGTCTGAACCTTTGCACTCTTGTAAAGTTTTTTCTGCACTGTCACCATCTGTCAACCAACTCGGAACCAGCTTTTTTCTAGCTTTGCGCCCCCTCATTATTTCAAAAGATGTTTTACCAATGACCCTATGTGCTGTAGTACGGTGGGCCCAGACAGCTTCCTGAACTGCTTCCTTTATATCAGTGCCACACCTCACTGCCAACTGAATAGTCCCTTTAATCATGCAAATCATTCATCCAGCAAGAACACTGGCCTGTGGGTTATAAAGGGTCGTAAAATGATGCTTAATCCCATGCAATGCCAAAAATTTCCTCAGTTCAACAGAAGGTAATTGTGTACCGTTGTCTATAATTAATGTATGAGGAAAACCTTCACTTCTAAAAATGTCTCCCAAAATATTAATGGTGCTCCTTGTGGACATCTCCTTCATAAACCAAACTTCCATCCATTTTGAATACACATCGACCAACACCATGGCAAACCCACAATCATGACCCACTCCAGACATAGGCCCAATAAAGTCCATACAGATAGTATATCATACTTCCTCTGGGTCTTGAAAGCTTCCCATCACAGATTTCATGCCAACTTTCAACCTCCCTACATCCTATACACTTCACCACTCATTGAGTAGTTTGTATGTCAGTGCCAGGCCACCAAAAGTTACCTCTCACTCTCCTTTGAGTTAACGTTTGGACTAAGTTGGTCATTATGACATTGGCGGTGAGTGATACAGATGGCGGTAATACCGCCAACAGGCTGGCGGTAATTACCGCCAAATCATGACCATGGCGGTGATAACTCCCATAGACAGCCAATGTACCACACCAACCGCCAGGGTGTTAACACCACTGACCATGGCGGGAGACATCAACAGCCAGGCGGAAAACAAGGTACTGCCCACCATATTATGACACAGCACACCACCACAATTTCCAGTGCGGTACCAATGCCATCAAAAGCCTCGCGGAAACAGAACACAGAAGACCAAAGACTCACCATTGGAGACATGGAGAAGATCAACGTTGCCTTGGAACCGGAACTGCAGGTCTTCCCGATCCTTTTCTACGACATGCTCCAGCTGGATCACCAATGCCGACGAAGACAACAATGGTGAGTAGAGCTGCCTAGCACACAAGGGAGAGTGGGAGGAAAAGGAGAGTGACACACACACACGCACAACACACACCATTCAGACACACACCATACACACAACCAGCTGCAGACGAAAACAATATCACAGGACATACGTCATAATAATGCAAGGACAACAGTAAGGTGGTATTGAAAATGTATTTGCATGACAACAACCACCATTAGTACCGAAGTGACAAATATTATACATGAACCATTGTCTAGAAAGGGCCAATGCCCAGTCCAAAGTATAAAAGGCCCACATGGCTACAGGGCAGTATCCAAGTCCCAACTTGATCCGGACATTCACCTTACCAAACTGTGCAGGGGCAACATGTTGGAAAAAGGCAGGCACTTCAGGGGCGTGGGGACACCTCAGCTGAAGTGGGGAACTCGCCCAATGGTTCTGGAGGGGTCTCCATGCCCACTTCCCAATGCTGGGGAGTGCAAGGTCACAGTCTCCGAAGTGGGGAACTCGCCCACTGCTTCTGGAGGGGGCTCCATGCCCATTTCCCAATGCTGGGGAGTTCAAGGTCACACTCTTTGAAGTAGGGAACTCGCCCACTGCTTCTGAAGGGGGCTGCTTGTACAACGGTCCCTGGAGGGTGGCCTACATGCCTCGTGCTGGAGATGAGGGCTGCATTGTCTCTGCTGGGGGAGGTGTCTCCTGGGCAGCCTCTGCTGGAGGTGAGGGCTGCATTGTCGCTGCTGGGGGAGGTGTCTCCTGGGCAGCCTCTGCTGGAGGTGAGGGCTACATTTTCTCTGCTGGGGGAGGTGTCTCCTAAGCAGCCTCTGCTGGAGGTGAGAGCTTCTTGTCTTCTATTGATGGTTGAGTGGGAACCATCACTGTCATTGGTGGTTGAGTGGGAACCATTACTGTCTTGGGTGGTTGAGTGGGAACCTTGTACTTCCTGGCTGGTGGAGTGGGATCCTTCCCTTTCCTGGCTGGTGGACTGGCATCCTTCCCTTTCCTGGCTGGTGGACTGGGATCCTTCCCTTTCCTGGCTGGAGGACTGGGATCCTTCCCTTTCCTGGCTGGTGGAGTAAGATCCTTCCCTTTGCTGGCTGGGGGAGTGGGATCCTTCCCTTTTCTGGCTGGTAGAGTGGGATCCTTCCCTTTCCTGGCTGGTGGAGTGGGATCCTTCACTTTATTGCCTCCACGACTAGGAGGTGCCTCCACTGTCCCTGTGGACTGTTTGGCTGAGGTGCTGGCTGGGTTGTTGGGACCCTGTTCTTATGGGCAGGATGGGGGCTGGAGGAGGAGGGAAGAGGTCAAGTTGGGCAAGGAAAAGCTTCTTAGGGACAGTGTGGCGGGATGAGGGAGGAGGGATGGGAGTGGAGGTTGAGGGAGTGGTTGTTGGAGGTGCACATCTGCTTGACCTGGGTGCAGGTGCATGGGCAGTGTGCTGATGTGAGGTAGATGGCAGTTGGGTGTCTGAGTGTCTACATTTGTGTCCCTTGGGGGGGGACAGACAGAGTGGGAGAGGACACAGGGGACGCGTGGATGGATTTTGTAGAGGTGTCTGCTAGTGAGGTGTGTGTGCTGCTTAGTGTGGTGATGGTGGTGCTGGCTGTTGAAGCAGTGCATGCAGGTGGGAGTGTGGATGTGACTGTGAGAAGGAGGAAGAGGTGACAGTGGAGGCAGTGGATGTTGTTGTGTGTGCAACTGTCTGATGTTTGTGTGAGTGCTTGTGGCCTGAAGTGTGATGCCTGTGTTTGACTGTGATACTCTTGTCTGATGTTTTCTGTGCATGCTTGTCTGTATGTGTGCATGGGGTTGAGGAGACTGGGACTTGGAAGTGGTAGTTGAAGGGGGGGACGGTAGGAACAGGGACAATGGCTGCCATCAGAGAGGAGGCCAGAGCCTGGAACGATCTCTGTTGGGCCAAAAATCCACTGTGGATGCCCTCCAGGAATACATTGCATTGCTACATCTGGGATGCCAGCCCCTGGATGGCATTCACTATGGTTGGCTGCCCAACAGATATGGTTCTCAGGAGGTCAATAGCCTCCTCACTCAGGGCAGCAGGGCTCACTGGGGCAGGGCCTGAGGTGCCTGCAGCCAAGGAGATGCCCACCCTCCTGGGTGAGCGGGCACAGGTGACTCATTGAGGGGCTACTGGGAGGGCGGTGCTGGTACAGGGGGCGACAGCTGTACCTGGGGTGGTCCCAGACGTGTCCACCGCCACCAGGGAGCGCCCATCGGAGGAGGAATCAGAGTCAGTGTTGTCACCTCCTTTCTCTGCCATGGTGCTCCCCTCGCCCTCCGTCCCACTGGTTCCATAGTCGTCGGTGAACTCTGCCTCCTTGGTCCTGTGGAATGCAGCTCCCTCAGTCGCCGGTGTCCCTGCTCCTCTGCCAGATAATGCTAATGCACAAATGGACAGGATGACAGAAGAAAAAGGGGGGGTGAGAGAAAGGGGACACTAGGTCAATTACAGCACCGACACCACAGTTGGCATACACATTACCATCACAGACAGGGTTCAGGATTGAGCACTATGCACCACACTGACAATCAATTGGCTAGGTGCCACAGCAAGATGAGGGCCAAGCACCGCCAACTGCAGCCATCCTGGGACCCACTACGCCCTGTCTGATATGGAATACAACCTAGCTAGGTTTCCTGAATTTACTATACATCATCCTGCAATGTCTGACCTGGCATTAAGGGGCACTCACTGACTCCCAACCACCACCCGTATCCCATGCCACCTACCAATGATTCTCAATTTGAAATTTACACCCCACAGAAATGTTCTAAAATACTTTGCGGACCAAGCCACTGACAATGCCTCGCTCTCAATAACTAAGTAATTTCTCTCAGTCTCTGTCAATGAGCCCGCAGTGAAGGCCACTGTCTTTTCAATACCTTTTGTGTATTTGGGATAAGACCACTCCCACACCAGACGCACTGGCATCCACAGTGAGGATAGAAAGTAATGTGGTATCGAAAGGTATTAAAATTTCTGTAGCATACGCTTCTTGTTTTATCGTGTCAAAACCTGCTTGTTGGTCCTCAGACCATTGAAAAGTACACCCTTTTCGTACTAATGTTTTCCACTCTTCTGTTTTAGTTGCAAAGTTCTCAACACATTTTGAATAGTGCTCTGAGTCCCATAAAGACCCTAAGTTCATCCTCATCTCTTGGAGATGGAGCCAATTTTACAGCTTCCAAAAGCTTTTTTTATGGTATCACTCCCTCCCCTAAAATTGTGTGGACCAAGTATTCAATATCTTTGCCTAAGAACACACATTTTTCTTTATGCAAAATGAATCCAACATCCAATAGTTTTCTAAGTACCTTCCTCAGAATCTGATTATGCTCTTCAACTGTTGATGTATACACTAAAATGTCATCTTGAAAGAACATTATATTGATAAAACCCTCGAAAATTTGTGACATCATGTGCTGAAAAACGCTGGCTGCGGAAAAGAGTCCAAAAGTCATCCTGATGAAACGAAAAGTGCCATCCATGGTGATAAAGGCTGTTACATCTCTGGAACTCTGATGCAACCTGATCTTATGGTAAGCACTCCTCAAGTCCAATTTTGAGAGCAAAAGAAGCATCTCATTGATGTTAGGTAAAGGAAAATTTACTTTTATTATGTTCTGGGTCTCACTATGAAGGTCCGCACAAAACCTAAGTTGACCATTAAATTTCTTTGTTATGACCATGGGTGATACCCAACTAGAATCCTCTACTGGTTCAATCACCCCCACACCATGTCCCGAAACATGTGAGTGACCGCTTCTCTAACTATGAAAGGAACTTTCCTGACCTTATTTTTTACTGATACTGCACCTGGTTTCATCCAGATTTTGTGCACATAACCCTTTAGCTCACCCAACTCCTCACCACACACTTCTTTGACCTCACTGAGAATTTTTGTGACGTCACTCTTCTCCACAATCATCACTTGTTCCAAGCACCTTGGATTTACTGTTATAGTAAGGTTGTATTGGTGCATCTACCCAAGGATTGGTGGCCCACTGTGAGCTACATAAACTTTACCTTGTGTCTCTCTCGCTTTTTAACCTCATGGATGCCGGAAAAAAAAATCAATCTCCTCACCTTGATACCATCCTGGACAAATGTCCTTTCCTCTCAAAACTACATATGGCCACTTCTCATTGAATATATCTTTTGAAGTTATAGTATGTCTTGAACCGGTATCAACCATTAGTTCCACATTTCTGTTCCCAAATCTGAACAAAGGTCTTGGCCTGGATTTTCTTCTACCATTTTCTTTTTCATCCTCTAGACTCAAAACATTATCACCACAGGGTTCACCTTCTTCATCACACGTCACAGCAACCTTGGACTTAGGCCACTCTTTATACATGTGTACAAAGTGGCCTTTGCGTTCACACCTTCTGCAATCTTTGTCTGCGACAAAGCACGCCTTAAATTCACTACTATGTAAATTGCTACCACATCTGTTACACTTCTTATTATTGAACTTAATACTTACATTTTACTGTGTTTTTTTAGGTATTCTTTCATATAGCACCTATATTGCTACAAACATTTTTGATGTCTCCTACTGCTTCAGCCACTTTCTCCTTTTCCGTTATATCAATACCACTATGTTTCCCATTTCTTGCATGCAAAACTCACTCTTCCACAATTTTAGCTATGTCAATTTTAAACTGGTATTCATGGCCGCCCATAATCGTTATAGAATCTTCCTACTCTTACATTGAACTATCAATTGGTCTCTTATCATTTCATTACTCATTGCACCAAAGTGACATTTGACTGACATCTCTCTCATTCTTATTGCAAATTCATCAATAGATTCACCCACCCGTAGTGGTTAGAGATAAAAATTATACGTGGCCATAACCACATTGGTCTCTTCAGCTAATCTATTGTACAACCTCATCCAGCAACATGGGACTCCTCTCCAGGTGTGCTGAGTGGGCCTCACTGCGACTCTTGTGCCTGCTGCCTGTGAGTTGCCTGTCGGGCTGCATCTTCGTCTTCCAACTCTCCTCACTGTTGAGAGTCACCTGGGGATCCACTCCTTGGGTTGAGTCCCCCTGGACCTTGCTGGTCCCCGGCAGCTCTGCAACTCTTCATCTGTGGCTTTTGCTTTTGCCAAGGCTTATTTGTGGTTTTCCATTACCACTGACTGACTCTTCGTCCATCGTGGGACATCATCTGCATCACTGCTGGAGCTCTTCTCCTGCACCAGCGCTGCACAGCTCTTTGTCTTCACCTTCAACCTGGTCCTGCATCTCCAGAAGGGTGGGTGGTGGCTCCTGCCCCAACCTGACACTCCAACTCGAACTGGACTTGCAGGTCCTTTTCTGTCAAGATCCACCTTTGGTTTCTTCCAGTCTTGCTTGGGTCTTGCACAGTCCTATCCCAAATTAAACCTGTGGGTTTGGGGAAACAACAGATACTTACCTCTTCTCTCCTGGTTGCTTGGGGACACCCTGATACTTACCTTTTGGGGTTCCTAGTTCCTCCAGCTCCCCTTTTAAGATTCCACTTCCTGGGGGCGTGGCCACGGGCGTCAAGATGGCGGTCGCACTCTAAGAGTGCTCCGGACCCCTCTGTCATCCGCCCCAAATTGGCCCAGCATTCCTGTGTCCTCTGACTCCTTACTTGGCCCCTACACGTTGAGGGGCCCACCGGAGCAGGAGAGGGAAGTGTGCCCTTGGCTCGGGCACGACGGGTCTGTGGAGAGGCCCGACAGAGAGGAGCCGGTGCTGGCGGCATGCCCCTGGGCCGACTGGAGGAGGCAGAGTCCCGGCAGGGCTGCAGTGGCTGTTCGGAGCGGCAGGCAGCTGGAGTAGAGGCGTCCAGCAAGGAAGGGGCGCCACCGGCCCCATAAACGAATCTGGCCACTTTTGCGGCGAAGAAGGACGAGATGGCCCCGTCTCCATCCGCGGGGGATCGAGGCCAGGGCGGTGGCCCGGGGGAGCACAGAGGTGGAGGAAAGACCGGTGGCACGCGGAGCGTCTGGGCCCCAGCGTCTGAGTGGGTCCACGCCCCAAGAAACGTGCATATTACCTCCCTGTCGGCTGGAGGAGCAGCGGTGAGTCCAGCTGGTGCCAGTAGTCGGCTAGAGAGCCCACGGTACACGAGAGGAGAGGTGCTGAGAGGTTACAAGGGGCCCAGAGACTGGGGGCTGGGGAGCCCCCCCCCCCGGATGACATTGGGGCCCCCACTGAGTATGTGGTGAGCCACGGCGCCTCCTGGGGCTGAGAACTGATACATGTGGGCCCCCGGGGGAAACGCGGCCTATAGCAGATTAACTTACCCCTGGAAGGGCAGTGGGGAACAGCGAACAGCCGAGGGGATAGTGGCCGGATCTGCCATGGCCTGCCCTGAAGGCGAGCCATGGGTCAGCGAGTGGTGCGGCGAGGAGCAGAAAGCCCCGGCTGAGGTGAAAACGGGCCCAGGCGGTGGGCGGCAGTGGCAAAGTGGTACACCGAGGTGGGGACGCCAGGGAGCGGAAGTCAAGGAGGTTGGCTGATGGCCTAGAGGCGATCCGATCTAGGACCAAGGCACAGAGCAGTGAAAGACATGGGGAGAGACAAAACGAGTAAGCAGCCACCCGAATCGCAGCAGCGTATTAACCAGTTTGCCAGGCAGTCTACCTCACGTGCGGTGGGTGACCCGGTGCTGGAGACCACTGCGGGAGAGGGTGTCAGCACGATCCTGCAGGCTATCCAATCCTCGCAGCTGGCAGTTGATGCCAAGGTCGGAGATGTGCGAGAAGACGAGGGCCTGCTGCGACAAGATCTGCGGACAGCAGTGTGTCACAATACGGAAGTTGAAAGCCGAGTCTCCCAGACAGAAGATGAACTCGCGGACCTCAAGACCAAGGTCGCCCAGCTACAGACCCATACAGGGGAACTCCACCATAGGGCAGAAGATGCTGAAAATCACTCCAGACGTAACAACTTGCGCTTCGTGGGTTTCCCAGAGGACGCGGAAAAGAACTGTGCAAAAGATTTCCTGGAGAATTGGATCAAATCGTGGGTCCCGGATCAAAGACTCTCCCCTTGGTTTGCTATTGAACGAGCTCACAGGGCCCTGATGCCCCGGCCCCCTCCGGGTGGCCTGCGTTGCCGATGATCGCAAAATTCCTCAATTTCAGGACAGAGACGTAATCCTTAGAGAAGCAAGGGCACAACCAGACCTCCGTTGGGAGAATCATAAGAGCCTTATCTTACCAGGCTACACCCTGCAAGCCAGACGCCGTTCATATGAAGGGGTTAAACAGAAGCTTAGAGCGATGCAATTGACTTATATGCTCCTCTTCCCTGCACGCCTTAAGGTCCTCATGGATGGGAAAGCTTTCTTTTTTGACTCGCCGGAGAATGCATGGGACTGGCTGACAGAGGAACACCGGGTGGCCCGGAGAGGCCCCCCGACGGGAGTTGGCCGACCAGTGTTAGACTCAGGCGGTCCCCCGGGAACAAGAGGAGGGCACAGGCGCACCCGATCCAGCTGGGGAAGGCAGAATGGCCAAGGCAATACATCCGAGACAGAGAGACGATTGAGTCCCCACCGGAGGTGTAAGTGCATCAGGAGGCCTGAGTGGGGGGGGGCTGGCTCAAGCCCCGAAGGGAGAGTGACTTAGTCAGTCCCCCCTGCTCACCTGAACCTGATCCAAGGTCACACTGTGTTGCGGTAAGGCCGAGATAGCAACGCATGGCAGAACTCCGACTCAATGGAGGGGTCCACTACTCCAATCTTGTAGTTGATGCTTTGTGGGCACAGTTTAGAGTGACAGATGCTTCCGGGTTGGAAGTATGGGGTGAGGGCAGTTGGGGGGTCAAGTGGGCACACTTAGTTATAGTTGTTCAATGTGGGGTTCATGTTGCGTTTCTTTGCCCTTACTTAGTTGGTCGTGGTGGGATGCTCGGACAGGCACACTTCCCATAACACTATTGTTTCCCTGCACAAATCAGTACAAGCTAACCGGGTCCTCTCCTGGAACGTAAACGGGCTCCTTGACAAAATTAAGCGATCCGCAGTATTCTCCTTTATCTGTCATTTTACCCCATCCATGGTCTTGCACAAGGAGACGCACCTGCTAGGCACTAGGTGCCCCATGCTTATGAGGGGGGCTATGATAGAGTTTACCACGCAGGATTTTTTAGAGGTTCGAGGGGCGCAGCTGTCTTGTTACACTGATCTCTGCCCATTGTGGTGACGGTAGCCTGATCTGATCCACAGGGCCGTTATGTGGCAGACTCTGGACTGCTCTGAGGTAACCCAATCAATATACTGAGTATCTATGCCCCCTCTGGAGCACAGGGGCGTCTCCTCGCAATACTTAGGGATGTGGTGGCGGGACTCCCCCCTGGACTCACCATATTGGGGGGGGATTTCAATTCAGTGCTTTCTCCAGAGATAGATGCTGCTGGACCCACGTCTTCAGGCCGAACCCTCGGATCGGTCGGGCTGCGTAAGTGGATGGAGGGCCTTGGCCTATGTGATGCATGGCGGACTTGGCACCCCCACCGGCAGCAGTACACTCACACATCAGCAGCGCATCACACCCATGCCAGGATAGATCTCTTCTTTGTACCGGCCCTTGATATTCCCCGAGTCACAGGAGTGGAAATACTTCCCCAGGGGGTCTCAGACCACACGCCGTTGCTGCTTCGTTTGGACAACAATGACGCGACCAGGCGACCGATATGGCAGCTTAACACCTGGTACTCGCAGGATAGTGACTATGTCCAGGCCCTCGGAGAGCAGCTCTCGGACTACTTTGCCTTTAATCTCGGGTCCGTATCTTCACCGGGTACGATTTGGGCTGCCTGTAAAGTCACTCTCAGGGGCCATGCTAGGCACCTCCTCCGGGTGCGGGAGCGCGCACGCCTTCAAAAAGTGTCGGCACTCGAGGCTAGAGCGGTGCGTCTGGAGGGCCTGCTCTCTGAATCCACGCACAAACTGGTTACACGGCAATTAGCGCTAGTTAGGGAGGAAATTCGAAACACTACTCTGGAGGCGGCGAAGCACATGTGGCGAGCCTCCATGGCCCGTGTGTATGGTTGGGGAGACAAAAATGGCAAGCTATTACACTGGCTTGCGACTGGACCGATGGCAAACAGAGTTGTGCCAGAGGTCATCAATGAGACGGGTGCCATTTCCCAGATGCCATATGAAATAGCGCAGAGCTTCACCACCTACTATAGTAAGCTCCATGAAGAGCGATTTAGGCCCCAAGTCGAAAGAGAGGCCCCCCTACTGGAGGAGGTGTCCCTTCCGAGGATTTTAGTGATGGATAAACAAGATCTCGACGAGCCTATAGGCCTCCGCGAAGTGGAGACGGCCATATCGGAGTTGGCTGCAGGCAAGACGCCAGGTCCCAACGGTTTCCCGGCAGAGTTCTATACCAAGTTTCGAGGTTCCTCACTCCCCACCTGCTCACTATGTTTGAGGAGGCCGAGGGTAGAGGGAGTCCCCCCCCCCCGGTCTGGACGTGGCCACTGTTGTGGTGATCCCGAAGACTAACTCCCCTTCGCGGTGCTGTGCAGAGTACTGCCCCATTTCGCTGCTTAACACAGAACTCAAGGTACTATCCACAGTCCTCGCCACAAGATTGAAAAGGGTGCTGCCCACATTGATCCACCCGGACCAATGCAGCTTTATGCCGACTAGGAGCACTAGACATTGTATTCGGCGACTACATGTGGCCTTGACCAACAGGAACCTTTTGACCTCTCCACTAGCACTTCTCCTTCTCAACTTCGAGAAGGCCTTCGATACGGTGGACTGGTCCTACCTTCAGCAAGTACTGTTGAAAGCCAGACTCGGCCGCGATTCCGAGCACTAGTCAGACTCCTGCATTCTAACCTAATGGCCCAAGTGCAAGTGAACGTGGCGATGTCTGACCAATTTCCTATTCGCCGGGGTACGTGCCAGGGATGCCCCCTGTGCCCACTCCTGTTCGCCCTGGCAATGGAGCTGCTCGCGAAGCTAATCAGGGAGAACCCCTTGATTGATGGCTGGTCATGGCCTACTGGCAAGGAAGTACAAGAAAAAGCAAATGAGCTACAACCAATATACACTATTATCCAAAATAATATACAAAGCAACTAAACAATGACAAAAATTCAAAACATTATATTTATTACATATGTATGTACAACAAAGGCAAACGCAAATATCTAAATTATACAAATATATGAATACTAAACTAGGAAGACAGGCTATTATTTCTATAAATACCTACACATATAAACAAATTGATAGACAAAGACAGAGTGCCGCACAAGACAAGACAGTGAAGATAATAAAACCATGACACTAAACAAAAATGTAATTCAAATTTTCAAAAATACAGTGAGATACAAACTAAGTATATACACTTTCTCTTTCTGGAGCTGTAATAATATTCACAATTATATCGTACTATTATTCAAATCCTGATTGTGTCTCCGTCTTACTTAATCAAGAAAGAAAAAATTATGTTTTTGCACCATAAATTCATAGTCCATCCAGACAACAGTAGGAACCAAGCCTACGTGCGTTTCGGCGGTGACCATCTAATTTATAAGGCCGTCTTCATCAGGGCAGTTCCTTTTCAATACTTAATGTATAATGTCGCAGATTTTATAAGTTCTCGTCCTTCCCGTTAGTATGTATCCTGATAGACACAAAATACAACAAAATGATGCATTTGATCCAGTTTCTTGACATCCAACTAACCACCAGTGACTAGCACCAAAATAATACCACAACCAGAGTAAGAACTAAAAAATCAAAAGTAGAAAATATAAAGAAAAGAAAAAAATGTGATGAAATAAAAAGACAATAAAATAAAACACAACCAATGAAAGTGAATTGAAAAAATAAATACATGCACCCAAATTTCCCATATGTGTGAAATACCCAATAACAGCATTCACAAAAATAAAACAATAATCAATACCAGGCGACGATGTTGATGAGTTTCCTCAGACACAATGCGGAAAGGGCTCAATTTTCTAATTTCAACTTCCGTTCTCAAACGACTCCTTGTGTGAATACACAACCAAATATAAAGAATTACCTACCCCTATTTTCAAAACATACACCCTAGATGAATAAAAAGGTGTAAAAGCCTAATCTTCTATCAATAGGCACAGAAACCTACTGCTTCACCTACCAAGATAGTCTTTAAGGTAAGGAATTTCTCGGGGGATCTTTCACACAACTTTCATAACTCCTCCATCTGTGTACAGAAAGAAAGAGGAGAAACAGCAAGAAAATAATAATAATGTTCGTCCACAGTAGCTGGTCACCCATGTTCCTTTATCAAACTGTCTATTCCTCCACATTCATTTCAATTAAAGAGTCTGCCCGATTTAAACCTAAACGCTTTCCTCAGACGCTTCGGAGCCCCATTCTTTCCAAACTGAAGTGATATGCCTTACAACTAAACAAAGATCGAGTCATATTGTAAACTTAGAGAAAATTCGATTCCTGTCGACAGGCACATACATACCCTGTTTTTTTAAGAAAAACTATTTTTTACATAAAAGAACATACCTTATGATTAGCCGATTTCTTCTATACGCGGATTGCAAGCGCCCGATAAAAGATTGCTGAATGGAGAAATCTCCATTTTAAAGTCAGGCATCTCATTCTAGTTCTCAGTCAAAAGACTGCGAGACTTCTCGCGTGTGCGTGAGGTCACCGGTCCAAGAAAGGACAAAAAACAGTGTCGGCCATCTTGAAATGGTCGTAGGTTTGTAATCAGAATAAACAGTATAGAGAAAAAGGAAACCAAAACTATATTTTAACTGTTGTAACACCCCGGTCAGTGTACACTCAAATAAATATAAAGATCAACCCACTAACGATGGTTCATTTTAAAACAGCCTGAGGACCATCAGAAATATACCTCTTCATCTTAAGAGCCAGGCATCTTACTCTGAGTTTCGGTCATAGGACCGAAACCCCTCATATTTAGTCACATCAGCCCAAAACTAGAGGCAACAGCACATACTGTCAGCCATATAAAAATGGTCATAAAAACTCAAAAGGCTCTTTAGATACCAGAAGAGGAAGAAATCTAAAAGCAACAGAGAATACTGTCGGCCATATTGAAATGGTCATAAAAACTCTAAAAACTCATTACATACCGAGAGGAAAAGAAATATCCCGAGAAGTACTTTCACCAACCAAAGAATTAACACTAACAGAAAATAATAAAAACTAATAAAAACTAAAGAGAGGACAACAACAAAGATGATGAAACCCAAAGTTAACTGGTCCTCATACCTGCCCTGGGGATCCCTCCAGGAACCAAATAACTCATGTACATGTTGGGTACCGGAGTAGCGTGCTACTCATCGAAAAGCGATTTGACGCCTCGTCAGGGGTAGTAAGCGCTATATAAATACGATTACAATTACAATTAAAATATAGATCTAGACACTGAGGTGAATAAATACTCCCCACTGCCTATATAGATAACACAAAAGAAAAAAGTATGTACATATTAATAGCCGATTCTCTAAATTTTAACAGGAAAGTGTACTAAATACCAGAAAGCATTCAAACTAAGGCATTTTCCCAAGGCATATACTCGTTAAGACCATTACGGTGTGTGTCGAAGGTGAAAATCCAAAAAACTTCCCGCTTTTTTCTTATATTTTCCCTTTCTTTACCTGGAACGTCCTTAATTTTTTCCAAAATCGTCCAAGTCAGATCGTCCAAACAATGTTTTTCTTTCAACCAGTGTTGAACTAGGGGAGCTCCCTCCCTCTTGTTACGAATATTGGATAGATGTTCTGAAATTCAAACTCTAATTTCACGTCCCGTCTCTCCCACATACCCAGCCGGGCAGGGACAGGTGATCAGGTATATACAATTTGATGTTTTACAATTGGTCATATCACACAGTTTGTACTTCCTTTGATTCCACACCAATAAGTCACTTACCATAGCTTTAGGACATGCTTTACATGTCCCACATTGATGATTCCCCCTAACTGGGACTGATCCAATGATGTACTTTTGACAAAATTCCTTATCTCTCAGTAGGGCTGCCTTAACCAATTTATTGCGGATATTGTGATTTTTCTTAAACGCCAGAAGGGGTCTGTCTAAAGGTACAATAGTTTGATCGCTATTCAGGATTTGCCAATTGCTGTTAATTATTTTCCTGATTTTATCATTCATATTAGAATGTTGAATAACACAAACTAATTGTGCTTTAGATTCTTTTGTACGTTGTTGAAACATACTCTCTCTATCATAGTATTTTGCCCGTTTATACGATTCCCCAATCAGTCTCTTAGGGTATCCCCTCAACAGGAGTTTTTTTTGGAGAACATCTGCATGTATGTTGTATTCACTAAGTTCCGTACAATTTCTGCGGATCCGAAGAAACTGACTAAAAGGAACACCTTGTTTTTGGCTTCTTGGATGATAACTGTCAAAATGCAAAATAGTGTTCTTTGCCGTAGATTTGGTATATAATGACACTTCTAACTGAGAGTTATGGCTTATTATCCAAATGTCTAGAAACTCAATTTTGGCCCTGCTTCTATGGATAGAAAATTTGAGATTTGTGTCACATAAATTGATCCATTCACAGAATTCATCCAATTGTTCTTCATGTCCTGACCATATAAAGAAGACATCATCTATGTACCTGGACCATAGCCTGATATTCTCATAAAAAGGGGCAATTTCATTGTAAATGTGGGTCTTTTCAAATAAACCCACGTAGATATTTGCGACACTAGGGGCACACGCTGCTCCCATACTGACTCCCTTCTTCTGCTGGTACATTTTTCCATCAAATTAAAAAAAATTACCTTCCAATACAATCTTTAAACAGTCAAGGACAAACAGCAAATGATCAGTCATACCTTCCTTATCAAATAGTTGACGAACTGCCTGCCAGGCTTCATGCTGAGGGTTATTCGTATACAGAGCCTCGATGTCCATGGTCACCAAGAGCTCAGTGTCTGGGTTGAAACTAACCCCTTCCAATTTTGAAATAATGTGTCCTGTGTCTTTAATATATGCAGGGAGTTGTACCACTCTTCCTTTCAAGAATTTTTCCACAAATTTCGATAATGGTTCAGTAATGGACCCTACCGTAGACACTATAGGACGAAAAGGAGGGTCTATCTCATTTTTATGTATTTTCGGTAAACCATACAAGATGGGGACTCAAGTGGTCGAAGTATTCAAAAATACATATTCTTTGTCACAGATCAGTCCTTCATTGTGTGCTTTCAAACTTACTTCCTGGATTGCCTTTTTTATTTCCCTTTGCCAACTATTGTTGGCTTTGCTGTAATGCTCTGATACTCCTAGCATGAGATTAACTTTCTGTTTATATTGATCTGTTTCAAGCAGCACAATTCCTCCCCCTTTGTCACAAGGTTTAATAACAATGTTCTTATTTTGCTGTAATTTCAGAAGGGCCTGTTGTTCATTTCTCGTAAGGTTAGAATCAGGCTTGGGAGCGAATTTACACAATTTTTTAACTTTCTCAAGGACCAAATTCTCAAAGATTCTTATTTCTGGTCCCACCATGTCAAGACTAGGAGTAAAAGTGGAAATAGGTTTCAACCCAGACAGATTGTTCTCTACAATATTATTCCTGTTCTCAAAGAATCTTCTAAGTCTAATACATCTAAAAAAGGCATGTAAATCAGTAAAAAGTCCAAAATAGTTGATGGATACACTGGGAACAAAGGATAAACCTTTTTTTCAGAATTGCTTCCATATTTACATCCAAATGGAAAGAAGTGAGATTAAATACTGGTATGGGATCTAGTCCCTCCCGTACTATTGTCTCCTTGTCTGCAGAAAGTGTGTAGGATTGTCTGTATTGTAATATCTGCCTCTCTGTTGACTTCTGAACCTGGTGCGTTGCGATCCTCTCCGGGATAAAAAACGGTTAGACTGATTAAAGTCCTCATGATAGGAACTCATATTACCGGGCTGTTCTAATCGGTCACTGGTACCTTCGCCCTCGGACTAAGATGTGTCAGAAAAAGTGACAATTTTTTTTCTGGTCCAAAATTGTCGGTCTGAGGATTGACCTGTTTGGTTGTAGTTCTGATAATATTTCTCTGACAAATAGGGGTAGGCTTTTTCTTGGGTAAACCATCTGATGTCTTTTCTTAGTTTGTCTGACTTTCTTTTTATCAAATAAGCGTCCAAAGAGTCTAATTCCTGATTAACCATCTCTAATTGTTTCTTAGCTTCATGTACGGAATCTTGGGTTTTTAGTTCTTCTTCAAGTGTCTGTATTTCAGTGGCTAGTATTTCAATAAGTTCCCTCGCAGTCTCCACGATAAGAATCATCCAATCGCGAGAACATCTGTTCGATATTAAGGACCATTTCTCTAAGAATTTACGTATTTCTGTAAAGAGGCCCGGTATATTTCTCACCCTTAGGCCTGCTGGTATTACTCCTGCCCTCAGGTATTCTAGCATAAAGTCTGCATGTAGTTCCGATCGTCTAGCCTTCTTTTTTAATTCCACTAATCTAAACCAGCCTTCTTTGGGTTGATTAAAACCTGGGCTTGACCCTGCCCTAGCAATTTAATCAAATCTTCTTCAGAAAAAACAAATGTTTTTATCCCATCCATGATTAAACAAACAAGGGCCTGGTTAAATCGGAAACTCACCACAACCACCAAACAAAGGGGAATATATATATAGGAAAGAAGAGAAAAATAATAGACACCCAGAAAAATACAAAAAAAGGGAGAACAAAATCAAAAAAACTAATGAACCCAGTGGTAGAAAATTCTCAAGAAAACCACTTCTCAATAAGTAAATTCTGACATACATCTAAAAACATATACAAACATAACCCTCTCGATAAAGTGTCGTATCACAAAGAAAGAAGACTATTGAGGGTCCCTGGTGTGATGAGTAGCCCATCCAGGGAGAAATACTTGAGTACAAGAAAAAGCAAATGAGCTACAACCAATATTCACTATTATCCAAAATAATATACAAAGCAACTAAACAATGATGTTTGCCAGGGCGATGTCTATGAAGGTGGCCTGGGGATGTCCAGCCTGTACCTTTACTACCTAGCAATGCACCTGCTAGAAACCAATGATTGGATGGGAGCGGGCTCGTCAGACCCCGCCTACCAACTAGAACTTTTGACCTTAGGGTTCCCCGGTATGATGGAGATGCTATACGGCGTGCCCTTGCCGTGTACACTTCCAGAAGTGACGAGGGTGGTGCTGATGGGGTGGCGAGCCGCACAGAGAGAGACAGGGTGGTGGCATCGACTCACGCAGCACACCCTGCTGTGGCAGGGAACATGGCTCAAAGACTCCTCGGCACTTGAGGGGTTTCGTAAGTGGGACCTTATTGGTATTTCATCGCTTGTGACGTCTGGGCGGGATCCCACATGAGGTCCTTTCAGGAGCTTCAACAACAGTTCTCGCTTACTCGCTCTCAGTTCCACAAATACCTGCAATTCCGCCATGCACTGCATTCAGCCCCGTTGAGGCCAAGACGCTGATGGGGCACCTGGGTAAAGGGGGAGTGTCACGCATATATCGTACACTGATTACAAACACGACACAGAATCTTGACAAGCTTCGTGGGAGGTGGGAGCGGTGGACAGGCCGAATGGATGACGACGACTGGAGAGACGCCCTGATGGCTCCAAGGAAGTTGGCCATGTCCTCCCGTCTCCGAGTAGTACAGACCTATTTTCTACACACTGCATATCTCACCCCTATGAAACTATACAGAATGGGCCTCTGAACCCAGGCTGACTGTCCACAATGTGCGGGCCCGGTCGCAGACTTCTTCCATATGGTGTGGACTTGCCCGCACATTGTGTCCTATTGACAGGCGATAGTGGCAGAAATAGCCAGGGTCTTGCAGGCGGAGGTGGAGATTGCCCCGGTGCAAATCCTTTTGGGAGTCCTTGAGGAGGTAGGTTCCAATAGAGCAGATCGGGGCTTTGTCGGAACAGCCTGTCTGGTGGCCAAGAGGGACATCGCAACACACTGGAAATCAGAGACAGCTCTGGCAGTGGCGAAGTGGCGTAGAGGAGTTGACTGGTGTGCGCAACAGGAAAAGCTTGTATATGAGGCAAGGGGCTGTCCCAATAAACATGATAAGGTGTGGGGGAAATGGATGGGGACCTGTGGAGAAAAAACCACGGGTACACGGTAATATCTACCTGTTAAGTGCAGTGCCCTAATCCTCAATGACATTTCTTGATCATATGTTTCTGTTACATTCTTTAATCTGGTGTAATGTTTGTTTGCGCACTGCCACTGCGACCTGTTGGGCTTGTTGGTGTTACTATACAAACTCAATAAAAATGTTTATTAAAAAAAAAGATCCACTTCCTTGGGTGAGGGACTGCCTTTCGCATTCCACTTACGTAGTATATGGTTTGTTCTCCCCCTAAGGTCTTCATTATTTTCTATTATTTTACTGTTTGCTATTTCTTTCTTTGCTAACCCCTGATTTCTAATGTGTATATAATACTGTGTTTACTCACCTTCTATTGGAGTATTACCTGTACACTATTTTAGTAATTGTGTTACCATGATAAAGTGCCTTTATTTTTATGTGCTGTGTGACTGTAGTGGGATTGCATAAGCTTTGCATGTCTCCAGATAAGTCTTGGCTGCTCATCCACAGCTACCTCTAGAGAGCCCTGGCTTCCCAGACACTGCCTCACTAATAGGGGATACCTGGACCTCGTGTAAGGTGATAACACCATAGGTGCTCACCACACACCACACCAGCTTCCTACATTGGTGGTGCAGCGGTAGTATAAGACACTTGCAGTTTCTTTAACACTCTGCCACTAGGTACTTTACACAGGAAAGCCCATTACTAGCTGCAGGTGCACTTTACACTTAGGGTTCTAGTGTCCTGAGTTTGGGTAAGCTAGGGGTTTGGCATAGCCCTTGCTCCAAACTATGCTGGGAGCCTAGTGTTAGAGTAGTTAGGGACTCCTACACCACTATAGCTAGACATCATATCTTCAGTTGAGCACACCCTCAGGCCCTGGACTCTTAGTACAAGAGTCTAACTTTTCAAGAGTTAAGGAAACTGAAGACTGGGAGGAATCCCAACAAGAGTCTGCTTCCGGGCTTGCTCCTCCAGGCTGATCATAATGCTACTGATAGCCAGGAGGAGGAAAAGGAAGCAAAGTCTAATTCACCAATCCTAGAAAGGATAGATCAGGCACACACTGGAGGTCATCACAGCCCTGCCAGAAGCCTAGCAGGTAGTGAGAAGGGGGGTCACAATAGTAGGGCCAACTTTACTCTTAGAGGCCTGGGTCCCCAGCAGGAGGGATAGGTCCTCCTCTACTTACTCTAACTTAACCTCAGTATCTGAGGGGACCCACTGTTCCAATTCAGGAGAGGATTCCCTAGACAGGGAATAGAAGCAACTGAAATTGGAGGAGACTAAGGTGAGGCTGCAGCAGCAACAGCTTGCCCCAGATAGGGAGGCTCTGGCTGTGGAGAGAGAAAGGCAGGATTTGGGGTTAGTACCCCATGGTGGCAGCAATTTCAATTTCAGGGACACCAGGATCCGGAATTACTCTTTTGATTCTAGAAACTTGAACAAGAGAGTCCCATCTTACAAGGTGGGAGATGGTATTTACAATTGGCTCACTGCTTTGGAGAGGGGCTGTAAGGTACAAAGGGTCCCCCAAAGGCAGTGGGCAGCAATTTTCTCCTGACTGTCAGAGAAGAAGATGCAGACATTAGTACATTTTTAAAGGCAGCACTGCTAGAAGGGTTTGGTCTGACTACTGAACAGTATAGGATCAAGTTCAGACAGACCAAGAAGGAGTTCTCACAAGATTGGGTAGATTTTGTGTACAGTTCTGTGAAGGCTCTGAAAGGCTGGTTACATGGGAGCAAAGTAAGTGACTACTAGGGCTTGTATAACCTAATTCTAAGAGAGTACATTTTAAATAACTATGTATCTGATCAGCTGCATCAGCATCTGGTGGACTCTGATCTGACCTCTCCCCAAGAATTGGGAAACACGACAGACAAATGGGTCCATACCAGCATGAGTAGGAAGGCTCACACAGGGGGTGACCACACAAAGCAGATAAGTATCAGTATAAGGGTGGGGACAAATGTAAAAGTAAAGAGTCTTCATGAGGATCACAAAACTCATCTGGGGTGGGAATAAATCCTCCTCATCTTCCTCTTCCTCCAACTTCAAGAATCCTTGGTGCTATGATTGCAAAAACAAAGGCCATATGACAGGGGACAGTTCTTGTCCTAAGAAAGGCACCAAGCCTTCCACCATTACTAACTCCACTTCTACTCCTACAGCCCCTAGCAATAGCAGTAGTGGTGGTACTACTAACAGTAGTCAGTCCAAGAGTGTAGCTGGGCTCACCGTGGGGACTGTAATGGGGTCTGGGCTGGTGAGAGAGACCACCGAGGCTGTCTTAGTCCCTGATGGGGGCATTGACTTTGCCACCCTTGTTGCTTGTCCCCTTAATATGGGTAAGTACCGGTAGCATCCCCTAGTCAATGGTGTTGAGGCTGAGGCCTACAAGGACACAGATGCCAGTGTCACTATAGTGACTGAAAAACTGGTGTCCCCTGAGCAACACCTACTTGGTTACACGTACCAAGTGACTGATGCTCAAAATAACACTTTGTGCCACCCCCTGGCAGTTACTGATTTCAGCTGGGGTGGGGTGGGGGGGTACTGGCCCTAAACAAATTGTAGTATCCTCTGACCTACCAGTAGAATGTCTACTGGTAGGTAACGATTTGGAGACTTCAGCTTGGGCTGAAGTGGAATTGGAGGCCCATGCAGCAATGCTGGGCAACCCAGGGCATACCTTTGCCCTCACCAGAGCACAGGCAAAGAAGCAAAAGGAACAAGGAACCGTGTAGCTTGGAACAATGGCCCAAGAGATTCCTAAACCAAAGAGCAGGAAGGTTAAAAAGGTACCCCCTGCTCCAGCCTCCAGTTAGGATTCAACTCCTGAGGGAGAAGAATCCATTCCTTGGGTGGAACCTACACCAGAAGACCTCCAAGCTGACACAGCTGAGCTCTTGAGTGCAGGGGGGTACCAGGGAGGAACTCAGTAAGGAACAGCAAACCTATCCAACACTGGAGAGCTTGAGGCAGCAAGCAGCAGCACAAGAGGCAGGGGATATCAGTGGCACCCAAGAGGTGTACTGGGAAAACAGTCTAATATACTCAGAGTCAAGGGACCCCAAACCTGGTGCCATTAGCAGATTGGTAATCCCTCTGAAGTTTAGGGAGTTTCTGTTGACTTTAGCATATGCTTTTCCCCTGGCAGGTCTCTTGGGACAAAGAAGACTTGGGACAGGCTTGTTCCTCACTTTCATTGGCCCCTATGTCTGAAGACACAAAGGAGTTTTGTCGCTCCTGTGTCACCTGCCAAGCCAGTGGCAATACAGGTGACACTTCAAAGGCCCCCTTAATCCCACTTCCTGTGGTTAGGATCCACTTTGAGAGGGTTGGGGAGGATATTGTTGGCCCCTTTGACCCTCCAACAGCCTCTGGGAGCATATTCATACTGGTGCTGGTGGACCATGCCACCAGGTACCCAGAGCCCATTCCTCTTAGGACCACTACAGCTCCTACAGTGGCAAAGGCCCTCCTTGCTTTCCTTTCAAGAGTGGGTTTTCCTAAAGAGGTGGTATCAGACAGGGGTGCAAACTTCATGTCTGCGTACCCGAAAGCCACGTAGAAAGAGTGTGGTGTTATTTACAAGTTCACCACGCCTTACCACCCCCAAACAAATAGTTTAGTTGAGAGGTTTAATAAAACTCTCAAGGGTATAATAATGGGAAAAACTCAGAAGGAGGTGGGATGTCCTGTTACCATGCCTCTTCTTTGCCTATAGGGATGTTCCTCAGAAGGGTGTGGGCTACAGCCCATTCGAACTTCTGTTTGGGCACCCTGTTAGGGGTCCCCTTACTCTTGTTAGGGAAGGCTGGGGAAACCTCTCAAGCCTCCCAAACAAGACATTGTGGATTATGTGCTTGGCCTCAGATCAAGGATGGCTAAGTACATAAGGAGGGCCACTAAAAACCTTCAGGCCAGCCAAGAGTTGCAGAAACAATGGCATGACCAGAAGGCTGTACTGACTGATACTAGCAAGGACAGAAGGTGTGGGTGGTCCTGGAGTCTGTGACTCCTAGGGTACTCCAAGACAAGTGGAGTGGTCCACACACCATTGTGGAGAGAAAGGGTGAGGTCACCTACTTGTTTGACCTAGGCACTCCAAGAAGCCCCCACAGGGTGCTTCATATGAATTGCCTGAAGTCCTACTATAACATGTCTTACATGACCTTGATCATGGCAACTGATGAAGGACAGGAAGAAGAGAGTAACCCTCTCCCTGACCTCTTCTCCCACAACACAACAGATGGCTCAGTAGATAGGGTTGTACTTGCAGACTGTCTCTATGAGTCACAAAAAGAGGACTGCAGAAACTTCCTAAGACAGTTCTCTGAACTGTTCTCCCTAACACCTGGTCAGCCTACATGGTGTGAACACACCATTGACACAGGGGACAGCTTGCTGTTAGGAACAACAGTTGCAGGCAGCCTGATCATGTCAGGGAATGCATCAAGTCTGAAGTTCAGAAGATGATAGACCTAGGAGTCATAGCGCCCTCAGACAGCCCATGGGCTAGCTCTGGAGTGCTTGTCTCAAAACCCCACTCCCAGAATGACAAAAGGGAAATGAGGTTTTGTGTAAACTACAGAGGTCTCAACAGTGTTTCTTAAACAGATGGATGCTCATCCTATCCCTAGGGCAGATGAGCTTATGGATACACTGGCCTCTGCCATGTATCTGAGCACCTTTGATCTGACTGCTGGCAATTAGCAGATCAGGTTATCAGAGGATGCTAAAGAAAAAACAGCATTTCTACCCCTAGTGGACACTATCACTTCACTGTGATGTCCTTGGGGTTGAAAAATGTACTTGCCACATTCCAGAGGCTTCTGAATAAAGTTCTCCAAGGATTGGAAAGCTTCAGTGCAGCTTACCTTGATGAAATAGTTGTCTTTCGCTCCATCTGGGAAGATCACCTGGTCCACCTAGGGTATGTTTTAGAGGCCTCACTATCAAGGCCTCTAAGTGCCAGATAGGGCTGGGGAAAGTGGTATAGTAGGTGGAGGCCAGATCCAACCACCACAGGGCAAATTCCAGACTATTCTGGTTTGGACTGTCCCTACTATACAAACCCAAGTCAGAGCCTTCCTAGGCCTGGCAGGGTATTACAGGGGGTTCATTAGGAACTATGGCTCCATTGTAGCCCCTCTAAATTACCTCACCTCTAAAAGGATGCCAAATAAGGTTTTATTGACTGCTTTTGATGACTGTAAACAAGCCATGTGCTCTGCTCCTATATTAAGAAGCCCTGACTACTCCAAGCAGTTCATCGTGTAGACAGATGTTTCTGAGGTAGGGATAGGGGCAGTACTGTCTCAAGTGAATGATGAGGGCCAGGATTAACCTGTAGCTTTAATTAGCAGGAGGTTGACCCCCAAAGAAAAGCATTGGCCAGCCATAGAGAGGGAAGCATTTGCTGTGGTCTGGGCCTTCAAGAAGCTACGGTCATACTTATTTGGCATTCACTTCCTTGTTCAAACCCTGCAAGCCCTTCCTATGGTTAAAACAAATGAAAGATGAAAATCCCAAACTCTTGAGGTGGTCCATATCCCTACAGGGAATGGACTATACAGTGGAACATAGACCTGGGAGTAACCACTCTAATGCAGATGGACTCTCCAGATATTTCCATCTAGACAATGAAGACTCAACTGGACAAGGTTAGCCTTATTGTCCTTCATTTGGGGGGGAGGTTATGTGGGAAAGTACTCTCTTTTTGTCATGGTTACCCCCACTTTTTTGCCTGCTGTCAGTGTGTTTTGACTGTGTTCACTGGGACCCTGCTAACCAGGACCTCAGTGACTGTGCTCTCCCCCACTAAATTTGGTTGCTTAGGACTTAGCACGACCCACAATTGGCATACTGGAGCCCCCATTTAAGTCCCTATTATATGGTACCTAGGTACCCAGGGCATTGGGGCAGAGGTGTTCTCCATGGGCTGCAGCATGTAATATACAATCCATGGGAGCCCATGCAAAATATGTCTGCAGGCCTCCCATTGTAGCCTGTGCAAAAAGGTGCTTGCACCCTTTCACTACAGGTCACTGCACCAGGTCACTGTAAGTCACCCTTATGGCAGTCCCTCCTAGCCCAGAGGGCAGGGTGCAAGTACCTGTGTGTGAGAGCACCCCTACATGAGCAGAGGTGCCCCTACAAACTCCAGCTCCATTTCCCTAGACTTTGTAAGTGAAGCCATTTTACCCATGTACTGGACACAGGTCACGACCTATGTCCAGCTGCATAATGGTAATTTCAAACCTGGGCATGTTTGGTATCAAACATATCAGAATCATACCCCAATAATGTTGCCAGTATTTGTTGTATGATTCCATGCATTCTGGGGGCTCCTTAGAGGACCCTCAACATTGCTCCTCCCACTCTTCTGGGGTTGTCTGGGTAGCCAGTGCTGCTGCCACCCCACAGCCAGGTTTCTGCCCTCCTACTGCTCAGCCTGTTCAAGCAGAGGAAGGCAGAACAAAGGATTTATTTGGGAGAAGGAGGCAACACCCTCTCCCTTTGGAAGTAGGTGTTACATGGCTTGGGAGGGGTACCCTTCCCAAGCCACCGATATACTTTGAAGGGCACATTTGGTTTGCACAAAGCCCAAGGACCCCCGGTCCCCTCTCTGGTGCAAAACTGGACAATGGAAAGGGAAGTGACTGCTCCCCTGTCCAGCACCACCCCAGGGGTGGTGCCCAGAGCTCTTCCATGTGGCCACTTGATTCTGCCATCTTGAATCCAAGGTGGGCAGAGGCTCCTGGGAGCATCTGAGTGGCCAGGTCAGGCAGGTGACATCACAGCCCCCTCCTGATAGGTGGTCACCATGCTAGGTGACCAATCCCCTTTCCTGGGCTATTTAGGGTCTCCCTTCAGGGTTGGTCTTCAGATTTCTGCAATCAAGATTCCAACAGGATTCCTCTGCAACATTTACCTCATCTTCTGGCCACTGGGACTGCAACTGGACCCTCCAGGAACTGACAATCTGCAACTCGAGTGACAACTCCGCTCTGCATCATTGTTTCTCCGGCTCCTTCCAGCAATTGCAACATTTCCCCTGGCTGTGTATCCTCTGACGGTGACAAGTCTTCAGCCTGCACAAGAAGCAGGAAGAAATCTCCCTTGGAGTGAAGGCACCAACTGCAACAACGTCCGGCTGCATGGATCTTCTCTCCTGCAAAACTACGTGGATCCTGCAACACAGGTGGTGGTCTGGACTGGTCTCCTCGGTCCTCTCTACTAGCTGTCCAACTTGAGAGACGGTGAACCCTCACCTCTCCTTGCCAGACAGTACCTGTTTGCACTGAGATTTTTGAAGCTACCAAGGCTTGTTTGTTTCACCTCCCAGGTCCAAAGGATCTTCAGGCTCCATGTAGACTCGTCCTCCAGCACTCTTCCATGTAGAGCACAGTCTCCTGTCTACTGGTCCAGCGACGTGTGCTGAGTGGGCCTCACTGTGACTCCTGTGCCTGCTACCTGTGAGTTGCCTGTGGGGGCTGCATCCTAGTCTTCCAACTATCCACGCTGCTGAGGGTCACCTGGGACTCCTCTCCTTGGACTGAGTCCCCCTGGACCTCAATGGTCCCCGCAGCTCTTCAACTCTTCATCTGCGACTTTTGTCTTTGCCAAGGCTTGTTAGTGGTTTTCTAATACCACTGACTGACTGCAACTCTTCTTTCATCGTAGGACATTGTCTGCATCACTTCTGGAACTCTTCTTCTGCTCCAGGCCTGCACAGCTGACTCACTGTCTTCACCGTCAACCTGCTCCTGCATCTCCAGAAAGGAGGGTAGTGGCTCCTGCCCCAACCTGACACTTCAATTTGAATTGGAATTGGTCCCCTTCTTTTGCAGGTCCCCTTCTGTCAGGGTCCACCGTTGGTTTCTTCCAGTCTTACTTGGGTCTTTTACAGTTCTTTTCCAAAGTTTACCTGTGGGTTTGGGGAAAAACCAGGTACTTACCTCTGCTGCTGGTCGCTGGGGGGCACCCTGATACTTACCTTTTCGGGTTCCTAGTTCCTTCAGCACCTCTCTAAAGATTCCACTTCTTTGGGTGGGGGACTGCCTTTCGCATTCCACTTACTTAGGATATGGTTTGGCCTCCCCCTAGGGTCTTCATTATTTTCTATTATTTTACTGTTTTCTATTGTTTTCTATGCTAACCCCTGACTTCTAATGTGTATGTAATAGTGTGTTTACTAACCTTCTAGGGGAGTATTACCTGTGCAGTATTTTAGTAATTGTGTTACCATAATAAAATACCTTTATTTTTGTAAAACTGTGTGGTTCTTTCATGTGTGCAAGTGCTGTGCGACTATAGTAGTATTGCATAAGCTTTGCATGTCTCCTAGATAAATCTTGGCTGCTCATCCACAGCTACCTCTCGAGAGCCCTGGCTTCCTAGGCACTGCCTACACCTCACTAATAGGGGATACCTGGACCTGGGATAAGGTGATAACACCATAGGTGCTCCCCACCCACCAGGCCAGCTTCCTACACGTGTTACTGCCCTCCTACGGAAAACTAAAGCGGAGCACACTTTGCATTTAAAAATGTTTTACTGGTGTGCGCATCACCATGCTCCAAAGTGAACTGTAAACATCAATATCAACTCAAAAAGCCTTTAAGAAATCTTGACTGGTGGGAGTGTTACCGCGAACCTAGGAAAAACTAAAGTTCAGCACATTTTGCCTTTCTGGATCTTGTGGTGGTGTGCACGTCACCGAGCTCCATGGATGATTGAGGGCATAGCCGTTTCAACGCTCGGTGTGAAACACAGCTTTGAGGATCCTCACACTGGGCAGATATGTGGGGCTAGCGCACTCAAACCAAACACTGGGCAAAGTGTCCCCTGTCCCTCAAGCCGTTAGCTTTCATTCAACGGTTGTGCTAAACCAGTTAGCGGGACTAAATCCTTGCGTTGGTCTAATAAATAACAATGTGTTACTTCTTTAAGTGCTGCACCTCCACAACATGTTATTTCTTTAACCTCTGCACCTCCATTTCATTCTATGCCAGGTAAAACTTGAAATGGCAGCTTGTTTCACACAAATAGACGCAGTTCACTCAGTCAAAGGTTATAATAACAGTACCTTCACAGGGGGTGGAGTACACCCTTGAAACAATAGCTGGAATAATCCCAGATATCCAAACATGCCGAGAGATGCTAGGTACAACTGGGAGTTAAATTCCTTCCCAACTCCCTGCCACCTGGCAGGTTGATAGTTAGGCTGACACCCTCATCACCAAAAAATATGGTAAAAATAATGGCACCTTCTCCACTACTGGGCTGGAATTCTTTTTAAAGGATGTGATTGACATGGCTAAAATTGTTGAAGAGTCTGAGTTTTGCATGTGGGAAATGGGGAAACAAACAGGTATTGGTATAACGGAAAAGGAGTAGTACGAGGGATTGGAAATGTTTGTAGCAATATAGATGCTTTAGAAAAAAATGTATCAAATTCCTCACCTTGATACCCTCCTGGGTAACTGACTACAGGGATTTGATTACAAACATTCTTTCCTGCCTTTGGAACACACATCAACAAAGAACCTTAGAACAAAGGTTCTACATATGACTGTTATCTCAAGTAACTATAACTTGTGCCCTAATGTTACTATAACTCACAGCCTCGCTATGCACTGCTAATTACCCCACAAATTACAGCATTCATGACATCTTTGATAACATCATTAATAATATCAATGTAATATTTGCAGTAAAATTTTTGACGAAAAAAACTGTGCATGGTGGGGGCGTGAGTTATAATTACCTTAGGGCTCAAGTTATAGTTACTTGAGATAACTCTAACTATAACAGGTGAATTTCTATGGTTTTGTACGTTTAAAATGTGAGCCTAACTATAACATCTCTGTAACCTTTTTTTCAGTGAAAAAATAAATAAATATATATATATATATATATATATATATATATATATATATACATATGGTTTTAGGACTCTGCACACTTTACCAGTGCTAACCAGTGCTAATGTGCATAAGCTCTCTCCCTTAAACATGGTAACATTGGTTCATTCCCAATTGGCATATTTGATTTACTTGTAAGTCTCTAATAAAGTGCACTACATGTGACGAGGGCCTGTAGATTGAGTGCTACTAGTGGGCCTGCAGCACTGGTGGTGCCACCCACATAAGTAGCCTCTTAACCATGTCTCAGCCCTGGCTTGGACTGAGCTTGCCTCCTGTTTTCTGAAGTCTAAGGGCCAAAAAGACTTAGGGGGTCATTCCTACCCTGGCGGTCATGGACCGCCAGGGCAGGGGATGGAGGAAGCACCGCCAACAGGCTGGCGGTGCTTCAGGGGCCATTCTGACCGCGGCGGTAAAGCCGCGGTCAGAAAAGGGAAACTGGCGTTTTCCCGCCGGTTTTCCCCTGCCCCAGGGAATCCTCCACGCCGGCGCTGCCATGGGGATTCCGACCCCCTTCCCGCCATCCTGTTTCTGGCGGTTTTCACTGCCAGAAACAGGATGGCGGGAACGGGTGTCGTGGGGCCCCCTAACAGGGCCCCATTAAGATTTTCAGTGTCTGCATAGCAGACACTGAAAATCGCGACGGGTGCAACTGCACCCGTCGCACACCAGCAACTCCGCCGGCTCCATTCGGAGCCGGCTTCATCGTTGCTTGGGCTTTCCCGCTGGGAGGGCGGGCGGGCGGCCTTTTGGCGGTCGCCCGCCAGCCCAGCGGGAAAGTCAAAATGACCGCCGCGGTCTTTTGACCGCGGTACGGTCTTCTGGCAGTTCCCGCCAGGCGGGTGGCTTCCGCCGCCCGCGGGAGTCAGAATGACCCCCTTAATCTCTTCAAGGAACCTCCTTGTGTGCCGAAAATCGACGCACAGCCTGCCCTGCGATGAGAAAATCGCCACACAGCTGAACCAGAAAGACGCAACCCGACTTCCAGAGTAAAGAATAGATGCAGTGCCTGCTGTGCGACAGAAAATTTGACGCATCACCTACCAGATAAACACAACGCCTGTGACTTCTTCCCGCATGCCAAGGATTTTCCCCACATCGTTCCTGGGCGTCTAAAGATCCCCGCATCGCAGTGAGGAACCAAGACTGTGTGCCGGAAATCAATGCAAATCCCCTTGCAGCATTGAAAGAAATGACGCATTGTCTGTGCCGCATTGGAAAATCCTTTGCACACCCTATTTTTCCACGCATATCCTCCTCTGCGGTCTCTTTTTAATCGTGCAAAAGTGATATCTCAACCTGTGCTTATTGAATCTTTATGGTTTTCACCTTTATTTAGTTATCTTATATTTTTCTAAACCTGTGTGGTGTATTTTTGTGGTGTTCTCACTGTGTTACTGTATGATTTATTGCACAAATACATTACACATTGCCTTCTAAGTTAAGCCTGACTGCTCCGTGCCAAGCTACCAGAGGGTGGGCACAGGATAATTTGGATTGTATGTGACTTACCCTGACTAGAATTGTGGTCCCTACTTGTATAGTGTATACCTCTGGCAACAAGGGATCCCATTTCTAATATATAGTATATATATATATATATATATATATATATTTCTTTTTTTTTTTTTTTTAATCTAGTGGTGGATGCCACTAGGTAGTTATAGTTAGGAACTAGTTTCCATAGAAAATTGTTTTTTGACGTGCCCTTATCTTTGGTGCCCATGGATAAATCTTCATTAAATTTTCCATAACAAATTTGGCATTCCCTTCAGCAGCTGTCTGGATAGTTTCAGGGCGATCCGTCAAGTAGGGGCGCAGAAAAAAGAGGGGGTCACTAAACGTGCTTTCCCCATGTTAATTTCCATAGGGATTTTGAACACGACTACAACCCGAACCGCTGGACAGAATTACACCAAATTTAGCAAAAAGGGTAGCTCTTGTCAGAAAGCGCACTTTTTTGTTATTTCGTGTAAATCCATTCAGTATTTTTTTAGATATTTTAAGAAAACCATATTTGTATATCTGGGTGGAGCCTAAGCACAGATCTCATGGTGAGATCTGATTGACTGCCAGCACTTCAACCAGAAAGTGCTGGCAGCCATCATTGGACCTATATACATGATAGCACACCATTGAAATGCATTGTACTGAATGGCTGGTTTTGATGACCTCAAAACAGAGAACATATAAAGGGTGGTAACACATTTTAGTTACAACGTAAATCATTGGTTGATGGTATCATACTAATTTTAGGAACTGTGGTGTGTTCTAAAGTAATTTTACCCTACTAGGATTTCATCAATCATGTTTGAGAGAAAACTATTTTCTCATGATTTTCCCACAGAGGTTACGGAAGGTGCATCAGAAGCTAAAATGAGAGCATATTCTCTGTAAATTCACACTATCTTCTCAGCCATATGAGAATGAAGTCAGCCATTTGCATTAAAACATGTGCTGCCAACAGGAGCAGCCTATCAGTTGATTCCCCTGTGTTCTACTGCAGCCTGCCAGTGTGTTCTAAAGAACAATTAGAGCGTTAACAGTCTTACTTATGACAAAAGTGTGGCACACCTGAAGCCATCTTGATTGAATCAAACTGGTAAAACTAAAAAACATTCAATTTAGAAATGAATAAAATGAGGGGGTTCATTTTGTCACAGAAATTATGATTAGTGATGTCGAAAGAAAAATTAGGACATGTTTAAATTGAGTTCTAAAATATCTTCCTGATGTACTTCCAACAGGAATGGTCTGTCAGTTGATTCCCTTGTGTTCTACTGCAGCCTCCCGTATTTTTCTAAAGAAAAACTAGAGTGCTAACAGTTTTACTTATGACACCTGAAGCTATCTTGATTGAATCAAGCTGGTAAAACCTCAAAACATTTAATTTAGAAAGGAACACAATAAGGGGGTTCATTTTGTCGTGGAAATTATGGTTTGTGCTGTAGAAAGAAAATGTAGCACATGTTTTAAGTGAGTTCTCAAAATCTTTCTCTTCTCATTCATTAAAATATTCTGACATGTGGACTGAAACATGCACTTTCAACACCAGCAGACTGCCAGTTAACTCCCTGGCGATCAGCAGCTTACACTGTTCTAATGAGAAATTTCCTAGCTATCGTGAAGGAAAGTTTCAATTCTTTTAAGGGTGCGGGGGTGAGGATTATGCAGTCCTTTCTTCACTTTTATTAAATACAGCAAGTTCAAAAGAAAAACATCGCTAAATACTCCAACTCCCATGAGTCCAACAACGTAGTCCTGGAAACCATAAACCAATCATAACAGTATCCAAATGTCCATATAAATGTCCATCGGGTCTAGTCCTTCCTCTTCTTCACTGTAGGAAGTTAAGTTCAAGTGGCCTCAATCAGTTTTTGAATCACCTCCTAAAACATAAGAAAGATATCAATCCTCTGGCTTCAAACCAGATGAAACTACCTAAAGCAATATTGCATCCACATTCACCATAAACCAATGCCTACAAGTAATACAATTGCCTTGAAAAACTGTTGACAACCAACAGAATAATCTCCATAACCACATAAGAATCAATATAAATGCAATATATATGGAAAAAAATATATAATACCTGTCAATTACTGAGTTCCAGTATACTAGTAAGCCCTGAACAAACCGCTCCACTCACCGGAGATGAAGGGAATACTGTCAAAGTATGGGGAGGGATATTCCTCACCTCCTTGTCCTTAATAGAAATGAAACTTTCCTTCACAATAGCTAAGAAATTTCTCATTCTGTCAGGACCAAAGGCGAGGATTATGCAGGTTCAAAGCTTACTTACCACCAGAGATGCGGCCTCATGTGTAGGTTTGAAATAGAATTTCTTAAAGGTGTGTTCTGTTGAGTAGTCGGCCGCGTTCATAATATCCTCCAGTCTACCACCTACTTGTATGGCCTTAGAAGCTATTGCTCCTCTGGCAGAATGAGCACACAAAATTTTTATATCGATTCCTGCTTCCATAATAATCCATCGAACCCACCTGGCAATAGTCAGTGAAGCAACCGCCCTGTGTGGTGTCTTAATAGTGATCAACAACTGTCTCTCCCCCGAGGCCTTGACTCCTCAGTCATTTCCTCATGTGTTTCAAGGCATCTTACCACACACATCTTAGGATGAGAATCAAAGCTAGGGTACGATACTGACCTAGTATTTGTTTTGGTCCTTCTGGAAATTGTAAACATAACCCTTGCCATAATGTCCAGGGCCCGGACATCCGAAACTCTTCTGCAAGAGATAAGACTCAACAACATGGCCAGTTTCACCAAAATCTCTTTCCTAGATAGGAATTGATTATCCTGCCAGTCTGAGAGAAGGCGAAGCACCCTATTCACATCCCATAACACTGATTATCTGGGTTCCAGAGATCTAGAAAATCTGACCCCTTTCAGAAGCTTACTCACCCAGGGATGTTCCCCTACTGGTAAATTGTTGATGGGCAGGTGTCCTGCTGAAATGGCTGATCGGAAGGAATTGATCATGTGGTACGCCAATCCAGAATTGTAAAGTTGCGCCAGGAAATTGATTATGAGTGACGGGCACCCCTACAGAATCCAAGTTCCTGTCCAAACACCAATGGGCCCACGGTTCCAGGCTGATTTATATCTCTTAGTTGTGCCCGTTGCCCAGGATTGTCTGATGAGATTGCTAGCCTCCTCCGAAAGCTCACGCGGGTAACTTCAAAAGTTCCATCCAGGAAAGTTCCAGCAGAGTAGGGAACCATGCTTGTGACTTCCAAATTGGGGTAACTAGTACTAAAGAAGCTCTCTGTCCCTTGATCTGAGCTGCCACCCTGGGGATCAGAAGAAAAGGAGGGAAGGCGTATCACTGTCCCAGCATTCAGACCTGCAGGAATGTATCCACTGCTTCTGCTTCCGCTCTCAAATATGGCCTCCAACTGTAGTACCAGGGTAGCTACGTGTTCAGTCTGGATGTAAAAAGATCCATGCTGCAGGGTCCCCATCAATCCATTAAAGACTTGAAAACTGAAGGATCTAATTGCCCATTGCTGGAATCCTTGAGGTAGCGGGAATTCCAATCCGCCACCATGTTCTGTGATTTTCCGCTGTCACTGAGATCTGTGTCTGTAGGCAGTAGTGGCAGAAATCCTTTGCCAGCTCTGCCAGAGCCTTGGACTGGGTGCCCCCCAGTCTGTTGATATACTGACCCACTGAAGTGTTGTCCATCCTCAAAAGGATGCAACAGGAGACCTTTTCCTGCGTCAGGGATCGGATCGCGAATGAGCCAGCAAGAAGCTCCAGGCTGTTGATATGAAGATTTAAATCCTCTTGTGTCCATTGTCCCTCTATGGAGATCTGTCCCCATCGGGCTCCCCAGTCTGCTGGCATCCGACTCTATTATCATGTTCAAAAGAGAGCCAAAGATCGCTCTCCCATTCCATGCCTCCTTGTGGTCTATCCACCATTGGATCTCCGATCTGGCTTCCAGTGATAACTCCAGCAGTTCGAGTACTTGAGGCCTTTCCTGAGATACAATGCCGTTAGCCGCTGTAGGGCTCGGTAATGCAGCAGGCCCGGGAAGATAGCCTGGATCAAGGATGACAAAAGTCCCACAGTCCTCACTTTTTGTCTGAGGGAGACTTTTGAAAGTTCCTTCTTGATCTTGCATTCCAGGAGTTTTAATGTGGCTGGTATGGTATCTATTAGGAATCTCAGGAAAATCGTGGATTGTGACGGGGTCAACATTTACTTCTCCTTGTTGACGACAAACCCGAGGTCCTGAAGTAAGACAATAGTCGTGCTCAGGTGGACCAGCAACTGCGTGCGGGATTGGTCAATCAGGAGGATATTGTTGAGATAAATTATCAGCCTGATGCCCTGAGTCCTTAGGGTCTCCAGGACTGGTTTCAGCAACTTTGTGAAGCACCAAGGTGCCAAAAAAAGGCCCAAAGGTAGACACTGGAACTCGTATACCTGACCCTTCCACTGGAACTGCAGGAAGTGACGATACGGAGGGAAGATAGGGACCATAAGGTAAGAGTCCTTAAGGTCCAGGCAAACCAGCCAATGTCCCTGCAGTAAGAGGTCTTGAAGGAGATGGATACCCTCCATCTTTAGGTGCCGATAAACTAACCACTCGTTGAACTCCCTGATGTTTATAACTGGACGGAAGCCCTGTCATTATTTTCAACGAGGAAAAGATTGCTCAAAAAAACCCTTAGTGTAAGTTTGATTGGATGATGGCTTTCTTGGATAGGAGTTCTTGTATCTCTGTCTCGATCATTTGAGAATCCTATAAGTTGAACTGAATAGGGCATGGTATCACCTTTTGAATCGGGGTGCCATAGAATTCTATGTGGAAACCCCTGACTGTCTCCATCACCCAAGAATCGGATGTAATCCATCCCCAATTGTGTGCAAACAGTTTCAGTCTCCCTCCCAGACTTCGAGGGGAAAAGAAGGTACCTCTTACCGCTAGAGCCTTCCAGGGCATCCGGGCCTCCTCTTGCGGTAGGATCTGCCTCTACTGACTCCTCGGTTAGGGAAGAAGGCTCCCTGCTTTCCATCATTCCAGCCATTGTTGCAGGGGACCTGTGCTCTGGAGGGGCCAGCATGGAAAGAGTGGCTGAAGGAGCGACCCCTGCCTCTTCTGGCCTCATAGAAAACCTTCCCCAGGAAAATCTTTTTAAAAGAAGATTGCGCATTATCAAGCACTGAAAAGGTCACCACAAACTTCCCGAGTTCTTTTACAAAGGGTTCCCCGAAAAGGTTGCCTTGTGCAATCGTGCCAGCTTCAGAGTCGGATAGTTCCCCAAGCTTGGGGTCAATTTTTATCAGGAGAGATCGGCGTCTCTCTGCGGAGATGGCAAAATTGGTATTTCCAAGCAGGCAGACCGCCCCCTGGGCCCAGCCCTCGATTATGTCCATTGGCATTGGTGACCCAACTGCCTGGAAGATTCCACCAGCTCGTCAATTTTGGTTAGGGGTCCCAAGACGTCCAGGAGCCTGTCCTGGCAAGCTTGCCTGGTGCGACTGATTAACTTCTTGGGATCTCGCATGTATTTGGCAAAAAAGGTAAAATGTTTTGGATCAATGGAGAGAGTGGCTGCCACTTTGCCCTCCAGCACAGGCCATGGGCACGCCGCGCGCAAGCAGGCCCTCACCTCTGTGTCCACGGGGTGCCTATTTTACTTGGCCATGTATGCCCCCACCTACGAATCTGGAACCGACTTGCGATCAAACATATCTGTCTTCTAGCTCCTCCTCACCGTAGCCTGAGGTGGTCGCAGTCAGGCGCCAAGGTCTGCCCGAATTGCACTCCTCATCAGAATCCCCCCTCCACCTGAATCGGGAAGACCCTAGGTCGGGATCCACATCCAGGGCATTGCATCCTCCCGGCAAGGTAAATTTCTTTGCGTTTGCACACTCTCACAGAAGGCTTCCCATAAGCTGTTGAAGCCTTTCAGGTGCCCAGTGTTGCACTTTACTGGCTTGGAGGAGGAAGAGCTGGTCGAGGAACTGATCCCAGCCGCTGAGTCCCCCAGAATGCCTGGGTTGTTCAAAACCTGGTCCATGAGCTTGTCCATCCTGTCCTGCAGGGAAACCAGCACCTTGGCGATCATCTGTGATCGGAGTCTGTCGACCCCTGCAGGCAGGTGACGCTGTGGAGGCAACTCCTCCTCTGCTGCCACGTTAGGGGCATATGCGTGGTCCTCGAAGGCCTCCATACTAATCTGCCATAATTAAGTAAATGTTCAACATAATGCTATTTATTCCAGAGCTATATGCTGTGTTGTCTCCACAATAAATATTATTAAATGTATTTACTGGGGTGGGAGCACCGGTCACATGCCCTGTGACTATTACTTAGGGCAGCCCACTTGCTGGTGCTCCAGGGCCATGATCTAGGCCCCAATCCTTTTAGTGTTGCCCAGAGAGGGCGTCTTGTACAGGTTGTGGCCTGCACAAACCAGCAGTGTAGAAGGCTGGACTAGTGTGTGGTGGGTACCTATGGTACTTACACCTTTTACCAGCTCCAGTTATCCCTTATTACTGTAGTGTAGGCAGTGTCTAGAAGCCAGGCTCTCTAGAGGTAGCTGTGGATGAGCAGTCAATGCTTATCTAGGAGACATGCAAAGCTCATGCAGTACCACGGTAGTCACCCAGTACTCACACACATGAAAGAAAACACTCAGTGTTACAAAAATAAAGGTACATTATTTTGGTGACACATACCAAAAATACAGTAGAGGCTATACTACCTTAGGAGGTAAGTAATACACAAATGATATACACTAGTATGCAGCAATAGACAGAAAACAGTTAGAAAACAGTGCAATTAGTGAAATCACAATAGTTAGAAATGGGCCTAGGGGGAGCACAAACCATATACTAAGAAAGTGGAATGAGAAAGTCGGTCTCCCACCTAGGCAAGTGTAGTGTGTAGAGAGGAGCTGGGAGTACTTAGAAAGCCCAAAAGTAAGTACCAGAACCCACCCCAGTGACCAGGAAAGCAGGAGTAAATCACACTAAGTTTCATAGAACACACAAGAAAGAAGACCAGAAGAACTATGCAAAACCCAGAAGAGACTACAAGACACCAACAGTGGATTCCTGGAGCAGAGACCCTGTGGAAAGAGGGGACCTAGTCCAAGAAGCACAGGAGAGTCCAGGAAGGGCAGGAGCCCCAACCCACCAGGAGGAAGGTGCAAGAAGTGAACCACCGGTGAGGATAAAGAGTCAGCACTGCACCCTAAAGGACTGAGTCGGGTTCCTGGAGAATGCAGGTGATATCCCACGCCAGATGGAGGATTGCAGTTGGGTTTGCATTGTCGGAGTCTGGCAACAAGCCTTGGCCTGCGCAAAGCTCTCGGTAAGTGGAAAATGGCGCTGCCGGGGACCAGGAAGGACCAGGTGGACTCTACCCAGGAGGGGAAGTCAGAGGGGGCCCTCAGCAACTGAGAGAGCCCACAGAAGACCAGACAGCGCACACAGGAGTCCCACAAGACGGGTAAAAGAAGTTGCAAAAGAGGCCCATGCAGCACTACGACAAAGGCTCCCACGCTGCCGGAGAACCACTCAGGAAGCTGTGCGTCGCAGGACGAAGTGCTGAGGGCCAGAGCTTCAAGTTGCATGAAGAACTTGGAAGAAGGATCCCAACAAGCCTTGGCAGCTGCAAATGACACAGTTATTTGCTCGGGAAAGCAAGGTCTTACCTACACCAAAGTTGGACAGCTGGAAGAGAGGACCGTCGGGACCACTTCAGTCCACCAGTCATGATGCAGGATCCACACAGCTCAGCAGGAGAGGGGATCCACACAGCCGGTCATCGTTGCAGTTGGTGCCTGCAGAAGCAGGGGAGTGACTCCTTCACCACCAAAGGAGATTCCTTCTTCCTTCTGATGCAGGCTTAAGATGAGCTGTCTCCGGGAGAATGCACGACCGGGAAGCTGTTACAGTTGCTGGCAGGAGTCGGAGATACAATGTTGCAGAAGGCTTCTTGCTTCTTTGTTGCAGCTTGTAGGGTCCTGAAGAATCTGGACGCAGTTTCTTCGGTGAGAAGTCCAAGGCGAGAGTGCAGAGGATTCCTTCTGGAGTCTTGCAATACGAATCGGAGGAACCACCCAAAATAGAGACACAAAATAGCCCTGAAAGGGTATTGGTCACCTAACCAGGTAAGCACCGATGAGGGGAGGGCTCTGACGTCACCCGCTGGCACTGGCCACTCAGATGCTCCCAGAGTTCCCTGCCAACCTTGAATCCAAGATGACAAAACCCAGGGACCCTCTGAAGGAGCTCTGAGCATCACCCCTGAGGTAGTGATGGACAAGGGAGTGGTCACTCCCCTCCCCTTTCCTTTGTCCAGTTACGTGCCAGAGCAGGGACTGGGGGTCCCTGAACCGGTGCAGACTGGTTTATGCAAGGAGGGCACCAAATGTGCCCTTCAAAGCACTGCCAGTGGCTTGGGGAGGCTACCCCTCCCAGTCTGTAACACCTATTTCCAAAGGGAGAGGGTGTAACACCCCTCTTCCAAAGGAAATCCTTTGCTCTGCCTTCCTGGGCCTGAGCTTCTCAAGCAACAGTAGGGCAGAAACCTGTCTGGGAGGTGGCAGCAGCTTGGGCTGCCTGGAAACGCTCAGAAGGCTGAAATGGCAATACTAGGGGTCCTTTAAAGAACCCCCAGAGTGCATGGAATCATACAACCAATGCTTGAAAAAGCCTTCCAACATGTTAGATACCAAACATGCCTGTGTTCGGAGTTACCATTATGTTGCTGGACATAGGTAGTGACCTATGTCCAGTACACCCGTAAAATGGTGGCCCCGTATTCACGAGGGCTGGGAAAATGGGCCTGGAGTCTGTGGGGGCACCTCTGCTAGTCCAGGGTGCCCTCACACACAGGTACTTTGCACCCTGACCTCTGGGCTAGAGGGCCTACCATAGGGGTGACTTCAAAGTGCCCTGCTGAAGTGAAAAATGGCAGTGAAAGGGTAATTGCACCTTTTCACAGAGGCTGCAATGGCAGTCCTGCGGAAGCCTTTGCATGGGCTCCCTATGGGTGGCATAAATAATGCTGCAGCCCATAATGCTCCCCTGGAACCCCAATGCCCTGGGTACCCAGGTACCATATACTAGGGACTTATAAGAGGGCACCAGTATGTCAATTGTGGGTGAAATACAGACTTTTGGGAGAGAGAGCATAATCACTGGGGTCCTGATTAGCAGGATCCCAGTGAACACAGTCAAGCACACTGACAAACATGCCTAAAGTGGGGGTAACCAAGCTAGAAAGAGGCTACTTTCCTACAAGCAGCACTTACCCTCAAAGGGCTTTAGAAGAAGGCAGGCCTCGCCTGTCACTTACCGCTTAAAGTGGTGTCAGCGAGGGTTGGAGGGGAGAATACGATCCTGCTGGCACTTCGTAATATGCGCTGCTCAAAGTGCTAAAAAGGACTGCTGCGCACCTGTCAGGACGCAAGTGCAGTGGAAAAGTGCGCCACCTAGTGGACCGGCGAGGTACCAAAAGGTGCGCTCAGAACATAGCCTGCCGCGCACTGTCAGTAAGAAAATGTTATTACAACTATAGCAATAAAAACGCGCTAAGCATTATTAACACAAGGCAAGTCCCAGCAACCCAACACGCAGAGAAAACTTTAAGGAAGCGATGTACTTAACTGGGGAGTCAGCAGTGAAGAAAGAGGAAGGACTGGACCCGACAGACATTTATATGGACATTTGGATACTGTTATGATTGTTTTATGGTTTCCATGACTACGTTGTTGGACTCATGTGAGATGGAGTATTTTTGCAATGTTTTTATTTCTTTACTTTGAACTTGCTGTATTTAATAAAAGTGAAGAAAGGACTGCATAATCCTCGCCTCCAGTCCTGACATAGGATGAACAACTAGAGTGCTAACATTCTGAATTTATGCCAAAAGCGTGCCAAGTCTGAAGGCCATTGCAATAGAATTGAAGTGGAAAACTGAAAGGATTTTCTACTGATAATACTAACTGCAGTAAATAAGGAAATCAAGGGGACCAGACCCTGTGTAGAACTCCCACCCCAGCGCCCCCCCCCACCGTGCATTGCAATGGGCATCTAACTTAACGTTAAAAAAAATCCTAAGAATTCACTAAAAAAATCAAAGGTTACAGGGACGGTCTAATGGGGAAATAGAACGAAAACTATCTTAGAAATGTACTAAAAAAACAAATATTATAGGGACGTTATAGTTAGGTTAAAATTTTACATGCACAAAACCATAGAAATTCAGCTGTTATAGCTAGAGTTATTTTAAGTAACTATAACTCATGCCCTAGGGTAACTGTAACACACGCCATCGCCATGCATTGCTAATTACCTGTGATATTACATCACTCATGAGATCTTCTTTGACATCATTGATAGTATCACTGTAACATTTGCAATAAAATGATTGATGAGAAAACTGTGCATGGTGAGGGCACTCCCAAGGAAAGAAGCCTTCTGTTTGTCTGTGGCATAGTCGTGTTTTTCTATTAACAAGGCGTTGTGCATACCGGGCAATTGGGGCTTAATGGACATTTGTAGACCATGCACGTTTCTATTTTGTAGAAGCAATACATCCTCTGGGTTTTATCAGAAAAGCAAATTTATTCCATGCAGCACCCTGGTTGCTTGTGGGGAAGGCTCGCTGTCATTGGTGGTAGAAGATGGAATCCTGTGTCCTGTTTCAGATTCCCTACCGCAAGGCTCATCACCGGCGACCCACTTGTGGCACTAATATTATTGTTATTATTATTATTTAGAGGCGGATTAGAAGATTTACAGCATCTCTGCTTGCACCGCCTAATCACCGGGATTGCTCTTGTCTTGCTGCAACATGTGTTAGTTATCAACCATGATAATGGATTCGGACTTCAAAGTTGACCTTCATCATGGATTCCGGCTTTAAGGTTGACAACCAGATTGAATAAAGGGGCTGAATGCACAAAGCACAACACAGTACCATCCTACCGTCATACAGTCCTAGTCGGGTGTTTCTACACATGCGACAAGGACAAAGAGGTTCTTTAACTTGTAGGTTTGCAGCAGCCCCCATGCCGCTCAAAGCACCTCAAATCCAAGAGCCTTTCACCAGAACATACATCCGTAAGAGCAGGTTGCGGTCCCTCCACTGAAGCAAACCCCACAAGTTTAATGCCGGCCACTTCCGTCCCAAACAGAGAAAACCGCAGCCTAGAGCCTTACCTGCCCTTCACCACTGCCGTCTGGACCCGCAAGCTTGCATACGTCCGCTTGGCACAGTTTCTCAGGGCCACTGCCGGCCTCTCCTGATGCTGCTACTAGTCTTCAACAGGCATCCCCAGTTTCCGCTGTGGTGTTTTTTTGGGGGGGGTTTTGGTAGCAGTTATTCCAGTACATGTGCGGGCAGACGGACAGGCACCCATATTCCTGGTAGTCTCGTCCTGCAGTGGGCTGTTGGAGAAGAGTGCACAATTAGCTTCTCCATAGCGCGGGCCTTTAACATGGTTTACAGTGTTTACATGAGCACCGGTTACATTACACAAGGACACATTAATTCTTGGTAGCAACAGCACTAGGCGATAGCACATGCTCTTGATCACCTCAGGAGCTCTTGATAACCTCAGGAGGGTCACCAACCAAGCACATAGGTTAGTTCTAGGCAAGAAGATGGCGAAAGGTGTTGTCTCAAAAATGGTGGAAATGGAGTTGTGACTCCAGACCCAAGCACTTGACTGCCTCAAGCTTGATTGCAGAAAACATCTAACCTTAGGATGGCCTCTTCAAATAGAGTTCAGTTAGTGAAAATTCGATACAAAGGTATTACAGCGCTTTACATGAGCACCGGTTACATTACACAAGGACACATTAATTCTTGGTAGCAAGGGGGCATCAAGTGATTTGCCCAGGATCACAAGATGTTGAGCTGGAGCCGAGACTTGAACCATGTGTTGGGAGGGCACCTGGCCACCAACAGCAGAGGCAGCGGCATCAACATTTGATTCTAAGTTTCCCTACAGACACTAGGGCCCGCAGACGCTGGGTGAACATCTTCGTAGCGCCGTAATGTGGGCCCGTCCTGCAGCCCGCTGAACGCTGTTACCTGCAGCTGCCTCCTGCCATATGACTTTCTCTCCTCCATTCCTTTGCTCGGCACCTCCATTTGGCTCCTTCGCTCTTCTTCGACCTCCTCCCAAGAGTGCAGACATGCAGATGTAATGACGCAGCCACAAAGAGACACTTAGCTCAGCTCTGACTCGGCTTTCCCTGTTAATTTTTTGGCTCGCCCACCTCTTCTCATACTTTCTATATTCTGAGAAGCTGTATTAATAGCATGGTGTGTTGACAATGGAGTTGCTCAGTTATGCATAATACTTGTGGTATCAACGTCAAAAAAAGGAAGGGACAGGGAGGTTAATGGTCCAGTGTACAGTCTCCCTAATCTATTACTGACAAAACAATAGGTACACTGTTCCAAAAAAGCATAAGGGGAAACCCATATGTTTCGGAGCAAGAGCCCTCACACATCCAATTGGGTGTCATGCTTCATCATCGGGGATGCTCCTTGTCGTATTTACACATTAATCTACTTTCCCCTTGATTTTGTTACAATATTTACATTAAAATGGTACCCAGTCAGTATGTTTATACTTTTCTGGCAAGATGATATTTACACCTCTTCCATACACTTTTTAAAATAATTTTCATAATGTATGCCCCTTAATTGAGTGTGACATGCTCCTTGGCACTATCCTTTTGTATCAGCAATACTATGCCCATTGCGACTTCACAGCAACTTAATGAGCATTGACTCAACATATTTTTTCTGTTTTTTACCACTGCGACAATCCTCTTTTGACATGGCGATCTGTTTTGTATATTGCTTAGTCCTTCTTGAATGTTGATGATGCTAGTCGGAGAGAGGCTTCTCTCCCTCCTGCCATCTTCAGTTTCTAGTTTTTCTTAGACGTGTGATCCGGAAGTCAGTTTACTTCCGCGTCTGCCATGTAAAAGCACTATCGTTAGCGCCCCAAGTCCATCATTCGGGAGGACAGCCGGGGTAGGTTCAGCAGTGCGGACCAATCGCTTATTCTGTAAGTACCTAACAGCACCTTGTAGTTAACTTCTGCATTTCCTGTATATGTGGTTAATGTCGAGGCCCATTACCAAGCGACTTCTTCGTTTTGCACTGTTTTACAAAGACTTGATTACAAAGACTTGATTACTTGCTCAGTTCTGTATTAGGCTGTGCTTTCTCTCTGTTGAGGTTTCAAGTATGTCATGGTCCTATATTATCTCCTTTAGCCTTTAGGTTTCAATCAACAAGCTTATGATGACTGCATCATGTTTTTGACTATGGCTGAGACTATATCGATTACACTGGCTCTGTCTCCCAGATTTATGTTGACACTTCAGTGCATGTGTACCATATTGATTACATTAACCTGACTAATGCAGTTTTATCTAAGCCTTTATAATTTGAGCATATGGTCCCTGTTCCTGACAACAGCAGCAACAGTCCTAGGCATGTGCCTTCCCAAGGAGCCTCATTCCAGAATTGGGGATGGTAAGCCTATTAGCAGTTTCTACTACCATTTATCACGGTCTTCACCCTTACTTGCACCGTTTGCCACGGGTTGAGTTTGAATGCACGTCATGCACTTTTGGATTGATTCTTAACTAATCCTTATTTTACAGGGTGACCTGATTGTTTAGTTTGACCGGACGGACATTATGCTTGAATGTAAGTGACTGTTCTCTAGCATATTTTCTAGAGAGTCCTATCAGTGTCTTTTTTTTTATTCTTTTGCTTCAGGAGAAGTTACCCTTTTCTTTTTTGGTCCTGATGAAGCGTCATAGGATCCGGTTGGACCGCTGGACGCAAAACATGTTGCCCTGTGTTTAGAGGACGTGTGATAATTTCCGTCTCCTTACCAATTAGGAAAGTGATTGAGCATGATCTCTCAATTATCACTTTCATTTTGTTTTTAACCTTGGTCTAATCCTTTCGTTTGCTGATTGAATAAATGGTGATGTTCGTCGAGGTTTAGAACCAATTATAGATTTTCCTCTCCTGCTCAATTAGTGTCTGCTTGTAGGTATCATACACTAGCACATTCTACCACGGCAGTCACTATAAAAGATCTCTGGCAAAGAGCCCCCTTACGGGGAGCCCTTCAGACATTGCAGCGCCGGTCTGACGGGGAGCATCCCAATGATGAAGCATGACATCCGATTGGGTGTGTGAGGGCTCTTGCTAATACTTGTGGTATCCAGAGCGCTCTATGATTTATTGTGTATGAAATGTGGATTTGGGTGTCACCCGCTAAAGGTCCAGCACCACATGAATGTTCCCTGCATTACTGTGTGCTGGTTCTCCAACTTCCCTCAAAGGATTAAGGTGGAGGTGTTAAAAAAGTAAGAGGCACTCAGTCCTAAAGGAGGCACTAGGAACTAGCAACCCCTTTAGTTAACTTCTCAATAACTCACAGGGCCTGACCGCTAAGGGCAGGGCAGTAAGAGTGTCCATGACCAACAAGGGGAATTACCTATTCGTATGTTGTGAATCTAGGCATGAAGAGGGAGGCTCATATGTCTGAAGTTACAAATCCCTTAGGTAAATTCCTGCTGCACCAAGTGCTTACTTTGTGAAAGAAAGAGTTCTAGTGCCTGAAGCTCTGCTCAGAAGCCAATAGCTGATACAAATAAATGTCAGAGCACTGAATTTCAAGGCTGGTAGCCTTTAATATATTACCAGACACTCCCTACCCCTTTTTCTTGAACTTACAGGTTCCTGCTTTTTAGATCGCGCATAGCAGTGCACAAGCCCTGCTCTTCTCGACATGTTGTAATCTATTCTGTGGGCTTGAATGACACCCATCTCACGCCCTTCACTTTCATTGGTTCCTGGGCCTGCCTTTCAAAAATCCCTTAATGTCGTTGGTAAATGCTTTACATTTGTCCCACCTTGAGGCTGGTTTGTTACTGCTTTGAAGACTGACCCTGTTACATAGATGATTGCACGATGGGTCATGTAACTTAGTGTGGCACACTATTTTTCTCTTTTGCCTTGCCGCTATGCGCTGTTTGGTCGTATGTTGCTTATTCCTCTTCCTTGTTTTTGGGCATCCTGCTGTTACTTTGCAATGTCTGCTGAGTCTTTTTTATTTTTTTTGCAATTTTATGCAGCTCGACACGAAGGTATTGGAGAGCTTTATTTTTTTTTTGCAGTTTTATATAGTGCGAACTTGATACAAAGGTATTACAGTGCTTTACATGTGCACCGGTTACATTACACATGAACACATTCATTTTTGGTAGCAAGGGGAGATTACGTGATTTGCTGAGAATCACAGGATGTTGAGCAGGCGCCAAGACTCGAACCGTGTACACCAGCTCCAAAATCAGCATCTCAGGCCCTTATGCCACATGCTCTCCTCGAGGGATCTTTTTCTGGTGCAGGTTGGGGCAGTCTGGGAATAACTTGTTTTATTTCATAACGAGCTTGGTAATACAGGTTCTGCCATTTCATAGCGCTGCAAGGCAGGTGCCATTTTTAACAAAATCATTTCAATTCATTTGCATCGACCTTGCAGAGATGAAGAAGAAAAAAAGCTATGTCAGGATTGTAATCTGTGACATTCTTGTCATGTCAAGACCTCTGCAGTGGGTGCATTAACCAACTGAATTGTGTAGAGCTTAACACTAGGCGATAGCACATGCTCTTGATAACCTCCAGGCGGTCACCAACCAAGCACATATGTTAGTTCTAGGCAAGAAGATGGCAAAAAGGTGTTGTCTCAAAAATGGTGGAAAGGGAGTTGTGACTCCAGACCCAAGCACTCCATAGCCTCAAGCATGATAGCAAAATACATCAGCCTTTGGATGTAAATTGGGCCTTTTCAAATAGAGTTCAGTTAGCGCGAACTTGATACAAAGTTACTACAGTGTTTTGCATAATCACTGGTTACATTACACAAGAACACATTCACTTTTGATAGCAAGGGGGAGATGAAGTTATTTGCCCAGAATCACATGATGTTGAGCTGGCGCCGAGACGTGAACCATGTTCCCCAGCTCCACAGTTGGCAGTTTTGGGCCTTAGGCTATATCCTCTCCTCTAAGGTTCTTTGTCTGGTGCATGTTGGGGCAGTCTGGGAATAACTTGTTTTTTTACATAGCGCTTGGTAATACAGGTTTTTTCATTTCATAACGCTGCAAAGCAGGTGCCATTCTTAACAAAATTGCACCGCAGAAAAATCAAGAAAGCTAGGAAGGACGCACTCCGGGAGCACATCAACTCCTCTAAACACAACTCTAAGTAACTCTTCTCAATCTTCAGCGAGTTTACAGATTCCCCTCCTCCGAAGCCACCAGCATTCCCCCGTCACAGGACCTCTGCAACAAACTCACCACCTTTTTCCACTGCAAGATCTAGGACACTACGACAGCTTCCTCCTGTAAAATCCTGGCTCCGGACCTATGACTGACCCACCCCCCCCACCCCCCGGAACACACCCAGACCATCAACTGCTGGTCCACGCTCAACACAGAGGAAATCAATCAATCAATTTGTAAAGCGCGCTCCATACCTGTGAGGGTTTTAAGGCGCTGGGGTGGGGGTGGGGAGGAGGGTGCTGCTACTGCTCGAAGAGCCAGGTCTTGAGCAGTTTTCTGAAGGAAAGAAGGTCCTGGGTCTGTCGTAGATCTGATGGGAGGGTGTTCCAGGTCTTGGCGGTGAGGTACGAGAATGATATGCCGCCGGAGGATTTGCGTCGGATGCGGGGAATGGAGGCGAGGGCGAGGTTGGCGGAGCGGAGTTGCCGGGTGGGGGTGTAGAAGCTGAGTCTGTTGTTCAGGTATGTTGGTCCGGTGTTGTGGAGTGCCTTGTGTGCGTGGGTGAGGAGCTTGAAGGCGATCCTCTTGTTGACGGGGAGTCAGTGAAGGTCTCTTAGGTGGGGGGTGATGGGGCAGTGGCGAGGGATGTTGATGATGAGTCGGGGGCGGAGGCGTTTTGGATGCGTTGGAGGCGTTGTAGGAGTTTGGCTGAGATACCAGTGTAGAGGGCGTTGCCGTAGTCGAGTCTGCTGCTGACGAGGGCCTGGGTTACTGTTTTTCTTGTTTCTGTTGGGATCCATTTGTAGACTCTGCAGAGCATGTGGAGGGTGTTGTAGCAGGAGGAGGAGATGGCGTTGACCTGCTTTGTCATGGAGAGTGAGGAGTCGAGGGTGAAGCAGAGGTTTTGTGCGCTGTCGGTGGGTGTCAGTGGGGTACCCAGTGTGGTCGGCCACCATGTGTTGTCCCAGGCGGAGGGGGTGCGCCCAAGGATGAGGACCTCTGTTTTGTCCGAGTTCATTTTTAGCCGTCTGTCTCTCATCCAGTCGGCGATGGCTTTTATTCCCTCGTGGAGTTTGGTTTTGGTGGTGTGCGGGTCCTTGGTGAGGGAGAGGATGAGTTGGGTGTCGTTGGCGTAGGAGATGATGTTGAGGTTGTGCTGACTGGCCACTTGTGCGAGGGGGGCCATGTAGATGTTGAACAGCGTCGGGCTGAGGGATGAGCCCTGGGGTACGCTGCAGATGATGTTGAAGGCTTTGGATTTGTACGGGGGAGGCGGACTCTTTGGGTTCTGCCGGCGAGGAAGGATGCAGTCCATTCGAGTGCCTGGTCCTGGATTCCTGCTGCGTGGAGGCGGGATTTTAGGGTGTGGTGACAGACGGTGTCGAAGGCGGCTGACAGGTCTAGGAGGATGAGGGCTGATGTTTCTCCATTGTCGAGGTGGCTTCTGATGTCGTCTGTGGCGGCGAGGAGGGCGGTTTCCGTGCTGTGGTTGCGTCTGAAGCCGGACTGGGAGGGCTCGAGGATGTTGTTGTCTTCGAGGTACCGGGTGAGCTGAGTGTTGATGATTTTCTCGATGACCTTTGCCGGGAAAGGGAGCAGAGAGATGGGCTGGAAGTTTCTCAGGTCCTTGGGGTCAGCCATTGGTTTCTTGAGAAGGGCGTTGATTTCGGCGTGTTTCCAACTTTCAAAAATCTTGCAGTTTCGAAGGAGATGTTGATGGCTTTCCATAGGTGTGGTGCAGTGGCTGTGTCTGCTTTGTTAAAGATGTGGTGTGGGCAGGGGTCTGATGGTGATCCGGAGTGGATGAAGTTCATGGTCTTGCGGGTTTCGTCATCACTGATGACGGTCCAGGAGGTCACTCAGCTGGAGCGGGTGGAGTTTGTGGTGAAAAACGAAGCGGTGAGAAGGAGGGGGGAGGGGCCGCAGGGGACACAGCGGCAGGAAAAAAGCAAGAAGCAAAATCAGGAGGTGGCAGCAGGGAAAAACAGGATGGAGCGCGGAGGCGGATCGGTGAGCGACCTGCCTGAGGAAACACTCAGCATCATGGACAGCACCCACTCCGGAGCCCCCACGGACCCCTGCCCACACCACATATAAATGAGAGCCAGCGCATCCATCTCCCTTGAGCTCCAGAACACAATAAACTGCTCGATCAACACTAGCACCTTCCCCGAGGACTGGAAACACGCCAAAATACGCCCTCTCCTAAAGAAACCTTCAGTCGACCATCAGAAATAAAGAATTTCCAGCCCATCTCGCTGCTACCCTACCCCGCCAAAGTACTGGAGAAAGCAATCAACGCACAACTGCGTAATTTCATCGAGGCCAACAGCTCCCTGGACAGCTCCCAGTCTGGCTTCTGCAGCAACCAGAGCACGGAGACAGCCCTCCTGGCAGCCACCAATGACATCCGATCACTCCTAGACCGCGGTCACGCCGCAGCATGCATACTCCTCGACCTCTCAGCAGCCTTCGACGCGGTCTCCCACAGCACTCTACGAACCAGACTCCACGACATAGGAATCCGCGGAAGAGCCCTGGAATGGATCCACTCCTTCCTCTCCAGGAGGACGCAGAGGGTCAGACTCCCACCCTACACATCCAGACCCACAGGAGTCAACAGCGGAGTCCCCTAAGGATCCTCACTGAGTCCCACACTGTTCAACGTATATATGGCCCCTCTCACAGCCATCATCAGAAACCACAGTATGAACATTGTGTCATATGCCGATTACACACAACTCAACATTTCCCTCACTGAAGATCCGGACACTGCCAAAAGGAACTTTCACTCAGGAATGGACGCCGTCACCACCTAGATGAGAGAAAGCTGTCTCAAGCTCAACTCCGACAAGGCTGAGCTTATCATCTTCGGAAACGCCACCTCAGCTTGGGATGACTCGTGGTGGCCCACATCCCGCCCCACCTGCACCGACTGAGCACTCCTGCAACCTAGGTGTCGTCCTCGACTCCTCCCTATCCATGACCCACCATGTAAACTCAGTCGCCTCCTCCTGCTGGCACACACTCCGCAAACTTTGGAAGATCTTCAGATGGATCCCAGCAGACTGTCACAGGACAGTGACCCACGCCTTAGTCACAAGCAAGCTCGGCTACGGCAATGCCCTCTACACCGGCACCTCGACTAGAAACATAAAAAAACTACGACTCATCCAGAACACCGCCGCCAAACTGATCCTGGACTTTCCATACCGAGAACACATCTCCAAACAAGTGATGACCCTCCACTGGCTCCCGGTCGAGAACGAATCACCTTCAAGCTACTCACCCACACGTACAAGGCCATACACAACGCAGGACCAGCCTACCTGAACCACTGCATCTCCTTCCAGACCCCCGCCAGATCCCTCCGCTCCGCCCAGATGGCATTGGCCACCACCCCTCGCATCAGTAAAACCACTGCTGGAGGGCGATCCTTCACCTACATCTCAGCAAAGAGCTGGAACAACCTCCCCCTGCACCTCAGACAAAGCCCGTCGCTCACCATCTTCAGGAACAACCTCAAGATGTAGCTCTTCGGATGAGGCCACTCCCCTCCCACCTCAGTGCCCTGAGAACCTCACGGGTGAGTAGCCGCACTTTATAAAAACTGATTGATTGATAGGGTTCTTTGTCTAATGCATGTTTGGGCAGTCTGGGAATAACTTGTTTTTTTTTATATAACGCTTGGTAATATATGTTCTGCCATTTCATAGAGCTGTAAAGCAGGTGTGATTCTTAACAAAATGGATAGAATTCATTTGCATCAACCTTGCAGAGATGAAGAGGTAAAAAAGCTATGACACAAATGTTAATCTGTGACATTCTCGTTCTGTCAAGACCTCTGCAGTGGGTGCATTAACCAACTGACCTGAGTCGAGCTTAACACTAGGCGATAGCATGTGCTCTTGGTAACCTCCACAGGGTCACCAACCAAGCACATAGGTTAGTTCTAGGCAAGAAGATGGCGAAAGTTGTTGTCTCCAAAATGGCGGAAAATTAGTTGTGATTCCAGACCCAAGCACTTCAGGGCCTCAAGCTTGATAGGAAAAAACGTCTAGCCTTTGGATGTAAATTGGGCCTCTTCAAATAGAGTTCCGTCAGTAGAGGCAGCCATTTTCCTAACCCTGTAGCGCAAAGAAGGTAGTCACAGTGAGAGGAGCAGCATATCATAGGACCCAAAAGTGGAGCAAACTCCTTCACTTCCTCCTCTCAGAATTCACTGGTGTCACGGCTTTGACAGTCCCCTCACATCTACTGCAACATCGCAGATGCAACTTCCAGAAGCGCTGTCTAAAACAGCGCGTGAATAGCACTGCTTCCTGTTTTAAGAGGCCCCATCTTGAATATACCCCCATCCCCAGTCTCTGTCACAGGCGCAGAGGCTTCCCCATCACCCTTTGGACTCCTGTGTATATCATCACAGCCAGTCTGGGGGAATGAGGCACAAACACTCCCAAGATGGCGGCCTTGTTGTGTCCTCTCTCGTGCAGTGACAGGCCCCTGGAAGGGCTGCTGTGCAACCTGGCATACATCCATTACACTCCAAGCCAAAACACATCGGTAAAAGACATTTCATTTACAATGCCAATAGCGCTAACGCTCACAAATGCATGACCTATTCCTTTTGTCGCTTTTCTCTTCCTCCCTCTTTGTGATGTGCATTTTGATCTCTTGCTCTCGGTAAATATCTGATGCGTAAAAATATGGGCCGGTCTCTCAAGTAAGTGCAAATGGCACCCACTGCGACCACAGGCTCAAATTAGGCACTAGCTGCGCCAAGAAGTCTCCCCTGCTGCAGACAGACATAAGGCCATGTGAGGAGTCTCCCTGCTTCTGGAAGTACAAGACATAAGTCATAAAGCGCTGCGAGCAGTTTCCTCTGCGGCTAGAAGTCCCAGCTATAAGGCTCTGCTGCTAGAAGTCCCAGACATAAGGCCCTACGAGGAGTCTCCCCTGCTGCCTGACGTCCCAGGCATAAGGACCTGCGAGTGGCCTTCCCTGCTGCTAGACGTCCAGCACATAAGGCCCTAGGAAGGGTCGGCCCTGCTGCCGGAGCCCAGGTGCAGCGCATCCTTCGCTCTGCATGCATGAGCTTCGCTCTGACTCTTCGCGACGACTTTCTGATGCAATAGCGCGAGCCCCTCCCCCTGTCTCCCCGGACGGATGCAGCAGCAGAAGGCTGGTGAAGGTCGCAGCGGCATCTCCATCCCCTGCCCTTCCCACACCCCCTACACAGAGCGCGCGGTGACATCCGCGTGCATGACACAGGGGAAGCTGGTCCTGGACCCTCTGTGGGTTCTCGTTGTGGTCTTCTGCAGGGTCCTCGTTTCGGAATCAGCTCAGAGAAGCTTGTGACTGTGGCAGGTCACCCAGGTATCTCATCCTTTCCCTCCCCGCTACGGAGGCTGGCACAGCAGCCTCCCCAAGGTAAGAACATGTTCTCTCTCCCCTCACCTCCATTGGATTGCCCCACACTCGCAGCACTTTATTGTACAGATAGGGTTGCTACTGAGGGGTAGGTTGTGCAAAAAGGATACACAGGGACAGTGTGTGCAGGCAAGGGCTGCAGAACTGGGGTGTACACACACCGAATGTATAGTCGCGCGCGCGCGTGTAAGGGCAAGGGCACGTTTCAGCGTCTGTCTGTACGGGCAGACGGGCGGTATGTGCGGCGTCTGCATCTGCTCACAGTGAAAAAACCATTTATATGAACCGAAACATCGTGTATCTGGATTATATAATAACGCATGCAAATGTGGCACTGGCCTGCCGAAGAGCATTGTGGTGTACAAACACACACATGGACACTCAAACATACGCGCGCGCGCATACACATATAAACACACACACGGAAAATGGTACCATGCTTGCCCAGGAGTTTACCTCGTCATCCCACACTCCCAGACTCTCACAGACACAGCAGTTTGTCATTCTGCAGTGGGAGCTACCGAATAGGCTTATTTTTTCAATATTTCATGTTGGTTTCCATATCGTGTAAGCTGCGTTACTTGTATGTTCCTTATGTAGAGTGTGTGTTGGTATGTGTATGTATTTGTGTTGTGCACGTAGGATGGGGGCAATATACGCATTGTGTGTTCTATATATGAATGTTGTGTTATGCAAAAGTATTGTCATATACGCACATTGTGAGTTTTGCGGATACATTGTGAGTTGTGCGTGTGAATGTGTGTGTTCTCTCAGCGTTCTGTATGTGTAGTGTGTGTTCTTTATGTGTTATGTATTTTGGTGTGTATTGTTTGTTTTGTACGTTTATTGTGCGTTGTTTGTGTTTTGTGTGTCGCATGCGCATTTTGTGTTGTCCATGGGTATCGTGTATTCTATAACTGTAGTATAAGTTCTGTATGAGGACTGTATGTAATGTATGTATTTGCGTGCTCAGTGCATCGTGTTTTCTTTGTTGTGTGCTCTGCACGTACAGTGTGTGTTCAGTGTCTTTAAGTTGTGCTTTGTGTGTACACTATATCCTGTGTGCAGATTGTGCGCTCTGCACGAATTTTATGTGTCTGCGTGTGCATTGCGTGTTTCTTTCGGCGGTGGGCGCTTTGTCCCTTGAATGAACACTGTATGAATTTCCTTAGTGTGCTCTGACTTGATACTTGCACCTTGCCAGAGGTGAGTGGTATTTACGCTTTGTCGGTTGCGTGCTGCGTGTTGCCGGCGTCTGTGTTTCCCGGAGATGTGGTGTTGTGTATATTCGCACCAGGAGGTGCCGGAGGCAGGGTAAACAGGAGCACGTTGTATCGTCCATTGTTTACATGAAAGGCCTTTCTTTCTTTCATTCACTCACTCATTGAAGAGAGAACAAGGAACTGGAAAATTACCGCCCGGTGACTCGCCTCCCCTCAGCTCCGAGCGTCACATTTCACTGATGCGTGGTAACCAGCGAAATGAATACATTGCGTCCAACGTCACCTATTTCGTCGGTGAAAGGAGGGGTCGGGCGAGAGAGCGCCTCGCATTTGTTGTCATTCACTTTAAATTTGGAACATTGATTTCAGGGTGAACATTATCCAAGGGCTTATCACCTGATTTGCATAATTTATTCATCTCAGAGAGCGTTTTCCAATCTCCGTATGTTGGCACTTCAGGTAGTGGGGCCAAGTGTATTCGTGTGGTGCTAATATCCGTTTCAGGGCTATTGTACGCGAGGCACTGTCCTCCAAAACCAATGTGATTCAACGCCATCTCCCACAATAATGGTTAGTCTGGAGGGGTGATGTGTGTCTTGGGTCAACGCAAACAATACACAGATGTTGAAAGAAAGCAAAGCAAAGAAACCACATAGGGGCAGTGGTTGCCTCCATTAACTCAATATACCATCATGCGACGAAAGGGATGGCACTAAAGACAGGCAGTCCCCATGTTGTTTCATAGCCACCTGACAGTTGAACGTTTGGCACATACCTTTGTTGGGTGGGTGTGGTTTGAATATATTTATTTTTACTAATTATATGCAGGATATGATTGTTATTAAATTAAACGGAGGCATAAGAGATCCTAACTCGAGTTAGGTGTTTGTTTTCTCTTTTGAATGGGTGCATTTATGTATGTGATACGAAACGTTCATACATGAGTAAAAACATTTTGTGACTTTGATTGAAGTGAAGTATGGAGTGCAACATTATAAGGTTTGTTTAAGATATTATTCAAATTTAAAAGTAATGCGAAAAAAAATTATGGCCTTGATTTAGATCTTGGCGGAGGGGAGTACTCTGTCACAAAGGTGACGGATATCCTGTCCACCGCATTACAATCACAATATATCCAATGGAAATCGTAATACGGCAGACAGGATATGCATCACGTTTGTAATGGAGCATTCCATCCACCGAGATCTAAATCAGGCCCCATAAGGAGGGCCAATTGGAGAGATTTCTTCAAAGTACATGGGGCTAGTTATAAGCAAGGACATCAATTCACCAAAATGCCAGGGGTAGCGGAACTGACATGAAATGCCACTTGATCTTTACTGCCTACACTTACGCATTCACACATACTTGCTCACATAAACACACACCCGCAAGCATGCATACCACATACATTTATAAGCATTTTTACTTACCTTGGCTGCCAGATAGAGCCATAATCCAGCAAATTGTCCTCAATTGTTATTACACAAATAGTAAATCATATTATTCACTATCTGTGCAATAAAAAGAATTGACAGAAAACCAGGAAGTGGAGCCCCAGACAAGCTACCCCTGTGTTCCTGGCACTGATTTTGCCACATCTGAGGTCAGGAGTCACAAAGGCAGTGCCAGGGGTCACAAGGAGCAAGCCAGGATTCGCAGGTGCAACCCCTTGCGACCCCTAAATGACGTCCATGGTTATAAGACCAGAGAATTTTAGGTAGCACAGTTGAATGCAGTGTCAAAATCCTGGCCCAACCTGTACTGTACATTCAATATAAATTGATGACGTGGCGATCCGCAATACATGGCATGTAATAAGCATTTTTAGAATTTTGCACATTTTGAGTACATTACTGCACATTTGCCCTACATTCTTATTTATAAACAGGATTCTGCCTCAAGTGAAAATGTCTTAGCTAATGGAGTTCAAGTTTGTAATCTCCCTCATATTTTTTTACCATCATGTTTAATGTGTCCCAGTTTTTAATGTAACCATCTAATACGTTTAATTCGTAAAAAGCACAGATTGTTTGCAAGCGAAAAACTAAATTCAAACACTCTTTTTTTTTTAAATGAAAAGACATCTCTTTTTTAAACTTTTGGGGCTCTAAAAATCTTACAGAAATAAGTGCGCTGTGGTTGTTGTGTTGTATTCTCAGCCTCCGGGAGGGTTTACAGCACCAAAGGTTCACCTGACTAGCTAAGTGGACAGTCTCACATAATTTTCCAGCTTTGCATTTGCCATTTGCTTCTTTTTAATCTGCTTCCACCCAAAATTGTTGTTCAGCCCAAGCTGTGGGTGCAGACAAAAACCTTTGTTGCTTTGTATTGAGCGCTCATATCCCAAAAAATGAAGTGCCTTTTATATAGACTAAAAAGATGGAATGAACTGCGTGAAAAAAAGCTGTATCAAGAATCGCCATTTCATGTTGATCAAGTCTCACAAACCATATTTTGTCACTTACTCTTTCAAAGTCTTTTTCTCTGTGGTGCTAGGATGAGGTGAACGCTACTCATTTGTTGCTGTACTCAGTTCAGTTTTCACACCATATCAAATCAAATCAAAAACATTTATAAAGCGCGCTACTCACCCGCGGGGGTCTCAAGGTGCCGGGGGGGGGGTTACTGCTGCTCGAAGAGCCAGGTTTTGAGCTGCCTCCGGAATGCAGGGTGGTCCTGGGTGGTCCTGAGGTTGGCGGGGAGGGAGTTCCATGTTTTGACTGCCAGGTAGGAGAAGGATTTCACACCTGCCGTGGTGCGGTGGATGCGAGGGATGGTGGTGAGTGCGAGGTTGGCGGAGCGAAGTTGACGGGTGGGCGTGTAGAAACTGAGGCGACGGTTAAGGTATTCGGGTCCCTTGTTGTGGAGGGCTTTGTGTGCGTGGGTGAGGAGCCGGAAGGTGATCCTTTTGTTGACGGGAAGCCAGTGCAGGTGTCTCAGGTGGGCGGAGATGTGGCTGTTGCGGGGTATGTCAAGGACGAGGCGGGCTGAGGCGTTTTGTATTCGCTGCAGACGTTTCTGGAGTTTAGCGGTGGTTCCTGCGTATAGGGTGTTTCCGTAGTCCAGGCAGCTTGTGACGAGGGTGTGGGTCACAGTTTTTCTGGTGTTGGCGGGGATCCAGCAGAAGATCTTTCGGAGCATGCGGTGAGTGAGGAAGCAGGAAGATGATACAGCGTTGACTTGTTTGGTCATGGTGAGAAGCGGTCCAGGATGAAACTGAGGTTGCGTGCGTGGTCTGAGGGGGTTGGTGCGGTGCCTAGGGCCGTGGGCCACCATGAGTCGTCCCAGGCGGACGGGGTGTTTCCGAGGAAGAGGACTTCTGTTTTTTCTGAGTTCAGTTTCAGACGGCTGAGTTTCATCCATTCTGCGACGTCTTTCATTCCATCTTGCAGGTTGGTCTTGGCGCCAGTGGGGTCCTTGGTGAGGGAAAGTGTCAGCTGAGTGTCATCGGCGTAGGAGGTGATGATGATGTTGTGTTTGCATACGATGTCGGCGAGGGGGCTCATGTAGACATTGAAGAGCTGAGCGAGGAGCCTTGTGGGACGCCGCAGATGATCTCGGTGGGGTCTGAGCGGAATGGAGGGAGGTAGACTCTTTGGGAGCGGTTGGAGAGGAAAGAGGTGATCCAGTCCAGGGCCAGTCCTTGGATACCGGTGGAGCGCAGGCGGGAGGTTAGGGATCGGTGGCAGACGGTGTCGAAGGCAGCCGAGAGGTCGAGGAGGATGAGGGCGGCTGTTTCTCCGTTGTCCATCAGAGTTCTGATGTCGTCTGTGACTGAGATGAGGGCGGTTTCTGTGCTGTGGTTGGCTCGGAACCCGGACTGAGAGGGGTCGAGTAGGTTGTTGCCTTCAAGGAAGTTGGTCAGTTGCTTGTTGATGGTCTTCTCGATGACTTTGGCAGGGAAGGGGATGAGCGAGATGGGGTGGAAGTTCTTCAGGTCGCTGGGGTCCGCCGTAGGTTTCTTCAGTAGGGCGTTGACTTCCGTGTGTTTCCAGCTCTCGGGAAGGTGGCAGAAGCAAATGAGCTGTTGATGATGGTCTGGAGATGCGGGGCGATGATGTCGTCGGCTTTGTTGAAGATGAGGTGTGGGCAGGGGTCCGAGGGGGCACCGGAGTGGATGTATGTGGTATGTTATTATTTTGTTAAGCATTTAAGTATATTATGTGAGATGTATGCTTTGCGTTTGTATTATGTAGTAATTGTGTTTTCCCTGTATTTTTAAGATAGATAGATAGATAGATAGATAGATAGATAGATAGATAGATAGATAGATAGATAGATAGATAGATAGATAGATAGAAAGATAGATAGAGTGCTCTTATTGGCTGCCAGCAACATTACAATGTTGCTAGCAGCCAAACCAGGATTCAGGCACGTAGTACCCTGTCCCCAAGTTTTATATATATAAAAAGGATATCGTGCTTCCCCAGGCTCTTTTTTGGGGGGACCCAGAGGGACCCTCCAGGGCCAAAATGTAAAAAAAGGGAATATTTGCCAAAGTCCTGCCAAACTCCTGCAGGATTATGGGAAAAAAAGAAAAGAAAATGGCGTCCGCCATTTTTAATAAATATATAGGGCTCCCCTCCACAAGGCCATTTTGGGCCCAGGGTCTCTATCCCGTGGGGCAAAAATAAAACAAAAAAGGGGAGGGGGGCCACATGACCTCCTCCCTGAGGAACCCTCAGGGTCTAAAATCAATTAAAAATATGAGGGTGGATGGGGCCCCCATCTATGAGCCTTAAAAGGCCTGGGGGACCACATCCCCCTAGGGCCAACTCAGCTCACTCCCAGGACACAATAGTTTCACCGCCCACACCAACACTTACAGGGAGACACGTGTTTGCTCCCATCTGGCAGAGGCATTTTTAAATCTTCCTCCCAAACAGGAGCAAACATGGAAGTCCGGTCCAGCCGGTGGGGCTTTAAACATGCTCCCACTGGTTGGGAGCAGACTTCTGTTCTGTTGAAACAAAACCGATATTGCTCCTGCCCAGAGGGAGCAAGCATAAATAGCTGCTCCTTCCAGATGGAAGCAATGTTGGCTTCTGCACCATGCAGGGAGCCAGCTGTGGTCATGGGGGCCCTGGGGCTCCCCTCTGCCACCCCCAACATGGTGGTTGGTGGATTCCCCAGGTGGGCACCGGGCACCTATATGTATTTTAGACATTCTCCAGGGAATGGGTTCACGGGTGCAAAATTGTCCACCTCCCCTTTACAAAAACATGCAGCACTTGATGGTGGTGTCCTTGGGGCGTCATAAGGCTCAGGGAGTGGGGCCATGTGTGATCAAGGCCGATGGGAAAAAATGCGTTGCTTAATTGCCACTTTTGAAATAAACACTTGTTTTGAAGCCGTCAGTCCTAAGTGTGCGTCTGGTTTGTTGGACACTCTGAGGCCAAGTGGAGCATGTGAATGGCCGGGTACTATGCCTGGTGTAATTCGCTACCCCCATGAGAGCTGGGGGGGCAGTGAAAATGGTGTGTGTGTGTGTATATATATATATATATATATATATATTTCACTGAAAAAACAAAGCTTACAAGGACGTTATAGTTAGGTTCTGAATTTACTCATACAAAACCATAGAAATTCAGCAGTTATAGTTAGAGTTCTTTCAAGTAACTAAAAGTCGTGCCCTAAGGTAACTATCACTCACACTGTGGCCAAGCTGGGGAGGAAAGGGCCACACAGCCCCCTCCCCAGGCCAATCCTGGCTCTGGGGACCCCATCACCCAGGGCCACGCATATACATTATTTTTAGGGGTGAGGGGAGGCCACACAGCCCCCATTCCCATACCGATCTCAGCCCGGGTACCCCATCCCCCGGGGCCCAGCCCAAATATTTAATTTGTTTGGGGGGGCATGCAACCCCCCTCCTCAACTGATTTCAATCCTATGGGTCCCGACCCTCAGGGCCCAGTCTAAGCATTTCATTTTTTAGGGGGTGAGGGCCACATGGCCCCTCCACAGGCCGATCTTGGCCCCAGGTACCCCATCCTCTATGGCGTGGCCTAATTTTTTTGGGGGGGGCGTGCAGCCCCCCTTCTCATGCTGATCTCGGCCTCGGGGACACCAGGGCACAGCCTATACATTTTCTTTTTGGGGGGGCACGCTGCCCCCCAGGCCAATCTGGGCCCAAAGGACCCCATCTCCAGGGCATTTTTTTATTTTGGGTGGGAAGGAGGCCACCTTCTCACCAGGTCGATCTCGGCCCTGGGGTCCCCATCACTCAGGGCCTGGTGAGCTGGTGCCCCCCAGTCACAATGTTGGGTATTGTGGGGGACGCCTGAAGGACCCCACGGTCCCAGTTGGCTCCCCACCTCCTGTGGGGCCCAGCATTGCTGTCACAGAGAAGAAGCTGCTGAAGCAGGTCCCTCTCTGTGACAGCAGCTTCCTCTGTCTGCCGGCAGACAGAGGAAACTCCGCTCCAATGAAGGGAGAGCTGCTTGACAGCTCTCCTTTCATCAGACTGGAATATTTGCTGTGACTTGGCGGCAGCTTCAAAGCTGCTGCCAAGTAACAGGAAACAGCTTCGTCCCGGGGGTGGGCACCCCAGGACACAGCAGCAGCCAGCCCTGGGAGGCAGTTGTCCCCAAGGCCATCATTGACTCCTTGAGGTGGGCCGCACAACCCCCTCCAACATACATAGCCCTGGGGAGGTGGTGGTCCCCAGGGCTACAGGAGGTCTATTTGATTTTAAATTTGCCCTGGGGAGGTGGTGGTCCCCGGGCCTGTGAGGGTCCCTCGGCCCACCTGCATTTCATGACCTGTTGGAATATACTGTCACTTTAATCTTTTATGAAATCTTTGTTTTTTGAGTCTTTTAGACAAAAATGTATGGTATACTAACTTTGTAGGAGCCTGTATCATGGGGAGAGATCAGAAATGAAAAAGAACGAATAATTGGGAAACTTGCAGAAATACACGTTTGGGTTTAGTAGATGTGTTAAGGTGAGGCATTGGTTTAAAAATAAGAAAATTCACTGGGAAGGGAAATGGGAGTTTTGAGAATAACTACGCTCTACACTATTTTTCAGATAACACCATGAGTGTACTAAAATTTCTAGTGTCTCATTAAATTGAAGGAATCGATTACTTCTACACATTTTAGGAAACTCATGTACAGAGGAATGAAATGTTGTAAGTTTATTGTTTACAGGAATTAACTGCACAGAAGATTGTTGTATTTTTCGTGGGTCAGAAGATGCATTGTTATATGTTGTGAGTGAAATTAAGTGTACAGAAAGAAATTGGTATTGTATTCAAGGTAATGATTTGCATATTTAGGAGGGTACGATTGATTTGGGCATGGAAAAATCACTAAATACAAACTTGAGAAGTATGAGTCACTACTGTATGTATGGAATTGAAGTAGTTTTAGTGCCGTCCCCCGGGGAAGCTAGTGGGATAGCTATAAAGGCGTTGGTAATGTAGCACATAGTATGGTATGTGCTCAAACAGATGTTTGTTCAGAGACACGATGAAGAAGTTGGAATTCTGATCAGGTATGATGTTCTTTTCTAGCAGTTTTTGATTATGTTATATTGTTACCCATGAAAAAAAACTGATGTATAACTTCTGTATTTTAAACAGCCCTGAAGAACCACAGTGTGCGCGAAACACGTGTTGGCTGAATGTGCTGTATTAAGAGTTAAACCAGTGACACAGTGAACAAAGACTAAAAGAAGAACTGCAAAAGTATCAGCATTATGTGATTTTGGGCCAGATGTAGCAAGCAGTTTGCATGTCGCAAACAGCAAATTTCACTGTTTGGGAAGTGCAAAAAGCACATCGCAATGCACAAACCTCGTTTTGCGAATCACAATTAGGAAGGGGTGTTCCCTTCCTAATTGCAAGTCGCAGTGCAATGCAGGATTGGTTTGTGACTGCAAACGCGGTCGCAAACCAATCGCGATTTGCACCCTTTTCAAATGGGTGCTAACCCATTCGCAAAAGGGAAGGGGTCCCCATGGGACCCCTTCCCGGTTGTGAATGGCACTGTAAACATTTTTTCAGAGCAGGCAGTTGTCCTATGGACCACAGCCTGCGCTAAAAAAATGAAACAAAAACGTTTAATTTTTTGTTTTTGTAATGCATCTCGTTTTCCTTTAAGGAAAACGGGCTGCATTACAAAAAAAAAACTGCTTTATTAAAAAGCAGTCACAGACATGGCGGTCTGCTGTCCGCAGCAGGCCACCATCCCTGTGAGGGCGCCATTCGCAAGGGGGTCGCAAATTGCGACCCACCTCATGATTATTTATGAGGTGGGCTTTTGAGACCCCCTTGCGAATCGCAGATGATGTCAGGGACACCATCCAACATTAAGAATTGCGACTTGAAATTTGCGGGTCGCAATTCTAAATGTTGCTACATCTGGCCCTTTGTGTTTATCTCAGTATTGTCATTTTGGTTTTATATATATATATATATATATATATATATATATATATATATATATATATTTGAGGTATTGTAATTATAATAATAATACACTTAGAGGCATCAACCCAAAGCATTAATCTTTTGAGAATGCATGCTAGATGCTGCTTTGACACACACTCACACGATTGTTGCAACATCTGTAACACAAAAGAGTCTACTGGGACTTAAAAATGCTGTACAAAACAGTTGGATCTATGAAGAAAATTTGTGCTTAAATTTCTCTTTTTTTGGCTGTGTGAAGAACCCTTGCAGACAATTTTTGGATTTCATCAAAACCATATGGTGTAATAGTACTTGCAACTGATCAAGCGCCCCTCCCAATCAAATCTGTACTTTCAGGCACATCCACTTGTAAAACACAACAGTTGCTACTTTTGCTGGGCACCTAGGACATGTTGCGCCATTCAGGGTATATTTTTATACTAAGCGTTTTGGGGTTTATGTGTGTGATATGTAAGCAGTCACCCTGCTGTAATTTACAACTTTCATTGCAGGATACATTTTTTACGTATATGCAGGCCTTATTCCATTTAGTTTTGGTCAACGGTACCTGACACCCCTTCTCCCACATGCCCCCATCATTCAACTTAGTCTGACCTCTGTCTTCTCCTGATGCTGCATGCGCCGTGAAGATCCATCTGCATCCCTCTCCATAGTGACAGCAGTCACTTTTCTAGTGTTTTTGTGTCTTGTGGAATACCTGTTTACGCAAGTCTCTTGTGCCACTATGGTCAATCTAACATGATGGAGAAACTGTCCAGATCACATCTCACATGTGCTCTTGCTTCACAAAAGTAAGGGATTTGCTTTGCCTCAAACCCTCTCCATCCATCTCTTGACCACCAGGCCCACTGGCTCCCATTTCATATAGATTTATAAAGCGACTCACCTTATACTCCTTGCACACATACTTCACACTCAGGATGTCAGGAAAGGACCCAAGCATGGCACTTTGGTGGAACTTTGGAGAGCGCGTCTGGTAGCATTTTCATTCACTGATAGGGAAAGTAAAAACGGCCTATTTGGTACTAAATATACAGATATGGCATGCTGCCACCACCGCTAAGCATATATGAACTGATATATGGTCAGCATTCCCATGTAAAAAGGAAGGCATGCTTTTTTTGCCTCTCCAGATCATACAGCCCCTCTCCTGGTCTTCAGTACCTTTAAGTGCACAAGTCCCGGCATGCACACATGATTGTTCTGCACGGTAAGCACGAAAAATCAAAACCATCGATACTTGCAGTTGGGTAACTCAGGGGAGCACGCTCACAATTTCATGCAGGAGCATTCACATCCCAACATCAATCCGCTACAGGGATGTACAACGTGCTAAACATCTCAATTTAAGCACAACCACTATGACTCACACCTGTAATATGGGTACAACAAACAGGTCAGAACAACTTCCTGAAATCACAGGGATGTGTTTCATCAGTGTCAATGTTTATCACTTGGAGGCCGTCTTCCCATTTTGGCAGGTGTAAGAGGAAGGCAAATGCGGCATGAAAAAGGTGGCAAGCAAGGAGGATTGATGGCAGTGCTACGTTTGGTTTAACTGGTCAGTTAGTTGTCATTTAGGTGCAGAACAGGACTGAAATGCTTTGTTAGATCTGTGGGGGGATGTCAAGTGTCATCGAGAAGTAGTTTGTCATGCAGTGCAGATCTGGGGTGATTTGTATTTGTAAATCTCTGTGTTGATTTAGCAAGTGCTGTAAGATTTTGGACCTGATTACGAGTGGGTCGGTGTTTTCCGAACCCTGTGTAAATCCCTGTTCCTCCAGGGGTAGGAATTCCAAGTTGGGTGGTATTTACTGCATCCACTTATTCTCCAGTGAGATAATGATATCACCTTTCTTAAAGTAAACTGAACAGGGGAAAAGTGTAAGGTACTTACTGTGCCATTCTGATTTTGGTGTAGTAAGCCCCAAAATCCCCATGTTATACCCCAGAAACTCATAACAGGGGCTCTTTATCACACTTGATAATAACATCATTACTGTGAGCAATACACCAGTATTGTTATTTATCTGGTGCAATAAAAAGCACCTGGAGTCCTACTAACTGTGGATCACGGTCAGGAGAAGCAGTGATCTGGTGGAGGCACAGGGCTGTGGCGCTCCACGGAAGGTTCCCAGAAGCTCTCATCAGTGCCCATGCGAGTCCCTGAAGAATGAAGGGGTCCCAGTTTCATCATAGGATGGGTGTGTTATTGCACATATTCTTTCTTCCACCTTGTTCCCCTGTGTCTTCCTGCACACATGGACTCTTTCCTCTGTCATGATGTCCCTGTTTCGGTTCCTGAGCACTTAAGTACTGTGACCTCTTTTTAATGTGCGTTTGTGCATCTGCATTTGCTTATCAAATATGCTCTTTCCTCCCATGCCTGTGAGTCCAGCCACACGCAGGAGCTCTCCGATTTGTGTTTCACTTTGAACGTGCTTTTGTCTTTTCACCAGTTTATGTTCTTGGACATGTAGGGGTTTTGTTCTGCATTCATATGAGTTTTGTTCTGTTATCATGGGCGTGTGTGTGTCCCACACATCTCTGTTGTCTTCCAGCTCGGCCATGTTTGTGTCCTTGCATACACAGAGCTCTGTCACCTATCAGCCATGCACCTTTATGTGTCCCTGTACGAAAAACGGTGCTACTCCTCACTATGTAGCTATGTGTCAGCAGTCAGAGGGATCTGGCCCTGTGTGTCTCATGCCCACGTATTGCTCTAAGCATTTACGTTCCTTTTTATTTGTCTGGCTATGTCACCGTTCACTCATGGGGGTCTTGGAAAAGAGGGACTTTGCTTATTTGTTTAATAAATTATTCTATTTATCTGTAGCCCTTGGTATGAAGGCATTATGTATCTGTAGATACAGGGCGTGGAGTTTGCCTGTCTCATAATGTGTTACTCTGCACATAGTGCTCTATGCCTAGTCTTAGTCTGCCTTTCCCTCATGTGCTTGTTACCCTGCACAAAGGAGGGCGTATTCCATTGCCTCCTATGTGTGGGGAGGGTGGGGGAGTCACAGTGGAGAGCTGCATCCGCCTTAAAGGTTTCCTGCAGGTCTACTATATGAGATCTTGATACTTTGTAATGTCCCAGGTGTCAAAGGTCGGTACATTGAAGCCTGAGTAGAACTGAGGCAGCGGCTTGGCGGGACGGGTGCCTCCCACCCTAAAGGCAGCTTGTTGGTTGGAGGACTGCACAGGCCACCTGCACTGGGATAATTGCAGCTGCAGGAAGGATGAGGCATCGGATTTTGACAGGCATCTTTAAACCCGATTTAGATGGGAGAAGGGAGGCAGCCGGCAAGCCCTTGAATCATTGCACAGGAGGTCTGAAGCAGTCCGTGGGTGTCAGGAGAGTCGAGCCATTGCATCTGGAGCACACAGACACTATCAGTAGCCATCAGTCCACCCTGAGCGCAGAAGCGCCCCAGAAGTAGTATTTAGTTGTCATGTTTGTGTGACAGAAACAGAAGTTGTGTGATACAAATTGGACCAGCATGGCCTACTGCAGCAGGCAGGACAGACCTGACTTTTCTCGTCAGCCACCTTACTCCGTAAATTATTGAGCGGTGGTCCACCCAGTACCGTCCCCTCCCCGAAGTTACACCCCTGTAAAGTGACTCTCCCCCACTAGTGTGAGTGAGGGGGGCATTCAAAATGCTATCGAATATTTTATCCCTCAACCATCTTTTCCATATTGGCTTCTCTCAAGACCTGCCTAATATTTGAGTTTTTCACATGTATCTAGTGTCCTCGGTATATGTATGTGTATTGTGAATTATATTTTTGTTGTGACATGTCTGCATTCTTTTTGTGATGTTTCATTATTGGTAGTTGTCATTTATTCAGTATGTGTCATCTCTGAGTACTGTTTGTCAAAGGTCAATCATAAGCATCATTAAAGGTTCGCTCATTAAATCTGTAGTCCAGGATAATATATTAAATACAAAGTCTGGTACTACCTGTTTAGCACATATGCAAATCGAAAATCTCTCTATTCAGAGAGCGAGGTTCACTGATTAACTGCGTTCCATTACAAAATCTACTATAATAAGACTTAGATCCATAGCAAATGACGATATTAATCATTTTCAGCACTACAGATGTATTAACAAAACGGGTTGCAAATGAGGAGTCTAACAAGTCTTCAACAAATAAAGCCCGAATATATGTGCAAGGAGTATATGTGCTATTGACCAAAATGTGGAAGTTGCTTGCTCTGTTTTTTTGTGCAAGTTCAAACAATGACGTTTATATTGTGTGCAGATGGTGTGTTTGTGCACGTGTGTGCGTGTGTGTGTGGTATGTTTTAGTGCCTGCTTTTAGTATTTGTAATATGTTTCATGTTTTAACTAGTTTTCACACTTGTACTAAGTTTGTCACTTGGCCTGTGGTCGTGTGTGTAGTGTTTTTGCTTTGTGTTGTGTATGTCCTGTAGTATTTATAGTGGTTGTGATCTTTGTGCCTTTTGTATTTTGTTTAGACAGTCTAATTCTCTCTGCTGGGTGCCGTGAATGAGCTGTTTGTATAAGGTACATGATGTTTCACATTTGAGTGGTTTGTGTATAATGTCTGTAATATGTATTGGGCTTTTGGTAATTGATCCACTTTCTATTTAGACTGTGTGAGATGCCGGAAAATGTGTGTATGCAGTTTTACCTGTGTGTCGTGTTTGTGATACAAATATGGCCCAATTACGAATGTGGCGGACGGAAAAGCCCGTCTGCCGAAGTTCTGACAGAGAGGTTGCCCCCAATGTGGCTGCCTCCCTGCCAGGGCCATTATGAGTTTCCTGTTGGGTCAGCCGGCGGAAACTCAGTTTCCACCAACTGGCCTAGCAGGAAACGGCCTACAGCATTGTCGCCAGCTCGTACTAGAGCATTCTGCAATGCTGTAGTGCGTAGGGTGCACACGCACCCTTCGCACAGTTCACTGTCTGCAATGCACTGTTCAGTACCCATGGGGCACCCTGCAATGCATCTCCGCCAGACTTTTCATGGAGGGGTTGCTGCCATGAAACAGCCTGCAGAGAGGGGAGTTGTAATCCCCAAGTCAGTGCTGCTTGCAGTGCTGCCCTGACGGATTAGGACTGCCAGCACCACCAGACTGTCCAGAGGAGGACAACTGGTGGTGCTGGCGGTCCGACCGAGGCACTCCCATAGCGGTCATAATGTGACAGTCGGACCGCTGCAATGGCGGCAATCCAACTGCCACTGCAACCCTATGAGGGCCATAGTGCTTTCATTCTCTGTGTTGAAAATTTAGTGTATGTGAAGCTTGTTGTAGATGTTCTCTGTTTATGCTGGTTGTACTTAGGGGTTAGTGAAATGTTTCATTTTAGCTGCGGAATTGGCAAAATTTGGCTACTCCACACTATGTTTGTAACACAGAGTTCTGAAAAATCCCCTAATTTGTGCATGGGTGAATTTTCTCCTTCGAGGCTCCTGAAATGTGAGTGCAAACAATGTTTGGCATCCCCTATCATCTTAAGTGGTCGCAGTCAGAGGTCTGCTTCTCGAGTAGATTTCCTGCTGATCGAGTAGATTTTCTACTTAAGCAGCAGAAAAACCAACTTGAATGGCCACGTGCTCTTGCACACCACACAGTGCCTTTCACACTGATTTTTCAACACTAAATTGAAGCACGAGTAGTGCAACATTCATATTTCCACCCACTTTTGAAACTCTGCAGAATCTTGCAGAGTTTGTATGTAACTCCACGGAATTCCACAGAGTGAAACTCCACGAGTTCTGCCCACCCCTAGCTGTACAATGCTTATGATGTCCGTGAAATGCTTGTGTTCTGTGTTCTATGCATATCATGTGACGTCAATATGTTTTTGATACAACGTTGAAGCAGTACTAGAAAATGAATTAGTATAGTTTGCAAAAGGTATGATCATAACCCACATGACAAAGTAGACTGCCATCAATTATCCTTGGATCATCACCACATGTCCAATGAAATGTACTTCCTTCCTGGTTGATTAAGTTGTCAAGTACTCCCCACATAACGTCTCTGGCCATCATCCAGCAGCTGCATTGCTGGTGTAGTGATGACTTCTGACTGACTGCTGCCCATGACTAGCCTGTCATTTTCACAGCTTTTTATATACACACTGAGCTCGACACCAGTTCCATCTCTTGCAGGCCCCTTTGTCTTTGATCTGACCCTCCCCACATGGCAGTCCTTCAGTCGCCATAGAAAATCTTTTCTCCAAATATGTTTTGTGATTTGAGCATAAGCACTTCATAGAGTTAGTGCTTGATTTTGAGACATAACAAGTTCAACAACAGATCTTTCTTCTTCTCTCTCCCTCCAGCCATGTTAGCTGAGGAGAACCACTAAACATAAAATCTCAGACTGGACAATCCAGTGCAGTAACCAGCTAAGCAGACTATATCATGTGAAATTCCATCAAGGTAGATATTCAAAGATACAAGCTTTCTGTGTGGTAGACACCCAGTTGAATTTTTTGCTGGTTTTAAAACTATAATATAATGTACGTCTTTGGTGTTGGATCACAACTGTGGAGTAACATTAGCCCCCAGAGCATAACAGATCGGAGTGGCCCCTGCACTCCAGGGGGCCCCTAAGCACAGTACACTGTGCACAGGTGGCGAGTATCTGGCCTAAGAGCTCCTGATTAGGTGGGGAGGGGTCCTCCATACACTTTGCAAGGGGGGCCCTCTAGTTTTCGTTTTACCACTCAGTCACATGAATAGTAAAAATTATTTCAGTTGAACATTACACAGAGGGGTCTAGAGGTAAAAAGGATAAGAAGGGATGAAGTAATCCATAGGGAGAGCAAAGAAATGTATGTCACACAGAAGGATCTGTGTTTTCTACATTCAGAACCTTCTGCAAAAACATAAGTGTATATTAAAAACATGGAGTGTTCAAGTGACTGTGCTCTACAGAATTGATTCTCTTGGTTTTAGTAAGTTGCACTAAGTTCTTTTAGGAAGGGAAATGTTTCTATGGAGGGAGATGGAGAAAAGTCAATGATTTTGGTGAACCATCGAAAGAGTTTCTTAAAGAAAATGACTGGCTGGGTCTTTGGAGCTTCCTGTGTGGTGTGGGGTGGTTCAAAATATCTTTCAGGCATCATGTTTCATCACTGGCAGTGCTTTGATGAAGAGAGTAAAAGAGAGTGAAGTTGGTGGAAATAATGGGAATTCAAGGAGAAGGGGAATTGATAAAAGAGGGGAAGCTCAGTAGTTGGGCAGATTAAACATATACATGCTCTTGTTTTTAGAGGCAGTTGGCTGTTGCTCTTGCATGAACAGGTTGCACCTGTTCTGCTCGCATTATCCTGGAGTCATGTCTTCTGATTCTTACTTTAGGAGTAGTGTAGACACCAGTGGCGGCCGGCAGTTTTAGGAGGGAGGGAGACGGGCAGCACACTTGCACTCATTGTTTCACACACACAAGCACACACATCAATTAACACTCATCAACATTCAAACACGTACGCACGCACCAAACATTAATTTAAGAAGATCATACACACATTTACCTTAAGCCTCGGTCCCAGGAGGGTTGGGACTGCTGCCTTCCCTCGCTGGCTGACCCTAGGTCAGCCAATGAGGGAAGGCAGCAGTTCCAACTTCGTCACAGAGTGGGATGGGGTCAGTGAGACTTCTGACCCCACCCCACTCTGTGACGAGGTGTCACTGATTGACACTCGCCCTGGGCACTTCAGGACTTAAACCTAAAGCGCCCAGGTCGAAGTCAATGGGTGATGCTTCCCCCATCACCTGGGGGAGGGCCTCAAGGCACCTTTGCTGAGCCGAGGAGGTCACGCCCACAGGAGCTGTGACCTCTTCAGCCCAGCAAAGTTCAGCTCAAGCAGCCAGGAGTCTGCGCAAATCGCCCCTGTCTGCTCCTGGCTGCCTGACCTGAACATGAAGAGTGTCTGTCAGGCTGACCTTTGTTCAGCCTGACAGACACTCTTCATGAGGGGCAAAAGGTGGGAGGGCGTGGCCCCTCTGCCCTAAAGGACAGGCCAGCCCTGGCATACACTGTCAAATACATATGCACACTGTGGCTCTCCTCCTTCAAGTCTTATTGCTGTAGACCAAATTCTGATTTGCTTTCTATGTATTCAAGTTAGTTTGTGTTTCAGTTCACCATACCATTGAAGCTGAAAGAAGAGAATGAAAATGTACATCCGTGGAGACTGCCCATTTGTACTTCAGGTCCTATTACATACAACGAGCACTTTAAGTGCTAATTTAATATACAGTCTCAGCCAAAGTTGTGGAGTAACAGGTACCTTAGATAAATGAAGAGCTTGGGCTGTGGTCTTTTACCACCCAAGACAGAAGTACATGGTTGGTTGTTCCTGGAGTATTAAAATAATGTGCTGATTGTTGCTGGAAACATAGCAGCATTTTTGTATTTGTTCAGGTAATTACAAAGCTCAACACAATAACATAACACAAAGCACAATAACAATGCAACAACAGAGCACAACACAATAAAACTGAAAGCATTTCAACAGCCACAGTACACTTCATCAAGGATAGAAAGCAATAATGCAGCAGAAAAACACAATAGCACAAACAAAAAAAGGCATCACCAATAAAACAAAATGCAAAACTAAAAAAATGCTCTAACATTCCTGTTACACTTTATAACCTTCACAAGTCTCCTTTCAGAATATGGTGATAGAAGGTGCTTGCACCAAGCCCTGCCTTATGTACCACCATGCAAACCTGATAGTGCCAGTGAAAATTGCTTTGTGTTCTGGTTCTGTATATTTTGCCAGAAACAATTTATATCTTGGACTTTCTAAATAGATAGAGATCAGCAACAGTGAGGCTTTTATGATCTATGACTGCCAGGACATTTTATGCATCTGTCAGTGAGGTGTCTGAGTTCTGATTTCAAAGTGTCTTCCGAGTATCATGGAGTGGTGTACTGATGCAACAGCTCCATTGGCATCCTGTACAATTCACAGGCAAATTATGTAATGTTATGATATGTTAGCATTTATAATGCCCGTTCAAACCAGGGGGTATCTAAGCTCTAGGTGAGTACAAACAAAATCACAACCGGACATACTAAAAACCCAAATCCACCCCTGACTGACTTAATCAGTTCTGAAAAGCCAAGTTTTAATGGCCTTACAGAATTTCAAGAGAGAGTCAATCCTTCTGACCTCCAGCGATAGCATTTTCCACATCTTAGCTGCAGTCACTGAGAAGGATCCCCCCATCTGGTCTTACAAAATATGGTGAAAATAACCTTCATGCTCCCTACAAATCTCAGGGCTTTCCCGGGGATATACCAGGAGAAGGCAGCTCTCAGATATCCTGATCCGGATTGATGCAGTGCCTTATAAACCGGACAGATTGCCTTGAAAATTGTTCTCTTTGTAATCGGAAGCCAATGTAGGGACCCAGTCTCTCCATTACCGAGTCCATCTTCGGGAGCCCAAGAACCAACCTAGCTGCCCCACTTTGGATAATTTAAAGCTTGTTAAGGGAGTAATTGGCCGCATGTAGATACAGGGCATTACAGTTGTCCAGGTGTGAGATAATAAGCATGAGGACTACTGGCACCCTCAAATCCCACGGAATATACTTCTAGATTTTCCTCAGCATTTTTAGAACCCAGTGGCACGTCTTCCCAGTTTTGCTGACCTGCCCCTCAAAGGTCAGTCCTACATCAAAAATCACCCCAAGACTTTTAGCTTCTTTCACTGGGGTGGGTGGAGGGCATGGCACTTCAGGCCACCAACTGCTATTCCAGAAATCACTGTTAGCCCCAAAAAACAGAATCTCAGTTTTATCACAATTCATCTTCAGCCAGTTTTGTTTCATCCAGCTGCTGATCTCTGCCATACAGGCCTTAAATCTCTCTGCCACCACTGTCCAATCCTTCCCCAAAGGCACCATGATTTGAGTGTAATCAGAGTATGAAGTCACCTTGAAACTGTAAGACTTTATCAAGTATGCTAAAGGCATCACATACAGGTTAGGCAGCGTCTGACTAGGGGACGATCCCTGAGGGACACTGCATGGCAGCTGAAAAGGGGCAGCTCTAAAGTCTCCACAGCTGGCTATGTTAGTCCTGTCCCTGAGAAAGGGTGCAGCACCTGTAGCGCCCTAACTCTGATGCCAGCCTGTCACAGCCTACTCATCACTAAAGATGGTGAAATGGTGTTGAAGGGTGCCGACAGATCCAGCATGACAAGAATGACACCATTACCCTGATCGTCCTTTCACTTCCGTTCGCGTTCCGACTGAAAGGATTTGAGCGTATTCCTTTGGCTTAATATGGCCTTTCTCAACATTTGAACCCATACCCTTTTCTTAAGAGACTGTTTACTCGGAACACAAATAGCAGCATCTTGTTGGCACATGGTACATCTTTTACCAGACCTGTTGCAATCACAATTTTGCTGGACTCGTGACTACTATTAATTTCTTCAAAATAGAAATATCAACATTTACAAATTCGCCTTGAAAAAGTCCTTGTGACGAAACACGGGTTCGGCTGTTTGCAGAATATACTTGCGTCACGAAGAATAAAATCTCTTCAACCTCCACACTGTGTTTGGACTTTGACTTCTCGTTCCACTTTGGACCTGATTCTCTGACTACTTTCGGTGTGCCCTGGTATTCTTAGACTTCCCCTCTGTTAGACCTGTCAGACTTAGGGTAGTCTTCCTCCAAACCTTTGCCTTACCCCTTCATCTTTGCTGATCTCAGTTTTGTTACCCTTGGGGCTCTGGGAACTTTACCACTACTAACCAGTGCTAAAGAGCGTATGCTCTTTACTCTAAACATAACAAAATTGGGTTACAACCAATTGGCACATTCAATTTACTCATAGGTCCCCAGTAAATTGGTACTACATGAAACCCAGAGCCTATAAGTTAAATGCTACTAATGTGCCTGCAGCCATGATGGTCCCACCCATTTAAGTGTTCTTTTAAACATGTCTCAGGCCTGCCATTGCAGCCTGTGTATGCAATTTTAAACTGATGCCATTTTGGCCTAGCAAAATAAACCTTTTTGCAGAGCCTATAACTTCCTTTTTAATACATATGAATCTCCCTAAACAGCCCATAGGGCAGGGTGCAGTGTATTTAAAAATGTAGACATGCACGTTTAATGTTTACATATCCTGGTAATGAAAAATTCTTACATTTGTTTTTCACTACTGCTAGGGCCACCTCTCTCATAGGATAACATTGAGTTACTTATTACATTCATTAAGTGCTAATTTTTAATTAGGAGCAGGTAGGTATGTCAAGTTAAGTGCCTAAAGAACTGTCATTTAAAACCTTCTTTAATGGTAGTGTTGGATTTTAAGTCACAATTCTGAAAAGACCACTTTTACAAAGTTGTCAGTTAGTTGTCCTAGCCATTTGGTGCCTGCAGCCTGTCTTCCGGGTTACATGACTAGGTGTAGCTGTCAGTTGGCCTTTGAGTATTGCTCCCTGACAGTGAGGCAATGAGGGAAAAGGCATTGGCAGGATGGGCCATCCCTGACTTGATAGGGGATGCAGCTGTCACATATCATACTTGCACATCACAAAGCCTCTGACTGAGCATCCTCACAAAGGATTTTACACTAATCTTTTCTGTCCCAAGACAAGCTGGCACCTGCCAGGGCTGTCAGGCATAAAATTCCAAACACTTCTGGTAGCGAAAAACTCTTAAATTCATTTTTCACTACTTGAAGGCCTACGTTTCCAATAGGAGAACATTGGGGTACTTATTGTAATGATTAATTAGGAGCAGGTGGAGATTTCACGTTTGGCGTCTAAAGAATTATAATTAAAAAAAAACTCCTTAGTGGTAAAGTTGCTTTTTACCTCACAATCTGAAAATGCCACTTTTAGAAAGCTGGCATTTTCTTGTACTAACGGTTTGATCCCTGCAGCCTGTCTCCTGGGTTACATGACTAGGTGTAGCTGTCAGTTGGCATTTGTGTATTGCTCACAGACAGTGAGACAAAGAGGGAATAGGTGTTGGCAGGATTGGCCCTCTGTGACTTGATGGGGTGGAGCTGTCATCTACCACACTTGCACATCACAAAGCCTCTGTGTGAGCAACCTCACAAAGGATATGGCACTAGTCTTTTTTGTCCCGAGACAAGCTGGGGCCAAGGCAGAGAGGCAGGAAATTCCAAACACTTGTGGGGGTGGAAGCCTTCAGAACCTTCTCCTAACTTCAAAGTCGCACCAGGTATAAATATTGGACCCTCAGACTCAACTCTTGAGTACACCTACGGACCTGTGGATACTGTTGAAGAAGGACTGCTGTGCTGCTCTGCTGACAAAAGGACTGCTAAACTGCCGCCCTGCCACTCTGCTGCATTGCTGCCAGTTGCCTACTTGCTGAGAAGACTGGACAAGCACCCTCCACCCCCAGGCTGAAGTGATTCCAAGGGTCAGCTGACTGAGCTCCTGCATAATCAGCAGGTTTTAACAAAAAAATGATTTATTGCTTAAATGGCTCAAAAGTTACTAAAAGTGCAGCAACACATGTTGCTGCGCAGTGCAAGGCCCCTTTGAAAGGCTGACTGGTCACCTTTCTGTTTCTTATTAATATATTTGGGTGTTAAACTGGCACTAACGAGGTGCAACCAATTCTTAGTGTAAAAATGACAAAATAATGAAGTCATAATATCACAAAATGTGTCACATTAAACTGTATAATTTGCCTTCTTTGCTGCATAATTTACTCCACTTGAAGCATAATTTGCCCCTACCCTGTCGCATAATTCCAGTGGCCTTGTTCATGGTACATGCTGTGACATGTTATGAGGTGTTTTTTTTTTGTTTTTTTAAATAAAAAAAGATCATTTTGGGAACAGTTCTAAACAGGATTACAAACAATATACAGACGTTATACTTTTTCTCAAAGTAGTCAAGAGGGCTGCTTAAAAACATGGTTCATTTGGTACATGCCATTAAGCATTATTCTTTTGTGTGCAGTGTTAACCTGCACGAATGCATCTGACAACGGCCAGGGAGCCTTCTCGAATGATTGCTCAGCTATATATATATATATAATGAATAATGCAGTTTTACTGACTGGTGTTACAGGTCAATAATGATATTAGCAGATGAATGCCCCAGCATGTTCACCCTGGATCCCTCCAGTCCCTGTCCAGTCAGGGGTGTGGTGAGCGAGCGTGTCAGCTAGCGGCTTGCACTGCACCAGCAGATTCGGACTACATTCCGAGCAACTGGATTGGCTGTTCCACTCCTTTTCAATTGTGCATGATACTTGAGCCTTGGAAACTGCTTCACTGGTCTGTGTTTAATGGTCAGTCGAATACCCCTTGTGAGTCACGTGCCCTGAAAGGAAGATAAGGACGCATAATGTGGCGGAGGATCAAGCACACCCCTCTAAATGTCTCAGTGCTTTTTTGATGTGGCACAAAGGACATACTGATTCCTCTGCCGGTATCCTAGCCCCTTTGAATGCAGCACATGCAGCCCCGATCAGCCTCATGCAGACACCCACCTGCTTTAAACCAGATGCTCTTCCAACATAGTGTTGGCTCTGGGTTGTTAATGTGGTAAGAAATATCTCAATAAAAACCCAATCATTCAATGTAACCCAGTGTAAAACAGGAATACCCCAAGTTAAAATGAGGCATACTGGCGGAGTGGTTGCTGGACTTTCTATATGCCTCGGACATGCGGATTATTACTGCATGCAAGAAGTAGTGCCTAAATTATTCGGGTGATTGTCAGAAGAGGTCGCATCACTCATTTTTGGAGCTGAGGCTTTTTTTTTATCAGAAAATGTTGGCTCAGAACATGAGACAGAAATGAGAAAAATAGGGAAGCAGTAACAAAGAAAGAAAGCAGGGACGAAAAAGGATCTGCAAGACTAATATAAAGAGTCAGGAAAGTAGATCAGGGTAAGAATGAGGCACAGGGCAGGGCCAAAATTAACCACCCCTTGGTTTTCGGTTTTCGGCAGCACCGGCATTCAACCAGCACCAGTGGTGGTGGTGTCCTCTGAATATTATTAGAGTGTGAAAATTACTAATAAAATTGCGTGATTAACTGGAAGAAAAACATGCGTTTAAAAGGGCAAAGCTGAAATGAAAATGAGGCCTACACTGATAATTGACGCAGATACTTGGAAAAGGAAAATAAATCATTGGCTAACTAAATGTATTTTATGTTTTACTAACTGAGAGTAATGAAAAAATAATAATTAACTTGTTCAGAAAATAAATAGTTTGAGTTTTATGAAATGTACACTGCACATTTTACTGTGTTTTGAAACAGGCCTATGTTAAGCAAATTCAGATTGAAATAACATGATGCTTAGAAATTGCTGATGTAAATGGAAAGTCACTGCCACTGTTCTGTCCTTCCTGAAGCATCCTGTTAACATGGAGGGAAATGTACTAATACTGAAACAATTGTTTAGTTCCTGCCAGGTAGTGTTCCACAGAAAACAATGGCTTTCAGTAGTTTTATGTAGTTTGAAACATTTTATTTTTGCGGCGGAAACTGGTGATGGCAATGAAAGGAGCTGAACCAATGAGGGAGAAAAGAACACAAGAAGTGCACCATGAAGAAATGTGCTTTAGTTTTAATTGGTTCTGTCCAAAACCACTGTATAGTCTAAACCAGTGGTTTGGGACTTTAATATTGTGATGTAAGCTCAGACTTGGGAGATTTTGCTTTGACCTTTGCTGTGTTCACATATGCTTTTATTTCTGTTAGTGAAATAATGTGCCACTGACAGTTCAGATGCTTAAAGGCCAAATATTACTGAACTGTTCCCATATATGTCACTGTCTACTGAAGATGACCATGAAGATGCTCCACTGAAGAAGACTTTGCTGGCTCCTGAACCCATTAAGGAGAGGTATAACATAGTTTGCGCATTTGTCTTTCTTGCTGATTTTTCTATGTTTTTCTCTGCTATTTTTGCTGGTGCCACAGATAGATGTTTTTCAAATTAGATTTGGTCTTCTTTTTCTTTTTGCATGAAGTCCAACATGCGTAATCTAATTAGGGCAATAGTTAGAATGTCACATTATGAATTTGGCAGCGCAAGATAACTGATTGTGAATAATACATCTGTGTTAAATCAATGTATTCAATCTCAACTGTTCATCTGATATTGCTGTCATTCTTTATGGTGTTTCTTGAGTGCCTAATGATGCATATTCTGTCAAGGCTGAGATTCTTTAGAAGGTTTGGTCAACCTGTGGTATTCATGTATCTTTATAACTTGGTTTTGCATTTGATTTACGTGTTCTCAGAACTGTTAATCTAAAGGGCAATGAATGTTTGAACTTTACTGAACTGGTGTGGTAATTCATGGCCAATTACTGACTCTAATGTTGATTAATGATGGTATTGTTTGGTTTTGTTTACTGTTGACTTCATTTTGTTCAGAGCCAAACACTCACACCTATGTGAGTCCAAAGGTTCATCCGACCTCATGAGGGTAGATGGTTGGTCACCCTTACGTGTCCCCTTATAAAATAAATTGAGCCTAGATTTTCTATACTTATACTTATCTTCAAGGTACATAAATGTGAAGTTAGGAGTAGTAAATCCATACTTCCCTATATGGACTTATCTCTTGATATTTTGTGCCTTGATATTTTGCCTTCAATAGTCGTATGACACAATATTGTTGCTGTTGATATTCCGTTGAACAATCACCAATGGTGGATTCCTAAGAACACATTTGGGCCCTTGCAAAGGTCTGGACTTTCATGAAAATGTGCGTGCGTTATGTGGTTTGTAACACTGACTTGCGTTGATAGCACAAACATGCCTGATATAAATGATTTAAAAAAAAGATAACCGACAACATGTACATCTATAAAAGGATAACCCAGTACATGTTGACGTCATGACTTTGCATATTGTAGCCACTATTCTCAACCTATTCTTTTGGCTGAAGTGTGTTGAAGCTCTAAGCCTTTTTTCCTGAAGTATGTTTAATATTGTTTTGTTCTTATATATATATATATATATATATATATATATATATATATATATATATATATATATATATATATATATATTTTTTTTTTTAAGGTATTTTATTGAGTTTTCACAGTACAAGTAAATCAGATATTGTTACATGTGCTTCCCGCTCCTCTGCATTGAACAGGCTCTAATCTGGGTCTCATTGAATTATACTAGTAGTTAGTGGCATAACAAAACTTCTGAGGGTCCCAAGCACATGAAGGATGTCTCCCACCCATGACCCAGTCAGGAGCACGTGCACAGTGCTGGCCAGAGCATGGTGCGTGACTGCATGCTGTAGATGGGGCCCCCTGGTGCTTGGGGAGCACCCTGCACTATTGGGGTTGCAGGGACTAATGCTACGCCACTGCTAGTAGCTTATACTATTTGTGATTGAATCAAATTATAGGAGAGCAAGTTATTCTGTGGTGAATTCGGAAGGAATTCGGAAACACACTGTAAACCATAAACAAAACCTGTAAGAGTGAAGTTAATACTATTGATTTTTATCGAAGTCATTGTGTGGGGTGTATGTCATGGGTGGAGTTATGTGTGCCTTGTTGCCCCCATTGCCCCAGGGCCAAGTCTCAATCCATCTGCAGTAGATTAATACTAGTAAAGAGGGATTACAACTAAAACTTGTCTCAAGTCTTTATGAGCATCAAGGTGATCCCGAAACCACTGCTTCATGCCTCGCTACCTGTCCACCCCTCTCCACATGTGGTAGATCCTCCAGTATTTGGGTCCAGGCCTTAGACTAGCTGCCAGGAAATAGCCTCCTATCCGATGCTCTTTTTAATACCATTCCCTTATGGAGTCCTGTATTCTGGTCCCCTCAGGACTCCTCCAGGCCATAGTCAGCAGCTGGTGCCTAGTGAGGATCAATGCCTTGTGCACCTGACATAGTAGCAAGGTTGTGTGTTGGTACCCACTTATTTTGCAGATGTATTGCAGGCCATTAAGAACTGTGGGTTCAGCAAGACCTTTGTGCCACCATCGTCGAATCACTGCCATGAGTGTTCCATGGAGTAAAAATTGTTGTGCCAGAATCTCGTATTGATCTCTCACACTGTCTAAGTCCATCAGTGTGTCATTTATATATAAATCACACACTCTAGTGAGATTGTAGCCAGCCAGTTCCGTAACTATCTCCAGTTGCCCCTGTGGGGGAGAGTGAATAATCTCAGCAGAGGAAGTTCCCTGGCCTTTTGGTGAGCTGTAATCCCTGTTGCCACGAATATCGAAGAGTCACTATCAGTACTCCTTCCTCTTGTAGTACAGGTGGGCCCATTGATGCTAGTAGTTATTGTGCAAACTCCGTTCTGGGGGGATGCACTCAGATCTGTCTCCCCAGTAGTCTCATCAACTGTTCTCCTGCCAGTGTACCAGCTTCTTCAGCTGTGCCCCCGGGTAGTATAGTTCAAAATCCAGGACCGGTAGTCATGGATGTCAATTCACCAAACAACAAAGGGTAGCGGAAGTGGCATCACACTACCTTTAACCTCCAGGTTCACTCATACACACATACTCATACACACAAATTCACACTTAGATATACTCTCTCTCATAAGCACACTCTCTCCTGCAAGCACACACACAGCATACATATAATAGCATTCTTTACTTACCTCAGCTGCCATCGCAGGGCATATTCCGGCTAATTGTACTCCATGTTTATTACACTAATAGTGAAAAATATGTAATTACTCACTATTCCTGTAATAAAAGTTGACAGAAACCAAAGCGAGTGGAGCCACAATCGACGTCAATAAGGACGAGCTGCCTCTGTGTTCCTGGCACTGAACTAGCAGTGCGCTCCCGGCGACCCCTAAATTACGCCCATGCCAGTAGTCCCCTCTCTGGCGTGGGGAGTCTTAGCTTCGCTAATGCTATTGTATACCTGCCAGTGCCACATGTTAGTCACAGGATCAGTGCATCGATGTCCTGCAACACCTTCCTTGGAGTTACTATGGAAAGGGTGGAAAAATATTAAAGCAGTCTAGGGAGAATGATCATTTTAGTCCGGGCTGTCCTACCCATAAATGAAAGCGGAAGCGTTGGCCAAAACCATACAACTGGGTGCAGTGCTCCCACTGTGGCCCATATATTACCATCTAAAATTTGGTCCGCCGTGTGATAAGTAGAGACCCCAAGATATTTGATTGTGGTAGGTGTCCATTGTAGCTTGTCTCCCAGAATTGCAGGAATTACCCCCCCCCCCCGTTTAGTGGTCACCAGCATTTATGCACAGGATTTTTCCGAACACCAAAGACCCTTTGAATATCGGATAGCTCCTTGCATGTGAAATAGTATGTCATCCACATACAGTGATATATAAAGCAAGGTTCCATTGATCCTGAGTCCCTAATACCATGTTCCCTAGCAGATCATATTGGATAGTGGATCAAGTGCCAATGCGAACAGCTTGAGCAAAAGCCGGCCTCCTTGTTGGGTTCCACTGCCCACGCTGTGACTGTCTGAAATAATTGCTCCAGTCTTCACTCGGGCTGTCAGGTTTGTATGAAGCAGTTTTGTTCAGCAGATGAAGTCACTGTCCAGTCCCACACCCATCACTGCTACATAAAAAAAGTCCCAGGACGGGCAGTCAAAAGCTTTCTCGATATCAATGGCCAGTGGCTGTCGAAGGGAGCACTACATGGCTGTCCAGTATTGTATGAGCCACCAGTTATTTTAGAAGGTATTATGTGTGGGAACAAACCCCGACTGGTCTGAAAGGATAAGGCCTTGAATATGGGGCAGCAGTCTATCTGCCAGTATGCGGCTGAGAATCTTGTGGTCTATGTTCAGTAAACTATTTGATCCAGCTCTCTCTATATCCCGCCCCTGTTTGGGTAATGTCATATCAATGCTTCTCACATGCTGTTTTGGAGTTCACAGGCTTCTCTAGATGCATTGCATAGTGCATTTAGCCTGGGGATCAAGTAGTCGCTTAGGCCGCATATAACTCAATCGGGAGGCTGTCTGTTCCTGGTACCTTTCCCCATGCTACAGAATTGATGGCCTCCTGACTTCTTGCTCTAAATCACTTCTTCCATCGGTTCTACCTCCAGTGCCTGTAGGCGCCCCACTTAAGAGAACATATTCTTTGAGTAACTGCGTTATAACTCTTTGCCCTGTTTATATAGTTGTTTATAGTACTCCATGAACACCTGATTAATCGCCGTCTGCAAGTAAACCACGTTGTCTGTTTACTTTTGATGCTCAGTATTTGCAATTCCCTCAAGGGTTAACAACCCAAGCTAGTAATCGGTCGGCCTTACCACATTCGTCGTGACCTTTGGTAATATAGGACCAGTAGTCATATCCCTGAAAGTGTTCGGCCAGCTCTAAGAGTGACTCTCTTTGCACAAACTATTTTCAGCAGCAGTGTCCCCACTCATCGCTTTTTCCAGGGGCTGAAGGAGGTATTCCTGTAGCCAAATATTCACATGTAATTGCATGTGGACCCTACTCACCTTTGTTAGGCATTGTCTAGGGTCACTACTTTGAAGGCATCCCACTCCATCAACTTGGAGGAAGTAGTTCCCTCATTCTCCCTAAAGTAGTAGTGTATCGTGTCTCCCAGTGGATCACAGAAGACTGGTTCCTCCAGCAATAGTAATTGCATGTGGACTCCACAAGCTGTAGCTATGCATTGCCTGGGATACTACTTTGAAGGCATCCCACTCCAATAACTTGGAGGAGGTAGTTCCCTCATTCTCCCTAAAGTAGCTGTGTATCATGTCTCCCAGTGTATTATGGAAGACTGAACCTCCAGCAATAGCAGGTTAAGTTTTCATGTCTGGATCGAAGGTGTATGCATGTCCCAAGAAAATGTCACTATCACCAGGTTGTTATCAGAAAACTTTCTGGTAGGATATTCTGCCGGCAGGACATTGAAGCTCCAAAGGTGCATTGTATAGGAACTTGTCTAGCCGCACATAAACTGAGTGCACTCCCAAACTGTAGGAATATTCCCTCTGTAGGGGATGTCAAAGCCACCATGCATCCACTAAGCCCCAGTGTGTCATCCAGCCGCAAGACCCCTTGGCAATCTTGCGTGGGGTGGCATTGGGCAATAGGAGGGTGCGATCTGTCCAAAAGTATGTTGGCTATGCAATTAAAATCCCCTCCTATCTTCTATGGATATTGTGTGATCTTAGCCAGTATTGTGGCCAGGGTGCCTAGAAAGGCACACTGGTCTATGTTAGGAGCATGTATATTAAGAAATACAATATTTTTCCCATCTAGCTGCACCACAAAGGGTGTATAAGGCCCCTCTTGATCTACTGCCTCTACATGAGTATGAAAGGGGATCCCCGTGTAATCTATATCAATGCCCTACTCACATATGCGGAGTATGCTATGCAATGCACCCCGCCTTTCCATCGTGAGTGTAGTGCGTGGCCCTCTGATCCAGTTAAGTGTGTCTCCTGTAGGAAAACCACTTGAACCTTCCGTCTCTTAAGAAATGCATGTACTTTGTATCGCTTATCGGGATTAAGTCCCTGTACATTCCATGTTATGACTCTTAAAGACATCAACGTGCAAATCTCAAAAGACCCCACAGAACTTCCACCCCGGTAGTACCCTACTCAAAGCTTGTGATACAATTGTTCTTCTCTGTAATGTAGGGCAACAGCAAAACCTGAATTACCCGTAACAACCACAACACCCTCTCCTAGGACTGAGAAGCTGAAACACTCTATCCAAAAAATAAGATTGTTCATTGTGAGGCACCAAGGATTGATACCCAAAACTGAACAGTGCAGACAGGGCCCCATCCTTCCACGCTGCGAGGATCGAGTCTAAGTTCAATCAAAAAGAAATCTTGCCATCCTGACTTCCCAGGTACTCCAGAGAGCAGACCGATATAGCTCCCACCTCCTCCTCAGCACCTCCCTGTACCTGCCATTTTTGTAGTCTCCGGTTTTGCTACAGGCTTAAGGTATTTAAGGCCCCATCTTGGCCACACCCCTGTTTAGATGTAATACTAATAAATGTTTGTCATTATAAACAATTAAAAACAGGCATTAGATAGTCCCATCACATCAAAAGTGTATTCAATTGTGAAGAGTGAAAGCTGACAACAACGTGTTATGGAACTGATCAGCAGCAGGCTGCATAATATTCATATTTGTTCCTGTTGGTTTGTGTTTGATCCGAACATGTAAAGGGACAGATTCGCCTTGTACTCGTGGTACTCCTTGTACGGCTGGGACAATGGGCAGTGGTGCATCAGCCCATGCAGTACACTTCCAGTGACACTGTTCACAAAGGGCACCTTGACACAAAGTATTAATTGTAAATGTCAGTCCAGGTTGGTGCTGCTGTTTATGAGACCACGCTGGAGCTTGTTCCATGAGTCACTTGCGTGCGTAAAAGAACCGAGGGGATAAAATAGAAAAGAGCCTTTTTACACAGGAACAGTCATCACGGCAGCTGACGTGTTGGATCCCGGCTCTGGGTCCATGCATTTCTGAGCCTCCACACCCGCCTGCAGCTTTCAAAGTTTGCCATTCGTTTAGCACGCTAGAGTGTTATCAAAACCATTCAAATAGTAGAAATGCCACTGTGTTTTACATTTACCCTAGAGATGGCGTCTTGTCACAATGCTCTAATTAATCAAGTGTTTCTTTTTAATTGCACTCTCTCACGTCATCGTTTTGTGTAGCGTGGTGACTGTCATGGGGGCCACAATATTGCACCCGCTCACTGATGAAATGAGAGGCTCTTTGATCTGCACGATGAAAAGATTGTTATAACAAACTAGGTTACGCAGTCTTTACTCATTTGAAATCAGCACCCACACGTATAGTGAGGAACTCTGCTCATTTGCATATGGGCGTGGCCTAGTGCCAATGAGGGAATCCTTTTGCCTGTGTGCATTTTCATGGACGTGGCAATTAAATGGCCCAGAGACTCCAATGTACCACACACGGGAAGAGGACGTTCCTGAAACCGAGTTCGGGGTGAGCATGTGCAGACTATCAATATCTGCAAAACACCCCATGCACCCAGACCCAGGCCTTGGCATGGGCCATAATAGGGAGCACAGCTCTGGTCTGTATTAACTGGGTTTCAGTTGCCTTTTCTGGATTTGCAGGCCACCTACAAAATGACCAGACACTCCGTGAATTACCCTTGCCTCTCTTGTGGTCACAGAGTAACAGCTGCAGCTAGCGTGTGTACTTCGAAACACTGCATATTTGTTTTAAAAAAAAAAATGGTGCATTACAAAGTGTGCAAGTGGAGAACCCAGGTTGGCATCATACATGCATATACTTGAGTCACCTTCTGTAGAATACTTTATGGCTGCCTGATAAATTAATAGAAAAGTAGGGCTTGTTATTTAAAGAACCCTTTACCAGACTTTTGGATGATGATTCCTCACAAATACAGAATGCTTAAAAGTTATTTGTTTGGGATATCCGAAGCAACTATAGGTTGAAGCAGATTTTTTGGTATCCGTTAATTTTTGACAAAAACTCCTCATGTGCTCCCCCACATTTGGGCAGTAGCTCATACCTGGATCTTAGGTGTCAGGAGGGGCCAATGATGAAACAACACACCTGATAAGTGGGCGAGGTTCTTCCGTTCTGATCCTAAAGGTATCTTTTGGCTTTTACTACTAACTGCAATATTTTACAACCAACAGCAAGGGGTAGTCTTTTGTGTGGATAGTACTTATGGATCACACCATATTTGTTAGGCCACTCTGGGATTTGATATCACTAAATAAGAGGCAAACACCCTGGCTCAAACACTGTGTGAGTGTCGGATAAGCTGGTGGAAAGGACGGGGCTCACAATCGATTAATTTTAACAGCAAATTTTTCCTAACACTAAAAGAGGACCCCTTTCATAAATGGAGGGAAGGGGAATGTAGAACAACTGTAGATCTATTCATAAGGGGCTCGGTTAAATCCTTTACATGTTGTAAATTAGAGTTTTGATTGGATGAGGTGGAGCGCTCCATTCTTATTCTAGTTGTGTTTACCATCAGGACTAGAAAAAACACCACCATTTTATGTGCCCCTGCACCTTAGGACTTCATTATCCAGTAACCTACATCTGTATCTCTGTGAGATCAATGTAACACCCCTGTATTGGGCCCAATCTGTCCACATGTTGTAATGCTTCTGTGGGCGCCCTATTGCCACATGTCACATCGTGCAGCAGGATGTTTAAGATAAGTTGCTTTTATCACTGGTATTGCTAATGATTACATCTCCTCCTGCCTGCCAGACTTTAACATTTGTTTTTCCATGGGGCTGAAATGCAGGACTGCTGGACCAGGAGAAGCGTTAGAACCCATCAGTCCCTGTCCCTCTGACGTCCTAAGCATCAAACAGTGCAAGGGGTCAAAGTTGGGGTCACTATTAGCGTGGCAGCTGACCCAGGCCTCCCTTCACCACTTCACGATTTCAAAAGCTTTTTATAGTTCTCCAGATGCTTGATGATTGGAACTTCACTTTTCTTTCCAAAAATCAATACAATCTGGTGTCAGGGGCTGAACATGTTGATGTCACAAAGTCTTTAAATATGTAATTTAAATGTTCTGGTCTGTTGATTAAGATGTCACCATATGATGCCGTTGATAACATCTTTGTTACAGGTGCCCTTTCCTCTTTTGGGAAATACAGCAATCAATGATAAAAGGACGCATCATATGACTTCCTAAATCATTTTCTAAACGGAAACACAGAGTGTGACAAGCAGTCTTTGCTGTACGACAGCTCTAAGTATTGAGTCAACGGTTGTTATATCATTTTGCTGTTAATGGTTTTCTGTTTCCAATTTAAATTAATGTGAAGTTGATTCAAGCGGAGTCGCTGTGGGCAATTGGCAGGTTTGTGTGGTTAGCTTGCACCAACATCACAACAGGACTTCTTCCTACAATCTGTCTGGGCATGCAAGCAAATGACAGTATTTGAATTATCTTTCAAACGCACTCCATCCTTTTCAGGCAGCAAACAGTGCAGGATTTCTTACTTGCCCTTGGACACACCCAATGTAAAGACTTAGGAGGATGGGAATTGCCAGCTTAGCAGTTCTCTGTATGTTAGCTGACCATTGTGGTCTAGGAGAAAAGGAGAAGAGCACCAGCTTGTAAAGACAAGGGGTATGGCTAGCCACTGGTATTAATGTGGGTTTGGGGGAGGTGTAGCTTAAAAGGGCCATGGAGATACCAGTACTATGAAATATTAAGAATTGGAGTCTGCACTGTACAATGCACAATTGTAACTCTTTTTTCAATTTTTGTAGTAAGAATTATTGATTCTTAAACCATAAAATTAACTGTATTTTCCTAAATATTCATGCAACAAGAAAAACCCTGCAAGACCCTCTTTCAGTTTAGACATGCTTGCTCGCATGTTCAGTGCCCCACCACTATCAGAATTCACCAGCCACTTCTGCGTGATCTCCAGTTTCTGTGCAATACTTATGGACTCACTACCCACTTGATATGTTTGAGTAGGCATATCCTGCCATCTCAGTGGTATACTTTGAGAAAGCCAAAATTATCTGCCAGACGCACTCATTAGTTTGTTGAGCATATGATTATGCCTAATTATGCTCGTTTAATACCTGTGTTGACTAGGGATGTGTCTTGTTTCTATATGACACATGTAATATAGCGTTAATGTCGGATGTGGATTCCCACTTCACCACACAGTGGCACCTAACTCGCGGACCATCCAGACCTGTAGGCATTCATTCACATTTCGTGTTAACTTATATGGAGATTGGATCATATAGCGCAATGCGGACGTTCAACAGTAATCGCGTTGTTAATGGCAGCAGTGCAGGAAGTGGCCAGCGTTTCTAAGAGTTAGCGGTTTGATTTCCGTTGCATTGGTCAGAAGGAGGTGCTCACCGAAACGGTTTTGGTCACACTTTGGCGACTGATTTAATTAAGAATAGTGTGCATGGAGGGTAGTACCAAACAATATGCACAGAGTTCTTTTTTCAGTGTTTGATATGCGCATGTTGGATTATTCACTTAATGATTAAATAGCGATGCTTCATTACATTTGTATGGGTGGCATTACATTGATTTGTGGAACAATGAGCATACTATTTTTATTTTCACAAAGGAATCGTACATGTTTGATTTTGGTACATGTGGGGATTGGCTCCACTTGTGAGATTTCTTGGTGATGTAAAGTTTGTGTTCTCACACAGTGTTCAATATGGGTTTGGGTTTGCATGTAGAATAGGACTTGATTAATACATTCACACTTCAGTTTTTAGGCAGCAAGTAGCAGTTCACATGGACTTACAGCATTAAAGAGAGCATTGTTCTTTTGTTGTCATTGAGCCGGTTTACAGTGTGTATAAAGAGTTTATATTTTTCATAGACCCCTGAAGAAGTGCTATAAGACCCGAAATGCATTGGTTATTGTAATGCACACGGATATATTGAGTTCATTTGAAGATGGATTGACTTCATGTAAAGTAAATTTGGAACAATCTTTAATGTGTTTTTTTAATACATATTTGAACATTGATAACATTATGGAGTAAAGTGTCATTGAATATAGATAGAAACACAAATTGTAAAAAATACAGCAGGCACAGGAGTGGAAGGTCCTCGAGTTAAATGCAACTGGGTGGTTAAGTGGGGATCCTCTTCCAACATTAACACTATACTTTGAGAAAGAACATACATAAATCTCGTTGTGTGTATGGTGCGGAACCATGAGATACATTACAAAATCCTCTCTGGTTTCCTTTACAAACGAGCACAGGTTCATCATATACATCTTAACACCAGCCGGGAAGGAATACTGGATGTGATGTAAAAGGAGTTACCCTGCACGTGTTGTTAGAAATTGGGTCTTTAGTTGGCAGAGGTATGCACCGTGTCCAAGTAGGGACCACAATCCTAGTCAGGGCAAGTCACAACACAGACTAAATTATCCTGTGCTCACCCTCCAGTAGCTTGGCACAGAGCAAACAGGCTTAACATAGAAGGCAATGTGTAAAGTATTTGTACAATAACTCATACAGTAACACAGTGAAAACAACACAAAAAGTAATTCACACTAGTTTAGGAAAATAGAGAATATTTATCTGAATAAAATAAGAAGTAAAGATATGGATTTTGCAAGATTAACTCTTAGTATAGCACTTAGAAACACAATAGCTCCAACTGAAGCTTGACAGAGTCATTCCCAACAGCCTGACACCGAGGGAGTGCGGACCGGTTATGGAGTTGCACGGACCCCAGGCACAGTACCTTTGGTAAACAAGGAAACAAAGATGTAGCATGGAGCCGGGGAAATGAGACGCCTCTGGGGCCGGTGTGGCATTGGTTCCTGGCTGTGGCCGGGGAGATGAGGTGTTGGTTCCTTACTGCTATGTAGGGGCCTCACTAGTTACAATTAGCACCTAATTTGGCTGTCTCTCGGAAGTTACCTGCTGATTTCTGCTTGAAAAAAGAGAAAGACTGTCCTTTTCTAACTCAGTGGTATCACAGGCTATGGTCTATCCTTGTGTTGGTGCATGTGTGTAGCAATCTAGAGGGTTCCACTTGTAGTTTAGGGCACAAGGATACCTCTCTCTTACTATATTTTCCCAAGTCTCCCAAATACACTATGTGGCACTGAGTTGGTGGGCAAGGGGTCTGAGACATGAGAGGGACATTGAGGGCTCTGTTAATAGACTGTGCCGAACGTGTGTGAATGTTGTTATTTAACAGTTAATTGTGACAGGTTGAGAACCAGGGCTAGACAAGTTCCTTTCATTGAGGTGATGGGTGAGGGGTGGCTTCGGAGATAAGCTGCCTAATGTGATTCTGTATTGTTCAGTGACCATGGAAAAAGCAGGGCTTCTCATAGATCGTGTATTGTCATAAAACACAATAAAAAGATGTATGACAAAAAATTGTGAATTACGTATTTTAACCAATTTGAAAATCTCTGGTACTTGTATTTTGTAGATTACTTTGATGCATTACAAAGAGACTCTACCACTAGCTGGTAACAGTGCTAGGTAATAAACAAAACGTAAATAAAGATAATGCTTTGGTGGCATAGGGCCAGATGTAGCAACCGGTTTGCATGTCGCAAACTGCGAAAAACGCAGTTTGCGACATGCAAAACGGTCATCGCGATGCAGAGTCACATTTTGCGAGTCGGTACCGACTCGCAAAATGTGATTCCGACTCGCAAATAGGAAGGGGTGTTCCCTTCCTATTTGCGACCGCATCGCCATGCTGAGTTGCTTTGTGACATCGAAAGTGGTCGCAAACCAACTCGCAGTTACCACCCACTTGAAGTGGGTGGTAACGCATTTGCAAAAGGGAAGGGGTCCCCATGGGACCTCTTCCCCTTTGTGAATGTCGCTGAAAATATTGTTTCAGAGCAGGCAGTAGTCCATTGGACCACTGCCTACTCTGAAAAAATGAAACCAAATGGTTTCATTATTTTTTTGAATTGCAACTCGTTTTCCTTTAAGGAAAACGGGCGGCAATTCAAAAAAAAAAACTGCTTTATTAAAAAAAGCAGTCACAGACATGGAGGTCTGCTGTTTCCAGCAGGCCAACATCCCTGAGAGTGCAGGGACTCGCTATGGGGTCGCAATTTGAGACACCTTTCTGCATTCACTTTTGCGAGTTGCAAATTGCGAGTCGGTATGACTCGCAATTTGCAAGTCGCAATTTTTTTTCTTGCTACATCTGGCCCTATGTCTCTTAACCATGTCGCTATTCCCAGCCTCGGGCAGTAACAGCTACTTCTGCCAAGCATTTGGTTGCCTGGGTTCCTGCGACAACTAGGACCTGCATGATCATTTCTTCATTCAGGCTCTTCTGAGAGTAGTTAAATGTTCTTACCTCAAGAGCCTCTGCATGCAGAACCCACTCTGTCGTGTCCCCAAAATTATATAGTCCTGATGAAAATCTTTTAAATTGCTCAATAAGGTTAAATGTCGATGCTTTAAACACACAGGGCCTGATTCTAACTTTGGAGGACGGTGTTAAACCGTCCCAAAAGTGGCGGATATACCACCTACCGTATTACGAGTTCCATAGGATATAATGGACTCGTAATACGGTAGGTGGTATATCCGCCACTTTTGGGACGGTTTAACACCGTCCTCCAAAGTTAGAATCAGGCCCACAGTCTAGGCCAACTCTTTCTTAATATGTTATTATCTTGTGTGTTTACATATTGTGAACCAAAGATCACTGTGACTGACCTGTGTTGTTTTACATTTCTTATAATCACCATGGGCACCAAACACCTTGTTTGCAGTTATTTGAGCCTTGGGTATTGTTTATGAATATGGCCCTCATTCTGACCCTGGCGGATACAATCCGCCAGGGCCAACGGGGGCGGGAGCACCGCCGACAGGCCGGCGGTGCTCCCTTGGTCATTCTGACCGCGGCGCTTTGGCCGCGGTCAGAACGGGAAAACCGGCGGTCTCCCGCCGGTTTTCCACTGCCCCCAGGAATCCTCCAAGCCGGCGCAGCTTGCTGCGCCGGCTTGGGGATTCCGACTCCCCCTCCCGCCATCCAGTTCCTGGCGGTTCTCCCGCCGGGAACCGGATGGCAGGAGGGGGAGTCGCGGGGCCCCTGGGGGCCCCTGCAGTGCCCATGCCAATGGCATGGGCACTGCAGGGGCCCCCGTAAGAGGGCCCCTACAAGTATTTCACTGTCTGCTTGGCAGACAGTGAAATACGCGACGGGGGCAACAGCACCCGTCGCACCTTCCCACTCCGCCGGCTCGATTACGAGCCGGCATCCTCGTGGGAAGGGAGTTTTTCCCTGGGCTGGCGGGCGGTCTTTTGGAGACCGCCCGCCAGCCCAGGGAAAAACTCATAATACCCTCCGCGGTCTTTTGACCGCGGAGCGGTATTATGGAGGGCTGAATTCTGGCGGGCGGCCTCCGCCGCCCGCCAGAATCAGAATGAGGGGCTATGTTTGTACTGGCTAGCATGGCTTTGTGTAGAGTTAATTGCATAGACAATTGACTTGTATCTTATCCCTAAAACACATTTGTAAATCCATAGAGAACTTTTGCTTTGTATACATATATAGTATTCACAGTTTCCTAAAGGGCATAGTGGGTTGCCATTTTTTAAAATACCCTGCTGTGTAAACCTGAATATATTTTCCCCTTCGATATATGTAGCTCCAAAACATGTGAGATTCAGTACACAGGTTGTAACATTTTTCTCATGAGTTGTGGAGCACTCTAATTTTCTTGGACCCCAAACGAACCCAGGATGGAGCAGAATGTGAAAATTATGGGTTCCACTTTTAACATTTTTGACATCCTTTATTGTTTTTTTTTGTTTGCCAGCATTTTATTGTCATATGTACGTTATATATCATCCCTACAAGAGCTGAGGGTTCTAGGGGTTGGAGATTACCAACGGGGTATATTAAAAACACAACACTTTTATTTAACCCAGAACTTAACACAACTTGATATTTTAACCCCTCCCTCCCCGGTCCCATTCTCCCTTAACTGTCCGTTTTGTGTTGTGTGGGATGTGTCTAACCCGGCGTGTTAGTAATCATGCAGAACCTATTGGTGAAGCTGTGGTAAAAGATACCTTGGTTGTGTGAGGTCTGACTGATATGAAGGTCCTGGGGGATGGTGGTCAAGTGCTGGGAGAACATGGTGGATGTCATGAAGCTCATTCGCAGTTGGGTTCCACTTTCAACACATATATTTACCTTCTAGGTTCATCAAGATTTTGAGCCCAATTTCTACCTGCAACTGGAAATATCAAGCGATCAGCTTTTCTGGATTATTGGGTAATTGAACCTAACCACAACCATGCATTTCAAAAGTGGACTAGAGTTGACTGAGCTGCAGACCATGCGCACACCTGAGGATGATAACATCAGCAATGACTCCAATGATCTGAGTGAGATAGACAACGCCCCCAGAAAAGGGTGAGTGTTTTTTCAACTTAGTTTATAGGCACTTAAAGTATTTTTAGTGCTGTCCCTTAATTATTTATTTCTTACAAAGCACACTTTCTGTTATAAGAAGTAAGTTGTATTGCCCATGTAAATATTGTGTTGAGGAATTGAAGGCCCGTAAAGCAGCTGTGTTAGTTGTGCACTTTCATTCTTGTTTAGAATAGCAATGCTCAAGCAAAAGCCACAACCTCTACAAGATAAGCTGGTAAGCTTGCTCTTTGGGTTCAGTGTTTGGGGTAGAGTTCTGCTGTTCCTTTGTTGGTCATCGACTTGACTCCCAGAAGACCATTCTCAAACCTTCACTTATTCAACTATTGAAGGATTTCATGTAATTCACACGGTTATTCAAAGAGTAAATTACCTCAGTTCAAAAAGCTACATTTGATAACTTAATTGAATATGCTGCATTGATGAAAGGCGGTGAATAAATGAAATATGGGAACAAGTATGTATGGGTTTGTAATTGCTTACATTATATCTGCTTGTCAGGGTTAGTTATGAAAAACTATTCCTATCCATTGTGGCATTGACAGAACATTTAAAAATGTGATAGTTTCATCCAAAAACAAAATGATCCTATTATGTACACTCCTAACAGTTTGTAGTTTTTTAAATTATAATCTGAGTCCATATTTGAGCACATAAACAGAGAACCTGAATTCCCAGAAGGTAAAGTGTGTACAAGGTCATACATGACACACTGTATGAATGCCAATCCTCCCACGGAGTGTCCCAAAATAGATAGGCAGAGGTCTGTCAGGGGCTTGTTATAGGGGAGACAAAAGAGAACGAAAGTTGGCAAGAGAGAGCTTCCCAAGACCGCGTAGTGTTTAAGAGGCAAAGAGGTACAAAAGGAGGAGGCCCTGCGCAAAGTAACAGGGTGTCAATGCTAAAGTGAAGAGGCACTTAAGAGGAAATACAGTATTCAAAATAAGTAACATCCAGGCATCCAAGACACAAACAAACAAAAGAATGGTAGGAGTTGTGACTTAAGCACTCTAAAGCTCCATATGGTAAGACTGAAGCTCATTAAGCTCCCTACCACAAAAGCTCTTACAGATATTGTCTGCATAATATACGCATATAGGACATAAATGCACACTCAGGCTCATTGGATCTGGTAATATTGGTGGAATTATAAAAGGTAACATAAATACAGAAGTTGAAGTGGGTGGGATCTGTTGAGAACACCGTTTCATGCCTTTAAATTTGACAAAAACAGTCCTGATACCTTCTGTTAAAAAAAAACATACATTAACTTTTACCCATGGGTGCCTGAGCTAAAGGGGAAAGGGAGGGCACCTCCTGTGTTGTGAAGCAAGGGAGCTACCTAGAGCTAAAGAAGAAAGAAGTCTTCTCACCGGGCTGTGTGCTATCTAAAAACTTAAATGTGTGTAGTTTGGAAATCATCACTTCATGATGACAAGGATGTATTATTTAGTGCAAATGTGTTACCAGATAACGTCTAAAGTGTGTTCTTTAAATGGACACATAAAAAGGTTTGCATTAGGTACAGTCTGATTGCATATCTCTAAACATATATATTTTGAAACCGCTTGTTTTATCTGAACACTACATGATTTTACACATTTTGTGGCAGCTTATCTTATATTGTGTGCAATAACATTTTGAAATAATGGCATATCTTCACAATGCTTTCGGTCCTAACCTGAGACCTCGCAGCAATATAAATACACATCAATATTCTTCACTTTGCCAACCAGAATTTAGGGCTGTGGGTCTATGGTTACACACTCAGACATCTTTGGTGATCGCATTAACCAGATGAGCTTTCATGAAGTAAATGAGAGCGTTTCCTACCGATTAGTTTAACTTGCATTTAATTTTCATTTAAAGTGTTCATGTTATTTTATGTGCAGTAGTTGCAGAATATTTTCTTCTTTTAGCCATATTTCTGACCCTGCCCACAATTGCACTCAGGATCTTAGTTCCCAAACATTTTGAATGCATGCCATTCAGTGCATAAAGACAATACTCACAGTGAGTGAGAAGCACCACATGGGTAGGGAGCTGTGTCTATAAATCCTGATTATCACACAAATATTTGCAAGATGTTTAAAACAACGGTGTGGAAAATTATACACAGCCACAATGGGCAAGTTGGGGAATTAGGTAGAGAAGAATCATTCTTAACAGGAAAGAATGGAAAATGTAGGTAACTCCTGGTAAGAAGCAAGCAAGCGCAGCACTCCAGGAACTGGAGCTATGGCAACAGAGGTAGGAAAGCAGCAGATTGGGAACGAAAGAAGCAAGGAAAGAAAGCAACACATGGAGAAACATGGAACCAGGAAAGGGGAATGGGGATTCAGGGACCAAAAAAAGTATCCACTTAAAGTTACGAAAGCTCAAGAAATAAACGTACATTTGATAGGGCAGGATACAAGGAAACCGTTGTAAACAATATGAGCGCTGGAAACAAGGGCTCACTACGCATGAGTACTAGCTTAAGAAACAAAGGTCCATTGCTAAACAGCCCGTTTTCAGGAAACCAGAATGTCCTGCAAGACATTACAGTTTCAGGAAACAAGAGTCTGTTGCAGCAAAAGCATCAGGAAATCTCTAAAAACTAAAGATAATTCAGACAGAAAATCTGCACAAACAATGCAATCAATCAGCAGATCCTTTACCAGACCGCAATAATAATCGCATGCTTCGCGTGTGACCTAGCTCTTACCTGCCAGCCACAGGGGTTATGATTTCTCCACCCATACTTGACCGGACAGAATGAACCTAAACTGGTGACCAAGGGATTCTAGGAAATGCAGTCTCTTGCAGACTCATTGGATCTGGTAATATTGGTAGAATTATAAAAGGTAAAATAAATTTAGAAGTTGAAGTGGGTGGGAACTCTTGCGAACACTGTTCCCTGCCTTTTAATTTTACAAAAACAGTCCTGATACCTTCTGTTAAAAAAAAAGAAAATACATGAACTTTTACCCAGGGGTGCCTGAGCTAAAGGGGAAAGGGAGGGCACCTCCTGTGTTCTGAAACAAGGGAGCTACTTAGAGCTAAAGAAGAAAGAAGTCTTCTCACCTCGTTGTGTGCTATCTAAAAACGTAAATGTGTGTAGTTGGGTAATCAGCAAATGTAAATGCTGTGTGGGAACCTCTATAGGCTTTATTTAATGGAGTCACGTGAAGCTTCATGATGACAAAGATCTATTCTTTACTGTAAATGTGTTACCAGATAAGTTCTAAAGTGTGTCCTTTAAATGGGCACATAATAAGGTTTGCACTAGGAACAGTCTGATTGCATATCTCTAAACATATATATTTTGAAACCGCTTGTTTTATCTGAAACACTACATCATTTTGCCAAAAAATCAATAGTGTATATGAAGTGAAAGTGAAGTCCTGAATGCTTTCTAATAAGCCGACAATAATTTTTGGGATGCACCTTAGAGTGAGGTCCTCTGGGAAATACAGTTTTTGGGAAGGCAAGCATCCTGGCCATGTTTAACGAAAAGCTGCAAGTCAGTACAGGGATATGAAACATTGACAGAGAGTTGATTGTATAATTGAAAAGTTCCCCATACATACCCCCTGAGCAAATCATGACATACAAGTGAACATTTTCAAAGTTGCCAGTCTCCATTATGGTGGCATGAGACCAACCTTCAGTGAGTAGGGTCATATGCCTTGACTGTGAGGAAGACAAATTAGGTGGGAGAAAACCATGACAGAATGGATTCACAACAGGGGCTGGACAAACATCCTTAGAATATGTGCTGGCCATCATCCCAGCAACAAGAGTATTCAGTTCCTTTAGTGTGATGTGTTCTGCTCTTGATTGAAAGGATGAAATCATGACACTGACAGACCAGCAGACCACAGATGGGGCTCAGTAATGTTGGTTAAATGTTGTTGTACTAACTAAGGAAAATTGCCACTGTGAAATTGTGGTCTCTGAGACAGGTCAGGTGCATTAAAAAGTTTGTGAGGTGCTGAAATCCAGTATCAGAGACTTCATCTTGAATTTTGGATAGAGAAATATTACTTTAAAAGGAAATTAAAGCAGAAGTCCCACCTCCCTACAAGAGACACAAACTTTATCAAAGAGAAATGTCCTTTGGGACAAAGTAAAGGTCAATGAACAGTTGAAAACTATACTACATGTATTTGCCACAGTTATTTAACTTAAACCCCCAACTAGTGGTAGTAACACCGTAAGAGACTCTGGGCCAGGGATACTAAGTACAATAGATAAAACTGAAAATATTAATACAAAGGTTATAGTGACAATCCACAGTCAGCCTCTTTGACCTTCTAATACATTCAAATAACAGGCTTATTACTAAGCAAACCTGTTATAACAGTGGACATTTCTGGAATCAAATAATATCTGTCACATGGGATGATCTCAGCTACCTAATGTATTTCTGACTAATCAAGTGAATCAGGATTGAGTAGGTATCACACAAGGTCAATGGATTGCACAGAAGTAGAACTGTGTTGATCATATGCTTTCTGAAATGAATGTGAATGTCTTGTCTGTGAAGTTAAAGAAACCAGGCTTTGTAGGTCAGTCATCCTTCAGCTTATACAGTAACATTCCTCAGTCCGCCTTGGACCCTCAAGCAGTGCATATATTACTTGCTACTATTAACAATGTTCTACTGGCAATTATAAAACTATTGACAAAGCAAGGGTCTGACTAGGACCATCCTTTGGTGATTTTGCCAATTTATTACGTATCCTACCTGCAAAGCAAGAAAATGATGAAAAACAAACACTCGGTATGGAAATGGGCCATGTGATTGACAAGAGATGCTGCCCACTGTACCTAGCATTCATGGACTTGCCTTCCGCTTTTATAAATAGTTAACGCCACTAAGCTGTGGTTAATCCTTCTCAAGCTGGGACTGAATGTAGCACTGGCCCAATTTCTAGGGAAGCAACATGATTTGTCTGCCAAAGTTAGAATTATTTCCAAAGGTGAATTGTCAGGTCCTGTTCACTTACGGCGGAGCGTACATCAAGGGTGCGTTCTTGATCCTCTTCTTTTGTTTATTTCTTAACAAAATTAAGTTCTGGTTTAACTACTGCCTGTTAGGATGTTCCATTGATAAACAGAGGCCCTACTCCTGCATCATTTTATGTGGACCATGCAGTCCTAATGGCCCGCATCCCCAAGAGCTTTACACAGTTCCTTTATTCAGTTTATGGCAGATCCCAACATGGCCTCAAGTTTTACAAAATCACGTATTATGGCATGCGGCCCTAAAGGGCTGAGTATAACTACCATTGTATTTGGCAACAACAGGTTAGACAGAACAAATAGATTTCCCTATCTTGGGGTTGTTTTGATTATTCTGGGGCATGGGGGACTAATGTCCTAAACTGTCACATGAAGCTCATCCGATCTGTCGGTGAACTTTTTAACCTGCCTCACCCTATGGACGAGAGGTCAAGTATACCCTAACTTGAAATCTATAACACTCAGTGTGTTCCAACTCCAGTGTACAGTGCTGGGATGTGTGCTAACTATAACTGCACACCCATTCAGGCTGGAGAGATCTGCGTCTGTAGCTGGCTGCTCTGGTCCCCCATTCCGCCTCGCATTACGTGTGCCACGAAGAACTGGGGCTCCCATATATAGAAGATTGCATTAACTTGGGCCCAGTATCTTTAGGGCTATCAATTTGGCTTAACCCCGAAGTGTGATTAAAAATTGACAACCTCAGAGACCGTCTGTCTTGCAACAAAGGTCTCAGCATTCCGTGGTTTGCATGTTAAGGCAATCTTCCTGGTTTGACAGTCTGACGCCGATGTTTAGGCGATAAGCAAATTATTAAATCCCAGTTTTTGGAAATCAGGCGGCTATGTAGGGAGGAAATAAAGTTAGGAAAACCTGCTTTAAAAACCTAAATATGACACTTAGAGGGTCATTCTGACCCTGGCGGCCGGTGGCCGCCAGGGCCACCGACCACGGGAGCACCGCCGACAGGCTGGCGGTGCTCCAATGAGCATTCTGACCGCGGCGGTTCAGCCGCGGTCAGAAGCGGAAAGTCAGCAGTCTCCCGCTGACTTTCCGCTGCTCATTGGAATCCTCCATGGCTGCGGAGCGCGCTCCGCAGCCATGAGGATTCTGACCCCCCCTACCGCCATCCAGTTCATGGCGGGAAAGCCGCCATGAACAGGATGGCGGTAGGGGGGGTCGCGGGGCCCCTGGGGGCCCCTGCCGTGCCCATGCCAATGGCATGGGCACGGCAGGGGCCCCCGTAAGAGGGCCCCAAAATGTATTTCACTGTCTGCCTTGCAGACAGTGAAATACGCGACGGGTGCAGTAGCACCCGTCGCACCTTCCCACTCCGCCGGTTCGATTATGAGCCGGCATCCTCGTGGGAAGGTCGTTTTCCCCTGGGCTGGCGGGCGGTTTAACTGGAACCGCCCGCCAGCCCAGGGGAAAACTCGTAATACCCGGCGCGGTCTTTTGACCGCGGCGCAGTAATTTGGAGGGCGGGATCCTGGCGGGCGGCCTCCGCCGCCCGCCAGGGTCATAATGAGGCCCTTAGTCCTGAACCATATCTGTTATTGACACAAGGTCAATCGGAAAGATATTTACTATTTCTGTTTGAGAACAGAGATTTGCTCTGTTTCCCACTGGGCCGTCATATTGGCCACTCAATACGCACATATTTGTGTGAAGATGCGTCCAAACATTTCTTTCTGCACTTTATTCTTGTTTTCATATTTTTTGCTGTTTATTTTATGTGGTTTTTAATTACCTAAAGGACACAGATTTGAACAGAGCAAAATGGACTTATTTGTTTTTACAGCCTTTAGATGAGGAGGGTAGGGTCGTTCTTGCTGTCCTCAGTTAATTGCAGACAGATAATGCTTGTATTATTCCCTACATTTTGCTGTTTTAAATGCAGGGTCATTTTAGATGTGCATATTATGTATTTTTATTTTGTATTATGTACTTTTATGTGTGTCTCTGACACTCGAATACAGTTTATTTGACTTGACTTGATTGACATTATTGTCACATGCGCATCCAAGGCGTAGTCAACCCAAAGTAACTGACAAAGTAACATACCGGGACTAACAGAAATGGTAGTGATAATCGGTTGGCTGTACGGAAAGAGTCACTGCTTACTCAAATAGATAAACATCTATACACAACCGATGGAAGGGAAAGTAGTCAGCATGTCCAGAAAACCAAGAAAAAGTGTTAAGAAAAAGAGGGCAAAATATCTTTAGAGCAGAACAAAAGTAAATTATTCCTGCTCTTCCAAGGGAGACGCCGATAAGCAAAGTAGCTAATCAAAAGTGAACAAAATCGAGTAATGCATAGAGAGCTACATGAGAAATTATGTTTTCAAATGTTCTGTGGTGACTTCCAGTACCGAAGCAGGTGTTCAACTACCACTCAACTGCAACCATACACTTTGCTAGACCCCACAGCGTCTGCATGTGCACCAGTGCTACAAGAAACAGAGAAGGGCTTGTTAGCACAATAAGAAAAACATGAAAGATGGATACATAGATTCAGCCAATGAAACTATCCAAGATGGTGTCTACTACTTTCGAAAGACAATTTGACCATTCTTACTTGTCTTCAATGACATGTTTACCAGGGTATGGGAAAGTAATCTTTCTCTAAATTGAACAGCTCCAGCACCCCTAATTAATTTGTTTTTGTCTCTTTATAACAACGTTAATTGCTCTTTTTGTATTTTCTGTGTACTACTTTGACCGTCACCCTCTGATCATTGGGAGGCAGATATCGATTATTGTTCTCTCCACATACCTCCTCCAGGGTATGAGTTATCCCTGGGTGCACTACTTCTATGGTGTCCCTCAATCTCCAAATTCATGTCGGTTTATGGATATTTCAATGTAGAATTCACTTCACACACGAGAAAGAAACAACTACCACCATCGTGATCCCCGTACAAGACTCAGAGGCATATTTACAAGCCCGGTGTGTCACTTTTTTGTGATGCACCAGCAGTGCATAGTGCAGACCCATATGTACAAGGCCACGCAAAGCCACTTTTGTGCAGCTTTTCATGGCCTTGTAGATACGTTGTAAGGCAACGCGAGTCGCTGCATTGCTTTACACTACATCAGAGAGGCATTACATGGGTGTTGCGGAGGGTGTTTCCACGCAACACCTATGGGTTGTGACGCATTCCCACCTTTTCAAGAATCTGTAAACCTGGAAATGTGTAAAAACTGTACGCCTCCCCAGTGTAGTCACAATGAGAAGGTATCTTTATTCCTCCTCATTTTTTCTTCTTTCCATTTGTGTTGCATTCTGCAGCACTGATAGAAAGACGAAAATGCCTCTCCGGATTGTTTTTGTGCAGGAAGGTGAAGCTCCCTGCACAAAAACAATGCTGATGACAACACAGACACCCTTTGCTACATGGTGCAAGGATGCCTACGTTGGCTTTAGGCAGCAATGTTTGTGCCAGCCCAGGGGGAAAGGACAGAAATGCACTGTATCTTGTAAATACAATGTATTTCTGCCCTTTCCCTGTGGTGCAGGGCAGCAAGGTCACTTGCTTCACTGACCTACGCCTCAGCGCTTGTAAATATGCCTCGAAGATCACAAATATATCATGAATGTATCATGCAGGGTTAACTCCCTGATGATGGGTGCTCCTCCACCCCATATGCTTTGGGGATTGTGGAGTCAGTCCGTTTTATTGAAAGAAATTCAATAAAAATCAATGTGAAAATAATGGATATAACACAATAACGACTTGTATTTTTTGCATTGAATAGACTAGATCTTTTATAGGACGTTTTATCTGCAAAACGCAATCTGTAGATCTTTTCGATGGACCAGGGTGAGACCCGAGTGATCACAGAAACAGGGCACCATGGCTGCTGCAGGACTATATTCCATAGAATGAAAAATATACACAGGTCCCTAACTCCATGGTTTTTGCTGTGCTAGCCAGGTTACTAGGGAGACCATCTGTGAGTTTGCTTGCCAATGGAGGCATTGTGTGTCTACAGAAAATTTGGATGAAACATGAGTCTGGGCTTTCAAGCTATGAAGCTTTGGATAACCTTGCCACACAAATGGGGCATGTAAATGGAGGTCGAGCCACTTTATTGACATCATGGTACTCTTGGAAACCAAGCCAAAAATACTGCCAGCAGTGAGTTCAACCATCGCTTCACAAGAAGGCAAGTAACTGGATGTAATCTTTTTGCATTTATATATTACACTAGGTTGCTAACACTGGAGTGGACTTAAGTAATAAAATGAATTGAGAATGTAGCATCTGCATACCCGAACTGTAGAGTAATAATTTTAGGTGAAATGAATACAAGTATATCTTTGGTATTATATAACTCCTCAGACCTCATGCTCAGAGATGAAACCTGGAAGAATCCGTGTAGAAATCCCTTTCTGAACACTCCCATCAAACCTTGAGGTGATCTGTTCTCTTTTCCACCTTGGAAAGGGAGTTAATATAGCCCTGTGCTGTAGTAAATCTCTGAGCATTTCCAGAGTGGGAAGATGTAGGAAGTTGGCTCTGTATGTGCTATTTCAAAGTAAGGAATAGCATGCACAGAGTCCAAGGGTTCCCCTTAGAGGTAAGATAGTGGCAAAAAGAGATAATACTTATGCTCTATTTTGTGGTAGTGTGGTCGAGCAGTAGGCTTATCCAAGGAGTAGTGTTAAGCATTTGTTGTACATACACATAGACAATAAATCAGGTACACACACTCAGAGACAAATCCAGCCAATAGGTTTTTGTATAGAAAAATATCTTTTCTTAGTTTATTTTAAGAACCACAGGTTCAAATTCTACATGTAATATCTCATTCGAAAGGTATTGCAGGTAAGTACTTTAGGAACTTCAAATCATCAAAATTGCATGTATACTTTTCAAGTTATTCACAAATAGCTGTTTTAAAAGTGGACACAGTGCAATTTTCACAGTTCCTAGGGGAGGTAAGTATTTGTTAGGTTAACCAGGTAAGTAAGACACTTACAGGGCTTAGTTCTTGGTCCAAGGTAGCCCACCGTTGGGGGTTCAGAGCAACCCCAAAGTCACCACACCAGCAGCTCAGGGCCGGTCAGGTGCAGAGTTCAAAGTGGTGCCCAAAACACATAGGCTAGAATGGAGAGAAGGGGGTGCCCCGGTTCCGGTCTGCTTGCAGGTAAGTACCCGCGTCTTCGGAGGGCAGACCAGGGGGGTTTTGTAGGGCACCGGGGGGGACACAAGCCCACACAGAAATCTCACCCTCAGCAGCACGGGGGCGGCCGGGTGCAGTGTAGAAACAAGCGTCGGGTTCGCAATGTTAGTCTATGAGAGATCTCGGAATCTCTTCAGCGCTGCAGGCAGGCAAGGGGGGGATTCCTCGGGGAAACCTCCACTTGGGCAAGGGAGAGGGACTCCTGGGGGTCACTTCTCCAGTGAAAGTCCGGTCCTTCAGGTCCTGGGGGCTGCGGGTGCAGGGTCTCTCCCAGGCGTCGGGACTTTAGGTTCAAAGAGTCGCGGTCAGGGGAAGCCTCGGGATTCCCTCTGCAGGCGGCGCTGTGGGGGCTCAGGGGGGACAGGTTTTGGTACTCACAGTATCAGAGTAGTCCTGGGGTCCCTCCTGAAGTGTTGGATCGCCACCAGCCGAGTCGGGGTCGCCGGGTGCAGTGTTGCAAGTCTCACGCTTCTTGCGGGGAGCTTGCAGGGTTCTTTAAAGCTGCTGGAAACAAAGTTGCAGCTTTTCTTGGAGCAGGTCCGCTGTCCTCGGGAGTTTCTTGTCTTTTTGAAGCAGGGGCAGTCCTCAGAGGATGTCGAGGTCGCTGGTCCCTTTGGAAGGCGTCGCTGGAGCAGGATCTTTGGAAGGCAGGAGACAGGCCGGTGAGTTTCTGGAGCCAAGGCAGTTGTCGTCTTCTGGTCTTCCTCTGCAGGGGTTTTCAGCTAGGCAGTTCTTCTTCTTGTAGTTGCAGGAATCTAATTTTCTAGGGTTCAGGGTAGCCCTTAAATACTAAATTTAAGGGCGTGTTTAGGTCTGGGGGGTTAGTAGCCAATGGCTACTAGCCCTGAGGGTGGGTACACCCTCTTTGTGCCTCCTCCCAAGGGGAGGGGGTCACAATCCTAACCCTATTGGGGGAATCCTCCATCTGCAAGATGGAGGATTTCTAAAAGTTAGAGTCACCTCAGCTCGGGACACCTTAGGGGCTGTCCTGACTGGCCAGTGACTCCTCCTTGTTTTTCTCATTATCTTCTCCGGCCTTGCCGCCAAAAGTGGGGCCTGGCCGGAGGGGGCGGGCAACTCCACTAGCTGGAGTGTCCTGCTGGGTTGGCACAAAGGAGGTGAGCCTTTGAGGCTCACCGCCAGGTGTGACAATTCCTGCCTGGGGGAGGTGTTAGCATCTCCACCCAGTGCAGGCTTTGTTACTGGCCTCAGAGTGACAAAGGCACTCTCCCCATGGGGCCAGCAACATGTCTCGGTTTGTGGCAGGCTGCTAAAACTAGTCAGCCTACACAGACAGTCGGTTAAGTTTCAGGGGGCACCTCTAAGGTGCCCTCTGTGGTGTATTTTACAATAAAATGTACACTGGCATCAGTGTGCATTTATTGTGCTGAGAAGTTTGATACCAAACTTCCCAGTTTTCAGTGTAGCCATTATGGTGCTGTGGAGTTCGTGTTTGACAGACTCCCAGACCATATACTCTTATGGCTACCCTGCACTTACAATGTCTAAGGTTTTGTTTAGACACTGTAGGGGTACCATGCTCATGCACTGGTACCCTCACCTATGGTATAGTGCACCCTGCCTTAGGGCTGTAAGGCCTGCTAGAGGGGTGTCTTACCTATACTGCATAGGCAGTGAGAGGCTGGCATGGCACCCTGAGGGGAGTGCCATGTCGACTTACTCGTTTTGTCCTCACTAGCACATACAAGCTGGCAAGCAGAGTGTCTGTGCTGAGTGAGAGGTCTCCAGGGTGGCATAAGACATGCTGCAGCCCTTAGAGACCTTCCTTGGCATCAGGGCCCTTGGTACTAGAAGTACCAGTTACAAGGGACTTATCTGGATGCCAGGGTCTGCCAATTGTGGATACAAAAGTACAGGTTAGGGAAAGAACACTGGTGCTGGGGCCTGGTTAGCAGGCCTCAGCACACTTTCAATTGTAAACATAGCATCAGCAAAGGCAAAAAGTCAGGGGGCAACCATGCCAAGGAGGCATTTCCTTACACAACCCCCCCCCAAACGAAAGAGGATGAGACTAACCTTTCCCAAGAGAGTCTTCATTTTCTAAGTGGAAGAACCTGGAAAGGCCATCTGCATTGGCATGGGCAGTCCCAGGTCTGTGTTCCACTATAAAGTCCATTCCCTGTAGGGAGATGGACCACCTCAACAGTTTAGGATTTTCACCTTTCATTTGCATCAGCCATTTGAGAGGTCTGTGGTCAGTTTGAACTAGGAAGTGAGTCCCAAAGAGGTATGGTCTCAGCTTCTTCAGGGACCAAACCACAGCAAAGGCCTCCCTCTCAATGGCACTCCAACGCTGCTCCCTGGGGAGTAACCTCCTGCTAATGAAAGCAACAGGCTGGTCAAGGCCATCATCATTTGTTTGGGACAAAACTGCCCCTATCCCATGTTCAGAGGCATCAGTCTGCACAATGAACTGCTTAGAATAATCTGGAGCTTTTAGAACTGGTGCTGAGCACATTGCTTGTTTCAGGGTGTCAAAGGCCTGTTGGCATTCCACAGTCCAGTTCACTTTCTTGGGCATTTTCTTGGAGGTGAGTTCAGTGAGGGCTGTCACAATGGATCCATATCCCTTCACAAACCTCCTGTAATACCCAGTCAAGCCAAGGAATGCCCTGACTTGAGTCTGGGTTTTTGGAGCTACCCAGTCCAGAATAGTCTGGATCTTGGGTTGGAGTGGCTGAACTTGGCCTCCACCTACAAGGTGGCCCAAGTAAACCACAGTTCCCTGCCCTATCTGGCATTTGGATGCCTTGATAGAGAGGCCTGCAGATTGCAGAGCCTTCAAAACCTTCTTCAGGTGGACCAGGTGATCCTGCCAGGTGGAGCTAAAGACAGCAATATCATCAAGATAAGCTGTGCTAAAGGACTCCAAGCCAGCAAGGACTTGATTCACCAACCTTTGGAAGGTGGCAGGGGCATTCTTTAAACCAAAGGGCATAACAGTAAACTGATAATGCCCATCAGGTGTGGAGAATGCTGTTTTCTCTTTTGCTCCAGGTGCCATTTTTATTTGCCAGTACCCTGCTGTCAAGTCAAAGGTACTTAAGAATTTGGCAGCACCTAATTTATCTATGAGCTCATCAGCTCTTGGAATTGGATGAGCATCTGTCTTGGTGACAGAATTGAGCCCTCTGTAGTCCACACAAAACCTCATCTCTTTCTTTCCATCTTTGGTGTGAGGTTTGGGGACTAAGACCACTGGGCTAGCCCAGGGGCTGTCAGAGCGCTCAATGACTCCCAACTCCAGCATCTTGTGGACTTCCACCTTGATGCTTTCCTTAACATGGTCAGACTGTCTAAAGATTTTGTTTTTGACAGGCATGCTGTCTCCTGTGTCCACATCATGGGTACACAGGTGTGTCTGACCAGGGGTTAAGGAGAAGAGTTCAGGAAACTGTTGTAGGACTCTCCTACAATCAGCTTGCTGTTGGCCAGAGAGGGTGTCCGAGTAGATCACTCCATCTACTGTGCCATCTTTTGGGTCTGATGACAGAAGATCAGGGAGAGGTTCACTCTCTGCCTCCTGATCCTCATCTGTTACCATCAACAGATTCACATCAGCCCTGTCATGGAAGAGCTTAAGGCGGTTCACATGGATCACCCTCTTGGGGCTCCTGCTTGTGCCCAGGTCCACCAGGTAGGTGACCTGACTCTTCCTTTCTAGTACTGGGTAAGGGCCACTCCATTTGTCCTGCAGTGCCCTGGGAGCCACAGGCTCCAGAACCCAGACTTTCTGCCCTGGTTGGAACTCAACCAGTGCAGCCTTTTGGTCATACCAAAACTTCTGGAGCTGTTGGCTGGCCTCAAGGTTTTTGGTTGCCTTTTCCATGTACTCTGCCATTCTAGAGCGAAGGCCAAGTACATAGTCCACTATGTCCTGTTTGGGCTCATGGAGAGGTCTCTCCCAGCCTTCTTTAACAAGGGCAAGTGGTCCCCTTACAGGATGACCAAACAGAAGTTCAAAGGGTGAGAATCCTACTCCCTTCTGTGGCACCTCTCTGTAAGCGAAAAGCAGACATGGCAAGAGGACATCCCATCTCCTTTTGAGCTTTTCTGGGAGCCCCATGATCATGCCTTTTAATGTCTTGTTGAATCTCTCAACCAAGCCATTAGTTTGTGGATGGTATGGTGTAGTGAATTTATAAGTCACTCCACACTCATTCCACATGTGCTTTAGGTATGCTGACATGAAGTTGGTACCTCTGTCATACACCACCTCCTTAGGGAAACCCACTCTGGTAAAGATACCAATGAGGGCCTTGGCTACTGCAGGGGCAGTAGTCGACCTAAGGGGAATAGCTTCAGGATACCTGGTAGCATGATCCACTACTACCAGGATATACATATTTCCTGAGGCTGTGGGAGGTTCTAGTGGACCAACTATGTCCACACCCACTCTTTCAAAGGGAACCCCCACCACTGGAAGTGGAATGAGGGGGGCCTTTGGGTGCCCACCTGTCTTACCACTGGCTTGACAGGTGGGGCAGGAGAGGCAAAACTCCTTAACCATGTTGGACATATTGGGCCAGTAGAAGTGGTTGACTAACCTCTCCCACGTCTTGGTTTGTCCCAAATGTCCAGCAAGGGGAATGTCATGGGCCAATGTTAGGATGAACTTCCTGAACAGCTGAGGCACTACCACTCTCCTAGTGGCACCAGGTTTGGGGTCTCTGGCCTCAGTGTACAGGAGTCCATCTTCCCAATAGACCCTATGCGTTCCATTTTTCTTGCCTTTGGACTCTTCAGCAGCTTGCTGCCTAAGGCCTTCAAGAGAGGGACAGGTTTCTTGTCCCTTACACAGCTCCTCCCTTGAGGGTCCCCCTGGGCCTAAGAGCTCAACCTGGTAAGGTTCAAGCTCCAAAGGCTCAGTTCCCTCAGAGGGCAGAACTTCTTCCTGAGAAGAGAGGTTCCCTTTCTTTTGCTGTGTGGTAGTTGGTTTCCCAACTGACTTTCCTGTTCTCTTGGTAGGCTGGGCCATTTTTCCAGACTCCAGCTCTACTTTTTCACCCTGTGCCTTGCACTGTGCTCTTGTTTTCACACACACCAGTTCAGGGATACCCAGCATTGCTGCATGGGTTTTTAGTTCTACCTCAGCCCATGCTGAGGACTCCAGGTCATTTCCAAGCAGACAGTCCACTGGGATATTTGAGGAGACCACCACCTGTTTCAGGCCATTGACCCCTCCCCATTCTAAAGTAACCATTGCCATGGGATGTACTTTTCTCTGATTGTCAGCGTTGGTGACTGTGTAAGTTTTTCCAGTCAGGTATTGGCCAGGGGAAACCAGTTTCTCTGTCACCATGGTGACACTGGCACCTGTATCCCTCAGGCCCTCTATTCTAGTCCCATTAATTAAGAGTTGCTGTCTGTATTTTTGCATGTTAGGCGGCCAGACAGCTAGTGTGGCTAAATCCACCCCACCCTCAGAAACTAGAGTAGCTTCAGTGTGGACCCTGATTTGCTCTGGGCACACTGTTGATCCCACTTGGAGACTAGCCATACCAGTGTTACCTGGATGGGAGTTTGGAGTGGAACCTTTCTTGGGACAGGCCTTGTCTCCAGTTTGGTGTCCATGCTGTTTACAGCTATGACACCAGGCCTTTTTGGGATCAAAGTTTTTACCCTTGTACCCATTGTTTTGTGAAGTGGCTCTGGGCCCACCCTCCTGTGCCGGTTTTTGGGGGCCTGTAGAAGACTCTTTACTATTTTTAGTTTTGGTTGTCTCATCACCCTTCCCCTGGGGAGTCTTTGTGACCCCTTTCTTTTGGTCACCCCCTGTTGAAGTCTTGGACACCCTTGTCTTGACCCAATGGTCCGCCTTCTTTCCCAATTCTTGGGGAGAAATTGGTCCTAGGTCTACCAGATGCTGATGCAGTTTATCATTGAAACAATTACTTAACAGGTGTTCTTTCACAAATAAATTGTACAGCCCATCATAATTACTTACACCACTGCCTTGAATCCAACCATCTAGTGTTTTCACTGAGTAGTCAACAAAGTCAACCCAGGTCTGGCTCGAGGATTTTTGAGCCCCCCTGAACCTAATCCTGTACTCCTCAGTGGAGAATCCAAAGCCCTCAATCAGGGTACCCTTCATGAGGTCATAAGATTCTGCATCTTGTCCAGAGAGTGTGAGGAGTCTATCCCTACACTTTCCTGTGAACATTTCCCAAAGGAGAGCACCCCAGTGAGATCTGTTCACTTTTCTGGTTACACAAGCCCTCTCAAAAGCTGTGAACCATTTGGTGATGTCATCACCATCTTCATATTTAGTTACAATCCCTTTAGGGATTTTCAACATGTCAGGAGAATCTCTGACCCTATTTATGTTGCTGCCACCATTGATGGGTCCTAGGCCCATCTCTTGTCTTTCCCTCTCTATGGCTAGGATCTGTCTTTCCAAAGCCAATCTTTTGGCCATCCTGGCTAACTGGATGTCCTCTTCACTGGGGCTATCCTCAGTGATTTCAGAGGTGTTGGTCTCTCCTGTGAGGGAACCAGCATCTCTGACTATTATTTTTGGAGTCAGGGTTTGAGGGACCCTGTTCTCCTTAGATAGGACTGGTAGGGGGGAATTGTCCTCCAAGTCACTATCCTCTTCCTCTGAGTTGCCACCCTCAGAGGGGTTGGCCTTTTCAAACTCTGCCAAAAGCTCCTGGAGCTGTATTTTGGTAGGTTTGGGGCCCATTGTTATTTTCTTTATTTTACAGAGTGACCTTAGCTCCCTCATCTTAAGATGGAGGTAAGGTGTGGTGTCGAGTTCCACCACAGTCACATCTGTGCTAGACATTTTGCTTCTAAAAGTTGGAATACTTTTTAAGAATCTACAACTGGTTCTAGAATCTAATTCAAACTTTTACAAACTTTTAAACTCTAAAAGAAATGCTAAACAGGATCTAACACAAGGCCCTAGCAGGTCTTTTAAGAATTTAGAAAACTTTTCAAATTGCAAAAATGAATTTCTAATGACAATTTTGGAATTTGTCGTGTGATCAGGTATTGGCTGAGTAGTCCAGCAAATGCAAAGTCTTGTACCCCACCGCTGATCCACCAATGTAGGAAGTTGGCTCTGTATGTGCTATTTCAAAGTAAGGAATAGCATGCACAGAGTCCAAGGGTTCCCCTTAGAGGTAAGATAGTGGCAAAAAGAGATAATACTTATGCTCTATTTTGTGGTAGTGTGGTCGAGCAGTAGGCTTATCCAAGGAGTAGTGTTAAGCATTTGTTGTACATACACATAGACAATAAATGAGGTACACACACTCAGAGACAAATCCAGCCAATAGGTTTTTGTATAGAAAAATATCTTTTCTTAGTTTATTTTAAGAACCACAGGTTCAAATTCTACATGTAATATCTCATTCGAAAGGTATTGCAGGTAAGTACTTTAGGAACTTCAAATCATCAAAATTGCATGTATACTTTTCAAGTTATTCACAAATAGCTGTTTTAAAAGTGGACACAGTGCAATTTTCACAGTTCCTAGGGGAGGTAAGTATTTGTTAGGTTAACCAGGTAAGTAAGACACTTACAGGGCTTAGTTCTTGGTCCAAGGTAGCCCACCGTTGGGGGTTCAGAGCAACCCCAAAGTCACCACACCAGCAGCTCAGGGCCGGTCAGGTGCAGAGTTCAAAGTGGTGCCCAAAACACATAGGCTAGAATGGAGAGAAGGGGGTGCCCCGGTTCCGGTCTGCTTGCAGGTAAGTACCCGCGTCTTCGGAGGGCAGACCAGGGGGGTTTTGTAGGGCACCGGGGGGGACACAAGCCCACACAGAAATCTCACCCTCAGCAGCACGGGGGCGGCCGGGTGCAGTGTAGAAACAAGCGTCGGGTTCGCAATGTTAGTCTATGAGAGATCTCGGAATCTCTTCAGCGCTGCAGGCAGGCAAGGGGGGGATTCCTCGGGGAAACCTCCACTTGGGCAAGGGAGAGGGACTCCTGGGGGTCACTTCTCCAGTGAAAGTCCGGTCCTTCAGGTCCTGGGGGCTGCGGGTGCAGGGTCTCTCCCAGGCGTCGGGACTTTAGGTTCAAAGAGTCGCGGTCAGGGGAAGCCTCGGGATTCCCTCTGCAGGCGGCGCTGTGGGGGCTCAGGGGGGACAGGTTTTGGTACTCACAGTATCAGAGTAGTCCTGGGGTCCCTCCTGAAGTGTTGGATCGCCACCAGCCGAGTCGGGGTCGCCGGGTGCAGTGTTGCAAGTCTCACGCTTCTTGCGGGGAGCTTGCAGGGTTCTTTAAAGCTGCTGGAAACAAAGTTGCAGCTTTTCTTGGAGCAGGTCCGCTGTCCTCGGGAGTTTCTTGTCTTTTTGAAGCAGGGGCAGTCCTCAGAGGATGTCGAGGTCGCTGGTCCCTTTGGAAGGCGTCGCTGGAGCAGGATCTTTGGAAGGCAGGAGACAGGCCGGTGAGTTTCTGGAGCCAAGGCAGTTGTCGTCTTCTGGTCTTCCTCTGCAGGGGTTTTCAGCTAGGCAGTCCTTCTTCTTGTAGTTGCAGGAATCTAATTTTCTAGGGTTCAGGGTAGCCCTTAAATACTAAATTTAAGGGCGTGTTTAGGTCTGGGGGGTTAGTAGCCAATGGCTACTAGCCCTGAGGGTGGGTACACCCTCTTTGTGCCTCCTCCCAAGGGGAGGGGGTCACAATCCTAACCCTATTGGGGGAATCCTCCATCTGCAAGATGGAGGATTTCTAAAAGTTAGAGTCACCTCAGCTCGGGACACCTTAGGGGCTGTCCTGACTGGCCAGTGACTCCTCCTTGTTTTTCTCATTATCTTCTCCGGCCTTGCCGCCAAAAGTGGGGCCTGGCCGGAGGGGGCGGGCAACTCCACTAGCTGGAGTGTCCTGCTGGGTTGGCACAAAGGAGGTGAGCCTTTGAGGCTCACCGCCAGGTGTGACAATTCCTGCCTGGGGGAGGTGTTAGCATCTCCACCCAGTGCAGGCTTTGTTACTGGCCTCAGAGTGACAAAGGCACTCTCCCCATGGGGCCAGCAACATGTCTCGGTTTGTGGCAGGCTGCTAAAACTAGTCAGCCTACACAGACAGTCGGTTAAGTTTCAGGGGGCACCTCTAAGGTGCCCTCTGTGGTGTATTTTACAATAAAATGTACACTGGCATCAGTGTGCATTTATTGTGCTGAGAAGTTTGATACCAAACTTCCCAGTTTTCAGTGTAGCCATTATGGTGCTGTGGAGTTCGTGTTTGACAGACTCCCAGACCATATACTCTTATGGCTACCCTGCACTTACAATGTCTAAGGTTTTGTTTAGACACTGTAGGGGTACCATGCTCATGCACTGGTACCCTCACCTATGGTATAGTGCACCCTGCCTTAGGGCTGTAAGGCCTGCTAGAGGGGTGTCTTACCTATACTGCATAGGCAGTGAGAGGCTGGCATGGCACCCTGAGGGGAGTGCCATGTCGACTTACTCGTTTTGTCCTCACTAGCACATACAAGCTGGCAAGCAGAGTGTCTGTGCTGAGTGAGAGGTCTCCAGGGTGGCATAAGACATGCTGCAGCCCTTAGAGACCTTCCTTGGCATCAGGGCCCTTGGTACTAGAAGTACCAGTTACAAGGGACTTATCTGGATGCCAGGGTCTGCCAATTGTGGATACAAAAGTACAGGTTAGGGAAAGAACACTGGTGCTGGGGCCTGGTTAGCAGGCCTCAGCACACTTTCAATTGTAAACATAGCATCAGCAAAGGCAAAAAGTCAGGGGGCAACCATGCCAAGGAGGCATTTCCTTACAGAAGAGGTCAAAGAGGAGTTTGGGAAAACTCATAAAGTACATGCTTGTGGGTGTTTCCGAATCTCCCAGGTAAACATGCCTTTGAATACCCTCAAATTGGGATTTACGATCGCGGGCATGTCTGCGCTTCTGACAGTGATCTAGAACTACATAAAACATTGACACTTGTGCTAGGGTTCCCTTTGACAATTTCAGACAGGCATAAAAAAAAAGTAAATTCAGTCATAAAAGCATGTTATGAGCATGACAAAATTATCATTTGTGAATAGACCTTAATGTTGTTAAACAGAAGACATCTGTGGGAGACATTGACAAGGCATCCACAGGTTATATTTTCATGACCTATTACCTTTTAGAATACATATATTCTAAATGGTAATAGCGATTGTCACTAGGGAATTATAGTTAGGACCTAGTTTCTATATGAAAAGTTTTTTCTTACTTGCCTATATCGTTGACGCTGCTTGACCAATTTTCACAAAACCTGTTAACAAAATTTGCCAGTCACGCCAGCTGCAATCTGGAACATTTCGTGGTGATTCATGTGGGGGAAAAGGGAGTGAGAGGGAAGTGGGGTGCAAGAAAAAGGGGGAGAGTCCCAAAATAATTTTTTCTACATTCATTTTTTCCTAAGGGGTTTTGAAAAGCGATAACGCCAAAACTACTGGACATAATTACACTAAATTTGGCAGAAAGATAGATCCTGGTCCAGAACATGACCTTTTTTGTTTTAGTGTGAATCAGTTCAGTAGTTTTAGAGAAATTAAAGAAAATCCAAATTTGTATATATAGGGATGCAAAGGATTCGCTACCCCTCCCGATCTCATGCTGAGATCTGATTGGCTGATGAAGCCGTTGAAGTGTTGTCACCCATCTTGGGACTGGGCGGAAGCTGAGCCCCAGAATCAAATAATAAAAAATACAAAAGGGGCCAGGGTATGAATACCCTGACCCCCTAGCTCTGGTGCTGAGGTCACAAAAGGACCCCCCAGGCTAAAACGATTTTTTTTTTAAATTGTTACGATGAACTTGCAAATCTGCGGTAAAAAATAATAAAGAAATACACGGGCGGGCTTCTGATTTTGTTTTTAACTAAGCCCCCAGGTGGGCCAGGCCCCAGGGGCAATTTGTTTTTAATAGGTGGGCCTCCTGGCACCCTAAAATCCCTCTGCCACACATTATCCTTAGTAGGCTGGATGTCTATCAGCAAAAATAAGGCCCTGAAAAAAAGCATTTGTCCTGGTCTTCAACACTATGAAAGAACTATCCCATAACTACCTAACCACACTTTGTGTCAAGTACTTACTCCGCATCCTAAAACATTTGAGCCACACATGACCCTCTCTGCACAGCCCTAACATTTCAGTCATTTAAACTGCTTAGTCCTCCCTACTGGAGCTTACTACCCACTAATTTGCACTTAATCTCCTCTCTCCACTGTTAGGATTGCTCTGAAAACGTTCTCAAATAAGAAGAAAATATTGACTAATCAATCAATAAAATGCACTTTACACCCCCTATACTTTGTTAAAGAGCACATATAAAGATAAACATGGTAAGATGTAATAAAAGGTGTGTCAGATTGTGTATTTGAGTGAAGAAAAACCAGTTTGCACTGCAGCAATCGATTATAAGGAATGAACGAGGATTTTAGAGGTAAAGGTTTTACGACTGAGAGGATAGAGGGACAAGGCAATGATCAGAGTGAAGCAATAAATAAAAAGTAGGCATTTCACAAAAAGGGCATTCTTCCTGATAGCGAAATTCAAACACTCCATGCCCGGATCATACATTTGGTCATTAGATCAATCAATCAATCAATCAATCAATCAAATAAATTGCTCAAAAAGCCATGTCTTGAGGTGCTTTCTGAAGGTTAGGAGGTCCTGGGTCTTGCGTAGGTTGGTGGGGAGGGAGTTCCAGGTCTTGGCGGCGAGGTGGGAAAAGGATCTGCCGCCGGAGGTGGTGCGTTGGATGTGGGGAACTGAAGTGAGGGCGAGGTCGGTGGAGCGGAGCTGTCGAGTTGGTATGTGGAAGTTTACTCGTTCGTTGAGGTAGGCCGGACCAGTGTCGTGGAGGGCTTTGGGAGCGTGGACAAGGACTTTGAATATGATCCTTTTGCTGATGGGCAGCCAGTGTAGGGATCTGAGGTGGGTGGATATGTGTTCGTGGCGAGGGAGGTTGAGGATGAGACGTGCGGCTGCGTTTTTAATTCGCTGGAGTTTTCTTTGAAGCTTGGCTGTGGTCCCTGCATAGAGGGCGTTGCCATAGTCCAGTCTGCTGCTGATGAGGGCGTGGGTGGCTGTTCTTCTTGTTTGTAAAGGAATCCATTTGAAAGTCTTGCATAGCATGCGAAAGGTGTTGAAGCAGGAGGATGATATGGTGTTGATTTGATGGGCCATGGAGAGAGATGAGTCTAGAATGATGCCAAGGTTGCGTGCGTGGGCGCTGGGTGTTGGGGGTGGTCCTAGGGTGGTGGGCCACCAGGAATTGTTCCATACCGTCTTGTTGGGGCCGAAGATGATGATTTCGATTTTGTTTGAGTCAAGTTTGAGGTGGCTTGCTGTCATCTATTTGGCGATGTCGAGGAGTCTGGCGTGCAGGTTTATCTTGGCGGTGACTGGATTCCTGGTGAGGGAGATGATGAGCTGGGTGTGGTCTGCGTAAGGCATGATGGGGATTCCGTGGGGGCGGAGGATGTTGGCGAGAGGGGCCATGTAGATGTTGAAAAGGGTGAAGCTGAGGGAGGATCCTTGGGGGACCCCGCGGATGATCTTGGTGGCTGGAGACCAGAAGGGAGGGAGGCGAACTCTTTGGGTTCTTTCGGCGAGGAAGGAGGTGAGCCAGTCCAGGGCCTTGTGTCGAATTCCGGCATCAAAAAGGCGTGCGCGGAGGGTATGGTGGCATTCAGTGTTGAATGCTGCAGAGAGGTCTAGGAGGATGAGGGCGACGGTCTCGCCCTTGTCCACTCTGGTCCTGATGTCATCTGTGCAGGCGATGAGGGCGGTCTCAGTGCAGTGGTTCTTGCGGAATCCAGATTGGGAGGCGTCGAGTATGTTGTTTTTTTTCTAAGAAGTGAGACAGTTGGGCATTGACTATCTTCTCAATGACCTTTGCGGGAAGGGGAGAAAAGAGAGATGGGCCGGTAGTTCGTGAGGTCTTCTGGGTCTGCTTTGGGTTTTTTGAGGAGTGCGTTAACTTCAGCGTGCTTCCAAATGTCTGGGAAGGTTGTTGTGCCGAAGGAAATGTTGATGACGGCGCAGAGCTGGGGAGCGATGATTTGGCTGGCCTTTTTGAAAATGTGGTGGGGGCAGGGGTCTGTAGGGGAGCCTGAGTGGATGGAGTTTATGGTTTTGCTGATTTCTTCGTCGTTTATGTCATTAGATGCTAGAGGTCTTTAATTCACTAGGAAATTACCTTCATGGTGCTACCAACATTTTGATACAGTTTACTGCACTCTCCTCCTCACCCTCTCTTTTTAACTATTTTTCTCTCTTTCCATCTTTTCTCTCACATTATCTTTCTCTTTCTTTCTCACTTCCCACCCTCATTCTTTTGTAGAGTAATTGACAGCCATCGTCAGTGTGATATGGCAATGGAGACCTCCAAGAAGCCACTCAAGCATACATATTTGCTAATATATTAAATAGCATAACATGACAGAAAATCAAAGGTGAGGGGTTGAGCGTATTGTAAGATATTTAATGGTGGTTAAGAGAAAGTTATCTTGTCTTTCTCTCAATACAGGGAGAGAGGAAAGTGGGAGATGATGGAGTTAAAGTAAAGTGGTCCTAGAAATGAGAGAAAGAGAACATTTTAGAAAGGAATGTTTCATTTGAGGCTGAAGTGAGACGTGATGATACAATTTAGGATGAAGGATGGAGAAAAAGTTGTTTGGAGGTGTCCAGCAAGGGAAGCGGTGAAAGAACATGGGTGGGTACATGACGACGTGAGCAAAGATAACTTTCTACAAATGTCAGGCCACTCATCTCAAATAAATAAACATAGTTGTGACTTGCTTTACACAGGCTGCACAAAGTGAAATAAGGCATGATGGATCTTTGAATGATGCCAGATGGATTGTGCCCTTATGTGGAGGAAGAGTGGCCCAAGGAAGGAGAGTGGCCGGAAGGTTAGCCAAATGCAGGGGATGCGTCAAATATAGCTTGGGGTGTCTAATCAGCAAACAGTAACATCCAGTCAGGTTTCCATCATATCCACAATGAATATTAATGAGGAAATGAAACATATAACAGTCTTCATTTGCAGCATTTGCATAGTTCTGGGACATTTGGAAACTCAACTGGATTTCAGTATTTTGCGACTAAAAAGCAAATTTGCCCTAGTAGAAAGAAGCTGCCCAAAGCAAAATCCTATCTTTCCAGATAGCTGCCAATGTTCAGGGTGCCTTCCTTGATTAAGAGATCACATGATGTGATGACTGCAAAGATCAAAGTCCTTGAGCTGAAAGAGCTGTAGGAAATGAGAAGCAAGGGTGTAGGCCGGAAGGGTGCACAATTTGTGTAAGCAACATCTGCATGGGCACACTCTACTTCAGAATATGAGTGTGGTGGGGTCCCCTCTAATGGAACACAGGTGTTCAGTGATCCAATAGTAAGTTACCATCAACCTCCCAGAGGGATCAATAGGACAAGCAGCAACCCCACCGTTTCAGAAGTAGAGCATGTCAGCAGACCACAAGAGGAAATCTGCTGATGACACGCTCATGCTTGAAGTACACCTTAGAGTCATGTCAGGTCATTGGACACAGAAACCTGTCTATGGCATGTATGCAGAAGGTGAAGAAATCCATGTCAAGATGAATGGGGCTTAAATCGATATATGGCTGTTCTAGGTCTATTCTTTTTGTGAATGTCAAGAGGGTCGATAAGTGGAATGGCAGCAGGGGGTATTTAACAATCGGACAGTATTCACTGTTGTGTTCAACGAGTGTTCCGAGTCAGCATTTCTAAGAGATCTTCTGCAATCCTCTTTATGATCCCATTAGTTTAGTGTTTTATTCGAGCCGGTGGAGCCCATATGCTTTCATTTTTGGGGACTGGTACTTATCTTTCCACATCGGACATTTCCACAAGAGCAAGATATGCAAAGGGGAAAGAAGGAGAAAGAAAATGATGGAAAAATGTCATAAAGAGAGAAAGCAGGTACCTGCCAGAGTGAAATAAAGGAGCAGAGAGTGTCTGGGAGTCGATTAAAGAGGCATGAGGTGGTTCCAGACTATTCATCGCACCGACATGCACTAGTGCCAGCCCCGCACTTCTGAGGAGAGCGTCGGGCACAGCACTTATACATGTACAAATTAAGCACTGCATAAAGTGTGCATACTCGATGTTTCTTCCCTCACAGCTGAGAACGGCTGTATCCCCACACCTTTCGGGATAAAGGAACTGTTAGACTTTTTCATCCTTGGCATGGTCTCCCTTAACTTTTTGCCTCTGTTCCCCAGGTTGTTGATGTGTGCTGGACTCTGATTTTGCTGTTTTTGTTGCTCTGGGCACTTTACCGCTGCTAACCAGTGCTAAAGTGCAAGTGCTCCTTTACAAAATGTGTATGTAATTGGCTTATCCATGATTGGCATATTTGATTTACTAGTAAGTCCCTAGTAAAGTGCACTAGAGTTGCCAGGGCCTGTAAATCAAATGCTACTAGTGGCCCTGCAGCACTGGTTGTGCCATCCGCATAGCTAGCTCTGTAATCATGTCTCAGACCTGCCATTGCAGTGTCTGTGTGTGCAGGTTTAACTGTAAATTCGACTTGGCAAGTGTACCCACTTGCCAGGCCTAAACCTTCCATTTTCCTACATGTCAGACACCCCTAAGCTAGGCCTTAGGTAGCCCCAAGGGCAGGGTGGAGTGTATAGTTAAGGTAGGACATATAGTAATGTGTTTTATATGTCCTGACAGTGAAATATTGCTAAATTCGTTTTTCACTGTAGCAAGGCCTGTCCCTCTCATAGGTTAACATGGGGGCTACCTTTAAATCTGATTAAAGTGTAGATTCCCTTTGGGAGCGGATGGAAATGTGGAGTTTGGGGTCTCTGAGCTCACAATTTAAAAATACATCTTTTAGTAAAGTTGATTTTAAGATTGTGTGTTTGAAAATGCCACTTTAGAAAGTGAGCATTTTCTTGCTTATACCATTTCTGTGACTCTGCCTGTTTGTGGATTCCCTGTCTGGGTCAGTTTGACAGGTGGGCCAGTTGCACCTCACACTAGACAGTGACACAAAAGGAGCTGGGGTGTAGTCTGCATTTCCTGATCAGCCATCTGTGCTAGGAGGGAGGGGAGGAGTGGTCACTTACACCTGAAAGGGCTGTGCCTGTCCTCACACAATGCAGTCTCCGACCCCCTGTTGAGTGTCTGGGGCCTGGCCTGGGCAAGGCAGGATTTCACATTCCAAAGAGACTTTACTTTGAAGTAGGCCTACTTCAAAGGAGAAATTGGGTATAAAAAGGGCACCCAAAACCACAGACTTTAGAACACTTCTGGAAACAAGAGGAAACTCTGCCTGGAAAAGAACTGAAGTGCTGAGGACGAAGAGCTGATCTCCTTGTCCTTTGCTCTTCAGCTCTGTTCCAGGCCCTGCCTGTGACTGTGCTTTGTGGAGCTTTCCTGCAGTTGCTCATTCCGCCAGAGTAAGAATGCAAAGACTGGACTTTGTGTGCCTTCTGTCTTGTGAAGAAATCTCCAAGGGCTTGATTTAGAGCTTGCCTCCTGTTGTTTGAAGTCTCAGGGACAGCAAAGACTTATCTCTGCCAGCATCTGGAGTCTCTGGGGAGACTCCTGCTCTGACAAGTGGTGCCCTATTCAGTCCCTGGGCCCTTGAAAGGAAAGCTGGTGGAAATCCAAGGAAATCGACTTCGGACGACTTCGGACGAACAGCGCTGCTGAATCCGGTGACGCCGCCTGCAACCGGCTCCGTGATCTTCGCTGGAACGCGACGACCTTCGCAGGCCCGACGCCGCTGCAGCCTTGCTGAAGTCCGCGACTCCGTGGAAGTCGCTGCACCACGTCGTGACCGACGCTGCTCGAAGTGTGCGGATTCAACGTTTCGCACAGACACCGCAATACCCTACTTCGCGCATCAACTTGTCTTCACTCTTCACCAAAGGTACTGTACTTGGGGGTCTACGCGACTCCGTGTCCGGTGCCGCTGGTGTCGGCTTGTTGGGAACGACTCCGTCACGACTCCGTGGTAACACCTCATCGAATCATTTTGTGTTTCCAAGCGCTATTTTTGAGTTTAATCTTTTAAAATTCATGACTTGACTTGTGTATGTCGGATGTTTGTCGTTTTGGTCTTGTTTTGTTTAGATAAATATTTCCTATTGTTCTAAACTGGTGTTGTGTCATTTTTTTGTGTTTTCATTAAGTTACTGTGTGTGTTGGTATAAATACTTTACACCTAGCACTCTGAAGTTAAGCCTACTGCTCTTCCAAGCTACCAAGAGGGTAAGCAGGGGTTACCTGAGGGTGATTCTCTTTTACCTTGACTAGAGTGAGAGTCCTTACTTGAACAGGGGGTAACCTGACTGTCAACCAAAGACCCCACTTCTAACATTGGTGATCAGATGTTGGGACTTGTACTTGTATTTGTACTTGGCATACAGTGATTAAGTGTACACTACTATTTTGAGTGCAGACCACTACGTGACCACATACTACTTGTTTGGTGATCTTTTGATTTTTTTTCTTTGAGACTGTTTTTGTTCTACTTCCATTTTTTTCACTGATTCCTTGATTGACTTTCTTTGAAACTTCATTTGGGAACTTCTTTTTACTGCCTTTGGAACTTTACACTTGTTTTTGAATCTTCATCATGTCCCAAGCGGGAGATGCATCAGTTGGAGCTGACTTTGACCTTGAGAAATTGGAGAGTTATACCAAGGCTCAATTGAAGCAGTTCTGTAAAAGTTTTGACTGTCCCATTAAGAGCTCATCCAGGAAGGAGGAGCTACAAAAGGCACTGAGAGCCTGGGTGACAGCCAAGAGCACTGAAGGGGACACAGAGGATGAGGGAGATGAGGAGGGGGAGGAAGAGTGTTCTGTACACGATGGTATTGTGGGTGGGCCTGTAATGTACAGGGAGAAGGTCTCCAGGGCAGGTAGCAGTGTCTCATCTAAGGGTCTGACACCTGAGGAGTTACAGGACAGACAGGCAGAAAGGGAATACCAATGGGAGCAGAGAGGGCTAGCCCTTGAGGAGAGGAAGTTAGCGATGGCTCATGAGCTTAGCTTGAGAGAGATGGATCTTAGAAGCCAGTCCAGTAGAGGTGGTGGCAGCAACCCTACAGTGCAGCCTGAGAGGAGGGTGCACATTCCTAAAGACCTTGTGAAAGATTACAAGAGGGAGGATGACTTATACTTGTGGTTCAAGGGGTATGAGTCTGCTCTCCACATGAATCTGGTCCCTGAAGCTCATTGGGGGGCGGGTGTGTGGAAGCACTTTGAGGTAGAGGGGAGGGATACACTGACAGCCTTAGGGGATGCTCAGAATCTCACCTACTCTAACATGAAGGATGCCTTGCTTACAAGGTATGGCCTTACCCCTGAGCAGTACAAGGATAAGATTAGGTCCTACAACAAGAAGGAATCCCAAACATGGTTGGAATGTGTTGATTGTTCTTGCAGGTCACTGGATGGTTGGGTGAAGGGCATTAAGGTAACTACGTATGAGGGGCTTTACAATCTGATTGCTTGGGAGCACTTGTACAGTTTATGTTTTCCAGAGCTGCGCCAGCACCTGATTGATAGCAAGCTGACTGACCATAGGAAGCTTGCACAGGAAGCGGACCGCTGGGAGAGCACCAGAGTCCAAAAGAGGTATGGGGGAGACCAGGCCAAGGGTGGGCAGGGTCCCTCTCAGAAGAAAGGGGGGGGTACGGGTAAGCAGGGGGAGTTCTCTAAAGGGCCCCAAACTGATTCCCAGGGTAAGGATTCCCAAACCCCAGTGAAAGGAAGCCATGGTTCTCTAAAGGGAAGCCAGTGGCAGGTGTTCCCGCAGGTAAGTGCTATGCATGTGACCAGGTGGGTCATGTGAGGGGGGACCCCAAATGGCCCAAAAGTACACCGGCACCCACTGGTGCGCCATCCCAGGGTTTGGCCAGTGTAGCGCTTGGGGAGGAGTTGGTTTCAGGTGGGTGGGAACCAGCTGAGATTACCCTTGTTTCACTAGGGGACAGTGAGATGGTCCAGAGAACCTTAGTGCCTGAAAACACTAAGAAGTACAGGCTTTGGGTGACCATTAATGGACAGAGGGTGGAGGCTCTGAGAGACACAGGAGCAAGTGTGACTACAGTAAGGAGTCAGCTGGTGTCTGAAGAGCAGATAGATCCCCGTGTACTTCACCAAGTAGTTGCCGTGGACAACTCAGAGCACCTGTGCAGAGTGGAGCAGGATCCCTTTGAATGGGGGGGGGTCTCAGGTTCCTTGAAGGTAGCTGTGAGTCCAACCATGCCTGTTGATTGTTTGCTAGGCAATTGCCTGGAGGATTCCCCTTGGAAGGAGGTGGAACACAGGTCTCACTTGGAGATGTTGGGTCTGCCTGGGTGGGTATGCGTATCCACCCGGTCAATGGCAGCCATCAGGGTAATCAAGAGTCCCTGGAGAATGAAACAGTGGCCCAGGGGACCGCCAAGAAGAGGAAGGGCAGGGGGCGCGGGAAACCGGCCCCAGAAGTTCCCACGGTCTGGAAGGAGGTGGAGCCTGAGGGTGACGCCCTGGAGCCTACAAGGGAACAGGTGGCTGAACTGGGGGAGGTCCCTGAGCTGTCACAGTGGCAGCAGGAAGGATGGCCCACCAGGGAATCATTCTGTGCAGCACAGAAGACATGCCCTACTTTGGAGGGTTTGCGGCAGCAGGTTGCAGACCAGGTGGCTGGCAAGGAGCCAGGATCACACCTGATGTATTGGGAGGATGACCTCCTGTATAGCGAGCCTAAGGATCAGCCCGTGTGCTGGTGGTACCCCAGTGCTTCAGGTCCTTCCTGCTGGCGTTGGCTCATGATGTGCCTTTAGCTGGACATTTGGGGCAGGACAAGACCCTTGAGCGGCTTGTCACCCACTTTTACTGGTCCCTAATGCGCAGACACTCAGATGCACATTGCAGGTCTTGTCAGACTTGTCAGGCAAGTGGCAAGAGCGGGAGGAAATGTAAGGCTCCCCTCCAACCTTTGCCTCTTGTCAGTACTCCCTTTGAGAGGGTAGGTATTGACATTGTGGGGCCTCTGGACCCCAAGACAGCCTTGGGCAACAGGTTCATCCTGGTCTTGGTGGACCATGCAACACAGTACCCAGAAGCCATTCCTCTAAGATCAGTCACTTCCCCTGTGGTGGGTCGTGCACTGATGGGGAGTTTTACTCGCATGGGGTTCCCCAAAGAAGTGGTATCTAATAGGTGTACAAACTTCATATCTACGTATATGAATTATTTGTGGAAAGTATGTGGGGTAACCTACAAGTTCACCACACCTTACCACCCCCAAAGTAATGGTCTGGTTGAGAGATTCAACCGCACCTTAAAAGGCATGATCCTGGGCCTGTCAGAGCCCTTGAGGCGGAAGTGGGACATGCTCTTGCCATGCCTTTTGTTCGCCTACAGGGAGGTGCCTCAAAGGGACTTGGGTTTAAGCCCTTTGAGCTGATTTATGGCCACCCTGTAAGGGTACCTTTGAGTCTGGTTAAGGAAGCTTTGGAGAAAGCTCCTAGTAAACCCCCCCCAGGATGTATTCAGTTACATGCTGGCTTTGAGAAATCAGACTGCCCGTTTCAGGAGTCTCGCTCAGGAGAACCTGGAAGCAAGCCAGGAGGACATGAAATGCTGGTATGACCAGAATGCCACTCTGGTTGAGTTTCAACCTGGACGGAAAGTGAGGGTGATGGCACCAGTGGAGCCTAGGGCGCTCCAGGATAAGTGGACTGGGCCATTTGAGGTGGTGGAGCGCAAGAGTGAAGTCACCTACACTGGTGGACTTGCGGTCTCCAAAGAACCCTTTAAGGGTCCTGCATGTCAACCGTCTCAAACCTCACTTTGAGCGGACTGAACTGTCCATGCTCCTTGCGACAGATGATGGGGTAGAAGAGAAGAGTGAGCCTCTTCCTGACCTCCTGTCTGCAGGAGAAAAAGATGGGTCAGTGGAGGGAGTGATCCTCTCCCCATCCCTGACTGAGGAGCAGCAAGGTGACTGTTGCCACGTGTTGGGACAGTTTTCCTCACTGTTTTCCCTGATCCCAGGAGTCACACACTTGTGCACACATGATGTGGACACTGGGGACAGTACACCTATTGAACAGAAGGTTTACAGGGTGACTGACAGGGTCAGGGCATGCATTAAGGATGAGGTATCTAAAATGCTTACCGTAGGGGTTATTGAGCACTCCAGCAGTCCTTGGGCCAGCCCAGTGGTCATGGTCCCAAGGGCTGCTGCACCTGGTGCCACTCCAGAACTCAGGTTCTGTGTGGACTACCGAAGACTCAATGCAGTCAGCAAGACTGACGCACACCCCATTCCCCGAGCTGATGAGCTCATTAACCAGTTGGGAGCTGCTAAGTACCTCAGTACATTTGATTTAACATCTGGGTACTGGCAGATTGCCTTAACTGAGGGGGCCAAGGAGAGGTCAGCATTCTCTACACCAGATGGCCACTTTCAATTTAAAGTGATGCCATTTGGGATGAAGAATGCCCCTGCCACCTTTAAGAGGTTGGTCAACCAGGTGTTGGCCAGGCTGGATGAGTTCAGTGCCGCCTACCTGGATGACATTGCTGTGTTTAGTTCCACCTGGGAGGAACACCTGCAACACCTCTGGAGAGTGTTAGAGGCCCTGCAGAAGGCATGCCTCACTATTAAAGCGAGCAAGTGCCAAATAGGGCAGGGTTCTGTGGTGTACTTAGGACACCAGTTGGGGAGTGGCCAGGTGGCACCCCTACAGCCTAAGATTGACACAATTCTGGCTCGGGAGCCTCCCAAGACCCAGACTGAAGTGAGAGCCTTTTTAGGTCTCACAGGATACTACAGGAGGTTTGTTAAGGGATATGGTACCATTGTTACCCCCTTAACTGAGTTGAGTTCTAAGAAGCAACCCAGGAAAGTGATCTGGACAGAGGCTTGCCAGATCGCTTTTGATGCCCTGAAGGCTGCCATGTGCACAGCACCTGTGCTGAAGGCACCTGACTACTCCAAGGAGTTTGTTGTGCAAACAGACGCCTCAGAGCATGGTATTGGAGCAATACTCTCACAGCTTAATGAAGAGGGCCTAGATCAACCCGTAGCCTTCATTAGCAGGAGGTTACTACCCAGGGAACGTAGGTGGAGTGCCATAGATCGTGAAGCACTTGCTGTGGTCTTGGCCCTGAAGAGGCTAAGACCCTACTTGTTTGGGACTCACTTCCGAGTTCAGACCGACCACAGGCCCCTCAGATGGTTAATGCAGATGAGGGGTGAGAATCCAAAACTGTTGAGGTGGTCCATTTCCCTACAGGGGATGGACTTTAAGGTGGAACACCGTCCTGGTACAGAGCACGCCAGTGCTGATGGTCTGTCCAGGTTCTTCCGCCTTAGTGACGAGAACTCCCATGTGGTTGGGTAGTTGCTCCCCACTTTAAGCTGGGGGGGGACACATGTTAGACTTTTTCATCCTTGGCGTGGTCTCCCTTAACTTTTTGCCTCTGTTCCCCAGGTTGTTGATGTGTGCTGGACTCTGATTTTGCTGTTTTTGTTGCTCTGGGCACTTTACCGCTGCTAACCAGTGCTAAAGTGCAAGTGCTCCTTTACAAAATGTGTATGTAATTGGCTTATCCATGATTGGCATATTTGATTTACTAGTAAGTCCCTAGTAAAGTGCACTAGAGTTGCCAGGGCCTGTAAATCAAATGCTACTAGTGGCCCTACAGCACTGGTTGTGCCACCCACATAGGTAGCTCTGTATTCATGTCTCAGACCTGCCATTGCAGTGTCTGTGTGTGCAGTTTTAAATGTAAATTCGACTTGGCAAGTGTACCCACTTGCCAGGCCTAAACCTTCCCTTTTCTTACATGTCAGACACCCCTAAGGTAGGCCCTATGTAGCCCCAGGGGCAGGGTGCAGTGTATAGTTAAGGTAGGACATATAGTAATGTGTTTTATATGTCCTGACAGTGAAATATTGCTAAATTCGTTTTTCACTGTTGCAAGGCCTGTCCCTCTCATAGGTTAACATGGAGGCTACCTTTAAATCTGATTAAAGTGTAGATTCTATTTAGGAGTGGATGGACACGTGGAGCTTGGGGTCTCTGAGCTCACAATTTAAAAATACATCTTTTAGTAAAGTTGATTTTAAAATTGTGTGTTTGAAAATGCCACTTTTAGAAAGTGAGCATTTTCTTGCTTATACCATTTCTGTGTCTCTGCCTGTTTGTGGATTCCCTGTCTGGGTCAGTTTGACAGTTGGGCTGGTTGCACCTCACACTAGACAGTGACACAAAAGGAGCTGGGGTGTAGTCTGCATTTTCTGATGAGCCATCTGTGCTAGGAGGGAGGGGAGGAGTGGTCACTTACACCTGAAAGGGCTGTGCCTGTCCTCACACAATGCAGTCTCCGCCCCCCTGGTGAGTGGCTGGGGCATGGCCTGGGCAAGGCAGGATTTCACATTCCAAAGAGACTTTACCTTGAAGTATGCCTGCTTCAAAGGAGAAATTGGGTATAAGAAGGGCACCCAAAACCACAGACTTTAGAACACTTCTGGAAACAAGAGGAACGTCTGCCTGGAAAAGAGCTGAAGAGCTGAGGACGAAGAGCTGCCCTGCCTGTGACTGTGCTTTGTGAAGCTATCCTGCAGTTGCTGCATCTGCCAGAGTAAGAGGGCAAAGACTGGACTTTGTGTGCCTTCCATCTTGTGAAGAAATCTCCAAGGGCTTGATTTAGAGCTTGCCTCCTGTTGTTTGAAGTCTCAGGGACAGCAAAGACTTCTCTCTGCCAGCACCTGGAGTCTCTGGAGAGACTCCTGCTCTGTCAAGTGGTGCCCTATCCAGTCCCTAGGCCCTTGAAAGGAAAGCTAGTGGAAATGCAAGGAAATCGACTTCGGACGACTTCGGACCGACGCCGCCGCTGAATCCGGGGACGCCGCCTGCAACGAACTCCGTGATCGTTGCTGGAACGTGACGACCTTCGCAGGCCCAACGCCACTGCAGCCCCGCTGAAGTCCGTGACTCCGTGGAAGTCGCCGCACCACGTCGTGACCGACGCCGCTCAAAGTGCGCAGATTCAACCTTTCGCACAGACGCCGCAATCCCCGACTTCGCGCATCAACTTGTTTTCACTCTTCAACAAAGGTACTGTACTTCTGGGTCTACGTGACTCCGTATCCGGCGCCCCTGTGTCGGCTTGTTGGGAACGACTCCGTCACGACGCCGTGTTAATACCTCATCGAAGCATTTTGTGTTTCTAAGTGCTATTTTTGAGTTTAATCTTTAAAAATTTATAACTTGACTTGTGTATGTCGGAGTTTTGTCGTTTTGGTCTTGTTTTGTTTAGATAAATATTTCCTATTTTTCTAAACTGGTGTTGTGTCATTTTGTAGTGTTTTCATTAAGTTACTGTGTGTGTTGGTACAAATACTTTACACCTAGCACTCTGAATTTAAGCCTACTGCTCTGCCAAGCTACCAAGGGGGTAAGCAGGGGTTACCCGAGTGTGATTATTTTTTACCCTGACTAGAGTGAGAGTCCTAGTTTGAACGGGGGTAACCTGACTGTTAACCAAAAAACCCATGTCTAACAGGAACCTGACCTCCAGAATGCATGACAGTTCCATGATTGCAACAGTGAACAAGAATGATCCTGCCATTTCAGCAGACAGGTCACAAATAAATGAAAACTGGTCCTGGAAGAGCATTTGCAGTCGAATTAGCCACCTCTTCTAATCTTTGGACATTCCCGTCCTGGACATGATCAGAAATGTAATCCTGTAAGGGACGACGTTATTCAATCCCCAGCACGATAATGAGGGGGGAACACTCCAAAAGTGGTGGAGTATAGAGAAACAGGTTTTTCAAAGTGTTTACACCAGTAGAAATGAACATTTAAACATGCCAAAAAAAAACATACCCATGCAAGAAACTCAGAATTCCCAAAGACGTCCAGAACCTGGGACTTGCTGTGAACATGAGAGAAATTTGAAAATGTACCCAAAACGTAGGAACGAGTCTAGATGATGGAACTCCTTACTTTATTGGTGAATGACTCTTAATTTGAACAAAAGCAGCCTGGCACCATCATATTACACATTGACAACACATGGAGCACTCCTCAGCAGGAGCACATTGGCACCAAGCACACTCATGTTATGGTACTAATTATGAATGGACAGTATTTTGATACAATAATTATAGCGTGGAACAAATCGGATATCGATGTTTTCGGATTTTATCCGATTGAATAATGTTCCCATATTCTGAGTTTGGGGGGAATTGCATGCAGATTCTGGTTCTTACCACAACGACAATCTGCATGTCCTGGTGAAACTGAGCCTTTTCCCCGTCATAAAGTCCAGCAGCTTTTACCTATTGAAATGTATTGAATGACACGATAATGGACTGGTAATTACCGGGTGCAATAAATATCGCACCACTTGTCACTGTAATTCATGCACAAACAAGTATTTTTATATGGATGACAGTTTAATGAGCCACAAGTAAAGAGGGCCTGTGTGTTTTACTAGACTAGCCAAGAATTGTAGGGCAATATTAAAACAATATTACCCAAGGTGGAGGGCATTTTCAGGTCGTTATTGACCAGGATGAAGTCAGGGGAGTAAAAGTGGAACGAGTCCTTAGTCAAATTAGAGATGAAATTCCCAAAATTATTTGTTAGATGGTAAGTTTTTCATATGACTATTTCAGTGAAATATTACAAGAGCACATCTGATAGATTTTTTGGGTGATAAAGGTCCAGCTATTTTTGTACCTTTGAATGCATACAAGTAAATCTCTGGATGTGAGTGCACAAAAAGGAGCACATAGAAACGGTGAGAGCAGATTTTAGTCACAATGGAAAACATTTTTGACGGTATCATACTAATTTTAGGAACTAAGGGGAGTATTGAGCTGGCTTTAACCTGTAAAAACTGCCGAAACTCTGCTGGGATTTGATGATCCATGGGTGATAGAAAGCATTTTTCTTTCATGATCCTCTTATTGGAATTGTAGAAGGTGATCCAGAAGCTAAAATGAGGGCACGTTTTGTTTGAATTCACACATATCTTTGTCATCCATGTGAGATAAATGTCTGACATGCTGACTGAATATGTACTTAGAACAGCAGCAGTTTGTATGTAAATTCCACATTGTTCTACTACAACTTCACCACAGAATTCTAATGAATGGTAGTGCTAACAGTGAATATTGATGATGCACTGAATCACTTCTGAAACTCATGTTGTTGAAATAGGGCCAGTGGCATGGGCAGTGCAGGGGCCCCCAGGGGCCCCACGACACCCGTTCCTGCCATCCTGTTCCTGGCGGTAAAAACCGCCAGAAACAGGCTGGCGGGAAGGGGGTCGGAATCCCCATGGCGGCGCTGCTTGCAGCGCCGCCATGGAGGTTCAGCCCAGCCAGGGGAAATCCGGCGGGAAACCGCCGGTCCCCTTTTCTGACCGCAGCTTTACCGCCGCGGTCAGAATGGGCAGGAAAGCACCGCCAGCCTGTTGGCGGTGCTTTCCGTCGTTCACGGCCCTGGCGGATTTTACCGCCAGTGTCGGAATGACCCCCTAAATGTTTACCTGTGCTTACCCTCTGGTAGCTTGACTAAACTAAAGAGGCAATGTGTAAAGTATTTGTGCACAGACACAGTAACACAGTTAAAACACCACTAAAGTACTCCACACCAATTTAGAAAAATAGCCAATATTTAACAGGACCAAAACAACAAAAGTCCAATATACACAAGCCAAAGTATGAATTTTTAAGAATTAATTAAAAATGCAGTTTTTAGAAGACAGTAGTTCCAACCGGGGCTGTCTGGTCGCTCTATACTGGACCAAATCCAAAAGTTCAGTCCAACTGCGATGAAGCACAGACTGGGTACAGGAGTTACGCAGACCTGCTGATAGCACCTTAGTTGCGTCAATGCATGGGGACCATGCATTGATTCAAAAGAGGGGATGTGACGGTTTTGCAGGTGATCCGTCATTTCCCTATCGGACAGTGTCGTTGATGTTTCAATGTCCAGAAGCAATGAGTACCCTTTTTGATGTGTTGATGCTGCATCAGACAAGTCGGGCTGCGTTAAAAGTCAGGGTAATTGGGTCACGCAGTTGGTGATCGGTGTTTACAGCTTCGGTACAGGCAGTGGTGAGGCGTCATTTCAGCAGCGGGATATGCCGGTTCAATGCATCAGTTCCAATAAATGCACAGGGATAGATTCATCGGTTTCTTCAGCTACAGCAGAACAATCACCTTCAAGGACCCAGGACTGAATTTGGCACCACTTGGTAGAGCAGGACTCACAGCAGAGTAGCCCAGGTGCTGGTAGCAAGAGGCAAATTAAGTCTTTGATGTCCCTGAGACGTCAGAAACATGAGGCAAGCACAGTCAGGCCCTTGGAGAAACTTAAGGTTGCAGGATGTAGAGAGTTAAGTACAGTCCCCTCACTCGCAAGCAAAAACCAGCAGGCAGCAGGCCAACACACCAATACAAACAGCAAAGTGGCAGTCCCTCCTGGAAGCAAGGCAGTCCTGCTTGCTGGCAGAATGTCCTCAGTACAGAAGTGTTCTGAGCACACGGTGTCAGAAGTCCAGTGCTTATACCCAAAAAGGCCTTTGATGTAGAGGTGACTTTAAAGGAAATCTCTGAAGTGCACAAGGATCCCTTTCAACCCAGCCCTGGCTCCAGACTAACAGTAGGGGGTAAATCAGCCCTTTGTGTGAGGGCAGGACACAACCAATTTATAAGTAAGTGTGAACTATCTCTACCTCTCCCTGCCCAGGAAGGCTGTTGGTATGCAGATGAATGCAGATGTGTCCCCTGTCACACCCTGCCCTTCCTGTTTTGTGGCTGTCTAAAGAGAATGCACAAGTGTACCTGTCACCTAAACCCAGGTGTGTAATCATAGGTAGGCTAAGGCACAGAATGGTGAAAGTAAGAAAAAGCCACATTTCTAAAAGTGGCATTTTCAGACCTGAAACTTAAAAAACAACTTTACCAAAAGATGTGTTTTTGAATGGAATTGTGAGTCCAGAGACACCAAGCTCCATATTTCTATCTTTTCCCAATTGGAAATTACACTTAAAAGATGTTTATGTTTACCCCAATGTTAGCCTATGGGAGAGATAGTCCCTGCAAAAGTGAAAAACGAATTTAAGAGTTTTTTACTATCTGGACATGTTAAACTTAAAAGTACATGTCCAACTTTTTAAATACACTGCACCCTGCCCTCGGGGCTAACTACTGCCTACATTAGAGGTGACGTACATGTAATAAAAAGAAAGGTTTGGGCCTGGCAAGTGGGTACACCTCCCAGGTTGAAATAGCAGTTTAAACTGCACAAACAGGCTATGCAGTAGCAGGGCTGATACATGTTTGGAAGGATACTTTAGGGGGTGGCACAATTTGTGCTGCAGGCCCACTAGTAGTATTTGACTTACAGGCCCTGGGCACACATAATGCACATTACTAGGGACTTACCAGTAAATCAGATATGCCAATCAAGAAGAGACCCAAAGTATCACATTTTAGACACAGAGTACATGCACTTTAGCATTGGTCAGCAGTGAGAAAGTGCACAGAGTCCTACATCCAGCAAAAACGGAGCTCAACACACAGTCAAAACAGGAGGTCACAGAGCAAATAGTCAGGGAAAACCACGCCAAAAGTTGCCAGGTCTAGCACTGAGTTAAATCTAAAGATATTATAAAGCATATTTAAAACTATATATTGTATATAAAACACGTTGCCCTACATAGAAATTAATTCATTCAACATTAATAAAAACATATTTTAAAATACGTAATATTGTGAATCAGTCAGAAATAGGAAACTCCTATCTTAAAACAGTGAAAATGGGCGTGGACTACACAGTTGTCACAGGCTCAAGACAATTCAAATATGTAATGCAAACAAAGGGAATAGAATATTTTCGGGGACTTATTTATTCCTCGAACATGGATCAGCAGACATAAGAAACATTTTCAAGTGCATTTTCAGCCTTCTATATATGGAATAATATGATTCTGAACCCTTCATTTCCAGCAGCATGTCTCTCAGTGCAGACACATTCTATGAGCTAGGTGAACTGTCTAGTTCTTTATTCGAACTCACTGCTGTTCACGGAAGCTGGTTTAGGAATAACCAGCAGCAATATATGGGTTGAGACTCTAAAGAGGCTTGTCTCAAGTACTAGCTATGAATCTTCTAGGTAGATATCGCCAATCAAAACGCAACACTTTTGGTAGAATATAGGTGTCTTTTAAACTGTACGTGAAAAAATACATATGCCATCCAATTTCACAGGTTTTTTCACCAGGTGGCATATGTGACCCATGTATGCTTCATTGCCCCACCCCCGCCAGTCTGCACTCTATAAATACCCCAGCACCACTGCATGCAGCCATGCATACTTTGACACTTCGTCCTAGGCAATGTTACATTAATGCAAGAAGATGAGAAGGCAAATTAGTCATTGAAATACCCACACAGTTAGATCAAACTTTACTGTACTGGTCTCACTGCGTAAGAATACGTCAAGATGAAAAAAATGATTTCAAGAAACACCTTAAATTTGTCTAGCTAACCCTTAAGGCTTTCTCGTGAGTGCATCTGAAGCTGATAAAAACAAAGACCCGTTCTTACTCTTTCATGGTTCGTTTCTCTGTAATGGGTTTCGCGAGGCAAGGCTATAATATTGTTTTAGTTGAAGCATAGCAGTGCCTGCAGGTCTCCAAATAAAGTGAAATGTCAATGTTAATTTGAGCGGGTGGGTGCCGGTGGGGGCCGACGGCACGGATTTTTTGTGGTCCAACACTTATATTTCGGCTTCAGACATTAACCAAGATCAAGGGAGGCAAAAACAGAGAAAGGGGGGAAGTGGTAGGAAGAGAAAGACGAGAAAATCGCCACGAAGGGACAAACTAGGTTCTTGTCAACAATTTAAATTACTAGATCATATTTTGAGTGAACCCTGAAATTGTTATGTAATTCCATCAATTGCTTTCCAGCCTGGGCCCTCACTGAGTCTCCAGTCTTGATTTAAATATCTCGTTTGAAAACGGCCCATTTTTACGTTTTTGGGGATTATCCAAGAATTGTAGGGCAATGGTGTACTTTAAAATACGCATGCGATCGAGGTCCAACAGATTTTCCCCAGTTGGTATACGTGACAAATGTCTCCTCAGCTGCCCTCACTAAATTTGTTCCATAAGCACTACACCGCCATTAAAACCAGGCATTCAAACTTCGTCGTAAGCGGTGCTGTGTTAACACACAAAGCTGCCCTTGGTGATACAGTACTTAGTTAAACAGACAGTGATTTCTTAGTTATATTTCTGTGACACACTCGAGCCAGATGTTTCTGCTTAGTAGGCCGGACCCATTCAGCAGGCCCGACAAAGTAATGAAGGCCCATGTTGTTTTACGTTCTCTCTTCCTTAAATTTCCACCCTCCTGTGGCAATCAATGGGCAAACACAAATGTCTTTCTGTAGCAGAAACTTCATTTTAGGTCTTCCCAAGAGTTATCACGTGTGGGAATGGCTCGCTTGATATGAGGTTCTATAAATCTTCATTGCTGAATTTGTTTGTTTATTGTTTTTTAGCAAATTCATCGCTGACCGTGAGAGCCGAAGAAGTCTGACCAACAGTCACCTAGAAAAAAGGAAATGCGATGAATATGTAAGTATAACTTAAAATGATTTATTAAACTCAGCTCTTTCAGTTCTGAAACTCACATTCAGGGACTCAGGAATCATACAGCCAAATGTAGTGCATTCTGTGTCAATCATTGCTATTTCATAATTTTAAGACATCATGAGCACCGCCCTTGCAAATGTATCTTTTAAGTACAGTTTAACACCTGACTATTGCAATCACCAACTTTAAGGTGGCCAGTTAACCTTTGCAAAGGGTCTGCTACTGTGGCACCAGGTGTTGGGCATTTTATAAGTAACCGTTGACCTATTTAAACTACACACACATTTTTGTTGAAATCTAAAAATTAGGCAGCAGCTGATTGAATATATGATGTAATTCCAGTAGCGCTGCCTACAATGCAAACCATGCAGATGGATTAGTTTTGTTGTGTGATTAAAGTACTTTAATTTACAAAACGACAAGCACTGAGCTGAACCTTAAATTATTTAATATCTCTTGGTTGATTGTAGAGTTCTGAGCTCTTGTCCCTTACACTACCTGCCTAAGAAAGCTTGGATGCTTGATCTCACTGCTCAGGTGTAGAAGGGATTGTAGTTGGCCAAGAGCCGCAGGAGGATAGACCCCGGGATACCATTGGTAAACCACCTCAACCACCATGGCTGCGCCCCCTAGCCACTGCTTGCCCCGTGCCCCATGGACAGGGCAGACACCACCGGTCTTCGGTCGGACTGGCCAAGTAACAGAGGGCACGGGTCAGTAGTCTGCTGTGTGATATAGAGCATGCAGGACTCATCCCTAGGTGAAAGTTGTGTTCAAATAATTCAAATTATTATTAGTAGTAGCAGTAGTTGTTGTAGTAGTATTGTTGTTTTGTTATTTTTAATAATACTACTGATAAATTAAATGAAAACTCACGGTATGTTGTGTTATCTTATGGTAGAATTATATTCTTTGGATACATGTTCATCTAAGAGCAAGCATTATTCATATCCTTTTTATGTGATTTTAAGGCTCTGAGCTTAATAGAGAATAAGTACTATACTCCGTATCGAAGACCTTGACTACTAAGTAGATATATTTTTTCAGGCAGTTCATTACATTGGAAGGCCCCCCCCCGCCCCCCCCCCCCCCCCCCCCCCCCCCATAGGAACCATACAAGAAACTGCTTCCTTTGACGGAAAAACAATTTCATCCCCTAAAACCTTTTCTTTATTTACTTAACCTTATAATTTAAGCAAAGGAAGGAGCACTGACCCAGATTTCAATGGAACCTTATCCGATCGGGTGCTTCATTCAGCAAAGCATAATCTCTCCCTGGCGGAAGAATGGGGCGCATTGCCGTCTGAACCGGGCCCCCGGGGGTCGCATTGTCGAGGTCTCTGCTTTGAGGGCATAAGCTGTCTCTGGCTGCCGACTTCCCCTCCCCTCTCGATACCCCAGCGAGAGACAGGATCTTCCGGTGAGCTCCAGTGATTTCTGCACGGAGCTCCCCACCGTGGAACCCCCCCCCTCAGAGGTCTGAAGGCTCTTTGCTCTGTGCAACCCCTCAAAAAGGAGACAAAAGAAAGCGTGTTATGGCTTAACACGACTCAGGCTGGGGGTACAGCGCGTAGTGCTCCAGAACTCTGGAAGGAATGTGGCTTTGAAGTCGCCCTGCCCCCAGGAAAGGGTGGAATCAGGTCATGCCCTTTTAGGTGACTGAATTATACATTTGTCCCCTTGGATAGCATAGCACTGACAAGGAAACCTCCAGGCGCTTAGAGAGTTCAGCCAGAAGGATATTTACATTTCCACAAATATTTTACTTTGCAAAGAGGCTGCTCACGGTGGTAGGAAGCTTCCTTAACAAGGAAGAGGTGATACTTATTTATCTTCCTGCATTGTGCGGGGTGGAGGGTTCTGAGAGATGCGGGCATTGGGTAGTGCTAGGCAGGGTGGCGCCAGCCATTACCAAGTGACTTTTCCTAGTTTGGACACGAGTTTTTCACCAGTCACAGTATGCTAAGACGAGGTTCTGAACCTACATTAATTATGATAACTCCAGATATGTTACACTTCATTCCTAAGGGGCACTAGCCTGTAAAAGTCGCAGATCTCCTGATAGGTTATTACATCTGTAAGACATGTAGGTCTGGGGCAAAGGGGAAGGTAACTCACTGTGCTAAAGCCTTATGCTGCAGGTCGCAGATTTGAATACCAGTGGCCAGCTTCGGCGGGTGCATTTTCAGAGTCCAAGGCAAAATAATATTTTGCCATTTGAGCGATCCCTTTCGTCTAGCAAGGACAGCTTTCTTCATACCATTTGGTTCAGTTTGGAGACCCCATGTGGCCAGCTTTGGTAGTTCCGTAATTCAGCTGTGTTCCCCTGGCCTTATTGTTTCACCTGCCCTGCTGGGGTACTGACTAAGGGGGTTATTACAACTTTGGAGGTGGTGTTAATCCGTCCCAAAAGTGACGGTAAAGTGACGGATATACCACCAGCCGTATTACGAGTCCATTATATCCTATGGAACTCGTAATACGGCTGGTGGTATATCCGTCACTTTACCGTCACTTTTGGGACGGATTAACACCTCCTCCAAAGTTGTAATAACCCCCTAAGACTTTTATGCATGCAGTGGTGATAAAAGTGGTACCATTAAATCTGGCAATAATTATGCAGCTGTGTACAGTTTGATTGCACAACAGCAGTGTGGCAGCAATCATTTCACAACCATAAAGGTATTACTGTTATAATATGTCAGGTCAGCCTTTCTCTCATTTGAATCCCTGATTTATGAAGCAAATCTCTCAGCTCTATAAAAGCTGTTTCACTTTTATAATACACAGGAGTTTGCAGTCCTTGTATAAAGGCCCATTCCAATGTACAAAATGCAGTCACAAATGTGAGGCCTCCTGTCACCTGCAGTAGAGAAAATACATAGCTGCTTAACAGTAAAAAGGTATTTTGTTGACTTCTGATGTCACAATTCCTGCTGCTAGAGCAAGCAACCAGGGTGAAAGCCAGGTCACAGCCGTGGCAGAAGCAGGTTTTGGTATTGGATGTTGCAAAAGGCTCAGTGATGGGTACAATTATGAACTATTTTACTCCTATGAGAAATTATGTGTGTGTGTGTGTGCATATGTGATAAGTTAACAAGAAAAAACAAATGTTTAAGTGACTCTATAATTGTTGAAATAAGGTAAAAACAATTTTTTAGAAAAACTAAACAACTCTGAAATTCACCAGTAATAGTTTACTGAGCTAACTAGAACTTGCTGCCCTTTAAAATTGCAGGATCTGTGCTGCGCATCCTTGGCTGAGGACAGTGAGGAACTCCAGTCTAGAGCTGCACATGCTGATTCAAGTCTCCCTTTCAGTGCTCTGTTGTTAACCCTGATCAGTGCCCCTCGTATTATATTTTATTGCAGACCATTAAGTCTGACAGCTTGAACACTGGTGGATTTTGCTTTTGAAATGCAAATAGTTAATTTGCAACATGAGTCACTGGGTGTCTGTATCAGGACTTGGGTGGCTTTGTTAGCAATTGGAATGATAGGTTATTACAGGAAAGACAGAATCTGCATCTTTCTACTCAATCTGAGCCGCATCATTTATTTATCTGGTGTACTTTAAACTGGTTCTAATATATATTTACAAGCATTACTATGTGCTTTTTGTTGTGTTTAATTTAGCAGTACTCGTTCTGCTTTCATTCTTCATGTCTGAAATGATCCTGAAAGGTCAAGACATCATGGATCTAAACGGTGTACGGGAAGGGTGATGGTGTGACCATGTATTATAAATCACAAAATAACCCCTGCTGTATTAAATATATTGCCATCGCCTCAGAGTTACATGACCTTCAGCCTCATTGCTTTATATGGTCACAGAACTCCTCAGTGAAATACAGTATCCTCAGAATGTATAGCACAGTGTACTTTATCCTATTTATAAGTCCGGCCCTCACCCCACAAGACACAACCCATATTAGCACCTACAGTGCACTTTTAGAGTGCAAAGAATATAGCACAAAATGAATGCTTCTATATGAAATATATAAGTAGATAACATATATGTGCTTCGCGTAGATGATTTACTATTTAAACAAGTAATAACTTTAGTTTACGCTCCTCTTCTACTTTTGAGAACCGAGAGATGCCGGGGCTTCCCTCACAAGCACTCAACTTTTGGAATTCTTTTTTTGTTTTTCAAGAAATTTTTTCTACCCTTTATGCCATGTATTCTTGCACTTCTGTGTTTTTTATTCTTTTATGCCCCTCTCTTATCCCGTAGATCAAAGAGAGACAAATAATTTAAGAAGAGCATCCCCACATCGGCTTTCCAATCGAAGTTTCCTCCTATGCAGCACAAAACCCTGAAAAGCAAAAACTTTGATTTACTTTATTTTTACGTGTTTGTGCTTTTCACTATTTGATTTTAAATATTTTAGTAGCAGGTACAATGAACTGCAGGTTAATATGACGCAAATTCCCTGTCCCTTCTGCTCTGGGCGTAACAGTTCCTGAACCCACTTTCTTTTCAGCTTCTAAGTTAGCTTCCGAGATTTGTGATGTTGTGTACAGCATCGTTTGAGGATTCAGGTCTTTTGATGGTTCTCCTATTCATTGGGGATGCAGGATCAATCCTAAATCGTAACGTAAATCTCACTGGGAGACAACGGGGGTCTTTCTGTTCTACGGCTGTCGTAGGATGAGCAACGCTTTGCCAGCAACAAGAATCGCAACTTGTCAATTGGACAGCGACTAGTCCGAAATTGAAAACCAGTTAATGCAGAATAAGGTGCGGCTAAGCTCTGAATAAGCTGCAGTTTATTTGGGACACTCTGCAGACTAGTCCACAATTGGCCGGCAGTGTGTGTACAAAATTAAATAAATGTTAGTTTAGTAGTGAGCTGCAACACGCGCTTCAGCGAATCAAAAATAATGAAGCAACAACGTCGACATTGAGCAAGCCCGGACTGGATCTATTGGGTAGCAGATGGTTTCCTGGTGGGCTGTCATAGTGGAGACTAGTTTCACTGCTAGTGGGGGCTGCCTGGAGCACTATGGCACTTAAAGAATATACAGTGTAAATCAAATGGTTTTAAAGCTGCTTCAAACCATTTGTTTATGCAATTGGATGGTGCCTGCCTCCCGCATGGCCGCCCCGAGCAGACCTTCAGGGTTTGGGGAGGGGAGATTGAAAAAGCTGCCCTCAGTTTGCTCACAAGAGTCCAGTGCATGTGTAATGAAAACTCTTCAAAGCTCAAACTTTCTAATGTGGGGTTTCAAACACATTACAGTTTTTTACAATAAATTATACCATAGCATTGACAGGCAATTGTTAGAAGTGGCATATTCTAATCATGAACCTAGAAACATTCATTACCACACCACCACTGCCCTGATGATGCCATTTGGGACTCAATAGGAAAGTTGTTTTTTATCCCCATACACGTGCCCTAAGAAGTTTCTATACCTGGAGTAACATTATAGTATTTTGTTTTAATGCAGCGTACACCCCAAACTGATCTATTGCAAGGTGCATTTATGTGATGAAGGGAAAGGCAGGGTGAAAAAAGTAATTGCTAGGATCACTCAGTGTGGTCAAGTGGAAGCCAGAACTGATGCAAGGTTCTTTGTGCAATTTAGCCACTACATAGTTATCTCACTCTCTTTCTCATTTTAGATCAAAGCTTAATGCTTTGTGTTTAGTTATTTGAGGAGCTAAATCGGAACTGTGTCAAATACTAACAGTCATGTACTGTTCATAAAGATTGGTTGTGTTAGTGTTTGGGGAGGGTGATGTTTTAATGAGGAAGCTAAAATGAAAACCAGAGCAACAACCCTGCATTGAGACAATTTTTTCACATTGCTAAAATTCTTTGGTTATTGTCATCCATTCTTGAATTATTTCATCCGCCCAACCCTCACCATCCACCTATTCAGTTGTTGAGCTATGAATCCCTGCCCCTAATCCCCATTAATCCATCCTTCAATCCAGTCATCCAACCATCCATCTAATGATTAGACAAGGTTTGATAATAAAAAATGTGTTGTAAAACCTACTGTGTTTCCAATCACTTTCAAAAATTTTCTTTGTCAGAAAAGCACCACAAGCCCTACATGCAGTGGTCCAACTTTCTCATTGCACTCGCTTGCTACATGCAGTACGGGGAGCCTAGTCTGATAAAATGTTCCCAGGCTGCTTCTAGTTCCCAGCCCGCCTTGACAGTGTGCATGCTTCAAGTCCAAAAGCAGACAGCAGCCTCTCCAAAAATAATTTGGCATATAGGCTACACTAGAATTGTGTCAAGGCCATGATTCAGGTGCATACAGTTTAGAATTGAACGGCAGATAGCGTAAAGCAAGGCAGCCGCTTGCTCAAGCTCTTCTGAATGTAGACTAAAAGGTGCAGATTGTCCAGAAAAGACGCATACAGTCTACAATTTAAAACAATAAGTCTCGAATCAAGCAAAAACCAGCACATAATCAGTGCCTAGTCTGGAATTCAATAGCAGCTAGTCCGGAAGTAAGCAGCAGCTGTTGTTAATTCAAGCAGGATCAAAGTTCAGAACTGACCAACACCTAGTCCAAGATGAATCATCAGCTTTTCCAAAATCAAGCAGTGGGAACTCCAGAATATACCATGGCTAAGACTGAAACTGAATAGCAGCTGGTTCAAACTGGACTGCACGTATCCATGATTGAGATGTTGTTAGTCAAGCCATGAGTAACAAGAAGTCCAGAAACAGTCATCAGTGAGTCGAAAACTGAACAACAGCTGGCCCTAAATTGAAAAGCAGCCAATCAGAATCAAACAGCAGCTGATGAAAACTCGAGCTGTGGCTCGCCCAAAATCAAGCAGCAGTTAGTCCAAAACCACACAACTACAAGTCTAGAATTGAGCTCAAGAGAAGTCAGAATTTAGAGGCAATTACCTTGGAATCAACCATCAGATTGTGCAGGATCGAGCAGGAGTGTGTCTGTTATTCAGTAGTAGTCATTCCAGAATAGAGCAGAAACATGTATAAAACTGAGCAGCAGCATATTGGAAATGAAGTGGCTGCTATTCTGAAGCCAACCAGTAGCTGGTCAGTAATACAGAGTAACAACTAATCTGAAAAAGAAGAGCAGCTAGTCCAAAATCACGTAACAGCAACTTCAAAATTAAGCAACAGCACGCCACAGTCAGCTAGTCCAAAGTAAAGCACAAGCTATTGCACAATATGAATTTTCCAAGTAATCATGATGGAAAGTCCTAATTTTATTAAAGACACGGAGGCAAATGTTATGCTTCACTTTCCTGACTTATGTCTCACTCAATCTTGTAAAAAAGACAATGTATTAAAGGAGTAAACAAAAATATTTGACAAACACGAAATGTTCCCATGGTGCATGGGAAGAGAACTACAGAATGACTTAACAATGTTCCAAACACAATAATAAAATAAAGGCATAGTCTTAGTCCTTCCTCTTTCTTGAAGTGAATATAGTCCATTTAAAGTTGTAAAAAGAGAGGAAAGGAGACAAAGTACATAAACACTCCAATCCTGAAGAAGAAAAGTATCCAGTGATTGATTTCCAAGATATCACTGTCCCGACTGAGGAACTGTAGATTGTGTAAAAGAAAAAATAGAGAAAAAAGAATCATTACAGATGGTAATTTAAATAAAGGAGGGTTTGTAGAAGTTTTCATGCAATATATGAATCACGAATTACTTATGAAGTATTATGTTAATTATAAAATGAAGAGAGACTTTTAAAAATAATCAGTGGGATAATTGTTGCACCTGTCTTAAATAAATTTGGACTTTCCATCATGATTACTTGGACAATCCACATTTTATGTCAAGACCGGAGGCTTCAAATTATGATTTTTCAAAGAAAATCAATTACAGGTAAATAAACATGAGTAATAGGCTTATGGTAAAATGCTTTGAAAATTGAAGATGAAGACCAATCAGCCACATTCAAAACGTTCACTAATATAGCACCAACAAAAAAACCTTTTGATGCCATCCACCTCTAGAAGAATGGGCACCAAAATAGGAAATGTCAATGCCAGTTTGGGTCATTATCCATTTGACCCATTCAGCTAAAATGGCAGATTAAACTGGAGCATGAGGTTTAAAGAAGAGATTAATAGAGATACAGAAGAATATCTTAATGTGCCTGTTCGATCCTCATATTCCTTCAGACAACATACTACGCAGAGCTGTGGATGAAACAGAAAGGAAGGATACTATACTGAAGTTGAAAAAGCTGTAGTTCCCCTTGAGCAGGAGAAGAGACTCCAGAACAAGTATATTGTGTCGCTGATAGGTCCAAACCTCTTGTATCTGAAATTCTTTTCAAGATATTAAGCATTACAACTTGGTAAGTTTAGCAGAATGTTTTTTTGAGCAACAAGGAATCACTGTCCAGCCATTTCAAGAAATATTGTAAAATAATATTTACATGCTGAAGAAAATAATATTTAGGCAAAGGTAGAATACTCACGCTAATCCCACAGAGTAATCTGCAATTGATAGGATGCTCTATGACAGGTTTATTGTTGTTATAGTTATGTTGCATTGATATGACTGATCTATTGGTACTTATAGTTCTATAGTATTTACCTGAACTGTCTGATGAATACAGGAAATTGGCTGTTGTGGCAGTATCAGAAGAAAAAGGATTGGCGTTGATTTCATACACCAGTGAGACCAAGCTGATTTATAAACTTTAATTCTTCCTGGGGCCCATGCAGAATGATGAGTTTAACAGAGTGTTGCAAAAGTACCGAAGATAATAAGATTGTGATGTTGGTATAGATGGTTGGGAGGAGATGAGGAATATCTACGGACATCTGAGAAGGTCCAGGAATAAAATGGGGTTATGATTACTATAGATATTTTTTCTCTTCTGACTTTCATCAGACTCTAAGTATGATGAAAAAAGGTGGAAAGGCACAAAGAAGTCCTCTGGTCCAGAGTTAGGGAAAAGGATTGTCACTTTTGCTAACGAATTTGATCTCCAGCTGAAGAAACAAGGGCTGAGGGTGGAGGGAGAGGTAGTTTTGGAGTGCAGTTTTGGGCCTCAGGGCGCATGGGGTGGGGTCAGGGTGCTTTGATTTTTAGAGGTGGGGGAAGGCTTTAGGTCTCAGGGCAGGGAGGGTCTGGGTCCAGTTTTAAGAGGGGTTAAGGTTTTCGGGGTGGGGAAATGGTTTAGGGCTTAAAGTGGATAGGGGGTGGCTGGGTTATTTTACTTTTTGTTTGGGGGAAGGTTTTAGGACTCAGGGCGGGTGCAGGGTTCAGGATAGTTTTTTTTTTCCTAGGGCATTTTGGGGGTAGAGGGTGCTGTTCTTTTTGTTTGCAGGTGGGAAGGGTTTAGGCTTAGGACAGGAAGGGGCTTAGGCCTTGGTTTGGGAGAGGTTTTTAGGGAGGTAGGTTTAAGCCTCTGGGCGGGGGGGGGGGTCAGGGTAGATATTTAACTTAAGGGGGAGGGTTGTATGGCTGAACTACACATGTGATTAGCACATATACCTTTACTAGGCATGCTTTTATAGCGAAATTCATTGTAAAGACATGCGTGGTAAAGGCATGCGTGGTAAAGACGTGTTTGTGGTTCTAACTGTGTTGTTCAGCCATGTGTGGTTCTAGCATGCGTGGTTTAGTCATACACCCTATTTATGTGTTAGACTGTAATGAAATTCTCTGCACGAGAATGAACTGAGCATCTTATATGATTCTTTGTAAATACCTGAACAGCAAAGAAGCCTGCAAGAAACTCTAAGTAGATAAAATGCAGAACTGACTTTCTTGTGGACCATGCTCTACCAGTCAAGTCTCTCCGCATCAAGCCCCCCAACCAGATGTGCTTACATCTGACTCTAAAAGAAGGTCTGGACAGAATGAAAAATTGTTTTCATATTCCCTGCTTTTTGATGTTCTAACTATCAGAAGGCTTCTTCGTTGGTCTCAAGATCTAGCGGAATTAGTTCTGAATAACAGGCCTTTGTTCAAGTGTCACATTTTTTGTCTTTGCCTAGACTTTTATTGGAGAGGTCATGGGAAAACAGCTTAGATTGATGATGAGACAAGACCTACAATTCTGACTAGCTGAGGAAGGGAGATTTGAGAGAGTGATAAGAAAGCAAGAGTTATTTCTTATTAGCCACACTTTTGAATCTGGTAACTGAAGTGTACAAAATTTGGAGTTTACCAGAAAATCTAGGCATTCCAAGGACTGGACAGGATATAGAGTAGACTTTTCAAATCCTAAATTTTCTAGAACGGTTATTGTTGATTGGAGATAAGACAGTGCTTTTGTTTTGTCCTCAACCAATTGCAAGATGTCATCTAAATAAATTATAATATGTATTCCCTGATCTGAGGTTGGATAATACTTGTTTCAGTAACTTGGTGAAACACCAAGGAACTGACGAAAGACCAAAGAGAAGAGATGTGAACTGATACATGATATCTAACCCTTTAAATTGAAGATATTTTCTGTATGAAGGATGAATGGGTATTGTTAGATAAGTGTCTTTGAGGTCTAATTGTGTCAACCAATCCCCCTTTTTTGAGCTAGTCCCTGAGATGTTCGATAGTTTCTGTTTTGAAGGGATGATGACAAAAGAATTTAAATGTTTCAGATATATGACTCAGCATAGCTTTTTGATTTTCTTTTGACTAGAAAAATGTTGCTTAGTAAACTGTGAGGGATAGAGTAACCCAAACAGAAGAATTAGCATGGTTTAAGAAATTGAGGTCAAACAGAGGCTGTCCATTAATTAACTGTTAAAGACAAATATTTGGCAATAATAAACAAACAGTAAAGAACACCACATATCTGACTCCTGGAGCAGTAAGAAAAAGGAAGGACTAAGACTATGCCTTGATTATATAACTGGGTTTGGAACACTGTTATGTCATTCAGTAATTCTCTTCCAATGGCATAATGGGAATGTTAGTTTTTGTAAAAGGTTTCTGTTTCCTCTTTTAATACATATTTTTCCATTGGCTGCTATGAGAAGGTGAAGCATAATATGAAGCTTCTGGTCTTGACATAAAATTTCATGCAGCTAATCTAAAATTGGGGAGCATCTAGTCAATAGTCAAATAGTGAAAGAAACAGATTGATCACTACTAATCCAGAAACAAGTGACATCTAGTCAAGAACAAAGCAGTGTCTAGTCTGAAATTGCATTGTAGGGAGTATGAAACCAAGCAGCCACATGTCCGGATCTGAGCTACAGCTAGTTAATAATTGATTCACACCAATCTCTAAACAAAGCCATATCTACTCTAGTACCCAGCAATAATTGTTCCAGATTCGAGCAGCAACTACGTCAGGCTCAACCAGCAGCTAGTGTAGAATTAACCAACCCTAAGCTGAAATTGAGCTACAGCTAGTACAGTACTGGGCAACAGCTATTCTAAAATCAAGTAACAGTAAGTCCCTCAAAATGAGTAGCTGCTAGTCTAGAGTTGTCAAGCAGCTACAACTCCAGAATTAAGCAGGAGGTTAGTTTGAAATCAAGCAAGAATTAGTTTCGATTTGAGAAGCAATTAGTCCTGGATAAATCAGCAGCTAGTCCAGAATCAGGAAGCAGCTAGTTAAAAAATGAGCAGTAAAAAGTCAAGAATCACGCAGACGTTAATATGAAATTGAATAATAGATTATCAGAAATCGAGCAGCAGCTACACTTAAATTGAACCACAACCTGTGTGAAATGAAAAGGTTGAAGATGTATCTGAGCATGTATTTTCGGCCCGGTAATTTTCGGTGCAAGCAAGGTGGCTATTGTTCATCTTTTTGTTCTTCTTTGAGCCTCTCACTTACTATGATGCTTGCAGTGAAGTGCCCCTGGTTCTTTGACTATTTTTGTTTTTGTAGGATGTATATTTTCATGCTAATTGATTTCCACACTTTATGCTATTGAAACTCTTCCGTCCAAGTGACAAATATTGTTATTTGAATCTTTATACTGGAGGCAAACTTTGATCAATCATATTATTTTCATCAGATTCCAGGAACGACCTCCATGGGAATGTCCATCTTTAACTTAAGCAATGCAATCATGGGCAGTGGAATCCTGGGCCTGGCCTTTGCTTTGGCTAACACTGGAATCATACTCTTTGTGTAAGTAGTTCTATGTACTTATTTATTGTGTGTTTAATATAGATCCCAAGCAATAATGTTTGTTATGTTGACATTGTTACTGTGGCTCCTGAGTCAAAAAGCTGAGAGAAAACAGCAGAATGTCATGTGCTACTTTCTTCTCAAAGTTATTTGGAAGAGTTATTTACCAAAGTAGTCCTAAGTCAATGCTCGAGTGGAGGGAGGATGTGAAAGTTGCTGATAACTATTTTGGGGACTTTGCAGAGTCTTCAAGTTTCCCAGGTGCCTTATGTGAGTAACTAATACTGTCTAGATTTTAGCTTTGCATTCTGGGACTTCTCGCAGAATACCTTTTCAACCCTTTACAACCAAGACTACAAGACCCATTATGCAAAGAAAACTTCTGCAGTGGGCGAGCTGCTCATGCATAGATCAGGGAAACTTGAGAGCTTTGGTCATGGAGGCTTAAAGTTCTAAGGACCTTTACCACCATGAACTCAGCAGGTGGAAAGACAAAACTGTAAATGCGTAGAGCTCATATATTTTTTGTTATGTTATGAAAAACAAGTAATCACATCCATACATAAACAATAATGCTGATATTCAGAATCTCAAATACCTCCTTACATATCTGTGAAATCACATGCTTACTGTTTATTACTCAGTTGTATTGTAAAGAAAGAGCATAGCTAGCATCACGACAGCGAAAGCACTGTCGTTTTCCAGACAAAAAACACACAACTCACCTATAAGTATCTGGAAAGGCTGAATGAAGTATCTGGAAAGGCTGGAAAGGCTGAATGCTCACCATACTGTACCCTGCTGCTTTACTTTAGCTGTGTACGTATGTATGCGTTTATTTATGAATTTATTTAGTTTGGGTTTTGTAAAGCGCACGATTACCATGGATGGTATGCTGGTGCTATGAGTGACAGAGAAGGGGCACTGAGAAGAAACTTAGTTTACCTGGTTTATAGCCAGGTTTGCAACAATTTACAAAAAAAGTAAAAGTGTTTGTGACTGAAGATGAGAAGAGAGAGAATTCCAAAGGTGAGCCGCAGAGACACCTTCTGTTCTAGAACAGTGTAGAGCAGTGGTCTTCAAACTTTTTAATGCTGCGCCCCCCCCCAGTTGAAAAATAAAAATCATTGGGCCCCCCTCAGAATTTTTCACAATTATTTTAGAAAGATGGCAATGTTTAAATAGGTCTAAGCCTATTTAAACATTGCAGTTAAGTACTGTTACCTTTTTAAAACTGCAATAACATGCTTCTGCTTAAAACAAAGGCATGTTATCTGTATAATATTTATTTTGGCCAGAGTTTGGCGCCCCCCCCTGGGATCACTTGAGGCCCCCCAGGGGGGGCCCGCCCCCCAGTTTGAAGACCTCTGGTGTAGAGGAACAGCAAGGAGTCTGGCTGAGGCAAACCTCAGGCTCCTAAATGGCCTATACTGGTTAAATTTTATGTGGTGGTAGAGAGGCATGAATTTTAGTGGCTTTGAAAACTAGTCAAAGAGATTTAAACACAATGGGTTTTTTCATGGCGAGACAGTGGAGGGCATTGAGTAGCTAAGATGCTGAAAATTATTTAGGAATAGACAAGGCAATTAATTCTTGCTGCCATGTTTTGTACTTGTTGGAGGCGCTCGATGATGCATTCAAGAGCATCATGAAAAGCATTAGGAATCTTCTGAGTATGGTAGAGTGGAGAATAGGAGGATAGTCATTTTTAGAGAGGTAGGGAGAATCTTTCTTCGAATTCTAAAAAAAAAAAGTGGAAAATAGCTCATTCACTTTTGTAGTGAAAGACAAATCATGGTCAAAATGGAATCCTGAGTTACATACTGTTATAACTGGGATGTGCAGGGGCACCCGGGTACAGTGACCAAAGGTTGAGAGAGACCAGATCAAGAGATCTCTGTGAAGGGATCAGAATGATCTCAGTTTTGTCTACATTGATTTTGAGGGAATTCCAAGACATCCATTCAATTATGTGGGTCATGTAGTTTAAATTTGAGTGTACTTCGAGAAGTTGAATCGTCTAATGAGAATAGAATTTAAATAGAATTTTACCTTAGGCAGCACCCAGTCTTACTACCTGAAGATGGCCCAGTAATGGTCCAAAGTGTCAAATTCTTCCAAGAGATGTAACATCCTCCTGAAGGGTAAGATGACTTCACTAAGGACATGGCTTGGAAGGGAGGCAAATATGTTAAATTTGTAGAAACGGGTTGGGGGATAAAAGAAAAAGGAATAAGTCCGTGATCAGTCGAGGAGAGGGGGAATTGAGGGTGACACACAATTGAAGAAGTAGGGGCAAATATTAGATCAACAGTGTAGGAGTAAAATTACTGAATAGGTTATTGTGTGGTATTTCGGACAGCAGAATAAAGTTTGCAATGTGAGCAAATGACAGTGGCTGATCCTCAACAGGGTTAGAAAATATGTGACAGCATTTGCGAAATTGCTACAATATGATGGAGGTCTATAGCAGAAGAATCTAAATATTAATTGCATTATGGATTTTAATTTAAAAAAACTAATAGTTTGGCACACTTAAAAGGGTCAAGGGGAAAAGGTGTGATGATAATTTGATTGTGAGCAATCACCACTAGTTCGCTCCCAGATCTGCCTGGCCCAAGGACACGAAAAGCAGTAGAGTCAGAAGCGCAAGTCAAAAAGCAATTAGTGCCAGACGTGTCTGAAGTCCAAACTTTGGTGACAGCTAAAATACCCAGCTTAGAGCTCGGTAATAGATCCGAAATTTCGTTTGCATGTTTTAGGATCCAACGAACATTAAATGGGGGCCAGAGGAAGAAGTCTTTTTCTGAGTTACAGTGGAAGTGTGAGAAGTAGTTTTATGGATGGAGCCACTGGGACTGGGACTGGCAAAGGAAGATTTGAGCCGCACAATACGAGATGAAAATGAGTGAGGAAAAATAGATGAATTGAGAGCTAAAAGCATGCTCATGGATTATGTGATACAAGGATTACCTGTGGTAAAATCGTTCTGTGTCCTTCTAGAGGAGCAGCGTGGCAGGTGCTGGCTGCAGGCAGTGCGGGGACAAGTGCAGACGGCCTGAAATTCCAGTTGTAGGAACAAATGATTTTATGTGGCTTTTATTTAAAAAAATGACTATGCACAGAAGCAGTATGTTTTAATTAAAATCTTGAAAACATATCCACACATTGATATGTGCTCAAATTCACCACAGTACATATAACGATAAATATAGATAGAGCGCTGGTTTGCCTTATGCAAAACGTGGGATACCCCAAGCCAGTCCTGACTTTTCACCCAAGAGCAGTTCGCTTTCTAGTACTCGTAGTTTCACTTTTTCTATGTGAGTTAGACAATTGCCATTATATAATATAAAATAATTGGAATGAAATAGATGACACTATAAGTCCCAGCAATGATTTCTGAAAAGACAGGACAGTCTGATGATGTCTGAGGAAATTATATATTTAAAACAAATAACATAAGGAGGAAAGTAGCATATTTACATGTCCGTAGTTTTGCTGTAGTACAAGAAAGTGCTTCCTTTTTCCCATGTATGTCATTGTCAGTTACAAGCACATTAGCAAATCTAATTATTTTAGACACCACGTTGTCCCTGTCTTGCGCTTCTGTTTGATGTACTTTGTGGAATTGCTTTATTTTTCAGGTAAATGCCTTTTCTGCTTTGTCGATTTTCACTGAGAGAAATTAATTGCCGTAAGCCATCTGGCATCCTTCCTTAGACGGCTGTAACACAATTCTTTGTTCTGATTTAATAATGATAAGATAATGCTTAGAACGTTTTCCGCTGTGAATGCCCTGTGTAGCTTTTGTGGGGGAAGCTCTTATTGTTGTCCTGTTTAGTAACTGTCTTTATGTCTAAAAAGAAGTTAGATGAGCAAAGTTGGTTGAATATTCTGCCATACAGGAATCGATTGACGAGAACATTTATAAAAATGGGAAGTAGTACTACTGGGTTAGTCTTTTATGTAAATTCCTTCCTGACTCCGTTCCCTATTAGTGGAGAGTTCACAGTATTTTTTATTTCTACGAATTGTATATAAATATTACTTGAATATTCCCACTTTAGATGGATGAGGCCAATAAATCATAAAGTAATTAATTTGAATATTAAATTATTGTTGAGTTAAGTACAGTGTAAATAAAACAGCAGGTCTAAATGTAATGGGCTAGTAAAGATGAGTGCAATGACAACACACCTAAGCTTTTTAGGGTCGAGCACACACGTGCTCTGGCCTGTTGTAATCTCTCTATTAGCTTTTAACCACGCCAACTACTGCTATTCATTCTTTGTTGTGCTTGTCTTAATTGCTTTATTTTTATTGGTGCATTTTGTGAAATGTCCCGCCTTTGTGTGCCGAGTTCCCTCCCAGGCGGTTTCACTAAGTGAACATTTTTGTTGGCCATCACACTAAGTCACGCTTCCTCCTGTTACAGCGTGTGATGGCTCCTCCTCCCATTTCGGTTTGCCTTTCATCCCAGCTGCGTTCCTTTCTAGACATTCACGGAGGGAGCCAATAACTCTCGCCCTCACGGCGGCCATGGTGCTTTGAAGTGATGTTTTACTTTTTATTTTCAATTTATGCAGCAAGAATTTCCCAGTTAGGGATTTACAACCCTCAATGTTATCGTATGTTGTTTGCATTTGTAACACGCCATTGTGGTGTTGAAGTTCTCCTTAAGTATGGGAGGACAACTGTGGTTTATAGTCTTATTTCAGGATCCTTGTCTTATGCCTACAATGACCTACACAGCAATAGCATCAAGATTAGCAGACCAGCCGAAGTGTGTCCATGTGTAGATAACAGCCGAGGATGGTCCCTTGTGTCACCTGTGTAGCTAATTGAAATGGTCGAAGTGCATGTCTTTTTTCTAAAACATGCTTGTATGACCGAGTTATGACCCAAGTCAATCATACACTTACCTACTCCTGAGGATTTGTAGTACACGTCTGTTTTGCAAGCTACTGGTGGAGATTGTGATGTTGTGAAACTACCAAATACATTTAAATACATTCTACTGGAAAGTCATAAAGATTTGTGTTTTTTATTATTTATTGGGAAGAACGAGTAAAATGCTTCTCTGGGTATACTCCACAGGTTCTTTCATGTCTGTAGTACAATGAATTGAGTTCTAAATGCAACAATATGTTGAGACAGCTGCTTACTAAGATTGCCCAGTGCCTCTGCCAATTGATGAAAGAATGCCTAAAATACGTTCACCACCTCGTGAGAATTTCTGCGTTATGAATGTTGGCCCCAGCACTGACAGTCTGAAGTGCCCTTCAACCCTTCTGAATACAATCAAGGTCAAAAGACATTTTTTGTTCGAAATGGTGGGCCACCAATGCTACCTTCATGTCACTGAAACACTAGAGAACAGGGTAATAGGTTAGGTACTTAATACTGCTTTCAAATCCAAAGAATACAACAATCATAGGACTGTAGTGCAAGTAAAATTACAGACTTCGATCTCATCTTTGTACCCTCGTGATAGTCCAATAGCCTTACTAAGTCTCCTTTCATCCCACTTTGGCTAACTCACGTTACCATCTCACGCAGATAGGATGATTCCTCAACTCCAAGTGGCCGACATAGTAACAGTTAGAAAGGGTCATCAACACAAAATAGGATGAATGGAATGCATGGGGATTGTTACCCATACTCTTCCCTAAACGATGCCTGGGTTTTCTGTTGAACTGAGATATACAAATGAATCATTAATTTACCATCTGATGACTCCAAACCTTTGGGGTATTTGTCAATATTATTCATTTACTATTTGGATCAATACTGCACCATATTCCTCCCACTTCTTCTTAACATGGATCCACTCAATTTCCATCATTCCATGACCATGCACTCTGAATCCACACGTGCACCATTATTTCACCAGTACCAATAGAGTCCTACACACACTACTACCATAGTACCATTCTACTTGAACCACACATGCAGCAACACCCTCTATGCCTCCAGAGATGCACCTCTGTCTCACTACTTACATTAGCTATACCAACTGGCCTCCACTTTATCGATTCCCAGATGCACTCCCCCTACAACCACATCTGATCTCTGTGGATCAACTTATACACCATAATCTGAGCACCACCCTCTCTGTATTGAATCATTACCTATCGTTCCACAAACGTTCTGCTATCTCACAACCACTCTCAATTCATTCATACATGCAACACCATCTTATGATTACTATTTTTTATTGATCGATACATTCATTCAAAACCCAGAAGCACTGCTCTCTGAATCCAGTTATGCACCATCATTTAACCACCCCACTATATCAGCACACACACAGTTATTGATTTTAATTCGTGCATGCTCCATCACTTGCTGTAATTCCACTATATGCAGTCAAAAATGCCCTACCTCCCACATTTTTATTGAGTGATCCATTCTTGCATCATCAATCTCTATGTATCCTTACAGACACCATTATTTCATTGTCACCATCCTTTTCTATTTCCTACATGCATCACCACTCTCTCTAAATTTACACATGCACCACCAACATACCAACGCCTCTCTCTATGTGTCAATCAACACACGTACCACAACATCTACATACTAAGGATCCACAGTTGCATCATTATTCCACCACTACATAGTATTGTTCCACTCATTCACCATCATGCCACAACCACTATTTGATCACTCCGCACCAGCACCCCTGACCCTCCAGCGATAAGCAACAAGTTATGGATCCATCCTAGTGCCGTTCTCTCTGAATAATACATACACCCTCACCTCACCACCGCTAATCTCTGGAGCTATACATAGACCAGCATCCTACCCACAATATTTCCTGGATTCACACATGCATCCCACACTCCACCTCTAATCCATACTATTACCCGTAACCACCATTCTATGGATACACACATTCACCACCATCTGACCCTACTCTCTATGGATACACACATGCTCCCCCATCTTCACATCACTCTACAGATCTGCACATGTCCTAACATCCCTGTGATATCTTTCCATGGATCTTTAGTGGGTCCACCTGTGCACCATCATCCGACCATCATTCTTTTTATTCCACATACGCAACACTATCATGTGGACTCAAGGGAAAATACTGTAGTTAATGCAAGATTGCAACCCACAGGTACCATCCTTCACAACTGAGCACTTCCTATGGCCATATTCAATGTGGTCTAAACTGTAAAATACAGACCAATCAAAAACTAGTAAGTATCCGCCTGTCTGGACAGTCACATCTTTTCTTACATAGTTCTACTACTCCCATGCTTCTTGCGACACTGGTTGAGGTATCTCTACCATACTTGTACCACACCAAAACACTTCTGAGATGGGCCACACTATATGGACACACTTTCTATGGTCCATACATAGCATCTAATGCCTGAACGTCCTATCTTTCACTTCAAGTGCCTTCAAATTCAGGCATTGGTGCTGCAACAAATCGTGATAAGAGTGCACCTCTGGTCCTGTTACACATCAAATCACTACCCTTGTTTGCTACATCACATACACTATTTTCTTCCTAGCACATTCACATCAGCACCTCATGAGGGGTCTCAAGCCCTATATAATTGGAAGTATTTTTCAATACAATTCCCTTTTAAAAAGAAGAGACCAAAGAATACATCTCTCTGGAAACAAAAATGAGAACATTTCACAGGCAATGGCATTAAGTGTGTCTAGCTGCTGCTCAGAGATGAAGTAAATATTTTTCGTGGAAAGACCTACTTATGTTTCTATTCAGCTTTTATCTGGTACTTTGTTTGCCGTTAATGTTCTCTATATTACACATTCCAAGGATAGTGAACACTGTGTCATATAATATGCTAATTACAATCACGCGTTAGTCACTTCCGAACTTTCCATATGGCCAACTGAAAAAACAAATGTTACACCGCAAGATTGACACGGGCTTACCACTGATTAGAGTGTACACATAATGTAAAACTTTTTATTATAGCAGCAGGTGTCACTTATCAGTGTTCTGGTTGTACAGTATACCAAGCAATTGCAAAATTGCAAGAGGAAGGAGCTTGGGCGGATGTGTGCAAGATATTTTTATTGAGGTGTTGCAATCGCATTGCTTAATTTGTAACTTCATGTGTTTACAAGGGTATATTGACATATTCCAGCTCATAAAATGAATTGGATGTTCAGTGTATGACATCAAAATAGGATACAAGGCAATATGGTCTCTGAAGGGGTTTTACTTATTCACACAATACCGCACCCCCTTGTTATTTGCATGCGTGGGATAGGGTGACCACCTGGCTTTGAGGCTAATTCTGGACAGGACTGTAAAAAATTATTCAGGACAAAGGGTCAAAACTCAGGAAGAAGGGTCAAAATTCGGGACGAAACATTCAAGAACAAACGTCAATTTTACAGACACACCCAAGAGAGGTCATACCCCATTATGTTATCAGTGCATTTATTTACTCCTTTTTAACATAGCACTATTTATTCACTGTGGTCTTTTTGTGATTGCCTCCTGGTATGCTACATTCAGGTGTCACATTACAGGTGTCTTGTTCAGTAGTAAAGTAATGGCCTTCAGCACTGTGTCAAGGCCATCACCCCTACCCAAATCTACCCAATCTTTCTTTAAGAGAAAGTAACAACAACATTTTGATTATGTTTCTGAACATTTTAAATCCCCTGGCAAACAGTTTGGGAAACATTAAGGTAATTAAACTTATTCAAGTTTAAACAAATTGAACAAAAATATCGGAACCACCCATGTACTTTCAACCTAGAAAAAAATTGAGCATATTTGCTATGCATTCAAAGAACAAGGTACATGTCAGGCTTTGTCTTTGGTGAGAACGTAGTGTTTACTTTTCTTTCTCTGACTTCAAAGTGAGAGGATTTATGCTACAATCTTGCTGGATACTAGGGTTAGGGAAGAGTTTTTTCTATCGCATGACAACATTTAAATAAACTTTAGAATATATCAAAATCAGGAGTACAAATTAATCCCATTTTTGTTAATTAAGAACTGTGCTGGAAACAAACACCTTTATATGATTGAAACAAATCATTGCATTAGGTGATGCAATTTCCACACATCATCATCTGTGTACTGTATAGGTTTATTCGAAAAACAGTATATCTGTGCAATGTAATGGTTATTTCAATCAAAAACATGTTGTTTGTAATGGCAGTGTGTTACCACACCATGCATACTCCACTCCACTCTGCTCTGCACCACTCCACACCACTGCACCCTACTCTGCATCACTCCAATTTACACCACTCCATGCCACTGCACTGTGGGACACTGCACTCTAATCTACTCTGAACCACTCCACCCTATGTCACTGCACTCTATGCTACTTCAGACTTTGCCTCTCTACTCTACTCTGTACCACGCTACTCTGTGCTAATGCACTTTGCACCTCTGTACACCACTGCGCTCTGCGCCTCTGCCACTATACCACTCCAGTCCAGGCAGCACCAATCTAGTCTGCACAACTCCACTCCATGCCACTCTGCAACACTACACTGTACGCCACTGCACCCTATGCTAATACACTCTATGCTAGTGCACTTTACTCTGTAACACTCAACTCTATTCCCCAACACTCTACATCAATGCCATCAACTGCAGGCCAGTCCAGCAAAGCAACACAGCAATGGGACAGTACTCCTCCTTCCATGCCACTGCACTCTACCCTACACCTCTCCACTCTATGCCACTGCACTCTACTCTGAAACAATCTATTCTACACCACTGCACTCTAAACCACTGCACTCGACTTCAGTGCACTCTATGCTAATGCACTCTAAACAACTGCACTATACACCACAGCACTCTGACATTCTACTCTGCAACACTGCACTGGCTGCCACTATACTCTACACAACTCCACTCTGTACTACTGCACTCTGCCCCAATACACACTATTCCACTGCACTCTATACCACTCTAATCTGCATAACTCCACTCTGCATCACTGAACTTTACAGCAATATACTCTGCTCTGCACTGTACCATGCTACACTACTCCACTCTGTACCACTCTATGCCACTGCACACTATGCCACTCAAGTCTACTCTGCACTCTATGCCACTGCACCACTCTAACCTACTGCACTTTCTGCCACTCTATTGTGTGCCACTCTGCTCCACTTCACTCTATGCCACTCTACTCTGCCCATGCCACTCTGTGCCACTGCACTCCAAGGCAATGCACTCTAAACAACTGCACTGCACACCATTGCCCTTCACTCTGCACCACTGCACTCTACGCCACTGCTCTCTGTACCACTCTATGCCACTCTACACCGATGCACTGACACTCTACTCTGCAACATTGCACTCTCTGCCACTATACTCTACACCACTATACTCTGTATTACTGCATTCAGTGCCACTACACTGTATGCCATTGCACTCTACAGCACTATACTCTACTCTGCACTGCACCACTCTACACTCCACTCTTCACCAGTCTACACCACAGCACTCTATGCCATGTGAGTCTACTATGCACTGTATGCCACTGCACCACTCTGCACTACTGTACTCTCTGCTACTCTACTGTATGGCACTCTACTCCACTGCACTCTATGCCGCTCTACTCTGCCCCATGCCACTCTATGCCACTGCGCTCTACGCCAATGCACTCCAAACCGCACTGTACGCCACTGCCCTCTACTCTGCATCACTGTACTCTACGCCACTGCTCTCTGTGCCACTCTACACCACTGCACTGACACTCTACTCTGCAACATTGCACTCTCCGCCACTGTACTCTACACAACTCTACTCTGTACTACTGCATTCTATGCCACAGCACTCTATACCACTGCACTCTACAGCAATATACTCTACTCTGCACTGAACAACTCTACACTCCACTCTTCACCAGTCTACGCCACAGCACTCTATGCCACGCGAGTCTACCATGCACTCTATGCCACTGCACCACTCTGTACTACTGCACTCTCTGCCACTCTATTGTATGCCACTCTACTCCACTGCACTCTGCCACTCTACTCTGCCCCATGCCACTCTATGCCACTGCACTCTACGCCAGTGCACTCTAAACTGCACTGTACGCCACTGCCCTCTACTCTGCACCACTGTACTCTACGCCACTGCTCTCTGTGCCACTCTACACCCCTGCACTGACACTCTACTCTGCAACATTGCACTCTCTGCCACTGTACCCTATACCACTCTACTCTGTACTACTGCATTCTACGTCACTGCACTCTATGCCACTACACTCTATGCCACTCTACTCTGCATCACTCCACTCTATGCCACAGCACTCTACAGCACTATACTCTACTCTGTATTGCACCACTCTATACTACTCCCCTTTGCACCACTCTATGCCACTGCACTCTATGCCACACGAGTCTACTCTGCTCTCTATGCCACTGCACCACTCTATGTTCTCTGCCACTCCAGTGTATGCCACTCTACTCCACTGACTCTATGCCACTCTACTCTGTCCCACACCATTCCATGCCACTGCACTCTAAACCACTGCACTCTACGCCAGTGCACTCTAAACAACTGCACTGTACCCCACTGTACTCTACTCTGCCCCACTGTGCTCTACGCCGCTGCTACTATGCCACTCTAACCTACTCTACACCACTATGCCACTAACTTTTAGCCATGCTGACAGCAGCCACTCTGGTGTGTAACATGGCTAAAACTTATTGGCTTTGCCAATGCTTGTTAGTACTATGAGGTACCGAGGTCCCTGAAAGAAGTGTGAATGTGTATGTCCTCAATTCAAACATGCATTACACACATCATACTAGAGGCTGCTACAACATGCGCAAATACATTTTGGTTAAATAAATAAAAAGTCGTCCTAAAATACAGATTTGAATAATACACAGTTTATACCTAGTATTAACATTTTTTATAACAGTCCAATAAAACCACACACTCCACAGCTCACCTTGGAAGACTCTTACAGTACCTCTCTAAAAGAAAATATCTTTGTCATCAGAAAGCTTCAAGTGACTCCTTTGATTAAAATCAATGCAGGTTTCCAAGCTACTTTACATTTGCAGATTTACCAGTTGCTCACATTTGGTGGTAACTACGATTGTTGTGCGACCGCAATTGTGGTCACAAAACATTCATACATTCCTCTGCGACTCACAATTTGGAAGGGACACCCTTGGAACACCCTTTCCTAATTGCAAGTCACTATCCCTATTTTGCGAGTCTGTATTTGCATGCCTGCTCGCAAAATAGGTACGGTACTTTGGAATAGGCCTTTTTTCAGTGGCAAAAGGCGAAATTCGTCTTTTTCAACTGCAAAATCACGTTTTACATTGGGCCCTAGTGTTGGGAACTCATATGAAGAGTGGTATATGGGCAATACTGAGATAATAACCTTGTGGAGATAAGTTTTTAAACTCTCCAGGGCAGGGCTGTCACAAGGGAAGGAACAGGAGTCCTCATTCTTCCAGGCTTTATGCTGCATAGTCCCTGCTCTGGGAAAAAACAATGTGTATTTACTTTGACAATGCATTGTAACTCGTACCAGTAGCAAATAATATGTGCCTCTCAATTTTAACCTCACCCAGTTTTTAATGACACTCACCTAAAATGTAATTTAAAGTACTTAATAATATGCCACTTATGTTCTAATAAAATCTTTGTGAGAAACTCCAAACTTATCTTTAAAGATCTGAACATTTTTTCCAATGTTATTGTCACATAGAAGGGGGTGCACCCCTCGGGGCCAGAAGTGATCTTTGGGAGGGCATCACGCACTTGGCACAAGGTGAGCATCATTGTTAAGATCCTTGATGAAGAGTCCACACGGAAGTGGTGTTTAGTTCTGGGTTTTATTGATCCACGCGGTTGGCACGAAGTCAAGAAAGCTCCCTCACCAACCTCCAGCTGTCCCATCAATTCCTAATGTTTTTCCCAACTCGCCCTCGAGCCCCACCAAGCATTCTAGATCGTGGAATTCTCAGTATGTGTCACATGCCGAGAATTCCACAAGCACTACATATCCACCTTGTTAGAAATGGGGTCTCTAGTTGGCAGCCGGTTTGCACCCTGTCCAAGTAGGGACCCTCCCTCTAGTCAGGATAAGGGAGATACCCGCTCAGATAACCCCTGCTCACCCCCTTGGTAGCTTGACACTAGCAGTAAGGCTTATCTCAGAAGTATTGTGTAAAGCATTTGCACATAACACACAGAAATAAGTGAAAACACTACAAACGGACACCACACCAGTTTTAGTAAAAAAGCCAATATTTATCTATTTAAGACAAGACCAAATACAATAGAAATCCAACATACAGTAAGAAAATTATGAATTATGCAAGATTTACTCAAAACTACAGTTCCTTGAAGTCGATAGCTCCACCTGGGGCTATCACGGCGTCATGATCAACAAAACCAACAGTTCAGGCCGACCGGGAAGACCCATAAACAGTACCTTGGATTTGCAGGGCGTCGTGATCATCGCGGTGAGCTCCGGAGAGCGGCGTCACTGACGTAGCAGTGTCGGTTCCGGAGTCGGTGCAGGAGTCGTCGGACCCTTGAGGTCACATACGTTGCAGATCGAACTCAAGGCTGATAAAGTCAGGTGCGCTGGCGTGGATGGCGTCGGGGCTGCGATGCAAAGCAGGACGATGCGACGTGCGGTGCCCACAGGTCATGGTGCAGGCAGCGGCTCGGTGACGGCGTCCAATGGTGTCGGTGAGACCAGGGCTGCGGTGTGAAGCGGGGCGTTGCGATGTGCGGTGTCCACAGGTCACGGTGCAGGCAGCTGAAGCGCTGTCGTCGGAAGGCCCAAGCCAGCGGGGCGGGACGGGATGGTGCTTCGTGACCCTCACGAGTGGTGTCCACAGGCCACGGTGCAGACAGGATGCCTGGTGACGACAGGCTGGCGTCGGTAGACCGGGGCTGCGGTGCGGATGGAACGGTGCTTCGTGTACCTCACGAGCGGTGTCCACAGGCCACGGTGCAGACAGCGGCGCCGGTGTCAGCAGGAGCATCGTCGTCGGGGATGCCCAGGCTGCGGTGTGAGCAGGCGATGCCATAGTACGGGGCCCACAGGTCGCTGTGCGAGCAGTAGCTCGGTGAAGTCATCTGATGACGGCGTCGGTGAGACCAGGGTTGCGGTGCAAAGTGGAGCAATGCGACTCCGTGTGGCATCGGCAAGTCACGGTGCAGGCCAGCGGCGTCATTGCCGGCGTTGCGGTGGTTTCTCCTCTTGAACAGCACAAAACATACAGTTCCCAGTGCTGCAGGTTGAGGAAACTGAAGTCATTGGTGTCCCTGGGACTTCTAACAGGAGGCAAGCTCTACTCCAAGCCCTTGGAGAATTTTCTCAAGCAGGACACACAGCAAAGTTCACCCTTTGCACTCTTTTCAGGCAGAAGCAGCAACTGCAGGCCAGTCCAGCAAAGCAACACAGCAATGGGACAATACTCCTCCTTCAGCTCTTCTCCTGGGCAGAGGTTCCTCTTGATTCCAGAAAGATTCTAAAAGTCTGGCGTTTTGGGTCTTCTTCTTATGCCCAGTTCTGCCATTGAAGTTGGCAAACTTCAAAGCAAAGTCTCAAGTGTTTGCATGATCCTTCCTTGTCCAGGCCAGGCCCCAGACACTCACCAGGGGGTCGGAGACGGCATTGTGTGAGGGCAGGCACAGTCCTTTCAGGTGTGAGTGACCACTCCTCCCCTCCAGCACAGATGGCTAATCAAGATATGCAGGCTACACACAAGCCCGCTTTGTGTCACTGTCTAGAGGAGAGGTGTGAACAGCCCAACTGTCAAACTGACCCTGACAGACAATCCACAAACAGGCTGAGTCACAGAATGGTATGAGCAAGAAAATGCCTACTTTCTAAAAATGGCATTTTCAAACAGACAATTTAAAAACCAACTTCACTAAAAGATGTATTTTTAAATTGTGAGTTCAGAGACCCTAAACATGTTTACAGGGCTACTAATGTGGGTGGCATAACCAGTGCTGCAGGCCCACTAGTAGCATATGCTTTACAAGCCCTGGGCACCTCTAGTAAATCAAATGTGCCAATCATGGATAAACCAATCAACAGCACAATTTCTATAGTGAGCACTTGCACTTTAGCACTGATTAGCAGTGGTAAAGTGCGCAGAGACAATGAATCAGCAAAAACAGACCTAAAAAAATAGGAGGAAGAAGGCAAAAAGTTTGGGGATAACCCTGCAAAAAGGGCCATTTCCAACACACCTCCTTTACAACAAAAAAAAAAAGAAAAATCCATATAACAAGATTCATAAGTTACATTACAAATATACAAACATTTTAGAGAACAGACTTTACATAGTATAATCACATAAATACTCTGGGGGTTTACGACTTCTTGGGCCAACACTTCTTGTTTGGATATCCTTTGCATTGGCTTTAGGAGCATCAATTCCCAGACCAATCCTTGGTTCCTAGGCCTCATGAACACCCGACTGTGTCGGAATGAACCCCTCTTTACCAACCTCTCCATTAGACAATAGATCTTCATCACTCATAAGTAAAAAGCTACTATACTCTTCAGATTTTCCTCTCCTTTCCCTCTCTTTGTCGCCTCTGCTATATAAGGCTACTCTCCTCTTGTTCCACCATTCTCCATTTTCCAAAACCACATGGAACTCATTTGCGTCTTTAACTAAGTATGGTCCATGGAATTTCGTAATACCTCTTCCTATACATCCTGATTTTATTTTTACCAAATCTCCCCTCATGTTCCTCTTCCAGTTCAAAGCAGGTGTTCCTACCATCCTTTTAACTAAACTTCCTCCTTCTAATACTGATGAAATCCAAGGTGGGTTAATTTTTGTGCGTGCCCTCCTGCCTCTCATTTCCTCAAACAGTATTTTGCCCGTCTCACTGTTCATAGTAGTACGATAAGCCCATGCTAAATCACTTACCATAGTGCGTACATTTTTGCCACCTCTTAACGCCATTTGAATAACTCCTTTCACCATACGATTATCCCTCTCAACAATACCATTAGTCTGTGGATTGTACAATGTGGTACGGGTATGGCAAATCCCACATTGTCTAAGAAATTCTTCCATTTCATTGGACACCAATTGTATTTCATTGTCCGTGATAAGTTTCACCGGACATCCCTCCTCATGAAATATTTCTTGCATTACCCTAATGGTGCTTCTAGTGGTGACCTCCTTCATGAACTTCACTGCCAACAACTTCGAATTAACATCAACCATTACTAACGCATACCTCATGTACCATGCAACTCCATTCAATGGCCCAATGAAATCCATGCATAACGTATGCCATGCCATACCAGGATCTGGTATTTTTCCCATTATGTTCCGTTTTCCTTCCTTCAACATTTTTTCACTCTCCTTACAATCAACACACCTTTCCACCCAGTTATCCACATCACTATCAACTCCTGGCCACAAAACATTTTCTTTCAGTCTTCTATTAGTTAATGTTTGGCCTAAGTGACCCTCATGGGCCAATTTGAATAGTTTGAATCTAACGCCCACTGGAGAAACAAATCTATCACCCCTCACCACAATGTCTTTTGTAATAAGAGACAATTCCTTCAGAACTTTTAAGTATGGTCGAGCCTGAACATTCAATGTACTTTATCTCCTCTCTCCTTCCCAGATCATTTTAACCACTTCCTTCCTTGTGTTATCATTCTCCATGTCTCCATGGCACATTCAATTACATCCTCAACACTCGCTACTGCACCTTCATTTTCATATTTTCATACACGTTGTTCATCTACCTCCTGCCAATTCAGAGGCAAACAAGATAAACAATCTGCCTGGATATTACATCATCCCGGAATGTATTCAATCATAAATTGGTGTTCTTCTAACCTCGCTGCTAACCTCGCTAGTCGTGGTGACTAGCTCCCCCTAGTGACAACACCCTCAGCAATGGCTTATGATCAATATGGAGTATTATTTCCCATCCCCAAATATAAGTTCTGAAATATTCAAGGCCCTATGAGGCAGCCAGTGTCTCTCTCTCAATTACCGAGTAATTTTGTTCTGATTTAGTTAGCGATCATGAGGCAAATGCTACGGTCTCTTCCTTTTTTGTTACGAACTTGTGACAAAACAGCTCCCAAACCAATTGCACTCGCATCCACAGTAACAATGGTTCTTGCATCAACATTGAACTGCACTAATACTTTTGCCTCACACATTTCTTTTTTTATGTTCTGGAGCGCAGTCTCCTGTTCTTCTTCCCATTGAAATTTTTGACCTTTGCGTAAAAGCTTCCTTATGTTTTCAGTTTTATCAGCAAAGTTCTTTATGAACTTAGAGTAATAATAAGTCCCAAAAATGATCTGAGTTACTCCTTGTCTTGTGGAGATGGAACTTTCTCAATTGCGTCCAGTAGACTCCTTTTTGGTTTAACTCCTTTTTCTGACAAAGTATACCCCAAGTACTCAATTTCTTTAACTAAAAATGTACACTTTTCTCTCTTTAACGTAAGTCCTGCTCGTTTGATCTTCTCCAACGCACACTTCAATACTTTGTTGTGTTTCTCCAAAGTGTCCCCAAAATTAGAATGTCATCCTGAAAATAAATTACGTTATCCACTCCTTCAAATACATCAACCATCATCCTCTGAAACACACCCGTAGCAGCGGCCAAACCAAATGGCATCCTAGTGAATTGAAATACCCCATCCATTGTGATGAATGCCATTAGTTCTTTTGACTCTTCAAGCAACTTTACTTAGTGATACACACTTCTAAGGTCTAACTTGGAAAAGTACTTTCCCCCCTCCTAGTAGTAGGATTAGTTTGTTAATGTTCGGCAACGGATGATTATCCACCTCAATACTTTGGTTGGGTGATCTAAGGTCAACACAAAATCTCAAAGAGCCGTCTGATTTGCTCGTAATAACTACTGGAGAAATCCAACTTGAGGTTTCAATCTGTTCAATAATACCTTCTTGTACCATATCAGAAATCATTTTTTTACCTCTTTCCTTGCCTTAATGGGAACCCTCCTCAACTTATGCTGTACTGGGACCGCATCCTTCTTTACTACAATTCTGTGTACATACCCTTTGAGTTCTCCTAACTTGTTAGCAAAGACTTCTTTATTCTCTTCTAAGATTTCATCTAGAGTGATGTCTTGTAGCATCATAACCCTATCGTCTGCTATCAGATCTATTTTAATGTGTAAATCATATTGATGGTGCCATCCCAAGATTGGTGGACCATTAGTGGCGACGTAAACCTTACCCTCAATTTGTCTTTTCCCAAATGTTATTTTCACCAACATAAACCTCATTTTATTTATTTTTTCACCTTGATATCCACCTGGATTAATATCTTTCAGTAAGAGGCATACCTTAGGCCATTCTTTCGCAAACATGTTCTGGGGTACAATTGTATATAAAGAACCAAAGTCGATCAACAATTGAACACTCCTCCCACGCACTATAAAGTTTGCCGGTGGTCTGGGTGGCCTGGATACATTATTTTTTCCATCACAATTATTTACTACTGACAGAGCCCTGTCCACTTCTTCTTACAACGCCATATATTCTTCATGGATGACACCCAACCTAGGTTTGTTGCTGGTCTTACACATGCGCACAAAATGCCCCCTTTACCACACTTCATACATTCTTTACCCAAAGCAAAACATGTCTTCGATTCTGTATTGTGAAACTTGCTCCCACACCTAGTACACATTTTACTAAGTTTTTTTCATATCAATGTACACATTTTTGTTACCATTTTAGGATGCACGTACATCTTTTGTGCTTGCTAATACATCATTACTCTCCCTAGCAATACAATTTGTATCAGAATCGTCATTGTACATTTTGTCTTTTTTTTTCCATTTCCTTCATGCAGTACTCAGATTGTTCTACTATTTTTGCTATATTGATGGAATCTTTTAATGTAGGGTTTTTCGCTGCCCATAACCTCATCTGCATCTTTTTGCTACAACATTGTACTACTAATTGGTCATGTATTAACTCTTCTGTCATCACACCAAACTGACATTTAGTAGATAGTTCCCTCAAACTTGTAACAAACTCATCAATGCTTTCTTCTGATCTTTGTGGTTGTGTATACAATTTGTGTCTCGCCATTACTATATTAATTTCCTATGAGAATCTTTTTTCCAATCTTTTCCTTGCTTCCTTGTACACATCCGCTGCCTGTTGCCCATCCTGCTCCAAAATTGGAGGTAAGAATTTAAATATGCGTTGACTCTCCTGGCCCAATGTGCTGAGAAGGATGTTTTTTTCCTTGGTGCCCTTAAATCCTGACCATCGAGTGCCACGAAATAATCTTCAAAAATATCAGTCCATTCTTCCCAAGGAATAGTTGGGTTACCAGGTTGGGCGAGGAACGGAGTGTATTAGTAGCCATGTAAATTTTCTTATCAAGAAAATACTCCTTAAAATAATGCATATAATACTTTCAAGAATGACTGACAAAACAGTTCCAATATTGTAATTATAATGTGTCCATAATATTTGAATACTTAATAGTTACTGTCTTTTCAAATCCTTTAGTTCTTTTTTTAACTTGTGTCTGACAAAATAATAAGTATATAATGTAACACGCACATCTTGCAATATTTTCTACATTAAAGATGGCTGCCACATCGCCTAACGTATGCTTGTATGGGCAGTGGGGGTTGTTTAACGCCGAACTGCAGTTTTCAGCAGGAAATAGGCACGTTGAAGGCATGTTGACAGTTGTGACGCGTGCCTGCACTCGGATTAGAATGCACGCGACTTGCCAGATGTGGCGCGCGCATAGCACTTGATTATACGAGTGTGATGAGCTGGCTGAGGCGCGCGACGGCTGACAGGCTCAGACGAGTGAAGGTACTTTTCCAAATAAATAAAACTAAAGTCACTTAAAAGTACGCTGGCAAATTGTCTAGTACCTTATTTTTTTTTTGTAAGCTCGCCGTTTCCAAAACACGGGTTCATCACTTACGAATCTTTGTGCTCCCGTAGTGTGGAGAAGGAGGTAGGTGCTTGTTGCCAATGTTAAGATCCTTGATGAAGAGTCCACACGGAAGCAGTGTTCAGTTCTGGGTTTTGTTGATCCACACAGTTGGCACGAAGACACGAAAGCTCCCTCACCAACCTCCACCTCTCCCATCAATTCCTAACATTTTTCCCAACTCGCACTCGAGCCCCACCAAGCATTCTAGATCGTGGAATTCTCGGTATGTGTTGCCTGCTGAGAATTCCACAAGCACTACAATCATGCTGTGTTTTTAGTGAAAAAAACAGTGGCAGCGAGTCACTCTGTAATGTGGCATCAGTAACATCTGCTGTCACTCTTGCCATGGCTGGGATTAAGTGTTTAAATGAAGGGGATTCAAAATAACCCTTCTAGCCCCGCCTCCACATTTCTGATAAAGAAATACACAATGGATACATATACGTGTTACGGAGATAAGGCTGCCTATTGCTTGTTGGCAATCGTGTATTTTATTGCATTTTCAAAAGGGCCAACTAAACATAGCTGCAATGCTTAGACCTGAGAATTTGATAATTGTGAAAATATATATGTGTCATTCTTGTGGGGGAAGGATTTTTTTGCATGGGATGCGTGGCGTTGGGAAGCTTGAACACCACTGTCCTAGACAATTTCCTTCTTTATTAATTCTAATGTTTTTCAAAGCAAATTCGTTTTTGCACCAGCTGCATGGCTCATTCTAAAGCAAGCATCATTGCCGTGATTGACAGATTAGCATTGCCCTCCTCTTTCATTTACTATTGGTTGGTTCGTCCGTCCCTATGGGGCACAAGCATTTCTACCCAAAGCTCCATTGTGAGCCCCTAGTTGTGAGGTGTTGCCTGGCTTCAAGGCACGACTTTGTGCTTTTTTCACTCTGCTTCAGTCCTCACTAGCAGTTTTCTTTGCGAAAGACCTTGCTTTTACAAAATAGAATAGGACATGCTTGGGACCCTCATTAATCTATAGAGGCTCTGAAAAACCATCCACAGCTATCACCCTGTGTCAGCTATTTGAGTTTTTCTGCATGCTTTTGCTGGCACACGGAAAGCCACTTACCCGTACCAGAGTTCAATTTTCTCGTGAAAACATGAGCTGGTGAGCAGTTTAAAAATCAGATCTCATGTTCACAAATTTAAAGTAAGTCTATAAAATCAATGAATTTGGGTTACATTACATTACTGAGTGCCACAATTTTAGGATTTTATCAAATGGGGTGCTGGAAAAAAGCATTAGATGTATGATCAATATGGAATATAAATCATGGTTCAAGGAGTTGGAGCGGCTCACGGCAAGCAGAAGCGGAGGGGCAGCACAAGGGGAGGGGCTGGGGAAATTTAAAATAAAACTAAAAATACTTTTTTTAAAACACTTACCTCAACGCCACGCACCACTCCGCTCCTCCGTCTCCTCACTGCAGGCACAGGCTCCCAGCCTGCACTGCAGCCAATCCTGACGCTGCTCAAAGCAGCATCAGGATTTGCTGGGAGCACCCAGCCAGGGTCCTCCCATGCAGACTCGGAGCCTGTGCAGGCTCTCTCCAGCCTGGCAACTGTGTTGCTGGGTTGGAGAGAGCCTACTGCTTATATGTGTTTGGCCGGGCCGAGACGGCCAGCCAAACACAAATGCGCTCTGAGGGGCAGTGCTAAGCACTCCCTCTCACTGCTCGTCACCCCCGTGGCCACACCTTTTACCCAAAAATGATAATAAACACAGTGTATTCATTTTTTGGTAAAAGGTCTGCAAATGCCGCTGCTGGCGGGGGGGCGACGCTCCTCCGCCCTAATGGATGAGCCGCCCCTGTCAAGGATCTTTCTAAGATGAAGGGACTATTTCTCATGCTCTGACTGAATTTGCTTCCTCCGTCCTTAGAGCCTCTAATTCACAGCCCTGTGTACCAAGCAGTGTAGGCGTGAAAATCCCTTACAAGCATGACTGGTTTTACACTACTGCCATCCTTGGTCAAAGAATGTAACTGCAGCCCAAGAAGATAGAATTGAAGGAGCCCGGGTGTGCAGAAGGCTATTTTGTTACATAAAAAGAAGTTTTCTTCTGATGTTTTGTTCTTTAGGCTTAAAACTGATGCTTAGACATCAAAGCGTAAACATACTTCTTTTCTTGCCCAGTGCCTGCCGGTTAACAGACAGAGATAGAGAGAATTGCTGCAAAAAGCAAAACTACAGGCATGATGGGTAGAGTATGGCAAAAGATCTTTTTATTAAAACAAAACAAAAAGCAAAGAGAATGGGATCTGACCGAGTTCCACTCCCACCTTTAAAACATAAAATTGTGACAACATCAAGAATCCTCCTAGATGTTTTATCCGTGTGCTTTTAAAATAAACCTGTATTTAACAGACTCTTATTGAACCTACTAATAGCATAAGAGGGCAAGGTCTTTCATTTGTACATATGTTTAGTAGTTTTTGCAGTTTTGCATAATGCAAACAATCATGAGCCGAATACATTAGCTATCACTTAGCAACGATTGTAATAAAAAGAGCAGGCTAAAATACACGGACCTTCACTGAATACTAACTAGCACAGATGATAATGGACGTATGAGAACAGGTCTGGAAGACAGAAGCAGTAGAAATAACAGGATGAAAAGAAAGACCCTGCGCTGGAAGGTGCAGCGGAATAAACATACATAGAATGAGGAAGAATCAAACAGAAATAAATAATTACAGGACATGAGCAAAAGAAGTGAAAGTAGCCAGGACTGAACATGATATTGAAACAGAAAAGGCTTCAGATAATTTCTGAATGCAGAATATAATGATGTGGTTCTCATAAAGGGTGAGAGTTCAGTCCCTGAGAAGGACTGCTATAGGGTGCAATGTTTGTTAAAGGCAGGTGTCCAAAAAAAACAGACACTGTACTGCGTAGTGTGCCAGTGCTTTCAGGTCTTCAGAGAAAGTCAGTTTCTGGGTTAGATAGCTGGATGGGTGTATTTGTTTGACAATATGGATAAGACAATTCATTTCATAAACACTGATGGCTTCAATTGGGAGCCTTTGTAATGCAATGTGAATGATTTTAATGCCCAAAGCGCTGCCTAAGTCATTATCTGTATGACCCACAGACAGAGGCAGCCCTCATTTGAGTTTACTTAGGGCTCCAGACGGCCTCTGTCTCCTTTCTCTTGGGGCTAAGATGGCTTCTGTTTCATGGGCAGGGAATGAGGAATGATTTCTTGCTCTAGAACAGCCCTTTTCAAGCACTCCAGCACCCCCTGGGTATATGGACAGATAGGAGATCTTTGACCGTGGAGGTCTCAAACCATCACTCATCATAGGCTTTACAAACCTCCTGTCCATAAGCTTCAGTACAGAGAGTTCATTAAATGAAGACTGTATTTGTTTGCACCTCTTTTTTGTTATGCAGTGACTCCACTCAGTCGTAATTTCTTTATACAAACAGAATAGGTGAAAAAAACGGAGTAAATACACATAAGAAATGGTTTGGGCTGTCTATACCTGCCCTGGGTTTAATACAGCTCTTCTTGTTTATCTTCAGATTCACTGTAAATATCTCATTATCACTTTGTGACTCTTAGTTTTTAACTGTACTCGCCTATTGGTATAGAAGTGCCTCACGCATGGCGCAAAGGAGCATGTTCCCATGTCACTGAACTCTCCCTTACCAAGTCCCTCGGTCTTTTGTACCCTTTTTCCGATTCAGCACACATGAGAATCCTGCATGTATACTGACGGCCTGTCATGTGATATGAGACCTAGAGTGGGGCTTTGTGGTCTAGGAGGCATCCTTCTTAGTCAAGACTGACTACTGTCCTTGTAAGGCATTGGGAAATATGCACAGTGGTGGCACCAGATAATCCTATTAGTAAGTGCCGTCCTTTTTCATGTTACTTGCATAGGGAAGGTGGCCTTCCCGTCCTCTCTGCAAAAAGAACTCGTTTCAGAACCGAAGTCCTTTTCTAGTTCCATGTGTGACAAGGAGGGTGCATGCATTTTGGGCTGTGCTGTGCGACGGAATGAGCATTATGTGTGCATGTGTATGTGCGTGTGTGTTTTGTGTGAGCCTGACAGATTGGGAAACAGAGGGCATAAAGTAACATCAGTCTCTTCAACTTTTCAGAAGACCTTTGTAGTAGATCAGGCTCATGTGAAAGTAGGGAGTGAGGCAGAAGCCCCTCTGAAGTGTAAGGGCAGTCTCTGCTCCTTTCCTGCCCCATTTTCCACAGACATGTGCACTAAACCTTTGTGTTTCAGACAGTTAAGGGAAGCCCAACTCCTTTTGTCCCATTTGTCTTGCAGGCTCCTCTCAGTTGACACCACCTCCACTGTCTTGCAGGCAACGTTTTCATAACAATAACCTGTGGTTGAGTAGTTGGATAGGAGGTGAACCCACTCCACCGAAACAGAAAACCCACAACAGATCAAATTACTGGAATATGCATTTCTAGTTTACTAACTTGATATAAATATGGGACGGCATCAATAGATTTGTGTTCCAGGATTTTGCGCTAATCCAGGTGGGTCATGAGAAGGTGACAGAGTTCCAGAGCTGGTGCCTAAGGGCAACATTACTTCGCTAAGGTCAGGGCCAAAATGGCTGTGATTTTGCCATCTCACTTGAAGCATTATGGGGAGGCTTGAAGAAAGGAGATTACTGAGGAGAAAAGCACACTGGAGATATCATTACTGAAAGGAGGGCCATAGATGAAGAGTACTGTATAGTCCAGTAAGCTAAAGGAGACAAGTAGAAGTGTGAGAATGATCGAAGCCAGGAGCAAGGCATTGAACGAGGCGTGGGGGATGGAGCTGTGTGACTCAGGGCTGTAGTCTGAATTGTCCCTTGCTCCATGACAGTGTGTCACCAGACTTTAATTCTTGATAGTCCTGAGCAATCTCTGGTTATTCTACTGCTAAAACAGACAACCTGTCTGAACAAGGACAGGTGGCTATGGTGTGGATTCCAATTACTTCAGATGTTCTGATGATGCCCATATGCAATGAAAGTGAATGGTCATGGTTCCACTATAAAGGTGTTCTAAGAGTGAGCTGTGGTCTAGAAAATCATTCTCATTGCACTTGATTGGAAACTCTGATGAACTGGCACTAGATGTCATCAGCAGGCATACCTTGGAATTGTACTCAACAGCGATCTGGCTTCAGACCTACAGTGGGTGGGCTCTCTGGTTTCCATTTGGGTGAGAGATTTGCATTGGGCCTCCCAGGACCATTACTGATGCCATTATCATGGGAGGATGACCCTGCAAATCACAACCAACATTCAGCACTAGCACCTGCAATGAAGCTACGGTCTCTGCTCTCTAGGGTGGACTACCAAGGAAAAGGTTGTGGTCTGCAGTTATTTAGACTCAGAGAGAGAGAGAGACATAGAACCTAGTGCAGCCAGCTAAGCCGCGCACAGGAGAACATGGAGAAAAACATTTCAAAGACTGTCAGCTGTCAAAACTCTGATACTGAATACTTAAAAGGGTCTGGTAGGTGGGTGCAGCTGATGACACTGGTGACTCTCTTCATAGCTGCCTTTCTATGGTTTTTGAAAAAGGGGCCTTCCTGTATGTCCATACAGAGCAGCTGTTGAGCCCTGAGATCCGTGAGCTGCAGCTTTGGGTTATAGAAGTGTGACAGCAGCAGTTGCCCATAATCCTTATTGTTGGCACCACTGTAGCTGTCACTACCTGTGTTGCAGGCGAGTAAGTAATTTGGCTTGCAGCAGTTTAACTCAGCATTCCCCTCTCAGGTTGTACACTTCTCTTATCTGCTGTATTCCCCTCAAGAGAGGTTGGAGGTTGGGTCAGGGAATGCTTGCACCTGAGAAGGAAGGCCAACCCCCTGTGCGGAAGGATCCTTCTTGTATAATTTATGACTCCAGGGGGCATCCTCTTTTTGCAAGCTTGCACATTGAGGTTGCATTGTGATGATCAGGGAGACCAGTGGGCCCTTGGGACCTACCCAAAGAACTTTGGTGTGAAAAGCAATCACAAGATTGAGCCCATAGGAGCTTCATGCCAATACCACAGGAGTCCCAACAGCAGGGCCCCAGGATAAAAGCGACGGTGCCTGATTATTCCTATGGTCAGTTGTAAGCCTGAATAACTGGGGGCTTCGCACGCAATGCTCCACCTCTGCATGTGAGTTTATTTTCCTGGACTATGGGGTACAGATGTGGGGTTAACCCCCAAAGGTTCAGAGCCAGATGTTGTGTATTCCTGGTCTTCCCTAGCTAATCAGGTGGGCAGCCAGCTTACATCAAATCGCCACTGGCTTCCCTTGGATCTCCTGTAAGTTAACCCATTAACATTCTAAATAATCCTGTTACTTGCAACATAACTTTCTTCAAATGAAACTGGTGTGTTCTCAGTCATTCACTTGGACGTTTGAACTTTTCTTATGCATGCATTCCTACAGTGTACTTTAGTGTGTGTCCCTGGCTAGGGGATATCTGTAGTAAGTGATGGTAGGTGACGCAGAGTGCTCTACACATGTGAGAAACCTTTAAAAATGAAGTAGTTCTCATAGGGAGGCCCTCACATTCTCAGCCTGACCAGTGAGAAGGTAAAGAATTGGAGCATTTATTTCCCCTGTGATTTGCCCTGGGAATCAGTCACTAATTGGATGAGAGCTTTATTTTGAGACCAACTGAGGCCTGATGGGCACAGAGGGGAGACACTGGTGATGGCAACTCCGGTACGGTAAGTTGTGGCACCATTATTGTAACCTCCACCTTTTGCATGCAACCCATTAACATATAATTCTTCTAGTGTTTGCAACATCACCCTTCCCTTTAGAGATATACATCATACAGCTGCTGTGGCCCAACTGTATTTCACAATACATTATTGTGTTAATTCCATCCTTTTTACCTTTTCAATGTACTTTGGCTTTTTTGCTTTTAGAGCATCCTACTAACGATGCTCTGATGCATATGAAGGGCTAGTTTATTATAGGCAAATGTTTCAAATATGAATACCTTAAAAAAAACTGAGCTCCCACTGGGCAAAGCCGGATGTTAGTTACATGATCCCTGCTATTCACCCCAAGCACCGTTTTGAGAGTAGTCTTCTGGCGATATCAAATTCTTTACCTAATGTATTCTACTTGTGTTTTTGAACAGTTCAGATTACAACCATGGAAGGGAGTAGAAATAGACCATTTTCCAAGCAGAAAGTCTGTTTTTAGGTCGGGTTATAGTAAGCTTTAACTGTCGGTCAGAATTCATGTAAGCTAAAAAGTGAAAATAAAGGGAATGTGAGGATGTTTACAATTTGTATTGTGTTTTTGCTTTTAGTGAGGGGACTAAAAAAAGTAGTCCCTCCCTGTGATTGCATTATGGCGATTCCCTGATACAAATGCTGCCCATGCCGCGCCAGTGATTGCCGTGACATTTACACACATTCACAGTAAACGACTGCAGCATTAATCAAATCAACCACTACAACAGTTGCCAGCATGATATGACGTACAGCACCAACAACTGCTGTACGCAACATAGGAAAAACAGCACTAACAACACCTGTCACAAAAACAGGCACCACCAAACAACAGCCAAATCAGCTGTGAAAGCAGCAGTGCAACAACAGATGCCACCACAGCAAGACAATAGCAAACCAGCTATCACAACAGCCTCCACCACAGTAACCACATCAGCTGCCACGGCAACAGCAACCACTGCAAACACAGCAGGGCTTACAAGAATGACCAAAGCTACTAACATGACAGAGACCGAGCAATGACCACAACTGCCTTCATGATTGGTATCAGAGCACTGACCACAACTGCCTTTACAGCAGCAACACGTTATCACGTAGGGCAATCGAGTGAATAACAAACAAGCACTGGCAAAGAGTATAGGTTTGGCTTTAATCTGCTAACGTATATGAACACAGACATGCACAAATGTGCACACTGTTAGTCCCTGATCTGTATGCATCATCCACCATTTTGTGCCTCCTATGTTTAGGGCCTTCTTTTTTATTGCCCAAGGTTGCCACATAGTGAGCCGGAACATGCAGTTTCTGCACAGAGCTATTGGCTTTGCAAATTAATGTTAAAAATATAATGCTGGCCATACCTTGCACTTGCTTATGTCAATGACATTATGCAGATTATACCAATTATTCATGCCTAACCATTGCTTGATTGTTCCCTGCTGTGGTCTGTGGAGATAAGCACAAGCCGCACTTCTGAACAATGAGGATTTGTGGTCGAAGCACTGCTTCAAAGAAGGACATTGTTTGTGCAGCTCAAATGGAGAGAAATTGTGCAGTTTGGAAAAAAGAGGAAGATCATTACATCAGTGTGTTGTCTTTTCCATGAGATCAGTGCTGGAACTGGAAACGCTTCACTCTGGAAGCCAATAACAGCTGCCTATTGCCAGCAAAAACAAAGTAGCGTCACAAGGAGCAGAGTCATAAAAAGCAGCCTGCCAGTCAGCTTCTACCTTTATGCTTTTTAAACTCTGTCACAAAGAAATTGACACCATAAAAGTGCTTGAATATCTATTGCACAAAGTGAAAAACCTGCCTCCAAACTGCAGTTACTCGGAAGTGCTTGTGAAGTGTAAACAAGCTGCGTGCTTTTATTTCTCCATTTCATTGTATAGAAGTGTTAGGTTGCAGATAGCTCCTACCTAGGATTATTCTGGAACAAAAGCAGGACGGGTGGTCCTTTAAATTCACCTTTGCAACCAGATCTAGCCTGATTGTTAAGCAGTGGCAGTCTTCCTAGAGACCCCTAAAGCGTGTGATACACTGGAGTGGCCATATTTGTTTTACATTTTACAACAGCTGGATTTGGCGAAAAGATACTGCAGAGGATTTGCTTATCTATGAGCAGCCAATGACACAAATTAGTCAGAATGGAATGATCTCGGACCCTATAGCCAGAGGTATAACACAAGCCTGCCCGCTCTCCACACTCTTGTTTGCCTTGGCTATGGAACCCCTGGCGACCTATGACAACATCATGCAGAACAGGGCCTTAGCTTCACTGCTAGACATTTATTCATACTATACTTTACACGTGAAGAAACTATCTATTAAAGTGATGCAGAAAATCAAGTGGTTCCTACATTTTGCCTGCCTATCTGGCATAAACATCAGTTTTGGTAAATCATTTGTTATGCCTTTCATGGACTGCTCATTCGGAGGGGAGGGTTGATGGAATATTCACTTAACGCCTATTGGATGTCTAGGGGCCTCGGTGTGAAGGGGATGCAAGAGGTAATTCAGGAAGACTATGGAAAGCTGAAGGATAAAACGGAACAACAAATTTACAGATGGATAAAACGGCCGCCGTCACTATCACTGGCAACTAGAGTGCTCTCACAGAGATGCCAAGGTATCTCTGTTTAATAACACACCCATCCCTTTTACAGCAGCTTTTTTCACCAAACTGCAATCTGCTCTTAAAAAGCTGGCATGGTCTGGCAAATAGCCCCGCTTGAAGTGGGAGGCACTGGTACTGCCTTAGAAACAGGGTGGCACAGGGGCACCACATTTTGAATTATATTTCTAAAATGCACAGGTGCACTATCTCCACTATTGGGTCTACCCGCGACTATTCCATCTGCACATGTAATTGAAGCTGATGCTGCTTCACTACAGCGGCTGAACACCTCTTTATGGGCTGACAATAAAAGGCCATCAAATGAAATTAACATGGTGGGCTGCACGGTCTGGGTTTGATGCAAACCTCTGACCTGAAGAGGCCTGGAGGTTTTGTAAGCCCCTATTGCAAAACTGGCTTTTAACCTGAGACTCCCACTGACGTGTTGGAGGGTTGTGTAGATGACTTGACCAGTAGTGGCTCCTCCGTTATGGCGGAGAAGCATCGCCCTCCTCCAGCAGATGCAAACAAGAAAAACAAAATGATAAAACTATTTTTATTATCATTTTATTTTAATTGAAGAGATGAGTGTTAGGGGCGGGGCTATGATGACAACAGCACTGAAGAAGGAATGGTGGGCATTGCTGCAAGTGCACATGTTGGTTTGGCCGGCTGTCCTAGGACGGTCAAACCGTCATGCGCACTGAGTTCTCTCCAACCCCGAGTTACGTTGCAAATAGAGAACAGCAGGCACAGGCTCACAGTCCCCCTGGGAGTGCAAAACCAGCCCACTCAGACCAAACCCTATGCTTCTCTCATGCTGTGCAATAGTATTACCCGCATGAGAGAAGCGCCTCAGTTGGCGTAGGGCAGTGTTTCCCAACCTTTTCAGGTCTGTGGACCCCCACTTTATAATTACTGCAACCCAGGGGCTGAGGACCTAATCTGTTAATAATATTTAATTTTCTAAGCAGTCGCGGACCCCCTGAAGAGGCTTCATGGACCCCCAGGGGTCCCCGGACCACAGGTTGAGAACCACTGACATAGGGGAATCTGGGAGTCTGTGCACTAGCAGCAGAGGAGCACCTAGGCATCCAGGTGGCTAGTAGCAGGTTAGTGCTTCTATTTATTTTATTGTTATTGTCCCCCTGTGCCGCCCCACCACTATTGTTAGATAGCAGCTGCTACTGGACTTCACACAGTGCATCTCACCTGCCCGGGCAAATTGTACCTCTGAATCAAATTCATTGCACCTGAGATATTCTCCCACAATGCTGACAGCAAGCCATTAGATACATTAATTTATTAATTTATTCAGGCAGCAAATTTGGTTCTGAAATCCCAACCATTCCCCTAACACTAATAGACACTTAGATAGGTTCTAGCTTCGACCTCGCCCAAAAGACTGGTGTCTCGCTTATACGGCCTGAGCCAGAGTGTGTCACCAGTACCACACTGTGGAAATGGGAAGAGGATCAGAAAGTTGAAATGACAGACGTAAGTGGGAATACTGCTGCACTCAGTCCGGGGAACTGTCCCCAAACTATAAGCTCTGTCATACATTTTAAGTAGTTGCATAAAATGTATTACACACCCAGCAAATTACACACTATGGGCCTCAGGGACACACGTAACTGACAGATGCAGAGGGACAGTTGGGGATTTTATGCACTCGGCATGGCTCTGTCCATAGGTACAGCACTTCCGAGGGGAGGTGCGCAGGGCTACTAGAACACTAATCCTGCGGAGAATAGGAAACTGACTTCATTGTTGCTAGTATTCGCGAGGCACAGAGTGCCCATCAAATGGGGCGAACATGTCACCAAAAAGCAAGGGCTGGATACATGATGTTGCATACTGTAATGAACATTTGTCAGAATTCTGGGAAACCGTACCCCGGAAATCACAGCCCAAGGACATTTGGGTCCCCGTTGAACAATACATTCTACAAAACCAATTAGCAGATACAGTGGGGAAGAGTTCGAACTTAAAAAAATCCCAGGTTCGAACTGGCACATGAGTTTGCGAGAGCGAAAGAATTGATAAGTAATGCTTACGTATTTACACAAACGTGCATACGATTGATGATGTCTGTTAGGACATTGTTACGTTCCGAGTGTAAGATACCATATTGTGAAGAGTCGTGTAGGGGGACACATATTACAGTTCTAATGTTTATTTGTCGGTGAAAAAACAAACAAATATATAAATAAATAAATGCACCCTTTGTTTTGGGCCCTTCTGGAAGTGAAAATGAAAAAGCCCTCCTACCGCCTGCACGTTGCTGCTCCAACAAAAAGGTCCCGGTGTTGGCAAATTACATCAGGACCAATTCAGCATATTTCACTTGGGGGGCGAAGAGGGGGGGTTCACCGCATCCAGCTGGTTCCCCCTTCATTCCAACACTTTTGTCTGCCAAGTTTATGTCTTTCAAAGATTTAAAAGCACCTCTCTCTCTCTTGTTCAGTGTATTCAGTATACCTTTTGACCTCTTGGGTCATTTCTGTAATCTGTGTGCTCTGCTCTCTGTGCCAAACGTAAAGGCAAATTAAATGAACACAAGTAGAGCTCTCAGAGGATACCTCGCGCCAGGGGCCTTGTGTACATATTGCAGGACGAGTCGACCATCTGTAATTACTTATTTACCTTCAGCTCATTTACTGGCCAATGCGTCACTCAACCAGCAACTCAGTCCACTCAGTTAATCATTTGCATGCTTACTTACCAATTGTCTGATATATCAGAGTGGTTTTCCCATTCTATTTCTATGAGAAAATATGTCAGTACATAGGAGCACCATCCACCTACATTGTTTCTTCCTCACTCCACCACGTGCTCCCAATTGTCATTGCTCATTGCTGTTGCGTTTCCCGCCCGACAGTAGGAGCGGATAACGCACTGAATGAAAAATTTCCTAGCTACCGTGAAGGAAACTTTCAATTCTATTAAGGACACGGAGGCGGGGATTATGCAGTCCTTTCTCCACTTTATTACAAACAGCAAGTTCAAAGTTCAAACATGATCCAGAACACAATAAAACTTCAAACCCCATGATGCCCACAAGTAACCATGGCAACCCATAACCAATCCAGTGTCCATAACAAGGAGTATATAATTAGCTGACGGGCACAGTCCTTCCTCTTCTTCACGGAAGGAAGTTAAGGAACTCGCAATCTCATTCACCTTTGGAATCACCTCCTACAAAATAAGAAGTGATCAGATAACAGCAAACAGAGTCATATCCTAAGCAAACAATCCCACAAAAATACAATATCATGTTGATAAACGGAAAGAAAAAATCATTGAGACAACATAATGCATATCAAGGTTATCACCAAGTGAGCCACCAATAACATACATATAATTAACAAGCCTCCAACAGATAGGAAAAAGACCACTGACCTGTAAAAGAGGAATCCACCCAGAAGCAATAGGCAAGGTAAATCCACATCGGGTGGGTAATACAGTCACAGTATGAGGGAGGGGTAATCCTCGCCTCCGTGTCCTTAATAGAATTGAAAGTTTCCTTCACGGTAGCTAGGAAATTTTTCATTTGATATCAGGACCGGAGACGAGGATTACGCAAGTTCAAAGCTTACTCACCACCAAAGATGCTGCTTCATGAATCGGTTTAAAATAAAATCTCTTGAAAACTGATTCCGAGGACCAACCCGCTGCATTCATGATATCCTCCAACCTGCCACCTACTTAAATAGCTTTGGAAACCATCGCCCCTCTAGTTGAATGAACCCCGAAACGCCTAACGTCAATCCTAGTTTTGGACATGAGCCAGCGAATCCACCTGGCTATAGTAGGGGAAGCCACTGCCTTAAACGGTTTCTTGATAATAATCAAGAGTTGTCTCTCTCCTGGAGGTCTATCTTCCTCCGTGCCAGCTTCATAGGCCTGAAAACATCTGGCCACACATAACTTGGGATGAGATTCAAAACTGGGATAAGAAACCAACGTGGTACTCGTTTTAGTCCGTCTCGAAATGGTAAAAGTAACCCCTTCGGGAGTGAAAACCCGGGCTGAAACATCCAAAGCGCGCACATCCGAAACTCGTTTACAAGAAATAAGACACAGGAGCATCGCCAACTTAGCGGAAATCTCTTTCCTGGTCAAAAACGGACTCTCCGGCCAGGAAGAAAGAAAGTTAAAAACCTTATTGACATCCCATAAACCAGAATATCTAGGTTCAGGAGGACGACATAAACATACTCCTTTTAACTGTTTACTCACCCAGGGGTGCTCCCCAACCTGTAGAATATTGATCGTATTGTGTCCTGCTGAAATAGCAGAACGAAAAAAGTTGCTGGTACAATACGCCAAACCCGAGGTAATAAGCTCAGTCAGAAAATTGACTATACACTCAACTGGAGACCCCACTGGAATTCACTTCCCTCTCCAGACACCAAAGAGCCCACCTGTTCCAGGCTGATCTATATCCTTTGATAGTAGCTGGAGCTCACAACTGTCTCATAAGGGCCGTAGCATCCCATGAAAGGCAGACGTTCTCCCAACATCCCCTGAAATCCTCCAAGCTATGAGTCTGAGATGTCCCTGAAGCACCAAAGGATTCCCAAGGTACATGGTAGTCAGAGAGGAGACATCCACGACAACTCCAGAAGAGTGGCGAACCACGCTTGTGCCCTCCATATCGGAGATATCAGAATCAAGGACGCCCGTTGATATCAGACCTGCACCACCACTCTGGGAATCGGAAGAAACGGAGGGAGAGCATAACATTGCTTTTTCAACCAAAACTGCAAGAACGCATCCACTGCGATCGCTCCCGGATTGGGCCCCCAACTGAAGTAAGTTGGGAGTTGAGCATTCCACAAGGAGGCAAATAGGTCCACAGAACATGGACCCCAATGATCCATCAGAGACCGAAAGATCTCCTGATCCAGTCGCCAGTCGCTTGTATCCCTGAGATAGCGGGAATTCCAGTCTGCCACCTGGTTCTGAATTCCCGGAAGGTATTCCGCTGTTACAGAAATCTGTCTCTGGAGGCAATAATGCCAAAAATCCTTCACCAGGTCCGCAAGGTCCACCAGGACCCTGGACCGAGTGCCTCCCAGTCTGTTTATGTACTGGACGGCCGAAATGTTGTCCAGACAAAGAAGGACACAACAGGATACTTTGTCGTGAGTCAGGGACCGAATCACGAACGAGCCCGCTAAGAGCTCGAGGCAATTCATATGAAGGTTCAACTCCTCTGAAGTCCACTGACCCCCCATAGAAATCTGACCACATCTGGCCCCACAACCCAGTCTGCTGGCATCTGACTCTATCACTAGGTCGGGGAGAGAGCCAAAGATGGCCTTCCCGTTCCATGCGTCCATATGGCTTAACCACCACTGCATCTCCGAACGAGCCTCCGAAGAGAGCTCCACCAGTGCTGAATACGTATGACCCTTCCGGAGATGTGACACCTTCAAACGTTGCAGGGCACTGTAATGCAAGGGACCTGGAAAGATCGCGTGGATAGAGGACAACAGAAGACCCACAATCCTGGCAATCTGAGGATGTCCACCTTGGAAATCTCCTTCTTGATCTTGGAGACCTTGTGCTCTGGGAGCTTCAAAGTCACTGACGTAGTGTTCACTACGAACCCCAGGAAATTTGTGGACTGCAACGGGCGAAGAGAGGACTTCTCCGCATTGATCATGAAATCCAGATCCTGCAACAGAGCAATAGTAATGTTCGCGTAACACAACAGTTGCGACCGGGACTGATCCATCAGAAGAATGTCGTCCAGATAAATAATCAGTCTGACACCCTGAGTCCTCAGAAACTCGACCACCGGTTTCAGCAACTTCGTGAAGCACCAAGGTGCTGTAGAAAGGCCGAAGGGAAGACACCTGAACTCATTAATCTGGTTCCACCACTGACACTGCAGAAAGCACCTGTGAGGAGAGCAAATCGGGACCGTAAGGTAAGCGTCCTTGAGGTCCAAGTGGACCATCCAGTCCTCTTGACACAGAAGATCCCCGAGAAGATGGATACCTTCCAACTTGAAATGGCGATAAACCACCCAATCGTTGAAAGCCTTGAGGTTTATCACCGGACGGAAACCCTTGTCCTTCTTTTCAATCAAGAAAATGTTGCTCAAGAACCCCCTCGGATGAAGAGGTGCCGGAACAACAGCCCCTTTGCCAAGAAGAAGCTGAACCTCTGTGTCTATTAACTGAGAATCTTGAGCACTGAGCCGAATGGGAGGGGGTCGAACCGGTTGAACTGAGGTCCCATAGAACTCTATGTGAAAACCCAATACTGTCTCCAAGACCCAAGGGTCGGAACTGCGCTGTGCCCAATTCTCTAAGAAGAGAGCGATTCTGCCTCCTAGCTCTTGAGAGGAAAAAAAGGGAATGCTCACCAGTGCTTCCTCCCTGAGTATTGGAACCTCCTCTGTTGAAACGTGAGGAACATCCTCTACCAGAACCTCTGTTGGGGAAGAAGGCCCCTTGTTGACCGTCACTCCAGCCATTGTTGCGTCGTCCTTGAGCTCTGGAGGGGCCTGCCTGCAGGGAACGGCCAGAGGAGCGACCCCTTCCTTGTCTGGCCCCAGAGAAAACCTTTCCTGGAAAAATCTTGTGCATCGAGGACTGCACCTTATCCAAAGCAGAGAAAGTGGAAGCAAATCTCCCTAGCTCCTTCACAAAGGGGTCCACAAAGAGATTGCCCTGGGCTACCGCACCTGCCTTAGATATTGCCAGTTCCCCTAATATGGGTTCAATTTGATCAGGAGAGAGTGACGCCTCTCCGTAGATATAACAGAATTGGCGTTGCCCAACAGACAGACCGCCCTTTGTGCCCATCCAGCGACCAGATCCGTCTGCAACGGTTCCCCTGAGACCTTGGCCGAATCAGCCAACTCAATAATCTTTGTCAAGGGCCCCAGGACATCTAAGAGTTTATCCTGAGAGGCCCACCAGGAATGATCGATCCCCTTCTTGGGGTCACGCATGTACTTGTAGAAGAAAGTACATAATTTAGGGTTCAAAGAAGGCGTAGCCGCCACCTTGTCTCCAAACGCAGGCCTAGGACATTCCACCCGAAGGCGGGCCCGAACTTCCTTTTCCAAATGATGGCTGATGACCTTAGCAACATAAGCCGCCACTTTGGGAGTGGGGACCCATTCAGAGGACCGTGAATGGTATATATCCTCCGGATCAAACATATCAGAGTCCCAACCTTCTTCCTCTACACTGGAGGTATTCATGGATAGGCGCCAAGGTCTACCCATAACGCAACCCTCGTCCGATGAGCCCTCATCATTAGAGTCACCCCCCCCACCCCCGAACGGGGCGATCCCACAAAGGGATCCAGCGCAAGGGCAGCAGGGCTGCCATGCTCTCCGGGCATAACATCCTCCTGGCAGGGTACAGGATCAAGCATTCGTGCACTCTTGGAAAAAGCTTCCCTCAATCTGGCGAAACCTTCCAGGTGCCCCGCGTCACGCTTCCGAGAGGAAGAAGATGTCTTCGAGGTACAAACCCGTGGGTCTAGATCTCCCAATACACCAGACAAATTGGAAACCTTGTCCGTTAGCCTATCCACCCTATCCTGCAGGGGTGCTAAGGCTTTCGCCACCTCCTGCGAAAGTAATCTGCCATGCCTTCAGGAAGGTGGCGTTGGGGAGGCCAGACTTCCTCCGTCCCCAAAGAGGGAGCATAAGCCTTGTCCACAAAAGAGTCCATGGAAGGAGGGGACGAGGACATCCCCAGGCTAAGGAATGTATATATATATATATATATATATATATATATATATACATCAGGAAAATATCCCAACAGAACCAATTAGAGTGGAGTAGAACCCAGGGCCAGACCAGATAAATATGCCACCTACCCCCAGGGGGGTTGTCAATAGAAGGAGTGAGAGCACAGAAAAAACGCCCAACCTAAAATAAACAGGGCAGCCCCCTTGCCGTGCTCTTAAATGGAAAAAAATATGCAGAAAAACCAAACTGTAAAGGTTCCCCTAAGGGCGAATAGAAACACAGGTAGTGCCTGCCCGTACTGCAGCATGGTGTTGGCGAGGGTTGGGGGCCACAGAAATCAGGAATCCCCGAGGGCGGGATCCTGAAAGGCCCTGACGCGATCGAGAAAGACAGCGCGCGAAGCGCTGAATCAAACGATCGCAGAGGGACGCGTACGCGTGCCCCTAGCGGTGATAAGGTGCCACCGCACCACACACTCGGGCCGAAGCGTACTGACAGCAGTAAACACAAGGCAACAAGGCAAACGCTCGCAGCACAGTCAATCCCCGAACCCCTGTGAAACAAACAAGAAGAAGCGAGGACTTAACTGACGGGCAGCAGTGAAGAAAGAGAAAGGACTGTGCCCTTCAGCTACTTATATACTCCTTGTTATGGACATCGGATTGGTGATGGGTTGCCATGGTTACTTGTGGGCATCATGGGGTTTGAAGTTTTATTGTGTTCTCGATCATGTTTGAACTTTGAACTTGCTGATTGTAATAAAGTGGAGAAAGGACTGCATAATCCTCGCCTCCGGTCCTGATATAGAATTAATGACAGAACACCAGGTAGGATTCCGACTGCCAGCGTGAAAACCGGAGTCCACCTTTATTTTCTCACCCCTTATGTCAGGGGCCCACACCACTTGTACTCGACTGGGGAGGATCCCCCTCCCAGTTAGGCCAGTCCATGCTGCAACATAACGATAGTCCCACTCTAGCTCTCCTTGACAAATAAAAAAATGTCTAGTTTATGCGTCAAGAATTTTCAATTCTATTAAGGACATGGAGGCGAGGATTATGCTATCTCTTTCTTTACTGAATTTAAACAGCAGCCAATCACAATACATTAAACCAAAAAACTACACATCCTAAGATGCCTATAACACTAAGTCACATGGTCCAATCACCAAGAATCCACTTGTCCATAACCGGAATCCCTCGCTACGTAATATCCTCTTTCTTTGATCGAACAGATAACCTTGCAACTCCTTCTTGAACTTCTTTTCTAAAAGGATGAAACCAGACTTCTTCAAATCAAAACAGTCATCAAGGCCAATTCAACTGGAATTGGAAAACTTGCCCAACTTTCTGTAAACTGGAACAAAGGAACAGCTCCATCAATGTTCAACGCACCATAAAATCAGGAATTCTTCTGATCAGAACCTGAAAAAACAATGAAAAAAGGTAATATCTCATGTTGTTAAAAAATCCAAAAATATTTTAAAACTTCCCACAGATAAACAAGGGAGGGCATAATAACCATATCAAATCCACAAAATGGTATGTATTTTAACATATCCATATTATGCTTTTAAGGGAGGGATAATCCTCGCCTTCGTGTCAATAGAATTGAAAATTCTTGACGCGTAAGCTAGAAAAGTTTTTATTCTATGTCAGGACTGGAGGCTATGATTATGCTAGTTTGAAGCTTGATCAATTACCACAGATGCAACATCTACTACAGGTTTATGATAAAACTTTCTACATGTACATTCAGATGACCAGTCTGCCGCCTTCATGATTTCTTCCAATCTTGAACCTAAAGCATAAGTTTTAGAGGCCATAGCTCCTCTAACAGAAGGGGAGCCAAAATGACTGGTATCGATACCTGCTTCACTCATTAACCATTTTATCCATCTCGAGAGAGTGGCAGAGGAAACTGACTTAAAAGGTTTCTTTAAAGAAATCAATAATTGTCCCTCAGAATCTTGTCTGAATTCTTCAGTAACCACCTCATAATCCTTTAAACATTGCACAACACAAATTTTTGAATTATCTGGATACACAGGATACGTTACTGACCTGCAATTAGTTTTAGTCCTTCTGTTAATGATGAAAGTAATACCCTCGGGAGAGTATACCCTCCCAGACAAATCCAAAGCCTTTACATCAGAGACCCTCTTACATGAAATCACACAGAGTAGCATGGTTAATTTAGCTGAAAGCTGTTTACGGGTTAAATACCTGTTACTAGGCCAAGAGTCTAAAACATTTTAAATAATGTTTACATCCCATAATAATGAATATTTAGCTTGAGGAGGATTGGAAAGGTTAATACCCCTCAGTAATTTACAAACTAAAGGATGTTCTCCTACCAGCTTACCATCAACATGAACATGTCCAGCTGAAATAGCTGACCTGAAGTTATTAACAGTTCTATAGTCAAAGCCAGATGAAGCCAGTTCAGTTAAATAATTGACCAATACTACACTCCAAGGGATTACTACCCCTTCCCATGCACCAACTATCCCATCTGCGCCATGCTGAAGCACATCTCTTGTGAGTGCCAGAGGCCCAAGCTTGTTTGATAAAGTTCGCAGCTTCTCTCGAAAGGCCTGGGGTTTTCAATCTTGACCTGAAACCATCCAGGCCATCAATGACAGTTTCTCCGACAAAATCAGAGGATGTTGAAGGCCCTCCGGACTCAATAATAGATTCAGACGAGGAGGAATGAGCATTAGGCGAGCGCATGCCAGTTGAAGAGCGATAGGGAACAAGGGCTGAGACCTCCACAATGGAGTCACCAAAATCAGGTCTGATTTCTGTCTGAGACAGGACCCTGGGGATCAGCAGAAAAGGAGGGAAAGCATAACTCCGAAAGGGGGCCCAATTCTGCAGAAACGCATTGGTCGCAAGAGCCAGAGGGTCCGCGGGTGCCAGCTGACGAATTTCAGAATTTGAGCATTGAGGTGTGAGGCAAACAGATCCACCTCACAAGGACCCCATTCCCTGACTAGCTGTTGAAAGATAACTGGATCCAGTTTCCATTCACTGGGATCCATCAGGTATCTGGAGTTCCAGTCCGCAATCGTGTTCTGGGCTGCCTGTAGATATTCTGCTAGTACAATCAACCGATGATTCAAACAATAGTGCCAAAACTCTTTGGCTATCTCTGCTAGAACCCTGGACTTCGTTCCCCCAAGTTTGTTGACATAACGCACTGCTGAAATGTTGTCCATTCTCAGCAGAATGCAGCAATCTGGCTTCACGGGGGGCAGGCTTTTTATAGCAAAAGACCCTGCCAGGAGTTCTAAACAATTGATGTGGAGAAGTTGGTCCGTCCTTGACCAACGACCCCCAGTCACTAGAGATCCGCATCGGGCTCCCCTTCTCCACTGACTGGCGTCGGATTCTATCACCACCTCTGGGTGAGATCCGAAGATGGCCCTGCTATTCCAAGCCTCCATGTGATGGAGCCACCACTGAATTTCCTCCCTGCCTTCCGTGTTTAAAGGAATCAGTTCCGAGTGACTCAGGCCCTGCCGTAAATGCCTGCTTTTCAATCTCTACAGAGCCCGGTAGTGAAGAGGGGCTGGGAAGATTGCTTGAATGGAAGAGACCAAGAGCCCCACCATCTGGCAATGTTCCTTAGAGAGATGGTCGGGCTGGCTAGGGCCAATCTTAATTCCCTCTTGATTTTGCAAATCTTTAACGAGGGAAGTATCAGTTGTGATTGTATAGAGTCGATCTTGAAACCTAGAAATTCGATCACTTGAGTCCGATTCAATGATGACTTCTGCACATTGATCAAGAAACCCAAATCCTGTAGGAGATTGATTGTCCAATTCAAGTGCAACCGCAGAGACTGGGGATTTTGTGCCATCACTAGAATGTTGTCCAGATAAATAATTAACCGGACCCCCTTGGTTCTCAACCACTCCACAACTGGTCTCAACAGTTTCGTGAAGCACCAAGGGGCTGATGGCAGGCCGAACGGTAAGGCTTTGAACTCCAGACAATGACTGTTCCAAAGAAATAGGAGAAATCTCCTGTGAGGGGGAAAAAACAGAATTGACAGGTAAGCATCTTTTAGGTCTAGACGAACCATCCAGTCTCCTTCTAAAAGGGTGTCCCTCAACATATGAATCCCCTCCATCTTGAAGTGTCTGTACACAATCCAAGAATTGAAGTCTTTTAGATTTAAGACTAGCCGATGACCCCCGCCTTTCTTGTCTACTAAAAAGATGGGATTGCAAAATCCGGAGGGGAGTAGAGTAGAGAAATATCCAGCTCCTTTGTCCAATAAAGCCTGTACTTCTGTATCTATAAATAACTGACTTGCTTGGGAAAAACTCATTTGAGTAGGAGGAGACAGCTGGACCGGAGTACTGATAAACTCTAGGTGAAAACCTGATACCGTCTGAAGAACCCAAGGATCCCTGAAATTTTTCTCCAATTGTCTAGAAACAGACCCACTCTGCCCCCAAGAATGACCTGAGAATGGGGAATAATCCTTACCAGAGTACGTTGAATTTTGAATCGCTCCATGTTGACCTCTGCGAGGGCCTCTGCTGAATCTGGGTCTACCTCCTCTGGAACGAGTAGGGTAGACGGTGGAATCGGCCTGATCTCCTTACCCGTAACCTCTTCCTCTGGGATAATATGGTTGGGGACTAGCAAAAGAACCTCGGCCGGGCATTCGTCCACCATAACGTCCGGCCCTGGTAAAAAGGCCTCTCTTAAAAACTTTCTTAAGGGACATCTGCGCTTTGTCCAGAGTGGAAAAAGTAGAACAAAATTTCGCCAACTCCTTTATGAATGAGGAGCCAAATAGTAGACCTTCTGCTGCTGGACCTGCCTCAGAAGAAGCCAAGTCAATCAACTTAGGATCCATACGAATACAGATGGATTTCCTGCGCTCAGTTAAAATTGCACAGTTAGCATTACCCAACTGGCAAACAGCTCTTTGAGCCCAGCCCATTAAGACATTTGTGTCCACGGGCGAGTCTGATTCTTTAGAAACCACAGCCAAGTCCAGAATTTTAGTTAACGGGCCGGTCAAATCAAGAAGTTTGTCTTGGCAAAGAAGCCAAGATCTATCCAGCCCTTTTTTAGGGTCTTTCACAAACTTTTTTAGGAAAGTAACCATGGTGGGGTCGATTTCTGGGGTGTCAGTTACCTTGTTATCCAAATCTGGTCTAGGGCATTCTGCTGTAAGATCTGAACGCACCTCCTTATCAAAACCGCGTCTTAAGTTAGCATGGATATATTGCGCAACCTCTGAGGATGGAAGCCAATTAGATGATCTGGGTTGTAAAATTTCTGATGGGTCAAAATCTAACAGCTGAGGGGTTGAAAACTGCTTTTTTGATTTCTTGCTGGAACTGGTGAAACCCCTTCGTCTTAGTCCCCCTCCGAAGAATCATTGTCTGAAGAAGACGTATCGTTTTTTTAACTATAATTATGCTCGGCTATTCTCTTTTTGCACAGTTTTGCGAACATGTCTGCATGCAAATCACCAGAAGGGACATCTGAACTCTCCAGATTCTTTGTTTTGGCCTTAAGATTTTATGGTGGTCCTAGGCTTAGCCCCTTGTGAGCCAGATGGAGTTTTGTCCGCTAACCAGCCTTGAGAGTGAGCATATTCAAACAGCTGACCTGAAAAGGGACCTAGCGCACTCACCAAGGCATCATTCACTGATTGCTGAACCCTTGAGTCCAGCGCTTCCACCAAGTTTACCTCGAACTGGTTATCAGTGTCTTCAGGATAATATCCGGCATCCTGGTCACTCCATTGAGCCATGGTATTAATCAATTAAGAAAATATATAAAGACTGTCAGACTTCACCAAGGGGGAGTGTAAAAACCCCTTACAGGCACAATTATAAAAGTGAAATAATAATATGCGAAGGGAGCTGCCTGTATGACACTGTAGACACTGCCTATATCGATTTTACAACCCAGAAAAGGCCAGATCTGGGCGTCAGGGAGGCACTTTTAAAGTCTGTGGAGCAAGCACTGTACAATTGACCTCACGCGCTAGAAATCACGAGCCGAACTCCAGGGTTACTTCAGGGAAAGGAGATTTGGCTCGTGAAATAGAGCGCGCACACCAAATGCGTGCTAAAAATAAAAAACAGACTCTGCGCGAGGCGCGCAGTGTTCCCGCTCCCGCTCCACAGGCAGAAATAACATCAACAAACAAACGACAAAGACGCCGAAAACAATATGCCCAAAGGCAGGAAAGTGAGCGGAATCGCGTCGCTATGTAAATGAAGTCAAAACATTCAAATATCCAAAGTTTAACAAGAGCAATAAAAGTCATGTACTTATCTGCTGCGAAGCAGCAAAGAAAGAGGATCTTACGTAGTGAGGGATTCCGGTTATGGGCAAGGGGATTCTTGGTGATTGGACCATGTGACTCAGAGTTATAGGCATCTTGGGATGTGTAGTTTTTTGGTTCAGTGTATTGTGATTGGCTGCTGTTTAAATTCAGTAAAGAAAGAGATAGCATAATTGGAGCCTCCGTTCCTGACATAGAATCTGAGAGTTCACATGACTGCTGCTGCATAAATTACAATGGTTTTTGATGACCACTATTCTTGTAGCGAATCTTCCGACCCCACTTGTCTGTTAAGCCTGAATTATTACAATTTTGAGGTAGAAAAACATCCTCAAAGTTTCTTAAAACAGAGAAAAAAAGAACTTTGCTGTCATCTTGTGGCGGATCACGGCCTCAAAAAACTAAATCTTCGAGCGGCAGACTTTGGGGGTTATTACAACTTTGGAGGAGGTGTTAATCCATCCCAAAAGTGACAGTAAAGTGACGGATATACCACCAGCCGTATTACGAGTTCCATAGGATATAATGGACTCGTAATACGGCTGGTGGTATATCCGTCACTTTACCGTCACTTTTGGGACGGATTAACGCCTCCTCCAAAGTTGTATAACCCCCTTTGTGTTTTGATTCCTTTCCCGCAATATGCACTGACTGGTATCTCAAGAGTGTGGAGCCAGCGGGTCACATGACCAGCACCCTTTCTATCAAATGCCCACATGTGAACTCGCGTTCGTGGCCCTTCCCCCACTCGAGTATGTGGAAACAGCACAAACATATTGTTTCAGAGGCCGAAACACAGTTTCCTTGAAAAGTATAACTGAAAGTAACACCGTTAAATGCTTGTCACATGTGCATAACTGCATAGGCGCAGGAAGTAGGAAGGCTGACTTTTCTTCTCTGTGGGATTCCTGCCCAAACCTCACAGTTACATGAGAGGGCGCCTTATGCTGCCATTTAGCACTGCTTGGTTTCTCCAGTCTGCCATGTGAAGCTGCTTTGTGTCATGTTGTGAGTCAGGAAATGCAGCAACTGTGTTTCCTCCTGTCTACTTTATGATTTTGCAAATCAAGCATGACCTGACTTCGAGAACTCGTCCCTTCCCTATAAAATCAGCACTACCTGCTTATGTCTGCTTCTTGGCGCTCTATTGTCACTAATGGAAGGACAAAACTACTTTTCTACGTTTCCAAATCAAACAAGGACAATCATTTTTTACATCACAGCAGGATCCCCATTGCAATGCTAAGTATTGTGCCCTTTCCAACGCTGTATTCAGATGTATTTCCAACTGCATTTACCTGCCCATTGTCAAGTGCAATCGCAAGGGACCTTGAGCGCATGAGGGATCACATGCTTCCATGTAATCCCACACACAGAGAAGCAAGGTTGCATTGCCTTGTATTCCACACAGTGATTCACTTAGAAGCGGATTTTCACCCCACCTCACCCAGACTACTCCACACCTTAGAGCCGTTTCTCAATTCCCACTTTTTCCCTTCAGCTGTCACATCCATACCATCTCCACCAATTAATCTCGTCAGGGCTCAGTGGCAGGTCTGGGTTGTAGAAAGACATGGAGATCTGTGTATGTGCTTGGTTTCCCATCAGTGATCTAGATGAAATACATGCTTTGGGTCATATTATGTGGCATTTCATGCTGCTAGCTAACTGCTAGGAAAACCCAACGTCTAGTGAGCAGAGGCTCCCAGCCTCCATAAAATGACAGGGCACTGACAAGGGTTTGTGGAGGTGGGATCAAGCAAAGAGCTCTTCATTGAGTCTTTTCTAGGCGACCAGGGCTAAGCGCCAAAAGCGTTGATCCTGCAGGATTGATCCTGCAGTGTAGCGGCTGTCTTCCAGTCTGTACATAATAAACTAGTCATACCCTTCCCTCTCTGCCTTGGAAAAGAAGGTTCATTGTGTGTTTACTTGGGCAGAGAAGGATTAATGTGGTAACATATTAACTTGTATCTTACGAGGATGACGTTTTATGTGCTAATTCCCAGAAGCCACAATAACATCTACTATTTCACAGCATTTCTCAGAAATCAATAGGTATATTTTGAGGTAGACAGAGAAATCGAAGCAACGAAGGAACAGGAGAGTTGAGATGTGTTCCACAAGCCTACTCCTGTTCCCACCAAAGACGTAAGAGATACCAGATGTAACAAGAAACGCTGTCTCCTGAAAAAATCACAAAGCTCATCAAAAACGACTCCGATGGATATCCAGGAAAGCAGCCTATTTAATGCGTTTGAAATTTACATTTAATCACAATAAGACAAAATATTGATTGTTTTTTTATGAAGCATCATTGCCTTCAATTGGGAAACATTAAGCTGGGTGATTTCTACAGGGTAGAATTGCTGGAGGTGGAAGGGAATTTACACATAAAGGCGAAGGAGCAGTGGACTATCAAAGGCCCCTCGGTGCCGGGCCCGAGCTTCCTGGCCCCCCTCAGCACAGTACACTGTGGAAAGGTGGCAGGCCCCTGACTTGGTCCACATCTGAGGGTGCTCCCTCAATGTACTTTGCAGGGGGCCCCCTCAAGTTTCGTTCACGTCACTGCAAATTAGACCTTTCTCTTATCATTCTCACCATTTCCACCAAGTGTTCCAGGGAGGCACCTGGTAGAACTGACACCTTTGGTGGGGCGAAGTGGGTAATTTCCATGTGGAGATGGTGCTCTCTACCAACGCCTCCGAGTGCGAAAGAAGACCCCGGGGTTCTCAGTCTATGGGAGGTATCGGAAGACACACTGCTACCCACAAACACTACCCAGAATAAAAGAAGCAAAAGGTTAGTCTGAAGATGGACAACATTTGTTCTGCTAAGTGTACTATATATGGGATAAGTAATTCACGCATTGCTTTTCTCTTTTTAGTTGGACTCCCTGTACAACAAGGTTATATTTCAGTACAACACTTTCCAGCAAAGAAACATGACACTTGTCCTATTCTGTTAAGCCCATTTCTTTGCTAAACAAGCCATACATCGGGTAAAGGCAAATAAAGCAAATCAAGTTTTGGCAATGTTTCAACAGGGAGATTCTCATCCAAACAAATGCGGCGGCTGTGTACTTGTGTTGGCCATTCACTGCATCTCAGACACAAGCAGTATGGACAGCTAGGGTGCAGGTGAACTGACACCAAGATGTGAGCTGGGGATGGGAGACCAGCTTCTGCACACTGATCTTAGAGGATGTTGTGACATTTTACTACAGGGCAGTGGAGCTTACCCGTGTATGAGTGAGGGGTGTGGATGGTGGAGTGTGTCTCTTGAGCCAGCCTACTGTCTGAGCACTGGGACAGAGGAGAGAAGGCAGTGCAAATGGAGTGATGAGAGGTGCAGTACCCCATCACAGAGTACAAGCACTGCATCGTCCTTCCCTGCTAGTCTTCCAGAGCCAACTACAGTTACTCACCCAAGGAAGATGGATGTGTATCAGCAGATTATGGCCACCATGGGCCATCACAAGAAAGCCTAGACCTAGATCACCAAGCTCATGCTGCTGCTGCAGGAAGTGAATGGAGGCATGCCATCTGCAAGTTGGTGGGGTAGTGCCTGGTAGAATGGGGAGGCCTATTGTTGTGTCTATTCTTTCATGTCATCACATTCCATTGTGTCACCAAGTTATTGGAATGTTATGACATGATGAAGACAGACATTGGACGGAGGAGGGAGAGGAGCAGACGTGGACGTTGACAGATCATTGCTGGGGTTTATTATCACAAATAATGTACAACTTATCAGCACATCTTGTTATAAGTCTTTCCTGCCAATCCTACACTACACCTGTAGATTGCTTATCCCAAAGCAGTGTGTGATTGAAGCTTGCCTGGCTGCTCTATACGTTATATCTGGTTTATCTTTCAGGGGAACTTATATTATACACATTATATCTGTAGTCGGTGTGCAAGAGAAGCTTGTGCTACTGCTTTTTTGGCTGGACCTTACCTGCATTTAAATGAAAGTTGCACTGGAGTCACCCAAGCTGTATTTGATCTGTGTGCAAACAAAACTTTGAAAGCCTCTTCTTATGTTGTACCTGCTTTCTGTGGTGAACACCTGGCTGCAGTGCAACTATCTGTAGCCACCGGATTTGTTTTGCATTGTCTGTACGTGTGTGGGGGGTGGGGATTTGTAAAGCACCATTCAGCTTCTACTGATCTTCTAGCTGCTGAAGTTTGTTCTTCGTGCCATACAAGGCTTCTACCTCCCTTTATTTTATTTTATTTATTCTACCAATTCCATATGCTTTATGTTTCCTTTTACTTCCTTGCTCCTGTGTTTTGCAAGCCTACTCTGCCCTTCTCTTCCCATACTTTTTCTTGACACTGTATTTCCTCCATTTGATCAGTCATTTAAAATGTTGCCGTACTTGCCTGAAATTAAAAATGTCTCTCAAACCTATACTGTGTTGTCAGTGCATAGACCTACAATTTTACTCTATATTTGTCTTATAGGGATGACTGTCTTCCTCCTTACTCCCTCTTTATTGCAGTTCTGTCCGCCTTCCCAACCAGTGTCTTTTTATCTCACTGGTTCCCTTCATGCAACCTATTATTGCTGCATTTCTTATCCTTTAAAAAAAAGCCCTGTGGTTTTGTGGCCTATGTCTTTAGCCCTCCTATCAGCGATCTCCTGGTCATTCTCCGACTCCTGCGAGCCATCGTACCCCGCCATCCCTCCCAGTGCCCAGATATTCCTGCCCAAACCTCAACTTCTCAATATCACCCCGGCCTTTGGAACTGCTTTTGACCTGTTGGCCCAATTCCAGTCTAGCGTTGGCTGTCACCAGCTTTTATGTGCTCACCCTTTCACCGCTGGTTGCATCTCTACCCACTAACTGCACAAACACGGCCTCAAACTCGGTGTGTAGAGATCCCCCCAGCTCTGCCATTCCTTGTCTTTTACGCACTATGCTAGAGGCAACCAAAATAGCACTGTGTTTTCTTGAAGCCGCGCTATGCAAGGGTATCCGCCTGCCTAATGCTGGTATACTCATCTTCATTCGATCTGGGATTTGACTTTCCAGGTAGGGTGGCGAGTCATGGGTGAAATTCCATTCAATACATTGTATTCCTGGTGTCAGTCCTTATATGACCCTTATGTGAGCCTAGTAGTCTGGTGACATAAAAAAATATGCATATAATGCTTTGACCCCTCTAGGAAAGGCCCTTCCAAGTTGCCTGTTGGTTTAGTGTTGCCATGAAGCGCTGTACTCAGTCTGCTTGGTGATACCCAATACAGGACTGTTTCCTCTACATACACTCATAGTCAGGTGACACACCTATTTCTTCTCACTGAGGCCTGTGCCAACCCATTCATGCACCTATTCTCCGCGTTTATCGGTGTTAGTTGATGTAGGGGTCTCCAATTGGATAACAAGGCCTAGGATGAGCCGGCGGGGTTGTTAACATGAGTCACTGACTAATGCAGGGCAGGCTTAAGTGCTGGTGGCGCCCTGTGTTACAGTTTTTTTTGTCACCCCCACCCCATGACCACCTCCTCGGATTTAATCACTATCACCCAGCAAATGTGTTTTTTTTGAAAATCTGAAGTACTATGTTTTGGAAGAAGCTCTAAAAGCTCTCTTTTTTCTTTATCTCTTTATTTTCTTTTTAGACACTCAAATATTGTATTTGGGAAGTTGGAGCGAAGTATACTTGCTCTCTATGACTTATTAATGAGCACTTTGTAATTGAACACCTCACATGTTTAATATTGCATGCTACGAGTATTAGGAGCATACAGTGAGCGGTAATGTTAGGATACAGTGAAATTGAGTTTTAGAAGAAGGTGCTTGTGCAATACACCTAACCACCAAGGGTTGGCTTTAGTCATTCTTTCCTGCCAGGTATCCCATTTTAAAGAAAATATATTTATAGAAAGTACTATCAGGCTTTTTACAATGTAAACAATTTTCCCTTTCAAGAAGCTAAAAACGTTTGAATGATTTTCTTTAGATCGTGTGTTAGTTGTTCCTCTTTGCTACGTGTAAATTATCTATATGGCATTTTACATTTATTTTCTATTACTTCTGCGTTATTTCTGTGTAAAAGTCTCAATATATTTTTATTAAAGAGTAATATTATAGTGCATTATCAAGCGTTTGACCAGCCTCTAAACCAAGGAATCCCCCTGCAGTGCACATGTAGTGATTCCCACAGACCCCTTTGATGTATCTAAATTAGTGGTGGCCCCCACAGATCTTAACCCCGAGCAGTTTCCGGTAGATAGCTGACCAAGACTTCCTTACCAAAGGGCCGGCTTGGTGGCAGCATTTCTGTACTTTAAGGATACCTACCAGGCATATAATGTGTATCCAGTCACCTGTCAAAGGAATGGATATGTTTTTCCACCATAGCTACCCCAATAGAATGGTGTTGTGTCGTGGATTGGGAGAACAGGGAAAATCATCCTCTACTCACTATCCCCTGGGGACAGAAAACCTGCTTGATCTTCACTAGTTGGACTTTTTAACTATGAAAATGGCCTTGAACCTATTGCAGTGGTCTGCCGCATAAACACAGCCCCACTCCAACAATTTGAAAGTCTTCATTGACTAAGATGTGTGTTGACCCTGCAGTGGTCCTTCCTGGACACGTAGCTGCAAGTTGATCTCTGAGGGCCCAGCCTAATGTGTTGCTGACGCTCTGTTGGATGAACTTTTTCTTGACATTGCCGGATGGAAACGCACAGATAGGCCATGGAGTCTAGAAATGCAGACACAGCTTTCTAAGAAAGACACAACATAATTAGACCTCAACCCCATGTTGCTTTCCCTGTGTCATATTCATGAAGCCATAAATCAGATTTGGCTAGAAAAAGACCACTGGATACGGATTTGATGTACTGGGAGCAATAGTCCAATATGTAATAAACACTGCATCCCTGGAGAAACCTGAACACTATACAAGAAAGAACAAAGGTTGCTCATGGGTAACTATTTGTGTACGTTTAAAAAATATAGGCCCTCATTACGACCTTGGCAGTCGGTGGAAAGGCGGTGGTAAGACTGCAAACAGGCCGGCGGCAAAAAAAATGGTACCGCCGCGGTCATCCGCCACTTCACCATTCCGACCGCCATGGCAGTAAGAACCGCTGGGCTGGAGATTGCGGTCTCAAGCCCGGCGGTCGTCACTAGACCGCCGACGGTATCAGGACCCTGCATACCGCCATGGATCTCGGGTGGTTGGGAACTTCCATGGCGGTAGGCACTATCAGTGCCAGGGAATTCCTTCCCTGGCACTGATAGGGGTCTCCCCCACCCCTGCTACCCCCCCACGAATCCTCCCCCAACATCCCCCACCCCCCTGTCACCCACCAAAGTTGGCACAACCCCTCCCCACCCCGACCCTGAACATGCACATATACACACCCCTACACGCACACACCCCCAACATGCACATATACACACCCCTACATGCACACATACATCCCAACACATACCCGCACACATACAAACAGACATGCACACCGTCCGACCCGCACACATTTCCCATACACACAGCACCCTCCTGCACGCATACACTCACTCACCCCCTCTACACACGCACACCCCCATGCACGCACACAACACACAACACCACCCCACTCCTTCCCTAACGGACAATCAACTTACCTTGTCCGTTGATCCTCCGGGAGGGGATGGGATCCATGGGGGCTGCTCTGCCACCAGAACACCGTCACCAGAACACCGCCACACCGAATCATGGGACGTGATTCAGTGGGCGGTGTTCTGTTGACGTGGCGGTGGAGGTTGAGCAACCTCCACTTTCCCGCCGTCCACCAGTATGGCTGCTGGTGGCTTTCCGTACGAAAAAGGACGTCAGCCTGCCAGCAGTCATAATATGATGCGCGGAAGACCGCCACCACTGGCGGTCTTCAGCACAGCGGTACCTCATCGGTCTTGTGAAAAGACCGCCGAGGTCGTAATGACCCCCATAATGTGTGATAGTAACAATAACAAGATAGGTATTCATGTGCTTCTCTACCGAATTGCATGTTAAGACAAACATTCGAATATGTTTATTTTTGTGAATAACATTATCAAACCTACAAAAATCCAGGTAATACAACATATGTGAACATTCATACAAGAGTGTGAATGAATACAACAAAATCATAGATTTGTAGTAGACACTTGCGATACTCACTGTGGAGAAGGATGGTTAGTAAATACATGTTGGTCAGTGAAAATGCTTGTTAATGTGGACACTATGTGAGGCATTTTACCTTCACTGTGAACGCAGGTTAGTAAATGGCATCCATTAATATTACTGCTCAAGTTTTACTCCTAAGCAATTATATGGCAAACAGATGCAACTCAGGAATTGCAATCTTACTTCTCCACAGATAACTTTAAGTCCCTGTGTAGGTTCTCTCTGCTTACTCTATTACTTAAAACCCTTCCTTGGCTACCCACCTACTGCCCCAGACTGCCCAAGATGGTGCACTGCACAGGCTTGCTTCTCACCAACCTTTGCGAACATGAAACAGAAGGTTAGTTGCTAGAATCTAATACAGAATCTAACACAGAAATCTAACACAAAAATGCACAGTTATCACAGAGATTTTACTTCCTTGGTTAGACACTGCTGAGGAAAGTTACCTCTATTGGTAGTTAGCTGACTAAATCCACTATGTGAGACTTAAAGCCTGATTACGACCTTGGCAGATGGGCTACTCCGTCACAAAAGTGATGCATATTCCGTCCGCCATTTCACAAGTTCCATAAGATATAATGGAACTTGTAATATGGCAGACGGGATATCCCTCACTTTTGTGATGGAGTAGCCCATCCGCCAAGGTCGTAATCAGTCCCTTAGTGCCTAATTATTAATGCAGATATGGCTAGTTTCGGAAATCGTTTTCAAAAAGTCAATACATACATAAAGTATGCATGTTACAATACTACATAAATCTAGAGAGTTTACATATGACGTTGCTTGTGAAAGTCTTATCTCAGGCATTAAACTTGATTAAAACTTCTACCTATAGCCATAAGAAGCAAATAATAAAAAATATTCCAAGTACTGTACAAAGACTAGTGCTTAGTGAATGTGCCAACCATTCAAAAGATGTGGCTAGGATCTGGTTTTAGTGTTAGTCCTGGGGATTAATCTTGAGATGCTAAAACACAACCTTGGGCTTTTCACTGTTAAAAGATTTGCAAATTTGAACTGAAAATGGCAAATAATACAAATATTCTAAAAGTTGAAATAAATATTGCTTTGCTGGTGTTAAAGATATAGAACTGCACAGAAGCAATGACGGAAACAATCATCTCTAGCAGTCTGCCTTCCTGTCGTAGCAAAGGAGAGACCTAAATGTGGCTAAACATCTCCCCTTCTTTGCATACTTAACGACACTCAGATAAGCATCAGACACATACAAAATGTTTCCATGGTACAGATGCTCATATAAATGCTTAATTGTACAGATGCATTACAACATGCTCCCATGGTACAGGTACACTTACAAAATGCTCCCATGGTACAGATGCACTTACAAAATGCTTCCACATTACAGATGCTCATACTAAATGTTCTATGATACAGATGCTCATACAAAATGCTTCCATTGTACAAATGCACTTAGAAAGTGCTTCCATGGTACAGATGCACTTAGAAAGTGCTTCCATGGTACAGATGCACTTAGAAAATGCTTCCATGGTACAGATGCACTTAGAAAATGCTTCCATGGTATAGATGCACATTTGGAGAAGTTTGGAGAATGATTTGGGAATTCACTATGTCAGCCACTTTAGCACAAAAAAGTTGGGTGTGTTTCCATTAGAGATTGTGTTCTAACACTCTCGCGTATTCTATTGTTCAACAGAACAGGTTAGTCATGAAATATGTGTTTCTACCACAAATGAGAAAGTCCTTGTGGATATTTCCAAAAAAGGCTACTTGTGGATTCTGCCTTTTTTACACTTAAAGTTAGGTTTCAGCAATGTAAGGTCATGGGGAGCAGATTTTGGATTGCCAAGAGTTTGCCTTTGAAACATACCCTCTGTCGCTATCCTCTGATTTGCCACCACATATTGCCATCTTGTCCGGTCATAAATAACAATGACAGTAGTTTTCAATTCATAGCCATTGAGCATAAAGTCCACCCCGTGGCCTCTTTAGCTCCGAATTATTATGTACACACGTTTTGATATGTGTAGGCAACTGTGTGCAATCCATATTGCATCTATGGAATGTTACATAATTGAGGGACACCATGGGCAATGGTGTCCAACTCATTGATGTACTAATAAGTAAGAACTATGTAGTCCTGCTGCAACTACAAATTACTCAACTCACACTGAATGCATTTCTAGAATCTGATTTGTACACTGGAGTCTCATTCATGCCAGCACCCATAAGTCTTTGCTTATAGGTTTAGGAGTAGGTTTCAGAATTTGCTGTATTAAATCACTATGCTTAGTCTCAGCCAACAAAGTCAATGGACCACACAGTAAGAGGGTCATCCACTTGACGTTATTTTTGCAGTTACAGTAAATGTCAAAACTATATGAGTTTTATAGACTAATAATTCCCGGAAGATCAGTTCAGCATCTCCTTAAAAATAACCAACAAAAAGGTGAATGAAAAAGCAGCATTTCAAGAGCAGCAAAAGCAGCAAAGGTTTAAATTACTATTATCAGGCAGTTAGTGCTCAAGAGAACAGAAACTTTGCTGATAGTTGCCAAAGAAAACCTCTTAAAAGATGCAGACAAAGACACTTGACCTTCTTCTAATGAAGCTCTCGATCAACCGTAGACCACAAAATTCTACTAAGTAGAATACTCATAGTGGAATACTTCAAAGGCAGTGCCTGGTTTCTGTCTTTCCTCACTGACAAGTTCCTCTCTAAAACTTTACAATCTAACATGTGACTTACCATAGACATTTTAACTCTCAGCCTTATTATATAGCATTTTCCTCAAATCACAAGCAAACATATTTAAAGTTAATGATCACAAATACCAAACATACATCAACCATACTCTTCTGTACTTCTAGTTTTAGAGATGTGAAGCAGGAATCTCCAGGTTTCTTGGTACCTCCGACCTACTGGGAGCTGGAGGCACCACATCCAGCTTTGTAACAGTGGCCTAAAAGCTGAGATTCTGCGATAGCAAAACAAATTCAACACAACCAGCAACCTTTGTCACACCTGTCATCCAATGCAGGAATCTTGTATACCAACTTTAAACCTAATAACAATCAATCTTATCAAAAATGTCCCATCATCTATCAAGGCTAACTAACCCACAATAAAAAAAAACAGCGGCCCTCCTATATAATAGCATCTAGAATCCAGTTGTTCAGAATGTATATCTTGAAGCCTAGATCCGTGTAAAGGCATTCCTATCTCTCAAAAAAGTCATGCGGTCTAGAACTATGCCACTAAATTTCTACTAGACCTAAGTTGCTGCAGACACAGACTCAGTAGACTAAACTCTGTACAACAACTTACTTCATAACAGAGAACCCAATTGAAAGTCCTTTGCACAAAGCAGATGGGGGCAAATCCTGGTCTTCTTCTCCAGATGCTGGAAGTCCTACTGATCAACCCACTACTTCAGTTCCTCAAACTGACTAATATTTTCCAAACACTTTAGGTCCTCCCAACTTAGTGAAAGCACCATTGGGATGCTGAGCCTCAAACTCTGACTATCAACACCCAAAGAACTAACTTTGACACAAAACATTTCTATGTTTAGACTAAAAAATATAGCTTTTCATAGCAGCCAGAGTGTAAAGAAAGGATCAAACGACACCATCCTAAAACCAAACTACATGCAATCAGTAAGGTGAAGGCAGCAGAGATCCCCATATTTGTATGCCGAACGATACGAAAACAAGAGCTTATGTGTTTGCAATATGTTAAAGTGTTACAAAAACCATTACAATACGGCGATTTGCACACACACTCACATATGCAAGCCTGATAAGCCATATTTCAATGTTTTTTGTTATACTATTAAAAACTCCAAAGGAAACAAACATTGGCAAAACCAATAGCTTGTCAGCCAATGCCAAACATATTGGCTCTGCCACGTCTTACTTTGTTTGACTTTAGCAGATTCTGTTTACAGGATTACCATCCCAATGTCTAATGAGACAGTATGGGGTGTGATGTGAGGAGTGAAATCAGTGACTTTGATATTGTTTCAGCTGTTATTATCATGCTTCAGGAACTGAGTTTCTGCAATAAATTATTTATTCAGAACATTTTTAATACATTTGTGCATGGGAGAGAATGTGGATTTCAGTGTATTCAACAATTTCACATACTTAAGTCTTCAGGTGCTGTAGCGTCTTCTACCCGACTTTTCCTTAAGATCCAGTTGCATCGAAGTCACTAACAATTCTTTTTAACTACTCAGTCTCAGAAACACTTGGTATCCAGTCACTACCTGACAATGAAGACTAAGATTCCAATGGTGGTGCCCGGACCTAAGACACAATGGAAGGTGGACCTAGGGGGGATTAGTTTCAGAAAAAGAATTGCTGTACTGCTGCAGTCAAGTACGGTACCCCTCCACCAATGACAGTTTACACCTTATCAATTTTAAATTCCTCCATCAGGTGTACCACACACTTCTAAAATTGTTTAACAAATACATTTAGGCTGGTTCCATATGTACCAGATGCAATACTCTAAATACCGTTTTTATACACATGGCCTGGTACTGTTCACTAATTGCCAGATATTGGTGCAAAGGTTTCCAAACTCTATCTGATATGTTGGAATCGACAATACCACCAACAATGAACCTGGCCTCGCTGGGCTGTGCCTGTTAACACAACCCAGAACGTGTGATGGCTCAATTCAGTGGCAGTGCTGCCAGCTAAGAATTGGGTGAGTTGCCCGTGTGTGGTGTAGGGACCATGTCCCAACAGTTAAAACCTGGTTAAACAACCTCATATGTTGCAATGAATAGTTAGAAACATACTAATCCACAGTTCTGCAGGCCAATCGTCCTAAGGATATATGGGGCAACTACAGTCCTGTTTGTTAACTTATGATGTACTGTGATTCAGAATCAGAGGGTATGGTATTGGTGATACTGTAATATTCTTGATTTGAGGTATAATTGCATAAGTTGGATGGGTCGTAGAGCTAACCACATATACACTTGTTAACAGATGAGGCTGCTGGTAATAAGGCATCTTGTGGGGTTAAAAGACATGATCATTTCTTACAACCTACTAGGTTTTCCCTGGTTAGCTGAGTACGATGGAACAATAGTCTCAAAGTGGCTGTTGGTGTGCAGTCACAGATGGGCACAGACAGGCTTGCCTTATTTACTTCTTCAGTGCATCTACTTCTGGGGTCAACTGAGGGGGACACGCAGGTTCTGCTGTCTGATGTTCTTGGTCCTCCAGACTTGCCTTGCTCCATGTAAAAATAATACGTAGATCCCTGGGGCTTGGGCCGAGGTTTTGTGTAAAGTTTAAACATCAGTTGTTTGGGAACAATATTTGAGGATTTCCCAAACCTATAATTTGAAACTGGAAAGTGCATTTCAGCCCCATCATCGGTCTGTTAGTGTGGATGTGCCTTTAAAGGTAAGTTGATGGAAAGCTAGCAAAGGGATTGCAGTTTTGGGGAGCTTTAAAGCTTTCATCCAGCTTTTAGTCTGGCTGTTGTTTTCTGGATGATGTGAATTCGAGCGGATTCATGTTTCGGCAGGCTGGGTTTGAAGTTACTGATATTGGGCTGATCAGTTGGCCAATGGTGTATGCTTTCATGGGTGGAAGCAAATGTGAATGACAATGGACCACAACAGTAGTTAAAGTGGGTGGACGCAAAGCTCCTCTATGTATACTAATATGTACATATTATTTTATGTATTATTTGATTACTCAAGGCTGGAGAAACAACTAAAGCTAGACCCAAAAGTATAGTGCAGAGGAAAGGCAGCATGGAGTAGCCTGAAAACTGGTCCCTGCGAGAATAGTGCATTGCCAGTAGAGTGTTCTGCTTTTGGAATATATGGATGGCTCCGTCACCGGCCCTGTTTTTTAGTTAAGTCAATTGTGCATTGATGTTACAAAAAGCATCACAAGTGCTTTTAGATTATGTGTAGGGTGGCTCATGTAGCTGTCCTGGTTTTCAGTGAAGTATTCAAGTGGATCATTTTAGGCATAATTTATTTGAAAAGCTACGATGTTAACCAAATGGCGTGTGAAGTTGTCATTTAGTTATCTTGCAAAGAGGTCAGGCAGCTTGTTAAGCTAAGTGAGGTTATTCAAACCTAAACATTCTCTCCCTTTTACATCATAAGAGCGAGAGTTCTAACTAAGAACTGAACTACTTTACACTTCTTCCTCCTTATTAACAAAATATCTCTATAATAATAACTACCTAACACATCTTTCCCCCCACAATATGAAATATACATTCAGTGTTACAAAGAAACTGATATGCAGAGACATAACAAGCTGAAATTTACGGGTGGTCTCATTTTTGTAACACCGTACATAATCCTTTATATATTGAGGAGATTAGCGAAATTTTCAGGTTTCCTTATTTTAAATATTATATAATCTTTAACGCATCGAGGAGACTTGCATATCCTCCCAGTTTTCCTGTTATTGCCACCTTGTTCAGTCCAATTCTGCCCATCTGGTTCCCTGTTAGCAGGCCGAATACTTTCAGTTTTGTCACTAATCGCTGTATGATGGGCTTCCACTACCAAATTGAAGTTCCAAATTGTTCCATCATTGGTTTTAATGTCATTCTTAAATATTTTAATGACCTGTTTCTCCTTTCTAAATTTAAACCACTTTTGACACCCAAATGTTGCCCTCATTCCTACATAGTCACCAACCTGAAATGCAATGTTTTAACACATTTTTTAACATCAAAGTAATTTTTCCTGTCTTGTTGACATTTCAGATCTCTCTCTCTCTCCATTCACCAATTCCATTAAACTTTACACCTTTGTCTAGTAACATCCAAACTGGACATAATTTTGTATAGCCGACCTCGCTTTGAACAGCTCAAACTGTGACTTGCCAGTAGTGGCATGTCATGACAATCTGTAAGCTGTGATCCTCTCTTGCAACTCCCTTTTCAGTCTAGACTGTTCACTCTAGCCAATTGTATTTTCTCTTTTACGGTTTTGTTTAACCTCTCATTTGCCCCATTTGTCACAGGATGACACAGAGAGAATTCTTTCTGACTAATCCTTCAAGTAGTTTTCCATTTCTTGCAAGCAGAATTGAGGACAATTATCAGACAGAATAAAATGAGTATAACTCTCCCTCCTAAATACTTCCTCTAAGAATTTAATCAGATTGTATGAGGAAATGTCACCTACACAACTCACTTCAATTCTTTGCAAATATAAATCAAGCTGTACTATTAAATAAGGTGTGCAATTCTCATCAAGGAGAGGGCCCACTGTATCTTTTGCTGCCTCCTCCCATGGATATCTTGGTCACTCTCCACACACCTAGGGATATATCTAGTTTTTAGCACTTTGTCACTCATATTTTACTGTACACAGTCCCTCACTGTGTGTTCCACCATCAAATTTACTCCGGGCCACCAAAAATCTTGATGTAAACATTCTTTCACCTTAACTATGCCCACATGGTCTTCATGTGGTAATAAAATCAATTTATACCTCAATCCTTCCAGTGGAACCAATCTAGTGCCTCTTGCTAAAATGCCATATGTTACTGCCAATTCTTGTTTAACCATATACCATAGTCTTTCCAGTTCGTCCATATTTCCTGAAAACATTTTTCTTTTACATTCAAAAGAGCAGGATCCTTACCAATTTCAGTTTTCCACTCATTCTTTTCTATTGCTCCTAGAGTAACCTCGGAGAAATTTACTTCCTGCTCTAGAAAATCATTATAACTATCTTGTGAACCTTGCAAATTCACTGTGTCAACCAACCGTGATAAACAATCATCTGTGAAATTGTGTGTGCCTTGGATGTATTCTACAGTGAAGTCATATTCTTGGAGAGCAATAAACCACCTTCTTATCCTAGACAAAATAGAACCTTGACCTTTCTTCTGAAAAAGTTCCTTTAAGAGCTTGTGGTCAGATCTTGCCCTAATCAGATTTCTGGATTTGGCTAGTGCCTAAAAGATAGCAAGAGCCTGTTTTTTCAATCACAGAGTAGTTTAACTCTTCACCTTTTAAGCATCTCAAGGCACATACAATACATTTTTCTATCCCTCACTTTTCTGAACAACAACCGTGCCAATTCCTTTTGTTCTGGCATGTGTGATTACACAGGTTTTTATGCCTAGAACAAATGCCTGCAAGTTGGGTGCACTAGTTAGATCTTCCTTCATGCGATTAAATTATTTTGTGCACTCCTCCTCCCAATTAAATTCCACTTTCTTACCCAAAAACATTTGAAGGTGAACTGTTTTATATGAAAATTATTTTATAAATTTATCATAGCACTCTACCATTCTAAGGAAAGGCACCAATTACTCCTTGGAACGGGGGTCCCTTATGCTCACAATTGTTTCAACTAGTTCTTTCTTTGGCCTTATCTCGTTCCCAGGGATGTGGTATCCCAAACACTTGCCCTCACGTGCACAAAACTTGCACTTGTCTTTCTCAATGTGAGTCATGCTTTTAACAACCTTTGCAGTACTTCAACACCTTTCATATCATGTTTTCCTTTCGTTTGTCCAAAAATCAACACATTTTTCTGATAACAACATACTCCTTGTATCCCTTTCAATACTGTGGCCATCACTCTTTGAAATACTGAGGCTGCCAATATTAAGCCAAACGGCATCCTAAGAAACTTGTAAGCCCCCATGGGAGTAATAAATGCTGTCAAATCTTGTGATGATTTGTCCAATGTAACTTGATGGTAGGCTGATGATTAATCAAGTGTGTAAAATAAATAGCATTAGCCAAAGTCGTTACCATTTCATCAATGTTCAGAAGAGAAAAACAATCTACTATCACCTCTATATTTAGTACTCAGAGGTCAACACACAAATGTATCTCATTATTAGGTTTATTTGCCACCACTATCGGAGCCAACCACTTGGCTTCCACCGCTCAATCACCCCCAAGTCAAATAATCGTGTAATTTCTCACAGCACTCCTTCCTGTACACTAAGTAGTATTTGTCTTACTTTGGTAACCATTGGCTTAGCACTCAATTCTAACTTTATGCAATGCTGGTACCCTAACAGAGATCCCAATTCATCACAAAATAATTTGGCAAATCTTGCTTCATTATCACGTTTGTCTCTATCTATCTTCTGCACTTTAACTTGTGGAACTGTATTAGCACTGACTGTTATCCCCCAATAGTCTCTGATGTGGCCATCCAAGTAACTCATCCATTTTGTTTGACACATATACTTTGCTTCCACAAACCTCCCTTTGTTCTACAGACATGCAACAAAATAGCCATACATTTCAATTGGTGAACCACCATTCACAGTCAGTTTCACACCAATCTTGTGCATTTTTACTTTCCCTCTGAAGTGTTTTTCCAAAATGTCCTTTGAAATCATGGTGAGCTGTGAGCATAAGTCAAATTTCACCATGACCTCGAGATTTTCAATTTTCACCCATTCAGTAGGATGATCATTTTTGCAAATGTTCACTGTGAAGACAATCTCTTTTACCTCATATTTCTGTTCGTTTTTGTTCTTGCCCTTACACCACTTTGAGAAATGACCTTTTTTACCACAATTATTGCACAAAACATGGATTGCAGAACATGTAGAGTATTAGCCTTATGTCCAAACCTCACACACGCAATGTATGTTCCCTGAAAATCAGATCCCACTTTTGGCTCATTCGTATTCTCTTATTCACACTAACATTGTTTTTTTGCTTAACCTGACATACAGCTTCTTCAATCTTGTTAGCACTCACATTTTGTTTGTTCTCCTTGCCTAGTTCGCACACACATTTGACCACATGTTCAATCCACTTAGCTATTTCTATTACTTCCTCCAATGGTGGCTCGTCCTTTAACCAAAGTTCATCCCTTATCTTACCATTGTAACTTCTCAATACAAATTGATCTCTTATTCTGTCTTCTCTTAGACCACCATACTGGCACATAGATGCTAATTTTCGTGATCTGCCACAAAATCCTCCACAGATTTATCTTTCCCTTGTTCCCTCATCCCAGATTAGTACCTTTCCATTATCGTGCTGACCTTAGGTAAGTGATATTGATCGAGTTTAAGAATACACATTTTACATTCATTTAAAGATCTTCAATCAGCTGTACTCAACTCTGGTAGGTTTTTCAATATCACTTGAACTTCAACCACTAAACAATGCAAAAGCATTGAATATTTATGTTCTGCACTTAAAAAAGTGCCAAAAACTCTTGCATAGTTGGCAAAAATCTTTTTCCATTTTTGCCAGGTAATTGATGGTTCTCCTGGACTGGAATGTTTTTTACGGTGGTGTGACATCCTGCATTGTCAAAATGAAAAAACCCCAAAAACCTTCAACCATACTTCTTTTATGTTGATGAGCCAATGGATTTATACCAGTCTCCGCCTCGACAAGTTAGGCACATAGAGTTATAGTTAAATATGACCAAATTACTGTAATATAAAAGGAGTGCTTATCACCGATCCTAAAAGACAAGCACTGTAACTTGATTGAGTTAATGGTGTGCCTGTCACCATTTCTAATAAAAACAAGCACTGCAGTTAGTCTGAGTCAATGATGTGACTGCCACCTTTTATACAGAAAGTCACTTGAACAACAAACACTGAAGCTGGACAGAGGTATTTATATGCCTATCATTGTTCCATTTATCCTGGTACATGATCCTGTCTGTACTCCTCACCTTAATCCGTCTGGTACGTTGAGATTACAGGTGTGCCTGTCACCATTTAATTTGGTCAGACACCTCAAGCTGTGGATTAATTGTCCTAGAAAATGCTCTCGAAGAATATCAGTGCACAAGATTGTGTGGCCATATCCCGTATTGCTGCTTTTTCTCAATGTGATTGAGCCTAATCACATAAAATGTCCGCTAAATGTGCCCATGTATTACAATGCTATCTATTTTCTCATGAAGTATGGCTTGTTTTGGATGCTGAAGTGCCAAGCCCAAACACAGAAATTGAGTGCTGAGCGTGATCACACTACACAAATCAACTTGTTTTCCTGGAAAGTTGAGCTTGTTTGAAAACAAAACAGTAATGTTTCTACAGGACACTTGGCACACTAACATTCCCCCAGACATCAGTGTGCATTTCAGTTCTCTTCAGTTTTCTGAGCCTTTCCCGGACCCTCTCACCTTCTAAAACAGCACTTTTTGCATTGTACCCATGTCATGGTTGTTCCGCTCCTGTTTGCCACCTGCAGAGAACTGGTGAGTACACTCAATTTTAGCTGCAGTGAAGCGGTCAGTTAACATCTTTGCTGCACTTTGATGTTGAGGTTAAAGATTAGTGCAGCACAAATACTATCCAACACTCATCAAATTTGTAGTTGTCGTGAAATGATCTCGCAAAGACGGCAGGCAGCTTGCTAAGCTAAGCGAGCTCACCCACCCACAACAGTCAATCCCCAACTGTCCGAATCATTCTATCCCTATTACAATATAAGAGAGAGAGTTCTAACTAGAACTGAACAACCTCACATGGTGCATCACCAGGTACTAGATATGATCAAGAGATTGCCATGAGCACAGCTCCTCATGTGGCTATGGTATTAGCACTCAGTCATAATCTCTTGCTAAGTGGCCACTGAGCTTTCTGTAGGTCAACTCTAAATTTTATTTAGATTGACATAGGTGCTGTTATGTGATCTTAGATGCATGGAGATAAGTTGCCTCTTCTTGAGATTTAAAATGAAGTCGGGTCCTGAATCCCATTTTGGCTTTGGTAGTTAGGGAAGTCTACAAACAGTACATTGCCATAGTTGAGACAGAAGTTGACTAGAGCAGGGGTCTTAAGCTTTTGACTTCTGAGGACCACTACTAGATCACTACAAGAAGCCAGGAACTCCCGAGCCTTTTTCTCCCCCACTTCATTCTGAAACCCTCCATTTCCATGTTTCACACATCATTGTTTTCTTTTTTTGCACCCTCTTTTCACACTCTTCTTCTGCAGTCTGGGATGGCGTTAGGCACTCTTGCCCACAGACTCCTTGAGAATGTGTTGTGGACACCTGGGGGCCTATGTCCCATAGGTCAAGAATCGCTGGACTTCATGGCAAGAAGGTTGTTCATGGGAAAAGAGAAGTTGAGCAGGAGTATTTGGTTTAGGAGTTTAAGCTGACTACGGACGGACCGAGTAAGTGCTGAGTTTAGCATCCTGTTCTCTGCAAATGCAGATGGGGCAGTGAAAGTTCCTATCCTGTTTATGAGTTGTTTGGAGCTTAGGAACGGGACACTTTTAGAAACATCGAGCCTAAGGATGCTTACCTCTCCTATGCCTCAAAATTCACAACATAAAAATAGAATGTCAACTTGTTTTCTGAATCAGTGATTTGTGTGTTATGGTGGCTGTTGCAGAGCAAGGGAATAAAGGTAACCTTTTCCCAGTTTTGTGCTTTGTTGTTTCTCGGCAAGGAAGGAGAGCAAATTGAAATCTTAAATACTTTGCCTACAGATCAAAGTCACTCAACTAGTATATTGTGTTTCAGGAGAAGTGTTGAAAATAAACTGGTTAATTCTTTGGGAGAGAAGCTTTTTAAAGTTATTTGAATTCATTCTTGTGTGGAGGAAGGAGATGGTAGACATGAGTCTGTCTTGCTTCAAAATGAGGGGTTGTGTTTTTGTGGAGATGACAGGTGATAGAGCTGAACGTGGTAACAATTTACCTGCGTTCGGACGCTCTTTAGGTCGATGAATCTTTTGACTAAGTGGGAACTCTCTGTACTATTAATCGATCACTCACCTTATATCGTTAATCAATAACGTACATAAGCAACACCTTGAACAACATAACACTTAACAATTAATCCAGAATACATTTCGGCGAACCCTGACCTTTCAGCCAGGAATAACCACACCAGTTTGTTGCAAAGTTAGTGAGTTTATTTCCCTATATTTACAAGGCTAGCACGATATAGATGTGTCTCAACACCAAATGATAAACATAAATGAACATTAATAGCTGTCCATATCGTCGGAACAAGTGTAATCTATGTAGCATTTGAATCACGAGGCATTCGATAGTGGCAATGCAAAGCACTAATACGATAATCTGCAATGGGCTAATTGCGTACATTTAGTCAGCATAACAAGATCTCAAATTGCATCGTGCGACATATGGAATCCTCGTCTAACCTCAAATTAGCATCAGCATGTGGGACTTCATGCAAAAACAATTTAGCAACATCAATTTAGAAAACTCCTAGCTAGGGTCCTTATCAAAAATCAGCAGTTGGTTACCTAAAAGAAACACAATGCAATTTTACAATTTCCTTTCATATTTACCAATTCCAATCAGCAATCAATGAAGTCTTCGTCTCACAGGTACCGTTTCTCGATCAGCATGAGTCGGGACAAAGGGGCAGGGGTGAACGGGGCAATTGCCTCATGGCGGCAAAGTAAGACTACTACTTCATGCAAAGGGACAAATCAAAGTTAAAGTCTCTAGGGCAAGAATCATTAAAGTCTCTTTCTCTCGACTAGAGAAAGCATCAAAGTCTCTCAAAATGGCGTCGCAGCAAAATGGGTCATAGTAGCTACGAAGTCAAAATGGCGGGATGTCCGAAGATAGAGAGAGCTTTCCTCTCGTGCACCTGGGTTTTATAGACAACAGTTCAAGTCCAGTAGGGTCTCCATTGGAGGGTTCATAGGTTAGCTTCAAATTGACCAATCAAAAACGACAGTTCTCAAGCTTTTACTTAAGCATACATTATCCTTGGAGATGGGTACGCAAGTTGCAACATTGTTTCTCCATTAGCTTACTCTCAGAGCCTCCATTGTCCGCACCTGCAAGCCGACCTTGAATTAAGGAGAAAATATGCCATGCTGGCACCAACTTTAAGATAAGCATGTGAACAGTCTCTGTGGAAAAGCACAGCTTCAAGCAGAAATACACGTTTAATAGCACAGTGGAAAAATACGAACATTTAAACCGTGAGACCAGGCAACTAGGCCAAAGACTCCGCTAAAGTAATGCTAAGCTAAGGCATTTCAAATAAGCAAATCGTAGCACTTGTTTATGATTATGTCGGATTAGTGCAATTCTAATACACCACGTTACATAAAGCACGCATATAAATGTTGGCAAACTACTCTGAGGGCACATTTTGTCCCCGTACAATCTTTATTAATTCGGTTAATGCCACACACGATTATATCAGCACTACGTTTATGCGTTAATAAATCAAAACCTTCATTTTCTGCTTCATCAATCCCTCCTCTGATGACTACTTGTCATCACACAAATTTAGCCCACAAATTTTATCCCATTAAAATTCTGTCAGCTCCCTTTTCCTTTTAGTTCCCCTAGTTTGCGCTTTGTATTCTTCTGCCATTCTTTTCATTATTTTCTCCTCCTTTCTTCTTTTAATTTTCTCCATAATCATTATTATTCCCCTTTTTATTCCCCAAATTCCAAATACACAAATTATCACTATTAATATCCCTTCTATTATTTTCAATAATATTCCATTCCAAATTCCCCCAATCCAATGTCCCACTGAAGCAAGTCCCTTTCCAACCTTTTCCCACACTCCTGGTTCTTTCAGTTCTTTCAAATCTGCACTTTCTTTTGTTAGATTAGCAAGCATAGTTTTAATTTTCACACTATTATCATGTATATAGGTGCAGCAGTGACGTGCACCAATCATTTTGCAAACGCCTCCATCCTTTGCTAAAAGAATGTCTAAAGCAAGCCTATTTTGAAGAGTCATAGCTCTTTCCGCTGCAAGTTCAGCATCCATCAGGATTATAGCACCTGAAAACTTTGTCAACATGTTATCCACTATAGTAGACAACTTTCTTATTTTGATGGAATTCAACACAACTCCCAATGAAGGAATCATGGCTCCAAATATATCGCCTACCACAGCAGCTGCGGTCTCTCTTTTCTGGATACGATGGGATCCAGGTGTCTTTTCAATCATCGATATGTCATCTAGTTGTTAAACCTTTGGAAACACTATACCCAAATAACATCTTCCCCACCATCCCTTTGGAAGACGATAATAGGCATTATGCCCACAAATGTAATACACCCCTGGAATGACAGGGTCAAGTCCGTCCATCATGAATGTCCATTTGGCCTTAAAAATAAACGTATGTTTGCATTCACTCGCTCCTACAAAAATATTGTCATAGTAAGATTCACCTCGATATATACAAAACTTCCCTACATGCCAAGCATCTAAAGCTATTTTCCCTTGTGTCTTTATAGCAGCAAAATCATAATTATCTACCGAAGTCCTCTTATGCAGTTCTTTTTCTAATTTCGCCTTCATTTGAGCCCTTCTATCATCTGTGCGATCTAAAAAGCTTATTTCTACAGCAGAGACGGAGCAAGTAAGGTTCTCCCTATGAGCATGAGCCGTTTCAAAAGGTTGCATTGGCTCGAAAAAGTCCCTCATAATTTTGTAATCCCAATATTTTGCAGTCTCGCTTAGCTGCGCTATTATAGGAACATAAGCAAAGGTAACATCATAATTTGAGAAAAAATACTGTATGTTAGATTGACCATAAAACCTAGACATTACTATACTACATGTAATCCCATATGTAAGAGGCATGTGGTGATAAGTCACCCCTTCCTTTACTGATGTCGGTATCTGTGTACACACATAACAATCTTTCGCATCCATAGTCTCAACATACTCTGTTAATAAGCGATAGAAAACGTTATACGAAAGCTCTTTCTTATCATGCAAGAGCCTCTCATCCATTGCTAGTCTTTTCAATGGTGTTAGTTCAGTGACAGTAACAGGAACAATAGTAGAAGCAGTAATAGTCTCATTCTCACCTTTCCCATGCATTCCAAACACAATTGCCATTATTATTAGTACACTTGTTAGTACCAAGCCTATACACACGTATTTACAATATTTCTTTCTATTGTTTTGCATAGCGTACCCAGGCATGATCTGTATAGAATCAGAGAGCTAGAAGCACTTATAAATTAAACTACTTAGCAATTCAGTTACAAAGCTGAACGAGCACAATGTTCACACCGTCTTCTTCAAAAGGCCAGTCACTTATCGGTTAGCAGCATTTGTCTCAATTCGGTTTAGCAATGTCTCAGCTGGTTGTTTGTCTCACGTTAGATTGCAGCAAGCAATGCCATTTACTACCGTTTCAATCAACAGAGTCTATGAAGCTTTTCTTTTCTATTGGTATCTCTTCTTCTTCTTCGTTCTCGATGCTTAGAGATACAAACTCATCAGTCCAATCATCATTTACCGCATATGCCCATTCAGGACCGGAATACCTCTTGTTTGGTATCCTTTTCCTCTTCAATTTTGCTTCTCTCTTTGATTCTGCTTCGCTGGCACTCTCTTCCTTCGCCAAGTCCTTTTCCTCACTTGACGATTGTTCCACGACAGTCACTTCCTTTCTTTTCTCTTTCACTTTCGGCCTTCCTCCTTCGTTCAAACCTTCTTTACCCTTTTCTTTTATCGGTGATATACTTAGTCTTCTTTTTGCACCGTGTCCATTTGATGGACCTGCGATCTTTTCTGTAGAGGTTTGAGCTCTTTCGTTCTGTTCTTCTTGGTTCCCACCTTCAGGGGAATCAGTCACGTTTCCCTTTTCTTTTTCTGTATCGCCTGTTTCTGGGAAAGCCCCCTTCTGCTCAGGCTCTCCTGCTTTTTCACTCTCTTCGAGCCCTTCGTCACCGTTACTTTCTTCAGGCTCTGTATCACTTTCAGCTGCTTCAGGTTCCTTGTCACCTTCAGCTGCTTCAGGCTTTTTGCTACCCTCAGCTGCTTCAGGCTCTTTGTCACCTGCAGCTTCGTCGTCGCTGTCTGAACTTTCTCCTTGGTCTTCCCCAAGTGAGTCGGACTCTTCGTTCTCCAATAATATCTCTTTTTCTCCTGCTGTTGCTTGTTCGCTTTCAGTTCGCTTTTGTTCTGTCCCAGCACTCGGCACCGTTTTATCAGGCACTGGTAGTTTCAGCGCTTCAACTTCCTCATCTGTGGGACACAGCACCTTCTTTGTATGACTGGCGTGAATCCAGTTGGGAACCCCCGCACACTTCACAGCAGTAGTTGTCGTCAGGATCACTTGGAAAGGGCCTTTCCAACGGGGTTCCAGACACGACTTCCTCACGTGCTTCTTTATCACGACCCAGTCACCTGCTTTCAGTGCGTGTCCTGGACCTTGGATCGGTGGCAAGGTGGTCGCCTCCACCTGGTGAGAGAAAGAGCGAACCACGTCAGCCAGACCTTTGCAGTAGTCTAACACCATATCATCTGTAATATTCAAAAGCATGTTTGCGGGAACTGCAGGAAGTCTCATAGCCCTGCCCATGAGAATTTTGTGCGGAGACAATCCAGTTTTTCTATCCGGAGTGTTTCTCATTGACATTAGCACTAAGGGCAATGCGTCAGGCCATTTCAAATTTGTTGATGCACATATTTTTGCCATTCTCAACTTCAGCGTACCATTCATCTGCTCCACCAGTCCTGATGCTTCAGGGCGATAGCTACAGTGCAGCTTTTGCTCAATGTTCAGTGCTTCGCAAAGTAACTTCATCACCTCGTTATTGAAGTGACTTCCCCTATCTGATTCTAAAGAGATCGGGAATCCGAAACGTGGTATTAACTCCCTCAATAATAGCTTGGCAACTGTAAGACTGTCATTTCTACGTGTTGGGTATGCCTCAATCCAATGACTAAAAATACACACAACCACCAACACATATCTTAAACCTCCATGCACAGGCATCTCAATGAAGTCCATCTGCATACGACTAAAAGGACCGCTTGCCCTACCAATGTGGCTCGCATTCACAACTGTTCCCTTTCCTGGGTTCATCTGTTGGCAAGTGACACATCGATGGCAAACTGCTTCTGCAGCTTGACGAAATCTGGGGTTAAACCAATCAGTTTTGAACAATCTTATCATGGCATCTCTCCCTAGGTGAGCTTGCCCATGATAGAACCGCGCAAGCTGTGATAAGAGACCATTTGGCAGAACAAATTTTCCCTCATTTGAAACCCATAGCTCGTCTTGTCTCTTTATACATTGTGATTTAATCCAAGAATCTCTTTCATCCTCTCTGACATTACTTTGTAGTGCTTTTAGTTCTTCTATTGTATCTACGACCTTCAAGGCAAATGCTTCAGCTGGTTCGAGTTCTGGTTCACTTATTGTATTCCAATCATCCCTTAGCAATATACAGTTCAAAGCGCAAAATCTTGCGACTTGATCTGCATAGGCATTTCCCAGAGACACATAGTCCTGTCCTTTCGTGTGAGCACTGCACTTTACCACTGCAACTTCAGCTGGCACTTGAATGGCATGTAACAATTCCCTTATTCTCTCCCCATTTTTCACTGGGGATCCTGAAGAAGTCAGGAAACCTCTCTGTGACCACAGTTGTCCGAAGTCATGCACAATCCCAAACCCGTATTGACTATCAGTGTAAATGGTGACTTTCATCAATGCAGACAGTTGACATGCTCTAGTAAGGGCTACAAGTTCTGCTACTTGTGCAGAATAGACTCCTTGGAGCCATCCCGCTTCCAAGACCCCTGTCACAGTACATACAGCATATCCTGCTTTCAAAATTCCCACCCCATCTCTTAGACATGAACCATCAACAAAAAGAATTTGGTCATTTTCATCAAGTTTTGTATCCTTGATATCCGGTCGGGGTTTTGTGCAAAATTCAGTCACCTGAAGGCAGTCATGCTCGACGTCTTCAGCGTTCTCAATTTCAGCATTTTCTCCAGGAAGCAAGGTAGCTGGATTCAACGTAGTGCACCTTTTCAGCTGCACATTCGGTGAGCCCAGAATAGTCGTTTCATACCTTGTGAGTCTTGCTCCAGTCATGTGCTGCGTTCGGGAGCGGGTCAAAAGTATCTCAACTGAGTGAGGGACCATGACTGTTACTGGGTGTCCCATCACTATTCCTTCACTCTGAGTGAGGCTGATACCAACTGCTGCTACGGCGCGCAAACACCCTGGGAGTGCTGCTGCAACCGGATCCAGAGTAGCTGAAAAATACGCTACTGGTCTGTTTACGCCACCATGGGCTTGAGTCAAGACAGACAAAGAACATGCATCACGTTCATGGCAAAACAATATGAAAGGCTTCGTGTAATCAGGCATACCTAAAGCTGGAGCCCTGCACATGCACTCCTTTAATTCAACAAAAGCATCCATCTCATCCCCTTTCAGTTCGATCTGATCCAAGGCATCCTTCTGGGTCAATTTCAGTAGAGGCTTTGCTAGAGACGAGAAGTTGGGAATCCACTGGCGACAGTATCCCACCATTCCCAAAAACTTCCTCACCTCCTTCCTTGTCTTTGGTGGACTCATTTGAAGTAGACTGGTAATTCTTTCCTTCATTATTTTCCGTGACCCTTTTTCTATTTGGTGACCCAAGTATTTCACTTTCTTCTGACAGAACTGCAGTTTGGAAGGAGACACCTTGTGTCCATTCCCTCCCAAATGGTTCAACAGAGCAATGGTATCGGCTGTGCAGCCACTTTCCGTTTTTGATGCAACCAGTAAGTCATCAATGTACTGTACTAGGGTTGACTCGAATGGCAATTCTAACTCTTCCAAGTCTTTCTTTAGAACCTGATTGAATATGGACGGTGACTCAGAGAACCCTTGAGGAATTCGACACCAACTGTATACTCTGTCTAGGAATTTGAAACAAAAGAGGAATTGGCTGTCCTCATGAAGAGGCACAGAAAAGAATGCTTGTGACAAATCGATGACTGAGAACCACTCAGCTTCGCAAGGGATCTGAAACATTATCACAGCCGGATTCGGTACGACAGGGCAGCACTTTATTATGATGTCATTTATTTTCCTCAAATCCTGTACAAGTCGGACTTTCCCACTTGGCTTTATTAGTCCCATTATCGGTGAATTACATGGGCTGCTTAATACTTCTTTCAGTACTCCCTGCTTCACGAACTCGTCAATAAGTTGGGCAACTTTCATGAGGGTATCTTGTGGCATGTGGTATTGTGGGGTCTGGGGAAAGATCGCATTGGGCTTTACCATCACTTTTACTGGTTCTACTCCTTTCATCAATCCCACCTCTTTCCCTGTCATGTCCCACACTTCCTTTCCGACTGTTTCCCGTAATTCTGCTGGGATATCTTCTTCAGTTATCATTGGTAAAAGACAAATCAGAGGATACTCTTCGTCAACTGTTTCTATCTCATCACCCCCTTCACTGTCTCCTTCTTCCCCATCACTGCTCGTCTGTATTGTTATTCCCTCGTTCGAGCACATTATCGAACAACCCAACTTGCACAATAGGTCTCTTCCTAACAGTGCAATCGGGCTTGAGTCACATACTACAAACTGATGTACCCCTTGATAGTTACCAATGTTGACTGGTATCGGATCTGTTATTGGGTTCGTCAGATGCCTGTTTGCTACTCCCACCACTTGAACTGTCCTCCCTGAGAGTGGCAAATTTGGTACTTCACTGCTCTTAACAGTTGAACGTGTGGCTCCCGTGTCAACCAAGAATGAAACACGATGACCCATTACTCTTCCTTCTACGTACGGACCCTTTTGATCAACTTCTAGGGATGCCGCAAGCACACAATCTCCTTCCTCTTCTGAGCTTTCACTCTCCCATACATTGTTTATTCCACTCTCACTGTGTAATGGGAACTGTTGTACTGTGCCGTTTGTGCTCATTACCTGACCCGTTACCTGTGGAGGAACCATCATTTGCTGCTGACTCATTGGTGCCAAAGGTATTTGCATTTGCTGATTAGGTACCATAGGTAACTGCTGTTGCATCGGCTGCATTTGCGTCATCTGCACACGGGGCATCTGCATCTGCTGCGGCTGCATAGGTTGTAATCCCTGCAATTGATTTATAGTCTGAAAGTTTGGGTTTAGACCTCTCATTTTCGGTCCTCTCATTGTCTGAAATGCATTGACATCATTGTTTTGCTGACCAACACCTACACCTGCACCTGCACCTTCCTGCACCACCATTGGGCACTCGCGTTTCCAATGACCTACGTTTCCGCACGCGTGACACGGCATCACTTTCTTCATTGCCTGCACACCTGTCACAACAGTGTTCAAATCCGGACCATTATTCACAAAACCTCCTCTGCCTCTGCCTCTGCCCTGTGGCTGAAACGCCATGTTTCCTTGCAACTGCGGCTGCGGTTGCTGAAACACCATGTTTCCCTGCAACTGCGGCTGCTGTTGCGGTACCTGCTGTTGGAACCCTTGCATCCCTGGCAACCCTTGCAAGCCTGTCTGAGCCGCTTTAAGCTGCATCATCATCACCTTTTCTTTCAGCCTTTTCTGTTTCACCTCAATTTCATCGCTACAGTATTTCGCATAAGTCAAGACTTCATCAATCGGTTTCGACTGCCAGCAGATCAAATGCGATTTTATCATCTGACTTATCTCTGGTCTCAGCCCTTCCACAAATCTGAACACAAAATTAAGCATATCCTTCGCCTCTATTGCTTCCGTGCCACTGTAATTCTTGAACGCCTTCAACAACCTCTCATAGTAACTATGAATCGACTCTTTAGCCTCTTGGGCAGTTCGATCAATTTTCTGCCAATCCACATTTTTCGCGGCAACCTTCGTCTTCAAATGCTCAATCACCTTATAGTACAGACACATCACCATAGGTGATGGTGCGCCCGTCTCTCTATCTCTCTCTGGTTCACTTGTCGGCCAACCTACAGCTCTTTTGCAATCCTCCCACAAATCTGCCGGAACCACAATCTCGAATAGAGTGTTCAGGTCTTCCCAGAGACATTTGGCAAGCTTCACAAACCTATCAGTCTGTTGATACCATTCGATCGGCTTCTCCCTCAGTTTGGGAAAATCATTCGTAAAAGACTGAATATCACTCCTGTGCCATGGTACATGTACTAATTTTCCCCCTGCTGTCTCCCTCATGGGTAACATGGTTACGGTCTCGCTGCTCTGCGGTCTTCTCTCATTGTGCTCTGTGGCACTGTCCCTCCTCTTATCCTTCCTCTTTACCCATCTGCTTTCCCACTTGTCTAAGCATCTCCACACTTGGGCACTCTGCAACAATTCTCTAAGGTGTGCCTTCATGCCTGCTGATCTCATGTGTTCAAAATCTGTGGTCCCAAAATCCAACCTATAGCTCCTGCTCAAGTGTTTCGTCTTGCCTATGTCAATCCCGTTCCTGTCTGCTACTTCCTGCAAACTTTTATGTACCTTGTTTACCTCTTTCGTGATCTTTGGACATAGATACCTCAACTCCTCTTCCGTGTAGGATTCTAACCTGTTCACACCCATATTCCCTTCCACCAATTCTTGTGCTTCCATGTTCAGCCTCATCCTGCTCAAGTAATCGTCTCCTTTCCCACTGTCTGAACTTTGTGTGGAATTTAGACTGTTGAACCACTGTGTCAGCTGTTGCGCATTTACCCCCATCAGTGTGGCATTCACATCGACTGCCATCGATGGTTGCGGCAACTTTTCAGTGTTCGATGTTAATGGTATTATCAGTGGGGGGCTCGACCTCACCAGTGTAGACTGAGCACATACGGGACTAAATTCCATCAGGGACCCACACCCAGTTGGCTGAGTCGCTATCGGAGTTATCCCTGGAATGTTTTCTATGCACCTTCTTTCTGTCCCATTTTGCAGCATTGTTCCCTGACTGTTCATGCCTAAGTTAGGCTGACTATACAGAGGTACCACTGGACCTACGGTAATGGGCAGTGATATTGCATCTGGATTCTGTCCATTTCCCATATTCTGAGGCATGTTCATCCCCATATTATGGGCCATCATTGCCGGCATGCCCATCTGACTCCCCGTCATTTGAGCATGAACATTTCCTCCCTGCATTTGCTTTTGAGGCATCATAAACTGAGTTGATTCAGCTTGTGCCATTGTTGGGTTGTAACCATTCTGTACGCCCCTTACGGTTGGATCTAGAATCATTCCTCCACTGTTATCACTGCTGTAGTACCCTGGCATCTGCGGCTGATAATGTTCTGCTGGTTTCAACACGGGCACATCTGGATACATTCTCCTGACCTGCGGTATCTGTGGGGTGAGCAGTAAGCTCGGGTCCTTAGATCTCGATGGTGCTCCTGGATTCTGCGTTTCACTGTTCTGTACCGATGCCGGAGGGGCAGAACTGGTACTTGGACCTTGTCCATCCTCTGCATAGGGTGGTGGACGGTCGTTCAACAACTCCATTATCAATTCCTCATCCTCTAACTCCTCTTCTTTTCTCAACTTTTCCTCGTCCTCTCTGTCCTTGGAACACTTCCTGTCTGTCTTACAGGTAGCTTTCTTACCTGTCTCCTCTTCATCCTTAGTAATTGCGGGGAACAATTTTATTCCCTGCAATACATCTGACCTCCACACCTTCTGCGCATTATCCCACCTAGCATCCGCTAGTGTCTTTTCTACCTTCCTCATCCTTGTTTCAAACTTGTTTTTCTGTTGCTGCCTAGCCATGAGTTCCCATATTGCTAGGGCCTCAAACTGTGCTGGCCTTGGAGGTACTTTCATGTCATACATCGTAAATCTCAAATTCTCTAGGACCCTTATATTGAATGTCCCATGTATCGGGAATGCTACGCTCCCATGTTTCTCTGTCCACTTGTGCCATTGCTTTAGCCAAAGACACGGAGCTACCCCTTTTTCCTCCATTACAATGTAAGCTGGTGTACCCTCGGGCGGCGTCTCCTCTCCTACGCTCGCTTTAATGTATGACTCTCCCTTCATCGCGCTCCTGAATGCTTTAAGGAATTTCATTTTCTCGTCTTTTAATTCACAAAGTTTATAATCAATAGGTCACTTTTATTCCACAAAATTTGTAATCAATAGGTGACTTTAATTCCCGGAATACTCTTCACCTGCCTTTCCCCTTCCAATCGAGTCCCACGGACTGCGTCCAATCCGTGCGCGACCCTTCTCTCCAACCAACCTATCCAAGCGCGGCTCTTAGTGACATCACACTCACACACTGCGGCTGACAAAGCCTCGCGGCTAGTCTTCCTTCACTCAGGTCCTCCCGTAACAACTTTTTGCATGTATCGCGAGCTACCAAAAAACCAAAACAGATCTGTCGGTTTACTACAGGAAGGGTAACATAATCGCTTCAGGACCTTAGGGACTTTTCACTAACCTCGGCCACTATTCGATCTCTTTCACCAGCCTCGGCCGCTATTCCGTCTTTCTCAGTCCCCACATTCGCAAGCAAATCTGACCCGCAGACCTACTCTCAACTTGTCAATGATCTGTTCTAGTGCACTTAGAATCTTGTCAAAGCCCGAAGTCGAAATTCCTATCACTCCCTAACACACGTACCCACTCGTTGACCACACCCGATCAACCTACTAAACCGCCCAGACCACAACATGGATCAACATACTCCGGAGTCTCTTGACCTCGCAGGGCCCGTCTCAACAACAACAACCACGTGGACCTTTTTATGCACAAAGCGCCAGACGCACATGAAGTTCGACGACTTCCCTACTCTCACACTCGGAGCCGCACCTCCGCTATCTCTATGAAGTTCGACGACCTCTCTTCTTCTACACTCGGAGTCGCACCTCCGCTATCCTTAAAAGAGAACCCTCGCAACCTTTTCACACACCCTGCGGCAATAAGCTGTGCAAGCGCAAAACCCTAACTTCACTCATACCATCACTAGTACCGCCAACGCTGATTCCACATCTCCTTTCTCTCCATTCGCAAGCTTCGAGATCCCGGGAAAGTCGCGGTGGACCTAGCCCATCATCATCTTGTCAATTATTTTCATCCAAGAAAATCTAATTCAACTTCTCGAATGAGGCCTCAAAATGCGTAACCGTTAGTTCGACACCATGTACTCTAATGGTACAGGGTCCCAAAAGACGTAACCGTCCTCTGCTACCATCTACTGATAGAGCGGAACGTGGTAACAATTTACCTGCGTTCGGACGCTCTTTAGGTCGATGAATCTTTTGACTAAGTGGGAACTCTCTGTACTATTAATCGATCACTCACCTTATATCGTTAATCAATAACGTACATAAGCAACACCTTGAACAACATAACACTTAACAATTAATCCAGAATACATTTCGGCGAACCCTGACCTTTCAGCCAGGAATAACCACACCAGTTTGTTGCAAAGTTAGTGAGTTTATTTCCCTATATTAACAAGGCTAGCACGATATAGATGTATCTCAACACCAAATGATAAACATAAATGAACATTAATAGCTGTCCATATCGTCGGAACAAGTGTAATCTATGTAGCATTTGAATCACGAGGCATTCGATAGTGGCAATGCAAAGCACTAATACGATAATCTGCAATGGGCTAATTGCGTACATTTAGTCAGCATAACAAGATCTCAAATTGCATCGTGCGACATATGGAATCCTCGTCTAACCTCAAATTAGCATCAGCATGTGGGACTTCATGCAAAAACAATTTAGCAACATCAATTTAGAAAACTCCTAGCTAGGGTCCTTATCAAAAATCAGCAGTTGGTTACCTAAAAGAAACACAATGCAATTTTACAATTTCCTTTCATATTTACCAATTCCAATCAGCAATCAATGAAGTCTTCGTCTCACAGGTACCGTTTCTCGATCAGCATGAGTCGGGACAAAGGGGCAGGGGTGAACGGGGCAATTGCCTCACTGCGGCAAAGTAAGACTACTACTTCATGCAAAGGGACAAATCAAAGTTAAAGTCTCTAGGGCAAGAATCATTAAAGTCTCTTTCTCTCGACTAGAGAAAGCATCAAAGTCTCTCAAAATGGCGTCGCAGCAAAATGGGTCATAGTAGCTACGAAGTCAAAATGGCGGGATGTCCGAAGATAGAGAGAGCTTTCCTCTCGTGCACCTGGGTTTTATAGACAACAGTTCAAGTCCAGTAGGGTCTCCATTGGAGGGTTCATAGGTTAGCTTCAAATTGACCAATCAAAAACGACAGTTCTCAAGCTTTTACTTAAGCATACATTATCCTTGGAGATGGGTACGCAAGTTGCAACATTGTTTCTCCATTAGCTTACTCTCAGAGCCTCCATTGTCCGCACCTGCAAGCCGACCTTGAATTAAGGAGAAAATATGCCATGCTGGCACCAACTTTAAGATAAGCATGTGAACAGTCTCTGTGGAAAAGCACAGCTTCAAGCAGAAATACACGTTTAATAGCACAGTGGAAAAATACGAACATTTAAACCGTGAGACCAGGCAACTAGGCCAAAGCCTCCGCTAAAGTAATGCTAAGCTAAGGCATTTCAAATAAGCAAATCGTAGCACATGTTTATGATTATGTCGGATTAGTGCAATTCTAATACACCACGTTACATAAAGCACGCATATAAATGTTGGCAAACTACTCTGAGGGCACATTTTGTCCCCGTACAATCTTTATTAATTCGGTTAATGCCACACACGATTATATCAGCACTACGTTTATGCGTTAATAAATCAAAACCTTCATTTTCTGCTTCATCACAGGTAGGGGAAGATCAAGTGATGCTCTGGCTAGCACACTCGAAGATGGATTTAGATGCTCTTTTAAATGATGATGTCAAGTCTATGTTTTTCAGGTTGAAGCTGTCAGAGAAACCACTGCATTTATCATAGAAATAGTGCTGGAAAGTAAACCAATTTATACCAATTTTTGCATATTGTCTCAGCGTAGCACCCCCACAAACCACCTTGAAAAACAGCGAGCTAGCACACTTTTCTAGCTTGCATGGCTAAATTTGTCATTTGGTCTTAAACCCCACCACTTTCCAATTCCAGCAGCTGCCACTGTACAGGATTATTTTACTGAACGAGATAAATACAGAAACACAACATCCTCGAAAAAGCTAACACCCTTAGGGGAATGCAAGATTAAGAAAAACATGTAAAATATAAACAGGAAATAAATCACTGTTAACGTTTTAACTTTCAGTGTTAAAAAATCGATCAATGTATTTTGCAAGTACACTTAAGGACATGAATATAGGGCCTTATAGTGCTAATTTCAAAGTCTGTTTTTAAATAGTACCTTTGTTTGTTTATAAAGAAATAATAAAGCACAGGCTGGCAATCATGAATGGCAGGCCTGAGGGCTTTCCTGATCTGTACAAGAGTGGGCAGAGGTGAAACATGCTGACTTGCCATCTGTCTCCATCCTGGACAGTATTGGCCAGTGCTTCAGTTGTAAGTGTTGCAATCACAGATGGAAGTACCGTTCTGCACTGCAGTCCTCCAATTCCACAGCTAAAGGCAGCTCCCTATAACTCCTCCGTTTCCCAACTTGTGACATGGTGGGGTGGAGTCTCTCAGTACTAATTTGAGCCAGTGGTTTCCGGTGCTCGGCACCAGCACTTAATTGTCAACACTGGCACTTATGACAGTCTGTCACACGGTGGTGCTGTTTACCTAATTTAAAAATTAGCACTCCAACATTTGTTCAATAATTCAATATACTTTAAAAATGACTTCAACCTGCCACTCTAGTCGTTCTTATGGCTTTGAAGGCTTGGAATAATTTGAACTGTCACACTTGTAGGAGTGTGATGGTTAGTTGTATTGATAGTGCCATTGCCAGCGCTGGCAAGGGCAGTGGGTGTTGCAAACTGCGGTGACCTCCTGACAAGGGCCCTGGCCCTTAGTTTTTTGCAAATTAAGCACTGGGCCAGGTATGTTTGCTGCCCACACCACACCCTGTGATGACTTGGGAAAGGGTCATTTTGTTAGGCAGCTTGCAAAAATAATTGACGAGCAGCAGTGGGGTGTACAGGGATTATTCTATACACATCTGTGCTGCTTCAAAATCTGACTCTGATTTGCGTTGTAAGTGGATTCTCATTGAGAACCTCAAAGTACAGCATGCCAGGGCAGGCGACATGTAGCCTGTTGGCTGCTTAACATTCGCCATGGCCGAAAAACTGTTTTACTGGCACATCTGTATTAGTGCATGTGCCTCTGCAAAACTGCCTTCCTGGCATCATGCCCATGTTAGCAAGCATCACATCAGGCAGGCCAAGCAAATCGACATGGTTTGTAAAATTGGAAAGAGGTAGCCCCTCTGCCCACCATGAGGAGACCCCCCTGTGTAAGGGACACTTTTTGTGAACGCCTAATTAAAGTAAATTCAGCCATTTTCACCCATAAATGTAATTTTACCACCAAAAATAAATTTGTGAACCTGGCTATGAATGGATCTAGTGTCTTTCATTTTCTACATGCTTAAAATAATAAATATGGTAAATATTCACGTATTTGCAGCCTTCTCACTTCTCTTCCTCCATCTGTTGTATCTAAAATATGGAATGAAGTTAGTAGGAATGTGATTTTGAACATGGGTAATCTTACAGGTCTTCGGGGGCTGTAAGGCACAGAGAGGCCATCGCAATGCTTCTGCATACTTTGACAATCTGCATGTAGCTTTTTAATCTGTTCTGCAACTATTTTTATTTTTTTTAAATTGCGTGCAGATTCTATACCCCATATGCATCTTGAACAGTCCCTGGTCACAAAAAAAGAGTTTCAGGCAGTGGCGGCTGGTAATTTTAGGAGGCAGGGGTGCGTGCAGCACACTCACACTCATGCATTCACTCATGCACGCACGCACATCCATTCACAACACTCATTAACATTCAAACATACACGCACGCACAAAACATTCATTTAAAAAACACACACACTTACCTTCGCACACACACTTACCTTCAGCCTCAGACGTCACAGGAGGGTTGGGACTGCTGCCTTTCCTCACTGACTTCCCTCAATGGACTTCCCTCATTAGGTCAGCCAATGAGGGAAGACAGCAGTCCCAACTTTGTCACAGAGTGCAATGGGGTCAGTGAGACTGCTGACCCCTCCCCCCTCTGTGACGAGGTGTCACTGATTGACACTCGCCCTGGGCACTTCAGGGCTTAAACCTGAAGCGCTGAGGTCAAAGTCAATGGGTGACACTTCCCCTCGTCACCGAGGGGAAGGGCCTCAGGGCACCTTTGCTGAACAGAGGAGGTCACGCCCATAGGAGCTGTGACCTCTTCAGCCCAGCAAAGTTCAGCTCAGGCAGCCAGGAGTCTGCGCAAATCACACGTCTCACTCCTGGCTGCCTGTTCTGAACATGAAGAGTGTCTGTCAGGCTGACCTTTGCTCAGCCTGACAGGCACTCTTCATGAGGACAGGCCGCAGCTGGTTTCAAGCCTAGGCTTAGTGCTATTGTAAGCCTAAACAGCTTATAGGCAAGTTTTTGGCTGTGCTCTGCATTATTTACTTCCTAGCAATGCACAGACGCTGCATTCCCGCTTGTGGATTTATTAAGTAACCTTCCCCACAGCGAGAATACGGAAGTTTCTTCTGAGAAAGGGAAACAGTTAAAAATCTATTTGAACACTTGCATATTTTCACTGATGTGGCTATTTTTTTACCAGTTTCAAGTGATTAAGTATCCTTCACTGAGCTATTTCTGTAACTTGCAGAACAGTGGCTGATGATATAAGGACGACCTAGTAGGCTACTGAGAACGGATGTTGTTTGCAGCCTGACATAAGCCTGCAGTACCCATCACTATATGATACCAACATAGTTATAATTATCGTTATTATTAATATTATTATCATTACACTCAGAAATCATCTTGTTGTAATTATAGGCATGGTTATTATTATTATTTTTATTATTAATATTACACTCGTCTTTCATTTTATTGCAATCGTGAGCATCCTAATAAAATTAGCTATTGTTAATATCATCATGAACGTTTAGTCACAGCAGTACCTCCTCTCTTTTTGTAGTGTACTTCCTTTATGATATACATGAAATAAAATTAAACATTTACCTTCACATGGTCTTCCTTTAGGCCTGCCATAAAGAAATATATCTACCACCCAACAGCTAATCTTCAGGTATGACAGGCCCAGCCTTAAAACATAGTGCTTGTTCTATTCTGTAGATTAAAAAATCCACAAGAACTGGACATTTTCCATGCAAATTTCTTTGTCTCTCTTATGCGTTGCAGCAACCCATACAACTCAAAAAGGCATTGGAGCTCGACCATATTCCAGACCCTAAGAGCTGCAAAGCTATTTGAGCATGTAAGTCTGAGTTGGGCACGCAAACGATGGATTAATAACTGCAAGGTATTCCAAAACGTAACTTGGGACCACAAATCCTTTTATTCGTTTGCATCAGCCCCTGACAACTACTTAGCATTTCACTTGAGAAAACCCCGCTCGAGTAGTGGATGTGGGTGTTCCAGGACATGGCTTACCTAGAAAGCTTGGAAGCATCCGAAGGCTCTAAAGTCTGTGGGTTTTCACAACATCTTTGTGACCCCTTCCCGCTCTGGAAATGACCCTGGCCAAGGGTAGAAGTAAATCCCTTTCTGCAATGTGAAAAAGAAGGGAACACTCCGATAATTCTTGGGAGTGGAGGCCTAAGAGCTTCTCCACAAGGAAATGTTTTTTCTCCCTGGGGATTTTTTTTTTCCTTTTCAGGGTTGAAAGCAGCGGGAAGCACCAGAGTGACTAAACTCCACTTACAGTCCCGACAGCAAATGTCAGTATTTCCTGAATCTGTGTATGTTGCCTGCGTTTCACCCGCTCGCTCATCCATTTAGGGGAGTTGCATTTTCATGCACACCCTAGATCAAGAATAATTAAACCGTTTTTTTCCTTTTTGTGAGTTTTTTTCCAACGTATAGAATTTCTTCTTTATTAATATCTTCACACCAAAATTGGAAAGCTAAAGTTTGTAGTATGTTGTCATTCAAGGAAAAACATTTATCATCAATTTACATGCCTCCATAACAATAGAAGTACCTGCAAGAGAATTAATGATGCTAGATAATTTATAAATTATGAGGGAAGAGAGAGAAGATGAAAGATGGAATGGACCCAGACACGGAGTAGTGTCAGGAAACTATTAATGACAACACGAGATAAAGACTTGGTGGAACAAGAATGTCTTTATACCTTGTGAAAGAGATGATGGTGTGGATAACAAATAAGCTTTTTATATAGTGCTTGTTACCACGTTTGTGACGTTTTGCTATGCTGTCAATGAGATATATTAATTTCATTCATTGTAATGGCATTCAAGTTATTGACATTGGAAGGGATACTGGATGATGGCTCTGTGCTGATGCATCGGTCCCTCTTGATCCACTAAAACTAATTGTCTCTGACTGCGATCCTGATGTTGAATTTACTACGCACTGAATAGCCACTTGTGTTGCTTTCTAATGTGATGCAAAGGAAAAAGTTCCAGCCTGAAAACATTTCATAGTGTTTTAAACATTTAAGAGGGTAGGAGCAGCTTAACTGCATTGCCACAGGTTATAATCCTGAAAAACCTGACTCAGCATTTCATTCATTGAAAGGCCATACAATGAGAGCCAAGTACAATTTGATGATTCCTCTATAAATAAAACATATATGTGTATACTACCACTAGGTAGTTATAGTTAGGTCAGCGTTTCCACAGGAAATGTGTTTTTTGTGTTGCTGATACATTTGGCACCGTTTGACGACTCTATTCTAAACTTTTCCACAAAGGTGCTATTTTTTCACTAGTTTGTGCTTAGGAAGTTTGGGGTGCTTTGTCAAACAGAGGCTGAGAAAAAGGCAAAAAAACACAAATTTCCCAAGCATTTTCCAAAGACTTCTTTAAGAAACACTACGACCAAAACTGCTGAACCGAATTACACAACATTTGGCAGAAACCTATATTTTGGTCCGGAGGTTGTGCTTTTTGTGATTTGCTTTAAATCCGTTCAGTAGTATTTAAAAAGTGAAGGTAGAAAAATATATGTATATGTGGATGTTTGGGTCCGCAAGAGTCTCGCAAGACTCTCGCAGGAGTTCCAATTTAAAAATAGAGCATTTTGATTGGCTTATGGAGCTTTTTTCTCCTTGGGCCAATTTGCTCCCACCTGAGTCAGACTCCTGTGGGAGTGAGCACTCTGATTGGCTGCCAGCAATATGAGAAAAGTGTTGCTGGCAGCCATAATGGGACTCGGGGGCTAAGTCCCCTGTCCTGAACCTGTAGAAAAAAGGGAATATAAGGTGGCAGGTATGGATACCCTGCCCACCTAGGCCCCAATGGGGTAGGGACCCCATGGAGCCTAAATTGAAAAACAAACTGCAATTTTTGCTGCATTTCCGCAGGCTTCTGCGGAACTGCAACAAAAAATTGGCAGGCCCTGGCCCGCATTCTTTAATTAAGGGGAGTGGTGTATGGCCCCCCCCTCCCTGAGCCTTCAATGGCCCCAGAGACCCCGTCCCCTGGGGCCAGCTCACATACTGTGTCAGGGAAGCCCACCCCAAAAATACAGTGGTTTCCCTGCCCGCACCTGTGCGGTCAGAAGAATTTGTGTTTGCTCCTGCCTGGCAGGAGCATTTTTGAATCTCCCGTCAACCAGGAACAAACACAAAGTCTGTTCCCAGCAGGCAGGAGCTTTAAAAAAGCTCTTGCCGGCTGGAAGCAGACTTGTATTCTGTTTCCCTGCCCACACTGATGGAGGCAGGGAAACAGAACGAGATATTGCTCCCGCTTGGAGCAAGCAGCATAAATAGCTGCTGCCTGCAGGCAGGAGCAATGCCGGCTCCCACATCATGCAAGGACCCAACTGAGGCCCCAGGGGCCTTGGGGCTCCCCCAGCAGCTCCCAACATGTGCATAGTGGAGGGCCTGGGTGGGCAATGGGGCACCCATCTGTAATAGAGGCAGGCCCCTGGGGATGGGGGTCCCTGGGGCCATAGTAGCCAAGCCTACCTCCTCTTATATTTTGGCTCTGGAGGATGGGGTACCTGCTGCCCAAGAAGGCTCAAAGGAGGGGGCCGCGAAGCCCCCCGGGTGGTATGGTCTCTGGGTGCTAATTAAGGTAAGGGCTGCATGAACCTCCCTTTAATATATATGTTTTGGCCCCAGGGATGGGGTTCCCAGGTCCATAGGCCAACCCATTGCTGTGCACGCCAAAGGCTGTGTGTGTTGTGAGCTTGGCAGCCAGCTAGGGATTTGGCCACAGGGTATGGCAGCAAGCCAAGTCCTGTGGCCAAACTCCTGCTTTACATGGCCAAAGGCTGTGTGCAGCATGAGGTTGGCTGCTTGCAAGGAATTGGAAGCAGAAGCTGGACCAGGCTACAGCACAGGTCCTGCCGCCTACCCCACACCACGCACAATTAAAGGCTGTGCATTGCTTGTGGTTGGCTGCCTCCGAGTGACTATCTATGGGGAGTTGGGTGCAGGTCCTATCTGCAAGCAAGGCCCTGCAGCCAACCTCATGCTGCACATGATGAAAGGCAGTGCGCATTGTGAGGTTGGCATGCCTGTGGGGGGTTGACTGTCTTCCATTGGGTTGCCCACCTAGACTTGTTACTATCTCCTTGCTATGCATGGCCAAAGGTCATGCACAGTGTGGGTTTGGCTGCCTGTGGGGGGCTTGACAGAGGGTCTTTGGCAGTTTTCAGGGGGTTGGCTTTATGTATGGTAATAAAACATTTAAAAAATGAGAAATTCACTGGAAAAAAAACAAAAGTTAAAGTAGCATTATAGTTAGATGTGATAAAAGGATCTGTTTTTTTTTTTTTTTTAAACCTTAGAAATTAACTGAACATACCAAAAGTAATTTTATAGCTAGTTGAATATGTCAGAGAAAACATTAAGGTTTTGAACTAAAAAAAACACAGAGGTTTCCCAATTATTAGTTACCAGTGGTAGCTATAACTTGCACCCGCCATGCGCTGCTTATGACCTCACTTATTACATAACTAATGCCATGTTCTACGGCATTATTTAAAACAACACTGATGACATCTCATATGACCATTCATATCATCACTAATGGCATCATCAAAGCTTCTTTTTTACTTGTTTCTCTACAAACCAGTATGGAATTAGAGGCCTGAAAGTTAGTACGATATAACCATCACAGATAAAACTTCCTTAGGTGTAGCAAGAATGTGCTATGTGCACATTGACCCAATGCCATATACTTCATGGGTAGCCTAGTTCAGATTAACAGTCAACCACAGATATATAGGAAATCCTTATTACATATGGTATTCAATATGTATACAACTGTTCAGAAAAAGCCAAGTTCCTAAAGATAGTGAACGTCTGTTACAAAATGAATGTCCTATAATGGACAGCGTTTATCTGTGTCAAACCCCCACAGTCACTGAACCTACATCGACAAATGAAGTTGAAATGAGTAGAACTGTAAACAGGTTTACTTTACGGAGAGAGTTCAATATGTACCACACTGTTTGCAGACATTGTAACTCTCATGAGAAATGCACCATAGAGTACTTAAAAGTATCTAATAAGAGCTTTGTATTATCTATACAACACTTGTGTAAAGGACACTATTCGTTTAAAATAACCAACGTCTAAAAGTGCTAAAGATTATACTACTTGCTGTCTTCATACTGTGGTGAAACCTTTACAGATCGCCCATCTTCTGAAGTGAAAGAAGCACGTGTATTTAGGTTAGTACTTGGCGCAGACAGCCTTCTAAGTTATGTAGAAATTCATGCTTAGAAGATATAGTCTAATAACTCAAGGCTGCTTAGAATAAATAGAATCTACTATGTAGAATATTTGCCCTGTTGGAAACTTTTTCCGCAGAACCAAACAACTTGTGTTGAACATGCTGAGCACAAGTCGCCAACTGTCACCTGCATATAGTGTTACTCTTCAATACAAAGATGTATAATGTGTTCAGTACCTCTAAATACCTATGATGCATTAGGAGCAAATGTGCTTTGCAAACACTTACACTCTATAGCTGGACACAGGCTGTACAAAATTAGGCAGAAAAGAAATATGATAGCTCCCCGCCACAATGTAAACTATAAAACAAACTAGCACACTCACTGGATGATGCCATGTGTGATGTCATCAGTGATGTCATTTGAGAGGTCATCAGTGATGTCACTAATGATGTCGTAAAGCTTGTCATGAATGATGTGTGAGGTCATAAGCAGTGTATTGTGAGGGTGCTCTGCTAACTAGAACTGGTGAATTTCTGTGGTGTTTTTAGTTCAAAACATTAATGTTGTCACTGACATATTCACCTTACTATAATGGTACTTTAACCTTTGTTTTTTGAGTGACTTTTCTGGGTGCATATATAGGAGGGGAAAAGGAAAAAAAAAAAAAAAAAACTATATATATATAAATATATATATATATATATATCAACTGCAAAAAAACAAAGGTTACAGGGACGTTATAGTTAGACTCACATTTTAAACATACAAAACATTAGAAATTCGCCAGTTATAGTTAGTTAGCTCAACTAACTATAACTCGTGCCCTAAGGAAACTATAACTCCCGCCCCCACCATGCACAGTTTTTTCAGCAAACATTTGACTGCTAATATTACATTAATATTATCAATTATGTAATCAATATTGCCATAAGTGCCATAATTTGTGGGCAATTACCAGTTCATGGCGAGGGCATCAGTTATCGTTATCTTAGGGCATGAGTTATAGTTCGTTCAGATAACTCTAAGTATAACTGGCGAATTTCTAAGGTTTTGTACGTTTAAAATGTGAGCCTACCTATAACGTCCCTGTAACCTTTTTTTTCAGTGAATTTCTATGTTTTTGTAGTTCTAGTTCCTAACAATTACGTCCCTGTACCCTTTGTTTTTTTCAGTGAATTTCTATGTTTTTTTAACGTATAGTATTTTTCATCACTATGTGTTAATTCAGCCATCGCTGCGCATGGCCTTTGGCCAACCCCCTATAACCACCTAACGTTACACCGTGCAAGGCCTTCACCCATGTGCAGCCGAGGTTGCCCGCAAGACCTGGCCTGCTCCAGACCCTGTGGCCAACCTCCCTAACCACCCAACCCCATTCTGCGCATTGCCCTTTGGCCATGCAGGGCGGGAGTTGTCCGTGACCTCTCTGGGTGTAAGAATAGGTGTGAAAGGGTGCATCTGGGGTGTGAGTGGCTGTTAGATTGTCTTTCTGGGTGTGGGTGTGAGTACATCATTGTTTTATTGGGTGTGTCAGTGTGTGCGTGAGTCTGTGAGTAGGTGCATAAGGGTATCAGTGGGTCTGTGAGTGGGTGTGTGACACACTGCATGGGTGTGTGAGTGGGTGCATAACTGTGTGAGTGTGTCTGTGAGTGAGTGCATGAGGGTCTGACTGGGGCTGTGAGTGAGTACATGAGGGTCTGGTCTGTGAGTGGGTGCTTGAGCGTCTGAGTGGGTGCAGGAGTGTCTGAGTGGGTCTGTGAGTGGGTGCGTAAGTGTCTGAGTGGGTGTGTGAGAAGGAGAATTTGAAAGAGAGACAGAGAGAGAAAGGAAGTGAGGGAGAGCGATAGAGTTTTTTTAGGGTTTGATGTCTGATATACTTGCAACAACATATTTGTGTACAATTTAAATTCAAAAATATATTTATTATTTAAAAAAAGAATAATATATATTTTTTTTTTAAATAGCCCAGCTGGACACAAACCCCCAATGCTCAGTGTGAAGCCCTGAAGCCCATAAGGGCTCCCCTACAGTCCCTCTATATATATATATATATATATATATATATATATAAACATATATATATATATTTTTTAAATAAAATGCTCTTTATGGGCTACGTGGCACTGCAGGGGAAGCTCCATGCAGCAGAATCTCCGTGCTTACTGAAGCATTTCAACTCTGTTCCCTGTATGCGGGATCTGCTTTAAAGGTCATTAATTAAATGTATAGCCCCAGGAACGTGGCGGTCCCCGGGACTGTGGGGGAGGCCATTCGGCCTCCCCCACTTACTTTAAAACAGTTTTGCCCAGGGGGGTGGTGGTCCCTGGGGCATGGGGGACTGCGGCTCCCCACTCTTATTTGCACATTCACCTCAGGGAGGTGACAGTCCCCTGGGCTCCCATTATACATATGTCGCCATGCCCCAGGGGATGGGGTCTCCGGGGCCAAAGGAGGTCTAGGAGGGGGGTCTGCATGCCCGCCTAGCCCTTAAATATGTTGCCAGGCCTCGGGGGATGGGGTCCATGGGACCAAAGGCACCCCGGAGAGAGGAGCCCCATAACCCCTCTTCTAAAAAATGCAGTCGGCCTGGGGAATAGAGTCCTTGGGACCACAATCAGCCCTGGGGGGGCTATGTGTCCCCTCCCATTAATTTTAATTAGTGGCCCTGGGGAATGGGGTCCTCAGGGTCATAATAGGTTTGGGGACGGGGGCACATGGCCCCCCATCCTCTTTAAAAAATAAAGGCCCAAGGATTCCCAGAGCCAGGTCCTGTGTCTAACCCCCACCGCACATGGCCGAAGGTTACCTCACATAGTTGTGAACGAAAAGCATTTTTCCCAGTAAATCCACATTCCAAGAGGAGTCGTTTTAGTAACCCCAGTACTTTTGCATCCTGAAATTACAGATGCCTGGGATATTGTGTGAAATTAATGATGTAGGAATACCAAATCAGACACAATGATGATTGTATGTTTTTTATTACATGGATTGCTTTCCTGTATAAATACTTCATTTAATTTGCCAATTTTTAATACTCAAGCATTCTCCTATTAATCACTAATGTTCTTCGTGGAAGAGTTGAATTTGAAAACAATCTACGTTTGGTCATACTTTTAACCCTATTAGCAGATGATTTGATTACATGACTGCCATTTCGATGGAACAACAACTCTAATAGCACTGGTTGTCCAATATCCTCTTTCCGTTCATAATATATTTCATAATGTGTTATTTTTGTAGTTCCAGTGTAACAGGAGAAGTTTATGTTTCTATCCTGCATCAGCCCATTCACAGAAGCTATTCTAGTCATGTCTTCTTTAACCCGTTCAATGCGTCAGATGAGTAGGGGCCATCCGACACTACAGTGCACATGTGCATCGGGCAGCCCGGCCGTCCACACACACAGCACTTCAAACCCTCTGGTGAGAGCTCCAGAGGGGTTTCTTTTACAAAGAAACAGCCTCAGGAGATAGGGTAGAGCTCCCCCATCTCCCGAGGCTGTTTCTTTGTTTTCATTGAAATGCCGATCAGCATGCATGTCGAGCTGACGTGCTCCCGATCTGCCCCCCTGGGGGTGCAGCAAGCCCACTAGGAACCAGGGATTACTTTTTTTTTCTCCAAACTTTGGGGTGGGGGTGTGCCCAAATTGGGCTTACCAATGCCCCACCCCACCCACCACAAATATGTAAACAGGCTTTCTGCCCCTCCTGGGGGGGGGCAGATGGGGATTATTACCTCCGATCTGACCCCTGGAGGGCAGAAAGCCCACTAGACACCAGGGAAGAATTTGTTTAAAAAAAAAGAGGGATGGGGTATGGCCATGCCCCCACCCCAAATAAATGGGGACAAAGTATTTTTGCCCTCCTGAAGGGGGAGATGGGGTAATTACCCCGATCGGCCCTAGTGGGGCAGACAGCCCACTAGATGCCAGGGAATTAAAACAAAATAAATATAGAGGGCTGGGGACTGCCCACCACCATGGACTTGGTTGTGCCCCCCCCACCCCAACTGAAAGGGGTAACAGTCTTTCATCCCCCCCCGAGGACTAAAGCATCTCATCTGAATGGCAAGCAAGAGGACATTTGACTCTTTTGGGTTTTGAGTTTACATATTGGCCAAGAGAGCTTGGCTTGCTCCCAATATCATCCCACTTGCAATGGCGAGCGACTGCACTTTTTGGACTTAGGTTTTTCCAAGTGGCAGTATACCCATCAGACCTGACATATCTGAAAACTAAACATCTGGGGGAGTCCACAGTGGTGTGCTTCACATGCACCCCACACCATTTTCTTACCCACAATGCCTTGCAGACCACAGACTTTACCTGAAATCATGCATTTTCCCTATATTTCTGTGATGGAAACTTCTGAAATCTGCATGAACCGACAAACTCCCTACCACCCAGCAATTCCCCATCTGTACTGATGAAATATTCTGCCCCACCTGTGTGGGTTTCCAAAGCAGAGACAGCCTAAAAACGTATGAAACAAAACTGCCCTCCTTTGGTTCCCCCTTATCTCTACTCATTTTTTGGCCCTTCCCTGTCACAGGCACTTGGCCCACCTACAAAAGTGAGGTGTCATTTTTATCAGGAGACCGACTGGAATGCTGGGTGGTAGGAAAGTTCTGCTGGTGCAGTGATCCCACACAGAAATGTGGGGAAAATTTGATTTTTTTAGCTAAACATGAGGTTTGCAGTGGATTCTGTGTAAGAAAACACTGGGGGATCCATGCACGCCACACCTCACTGGACTCCCTCGGGTGTCTAGTGTTCAGAAATGTCTGGGTTTGGTAGGTTTCCCTAGATGGCTGCCGAGCCCGGGACCAGATGCGCAGGAGCCCTCCTTGCAAAAACAGGTCATTTTGTGAAAAATAATTTTGATGTCTCTGTTTTGGGCCCTTTCCTGTCGCGGGCACTAGCCACACAAGTGATGTACCATTTGTATTCCCCTGGGTGTCTAGCTTTCAAACATGTTCAGGTTTGCTGGGTTTCCCTAGGTGCCAGCTGAGCTAGGACCCAAAATCCACAGCAAGGCACATTGCAAAAAAAGGGTCAGTTTTGGATGTAAAAATGTGATGGGTCCACATTGAGTTTTTGGCCGTTTCGTGTCGTGGGCACTCGGCCTATCCTTACAAGTGAGGTACCATTTCTATCTGGAGACTTGGAGGAATGCTGGGTGGAAGGAAGTTCGTGGCTCCCCTCAGATCCAGGAACTTTCCATCACAGAAATGTGAGGAAAATGTGTTTTTTAGACAAATTTGAGGTTTGCAATAGATTCTGGGTAACAGGACCTGGTGATAACTACACAAGTCACTGCATCCTGGATTCCCCTGGGTGTCTAGTTTTCAAAAATTGCAACACAACAAGATGATGGATGGAATGCTGAAACTTTTCAAACACTTATCCCCAGTCACTGACCTGGGTTAAATCCATTGTTCCATGCCACCCCGGTTTCGACCCAGCCATATGCAAATCAGTCTTGACACTGTTCCCCATGGAAACAGTCCAGCCCGAACTGCTAGGCCAGGTCCCCCCTGAACTGGAAACAAGCACCCTGGGTCTGGTTTTGAGGTATTACTTGAATCCAGTGGCACAGTGAGCAAGGGACCCAGGCCTGGGCATACCCTTGCCACTTAGGGCGAGCATAGCAGCACAACAAGATGATGGACAGAGTGCTGAAACTTTTCAAACACTCACCCCCACTCACAGATCTGGGTTAAATCCATTGTTCTTTTGCTTACCATGCCACCCCAGTTTGGACCCATCCATATGCAAATCAGTCTTGACCCTGTTCCCCATTGGAACAGTCCAGACCAGGTCCTCCCTGGACTGGAAACAAGCTTCCTGGGATTGGTTTCCGGGTATCACCCCTCATCAGCCAGACTAGCTTGAATCCAGTTGCACAGTGAACAACGGACCCACATTTGGACATACCCTTCCTACTTAGGTCGAGCATAGCGACACAACAAGATAATAGAAAGAGTGCTGAAACTTTTCAAACACTCACCCCCAGTCGGGGTGGACTGTTCCCATGTACAGGTTTGCTAGGCTTCCCTAGGTGCCGCTGGGTTAGGGCCCAAAATCAACAGCTAAGCACATTGCAAAAAAAGGGTCAGTTATGGATGGAAAATTGTGATGGGTCCACATTGTGGCTGAAAAAGGCGTTTTATGACGTGGACACTACGCCTACTCACAAAAGTGATGTACCATTTGTATTGGGAGACTTGGGGGAATGCTGGGTGGAAGGAAGTTTGTGGCTCCCTGAGATTCCAGAACTTTTCATCACAGAAAAAAAGGGTCAGTTTAAAGAGGGAAAATGTGCTCAGATTCCAGAACTTTCCATCACAGCAAAAAAAAGGTCAGTTAAGAGAGGAAAAATGTGCTGTGTCCACATTGCACTTTGGTCTGTTGCCTGTCATGGGCACTAGGCCACCCTTCACAAGTGAGGTACCATTTTAATCTGATGACATGGAGAACACAGAATCTTAGAACAAGTGATATTACCAATTGTCTTTCTCTGTATTTGCACCTTCCAGATGTAAGACAGTGTGTAAGATAGAAGTCAGTTTGAGAAATGCCCTCTAATTCTCATGCAAGTATGGAGAAACCCAAATTCAGAGATGTGCAAATAACCACTCCTTCTAAACTCCAGATCTGGTGCCAATTTCAAAATACAGAGGTTACCTTGATACCTATTTTTCACTCTTGATATTTTACCAAATGAATTGCTGTATTCCTGGTACATAATGAAAAACCACTGCAAGGTGCAGCTAGTTATTATCTCTGGGTAGCTCGGGTTCTAGGAAAACCTAAAAGCCCTATATATCCCTGCAACCTGAAGAGACCAGTGGACGTAACTGAATATGGCTTTCAAAAATCTGCCATACTTCGAAAAAGTTACAGATGAAAAGATAGACATAAATGGCTGTTTTTTCAGCTAAATTTCAATATTTATTTTTATTTCAAGTGTTACTCTCAATAGAAAAACCTTGAAGAATCTACACAAATGACCCCTTGTTGAATTCATATTTTTTTTACTTTTTAGAAATGTACAGTTTTCCAATATCCACCTTTCGGTTTTATACCAATTTCTGTCACTAACTGGAAGGAGGTTGAAAACACAAAAATAGGAAAGATGGGGTATGTCCCAGTAAAATGCCAAAATTGGGTTGAAAAATTTGGTTTCCTGATTCTAGTCTGCCTGTTCCTGAAAGCTGGGATGATGGTGATTTTAGCACTGCAAACCCTTTCTTGATGTCATTTACAGGGAAAAAACAGATGCTTTCTTCTGTGGCAGCATTTTCCCACTCAGGTACCTGTTTTGGAGGCCTAAATGCTAACTAGCCAAAAAAAAGCTTAGCACAGGAGGAGGAAAAGGCTTAGCAGCGAAGGGGTTAAAGAAATGTGTGTTTTTCTTCTCTGAAAAGCCAAAAGCAGCCTGGAGGGTGGAACCATTTGCTCTCCTATTCAGGCTGCACTTAAAATGTTACCCTCTACCAGCGGTGGCTGCTGCAAATCTCAAGGACAGGGCAGGGAGGACGGGGAAATAAAATAAACATTTTTAAAAAACTTACTGGTGCTGCTGCCACTGCCGTCGCCAACCACCTCACTCCTCTTCTTTCCTGATGTTGTCCCAGCAGTCCCTGGGACACCAGCACAGGCTCCCAATGCAATTGTGGTGCAGACCTCATGCTATACTTAGCATGAGAGCAGCGCTAGGATTGGTCTGAGTGGCTTGGTCTGCCGCTCAGCCGGGTTGGAGAAACCTAAATGCGCATGTCAGTTTGGCTGGCCTAAGATGACCGGCCAAATTGACATGCGCACTTAAGTGCACTCCACTCCAGTCCTCCTCCCCCTTCCCATTGCCCAGCCCGCCGCTCCCTGCAAGAGCCAGCAGCTGAATAATAAAATGATAGTTAAATATTGTTTTATTTTTCAGCTGTTGACTCTTAGCCAGTGGGGGGCGACGCTCCTTTAATATTGCATAGGAGTCCCTCCTGCACCCTATTAAACTATTCTTGAGGTGACAAACAGTTAGCCCAGGAATTCATCGTAAGCGTTTTTAGGTCTGCTGTTAGCCAATAATTTGTGATTTTGCTAAGAGTCTATATATATTATACTTTTAGGTCCTTTCATCAGACCCTCTTCATCCATTTGTCTATTGTGCCATTCACATTTTTCTCCCACCCTCTATAGTATACTGCATGGGGCAATTAAGTCAGCTCACTTCAGCCATTGTCTAACTTCAGTCATTGGCTAACTTCACTGTGAGCGAGGGCATTCTGCTCTTTCACAAAGAGGACTACCGCACAAGTAGTTCCCTTCACTACCAGGGATGTCTATAGCAAAGTATACTGTGTGATGTCAAAAAATATTTTTGGTTTTAGTCTATGTTTTCTAATATTGGTGAGGGCCTGGCAGCTCCTGAAAATTAAGGTTTATCAAAAGCATTAACAAATCCAAAGTGCTGGCATTGAATGCCAGACCGTTTGGCTATGCCAATTCTTGTTTTAAAACATCTTATTAATGGTGGAATTCAGTGCCAGGACACAGTCTTGATTCTGTAGGGCTTTAGTTGTATACACTTGATGGTAGAAAATGTGCTCGTTGTCATTCTAGTAGAAGGGATCACAATGTATGCTCTCGAGATGCCATAGAAATACTGAGTAGTTCATAAGTTTGAAGGCCAATAAGTCTTTCCTGCTATCTCCAGACTGCATTTCTTCTGTACATTGTACGTTGTTTTCACCCCCAAGGGACCAGGCCATCAAGTAATTCGTTTTTTACTTCTAGACTAAAACGTTAATGAATGCTCTGGATTTCACATGTATTGGGTCTGTTTGCCTATTGGTTTTTACAGGGATGGAACTTGGAGGTAAAAGACGCCCTCACACATGTTTGCATAGCAGCCCCCTTACCGTACAGAGCAGGCAAGCTTGGTAGAATTCTGCCCCTAAATGTTTTTGGGAAAAAATGGGGACAATTGCTGCATTTCACAAAACATTTTTTCATCATTTGCTTTCCTTTACCCATTTCATTTTCCCTTCGCCCCGAATTTTCTCCTACTCTCATCCTTTTTCTCAAATCCTCACATTTTTCTAACCACACATCCACGACTTCCTTCCCTTCCTCCTTTCTTCTGATCCTTCATTATTACCAGTGCTCTTTTCTTCACTCCCTCCTTCTTATTGAGTCTTCATTCCTCCTCTACCTTTTTCTCTCACCATCACCGTTTCTTGCTCCCCTCACTTTCTTCCCTTTTCTGTCTTTGCTAATTCTCGTCTTCTCTCTCGTGCTTTCTACTCTTCCAACTTTTCCCCTTTTTATCTTGCTTTTCCATCTCTCTTCTTTCTCAGCCTGCCTCCTCTTTTTCTGCATCTTCTTTCTCTTTCTCTGTTTTCGCCCCTTACACTTCCTCTATGTCTTGTTTAATCTTAAAGGAAAAGACGGGCAGCAACAGACTCTGCCTTTTGGGCCTCTGCTCGAGTGATGTGTGAAGCTGACGACCATGGAGGGTCTGGTCGTAATAAGCAGGCTAGGAGCTGGAACACCTAATGGATATTTGGGGAGGGGTACCAGCAAAAAAGAAAGTGCAGCTATCGATGCTACCTGTAAGCAGAGCCAGGGCCAGACCGGAAACCAAAACAAGCCTTGGCAAAAATGTAGAAATCACTCCACAGTGCAGGAGGCTGAAACTAGAACCATTATGGTCTTCATGGTCCAGTCGTGACAGCTCACCCAGCTCTCAAAACAGCCCACTAGCCTAGGGTGACCAGATTTTGAGGACCAAAAACCGGGACATGTCAGACATAAAAGAAGGACTAAAGACTACTCACTTTGATATCTGGCCCGTCCCGTTTTTTTGCGTAGCTTTGTGAATGTGTGCCTATACATGTGTGTGTGTGTGTGTGTTTATAGACACACACACATGCACAAATATATATATATACACACATGTTCAAGACTACATATATCAATCTAACTAACAAACTCTCATATCCGCGGCTCAAATTAACTCATAATAATACTAAAACTGTACTCATATTTCCTGATACTAATCCATCACTAATTCTTGTTGGGTTCCGGAGTAGCGTGCTACTCGCCAAAAAGCACTTTGATGCCTCGTCAGTGGTAGTAAGCCCTATATAAATACTATTACAATGCAATACAATATATAAAAATATCTATGGATTGACCTCCCACCCTGCACCCCCAACCCACCCACCTTTCTCTGCTCCCCACTCCATCTCTCTGCTCGGAGCAGACAGGGTACTGTGTCGCCTGACAGTAACAGATAAAATACTTTAATTATTTCATACTTTGTAGGCTTCTTTAACTTGCGCTTCCCTTGATGATCTGATCTTTGTCCCAAAAACCAGGACATTTATTCAATGCTATGAACTTTGTCCCAAAAACCGGGACATTCATTTAAAATTGAGACTGGGACAGTCCTCTGAAAACCGGGACTGTCCAGGGAAATCCGGGGCGTCTGGTTACCCTACACTAGCCTGCTGCCTACTGAGAAAAATTGTAAGGCCTTTACATACTCATAAATCCAGGCCCAGCAATGAGTTAAAGATAGGTGTCTCATAAAGAAAACTTTTCATTCAAAACCTATAATGTACCTCTGGACCTTGTCACGATTCTAACGTGATACGCTCGGTGGGGCTGAATAAAACAGTCTCACCTGCTTGTAAGTGGTTCATCTGTGCAAGATGCCTACAACGTCATGGTCTTTGGTTTCTAGAAAGGACGTTTTGCCAGAAACTATTCAATCCTTTGCCATGTACAAATAATCTCAAGTGTCTTGTGGGTAATCAAGCACAATGCCCAAGCAATATTTGCACAGGTGCAACGGCCAGAACTGCCGACTTTGGAGCTGGGAAACCAGGTTCGAGTCTTGGTGTCGGCTGCCTCAACATCCTGTGATTTTGGGCAAATTAGTTACTCTCCTGTGTCTAGAAAACTAAATATGAGTGTGTCCTAGCATAATGTAAGTGGAGCTCATTTAAAGTGCTCCAATACCTTTAGATTGAGCTCGCTTTATAAAAAACTGCAAAAACAAAACAAAAAAACAAGTCTGTCCTGGGTGTAAGTAAGGTCTAAGCTGCCTTACTAAAAGCATACCCTACTCTCCAGACAAGCTAAAGCTGAACATCTCCATTATGCGGTGACTCCTAACGCAAGAGGTCATCTACAGATCAGCTTGAAAGCCTCTTCTGCAACTCTAGCCAGTATCAGAGGTCAATTGGTAAACATCTGCCTACAAACCTAGAGGCAATATCTTAAAGTTCCAGCAGGAAGGAATCCACTGTTCATGTTTCTAAGTTCAATACCATCAAATCCATTGTGTTGCATGAAAATGGCACCAATTGTTCAAGCGTGTAGAAGCAATTCAGTGCGTTGTGTGTCCTATGCAAGGGTCATTACTAATACTAAAAGTTTTCACATTAATCTGGTACAACAACTGACAAATTCTAATGAACTGATCATAGAGCTCAATGCAACTTTCTACCTACTCTATGGTTCTGCACATTAATTTGGAAGGAGCGGAAGGAAGACATCCAGGTATTTGGTGTCTCCTAACGCTTGAAAACGTGATCGCAAGATATTTAAGATCATTTGTGAGGACTTTTTTTAGAATGCTTTGCTAGTTTTTAAATGTGCACTATATTGCTGTTTTTATAAAATATTGTAGAAATTTTTTTAATCATTTAAACTCCTTGTTGCGCTGTATAAAGGTGGTATTTCACACTACTGCTTTTTTGCTGACGGTCATAGTCTCTCATCTCACAGGAGGGCTCTTGTTCAGTGGCAGCTGTGAGTCAGAAGAGAACGGGCGTCTTTACACCATTTTTTTTCACTCTGTACCCGGACCACTATTTTGGGGTTAACGCTCTAGCTCTTTCTGAATCTCTGGCCTATAGGTGCACCAAAGGCAAGTCTGTCTGCGCCCGTCCGCACCAAGACGAGCCTAGAGCCCAGAAACTCTGGTTCTCCCACAAGTAAGAGAGTATTATTACGGTATGACAGGGACACCTTGTATGCTCTTAATCCAGGGATACATAGCTCCTGTGGGAACTCAGTAGATCTTTGCAGCAAGAGTCATATATGTCCGCGATGCAAATGGACTCCTTCGTGTATTGTTGACACAAAGCTGCCGGTGGAAACCAATAAATACACTATTTTGCTGAACAACTGTCGCTCTTTAGGGGCGCATAAACTGGATATTAATCTCCTTTTTGAACAAACACAACCAATTATCTTATTTCTAACCGAAACATGGTTAGATGATAGTTCAGCCCCTGATATTGTAAAAACACTACCGCCAGATTATAAAATCAGTAGACTGGACAGAGCTACTAGGGGTGGTGGTATCGCAATTATTTTTAGAAACACATTCTCGGTTAATACAATACCCCTGACGATTAAGGGGTGTGAGAGCATGTCTTTTTCTGTTAGCATCACCCCCCACTACACAATGTCTGGTGTTCTTGTATACAGGCCCTCGGGGTCATTGGGAGACTTCTTAACATCATTAGCTGAGAATATATCGCAACCAGCCCACACTAAATCTAATTTCACTGTGCTCAGGGATTTTAATCTGCATGTCGAAGAAACAGAGAATGCCTCAGCAAGGCGCTTAGTATCTGACATGAAGGCATGTGATCTAACTCAGTTGATCATTGACCCTACTCATAATAAAGGTCATACTATAGATCTTGTATTTTCTAACACTTGGGAACTAAAATATTTGAGATTCCATAATTTGATTTGGTCGGATCATCATCTAATTGAAATAGAAATAACTGTCCCTAAATACAAGTTAAGGGCTGGTAAATCAACCGTTCACACAAGAAAATGGCATCTATTAAAAGCTATGGACTTCAAGAAGTCCCTTGGAAAGTACAAGCCAGAGAATCTAGGAGACAATATGATTGTGCCTCTAATTAGGGATAATGACAAGCAACAGAATCTAAAAAATATAACACTTTTGTCTCATTCATTCATTAATTGCTTATGCGATAGCCTTGATGGACTCATACCCGTCCAAAATTTAAGTGACAGACCTCAGAGAAATTTGTCACCTTGGTACACTCAACAACTACTTGAACTTAAAAGGAAGTGCAGAAGAGCAGAAAGGAAGTGGAGACTTGATCATGAAGTATCATCGAAAGTAGAATATAGGACTTTGATTCGTACTTACAATAATGAAATTAAGGAAGCACAGACAAAATATTATGCATTAAAAATTGAAGCGGCTAACTCCCCAAAAGAAATTTTTAAATCCCTCAAAGATCTCATTAAGACTCCTGAGAAGCCACGACACATGGAGGATCCACAAGCTCTGGTGGACAATCTAGCAAAAAAAAATCACAAAAAAGTACAGGATATTTATTTATCCTTTTCTAATATTTATACAGGAGAATTTAAGGCTAGAGCACATAAGGTCAAGGAAATAGCAATTTTTGATAATTTTACATCAATTCACAGAGAGGCAGTAACTCAATCTATGGGCTCCATCAAATCAGGTTCACCATTTGGCCCAGCAATGCCTCAGTTCCTCTCCTTGGGCTCATCAATACTAAGCCCGGTGATTGCGGATCTTATTAATTTTTCACTTCAGTCAGGCACAGTCCCAGATCTCTGGAAGCAGGCGATTGTTAAGCCCCTTCTGAAAAAATCTAATCTGGACCCAGAAATTATTAATAATTACCGCCCCATCTCTTTGTTACCCATTATAGCCAAAGTAGCCGAAAGGCATGTACAGGGCCAACTCTCCTTTTTTGTGGAGGAGAATAAAATTCTTCATCCAACATAGATGGGTTTCAGGCCACGACGTGGCACTGAAACTGCATTAGTAGCAATTACTGAAGAAGCCAAATTGCAACTTGACAGAGGGATCGAAACTGCAAACATTCTGTTAGATCTCAGTGCCACATTTGACACGGTAGACTTGGATGTTCTAATGGAAAGGCTACAAGAGGCAGGAATAACTGGTACCGCTCTTGATTGGCTTAATTCCTTTATTAAGGAAAGATCCTATCAGGTACTAGAAAGTTCTTGATATTCCAAACATATTTCAAGTTGCTGTGGAGTTCCGCAAGGTTCATCCCTAAGCCCGTTGCTATTTAATATTTACATGCTTCCACTCGCTGAGATTGTCCAATCATTTGGCTTGAGACTGATTTCCTACGCTGACGACACACAGCTTCTCGTCTCCTTGTCCAGTAAGCAACCGGACTTCAGGACAGCGCTTGGACCCTGCTTATGGGCAGTGGCTGAATGGTTGGCATCCAGTAAACTAAAATTCAACAATGGCAAAACTGAGGTGATGTTCTTTGGACATCACAAGAACCCCTTAGTAGGGTCCACAGTAATAGAGGGGCTAGGTGCTCTTCCACCGCCCAAGGACCTTGTAAAAAGTTTGGGAGTCTGGTTGGACCCCCTCCTGACAATGGCCCAACATGCTAATAGAACAGCTGGAACTTCCTTCGCACTCCTGAGGATGCTCAGTAAGATACTAGCAATTCTGCCTTTTACAGCTAAGAGATTAGTTATCCAGGCCATGATAGGCACCCGGCTTGATTACGGGAATGCCTTATTTACAGGATCTCCCCAATATGTGATAGACAGACTACAGAGGGTCCAGAATGCTGCAGCACGAGCACTTTTGAACATTCCTAAACATCAGTCTGTACGTAAGGGAATATCTTTGCTACATTGGCTTCCTGTCGCCAAAAGAATTCAATTTAAAACCTATGTTATATGTACAGAGCCCTACATAATCTCGGTCCTGAGATGACCTGACCACTAGCCACCTTCTATATACCAGGCAGACAATTGAGATCCTCCTTAGCTAGTCTGGCTAAGGTTCCGAGAGCAAGAAAGGCAAGATGGGGAGAAAGAACCTTGTCCTTTCAAGGAGCAAAATTATGGAACAGTCTGCCGAAGAATATTCGAGCATGCTCACAGGAAGTGACATGCCTTAAAACTTTGAAAACATGGCTATTTAGAGTTTGAAGTATCTGATGTTATGTTTCTTGTGATCTAGTTGTCAGTATAAAGCGCTACGAGGCCTTCGGGCAGATAGTGTCCCACACTGTTCAATGGCTCTCAGAGCCTTGGCTCTGACACTTTGGTCCCCTTTTCACACAGTGATCCAGTATATCCCAAAAGCAACAAATGTGGCCTTTTTGCTGCCTATTTTTGTACTTGCCAATTATGATTCGGACCATCAAACCTCCTAACCCTTGAACCTTTCTGATTCTAATAGAAATGTCATTACAACACCCGAAGTTTATTCTACCCAGTTTCAAAGAGTTAATGATGTTATTGTTGTTAAAAGCAGGAAATATATCCTCGACCTTTCCTATTGGTGACATAAGATTCTTCAACAGGATTTGTGAAATGTAATATTCAAGATCATTCTTGCAAAACATATTTGCTGCTCATTTAGTCTCCTACTCAATGCTTAATTTGAACGGTGGATGCAGCTAGTACCCACCGGAACACATTTTTGGGACCGGCACTTTTCAGGCGTTCAACCAGAGCAACAGGGAGAAAAACACAAACGCAGGGAAGGAAAGAAGAAGCAAAAGATTAAAAAAGAGTGACAAGTGAAGAAAGAAGGGATGAAAAAGAACCTACAAGGGTGAGATAAAGAGGAAGGGGGTGTCTGGTGGTCGATGAAAGAGTCATGAGATAATCAAGCCTACACAGCCTTGGGATTCAACACCCCCAATATTCGTAGCTCCGGCCACAGCGTCCTGTGCAAAACCTTGGCCCCGGGCACTTATTGTTTCACAAATTCAACACTACTCATAATAACACAACACACAGTGAGAGGAAGACATTTTGATTGTTCCATGCATCTTTTCCTCCTTTTTTAGCTTCATCACTGTGGGATATCGATACAGTTATTGCAATGCTGTTATTGAATAATATTCTCCACATTTATTTACCATTACTGTAGCACAGAAAATTGTGAAATCTCTTAGTTCATCGGCATCCTTCGGTCATTCATACAAACAGGCTGATCGATCTGACACATCTCACCTTATTTCCAAAGTAGTTTCCTATTTTCATACACACCCCAAAACCACCTTCTACCATAATAGTTCTTGTGAACTCTGATCAACAAAATCTTTGTGGGCCTCTCGATAAAAAGACCCTGAAGGGCAGATTTATAAAGAGTTCCCATAAAATTACAAGGGGCTGGTGAATCCACACAAGAGTAAACAAATGTCAAAGTCTCCCTATTCATTAAGGGGATATGTACGTTTGGAGTGTGGGGGTTGAGAGAGGATAGGAAGTGGAACGGTAAGGTATCCAAAATCTATCCACATTCATTGGCTTTGCGTGCAGAAATGGTCGCCTTCTGTGAACACAAATCCTCTGTCTCTGCAAGACAAAGGCAAAAATACTCACAGACGTTTAAAAAAGTCCAAATATATATACATATATAAATGTATATGTTATATATATGTAATTATTGTTTATATATACATATATTTGATTGTGATACCCGAGAGTAAACTAAAATCGGAGTGTTGTTTGAGGCACATTAATTGTTGGCTATAATTAGCAACAGCTGTGAGCGAAGATCGAAGTAAGAAGTAGCATGTTTGGCAAATAGCCAAAGTCAAAGACCTGAATTCTTTTTCACTTCCTACCGAAGAGACTGTGACTGCTTTTGTAAACCCCGATGTCTTGCAACGCTAACGGTGTGCTTTTGAAAAGCCCGGTTTCAGTTTCGTTTTGACTCCTCCAGCTCTTGGCTTTTATCAGAGGAATCCAACTACGGTGGGTAAAGCACAAAGAACATATATGAATAAATAAAATAGACGACTCCGTGCAAAACCATCCCAATAGCTTTGTTTGGAAATAAAAAGGTTGGTTTATTTATAATTATCGCAGAGGTAAAAAATTGAAGCGATAATAAATACCCTGCCTGGACAAAAGCAGTTCGGAATCATTGGTCTTCGTGACTGGGCACCCCATGAACTGGGTTTAAGTACGAGTACACATATGTCTTTTAAGAATCATTTTTTAAAGAGTTATATCAATATATTTGACTTAGTTGAAACGGCAAGGAACAAAATAAATAGAACAAACGAAGACCGATGTAGATGTCCCATGGAGAAGTGAAACTTTAAAGAAAACTGGAAATGTGGTTGAAGCCCTAGGACAACGAAATGGATGATTGATTTGGGGATCGCCATATTACTTTTCTGGTTGGATTTACAAGTGTGTGTTCGACCCACTGGCTTGATTTATAAATCTTACCTTCACAGTGGTTCATAGATTCAACCGAATAGGGTTGTTTTAATAGAACCCAGGCATCCTTGTGTTATGGAAATCAAAATATATGAATCTACAAAAAAATACATGATTTTATAAAAAACATTAGAGAGAATATACCCAAGTAGTGAGCTTCTGTGACTTTTGATTTATTTTGCATTTTGAGACATTTTTGGTTTGGGTAATTGTAAGAAATTATGGAAGAAAGGGCAGCTAAAAGAATACAACGTGCTGAACTCACCTTTAGTAGATCAAATGGATCAAATTTGACCACAATGCCACGAGGAGAAGGAGTGCCATCGTCCAAACGAGATATCAAACAACTATATATACAGTTGGAATGACTGATGAAAAAAGAGATCTCAAAAAGTTTGGAAATTATTACTTTAGAAAAATATATACAAATGGAAAGAGTACCAAGGGGATTACGAATTTTTACTCTTCCAAATCATCCTGATACTAGTCCGGAGATGTTAGAAGAAAGGGGTGCAAATAGCATGCACTGTTCGAAACACCTGATGGAGATTATTATCAAATATGCAAAAAAGGATATTTTTAATTTAAGAGAGAACATTAAAGAAGTGGAGTTGAGATTACAGGCATTAGATCAGGATGAAAAACAAGAAAAGCTTTAAAAAAACGCTCAATACGACTCTGGACAAGTATGAAAATCAAATAGAAGAGCGAAAGAGGACCAAATTCTTGAGAGATGAAAGAGACTATGCAACAGGTTGCATCTTGACTTTCGCCAAAAGGTTTGATATTTTGAAGCAACAGGTACACATTGGTGCAATTCATTTAGAGGACGTGGAAGGTACGGAAAACAGTGGATTTGAGACTGACCATAGTGAAGGAGAAGGACCAAGCACGAGTGTAAAAAAGACCACTTTTTTAGATGAAATGAAACTGGTGTATCTAGACCAGAAAACACCAAGGACCAGAGGAAGAGGCAGGGGTCGAGGAGGAGCAAAAACAAAAGTAACAAAAGATACCGGAAAACTAGGAGTACAAGAAAGAGGAAAAGTTTACACACTACGCAGCATGAGGAACTGAAGGAAGAAAAGGATGAAAATGTGATTGTAAATCTGTCAAGTTATCAACTAACGAACATTGAGAAGAGTGTGTTACAAAAAGGTTTAAGCTTCTGTCCAGAAAAACATTATGATTGTGTACAAACAAGGATTGATCTATATAAATTTGTGCGCAAATTGAAATTGGCCAAATATTTTACAAAAATGAATAATATCAACTCAATAGGGCAAATGGAAGTGAACGATGAACAGAATGTGACAATGGAATCAATAGAAGAGAGTTGGAAATCAAATATGATAATTGAGCAAAAAACTGATTTGAAAACGGCTTATGACATATTGCATAATTTGGAGGATGACATGATGTCAGAAACAAAGGTACTTGCGACATTGGGAATTGATTATGAACAACGGGACAGCACAAACTTTAAACCTATATCCAAATACTGTCCAGTATTAGCACCGGGAAACAAGATTGACATCTTTCATGATTTGGTTGTGATGGGTTTGGAGAAAATACAATATGATGGAAACAAAAAAGCACATGAAAATCTAACAAAAGAACAATGAGAGGCTTTGAAAAACGTCATGGCAAATCAGGACATAGTGATAAAACCGGCGGATAAAGGAGGAAGTATAGTGATTTGGGATAAAAAGGACTATTTAGAGGAGGCATACAAACAACTTGGGGAAGAAACTAACTATCAAAAATTGACAAAGAATCCCATGAATACTTTAGTTTTGGAAGTGAATAAAAGGTTCAAAAAGTGGTGTGTAGAAGGTTTGATTAGTAGAGAAGAACTGAACTTTATGAGAAATGACAATCCAATGATGCCCACTCTGTATTTCCTACCAAAAATTCATAAGACTTTGAAGAAACCCCTAGGGAGACCGATTATCTCTAGCCCTGGTTCATTATACGAAAAAATATCTGCATATGAAGATTACTTCTTGGCCCCAATGATAACGGACCTCAATTCATATATCAAAGATTCAGGTGACTTTATAAGATGTTTAGAAGGTATAACATGGCAGGAGAATTACATATTAATCACCACTGATGTTGTGTCTCTTTACACCTCAATATCACATGATATAGGTATGAAGGCGGTTAAATATTTTTTACAACAGAGAAATATTCACTTCTTGAAACATTCGGAAATGCTAGCAGAAATGATAGAAATATGCCTGCACAATAATGTTTTCATTTTCAACCATGATATTTATCAACAAATTTGTGGGACAGCTATGGGGGTATCATTTTCTCCAAGCTATGCAAACTTAACCATGGGATGGTTGGAAAAGACCATAGCTTGGGGAGAAGAAAATGAATGCTACATGGAACATGTCCCATTTTGGTTGAGGTATATAGATGACCTATTCCTAATCTGGAGTGGTATGTAAAATCTGTTTGTGGAGTTCTTTGACAAATTAAATAGCAACAACATAGGACTCCGATTTACATATAAAATGAGAAAGGCTTCTATAGAATTTCTGGATGTTGAGGTATATATGAAAGAAAACTCACTTCAAACTACGTTATATCAAAAACCTACAGCCACAAACAGTATTCTACATGGTTCAAGTTTTCATCCTAGGTCACTTCTTAAGAGTATCCCATACGGGGAGTTCATTAGGATAAAAAGGAATTGTTCCGATGTAGAAGATATGGAGTTGAAATATCAGGAAATGGAAGCTAGGTTTTTATCTAGAGGATATAAGATCAGAGATGTAAAGCAAGGACAACAAAAAGCAAGGCAGAAATCTAGAAAGGAAATCTTGGTACAAGCGGATAATGAGAGGAGAAAAGAACAAGATAATGAGATGCGCTTGATTCTGGATTACAGTAAGGAGAATACACAAATTTTGAATGTTCTGAACAGACACTGGCATCTGATCAAAAAAGACATAGATATTGGTCAGAGAGTAGGTGAACGTCCTAACATAACATACAGAAAAGCACCATTGTTGCAAGACAAGCTAGTGAAAAGTCATTTTGAATCACCACTATCATCTAATTGGCTAACAACCCCACAAAAGAGTTTCTTCTGTTGCAATAAATGCAAAGCATGTCAAATTGGTACAGACAGAAAACAAATAGAAGATCCCTAAGGTAGAGCCTTCACAATTGATGAAAGAATCACATGTGACACCACATTTGTGGTATATGTGATAGAATGTCGCTGTGGTATGAGGTATGTATGTAGTACTATCTGTCCTCTAAAAACGCGAGTTTTAGAACACATAAGAGCAGTCCAAAATGATGATAGTAATTATGCGATGACTAAACACTTGAAAAATCATGTGGGAGCGGATTGGCTCCACGTGAGCTTCTCTGGGATAGGGGTGGTAAAAAAACATGAAAGAGGAGGTGATAGAGTTCTAAAGCTGAGACGTTTAGAATCAAGGCTTATAATCAGATTACGAACGAAGACCCCCTATGGGATTAATGGGGTTGAGGAGCTTTACTGTCATCTGTAAGGTGTGTCAAAATTTCCCAATCAGGAAGAGACAAAATGGTATTTGTATTTGACTCAATGTGTACACACAAATATTGATATGTTTTGAGACAAATATGTTTTACATCATAGGGAAGGTAAAATGCTGGTCAGAGAAAAGAAAGGAGGTAGAATAATAATAATATAAATAAATGGATAATGATAGTGTAAAGAGGGAAATCCTCTCAATACGAGTTGAGTAAGAAAATAAGAGATTTTTTCCCTGCAATAGTCTTGAAGAAGTCCAGATAATACGAAAGTAAATTTCAAAAGTGCTTAACAATTTGTATTGAGAATAAGGTATACATAACATACACATAAATGCATATCCTTTGCCTCTGACGTGATGTTGTTTCTTTCCTTTCTTTCTTTCCTTTCCAAGTACTGAGACAATACAAAATCTCAGAGTATATATCTACAAATCCCCAGAAAAATGTTAGATTTTGTATCTAAAAAAATGTGAGAGCTTGTATGTAAAAAGGAAAGGTCAACAGTTAACAATAATAGCTATTTGGTTTTAACAGTTTACATTTTTTGAATATGTGTTACATTTGTTCAGTTCATATTTTGTTGGATTATTGGAGTAGTGGGATGTAAAAAAGATTTTTTGGTATTATCACAGGGTGATTTGTAAATAATGAGAAAATGTGTTATAACTACATCTCCCAGAATGCCCCATAATGGCAGAAACTAGGAGAAACTATAAATGGAGTGGTAAATGGACCACTCACTCACCGTGATCAAGACCTTTGGTGGTTGAAACGTGTTGGTGTAGTTTGGGATATTCATCTCTTTTGTAAGAATAAATCAACAAACACAAGGTTTCCTGTGTGTGCCGTGTTTGACCTCGTGTTGCTTGGTGGAAAAATATTTCACAGTGCTGGCCCATCACTGACATTGAGCACCAACTTAATAGAGCGCGCTTTGATGGGGGCCATTTGGAGGGCAAAAAAAATAAATATATATATATATATATATATACAATTATTATTTTGTTTACCTCTTTTTCAAAGAAGGCAAATAATTTTTGTGGAGCAGGTTGGGGATCCATGTATATTCCAACCTCAGTGGTTGCCTGTTGAACATGGATTGGATGACGGCTCACCTCAGCTAGTTTTGGACCATCTTCAGACTAGTGTTGTTATTGTCTACTTTGGGATTTTCCAGCAATGAGACCTAATCCCGTCTTCGACCTTGTCTCTTCTCTGAGCCATTCTGGATGCTGGTTCCATGAAGCCTTTTCCACCGCCACAGAGTCCAGGACATTTGCCATGATCCTTATACTTCAAGTGAGAGCTACAATTCCAGCTTTAACAGTTCTGATACAACTTGATCTTCAGGCATTTTGCATCATTTTGGTGCTGCATGCTTTTTGGCACATGTGGGCCCTTCAGTGGAACTTTCAGCTGCATTGTGATGCATCACAGATTAGATAAAGCTGTAAAATGTGACACTGGACCTACAGTGGTTGTCAGATGCTAACCTGATGTATGGCAGGGCTGTTCTTCACACCTTCTCTTCCAGAAGTATTGATGGTGACTGGCTCGTCCCATATAGGTTGGGCAGTCAAGCTGGACAAAGTTAAGCTCAGAGGCCGCTGCACTCCCCTAAACCAGAACCATTACATCAGTCTTTGGAGCTGTGTACCATGCCCCTTGCTCTCGATCTCTTTCATCCGTCTTTTACGAGAAGATTGATTCAGGAGTTGACAGACGTGACCGCTATGTGGTACTGCAGCATGCATGGTGGAGTCAGGCTATAAGACTGTGGCAGTGGCTGAAACTACACAGGGTCTCCCTGACTGTGAAACATCTGGAAGGTCATCTCAACATAAAGGTAGACCCGCTCATCTGGAATTCCTTTCCTGGTCACAGGAGGCATCTGTGTCCGGAAGTAATTCAGTATCATCACCCAGTAAGCTGTGCCTCCTGAAGATCAATTCACTACCTCTTAAAACCATTCAATGTCTGGCTTTTTGTGCTCTAGAATTTCCATCTCAAATGTATCTAGGAGAAGGAGTTCCCCTTCAGTTCCAGCCTCCTATATGCATTTCCACTTCAGCCACTGATCCTGCTGGTCATGAAGAAAGTAATGTTGAGACCACCCACAGCTGATTCTAGTGGTGCCAGATTAAGCCTGAAATTTTAGTACTCTAATTCTAAGCATCACCCCTCCTTTTCAGCTTTTTGTTCCGGAGGATCTGCTGCCCAAGCAAGAAAGTAGGGTTCTGCAACTCAACCTCCACAATGTACACCTCCGTGCATGGAGATAGAACCAGCTAGGAGGTTTTGGTCTTCTGTCTGAGATTGTGGATGTCATTTTGGCTTCTCACTATCCTCCCAGAAAGTCTTATCTAATAAGACATTATGGTGGTTACCTCCAATGGCAGATTCATCATCCTAAAAATATCGCGAGCTGTCAGAGTGCACCTTTCCACATCAGCATTGCTCAACTGAAGGATGATGTCACACACGGACCCGGTGGTATAACAAAGGTCCCTGCAGCCCCCACGGTGAGGGGCAGGGGCCAGGGCTCCAGGGGGCCCTCCCAGCACAGTACCCTGGCCTGAGAGCTCCTTGGTGAGTCTGGAGTGGGACCCTTCCATGTACTTTGCAGAGGCCCCCCTCAAATTTTGTTACGTCACTGCACGGACCTGGACTGTACCCTGTGTCTGCACTCCTTCACTCTGAAAAGGACATGCAACATGAGGAAGGAGCGAAATTCTTTTGCAGTCTTCAGGGACTAGGCTGCGCAATGACACCGTCAAAATCTTGTCCACATCCCACCAGTTCGTGCACACATTTAAAATGGCCATATTCGAATTTGCCTGTGGAATGCTTTTAGTGATGTCCTGGCCTTTGCACAAGTGCACAAATCACTAGTGTGGATGTAAAACGCACAACTAGTCAGTTCATCTTGTCCTAGGACTGACTTCTCTGGAGATGTAATTATGCATTAAATGCTCTATGAAGCTCTATGAAGTTTCAATAGATAGTTATCTCAAGTAACTATAACTCGTGCCTTAAGGAAAATATAACTCATGTCCTCGCCATGCAATACTAATTACCTCACATATTACTTCACTTATGACATCTTCTAAGACATCACTGATATTATCACTGCAACATTTTCAATTAATTTACTGATCAGAAAACAGTGTGAGTTATAGTTACCTTAGGGTAAACATAATTTCTGTGGTTTATTGAGTATAAAACATTACTTAGTTACTGAACATTTCATCTATCTATAACGTTACTTTAACTTTTGTTTTTTTCAGTGAATATATATATTTATGTCTATGCATATCTTCAAAGTACATAAATCTGCAGTGAAGAATAGTAAATTTCTTCTGTATATGCACTTACCTTTCGGTATTTTGGTCCTCGATACCTTGTAAACGGTATCAATGTGTCACAATATTCCTGTGCTAAATATTCCAGCTTACAGTCCTTTATGACCTTGACAGGATCTTTTCTCAGCTCTCCCTCTTGGGACTGGGAGCTATTATTCTAGTACGTTCTATAAATAATTGAAGTGTTAATTATGTTTCAGTGGGGTGGCTAGCTGTTGTACTTGCCTGTAAACGCTAGTGTGTTTTATTACTCAGGGTGAAATATAGACTCCTCGTTCATTACTTAATTGGGAAACGCTGCAAAGTAAAAGCTAACCTATATATTTATCTATTGTTTGATTTATTGTTGGTACCATGCATACAATGTATGGTGTTGTAACATAACCATTGGTTTTCCCAGTACTTGCCATTGTAAACGCAACACCAGATCTTCATAAGAATTGAAAACCCCACTTCTTCAACTCGAAATGGGGGAAGTGGTCTAAAAAACCTTTATCCCTCTGAACCTACGGAATGTAACAGCCTTTCCTCTATTTCTGTGTAGCCATTCTATTGCTTCAGATATCGAGACGTGTTAATAATGTGGGTGATGTGTGAGAGTTTATTACACACATTTAACAGAGAATTAAATTTGTGTTTACATTTCATGCAACATCCATAAAAATTGTCTTTCAGTTCAAAACAGGTGACCGCATATATGAGAAAATGGAGGGTGTCACAGAGATTCTTTGCAGTAATATTAGTGAGCTGCTGCTGTGTTACAACGTCACTATCTCTCAATATTAGACGTAAAATACATTTAAAATTTGAATGTGCCTGTGCGCTGTCACTTACCTGGCGAAAGTGGGCATAAAAGAGCTGAAATTGGATCATAAATTGAAAGCTGTTCCAAACAAAGCCTCCCAAAAAACGTTAGACTTAGGCCCCCCAATATCCTTCAGAAGTCCCTGCCAAATGTAAATAAATTCTTTCCTGGAGTCGGTGGCTTCCTTCCGGTCGTTGGAAACAGGGTAGTCGAGAACCCTGTTGAATTCTTTGACTCGAATGGACAAATAGACAATTATGTAAACACCAGGACCGCACCAAACCTGATAGCAGCCAGCAGTAGGATTATTACTGTTGGAGGCCCTGAGTACGGGCTGTGGGGATACCATAAAACAGCACTGTGAGGGGAAGGTGGGAACTAGCCTTGAGCGGCTAATCCACCTTTATGTAAACCCTCAGTCCGAGCCCGTCCCTTGGGGTGTGTGTAGCCCACCATGTGGGGTAGTGACCGGGTGGTTTATTACATCCCTTCCCAACTATAATAGAGGGAAACAAAACTGAGCACACAAATAAGTATGGTAAACTGTCTTCACTCTGAACCGGATCCTTCAGCATACAAAGTCCTTTAACTTTCGGTTTGGTTGTGGGTTGGATCACAGCTGAAAGGGGTGGCCTCTTGGCACTTCCTCTTGACCATAAGGATGGCTCCTTTCTTCTTCTCTTGCTCAGGAACTCTCCCCACCTTGGCTGCCGAGACTCCGATCTAGTGCCATTCCGTAGCATTGTCGAGCACCCCCTCTACTGCGGGGCTCAACGATTCATCCATGATCATGCCTTCTACTCTGTCACTGTCACCCCCGGTTGATCCTTTTGAACCAGGACATGTTTTGTATTACCCCCGGCGGACAGCCACCTTGGTCCCCTTCACTTTTACCACCTTCCAAACCTTTCCACCTTCCAAACAGGGTGAGGAATTTTCCTCCTGGGTGCTGATCTTTGATGACCACCCTATCACCCTCCTGAAGATCCGGTTCCTCAGTTTGTCTGTTTCAGAGTCCCCGTTCATTGTTGCGTTTTCTCCTCAACTGTACTGCTTGGACATCAATCGTGGCCAGCTTCCACTGGGGCCCTGCCAGGATGTGATCCCTCACTGTTCACCACATTAACAAATCTCTGGGGGCCCAGCCGGTGGTGGTGTGGGGTGTCTGGTTATAAGCCCTGAGAAACCTATTCAGAGAGCTCTCTAAGTCCTCAGCCAATGCTGATGGATGTCCTTGGTTCAGTTGACTCCTCTTCAGTGATGATGGGTGCTGTAGGAGGGGCAACCTGGGCATGCACACAACCTCAGCATCATCCTGAACTCCTCTCTAACGATGACCTACCAAGTTAACACCATCTCTTCATCAAGCTTCCATACCCTCCATCTCCTGAGAAAGATCTTCAAATGGATTCCCACCGACACGAGGAAGACAGTCACCCACCCACTCATCACCAGCAAACTGGATTACGGCAACGCACTCTATGAAAGCATCACCAAGAATCTTCAATCAAGACTACAAAGAATGTAGCAGCTAGACTCATCCTGGACATCCCCAGACACAGCCGAATCTCCTCCAACATCAGAGACCTACACTGGCTCCCAGTCAACAAGCGCATCACTTAAAAACTCCTGATCCACACCTTCAAGGCACTGCACAAAATAGGACTGGCATACCTCAACCACCGCCTCACCTTCTACGTACCCAACAGTTGTCTCCGTTTCTCCCAGCCCACCCTTGCAGCCATCCCCAAGATTCTAAAAAGTACAGCAGGAGGAAGATCCTTCTCCCATCTAGCTGCCTGGACATGGAACACACTACCCCTCAAGCTCAGGCAGACTGCATCACTGAAGCAGTTCAGGAACGACCTCAAGACCTGGCTCTTCGACTGAGCAGCACGCCTACATCCAGTGCTTTGAGACCCTATGGGTGATTAGCCGTGCTTTACAAATCCATGATTGATTTGATTTTGATTGATTGATTGATAGTGGTTGGAACCTGTGATAAGGCAGGAATGACATATCCTCACCAGTTCTTTTGCCATCTGGACCATCCCTGGAAACCATACTTTGCTCCAGAGTGGGGCTTTGGTGTTGGAGACCCCTTGGCCTTGATGAGCTAACTCTGCTGTGCCATCCCATAGACTATGGGGCAGTACAACCTGATGACCTTTTAAGATTAGCCCCTCTTAGCCTTCACTCAGTTCTTCCCGGCTCCTCCATAGCTTTTGCTGCATCTCTTGCTTTTCACTCACCAGCATATGCACCTCATCCAGGAAGCTTCTCCACCAGGATGCTGCTTCAGCCTCCTCCAATGTGAGGGCTCGGGGACACGCTGCTTATGTTACGAGCCTGACAAACTCTTCAACTCCCATATCTTCCTCTTGTCAAGTGTTGGGGTCAGCAGTCAGTAGATGGTGGGACATATAGTCAGCCGGGTTGTTGTCTCCTAGTTGATAAACCACATCGAATGCATACTGTTGCAGCTGAACTGCCCACCTTTCGATCAGAGGTGGTACATTCCGGGCCGTGCCTGCAAAAAGGGGCACCAGCTGTTTGTAATCGGTCACAATGCAAAAATGATGTCCGCAGCGATACAAGTCAAAGTGTCTGCATGCCCACCGGATGGCTACCGATTCCCTCAATCTGGGCGTATTTCATCTCTCCTCCTGTGAGTGCCTTGATGGCATAGACTATCAGCACCCATTCACCTTCCCTCTTCATCTGCAGTAGCACTGTGTCTAACCCGAAGGGGCTGGCATCCACTATGAGTTTGGTGCACTGGGTGGGGCTGAAGTATGCCATTGTGGCATCCTGCAGAAGGGCCGCCTTAATGTCCTGGAATGCTTTGGCCGTTCTTCCGTCCCATTCCCAGGGGGTGTTCTTGTTAATCAGGGTCCTCAACGAATCCGAGAGGGTTGCCAAATTGGGGATGAATCTCCTGCAATAGTTAGCCTTGTCCAGAAAGCCCCCCACACTAGCTAGTTCCTTTGACATGTTTGCTTTCCGGATGGCCTCCACTTTGGCTGGATGTACTTGTAGATCTTTCTCCTAGAATCGGTACCCAAAGAACTCGACCTCCTTGGCGTAAAACATGCATTTTCTCTGATGCAGTGTCAGCCCTCTCTTCACTAGGTGCTGGAGTGTGACTCTTAGTTTTAGGTGGTGTTCTTGCAGCGTGCTTGAATATATTGCATTTGTCTTTCATGTTAGTTACCCACCCCCACGATCCCTGACAGGGCTATCCGGATGGCTTCTTGGAATACCTCAGCAGCGGATGAGACACCAAAACTGAGGCACCTGAACCTTCTCGGCCCCCAGTGAGCGGGGAAAGTCATGATGTATCGGCAGGACTCCTCCAGCCGCAATTGATGGTATCCGGAACTCCAGTTGATTTTTGAAAACCACTTGGCTCCATTCAGATCGGCCACTATTTCATCTATCGTGGGTGTGTAATGTGTGTCTCTCTCTTCTGATGGCCTTGTTTGGCAGTCGCATGTCCACACACAACCACACAGCTCCGGGCTGCTTAGGTTTAGGCTCTATCATGAGTGGTGACACCTATGGTGTTGGGCCTGAATCCTTCTCTATTACCCCGCCTCCTCAAGGTATTCTAGCTCCTTTTCAACTTGAGGGCAGAGATGAAAGGAACTTCTTATGTGATGTAGCACCACTAATTTGATAGTCTTATCAATGTGGAGCTTCACGTCTACATCTTTCAGGCAGCCCAACCCCCAAAACAGTTCTGGGAAGTCCTTCAAAATGTGTTTGGCGTGGTGCTGGTGAATTTGTAGAGCAAAGAAGACTAGGCCCAGACCCTCAGCCATGTGGCATCCAAGTTACGTTCCAGTGCATTCCTCCGTGAAACTTTGTCCGGGTTTTCAAAATGCCATGGGTTATCTCCAACTCTATGGCACCTCTCAGGGGAATTGGTTCTGTGTCTCCATGTGTGTACATTCCTGCTTTTGTGGGTGATACCCTTGGCTGAGATTTTAATTTCTGGAACTGTTCCATGTCAATGACGTTCATGGAAACTCCAGTGTTGATGAGTGTGGTTATTTCCACTCCTTCTACCATTGTTTGACATACCGGAGGTGGTCTCCTCTTATGATTGTTTCTTCCTGCGACCAATGTCATGAAAATCTCATTGTCTTCTTCCTCCCTCCAATTTCCTTCACTGCATTCGGCTGTTGGTGTTGCCTGGTCTGTCCCTTCTTCCAGTGACAGTTGCTTGATGTTCCCTCCTAATTTTCCTTTAGGCCTGGGAGTGAATGTGCTGATGGCTGACCAACAGACCTTTGAAAAATGATTGCTCCTTCTGCACTTTAAACACTGTTTCCCTTGGGCTGGACACCCTCAAGGGGGGTGAGGTGGGTGGCCGCAGTTGCTGCATGTGACATCACTCCTTCTGCTTTCTCCTCCATCCCTGTGCGGTTGTCTCTGCAAGACCTTGATTCGCTCCTCCTTCAACTTGACTGTCCCTGTAGATGCTGGGATGGGTGCCTGCTGCGTTATGGCAGACTCCATTGCTTGCGCCCTTCTGTCAGCTCGTGTGATCTGGCCAGTATCAAGATGTCATCCAACGATATCCCTAGATGTGGCAGGATTAGCTTTCTCAAGTTCGAGGACCTGCATCCTTGGATTAATTGCGCCTGAATTTCATCCTGTTTGTCTATGCCTGCACATATGCTCGCCAATCTGCACAGTTGTGAGAAGATAATGTCGACAGATTCCCCATCCGCCTGACGTGCTTGGCTTAACTTAAACATCTTGAAGTCTGGGTTTAGCTGGGGGTTTAAACATCTGCTTAGGGCCGTAACAGCAGCATCAAAATCATCTTCCGCACCTGCGTTTGGCAGGTCTTAAACAGGTCGCACAGCTCTTCTCCGCCCATATGCAGCATGAGGGATCTTTTCACTGTGTTATCTGTCTCATGTGTGGAGCAAAAGTAATGGTGCAGTTTCCCAAGCCATTTACGCCACTGCAGTGCGGCTGTTGCTGGGTCTTCTAGTTGACTAAACAGTGGCAATGTGGATATAGAGTTGTGAGTGCAGATGAATTGCTGTGCACCCACAGTCGCATTGTGCTGTGCCTCCGACATGCTGCTGTCTGACCTTTCACTTTGTCCTTCTGCGACGCTCGGGTTCCGGTGTGCGTGTGTCTGATCTCACTGGTTCATTTACCTCCTTTATCTCTGTCTTTTGGGTGTTTGCTCCATTTTCTCGCTTTCTTTTCTTTCTTTTTTGTGTGAGTCCTGCTGTGCTAGTTACTCAGTTCTCCATACTGCTCTTGTCCTCTTGCTGCTCACTCTGGTTCTGGCTCTTGTTTTCAGTGCCAGTGCTTGTTGCCAGTGGGCTCTTATTCTCCTGTGTCTCCCCTTTGTCTGGTCTCAAAGGCTTGGGCCTCCTCTTAGCCGGGGGGCACGCTGCCGCAGACGTCCTCCCCTTCTGTAGATGCCTCCTCACCTGGTGAGCTCTCCCTCACGTGCTTCTCACCACTCTGCGGCTCCTTGCGCGTGTGCTGGTTGAGGCCTCTCTGTTGCTGCACTGCCTCCTGCACCTCAACGCCTCATGTTCTTTTGCACAGGCCGGTACATGGTCCTGTGATCTCGGGACACCTCCAGTGATCACACTCGCTGCCCGCAGTGCTTCCTCTTCAGCATTAGGGCCTCTCGTTAGCGGCGCAGAGGCGTCCGCGCATGTTGCCGGGAGGCACGCGGGGTTACTCCCACCATCGTCTCCAGTGTAAACCCCAGGGCTGCACGGAACCAGTGGTAGGATTATTACTATTACAGGTCCTGAGTATGGGCTGCGGGGACACCATAAAACACCACAGGGCTCCACTGAGGGGGTAAGGCAGGAACTAGACTCGAGTGGCTAATCCCCCTTTATTTAAACCCTCGGGCCGAGCCTGGCCTCGGGGTCTGTGCAGCCCATCACATGGGATTGTGACCGGGTGGTTTATAACAAATTGGTGCACATTGGCCCCGTGCGGCAGTGTGAGGACAGAAGACTGAAAACTCCAAATGGTAAATAATTTTGAAAGGTGGCAGAACAAAAGCTGTGTAAATTGCACACAACACTATAAAATCGGCATAAACAAAACTTGTCCCGTACCACAAAAAAATTTTTTATGAGACAAGTAGCTCCCAAAAATATCAGTGTTCGTTGCTTACGAGTTCCAGTTTGATATATTACATTGTACGTCATGCTGACAACATCTCAGCTATCTTCATAGTAAATCTATCATTATCTTCTCGTCGAGCGTCAGTCTTGGCGGAAATCAACTTATCGCCTCTTGCATTGAGATCTACAGAGCGTAGTACTGCCACGTCACACGTGTAGAACAGTAGGTGCACTCCTGCTCGCCGCAGGGCCGTCACCAGTGAAGGGCAGGCAGGATGTTTGCCTTAGGCCCCGCGCTCTTCAGCGCCCTGCGCTGCTGCTGCAAAACGAATTTATATTTTATAAAAGCAGGGCTTGTCTGCTTTTGTGGTATATTCACAAAGAGGCATTCAGCAGAAGTTAATGCTGGCAGGGGCATAACTGCAGGTGGGTGTTTTGGGTATTACAACCCCCTAATAAATTTGTTTTCTGATGGACAGTTGGGTACAGGTGCTTTCAATCTGTATGGGGCGGTGTCTTTCGAATTTCACCTGGGCTTTTTGCATGCACACACTGGCGAAAGCGCCAACACTTTCTAATCTCTGTTTTGAAAGTCCAAAAAAATGTTGGTCATCTTGCAAATTATTGTGTTTCTCTCACTTAGTACTCCTACCAATCCGCTTTCCTCTCTCTTTCCACTGCCCTCAAGCCCCTCTCATGTGCCCTCCTTGCTGTATAATGTATTTTAACACTAGATGCCAGCCTGATTGTTGGAAAATCACCAGCCAACCCCCAATCTTACTGACCAAGCTACTTCCCTGAGCATTGGACGGCGCCATATGCTAGAGTCGTCTAGTCAAAATATTCATGGTCTTCAAACGTGAGGAAGGCAAAGCTAAACGTTAAAGTTACTTAGCTATCCACCAGCTTATGACCAGTGAATGAGCTCCTAGCTCTTATCATCTGTGTATATTTGATGATTTCCGTAATTTTGCATTTTTAGAAATGAGCGTGTAGATATCAGGAAGTTGTATTAATTATTTAATAAATAGCGCCAAGAATAGTGAAATAATTCATGGAAGCACTAAGGACGATATATCTCTGTTATCCACAGCATAAAAAATGAAGGCGTCTAAACCTAATTTGAGAGTATTTGGACCAGTCTTTTGTTAATTTAACTAGTACTAAACATCTACTAGCATTAACTAAAAGTGTGCTATATATTCTACCTTTAACCGGCTCTCTTTAGAACATTGTATTTAAATATTTCATGTGGAATCTTCTTACAGTCAGTGCAATGCCTAATTATGTTTAATATTTGTGAGAACTTAGACTGAATTAACATAATTGCAATAATTAAAATTAATTTCTTATAATATCTGTGTAAAACTTCATTTTGAACAAGGTGGAAGCTATCTTTGTTAGTCACTCATATTTCTTCCCCTGTGCACATCCTCTCTCTACAGGCTTTGCAGAGCACATTCAAACTGAGGTCATAATAGTTTACTTCTATTGTTGTTCGTGTCATTCTCGCTTTGAATCCTTCTTGGTGCGGATGTAATATCGATACATGTTACTAACTATGTTTTCTATTCTTTCGCTAGTGTGTTTCATTCAGAGTAATTCTTATGAGCATAGCGGGTGTCGAATAATTATTAGAGACACTGGGATAGGTCTTATGTGTTAAATAAATGACTTATTGTTCTTGTGTTCTGAGTTGCTAAAAAAAATATACTTTTGTTCATTCCATGATGAGTCTGCAGTATCTCTAATTTTCTGTGCAAGAATTGTGTATAAATATCCCTTGATTTTGGGGGGTGAGCCAGAGACATTTTGAAGACTTCCCTGTCCTTGTAAGGATGCCATTCATTTTCTTAATGATTATGCTGCCCTTTAGGACTTTTTGCATACTTTGTATACCTTTGCATCAGAGAGCCTTAAGGGCATGCATTTATTCTATGTTGTTCATTTTGGATTTATGTAATAAAATCCTTTAACATTCTATTGATATGAACCTCCGTTTTGGTGGGGGGGGGGGGGAGGGTTCATTTATTCATTGAGTTGCATTGCTCTGATAATTTGATGTCCCAGGAGGTGCCTTAATGCATGGACAAACTGCCTCAAAAAAATTACTTCAACACTGTCCCCGATCCAGTAAACTGTGGGAGAACCGATTTAGGTAAATTTTGGGCTGTCTGAATTTTGGGGTACCGGTTTGCTCCCAAACAACTGCTAAATATTTGTAAGGTATTTTTTTTTTCCAAAAATGTCACAGAGGCCCCTTTGCCCCGGGAATGGTGATTGGCGTTGTCTTAGGTAGAGTGACAACCTCACTCCCAGTTATTACGTTGTTTGTCTTCAGACATGAACTTTTCACGTACAAATCTTTATCTTCACATGAGGAGTGAAATTAGTTGGGTGGAAGGAAAACAAAACTTCCGCACCTGGAATGCTGTAGGCTGTCTTGCAGAGATTCGGGACTGGAAACAGTGACCTGGATGGGGGTAGTCACCTTAGTCATAGCGGAGTCTGCATACGCAAAGAGCATGCAGCATTGTTCCAGAAAGGTTGCCAAAGCTGGGCAGCCATAGATTTCCAGGTTCTCTTGGTGAGCTCAAGTACAACCACCAGTTCGCAACAAGAATGGTCTCGAACCTTCATCTACCACAGTAATCGCGAAATGAATTAGCTACTTTTCTTACACTGGGAATAAAATAGCATATTTACTGTTGATTGCATCCCACGGCCCTTGGCGTTGAGGTGAGTTGTGACAAACCTCCTGCCATCCTTACGTTTGCTGCTGGATGAGGGATGATGGCGCCGAAGGAAGCAAGGCTGGCATCCCTGCCAGTCCTCCCCTCACGTCCACGCCGTCTTCTCGCTGAGAGGCAGGAGACACGCTCTCATCAGCCCCGTGTGTAGTGATGATTGTCAACAGAATTTAGCCCGGAGTGTTCTGGCAGAGCTCAAGCAGTTGTTGATCACAGACATTATTCTGAAAGCTCTGACAGTACCAGCTGCCTTGCCTGCCGTGACTAGAGCTTTATGTAAGCGTTAGCAGCGTGACAATATTGGCTCAACCAAATCTACTGGATTTATGCATTTTTAATGAAAATTGTTTTGAAAATAGACTAAGATTTTAAAAAACTTCGCACGCTGCATCCCCGGTAGAGAATAAGAGGGAGGAGCGGGTTGTGTGTGTGAGTGCGTGCGTTGTTGAAGGTGTGTTTGTTTGTTTGAGGGGTGTTTGAGGTGTGTTTGTGTGCGCGTTCACTGTTGCTAACATTAAAAAAAGACCTGCAAGCTCCTGGTGTACACTTACTGACACTGGGCCAGGAAGGTGCTACAATGAGATCTGAAGACAGACTCAAACGCTGGGTCATTGACACACTCAGTCGGGCGAGGTTAAAATAGCTCTTGGGGGTAGACTCACTGGCACTGGGACCAAGGCGCACTCACACAGGTTCAGAGAGACACTTACACCTAAACAGCAACACACTGAACAGGGCACAGAGTGTCACTGCTACTAACTCTGGGACAAAGACGCACAAGACGTGCACTGATACTGGACAGTGACACACCCACACTGCGAAGTAGAAATGGGCGAGCCACTGAAAGCTAGAGCCAGGCCCAGGCCTGAAGCCTGGCTCTGACTCAGCTCGATGAATCTCTTATCCATAACGACGCGAGCTTTCTTGTGGCTTCTGCATGGTTGTCTCGCTCTCTTTACCCAGAATGTGACTCTGGGCAGAGCTCTTAATCCCCACGTGTTTATAAGCAATGCACGTGACCTTGTGTAATTTAACTGGTGCTCGTGTAAAGTGATCCAATACTTTCTGTCGAGTTTGTGATATGTTTTAAAAATGCACTGGGGTATAAACAAAGCCTTAACTTAAGGAAAGACAAACAGATGCCCATTAACTGGCTAACATTAACCACTGTACATTTAGTGAGGGACTTGTACTAAGTGAAAGCAGAAACTTGGGTAAATCGCAGCTTCCTCGCTTAAGTTGTGTTATATCAGGCACACTTTTTATTTCTCCAAAACTCTTTTTTCATCATTATCACGCATAAAAACACTTTCAGATAATTTCAGAATAACAAATGTATAAAACTATCACTTTAAAGAAGTAGTTCTCAGGGCAGTGCTATAATGTGCCCTATTAATCTCAAAGCTTTCACGTTAAGAAAAAATAACTTTTGTGAACTTTGAAAATACTAAAATATTTTATGTGATGTTTGTTGTATGATTTGCATAGCAAATATTTTCAGGGCATAGCTCCTGTTTGGGAACTAAGATCTGAGCTAGACCCTTGGCTCGGCTCTGGCTCGACTCTCCTTGTTAATGTTTTGGCTCGCCCACCTCTACTGCAGAGGGATCCTCTGATCTAACTTGCCTACAGGCAATCAACTTGACACTGGCCTGCAGGATGATCTGGCAGGGCCCTAGGGCCTGAGTGACAAGTCAGTGTGTGGGCTAGTTTTGCTTCTGTGTAGGGCCGGTTTTGTAGCTGTGAATAATGCACACAGCAAGCACATGTATCTGCGGTTCTCCACCCTTTGGAGACCACCCAGACATCATGTCTCAACAAGCCCAGAGCTGCTGAAAATGCAAATAAGGGCCACTTCTTTAGATTTCGACATCATAAATGTGGATACATTTACTTTGGTGCACCAGCCTATTTTCTGCTCCCTACCGAACCTGGAAGCAGTCCCCTGATGGAAGCCCACAAACAGCCATTATCATGCTATTAACCTGCACTGGACTGTGATCGTGACCAACAGGCAATATAAAGGGCAGATGCTACAAGACTCACAAAACAGAGTAGCGTGAGCATCATTACTTATTGGTTGTTGGAGACAACACATTCTGGTTGGCTGAGGCGAGGCCCTAGCCAGGCAGAACCTACCACTACCATCAGGGGAGGGTGACTACGCTCACTGAACAACCTTCGCTCACCCTTTTGTAGATTGGCTCAGAGAAGTCAGGCTTATCTCATGGGCAATGTGTAAAGCAATGACACATCACTTCCACACAGCAATTACACTGAGCATCACAAAAGAGACTTCACTCGAGGTGTATGTAAATAAGATTTGTATTCAACAGACACAGTATTAACACAGCATGATTATCATGTTAATCTGGGCATATATCACATTTAGAATGATTACTTGCAGTACTAGGCACAACTGTGTTAAACACCATAAATAGTATGTACCCTTGAGAAAAATAATACTTTCCCCTCGACACCCTCATGCAGTACAAAACATTGTCAGCTTGAGACCCACCCTAGAGTCTACCCCAGTTCAATAAGACACTGTGGCAGGGTGCACCCCGGTTCACAACATTAGCAGCAATATGTACATACTAAGACTTGCAGCACTTTTAATTAGCTCCATGGCCTTGGCCGCACAAGTAAAACTCAATGTCAACCGTGAGAGGCCTCTGACAAGAAATAACATGTATGGCAACACCACTGTGTTGTTCTATCAATCATCTGGACTTACTCCCTTATATTCACGTCACACCACTACACGGTGCCATAGATATCAGGCCGCTTGAAAACACACACATTTGCATGCACTCGCTGGTAGCACCTTAATGCACTGCACTGATATCCAGCCGGTTAATGTCACTGGATTTGCAGACACCAGGTGCCCCAAACCTCCCTCCATCTGCCAACCAGTTCCTGCTACACCTCCTCCCCCCACGAGCTGGAGATGAAGCAACCTTTCCCCAGATACTGGGCCACTCTCATGGCCGAAATCACACTTCCCAGAATCTCGAGGTCAAGGTGGTGAGAACACAGAGACAACAGCTGATCAGGAAACAGTTAACAGATAGAGGTTTGGGCACCAATCTGGAGGATCACTCCTAGGTCTGTAAAGCATGGGGGGAGGGTTGCAGGAGCCACACACTAGTCACAGTGGGGCTCAGCAAGGCACTCCAATACCTAAATAGTTACCAAATCAGCTTCTCCCAGGAGGGAGGCACACGTCTGTGGCATGATGTCTTGAGCCACCCGACAGTTCCTGTTGTACATGAAGATTTACCAGGTGCCTACCTCTGGGAAATGAGGCACAACATCTGGTGTACGATGACTTGAGTCGCACCAGATGATTCCGATCCCACAAGTAATGTGCTCAATGCCGGGCCTCCCTGGAATGAGGCACAATGTCTGAGGCGCGATGACTTGAGTTGCCCCAGACAGTTTGATCACACACGAAAACGGTTCCAATGCAATACCTCCCTGAAATGAGGCACAAGTCAGGTGTATGATGACTTGAGTCACACCGACAATTTCGAACAATCATACAAAGAACTCCGATGCTGTACCTCCCTGGAATGAGGCACGATGCCTGGTGCATGAGGACTTCAAGCCGGTCACACACAAAGAAGCAAGTTCAGGGGTGCCACATGATTGCAGCACTGCTTCAGATGCACCCCCACCACCAATGGTCGCAACCTATGAATCAGGCACCACACACAATGAGAATGCGGTCGGGTGTTGCACAAGAGAAATGTGATGTACTCGACAAAAGCAGGCCATGTGAGGTCCTGCAACCGGTGAACCCGCTCACAACAAACAAGACATTAATGCGTGCAGTGGCTCCACGATGAAGGACCACACCCCGTAAGTGCGAGCAGCACTTTGAAGGCTCGACACAAGGAGATTCCAGTCTCCAGGCCCAATACATATTCTACGCTCACACCGCGGCTGCCAGGTGGAGTCCAGCATACAATGTAGGTGCAGAAGAGGGCACCGCTCTCCAGATGACACCAGTAGACAGAGTTGGTCCCTCGCAGGAGGTCTTTAATGCCCTTGAGACCTCCAGACACAACAAGAGGAAAGTTAGAACGATAGTGATAACAATACGGTAGTGGTCAAAATTGCTTTCCTTAAGATTCCAAATGAAAAGGATCCAGTACTCAAAGTTGCATTACTAGGTCCGCGTTTGCTCGTGAGGGGTGTATGTATAAACACCACTTATCTAGAAGTAACAAAAAGACACAGAGTAGCGTGTCCGAAAGAGCCAAATCTCACTCTCCGACCGGCGTGTATACATACACCCCTCACGAGCAAACGCGGACCTAGTAATGCAGCTTTGAGTACTGGATCCTTTTCATTTGGAATCTTAAGGAAAGCAATTTTGACTACTACCGTATCGTTATCACTATCGTTCTAACTTTTTACTGAGCCCTGAGGAAGTCTTTGAGAAGATTCTCTCATAGGACGAAACACGTGTTGGCTGTTGGCTGTTTTACCAGTATACGAAAATCACCCCTGAAGAATAAATTGGATTTATGCTAATATTTTCCGGTCTACAGTATACTTGACTATTTGTGAAGAGGACTTTATTGTATCCAAACACAGACTTTTTGACCATTTGTTAATTCACGTGTTCCCTGACGTTCTTTGATTATGCTTTGTTTTTCTTAGGGAAACATTGGACGGGTGGGGAGGACCCTCCTGTCAGGAGAACCGTGCCTATGATTGATTTTCTCATAAAATAATTTGGTGAAATTTTGTGAGCGCCTATTCCTATATACCCTCTTCCCTCTGTATCCCTTCCTATATGTAGAACAAGAGGAAAGCCAACAAGTCCTTGAAGAGCACATTGCGGAGTGCCACACAGGAGCAGGGAATCTGCCCAGGCCAGCCATGATGCAGGAAGGGTATGCAGACCCCTTCCAAGGACAGTAAATACTCCTGTGCACAACACATTCCTCCGGCAGTGTGCACCACACGGTCCAGTGGTACCGGTCCCATGTCCCTGCTAGTGTATCTATAAGTTGCTGAAAAGTGGTACTCATAGTTATACTCAAGTGCCCGTTTTAAAGTTGGGGTGGTTCCAAGGGTTGCCCTTGGAACCACATATGTCCCTCAAATTTCAGTCTTACCTTCCATGGGGCTGTGGAATGCAGATCTTTATCTTTAGTGGTGCCATGATCTGGCTCCGAGAGGCCAATTGTCAGAAACTCTCCCACAAGTCTAACCAGCCAGGCCCTCAAAAGGCAGAGGTCTATTGTTCCAGTTGCCTCAGATTTATAGCTGTTGCTGGGAAATGCACAGATCTACTCCCCCAACTCTCTCCTTCCACTGGAATGAAGCTGAATTAAAAGACACAGATTTTATTTTTTTAGAACATAGAAATGCCCACTTTCTAGAAGTGGCATTTCTAGGGTATTATTTACAAAACCACTTTTAACATGAGAAGGGGTTTGTCATTGTGAATCCATTGATAGTAAACATCATGAGGCTGCTCCACTGCATTCCACAATTGCAGTCAAGATTAATTATAAATATCCTCCATTGTTAACCTATGAGCAGACCAGCTCTCATAGGCAGTGAGAATAAACATGTGTATTCTGCATTCCCTGGACACATGTGCCCTGGTGCACACATAACCCTGCAGGGGCAGGCCGGACACAAGTTTAGGATCACCAAAAAGGTGCCAGTGCGTCCATTGCAGGCCTGTTGTGACTGGCTCAGTGTATACAAAACCACCAGTGCGCAAGTGTGCACACCCTGGCAAGTCATGTCAGGCTCAGTATAAATGAAAACACCATTGTGCAAGTGTGCACATGTTGGCTGGCTGTGCCAGGCTTAGTATATGGGTGAAAACACCATTGTGCAGTTGTGCACATATTGGCCAGTGAAAAACCCATTGCACCAGTGTGCACAACTGGGACACAATGGCAGGCTGGGTACCTTATTGAACACCATTGTGCAAGTGCACACATAGTGGCCTGCAATGACAAGCTCAGCACATAGTAAAAGACTACTGTGCAAGTGTGCACACACTGGTCTTCTGCAGCAGGTCCCTTACCCGATAGTTAGTGCCACTTCCTAACTGGTGGAGGGAGGGTGTACGCACTTCCATTCTGTACACACAGGGGGACAGTGCCCAGGGCCCTAAGGCCACTACCAGAGAATCAGCCCACCCTATGGGAAAGGCTGACTTCCTAGGTAGGGAAAGTCTGCGTGGGGGTTCTTCCCTACCAGGGCATTGCACACGTTGGTGCACCTGCCCTGGAGAAGGGTAAGGTTTGCTCAGGGTTGCCCATGGCATGAGAGATGCCACCCTTTGCACAGGCATACCCACGTCCCCACAGGCCAGCTCTGTCAGGCATAGGGCATGGTTGACAGGCTCTTCTAGTCGGTGGCACACTCAGTGCAGCATCCCACTAGTAGCCAAGACTGTACCTGTCCCATATATGTGGAGTGCTCTTGGGTATAGCACAGCAACCACCCCCATGTGCGCGCCTGTCTGGCATGTGTAAGAATGCAGTACAGTGGAAAAGTGCCCAGAGTTTTAAGGCCACATGAAGGGAGTCAGCAAAAACATTGGGAAAAAAGCAACAAGTTTCAGGGAAATTCCCTAAAAAGGCCATGTCTAAAATAGGAATACTGGCAAAGCCAAGCATAATATTGGCATACACATAGAGAAGAGGCTAGCAGACTAGGGTACAGGTTACCACCAATACTAACTTTAAAAGACCTACTAGAAGTGTAGAATAACATTAACCTCCTAGATTGTTGTAAACCAACAAATGTACATAGGCACACATCCTTTGACTTAGGAACACACAAGCAGCCACATGTAGACCATACTGACTGCAGGCTGCAGATGTTTTTGATGATACTATGCAATTGCTGGATAAATAATGTGACTGAGTATTTTCCTGGCCATTATTCATCTTCTCTGTTAGGAGACGGTGCTAATTGGCCCATTAATCCTGAATCTGCCTTGCTATTAATGGCACAGAGTAGCTATCAAACAGCTGATGATGGAGAGCATGGCAGTGAGTTCACATATGTATCTGTCTTTCACCATCACAGATACAAAGGCCAAATTACCCTTCAGCCTGCATCAAGGACTGACTGAAGTGACAATGAGCTTTTTAGTTCCTGCAGGCGCTACCCCACTTGCCTGAACTGCATGTGACCAATGCCCATAAATACATCTTTGTGTGACAGGAAGCTCTATAAATAGGCAAACATACATCTTTTGTATCTTCCTAGACAATGCACTGATAAATCGCTAAACCATTACCAACATAAATCATTAGCCTATTGTGGACGGTGATGTTGTCTTGTGCCTAAATTGCTACCTATCAAGAATACATTTTTTCCGATCTTGACCTTAACATTTAGGCCCATATTTATACTCAGTTTGCGCTGAATTAGCGTCATTTTTTTTTTACACTAATTCAGCGCAAACCTAACTCCATATTTATACTTTGGCGCTAGACACGTCTAGCACCAAAGTTATGTAGTTAACGTTATTTTCAGGACGTGAAAACCTACCTTGCGTCAATGAGATGCAAGGTAGGGATTCCTGTCCAGAAAAGGACGATATGGCCTTAGCGCCATATTTATCCCTGTGCTAAAATCCAGCACGGGGGGTGGGAAGGGGGCCTTAAATAATGGCACTAAGCTTAGCGCCATTATTTAATGCCTGGGTATGAGCAGGCGTTAGGGAGCCTGTAGGCATATTTCCGTGGTCAGAGGCCATGGAAAAAAACCACATGTACCCTTCCCTGGCCCTATGGACACCCCCACCCTCCCCCAACCACACCAGAGGGAAACCACAGGATGGGGGACCCATCCCAGGTAAGTCTTGGTAAGTATATATATATTTTTTTTTCACAGACGGGGCCCTGACTTGGGGCCCCCTGAATGTTGCTGGCCCCAGGGGACATCCATCCCCTGGGCATGGCCATTGGGGTGGTGGGCATGGCTCCTGTCTTTACTAAGACAGGAGCCATGTCCATGGAGGTTGTGCACCAGAAAATGGCACTACACTGCTTAGAGGCATTTGTTTGCCTCTAAACAGTGTAGCACCATAATTCGTCGCACAAGCTCTGGTTTCCCCTACGCCTCTCCTTTACAAGGAAGCTAACCGGGTATTAGCGCTGGCTAGCGCCATTCCATAAATATCGACCGACATCTTGGAATGGCACTAGCCGGCGCTATACTTTTTCACGCAAAACTGCTCTAACTCAGTTTTGCTCGAAAAAGTATAAACCTGGGCCCTAGTTGTCTATTATGATCCTGTGCAAATACCTTATGGGTGGTTAGAAACAGGATGACTCTGAGTGTAGAGATTTCTGTTAACTCTGTGTGTGGTTATTAAGATGATGCATCTTAAATTATATTGATTTTGCCAAAATAGTATTGTGTTGAGATTTGTGCACTTTCAGAAGGCTCTTTAATTATTCATTCCTGCAAGATACTTCCTCAAATTGCATGCTATCTCAAAAAACACCCTCACTGTTCCTAAAATGTGGCATAAACAACTGCCTCCAGTCCCTGAGTACAACCTTCTCTATGTCACATTCTTGTTTGCCTTAATCTCTATTGTGTATTTGGAAACTGCCTACGATTCAGTTAAAAAATCACAACCAATCCTTTTGTGAAAGTCATACCTCTGCAACTAAACAATACATAATCTCCTCTAATTTATCTAGCAACCCCACCAAACATCTGCATTAACTCCCTTACCCCCTCCTTTAATGATCACACCTAACTCTTATTATATTAATATACCATAAGGAAACTGCATGGAATGGTTTGCTTCAGTGAACAAGAGTAGTGCCAGTAATCAACAATAACCAATAGCATTGGACTAACCACTAACATTGGTTCTGGAGTGTTTTGCTTTCACTAATGACCGAGCTGACAAAAATGTCTGGAATACACTTCTCAGTTTAAAGAAGACATTTATGATTATTTCACTATGAGGTTCCGAAAAAAGGTGATTAGTAGGTCGAAAGCACACATTTAAAAATAGTCACAGCAATGGAAGAAAAATATATCAAAATGATTCTCATCTGCAATGTACACAGCAAATATATGTGATTATATTATAGCATAATTGCAAAGCAAAGAATAAAGTACAAATTCATTACCGTACGGCCTGCCAAGTTCTTCATCTTTCTCATGCCAGCAAGAAGATGATTCCGTTCAACTGCGAGAAAGAGATATCCACCCTCACAGGACAAATGCGTGTCAGGCATTCGACATCTAATCCTGACCGAGGTCTTGGAAATTCCACCGCTACTGAGCAGGGCCACCATTTTATATCTTAAAGAACCGAAAGGGCTTTCTGGAAAAAAAAACTCCCATGAAAGAGAAATATTCAAACATGCTGGCTACTGTAGGTCAGAGTTGAAAGCAAAACGTTGAAAACTGACCAACATCTTAAGGCTCTCCTCCCAAGGCCAAACCGTTCCCTGCACTGAAAAAAACATGTACATTCTTATCATACTGACTGACTAACTGTTCGGTGAGAAAGAATACGAAAAACAAGCACAGTTTACCATATGGAAAAACACAGCTCAACTGCAATGTCTCAACTGCAAAGTCTAATACCTTGATAAAGTCAATAGGCAGCTAACTGAATACAAAATGTAATCTGCAACTGGTGAACTCTGAACAACTAATCCAAATGCACAGTGGTGCAACACAAAGTCAGTGTCAAACATATATATTTTACTACATGGAGCAGCATGCTGTCTGGTGTAAAGCACTTTGGCCCGTATTTATACTTTTTTAGCGCTGCATTTGCGTAATATTTTGACGCAAAAGCATCGCAAAGTCACAAAATACAATTTTGCGGCACTTAAAAAGTATAAATATGGGCCTTCATCTCTTCGTCAGGGTAGTAAGTGCCATATTAATGCAAATACAATATATCACCTGCATGTCTATTCTTATCATAGCCATAATGTCTTGAGCATTCCTATATGCAAGAAAGACATTTTGCAAAGCTTTTAATTTCTTCTATATTTATACTTTTACTTTTGCTAAGATACTTTATTAGTCCTTTATTTTAAATGCACTGGATACTACTCCTTTCCTCTACCCATAATACTGACATTCATTTTTTTGACTTTCTGAAACACAAAGATTTTTAGTAAGTCTTATAAATGGTTAGGGTGTGGACAAGGCCAGACTAGCCATACCAGGCATCAGGCGTTTCCGGGAGCCTGAAAGGGTGGGTGGACGCTTTTGTTACAGAAGGCTGGTTCTGTAGCAGTGCAACAGTTTTAAATGCACTGCAGAGTTTCTTGTATATTCAGTAGTTTTCAGGCAACAATATAAGTGCTAAGAGAAAACTGGTGATTACTGTTCCTTTTGGAGGGAGACCGTGGTTTTGTCTATTGGCAGTTTTGACTTATTCAAGGTAGCTCAGAGGGACAGTATACTTGCTGCAAAGAACTTGAAGATCACAAAAAAGTATTTTCTTTGCAATGCTCAGTGGGATACTACTTTTGTCACAGAGCTCCTTTTATTACTGTGCAGTTCATAAGTTACAATCATAAACCAGCATGCTCAGTATGTGAGCTATGAACTGCCATCGAAGAGCTGCAGGCAAACTGCATGGTACAGGTTAGAAAGTTATGTTTTTTTTTCAATCTTTGATTATCCTAATTTTGTTGAAAAGGGTTTGTTTGGGTAGAAATAAATTATTAGTAAAGTCAACCTTAACCACTGTGATATGTTATGAATTCTGACTTTATGCTTCCCCAGACCAAGCACTCTTAAAAAATGCCTACCAGTCTGGATGACATGTGAATCCTACTGCTTGTAGTCCCCTTTGTCAGTATTTACTATACACTGATTTACACAAGTATGAGCGTTTGTCTCTCTAGGTGTGTGTGATGTAAAGTGCTCCAAAACCCTATGCTGGTAAGAGAGGCACTGTCAAACAAATGAAATACAAGTGAGAGAACGGCTACGGAGAAATGAGAGGCTCTGTTAGAGGTTAAGGGGGAGGGAATCGTTGTAGAACCCCCAATAAAAACTGCTGTATCCCGGTGAACTGTAAGGTCATCATTTACTATGCTTTAAAAATTAATACAATTGAATATATAATGAAAAATGTATTGTAGAATGCACAGTTTGGGCCATTTTCCCCCAAATATTTTTGGGAGGAGAACCCTTCACGTCCCATTGTAGTGGTCAGGTTTGCTCCCTATGCACTCTATGGGGGCTGCTCTAACCAAATCTACCAAGGATGCTTTGGGTTTCCAATGCAACCATGAGTGTGGAGGGACATTTAGATGCTGACGAGGAAGGCTGACTTGCTTATCTCAGACCTACCTTCCAGATGATTTACATCTGCCAACCAGCGAATATTCTGGGCTCTACCTTATACACATATATTCCCAGGTGTTCTTTCCACTGCTTGTGCTTCTCCCTGTGTAATTCTTTCCCTTTCCAAATGAGGCAGAAAACTGACTTTCTCAAATTCAGAAGCTCTCAACTCTTCTCCTTCTAATTTAGAAAATCTTCCGATGGCTCTTAAGTCATGCGCAGTCAGACACCTAAGACCGACTTTGCCTCCTCCACCATCTCTCATAGTTCAGACACTTTAAGGCTTTATTATCTCTTTGGGAATCATTTGATAAGGGGTATCTTGGCATTAGCCTCTGTGTACTACAGACTTATTCTCCTCCTCTGGCACCTAATACATATCCTTTTATCACGTCTGCTGTTCATGGACATCATTTAGGGGTCACCAGGGGTCGCAGCTGCGACCCCTGGCTTTTCCCTTGTGACCCCTATGCCTCAGTGGTGGCTAAATCAATGCCAGGAACAAAAGAGCAGCTTATTCTTATGGTCATGGGTTGGGGCTCCACTTTCCTTGTTTTTCTGTCAAACCTTTATACAGTAATAGTGAATAATATTATTATTCACTATTAGTGTAATACAGAATGCATGACAGCTGGAATATGACCCTCCCAGGTAGCTGAGGTAGGTAAAAATGCATTGAAATGCATTCTGTGTGCATGCTTGCGGTGAGATTGCGTTTATCTAAGGGCAAGTGTGTGTATGCGTGAATGTGGGTGCATGTGTAAATAAATGCTAAATGGCGTGTGGTATCACTTCCGCTATCCCTGCCATTTTGGTGAACTGACGTTCATGCTGCTGTTCCCCATCTTAAGGTGCTCGGATTCCTACTTAGGTAATTGGTAGTACAGAACAAACATTGCAAGACACATAGGCCCTCATTATGACCCTGGCAGACGGCGGTATTATGGAGAAAATTATTGCCAACAGGCTGGCGGTGCTTCTCCCCATAATATGACATTGGCGGTTTGGCTATAGCCAAACCGCCAATGTACCACTCCGTCTGCCATGGCAGTAACAGCTGCTGGGCTGGAGACTTCAGTCTCCAGCCTGGCAGCCGCCACTAGCCCATCCATGGAATTCCTTCCCTATCACTGATGGGGTCTTCCCTGCCCCTCTCCCCCTCCCCAGATTTCCCTCCCACCGCCCCTCTCCAGACCCACCCCCAACATACAGGCACCTTCACGCACCATCACACACACTCATGCACACACTTATACCCACATGCACCCACACATGCATTCATCCATTCACACACACATCCAAACACACTGACATACAAACAACACACACGCATTCACACAACACAACATACACACACTCACACATCCACACATGAACACACATACCACACACAATGCACACCTGCATTCACACACACACAAACATACACACACACCCCCACACGCACACACACAACACCCTCCACCCCCCTCCCGTCCGAGCACCCGACTTACCTGTAGTCAGGGGGTCCTCCGGCAGGAGACGGGTCGGGGCACTGCTGCCAGCAGCAGCGTCCGCCAGCAGAGCACCGCCATGCCGTATCATGGGTCATGATATTGTCTCCGGTGGTCTACTGGTGTGGCGTGGCGCTGCTGTTGGCAGCAGCGCCACCTTACCGCCATCCGCCGCCATGACCGTAGCCGGAATTCCACCATCCTTCTGGCTGAATTCCATCTACGGTCATAACATGGCGATCTGCTGGTAGCCACGGCGACGGCCTTTTGGCGGCCGTCGCCGTGGCGGTAGGCGGTTTTTACCGTCACTGTCATAATGTTCCCTTTTGCTTGATGGGAGGCACAAATCCCTCAAAAAATGCTACAGGAAGCACATACAGTGAATGCTCGACCTCTCCTACCATAAGCAAAATCTCCATCAGCCCTAGTGAAGTTTAGGGTCCAATGAATTTGTAGCTAGTGAGCAACTGATTCCAATCTTTACTTTAGTTTAGTTATTAGTGTAACCCCAGTGGTCAAACTTTACAAAGTGTAGACTCCATATACTGCTGAACAGCCGCTGTTTCTTTACCACTACTGTGTTTAGTCTATGTGTGGGCCATACGCTCCCTCGGTACCAGCATGATCATGCCATCATGTTGTTTTGCCAGAGCTTTATTCTTCATGTTCTACAGTGATGAGCACGAGGCCTACTTAAAGAGTACTGGCGATAATAGGGTCCCGTGATCCCAAGAACCCAGCCTCAAATCAAGCAGAATATGCCACCTACGCCATGTGAACAAATGTACTTTCAGTTCTCAGCCATTTGCCGTGGATTTCTTGAAATAGCTGCATTCTAGAAAACCTGAGACGTGTGCATCATGGTTCTCTGGTTGGAATAATGTCCGTTTCTGTTCTCTCCCAGAGTACTAATGGAATACTCTGCTCCTAAGAAACATAAATGAATGCATTAGTTCTCTTGAAAGGCTGCGTGGAAAGTTTCTCACAGTGCGAATGTCTGGACAACTCTATTATGCCATCTCTTCTTGCCCAAAAAACTTAAAATACAACCTAAGTTGCCTGCCTCTGTACCCTCACATTAATTCCTGTGGCTGAATATGAGAAGACCGACTGCATTTGTGCGTAAGTGTCAAGCTATACGTTTTTCCTATTTTTCAGTCATGGGTTTAGCACTTTTTCTGTAACAAGCATTGGAAAAGCCAATAGTTCTTGCCTATGCGAGAGCTATTGGCTTTGCCAATGTCCTTTAGCTATGTCGCACTGCAGCATGACTGCTGTGCAACATGGCTAAATCTGTGGGGGTGGCAACATGGACAACGAGTGGGAGGGTGGGAGGTAAAAGGCACAAGGATAGAGGGAGTGAGGGTGGGTGGGAACAGGCAAGAAGATTAGGAAAAAAGGAGGTATGTTGCAACCAGTGCTGGGTGCATTATATTGCTTTTTTTCTTATGGCAGGTGGGATGGGAAACAACACAGGCAAGGGGAGGCTGGGGGTGGTGGGAGGAAAGAAGCAACATGGATACCAGGAGTGTGGAAGATGGTGGGTCGGAGGGAAATAAGCAACACAGACAATTAGTGGGTGGTGGTGGGAGTGAATAAACAACCCAGAGAGCAGGAGAGGGCAGGTGGAATGAAAGAAGCAAGACAGACAGTGGAAGTGTGGGTAGGAAGACGCAACACAGACAAGAGTGACAGGTGTTGGAGGGAAGAAACAATACAATAGTAATAAGAAACAAGCATTTGCAATGCAATGGGTCTTGCATTTGCTCGAGTTAGAGCTATTAGAATTGTAAGCGCCTAACCGCTCTTTTCTTGCCACATAAATTGAAGATGAAAAGTAAAACATTTTCATGTAAGCGAGCTGATTCCCAGCGCCATGGCCACCATGAACATCAGCATTAAGAGAAACACAAAAGGAAAAAGAAGTTTGCTTGCAGTCAAGCTTATCGGCAAACGTACAATTAGCCATGTAACAGGGGCAATAGCCTAGGCGGTAACAAAACATCCCCAAATGTAAACCATTTACCAATGTCATCAAAGGATTTTTGAAGGGCAAGCCCACGAACGAGTGGTAGTGATGGGCGTGAGGTGGGTGGGGTTAAAAGCCTAGCTATATACCAACATGTTGCGCTTGCGTGCTGCTATGATCAACCTAAAAAAATTACATATATCACAGCAGAAGGACCCTTATCAAGGTAATGCAATCAGCACTTGGTCTATGCTGCACATGAAAGAAGAGGAAGTGAAGCAAGCATACGCTGGTCAATTGTGAGGAAGCAAATAAGAGTGACAATGAAGCCAACAAATGGAGGCTGGCTCTAAACCCCTTTTGTAACACAATATCCCTTGAAAGGAAGATAACACGCACTGTTTGAGGCGACACCTAAAAATGTCCACAGCATGACCTTTTCAGCATTGTATCTCAGCCCTTCTTCAGAAGAGATGCATTTTCGATGTCCAATCAATGAATTTCACATCTAAAGGATTAGTATCACATGTGTTATTGGGTGTGCAGTGCAATGAGTGTTTAAGTGAAAATGACATCAATGCAGTGATAACTGAGATAAAGCTAACAGGCTGTTTCAGTTTAAAGTAATATGATGAACTGAAGAGCAGTACTGAACCACTGTAATAACCGTCTTCCAATCAACAGACGTTTTGTTATTGCTCATGTAGTTAATTTCACTTGTCAGGTAGGGTCAGAAAATAGTGTAGTCTTCCTCAAAATGCTACGGTTCATCAAGTCCCCCAAAGGAGAGCATTACAGATGATGCCATTCTCTGTTACAGATGTCCGGATTCATGGAATAAAATAGTGTGTCATCAGTATACACTAGGTTGGAGACTGGCTTTGGGTGATAATATTTGGGGTGGGGGCGGTTCTAAGGAAATACACAATTTGGAAACAAAAGAAAATTATCAGGTTATGCTCTGCTTTATTATGGAACATAGCATTAATTTTTTTTCATTGACATGCTACAATTCAACACACGTTTCAATCCAATCAGTGCAGAATACTGTAAGACATTTTTTCTTTGATTAGAAATCTAAAGGACTGAAAAAATAGACTTATTAAGAGTTTGGTGGATAATGTACTCCATCACAAACATATCAGATATCCTGTCCACTATATTACAAATGCAATATAGCCTAGGGCTTTGGAACACAAAAGATGGAATATCTTCAAATTTTGAAAGAATAACCCATCCACCAAAGTCCAAGTTTTGTTATCTTATATTATGCTATTTTTGATTTGTAGAGCACCCTAAACACTCACGAGGGTATCCATGCACTTGAGCAGGTGTGTAGGCATGTGGTCCTAGACAAATTATTCAAAGAGCCAGGTCTTCAGTTTCTTGTGAAACTCAAGAAGAGAGGAGGAGGCTCTGATGTGTTGTGGGAAGTCACCCCATTTTATGTGCTATGTAAGAGAACAAGCGACCTCCCGTCCTGCTTTTTTGAATGCAGGGGTTGGGTGCGATTGAGCATGAGGCTGAGTGTAGGTGTCTTGATGGGCTCTGAAAGTGTATGTGGTTGTTGAGGTGTGCAGGTCCTGTGTTGTGTACACTTTGTAGGTGTGAATGAGGAGTTTGAATTGTCTGTGTTTGTGAAATTGGAGCCAGTGGAGCTCCCTGGGGTGAGATGAGATGTGCGTGCAGCGAGAAAGGTTGCGTATGAGTCTTACAGTGACATTCTGGAGAGTCCAAAGTAGTTCTGGAAATCCCGGATTACAGTGCTTTGCTTTAGTTGAGTCAGCTTGTGAAGAGTGCTTGCTTGATGGTTCAAGTGGTGTTCTGTGTAAGCCACTTGATGATTTTTCGTAGCATTCATGGGATGTGGAAGCAAGCAGAGATCAATGCATTGACTTGTTCCATCATGTTGAGTTTGTCATCCAGGATGAGCCTCAGATTTCTGGCATCGTCAGTGGGTGTTGGTGTGGGTTCCAGTTCTGTCGGCCACCAGGTGGTGTCCCACGAGGAGTTCTTGTTTCCCAAGACAGTACTTCAGTATTGTTGGGAGTTCTGTTTCAAGCAGTTGGTTCTAACCCATTCTCCTACCAGGTCATGCAGTTGGTGTAGTTGATTCGGGTGGTGGGTGTTTTGTCCATGCTAGAGAGGATCAATTGGCTGTCGTCTGAGTAGGAAATGATGACAATGCCTTGAGATCTGATGATGTTGGTGAGTGGAGCCATGAAAAGGGTTGGACTGTGGAAAGAAACCTGGGGAACTCCACATATCATTTTGTTGACATCGGATGTGAAAGGTCGCACTCTGATTCATTGGGTTCTTCCTGTGAGAAAGGATCAGATTCATTTGAGCTCTGGTTCTTAAACATCACACTCATGGAAGCTTCTGTGTTTTAGGAGACTGTGTCAAATGCTGCAGAGAGGTCACGCAGGATGGGGGTGTATGTTTCTACTCTGTAAATGATGCCCCTGATATCTTTGGTGGCTGTGATGGGTGTTGTTGCAGTGCTGTGGTTCTTTCTGAAGCCTGATTGTGTGTTGTCCAAAAGATGGTGGACCTCAGCGTGGTTAGTGAGTTGTTTGTTGATGGCATTTTTGATTACTTTTGCTGGGTAGGGGAGCAGGGAGTAGGTTAGGTCAGACATTGTCCAGTTGGTTTAGGTCAGCTGCAGGTTTCTTGATGGGGGCGCTGACTGCTGCATGCTTCCAAGCTTCCGGGAAGGTGGCAAAGGCGATGGAGCTGTTCAGGATATGGGTGACTGCTATGCTGATTGGCGATGCACAGAGGTTGGTGGGGACAAGGATCCAATAGAGCCCCAGAGTGGATGGACCACATAATTATGGCTGTTTCTTCACTGTTGATGTTCTTCTGTCTGATCAGGTGGTTGTCTTGGTTGATGACGGGCAATTTTATGATGTGTTCTCTAGATCTGATTTGTGTGCAAAGTTGCTGTAGGTGTTCATGATTTTGCTCTGGAAGAAGTTGGATAGGTTATCTCACAGTTCTTGCAAGGGGGTGATGCTGTTGGTGGAGCCCATGGAAATGGTGAAATCTTTGATTATCAAGAAGATTTATATGCTGCTGTTGGCACTATCTTCAATGTGTTTAGCTAGTGCTGTTTCCTTGCTTTCTCTTAGTTGGTGGTGGTATTGTGTGAGGGCAGTTTTGAAGGTGGTTCTGTCGGTTTCTTTGTGGCTGACTCTCTTCTTTCACTCTAGCTGTTTGCAGTGTCATTTGGTGTCAAGAAGGTATTTTGTGTACCACCTGGGCTGGACTGTTCCCATGGTGAACAGGGTCAAGACTGATTTGCACATGGCTGGGTCCAAACTGGAATGGCAAGGCAAGTAAAATAACTGATGGATTAAAACCAGATCTGTGACTGAGGGTGAATGTCTGATTTGTTCTGCATTCCGTACATCATCTATTGTTTTTGCATTTGTCACTCGAATGGGAAGGGTATGCCCAGACGTGGATCCTGTGCTTGCTATGCCACCAGATTCAAAGTAGCCTGGCTGATGAAGGATGATAACCTGAAACCGGTCCCAGGATGCTTGTTTCTGGTCTGGGGGGGACCTTGCCTGGCAGTTCGGGCTGGACTGTTCCCATGGGGAACAGGGTCAAGACTGATTTGCATATGGCTCGGTCCAAAATGGAATGTCATGGCAAGCAAAAAAAATGATGGATTATACCCAGATCTGTGACTGGGGGTGAATGTTTGATTTGTTCTGCATTCCGTCCATCATCTATTTTTTTTTGCATTTGTCACTCGAATGGGAAGGGTATGCCCAGACGTGGATCCTGTGCTTGCTATGCCACCAGATTCAAAGTAGCCTGGCTGATGAAGGATGATAACCTGAAACCGGTCCCAGGATGCTTGTTTCTGGTCTGGGGGGGACCTTGCCTGGCAGTTCGGGCTGGACTGTTCCCATGGGGAACAGGGTCAAGACTGATTTGCATATGGCTCGGTCCAAAATGGAATGTCATGGCAAGCAAAAAAAATGATGGATTATACCCAGATCTGTGACTGGGGGTGAATGTTTGATTTGTTCTGCATTCCGTCCATCATCTATTTTTTTTTGCATTTGTACCAACTGGCTTGCTTGTTGGATCTTCTCTGTTTGTTTAGTTTGATGGGAGCTAGGGAGTCTGTGCAGTTCTGGATCCATTTATTAAAGTTGCCGATGCTCACATTGAAGTTGTCCGTAGTGATGGGTAGGTGTGTATGGAGTGCATTGAGCCATTGTGCTTCTGAGATTTGGCTCCAGCTGAGGCTTGGTAGCATGATGTTGGTAGGTGAGTTGGTCTTCAGTGTGTTTATTTGGACGTGGTTGGTCCATGTGAGGAGTGAGGTTGAGTTGAACTTGATGTCTTTGCAGGTCGTGAAGATCTGGTCCAGTCTGTGCCAGGTGATGTGTGTGGGTTCTGTGATAAGCTGGGTTAGTTCTATGTTGTTTAGGCTTTCAAGGAGTGCTGTGGAGCATGGGACTTCCAGGTGGAAGTTAAGGTGTCCGAGGAGTATGAAGGCCTTGGAATCAATGGTGGTAGGGACCATGAAGTCTGTGATGAGGTTGGTGACGGTAGTTTGTGGCCCGGTTCCATTTAGAGTGACGTTTTTGGAGATATGAAGCTTGAAGTGCAGATGGCCCTGGAACGGAATGGCATTCTATGTGGTTGTTAAGCAGATAATTGCATCTTTGTAGATGATCGCTAGTCCCCTTCCTGGCTTCCGATGGCAGTCCTATCATGCAATCTTGTGGCCTGCCGGAATTACCATAGTGATGTTGGATGCTGATGATAAGTCGAATCAGGTTTTCGTGAGGAAGAGGAGGTCCGGTGCGTCGGTGCTCAGCCAGTCCCAGATTATAGATGCATGCTTGCAAGGGGATATTGAGTAGCATGCATGTGAGTGAGGTTTGGCATACTGGTTTGCAGTGGCGTGAGGTGTTGAGTGGGAGAGTTGTTGTGGAGGCTGGTGTTTCTGTGGGGTTTGCAATAAGGTTGCTGCTGGTGAAAAAGCAGTGGGAGCAGGTGAAGAATCCCACTGTTGTGTGTAGCATTGCGTGGTAGCAGTGATGGGAGAGAGTGCTGCGGTGTGTAAATAGTGGCGGTTGGACCAGGGTTTGTGGCACTGTGTGTGGTCCTTGTTCAGACAGGCTCTATTGGGTATGCCTTTGGTGTGCCTTTGTCAGATGCATAGCAGCTGCCAATAAATAGGTCCTGGGAGAGTGCTGGGGCCTGGGTAGGGTTGTGCAGCAGAGTGGGAAGATGACACAGGAGAGAAGAAGCAGGTAAGGAGTGGGTGTTGGTAAAAAAAGCACGGGCAGGTGGTGGAGTCGAAGAGTGCCCAGAGGAGCAGATAAGAGCCTAGAAAAATTCAAAATGGGCAGTAAACCGTGGGAAAGAGCAAAACAACAAAGTGGCTGAAAAGAGCACTAGCAAAAGCAAAAAATGGGATGAAAGAGATAAGATGAAACCAACTGAAAAGAAAAAAAATCAAAAAAGCAGATAACGGGGTGAATGAGATGAGCTGAAAAACAGCTGAAAAAAAACTAGAGCAAAAACGGAGGGTTGAGAGAGAAGATGTGAGAGTGAAAGAACAAGAGAGAAAGTCGAAAGAGGTGAGGCAGGAGCCTTGAAGCAGCGAAGCTGAGTCCAAAAGGGCATTGGATTGGTCAGAGGACCGCCACAGGTAAGTGGTGGGGCTGGTCAATGGCTGCCATTAAGTTGGTCCTCGGATGGGAAGCGGTGGGGGGCAAGGAGCAGTTGACTGGGCGGCCCAGCAGGGAGGGAAGAGGACATGGAAAGAAGCAGGAGGGAAGGAGTGGAGGAGGCTGAAAAAAAGCGTGGGAGGATGTGTGGGGGTAAGGACGCACAGAGGAGGAGATCTAAAGAACAAAAAGGAGTGAGAGCAGAAAAAAACTTAAGGAAAGCACAAAACGGGCAGAAAATCGGGAGAAAGAGCGAAACAAATGAAATGAGAGAGAGAAGCTCTGAGAGTGAGAAGAGGGACGAAAAAGATGAGGCAGGAGCCTCGAGGAAATTAACCGGGTCCAAAAGGGACTTGGACTGGTCGGAGGAACGGTCAAAGGTTAGTGGGGCGCTGGGCCTAGGCACACTTTGTGCCTAGGTCAAGTTGTTATTTCTTCAGCAAACTAAAAGTTTGTTATTCCGTTTTGTAAGTTCTAGCAAGGATAAAATGCACTTTGTAAGTACTTCGGTGCTGTACTGTGTGAACCACGTCAGTTACTTAAGCATATCCTATCACTTTTTACCTTGGGAATCACTTTCTCTTCATTCCTGATAAGAAAGGAGACTAGTTCATATTAAGGGCGACAGCATGATTCCCAGAAGGCATTACGGTGGACTTCCTGTCCACGGTGGCTCATTTTAATGTATAAACAATAGAATAAACCGCCCCACTGCCACAACTGAGGCTTAATTTATAAAAGAAAAATAAGTGCCCATGCCCAAAATTTTTCTAAGAGGGCCCAACGCTCACTTCCACAACTGGGGTGGCAGATTTTGACCACCGGCCTCAGGCTCATAATTCATCCTAAACAACATATATTTACTCAAGTGGTACTGTGGCTGAGGCTGACGTCAGGGCACTTAATATAGTCAGCCACAATACTCTTTTGGTCACCGACTATGAGTTTTCCTAAATGCTTTCTCTGGCACTACGGCCTGCAGTTTGTAATTTCTGACAAGGTGGTACCAGTGGAACAACAGATCCGTATTTTCCAATTCTGTTGACTTGTAATGTTTGACATTCAGGACTCGTAGGGCAAATATGAAAAAAGTGCCCGTGGCAGGGTAGTCAACTGTTCTGTGTGTTTTGCATGTTTGTCCGACATTTGGGTGATCTGTCTGCACAGAGAGGGACATGCAATTTCAGCCACTCACTCATAAAATAAAACTTACACTTATACAGTTACTTCACACAACAAGCACTGGCATAGCCAATCGATCTTGCCTTTGGGACCTTATAAGTATTTAGCCATGTAGTACATTACATTGTCAGATGGAACATACCGTAGTTGACATTGTGCAACCACTGGTGACCCCCTAGAAGGGTCACCCAAACATATCAAGAATGTTCAAACAGTCATAGTGTAAAAAAGATGTTACGTTGGCACGAATCAAGGTCATAACTGCAATTAGGAGAGATCAATAAAGCATATATAATCATCATGTAAACCCAATAAAAACCTTTATCAGAAATAAACATTGTGTTTGCGCATTCCTTCATACAATTGGCATTAGGCTGCAATGTTCAGAACAGACCCTAGAGAGCACCACAATAAAAATAGCATTTGGAAGAAACATGGTCATTGAACCATATAGTCAGCCCCTAGAGAGCATAACCACATAAAAGCAGAATAGTAGAATGTAATGCACTGTACCCATATATTTAGCCCCTAGAGGGCAGAGTGCATTACACATTTTCAGGCCTACTAGAATAAAATTACAAACAAGGCCCTTAAAACACAAACTACTCCCAGCTGTAAAACAAAAGTTCCAGCCATGAGACAGCAATGGTGGGAGGGGTTATTATTTCGCCCCCCCCAAACCTAGTGTGGGGTCCCAGAGATGACATAGACAGAAAGCGTGTGTTGTGCTGAACGCTTTGATGGTGGTCCCATTGTCCCAGGGCCACCACACTGTCAGTTATGGGCAAAAATGTTTTGTAAAAAAATGCCCCACAAATTATTATGGGGCGAGTTTCCAAGTGCAGCAAATATTGTAGCATTTTGACTGTCATGCTCAGAACAGCCCACAATAAAATAGCATTTGGAAGAAACATGTTCATGTAACCACATAGCTCCTAGAGGGCATAACCACATGAAAACAGAGTGGCAAAAAGTAATGCAGTGTAACCACATATTTAGTCTCTAGAGGGCATAGTGCCCTACACATTATCAGGCCTAGCAGGCCTACTGCCATAATATTACAAATAAAGCCCTAAAAACACAAACTACTCCTAGCTGTTAAACAAATGTTCCAGCCATGAGAGAGCTAAAAAGGACACTGGAAGTTGGGAGGGATTATTATTTTAGGGTGCCCCCAACCTATTGTGGGTACCCAGATATGACATAGACAAAAAGTGCACGTTGTGCTGAACATTCTGGCGGTGGTCCCATTGTCATAGGACCACCAAAGGCTGAGCTATGGGCAAAAATGTTTTGTAAAAGAAATGCCCTGAAAAGCATTATGGGGCGAGTTTCCAGAGTGCAGTGAATATTGTAGCATTGACTATCCCGCTGTGCTGGGAGAGCCTCGTTGAGGATTTATGAGTTTTTTCTGTTTAAAATGCACCAGTTTGCATAATATTTTCAACTGTTAAACTTGTAGGTAAGTGGTACTCATGTAAAGCTCTCCTCCAATCGAGTTCGCGCTATATGAAAATAAAATAAAATAAAAAAAAGACCCCCCCTCCAGCTTGCAGCCGTTGGGCGCAGACACCACAAAGAAACAACAGCATGCCGAAAAACAAGGAAGAGGAAGAAACAACGTACAAACGTAAAGCATTTACCTGCGAAATAAAGGGAAGGAGGAAACAACGTACAAACGTAAAGCATTTACCTGCGAAATAAAGGGAATTTTTAAAGTTAGGCCAAGGAACGAATTAAAGTGATTGACGTGAGATAGGTGTGGTTAATGCCCACAGACTATATTACAGCATGTCGAGAGAGCAGTGCATGCATGCTCCTATGCTCAGCCTAAAAAGGACACAAGCCAGTAGTAAATGTACTCCAGCCAAGCTTGGAGTAGGTCCAGCACCCTACATGGCTATTCACAGGCTGTGCAAGACCAACTCATATAAAACAATGGAGTAGCAACTTAAAATAATACTTCATTGGAAATAATGCTAACTAAATACAAATATTTTAACTTTAAATATCATCGGCAGTAGGTAGTGATAGTTAGGACCTAGATTCCATAGGAAAAGCGTTTTTTGTTTTGCTAACGATTGCTACCAATTTTGGAGCCGTTTGGCAAATCTTCACAAAATCTTGAAAACGAGTATACCGCCAGTCAGTTTAGCTAAAGTTTGGAAAGTTTTAGGGTGATTTGTCAAGTGGGGGCTGAAAAAAAGGGGGGATCCCAAAACACGTTTTCCCCATGCAATTTTCCACAGGGATTTTAGACACAACTACAGCCAGAACCGCTGGTCGGAATTACACCAAATTTGGCAGAAAGCTAGCTCTTGGACCAGAAAGATCCCTTTTTGTAATTATGTGTAAATCTGTTTAGTAGTTTTGGAGTTATTGAAGGAAAAATAAATTTGTATATATAGGGACGCAGAGCCTTCGCACATCCAAATGGCCTCATGCGGATATCTGATTGGCTGTCAGCGCTTCAACCAAGAGGTGCTGGCAGCCATCTTGGGACTCGCACTCAGCCAAGTCCCAAGAAAAAGTAAAAAAAAAAAAAACAGAAGTAGGCAAGATAGGAATACCCAGACCCCCTAGGAAAAACATTTATTTATTTAAAAATGTTCCCAATGGATCCGCAAATCTGCAGGAAAATGTAAAAAAAAAAAGACCCATCTCTCCCCTTGCTGCTGCACTACTCTTCTTCCTATCTTTTCTTTGCTTTTTACCCTGTTTTCTGTACCTTCTCCTTGCTTCGCCCCTCACTGCTTTCACCTTGCTTTTTCACCTGTTTTTTGTGTGTCCTCTCCTTGTTTTTCCCTCGTTTCCACTGCTTTCTCCTTACTTTTCCCTCCATTTTTTGTGTGTCGACTCCTTGCTTTTCCCGTTTTCACTGCTTTCTCCTTGCATTTACCCCTAAATTTTGTGTGCCCTCTCCTTGCTTTTCCCACATTTTCACTGCTTTCTCCTTGCTTTTTCACATGTTTTTTGAGTGCCTTTTCCTTGCTTTTCCCTCGTTCTCAAACCTTTCACCTTGCTCTTTCCACCCATTTTTTGTGTACCCTCTCCTTGCTAGACCCTCATTTTCACTGCTTTCTCATTGTTTTCCCCCATTGTTGTGTGTCATCTCATTGCTTTTCCCTCGTTTTCACTGCTTTCTCCTTGCTTTTGCCCAATTTTTTGTGTGCCTTCTCTTTGCTTTTTCCTCATTTTCACTGTGTTCTCCTTGCTTTTTCCCTTGTTTTGTTGTGTGCCTCCTCCTTGCTTTTCCCTTGTCCTCACTGCTTTTTCCTTGCATTTGCCTCATTTTGTGCCTTCTTCTTCTTTTTCCCATGTTTTCACTGTTTTCTCCTTGCTTTTTCACCTGTTTTTGAGTGCCTTCTCTTTGCTTTTCCCTTGTTCTCACAGCTTTCACCTTGCTTTCTCATCCATTTTTTGTGTACCCTCTCCTTGCTTTTCCCTCATTTTTACTGTTTTTGTCCTTCCCCCCTGTTTTTTTGAGTGCCTTCTCCTTGATTTTCACTTGTTTTCATTGCTTTCTCCTTGCTTTCTCCCCCATTTTTTGTGTACCTTCTCCTTGCTTTTCCCTCAATTTCACTGCTTTCTCCCCTCGTTTTATGTGTGCCTTCTCTTTGCTTTTTCCTTATTTTCACTGCTTTCTCCTTTTTCCCCCGTTTTTGTGTGGTGTATCTTCTCCTTGCTTTTCCTCATTTTCACTGCTTTCTCCTTTCTTTTCCCCTTGTTTTTTATGTGCCTTCTCCTTGCTTTTGCATTGTTTTCACTGCTTTCTCCTTGCTTTGTCACCTGTTTTTGAGTGTCTTCTCTTTGCTTTCCCTTGTTCTCACAGCTTTCACCTTGCTTTCTCATCCATTTTTTGTGTACCCTCTCCTTGCTTTTCCCTCATTTTTACAGTTTTTGTCCTTCCCCCGTGTTTTTTTGAGTGCCTTCTCCTTGATTTTCACTTTTCATTGCTTTCTCCTTGCTTTCTCCCCATTTTTTGTGTACCTTCTCCTTGCTTTTTCCTCATTTTCACTGCTTTCTCCTTTCTTTTTCCCTCGTTTTTATGTGCCTTCTCCTTGCTTTTGCATTGTTCTCACTGATTTCTCCTTGCATTTTGCCCCATTTTTGTGTGCCTTCTCCTTGTTTTTCCCTCATTGTTTGTGCATTCTACTTGCTTTTTCCCTCATGGCATGGGGTTGAATGCACGCGGGGGTTGGCCATCAAGCCCGGTTACAGGCCAGGCCCTGCGGCCAACTCCCGACTGTGTTAAAAAAAATAGAAATTCACTGAAAAAAAAACAAAGATTACAGGAACAGTATACTTAGGAATTTGCATTTGAAAACCTTAGAAATTCAATAAAAAAACAAAGGTTACAGGGACATTATAGTTAGGATCAGAATTTACATGCACAAAACCGTAGAACTTCAGCTGTTATAGGTAGAGTTAATTCAAGTAACTATAACTCGTGCCCTAAGGTAACTATAAGCAAAAAGAACATTAAACCCAGATCTGTGACTGGGGTGAATATTTGATTTGTTCTGCATTCCATCCATTATCTGTTCTTTTTGCCAAGGTAACTACAACTCGCACCCTCACCATGCACTGCTAATTACCACATATATTACATCAGTACTTGTCATTTTAAATGAGATCATTGATAAAATAATTGCAACATTTGCAGTAAAATTATTGATCTGAAAACTGCATGACGAGGGCAGTGGTGCAAGTTGTAGTTACTGGAGGGCATGAGTAACTTTGCTTTTTAATGAATATATATATATATGTATATATATATATATATATATATACACAAACTGAAAATAACAAAGGTTAAGGTGATGTTATAGTTGGGAATTGAAATAATACATTACAAAAATTAGCCAAACCAAGTTTGACGCTTTAGAAATAGACCCCCCCTCCACTCCATTAGAAGGTTTGGCATACTACCTGTGATAAAGCACTTCAAAATAAAATTATTCCTGCACTTGCACAATCTAATTTTTTTACTTTACATCTACTGCACTGGACACCGGATAAACTGTCCAAACTCAAACTAATTGGAAAAAAAGTCTGTTGGAACTGTGAATCTCTGCCCAGAACAGCAGAACATATGTTTTTTGGCTATACCCAACTCAGGTCATACTGGGTAAAGATTACAGACCAACTGACTAAAATATTTGGGACGACGATCACCTTAGATTTCCCATTGGTCATGTTGGGCCCCTGAAGCTCATCCTTAACACAGACCCTTAATGCATGAGATTTAGCACTTCTTGACCTTCTTTTGGTTATTGCTACAAAAGTCATTCTCACAGAATGGAAACATTCCATACCTTAGATTTCTCATTGGTCATGTCGGGCCCCTGGTGCTCACCCTTGTCATAGACCCTTAATGCATGCGATTTAGCACTTCTTGACCTTCTTTTTGTTGTTGCTACAAAAGTGTTCACACCTAGTGGGCATGGATCACTTATATAATAAGTGCACATAATTCCCAAGAGGCTCTACCAGGAAATCCCAGAATTTCACAAGCAACATGTCAAACTTTGGATGATTTACACCTAACAACCACTCTGACCAAAACCTCTAACTTTTCCCATTGTACGATAATTAGGAACACACATCTATTAACCAATTGTATATCACCCTCCTACAACATCCCCTGGATCTCTCAATCTTTAAGTTATTTCTCTGTTAATAGTAACATTCTCTAGTATACAATATTGTTATGAATATATTATGCCTAATTATCACAGTGGAAGGTTATCTTTTATCTTTGGTTAATTAAGATTTTGAATTTACTGATCAATTTCAACCAATATTATCATGCAAAATTCCGCTTATGTCTTAACTTAGAATCTATTGAGTAGTCCACAAGGATGTTAATCCCTATTTTTACAAAGTACACTTATACGAGATATGTACTGTGTACACCTATTTTTTATTGTATATGATTTAATGTCTTTACGTTGCAATAAACTTCAATAAAGATTAATAAAAACAGAAACTCACTGAAAAAAAGGTTAAAAGTACATTATCCTTAGGTGAAAATGTCAGTCAGAAAAAAACATTTTCTACTAACAAAACCACTGAAATTCACAAGTTATAATTCTCACAAGTAACTATAAGGCATGCCCTAAAGTAACTATAATTTGCACCCCCTTGAGATAACTATAACTGGTGAATTTCAGTGCTTTTGTTAGTTGAAAACATTATGTTTCAACTGCTATTGTCACCTAGGATTTTTTCTAATGTAAAATAAGATATCTCAATTCTTAACTATAAAGTCACTTTAACCTTAGTATTTCCATTAAAAAATAAAAATAAAGTCAGATGTACATCACTGGGCAGTTCAACTCTCTGCAGGTGCTCAAACCCCCTTCAGTCATGTGTATGGGCCTCACTCTCCAGCCATGCACAGCATGGGGTTGGGCACAGAACCTGGGACCAATACTACCCCTGTGGGCACCCAACCCCCAAGTCAGCCTACAGTCTTGGCTATAGGCTTGGGCACCAGGCCTGTGTCCAGGCCCGATGCTCAGCAACCCTTAGAGAAAGAACCCCCTTTTTTAAAATAGGTAAATATAAAATTGAGGCATATTGACTTTATCAGGAGATTAGCACATCAATACACATAAAGCAGATCCATTGACTTTGTAAAAACGTCACCAAGTACTTTATAAATAAATACAATGCAATATTTAACGATACTTATTTTCACAAAATATTTTAAATAAAGCATTTTTTCCAAACAATCATAGACATGTCTCTGAGTCCTTTTTTAACATTTCCAGGCCACAAGTGCAGCCATAGAACCAATCACATTCCAGGTGAAGAGCATAGAACTCCAGCTCAGAGTGTTTTAAAAACAATGGTAAACTGCCCAGGGTTCATGGATTCAGTGACCCAGGAGACTTTTTTTAAGTGGCTGGTGAGCTGCTTGCTGCACTCTTTACAGCCCTTCATAACATTAAAAAATACTTTGTGGTGTTCCTGCCCCTCTAGGGGTACTATCTGGATACAAAAATCATTTAAAAGCCCTCACAGGGCATTAATGTACCTCCTTGCCTTTAGCAGTAAATAATAAATAATACATAAAATAATACATTATCATTATTTTTGTTTGTGGGTGTCCCAGTCCCACCTGGTACACCCACACTTAATGCACACTTTGGGGCTATGGGTAGAGCCCCAATACCCCCGCAGTACCTATCAGCTCCCCAGCCATCGCCCATCATGGAAGCGGGTGGAAGTAGGCCATTTTTCTTCTACTGTGAATAATTGCTTCAGCCCTTGGCATGGAGTCTCAGGGGCCATAGGGTGCCTTGGAGGCCCCTGCCCCCTATCCAACTAAACAAATTCATCAGCCCTGAGGGACACATTATGGTTTCAGTAGGAGGAGCTGTACGCCCCTTCCCCCAAAAAAAAAAATCAGCCCCAGCAGATGGGGTCCTAAAACGGTCTCAGGGAGGGGTGCCATGCACCCCTCCTGATTAAAAGGAAAGCAGCCTGGGTGAACTGGAGTACGTGGGGCCTTAAGCTGGCTCAGGAAGGGAAGTTGGACACCCTTTTCCCCCCAGTAAATGTTTGTGCTGACCCCTTTGGCTCCAGCCCATCCCAAGGGGCTTAAAATTAAACGTGCAAAAGCCTGCCTTTTTTTTTTTTTCCTGGTACTGTGGACCAGCTGTACAAACAAAAACATGTTTTTGGCCCTTCCTGTTTCACCCCCACCACTTGTAGGGAGCAGTGTATCCCTATCATTTCCCCTATTTGTTGTTTTCATTCTATTAGCAGGAATGGGGACTGAGTCCCAAAGTCCTAAAATGGTTGCTGCCATATCTTTGTTGATGTGGTGGCAGAAAATCAGATTTTTGGCCAGATTACGAGTCTGGCAGTCTTAGGACCTCCAGACTTGTGGTGGCAGTCGGACCACTGTGGCAGTCCAACTGCCATATTACAAGGTTGGCAGACAGACCTGCCAACCTACTGCAATCCCCGCCAGGATCCTAGATCCCGATGGGCTGACGGCAGTGCTGGTTGTAATCAACCAGGTTGGCGCTGAACTCAGTGCCGCCCTGCTGATTACAACCTTGTTCTCCGCCATCCTTTTCATGGCAGTTCAATCGTATGAAAAGGCTGGCAGAGAGCAAGTGTAGGTGGCCACAGCGGGCCCCTGCATAGCCCATGCCCATGCCATGGGCAATGCAGGGGTCCCCCTGCCCAGCATCCTTGAAATGCACACTGTTTGCTGTGCAGACAGTGCACATTTCAAGGGTGCTGGTGCCCCCTGTGTGCAGCAGCATTGCCGCCCGCTCTCTTATGGCTCTCTTATTATGACATCTTGGTTTCCGCCCGTCTGCCCAGTGGGAAAGTTGTAATTGGGCCAGCAGGGAGGTCGCCAGCACTGCAGCTACCTCCTCCTCTTGGGTTTGGCGGACAGATGTTTCCTTCTGCCAAACTTGTAATCAGCCCCCTTATTTTAAATGTATCGGGTTCCCGAATTCTCCGTGGTGTGTGATATATTTATACACTTTAATCCTTAATTTATCAAACTTACTGAATGGATTTACACCAAATCATAAAAAGAACACTTTCTGGATCAAGCTCTAGGTTTTCACCAAATTTGGTGTAGTTGTGATCAGCTGTTTTGGTTGTAGCTTTGTCTAATCTTGCTATGGGTAACCGCACGGGGAAAATGTGTTTTGTGACCCCTTTTCTCGGCCACGACTTGACGGATCATCTCAAAACTTTCCAGGAAGGAGCTGGGGTGGATGAGACTTTTTTTAAAAATTTTGTGAAGACTTGTTAAACGGCAATAAAGTTATTAGTAAACCAAAAAATCAATTTCCTATGGAAACGTGGGTGCTGATAACTATACTCAGTAGCGTTCCCCAGATATACGTATACTAATTATTATATTGTTGTAAAGTGTATTAATAAATTTATTTTCATATTTAAGAGCTGTTAATACATGTTAAATAAAATAAAAATATTGCATGTGTTTTTTTTTAGTTATTTTTTAAGAAATGTTATTCAAAATTTAAATACATCTATTTTAATTAATTACTTAATTATTACACCTTTAAGTTAATATGTGGTATCCGTTCATGTGTTTAGTTCTAAGATTAAAATAAATGTATACGATTTAGTCACATTAATATCAAAATATTTTAAGAATTGTTTAAAAGACTAGAGATGATGACAATATATTTTGATATGTATAACTCGGTTGACATTTATGTATTGATGGATGTTTCAACGCGGCCTTTCAGGCCTGAGCTTGTAGTCATTTGGCTCTAATGCAAAAGTGAAAACAATGAAATGTGTTATAAAAAATGAATTGTTAAAAGACTTTAAAGGAATTAGATTGTGAGACTTTTCTTTAGGTTATAAGGCAGTAGGTTGTTACTGGGCAGTAAAGTAAATGTGGTGGACATTGCTGTTTATCATTGCTGGTTAAAGTATTAGGAGTACTCCATTTAATGTTATTCAAAATTTAAATACATTTATTTTAATTTATTACTTAATTATTACACCTTTAAGTTAATATGTGGTATACGTTCATGTGTTTAGTTCTAAGATTAAAATAAATGTATACGATTTAGTCACATTAATATCAAAATATTTTAAGAATTGTTTAAAAGACTAGAGATGATGACAATATATTTTGATATGTATAACTCGGTTGACATTTATGTATTGATGGATGTTTCAACGCGGCCTTTCAGGCCTGAGCTTATTGTCATTTGGCTCTAATGCAAAAGTGAAAACAATGAAATGTGTTATAGAAAATTAATTGTTAAAAGACTTTAAAGGAATTAGATTGTGAGACTTTTCTTTAGGTTATAAGGCAGTAGGTTGTTACTGGGCAGTAAAGTAAATGTGGTGGACATTGCTGTTTATCATTGCTGGTTAAAGTATTAGGAGTACTCCATTTAATGTTATTCAAAATTTAAATACATATATTTTAATTAATTACTTAATTATTACACCTTTAAGTTAATATGTGGTATCCGTTCATGTGTTTAGTTCTAAGATTAAAATAAATGTATACGATTTAGTCACATTAATATCAAAATATTTTAAGAATTGTTTAAAAGACTAGAGATGATGACAATATATTTTGATATGTATAACTCGGTTGACATTTATGTATTGATGGATGTTTCAACGCGGCCTTTCAGGCCTGAGCTTGTTGTCATTTGGCTCTAATGCAAAAGTGAAAACAATGAAATGAGTTATAAAAAATGAATTGTTAAAAGACTTTAAAGGAATTAGATTGTGAGACTTTTCTTTAGGTTATAAGGCAGTAGGTTGTTACTGGGCAGTAAAGTAAATGTGGTGGACATTGCTGTTTATCATTGCTGGTTAAAGTATTAGGAGTACTCCATTTAGGTGCCAGAGTTTTCATTTTGCAAACTCCTCTCTCCAGAGGTGCTAATAGTGCGCAGTCAAGATTTCTTCAGGAGCTGGTAAAGGAGTTGAAACTCAAATGATGTACTACTTAGTAATAAGACTTGATAAGAAATATCATATAAAACGGCTGATGTGAAAGGAGGGAGTTTGAATTAAAGCCCAACAATGTATTCAGTGACTCACATCCACCGCCCACCCCAATCAACGTCTTCTTCACGCACGCAGTGTCTACACAGGCGCGAAGTCTTGTGTGAAGGATAACTAAAAGTCGACCACCTTGGCCAGTGATGCCTACCGGCACAAACTAGCTCACATTAAATACTGGATTTCTCTATCGCTTTATTTCGAGTTTTAACAACACCTGTTTGGCGTCAAAATGGGTGTTTGAGCAGAAAACGGTATTCTGAATTGTTTTATAATTGCTGCAGTTGGTAATCGCGTATTCACAAGTGCTATACAGCTGAGTTTCTTTTTTTCTCCCATAGCTAAACATTTCATTTATTGTTTCGTTTTTTTCTAGAATGCTATTGGTATCAGTGACGATACTCTCTGTGTATTCAATAAACCTCCTCCTGAAATGCTCGAAGGAAACAGGTATGTTTAGCTTGAGAAAATTGTCATATTTGATTGAATATGTAAATGCTATGCTTCTGCCTAAAAGAGAATTGTAATTTGTCCATCAACTCTCTCCTGTTCCTAAAGGCGTTAACGCCTGCCACCTTGTGGCAGGATAGGAAACTGCTTTCTTAGGATCTACTTTTCAATCCTAATACTGAATACAGAAATTATACTTGGCCTGTCCAGTCCCACTGAGTATTTTCTGCCTCCTTCAGTCTCAGTTCTGTCCCCACTTTGGGCTGGAACCTTCCTCACGTCTGGTTCGTCTGTGTGTGTTGAAATAGGTGGCTGCCCGTTAGACCTTTTGTGTTGTGAACCTAGTAGGGTGGGGCCTGCTCCTTGTACTACTTTTCCTTTGATGTCCTCTCAAACTCAGCCGGTCACACTACGATACTTTGTATAGCACAGTGTGACATAAGTATCCTACAAAAGGAAATTACTTGAGCACGAGGGTAGTTCGAGGAGTTCTTGGAGTAGATTTCAGGCCAGATTTGAGACACTTTGTTACAGTGAGATGATATACTATACTCCTGTGATTGGATAAATTACAAACCCAAATGCTATATATATACGATTAAAAATTAGAGTTCATGATTCAGTGCAATAAAGTTTTCTACAGAACCCAACAGCATTTGTATTCGGCAAACTGAAATATATTAATCTGACCATCACATTTTTTAAATATTAGTACCTATCGGTTGCATCATTTTCTTTCCAGTGTCCAAGGATCAAAGTAGTTGCAATGCGTGTCACGAGAAAGCATATTTGAGAGTCTCATTATAGCCTTATAGCCCAGCGTAGCGTAGCAGGCATGACCAGCTATTAAAGGCCCGCTCCAGCCTTCAGCAGGGGCCTTTAACAAGGGAGCAGGTATAGCCCAGCTACGTAGGGCTATAAGGCTATTAGAACATTCTGCCATTAGAGTGCAGAATGTTCTAATAAATAATACAAAGGCCTCACTGGTGCAGAGGGGACTGGAATCCCCTTGGGCTCCATGAGGCATTTGTTCACAGCATTAGCTGTGAAGGAAAACATTGAAATGTTGAAGCTCTGGGCCTCTACCAGCCATTAGCCCGGAGCACTCAATTGTTTTCAGTGGAGCTCCCAACATTCCAATGTTCTAATAGTAGCCAGAAGGGGTGTGGTGGGGGTGGTAGGGAGGGGGTGTTGCAATAAGGGCCTCTGACAACCCTTAAAACACAAAGTTAAATTTGATGACATTTCTCGTTCGTTTGATTCAGCCTCTTTGTCAACATATGTACCCTAAGTGTATGAAAGAAGAGTACTAGGTGTGCTTGGAGGCATTATTGCCTATTCATAGAGGTTCACTGCCCCACTCCCACCTCCCCAAGGTCTGTACTGCTATTGAGATGGGATTATGCTAAATGAATTTTATCTCAGCTAGTCAAGTGTATTCTGGGACTTGAGTAAGTTCAATTTATTTGACATATACTAGTAATCGGCCGAAATTAATTGTCATTACCACCAATCTAGTTAGATTCATGTTACATACCTATAGTTGAAAGACGCTAAATGTATTTCATGCATTTGTGACCTTCTACCTCTAACACACAAGTGTTAGAGGTTAAACTTGACAGGTTGCTATTTTTCCAAACCGCTTTGTCAGTGTTTTTGCAGAGCTCTGGAATCAAAATATCAAACACGTGATGACGATATTCTACAGTCAATATTGTTACAGGTCAATACTACTGGTATGTTAATATTGTGAAATACAAATCTTATGCGGTCACAGCCGTTTGGAACCTGTAAGGCAAGCAACAAAGGCAAACTTTACATTACGAGTGATATTTTTGTACAATCACAAAAATCATTCTTTTGCACTAGCCTATAAAGAAATTAGACGAATCCATTGGCACAAAGCGCATGCTCCAAACCTCTGTCAGTGCTCTCTGACCTTCTGGGTGAATTTTGTACACCCTGGCTTGAAACAATTAACCTATGAAATAAGATATTTTGTAGAGCTCGCCATGCTCCATGGGTTTTGCTTTCTTAGAAAATATTGAAGTTGAAAACCTGGGACTAAATTTGGTGCCGTTCGTGGAATCAAGTTACTTACTTTGGAAACACATCATAGAAAGGCCATCAGAAGCGCCTAAGGTTAATCATTGGGGATCATCATTAGTAGTACATTTCTTCAACCTCAGTTTAGCTTCTCTGAATTTCACCAAAGTCCTAAAGAAAGGGCACCATATCTTTCCCCAGCGGAACTATTTACTAATCTAGCCATCACCCGCTCAATAGATCATTTTCAGCTTCCAGGATGTTTTGGACATAGTGCACAGCCCGGTACTAGCTATCAAAACAGAAGTGCAGCCTTCTCGAAGACCTCTGTTTCTAAGGGCTACTCAACAGGGACCGTGCAAGGCATGAAAGAATCTGTCCCTCACTTACAAGGTCATATATTATTAAGGACTGGGGCTTCAAGAATGCAAGGAGACTAGTGCGGAAGGCCTCTTACATCATTAGGACTGCAGCCTATTTGAGGAATGGAAAAAAATCTGATTCATCCTCTCTTCTCAGTGGACAGCTCAAGACAAAGAGCTCCCTTGGTGGAAAGGTAACATAGGCCCCTGATGTCTCATCTCCATGAACTCCAAAATAACCCTTTCTAAACTCTTCCTTCATGTATCCCTCCTTTGACTCATCCCAAACCTCATTTTACTTCTATGATCTCCCTAATCCATTTCTAGAGACTCTTTCCTCCTCCATCTCTCCTTTAACTCATCCCAAACCTCATCATACTACTATGATCGCCCACATAACACTTTCTAGACTCTTCCCTCTTCTATCCCTCCATTACCTATTCAATCCAACTAACAGACTTGCATGTCCACCGCTCAAATCAACTTATATTTCCCTATTAATCCACCATAATCCTCTTTGGGCTCTGGAGTAGCGTACTACTCACCAAAAAGCACTTTGATTCCTTACCAGGGGTAGTTAGTGCTATATAAATACAATTACAATTACTATCTCTTAAAGGGATTATGCTTCATACTGTCTGTGAGGAGACTGTCTAAGTGAAACGTAGACGTTATAAATCAGATTGTACAAGGTGGTATTATAATGCATAAAGTGACTATATTGAATATGCATCTTGTACTTCATTAAACTCTTTTGTGGTGAATTCTGCAATCAACAACTTCAGACTAATTACTGCCCAGAGTCACATAAACCAATTTTCACCACCCTCTTCTAATTTAATTTTTAGAGCTCATCACAATCAATGGGCGATCTGTGCTGTGATCAGAATGTGATAAGAAGATGCACATCTACAGTCTAGAATAAACTACAAACTTCTTGACCTTGTAGTTGACCATGTTAATATTGTGAAATACCACAATACACTGCAATGCTCTTTAAAAAAAAAAGAAAAGGTAAAACTCAGTCTCATTCTGCTACCTAACTGCACAGGTAGGCTTAACACCACAACATCTCTTGCCTCATCCACCTACCAAAAGTGAAGAATGATGGGCCATATCTCAATATATTTTGTAATGGATTATGACAGGTTTGCTAAAAATGTCCTTGATGTGCCCCAGATGTTTTCCTAGCAACACAGATTCAAAAAATTTGTGACACAGAATCCTCAACTTTCACTGCTTATGTTAGTTTTGACTTATACAGGATCGATTAGTGTATCACCAGTAGATTAGATAACAACTTTTCCCAAAGTTCTTTCAGACTCAGACATGCAGGTTTGAGATACACTGCTCTGTTGTTCAAATGGCAACTGAAATCTGCAGTCTCCCAATGGACATTCAACAAGTAGGATCTTCCCAGTTGTAATTATTTGTTACCAAATTCAATGCACGTATCTGCAGTGCGTGTCAGAGGTGGTCTGGCCTGTCTAAGTGATGTCTTTACAATCTCAGTTGGTCTCGAAAATTACAGAATATCTCTTTTCTCCACAGCTGGCGCACTCACCTACAAGATGAGGCCAGAGACACAAATGTCAACTAAACATTGTATCTTCTTTGCCTTCCCAGAAAGCACAGCAGATTCACTAGATGTTATTTAGTAATTTTGTTGCTGAAGTACCACGTTTCCACCAGTCAGCACACTTTCTGAATCCAGTCTAGGGCTCATAGCTAGGAATGCCTATGTCAGGCCAAACGGACCATGGTCTGCTTCCATAGTTACAATGGCCATGTTGATGATATTGTCAGTGACATCGTGCATAGCAGAAAGAGCCATTGTTACCTGTAAAAGTTAAGTATGAACGGTCGGAGTGCACAACAATCCTCAAGAGGAGTAATTGTATTCATCTCTTCTTGCCATGCAAACCTTTTCACACATCCATCCAGTCATTGCACCAGAAACCCATTGATTCTGATTGATATCGACATTGATGCAATGAGAAGAGAATGAAGGGCACTGCTCTAGAATGCAAAATGAGTGTGTCTGAAAAGTCAATACGTAATAATAGGCAAACTTGTAAATCCCCTCTTTAGTCCCATAACTCCCTGAGGCTTGAGGACTTCAAGTGGCCACCACCTATGAAGTGTACATCTATCTTTTGTTCTAGTGATTGTATCAGATTTTCACATCAAGATTAAGAGGTAGTTCTACTTCTGTCTCATTCTATTCTAACTGAGGCAGTGTTAAAAAACTGACCCTCTACCTTATGGAAGATGAGGAGACCCGACTCTCTTACAGTGGTAAGAGATGTTTCATTGTTCACTGGATTCATTTCTGGATTATTTTATGCATCTTTTTTTGCAATGAAATCACATCAGTATCCATTACTCACCCTGTAGGAAGCCCACGCTGAATCCACCAAAGCCCAGAGTGTATCTGTGCTTTTTCAAAGGGATTCCACATTAGTGCAGATCTGCAAAAACCCACATAGATCATTCCAAATGCCATCTGCCAAATTAAAATTCCATCAGATTTTCAGACTACCCAGGAGGTTATTATCCGTGTTCCACTCTCTAGCTCTCACTCTGTTTGATATGAAGAAACATGAAAAAGACTGGATGGTATATGAGTTCCACCCCTGCCTTCTAGTTTGGCTACCCAGTTTGGCTAGAGTTTTCTTTCAGCTTTTTTACTTGAAGCTTGGTTTGAGCCCATCCTAACACTACTTCCAAAACATGGGACTAGGTTTGAGAGAGACAGAGAGAGAGAGGAATCACATGGGAATGTTACTCAGTTCTGGTCAGAAATCCAGCAAGAATAACTCTGTAAATCTGTGACTGTTAACACTGCATTCAAAAGGTGAGGTTTGCATTTATGGGGAACAAGCATGCACAAACCAGCAAAGTGCTTTTAAGGAAAGCGCTCAAACAGATAAACTGAACATGGACCACCCTCCAGCTCTCTCTTTTCCAAGAGATAATGTCAACAAGAAAAATAATAGGAAGGGCTGTTAAAGAGACTGTTCACACCTAGTTAATTGCCTACTCAATTGTTCATTGAATGCCTGTTCCTCACCTGCCAACAATGCCCCCAAGCCTCCACAAATCCACTGCAGATCTTGGAACTGAGCCTAAACTAACAACAAACACTGACAATGCCAATAGGTCTGGCTTTAAATGAAACTACCTTCTCAGTCAATGCTGGGTTTAGGCATTGAATGAGTCATCATACATGCACTCTGTCACTCACACTCATGCATCAATTCATCCACTCACTGACTCATTCTTGCATTCATCCACTTATACAATCAGAGTAAAGTCACACACAAGTGCAACATCATCTGCAAGATAAATAAATAAAAAAAAAAGTACAAAAAAGCATGGTATGGCCTAAATATGTCAGGTATATGCTTGCATTAACAAATAAAATTAAACATAGCAGCAGTTGGCCATCTAACACTGGTAGTGTACATAGTGTTTCACTGTTGTGAAGTTCCAGCATGGCTTTCACATTTAGAACCAATGTGTTCGCCTTCTTGAAATGCTAAAAAGGTGAAACTATTAGACAATACCATTCCATAACAGAATCCTAGAGGTTATGACCTCGCGGGATGCAGTGCAAGACATATGAAATAAATGACAAGCAAGCTGTCTGTTAGCACTGTCCAGGGAGTTGTAGTATGTTCCAAAATAATGAAAAAAAAAAAAAATGAGAATAAAAGAAATTACAGGAAAAAATGGAAAACTGAAGGACTGGCCTTTCAGTCCTGGCACTGAAGCACACTCAGGTGAATGTGCATGTGATTAGAAGAATGCCATCACTCATGGGGGACTTATAGCTGATGTCTGAAGTGGCTGAGCCATTGCCCTATGCTGAACATAATCATGCATGGATGCAGAGTGCATTTGCCATTTACTGTATTGAATTGGCTCTATTGCTTGCCCTGTGGCTGATATATATGCATATAAAAAGTAATTTTAATGCTTTTTCTATTACAAGATCTAGGCAGACAAGTTAGCCTGTCAGACCCTCTGAAGAGATTTAATCAAGAATTATTACACAGAAAATCATATACCCCTATGGGTTTGTCAGAAGGGGTAACACCTAAATCCTTGCCTACAAAGATAATCTGTGAGATTTCATGCAATAGAATACCTCTGTGGGCATAATGTGATAGAAGAACAATCCACTCCTAAAGGGTTATTGGCATTAACATGAGTTTTTCATAAATAAATGAGGCCTAGTGCCTTTTTTGTTTCTGTTATAAAAATAGATAAGAACTACTGCATCTGGCATAACTTTTCCCAATGAACCAATTAGGTATGTAGCCTTTATCTTTGTCTTGTCATAATAACCAGTTCAGACCTACTCTGTTGACCATAAGCTTCCACGGAAGGCCAAAATCAGGTACACAATAATACAACTACAAAGATGTAAAAAGTACAGTGGTCAAAACCATAGAAAATCACCTGTAAGAAGCCCTAACAAGGATTACCACATTGCAAATCTTCTATCCCCAAGGATTGTTCGAGTAGGTCACTAACATTAAAACCCTTGCTGACTATAGTATTCTCTAGGACTCCATTTAACAAAATTCCTACCTATGGGCTTTGGCCATAGCGTAATAACAATCAACATTTAAAAGCCTTTTAGCATATGCTTTTCACAAAAAGTAAGTCAGCCTACTGGATTTCCCATAATGTGCCATAATAAACAGATCTGACCCATAAAATCTGACATATCTTTTTCCAATGAACCAATAAGGCCTATAACTTTTACCATTGGTTTTGACATCATAACCAACACAGGCCTACTAAAGAGCTCATATGCCAGCAACCATAATACATACAGTGTTAAAATTACAGATTCGTGCAAAATTACAGTTGGCAGAGCAATTTACAACTCCTCTTATAAGGGCCTAACACTGATTAGCACAATGAAAATCTTCTACATCCACGTTTGCGACAGGGAACGTCAAACACCACAACCCTTTCCTAGTATGGTAATCTGTGAGATTTCTTGTAACAGAATACTTGTCTACATCCTCTAACACAGTGTGAATGCAATCCTCCATTTAAGGTCTATCTGCTTTAATAAATGCTTTTCACAGTAAATAAGCTGTCTCCTTCCTTTGTCATAACATGTTATAATGGTGTATGAAACAAATCAGTTTTGTTTACGAGTGCAATGTGTGTTCGCAGATACAGGGTGTAAGCACAGGTTTAAATATGTGCATTCACATATGTTCACATGTGCAAACATAAGTTAATTTTAAACATGAAGATACATTCAGTCGATATGTGTCCATATAAACCTGAATTAAAATTTCAGACTGCGCACATACAAAAGCGCCCTCTCCAGGCTGTTCTGTAGACATAAGCATGGTTTAGAGTGCTGCTCGTCACAGCAGGGTAGTTCCCAGCCCAGAGGACTTACAACAGGGGCACAAAGAGGTGTGAGGAGTCTGCACCCAGCTCTCAGTTGCCACCTACAACAGTGATCAGGAAAGAGAGAAAAGAGACTGACCTATTCTAAGGGACTCTTCACGCCCTGAGAACAGGAACTGCAGTCTAGTCTGGTAATACAAACACACATCAGTCAGGTGCACCAGAACAGGCTGGTGTCTTTCAAATGGAACCCACAGGTCTCCACTACTCAGAGTCACTGAAATACAGAGCGCATTGGAACATAGGCAACATACATGAACAGTTACTTGGGATGTTAACACTAACTACCTTTGTAGCCGTGGTTCCTCTGCTGTAAAACAACCTGGAATGTGGTTCGGTAAGGTGGAATATAAATCTGACTGCATGTTGGCAAGATGGCCTCAGCTAATGCTAAATAACCCCTTTTCAGTAAGTAAAAGAACATTTTAGTGCAGTGATGTTACATTAGTGAGGAAAAATTATTAAAAAGATTTTGCATAAATGAGTCTCCACCACCTTCACTTGCACAGTAAACAGACAATGTACCTAGCCTGGGATATTCCACATTGAGCTTCAAAGGTCTGCCGTACACTGAGCACACAACGGGCTTTGGCTCTTAATATACTCACTCAGACTTGCTTGATTAAGCAATCTTCTCCTTATGTAGAGCACTACTAGTCTTGTTTCTGTCTACAGCCTTACACCTTCAGATCAGATGCTATTTCAGACAGCATCTTTCTGCTATATTCCCAACACCCTGCTTGACAACCTGATCTTGACTTAAAGCTCTGGACGGATTCCTCAGAATGACCCCCTTCCATCCTCTGCATGCCACCTCTTTCTAAGCATAGCCCTCTCTCAGTCACATGCCTGTCTTCCTTGACCTACGCTATTGTATTTCTGCAAATGGCCTGCACCTAATTTCGTAGATCACCACCTCTCCTTTCATAGCCAACCCCTGCAACCTAACAATACCTAATCTCTGCCAGCCTCTCCACCCATCTCACCAACCATTTGGATGAACCCACATAGACCCCACTAATGAGCACACCTAACTTTAATTAATGTAATCTACCACAAAGAAACAGGAGTAAATGCATAGAATGGTTTCCTGAGAGCACATGACAAATCCTAATAGCCAACACTTTGTAAACCACTAACCTTCAGTTCCTGAGTGCTGTGCTTCTCGCCTTAAAGCACTTCAACTCATCATCTGGGTTAGTAAGTGCTACATAAATACAATTACTATTACAATAATACAGTGATCATACATACGGCTTCAGGCATAGCCAAGCAGGCCTATACCATTTATCAGTGGTTGCCACCATAACCAACTCAGGCCTATTGTATTAAGAGCAAACTCTACAGCAAGGTAGCCATAATGAATATAGTCACAAAATTAGAAAGTAAACAACACTGCAGTAGGCAAAGCAAAATACTAGGACTCCTATGTGAGCCTAACAATTATTATCACAGTACAAATCTTCTATCCCCGTGTTTTGTCGAGGGATGTAACCGACACTAAAACCCTTGCCTACTACAGTAAACTATAACAAATTACCTCTCCTCTCTGCATATATTGAAATAGATGAATAACAATCCATCCTTAAATGCCTATTAACTTTAACATATCCTTTTCACAATACATACGTCAGGGCCACTGGCTTGATTGTAACTCTTCATGATAAACCATAATAAATAAAGGTTATAGTCTTAATCATTGGATTGCCACCATGACCAATGAAGCCTTCCTGTACTGTGCTTAGCCTTTCACACATGGCAACCAGAGAAGAAAAACACCATTATTAGAAATTGTTTTATAGGATCACTATGGAATTTGTATGACCTTAAAGGGCATGCTCCATCTATTATAGTGGCATTTGTGTGTGACTTAAAGTGCGAAACACAATAACTTTGCTCTATAAAGATCCTGACTAGAACTGCTGGCCAGGGCCAGCTTTTGCACTTGTGGCACCCTGTGCAACAGTCTTTTTTGACACCCCCCACCCTGTGACCACCTCCTCGGATTCTCTCATTACCACCTGGTAAATGCGCCCCTCATATCTCCATAGCCCCCCTTTCACATACATTCACTTGTTTTAAAGTGCTTGTAAAGGCCAGCTTTATTAATCCACTTAGCTATCCACATAAAAATATAGTTCTGTTCTTTGCACCAGGCATATTACCTTTCTACCCTACTTTATGGAGAGTCAAAGCTGCTGCTAGACAAAACTTCCATCTCTCTCCCTAGCAGGAACATTAATCACAAGAGGTATCTTGACATTTTAGTCGCTTCCTGAAGGCTGGACGCATAAGAAACCTTTCAGTAGGTGCTTTTAAATCTCAAGTTTCTAGTTATTGCTAAACACAGTGCCCCCCTGAAGTCAGAGCCCCCCAATTCAGGTCAGCTCCTGGTGTGGCCGCACCGCTCGCAGTACCCTAAAGCCGGCGTTGCTGCTGGCTCATCAAATGATCGCAGCTGGTTGGAGGTTAAGAACTCTTTCAGTGGAAGTACACAGTTTTTGTCAAATCGAAAGCTATGCTCATGGAAACAACCAGCCAGAGCCCCTCTCTGCAGTACTGCAGAAATCTCTTTTTTGGACCACATAAGTTTGGAGACAGTTGCACTGTCATGCTAGACTTAAACACCAAGGGCAACCACAGTTGGGCTATAACAAAGGATCACGGAATCACAATAAGCTGTGAAATAGTTGTAAAGCAACATGCTTTGTCAGTTGCAATAAACTATATATAAATAGGAAAACTCTTTCTAGTTAGCAGAGTAAGGGAGACTAACACCTGCACCCAGGGTTTAGTGTCAACTTTTCCTGTTTTAAAATCTGTTTTAACAATAGTGCCTTCTGTTAACATGAGTGATACTTAATACATTTTAAAGGGATTCAACTATTCTCTTATTTTGCTCCTGGTAGCTATTAACAAATGCTTTCCAGCAACAACGAGAAAGAGAAATACTGACTTTAGTCCAAGACAATTAAATAAGTGCGTTTTAAGAAGAAGAATGCTTCGTGGGTAAACTAGGACGGATATAGCCTTGCGACCTTCTTAACTCTTGATGCAGAACATTCAGATGAGGTCAGGCGATCGAAGAACTCGCTGGCCTGAAAAGGTGGGTTCACGCAGTGAGGCGGATGCTTAAGAAGCTCCTTCCCATTTCCTTAGCAAAGTCCCATAGGCTACACCCACACACATCTTTAGTTAAACATCAAAATAGCTTGAACACATTTTTGTGTGTATTCTGCATGGGCACGTGTGTAATGCTGGACTTGCTTTTTACATAGTGGCAATCCCTGTGCACACATTTTCAACACTTTCAGTGTATCTGAAAATTAAAAATATAAACTGCAGAGTGTGAGTCACCGACTGTCAAAATATGCATTTTTAGCTACGTGCCACTGAACATAGCATTTGAAGTTGTTGAACTGTCACTGGGCTGCACGTGAAAGTGTAAATGTTCATATTCGCTTATTGGTCTTTTCTTGACAGCACCACATCCTGCGGAGGTATTTCAGATCAATTTAATTTAATTATAGGTATAAACCACACTAAACATAATGAAGTTGCAATTACAAAGGTATTTATGAAATTGATCCGGAAAATTGCTAATCAGTATTGATCCGGTACCTACACTGCACCCAGGCTCAGGATACAGTATGCCAACAAGCTCAATGAGGGATACCTGCTGTACCATGGTGGTGAAAGTTCCAGATAAATCATGTCCCTTCTCAGATTGTGATGTGGGTAATGACCTTCATTACAAGAAACTGTAGATTTATCCACAGAAAAGTGTGTTTGAGTTGTCTGGTACCTCTCCTCTAACGGATCCAGACTTACAGAACCCGTTAAGCAATGTTTCCAACTGCTATGGGCTGAAACCAACCAGGGTCACTGGGGTCTAATTGCTGTTACCTTGCATTTTTCACTTTGATAACAAAACTGAGAGCGAGGTGGTTTCCGAGGAACATTATTTGGATTTTTTACCCTTGAGAGGTATATACTCAAAGATACCTCAGCTAATGTGTTTTCTTTTGGCAGATTGTAACAGCTGCAACCTAACTCCACTGCATTATAAATTCTTTTAAGGGCAATTTTCACCTACTTTTTTTGTATATCTGTTATGGCAGAGCCTTTTTTTTATTAGAAATGGCCATCTTGTTATGGTTTTTCCCGTAGTATATTGTAAGTTTATAATTCCAAATTTAGCCATTGGCAATCTTGGAACAGTAAATCAATAGTAAAGTATACCAAAAAGCATAAAAAAAAGTCTACTGTGCATGCACACTTAAGGACAGCCATCTGAGAATGTTTCTGACATACTTTATCTTTCTTTACCATTCTAAGATTGCCTATGAATTGCGTTCAAAACGATGCCATCTTCAAACAGTAAATAATGATAAAGTATGGGAAAAAAATATTCAAGATGGCACACGTAGCCATCTTTCAATATTTTTTGCATTTTGCATATTTTAACATTTTGTTACCAATGAAACATGGAATACGCATTGCTTCTAAATGTGTCATCCTTCCTGGTGCTATTAATGAATGTTAAAACATGCAAAGAATATTGAAAGATGGCCTCCTATGTATGCAAATACAGGTCACCATCTTTCAATGCTTTATTCATACTTTATCATTGCAGCAGTAGGTAAATTATTAAGGTCACTGCGTAAATGCCCAGATAATGGATCAATATTGACCGCCCTTAGAGAGCAAAGGAAATTGTATAAAAGGGATCTATGGACCTTTAAAAAAGGCCAACAGGAGGTCCTATGGGCCAAACTACATTTTGCGACCAAAACATCTGACTCCAAAAGATTCTGGAAAATCATCAATACAATAGACAATGGTGCAAAAGCAGGCAATAACGCAAACATAACAGAGGAAGTATGGGTATCCCATTTAAAGTCACATCTAAAAGAATTGACCATCGAAGAAGGCCCCCAAATGCAGTCACATATGATTGGTGGGGATCCCAACATCCCTGAACCTTTGAAATTTACGGCACCAGAACTATTAAAAATCATTGGAAAGTCACGAATGGACTGTGCCCCAGGCCCCAATGGCTTACCGCAATCACTATTTAAACAAGACACGGAAAGATGGGCCAATTTCCTGGCAGCAATGTTTAATGACGTGATCACAACAGTCATTGTCCCGGCATCCTGGAAAGGCTCAATAATCCACCCCATATATAAGGGTGGGAGCGTGCTCTCCCCAAGCAACTACAGACTAATCGCTCTTTTAGACGTTGACCTCAAGTACTTTTCCTGCTGTGTGCTAAAACATCTAGAAGCCTGGATTACAGAGAACAATATTCTACCCTTTAATCAAACCGGGTTACCAAGCACCAAGGAACATTAACAAATCTTATGAGGCTAGGCTTGATCATAAACAGAGCAAAAGCAAAGGGGACTCCAACTTATTTATGTTTTGTTGACTTTAAAGCTGCTTTTGACTGTGTCTCCCGCGGCAAAATGTGGGCCAAATTACTACAATGGGGGCTGCCACACTCTATTTTAAATGCCATCAAAATGATATACTCTGATACTTGGGTAAGGGTTAAATTGGGGGAAGGCTCTCACCTATCCAGGGCAGTCAAAACAACAGTGGGGGTGAAGCAAGGCTGTGTATTGGCTCCAACACTCTTCAACCTGTACATAGCAGATCTCCCCGCCAAGTTAAATGGTCACTCATCCCACTCTCCATCACTGGGCGGTCAACAAGTATCCAACCTACTATATGCAGATGACCTACTACTAATCAGTAATACCAGAATAGGCATGCAGAAATTGTTAAAGGCATTAGAAGAATACTCAGGTTCTAATGATTTAGAAATTAATCATAAAAAATCTAAAATGATTACCTTAAACCGCAGGCCAACCACCCAAGGCAAATGGCATATGAATGAGAAAACCCTAGAGGAAGTAACATCATACAGATACCTAGGATTGGTGGTGGATGCTAGAGGTAATTACATGCCACAAAAAGAGGCTATAAAAAACAAGACGCGGGCCCTTACTTACGCCTTTTGCAAGCTAGCAACTTCAATCTGTGGTCATGCTCTGAACCCATTAACAGCAGTAATGAGAGCGAAGCTACTTCCAACTATCACCTATGGGACCGAAATAATGAGGTGGATGGAAGTAGGTCTTCTGGATAAGCTTCTGATAAAAACCTATAAGCACGTTTTTCGGCTGCCCGGACGTGCATCGCCAGCCCAGGTCAGACTGGAATTTATGCTGGTCAAACAGTTGTTAGCCCGACCGGCAGCATACATTAAATGCTGCTACAAACTGAGCCGCGCTTCGAAAGGGTCTTTAGCCAATCTAGTCTGGCAGGAAATTATCCTAGAAAGAGGGAACCCCAACTACATAAGGTATCTAGAAAAAAGTAAGAATCTTTTGAACTTAGATAAGGTATGGAACCGGTCTCTACCCATCCCCGTTTTCAATAAAGCAGTGAATAAAGCAAGTAAATTATAGAGCTTGTTAGAAGATAAGATCTCATTAGCCAAAAGGGAGCATAGTTGGTTGATCCTTAACTCCTACAAAACATTTAAAGAATCACCACTTATGGCTAGCTCCTACTCACGGAAAATCAAGCAATCCTTTCTCAGACTTAGGCTGAGTGAAGTCCCTACTTTAGACCTCATGCCAAAATGGAAGAAGGAGCGGCAAGTAGGCTCCCAGGAGTGCCGTCTCTGTCATCTAGCAGATGAAAACTTGATGCATGTGGTCTGCATTTGCCTAGCCCTGGCGGCCGAAAGGAGACTCTTACTAAAAAATAAATTTAACGGTTTAACAATTAGATCATGCAGACAAGCATTAATTGCAGCCTTTAACCCTCGAAATACAATATTGAACATTAGGCTGGTTCAATTTTTGGAAATTTTCACTGTAAAAACCACAGCCTCTCGAAATAACCAACTCAGAGGGAGGGCGGAAACGATAGCGAAATCATTATAACCCGCTTTGAACATCTTAAAGAAGGGAAGGCTCCTAGGTAGTCCATTAGGTTTAGCTTGTGTCATAATAAAGTCTGGTATCAACAACCAGACTTAAGTAGGGGTAAATAAAATCGATAGAAGGTCTCTTCCCACTTTGTCCTATTTTTACCAATGCCTCATTGGGCTGTTACTGTTTTCTTTATATTTCTTTGTGGAAGGAAACTTCATATATCATTTCATTTTAAACACAAGATTTTATTTGGCACTGCATTTTTCTTACCTTCAATAAGATTGTTCTGTTGCCCTATTATTAATGCCTTATAGCACTAGTATGTTTTTTTCTTAAAATTTTTATGTGGAAGGAAACTTTACTTACCATTTCACCCTAAGCCAAAGAACTGTAATTGTCTTTTTGCACTAAAATTGTTCTGTTAAATGTTTACGTGGAAGGAAATGTTTTATGGTTTTAATTAACTAATAAACTTGTTTTTACTCTCTCATACTTTATCTTTGCTGGCTGCATATCCATTAACATTCACAAAGTCAGTAGCTCTGAGGGTGGCCATTAAAGGCCAAACCTACAGGCTTTGTCAATAATTGGCCTATTTGTGTAAGTTACCCAACATGCTTCTCATTAGACAGGAGGTGGTGGGCCACAGAAGGGATGTGGCTCATACACGGGTAGCCTTCAGAACAGCCACATATTATAGACTTGCAAAAATCCTTACAAGGATCTTGCAGTCAGGATTCGTTAGCAGGAATAAGTCCCTCAGGTGCTGAAGGCCAGAGACCTGTGCTTCTCAGGCAGAGTTTCAGAAAGTGTAGAGTTACATCAAGAAACTTTCAAACCAAGTACATGTACTCAGTGGCTCAGTTGTAGACAATCTCAGTAGCTCCCTAAGACAGAGAACCCGAAGATAATAATCTTCTGATAGTAACAATGACAAGGTATAATTGGGGAAAGTGAGGAGAGAAAACACACTGGCATTCAGGAGTTTCTTACATGAACCATTCTCCGCAAGTAAAATCCTAAGGAAAATAAGTATGTACTAGTGCTGGGTCTGACTGAGCAACTGACTGGTGAGTCCAATCCAACTCGGAGACATGCTTTAAAACTTAGAAATATCTAGCTTCAATAAGTAATCAATAATCATCAAAGGTCAATATCATCAAAAATCTGTCAACATCCTGCATTTTTTTCAAGATCATTCCCCCAAATAGCTTAAGCCTACCCACTCTTCCTCAGCCATTGTGTTGCTAGAAGGGCACACTAGAGTTTAAAGGACCTCTGCTGAGTGGTTAGAGGTAAATCATGCCAGACTACAGTGATACCAGATCCAGTCAACAAAGTTATTTGTTCATTTTCACTTCACAATTAAAACAGAAAACGTTGTGCATTAGCTACTGGCGGATGCATCCAGTTCAGTGTGAGCTAATAAACTCATAAACACTATGAATAATGTGACAAGGTCTTAAATGTGTATGTTGTATAATCTTACTGGGAAGGAATTCTACTGGGCAATTTAAAGTTGACTTAGTGCAGTTAAAATGATTGGAATTAGGCAACACATGTTTAGATTTTTTGCACCAAATTCCCATCCGGGTCCCACGGTTATGGGCAGCATCCATAACTGACAAGGCAAGTTGCAATGAATTAGCCTGCCCATCTTGGCTTGTCTAACAGCTTAGGGGAGATTTTAGCTGAAAAATAATTTTACCTCTACGAATAAACGAAACTTCAGGCCAGTTGGCAGGTTTTGTGGAGGTACTGTGATCATATATACAGAAATATTCGTAGACACTGAAACCCAAGGTTGTATAAATACAATGATAACCACTTATAGGTCCCTTCCTGCTGCCTTTTCCAGTGTGGATTGCCCTCCCATGCTTCCACTTCCACTTGGGGTTTATATTCCTTTCTCCTTTCTCCACTAAGAGAGTATTCCTTCATGTTCTACCTCCTGCTAGAAGATTGCCTTTGCCATCTCACCCTGAGCCGTTTTTGACTTCCACTAAATGTACCATCGCCTACCATGTGGCAAAGCCTGTGGATTCTGTCTAGGTTTCTTTCGGGTTGTCTGCCTCCTTCACTAACCTTGTAAATTTGATAATCTGACTATGGTGATTACACAGTAAAGCACGGGTACGTGGTAAAGTGCATTTTATTTGTAGCTGCAAGGGGTGATGTGAGTTAGTCTACTGATCCAGCTGTAATGACAGGTTGAGTCAGTCTATTTTTAATTGTGCATTCCTCTGTGGACTGAGCCTTTAAGACCCGTAAGACCCAATTATCAGCCGTCTCCTGCGGGTAAGCTATTATTAGACTAATGGTGATGGTCTGAAGCAAGCTCTGGTTTGACGTTGCTGCACATTACAATTCAAGAAAGCACACAGTAGGATTCAGCAGTCAGCAAACACCCCTAGGAAACCACTTGGGACTCCATTGATAATGCAGCTCAGGTGCAGTCGCGCCACACTCCTGTAGCAACTGATCTAGGTATATGTGGTGCTGTATGTCAATTACCTTCACAAGTCCTTAAAGTATGCAACTCTAATTGTAATGAGAAAATGAAAATACTCTTCGAATTTTAACAAAAAGCAGCTTGGCTCTTGCAAGTTTCATTAGAGAGCTGTTGTTCCCCTGTGATAAACTGAGGTTGTCCACGGCTGCCATCGCCAATGATGCTTTTCAATAGTACAAGAGTGATCAGCAAAGGCTATTGCATTGTAACATTTCTAACACATTACTTCTTTCATCAGGGTGCATGGTGTATGAAAAACTTGGAGAACAAGTCTTTGGAACTCCGGGGAAGCTGGTGGTGTTTGGATGCACCTCTCTGCAGAATGTTGGAGGTAGGCTGAAGTTCAAGAGTCTAATTGATTACTGATGTGCAGTATCACAAATGCGCTCATGACTACATAACATGTTTGTGACGACCTTAACAATTGAGTCACAATGACAGCATCATCACAGATCGCAATCCGTGGGACCGATCCGTGGCACGATCAGTGCTTAAATTGTAAATAAAAACGTGCCGGTGCCCAAACTTCTGAAACACACTGCTGCAATTAAATGTGCGAGCACAGAATACTGAGGTAGGGTGGTCCTAAAGCCATCTTGGTCCCCTTTAATTAATTGACATCCACTCCCTGCCCCTTCAGCTGACTCTTGTATTGTATTGTATTGTAATAGCATTTATATAGTGCTTACTACCCCTGACGAGACGTCGAAGCGCTTTTTGGTGCTAAGCACGCTACTCTGGAACTCAAAAGGAATTAGTGGTGGATTAGTGTAGGTAAATATGAGTACAGTTGTAGTATTATTAAGAGTTAATTTGAGCCACGGATGTGTGAGTTTGTAAGTTGGATTGACAGGAGTAATGGAGGGGTGGAGGAGGGAAGAATCCAGAAGTGTTAATTGGGAGTTTATGGTAATAGGATTTAGGCTTGGGATGAGTAAAGGGGGGATGGAGGAGGTAAGAGTCTGTATAAAGGGTTAGGGAGATCATAGTAGCAGGGTGAGATAAATTAGGGAGAATTTAGTAGGGTTGTTTGGGAGATCATGGTAGTAAAATGAAGTTTTGGGTGAGTTAGATGTGGAAGAGGAGGGAAAAGCTTTGGCAGCGTTATTTAGGAGATGAAAATAGTAGAATGGATTTGGGATGAGTCAGAGTGGGAATAGAGGATAGATTGATAGAGACATGATATATGGTGATGGGTAGACAAAGTGTGATATAAAATGAGAGCAGGGATTCATAAGTATCTGATATAACAACTTATCTAGGAGTTATGCAATGACCTATGAACATGTTAAGCATAGAATAACATACACACACACACCATATATATATATATATATATATATATATATATATATATATATACACACACACACACACACACATACATACACACATGAATGCACACATATATGCACACATATATTTACATACATATTTAAGCCATGAGTAGATATACATTAGTGAAACAGGTTTAAAGAGTATATGTATAGTTTATTGTTATGACATAGTAGCGATACATATTTTCTAAAGAACTATATATAACTAGAATATACACATAAACAGATAACAAATATTTATCAACATAGGCAAATGCAGTCCATAGCTGTTTGAATATGGTGGTTATAAAGGAAAGAAGCAACTCTTGAGTAGTTTTCTGAAGACAAGATAGTTATCTGTGGCTCTTATAGTTGGGGGTAATGAATTCCATAGTTTGGCTGCTTGAACTGAGAAGGATGTACCACCTATAGTCTTTTTTTTTGTATGGTGGTGTTCTAAGGGAGGGTGCCAATCTTGAGCGGAGGTTTCTTTGTTGAATGTATTTGGTTATTTCGTTTCTGATAAAGAGCGGTCCTGTTCCATGTATAGCTTTGTGGGTGATACAAAGCAGCTTGAAGGAGCATCTTCTGGCAACGGGTAACCAGTGTAGTGCTCTCAAGGCAGGGGGGATGTGGGCTTGTGGCTTTACATGTAATAGTAGCCTGGCTGCGGAGTTCTGAATGCGTTGTAGTTTTTTCATAATAGATACAGAAGATCCATGGTAGAGGCCATTGGCATAATCCAGTTTGGATAGTACAAGCGAGATAGTAGCTTGCACCTTGTGTGGAATTCTGAGGTGGGGGAAGATGCGTTGTAGAGTCTTCAAGGTGATGAAGCTTGTTTGTGCTAATTTGTCCACTTGGGAATTCATTGTTAACTTGGAGTCCATGGTGATTCCAAGGTTTTTAACTTCCTTGGATAATTGAGGAGGTGGTCCGAGATCGTCAGGCCAGGTGCATGCACAGTTGGTCATAATTTTTCCAGTCACCACATATGAGTATATCTGTTTTGGAGGCATCTAGTTTGAGATGGCTCCAAGTCATCCACTGATCAACGGCTCTGAGGCAACTGAAGATTAGTGAGTTTTCAATGTTTTTGGGGCATTCTAATTTAAGTAGTATGTGTGTGTCATCTGCATAGTTGTAGCATGTGAGATGAATATCATTGATCAGTTCTGGTAATGATATCATGTAGATGTTGAAAAGCAAAGGTGAGATGATTGATCCTTGGGGGACCCCTGCTTTTGTGAGGTAGGGTTTGGACGAGAAGGGGGGCGAATAGATGATATTAGTTATTTTTTGAAGGTAAGATGTATCCTTCTATGCCGGCTTCATGGAGTCTTTGAATTAGGGTGTCATGGTCAACCATATCAAAGGCTGCCGAGAGGTCCAAGAGAAGTAGTGCAGCAACTCCATTGCTGTTGACTGTGTTTTTAAGATCACCCCATGATTGCTGATTCAGTGCCTCTTGCGGCTTTCTGCTTTCTCCCTTTGTGGGGCTTTTCCGTCTTTCTCTTCCTCTGTCTTTCCCATATGTGTCTTTTTTACTCAGTAATTGTGGAATGCAGAAAAATAAGTTATAGCCCCCACCTGCTGAAATTAAGCACTGGCTACAGTAGTGCCCCAGTGAAATCAAATTACCCCCCTTCTTGGTCTCTTCCTGCGCCCACACTCCTCTATCCTCCCAGTCTTTTATACTTGAATTATTATTATGCGTGTTAATAGTGCTTCTGCTATCCTACACCTTTTCCGTGTGAACGAGAGAAGCTCGTTCTGCTGTCTGACAATGTTGTACCCACTATGTCTGAACAACGAAAAGAAGCAAAGCACATACAGAAATTCACCTCTCACGTCCTCAGCAAACAGTTGATGCTGAGATGTTTAAGGGGCAATGCAGTTGGTTGGTGAGAGTTATGGAAGTCTGTCACTGACCTAATCCGACTTCTCCCTGCTGCTCATGATTTTAAAGGGAGGTAGAGGTGGAGGGCTTCCATGTACACACGTCAGTTCCCCTCCCCGCTCACCTAAATCACCTATTCGGATGCAAAGTTAGAAGTGAGCGGCCAAAGATAGGGGCAGATGGTGTGAGGGTGAAGTAAGTGCAAGGGGGAAGCAAACAGAGGGAGACTAAGAAGAGGAAACATTTATGTATCACATGGAGAGAAAGAACAAGCAAAGAAGGCCTGTAATAAAAAAAGTGAATTAAAGCGGTTTACGAGTCAAGCCCAGTGGTCCCCTCTGAAACTTGGAGCCATGGGCCAGGGCCCATCTCGACCGTGCTTAAAGCCTGCGTGTTATAATGTTGTGGTGGAATGTACCTGGAACCTGGAATGTGGATCCTCTCCGTGCCCCAGACTCCAGCTCCTGAGCAGGCGTTCCAGGGATGCCAGTTAGCGCTAGACTGGCTGACAGATAGCTGTGCCGAGTTATAGAGGAGTTAATTAAATAAACCAATAGTTTACTTACGGTTCCTGGTGTCCTTTCGTGTAGAGGAGGACAGTACAAGAATTTGGTCATGAGGTGGCCAGCCAGAATCTACAACTCGCAGCTGTGAACCCATCACGTACCCAGTGTGACATCCGTTGGATTACACTGAGGATTTGCATCGGTCAGAGACGGAACTGGCATTGGTATTCCAGCAACACCGGTATTTGTCTGTTCTTTTATCGCCCAGGAGCCCATTTTAGCACAGGGAACCCACTGAAGTACACGCACGTGAGACGCAAGACTTTGCCTTCTTTTAAGGACAAGCCGTGTGAGTCAGAAGGAGAGCAGTGCCGTGAGATACGAGCATCAAGACTAGAGCCACAGGCCTCAACACAAGCAACTTGCGCTCAGCTGATGGTGTGTCCTCACGTAGAATATGTCGTACATGTGGCCACAGTTTTCTTTGGGCCCACAAAGTGATACACACACCAGCTGACTGGCATTGCATTCACAAGGGCACCTTTCTGTTGGCCACATACGGTAATACGCACGCCAACTTTGCATAACATTGCATTCCCCAGGGCAACTTTTAGTTGCCCTGTATACAGTGATATGCACACCAGCTAAACCAGCAACAAAACAGTTGTGTCTATGTGTGCATAGTAAAGTTGCTTCCCTTCAGCAATGTGCATGGATCGCTGATTCGCACAACCATTGTGGGTCTTTAGTGCTATTTTGAGGAAAGTAGAAAGCATGTTATTTGATCCTCACATTGCACAGTAAATGGGGTGTCATTTGTATACACCTTATTTTTCACAGACTATCTCTTTGTTTGCCATCATACAGTCTCAGAGTGCTATTGTTTCACCATCTATACTTTTGTCAGTGCCAGGCCCTTTGTCCATGGAGTGGGAGGATTGGATAAGTATGTTTGAAACATACTTTGAAGCGTTAGAGGATACAAAGTTCAGTGCATCATGTGACAAAGCCTTACTTTTGAAAAACTCAGGCAAGGAAGGGCAACATATCTTTAAGTATTTGCATACTCAGCCCAATGGTGATCCTATTGAGGATGTTTATGTAGAAACAAAGAAACATCTTGAACTTAAATTTGCAAAGGAAATCAATCTAGAAATGAATTGCTAAGTGTTTTACACCCACCCACAAGAAGAGACCGAATCCATAGATGACTTTGTATCAAAATTGAGGGAACTTTCTTTGAAATGCAAATTTCGGGCAATGGCTGATTAATTAGTTTACGACCGGTTAATTGTGCATTGCAAATGCAGGAAAATGGAGGTACCCTTATGGGCAGCCAAGAACCTCTCTCTCAAAGGTGTAATTGACATTGTCAAGGCTGTAGAGCAATCTCAACTTTGCATGCGAGAAATGGGGAAGAAAGACATGCTAATAGTGCGGTTTCGACTATTGCTAAGGAGGACCTTGATGTGGATGCAGTGTTTAAGGCAGGTCTTGCTGCTACTAAAACAAAGCAGGCTTCTAAGGCATGCTATAGATATGGGAGTAACTTTCACACTGCTGATTACCATAAATGTGTAGCCATAAATAAGGATTGTCGAAAATGTGGATGTTGTGACAGAATGCAAGCAAGTGAACAAGTTAAGGGTGGCTATAATAGATGAAGAAAGTAAAACGACAGAGCAGCAAGATACAATTCTCTGTATTAGTGATGTTTGTGCAGGGAAGGAGCAGCAGACCTAAGGCAGAGTTTGTAGTTAAAGGAAGTACGGTACAGCTCATAATTGATCCAGGTTCTATGTATACCATTGCTCCTAAAGCTGTGTTTTTGGATAATTGGCCTGAGGTGAACTTGTTGCCTAAGGGCATTAACCCAAGGGAATATCAGGGTGCAAAAATAGATTTAGTAGGATACATGGAAACCACTGTGGAGTTTAGTGGGAGAGTGATTAAGGCAAAGTTTATGTGGCTGAGGATGGACCATCCATTTTAGGCTGGTTGCACCAGTATGACCTCAACATTGTGGTAAATCTAAGAGCGGCCAATCAATCGATGGTAGTTAATGAAATGGCTTTGCCTGATATTCTAGAGGAGGCCCAGGATGTCCTTAAGGAGAAATACGACTATTTGATGGGTTATGTCCACAAGACTGTGTTAAGACCTGATGTGGTTCCTGTCCAACATCAAGTACGTAGAATTCCTTTAGTGGCATGAGCACAGGTGAAAGAGATGTTATAAGAAATGATTTCATCAGGAGTAAATGAACCAGTAGTGACATCCAGGTGGATATCTCCAGTGGTGATTACTGAGGAAGCCGATGGCAAGTGCAGATTGTGTATGGCCTGAGATCCCTAAACTAGAATGTGTTGGTAGACACTTAACCATTGCCAAACATAAACAAATTGATACTGGCCCAGGTGGTGGGAAGTATTTCTCCAAACTTGATTTGAAGAACGTCTACCACCAAATCAAATACATGATGAATCAAAGCCCTTTGCAGCCTTCGTTACTATAAAAGGTAAGTTTCAGTTTACAGCAATGCCATCCACTTTATGTTCAGAAGCAAGCACCTTCCAGCACATGAGTGAAGTGTTCAGAGGCATGGCAAACATTCTTTATTTCCAAGAAGATAGTCTGATATTGGGTGATTCCATTGAACAAGATAACAAGATCCTTATTTAAGCTGTCTATAGCTTAAAGGAAGCTGGATTATCTTTAAGGCAAGACAAGTGTAAGTTTCTGATTGATCAGGTAGAATACCTGGGGTATAATATCACTGTTGATGAGGTGAAACCCAAAGAAAATTTGTTGGATGAAATAAGGTTGGCTCCTTCACCAGTTGACAAAGATCGGTTTAAGGTCTTTCTTGGGTCTCATCGAATATTACGCCAGGTTTGTACCAAGGTAACTCAGATAGGCTGAATGCTTAAGGCTTTTGCTAAAGAAAGGTGCCAGTTTCCTGTGGGGAGATGAGCAAAAGAAGTGTTTTGAGCAAATTAAAGAAGAAATTTGAAGTGCAGGTATATTAACGCCATTTGAAACCAGGGTGGAATCTATTCTCACTGTTGATGCACATGCCACAGGTTTGGGGGCTGTTCTATCATAAATACATGGCAACCAAGAGAAAACAGTGTAATTTGCATCAAGAACCTTGACCACCTCTGAGAGGAATTAATCTGTGATTGAACATGAGTCACTTGCAGCAGCTTGGGATGCAGAGAACACTTTAGGACTTACCTGTGGGGTTCAAAGGGTTTCCAATTTTCTCTGCGGACAGACCACATGCCTCTGGTTAGGATATTGCTACCAGGTGGAGCGGGTAAGGGGTCTGTGAGATTAGTTAGGCTGGCTGCTCGTCTACAAGAGTATTGTTATACACTAGAACATATTCAGGGGCAGAGGACTTGTCAAACTGACTGTTTATCAAGGTTTTCTTTGGATTGGCATGAGGTGGATGGTACTCTGTTTTGGCAAAGGAGAGCGAAGGTGCAGTGGCATCAGTGATGGCTGTGTTGGACCTTAGTTATGCACATGCTATTTCCATGCAAGAATGGGTGGAGGAAATGGACTTGGATCTGACTCTTAAAGAGGTAAAACGTCTGATTTTATTGGGAGGTAAGAGGGAGAGTTCTCTGGTCTTCTCCGTCAAACCCTACCTCAAGGTCTTGGATGAGCTTTCAGTGTATAAATATACTGTGATCATGAGAGGGAAACAATTTATTCCTCTTCATGGGTTACGTCTGAGACTTGTAGGAATGGCACATGAGGGGTACCTTGGCCAAATCCAAAACAAAAAAAGATTGAGAGATGAGTGGTGTTGGCCAGGCATGGATGAACAAGTGGATAAATGGGTTGAGGGGTGCAGTGTATGTAAGGAAGGAGAGAAAAGTTTGAAAGTAGGAGCGCTGTCGGATTTGGGGCACATAAAGGATCCTGGGAAAGGATGGTACACAGTGTGTTTAGACTTCATTGGACCTATGAATGAGTTGAGATGGGAATTGATGTATGCCATGGTGGTGGTGGATGTGTATTCAGAGTGGATAGTGGTTAAGTTTATGAAAGAAATCACTACCAGAGCAAAAGTTTCGCAACTGTTTTGTTGTTGAAGGAGGTTATATGTGAGGAGGGTGTTCCATCATTTATCATCACAGATAACAGTACACAGTTAACTTTCTATGAAATACAGAGCTTTTGTGGGTCCTTTGGGATTAGGCACAATCACATCTTGTTGTATAATCCACATAGTAATGGAATTGTGGAAAGGGCTAATAGGATGGTCAAGGGTACCATCCAGATGGCTGTTGTCACTGGACTAGAAGCTAGCAGGATGATAATAGAGATGGTGAGGGCATTTCGCACAAGTGCTCACGGGGCAACTGGTAAGACCCCATTTGAAATGATGCAGGGGAGAGTGCCAGGAATGAAGTTAGTGCCTGTGTGGATGAAGGAGTTGGTAAGACGTGCCCAAGGGTGCAGCTCAGATAACAATCAGATTGAGGAGTGCAAGGTCAACAGACGTATATGTGAAGGTGACTGGGTTAAACTGTGTTGTGGTCAGAAAGGGAGTGATTTCTCTAAGTTCAGATCCTTATTCAGGGTGACACATACCCCTCATTTTTCAGTTGAGTTGGACAGTAGTGACAAGTGGGACAATTGGCGGGTGGCTCTGTATCAAAGAGGGGGTCAACATGAGGTGAGGGACAGGGAGAAGGGGAACAGCGCATTCATGTAGATGTCGGATGGTGAGTTATCTCAGTCCTCCCAGAGCACTGGTGACACATGGGTTATTCCCCAAGATAGAGGTGATGTGAGGGTCAAAACCTGCTGTGAATCCAATGGGCTGAACCTTTAGATAAATGAGTCAAGAGTAGGAAGAGAAATTCGACTTCCTGAGTACCTTAGAGACCATGTTAATTAATTGTGCAAGTTTCATCACATGTTATTCCATTCCTATTGTCATCATTTATTCTGGAGTAGATGTTTCTTGTTTAATACGTCCTACCCAGTGTTTGTAAGGGAGGAGGATGTGTCATAATCTTGTGATGTAATGTACCTGGAACCTGGAATGTGGATCCTCTCCATGGTCCAGACTCTAGTTCATGAGCGAGCATTCAAAGGATGCCAGTTGGTCTGACTGGCTGAGGGACAGTTGTGTTGAGTTGAAGAGAAGTTAAATAAACCAATACTTTACTAATGGTTTCTGTCATGTGAAGGAGGACACTACAAGATGGCCCTGCCATAGGGGACTGAGATCAGCAAAATGTACATTTGGGAGTGGTAAGAGCTTTCATCTAGATACTTGGTTTCAGTTGATGAAGCTCAATCAGCGTTTTAATTCCTGGTAGGCCCTTTTCAGAGGGGTTGTATATTGTTTTGCTAAATGTAATTTTTTACACATTTATAATTCTAAAAATGTATTCCTGATGGTTGCTAGCTTATGTGCACATCAGTAGGCCAGTGATGGATATAGAGTCAACATGCCTTATTGGTTCACTTGGAAAGGTTATGTCAAATTCCATGGGTGTCATCAGTTTATAATGAGAAGTTATGGCAGAGCAAATAGGCCTCATTTACTTATTGTGAATAAATATGTGTTAAAGGCAATAGGCTTTACGGAGGAATTCTTACTACACTGTGCCAAAACATGTAGGAAGTTTTTTGTTACATGGAATCTCACAGGTTATTGTAGTAGTCATGGGTTTTAGTGTTGGGTCCCACCCAAGCATACCACTTGGATAAAAGATTTGCACTACAGTAATCATTGTCAGGCTCCGTTTGCAGAGATTGTTTTTATTGTTTTTACAACTTTAAAAGAGTACATATTTGTATTTCTATTATGCTTGATTTGTAGAAAGGCTTATGACCAACACATTAAATCAGAGTTGACTATGATGGCAAGCAAATAATAAAGGTTACATACCTGATGGTTTATAATGAGAAGTTACAATAAAGGCAGTAGCCCTTACATATTGTTTGTGAAAAGCATTTGTTTAAGTCAATAAGCATTTATGGGTTGATTGTTGTTTCTATGTATCAAACCCATTAGAGAGGTATTTTGCTACTTCAAATGTTACAGATTATCTTTGTAGGGAAGGAATATTGAAGTTGGGTGGTTACAGGGACGTTATAGTTAGGCTCACATTTTAAACGTACAAAAACATAGAAATTCACCTGTTAAAGTTAGTTATATCAAGTAACTATAACTCATGCTATAAGGTAACTATAACTCTCCCCCAGCCATGCACAGTTTTTTCATCAAAAAATTGCTACAAATATTACATTGATATTATCAATGATGTTATCAAAGATATCATGAGTGCCGTAACTTGTGGGGTAATTGGTAGTGCATGGCGAGAGCAGGAGTTATAATTACTTGATGTAACTCTATCTATAACAGGTGAATTTCTATGGTTTTGTACGTTTAAAATGTGAGCATAACTATAACGTCCCTGTAACCTTTTTTTTTTTTTGTGAATGTCTACATTTTTTTAACAGAAAGTAATTTTCATTACTATACGTTAATCGAATCGCCGCTGCGCATGGCCTATGGCCATGCGCTACGGGATTGACCACAGGGCCTGGCCCCCTTGATTATTTTTAGAAAAAGCCCCAGGGAGGTGGCGGCCCCCGGGGCTGCGAGGGGGCAACGCACCCTCTTGCAATAAATTTACTAACCTGCCCCAGGGAGGTGGTAGTCCCTGGGTAAGGGGGGGCGGCAGGCGGCCCCCTGCATTTGTTTACATATTTGCGCAAGGGAGGTGGTGGTCCCCAGGGCTGTGGCAGGAGCCAGGCGCCCCCCACATTTGCTTACATATTCTGCCCAAGGAGAGGGGCCCAATGCAGCCCTCCTCATTTTTTTGTATGCCCATGGGACCTGGCCCACCAGGGGGCTTTAGAAAAAAAGCCAGCGCTTGTTTTTCCATTTATTTGCCATGAATCTGCAAATTTCATGAATGTGCAGCAGATGTTTTAAGAAAATGTGGTTTTTGCCCTACTGGGGTCCCACTGGGACCCCAAGAACAAGGCTGGGGATTCAGGGAATCCCTACCTGGGCTCCTTTTCTTTTTTTCACTAGTTTTTTGAGGGACTCAGCTGAAGCTGAGTCCCAAGATGGTGCCAACACTTCCTGGTTGAAGTGTTGCCAGCCAATCCAAGTTGTAAATTTCCCTGCACGAGCTCATCATTATTCGCAAAGTCGTCAGGGAGGATTCGCATCCCTAGATATACACATTTATTTTCCCTTTAATTTCTCTTAAACTACTAGATGAATTTACACCAAATAAGCAAAGTGTAATGTGTGTACCAAAAGCTAGCTTTCTGCCAAATTGTGTGTCATTTCGTCCAGCGGTTTTGACTGTAGTCGTGTCTTAAGGTCCTATGGGATGTAAAATGGGAAGCACAACTTTTTTGCCAAAGATATAGGCAAGTTTATAAAAGACAGGGCAACCCAGATTTCCCCATTGAACTGAGTAATATGATATACAAGACAAAAAGTTCAGGAGGAATTATTTGTATAAATATTCACACTACTCAGTGTTGGTCACCGCAGTGATCCAGCCAGAACTAAATCAGGAAAAATATATAACTAAACAATTAAACATAAATTAAGACAAACAGTCATACGTAGCATATTGTAACAAGCATTTGCAATGCAACGGGTCTCGCATTTGCTCATGTTAGAGCTGATCGCGCTGTACACTCCTAACCCGACTTTTCATCTATCGGCAAAAGTGCTTTTATGTACGTAACCCGAAAAAGTGAAATTAACTGTGTAAAGCGCTCGACTTCTGCCAAGCGAAATCCCGCTAATAAAATAGAGAAAAAGTAGTCCATGATCCAACAGAAAACAGCGAGCCTCGCATGTTTTCTATACTTGGGCGCTGCACTCGAGGAGGGCTAACCACCGGAAAAGGCATGGCGTGTGCATGCCTTCCACTAATGAAAGCAAGCAGATTTTACTAGGCAAGCCCACGAACCAATGAAACACACTGACGTGACGTAGACAGGGCTCTGAGCCCTTTTCTAGTAACTGAAGTGTCTCGCTGCGATACGCATGCGCGAGCGCATGCAACGCAGGCTCGACCCTAAAAATGAAAAACACACTTCACTTTTGGTATATATAAAGAACAATGTCACAATTCCTATGCATATATAATAACTATTATTACCAGCAAATATAATGGTGTGTACAGACAGCACTGACATTCCCTCTTCAACAATCAAAGAGGCTAAGGAAGCGTAAAGTCCTCCCAATCATAGGTGATATAAATCGCAAGTCCAAAACGGCCAATGCCCTTGTCATCAAGCTTTCAATTATTAGACAGCATCAACATATGATGAGATCAATGTGGATAGAGAGGACCATTAGTCGACTTTTCGGTCTTACGCTGCCAAACGGTCCACAAGACCATAATCATGAGTCAGTGACAAATTCAGAATATCACCTAAAATGCAATCATCAATCATTTGCATGGTCCTAAAATATCCAATACTGATCACAATCACTCAATTCATGGGTTACTAAGGACTGAGTAATCAACTTAGTGCCATGGCTCTCCATCTGGCGGATGCAATCAACATGTCAGTAATCCACAGATGCGGTCAAAAGGTTTTAGACCTGCATCGGCACTCAGCGTGTCAGCGTGATTGATGATTGCATTTTAGGTGATATTCTGTATTTGTCACTGAGTCCTGATGATACAAATGTAAAGGCTGCTTGGGAGCTGATATTGGTTTTAATTAATGGAGTCACTTGAAGAATATTGTTTTTGAGACTTGATGAGCAGTGTAGTGCATGCTTTTGTAAGGTGAGCTGATGAGCTGTGGAGTGCATGATTTTAAGAGACAGTTAGAAAAAATGTTTGCACTAGGTACAGTGTGCATGTTACTCAGATCTATATTTGAAAGCACTTTACCTTAAACCTAAATGTTTTAGAGCTCGTTGTGTGAGCCTATCTTATATTGTGTCTAAAGACGTACATATTCACAGTGAATCTGTCACACGCAGGGACCTTGTAACACTAAAAACTAAAAAGTCACTACTCGCCACTGCACCGACCAGAATTAAATTCTGTGACTCTCTCTAGTTACACACACACACACACAAACACACACAGACACACACACACATATCTGCAGCGATTGCATGAACCAAAAGTGCCTCTCTAGCTGATAAGTTTAACTTGCACTTAATTTTCATTTGATATTTATAAGCAGTTATTTGAAGGTGAAAGAGCAGTAAAAAGTTACAGAATATTTAGGTTTTTTAGCCATGCCTTTGATCCCTCCCCTACGCTTATTGACCCCCACCCTCAGTGGACTCAGTATCATAGTTCCCATACTTTTATTAATTAACTTCAACCACTCAAATAAATACATAGAGGGACTTTGTGTGGCCTCTCTTCTACCTTTGAACAGTCTGTCATTTACACTCTGCTTCCATCCATGATCGCGTACAACATGGGATAATGGTTCAATTCACATCAGTCATTGGCTCTCTTATCCTGCGAATGATGCCACTTTCTGATCACATATGCAAACCCACCTAAAATTGAATGGGCTCCAGTGTCAGGACTGGTTGGCCAGTCATTTAGTTTTCAGTTTTCTCCTTTTATGATCCCTCTTTCATTCCTTTGCTTCTCTTCTTATTATTGAAATTTGTGTTAAGAGGATACTACAACTCTAAAAGCAGTGCAAATGCGGTGCTTGATTGCCGCTCTTTCCATTAGCAGTGTTCAGCATCTCACATGTCCACTTCCTCTAAACCAGGATACTATTATGGAACGCCGTTAAGAATGTGTGATTCTTTTGGGGTACCCAATTTAGTAGAAGAGAGTTTGGGACTGCCAATCCCCTAGGGACCAAATGCTACAGCTCACTTGCCATTGTTATTCACCAAAATGGTGGTAAACAAGATACCTTAGCTTCTTTAACTACAGTAGGTAGGGTGTGGAGCTAGACACCATGCCATGAGGACACAGACAGCACAAGCTCTTTGCCAACCACAAAACTCGGCCCTTGCAGTCGCAGGGCACACCCCGCTCGCCCCAGCGACACACCTCCAGGCTGCTTTGTGCCCAGTGGGGCCTAATGGGGATCACCGAGTTGTCCCTTGGTGACGTCAGACGACAGAGCCGATCAGAGGTGGTGACCAGCTCTCCTTAAGATAGCTGCCCTGGGCTGTTAGCGAGGGCCACAAAGCTACCTAACATGGCCCTATTGTAGCCACTCTGCATGACCCTTTGGGTCTGATAGGGTTGCTCTGGCCCTGCAGCCCATTGGGGGTCCATACATGACTGGGAGACCCCACCACCATAGGGGGCCGTGACCAAGCCTGTTTGTGTGAAAAGTCCTATGAAGCCAAGATGGACAACCCCGCTGGAGTAGGGAGTACCACTAGAATTTCAGGTGTAGCCCCTATGTTTGGCCGTGTTTGGAGAAGAAACCCCAGTGAGGAAGCAGCCGTGAGTGCCCCTGCAAAGGGGGTCTCCTACTCCTCTGGATGACGTACAAAGCATTGGGTTCCATTTCACAACGTAGTCTGCCACTGCATACAGTGTGGGACCACCACTTCGGTCCAGGCCAATTCTGATCTTCTGGAGCTTCTGGGGATTGTGCAGAGGACCTGCCCCAGTGTCTTTTGCCCTGTAGGGGCACCTGTGAGTGGGGCCATCGCAGCCTTCTGGGGAGCTGGTTATTGTGGCAGTGCTACCCCGACTGGGCTTCTTTTCTTCTGGTGGCTCTTGCTCAACGCTTGATCTACCCAGGGACAGCTGATCATGTTAATTTTATTGGGATCCTGGGCTGGATTTAGTGAAAATCTACTCACTTTGTCTGTGGCTACTGCACTGGTGTGCAGATATGCTTTTTGTGGTCACCTTATACTTTGTGAGTGTTCCTACCACAACTTGTAATCCACATATTCACGCTGTGTGGCTGGTGCAAGTTGAATTGTGTCCCCTAGAACTTTGGAATCTTGACTGGCAGCCGGCACCATGGTAGCCTGGGGTCTCCCTGACTGCTTCTTGGGTCTCATCTGCTGCTTTTGCCATTATAGAACCACTGTGGGAGGGTTGTAACTGGCTAACCTCTATCTCTGGGCCCTCAGTCTTTGTGTGTTTGGAGCTGCCATGGGTCACATGCAATGGACCAACGAGGATACTTCCACAAGCCCCTCCTAAGAGGGTATCAAGCAGGGCGCGAGTAGTGGTGACACTTTGCATATTGACAGTTAGTTCGATAAACTTCTGGCTGCGATTGATGCCTCTGGGGAAAGTCTGGAGCATAAAATAGCTTCCATTACAGTGGAACCGGGCCTCATTTGAGAGAACTTCAGAAAATTATCTGAGAGGGTAAAAACTTTGGAGGTCACTGTTTAGACAATGGCACCTGCAGCACAATCCACAGATTTCCCTGTCATGGAATTGGAGGCCCAAATATCACAATTGGTTGCTCAGCTGAATGATCAAGAGGGAAAAGCCAGTTGGAACAATATCTGGATTGTGAACCTACCAAAGCGAATCGAGGGTGACTCCATGCTGGTCTTCCTGGAATACTGGCTTCAGGAGGTGGTGGATCCAGGGGGAATATCCAAGTTCTATGCCCTGGAATGGGTTGTAGGGTGCCTACACAGCCACCTCACCCTGTGGCCCCACCTCGCCCAGTGGTGGTCCACCTTCAGCACTTTCGTGACAGAGACGATCTATTACAGCAGGCTCGTGCTTATGGCCCCTTTGTAGTGGAAAATGCCAATTTGTCTTTGTGCCCTGACTTAACCCTCCAGGTCCAGACCCAAAGGGCGTTGTTCCTTGCAGTTAAGCGAAAACTGGGCAAACTGGGCTTACTCTACTTGTTACTGTTTCCAGCCCAGATGAAAGCCCAGACAATTTATCAGGTGAACTTCTTCATAGAACTGGCTGCATCATGGGACTGGCTGGAGTCGTACGAAAAAGGAAATATGGGATTAGAAATGGCAGGACAATGGAAAACACCACACCTGTGGCAACAGCGAACTTACTGCAAATGGTGTGAATCGGTCTACTAAGTCACAGGTGGCCCTGGAACTTGCAAGGGTGGTGGAGACAGCTGCATCTATTGTGGCTAGCAAAGGCTCCACATCGAGTGCATCCTCAATCCATCAAAGTTCAACCACTGATTCAGAGGACTCAGTGGTGCCAAGCCTGGAGGACATACTGCCTGGGGTTAACCCAGGCATAGCGGACAACCTTGTTTGATGATTATCTGGTTGGCAATTGCTAAGGATGAGACCATTACCTTGACTGTGCTGTGGTGTTGTGGTGGCTGCATCTCTTATATTTCTTTCAATGGCTCCTGTTTTGTAATCTGTGTGGGCTGTGGGGGGTGTTCTTGGGAAGCTTGTGTGATGTGTCCTGTTTTATTGGTTTGTTTTCCTCTCTTCACTTTCTCCTTCTTTGACTGGCTGCTCTCCTTACCCGAACATTCTATTCCGTTATGGAATCCGTTGGCCCCGTTGTTTGGCCTTTGTTTGCTCATTGATGGACCTTGCATTATTCAGTGTTTGCAGGATGTTTCTACATCCCAGTCCTGGAGGGACATTGTTTTTGTTTTACTTTTTTTTTTAGAGGGATGAGTATAGCAGAGGAAGTTGCGATGTGTGACTGGTGCTTGTGGCCTGGACCGATTGCTGAGTGTTGAGGCAGGAACCTGTGGGTCTGTAACTGGAATGGGCTGAATGGCGGACCAGATTAGATTGATTACCTGGAACGTGTGAGGCCTACTAGTCCCTAAATGTTATAACGTTTTGGCTTACTTGAAGCGTAGAGGGGTACAGATTGTGTTTTAACAGGAGACGAATGTTACGGAACCAAAGGACCAGGTCTTTCATAGGCGATGGTGGGGTCAGTCACACAACACGCCTTATTCCGCTTTTGCATGGGGAGCCTTCGTTTGGATCAGGCCGGGAGTGCCCTTTCATTTACACAGAGCAGTTATTCACAAATATGGTCATTATGTGTTTGTGCTGGGTATTGGATGGTAGCAATGTTGCTTTGTTGAATGTTTATGTACCGAATGTTGACCAGTCAGTTTTCCTGACCAGTTTGGCCCCTCCCGTTTCCATTTCTGCTCTCTTATTTAAGGATTGTGGGTGGCCCCTTTGATTGTGTAGTGGACCTGAGTTTTGATAGATTGCACCCAATAGGTATAGACTGGCAGAGCCTACCTGTGCCTGGGCCTCTACAGTGGGGTCTTATAGATTGCTGATTGACATGGAACTCTGCAGCCTGGATGTATTCCTATCGCTCTGTTCTAGACAACTTGGAAGTATGACAAGGTAGAGTCTATAGCAGTAAGGCAATGTGCAGTAGAGTGGTAGATGTAGAGTATTTGGCAAGAACATAATCTGACCATTCCACCTTGTTGTATTCCTTTCAGTGGTCTTCATATAGGCTGAGTGCCCCACTTGGCTCTTGAACCCAACACTGCTACATGATCAGGCGTTCCAGGCTTCTCTGGGTGAGCAAGTTGCTCGTTATTGGCTTGATAACACAGTCTCGACCTCATCAGTGGGGATGGAGTGGGAGGCTATGAAGGTGGTAATTCAGGGTTCTGCATTTCTAAGAAAATAGGGGTACACGCTCAGTTGAATTACGATATTAAATGGCAAGAAGCAGTCCGCAATAGTCTTCCCCGTGCGCCAGAGGGAACCCCAAGGGTAGGGTGCGCAATCTGGATGAACAAGAGAAACTGCTCACTCTGGTGGACCGCTTGCAGAAATTTGATCATAGGGCCTACATTACCTGGGCCCATGCTAAGAAAGACAAGTCGGGAAGAATACTTGTGTGGCTCTTACAAGTTGAGGTGAGAGGGCATACTATTCTTCAGGTATGTGACGCCTAAGGGCAGGACATCTTTTAATACTGCGTTCTTCCATTATTATAGAGATCTATACTCTGTGAGAACTGAGGTCAGCGAGGTAGATATGCTGGACTACATTGCAAACTCCTTTCCGGTGTCCTAGATCCAACAGTGATGACTCAACTGGGTGTGGATGTCACAGAACAGGTGCAGCAGGGTGCAATTAAGGAGATGGGGAGGGGGAAGTTCCCCATTTTAGATGGCCTACCCATAGAATTCTATGCATGCCGCGGACCTCGTCCCTAAACTTCCAGCCCTGTTTAATGAATCTTGGGTGCAGGAGTGCTCCCTCTTCTTGCAACAGTCCACAATTGGGTCCCTACCTGAGAAGGATAAGGAGCCACTTCTTTTTGGCTCCTATCTCCCTTTTTCGATACTCAACAACGACTATAAAATCCTCAGTAAGGTGCTGGTGAACCGGTTACTTCCCCACATGTGCTCCCTGGTCCCCCCTGATCAAACTGGTTTTATTCCTACCTGTAGCACCATGCCTAACATTTGTCAGCTGCTTTTTGTCTTGGTGCAATGGGAGTGGCTACTGCCAGACTCTCTGTTCATGTCTGTCGATATTCACCAGGTGTTTGACTCGCTACACCGTGAGTTCTTTATGCCACCTTGCTTGGCATGGGCTTTTATTTGCCCTTCAAGTACACATTGGCCCATTGGCTTGAGACTGCAGTGGTTTGGTGATGATTTTGGAGGCATTCAGAATGGAGTGGGGCTCCAAGCAGAGGTGCTCATTATCCCCTCTGTTGTTTGCCCTGGCTCTGGAGCCATTTGCACAGACAGTTTGACCAGATGACTACTATCAGGGTTTACAACTTTCTTCTGATTGCCTTTATCTCTCTCCCTCAACACAGTCAACATGCTTTTATATATGAAAGGGGAGGACCTTAGGTGAGAGGTGGCAGCTTTGACAGATTTTGGGTGCTTCTCTACCCTAGAGGTGAACTGATGCAAATCATGCATCTACCCTCTCTGTGATGGTCAAGAGGGGAACAGATCCCTCCCGATTGCCCTGACTCTGCAGTGGGGACCAACTACCATTCGTTATTTGGGGGTGGTTATTTATTGTATCGCGGACATGCTTTATGAGGGCAATTTTACCATGCAATTGCCGCCCTAGGAAGTTCAGAGGCCTTCTGGACCACTCTTCCTTTGTCAGTGGATGGGTGGATAGCTGTCTCGAACATCGTGGTGCTGCCCCGAATCCTCTATTTGTTTGCATCCCTCCCTGTAGAAATTCCACGTTGGTTCTTTCGAGAGTTGAATGGTATCCTACTGACACTATATTGAGGAACTTCGCAGCATTGTGTGGTGCTGCAGAAACTGCTGTTGCCGATGGAAGTGTGTGGGTTGCCTGTTCCAGATTTTGAACTTTACTAGCCGATAGCATAACTGCAGTGAATAGCTTGGTAGAGGTCTACATTGTGGGACAGAGTGGGCCATCAAGAGCGTGGACTGACCTCCAAAGACCTCTCGACTAGTATCTTGCTAAAACCCATGCCCGCATTCATGGTTTGAAATACGAATGTATTGATTAGAACAGCACATTACATTTGGGCTAGGGTGCTACAGAGGATGAGCATTACATTACCATACACAACTGAGCTGCTGTTGCTGATTGCCCAGCGCTAGGGGTGGCTAGGGGTTAGTTGGGGCTGCACCAGTGGAAAAAGACAGAGATCACCATAATAGGTCATTTTTTTCGTGGGAAGTGAAACCTGACCTTTTCTAGGACTGCAGAGGACTTTTGGCCAAATGGTGGGGCCGTGGCATTGCAGAACTGCCGGAATACGAGTGCCTGCATTATCTATTTCTCATCACGGGTCTGACAAGGGCGGTCATATTGCTATTCAGGGCATTGTTGAACCAGACACAGCTGTACCTGATGCACTTGCAACAGCACTGGTAGGAGGACTTAGGGACTCCATTGTCTGATACAGCTTGGAAAAGGGCACTGGAGCTCCACCACAAGGTATCCAGCAATGCTCGCTTCAAGGTTATTCAGTTCTACTACCTACAGAAGGTGTACATTGCCCCTGATGCCTACATGCCGCGTACCCTGGCATGGAGCCAGCCTGCCCTTGATCCTGTATGGAACATGGTATGGTCTTGTCTGACGTTGATACCTTTTTGGACCACTGTCCTCCAGGTCATTTGTCAGGCTGCAGAGCGGAACTTCCAGCTTACTCCCCAATTCAGTTTATTATACCTTCACGACCATAGTGCAGCCGGAAGGTGATGGATAGATTTATAGTATTTTGTACTTATACTTGTTCGCAGACAACTGACGATGAGTTGCAAGTGAGCCTGTGGCCTTGATGTGTGTAGATGGTTATTTGAGCTGGTGAAATGGGCGAAGTGGGAGAGGGAGGCGACTCAGAAGGGAAAGAATAGGGGTGTACATAAAGTGACGATCTTGCCGGCTTGGGATGCTGTTCTGGTTGCTTGCCCCAGACTTTGCCCTTATGGCTGAATCATAGAGGAGGAACTCTTCCCAGAGGGTTCCTCCTCAACTGCTGATATGCCAGGAGTGATTCTGACCCCAAAAGCGTCCCCTTAAACCATTTGGTGTATCATGGTGAGACTGACCCTGGGTTCCCAGATGCATACGGATGCAATGATAGGCATATGAGGCCCTGGAGTGCAGGAATGTGGATGATTTCACTCTCTTCCTCCATGACTGGGGTCTGTGTATAGGGAGCCCCCTATTCCCCCTCTTACATACTGCTGGTTTGTTGGACAGTATTGGCCTGATTCAGAGTTTGGCGGAGGGGTTACTCCTTCCCATGGTGAGGAATATTCCATCTGCTGTAATTTAAATCCCATTGGGTATAATGGGATTTATATTCTGGTGGACGGGATATCCATCACCATTGTGACAGAGTAACTCTAAATCAGGTCCTATGTCACAAGGTGCATCTATGAACTATTATTGCTTATTATTCTGCTCGCCTACAGTACACCACTGTGTTTTGTTTTGTCTGACTAAATGCAAAAAAAAAAAATGTAAAAAAAATGACTACAGTAGGTTGCAAGCAGGCCTTTCCTTGATACTGATCTGAAGCGCCTAATGCAGCGGTGGTGAAGAACCAGACTCCAGCACCCCAGGGCCGGGTGCTCCGTTATACAACCCACGGAGCGTATCCATCCTTTCTGTGTTCTTTATTCTGGTGGTAGAGGCAGGATTATGTATTTGTACAGAGGAATCTGCTGCGCAAATGTTTTGTGTAGGATTAAAAATGGCAAAATCAAATTCAATTTTGTTCGAAGGGTGCACAGGAACTTTCCCTTTTTCAACCACATGCTTGCACTTCTCTAACACGTCTTCTAATGCAGCCATAACATTAATGTGACATTGAGAAATATCCTGTTTTAGCACCAGCAGTGGCTCCTCTGCAGCTCCAAAACTTGAAAAATAAAACAATAATAAACTATGTTTATTATTGTTTTATTTTTCTAGGGAGCAGGGCCATGGGGGGTGACAGGCATGGAGGAGAAGTGGTGTACACTCTCTTCTGTGCGCACGTGGCTTTCGCCACTCAACAGAGCCTGAAGAGCCAATGCAGCACTCTGACAGGTATGATTTTGTTTTTTTTTTGTGGCCAGGTTCCCCCCACCCCCACCCCATCACTTTGTCCCGATACCAGCCACACCTGTTTAGCACAGAGAAAAATGGCTCCTTCCAGGTGAAACACTCTAAAAAAGGGAACCTGAAATGACTACCAGCAGCGTCTGCATTGGCCTTTGTGAAGGAAAAGCTTGTAAGAAAGGCACAGCTGTGCCATTCTGGTAAAGATGATCATGAAATTATTTAATGACATATTTTAAAGCTGGGCTACAATATAGCACCCATTTGAATTTTTTCACTTCACACAGTTGATATTTTAATACATTAAACTTTGTACAGGAGGTGAAGGATGACTAGTTTGATAAAAATATTTCCTCCCAACAAAGTGTGCAGAAAGTGTAGATACTGCTGTCTTTTCAGAAAATCTGAAGACCAGATACTAAAAATTAAAAGGATAAAAGAGGAGGTACTAATTTAGAGAGAAATTTTCATTTTCTTCTGTGTTTTAGAGGATGATAATCAGAATGGCTTCAAAATACTCATATTGGATCTAGCAGAAACGATCCAGTTTGAGGCCATATCATGAACCGGTTCGCTTCCGCTAAGCACAGCTGTGAAACTGATTCTGTGCGAGAGCAATGTCTAAAGCAAAGGGTGTGTCCAATGAGTATTGGACAGGTAGGGCGGGCTCATTATGAGGGTTTTCTAGGTTCTTTGGTGCAGGAGATCTGGACAATTTCATCATCATCATCTTCGGTTGCACCACTACAGTGGGAAGAGGTAATGGTAGTTTCCTCTGGATGTGTAGTTTGCTCTTGTGTCACCTCTCTCACAACTTGGCACCTGGGGTTGCCACACCCAAGGATAGCGTGGGCTCAGCCCCCAAGGCAAGAGACCCTTGCAAAGTGGTTGGGGCATTGGCATGTTGAGCAGGTCTTGCCGCGGGTTGGCCATTCAGTGACTCTGTAGGTGAAGAAACCCCAGAAACCACATAGTTCATTGGTTTGGGTGGTTGTCAGTGAATGGGAGGCCTTTGAAGATGGCTGCACCCGTTTCTACTTTGATGGGATTCTGTGCTGGTTCCAGTAGGAGGGAGAACCCAGGAATGCCATCACGATCTGGTCTGCCTGGTCATTAGACAGTTTGTGGGAGCAGGCAAGCATTGGGATATGCCCACTGGCTTCTTGGGCTGGCAAAGTATGTGACACCTCAGGGTAGCTGACTGGCAAACTTGGATGTTTTGGGCCCTCACGTCTTTCTATGGATCATCCTCTGTACAGGTGCTGGCGAGCTCCCAGAGATGGGAGTTGAAGTGAATGGATTCCCATTCTCGCTGTTGGACCTGGAGAAGCTTCAGTGTTTCAAAATCAGGGTTCATTTTGGGGTCAAATTAAGCATTCAGGGCAGTGATGGCTTTGTTGTACTCACAGTCTGCACTTGTGTTGGGGAGTGTGTGGAACAGCTTGAAGATTTCCTTCCCAGCCTAGTGCAGCAGCACAGAGCGTTTTGTCTCACCATCAGTCTCTGTTGTGGCCCTAAAGTAGTTGGGTTGCTGAGTGCACTGAAGGGCAGCAAAGGGTTGGAGGCACCCCTGATGGCGTGGGCCATCATTACATGCTGTGGTAGAGGCATTATGACGCAGAGCGGGGTGGTGCTCACTGGTCTGGCACAGTAAGTACATCAGCTTGTTGGTCAGCGCTCATTGCAAAGCGTGGCTGCAGCTGCAACCAGGGTCAGGTATAAGAGCAGGGTAGTGCAATATCTTTCAAGCCTTCTATGGAAGAGGCAGCATGGACAAGATGCCTGAGTTGAGTGCCAGGGTGTGGTGGCACCGCATTGGCAGTGACTGTGATGAGGGGAGAAGCATCGAACTGGTGGGCACCAGAGGCAGCCGCTGCAGTCCTTTAACAACTAAATGATAATAAACTATGTTTATTATCGTTTCATTGTTAAATGGGCATGGCCAGCAGAGCCGTGGGGGTTGACGGGGACAAGGGTAAATGCACTGTGCACTCCCCTCAGTGAGCATGTGTGTTTAGCTGTCCTTCTTGGGCTGGCCAAACATACATGTGCACTGTGCTCTCTCCAACCCGGCACTGTGTTGCCGGGCTGGAGAGAGCAGGCATAGGCTCCCAGTCTGCCTGGGAGCACCCTGGCTGGGCGTTCAGGCCAATCCTAATTCTTCTTCAGGCAGGGTTAGGATTGGCTGCAGGGAAAGCGGGAAGCCTGTGCCTACCTGCAGTGGCCAAAAAAGAGGAGAGGTGGTGGAGCAGGTACATTTTTTTAAAATTATTATTATTATTATTTTTGTAAAATGAAATGTCTTTGTGCCGCCTTCCTCCAGCGCAGCTCCGCCCCTTTGCCCCACAGCGAGCCGCTACTGGTAGGCACCTTTTTTGGGAGTAGTAAGAGTATGTGCAGCTCAGCAGGGTTTGGTCGCTTGGCTTCGATCATATGATGGAGGGGGCTGTCCGCTAACCCAGCTGAGGATGAGATTCCGGGAGCGGAGACTGGTATAGCTGGTCCTGCAGCAGGTGAGTCTAGAAGAATGGGTGCCAGTGGCGTGGGCAGTGCAGGGGCCCCCAGGGGCCCCGCGACTCCCCATACCGCCAGCCTTTTCCTGGCAGTTCAAACCGCCGGGAAAGGGCTGTCCTTCTTGGGCTGGCCAAACATACATGTGCACTGTGCTCTCTCCAACCTGGCACTGTGTTGCCGGGCTGGAGAGAGCAGGCATAGGCTCCCAGTCTGCCTGGGAGCACCCTGGCTGGGCGTTCAGGCCAATCCTAATTCTTCTTCAGGCAGGGTTAGGATTGGCTGCAGGGAAAGCGGGAAGCCTGTGCCTACCTGCAGTGGCCAAAAAAGAGGAGAGGTGGTGGAGCAGGTACATTTTTTAAAAATTATTATTATTATTATTTTTGTAAAATGAAATGTCTTTGTGCCGCCTTCCTCCAGCGCAGCTCCGCCCCTTTGCCCCACAGCGAGCCGCTACTGGTAGGCACCTTTTTTGGGAGTAGTAAGAGTATGTGCAGCTCAGCAGGGTTTGGTCGCTTGGCTTCGATCATATGATGGAGGGGGCTGTCCGCTAACCCAGCTGAGGATGAGATTCCGGGAGCGGAGACTGGTATAGCTGGTCCTGCAGCAGGTGAGTCTAGAAGAATGGGTGCCAGTGGCGTGGGCAGTGCAGGGGCCCCCAGGGGCCCCGCGACTCCCCATACCGCCAGCCTTTTCCTGGCAGTTCAAACCGCCGGGAAAGGGCTGGCGGTCGGGGACTCGTAATCCCCTGGGCAGCGCTGCAAGCCAGCGCTGCCCAGGTGGATTATCACCGCTGGGGCAAATGTGGCGGGAAACCGCCGGCCCCGGCGGTGCAACCGCAGCGCTTCCGTCGTGGTCATAATTCCCGGGATTGCACCGCCAGCCTGTTGGCGGTGCAATCGCCACAACAGCCCTGGCGGTCTTTGACCGCCAGGGTTGTAATGACCCCCAAAGTGTCTTAAGTCTTTGCAAAACAAGTAAATGTCTCTTAAAAACAATAAAGGTCTCTTGCAAGCACAAAGTACCTGGTTCGCGTTCAAATTCTCTGCAAGTGACCGCAGAGGATGCGATGCGTGGAAAACGGGGAGGTGTGTGTCGGTTTCGCCCCTTTGCACACCGACTTGCGTTGTTATTTTCCACGCAGGGAAAGGCTTTGCGTCGATTTCCGGCACGCGGACTTGGTTCCTCTTTGGGTTTTTTTTTTTTTTGGCACCCCGGGGACTGTGCGTGGAATCCTGGGCTTGAGGAGCACAGTCACAAGCTGTGCGTCGATCCACTGGGCATTGCATGGAAATTTCTCCCGCACTGCAGGTGTTGTGTTGATTCCTCTCTGGAAGTCAGGCTGCGTCGTCCCGGGTCGGCTGTGTGTCGATCCTGTGGGCCATGCGTCGAAGTTCTGGTCTCAACGCAGGCGCTGCGTCGATCTTCTCCTTGGAAAGTCACACTGCGTCGTCCACGTTCCGTGTGCAGTAAATTTCTCACTGCAGGGCAGGCTGTGCATCATTTTTAGCAGCCTGTGTGTCGAATATTTACTGCACAAGGAGTCCTTCTTGAAGAGATGAAGTCTTTTTGGTCCTGAGGCTTCAAGGAACAGGAGACAAGCTCTATCCAAGCCCATGGAGAGCACTTCTTCACCTCAGCCAGAGAGCAGCAAGGCAGCAGGGCAACAGCAAGGCAGCAGTCCTTCTCAGAAAGCAGTCAGGTGAGTCCTTTGGGCAGCCGGGCAGTTCTTCTTGGCAGGATGCAGGTTCTGGTTACAAGTTTCTTCTCCATAAAGTGTCTGAGTTAGTATGGTGTCTACCCCAAGAAGTGTCTAAAGTCTGCAGTTTTGAGTCCTCTTCTTATACCCATGTTGGCCTTTGAAAGTAGGCTTACTTCAAAGGAAAGTCTCACTTGATTGTGAAATCCTGCATTGCCCAGGCAAGGCCTCAGACACACACCAGGGGGTTGGAGTCTGCATTGTGTGAGGGCAGGCACAGCCCTTTCAGGTGCGAGTGACCACTCCTCCCCCCACTCCTAGCACAGATGGCTCATCAGAATATGCAGGCTACACCCCAGCCCCCTTTGTGTCACTGTCTGGAGAGAGGTGCAAACAGCCCAACTGTCAAACTAACCCAGACAGGGAATCCACAAACAGGCAGAGTCACAAAAATGGTTCAAGCAAGAAAATGCCCACTTTCTAAAAGTGGCATTTTCAAACACACAATCTCAAAACCAACTTTACTAAATGATGTATTTTTAAATTGTGAGTCCAGAGACCCTACACTCCATATTTCTATCTACTCTCAAAGGGAAGCTGCACTTTAAGAATATTTAAAGGCAGCCCCCATGTTAACCTATGAGAGAGATAGGCCTTGCAACAGTGAAAACCGAATTTGGCTGTATTTCGCTGTTAGGACATGTAAAACACACCAGTACATTTCCCACCTTTAACATACACTGCACCCTGCCAATGGGCGACCTAGGGCCTACCTTAGGGGTTCCTTACATGTAGTAAAAGGGAAGGCTTGGGCCTGGGAAGTGGGTACAAATTGGCAGTTTAAAACTGCACACACAGACACTGCAGTGGCAGGTCTAAGACAAGTTTGCGGGGCAACTCATGTGGGTGACACAACCAGCGCTGCAGGCCCACTAGTAGCATTTGATTTACAGGCCCTGGGCACCTCTAGTGCACTTAATTAGGGGCTTACTAGTAAATCAAATATGCCAATCATGGATAAACCAGTCAACAGTACAATTTACACAGGGAGCACTTGCACTTTAGCACTGATCAGCAGTGGTAAAGTGTGCAGAGACAATAAACCAGCAAAAACAGAGTCCAGTACGTCATAAAAACAGGAGGTCAGAAGGCAAAAAGACAGGGGGGATACATCAAAAGCTGCCAGGTCCAACAGGTACCTTGGGCCTTACTAGTAAAAAGGTGTGTGTCCCCTATCTAGGGCTACTCCAGCGACATCCTGTGTTTGTAATGCACAGTTGATGGCTTGATTCAAGATCGGTCCTCCGAATTTTCCTAGCATTCAACATATGAAGAAGGTGGAGGAAATAGGCCAGAATTGTGAGGCCTGTACTGTACTTGAAAAAACAATGATTTGAACAAACTCCATAAAAATCATCCAGCCTAAATCAACAAACCGTCATCAAAAGAATCTTTGATTACTTTTGTTTAGGCTTATGAGTTACTGAAGCAGCTTGACAATTAATGTGGTACACAATCAGAAATGGTAGTACATGCTTTATATAAATTGAGAAGCTGGAGGAGGTTATATATGAGAGGGGTCACTGGTGTAGGTCTGGTGTAGAAATATTGTGACGCAACATACATTCATGATTTCGACATCTACCAAACGTTTGTGGCTTTGTCCTTGTTTTCGATTTTCATGGTCCATGAGGTGTGCCTTGAGCGCCTTACTGAACTTTTGCAGGAAGCTATTTTTCAGCAAAAAGTTGTTTAACAGAGGACCTGCAAGTGAGAATATTTTGAATCTGTACTCTTCATAGGGTGGGCTGGGCATTACAAGGAGTAAATGCAGTTGTTGGGGGTGTAACTGAAGATACTTGTTGAAGAGTAGGGAGTAGCAGTTCCTCAACCGTGGGAAGCTTTGAAGATGAAGTAGAGGACCCTTTTAGGTGCTGAGAACCAGTCTGCATAGTGTAATAGGTAGAGGTCAGGACAAAAGAGCACAAGCTAAAGAGGGTGTTTCAACTGAATTTTATGACTTTGGTGATAGGGTGAAGGGATATTTAGAAGGCCAGTGAGATTCTTTCTCAATCATGGAGTTTGCTCAGGACCAGAGTGTTGTTCAGGATCTTGACTAAGTGAGAAGTAAAGCAATGTTTAATCCTGCAGCTATTTAAAAGATGACAATTGATCAGATGATGACACGCAGTGATGTGTGCCTGTCAAGGAGTACCAAATGGTCGCCACAGAAAAGTAAGGGATTAGAATATTGGGAGGTGGCGGGGTGGAAATGAGAGTGGGTGGTTTTGGGTGCAGAGAACCAAGGTAAGTATTAACGTTTCTTCAGAGTTCAGCTTGAGAAAATGAAGTTCATTCAATAAAGCGTCTGATTTTGGCTCAAAGGTAAGGAATAAAGGACGCAAAGAGAAAGAAGAACTTTTGGATGTTGTCTGTAAAAGGTAGTGGACGTTTCTAAATGAAAAGATAATGTCCTACAGGGAGATTGTGTAGAGTTAAAAGGGGGGAATAAGAATCAGTGCTTGGGAATCCCCAAAGGAATGAAGGTGAGTAGGTTTAGACAATAGGAAGCATCAGCCAATGCAGAAATAATGCTTACCAATTGACAAGGAGCCCTTCGGAGTAGTACGCTGGTGGTCCCAAGGGCAATAGGGTGATATTGTTGGCTGTGTCCAATGCGTGGGAGAGATAAGGAATATGAGAACAGCGGACTAGCAGTGGTTATGAACTTGCAGACCTCAGTGAGAATAGTCACTTTTGAGTGAAGTTGCCATAATCCCATCTTGAAGACACTGAGTATATTGGTGATGGAGAGATACAGAGTGAGTCAGATAAACACTGGTTGACTTTGGCGCAAAGGGATCTGCCTCAAACATTTACAGTTTGGAAATGCTTTTATTAGATGTTCTTCATTTGCACTTGGTCAATCACTAGAATATTCCCTAATACCCAAGGATTTACACCCAGATCTGATAGTAAATAGATCTCTGGGCTGCTTAAGGCCTTCTCACAATGGGAAAAAAGAAAATACATTCATTTTCTTCACAAAAAAAAAAAGTGGCACTGAGAGCATAGGAATCACTAATTGCTTTGTTTACTGTAAATCATATGGAGATAAGATGATAAGATATCTTGTTTTGGGGAGAATCTGCTAGTGACCTAATCATGTGTTCTGTGGTTTTTTTGAACCTTTAATAAAATGCTACACTCAGCTGGTATAGAAATTAGATTTCCTTCAGAGCAGCTGAGTACCCACTCATTCATTCAGAAAGTTTTCCTTCCAGTCATATAAACTAACCATTTTGTCTTTCTGCTCCAAATGGGAAGACTGGTAAAGCAGCTGGAAAGCACTTGTCTTATCACAGTGAAATTGAAATTTTACTTCCAAGGTGTGGCAAAGTGTGTGACCAACATCAGACTCTCACCTACTGTCATAATTTGAGAGATTAAACAAATACCAGTGTACAGTCTGTAACATAATGTGATGACAATCTACTATTAGAGACCTATTGGCTTTAGCAAATGCCTACGGCTTGTAACATAACTTTTCATAATAAATAGACTAGATCTCTGCCATCTGGCATAATATTTTCCTGCACACCAATGAAGCCTATAGCACTTTTCATTGGCTAGCTATTAAAAAACTAATGGCTACTGTACTGCGTGCAAACTTTCCCACAGGGCAACCATCAAGCATGCAGTGATGAAACTGCAAAGGTATACAAAATTAGAGTTGACAAAGCAAATCTCTTCTAAGAAGTCTTAATAAGGATTCTCACAGATCAAATCTTCTACGTCCATGGTTTGTCACAGGCAGTAAGAAATACCTAAACCCATCCCTACCATGGTAATATGTTATATTCTATGTAACAAAATACCTATATATAGGCATTCATTAAGAGTAACACCAATTCACCTGTAAACCGCTATTAATTTTAACATATGATTTTCACACTAAATATATCAGGTCTGTGGCATTTACAATAACATTTCATAATAAACAGATGTGACCTCTAGTCATGATCATTGGCTTGCCACCATAACCAACTCAGCCCTGATGTACTGTTTTGATACAAGTTAAAAAGTGCAGTACAACCAGTGTGGATGGAGTCTAAGCCCTTTTCTCAGCAGTACTCTGAAAGTTCTGTTTTTTGTTAATCACATATGCATAAAGGCAGGGTGACTACATTTGGGTAAAGTACCCCTGCCGTACATTGTAAGGACATTGCAAGTCACCAAGGAGTTCCTTGACCATATAGAGGAACAAGGAAGAAGGCCAAATTCCTTTACAAGGTCATGAAACTCACAGGTGACTTGCAATATCCTTACACTGTACAGCAGGGGACGCTTTCTTCCTTAAAATACATGGCCATACAACCACCACTTTTCCCACAAAACGCTTAAATCCTTGATGTGTTACTCTTTCAGGTGAAAATTATATGATGTATGTAAACAGGAATCATATATTTAGTATCTGTAGTGCAAAATTAAACACACCCAAAAACAGTTACATATTTGTTGCAAAAAGATTTTAGAATCAGTATAATACAATTCAGATTAAAAAAGAATGCTGTAGCTAAAAAGGTGTAAAAACATACAGAGTTTACATTTTCCTATAATTACCTAAACATTTTGTTATAAATAACTCCTTTCTGCTTATCACTGTTCATCTAGAAAAACAAAGCAGATGAAAGAAAAGCCATGCTTACTTTTCGTTTTTGGGTCGAGTGTAAGCATTCAACCTGCTATATACTTTTAGTATACTTCTTGTGGCTTAAAGTGATTTCATTTGTTGGTTGCAGTGTCCTTTAAAAATTCTTGCTCGCTAGAGGTCAGTTCTGCCTTTTTCTCCCTCCTTTCCTGTTTCAGAGCAGTGACCAACTGCTGTATTATTCCGCTTTAGTTTCTTTATCTGTTGCTGTGACGGACTACTTTGGCATTTCTTTGTTGCTGCCTTTTCACTGTGGGTGTTTTAGGCTGGTAGCTGCCTGTGTTTTATTGCCGCATTCCGTTCCTCCACCTTCTCCCATGTCGCTGACGTTTGTTTTGGCTTTATCCCAGTGCTGTCCTCTTCTGACTCCTGGAACATTTACTCCACCACTAAATATTTAATAAAAGGTAGCTCCTAGGCTTCAATTTTTAAGGTTGTGCATGCATCACAACCTGTGCATGCATCTCGTATGCGAGACACTATTGTGATCAGTAAAGACCTTGGAGCCCGTCTGTCGCTCCCATTTGTTGGTTTGCGTGACACTCTTCTTTACAGCCTCGTAATTTGTCAAAGTATGTCTGGCATCATTTCCGTTCCTCGGTGTGGAGCAGGGATCAAGCACTTATTGACTTCAACTTAATTAGTGCCGGTCCGCTGCTCCAGACTTGATCGAGGTACTATTTTGTTCTAACTTCGACTGCCCTTCAAACAGAAGTCTTGTGACTGGCAAAAACGTGCCCAGCAGGACAAACAATATTGAAAGGTTTTATTTTTTAAAGCTAACTTTATTTTATTTGGTTAAGTCATTTTTTTCACTCATTTTTTTTGTTTTTGCTCGTGGGCATTGTTATCAAAAGATGACAATTAACTTGTTCGAAATATGAAAGACTTATTGCATTGCAAATGCTTGTTTAATGTTACCACTGCCCACCATCTGTTGATTAATGTTCTGTCAGTACAGGCCAGCACACGTGCGCCTTGATTTAATCTTGAAGTAAGCTTATTTTTGTGAGTCTTTATGTAACGATAAAATAAGCTACTTTTTACAAAAGAAACACCCTGTGCCTAAAGATTTAGCTCACTGCTCATGAAAGCCACAATAGGCCCTTTCTCATGTAGAATGTAGCTAAACCTACAAACAATGATGTGAAACTTGCAGAACCTCTTTTGGAATCTCTCCTGGGCCCCCCTGACATTCATATAGAGGACATTGCTTATCTCCTTTATTAGGGCCATAACTCTTCTTAGGCTGCTCTGCTGTAGTTAACTTCATTATAGCATTGTTGAAATGTGAGGCAAGAATGCTTGCAGGGCTTTTCATTCTGTTAGTATAAAAAGAAAATACTTTTCCAGCCTTATTTTCCAGTTTTTCATTCCTTGGTGATTTCGCTTTGACCTCTGGGGTAATATTTTAAACTCTGGCATCTGAGAGTGCTCAGCTTACCATAATAAAGGTTAAAGCCCTGCTTTCTCATGTTGATGACATAGATAAACCTCTATAAACCTAAGCATTTTCTTTCACACTGTATGACACCAGGCCTTATACAGAGGGGGGCAGTAGATGTCCCTTCCGCATTCTTGTGGTTGCCACCACATCATTTGGAGGTCAAGAGAAAGTAGTTTCTTCCCGACAACCAAACTGCGGCCGGCTCTGCCACAGGGAACAATGACTGCGTGGGCACAACAGCATTGAAGTGGTTGTCCTAATTATTGGGGGCCCTCTGACACCATCCATTCTGTTTAGACCTGTCTTTTCAACCGTGGCAGTGTTCAGAAAAAAACAGTTAGTTATGTGTTTTTAAATATGCCCTCCCCGCTTTGATGTGTATGTATTCTTAATAAAAACCTACAGCTTGGTGGACAACTGCCATCAATGTTTTATTTCCACTGAAGCTGTGCCTCGGGAGAATATGAACAGCTGCCGAACTGCAACCTATAAATTTGGCAAGGCCAGCAGTGGCAACCCTTGCAGAGACGATGCCTCTTCTGCACCAGTGGTTTGATGGCAGGGCCACCTCACGATAAATGAGGCTCTTAATTGCTTCTTTTTGCCAGCATACAAGTCAGTATTGTGATCAGCTGGTAAATGCAACCAGTAATCTTGCACATGTTATTCCCGTCTTCCTGTGAAGCATTAGAGACACACATTATTTATTTGAAGACTTCATCTTAGACCACAAATTTAACAGTTGTTTTTTTGCTCGATCTGACTTCTTTATATGCTTTATTTATTTTCAGAATTAGAAGTAGCATGGGATCAAGTCACAGGGGGCATCAAAAAGCTTTTCACAGGACTTATATTCAGAAAAACAGGAAATACATAAAACCGTGAAAAAAGTGCAAAAATTATTTATCTGAATCCATTAGCCTTAGAAAAAGAATCATACATAAAAGTGACATTAATGAAAGCCCTTTTCTGAAACAGTTTGCTTGTTGAAAGTTAGAAGGAAACAAGTTCTGTAATCCAGTGCCAAAAAAGGTATTTTCTGTTTTTTTCTGAAAAACTGTTCCTGAAACTCTGCAGTATACCTGTGCCACCAGACAGGGTAAATCTGGCTTACATTAATATGGTGGTACATCCAACCTGCCTTTAAAATAAGGCGGTGAACAGTAAACAATACAAGCTGAGTTGATGCTTCTGAATTAATCTGTGAGACATACCGGGTACCGGGGTGATTCTAACAGAACATATTGCATACAACTACAAACAAGGGAGCAGAGACACACAAGACCATAAGCTCGTATCCCGATCACAACTGACTAGACAAAAGCAGCTAATGGTCATCTGTGTAAAAACCCACGAGGAGACCAAAATAAGTCAAATTAGTAATGATCTGGCTTCATGCAGCACGCATGCAATTATTAGGAAGCTGAAGTTTTTGGCCTGTAATCGGAAGCAAAAACAAGGCAAATTAGAAAAGGACTGTAGTTTATGGTGTGCTTTGGATAGCAGAGCCGAATTTTTGCTTAACTCTCTCCGTGACCTTACTAAAAATGTATATTTGTTTTCAAACATATGATCATCTATAAATACATTCTGCATACAGTAAACTATCAATTCAAGCAATATTTTCTGTCTTCTGAGGGAACAGTGAAAGTCTTTGTCACTATCAACTGTGGCTGGAATGCTTAAGTGAAACGTATGGCATGTATACAGCGAAAGTTATCTTCTGTCAGACATGTCCAATACCGAAGGGTAAGATGGTATCCATCTTGTGAAGATGGGTGAACCTCTGTCAGGACGTAGAAGACAGCAGAGCAGGATCAGAGGATGGCAGCAGCTCAGATGGCAAACAGCAGGCTTAACCCACCCGCTTCTGATCTTTTTATTTCTACAATTATTTTCCACTTTTCTTAGCCCGTTTTTTTCAATTACAGACTCTTCTCACCTCTCCGACACTCATCCCTCTCTCTACTAAACTTTAACTGATTTCTTAATAAGTCTTTAAGCCATCAAGTGTGTTGTTCTCTTTAAAACCTCTCCATATTTCTCTGCATCTAATACCCCTTCCTAGCAAGGAGCGTTTGTCATCTATGTTTCACTTTCAGTTGCTCCCCTTGTCTCTAAATCTGTCTTATATTGTTGCTTGCGCCTTTTCTCTGATCAGCTTGTTCACTCTGTGTTATAATCAACTCTAAAGACACTGAGGTAACGTTTTGTGTTGTCTTTATTCTTAATGCCCAAAACCAACATGAGCGCCGAGACCACCTCTCTCCCGTAGCTTCACCTCTCTCCAACCGCCGCTCTGCCTCGCTCGAGCCCCCCACCGCGCGACCGAGGCAGTCCGGGTTCGGCACGCATCAGCGCACGCCGAACCTGAGCATAACATATTATCTCTTTTTTTTTTTTAAACAACCAGAACAACTTACATCAATAATCAGGAAATACATAAAAGCATTGAATAACCTAGGCATTACATAACATTTAACAATCACATCAGCGTGATCATGAAATAAAAAAACATAAAACAAACTTGCTAAATACTATGATGTTCCCTGAGTTTGATCGGAACCTGTTTCTCACGGACAGACCTCCTCAAGGTGTCGGGTTCTAACAAAGGATAATCTAACACCTTGCGTTCTCGATGAATGCCCTCTGACACCTCTGACCCAGAGGAGTCACTTCCTACCTCTTCACGGTGCCCAACATCCTTAACCTTTACAACCTTCCCCATATTCCACCATTGACCACCCTCAGCCATGATGGCATTACCACAAACTTTCATTACCCTCACAGGAGAACCATAGCAGGCTTCCCCTTTCCTCACAAATGTCTGTAACTTGACACGCACCAAATCTCCAGGTTGGAATGAGAGTTTTTTTGTAGAATTCTTCAGGTCATACCTAGCTTTTACTTTTTCTTGATTTGTTTTTACTTCACCCAACAGCCCGTCCTTGTTCACAGAATCGGGAATTTTACCAGAGACAGCTCTGGCTAACCACGCTGGAAACAGTCTTGAGGTGCTACGTCTTCCTTTGAGCAGTTCAAAAGGAGAGATTTTTGTCACAGAATGTGGAGTGGTGCGATAGAACCACAGCATCGAATTCACCGCTTCTTCCACATCCATTTTACTCGCTGTAGCCCATTTGATACACTCCACAACCACCCTATTCATTCTCTCTACTAAACCATTCGTTTGAGGATGGTATAGAGAACTTTTCAAATGTTTCACACCAGATACACTCAGAAACATTTCCATGTCATGACCCACAAACTGTACACCATTGTCAGAAATCAAGGTTTCCGGAAAACCTTCCCTCCAAAAAATCTCTTTGAGAAACTGAATCGCACTACCAGCAGTAGGCTTTGCAAAAAAACGCACTTCAGGCCACTTAGTGTAATAATCCATTAACACAAATGCATAACGCATCTGAATGGGGAGAAAGTTGAAAGGTCCAAACATATCGACCCCAACTTTGACCCAAGCTTTGTCCGGTAACGATATGGGTTGTAATGGAGGTTTTGCAATCCTCAACCCTTTTTATGCACCATTACTCACCACACACCCACCAACCACTCTTTCTACATCCTTATCCATGGATGGCCACCAATAGTGAGCTCTAATACGTCTCTTAGTCATAGTGGCACCAAGATGACCCTCATGAGCATGGTCCACCAACCTTGTACGAATCTCACATGGGGGAACACATTTATCATTCCTCAATATGATTCCATTTTCAATTGACAATTCATCACCCACCTTGACATATGGCTGAACTTCAGGATTCACATTTCTTTCTTTAGGCCAACCCTTGATAATATGCTGCTTAACAATGAAAAACACCTCATCACTGCTTTCAGCCTCTCTCCACACTGTCTCAGTGCACAACTTGGACTCATCAGCATCAATTGCAGCTATGAAACAATCTTCCACATCATCCTCCAAATCAAGATTACTTTCTTCACATATAGGTAGACGAGATAGGAAATCTGCTGTGAAATTGTCTTTCCCCGGAATATACTTGACCTGAAAGTCATACTGCAACAATTTTGTGGTGAGGCGTGTGATACGAGGAGTCGTATAGTTAATTTTATCACCATTTAAAATGTAAACCAACGGTTTATGATCTGTTTGAATTACAAACTTTCTGCCCCATACATAACTCCTAAATTTTTCACTAGCCCAATAGCATGCTAGCAACTCTTTTTCAATCACTGAATAATTCAATTCAGGATCACGTAACACTCTAGAAGCATAACTTATAATTTTCTCATCTTTCCCTTGACCTTGCGACAACACCTCACCCAACCCATACCTACTGGCATCCACTGTAATGGTACACAGTTGGCTGGGGTCGTAAGGACTCAGTGGCCTGGCATTTACCAACTCTTGCTTCACACTTTCGAAAATGATTTGACACTCACTGTCCCATTTAAACGGAACTTTGCTTTTGAGCATATTGGACAAAACCTTCATTTTGCTAGCATAATTGGAAATGAACTTTGAATAGTATTCACACATGCCAACAAAAGATCTTAACTCATCCTTATCTTTAGGGTTAGGGGAATCTACAATCATCTTTACTAACCCAGGACGAGGTATAATGCCTTCCCCAGACACACAATGGCCCCAAATTTCTTTTTTTTTTATAAAACTCACACTTTTCCTTCTTTACACAGACTCCAAAGGACTGAAAAATATTAAACACAGATCTAATTTTCTCATTGTGATCTTCTAAACCCCTTGTGTGAATCAACACATCATCCTGAAAGATCAAAATACCTTGGATTTTCCCCAAAATTGTGTGCATGATGCGTTGGAAAGCTGATGCCGCAGAAGCCAACCCAAATGGCATCCTGCAAAACTGGAAAGTGCCAAATGGTGAATTGAAAGCAGTGTAATGGCGCGAATCTTCATCCAGTTCAACCTGGTGATATGCAGACGCCAGATCAATCTTTGAAAATCACACTGAGCCCCTGAGCCCTTCAAGTAGGTCACTGATCTTGTGCAAGGGATATGAGTCTACCCATATTTCCTTATTGAGACTCCTGAGATCCACACATAAACGCAGGTCTCCATTACGTTTACGGGCAACAACCAAAGGAGAAAGCCACAAACTGGATTCAATTGGCTCAATTACACCATTCTGTTGAAGCTTGTCCAATTCAGATTTAAGATCTTCTCTTAAACTAAATGGTACTGACCTGACTTTATGTCTTACAGGAATGGCCCTATCCTTAACCTTAATTCTATGCTTGAATCTGGTAATCTTCCCCAACCCATGAGCAAAAATACCAGGAAACTCATCCTCAAACGGTGTCTTGGAATCTGCACACTCCACCACCAAAACCTGCTCTTTTGTTCCAGGTTTCAGCACCATGCCAAACAAGCCCTGATGATACCACCCCAAAATATTCAAACCTTTGTAGGCCACATATATCTTACCAAAAATCTTGCGACCCTTGAACACTTAACTGTCTTCTATGTAACCTTCTAAATCAATTTTCCTGCCTTCATACGAGACCGGAGATCTATCAGGAGGGAATAACTTCCTGTCACCCCAAGTATTATGGAACAGATCTGATGAAATCATAGTAATGCGTGCCCCAGAATCCACCAATAAGCGAAGCATCTTATCACCAACCCAAATATCCACCATGGGATCTATGCATTGGTTACGTTCCTTGACCCCTAACACTTTATCTGTGACCACCACAATCATGTCTTGGAAGGCTTTTACAAACGATTCTTCTCTATTTTCTTCCTCTTCCTCCACTATGGGCGTGACATTACCTTGCTTATTACTAGTGGATTGACAGACTCTAGCAAAGTGACCGACTTTACCACATTTTCTACACATAACGTTCTTTGCAGGACAAGACTTGCCATCTTTGAAATGAGGCATGTTTCCACATCTAAAACAAATGTTCGAAGATTTTAAAAAAAAATTGGCACTCTTCTTCATATCAGTATTCTTTGCCACACCCCTTTTTGTAACAACGCTGACATGAAGAGGATCCGAACCCTTCACAGTAGAGCTAGAAGAAAGTTCCAACAAAGAGATCTGGGCAAGTTCCACACTCTTGGCTACTTTGATAGCCTCATCCAACGTTGGATTACCCATTGTGAGTAATTTCTGCTGAATATGTTTATTTGAACAATGACCAATGAACTGATCCCTTATGAGTTGGTCTTGAAAATCCCGAAATTCACACTTGGAAGCCAGTTGTCTTAGAGCACTGACATATGCATCAACATCCTCGCTTTGAAATTGCTGACGCTTGAAGAATTTGTGCCGCAAAACTACAAGACTCGGTGAAACATCAAATCTTGTGGACAATTTTTTTTTAGTCATCAAATATTCATCTAGTTCTTCCTCATAAAATTGCGGTAGCTCAGGTAAGTGTTTGAAAATCTCTCTCCCTTCATACCCCAATGAATGTAAAAGCAAACACTTCTTTCTCTCAGGACGAAAACGAGAGGCTCCTATTGCACCCAGGTAGGTTTCAAAGCCATCAAACCACTGTCTCCATGGAATAGGAGGAGCCCCAGGAGTTTCCAAGAACGGTGGTGGGGGATTGACAGACTGCATTACTTAAAACCAGGCGTGACGTTGACAGTCAATGTGCTTTGAACAATGTAACAATAAAGTTCAATTGGTGATATAATTCAGTAAATGTTCATGGAAGAACCCCTGAAATGGCCACTGAAATGGCCACTTCCAGTAAAAAAATAAAAAGTACACGTTCTATGCTTGCTGATTCACCAACCTCCGGAAGGAAACGCCCAGAATACGTCTGTTATCTTCGCAGAAATGGTATGTAGGACACCATCCACGAAGAAACTGCCCATGAAAATCGTCCTGATCTTCCCACGATGCACGCGTAGTAGGAAACCAGCTCGTCGCCAATTTAGAGTTGTTATAATCAACTCTAAAGACACTGAGGTAACGTTTTCTGTTGTCTTTATTCTTAATGCCCAAAACCAACATGAGCGCCGAGACCGCCTCTCTCCCGTAGCTTCACCTCTCTCCAACCGCCGTTCTGCCTCGCTCGAGCCCCCCACCGCGCGACCGAGGCAGTCCGGGTTCAGCACGCATCAGCGCACGCCGAACCTGAGCATAACACTCTGTTTCCTCAGGCAGTATGTACACAGGATATGGAGTAGAAAATGATGTCCACGATTAAATGAGCATAGTTCTTTAATGGGAAAAGGCTGCCTTGTATCCAAAAGATATTTTTTAATGTTAACAAAAGGAGCTTGGTGTGTGGTAACACAATAGGTAGTGGGGAATCTGACAGTCATCTGCTCCAGTTGTTGAGTGGGCAGAGGGCATCCCAAGTGCCACCATTGCAGTAGATATCCCTTTGGCCTCATGTTCTTCAGCAGCCTCACTGATACACAGACCGATGTATCATGCCTGGAATCCTTTCATAGGGTATTGGACCTTCCATTCTTCTAGATCAACCTTACTATCTCAGGAATGTCCCTGAGGATCTCGGTGGCCAAAGTAACCCACAAGCCGATATGGGACAGGTATGCAGTCCTACTTTCTTTCCAAGCTGTCATTTCCTGAGCACTAGCTGTTCATGAGGCAATTATTAAGCCAAGGTGTTCAATTAGCATCATAATCCACACAGAAAGTAAACAGTGCAGAGTCTGAGATCCATATCACTCAATAAGTAACTGTGCTAAATCACCTGCTTCATGTCCCTGGATGAATGGTTTGAAACCAGTCTCCTCATTCCTCACAGTCCTGCCAAAGCTGAAGGATCCAGAAGTTCAGTTCTTAAAACAGAGGCTTAACATCAGGTCTGGGAATGCATCTGAAGTACTTTGTGACCATCTGAGTCCACATGGGGCCTCCTATACCTTAATAAAATGGTATTTATGTACATAACATTCCTATTGTCCATGCCAATGAGACATTAATCACCCTGACTTATTTTTGATCAGGAAATCCAGGGGACAAGGTGACAGCTGTTACCAAGCATATTAAAAAAGTACAACCTATAGAAAACAGAGTAAGAGTAATTTGCTTAATCCAACCCCCATTAGCAGTGACGATATACTGACAAGTTATTGATCCTCGTTGAACCCACTCCTAACTTATTTTTATTAACAAAATGCTAGACAATCCCAGTGGGTTTATAGAGAAAATTCAGGCAGAAATATTGAAGCACTGTAGAATGTATTTCTGTTTTTTGTACTTCAATATTTGATGACAACATCAGAGTTCTATGTTGTCACTATGTTAGAACTCTGATGTTGTCACCTCGTGGCAGCCAAAGGCACAGACACTGACAGCAGGTTTAATCTATTCTCAAGACAAGGGGCAAGGAGAGTCAGAATGAAATTACCCATCAAAGAAGCAGTGAGAACTAGTCTAAGAAGTCACAGATATTTATGCTGGAGAGCTATTAATATGGACTATATTTTTTTATATACATAGGTGTTATAATTGGCATCCATGGCATGGTCTCCCCTGTCTTTTTTGCCTTTGCTTCTTATGTTTTGACTGTGTGCTGGACTTTGTTTTTGCTGGTTTTGGTACTCTGGGCACTTTACCACTGCTGACCACTGTGAAAGTGTTCCCTGTGTGAATTGTATGTGTAATTGGCTTTTCCATGATAGGCATATCTGATTTACTAGTAAGTGCTTGGTAAAGTGCACTAGAGGTGCCTAGAGCCTGTGAGTCGAATGATACTAGTGGGCCTGCAACACTAGTTGTGCCACCCACATGAGAAGCCCTGTAAACATGGCCCCAACCTGCCTCTGTAGTGTCTGTGTGTGCAGTTTTAAACTGCCAATTCGTCCCAAACCTTCCCTTTTTACACTTGTAAGGCACCTCTATGGTAGGCCCTAGGTAGCCCCATGAGCAGGGTTCAGTGTATGTTAAAGGTAGGACTTGTACTGATGTGTTTTACATGTCCTGACAAAGAAATACTGCCAAATTCGGTTTTCACTGTTGCAAGGCCTATCTCTCATAGGTGACCATATGGGCTGCCTTTAAATATCTCTTAAGTGCAGCTCGCTTTTGGGAGCAGATAGAGATTTGGGGTCTCTGAACTCACAATTTAAAAATATATATTTTGGTAAAGTTGGTTGTTAGATTGTCATTTTGAAAATGCCACTTTTAGAAAGTGGGCATTTTCTTGTTTAAACCATTCTGTGACTCTGCCTGTTTGTGTATTCTCCGTTTGGGTCAGACTGATAGTTGGGCTGTTTTCCTTCCACTAGACAGTGACACAAAGGGAACTGGGGTGTAGCCTACATATCCTGATGGGTCATCTGGGCCAGAGTGGAGGGAGGAGCTAACACACCTGAATGGGCTGTGCATGCCCTCACACAATGCAGTCTCCAACCCCCTGGTGTGTGTCTGGGATCAGGCATGAGCAAGGCAGGATCTTGTGAAAAACAAAGACTTTCCTTTGAAGTCTGCCTACTTGAAAGGCAGAAATGGGTTATAAGTAGTGGACCCAAACCCCCACATTTTTAGAATAATTCTGGACTCAAGAGGAACCTCTGCCAAGGAGAGGAGGTGAAGAGCTAGAGGAGGAGTACTGCCCCTTTGCCTGTGACTATGCTTTGCAGGTTTGGCCCGCAGTTGCTGCTTCTGCCTGAAAAAGGACAAAGACTGGACTTTGTGGTATATTCTTGCTTGTGAAGTGTCTCCCAGGGCTTGGACCGAGCTTGCCTCCTGTTGTGAAGTCTCAGGGCCATCAAACACTTCCTCTGCCAGCACCTGGGCTCTCTGCTGAGACTCCGACTCTGCCAAGTGATGCCCTATCCAGTACCTGGGCCCTTGAAAGGTGAAGCTGGTAGAACCAAGGTGAAAATCTACGCACAGGAGGCGTGCGGGGAAAGTTTCAACGCACCACCTGCAACACGGCTATAAAAACAACGCACCACCTGCATTGCGGCTGAGAAATCACGCACCACCTGTATCGTGGCTGGGAAATTGACATATCACCTGCATTGCGGCTGGAGATACGACGCAACACCTGCTTGCTGCTGCTGAAAACAACACAAACCCCAGGCAGCGCGGTTTTCGATCACCGCACTGGTTTTCGCATGCGTCATCACTGTGTGTCAAAATCAATGTGAACCTGCGCTGATCCGAGGTGCCCCGGTCGGACATTGATGCATCGGTCTCTTGTGGGAGAGAAAATCGATGCATCGCCTACCCAACAGAAGAAGAAACGAAGCATGGCCTCACTTGCGAGTAACAAATCAACACTTTTCCAACACAGGCTAGCCCGTGCAGCTTTCATTTTTACACAAACCAGGTACTTCATGTAACAACAAAGTTTCCATTGTTTTTTATCGAGTAAGATTCTATTATTTAAAAAATTCATAACTTTACTCGTGTATGTTGGATTTTTGTTGTTTTGCTCTTGTTTGATTTAGATAAATATTGGCTAATTTCCTAAACTGGTGTGGTGTCCATTTTGTAGTATTTCACTGTATTAATGTGTGTTTTGGTACAAATACTTTACACATTGTCTTTGAGATAAGCCTTACTGCTTGTGCCAAGCTACCAAGGGGGAGAGTGGGGGTTATCTTAAGTGTCTATCTTCATTGCTCTGACTAGAGTGAGGATCCCTGCTTGGACAGAGTGCAAACTAACAGCCAACCTGAGACCCCATTTCTAACTTTGGGCATTAAGATTATTTCTGTGAATTCTAATAAATTGCCTTACTTGAAGACCAGTTGTGTAAGAAATGTAAGAAAGCAAGAAAAACAGTGTTTTGTGGAGGCAAATGGGAAAATCATGATGGGTTTAATATTTCTTCTATGAACCGAAATACTGCCACCGAGGTTAAGGAACTTAAGTACTCATGGCTTTCTGAAATCATGTGTATTGCATGATAATTAATCATAAAGCATCAAATTATATATGCAGTTAAAGAATGAGCTTCTGTGGCAGTTAATGGAATACCTTCCATTATGACATAGCTTCAGCTTCTACTGCAGGTTGTTTCATTCCAGCCCTTATATCGATAACCACCACATTTTACAGAAAACGGTCTAGCCTTTGTCAGTGGCAGGCATTGCCTTCAAACTGTCTGTAGCAACAGAAACCTTCTCTTAAAGCTCTCACATGCCTTTTTAATTTTTAAAACATCAACATGCCCTGTTAAACTAGATAGTTACCTATTTACAGATTTCATGTCAATTTCTGGAAACATTTTTAGGTCAAGCGTGCATGAGCTTTGACCTGTTGTAAGTATTATGGCCTTTTAACCACACCCACCACACGCCCATCACTTTCACTTGTTCGTGGGCTTGCCTTTCAAAAATCCTTTGTTATCATTGGTAAATGCTTTACATTTGTCTCTCCTTGGGGCGGTTTTGTTACCTCCTTGCAAACTGCCCCTGTTATATGGATAGCTGCACGATTGCCAATATGTTTGTCTGCGAGCGAACTTCTTTTTCTTTTTGTGTCTCTCCTTCACGCTCATGCTCATGGGGGCTATGGCGGTTTGAATTAGCTCGCTTATGTCAACTATTCTACTTTTCATTTTAAATTTAAGTGGCAAGAAAGTCCAGTTAGGAATTTACAACGTTATTAGCTCTTATTGCAAATGCTTTCTGCCTTTTTTTGTGTGGTTATGGTCCCTAGGGGCTAATGATACAGTTACATAACCATGTTGTTTACACTCTTTTCTTTCTAGGTTCTTTAGGGGCTTTTCTAAGCATTAGTCATATCAACATATTAAAATGTTCGTGGTACAGAAAACTTAAGTCCAATAATGCTTTACAGGACATTTATTTAAAAAAAATGTTTTACTCATAACTCAGCCTGTGGTTTTCCTAGGACAATGGGGCCAAAACCAAAACTTTCACAACAATGTGTTCTTTCTGTCCACATCATCCTTGGGTCCCCACACTAGGTTAGTGGGGACCCACCAAAATAACTCCTCCCACAATTCAGCATCTGTCTAACCTTTCTTATGGCTAGAACTTTTGTTTTTACGATAGAGAGTAGGTTGTGTTTTAAGGGCTTTATTTGTAATATCATTGTTATACTCCTATTAGCCCTGAATATGTGTAATGTACTATGTACTCTAGGGGCTAAATATATGGTTGCACTGCATTACTTTCTGCCATTTTTTTGTGGTTATGCTCTCTAGGGGCAAACTTTACAGTTCCTTGAACATTTTTCTTACAAATGTTCTTTTCATTGTGGAGTCCTCTAGGCGCTGTTCTGAGCATTACAGTCATATCAACATATTAAAATATTTGTGTCACGGAAACTTGTCCCATAATGCTTTGCAGGTCATTTCTTTTACAAAACATTTTTGCTCATAACTCAGTCTGTGGTGGTCCTAGGACAATGGGACCATTACCACAATATTCACAACAATGTGCTCTTTCTGTCTACATCATCTTTGGGTCCCTAGTGGGGACCCCAAAACGAAAAAACCCTCCCACCATTCAGCATCTGTTTAACCTTTACCATGGCTAGAACTTTTGTTTTTGTAGCCGAGAGTAGATTGTGTTATAATGGCTTTCTTATAATGTCATTGTTATAGGTCTGTTAGCCCTGGGTATGTGTAATGTATTATGCCCTCACTGCATTACTTTCTCCCATTTTTTTATGGTTATGTTCTCTAGAGGCTAACTATAGAGTTACAGGCCCATGTTTCTTACAAATGCCATTTTCATTGTGGGGTTCTCCAGGGGCTGTTCTATGTGTTACAGTCATATCTACATATTAAAATGTTCTTGGCATGGAAACCTGTTCTGTAATGCTTTGCAAGCATTACTTTCACAAAACATTTTTGCTCATAACTCAGCCTGTGGTGGTTCTAGGACAATGGGACCACCTTCACAACATTGACCATAATGTGCTCTTTCTGTCTACATCATCTCGGGGTCCCCTCACTATGTTAGTGGGGACTACAGAATAATAACCGCTATCACCATTATTATCTTTTTAAGCTTTTTTATGGCTGGAACTTTTGTTTTACAGCTGAGATAAGGTTTGTTTTATTGATCTTGTTTGAAATATCATTCTAATAGTTCTGCTATCCTTGAAAATGTGTAATGCACTAGGGACTAAATATATAGGTATACTGCATTACTTTCTCACATTCTTTTTCATGTGGCTATGCTCTCTAAGGGCTGACTGCCTGGTTACATGACCATATTTCTTCCAAATGCTATTTCTATTGTGGGGCCAACTAGGGGCTGTTCTAAGCATTACAGTCATATCAACATATTTAAATATTTGTGGCAGGAAACCTGTCCCACGATGCTTTGCAGGGCATCACTGTTACAAAACATTTTTGCTCATAACTCAGCCGGTGGTGTTAACCCCTCTCATCATTTAGTGTCTGTTTAACCTTTCTCGTGGCTGGAACATTTGTTTTACAGCTGAGAGTTTGTTGTGGTTTAATAGCCATCTTTATAATATCATTGCTATAGGCCTGTTAGCTCTGAATATGTGTAATTTACTATGCCCTCTAGGGGGTAAATATATGGTTCCACTGCCTTACTTTCGTCCATTATTTTTGTGGTTATGCCTTCTAGGGGCTAACTATACAGTTACGTGACCATGTTTCTTACATATGCTATTTTCATTGTGGGTCATAGCTCAGCCTGTGGTGGTCTTAGAACAATGGGACCACCTTCACAGCATTGACCACAATGTGCTCCTTCTATTTACATCATCTCTGGATCCCCACACTATGTGAGCTGGGACTACAAAATAATAATCCCTACCACCATTCATTAACTTTTCAAGCTTTCTCATGGTTGGAACTTTTGTTTTACAGCTCAGAGAACGTATGTTTTGTGGGTCTTGTGTGTAATATCAATGTGTTCTGCTAGCCTTGAAAGTGTGTCCTCTAGGGACTAAATATATAGTTATACTGCATTACTTTCTGCCATTCTTGTTTCATGTTGTCATGCTCTCTAAGGGCAGACTCAGTGGTTATATGACCATGTTTCTTCCAAATGCTATTTTTATTGTGTTGTCCTCTGTGGGCTGTTCTGAGCATTGTAGCCTACATACTATAATATTTGCAGCACAACAACTCACCCCATAATGCTTTGCAGGGGATTACTTGTACAAAACATTTTGGCTCATAACTCAGCCTCTGGTGGTCGTAGGACAATGGGACCACCTTCAAAATGCTCTTTCTGTCTAAACCATCTCTGGGTCCACACACTAGGTTAATGGGGACCCCAAAATAATATGGCTACAACTTTTATTTTATAGCTGGGGAAGTTTTGTTTTAAAGGCCTTGGTTGTAATATCATTGCAGTAGGCCTGCAAGCCCTAACAATGTTCTTTAGGGGCTAAGTATACGGTTACACTGCATTACTTTCACCTATATTTTTTTCATGGGGTTATCCCCTCTTGAGGCTAACAATATGGTTACATGACCATGTTCCTTACAAATTATATTTTTGTTATTGTGCCCTCTAGGGGATGTTGTGAGCATTACAGTCTAATGCCAAAAGTTTATTTCTGACAAAGCTTTATATGATTATTATAAATGGTTTAATAATCTCTCTTTATTACAATTATGACCATAATTCAGGCCAATTTAACATCCTTATTAAACTTTGACTGTTTGAAAACTCTTGATATGTTTGCGAAACTGTTCTGGATAATTTCTCTCGTTACTCCTCTGTGGCTGTCTTGTCTTAGGAATTGTGTTAGCCAGCCAGCAACTCTGATGGTGGGGTGGTGAAAGTGGTATTCTGTTGTAATTAGCATGGCAGATTTAAATTAAGATGCTAAATGGCAACATTCTCTTTTTTGCTGCAGATAGGGCAAGAAGGTGAATGAAAGTGCTTTAGTTATCTGCAGGGCCACTGGAATTATGTGTCAGACCAAATTATGAGGCAGGCTTGACCAATTTATGTGGCAAGAAAAGTCTAGTTAAGAATTTACAATGCCAATAGCTCTTTCCCAAGCAAATGAGAGACCTATTGCATTGTAAATGCTTATTTGAAACTACAGTTTTAATTATGCTCTGGATCTGCCTTCATTTCCCCTACACTGTATCTAGCCGCGGGCATTGTGACATCAGAACTCAACTGTAATAAGTTCTTACAGTTAAGCTTCAAATCTTTATTACAGGTGACTAGATGCATCACAAGTCCTGTAATAAGAAAATTAGAGACTGGCTTTTATACAAAGATTGCGTACGCTTATGTATTATATAATCTTTTAAGTACATTTCAAGATTAGCTGTGACCTCACATACTGTGCTGATATTAAATTATGTGCTGAACAATAAAACAAAAAACAAAAGCTCAAATAAAAGGATCACATGACAGTCACGGTTGCCTTCTTTGCACATATTTACATACCACGCATTCCTCAAAAACTCTACCATCAGTCACCACTGCATAAAGACACACCAATGAATGTGTTGCTTCTCTGTTCTTTCTTATAAGCTCTGTGTTTCCCTCTTCACACCCAGTTCTCGAGAGCGAAATACTTTCAGGAGAACTTCAAATCAGCTTACACTTAAGCATGTTTGGCCTGCTCAAGCACATCTCACCCATAAATTCAAAACAGCTCACATTGCGCATCGTCAAAATGCAATAAATGTATGAAATTACGCATTTGCTTATTGGTCTATTAAGATGACTTTTGTCCTTCTCTTTTAACTGTTGTCAAACCCCTCGGCTTCACATCAGACACAGGCCTGACTCAATCTTCACACATAAGTGGATTTGTGACGACAGCAAGTTGTCAACTTAATATTCAGAGGTTGCAGGACATTTCTCATCACAGTACTTCTGTAGAGCTACTCAGGCCTTTGTTTTTTCCAGGGCGTATGCCAGTGATGCAATAAGACCTTTTTGTGCACCTGAAGGAGGTGGTCTTTGCTGCAACTTAATTAATATTATCATGGGAAAATGAAACCTCAAGACCCCTTGTGTGCTATTTCCTCAATGAAATCTCTCTACCCTATACTAACGCGTTGGTTGGTTCTCCCACCATACCTGTTCAATTCCCCGGGACTCTGCCTGTTTCTCCTCCCTTCAGGTCCCGTTTGAGTTTCTCACTTGTTACAATTTTAATAATCAGCATCTTTGTTGCTCCACTGCTGCTACCACCATTCACTCCATCAAAACTTCCCACTGCTGTCCCTCCCCCGACTCACCTTCCAATCTAGCTGAATTAACATATATATTTTTCAGAGAGCATAGCAGCTTTAATTACCTGCTTGGCCCCTTTTTTGTACAAAACTTGCCCTTTGGCACACTTTTTATGTTTCTTTGAATTACTGTTCCAAGATGGGTGTTCGCATCATTGAATGGTGATTAAAAACCAAAACCAAAATAGCCACCTCATCATGTTGCGTGTGCCTTCATCCATGGTGACACTTGCGCTACAAAGAAAGAGTCATGATACAGAATTCAGTGGTTATTTTCAGCATTTTAGGTAAAGTTGTAAAATTAGACGTTAAGTCTAGTGGTGGTGTCTACCCACACCAGTGAGTGTCCACATACTTAGCGATCCTTTTGTTTTTTTGCAGCACTCAAAACCTGTATTGTGCCTATTTCTAAATCTCCCTCCCATTTTCATATGATGGGACAAAAGCAAAAGTAGATTGATTGTAAAAGCTTTTTGGTAGGTCCTGGGACCTCAGGTGGTTACTGGGCAGTATCCATGCTGGGTTCTGTTGTTTACCTTTGGTGTTTCAGACCTCAGGACTATTTCATTCTGTTTGGAAGACTGAGTTCTACATCTTGTAAAGTCATCTTTCCAAATGTGCCAATAGTAAACAGTCATGGGTGACACGAGGAGATGGTAGAAGGGTTGGAACTCAACTACAGTATGCCACAGTAATCACTAAGCTTACATTCCGGCAAAGTGACATATTTTAAAAGTGTCTGGTTTAGGAAATAAACCCCAAAATGCGCTCTAAAACTCATTATTATGCTTCCTACTCCCCCAACAAACTGATCTGATGTGTCCGTGCGTGTGTGCAAAGCATTTCCACTTAGTCAAAGTGTCTTTCGAAATTATAATGGAATGTTTTCCAGCCTCATTTTAGGGCCTCCACTTTTTTTTTAGGTTTTTCCCTTCTTTCTTTAAACGTTTCATGTTCATTCGAGCAGTCTAAATTGTGACTCCTGTAAAATTTAATCCTGGTCTGTATTGCACTGGTGACAACAAACCATTCATGATAATAATGGCAGTGAGCCTCCCTGGCTGCCCTTTGACACTAGACATTCAGATACCTCACTTTTTCGTAAAGCTCCATCAAAACAGAGAGATGCACATATGTATGTGTGTATGTATGAATGTGTATTTGTGTGAACCCAGCTGGGGAGAACTGGAATGATGAACAGTAGCCAAGAGTCCTACCATGCGATTCAATATTATTTACAGGTAAGCAGGGAGTTCATAGGTTTCTATTCTGTAGGGTTGTTCTGCTTTTTGATGTAATGTGACAAACATTTCATTCTGAACGGACTTTGCTGTGGATAAATGATGTGGTATTTAGTGTGTTTTAATACAAGACATATTTCTACTTGTAAAATCACGTGACTAATATCTTTTGGACGGTTCATATGGACGTGGTTCCCAATACTTTGAGGTCTAAAACAAATCACAATGTTTGTGTGATAACAATATCAGGAGTATATATTGCATATCTGTGCACTATATTATTATGGATCCACTTGCCTTACTTCATTTACTCCATTTCCCTACAGCGATGCTGAGCTACCTTTTCATCGTAAAGACTGAGCTACCATCGGCAATTAAATTCCTCATGGGAAAAGATGTTGAATTTTCGTAAGTATAATCTTTATTATTTTAAAGTATTGCTACTGGAGTTCAGCAACCTGAAAATGTTTTACCCATTGTTGCTTAAATGTCTGAGGTCAGCACTTAAACATCCCCATTGGATATATGTCCCTTAGAGAACCTCCCAGCTTTAGCTGTTGGTTGTTTACAACGTTATGCCTACAATGAAATACATAGTCAACTTGGGGTCAGTCCATTGCTTATGATTGGATGACTTTCTTGCCTGCCCATTGGCCCACTGCCCTTGGAAGCGCTCTGGCCCGCACCGACCACGCCCACAAGCTCAGTTTCATCCTGGACTCAGCACTCTTGATGAACCATCAAGTCAGCGGAGTCTCCTCCACCTGTTTCAACACAATGAGTATGCTCCGGAAGATCTTCAAATGGATTCCAACCGAATCCAAAAGAACAGTCACCCAGGCCCTTGTCAGCAGCAGCTTGGACTACGGCAACTCACTCTACACCGGAACCACCACCAAGGTACACAATAGACTACAATGAATCCAGAACGCCTCCGCCTCTCTTATTAAAAACGCCCCTAAACACAGCCACACCTCCGCCTTACTGAGAGACCTGCACTGGCTCCCAATAGACAAGAGAATCACATTCAAACTTCTCACCCACGCATACAGAGCCCTCCACAACGCCGAACCAGAATACCTCAACCAAAGACTCCACGTCTACAAGCCCACCAGGCAACTCCGCTCCGCCGGCCTCTCCGCCGTCCCACGCGTCCAGAAGGCCACAGCTGGAGGAAGGTCCTTCTTCCACCACACCACACGGCCAAGACCTGGAACTCCCTTCCTATCCACCTCAGAAGATCTCCCTCTCTATCACAATTCAGAAAGGACCTCAAAACTTGGCTCTTCACTTGATCCCCTCTGACCTTCACTTCTGCCACCCCCCAGCGCCTTGAGACCCTAACGGGTGAATAGCCGCACTCTACAATACATTGGGGGTCATTCTGACCCCGGTGGTCGCCGCCCGCCTGGAGGGAACCGCCATTCGGCCGCCCCGCGGTCAAAAGACCGCTGGCGCCATTCTAACTTTCCCGCTGGGCCGGCTGGCGCTACCTAAGGTAGCGCCCGCCGGCCCAGCGGGAAAGGGGCCTGCAACACGGAAGCCGGCTCCGAATGGAGCCGGCGGTGTTGCAGGTGTGCGACGGGTGCAGTTGCACCCGTCACGCTTTTCACTGTCTGCTAGGCAGACAGTGAAAAGCAGGCTGGGGCCCCAGGACACCGTTCCCGCCAGCCTGTTCCTGGCGATAAAAACCGCCAGAAACAGGCTGGCGGGAAGGGGGTCAGAATCCCTTGCAGCGCCGCCATGGAGGATTCGCCCAACCGGGGGAAATCCGGCGGGAAACCGCCAAACCCGGTTTTCCGACCGCGGCTTTACAGCCGCGGTCGGAATGGGCAATGAAGCACCGCCAGCCTGTTGGCAGTGCTTCAGTCATCCGTGGCCCTGGCGGTCTTGGACCGCCAGGGTCAGAATGACCCCCATTGATTGATTTCCTCAGTTCGCCTCTTCTTATTCAATATTGTCCCTCCCTGCTAGAAAATGTTCCCAGCACTGGAACATTTCTTCTTTACATTGTTTCTGACTGGATGAGTTGGATCCTTCCTCTGCTAACGCAAGGGGACTTTTTTGGTTTTTAATTCCGTTTTAGCACTTGCTTTTTGGATTCATAGATTGCTATCTTGGAATGAAATTGTCAAACTATAGCAAAAAAATATTTATGAATGCTGCCAGAGCATGCACCTGTGTGCTCTTGAATGCTAGCAATCTTACACAGTAGCCATCTTGCCATCTTTCGCTTACTTTGGGAAAAAAACAAGATGGTGACCTGAGCTTACAGAGTCAAGCAGGTGACCATCCTGGAATGCCTTGGGTCTAGAGTAGCCAAAGCAGCCAAGTATTGGCAAACCCAATAGAGCTATGCCTGTATTATGAAATGTGCGTCCTATTGACTTTGCCAATGCTTATTTTTATTAGATTGGTGTGCATACTTATAGTTGTTTGCTCTGCATGTCCAATAAAATAATAACCATTGACATAATCTATGCCTCTTGTTGGACACCAGTCTTTTGGCTTTATCAATGCATATTTTGTTTTGTAATGTTTTTTGCAAAACTTTATTGTTGGGGAAGCTGCAGGGCTATCATAAATATAAAAATAAACATTGCCTAAAAGCAAATAGTTTTGATCTCAGAAAAAACACACATTGTCATTAACGCCCCTGGCACTTAAGTGAACTATTTTGTGTGTGAGTGTGCTTATGAAAGGGCAGAATGCCATCACTCACAGTGAAATGCTATTCAGTGGCTGAAGTGCTGACCCATGCTGTAGTGGGCTAAAGACAATGTTAATTACACAACAATGGACCAATGGATAAAAAGGGCTGGGAGCAAGCCCCGAAAGTAAGCATTTTATGCATATAATTTTAGTAAAATCAAAAGGTCTTGACTAACACCAAACCTAACAAGCATTGGCAAGGCCAAAAGGTTGCTTTGTTGGTCCTATTGGCTCTGCCAATAGATTTTAGCTATGGTTCACAGAATCCCTGATGCTGTGCAACATGGCTAAAAAAAAAAAAAAAATTTTGACGCAGGTGGCTGCATCATTTTGTAGGCATGTGCCTCAGGCATGGCTACTATCAACTTCAAATATTTCACTTAAAAACACTTTTGTACATGTCCTCTGTCCTGCTGCCTACGGGTGTTGAGATAAGCTGACGTAGCCTTTATGCTACAGATGACCTGAGGGGGTCTCTGCCGAGCATAATATTTAATGCTGTCACTCAGCCTCTTCTTATTAGTAGCAGTGCACAGACACACTGGCCTTGAAGCACAGTGTATTTGACATCTGTCATTTCTTTGCACAGTTAATTATGTCTTACATCACCATTTATCTTGTTTTTTGTCGCCCCATATGTCAACTCAATGTAAACCCAAATTTAAACTTAATATCATTCCTTCGACTGCTTAAAAAACGTTGAATGCAAAGGAAAAGAATGCCCGATTATAACGAAAGCATTTAACAGACTAACAACACTTGTTCTGGAGAGCATTTTCATGAAACGTAACGCATACAAGACATACATATAACCCAGGGACGGCTTTAGGGCGAAGCAGACGAGATTTGGGGGCGCTGTGTTTAGCAACAACTTAGGAAATTTGCGGTTTAAATTTCTGCTGAAAAGTTCCTTGTGCGTCCAGCCTTCAGGAAACAATTAAAATGTCAAGAAACCTCTTGTGATTAATGTTCCTGCTAAGGAGAGAGAGGGGAGTTTTGGCGTCTTTGACTCGCCATAAAGCAGTGTAGAGGGTTAACAAAGAACACAACTATATTTTATGTGGATAGCTGAGTGAATTAGTAAGGTCAGCCTTCACCAGCACTTTAAAACGAATGTATGTGAAAGGGGGGCTATGGAGAGATGAGGGGCACATTTGCCGTGGTAGTGAGTGAGTCCGAGGAGGTGGTCATGGGGCGGGGTTGCCAAAAAAGACTTTTGCACAGGCCACCACCAGCGCTAAAGCCGGCCCTGATATAACATTAAAGTCGCATGTAATGGGTATGCCAAAAATCCCATGAAGGATCTATACAGGTGAACAATCCATTGAAAACCTCCTTCATGAGGATTAAACCTTGATCGCCAGAGCTGGGAAACTCAGGCAGATACTTCATAAGTGGAAGAAAAGGAAAAGAAGGTTGGCCTTGCACTAAACATGTCTACCACAAAGAGATATAACTGTTAGTTTTGAGGTAGAAAGGTGATACGATTAGGCTGCAAGGTGCCACGTTTTTTTCCTCAGTGCCCCTGGCCTCAGTGCCCCTGAAGCAGGCGAGGATCAAAACTTCTGCTTCCGCCAAGAGGGCTCTCGGCCCACCTCAAGGGCAGTTTGGTACTCTTCAGGCATGAATGTCTCAGGGTGGCTTACCTAAGACGGTCTGTCAGGGAGCTGGCCCAGTGTAAAAGAGGGAGGCCTGGCTAGCTGCTGGCCCCTGTGGTGCTAGAAGGAGTAACACTAATACTGAGCATTCATTTAGAGGTAAGCACAAACTAAAGAAGAGTAAAACCCAAGTCACAGGTGGACAGAATTACGACTTCCTTTCTTTGTGTTTCTGTGGCTACCACTCTTGGCGTGCACGTATTTCCTGGCACTCATTTGTTGAGGTTTGCATATTTTGAGATTTGCCATTATGAACTTCCGGTGCTGCTCATGTTTTAACTGTTTTTCTTTTGATCGCCTTTGCAGTTAGACAAGGATGGTGCTATACTTCAACCCTTGATGAACTGATACCTTGGCATATAAGTTTGTGTGCTGTTGTTTGCGTATTAAAAGCAACTAAACCACTGAAGGTGATGGGGACGCATATGTTGCACTGCTTTGTGCAATTGATTTCAGATTTCAGACAGGTGAAGACCTTTTACTTACCCTAAGGGCAGTGGTGTAAGACAAGGCAGAATTACGTAGAAAGAAAACAGTGGGACTGATTTATATTATCAGTGGTTATTCTGAAAAACTGGGATGGAGGCGGTGTTCCTAGACCTATGATGGACACCCCTCCTCTAAATTCTTTAATGTCTCCTTTTTACTCAGAGCAAATCGAATTTGAGTTAAAAATGTCTAGAATTTTTGAAAACACGCATCAAACAGCCCAATACTACAAGGTTCTCCTGACTATTCCCCATTCCAGGCCGCATATATCATGACATAAGTGGGATTGTAACAGCAGCCAGTAATGGAAATATTGGGCTCGGTATTTCCAATTCATTTTGCCAGTCCACACGTCATGAGACCCTAAGTGGGATGCATCCATTTTAAAATGAGTGCCAGCCACAGTTCTAGGTGACTTGCAGACTCTTTGTGACACGACAATTGGCTAGCACCAGTGCTCATGTCAGTGGCATTGTAACCTTTTTTTGGGAGTGCTTTTTAAATTTCATCTAAAGCCTTCAGTCCCAGTGGCCACTTAATTCCAATGAGGCTGGTAACACTTTAACCACTGGTCAGAATTGTGAGGCACTCTGACCTGTTTACTTTCAACTGGAGATTTCGGCCTTTCAAAGCAGCTGTAAACTCTGGATGAAGATTCCAGGTAAAATGGGAATCGTCAGGAGAACTGGACCAGAAATGACTGGTTCTCCTGATAATTCCTCCTCTCTTAGTGAACCTCTAGGTTTACCACATAACAGAACAGACTTTCCTCAGTCCCCAGAGTTGCTTGCTGATTTCCCATGTATCACTAACTTCACAGGGAAGGAAATACCTGCTCATTTTCCGGGCCAGGAAATATAGGCCCGAGTGCTGAGTTGCTTTTTCCTTGTCACAGCTGTTGATTGTCCTACTGTGCTTTATTTTCTTGCCTTGAGAGTGGAAAAGGAGGACACGCAAACTGTTCCAGAGTGCAACTAGGTCATGTCATTGCATGATGAATCACCACCTGCTTAGGGCAGCTGATGCTTGGACTCAGTCCTGGTTCATGGCATCCGTACCGCAGATTAAAGCCGAAACTGAACACGTTCTCGCCTATGGAGACAATTACATTGTTAGACTGTGGATATTATATCATTAAGCAGTGAGACATTTCCAAACGAAGTGTTTCCTACTAAAACTATTGCGAACTTACTGAGGAGCCAATTACCGAGAGCACAGGGGCTTGTTTTTAAGAGGGGACTCAGCTGAGGCTCTTCCTTGAGCCTCATCCCTGCAGGCAGCAGTTCAGACGGGCAGGTCAATGTAAGTACAAAAGGAACGCCCACTTTTCAAGATCTTTGAAACATATCAGCTTTTGGTTAATAAATCAAATGCATGTCTGTCTCTCTGTTAGTATCATGTAGTGCATTTTACAGGTGAGGAGGCGCCAAAGCACTTTTCAGACAAATAACACACTACATGTTCCCAGTGTTAGAAATTTGATCACAGACATGGGTAATAGTTGTCCAGGTTTTAACTGGTCAAATGTCTGTCTCACAGCGTTGCTGCGGTGCAGCATGTCTAAAAATAATTATAAAGGACTATAATGCATCCAGCACTAATGCAATTTTTTGAAGAAAACAAAAACGCATTAGCCTGGCTGTGTCACAACACTCTTTTAAATTAGTTTTAAGCCACACTGCAAAGCATCCACACTGATGTACAGCACGGCTACTAAACATTGTCAAAGCCAATAGGTTTCAAAGGTGAAACCCATTGGCTTTGCCAATGCTTCTAGCGGTGCACAGCGGGTGAGGCCAACAACAAGGGGTAAATGGTGTGTGTGTATGTGTGTGCTTAAATGCATGCACACAAGCCTATATATCAGTGTATATACATATGTATACATGTATTATATATAGAGATATATATTTACTTGAAATGTTAAAATTTTACTTTGCATGTGGGAATATATATCTATATCTATGTACATGTATTATTATTATATGTATAGATAGATATTTACTTGAAATGTTTAAATTTTACTTTGCATGTGGGAGTTTATATCTATATCTATCTCCGCCACCTCCTCCAATCACCAAGACAATGGTGGGCACAATGGTCTTCCAGCATCTCTGAGGCCAACAATTGCCGTCCTAAATGTTGATTGTTTGAAGAAAGAGTGAACAAAATACAGTTAAGCTAAATCAAACATCTCACGCTGTATTCATTGTCAAGGGGTCCTGGGCATTTTTGCTTCACTTAAGTGCTCAAACTAGTCTGGCAAGTATTTATTCTAATTGCCTATATTGTGTAGCCGGTTTAAAAAACGTGCATTGTTAGCGAGGGTGGGCTGCGCTTTAAAATCCTATCAATTATGCTAATTGCACTGCTGTTTGATTTCATCGATTTATTTCTTTATAGGGCCTGGTATGTAGATGGCCGAATACTCGTGGTTGTCGTCACCATTGCTATTATTCTTCCCCTGTGTCTCCTGAAGAATCTAGGTAAGAGCTCACATGGAATAACAGTTAAAAATATTGACACTTGTTTTTTAAATAAAATTTCTGTTCCCTACTGCCACTTAACACTTATGCAGTGTGAAGGTGCTGAACTCACCTGTGAGAGGAAAATACACCTGTTTCACTCATTCCTCGTCACATGTTGCATATTGGCACACTTCATGACACAAGCAGCACCCAAGCTTATCGTTCAATGTACACACGGAATGGCACACGTATCTCAAGGCCCTAACCACACAATGGCTCTTATCAGTCAATCAATCAGTGATTTGTTAAGCGTGCTACTCACCCGACAGGGTCTCAAGGCGCTGGGGGGGATGGGAGGGGGGTGCTACTGTTCGAAGAGCCAGGTCTTGAGGTGTTTCCTGAAGGTCAGGAGGTCCTGGGTCAGACGTAGGTTGACGGGAGGGATGTCCAGGTTTTGGCAGCAAGGTGGGAGAAGGATCTACCGCCAGAAGTGGTGCGGTGAATGCAGGGAACGGTAGCAAGGGCGAGGTTGGTGGAGCAGAGTTGGCGTGTAGGGATGTGGAAGTTGAGACGCTCGTTGAGATAGGCCGGTCCGGTGTCGTGGAGAGCTTTGTGAGCATGGATCAGGAGCTTGAAGACGATCCTTTTGTTGACGGGGAGCCAGTAGAGATCTCTGAGGTGGGCTGAGATGTGTTTGTGGCCACGGAGGTTGAGGATGAGTTGTGCTGAGGCGTTCTGGATGGGCTGGAGTTTCTTCTGGAGCTTGGCCATTATCCCCGATTGAGGGCGTTGCCGTAGTCCAGTCTACTGCTGGCGAGGGTGTGTGAGACCGTTCTTCTGGTTTCCACGGGGATCCATCTGAAGGTCTTGCGGAGCATGCAAAGGGTGTTGTAGCATGAGGATGTGATGGTGTTGACTTGCTGGGTCATGGAGAGAGAAGAGTCCAGTATGAAGCTGAGGTTGCATGCATGGGTGGTGGGCTTTGGAGACGACCCCAGGGTGGCAGGACACCAGGAGTCGCCCCATGGTGATCTGTTGGGGCCGAAGATGATGATCTCAGTTTTCTCAGAGTTTAGCTTGAGGCGGCTTTCTTTCATCCAGTTGGCGATGGCGTGGAGTCCGGTGTGGAGGTTGATCTTAGCGGTTGCGGGGTACTTCGTGAGAGAGAGGATGAGCTGCGTGTCGTCTGCGTAGGAGACGATGTTGAGGCTGTGGGATCATACGATGTTGGCGAGCGGAGCCATGTAGACATTGCAGAGGGTGGGGCTGAGTGAGGATCCCTGGGGAACTCCACAGATGGTCTTGGTGGCCTTGGACAGGAATGGGGCAAGGAAGACTTTCTGGGTTTTTCCAGAGAGAAAGGAGGTGAGCCAGTACAGGGCTCTGTGGGTGTATTCCGGCATCGGAGAGGCGTGTGCGAAGGGTGTGGTGGCAGACGGTGTCAAAGGCTGCAGAAAGGTCAAAGAGGATTAGGGTGACGGTTTCTCCTCTGTCGAGTCTGCTCCTGATGTCGTCGGTGCAGGAGATAAGGGCGGTCTTGGTGCTGTGGTTCTTGTGGAATACTGGCTAGGAGACGTCGAGTAGGCTGTTGTCCTCCAGGAAGCGGGATAGCTGGTTGTTGACTATCTTCTCGATGACCTTTGCGGGGAATGGGAGAAGGGAGATAGGTCGGTAGTTTTTGAGGTCTTCTGGGTCGGCTTTGGATTTTTTGAGCAGGGCATTGACTTTGGCATGTTTCCAGCTCTCTGGGAAGATGGCGGTCTCGAAGGAGATGTTGATGATGGTCCGGAGCTGGGGAGCGATGATTTGGCTGGCTTTATTGAAGATGTGGTGAGGACAGGGGTCAGCGGGAGAGCCGGAGTGGGTAGTGCTCATGGTCTTGGTGTTTTCCTCATCGTCGGTGGGGGTCCAGGCGTTCAGGATGTTGGTGTGGCAGGGTGCGTTGGGGTCCACCCTGGCCGTGGTGGAGGTGGGGGGCAGTGGTGTGAAACTTCCATGGATGTCGGTGATCTTGCTGTGAAAGAAGGTGGCGAGGGAGTCGCAGAGGTCTTGTGAGTGGGGTGGGTCGGCGGAGCAGGACTTGGGGTTGGTGAGTTCCTTGATGATGCTGAAGAGCTCCTTGCTATTGTGTGCGTTGTTGTCAATACGCTCTTTGTATAAAGATCTTTTGGTGGCTCGGATGAGCTGGTGATGTTTGCGTATGGCTGATTTGAGGGCGGCTTGGTTGTCTTCTGAATGTTCCTGTCATCAGATCTTCTCGACTTTCTGACATTCGCGTTTAGATGCCTGAAGGTCTGATGTGAACCAGGGAGCTTTCTTGTTGGTGTGGTTGTTGGTGGTTTTCTTGAGTGGGGCGAGAATGTTGGCACAGTCGTCGAGCCATAGTTTGAGGTTGAGGACAGCGGTGTTGGAGTCGTTGGTGTTGGGTGGTAGGGCGTGAGCGAGGTTGGAGATCAATTTGTCCTTGGAAATCTTGTCCCACTTGCAGTGAGGGATCCAATGCTGTTGGTGATGGCTGGTGGGCTTCTAGAAGGAAAAATTAACACAACAGTAGTCGGTGGTGTGAGTGAAGTTGGCCCAGGGGTCTATAGATGACGGTTCCTCTCAGGGTGGTGTTGGCATTAACATTTATCTGGAAGTGCAGGTGTTCTGCGCATCTAGGTCATCATGGGTGTCGATTGCGATCCTGATGGAGCTTCTGTGGACAATGGCAATTCCTCCTGCTGGTTTGTTGGTACGGTCTCTTCGGGTGATCTTGTAGCCCTCAGGGATACCTATGGCGATGTCCGGTTCCAATGAGGGGTTCATCCAGGTTTCGGTGAGGAAGGCGATGTCTGGGGAGGAAGATGTGAGCAGGTCCAAGAGTTCGATGGCGTGCTTGTGGACGGAGCAGGTGTTGAGTAGGATGCAGCTGAGGTGGTTGGGCTGTGCGGCGTTGTTGTGATGCTTGGTGGCTTGAGCGCAGGTGAAGTGGCATGAGCGGCAAGAAAAAGGTCTGTGGGTGTCCCTAGGAGAGGCCTGGTTGCAGGCACTTGGGCCACCAGGGTTGAGCGCGAGGAGTTCCGAAGTGCTGTAGTGGCGTCTGGCGGCGTGGGAGGTGCGAGGGGCAGGGAGAAAGGCGCTGGGTGCAGTCCAGATGCGGACGGGTGCAAACGGGCTTGCCTCTGGCACTCCTCTGGCGCTCCAGCAGCAGTACCGTACATCGGCCACCATTAAGAAGGGGAGGTGGGAGGTAGGAGCAGTTGGAAGGCGGGAGGAGGTGGCAAATGTGGGCGCGAAGGGGGCGGGCTGCAGAGGACGCAGCGGTGGGAACAGGGAGACCGGGCAGATCAAAACAAGGCAGAAACGGGCAGAAACAGGCAGAGACAACAATAAAAATAAACAGGCAAAAAGGCAATAAGCAGAAAACGGCACACAAGCACAGAATCAGATAACAAGACAAACACACAAGATAACAAGACCAACACACAATACTTACGTCTACCACTAGACACCAGGGATGAGGTGCAGGCGGGTGCCAGCGGGTGATGGAGGGCCTCAAACTCGCGGCAGCAGTGAGGGTGGGGTCAGGAACACAAGGGCGGTCTGGTGGAGCTGCTCGGCGTGCAGAGTGGTTCCTGGCCTTAAGTCACGTCAGGGGTCACTCTGAGCACCGCAAAGCGGCCGCCATTAAGAAGGAGAGGTGGGAGGGAGGAGCAGCTGGGAGGTGGGAGGGGGTGCTGAATGGGGGCATGAGGGGGGCAGGGCCTCAGGGGATGCAGCGGCAGGAACGGGGAGACCGGGGCAGATCAAAGCAAGGCAGAAACAGGCAGAGACAACAATAAAAATAAACAGGCAAAAAGGCAATAAGCAGAAAACGGCACACAAGCACAGAATACAGATAACAAGACAAACACACAAGATAACAAGACCAACACACAATACTTTTGTCTACCACTAGACACCAGGAATGAGGCGCAGGCGGGTGCCTGCGGGTGGTGGAGGGCCTCGAACTCGCTGCAGCAGCAAGGACGGGGTCAGGAACACGAGGGCAGTCTGGTGGAGCTGCTCGGCGTGCAGAGAGGTTCCTGGCCTTAAGTCAGGTCAGGGGTCACTCAGAGCACCGCGCAGCGGGTGCCATTAAGAAGGGGAGGTGGGAGGGAGGAGTAGCTGGGAGGCGGGAGAGGGTGGCGAATGGGGGCTCGAGGGGGGCAGGGACGCAGCGGACGCAGCAACGGGAATGGGGAGACCGGGGCAGAGCAAAGCAAGGCAGAAACGGGCAGAGACAACAATAAAAATAAACAGGCAAAAAGGCAATAAGCAGAAAACAGCACACAAGCACAGAATACAGATAACAAGACAAACACACAAGATAACAAGACCAACACACGATACTTACGTCTACCACTAGATACCAGGGATGAGGCGCAGGCGGGTGCCAGTGGGTGGTGGAGGGCCTCGAACTCGCAGCAGCAGCAAGGGCGGGATCAGGAACACGAGGGCAGTCTGGTGGGGCTGCTCGGCGTGCAGAGTGGTTCCTGGCCTTAAGTCTTATGACTGACTGATGACCCCCAGAACGGAGCCATAATCCCAAAATGTAATTGATATTTCAATACCAACTGTCTTTTGTAAATCAGATCATTTTAAAGGCTAAATTAGGAATGGCAGCCATCCTCTTCGTTTGTAATGAACTTGGTTTCCTTTAAAATACTCCAGTGCTCAGATCAGTAGGCAAGCTTTGCACAGTCATTCCTCAGTAGTAGAACTTCCTTCAGAGAAGTAGATAAATAGCAGGTGTCCATCATTTTCCATTGTTTAAAACGCTAGATTAAGCTGTTCAGCAATAATGCCACCCAAACAGAACTAGAACAATACTGCCAGGGACAAGAAGGAGGTCTTCCTGCACAGGTCTCCCTCTTCAGCTGAGGACACCAGCAGGAAAATGGAAGAAGATCCCCAACTTGCTTGTCTCACTCTGATAGATACAATTACATTACAAGACCTTACGAAGTCCTCACTTCCGGTTTCTGATAAGGTCTCAGCAGTGAAAGCATAACTGACCCACAGTGACTTCAGGGGGGACAGTTTAGATAGGACATGATGTTCAAGGTTTTAATGGCAAAGTGAACTTCATGGATACATTGACAAAACCCAAACTGAAATACAGCATCAAGAAGCATTTCACTACTGTGCAGTTATCTCCATTGTTACAGTTGAGAATAAAACTGAAGACCTTTAAAATGCAGCCAGACCTCCAAGGTAAGGGTGCTGGTGGTTCCGTGCATCTAGAGGCAATAGACATCAAGTCTGTGTTGGGCAGTTTATTAAGTCAGAGGTTTTTAGCGGTGCACTACCAATCGTGATGGACATACACAGGGCCATTTGAATTCCCATTATAAGTGGTGAAATAAGCTGAGTGGTGTGGGCACCTTCATTGTGGGCTTGGGGACTCTGGGACAGAGGTAGGAGCCTAAGAGAGGCACACTGAAGAAACAAATACTGATCCTTAGGAAGAGCAGAATGAACTTCTTTCAAGAACTTGCCACTCTGGAAACAAGAGAGTCATCTTATCAAGAAGAACTGAACAGAGTTTGGAATAAAGTCTTCGGGCCTGATTTAAATCTTGATGGGCAAGTTACTCAATCACAACAGTGACAAATATCCCGTCAGCCAAAATATAAATCCAATTGTATCCTATGGGATTTATATTTCGGCAGGCGGGATATCAGGTACCGTTGTGATGGAGTAACTCCTCTGCCAAGATCTAAACCAGGCCCTTTATTCTGGCACCCTGAACAGGTAAGAGTGACCCTGAATTGTGTCACAAGAGCTCCCACACCATCAGAAACAGCACAGAATAACCTGAAGTTGGTTGAAGATCAGGACAAGTCCAGCCAACCGCAAGTCTATGTTCATGTTTCCTAATGCTTGTTATTTGTCAAGCCTTTACTGATATGTGTGACCTTGCATTTTGGCTAAGGTAGGATTCCCTCCAGAGCTGTTGTTTTAGTCTGAACAGGAGGATCGGTATATAGATCTGGTTCTGAGAGTGGTTTATTTGGAAGAACCCTATAGAGGCAATTGCAGTGATCGAGGCATAAAATAGCCACGGCTAAAACCGGGGAAATTTTCTGGGCAAGGAGGAAGCCTGGTAGATCACCCCTCCCCCCCAACCTCAGCATTCTCAGATGTTGAAATGCTGTTTTGGTGACATTGCTTACCTTATGTTGATATTTGTGTAAAGAGTAAATGATTACTGAAGGGTATCTGGAAGCTATATAATGCTTCTTTCATGGTTCAAGGAAGCTCATGATCAGACTGCATACCCGGATTATAAACCTTGGAAGTGAATCTTTTTAGCTCTGTGTCCTCTAGAGTGCATTCCACATGGATAACATAATAAAAAAACAATTTATAAAGGGTAGGATGGATTGCTAGAGCTGTGGATGCTGACTATGAGCTTTTCAACGTTTTCAATGCAGTCATTGATTGTACTATTGAATACTGCATCAGTGGTGAAAAACTTAATTTTTTTAGTGTTCTTTGGGGCATAATCATACTCTGTTTGCGCCGAATGTCCGTCAAAAATGTTGACATATTCGGCGCAAACCTTGCACCATATTTATACTATGACGCCCGACCCCGCGAATGTCAAAATTCCTCTGTGTGCGTCATTTTCTGTTTGTGGGAAACCACCTTGCATTAATGACATGCAAGGTAGGTGTTCCTGTCCAAAAAAATTACTTTAAGGCCTGTGCGCCTTATTTATACTCCCCCGTCATTTTGACGCACAGGAGGGGGCAGGCCTTAAAAAACTGCACCCAGCCTGCTGTGCGCCGTTTTTTAACGCCTGGGTGAGATCAGGCGTTAAGGGACCTGTGGGCTCATGACCATGGAAGCAGTCCACAGGTGCCCTTCCCTGCCCCCAGGGACACCCTCTGCCACCCCCACCCTCCCCTGGAGGACACCCATGGATGGGGGGACCCATCCCAGGTAAGTACAGGTAAGTTGAGGTAGGACTATTTAAAAAAAAAATAGTGGCATAGGGGGCCTAACTTGAGCCCCCCTACATGCCACGGTGCCCAATGGCCATGCCCAGGGGCTAGGAGTCCCCTGGGCATGGCCATTGGGCAGGGGGGCATGACTCCTGTCTTTGCTAAGACAGGAGTCATTTCTATGGGGGTTGTGCGTCAAAAAATGGCGCTAGTCCGGTTAGAGCCATGATTTTTTACTCTAACCTGACTTGCACCATTTTTTGACGCACAACCCCCATTTTCCCCTATGCCGGGGCTGCCTGGTTCGAGTCATTTTTTTTACTCTGACCAGCCCGCAGCATCAGCTAATGTCATAAATAAGGCGCCCGCCTGGCGCGTTGGAATGGTGTTAGCCGGTGGTAAATGTTTTGACGCAAACCAGCACCGGCGCAGGTTTGCGTCAAAAAGTATAAATATGGGCCTTTGATCGAAATACATGTCTTTTTAGAGAAAAATATTTTTTACTGCTCATGAGAACTGCATTAAGATGATTCCTGTTTAGACCTTTTCTACAGGGCTTTATTTTTGTGTTTCCATTTAAGTGTGATGTTATGCAAAATGTAAAAGAAAATTTAAAGTAAAAAGGAATAGTATATTTTGTTGTTTTATAGCTATGAATAATACCTAAAAGCATTTCTGTTAGGGGAATGGTAAAATATCAGCTGTTCTCTTCCAAGATTCCAACTGTGTCTCACTAATGGAATAAAATTACTGGCTTGGTAGAAGGAAGAGGGAAAAAGTATTTCGTCACTACAGCAAACCTCTGCCTCTCCTGAGCATGTCTTATTCACAAACAGAGATGAGCCACTTCTCCACCATCAATTCCTAGCTCACCGTTTTGGTAGCTGGTCAGTCTGAAAGATTAGATCCTGAAGGTAGCGATGTTACACGGGGATTCAGAGACTGAAACACACAGTTCCAAACAGTCGAGATAAAGGCTGCCATGTGCAGATGAAAGAACTCTAAACATAAAATTTCACTGCTAGAAATTACTCTTTTAAACAACTTCAATAATATGGTACACAAGATTCCTATGGCAATACAGCGGGAATGCAGTGGTACAGCCATAGTACACACTTTATTCTGAGCAGCAAATACATTCAATGGGAGTGGGAAAACTGTCTGAAGAACAAGTGACAAAAGTCTTCAAGTGGCATGGTCCTTTGTTAGGTCATCTCAAGGCAAAGATTAAGCCACTGACAAAAACTTACCTTCAGACTTAGGGCCCAGCCCAATTTAGAGTTTGGCCGTATTACAAATGTATTTGGATATAATGCACTTGTAATACTGGCAAAAGGATACCTGTTGCGTTTGTTACAGAGTAACCCATCCGCCAAACTTAAAATCAGGCCCTTAGTCAGTCTTAGATGACAGATTAATTCCAGTGCAGGATGGGGATATCCAGTGAAGAGCAGTACCATCCAGTTGTCTTCGTACCCCTGGTCAGGTTGATTGTAATTGCTGAAACAGGAGCAGGAGTTAGAACTGAGAGCTTCCAGAAAATATGCCATATCCGTATACCAGTATCCTCAAATGGTCTGACGGTGGCCCAAGGAGTGATCTACCTTCAGCGTTAGCCAAAGTAATTATTTTTTCTAAAAATGGGGAGCAAAAGCCAATTTTGCATTATTGAGTATTCAAACTTAGGCCCTGATTCCGGGTGTGCTGGAGGCGGAGGTATTATTTTACACACCTGATCCAAATCAACACTAGCTCTTAATTTTAGACTTTCTGAATTTTATAATTATTTACCTGCCACAAGCCATCGGGGGATAAATTTAGCAATAATATTAAAATACAAGTTTTCACTCTTTGTTCAACCTTCTCATCATGACTGATTGAATGTCTTAATTCCTTTTAGGGTACCTTGGTTACACTAGTGGATTTTCCCTGACCTGTATGTTCTTTTTCCTCATTGTGGTAAGTTCTGAATGCTAAACTAAATTGTCATCCACAGTTGTATTTTTTGGGGATCATATTGTTTGATCCAGATTAAGCACAGTGTTCATTTCCTTATAGGTTGTCTACAAAAAGTTCCATATTCCTTGTCCTTTACCAGAACTGAATGGAACAATGCATAGTCTACCAAATGATAAATCTACAATTGAAGAGATGTGTACACCAAAGTATTTCACCTTCAATTCAAAGGTAACTTTATTTTTATCTAAGCTTGTATGTTTAAGACCTCAAATTGTCTGGACCCTAATCGTGTGCCCTGTGATATGGGACTGTAGGGAATTGGTAATTGCATCCTCTGTTGCAATCACTGAATATTATGGTTTCCTTTATGACTCTATTGTGTCCTGTTACCAGTGGACCAAGTTGATCAATTTGATGTTGTTTTTAGAAGTGTTCGGGAAATAAATGGACTAGGAATAAATATGATGCAACAAGCAGTTTTAAAAGTTAAGAACAGATTATTGGATGTAAAGACACATAAGCTACACACCATGCAGTCATTGAAGCAGTGCATATGCTATGATTTTGAGAGCTTATAGTGCAATGCTCACAGCAGGCTCGGCTGTGAATGAAGGTGGCATAAATAGTTCATAAGAACTTTTCGTAAAATATAGCTATGTTTATTATGTAAGGAAATAGCCCATTTTCCTCTAATGTAAGATCCTTTTTCAATTGTAATAGTTTTCTTGTTAGTAATTAGAGTGACATTTTCAGACACAATTAACTTGAAAAATACCACTATACTTGCTGTCACCATATTAATTTCAGCTTATAGTTCATGTGCTTTTTCATTAAATAAACCCTCTGCCTCTACACCTTATGCAATTAGCAAACTTGCATTGGATCCACTTAATAATACACACAGTTCGAAAACGTTTGTGAACAGTTTTTATTTTACGTTCTATCGATTGACTTTTTCCTGCACCAGAGTACAGGAAAACATTACTTGTCAATATAGGGATGAAGTAAACTCAGAGAAATATAAACAGAAGTCAGAGCGTTAATGTGAGCAATTGTATTTTCACTGGTTCCCTTGACACTTTTTGATTTGTTTTTTGGGCCCTTAAGATTTGCCTTTTGCTGGCATTTGGAGCATGCTGTCCCAGCAGCAGGCACCATATGTCCTTTTCAAAATGACATGCCCTTCACTTTCAATGCAGCTCATCATGCAAGCCTGAACAGCCTGGAGATCGGAACACTAGTCTCACTCTCGAATGTGTTTAATATGTAATACTTATACTCCAGTTTTGTAATTAGAGATGGCAAGGTCATGACTAAAGGTATGTGGGTAGCTATTAAGTGAATGCTGCGACAAATCTTTTACCCTTCACAAATCAGAAATGTCTCTGCGATGTAGTAGGTCATCTGATAAGCTGTCACATGGCAGCAATATATTCCATATGTGGGTGAATTAATGAAAACCCGTAACCTGAATCTTTTAAGTTCTGGCGATGACAGGTTTGAGTTTTACAATGTGACTGTACTTTTGGCTGAAGCAAACATTTGTTAATGTAAATTTAAAACATTTTTAGTCTCACACGGAATATTAACTATTTCAGACATATTTTGCAGTGAATGTTAATTTTAGTATGTGGTTAATATCTCCTGAGTTGGCAGTAAATTATATTAATTTATGCCACTATAGCTTGCTAGGGATTGCCAAGCTCTTGACTGAAGAGTTTTGCTAGCAGATAGGGTAAGAAGGGGCAGACATCATCTACATGAAAAGGTGTGGCATGACCCTAAGGTGGCAAGCCAAATCGTCAGAAACGGCACTCCCAGCTTTTTGACCCCAGGAAATGTACCCAGTTTAAAAAAAAAGATTTCTATTTGCTCTTCCTGGGGATAACATTTGGTTTCTGTCGAGTGTATTTTCATTTAGGGGTGGTATTTAAGAGCTAGGAAGTTTTTCCTCATAGGCTATCTTGTGGAGCTGTCTCTATTAGATGTAGACTGCTACTAAGTAAATCCACTTACATCATGTTATTACAATAACAGGCGTGTTTGGTGTGGGGAACACTTTAATATTGGACAAAGATTCCTTATTCTGTGACATTGCTGGATCTGTCCTTAAAAGGCCCAGCATATCCAGAAGGGTCTCAAAGATCAAGGAAGAAGATTCCCTCACAATGTGGAGGAAATATCTGAGGAGTCCCCTGAATGGTCCACTTGAGGTATGTTGCAGGCAGCACATTCTGGTTGGCTGAGGTGAGGCCCAAGCCAGGCAGAACTTACCATTCCCATTAAGGGTGGGTGATTACACTCACTGTATAACCTGCGCTCACCCTTGGGTAGCTTGGCACAGAGCAATCAGTCTTATCACAGAGTAAAGCATTAACACAGCACATCCACACAATAAGTACAGTGAGCATCACAAATGAGACTTCACACGAGGTGTATGTAGGCAGCACAAGACCCACCCCAGCAGTCACCCTAATTCAAAATAAAATTGTTGTAGGATGCGCCCTGGTTCCCAACGATACCAACAACGTATACATACAGAGAACTATAGCTCTTTTGAAATAGCTCTATGGCATAGGCCGCACCACTAAACGTCAATGCCAGCTGCTATTATAAACAACAGACATGGCAACGCTACCGCAGGGTGAAATCTAGCCCAGACACTCGCTCCCACACTCTTACTCCACACTGCTATGCGGTGCCATGGATATCAGTCATGCTAGAATACACACACTGTCACACACTCGCTTCCAGCACCCTACTGCAGTGCTATGACAGACGGCAGGTGAGGTGTAGATGAGTTTGCATACCCTTTTTGGACCCAAACCTTCCTCCAACCAATTCCCACCACCAGTTAGCGATGAAGCAGCCTTTTCCCAATACTAGGCCACTCGTGGCTGGTGATTACACTTAGACAGGATCCCGGGCAAAGGTACAGTGAAAGAAAGAGAGAATGGCTGATCAAGCCACAGTCGGCAAATGAAGGTTTGGTCCCCACTCGGAAAGTTCACTCAGGGGTCTCCACACCAGCCTTCGGGCGTGGCCCCTGGTCTACAAAGCACAGGGAGAGGGTCGCCTTAGGACGCACTGTTCACAGTGGTGCCCAGCCAAGCCAGACATCCCACTTTACAGATAGTTACCAATCTGGCACCTCCCAGGACAGGAGGCACCAGGTCTGGGGCCCGATGACTTGGACTGCTCCAAGCGTCCCGGTTGCACACAAAGAGTTTACCAAATTCTTTGCCCTCCTGGTATGGGCACAAGGTCTGGTGCACGATGGCCTGAGTCGAACAAGAAACTTCAGAATGCAGACGCAAAGTGCTCAATGCAGGACCTCCATGAGATGAGGCCCAACATCTGGTGCGCTATGACTTGAGTCACACCAGACAATTCCACTCTTACACTAAAGGTCACCACTGCTGTGTCTCGCTGGAATGAGGCACAGAGTCTGGTGCATGATGGCCTGAGTCGCACCAGACAATCCCGCTTGCACACAATAAATTACCACTGCTGTGCCTCCCTGGAATGAGGCACAGCATCTGGTGCACAATGACTTAAGTCGCACCAGACAATCCCATTTGCACACAATGAGTTCCAGTACGTGCTTCCCTGGAATGAGGCACAACATCTGGTGCACGATGGCTTGAGTCACACCAGACAATCCCGCTGGCACATGACAAGTTCCAATGCTGTGCCTCCCTGGAATGAGGCACAACGTCTGGTGACTTGAGTCGCACCAGACAATCCTGCTTGCAGACAAAAGGTTATCACTGCAGTGCCTCCCGCAAATTAGATGCTACGCCTGGTGCGCAATGACTTGAGTCGCACCAGGCACTTCTGAACACACACAATCAGTTCCCATTCCGTACCTCGCTGGAATGAGACACAACGCCTGGTGCATGACGTCTTGAGTCACACCAAACCAATCCGGTCACACACACAGACACCAGTTCAGCGGTACCGCACGAGGTAGAATGCAACACCTTTGAGGGTGGCAACCAGTGACACAGCCAACGGACACAATGAGCATGCAGCCGGGTATTGCATGAGAGAAATGCGGCTCTCTCAACAACAATGGCCCATTCGGGGTCCTGCAACCAGTAATCTGTTCACTATAAACCAAACACTTATGCGTGACATCGCCCCACAATAATGGGCCACACCCCTTAAATGGGGGTAGCACTTTGCAGGCTCTGCACCAGGCAGACTTAGGGGGTCATTCAGACCCCGGCGGGCGGCAGGAGCCGCCCGCCTGGAGGGAACCGCCATATGGCCGCTCCGCGGTCGAAAGACCGCGGAGGCCATTCTGGCTTTCCCGCTGGGCTGGCGGGCGACTGCCAGCAGGCTGCCCGCCAGCCCAGCGGGAAACCCCTTCCCACGAGGAAGCCGGCTCCGAATGGAGCCGGCGGAGTCGGAAGGTGCGACGGGTGCAGTTGCACCCGTCGCGAATTCCAGTGTCTGCTGAGCAGACACTGGAATTCAAAGTGGGGCCCTCTTACGGGGGCCCCTGCAGTGCCCATGCCACAGGGGCCCCACGACACCCCTCACCGCCATCCTGTTCCTGGCGGTCGGAACCGCCAGGAACAGGATGGCGGTGAGGGGGTCGGAACCCCCCATGGCGGCGGGGGGATTCCCAGGGCAGCGGAAAACCGGCGGGAGACCGCCGGTTTTCCTGGTCTGACCGCGGCCAAACCGCCGCGGTCAGAATGCCCTGCGGAGCACCGCCAGCCTGTTGGCGGTGCTCCCGGGTCAGAATGAGCCCCTTAGTCTCCAGGTACAATTCTTAGTTCTACATTCATACTGCTGCTACCCAGTGGAATCCAGCAGACACTGTAGACATGTAGGAGGGCACCACTCTCCAGATGACATGGTAGAAAGTGTAGAGCCCTCGAAGTAGGTATTTGATGGCCCTGGACCTCCACACAGAACATGGGGTAAGCCAACAATCCCTTGGAGAGCACACTTAAGAGTGTTACAGTGCAGCAAGCAGTGTGCCTAGGCCAGCCACGATGGAGGAAGGGTGTGCGGTCCCTTCCTAGGACAGTAAATTCTCCTGTGTACAGCAGAGTATTCCGGCAGTGTGCACCACGCAGTTCGGGGCTCTGTCCTGCGTTCCTGGAAGTGCATCTCTAAATTGCTGAAGTGTACTATCCCTAGTTATACTCAACTGTGCCTTTGAAGTAGATGTTGTTCCCCTATGAAACACAGATGTCTCCCCTAAATTTCAGTCCTGTCTGTCATAGGGCCATGGAATGTAGACCTTCATCGTTAGTGAGGCTATGATCTGAATCCGAGAGGCCAAATGTCAAAACTTCTCCCTCCAATTTAACCAACCAGGCCCGCAATTGACAGACCGAGGTCTATCATTTCAGTTGCCCACGTTTTATAGCTGTTGTTGGGGACTGCACAGATGTGGTTTCCCCCAGCCCCAGTGGAATAAAGCTTGAATTAAAAAGGCACACAAAAGGGATTGTAGAACATGGAAAAGCACAGTTTCTAGAAGTGACATTTCCAAGGTATTACTGACAAAACCACCTTTACCATTGGAAAGGTTAAGAATCTAATGATACTAAACATTATGAAGCTGCTCCACTGCAATCCCCTAGTGCAGCTATAATTTATTGCACAGAGTAAGCACAAACTGGGAGAAAAAAAAGCAAAATGTTTCAGTAAAATCCTCTAAAAAGAGCCTTGTCCGACAAGGTACATCACTGTAAAGGACTAGGAGCATGGTTATTACCAGTCAGACAACTCAACTTGGCCTCCAAGGATTTTGAGGCCTGTGTCTATTGTAATAATAGTTGCTGTCTAGACTCCTTTGTTCCTGGAAGATGCAGTTTCTTAGCGATCCATCGAATCCAGGATATATTGTTGACCTAGGTGTACTTCCCAGTTACCTTCAGTGCTGAAATGCACAGTGGACTGAAACAGAAAGGATTTGTTACAAGGTCTTTATCCTGTTTGTAGGAAGTTGGATCAGTACATACTATCTCAAAGTAAGAGATAGTGTGCACAGAGTCGAAGGGTATCCCTTAGAGGTAAGATAGTGACAAAATTAGATAATTCTAATGCTCTATTTTGTGGTAGTGTGGTCGAGCAGTAGGCTTATCAGAGGGTAGTGTTAAGCATTTTTTGTACACACACAGGCAATAAATGAGGAAAACACACTCAAAGACTTAACTCCAGGCCAATAGTTTTTGTATAGAAAAATATGTTTTCTTAATTTATTTTTAGAACCACAAGTTTAAGATTTGAAGTAAATACATAAAATGCAAGGTAGTCCACACAGGTAAGTTAGGAACTTTGAATTAGAGCAATAGTATACACAGTTTTATTAAAAATCACAATAAGCTATTTTAAAAGTGGACACAGTGCAAAAATCAACAGTTCCTGGGGGAGGTAAGTAATGGTTAGTTTGTCAGGTAAGTAAGACACTTACAAGTCTAAGTTCCTGAGCATAGGCAGCCCACCGTTGGGGGTTCAAGGCAACCCCAAAGTTACCACACCAGCAGCTCAGGGCTGGTCAGGTGCAGAGGTCAAAGAGGTGCCCAAAACACATAGGCACCTATGAAGAACAGGGGTGCACCGGTTCCAGTCTGCCAGCAAGTAAGTACCTGCATCTTCGGAGGGCAGATCAGGGGAGTTTTGTAGAGCACTGGGGGGGATACAAGTAGGCACACAAAACACACCCTCAGCGGCATAGGGGCGGCCGGGTGCAGTGTGCAAAGCAGGCTTTGGGTTTTGTATAGGATTCAATGGAGGGAACTAGGGGTCACTCTGGCGGTGCAGGCAGGGCACAGGGGGGCTACTCGGGTCAGCCACTGACTGGGCAAGGCAGAGGGTCGCCTGAGGGTCACTCCTGCACTGAGGTTTGGTTCCTTCTGGTCCTGGGGGCTGTGAGTGCAGTGCTTGGTCTAGGCGTCGGGTTCCTTGTTACAGGCAGTAGCGGTCAGGGGGACCCTCTGGATTCTCTCTGCATGCGTCGCTGTGTGGGTCCAGGGGGGTCGTCTCGGGCTACTCATGAGGTCGCAGTTGCCTGGGAGTCCTCCCTGTAGTGTTGGTTCTCTGGAGCTCGAGTCGGGGGTGTGGGTGCAGAGGGTGAAGTCTCACGCTTCCGGCTGGAAGAGTGAGTTCTTTAAAAGTTGCTTTTTTGTTGCAAAATTGTTGTTGTTGCTGAGCAGAGCCTCTGCTCACAGGAGTTTCTTGGTCCTTTGGGTCAGTGCAGACCTCTGAGGATTCAGAGGTCGCTGGTCCCTGTCGGATGCGTCACTGTTGCAGTGTTCTTCGAGTCAGGAGACAGGCCGGTAGGGCTGGGGCCAAAGCAGTTGTCGTCTCCGTCGTCTCTGCAGGGCTTTCAGCTCAGCAGTCCTTCTTCTTGTTTCAGGTTGCAGGATTCTGATTTCTTGGGTTCTGGGCTGCCGCTAAATACTAAATTTAGGGGTGAATTTAGTCTGGGGGCAGTAGCCAATGGCTACTGTCGTGGAGGGGGGCTACACCCTCTTTGTGCCTCCTCTCTGCGGGGAGGGGGGCACACCCCTAATCCTATTGGGGGAATCCTCCAAAACTAAGATGGAGGATTTCTAAAGGCAGGGGTCACCTCAGCTCAGGGCACCTTAGGGGCTGCCCTGACTGGTAGGTGACTCCTCCTTGTTTTTCTCATTATCTCCTCCAGCCTTGCCGCCAAAAGTGGGGGCAGTGGCCAGAGGGGTGGGATCTCCACTAGCTAGGATGCCCTGTGGCGCTGTAACAAAAGGGGTGAGCCTTTGAGGTGTTACAGTCCCTGCAGGGGGAGGTGAGAAGCACCTCCACCCAGTACGGCTTTGTTCCTGGCCACAGAGTGAAAAAGGCACTCTCCCCATGTGGCCAGAAACTCGTCTGGTTGTGGCAGGCTGTCAGAAGCTGGTCGGCCTAGCACTAGGAGTCGGACTGGTATTCGGGGGGCATCTCTAAGAAATTCCACACTGGCATCAGTGTGCATTTATTGTGCTGAGAAGTTTGATACCAAACTTCCCAGATTTCAGTGTAGCCATAATGGGAACTGTGGAGTTTGTGTTTGACAACTCCCAGACCATATACTCTTTATGGCTACCCTGCACTTACAATGTCTAAGGTTTTGCTTAGACACTGTAGGGGCATAGTGCGCTTGCACATATGCCCCCACCTGTGGTATAGTGCACCCTTCCTTAGGGCTGTAAGGCCTGCTAGAGTGGTGACTTACCTATGCCACAGGTAGTGTGAAGTTGGCATGGCACTCTGAGGCGAGAGCCATGTTGACTTGGTCATTTTCACTCCACCAGCACACACAAGCTGTGAGGCAGTGTGCATGTGCTGAGTGAGGGGTCAATAGGGTGGCATAAGACATGCTGGAGCCCTTAGAGACCTTCCCTGGCATTAGTGCCCTTGGTACCAGGGGTACCATTTACAAGGGACTTATCTGAGTGCCAGGGCCGTGCCAATTGTGGAAGCAAAGGTACAGTTTAGGGAAAGAACACTGGTGCTGGGGCCTGGTTAGCAGGGTCCCAGCACACTTTCAATCACAGTTTGGCATCAGCAAAAGGAAAAAAGTCAGGGGGTAACCAAGCCAAGGAGGCATTTCCTTACACAGTTTTTGAATGTTTTTATCATTCATGATTCCTTTTGCCTGGACAGGTCTTCCAGGGGCTTCTAATCACTCCTGTACTTGCATGCCTCTGACCTTGCATGTGGGACTAAGGGGCTAAAGGCCAGGGAATCGATATGGAAATAGCTGACTGCAGCTGTGACCGCACTAAAGGGAATATCGAAGCAACATGAGGTATTGCTTTCTTTTTAAGAAACATCTCAGGTAGCTTGCAATGCAAATTAGTTTTTGAGGTTAATTTGTTCATTGCATGCTTATATTGAGAGATATTTTTCTTTTGTGCTTTATCTTGATCTGAATCCATTTGATCCTTGGTAATTTTTTCAATTATTGAAAGTGGCATGATGGTTCTGGTTTGCTAATCATAATGAAACAATAATAGGAGGGTGATGGAAGGCAAACATTCTGAAATACCTAGGTGCACAATGTGTGTTTATACGCAGGTACTGCATAGTGGTGTGCAGAAGACTCCCCTTTCTTCCACTGACCTAGATCTCAACATCAGACGCCAATGACAAAACAAAGAAATGCAGTCTTATTTTCACAATTCCAGGATATATGCACTGATGAGAATCTCTTTCATAGAGGGGAGGAGGCCACTTCACTAGGAACCAACACCAAGTGGCTTCTAACCACTTTGTTCCCATGTACCTGACCTTTTCTCCCTCTGCTTTCTCAGTCTCCTCACCCCTTCACTCCCACAGCCTTTGCTTGGCTTTCCATACACTTCAACAATGTCCATCAGGTCTTGAAAGTAAAAGGCAGAGTGTATGGTGGCTTCTATGCAGCTGTTGTCTTTGCTTCGCAATTGGACAAAGTATATGTAGAGGTGGGCACATAGTGAACAGTAAGTGCTTCTTGTTATTCATGAAGAGTGCATGCCATAGCACAGTGTTTTGTGATCCTGAGATATGGCCATCTACAATTCTCACCGCCAGCCACACAGTGCTCCGCTCCTCTCCACTGATAGCCTAATTTTAGAGGCCTGTGTACACATATTTAATCTCAATATTAGTAAACATTATGCACATGAGTAAATCTATGCTTCTATGTATTGTTTGAAGATGGAGATTTCAACTCCAACCCTTTCCAAGATCTCCAGTCCTAGCGTAGCTGACCTGTCTTGGTATGGTGAGCTAAGTATGCCCGCGGTTCTTTGCTTGCTCTTGGGTGCTTTCAGTTAGATAGATTTTGCTGTATCTAAAGTACACCAAATGTCATTATCTCTTAGAAATACCTTTGAAATCTGTAAATTGCAATGACAACTATAGTAAGAGCAATAAAACGCATGATAGATTGAAAAAAACTTTATTTTTCATTTGAGATAGCCACACTATATTCAGAAATCATTACTAACAAAATGCATTGACCAAGTCAAACCGCAAGTGATATACACAAATGCGTTTAGATTTATGTACAGATGTGAATGAAAATGTAAAATATATCGAAGATTATTTCAAGTAAAAGCTCTTGTAGCCAGTAGGGGAAAGGAGCATAGAGGACGAAATGAGAGATGCTTGTTTCTGCTCTCGTATTCCTAGAGTCAACATAACTGCTCATTGCATCAGTTCTCCTTTTGTTCCAGTAGTTCTGTACTTTGATAGCAGGAATTGATTTTCCTTTAGAAAGTATCCCGCAGCATCAGAATAGAACATGACCTATAACTATTGCTATTGTTATTTTTAGCAAGCAATTGACATTTGCCAGTACATCAGTTACTTAAAAGGCAATCAATAAAAATAGATCACATAAAAAGTGCTCAGTAGAGTCACTCTCTACGTTCCCTTTACACACTTGTATATATGTTTGCTACAAACTATGGCCCTCATTCTGACATTGGCAGTCAGGTGCCCGCCACGCCGGTGAAGGGAGTAGTACCGTCGCCATGCTGGCTGCGAAGACCGCCAAATTATGACCACCGCAGTGATCCTTCCCATAGACAGCCAATGTACCACCTGGAACGCCAGTGCGGTCAGTCCACTGACCATGGTGGTAGGCATCTTCAGGCTGGCAGAAGACAATGACTCATCCACCATATTATGACACAGCAGACCGCCAGGATTTCCAGGACGGGACCACCGCCACCAAAAGCCTGGCGGAAACACATCATATAGAAGGAGACACTCACCTCCAGGGACATAGAGGAGTCTGCGGCCGCCATGGAACCTGAACTGGAAGTCCTGCTGATGCTGTACCACGCAATGGCAGTGCAGGAGCAGCAATTCTGATGAAGAGGACAACGGTGAGTACAGCCACCTAGCACACAAGGGAGGGAGGGGAGAGTGACACACCCACACGCACAACACACACCATACACACATACCACACACTGAGAACCATCTGAAGATTTAGGCCCTCATTACAACCCTGGCGGTCAGTGGAGAAGTGGCGGTAATACTGAAAACAAGCCGCCAGTAAAAAAAATTGGAATTACAAGCATGGCGGTGACCGCCATGCAAAACCGCCACTTCTCCACTCCGACCGCCAGGGTGGTAAAGACCGCTGGGCTGGAGACTTCGGTCTCCAGCCCGGCGGCCGTTACTACACTGCCACCGGCATCACGACTCCGCATAACGCCATGGATTTCGCGGGGTTCTGTACCGCCACAAAATCCATGTCGGTAGGCACTATCAGTGCCAGGAAATTTGTTCCCACCCCCCAACATTGACACACACATCCCCGCTACACGCACACTTACACTACAACTACACATACACACACACATACACGCACACATACACACAGACATACACACAGATATACACACAGACATTTCCCATACACACAACACACCCCGATTGCATACACGCACTCACACACCCCCTCTACACACTCACACACACACCCCCATGCACACACACAACACCCCCCCACCCCCTCCCCTAACGGACGATCACCTTACCTGATCCGGTGATCCTCTAAGAGGGAACGAGATCCATGGGGGCTGCTCCGCCGCCAGCTCCCCTGTATATACAGAGAGGGCTATTGGCCAGTCCATTGTCAATGAATAGCCACAGGGTAACGTCCAAGGCCCAACTTGACTCCTGACAGCCCAAGTCATTCCGCTGGGAAGGAGCATCATGATGATAGTAGGCAGGCCCCTCAGGAGGTAGGAGAGGTGGGAGGGAGTTTTGGGAGGGGGGTCCTAGGACTTGGGATTGGGAGGGGCCGGGTCCTTACTCTTTTGTTTAGGGGGCAGAGGAGTGGGCTTGGAGCAGGGGAATGGAGTGGTAGTCTTGTATCCTTTACTGCTAGGTTTTGCTGCAGGGGGAGGGACAAGAGAAGACTGAGAGCTGGCGGTACTGGGCTGGGGGAGAAGGATCTTTCTCTTACAGGCAGGACGGGGCAAGGGAAGAGGTCAAGGCAGGAAAGGAAAAGTTTCTTAGGTCCAGTGGGGTGGGATGTGGGAGGAGGTTTGGGAGTAGAGGTATAGGGAGTGGTTGTAAGAGGAGTAGGTGTGCTGGAATTGGGTGTAGGTGCATGGGCAGTGTGCGTGTGTGAGGTGGATAGCTGTTGAGTGTCTGAGTGGGACCGTTCATTTGGTAGTGTGGGGCAGACAGGGTGGGAGAGGACAAACAGGACATGTGTATGTATGTTGTTGTGGTGTCTGCAAGTGAGGTGGGTGTGCTGCATGAGGTTGTGATGGTGGTGGTGGTGACTTCGCATGTGGTGTATGGAGTGCTAGTCTGCATGTCTGCTGTTGTAGTGACTGTGGGCAAGACTGTACAGGTGGCAGGATCCGGGACTGATGATGCAGTGCATGCAGGTGTGAGTGTTGATGGTGTTGATGTGACTGTGAGGGACGAGGAGGAGGGGGACAGTGGAGGCAGTGGCTGTTGTTGTATGTGCTTCTGTGTGTTGGCTGTGTGTGTGCTTGTTGAGTGAAGTGTGGTGCCTGAGTTTTTCTGTGCGAGTCCTGTCTGTTGTTTTGGGTGCATGCTTGTCAGATTATGTACGTGGGTTGGGGGAGAGGGCTTTGGGACTGGGAACAGGTAGTTGAAGGGGGGACAGAAGAACTAGGGACACTGGCTGCCGTCAAAGAGGACGCCAGAGCCTGAAACGATCTATGTGGGGCAGCCAAGCCACCCTGAATGCCCTCCAGGTAGGTATTGCATTGTTGCATCTGTGATGCCAGCCCCTGGATGGCACTTACTATGGTTTACTGCCCTACGGAGATGGGTTTCAGGAGGTCAATAGCCTCCTCAGTGAGGGCAGCAGGGCTGACTATGGCAGGGCCTGATGTGCCTGGGGCAAAGGAGACCCCCACCCTCCTGCGTGAGCGGGCTTGGGGCTACTGGGAGGAAGGTGCTGGTATGGGGATGGAGGAAGATCTTGTAGCTGGAGTGGTCCCAGAGGGGTCTGTCACCACCAGGGAGCTTCCACCGGAGGAGGAATTAGAGGCAGATGTAACTGCTCCAGTCTCCCCTGTGGTGCTCCCCTCGCCCTCTAACCCATTGATCCCCTCTTCGTCAGTGGACTCTGCCTCCTGGGTAGCGTGGGCTGCAGCTCCCCCACTCACCAGTGCCCCTGCTCCTTCACCAGATGATGCTATTGCACACAAGGACAGGATGAGAAAAGGAGAGAGGGTGGGGGAAAAAGAGAGGGAGCACATGGTCAATCACAGCATCAACATCCCATATGGCATACACATCACAATCACTCACTGGGACTAACACTGTGCAGTATGGACCACAATGCCAAACCATTACCTGGGTACAACAGCAGTAAAGAACCCAAACATTACCAACTGCACACCTACTGGGACTCACTAAGCCATGTCTGTCATGGTATGCTAGCTACTTACTAATACCAAATATACATTCCTCCCTACATTGCTAAGCAGGACAACACAAGAATAGCTAAACCGGCATATTGGGGCATCCACTGACTAGAACCTTGCACCCAAACCCCATGGCAGTCAACAAAAACAAAATACCACACAGTCTATACTACCTCCTTGTGGCTGCTGTGCTGCCCTCAAGCACCCATACAACTCAGGATTGGCTCCCGCCAGCATGCGGGCCATTAGGGGGGTCAGGGTCCGAAGGGCACCTCTCCCTCATTGGGAGGCCGTCCCCAGCTGGGCCTCCGCAGGCTTCTGGGCCCAGCATCTCAGGTCCTCCCACCGTTTCCTGCAGTCGGTGCTCTGCCAGCTATGGACCCCCAGGGTCCGCACATCTTTGGCGATGGGACCCCACAACCCTTTCTTCTGATGGGCGTTGACCTGAAGATGCGACACAGACAGAAGGACACCTTGAACTCAACACTCCATTCTGTAACAGAAATGGCTTACATACTGCATAGAACCCACATTAAGCACACACATGACCCGTACCTCTGCATACACATTGCATGCAGCCAAACCCCCCAACTGACACACTGCCAGCACACGCATATATCTTCATGCAGCCATGTTGCATCCAACGCACACATGATGTACTCACCTGTTGGTCTGGCGGCCCATACAACTGCCCATCCAGGGGTAGGACCCCATCCACAAGCCTCACCAACTCCTCAGATGTGAAGGCTGGGGCCTTTTCCCGTGTAGCACGGGCCATCGCAGGTTCCAGACACAGGACACAGCAGCACAAGCAGTGGAGATGTTGAACCATAGAGAGTCAGGAATCAAGTGAAGTGGTACAGAGAAAATGATGGTCACATCCGTGGCGGTGAACATCGTCACCGCCGGCGTTAATCATCATTGGTTCCTGTGCTCCATAGAGCTCCATGTTAGTCAATGAGGAGTTGCACTGCAGTGCAGACCGCCTTCCGCCATGACGCCAAATGCCAGCGGAGTGAAGTCACTTCCGCCTGTACCTGCATACAGGACAGGCGGTTGTCATTTCCTTATGCTGGTACTTATGTTGGACACATTTATGTGCGTCATAGGTATTGATTGTACATACCTAGACAATTCCAGTCTTCTACATACATACATGCTTTGGGGACTGTGATATTGTGTTTCCATACTTCCTGTAGTCACACACATCTTATGTTTGGTTTACTTAGATACCTACCTCTGTGGAGGAGGAGGCAAGCATCCGTGTACAGACCCCTAGTGAACTTGGCTACACTGGAGAACCAGCACATCATACTTACCTATCGTCTAGACAGAGCCACAATTACTGAGCTGTGTCAACAATTGGAGCCAGATCTGATTCCTGCTATCCGTAGCACTACAGCAATACCCCCCGTAGTGCAGGTACTGTTAGTGTTCCACTTCCTGGCAAGTGGTTCATTCCAGGTGACAGTGGGCTTGGCTGCAGGAATGTCACAGCCAATATTTTTGATTGTGCTTGGAAGGTTTTTGGCTGCCATGCTCAAACACATCAGCAGCTACTTCTCATTCCCCCAGAGTGAAGATTTGCTCACTGTGAAGGCTGGATTCTATGCCATAGGACACATACCACATGCGATTGGGGCCATTGACTGGACCCATATTGCTTTGGTCCCTCCCAGAACAAGTGAGCAGGTCTACAGGAATAGGAAGAGTTACCACTCTCTAAATGTCCAGATGGTGTGCCTTGCTGATCAATACATCTCCCACGTCACTGCCAAGTTTCCTGGATCTGTGCACGATGCCTATGTATTGAGGAATAGCAGCATCCCACAGGTGATGACACGACTACAGAGGCACAGAGTGTGGCTCATAGGTGAGCTTGAGTCTTCACACAGTGTATGTCTGTGTATGCCAACATGAGTTGTACTCCATGCCATTGTACATGAGTAATCTGTGTCCCTCCCTACTTCCAGGTGACTCCAGGATACCCAAACTTGTCCTGGCTGTTGACCCCAGTGAGGAATCCGAGAACAGGGGCAGAACACCGGTACAATGAAGTACATGGCCGTACCAGGAGGGATGTTGAACTCACATTTGGTCTACTGAAAGCCAGGTTCCGGGGCCTCCATTTAACAGGTAGACCCCTATGCTAAGCCCCTAAGAAGGTCTGCCAGATAGTGGTGGGTTGCTGTATGCTGCACAATTTGGCCCTCAGGCGCCATGTGCCCTACCTGCAGGGGGGAGACAATGTACCTGTGGCAGCAGAGGACACTGAAGACAGTGATGAGGAGGAGGAGGAGGATGAGGAGGATGTGGACAATAGGACACATATCATTCAGCAGTACTTCCAATGACACTCAGTCTGTAATTCTGAGTGGGGTGATGGTGGAGAAAACTTCAGTGTAGTGGCCCAGTTGGTTTGTACCACAGGTCCAGTGTCCATGGGGCCATCGGAAAAGGAGCAATGGCAGTCCAAAGTGAACAAGGTGACTCAGTGGCACACAAGGGGGACATTCTGGAGGGGCTCATTTCCTGGTGGTGGTCTCAGTCTTAGCAACAGTCTCTGGTGTCTGTCTGGTCAAAGGAACATTTGCGGGTGGTTCACCTTCTGCATGGGGAGGGGTGCTGTTGGCCTGTGGGTGGTGTTGCAGGTCCTCCTGTCCACTAGCTGCAGCAGATGTTGATGGCTGCTGAGTGGACTGGCTAGTGGAAGTGGGCCGCTGGTGTGCTCTGTTCTCTTTTCATGGTGTTGGCCATGTCACTGAGCACCCCTACAATGGAGGCCATGTTACTATTTTCAGCCAGGATAGTAGTCTTCATTGGAAACACAATGAGCACTCTTCTCTGTGCTGAATCCACCCTTTTACACATCACTCTTTACCACCACGCACTCTGCCCATATTGGCGTCTTGCCGTGTCTCTCCTTCCTTTTCACCCACCTGCCATCTCTGGCTAATAATCTCACTCCTTTAAACCTGCAGTTGTTCTACCTCTGGAATGAAATAACCAAATGGTTTACCCTTCCTCTCATGAACACTATTGTCCACTTTACCAACTTCCCTTTTTTTCTCGAAAACATTTGAGTGAGTGGAATTCTATGGGTTCACTTGCTATCGCTCATTCTTCAATATTTCTGGCATCTGGAGACCAAAGCCCCCAGAAAAATCCCTGATGCGCGTTGTCATCTTACTCGCCAGAGCCCACAGTGTCCCTTTTTTCATTTTTCAAAACTTTGGAATATACAATACCATCAACCACTCTACCAAGCTTATGACCCTGGCTTTCTTGGTTATTTCAGGCAAGATTCTGTCTCTCCTCTTAACACAGTAAGTGCATTCCTTTGAATTCTGGTGCTCAACATAATTTTCACCAAGCCCATCTGCTTGCCTTTGTGCTCATAGGGTTTTGTAAGAAATTGGATTGCTGGATGACAGGGCCCAGGTCAAGCAGCAACCACAACCCTTGTAAAGGTGAGGCACAAACAAATCCTAAACTAACCTGTGCCCACCCCTCTGGTAGCTTGGCACATTCCAGTCAGGCTTAACTTAGAGGAACAATGTAAAGTATTTCTGCAACACTTAGTAATGAAGTGAGAATACCACACAAATAGGATCCCAAACCCAGTTAGTAAAATAGAACAATCTTTAAAAAACAAAGCAAGACCAAAATGACAACATTCCAATCAGTAGAATCAGAGATGTTCACTTTTAGAGAATTAGTGAAAATAGCACCAAAAGCAAGTGTGGGTCACGCCAGTCTTAAGCAAAGTCACAAGTTCATGCTGACCGTGATGGAGCACAGGCCGGCTACAGGAATCCAGCTGGGCCTGCTGAACCGAGTACCTTAAATCCTGGTTTATGGAGCTATGTGAGGATCTGCTTTGGAGATGCATCACAGTCAGATCAATGCTGCTGTTTGAGGACATGGCGAGACTGCGATGCAAGTCCCTGCTTTGTCGTTGAGGGTCACTTTGATGGGGCTTTCAGCAATGCTTCAGTTCTGAGGAGCTTTTAGGCTGTGATATGCAGTCCGATGTGGCTTTGAGTCTACCATCAATGAAGGATACGAGGGCCTGAGCCAATGATGCATCATGCACTTGCGGTTCCGCTAAGCATGCGTGTCTTTGTGACAGATCCAATCCACACAGCAGTGGTGATGTGTCAGTTCTGTTGCCTCCACAGAGGCTGGCAGAGGACCTTAAGTTCACTTCCAAGGGTCCATGACTGGAGTGGCACCACTTAGCAGGGTAGACTCACAGATATCAGAGTCCAGGTGCTGAGTGCAAGGTTGTTGGAGCCTTCTGTCCCTGAAGCTCTAATTAGGAGGCTAGCCAACTAGCCCTTGGAGTCACTTTGAGTTCCTGCGTTCAACAGATGCAGGTCTAGTTCTTCTCACCCAGGCAAGAGGGCAGCAGGCAACAGGTCAGCACAGCGGGATAGCAGGTCTTTCAGAGCAGCTGTCCAGCAGAGTGGAAGTTTTTTCAGCAGCACAGCAGTCCTTCTTCCTGGCAGAGTGTCCACAGGTCCAGAAGTGTACTGACGAATTGGTGTCTAAGGTCCAATATTTATACCTGATGCCCTTCCTCTGAAGGTGGGAGAAGCTTCTAGAATCCCCTTTGAAGTCTCCAGGCATCCTGCCTTCCCTTTCCTGGCTCAGACTAACTACAGGGGGAATGCAGCCCTTTGCGTGGAGGCAAGACACAGCCTATTAAAACATAAGTAGGACTGTGCCCAGCTCCACCCTCGCATCCTGCCAGTGATGGCACATCTAGGCACACCTAAGCTTGCTATTTTGTGTTGCTGTCTAGGGGCAATACACAAAGCCCAACTGCTAGTTACACCTAGTGATGTAACCCAGGCACAGACTGCAGTCACCAAATGGTTAGGACAAGAAAATGGCAACTTTCTAAAAGTGGCTTTTTCAGAATTGTTTGAAAAATCTGACTTTAGCATAGAAGAGGGCTTTTAATTACTATTTTTAGACACCAAACCTGGCCTGTCTGCCTGGTCCCAGTTGGAAGTTACAGCTTATTAATGTAATAAGGTAAGTCCAATGTGATCCTATGGGAGAGGTTGGCCTTTCAGTAGTAAGAAACTAATTTAAATGTTTTTCCCTACAGGGCACGTAAAACTCAAAAGTTTATATCCTACCTTTCAAATACATTGCACCCGCCCTTTCGACTGTCCAGGCCCTACCCAAGGGGTGACTTATATGTATTAAAAAGGAAGACTTAGGCCTGAAAAAAGGTTTATTTTGCCAGGTCCAAATGGCAGTTTAAAACTGCACACACATGCTGCATTGGCAGCCCCTGTAAAGGTCCCACCAGAGTTTGCATTCTTAGGGAAGAATGGGTCTCCCTGCTTGTGTCTTAGCTGAGAGCAATCAAAGCAGCAGGGTTCGAAATGGGGCACCCTGAGCCACCGCCCATCATAACCTCCTCCTTGTTTCTTAGAAGGGGCATTGGAACCCTTTCCTCCTCCTTTACTCTGGGACCTGTCTGTGTCTCCCTTGACCTCCCCCTCACTTAGCTGGGGGGAACCTGAACCACCCTTCTTTGGGTCACTCCCAGGTACCTTCTTGTGGACCCTTATGCTGAGCCAGTGGTCCACCTCCAAAGCAAGCTCCCTGTGGCCAGCAAGCTTACTATCAATCAGGTGTTGTAGCAGATCTGCAAAACAAAGACTGAATATGTGCTCTACATGTGCTCTTTTGCAATCAAATTGTACAGCCCCTGATCATCCTTTACTTCATTCTCCTTCACCCAACCATCCATTGTTGTCGGCATGGTGCCGGGCGGGTTCATCCCAAAGGACCTGCCCAGATAGGGGGGGACTACCCAGGGGTTAAACCCAACTGGAAGGGAGCAGGACGGATCCCAAGGTGAGGAGCTGGTTCCCTGATACGTGACCATGGGCCACAAGCATCGGCCCCCACTATGGGCAAGGTGAAGATGAAAGCGCAGGTGCTCCCCAAGTGGGGCAACCTCGCTGGCCAGCGTGTGCGGGACCAGCCATGGTTGAACTGAAGTGTGCCTTAGGCCTGGTGGGTCAGGTAGTAGTAGAGGCCATGAGGGGGGGCCTTGTGCTAACCACGGGTGGATGCCATATGTTGGCATAAGGTGGGCCTAGTTCTGACAGTGGGTGGTCACCTTATGCGGGTGTGGGATGCAAATGTACGTTTTCCTCAAATGTACATGCAGTGATCAATGTTTAACACAGTTGGGCCTATTATCGTGTGTTGCGTTGTTAATTGAGATTTACAGCAAAGCTTACATTGCCTATTGTTGTATGCTGTGTGTTCATTGACATTTACACTGAGGTCACATTGTAATCAAACTGTGTTATGTGCATGTTGAATACAATTTTTCTATACCTACAACCCATGTCAAGCCTCTTTGGGGTCGTTCAGCTGGGGTGTTGTGGGAACGTGTGTACTGTAGCTTTACACATTGCCTCAGAGATAAGCCTGCCTGCTCCATGCCAAGCTACTCAAGGGTGAGCGCAGGTTATCTAGCTGGTGTACTTGACCACCCCGGGCAGGAGTGGCATGTTCCGCCTGGCTGAGCATACCCTTTAAACACCCGAACTGAGCTGCCTCCAGCAAATACCCAGTCTCACTCACCATTTCGCAGGGACCCTGTCTACATTACTTCCCAGACAGGAGTGGCACGTTCCGCCTGGCTGAGCATACCCTTTAGACAACCGAACTGAGCTGCCTCTGGCATATACCCTGTCTCACTCTCCATCCCACAGGGACCCTGCCTACATTACCTCCCAGTCTCCCTCTTGCCCAGGAAAAATGATTTAAGAGTCAGAAAGAAACAATTTTCACATACTCCACAGGTTATAAGCCTTATGGAGCTTACATGCTGATAGTGTTCAGGTAGGGTGTGCAACACCTGATGGTGGGACCTGGGTGCCAGAGAACCTGATAATTGGCATGCTGCTCACTGACGGTGGCTTCCTTTTGAGTTTGTCATGCTATTCTTCTGTCCATTAAAATTCCATAGGTTGGCTATGAGCTAGCAACGCTACTCCTTTTTTTAATGGCGAAGGTTCCCGTTTCTGTGTAACAAGCCGATCTTTCTTCAGTTTGTCTTGAAGAAGGGTATGGATTGCTATAATTAAATCTGTGGCAAATGATAACAGTTTTTTTGCATACAGCAGTCTGTCAACTCAGTGCTATTGACAAATCACATTTAGCAATAAGGTTTCCTCATGTATGAGCTCTAGTGACAAGCACACAGTTTGGCTAGTGTTATTCTGCATAGTTTTTCTGTGCACAGCCGAGTATGGCCACATTTAATTAATAAAGCAGCATTGCATTCGTTTAAAATAAGCCAGATGTAATAAATATGTAGGAGTCCGACACTCACATATGTATCATGCGTTTTGGATACTCTGTTTGAAGTCATCAGGAGGTTAGATATTTTACCATGGGATGAAGGCTTAAAGTCAGGTTGCAACGCCTGAAGCCAACACTTAAAGTGTGACCCACTTATCGCTTCTTTCATTTTTGCCAGGTATTACAAGTATTATTCAAGCCACAAGTATTACAACAAGTGTTGGCACAACCAATACACCTGGCATTGACTGTCAGTCTTTTGACTTTTTCAGTGCTTCTTTTTTGCTTTGTGATAATTTGGTGGTCCCTCTTCTTTGCCAGATCTGCTGGTTTCATCTCTGCCAGCACAAATATTGCTCTCTCCACCTTTTTCTACCAGAAAATCGCCGCCATCCACAACAGCTTCAACACCACACCTCCGCCAGACCCCACCCCCAACAACCCCTCCCACGCCGACCGCCTCACCACCTGGACCCACGTAGACGACGCCGAAACCCTAAAGACCATGAACTCCATCCACTCAGGATCTCCCTCTGACCCCTGCCCACATCACGTCTTCAACAAAGCCAACGCCACCATCGCCCCCCAACTACGCAAGATCATCAACCTTTCCTTCAACACCGCAACCTTCCCGGACAGCTGGAAGCACGCCGACATCCAACCCCTCCTCAAGAAACCCAAGGCTGACCTCAACGACCTCAAAAACTTCCGACCGATCTCCCTCCTCCCCTTCCCAGCGAAGGTCATCGAGAAGATCGTCAACGCACAGCTCTCCCACTACCTCAAAGACAACTCCATCCTAGACCCCTCCCAATCCGGATTCAGACGCAACCACAGCACCGAGACTGCACTCCTCGCTGCCACAGACGACATCAGACAACAAATGGACAACGGCGAAACCTCAGCCCTGATCCTCCTAGACCTATCCGCCGCTTTCGATACGGTCTGCCACCGCACCCTACTAACCCGACTCCACGAAGCCGGAATTCAAGACAATGCCCTCAACTGGATCTCCTCTTTTCTCTCCGGTAGAACCCAGAGAGTCTGACTCTCACCCTTCCTTCTCCGAAGCCACCAACCTCATCTGCGGCGTCCCCCAAGGCTCCTCGCTTAGCCCGACGCTGTTCAACGTCTACATGGCACCCCTCGCACAACTGGCCCGTCAGCACAACCTCAGCATCCTCTCCTATGCTGACGACACCCAGCTCGTCCTCTCCCTCACTAAAGATCCACACACCGCCAAAGCCAACCTACACGAGGGACTGAAATCCATCGCCGAATGGATGAGAAACAGCCGCCTGAAACTAAACTCCGACAAGACAGAAGTCCTCATCCTCGGTCGTTCCCCCTCGGCCTGGGACGACTCTTGGTGGCCCACCGCACTGGGCCCCCCACCCACTCCAGCCAACCACGCACGCAACCTAGGCTTCATCCTCGACTCCGCTCTCACCATGTCCAAACAGGTCAACGCAGTCTCCTCCTCCTGTTTCAACACCCTCCGCATGCTCCGCAGAATCTTCAAGTGGATCCCTACGGAAACCAGAAAGACGGTGACCCAAGCCCTCGTCAGTAGCAGACTTGACTACGGCAACGCACTCTACACAGGCATCCCAACAAAAGACATCCAACGACTCCAACGCATCCAGAACTCATCTGCCCGCTTGATCCTCGACATACCCCGCCGATGCCACATCTCCCACCACCTGAAGGACCTCCACTGGCTCCCCGTGGACAAGAGGATCACCTTCAAACTTCTCACCCACGCGCACAAAGCTCTACACGACGCCGGACCCGCCTACCTGAACAACAGACTCAACTTCTACGTCCCCTCCCGCCAACTCCGCTCTGCCAACCTTTCCCTCCCCATCATCCCCCGAATCCAGCGCAAGACCTCCGGCGGCAGATCCTTCTCTTACCTCGCCGCCAAGACCTGGAACCCACTTCCGACCTCCCTACGCCAGACCCAGGACCTCCTCACCTTCAGGAGACTCCTCAAGACATGGCTCTTCGACCGATAGCAGCTACCCCTAGCGCCTTGAAACCCTAACGGGTACATAGCGCGCTTTATAAATTTCTTGATTGATTGATTGTTTCTGGTGGCGGCAGGGCTACATAAGTGTGAGTCACTTGATTAAAACAGATCCAAGCCCCACCACTTCTGGACCTCTTCAAGTTACAAGAGTCCCACCAATACTACCACTACCACTGCAGAAGCTCAGTTACCCAGGGGTCCCTACCAGCTGCCTCCCAATTTCACAGAATCCCCTGTAGCCCAGTTGCACTGATAAGAAGAGATTCACAGCCAGTATGACATCATAGGGAAGGTGATAGGTCAGGCACAATGATTTTTGGTCCCCAAATCCATTTTATAACTGGCGGCAGGAGTCTTCTGAGGACAATGCCTTGACCTGGGTTCCAAAGAGGAAGCCATTAAAGTGATTATATTCACCAGACAGCTTTAGGGCAGTGCAACTGGTGAGGCTGCACTCAGTGCTGACCTGGAAAGGGGGGGCTGGTGGTATTGACTTCAGAGGGCGTGCTGTGTTTATCAATAATGACTATTTAAAAGCACCTTCTTCAGAGTTCTTTGTGCATCCAGGTTTCAAGCAGTAATAAAAATGTCAAGATAACTTTTGTGATTAATGTTACTGCTAGGGAGAGAGATCAGAGTTTTATGTAGTGAAAGTATTGACTCGTCATAAAGTAGCGCAGAGGGTTAATGTGCCTGCTGCACAGCACAGATTTGTATTTTATGTGGACAGTTGAGTGGACTAATAAAGCCAGCCTTTACCGGCACTTTAAAACAAATGAAAGGTATGTAAGAGAGAGGCTATGGAGAGATGAGGGGCAGTTTTGCCAGGTGGTACTGAGGGAATCAGAGGAGGAGATCATTGGGGGGGCACCAGAAAAGATTGTCACACAAGGCGCCACAAGCGCTAAAGCCGGTCCTGTGCATACATGTGATGATTCCACCAGAGTGGCCTTTTTAACCCTCAATGTGCCCAGTACGAGCTGGTCTCATCCTAGGCCACAGTTGCTGTGTGCTGAGGACGAGACCCGCTCGTCTTGCACCCAGCTGACGGTGGGAGCGCTAGCGCTTCCCTCTTGGGCATCCCACTCCTTCCCATGACTATGGGCAGGGATGGAAGGGGAATCGCTTCCCCTTCAGCCCCTGACCCCCACCTCCCTCCGTGAAGTCTGATGACGTCAGAGCGCAGTCGCACGCTGACCTCATCAGAGGTCGTCCCCCCATTGCGCTGGAAGCTCAGGAGATGGGGGCAGGCAGAGGCATAAAAGGAAAGGAAAGGCCTTTCCTTTCATGCCTCTGTGATGTTGAAGCGATCAGGCTGCATAAATGTCCACTAGACACCAGGGATGTTTGGCCAACTGAAATTAGGCCGATCTGCCCACGGGGGGTGGAGGGGCAGAAACCATTAGATGCCAGGGATTGTTTACTTTTCTTTTTTTACAGGACAGGAGTGATCCCTTAGGCAAGAGTCGCTCCCCTAGGGAGCAAATTTATTTTAGGCCATTTCTGCCCCCGTGAGGGCAGATCAGCCTATTTTTCTTAGACCAATCTGCCTCCAAGGGGGGCAGAATCCACTAGACACCAAGGATTTTTTTTTTTTTTTTAGCTATTTCACACAAGGGTTGCGACCCTGGGGGTGCAAATTAATTTTTTGGCCATTTCTGCCCTCCCCCCTTGGAACAGATCAGCCTATTTTAATTAGGCCAATCTCCCCCCAAAGGGGGCAGAAACCACTAGGCACCAGGGATTTAAAAAACTATTTTTTTACAGATGGGGTGCGACCCCTCAGGCAAGATTCGCTCCCCTGGGGGCAAATTTATTTTAGGTCATTTCTGTCCCCTTGGGGGCAGATCAGCCTATTTCTATTAGACCGATCTGCCCCCAGAGGGGCAGAAACCACCTAGGCACCAGAGATTGGTGATTGTGTGTGTGTGTGTGTGTGTTTTTCGGGGTGGCAGCCCCTTGGGCAAGGGTCGCACCCCATGGGGGCACATTACTTTTGGCCATTTCTGCCCCCTTTGGGGGCAGATCGGCCTATTCTTGGAAGGCCCATCTGCCCCCAAGGGGCAGGCAGCCCAGCAGAGACCAGGGAAGAACTTTTTTTTTTAAAAGAGAGGATGGGGATATGGCCATACCCCCACCCCAAATAAATGGGGAAAAAGTTGTTCTGCCCACCGGTGGGCAGATGCAGCAATTACCCCCTGCTCACTCCCCTGGGGGCAAAAAACCTGCTAGATGCCAGGGAATTAAAAAAGAAAATAGTGGGGTGGTGGCTACCAACCAGTATGGGCATGGTTATGCCCCCACCCCAACTGAAGGGGGTAACAGTCTTTCAGCTCTCCCCCGCACACTAAAACATCTTAACCCATGGCAAGCAAGAGGACATTTGATTGGGCCATGAGAGCTTGGCTAACTCTCAAAATCGTCCCACTTGGAATGGTGAGGGCTGCACTTTTTGGACACAAATTTTTCCCACATTTTTGTGATGAAACCTTCCATAATCTGCAGGAATCCACAAAAGTCCTACCACCCAGCATTGTCGCATCTATACCGCTAAAAATTCTGCCCCACTTGTCCGGCTAAAAATGTTTTTTTTTCAAACTGCCCTTTTCGACCCGCTTTGGTTCCCCCTCATTTTTTACATGTTTTTGGCTCTTCCCTGTCACAGGCACTTGGCCCACATACACAAGTGAGGTATCATTTTACCGGGAGACTGAGGGAAACATTGGGTGGTAGGAAATTTGCTCTGGTGTGTGATCCCACACAGAAATGTGGGAAAATGTGAGTTTTTAGCTAAATTTTAGGTTTGTCGAGGATTCTCGGCAAGAAAACACAGGGGGATCCACGCAAGTCTCACCTCCATGGACTCCCTCGAGTGTCTAGTTTTCAGAAATGTTTGAGCTGGGTAGGTTTTTCCAATATGGCTGCTGAGCTCAAGATCAAAAATGCAGGTGCTCCCCCTCTGCAAAAACAGGTAGTTTTGTATTTGATCATTTTGATGTGTCCACATAGTGTTTTGGGGCATTTACTTTCACGGGCACTAGGCCTACCCACACAAGTGAGGTACCATTTTCATCAGGATACTTGGGGAAATGCTGGGTGGAAGGAAATACTCCAGAACTTTCTACCACCAAAATGTGAGGAAAAAGTGTTTTTTTTGCCAAATTTTGAGGTTTGCAAAGGATTCTGGGTAACATAACCTGGTGAGAGCCCAACAAGTCACCCCATCATGGATTTCTCTAGGTGTCTACTTTAAAAAAATGCACAGGTTTGGTAGGTTTCCCTAGGTGCCAGCTGAGCTAGCGGCCAAAATCCACAGCTAGGCACTTTCCAAAAAACATGTCAGATTTCAATGTAAAAATGTGATGTGTTCATGTTGCATTTCCTGTCGCGGGCATTAGGCCTACCCATGCAAGTGAGAAACCATTTTTATCGGGAGACTTGGGGGACCACAGAATAGAAGAACAAGTGTTATTGCCCCTTGTCTTTCTCTACATTTCTTCCTTCCAAATGTAAGACAGTGTGTAAAAAAGACATCTATTTGAGAAATGCCCTGTAATTCACATGCTACTATGGGCACCCCGGAATTCAGAGATGTGCAAATAACCACTGCTTCTCACCACCTTATCTTGTGCCCATTTCGGAAATAGAAAGGTTTCCTTGATACCCATTTTTCACTCTTTATATTTTACCAAATTGAATTGCGGTATACAATGAAAACCCATTGCAAAGTGCAGCTCCTTTATTGGCTCAGGGTACCTAGGGTTCTTGATGAACCTATAAGCCCAATATATCCTGCAACCAGAAAAGTCCAGCAGATGTAACGGTATATTACTTTTGAAAATTTGACATCGCAGGAAAAAGTTGCAGAGTAAAACATGGGGAAAAATTGCTTCTTTTAACCTCAATTGCAATATTGTTTTATTTCCGCTGGTATTTTCTGTAGAAAAACCTTGAAGGATCTATACAAATGACCCCTTGGTGAATTCAGAATTTTGTCTACGTTTCAGAACTGTTTAGCTTTCCAGGATCCAGCATTAGTTTCATACCCATTTCTGTCACTAACTGGAAGGAGGCTAAAAGCACAAAAAATAGTAAAAATGGGGTATGTCCCTGTAAAATGCCAAAATTGTGTTGAAAAACGTGACTTTCAGATTCAAGTCTTCCTGTTCCTGAAAGCTGGGAAGATGGTGATTTTAGCACCACAAACCCTTTGTTGATGCCATTGTCAAGGAAAAAACTACAAGCCTTCTTCTGCAGCCCTTTGTTCCTATTTTTTTAAACAAAAACAACATTTTTGCTTTATTGTGGCTAATTTCTTGATCTCCTCCAGGGAAACCCACAAACTCTGGTTACCTCTAGAATCCTTAGGATGTTGGCAAACAAGGACGTCAATTTGGCATGGGTAGCTTATGTGGACAAAATGTTATGAGGGCCTAAGTGCAAACTGCCCTAAATAGCCCAAACAAATGCCTGGCACCTGAGGGGGGGAAGGCCTGGGAGTGAAGGGTTTAAGGAATCAGTATCACTTTTTAAATAGTGTTATTCCAAAGATATTGACCCTACCTTGTTGAGTTGCTCTTGCTTGAACTAAGAGAAAACGATGCCAAAGAATGCAGCACTTTTAGTCTGAATAATTAAGGGCCAGATGTAGCAAAAAAATATTTTGCGACTTGCAAATTGCGAGTCATAGCGGCTCGCAATTTGCAACTCGCAAACTATTATGTAGAAAGGTGTCTCAGACACCTTCTGCGACTCGCTATGAGGTCGCAAAGAGCCACCTCATGAATATTAATGAGGTGGGTCGCAGTTTGCGACACCATAACGAATCTAGGCACTCACAGGGATGGTGGCCTGCTGGAGACAGCAGACCACCATGTCCGTGACTGCTTTTTGAATAAAGCAGTTTTTTTGTTTCTTTTTGCAGCCCGTTTTCCTTAAAGGAAAACGAGCTGCAAAAAGAAAAAATTCCGAAACCATTTGACCATTTCGTTTTTTTCAGAGCAGGCAGTGGTCCATAGGACCACTGCCTGCTCTGAAAAAATATTTTTGGGGGCATTCACAAAGGGGAAGGGGTCCCATGGGGACCCCTTCCCTTTTGCAAATGAGTTACCATACACTTCAAGTGGATGGTAACTGCGAGTTGGTTTGCGACCGCATTCGCGGTCACAAACCAACTCTGCATGGTGATGCGGTCGCAAATAGGAAGGGAACACCCCTTCCTATTTGCGAGTCGCAGCCTCAAATTGCAAGTCGGTACGACTCGCAATTTGAGGTTGTGCATCGCGTTAAGCCTTTTGCGCCTCGCACACTGCGTTTTTCGCAGTTTGCGAGGCGCAAAAGGCTTCCTACATCTGGCCCTAATTTATTAAGGAACTTCCCAGATATCAAAGAAAAGCACACGAGTATATGGAAATATGCATCTAACTCAAATGAAGTAAAACATGTATATGCACAAGAATCGTAGCAGTTAAACAACCACAGACAGAGAAGTGCATTGCAATGTATTAACAGTGAATATATATATATATATATATATATATATATATATATATATATATATATATATATATATATATATATATATATATATATATATATGCTAAATAATCAAACTTTCAAACGCATCACCATGAGGGGTATATCCGTCATCCTAGCCAGCACAACGGCTGGGGAACCCTCTGACAGCCAAGGCAGGAGACTACACATGGGATCGAATTCTTCCGGGCAGAGAATTTGCTCCACAGGTGAGTTCCTGTCTTAGCACCAAATCCCCGCTTTTTTATACCTTAAACAAGCTAGGAGAGCCTTCTAGAATTCTAGAATGCCCTCCCCTGTGTTACGAAATCAACTGCTGGCTGTACTTGGTCTGTGTCGAAAACACATAAAAGAACTAGCCAGGCCCCAATGCGCATTACAGAGACAGCTGTACCTTTCTCTGATGAAAATGTTCCCAGCCTGATACCCTCTTATCTTGTCCGCATCCTCCATAATATGTCCCAACATGGTATGACCCTGTTCTGGTGGGAAAAGCAAAATCATGTACTGTGTGAAAGACAAGCTCTGTGTGGAAAAACCCTGCGCTGCCGTGGCAGCATCTGAAACAGTGCACAAAATGGAGTCAATGATCAAGATGAAGATGAAGATGAAGTATACATAGCATTACACTCCACGCTTTGACCACTGACTCTCTGAGATACTGGTCTGAATGTAACCCTTTTTGGTCTAAACATGGTCATTAGAATAGGTATGCATTGTATACAGCAACATAGCATTATTATGATACAAATTATTACAAGTATTCCACCTGAAATAGAATGAAGCTGACCAAAATGTGGAAGCCACTTAAGGAGCCAGTCTCACCACCCTTTGTGTACATCTTGCTTCACTCCCTTCACTAATTTGTGCAAGGCTTCACTGTTAGACTGGATACATTTAGAATGATCTGATAGGTTAAAACAACACATTCCTTCAAATTCTGAGCAGCCATGGTTGTGCTTCAAAAACAAGTAGTCAATAGCTGGCCTGTTTTGCAAAGTAGCTTTTCTAGTGCCTTGTATATCTAGTAATAACTCTGCCAAAGCAATAGATGTATTATTAATATTCTTAACCATCAAACATGCTAGTTTGTTAATAACTCTAGTATTATAAACAGCTAATCCTGGAACTACTACCATAGAAAGACCTAAGCCTACATATTCTGATCTAGATAATAACTGAACTTCAGAATCACAGTCTTCACTTAATTGAACTGTTGCCCCTGCATTTTGAGTATGTAATTCAGTGTGTAATGGAAACGTCATGAGTCCTAGCCCCATGGAAGCACACAACCCTCCAGTTATATTTGCAGGAATGGAAGTATATGTGATATTTCCACAAGAAAATAATCATCCAACAGGTAACTTGACATGCTTAATGTGACTAGCAGCAGACACTATGGGGGTGATTCTGACCCCGGCGGTACTAGACCAGGGTCGGCGGGAGCACCGCCAACAGGCTGCCGGTGCCCCGCAGGGCATTCTGACCGCAGCGGTTCAGCCGCGGTCAGAAGAGGAAAAACGGCGGTCTGCCGCCGGTTTTCCGCTGCCCTTCTGAATCCTCCATGGCGGCGCAGCTCGCTGCGCCTCCATGGGGATTCAGACACCCCATACCGCCATCCTGTTCCTGGCGGTTCGCCCGCCAGGAACAGGATGGCGGTATGGGGTGTCGTGAGGCCCCTGGGGGCCCCTGCAGTGCCCATGCCAATGCCAATGGCATGGGCACTGCAGGGGCCCCCGTAAGCAGGCCCCACTTTGAATTTCACTGTCTGCATTGCAGACAGTGAAATTCGCGACGGGTGCAACTGCACCCGTCGCACCTTCCCACTCCGCCGGCTCAATTCTGAGCCGGCGTCCTCGTGGGAAGGATTTTTGCACTGGGCTGGCGGGCGGCCTTTTGGCGGTCGCCCGCCAGCCCAGTGCAAAAGCCAAAATACCCTCAGCGGTCTTGCGACCGCGGAGCGGTATTTTGGAGGGGGGAAGTCTGGCGGGCGGCCACCGCCGCCCGCCAGACTTAGAATGACCCCCTATATTCTTGCCAGGCATGCTATCATTTACATTTTAACACATTTTATCGCTTTTCGTTGACATAGTACTCATTTTTCCCATGGGATCTCTTGAGGAGACCCCCTTGTTGCTTCAAGGTGCATTTTAGCGCACTTTCTGATTTTGTAAGTGTTGCATGTTAGGTTGTAGCAGACATTGCCGGCAGTAAAATTGTAAGTGATTACCTGTGTTAGGTTGTCCCATTTTTCCTCCGTCGTTTCTTGGCAAACCCCGCAACACTCGTAAGAGGTCAAATGAGTCAGTACATCTATTTCTTCCACTGCTTCATCAGCTTTTGTGCCATTGAAAATGTGCAGCAGAACACTGGCGGAAGTTGGAATAGCGACTAAGCATGTGGAAATGACATCAACAGTGCTTTTCATAGTCGTGATGCAGAAGTCCGACCTGTTCTACAGGGTTTGGGCTAAATAAATCCAAGTTTCTCGGACTGGTGCAGCAAGGGTGTCTATCTACGTTGTTGGTTGATTACTTCAGAGCTGGGGGCTTTCAGCCCCTCCCAACCCCACTCAGATCCAGCCAAACATGCTCAAATCAGAACAGCTAGCACAAAGACACCTTATAGTATGATATGTAAAAGAGACAATCATGATCATTCTCGCAAATAGCATTTAGCAGCTGGTACATATTCCCATTTTTCTTGTCCTGGTTTCATAACTAACAGAATATTGTCTTTGCCCTTTGCTATGATTTCTGCTGGTTCAGGAGGACGATTTAGGGATTCTGCACACACCTTAGCATGAGGATTTTTGTCAGTTGAGCCGAAGCCTCCATCCCCACGCACTGTAAGAAGGGCTGGGGCAATTCCCTTTTTAACTATACTTCCATACATTGGAATTTGAGCAATTCTGTCTCCAGGTTGTATTATCAAATCAGTGTCTCCACTGTTCAAAAGAATCACTTTAATTTCACTTTAGTAGTCTGCATCAGTCACTCCCCCCAAGAGATGAATACCCTTGATTGCCAGCCCAGATCGAAGAGCAATCAATCCAAAATGCTCTGGGGAAATTTATATCCCAACATCTGTTGCTATGAGCATCATGTCTCTTGGTTTCAGCCTGTACATGTTCAAAGCATGCAAATCAAGACCTGCAGATTGTGGTGTTGCTCAGTATGGAGCTAAAGCTCCTGCCTTTGTCTCCCAGCACCTAATACTATTAGTTGCTACATGTGGTTGTATCTGTAAAGCTGGGGTCAGCATTCGCATTGAAGGAGTTTCTGCATTTGTCAAATGTTAGACTTTTCATCCTTGGTGTGGTCTCCCCTAACTTTTTGCCTCTGTTTCCCAGGTTGCTGATGTGTGCTGGACTCTGTTTTTGCTGTTTTTGTTACTCTGGGCACTTTACCACTGCTATCCAGTGCTAAAGTGCACGTGCTCCTGTATAAATTGTGTATATAATTTGCTTTCCATGATTGTCATATTTAATTTACTGGTAAGCCCCTAGTACAGTGCACTAGAGGTGCCCAGGGCTTGTAAATCAAATGCTACTAGTGGGCCTAAATCACTGGTTGTGCCACCCACATTAGTAGCCCTGTAAACATGGCTCAGACCTGCCACTGCAGTGTCTGTGTGTGCAGATTTTAACTGCCAGTTCGACTTGGCAAGTGTACCCACTTGCTAGGCCTAAACCTTCCCTTTTCTTACATGTAAGACACCCCTAAGGAAGGCCCTAGGTAGCCCAATTCGGAGGGTGCAGTGTATGTTTAAGGTAGGACATATACTAATGTGTTTTATATGTCCTGACAGTGAAATACTGCCAAATTTGTTTTTTCCTGTTGCAAGGCCTATCTCTCTCATAGGTTAACATGGGGGCTACCTTTAAATATGATTAAAGCATAGATTCCTTCAGGGAGCAGATAGACATGTAGAGTTTGGGGTCTCTGGGCTCACAATTTTAAAATACATCTTTTAGCAAAGTTGGTTTTAAGGTTGTGTCTTTGAAAATGCCACTTTTAGAAAGTGGGCATTTTCTTGTTTAAACCATTCTGCCTGTTTGGGGATTCCCTGTCTGGGTCAGTTTGACAGTTGAACTGCTTGCACCGCTCTCTAGACAGTGACACAAAGGGAGCTGGGATGTAGCCTGCATATCCTGATGAGCCATCTGTGCTAGGAGGGAGGGGAGGAGTAGTCACTTACACCTGAAAGGGCTGTGCCTGCCTTCACACAATGCAGTCTCCAACCCCCTGGCATGTGTCTGGGGCCTGGCCTGGGCAAGGCATGATTTCACAAACAAGAGAGACTTTCCTTTGAAGTAAGCCTTCTTCAAAGGCCAAAATGGGTATAAGAAGAGCACCCAAAACCACAGACTTTAGAACACTTCTGGACAACAAGAGGAACCTCTGCCTGGAGAAGAGCTGAAGAGCTGAGGATAAGTGCTGCCCTGCCTGAGACAGTGCTTTGTGGAGCTATCCTGCAGTTTCTGCTTCTGGGTGTGCAAGAGGACAAAGACTGGACTTTGTGTCCCTTTCTGCTTTTGAAGAAATCTCCAAGGGTTTTCCCTGAGCTTGCCTCCTATTGTTGAAGTCTCAGGGCCATCAAAGACTTCTCCTGCCAGCACCTGTACTCTCTGCTGAGACCCTTCCCTGCCAAGTGGTGCCCTATCCAGTTTCTGGGGGCTTGGAAGGTGAAGCTGACAGACCAAGACTGAAAATCCACACACAGACCGCTGTGCAGGGAACAATTTGACGCACCTTTCGAGGCGCGGATGAAAAACGACACGCCGCCGGCTTCGGGCAGAAATCGGTGCTCCACCGACATCGCAGCTGGAAAATCGACACACTGAGCTGGTAGAACAACGCGCAACACCTGCTGACAGAGGCTAACCTTGCAACCCACATTGCGCGGTTTTGCTGATACCGTGCGGCAGGATTTTCGATGCAAACCTTCCTGGGTGTGGAAAAATGACACAACGCCTGCCCGGACCTGAGTGCTGCCCGGATCTACGCTTCACTCCCCTGCGAGGAGGAAAGCGATGCACGCCGACTCGACCAGAGAAAGAGAAACAACGCACGGTCTCGCTTGCGGGTGAGAAATCGACGCACCGCTTACCTTTTTCAATGCACACTCACCCGTGCGTGTTATTTTAACGCTACCCAGGTACTTTTCAGCGCTAACAGTGTTTTACCTATTTTCTCAAGGATTTGAGACTCATTCTGCTTTTTAATTAAAAACTTGACTTGTGTATGTTGTTTTTTTGTCGTTTTGGTCTTGTTTTGTTTAGATAAATATTTTCTATTTCTCTAAACCTGTGTTGTGTAATTTTGTAGTGTTTTCATTATTTAATGTGTGTGTTGGTACAAATACTTTACACCTATCACTCTGAAGCTAAGCCTGCTTGCTCATGCCAAGCTACCAAGGGGATCAGCAGGAGTTAGCTGAGGGTGATTCTCCTTTACCCTGACTAGAGTGAGGGTCCTTGCTTGGACAGGGGGTAGCCTGACTGCCAACCAAATACCCCACTTCTAACATCAAAGTTCTATTATTCAGGATCTGAAGGGCTTCATTTAAATGATCTCTCCAATATCTCAACGTACCATTATCCAACTTGTGCAACTGGGCTTTCAGCAAGCCATTCATTCTCTCAATCAATCCTGCAGCTTGTGGGTAATATGGAATATGATAAATCCACTCTATATTGTGTTGTGAACAGTAGTCTTGCACCAACTTACCTTTAAAATGCGACCTGTTGTCACTCTGGACCATAATACAACATTTACAAGTCTAGCGTCCTGATGGTATTAAACTGAGTAGCACGATTACATGGAAACGCGCTCGGGTAACCAGAATAAGTATATACCACAGTGCAGGTGTATTGACACCCGTGACTATTCAGTAGTGGCCCGATGTAATCAATCTGCCACATCTACCCTGGCAACTTTCCTCTCCCTAACTGACCTCTGACAGTCTGCGGAACAGATCTCTGTTGCGTGTGTTGACAAATAGGACATTGCATGATAACTGTTTTGATAATATCTATTGGAATGTGCATCCCTCTAATCTCTGCCTACCTGTTAGTGGCCTTCTCTCTCAGGTGTCTGCATTTTTGGTGAGCCCACTTAGCCATCCCCACCAAGTCAGAATCCTGTTCCGCCACTTCTGCCTCTGAGATTTTGGCTTTGTCATCTGTAAAGGAATTAAACCATTGTTCTTGTGAGTCGGTAGGACAGTGGGTATCTACATGATATACAGTGACCGTACTGTACTCTATTATTTCCCCAATTGTTTGCCACAATTCTTTGCCCCACACCTCCTTAGAATGTATTTGCCAGTTATGTGCATGCCACGTAGGGTGCCAGTTAGCTAGCCCATTGGCAGTAGACCAGGAATCAGTATAAATGTGACATTTCCCAGATAATTCTTGTTTTAGAGCATGATATACAGCATACAATTCTCCATATTGACAACTCTTCCCATCTCCTATAGTGGAAGCAGCTTCCTGGTTTTATAAGATTATATGACATTGCGTTCCAGTTTCTCTTGGTCCCCACTTGCTTGGCTGAGCCATGAGTGAACCATACATGCTTCCTAACCTCAGGGGACAAGGACTCAAATGTCTCACCCCACCTTACAGATGACTCCTTAACCTCTGGCACCTCCTGTAACACCTTTTCATCCTACACGGAGATCTGTGCCACCTTTTCATGCAGGGCCGCGGTTCCTGCTGGTCCCACTCTGGCCCTGTCCTGTATGTACCAGTTCCACTAAATGACACTTGCTTCCTGTGCAGGGCCTATGCGGTGAGTTTTGGGTGAACTCATCACCCACTGCATTATCGGGATCTCGGGTCTCAGTATCACATTATGTCCTATTGTCATTTGCTCAGTATCCATTAGAGCCCAATGACACGCCAGTAACTGCTTTTCAAAGGTAGTATATCTTTCTCCAGCGTCTGGTAACTTTTTGGTTTAGAAATCCAGGGGCACACTCTTTCTTCCCTGTATTTGCCACATACTCCCATTTGCATACTACCCCTGAATGGTCACATGTAACTCAATGTCTCCTTTCTGTACTGGCCATAAGTCTAAAACATGTTGACTCGCCTCCTTTGCCAAATAAAACGCACACTGCTGCTGCTCTTCCCATTCAAACTCATGTTTCTTTCGAGTCACCATGCACAAAGGGGCCAAAATCTGACTCAAGTGTGGGATATGCTGTCTCCAAAAGCCAAACAATTCAGTGAATCGCTGAGTTTCCTGCTTATTAAGGGGTGTGGCAAATTCTATTATCTTTTGTCCTACCTGCAGCAACACCTCTCTATGTTCCTGATTCAAATGAATTCCTAGAAACTTCACATTTTGAGAGGGTCCTTGCATCTTAGCTGGATGTATCTTCCACCCTTTGCAAATGTTCCACAACCCTTTCCAACTGAGTCTGCATCTGTTCTTGTGTTTCTCCCTGAATCAGCACATCATCTATATAATGAGACAGCTGCACTCCTAGAATAACAGGTACCTCATACAAGTGTTTTGCCACCAGCCGGTGACAGATGGTGGGGCTGTGTACATACCCTATGGACAATCCTAATGACTTAAATTATCTTCTATGGCACGAGAAAGCAAATTGCTCCTGATTCTCAGGAGCCAATGGTATAGAAAAGAAAACATTAGCAATATCAATGGCTGCATACCCCTTTTATGTTTTTATATCCTTTCAATCAAAGTGAGGGTGTCGGGGACCACGGCAGTCAAAGGGGGTGTATATTTGTTCAATCCTCGATAATCGATAGTCATTCTACAGCTCCCATCTGGTTTGGGCACAGGCCACAAAGGATTGTTCTACCCAGTGGTGACCGGGGCCACCACTCCTACCTCTACCAAATCCTATATGGTCTTACTTATCTCCTCCTGCCATCCCGGAATTCGGTACTATTTCAACTGAACTACCTTGGAGCTGGAAGTACCTTCACTGGGGGTATCTTCAGATGACCCACCTTCACTGCTACTGCTGAAATGTATCTCTTTGATCCAAATGATAACACCCATTCTCCAAATATAAAGTCATTCCCTTCACTAGAACAATTTCAAGAATATATTCTAATAGGGCCACTATCAAGACAGTGCATTCTCTTTTTGCCCTTATACCTGTTTTCACTTGAACATTAGTCTGCACAGCAGGAGTTTTCTTTCCACCCAACCCTGTGATGGTGTAGTGCTGACCTGTGAACCTTTTCGGATTTCCATATATTAACGAGGCCTCTTCTCCGGTGTCCACCAAGGCCCGGACCTTTTTTAACATTTCTATTTTTCCAGTGAATTTCTAAATCAACATGGGGTCTGTTATCCTTGCGAGCCCATCTCTGTACCGGAATTTGGCCTATTTCCTAATCTGATTTAAATCTGTTGACTTCTCCCCAAGTCAAATCCGGATATATGCTCTCATACCTTTGAGGAGATTCTTCTCCTTTCCTGTTCTCCTCAGTCAGCCAATCAAAATTCAAATCTTCCTCCTCCTTCACCTTTGAGGAATTTTTTTTTCTCTCTCCTCCCTCCGGCATCTCTGACCTGCCCTGACTCACCTGTGTGTTATCCTGCTTATTCACTTTCCTGCCCGTCCCCCTTTTCTGTCCAGGCCTCCCTTGCAATACATCTCCCACAGACTCTTGGTATCTATCCCATCTATCTATTCTTTGTTGACACTATCCTTTCACAATGCCATAAACATATCTCTCCTAGATACTCTGTTATTATCTGTATGTTTATTATCTGTACAGCCCTCAGACCTCGAGGCTCTCTCAGATTTTACCCAGTCTCCCAGATCTCCCAACTCACGCACTGCCTCAAGCACATCTTTCAATGCTTGCCCTGTCTGGTTAATTAAGAGAGTCATTATAACCTGCTTGTAAGCTGGGATAGCTAACAGAATTATTTTGTTTCGCACATCAGTGTCAGTCAGTGATGCATCCATCAAATTGTGAGCCTCATTTAAAAGGACAGCATAATTCATACTTTCTTCCTTAATTCTCTGCATCGCATCTCTCAATGTGTACCATGGTTTATCATTTGGTGGCCAGTCTGACTCTGTATGAGATTTGTGAATATACCCTATAACTACCAATTGTAACAGATTAGTCACTCCTTCGTCCCCATAACCTCTAAATTGCTCCAGTATAATGGAATCAGCACTAAGGGTATAGAACTTCCTTGCATCCCCCACATCCAACGCCACTCCAGAAGCACCTGTGTCAAACAATCGCACCATCCATATAAACAACACCTTTCCAGTTTTTTGACGAAACCTATCCATAATGTGATTGATTTCCTGTTAAGAATAATTTTCTAGAGAGTGCATCTCAACCCCCCCCACCCTGGATTTTGAAGGGTGTCCTGTATTTTCTGGCTAAATATAGGCTGTGCACAAACCACTTTCTGTTCGTCTGCCTCACCTTGACCACCACAGTTTTGAAAAGAGTCTTCACCGGAGTCAGAAAAGTCAGAGGGATCCCAAGTATTAGCATCCCATTTGTCAGGATTCCAGTCTAGCCCTGCTTTGGCAATGCTAAATGAACCTTCTTTTTGTTAACTCTTCTCTGTCACTTCCTGTATTTATATTGAGCTACAACCACTGCAGTCCGCTCTGTCACGGTCTGGTAAGTATCAACTTTATCTTGTAGTAATTTATTCTGACATGATAATATTGTCAGGGTATTTTTGGCATCCACAGACTGCCTTTTTAATTGTGCATGTTCCTGTTCTAACTGAACACATTTCTCTTGCATTTTCCGATAAGCACATAAAAGGATCCAGCCCCTTCTGCCTAAGTTAGATAATTCTCTTCTTTTTTCTACTGGAACGTTTTGCAAACAAGCTAATACTTTTGCTGGTTCAGCATCTACCATACACACGTCCCAATTCTCACTCAATCCGGCACCGCAAGCCTACTCGTTTTGCAAGTACATCATAAGAAGCTTTTTCCCAACCCGGTATTTCACTTGGCATCTGGAAACTGCCTTTGGTTTTTGCCAAACATTTTTAACTTTTTAATCTTTTACTTTGAATCCTGCAAGTGATGCCAGTTTGTGTTGCTCTTGCTAGAACTAAGAGGAAACAATGCCAAAGAATTCAGCACTCTTAGTCCACGTAATTTATTAAGGCACTTCCCAGATATCAAATAAAAGCACACAAATATATGAAAACAAGCATTTAACTCAAATGAAGTAAAACATGTATATGCACAAGTAGCATCACAGCAGTTAAGCTATCACAGACAGAGATGTGCAATGCATTGTATCAACAGTAAACATATATATATATATATACATATATACATATATGTATATACTAAATAATGAACAGTTAAAATGCATCACCATGAGGGGTAAATCCGCTATCCTAGCCAGCACCCCGACCGGGGAACCCTCTGATGGCAGGAGACCACACGTGGGATCAAAGTCTCCCAGGCAGCGTATTTTCTCCACAGGTGAGTTCCTGTCTTAGCACCAAGTGCCCCTGTATTTTATACCTTAAACAGGCTAGAAGAGCATTCTAGAAAGCCCTCCCCTCTGTTACGAAATCAAACGCTGGCTGTACTTGGTCTGTGTCGAAAACACGCAAAAGAACTGACCAGGTCCCAATGCGCATTGCAGAGACAGAGCTGTACCTTACTCTGATGAAAACATTCCCAGCCTGGTACCCTCTTATCCTGTCCGCATTCTCTGTAATAGGTTCCAACACAGTATGACCTTGTTCTAGTGAGAAAAAAACAAAAAGACATTCTGTGTGAAAAACAAGCTCTGAGTGGAAAAACCCTGCGCTGCCGTGGCAGCATCTGAAACAGTGCACAAAATGGAATCAATGGTCAAGATAGAGTCGGTGGTTAAATACACAAAGCACTACACTTGTTAACGTATCTTCAGTTGAATGTGATATGTATCTTTGCTAAAAAAAAGATTCACTGCTTTCCTATCATTAAATTCCAATTTGGAGCCTTATCTGATTTCAAGTGCCAACTCAATAGATGCTTGTGCGAAAATGGTCCATGAGGCTATGCTCCATAGTCCAGTCTGCAGCTGTAAACTAGTTTCCTTAAGTGTTCCTTTGGCTCACTGTCGACTGGGCTAGAGCTCAGAACAGATCACATTGACCCTACAGTAAAAGACGCCACCGATTCAATATCACATGAGGGCTTTTGTACATACTGAGCATAAGTTTCTAATCCCACCAAGATCAATACCTTATTTACATACCTCAACCTTTGAGAAAGCCCAAGGCCTTCAGATCACACAGAGCAAGACATATGTTGGCTGATTACCAAATAACTGATCTTCAAAACCTGTAAACAAGAACTGAACAATACATGTATAATAAACAAGAGTAAATTAGGTTTCTAAGAAATATTCCCTTCTATGATTTTTGCATTGTTCTTACTGCTTGTTTTGTTTTTGATGTTTGCACTCTATTATTATGCGTAACAGTGTATGAGATTGCACTAATAGGTGCCTTATTCAGACTGCCTAAATCTGATCACTTCAACCACCTATCCTAGGATGTCATACTGCGTATCGGAGAAAATTACCTTGGCAGTAAACTTCTTTTGAAAGGATATTAAGGGGGTCATTCTGACCCTGGCGGTAATTACCGCCATGGCGGAGGTCGGCGGTAGCACCGCCAACAGGCTGGCGGTGCACCGCTGGGCATTCTGACCGCGGTGGTTCAGCCGCGGCCAGAAACGGAAAGTCGGCGGTGTCCCGCCGACTTTCCGCTGCCCTTGAGAATCCTCCATGGCGGCGGAGCGCTCTCCGCCGCCATGGGGATTCTGACACCCCCTACCGCCATCCAGTTCCTGGCGGTTCTCCCGCCGGGAACAGGATGGCGGTAGGGGGTGCCGCGGGGCCCCTGGGGGCCCCTGCAGTGCCCATGCCAATGGCATGGGCACAGCAGGGGCCCCCGTAAGAGGGCCCCAAAAAGTATTTCAGTGTCTGCCCAGCAGACACTGAAATACGCGACGGGTGCAACTGCACCCGTCGCACCTTCCCACTCCGCCGGCTCAATTCTGAGCCGGCATCCTAGTGGGAAGGTTGATTTGCCCTGGGCTGGCGGGCGGACTTTTGGCGGCCGCCCGCCAGCCCAGGGCAAATGTCAGAATCACCGCTGCGGTCTTTCGACCGCGGTGCGGTGTTCTGACGGCGGTACCTTGGCGGACGGCCTCCGCCGTCCGCCAAGGTCAGAATGACCGCCTAAGTCTTCATTAAGAGTCTCATGGGGGCGTGGCTTCGGGCATCAAGATGGCGGTCGCACTCTGAGAGTGCTCTGGACCCCTCCGTCATCCGCCCCATGAAGCTGCCATCATCTACACTATTGGCATGGCCCTAAACATGCCAGACGGCTCCTGGACCCCAGGGATCCTCCCCAGAAGCGAATAACGGCAAATCTGTGCCGTAAACACCGGCCGCGACCGGACCGATTAAACCAAGATGGCGGCCGGGGCTGCGGCGCTATGCCGAACCCGAGGTGAGAGGCTCCTCCGTTGATGCGGCCGCTCTGTGGGTGACGCTGGGGACGTCGACCCTGCGCCTCGGAGCCCGGGCCCCCCGTGGGCCGACGAGATTGTGGTGGGGACGACCGCGGAGTGCTCCTGGTGACCCGGACCCTGCCGTGCATCTGCGCGGAGGTCCGGGAGGTACGAGAGGCCTTTTTGTCCGGACTGGTGGGGGCGAGGTAATTGAGACGCCCGGCCGTGCTTCTGCGAGCGGCCTGTCCGCGGGGGTGGCCGCCCTGGGTGGTGGGGTCGACTCCGGGGGCGCCGGCGCTGCGCACCGGGACCCGGGCCCTGGTGGATCCGCTGGGATTGTACGAGCGGCTGCAGGAGGGCTCCCGGCGGCCGGACTCTGCCGCGCAGGTACGCGGGCTCCGGGGGCAGGCTGAATTCATCGAGGAGACTGCCATGTGGGGCGGTCCTGCTCCCGGCGGTCGGCTTTGAGCGCCTGGGCGGAGTGGGGGGCCCCTGGGTGGCCACTGGTTTTGGGCCCTGAGAGGCGTGGGGCCCCTCGCCCCCCTTGGAAGGTAAAGGGGGCTTCGACACAAACTTGGCAGGGAGAAAAGTCCCAACCGAAACAATACACCGGGTGGTTGATTCCACCAAGGAATAAGACCTACTGGAGACCTAGAGGTGCGAGGCAGGGCCTGCTGCAGGACCGGGTGGCCGCTTGGCGGCGTGAATCAGAGTGTTGAGGACCAGTGCCTACCACACCCTGGGGAGGTGATTGGGTCGGTGCCCACCCGCATATGCTTTTGATACCCTGCAGGTGGACTTGGGCGCCGACAAGCCAAGTTACCTGAGACAGAATGGGAAAGGACAAAACGAACAAACAACCCCCGGCCTCCCAGCAAAAGATCGACCAGTTCACGATGCCGGCGGGCCCCAGGAGAGAAGGGGAAACTGCTAGTGGAGGCCCAGCGTTAGACGGAGTAAGCGCCATCCTCCAAGCAATTCAGTCGTCGCAGTCGGCTGTGGAGACCAGAATCGGGGAAGTGCGTGAAGATATGGGCCTTATCAGGCAGGACCTCAGAAATGCAGTGAGCCGAATTACCGAAGTGGAAGGCCGGGTCTCCCAAACTGAGGACGAACTGGCTGATCTTAGAACAAAAGTTGCCCAGCTACAGACCCGAACCAGCGAGCTGCACCGCCGTGCAGAGGATGCAGAAAATCGATCTAGACGCAACAACCTGCGTTTTGTCGGATTCCCGGAGGGCGCGGAGGAAGATAAAGTCTCAGAATTTTTGGAGCGCTGGATTAAGACCTGGATGCCAGACCAGGCCCTCTCACCCTGGTTTGCAATTGAACGCGCACACAGAGCCCTTGCACCGCGGCCCCCTCCGGGTGGCCCGAAGCGCCCGATGATCGCACGTTTTTTTAATTTCAAAGATCGAGACAATATCCTCAAAGAGGCGAGACGCTTGGAAGATCTTCAATGGGAGAATCATAAGATCTTAATATTCCCAGACTACACACGAGAGGTCCAGACCCGCCGCCGATCGTATGAGCAAGTTAAACAAAAACTTAGAGTAATGCAACTCTCATACATGCTCCTCTTCCCCGCGCGGCTTAATGTCATTATGGCTGGCAGGGCACATTTCTTTGAATCTCCGGAGGAGGCATGGGACTGGCTGACCGAGGAGGGCATTGGAGCCCGAAGGGGACCCCTGAAACAAGGGGGTGAACCCGCTCGAGATAGGCCCCCCCCTATGGGAGGACCCCGAAGGAGCCGGAGGCGCACCAGATCCCGGAAGGGGGGGCGAGGGGACCTAACTATATCCGGAAGTGGTGAGACGGCTGGAGACCCTGACCCCCGGATGGAGGAGGCCTCCGTTGAGTCCCCGGAGGTGCAAGACCAGGTGCGAGCCGAGGATGGCGGCCGTCTGAGCCAGTCCCCGGTGCTTGGCTGAAATGTTGCATGGAGCTCCCATTGTCACACATGGAGGATACCGAGGGGACCGGATCGCCCTCATGGGGCCCTCCGGGACGTACCTTCGGATAACCCGGCGGCTCCCTGGGGTTCGCCAAGTACGACTTAACGACTTTTCATTGATGATTGCAGAATGATCCGACTGAATGGAGGGGTCCACCACTCTACTCCCACGACAGTCTCACTGGCTGTTTTGTTCTGGTTGGGTACATGGGCGACAGATGCTTCCGGGGTGGGAGTATGGGGTGGGGGGCAGGTGGGGGGTGAGAAGTTTGAGTTGGGTTTAGATAGTAACACTCAGTCACTTAATCACTATAGGTTTAGTATTTCAATGTTAAGTTTTAAGAGGTCATCCTTGTTTCCACTGATGGACACCTGACAAGATACGGCACCCACGCAGCCCACGACAGGTCCTCACTGACACAAATCATCTCCTGGAATGTAAACGGGCTCTTAGATAAGATCAAAAGATCCGCAGTTTTCAACACCCTCTGCAGATACTCCCCCTCAGTGGTCCTACTGCAGGAAACCCATCTCCTGGGAACTAAATGCCCTATGCTCTCACGGGGAGGATTTGACAGGGTTTATCATGCGGGTTTCTCCAGGGGATCCAGGGGAGTGGCCATCTTACTTAGTCGCTCACTACCTATGGTGATTACATCGACACTGTCTGACCCACAGGGCAGGTTTGTGGTAGCCTCAGGGGTGCTTCGCGGCTCACCGCTTAACCTCATATGTGCATACGCCCCTCCAGCGGGATTCGATGCCTTCCTAATCTCACTCCGCCGGGTGGTGGCGGGACTCCCCCAGGGAACCACGTTGATAGGAGGGGATTTTAATGCTGTTCTGGACCCCAGACTGGATGTATCTGGTGACATCACCACTAGTAGGTCCTCCCGGGCTACGAGTCTTAACGGATGGATGGAGAGCCTTGGTCTCTGCGAGGTGTGGCGAACCTGGCACCCTAAAGAACGTCAATACACACACACATCAGCCGCTCACAGGACACATTCCAGAATTGACTTAATATTTATGCCTGCTCTAGACATTACCGGTGTCAAGGGAGCTGATATATTGCCACGAGGGGTCTCAGACCACGCACTTGTGCGGGTTCGATTGGGTGGAACAGACCCCACCAGCCGCCCGATATGGAGACTGAACGCATGGTATTTGCAAGATAACGAATATGCCCTTGAAATAAGAGACCGCCTTGCGCAGTATTTTGAGCAGAACTTGGGAACGGTCCAGTCCCCAGGTATAATATGGGCCGCTTGCAAAGTCACGCTAAGAGGGCATGCCAAGTGTCTTCTTCGGGCACGTGAGCGTGCTCGAGACTCACGAGTGTCTGAGTTGGAAGCTGAGGCGCTAAACTTGGAGCGCCAACAAACAACCTTATCCTCGGCTTCCACTGTGAGGCAACTCACTAGGGTCCGAAAGGAAATCAAGCACTTAGTGCTTGAGTCGGCAAAACACTTATGGAGAGCTTCGGCCACACGAGTATATGGCTGGGGGGACAAGAATGGGAAACTTTTGCATTGGCTGGCCACCCGCCCCTTGGCCAATAGAATCATACCTGAGATCAGAGATGACTCGGGTACTCTCTCTAAAGTGCCCATTGAGATTGCACGGAGCTTTGCCTCTTACTATGCACGCCTGTACACAGAACACCCTCGACCCACCATTGAACGGGAATCCCCCCTCCTGAACGACATAACTCTTTATAGAGTCTCTCAGATGGCCAGGAGTAGGATGGATGAGGAAATTAGCCTCACAGAAATAACTAGTGCGATTGCCAGCCTGGCATCAGGCAAGACCCCAGGTCCCGATGGATTCCCGCCAGAGATATACAAGAAATGTAGTGATATTCTGGCTCCACACCTACTCAATATGTATGAAGAGGCTGAACGGAAGGGCCACTTCCCTCCTGGGATTGACCTAGCGACAATAGTAGTGATCCCCAAGACCCAACCCCCGTCGCAGCACTGTTCGGCATATCGACCCATCTCACTCCTCAACACTGAAGTTAAAGTACTAGCCTCAATCCTGGCCTCAAGGCTAAGAGATGTAATGCCCACGTTGGTGCACCCTGACCAATGTGGCTTCATGCCTGCCCGTAGCACTAGGCACTGTATTAGGCGGTTGCATTTAGCCTTGGCGCATCAAAGGACCTTGTCTCATACCCCCCTGGCTTTGCTTTTACTCGATTTCGAGAAAGCCTTTGACACGGTAGACTGGTCCTATCTCGAAAAAGTCCTACAAAGAAACGGACTTGGGCCTAGATTCCGGGGTCTAGTGAGACTACTTTATTCTAATCCAACGGCCCATGTCCAAGTGAATGGAGTAATCTCGGACCCATTCCCTATCGGCCGTGGCACCCGGCAGGGATGCCCATTATCCCCCCTGCTTTTCGCACTAATAATAGAGCCTTTGGCGAAGTTGTTACGAGAAGACCCGCTGATTGAGGGCTGGCACTGGCCCGTCTGCCAAGAGGATCGCGTGGCATTGTATGCGGATGATGTCCTGTTGTACATCTCAAACCCGGCTAAGAGTGGGCCCCGCATTCTACACATTTTAGGTCTCTTCTCGGAAGCCTCAGGGTTGACCCTAAACCCGAGTAAATCCTTGCTGGTTCCACTCCATCAATCCCGAGACTGTATAGACTGGCAGCAAAACATTCCAATACGAAGAAATAGCTTTAAATACCTGGGTGTGCACGTCTCCTTGCTCCCTGAGCTAGCATGGGAGCAGCATCACACCATTAACCAAGAGAATACAAACCGACCTCCAACGATGGAGAGACCTCCCCCTCAATCTACATGGGAGACTCGCTCTCTACAAGATGATGGTTCTCCCCAGACTTCTTTATCTCCTCCAGAATTTCCCTCACCCTATCCCCATGAGATGGTTCAGAGAGAGGGACTCACAGGCACGCCAATTTTTATGGAATGGCACCCGTCCTCGATTGGCGCTTAAAATCTGTCAGAGAGATGTTTATGAGGGGGGACTGGGAATGTCCAACATCCATTACTACCACCTAGCAATGCAACTACTAGTGATCAATGATTGGGTGGGGGGTGGATGGACAGATCCGGCGTATCGGCTAGAACTCCAGACCATGAGTTACCCAAAGATCTTTGATGCCCTGTACGGAGGCCCGATCTCACGTGGGACACCGGAGGTGACCGGGGTGGTGCTGCGGGGTTGGCAGACGGCCCAAAAGGTGACAGGGTGGTGGGGGCGCCACACCCATCAAACCCCATTATGGCGGGGAACACATTTAAGGGAGGTAGCAGGTCTGGAAGGATTTCAGAAGTGGGACATAATAGGTATTTCTACACTGGGTGACGTATGGGAAGGCTCACACATGCGCTCCTTTGAAGACCTCCAGAAAATGTTTTCACTAAACAAGACACAATTCCATAGGTACCTCCAAATCCGTCACGCCTTACTGACAGAAATCCAAATAGGGGATGGCATACCCGAATACAGCCCTATGGAGGCGAAAGCTCTGATGGGGAACCTGGGTAGGGGAGGTGTCTCCCAGATATATCGGTCGTTAATCGCCACCACTGCCGACTCCCTAGAGGGACTCCGTCGGAGATGGGAGGGGTGGGTGTGTCCTATGGAAGAGGTAGACTGGAATGAAGCATTAGCAGCTCCACACATCCTAACGATGACGACTCGTCTCCGACTAATACAGACTTACTATCTCCATGCGGCCTAGTTAACACCCGTCAGGTTGTACAGGGCAGGTCTCCATACTGCAGCCGACTGTCCACATTGTAAGGACCCAAACGCAGACCTTTTCCACATGGTATGGTCCTGCCCAATCATTAAAGCTTACTGGAAGGCTGTTACAAGGGAGATCTCAACGGCCCTACAGATGGACATGGGGTTGACACCAAAGCCGCTCCTACTGGGGATAATGGTTGATACTGGACTGAGGAGGGTGGAACGGACCTTTCTCGGGGTAGCATGCTTAGTGGCTAAAAGAGATATAATGGCAGACTGGAAAACCAAAAGCGCACCAACTTTGACTAAATGGAGGCGAGGAGTGGATTGGTGTGCTCAACGTGAAAAACTTGTCTACGAGGCTAGAGGGTGCCCGAATAAATATAATAAGGTATGGGGGAAATGGGAGGCCACAACAATCAACCTCCCAGCACTATCGACGGGCTTAACACCGGAAGAGCCTGAACAAGCCCTTCCTTCTCCCCCTTCTAATGGGTGAAAATTTTCACGAGACAATTTTGCAGGGAGGTGCATAATCTTTTCACTCAGGGTGTTGTCCAGGACTCAGGATTGACCTTGTTCGGTGCCCGTTGGCGCCTAGTTACATGTATGTATCACTGTTTTATTTTGCAAAATCAATAAAAATGTCTTTATTTAAAAAAAAAAGTCTCATGAACGGTCTGCGGGGCCGGGCAGTGACCAATTCATAAGATTACACTCTGTGGTGTAAACACAGTGCTTCCTCGAACTGTAAATAAAGCGAGGGAACAGTGATTTAGGCAGGGTGGGAGCACAAACGATTTATTGTGGTGCTCCACCAAACACTAAATGAGGATTCAAATATGATCAAGTCGATACAGTCGAAAATATGCAGACTGGGAACCATGGTCAGCCCCCATTCCCTTTCCACTATGTTTGTTCCCTCTGAAGCTTTGGGCAGCCCGTCTTTCAACATGATCATCCACAGGTGTTGGTGAAATGCATCTTCCAGCCTTAGCTGCCTGTATGCATCTCATTAAGCAGTGAGTCTGAATTAGGGACAGCAGACTCCACATATCAAAAGTTCAAATAACAAGGCCAAATTAGGATATATTTGTGTTCTTAATTGTTTTCTCAAACTTGAGATCCAGTTTAAAATGAGGTACATTTTTTATTCAAGTGAGGCTTTTGGACCTGTAGCAAAGGTTTCAACTTTTCGGTACATGACTGATTGCCAAAGATAATGATAGGCAGAATTTCTCCTGCACAACAGTTTTCATAACTTACTTTCAAGAGCAAAAATACTTCTTAGTTAAAAGGAGTTAATTATTTTTATTGTGTTAGGTTTCACGGTTAACCCAGCTTCTTGAGCCAGGACAGGCCTACGGTAGATGGAGAGGTAGGGAGGGGACTAGGGCGTGGAACTTCGTTGGCAAGCCAAATCGTACGGCGGTGGTCAACAGCTCAGACTTCTATACGTCAAAAAAATATGCAAAGTAAACAGATGTTCAACCAGTGCTCCACATTCATGTTTCTAATAATTCTTCATTTTTTTCTTGATACAATAAAATACAAACTGTCCAGTCTGATGCCCAGCACAGCTGTCTCTAATTAGGTGTTGACCTATTTTAGATGGCATCCCACACATTTTGTGCCTAGCGGTGTTTAGGGGTAGTTGTTGCTGTAGGCTGAAGGGGGGGGCACACTTTAGGAGGGCAGGGCATATTGACTTTTGTACATTTTCTGAAGAATTAAGTTGGGTTTGTTTTGTTAAGCATGTTTAACCAGTGTTGTTTTAGCGTTTCATACAAATCATTTGTACCGGTTGGTAACCTTTTCCCATTATTTTGAGGGCAAAATATAAATTTCGTTATCCTCAGTGCTACTCATATGTAGACAAAACGTCACATAAAATTAGTCGGAAAGAAATTAGTTTACATAGTCAGTTGTTAGCCTACTAATCTGGCATGGATATAGGACTTGTGATCCATTCTGAAAACCCAAACATTTGGATAACCCTAAGTTTTCGTATCATCTTGTTGGAAGAGCAGATTGAGGACGAGCAATGCCTTAATGTACAGCACATTGTCATATATTTTGCACTACATGTCTTTTAAGGCTCCTCGTAATGTGCCTTTGCACATTTGCTCATGCCATATAAACATTTATTCATTTGCAGTAGTTGATGCATTTGTTGTTGTTGCTTTGCAACAATGTGCATTACATGCAATAGGTTTCCCATTTGTCAGTATGTTTCTACTTAATATGTTCATGTTTATTATTGGAAAACATGGTGCATAGGAGAAAGCAGAATACCTTTAACTTTTAATTGAGTGTGTGAGGGAATCCTCACATTATTTCTGTCTCCTTTCATCATGATTCAAGGTTTATTCTTCTAAAAATTAATACTTAGATTGCTATATTATTGGTGTTCACAGACCTCTCAGCGAGATCAGGACTTTTACATTCAAGCTAGCTGAGCAGTGCAGCTCAGAGGCCGGCTATCTAACGACGTTTGAGAAGACTGCCTTATAATATATTTTCCAAAAGAAACATAACATGTACTTGCTCTGCAGGCAGCCATGTAAACTGCACAATATAAATGAAGTGCAGGGACAAGTGTGTGTCGCATGTATTGAAATACTTGTACCCTCTTTATGGCAATACGTTTCCTCTTCAGGCATTAAAATTAGGCATGTACACGTTCTAAAAATACCTTATATGATAAGTTGCCAAATTTTAAAAATGTAGATTTATTTTTTATGCTTTCACTATGATGTTATCGATTTTGCAATTATTTTCTTTCTCTTTTCTGCACTAAATCTGCATTCAAATAAATCATTGTGTGTATGCACTTGCGGTAAAAGGCTGCCAACTCACAACATTAAATAAGATATACCTGACACTCTCTGGCGTTGTTACATGCCTGTTACACATTATCTCCAGGTAAGATGAGGCACTTTCTTAGGTTATAATTTGTCTGTTCTTTTAGCCCAGAATTGGTCAGTTACTGATCAGCTACTGTATGAGGGCTTGGACTGCAGTCCTTAATTTGCTTTCTGGTAGGAATGGTTTTACTTTAGAGACAGCTGGTACCAGGGTATCTTGTTTTTCTTGGAGCGGTATTCCTTGTGTATGAGGTCAGTGATTAGACAGCAATGACAACTCTGCCTAGCGTACCACTGTCTCATCAGTTAGTACCTTGACAGACCTCAATACTTGAACCCATTAGAAGGCAAATAGCTAACCAAAATAATACGAAAACATTTATTCATGGCTTCCATGAAAGTCAATGAGCAGTGGGAAAATGCCTCAAAAGAAAATGAGTCTTCATTTAACTATTTATTTGGTGAGCTTCTAAGGCTGAGACCAGGAGAGGATGGGACATGGGATTCTAGCAACAGAGAGTGTGGTCATTTTTACCAAAGGAACCTTTTCAGTTTGAAACAGTAATGCTCCTGAACTGATTGGCAGGACATTTGCGCTCTGCAATGGATTCTTCGCGCATTCTAGTTTAAAGTGTCACCTGTGATCAAATGTATTGAACATAGAATTTCTTGTGCCGATTTTCCACTGGGGTTCTGCTACATTTTGGACATTTTTATGGAGTAGTGCAGTCATAGTTATTTTTGCAATATAAACAAATGCATTGTCTGCCTCCACTGATATCAGGAGTCTTAAAGTGGGGATTTACCTAACTGCCTTAGGTCAATATTTCTGGCAAGGAGAAATCCATGATGGGTACAAAGTATGCCACCAGTTAACTGCCTCCCAACGCTTAGTGCTAACTGCCAGCAAGCTTCTAGGAGCTACAAAGATGTCCCTGCAGAGATGATCCCTCTGGGAAAGCTCTTAGTAAAACACAGAACTTCAGCAAAGCCTCGGATTAAGGATGTCCCATCGCCCTGCTCTGAAGATAAACTGCTCTTTTCCTTGAATATTCATGGACCTAACAGAGACTTTTAGGATAGCTTATCTTGCAGGCTAATTTGGTTTATATCCTCCAAGGATAGCACAGTTATAGCATAATGTGTCTCCAGGTTACTGAACCTTTTGTGCCCCTAAGTGAACATGTCAGGGATCTGCCTAAAATAAATTATACAAACCTGGAACAGAGGAGCAGATGTTCTGTCTTTGAGGTATGAGGATGTATGTGCAACTTGGGAAATGTGGAAATCCACTGTTTGCTTCTTTTCCAGTATACACTATAAAGAACAAGGGCACCCATAGGTACTCAGGGCCCAGGAGTCAAAGTATGCTGTAAAGGAACATAGGTCCCTCAAGAAAAACAATAAACATAAAATGACAATAGAGCCCCAATAGAGTCTATTTCTAATTCACAAGATAGAAAAAATGAAAAAATAAATACATGTATTTACAAACTGATTAATGTCGTGGGGAAACACACACATACAGGGAAAGAAACATAGTTTTATCTTTTTTGTTTCTCTCTTGTTTTCTCTTCCTTCTTCACTGTTGTCCTCTCTCCCATCTGCTCCTTTTTCCCCTTTCCCCCACTTATTCCCTCTCCCCGCCCCTCTTTTTTCTACTTTTTGATACATACAGGCACTTGAGGATGCAACTATAACCCACCTTTTTTTTCTTGGATAGTGATCCCAGAATTGAAAATAGGGGATCGATCAATGTTTTGTACTATTCATGCTCTGGGTTATGTATTGAACACCCTTTCTCGTCAGGCACATTGCTTTGGTCCTGATGATGTTCCACATATTAGACTAAAGGATTTAAACGTTGTCGACTAGAGTACTTTGACTCAGCTTTTGTTGATTTGTATTCAGTAGCAATGAGCATGAGTACTGTTGGAATGTGACCTCAATTCTTAAGTATCTTTGTGTTTCACTTTAAAGCCTGAGTCATTTCTTTTTTGTACATTGTATGATTAATATCATTCTTAATGAAGGATGTCACCTAAGCCCAAGTGCATTACTGACACCGTGCTAAAGAGTAAATGGTGAGTGATAATGGACAGTGTGATATAGCAAAATAAACCCAGTTGAGACCGTGCCAAATACTAGTAAAAACTACATTTAATTTGCCATAGATTCACTCATTGATTTTTTTTTTAAAAAATTAAACACGTTTTATTAATTTTAACCGATACAGAAGGCCCATCTGGACTCATTCAATTATCATCTTCACATAGCATATATAAGAGCAATTTTACAATAAACATGTCTTTCAATTCTGTTGCATCCACTTACTATGTTGCATATGTGACTCCTATCATCCATTGGCAACCTTCATTCTCAATAAACAATAAACAACCCACTCAACCCCACCCCATCTGTCCCCCCTCCTTTAATTGCATCTCCAATGCACATTAATACCACTGGTCTCACAGTTATGTCTTCAACTGTCACATTATGTTCGGATCTCCACTGCCCAATCAGTATCATAATGCGTCCCTTAGGCAAGGGGAGTCAGCCCATCGTGGGCCCTACCAGTACCGTACCTGCATGTCTTTACGCTTCTCCAAGCTGATTCTTAAGGTCAGTGCATCCCCCTCTCTAGTGGTGCATAAACAAAAATGCATGAATGGAAACTGCAAACAAAATCTCACAATCCTTAAGCACCCAAACCAGGTAGTGACAACAAAAACCATGCAATAAACTATGGAGTCCAAGCCCTAAGAACACCAAGCTCAATAATTATGGTAAGAGAGGTCAATGTGCCAAAACAGGAACATCCAAGGTAAAGCGCTATGGGGCCAAAAAACAACCAAAGAATGAATTAAAGTACACAACTTGAAGCAGGCCTCCTTAATTATCCACAAGTTCGGGATGGACTTGTGCAATCAGACTGGAAGAAATGACCTACCATATTATTAATTGCAGAATGTCCCAATTCCTATAGCGTGACATGCGTGCACCATCGGGCAGCCATTCACGTGAGAGAAGTATCACTCAGATAATCAAAAGACAGCAGGGCGGCCGGACCATAAAGACAAACTGTTCCTGCAGAGCAAATTGGCTCAAAGACAACAAACCCATACTCAGTGGCGGGCAATGAATATGAAGGCCGGCAGGAGTGAGGAGCATGCGTCAAGTGGCCCACTCCATAAAACTGGGGCAGCCATCTTGAATTAGGCATAAGTAAGTGCGAGATAAAGGAGAAGTAACCATGTGGGGGGACAAGAAGGCAACCTAATAAAAAATTGTCAATTATCTTAAATAAATAAAAGAAAGAACCAACCACGTGCAGTGCTTATAAAAGCCAGAAATAAAATAATAGCAAGGGAGCAAAACTGGAATTGGATGCAACCAGTTGTCGTACTTAAAAAACCAGAATAGAACTAGAAAGTGGGTGCAACTAAGCTGAAAGAAGCTTGCCCCTAGGTAGTACAAGAGCATAGCAATTGTGAAGAGATCAAAATAACCAAATCAAATTAGATCAGAAATGCAAGTGAGGAAAGGGGAATAGCCGAGATAAACAGAGAGGAACATATCTCGGGAACATAATACTCATGAATGTACAAGAACTATGTACCATAAAGTCCATTAAGAGCAAATTAAAGCCTGAAAGCCCCCCAATAGTAATTACAGCTATATTAACATGGTCCAGTCCTCCATCCTATTCAGGTCAGTGTTAAAGCTGTTTGTCCGTATTATCCACTTAAATTCCTGTTTATCGAGTAGGGAGTTGATGTTGGCCCCTCTTGGAGGGGGCTTGAAAACTGTGATGCCGTGAGGACTTGCCAACGGAGATCATTTTCACTACTCTCCAAGAAGTGGTCCACCAATAGAGCATTCACCACTTTACACTGAAGGCAACTCCTATGTTGGAAATCCTTATGCGTACCTACTGTGTAGTTTGACCAATGTAAATCATATTGCATGGACAATTGATAGTATAAATAAAATTTTCAGTATTACAATCAGAACACTGATCCAAATGATTTTAATATAGTTAAACACAAACTCTTTTGTCTCAATGGTAAATTATCAAACATTGCAATTTCCACATCTGGAATGACCAACAACAGGAGGCAGACCCTACAGAGTGGTTAACGTGGTACTGGATCTAGTGATGAGCAAGTTAGGTCTGACCATGATTCTTAATGTTTTTACCTCTATGAAATGCAAACAGAAGACATTCAAAGTTCAATTTCCACACAATGGGAACCGACCAGTCTATGGAAGTGCTTGTAATACAGCAGAATCAATGGGACAGTGTTGCTGAAACATGTACTGTGATAGGAAAGATCAGTTAGAGGCTCTGGACGTGTTAGATGGTAGCTTGCTGGTAAGATAGTTCTTACACAAAGGTTCTAGGAAATAATTAATACCTTAGGAATGAGTTGGAGACCATATGAAAAATATGTGAAGAACATTGGTAGATTAAGCAGGGTTGATAGGGTTAATGAAAAACATTAGTCAATTACTATATGAGAAAAAGAAGAAAAGTGGAGGTCCTGCTTCTCTCCTCTCACCTGCTCTGAATTTTGCTGTTGTGTGTCTCAGTCATTTTTGTGTTGCATATTTGTTTTTTCATATAAAGATGTTCGGTATAATTCTTTTATGATTGGGGGTTGGAAGTGGTATGGTTCTCTGCAGAACATGCGAAATGCTGAAATGTATTTCCACAATGGTATTCTCTGTATGTAAACTTAAAATGTTACTATATCTTTAACTATTTGTTTTTTTTACACTTTCACAGACTGTCTACGCCATGCCCACCCTTGCATTTGCATTTGTATGCCATCCTTCTGTACTTCCGATTTACAGTGAACTCAAAGAGTAAGACATTCATTTGTTTTAAATTTATGAGGTGAATGTATGATACGCAAAAACCTATCACCTGATTCACAAGCCACATTTTATGTCTCATCACACAAAGTGAACACTGGAAGATTTAATTTAAGATATGGTCTCTGTCACAGTTCCCTGACAGAACCCCGTTTACCCCCAAAGAACGCCCCTCGGGAACAAGATGCAGGGCCTGGTTTTAAAGAAAAGCATTTGCAATATTTTGTGACCAAATGATCGGCAAGAACAGAATCACCTGGTTCCTATGATCTTTCCGGGATATCATACCCTTTACAGACTGCCAGGTATTACAACTAGGCCTTCTGCACCTAGGAATCAATTATTGATTGTACTTCATAGTCAAGAGAGCCATCCACTATTACTGAATGAGGTCCATAGTGTCAATGCAAAAGATTCGGTGGATGTGCCATTGCGAGGAAGCGCAAGGCAAGCAGCCAAAGCGCCCACCTTAACCTGTGACATTAAAAGAATCTACATACGGAGTGTGAACTTGCGATGTGAACCTGGAACAGTAAGATGTATAGTGGACAGCCAAACCCTTTGCCCCTTCTGGTATGAAGATTTTGGGCTCCTAAGGGGATCTACAAAATGTTTACATTGTTCCTTAACCTGCCTGTGATAGTGGTAAGCACCTTAAAGAAAGGCCCAGATATATTGTAGGAGATCTGTGACAAGTAACAGAAGAAGCTGTGATCTTGACAGGCCACATTTATGGATGGAACTCATGACCAATAGAAAGGTGATCACCCTAAGATGAGCAGTGGCGTAACAAATACCCCAGGAAGCCCCCACTGTGCGGAGGGGCCTGAGCTTCAAGGGGGCCTCTGAGCACGTTTCCCTGGCCTGAGTGCTCCTTAGTAAGTCTTGAGGGTGATCCCTCCAAGTACTTTGCAGAGGGACCCCCTCAAGTTTTGTTACACCACTGAAAATGAGCGCTGTATGTTTTTGTAAGGGAACTCTGCCAGTACAATCAATCTTTTCCAAGCATTCCATTGGATCATTAGACAACATAAAAGATATTATTCAGTAGACTAATTCAGGCATTCTATATGTCCATCTTGTTGTCCATCTATTTGTGGGTGATAGCTGGAGGATTTGGAATGCTTATACCTTTAGTAAGTTTTTTCCAGAAGAGTGATGTGAACTAAGTTTGCCTGTTTCCAATAACAACATCAGAAACACCATTTATTCGAAAGAAATCCATCAGAAACATTTCTGTTAATTCCATAGCTGTTGGTAATATATTTGTAAAATAGTCTACTAAAGTTAAGTGTTACAATTAAGTGTTATAATAACCATATAAAAGGTGATAATTCCACAATGAAGTCTATTGAAATCCTTTTCCAGAACTATGTCAGAGTTGCCTATTCTTCTAAGATGGAAATTGTGTTTACTTCTCTTTCTCCAGCTACAAAGTGAGAGGATTTTGTTAAGTCAACTCTGTGACAATCTTTCTGATTTAAAAGGAAAGGCAATAGGATGTTATTTTTCTAACTCACAACTACATTTAAATATCTGTAAATGAATGAACAATTATTTCAAAATAGATCTGCAGTTAGGAAACCACAAATGAAGCATGATTTTCTTAAATCTGAAGTGAAACAAGATGTTAATAAATTAAAGTCAAGACACTTTGGGCCAAATGTAGGAAAGGTTTTTACCCATTCTGTGTCTATGGGAAAAAGTGTTCGTACATATGGCCCTTTATGATGTACAAATGACAACTATTGACTGAAACACGATTTCCATGCATTATCATTCGTGTGCTCTCTAGTTTTATCAGTAAAACTGTTAGCAAACTCAGTAGCCAATTAAATGGAGAATGTGCTGTCTGTAAACACACCGTAATTTGGTAGTATATTTGCGACAGGATGCTCAAAAATGCAAAATCACCACTTTCTTGCTGAATGGGCGTGGGTCATTTGCTACACTTTTTCTTAGTCTGACTCCTGCCTTTTTCACATTTGAAAACTGTTCCAGCGCCACTGGCTGCTCATATCTAATACAGATAGGAGAGCTTGAGATGTCTGTGATAAGTTCCCAAAATGTATATTAGATACAGAATTCAAAGTGTGTTCAGGTTTAGCCTGGCTGTGTCATGTCAGAGTATCTGAAATAGTTCATTGTTTTTGGACCATGTGATGTATAAATGTGTGTTAATTCGCGATGTGGTGATGCGCACCCTCTTATGACATGTAGACAATTTTATCTGGAAGCATACGAGATGCTATCCTTACATAACAGTACAGAATGCACATTAGTCTCGCCCAAGTGTGCAGCTCATTACTATGTTCGGTGTATTTTAATACAGCACTTCTAGTTTGTGATATTGGACAGATATGAAATGATGTGATGGAACGATGCTTGGAAGAGTGTCATATCTTATAGAGGGTGGTAACATCTTCTGCCCCGGCTGTTAGGCACGTTTGGGGTTTCCTTAAGTCACTCATAATTTGATTGCAGTGCAGTGCCTTCCACTAGCACACTGACCCGTCTTGTGTTGCTTTTCTTCACAGTCGTTCCCAGAAAAAAATGCAAATGGTATCCAACGTTTCCTTTTTTGCCATGTTCTCCATGTATCTAATGACCGCTATTTTTGGCTACTTGACGTTTTATGGTAAGAACAATTTAAAGTCGCTGTTGTATCCTAAACTCTTTCAAACAAACCACTGCAAGGTCAGAAAGCGATTCAAAGATGTTTTTTTGTAGCTCGTCAAAGATGATGCTGTGAGTATGTGGCCTGTTTAACATTATTTATTTATATGTTGAGGATACATAATATGATATAACGTGTTGAAACTCCGAGCGCTGTTCGGCTCACCTTGTCTCATCTTTCAACTCTCTATGTATTAACATGAAACATCTGTTTAGTCTCCCTGTGTCTTTCTTCCTCAATGCCTTGCGACTAAAGTGGCCCTTGTAGTCTCATAGTCTGACACTTCAAAAATATGTTCTTTTAAAACAACATATACAGTATTTTTAATCACAGCTCGAATACATTGCAGAACAGCGACAATGATAATATTCTTGTTCATCTCCACTGCTGTTTGTCAAAATACAGAACATTTAAACATATAGGGGGTCATTCTGACCCTGGCGGCCGGTGACCGCCAGGGTCACCGACCACGGGAGCACCGCCAACAGGCTGGCGGTGCTCCCAAGGGCATTCTGACCACGGCGGTTCAGCCGCGGTCAGAAAGGGTAAACCGGCGGTCTCCCGCCGGTTTACCGCTGCCCCATTGAATCCTCGTGCTCCGCCGCCATGGGGATTCAGACACCCCCTACCGCCATCCTGTTCATGGCGGGAAACCCGCCATGAACAGGATGGCGGTAGGGGGTGCCGCGGGGCCCCTGGGGGCCCCTGCAGTGCCCATGCCAAAGGCATGGGCACTGCAGGGGCCCCAGTAAGAGGGCCCCACAAAGTATTTCAGTGTCTGCTTTGCAGACACTGAAATACGCGACGGGTGCAACTGCACCCGTCGCACCCCTGCAACTACGCCGGCTCAATTCTGAGCCGGCGTCCTCGTTGCAGGGGCATTTCCGCTGGGCCGGCGGGCGCTCTTTTGGAGAGCGCCCGCCGGCCCAGCGGAAATGTTTTAATGGCCGCCGCGGTCTTTTGACCGAGGTGTGGTCATTTGTCGGCGGTACCTTGGCGGACGGCCTCCGCCGTCCGCCAAGGTCTGAATGACCCCCATAATACACGTAAATCAGAAATCTAAAATATGCATTTATAATCTGAAATCTTGGCCAATGGAAGAATTTCTACTGTCTGTTAAGAGGGGTGTGTTTAAAATTCGTGTTTGTGTAAAACTGGTGACAATCAGTGGCAAATATAATTTTAATCATGGTATACAGGTATCTACAGAGAGGCACAGGTAACAAATGCACACTCCATTGCAAAATCTTAATATCCTATGTGGATGATAAACAGAGGAAATGATGGGTTTAAACAGAAAGTCTCATCCCGTTTTCAGATAACTGGTGATTTTCGACTGATGATTTTGCTTTGAAGATGATACAGATTTTAATTTTCTTGTTGTTTTTACACAACATGCATAACCATTAATGTGGCCTTTTTAGGTATGGCGTTAGCCATGACTTTTTGATTTTACGGAAATTATACATATGACCTACCTACCTATAGGGACTTTGAACAATACCTCTTTGTCCATTGGTCTGTTATTGTGTATTTCACATTTTCCTTCTGCATACTGCATGGGGAATGGATCAGCGCACTACATTCAACTGGCTATCTGCACAATGAGTGAAGATTTCTGTCCTTTAACAAGCAGCACATCCACACAAAAGCAGCTCCCTTCAGAAAAGTGTTTATGGTTTTAGCCTATGTTATTTAAAGCCTGATGGCATCCAAGACTTTTTGATTTTACTAAAATTATATATCTAATATACTTACTTATATGGGCTTTCACATGGCCCTCTTTTTCCATTGATCCGTCTTTGTTTCATTCAAATGTATCTTCTACCCAATGCAGCATGGGACAATGGATTAGCCCTCTTCAGAAACTGGCTCACTTCACTGTGAGTGATGGCATTCTGCCCTTTCACAAGAAGCACATCCAGACGTGAAGTCATTCCTTTAAGTACTAGGGACTACTTTGGCAATGTGTGTTTTTTGAGGCCAGTTAATATTTTTGCTTGTAGATATTTTTTCAGATTAATGAGGGACCAGCAGCTTCCACAGTGCTAGGGTTTTTCAAAAATCATTAAAAAAACACAAGCACAGATTCCAGATCTGGCAGCTGTTATTGAGCTGGATCCAGGCAGTCCCTGTGAAATATGGTGAATTTATCCTCCTGTAATTTGCTGACGCAGGGACACATTCAGTGGTGAGTGCGCACATGTTATCTGCTTTCCATTCGGAGTAGCAACCTGCAAGGGAAGACGGAGGTTTCTTATTTTCACTTTCAGCTGTTCCCAATACAAAGGCTTCACTTAAAGTTCCATCAGCCCACTTTTTGTTGTAATTTTAATTTAGGTGGGAGCTATCTGGAGCCTAACACCCAGAAATGCCAAACCAATTAAAGTTTATGACTTTGTTCACCCCACGAATGTAAAGGATAAGCATGCACTTTGAGAATGTCAGACGTCTATCTGCGTAGTTGTACTAATAATAACGCAAAAATCACTTACTAATTATTTTTACTTAGTTTATTTAAATACTCCCCTTATCCCAATGTAGGGTGCCACAGCATGTTACATCACACACATATTTTATACAGAGGCTAATACACTTTGTACGCCAATGTAAAAGAAACGTTAAACAAGAAAATGGGGGTTAGAAGGTGTCACATATCATCAACATTGATAGGCAAAATATGTCGAGAGTGCTTGGTCTGGAGAACTACAATGTCAGGTATTGAGGACGGAGCACAGTGTTTGAGGTTCCTTGTACTAACTGAACTGCATTATTAACTAAATGAACTCTATTTAGCAAACTTTGTACATTGAAAGATTGAGAAAATAACGTTACGTTCTAAACTTATGTGTGCCTTGCAGTTTTCAGTCACCTCCTAGATTTAGTTTCAAGGCTCACTCAGGCTCACTGTGCTTTATGAGAGTGATTGTAACTCATGGGCTACAAGTAACACAAGCATCTCCGTGACAAAAACCGCAACTCACTGAGCTATCTCAATGAAATACAAATCTGAGATCTGCATGTTTTACGTTGTACTTTGCAGGAGACATATTACCCATCTACTTTACTTTATGATGCATGAAAACTGTGACTAGACAAACATAGATTGCCCCGCCAACTGCATTAACCACCAGAGAATGTTACTGATATTATTATTGCCTGACAATTGCTGGGCACACACATATCTCCTTTAGCAGCTGCATTAAGTTTGTAAGAAATTTTTCACACTTTTTGGTCAGCCCTCAGTCCAACAATCTGAATGAAATTTCGCCCTCAGAAAAGCAACCTTCAAGGCTTAATGCTCTTCTACTAAACGTATGTTCTTTTCCAAAATATCATGAGGCTGTTTCTGATCCAACTACACATTAAAGCCAGATGTATGTTTCATAAACGACACCTGGTAATGTGAGATCGCTAACTCTGATATTGCTTCCGCTATCCCATAGCTAGCTGATGCAACCACTAGACTGTCAGGGCACATGGGGGGGAGGTCTAGCACCATTCATTGCTGGTCTATTAGCTGTAGCATTGCTAAAAAACAGAGTCCCTGCTCCCCTGCCCTAATTTGGACTGTTTATTAGCTACTTTCTACATTCCTCTTTTGCGTTCCACTTCATGAGAGTCTACTCTTATCCACACCTCCAAATTAAATTGCAATTAGTCCAAAATGAGTGAAGCTAAGCGTAAGCATATTCTTTCCAAAACTCCTATTGAAATTACTAAGAATGTAACCACAGCAGTCACAACTTTCAATAATTGGCTAACTTCTGCAATTGACAATATCGCTTCCCTGAAACATTGTCAAAGCCATTGCAAACAACCATTGGCTACATGGTTCAATGAGGAACTTCGTTTGCCCAAAAGACACTGTAAGACAAAGGAAGGGCTCTTGCCTCTCTTGTATTCGATGGAGAGACAAGCCCACTATAGGACAGCTCTGAGGGACTACCCCAAACTAAACTGTGTCACCCAAACTTGCTTTAATACTAATAAAAGTGAATCGGCTTCCAAGTTGGCTGAAGAAATCTTTCTCATTGCAAAGAACTGCATGAACTGAATTTGTCTTAATTTTTTTCTAACAAAATTTTAGAACTGCATAACAAATTGCCCCCTCTCTGCCCTACAGAGCAGACTTTAGCCACAATAATGGAACTCAAACTTCCTGGCAATACCCACTGAGCCAATTTCAAGAAAGAAATATCCATACTTTTGGCCTCCATTAAATCAGACTCAACTAATGACAGCTGCCCACAACACATCTATGCCCTGGGATCTGAGATCCTTTTACCACTGCGTACAGACTTGTATTATATAACCCTTTCTTCTGATATGGTGCATGACCAATGGAAACAAACCCATATTGTACGTTTGTTAAGAAAACATTCAGTTGACCTAAATGTTCTAAGCAACTATAGACCCATCTTGTTGCTTTTAGTTCCATATAAGATCTTGGAAAAAGCTATCAACAAGCGGATCTCCACCTACTTATAAACTAACAACGTACTGACCCCTCACAGTCTGGTATCAGGCCTTTGAATATAACAGAAATTACCGTAGTGGCAGCCACAGAAAATATCAGGTCTAAACTGACCCAAGGACTCTCATCTACGCTCATATTTTTCGACTTATCATCTGCTTTCTATACTGGCTCCTACTCCAGTTTATTACACAGTCTTTTTGACATCGGCATCTGCCTCAGTGCGCTGAAATGGCTTGGCTTATTTTTGCGCTCACATTATCAAAGGATGCAGCTAGTCCTTTCCTATCTAATTCTATCACAAACTGTGGAGCACATCAGAGCTCCTCCATCAACCCCAGCCTATTTAATATATATCTTCAACCTGTAGCATTTCTGGTTCCCTCTTATGGATTCAATGTAACAACATACGCAGGCTATATTCAAATTATTGTGTCCTTCTCAGAAGAGCAAAAGCAAGGCAACTCCATTTTCAGAGCCTTTATGAGTGTAGTTGCCATATGGACGCAATCCAACTTCCTCAAGTCAGACCGTGATAAAACCAAGGTGCTCCTCTTCGGTCATCCCACAGTTCCGTGGTCACCTGACCGGTAGCCTTTAGAGTTAGGCACCACTCCCTTCCCAGTAATCTTGGCAAAGAATCTTGGCTTTACAATAGACGACCAACTTAATTTCAAGAATCAGGTACATGCCTGCTTCTTCATGCTACTTATGCTCCAAAAAGGTCTTTCTTTTCTTCACAATTCAGCCAAACGCACCATGGTTCACTCTCTTATCACTTCACGTTTGGACTATGGCAATGCACTATATTTGAGTCTACCAGAGATTCTTCTCTACCGCTTTCTAGTGGTACACAATGCAGCTGCGCCTCTAATCCTGAAATTGCCCCCACTTCTTCAGCATCAAATTACTTTTAAAGTTACATATCTCCCCTCCCACCCTATTAAGTAACAAGCAGCTTTTAAAGCCCTTTGCATTGCCCACAGAGCAAAAAACGTCTCTGGGCCTGTATATTTAAGAAACATCTTTAATCTCTATTGGCCTACTCATGGCCTTAGATCCTCCTTTCAAACACTGCTTCAGATCGCCATCATTCACAAGGGAAGTACAGTCGGACATTCCTTCTCCTACCTCACAGCGACTCTGTGGAACACACTTTAGACGAATCTTAAGCCACAAACAGTTAGGAGCGCACCTGCCTAACATCCCAGCAATTAATCTGCCCCATTGCATCATGGTAGATGTAGTATCTTCAAAAAACGAACTCCATTAATTTTTAAATATTTCACCTTTAAGTAGGTACAGCCTTTACTGTGCATCTCTGGACACATGTGTTTCTGGGTTAGTCCCTTCTTCAGCAGAGAACATATTTGCGGGGTGCTGGGAATGCTGCCATAAATCCCCCGGTTTCAGTACCTCTTCCCTGGCATGCTGGTGCCTGCTCCAGAGCTCGTCAGCCCAGTAGCTCAAGGGAGCCTTTAAAGTCACAAACAGTTAGGAGCGCACCTGCCTAACATCCCAGCAATTAATCTGCCCCATTGCATCATGGTAGATGTAGTATCTTCAAAAAACGAACTCCATTAATTTTTAAATATTTCACCTTTAAGTAGGTACAGCCTTTACTGTGCATCTCTGGACACATGTGTTTCTGGGTTAGTCCCTTCTTCAGCAGAGAACATATTTGCGGGGTGCTGGGAATGCTGCCATAAATCCCCCGGTTTCAGTACCTCTTCCCTGGCATGCTGGTGCCTGCTCCAGAGCTCGTCAGCCCAGTAGCTCAAGGGAGCCTTTAAAGTCACAAACAGTTAGGAGCGCACCTGCCTAACATCCCAGCAATTAATCTGCCCCATTGCATCATGGTAGATGTAGTATGTTCAAAAAACGAACTCCATTAATTTTTAAATATTTCACCTTTAAGTAGGTACAGCCTTTACTGTGCATCTCTGGACACATGTGTTTCTGGGTTAGTCCCTTCTTCAGCAGAGAACATATTTGCGGGGTGCTGGGAATGCTGCCATAAATCCCCCGGTTTCAGTACCTCTTCCCTGGCATGCTGGTGCCTGCTCCAGAGCTCGTCAGCCCAGTAGCTCAAGGGAGCCTTTAAAGTCACAAACAGTTAGGAGCGCACCTGCCTAACATCCCAGCAATTAATCTGCCCCATTGCATCATGGTAGATGTAGTATCTTCAAAAAACGAACTCCATTAATTTTTAAATATTTCACCTTTAAGTAGGTACAGCCTTTACTGTGCATCTCTGGACACATGTGTTTCTGGGTTAGTCCCTTCTTCAGCAGAGAACATATTTGCGGGGTGCTGGGAATGCTGCCATAAATCCCCCGGTTTCAGTACCTCTTCCCTGGCATGCTGGTGCCTGCTCCAGAGCTCGTCAGCCCAGTAGCTCAAGGGAGCCTTTAAAGTCACAAACAGTTAGGAGCGCACCTGCCTAACATCCCAGCAATTAATCTGCCCCATTGCATCATGGTAGATGTAGTATCTTCAAAAAACGAACTCCATTAATTTTTAAATATTTCACCTTTAAGTAGGTACAGCCTTTACTGTGCATCTCTGGACACATGTGTTTCTGGGTTAGTCCCTTCTTCAGCAGAGAACATATTTGCGGGGTGCTGGGAATGCTGCCATAAATCCCCCGGTTTCAGTACCTCTTCCCTGGCATGCTGGTGCCTGCTCCAGAGCTCGTCAGCCCAGTAGCTCAAGGGAGCCTTTAAAGTCACAAACAGTTAGGAGCGCACCTGCCTAACATCCCAGCAATTAATAAACCAGCAGGCCAGGGAAGAGGTACTGAAACCGGGTGATTTATGGCAGCATTCCCAGCACCCCGCAAATATGTTCTCTGCTGAAGAAGGGACTAACCCAGAAACACATGTGTCCAGAGATGCACAGTAAAGGCTGTACCTACTTAAAGGTGAAATATTTAAAAATTAATGGAGTTCGTTTTTTGAAGATACTACATCTACCATGATGCAATGGGGCAGATTAATTGCTGGGATGTCAGGCAGGTGCGCTCCTAACTGTTTGTGACTTTAAAGGCTCCCTTGAGCCATTGGGCTGACGAGCTCTGGAGCAGGCACCAGCAGGCCAGGGAAGAGGTACTGAAACCGGGTGATTTATGGCAGCATTCCCAGCACCCCGCAAATATGTTCTCTGCTGAAGAAGGGACTAACCCAGAAACACATGTGTCCAGAGATGCACAGTAAAGGCTGTACCTACTTAAAGGTGAAATATTTAAAAATTAATGGAGTTCGTTTTTTGAAGATACTACATCTACCATGATGCAATGGGGCAGATTAATTGCTGGGATGTCAGGCAGGTGCGCTCCTAACTGTTTGTGACGAATCTTAAGCACCTCTCTAATTCCTCAAAAAAGTAAAGACCCAACTCTTCTAGTTTTCTCATCTAGCAGTGCAACCCCACCATCATCAGTGCCCAGACTCCATGTTTGGGAAACAGCATGCGCTACAATCTATAAATAAACACATTTATATAAGATATTTTGAAATGCACCCTATTGGTGACCAATTACGCACGCCACTACAGATTTAGGGCCAGATAAAGATACTGGGGGAGGGGTTACACCATCATAACAGTGATAAATATCCCATCCGCCAAAATCTAAATCCCATTATATCCAATTGGATTCAGATTTCGCCTAACGGGATATACGTCACTGTTGTGACGGAGTAACCCCTCCACCAATATCTAAATCAGGCCCTTAATGTCTTATTTTTCCTTGTTATTGGTTTCTGTGCACAGTTTTAAAAAAAAAAGTATAAGTTGACTGTCAAACTCTGCTTTGCATTACTCTGCCCCTTGTCACTCCACCCCATTTTTTCTGCCACACTTCCTTCCCCCCAATTTATGGAATCTCAGAGTATTTTTTCCATTTCCAGCGCTGCAAGTATCACAGATATCACCGCCATGTGGAAAAGCCACCAGGGCTCGATTTTGAGTCTCCTACTAGCACAGTCACTAGGCGTCAGTTCCTGGGGAAAGATTCTCTGTGTAAACAATGTTGGCATGTTAATGTTGACTGATTGCGTCCCGTTGGTTTCTAGCACAAGAGTGCATTTTTGAGGTGTTGTTTATGGCTGTACTGTTGACCTGCTGCTCTGAATGCTGTTTTGTAGGCAATGTACATTCTGAGCTGCTGCACACGTACCAGAGTAAAACGGACGTCCTCCTCTTGACAGTGCGACTGGCTGTGATTACTGCTGTAATACTCACTGTGCCGGTATTGTTTTTTACTGTAAGTAAAAGATGTCTCAAGGTTTGTAATAGAATATCAGTAGCAGAACGGTGGTACATAAAAGTGCGCGGGTTGCATGTTGCCAAAATATAAATTCACGAGGTACCATTGTGGGTGCTATCTCTGAGGGATTCTGCATGATTTCCATAGCACCCATTGCAGGGCTGGTCACAGGGTTGTCCTCAAGAATAGATGTGGCAATATGTCCCTAATGATAAGTTTCAAATAGCATTTCAAAACACAGTCAACAATCATGAATGGACTCAAAAAAGGAGCTGGAGATCAGATATATAGATTTACCATGAAGGTTTATTAAAATATTGAAGTGCAATAACGAAAGGTAAACATACGGCACTTTCAATAAATCAGTCAAAAGACATAGAAATTAATTCCATGAAGACTCCCCGGAGTTTAAAAAGATGTAGTATTAAGCCAAATGATGTAGGAAATTGATAGAGAAACGGACAGCATCCGTGACAGACACCCATAAAGAACTAGCTCACCTCTTAATTCAAGGGTTTTTGTAGAAAATGTCACCACAGAATGTAATCGGAAATGCACTGTCAGCATGGTGAGAGCAAATGTAGGACATTACAACAAATCTAAATTCTACCTTATAAAACATCATTTAACTACACCATCCTATCACTATGGATAATAATTTGCCCCTTCTGACCCAAAGTCACTGGAGGTATCAGAACAAGCTAGTTACATGAACAATGACAAAACCCATAATTTATGCAATACAGTGTTCAGGCACGATGCCTTGAAAGTATCTAAAGGGTTCCTCTGGAGTTCTCCGAGAATAACATAGCATACCTAATCAACAGTGCACATTTTGCTGCGGTGTCAATGAGAAAATATAAACACACAAGAAATGTGAAACATAGGCCATGTTATTGTAAAATGATGGCGAGGCCTAGTTGAGGGATAGTTAGCATAGGCCAGAAAAGTATATTTCTGTGCATCACAAGAATTTTGTTTCATATGCAAATGATTCTTATTAACAAGCACATATAATGCTAATCGGAATATAACTTCTACACCAGTTACCCCATGCCATCAGGAGCACTTTTATCTAGGTGAGATTTTTTAACCAATAGAACCTAATAAGCTGGGATGTTTGCCTGTTCTAATAAGAGCGTGAGTTTTAAAGTCCCAGTATCTAAAGAGCCAGCCCTAAACACCAGAGCTGGCTGAAGGTGTCAAATAGAGTAGGAGGACTACTAGACTGCTCCACATTTGATCACTCCATGGCCTAATGCTTTTAATGACCCCGAGAAGGGAGATGTGGCGCTTCACAGGTTACTGACATAACTCAAACCAAGAATCACCCAAAAGGAAGCTCAAAGGAGGATGCAAAGGGGTGAGCATAGGAAGCAGGATTCATCACTTTCCGCATAAGTACAAAGTTACTACCTCATTTATTTCAGTGATTTTTTGCAGTGTCTGCAGGCACCTATGGTCTGTATGCAAATTCCACGGGCATTGAGGTAACCACCTGGAGCTGTATCATGATGGCCGCTGCTACTGCAGCGCAGAGCCAAGTGCCTGTTTTTATGCACCTGCAGTTTGCAAAGCAAATTAATTTAATTCAGTATTTGTCTGATTTAAGGTTTGAGTTACAGACAGTACAACTCAGAAATGGTGAGCAGGGCTTGCCTTTTTTCTGTTTCCGAGCTGTGCTGCCTAAAATAACTCAGAGAAATAGTGGACTCAATGAATTCACTCTACATACTGCAGATGCATAAGAACAGGGCTGTGTGAGTCCCAAGGCATCAGGGCCCTAGAACAAAGAAGGAAAACCTCTCAGGACAATATTCGAAGTCAAAACCATAAAGGTTTATTTGAAATTAAGAATCATTAAAAAAAGCAAAACATTAGTTCGATTCAAATCAGCATCAATAATTCATAAAACTAAATCCAGTTGTGAGAGGTCAAAACTTAAGGGAATTAAGGAACAAAATATAGTTTTGTTATGAACTAGCATAATGAGAAATTTCCTAGCTATCGAGAAGGAAAGTTTCAATTTTATTAGGAACACGGAGGAGAGGATTATGCATCATCTTTCTTCACTTTTTATTAACAGCAGGTTCAAAGTTCAACAAATATAAAAAAAATGAACTACAACACCCATGGGACAGCGTTACCATGGCAACCAATGTCCAATCACTGTTCTATCCGACAGTCCGTATATATATCCAGCAGTGCCAACGTCCGTCCTCGACTTCACTGCAATAGGAAGTTAAGCTGTCGTTAGGTTGGTGCGGTTTCTGTTCCTAGGAAGTAATGTAAAATAATGAGTTTGGGACTCGTGTCCGTTAAGGTATAAACAGGTGAAGTAAGCAAACAGTCCGGAGATCCCACTCACCTCATTATAAGAAACGATAATGCTTGCAAACACCATTAACAGGCTTGAACAAATTCAACCTTAGATAACATCATGATTAAATCTGGAAAAAATGAATACCACCTCCAGATTCGTTGAGTCAGCTCCTGGGTGGGCGATATGCCCGTAATGTCGGGCGGGATAATCCTCGCCTCCGTGTCCTTAATAGAATTGAAACTTTCCTTCTCGATAGCTAGGAAATTTCTCATTCTATGTCAGGACAGGAGGCGAGGATTATGCATGTTTAAAGCTTACCTACCACCAAAGAGGCTGCTTCGTGGATGGGTTTAAAATATAATTTTTTTAACATGGATTCTGACGACCAGTCGGCCGCTTTCATGATGTCCTCCAGCCTTCCCCCTAGCTGTACTGCTTTGGAGGCCATGGCCCCCGAGTGGAGTGTGCCCCAAAAACCTGCACATTGATGCCCGCTTCCATCAAAATCCATTTGACCCACCTAGCAATGGAGGAGGAGGAAACTGCTCTAAAGGGTTTCTTTATGGAAATCAACAATTGTAGTTCCCCCGGGGGCCAAAGTTCGGCCGTCACTTCCTCATATGCCTTCAGACACCTTACCACACACAGTTTGGGTGTATGTTCATAAGCGGGATAGGTTACCGACTTGGTATTACACTTTGTATGTCTGGATATCGTGAAAGTCACACCCTCTGGAGAGAAAACCCTAGCAGACATGTCCAGAGCTCTCACATCCGTACGCTTACAAGAGATGAGGCAGAGCAAAATAGCTAACTTTGCTGACAATTCCTTCCGGGAAAGATACTGGTTGTCTTGCCAAGAGAGCAACAGACGTAGAACCTGGTTGACGTCCCACAATGTGGAGTACCTGGGTTCAGGAGGTCTGGTCAACCGGATGCCTTTTAGTAGCTTGCACACCCATGGGTGCTCCCCCACCAGGCAAGTGTTAATAGGGGGGTGTCCCGCCGATATCGTAGATCGAACCGAATTAATCGAGCAGTAGGACTGACCTGCCTCCGCAAGAGCGGCTAGGAAATTTATGACATCTGTAATCTCGGCCCCCATGGGATCGATGTGCCTTCCCACACACCAACGAGCCCAACGATACCAGGCTGACTTGTATCTTTTACAGGTACTCGGGGCCCAAGCTTGTCTGATAAATCTTTCAGCCTCCTATGAAAGTCTGTGGTCCGTCCAGCGAGACCGGAAATCCTCCAAGCCACCAGGGAGAGATGGCCCTGAAGGACTAGCGGGTGTAGCTGTCCTTCTGGATTCAATAGAATGATCGGGAAGACCGGAAGCTGAATCAGAAGATCGCAACAGAGTTCCAGAAGGGAAGGAAACCACACCTGCGATCTCCACAGCGGAGTAATCAGGATCACTGTAGCTCCTTGGCGACGTACTTGTGCTGTCACTCTCAGGATTAGGAGGGAAGGGGGGAATGCATAACTCTGATCCCACCCCCAATCCTGTAGGAAGGCGTCTACCACCGTCGCACCGGGGTCTGGACGCCAGCTGAAGTATTGTGGTAGGTGGACATTCCACCTGGACGCAATAAGGTCCACTGAACAGGGACCCCAGCGCTTCATGAGTGTGAGGAATACAGTTCTGTCCAGTTGCCAATCGCTGGGATCCTCCAGATATCTGGAGTTTCAGTCCGCAAGGGTGATCTGGGAGCCCGGAAGGTACTCCGCCGTCACCGATATCTTGTTGGAGGCAGAAGTGCCAGAAATCCTTCGCCATCTCCGCTAGGGCCTTCGAGCGGGTGCCCTCCAAACGGTTTATGTACTGCACCTCTGATATGTTGTCCATTCTCAAGAGAATGCAACAGGAGACCTTGTCCTGCGTCAGGGACTTGATCGCGAAGGATCTCGCTAGGAGTTCCAGACAGTTGATGTGAAGGTTGAGTTCCCGTAGGGTCCAGCGTGCCCCGAACTAGACATCCCCACATCGGGCCCCCAAACCGTAACGGCTGGCGTCCGACTCTATCACGAGGTCCGGCGAGGCACCGAAGATCGCCCTGCCGTTCCACGCCTCCATGTGGTCCAGCCACCACTGGATCTCCTTCCGTGCCTCCTGGGGGAGAGTTATCAGTTCGGAATAAGTAAGGCCGCGTCGCAGGTGGTGAGCCTTCAGGCGTTGAAGGGCCCTGTAGTGAAGCAGGCCCGGGAAGATGGCCTGAATCGAGGATGAGAGGAGCCCCACCACTCTGGCCAATTGCCTGAGAGGGATCCTGTCGCGCCTCAAGACCTTCGACAACTCTTTTTTGATTTTGGATATCTTCGAGCCCGGGAGACTGAGGGAGGTTGCCTGGGAGTCGATGAGGAACCCCAGGAAGGTCATGGACTGTGAGGGCAGAAGGTCCGACTTCTGGGAGTTTATCTCGAACCCCCAGTCCTGGAGGAGCTGAATAGTTGTGTTCGCATTGGAAATTAGCTGCGTGCGGGACTGGTCCATCAGGAGGATGCCGTCGAGGTAAATGATCAAATGGATCCCCCGAGACCGTAGGTACTCCACCACTGGTTTGAGCAGTTTCGTGATGCACCAAGGTGCCGACGACAGTCCGAAAGGCAGGGACGTGAACTCGAACACCTGATCCCTCCAGAAGAATTGCAGGAATCGGCGATGAGGTGGAAAAATCGGGACCGTCAGGTAAGCATACTTGAGGTCCAGCCGAATCAGCCAATCCCCGTGCAGCAGGAGATCCCTGAGCATGTGAATGCCTTCCATTTTGAAGTGCCTGTATATGACCCACTCGTTGAAAGCTCTGAGATTGATGACTGGCCGGAAGCCTTTATCCTTTTTCTTCATGAGAAAAAGATTGCTCACGAAACCTCTGGGGTGACGGACTGACACGCGAATGGCTTCCTTGCGCAGGAGATCCTGGACCTCCGAATCTATCAGCGCAGTGTCTGACTCCGTAAAGACCAAAGGCCGCGGCGTTTCCTCCTGGATCGGAGATCCCCAAAACTCTATGTGGAACCCTGACACCGTCTGGAGAAGTTATTTGGGACCACTTTTGTGTGAAGAAACGCAGCCTCCCTCCGAGAATTTGAGGGGAAAAAAGGGTAATACTCACCGTTGGTACCTCCGAGAGCGTTCGCTCCACCCCGGGCGTCTCTTCTGCTTTTCCCTCTACCCCGATTGGAGAAGAAGGCGCCTTGTCGGCTGTCTCGCCATCCATTGTTTCTGGAGGGGTAGGAACTGGGGCCCTGTTGGTACGTTCGGCCGGAGGAGCGACCCCTGCCTCTTCCGGCCCCTCCAAAAACCTTCCCCCGGAAGATCTTTTTTATGGAGGTTTGCGCCTTATCAAGCGCTGAGAAGGTGGCCACAAACTTGCCCAACTCCTTCACAAAAGGGTCGCCAAACAATTTCCCTTGGGCAATAGCCCCTGCCTCTGAGTTGGAGAGTTCTCCTAATTTGGGGTCGACCTTGATGAGTAAGGATCGTCGCCTCTCCGTGGAGAGGGCGCAATTAACGTTGCCCAATAGACATACTGCCCTCTGGGCCAATCCCGCTACGATATCCGTAGGCAGGGGAGTATTGGTGTGCTTCGTGTGTTCAGCGAGTTGTATGATCTGTGTTAGAGGTCCCTGGACGTCCAACAATTTGTCCTGGCATTCTCTCCAGGAGCGGTCAATGCCCTTCTTGGGGTCTTTAACGTATTTTGCGAAGAATGTGCACATGTTCAGGTCAATCTCTGGTGTCGCCACTACATTGCCTGGCAGAGTAGGACGAGGGCATTCGGACCTCAGCTGGGCCCTAACTTCCTTATCTAGAGGTTGCCGAATTTTACTGGCAACATAGTCTGCCACTCTCTTCTCCAGGTGCCATTCAGAGGATCTAGGGTGGTAAGTATCCTCTGGTTGGAACATGTCAGAGTCCTCAGCCTCCTGCCGGTCTGTTAAGTTAGAGGTCGGACACCACGGACGCCCTGAATCCTGCTCCTCCTCAGAGGAAGAATCCCCCTCTGTGTCCCCCTCTACCCGCTTGGGTGACCCTGCGTCCGGGTCTAGTATGTGGTGAACCTCCTCACTGGTCTCTCCGGGGTAAGAACCCTCCCGGAAGGGTGGTCGCTTCAGCGTGCACGCACTCTTATGGAAGACTTCGGGAGGGAGATCGAAGCCTTCCAGGTGCCCCGTGTCGCGCTTGCAAATTATCTTAGGGGCCGCCGCACTTTTATGGTCAGCCCCCATCCCCCCAAACATGCCTGTCCCCCTAAAAACCTGGTCGGATAGTTTGGCCACACTATCCTTCAGAGGGGCCAAGGCCCTATTGATGGCTTGGGTAAGGAGGACATCCACCTCAGGGGGAAGCATCCGCTGAGAGGTGCCCTCCCCTGGGGACAGGGTGGGGTAAATATCGTGGTCCTGAGAGGACTGCATGGAGGGACACAGAGAGGGTCAAGACAGGAGAAACTCCCTTAAAAATACTGAGAGAAGCCCCCCGCACTCCTGTCAGTAATCGAGGAGAGCAACGGTCTCGACGTGCGATACGCAATCGCTGCGTCACGCTCTGAAAGAAAGCTGTCCTACCGCAAACGTGGTGTAATTGTGGGGGTTGAAGGGTTACAAATGAGCTGTATGCTCACTAAAACCCTAACGCATTACTCTAAGGCGATCGAGCGCCTCACGCGGCTCGAATCGCTGAAGGGAAATGCATTGGGCACTGGAGTGCGCGAAAGAGCGCCCTCTGGTGGACCTGACGTAGATTAAAATCTGAATCTGCGCTCAGGCAAAGCAAACTGCCTACAGTGCGTTGTTGCCAATAGAAACGGCGACTATAAGCAAGCCAGCACACAGCGAAAGCACATGTAATGGCAAAAAAATACAGAATATATAAGCACTCTTTCCAAACTCAGAGACAGTAAGGGAAATTACTTAACTGACGAATGAGCAGTAAAGAAAGAGGACGGACATCGGCACTGCTGTATATATATATATATATATATATACGGACTGTCGGATAGAACAGTGATTGGACATTGGTTGCCATGGTGATGCTCTTCCATGGGTGTTGTAGTTCATTTTTTTATATTTGTTGAACTTTGAACCTGCTGTTAATAAAAAGTGAAGAAAGATGATGCATAATCCTCGCCTCCGGTCCTGACATAGAATTCTACTCAGTTCATAAGTCAAGGGAGAGCCTACCATAAATCAGAGAACAGTCCAACATAAAGACTGCTAAATAAGAAAGGCAGTGAAAGTCTGTTTCTAAAATTAGATAACAGTCTCAAATGAAGATTGATCTGTTGCAAGGTAATAGAAAGTCTTCCTGCATAAATCAAATAAGCGAACTGTCAAAGCGCACACATCCCAGAAAGGGCATATTGTACAGTTTCAAGAAGTCAAAAACAATGCATTCAACATGGCGTGAGTGGCATCATAGGGCTGTACTAACAAAGATACATGACATAAACCCCCTCAACGTTGTAGAAATTGTGCTGCATAACATAAGTTAATTTAGGGAACGCCTAAATCATGAATAAATATGTATTCCCTTTCCCTTACAAACAAGGGAAATTACATTGCCCTATTGAAGCAAACTACAAATGAAAATAGAGTTGCTGCTCGGGCAGCAACAGCTTTGATTATTGTACCACATCAACATGGTTTCCTCCTCAGACAAACAGATAGATACAGTATAAGAAAATAACACCATGAACTAAATACCATTTTAATTATTTTATGAGAAGGAAAAAAACACATTGAAGAGAAAAAATTTGCAGGTAGAAAACTTAGGGCCTGATTTGGATATTGGCTAACAAGTTACTCCGTCGTGACGGATATACCATCCACAGAGATCTAAACCCTGTAGGATATAATGGGATTTAGATTTCGGCTGGCGGGATATCCGTCACCGTCATGCATATCTAAAAGCCACAGTTTTTTCAGGAACTTTAAACCAAATGTCAGTGCAAACAAGGAAAGGCTCGGAAAATTCAATTTGCGGCCTAGCTATACTAACCTAAAAACACATAAATAAGCATTATTTTCCAATTATTTAAAAATGATCTCTCAATGACAGAACAATGAACTCCTTAGGGAACACATTTTATCTTGTCTTGTTCATGGAAATTCATAAGTGCCTTGTAAATTACCTCCCTCTGTACAAATCGAAAACTCCTATTCGAAAGTGGAGGGAACTTTTGTCTATTTATTATTTTCAAAAATTAATATTCTAGCCTCTAAATGTGTCACCAAAGCCTCTAACAAGATTATAAATATGTGAAAAGCTATACTGTGCGTTAGTCTGCTTCTTTTTGGGTAAATATGTGTGTTTGCATTAACCGGCTAAGGTTTCCTCCCAGAATAATTCATTGCCCATAAACTATTACATTTTTATATAACGTTTGCAATAAGTTAGTTAATAACCACAAAAATTGTTTCAGAATAAATATTTTGTTCTATTTACCTATCATGGGCATATCGGAGGACCCTGCAGCCCCGCGGCGCGGGAGGGGGCCCATTGTTCCTTGTTTTAAAGGGGCCCCCTCAGTCCTTAAGTCATGTCATTGCATGTCTGGCAGAATGCTTGCAATGACATGGAATAAAAAACATTTAAAAGTTCGAGAAAGCCACTCTGCGTTCCCAAACAGAAAAAAGCTGAAAAGCAACACTGTTCATGTAGCATGGCTGGCAGACGGAGGCCCAGCAAAAGGTGCTGTGTGCTTTTGATCATGGCAGGGGCATAATGCAAGCCTCTGAGGAATCCTTCATGGGGGCCCCATTGAGCCCAAGACCAATGAATATCTGTGCGATTTGCAAGACGCCTGGACCCTTCCTGACATTCTGCAGGGGGCCCTACCATTTTGCGCTACAGTACTGCTAGCTATGTCTCTGACCCTGCCCACACACTCACTGACCCAGCCTACCCTGTACTCAGGCGCACAGCGCCTACACTTTGTATGCATGAAGAGTACAGCTTGTAAAGGTTTCCTCACAAAAAGATCACCTCGTCCATATAAGAATGACATGGGACAATAACCTTTGTATGAAACACAAAAGCACACCTTCAATAAAGCTTTTATTTTTAGACTTTTTATAATGCCAGTTTACGAAGGTGATCACGTGACCCGCGCCCATGTTTGGCTTGCTTAGTTCTCGATTAAGGTGGCCAGGTACCTTCTCCTAACGAACAGTTTGAAAATCACCGTAAAGGCAGGCAAAGGCAGGAACTGGTTGTGGCAACCTGGACTTTTGTGCAGAATGTGGTGAGGAAGGTCGATGTGCACTAAACGCTGGGGTTGAAGCAGGAGTTTGGTTCTGCAGTGGATGTGCTTAGTCTTAGCTCTTGTGACCGAAGTGACATCATAAAAATGTATAGTGAAATGGAACACTTGTCTCTTTGTAACTTCCAGGTGCGGTCTTCATTGTTCGAGCTGGCCAGGAAAGCAAAGCCAAACATATGCCAACATGTCACTGTGACATTAATTCTCTTAGCTATTCTGGACCTCTTGGTCATTTTCATACCCTCTATGAAAGACATCTTTGGTGTGATCGGTAAGGAACACTTTAAGTGCGTTAGTAAGAGCCTCATGTATGTACTTAAGTGAGTATACTATGTTTCTAAAACTCCTCCTTCTTTCTATTGCTTTAGGCGTGACGTCTGCAAACATGCTGATCTTTATCCTGCCAGCATCTCTTTACTTAAAAATCACTAAAGGGGACGAGGACGAATATAAGCAGAGGCTGTGGGTAGGTATCACCAGAGCACATGTTCTTCAACTCTTATTTGATAGAAAGTCTACATTTTGGAGGTTCTGTTTCGTGATAATATCACATGCTACGGCACCCAGTCTTAGAGCAGGTCTAGCTGGCAGTTTGTCCCTGCGTACTACATACTTTTATCGGCATGGCGGGGTGGAAGGGCTACTAAGTGGACATCATCCCGCAGACCCTGAGCAAATGGGTTAAGTCTGGGCAATGAGAGAAGGTGCCACTACACAAATGAGCCTGAAACAGCTTTTAAAGGGTCATCCACCCACAGGTGTCCTTTTTCAGGCTCTCAGCTGATTTGATTTCTCAGCATCGATGTAAATCTTTTTTTAAGGCGACTCTCAGTGTAAGCCTCTGAAGACATAGCCACTGCATTACCATCGAAGACATAATAACAAGTAGGTAAATGTGATCTTTGGCTTTGTGCCGGCCTTTGATGTGAAGTGAGCAAAGTACCTCTGGTTTAGGGTCACGTATGACCTCTGGGCTGAAAGTGAGCCACTTAACATTTGATTTGGGGTCCAGCCTGGCCTTAGACTCTGGGCTCACCCCCTGATTTAAATACATTCACACCAGTGACCTAATAGTTTATTTAGCATAATCTTGTTTTAGAATGTGACATTTGTACAATACACAATATTCCAAGCACGTACTAACCCTCTACACTAAACTTCATTCTGGACACTTTCCCTTAATATAAATAGACTGCCTCGTTTAGCTGATTGACAATAATGTTTATTTTGGATTCGAAGGCCTACACTAGCTGAGGAGAACTTGCCCGAGCCTCATACTGTTTTCAGTTTTATATGCTGCATAGAGCTATAACCAGAGATGGACTACTCATAACATACTCAAATAATCTGCTCAATTAATCTGTACATTATGTTTTGTTGCAGGCATTTGCTTTCTTGGCATTGGGGGCGCTGTTTTCCTTAGTCAGTATTCCTCTTGTCATCTATGATTGGGTGAACACAGGGGACAAAGAAGGCCAATGATGTCCGTCGGATACGGAAGAGAACACATTCCTGTTGGCTGCTCACCAAAATCTCCATTACCCTTTTCAAATATCCACCCTGCCGTCTACAAGTCTACAGCAATACGAACGAAATACATTAAATAGATATAATATTGCCTTTTCAAAGAAAAAGCAGGCCTAGTTTACTAACAGATGTTTCAATGCGTTGTATCAAAGAAATGTCCCCACAGAATGTAGCTCAAAGGATTTGTAGTAGCTTCCCAAAAGGTTTGTCTCCGAGCCACTACAGTCTCAGGATTATTTTATTAAAATGGAGGTGTTATATTGTATTTGATGCCTCCAGTAAGACACTTCCTTATCTTCTCTGCAGAAAGTCTCTTCCTCATGGCATTCTGACTGACAAAGATCTGAATGGCGCCCCAAGTCATCCAAGATCATTTTGGAGGTAGACCTCTCAGTATTGAGAAATGTTATTTCATTACCAGAACCCATTTTGTTTCCAAGTGAGGAATTCTAGCACACACAACTGCTGGTAGGCAAGGAGGGATCCGATCAGGACTAACCATAGTGCAGATATTCAGCTGTACTTGCTGGTTTTTAACTTCAGCCAACCTGGTGATAAACCACTAGCTATTTTTGGCTTTTTGAGGTTAAAGTTATAACCACATATGACCTGGTCTGAGGGGAGATTTTGTTATTTATTTTTGGACCGATTATTGTGCACTAGGCTAACATGGAATTGCTGCATAAGCCAATGCCCAATAACCCCCAAACCTGTGACCACATAAGAAATGGCTCTAGGTGATGCTCATTCTCTGTCAAAAGGGAGATGTTTGTCGTATTCGTAAACATATTGCAAATGATCTACAAGGGCAGCTAGTGAAGCCTAAGAGAAAAGTGTGTCCTCATGGTATCACTTCAGGACCTACATTCACTTTTTATTTCTCAAGAAATAGTAGCCACAACTTTTTTAAGGATTTCATTCCTCTGGCTTTTGTTTAAGAATCACTTGTGAATTTTTGTGTTTTTATCTCCATTTTAAGAAAACAATATATTTGCTGTGACTTCCTGTTGCTATTTACTGTACCGAGATAAACATTATTATACATTCTACCTCGCCAGAACGTCAGAACTGAGATACACGACCCCAGTAAATGAGGTAATTTGTGTAGTAAACGTTGCAAAGTGCTGCAGAGTCATGCACGCAGCTCATTGCATTACAAAGTACCCTTTTCCAGATATACCCTACAGCCAGATGTGATGGTCTTCCATGGTAACATATCAGTACCTAATTGGCTCTTGGAGTCAGGTTTCTTCTAAATGTCCCCAATTATGACAACAAAGGAAACTGAAGCACAAGCGATGAGGTCAAGTGGGAAACCAAAATATGACCTACATGATCCACAGTCAACGAACTAGCCACTACAAATATGTTCTTGGTTCACAAATCATTAAACATGCTTATGGCATGAACAGGAAGCTAGTCCGTCAAATTACGCCATGCGACTTCCGAAACGTTTAGTCAGTCTTGACTTTTCACGCAACAGGATATTGTGTGCTGGGGTTTTTAGGCTCATACTTGAATAATAGAAACCACAAAAGTCGCAGAATGCAAAGTGTTATTGCCTGGAAGATCAGGGCCGGATTTATAGTTTTAAGCCACTTGGCAACTATAATGAAGGATTATTTTGAGACTACAAAAACATAGGGTCTTTTTTTTAAAAACACACATATTGCCATTTCTTCTGTTCGCATTTATTGTTCTGAGTTCATTAACGAATACAATCAGTAGCATTATTTCACATTAAATTCGCACACTGGAAACATTTCATGCAACCTTTGTATGTTTCTTGAGAGATGCATTCTATACATCCCTATGTAACACAGTGATTCCAGAGAACGGTGTGCTGTGTATTCTTTCTGGAATCACAAACTCAGATGACTAATCTGATACATTGCACGCTTCGTAAAGAGGGCTCCAAGGCTAGGATAGAACAGTAGATTGCACACTCCCCTCACAAGCGTCGTTGCTTTGTAACGTTATGGGACCAGAATTGTAGCCTGGGGATGGACGGGTGCTTGCCTTTAAAAAGTAGAATGCAAGTATTGATCTTTGGAAGAACTCGATGTTGAATAATATGTGTATAAAACAAGAGCAGCTTAAATTACGTTGATAATTGAGGCACAGCCAAAAAATAGCAAAGAGATGTAAATATTTAGGAACTATGTAGCAGTGGGGAGTTACGAACCCTTAGTATATATATGAGCAAGTGGCATGGGAAACACAATACTGTTTAAGTAATGTTTAGATGTTAGAGGCGCATAACATTATCTAGAGCAATAGCTAAAACAGCCACATTCAGCAGGAACAATAGACCTCATGTTTGAATGAAGGAATGCAGCCATCTTGTTCTTGGTTGGTCAACAATCAGATCAGTCAGATGCATAACTCAGTAAGACAAGCTCAGGCTGGGGGATCTGGGAGGCCGCAGACTGGTGCGCGTATCTACAGAAACCGCACAGGACGCGAAGATTCCACATATCGCCGGCACTTAGTTCATTAATATTGAAAGTAGACGAGGAAAGAAAAGACTCTGTGCCATCAAGTTAATGGCCACAATCTACAGCAAGTGACTTTTTTTACTGAGTATACCAGATGGTAGTATTTTAAAAACATCTTGCGATTGTGACTGATTGGCGACTCACTAGTACCATATTGTCACAAATGTGCAATCTCTAGAGTTCCCCAAAATAAGGAAATTAGTGAGTGGGGCAAAATCTGTTAGTATGCCGTGCCTGCTTCTGATTGCTTACCAGAAAACCCAGTGATTCAAATAGTTGATCAAAGATTAACGATGTATGGAAATCGTTGAATACGCTGTGACTTGTGTAGATGTTATATATCAATGCATTTTAATTTATTCAAGTGTATTTATTTGAAACCAGTGAAGCACATTTTTTCCTGTTTGTAACATTGAACGTTGAAGAAAAATCGTATGTATATTTCATTTTCAATTCGTTTCGAGGTAGTTGGAAAAAATCAAGGCTGGTTCTTTTTCCACTTGCTCACTTGTGAAAGTTGTACTTTAATGTTTTGATCGTTTCGAATTGTGAAAAGAAAGATCAAAGCGCACAGTATCTGTTGCTACTTTTTATTGTTTTTATGGAAAGCTCTACTTTTATTGGTGCAGTATTGTTACTCTTCCACATGCACAAAAGCTGCAGATTCACATCATAGCGGGACGCTTGCTTGCAGCAGCAGCACGCGCCTATGCCACTACGCCACCCCAACACCTCTCTGTACATAAAACAGCAGCGTGTGTACTTTTTTTTAGATGTTTCCCCTCTCACCATCAATAATCTTTAAATAACTTGCATAATATTTGTTAGAAAGAGCATAATATTACCTGGGATCGCTAGTTGGGTTATAGCACAAATAAGCAGTCCTTCTACTTCTGATTTTCTGTTTGCATTCTGGGGATTGTAGTGTTTGTGATCCCCTTCTGGAACAACAAGCAGCAAACTGCAAAACAAAAAAAGAGGGCAGATATGTTAGGCACCCTACATAACGGGTTGTTCTATAAAATGGAGCCTCTAGCCTATTCAGAAAAGCATTTTTAAAAATATGAATGCAGAAAGACCAGAGTTCTAATTTTGAGATTAACTCTTATGGCTATGTTTACATTTTGTTTACTAAACTCTTCCGATTAAATTGTTTTGCAAATACAAAGTACAAATACATCACTGAACCAGGTAAAGTGTGTAACAAAATACTTTTGACATTTCCTTTTACATGTATCTGTGCAATGAAAGGGTTCATAAAAAAATAAAGTATGGAGAATTCTGACTGACTGAACAACCAAAATTCTGAAAGTTGTTCTTGTGCCACCAAGGCCTTCCTTTGTTAATATTGTTAATAATAGTAAGCCGCTCTTCTGTTTTGTACCCTCATATGTAAACTGAAACAACATTTTCTCTAAAGAAAATGTCCCTGGGTATACTTTTCAGGAAATGCCAGTTTCTTTCTCAGCCATCAGTACATTAGATGGAAACATCATGTATCCTAAGACCTCTGCCTTCATGGCGGATAGGATCCCTAAAAGATCTGATTGTGACACTTTACTTTTTCCAGAGCTCATAAAAACGAGGTAGTGCACCCTGTTAAACATGTAGGAGAACCAGTTTTGAGGGTCCTGACAATAATAAGGAGAGAGGAAGAAAGGCAGGTGCAGGCATGAAAGTCTATCTCTAGTAACTTAAGGAATTACTCTTTATTGATTTCTGTCCCATGTATGCTTTTCCATAACAAAAAAAATCATTAAATGGTACAATTTGATCCAACACTTAAACGTTGAGCTGTCAATAGGGCTTGGTTGTCTATGTCCATGAATAATATTTGTTAAAACACCATTAACTGGTTACACTGGTGCTTGATTCCATCTAAGTAGTTACAACTAAGGCCCAGACTTAAGAAACTCTAGCACCACATTAGTGTCTTTTATTTACGCTAATGTGGCGTTAGGCTTCAAAATTTGCTGTGCCATATTTACAAAGTGGTGCAATGCATGCATTGCACCTCTTTTAACCCTTTGTGCCACATAATGCATACATTATGCATGGACCACAAAAATGGCACAAGAGAGATTCCACTTCATCATTTTTTGCCGCTACTTTTAACGGCTGCTCAGAGCAGGTGTTAAAGGGGGCACACCATTGGTTACAATGGGCCCCTATGTACTGTTCAAGGTTAGCACCAAAATATTGGCGCTAACCCTGAACAGTACATCAATAGCGTAAAAAATGTTGACACTATTGACCCCTTTCCTGCACCCTGGTGTGCTGTATTTTAAATACAGCGCACACATGGTGGCAGTAGGGGGGGCGATAAGGGGAGCACGAAAAGTGGCGTTGCACTGGGTGCACAGCCACTTTGCTTAAATCTGCCCCTAAAGTCTTCAGCACATCTCTACCGCATGGGTAAGTATCCTCATTTCTAACTCACTTTTGACTCTTTCAGAAGGTGCGATTTTTTCTCTTTTGACCTGTTTCAACCTCAAGAAGCAGGCTACTTAGAAACACTAGCAATGGCAAAGCCAATCATTCTTGCTTGCCCAATTACCTTCGACAATTTAGGCCCAGATTTAAGAAGCTGCTCCACATTAGCGTAATTTCTTTTACACTTATATGGCGATAGGCTTAAAAAATCGCAGCACCATATTAACAAAGTGACGCAGTGCATGGATTGCGACACTTTGTAACCCTTTTCGCCACATTATGCATGCATAATGTATGCAAAGGGGGCGTTCCCATGTTAGGGGGACCACAAAAATGGTGTTAAGGCATTAAAAAGAGGCAAGCCACTGGTTGCAATGGTCCCCTATGTACTGTTCAGGATTAGCGCCAAAATATTGATGCTAACCCTGAACAGTACATCAATAGCATCAAACGTTTTGATGCCATTGCCCCCTACCCTGCGCCGTGGCGCACCGTGTTTTAAATACACATGGTGGCAGTAGAGGGTGCTAAGCGACGCAAGAAGAGTGGCACAGCACTGGGAGCAGTGCCACTTTTCTTAAATCTGCCCCTTAGTCTTTAATAATTGTACTCAGTATCAGATATCTTCACACTGCATCAGAAGACAAAAAAATTGAAACTGACAACACATTGTTGAGGACCACAAACCCCTAACCATTCCATCACTCAGGTATTAATTCCATATTGAAGCCTCTTTATTGTCTCTACATTTCCCCTTATTCCCCTTCCTGAAAGCTTTTCTGTGCCTTTCTGACATTTTCTTAAATTTGGATTTTTTGTACCAGTGCTGCAATGTCCTATCCAGAAGTATTGCCGTCCAACTCTTACTTCCTGTTCTTAAATCACATTCATGTGAGCATCAGCTTCCACACCAAACAATTTTTTGAACAACTGTTTTCCCTTCAATTGTCTTGTGTCTTTGAGGACAATTTAGAACAGTAAATGACACATACCTTGGATATTTAGGCAAATACTTGTTTGTTCTTGCATGAGCATGAAACAAATATTGAGATTTTTGCCAAAGAACACGTAATTGGAGCAAAAATGTTTGGTTATTTGAAGCGGAAGTACTTTAAACATCGAAAGCAGAGATCAGTACAAAAATATCTTGATCGTATTTAATGGGCGCCTTTTTGGCCCCTGTTGCTGTATCCTCCATTCCAAATTATATAGGTCTAGATACTTAGATGGGACGTCACTGTTTTCATAATGTTGCTTTTGTCCCATTGTGGTAGGACTCCAGTAGAGATCTTCCCCTAAATTATCTGTTTTCACAATTGTGGTCCAGAGAACCATGCAGAATATTTGAGGCAAACTTCTCATAGATGTACAACAAAGGGAGTGGAGTGTTTTGTGGCATCCTGGCCATGTATTTCTGTGTACTCAATCCAATTCTGCAAACTGTTTGCAGAAAATGTCACCCATCCTGTAATAATGCAAAGTCACTTGAAGGGGTGGTTTTCTTCCATGAAATTCTAAAGATGATTACACAAACGTTCAAAATAAGTATGGTAAATTAAAAGATAATGAAGTATATATGGAAAAGAACATAATTGTACGCAGTATAATACATGTAGTGTCACCTAGCTTTTTATATTCTGATACGAAATCTATGCAGCTGTCATGCATTGTGTGAAATATGTTTGTTGTGTAAATATATTGTAAATATATAGCTGGCTGTATATTTTTGCAGTTGCTTTTCCTGATGAAAAATTAAGTGGTAGTAAGTGCATATCTATATACACGTTCATAACATATATATTTGTATCTCTGTGTTGGAAAGCTTCTACAAATATAAACGATGTAGTTGTAAAATATGTAAGTCCACTCTAAAATATTGAGCTAATTCCCTCCACGTCTAAAACTGTCTAAAACTGTAATAATTTACGCCACATTGTAACGCAATGAAATTATCCAAGACCTGTGTAGTTTTAGCATAGATAGTATCAGCTTTCTATAATAATTTATGTAGAAGATATTATTACATCTGTGGCAAAATATGGAAGTACCTCCACAGTTGATACATGAAACTGTAGATGTGCATACAAATGGACGAAGAATATTCATGCAATATTCTGTCTTTATAAACACAAGTACAATATAATTGCACAGTATTTCTGTAAATTTCAGGTTGTCTAAAGGGTCTGAAAAAGCTTATGTTTTTACCTTTTCAAATATTCTTTCTTGGTTTGAGAAAATCAAGGTTGTGTAATCAACCAAATGAGCACAAATTTACAGGGGTATATAGGATAAAGTGCTTTAATGAGCAGTAACTGTACATTACAAATGTTTACATGTGTTGTGTCTTTTGTTTTTCAGTGTTACCTTCAACCAAACCTAATGTCTGAAAGTAATTTTTTTTCCAAAAAAACTTGAAATTAAAGTTTTTCACATAAACCTGCTTTGTAAAGTTTAACTGTATATCAGATGTCACCTGTTTTAATCCAAATTCTGGGTTTACTGATGTGCACTCTTTCGATCACTTGTGTTGTTCATTAGAATCATTGTGAATAATAAGTTTGCTTCTGTTAAATTCCAGAATACTTTTCGCTCTTCTTAATAAAATTACTAACATACACTATTTTTTGTTTGGCAAAATCGAAAGTCGTGATACTATATTATGCCATGCATTTTTTATAACAATACAATTTAGTAACTTTCTCACAAATGAAATAATGTATGTTTGTTTACATTTACGTACTGTATTACTTGATAATCTTTATTTTTATTACCAAGCAAAACCATTAAAGTGACATTACATCCAATCAAGCAGAGGACTGAGCATTACCACTACACAATTACAGCCTACAAAGGTCAAATGTTCCATATTAAAAACGTCATAGATAAGCGCCTGATTACATATACCTTTTACATTGCGATTCCTGTACAAACACCTGTGTAAGTAGGGGTTGCAGTAATAAGTGGTACAATGTTCACTGCAGCTGATAATTACTGGATGCTATAAAGTTTGCACACTTCGTTAAATTTCAACAAGTCAAACGTGCCTGAATGTCACAGGGATAAAGGTCGGCTATTTTAGGGAACTGTGGCCCATATTTATACTTTTTGACGCAAAACTGCGCTAACGCAGTTTTGCGTCAAAAAAATTAGCGCCGGCTAACGCCATTCTGAAGCACCATGCGGGCGCCGTATTTATTGAATGACGTTAGCCGGCGTTAGCCGCCGTCGCCGTCTGGTGTGCGTTAAAAAAAACGACGTACACCAGGCAGCGCTGGCGTAGGGGGATATGGGGCTTGGGCGTCAAGAAATGGGGCAAGTCAGGTTGAGGCAATTTTTTCGCCTCAACCCGATTTGTGCCATTTTTTTTCACTCCCAACCCCCATAGAAATGACTCCTGTCTTAGCAAAGACAGGAGTCATGCCCCCTTGCCCAATGGCCATGCCCAGGGGACTTCTGTCCCCTGGGCATGGTCATTGGGCATAGTGGCATGTAGGGTGGCACAAATCAGGCCCCCCTATGCCACAAAAAAAAAAAAAAAAATACTTACCTGAACTTACCTTAATGTCCCTGGGATGGGTCCCTCCAGCCTTGGGTTTCCTCCTGGGGTGGGCAAGGGTGACAGGGGGTGTCCCTGGGGGCATGGGAGGGCACCTCTGGGCTCCTTCAGAACCCACAGGTCCCTTAACGCCTGCCTTTTGCAGGCGCTAAAAAACGGCGCAAAAGCGGCCGTACGTCATTTTTTTTGACCCGCCCACTCCCGGGCGTGATTTTTGCCCAGGAGTATAAATCCGACGCACATGCCTCAGAGTCAATTTTTTAGACGGGAACGCCTACCTTGCATATAATTAACGCAAAGTAGGTATCCACGCTAAAAAATGACGCTAACTCCATGGACTTTGGCGCTAGACGCGTCTAACGCCAAAGTATAAATATGGAGTTAGTTTTGCGTCGAAATTGCGTAAAAAAAAACGACGCAATTCCAGCGCAAACGGAGTATAAATATGCCCCTGTGGATTTTAGTGCGGCAGCATTGAAATCTGCATGTCAATCCCCAATAAATCAGACTAGGTACTAATTATAGCACTTTATAAATTCCAAACACCTCAGTGTTGGATTTCTTGAAGTGCATAATTATCTACTCCAACATGGACCACACATAATCAGGCCACAAGTATTGAGAAGAATTCTTGCACTCTACAACCTGGCAATGAGCAATAATTAATCTGCATTTCCCAAACCCCCCCCCATCATCTTCCGAACCCACAATCTTATTCCAGGTGTTGCACTCCTCAATGCAATGGTTCAGGTTCTTCAAATGTAACACACACCTTGGAATCCTTCAGGACAATCTTGTACACAAATAGAAAAAATGTAATATCGCGTGCCTGAATGTTCATCTCCTTTGGTAAGATCTTTGAATGTACAGATGCAGTCTAAAGTTAAGGTACAAATGTTATTAGGAGACAGCTTCAATATTTTTGTTTGTCATCTGTAGCTAGAACTTTCAGGCAATATTACTAACCAACTTATATATATATATATTCCACGTTTTGAACAGTTTGCTGTTCTAAGGAACAATAACATACTTCTTTTGTCAACAAAAAGAGTTATTTAATACAGGCTCTTGTCAGATTTTGCTAACATTTAATTTACAGTGCAAATAAATTTAAACCTGTTTAATATTAGTCTAAAATGTAAGCAGTCCAAGGTTGAGTCCTGAGCAAAACCGACACTTGAAAATTAATATAAAAGTATTGCCATGCAGTTTCTTTTGACATGTATAAGGAACATGAGCCACTCGCCTTCCAAACAGAATTTCTTTTAATTTTAGGGACTAATTCGAGTGTAGACAGATATTGAGCAGAATTATGACATTTTCCTTACTGTATGCCTCAAACAACTTACTTCAGCAGGTTCCTCTAATTCACCAACAGTTATAGGGTTGATCCTTTTCCTTTAGGTGCCCATAAATGAGTGGCAGGAACTTGTCAGTAAGAGTGCACTGTAAAGCTTAACAGGCACATGTGATCTATCAATAGCTGTCAACATTGCTGTTCTAGGGGAAATTAATGCTAATTTCTTCATGGTGAGGCGACGGAGCCCCTGGCCCCGATGGCCTACAACAGGCCATATTTAAAGAAAATCCCCACTACTGGGCCAACAACTGTGCCACATTTATACCCCGTCCTTCTGCATCAGGCTGTACATGACATCTGGCAGGGGTCATTTATAGCCCCGATCCACAAAGCTGGAAAGAAGACAGTACAGTCAAACTATAGGCTGATCGCTGTGTCAGATGGGGAGGCAAAATACTTTACCAATATTTTGCTGGCAGACCTGACTGAATGGGCAGTGGAAAATTCACTAGATCCAGTAAATCAAACAGGGTTTGTTAAAAATACAGTAACAATGACAAACATCTTAACTCTAACTTTATTAATCGATAAAGCAAGATCCAGATCTCGGAGCCTCCGCTTCTGTTTTGTAGACCTTCACTTTGCGCTTGAAAAGGTATAGCGCACCATTCTCTGGTGCAAACTCATGAACTGGGGTATCTCTCCAAGACTCCTCAAAGCTATCCAGCTATTAAATACTGACACTTGGACACAAGTAAGTCTGGGCTCTGGTACAACTGTTTCAAGGAAAATACACACAAGTAATGGCCTGAAACAGGGCTGTGTCCTTGGCCGGTTCTTGCTTAAATTGTAATTAGCAGACCTGTCAAGAACTCTTAATGAAATAAACTTGCACGCCCAACAATGTGAGGTTTTAATGCCTCTCACATCTTGTATGCTGATAACGTATTTCTGGCCTGCAGAGACTAATAAATGCCACAGCAGCCTATGTGAAAGAGCATGGTCTCCAAATCAATCTTAAGAAAACCAAAATAATGCTAGTCAGCACAAGAAGAAGCCCACCACCAACGTCACACCCGGAACATCCCACCGTGGAATTAGTGAAAGAATAAAAGTATGTGGGGGTAATCTTGATTTTAAGCACCTTCGAAACCCACAGTCATTCGATCCTAAGAAAAAGCAATTCCCGACATCTAGCTCCTGCTCCTTACGGAATACACTAAAAGGTTTGTGTAGGAAGTTGGCTCTGTATGTGCTATTTCAAAGTAAGGAATAGCATGCACAGAGTCCAAGGGATCCCCTTAGAGGTAAGATAGTGGCAAAAAGAGATAATACTAATGCTCTATTTTGTGGTAGTGTGGTCGAGCAGTAGGCTTATCAAAGGAGTAGTGTTAAGCATTTGTTGTACATACACACAGGCAATAAATGAGGAACACACACTCAGAGACAAATCCAGGCAAATAGGTTTTGTTATAGAAAAATATCTTTTCTTAGTTTATTTTAAGAACCACAGGTTCAAATTCTACATGTAATATCTCATTTGAAAGGTATTGCAGGTAAGTACTTTAGGAACTTTGAATAATCACAGTAGCATATATACCTTTCACATAAAACACAAATAGCTGTTTTAAAAGTGGACACAGTGCAATTTTCACAGTTCCTGGGGGAGGTAAAGTATTGTTAGTTTTAGCAGGTAAGTAAACCACCTACGGGGTTAAGATTGGGGTCCAAGGTAGCCCACCGTTGGGGGTTCAGAGCAACCCCAAAGTTACCACACCAGCAGCTCAGGGCCGGTCAGGTGCAGAGTTCAAAGTGGTGCCCAAAACGCATAGGCTTCAATGGAGAGAAGGGGGTGCCCCGGTTCCAGTCTGCCAGCAGGTAAGTACCCGCGTCTTCGGAGGGCAGACCAGGGGGGTTTTGTAGGGCACCGGGGGGGACACAAGTCCACACAAAAAGTACACCCTCAGCAGCGCGGGGGCGGCCGGGTGCAGTGTGCAAACAAGCGTCGGGTTTCCACTGGGAGTCAATGGGAGACCAAGGGGTCTCTTCAGCGATGCAGGCAGGCAAGGGGGGGGCTCCTCGGGGTAGCCACCACCTGGGCAAGGGAGAGGGCCTCCTGGGGGTCACTCCTGCACTGGAGTTCCGATCCTTCAGGTGCTGGGGGCTGCGGGTGCAGGGTCTTTTCCAGCCGTCGGGATTTTAGAGTCAGGCAGTCGCGGTCAGGGGGAGCCTGGGGATTCCCTCTGCAGGCGTCGCTGTGGGGGCTCAGGGGGGACAACTTTGGTTACTCACAGTCTCGGAGTTGCCGGAGGGTCCTCCCTGAGGTGTTAGTTCTCCACCAGTCGAGTCGGGGTCGCCGGGTGCAGTGTTGCAAGTCTCACGCTTCTTGGGGGATTGCAGGGGTCTTTAAATCTGCTCCTCTGAAACAAAGTTGCAGTCTTTTTGGAGCAGGTCCGCTGTCCTCTGGAGTTTCTTGTTCCTCTTGAAGCAGGGCAGTCCTCTGAGGATTCAGAGGTCGCTGGTCCTTGAGAAAGCGTCGCTGGAGCAGGTTTCTTTAGAAGGCAGGAGCCAGGCCGGTAGGACTGGGGCCAAAGCAATTGGTGTCTTCTTTCTTCTTCTGCAGGGGTTTTCAGCTCAGCAGTCTTCTTCTTCGGTAAGTTGCAGGAATCTAAATTCTTAGGTTCAGGGGAGCCCTTAAATACTAAATTTAAGGGCGTGTTTAGGTCTGGGGGGTTAGTAGCCAATGGCTACTAGCCCTGAGGGTGGGTACACACTCTTTGTGCCTCCTCCCAAGGGGAGGGGGTCACATTATTCCTATCCCTATTGGGGGAATCCTCCTTCTACAAGATGGAGGATTTCTAAAAGTCAGAGTCACCTCAGCTCAGGACACCTTAGGGGCTGTCCTGACTGGCCAGTGACTCCTCCTTGTTTTTCTCATTATCTCTCCTGGACTTGCCGCCAAATGTGGGGGCTGTGTCCAGGGGGCGGGCATCTCCACTAGCTGGAGTGCCCTGGGGCATTGTAACACAAAGCTTGAGCCTTTGAAGCTCACTGCTAGGTGTTACAGTTCCTGCAGGGGGAGGTGTGAAGCACCTCCACCCAGAGCAGGCTTTGTTTCTGTCCTCAGAGAGCACAAAGGCTCTCACCGCATGAGGTCAGAAACTCGTCTCTCAGCAGCAGGCTGGCACAGACCAGTCAGCCCTACACTGAACAATTGGGTAAAATACAAGGGGCATCTCTAAGATGCCCTCTGTGTGCATTTTTTAATAAATCCAACACTGGCATCAGTGTGGGTTTATTATTCTGAGAAGTTTGATACTAAACTTCCCAGTATTCAGTGTAGCCATTATGGAGCTGTGGAGTTCGTTTTTGACAGACTCCCAGACCATATATTCTTATGGCTACCCTGCACTTACAATGTCTAAGGTTTTGCTTAGACACTGTAGGGGCATAGTGCTCATGCACCTATGCCCTCACCTGTGGTATAGTGCACCCTGCCTTAGGGCTGTAAGGCCTGCTAGAGGGGTGACTTACCTATGCCACAGGCAGTGTGAGGTTGGCATGGCACCCTGAGGGGAGTGCCTTGTCGACTTACTCATTTTGTCCTCACCAGCACACACAAGCTGGCAAGCAGTGTGTCTGTGCTGAGTGAGGGGTCCCTAGGGTGGCATAAGACATGCTGCAGCCCTTAGAGACCTTCCCTGGCATCAGGGCCCTCCATACCAGGGGTACCAGTTACAAGGGACTTACCTGGGTGCCAGGGTTGTGCCAATTGTGGAAACAACTGTACATTTTAGGTGAAAGAACACTGGTGCTGGGGCCTGGTTAGCAGGGTCCCAGCACACTTCTCAGTCAAGTCAGCATCAGTATCAGGCAAAAAGTGGGGGGTAACTGCAACAGGGAGCCATTTCTTTACAGTTTGTCTCTCTAACCATTGCTAAAAGTTATTGCTGCAAAATCCCCTCCCTCAGTAGCGTATGGAGTGGAAGCTCTCAGTGGGAGTGTTGACAAAGTAATTGATAATGCTACTTTTGGCACTTACCTGCAGGTGCTCAGCCTACCACGGCATACCTCTCCAGCCCAAATAAGACTAGTTTGGGCTGAGGAACCAGAACCTTTCTAGTTTTTGGTGCTTACTAATAAAAGAGCCATAAGGCAGCTAAGCAATGTCTTGTGGAGAGCCATAGCAGATGCAGGTAATGGCCGTGCACGCGAATATTTGAACTTGACTCTAAAAACCTTGCAAGCTGAGGAACTTTGGGCCTCAACTCTCACTCAGGAGGCTTTTAATAGAGCAATTAACTCGGCAGCCAAGAAGATCTCTCTCCTCACTGACAAAGCCATGCTATTTAAAGGGATGACAATTGGCACACACAATCTCCTTAGTCACAACCACACTTAGGAGAACTGTTCGGGCTAAGGACAAAGCTCAAGTTGCTGAACTATAGATGGGGTAGATTTAATACCTTATGTAACTCCCCTGCCTGGTTGAGACAATCCTCTGTGACCTCATGGCGGTTGTGCGATTATGCAAATAAGGATAACAGCCACATTGTTTGTACATGCCTTGTATTGATGACAGAGAGAAAAAGACTGTTGAAATCTAACTTTCAAAGGAAAGGAATTTGCACATGCCTATAAGCAGTCACAATTTGTCTTCAAGGAGAGGTCCTCCTGCTCTGTTGGAAACATTGAAATGCATGTCGCTGGCAGTAAAAAACTGGCTAAGCAAAATCTGCAGTGACAAGATACAACTTGTACGGCCCACGATCTGATTTTAACTTAGCACCTTGTAACCTGACTACACACTCCAATTGCACTTTGTCACTTTTAATCCAGTACTGCGCCTTTAAGATCATGGTCGCAATTTTTTATCAGCAATGTACCTCGAGTGTACTTTGATCACTTTATCTGAGCACTTTAATTTGCTAGTGTACTAAGCACTTTTATCTAGTTAGCCTTTAAGAGCATGGCTATCATCTGGGGAAGCTACAAACTGCAATGGGTGTTGCTGTAGCATGCCCACAGTAAGACCCAATGCACGCCCCTTCCACGCAAAGTGTGGTGTGTAAAGGGGCCGTATTTACAAGGTGCCGTTAAGCCACAAAAAGTGTCTTACTCCTAGCTTGTAAATATGGCACAGTGCATAGTGCCACCGGAGCTTCACTAAAAGTGAGGCTACGGTGGCGATAGGGCCTTTTGAATTTGGGCCAAGATGTTTTACTTTTCTTGTTTCTAATTGACTGAACAATACATTTTATTCTAATTCTTCTGTCAGCCCACATCAATTGTTCATTTACAGGCAGCTAAGGCTCATATTAGTTCTGCTTGCAAATTAACAAACAAGAGGCATTAAATGAAAGTAGACAAAAATTGGGAAGAAAATTAAGGGAAAGAAAGCGCTCTCGACATTCCCCTCCTTAGTAATAAAGATATAACCAGTTCAAGGCACGGTGCTCCTAGCTTGGAGGATCTTCCCCCTCCTCCAATAGTGTCTCAACAGAGACAAAAGCAAATTCCAACAGAGACCAAGGCACTCGTGAAATGCAAATGTAAGATCAATAGTTCATAAATACTGTGAACAAAATTTCCAATTAAGTCCTTAGGATGAAGAGTTCATCTTTAATGTAACACAGAAAACAGCCAACACGTGTTTCGTCATGGGAGGAAATACTCCCTGTGACTTGCTCAGGGCTGCAAAGAATATCAAAATACATAAAGATAAAGTAGACATATATGTAATATACACATAAATCAATACAAACATTAATCTTGACAAAAAGATTTGTGTACAAACAAAACAAGAAGAAAAAGCCACGTTACTTAGTGATCGTCACACTTGTTACATTCAAGTGAATCCTAATAACAAAAAACTATGTGAGTTGAAGTAATGATAGAGAAAAACTTCCAAATCATACCATTCAATTTGGAAAAGGCATGAGAAACCATGGCAAGTCACGTGAGGAGAAAGAGAAAAAGCCACAAAATCATCAAAGACCAGGCTAGACACCAAACCCTTAGTAGAAAGACCAGAAAACAAAACCTATTGTACTAAATATATGTGAGTGTCCATAACTCATGCAGTAACAATATATAAAAATATATATATATTTAGTATGTACAGGTGTACTCTGAAATTAACAAACATGCCTCAAATAGGTATAGTGCAAAAAAAATGTCAATACGTTTCATGGCCAAATGATCCCTCTGGCATATATAGAGTGAACTGTAAACAAAGTAAATGGTTGTCAATACGAGAGTTAAAAGGGAGAGAAAGGTGATGCACCTCGTGTATCAAACCCAACATAATACACAGACACCTACAGTTAAATGGCTCTGTGTATGAAACTCCGTAGGGGGTGAATGGTGTATGATTAAACACCTAAATCACTGTTGGTAAGAGAAATGCAAGTTTTAAGGACTCCTAACCGTAATGCCGATAGTAAAAAGCGTAATTAGACTGAAAAACCCCCGCTTACCTCCTATATTCAAAGTAGCAAAAGGACATGTCCCGGAGTCTTATATCAAAAGCTCAGGTTGGCAAGTGGCGAACCCAGCTTCCCCTTGACGTCCATTGAAATAGCGATGGCTGCAGTCAAGTCTCGCGAGACTAGACTGCTCCAAATAGACGTTCGACCATCTCGAACGTAGGTGCATCGTTCCGAGATGTTGTACTCGGGCTCCATCTTATAATAGGAAAAAATACAATCTATTCTTACGTATATAGCATCCTTACTCCCGTGTACAAAGAAAACCTAAGATATGGTAATGTTATAAATGGAAGAAACATTAGAGTACACCATTCTCCGATGTTGTAAACTGGCGCCATCTTATTGTTGCGAAAATCAATATTCTTATATATAAAGCGTCCTTGCTTCCATGTAAAAAACTGAGATGTGAAAAAGTTGTAAAGTCACGAACACCAAGGGAAAAGAAACGCAAATAAGTATAATTGTGTCTCACAATAGACACCCGTAATTAACCATAATATATTATAAGGCCCCCTCACGTTAGTGCCATGATCCCCATCCCAAACCCCAAATCGGATAGTTCCACATACAAAAAAAAGACACATTGATTTGTCCTCTCACATGTGTTTCCAAATGAAAAGCAACCAAGGAAAAAGCAACCTTGCTACACATATAACATTGGGGACTAATAAGCCAAATATGATTATCCCCACATGACAATAATATAATAATATCAGCAATAAATACAATAAACAGTCGGGACAGTTGTCAAAAAAGATCCAAGTCATGCTATTATCAGCTCATGTGCGTCAATAAAGATTGAGAAGTATCTCAGTGAAGTGATAGTACTGACAGATAGCCTTAGTGATAGTGTTTAAAGATTACCCTGAGCCCATTATTCATAAGAGGGAGAATATTCCTATGAGTGATAGCGCTGACGGATGCGCCATGGAAAATTTAAGTGCCCTGAACCTACAACAATAACAAGGGCACATAGGGATATAATCCTAAATTGTATTTTCTGCAAGAAATTAGAGCATATAAAAGCTCTGATGTTAGTCCAAATAATATTCCATCTCATAGTTAGTGTTAAGGCCCATCTCCACAGCTCTTAGTTTGAGAATCCAATAGCATTCCCTTTTCCTAAGTGCTAGCTACCTATTGCCTCCCCGCGGATTGATATGTACAGTCTCAAAACCAAAAAAATCAAAAGCCTGGGTTTGACCCTGTTTCGGGCATTGGTACATGTGTGTGACTATGGGATATCGTTCATCCCCCTGTCTGAGAGCTCTATAGTGTTCACTTATTCTCATTTTTAGAGGTCTGATGGTACTGCCCACATAGTAAAGACCACACTTGCACACAATCATATATATGACAAAGCTACTGTCGCAAGTGATGTTTGAGATGATGCAGAATTGATCACCCATCTGGCTGTTAAAGGTGGAGATCCCTGATCGACTCCATTTACACATCCCACAGCGTCCACATTTATAGAACCCCTTACTGCGACTTGTAAGCCAATTGTCATGTTGATATGTAATTGAATAACTGGGGCATAATATATTTTTGAGGGTTCTTCCCCTACGGTAGGTGAGTCCAAAATTAGGCTTTTCAGAGTTGTATCTGCCTTAAGCAAATGCCAATGTTTACTCATGCATCTTCATAAGGCTGCAGAGGCGTGTGTATAGTTGACTATACACCGTAAGTTAGTGTTGGTGGCTTTGTTTTTATGTTTAAGGGTGTCCTCCCTAGTTAGGCGCATAATCCTGCTACGTGCTTTGTCCAAAATACCTGAAGGATAACCCCGTGATCTAAACCTAACCTCCATGTCCTCAATATTCTTCCTAAAGTCCACATCCAAACTGCAGTTTCTCCTGGCTCGCACCATTTCACCATAGGGGATAGAATGAATTTGATGTTTAGGATGTGAGCTTGTTGCATGCAGTATTGAGTTACAAGCTGTGCTTTTTCTATAAAGGCGACTCTCAATACTGTCATTATGGATAAAAAGTTCCACATCCAAAAAAGTGATACTAGTCGTACTGCGTTCCCAAGTGAATCTGATGTTCAAATCATTGGAATTCAAATAGGCGATAAATTCATTCAGTTTAATGATATCTCCTGTCCAAATCATAATACAATCATCGATGTATCGACCCCAAAAAAGTATGTCCGAATTCCAAGCATTACCCTCCTGGCCCCAAATCACCCTCTGTTCTAAGAACCCCATAAAGAGGTTTGCATACGCTGGCGAAAAACGAGAACCCATGGCCACACCTCTTTTTTGGCGAAACCACTCTTTTTTTAAAAAGAAAAAATTATTATCCAGAATTATTTCAACCATATCTAATATCATGTCAGTGTGACCATATAGGCTAGCTGATTGATTGTATAAAAAGGAGCAAAATCTAGGGACACCATGCAGAAAAGGTGACATTGGTACATTGGTAAACAGTAGATTTACGTCTAAAGTCCCAGGTCATACCCATAGCATTCCCTGGGAAAAGGTTGACCTTATCTCTTTGACTTGGTTATAAGGCTCAGTCCGACCAGCACTCTACCGAAATACATTCAGAACACTAATACAAGATTTCAAAAAAGTTAGATGAGGGAACACTGTCAATGTTGCTGAATGGCATCTCTATAACAACCTACCAGAAAAAAATAAAAGGGCAGAGGGCGACTATATAGCAAAAAATCCCCTGAGGTTTGAGCTGTTCAGAAGAACTTTCAATAAATCCAGTTTTGAGTTGATATATGGCTGCCATGAAGAAACCCTTGACATTCTTATGTGGGCGGGACATAAGAGAGGCCTGCATAACATTTAAAAAAAACATTTTTATTGCGTTTCATGATATGTATAAAGTATTGTAATGCACATTTGCATTAAGCAATATATCATAGAAATATATGGTCGATGAAACTTCTAGATAGGAATTAGGTTTGAGGAATACTAGAGGGAATCCAAGAAAAAAACTGTTATTTACTGTTGTAGCACATTACCTACAAATGAAATGATGTTTACCATCAAATAATTCATTTCATGTATCTTTCATTAAATCTCTACTACTGTAACCATTTTTAGTTAGCCCTGCACATCTTGCATGAACGAACATAGAAAGAGTCGTTTTATTCTAATTTATTCAAATGCAGGCAGCCCCTCAAACATCCTCTGATCTGCTTTTCTCATGCATGATAACGATCTGTAAATGATTTAAACGTGAGCGATTAATTTTCCTGACATTAGTTAATTTCCAAAGCATGCTATATTTGCAAGACCGTCATATTCAGTTTAAATAACAAAAACCTAAATGATAACCTCTGAAAATACTAAATTAAATTAACAATAAATCAATCACATCAGAACAGAAACAATCACACTGTGAATGAATGTAGGATCACATACCACTTTCAAAATGATGGGGAGACTAAAGATTTAAAAATTAATAGACTCCTCAGATTTAGCTGCCCCAGATAAAAAAACAAGTAACCACAAACTATGTATATTGATCCAGAAGCATCTGCTAATAGAAAACAGATTAAAGCAGGCGGGACTTGTCTATAGTTCAACATATTAAGTAATGGGTTAAGGAAACGTTTCCACATTTGATTGTATGAAGTGCAGAACATAAGGAAGTGCATAATGTCTTCGGGTGAAAGGTCACACTGACAGGGGCTAAGAGCAGATGTGGCCAGCCCCTAGGAATGCAGAGAAGACAATAAATGGGATTCAGTCGAAATGTAGTGAACAAGAATAGATGGCGGTTTTGTGCCACCAGAATCAGATGAGATTTCAGAGAGGACACAGTTTTTAAAAGAATGAAAGATTTAACTAACAGTTTGTGCAATTCAATTTCTTCTCTAAGGGTTGTTCTGTACATTAAAATGGCCGTTTTAGTCAACGCAAGTCAGATTTAACAATGGAGTTCAGGTTTAAGAAACAAGGCAATATGCCCAAGTGCCTGAAAGGAAGACCTAATGTATTTAAATCAGGGATTTTTGACTGCCAAATCCAGTCTAAGAAGGTCCCTAACTATTGTCCGATATCTTGTTGATCCGAGACTAGTAACTGTACAGCCCTGTTTGGAACCTGATTGCTTTCACCTACCCATGTTGACTGACGTGTTTGCTTGTTTTACCACGCGGCAAAATACAGTAATATCTGTATGGGTACAGGCTAACCCCATTTGATCCCAGACCTTGATCTGAATTGACAGTCATATACTAACCCCTTTGCTGCCAGGCCTTTTCCCCTCCTGTGCCAAGCCTTTTTTTGGCTATTTGGGGCAGTTCGCACTTAGGCCCTCATAACTTTTTCTCCACATAAGCTACCCATGCCAAATTTGCATCCTTTTTTTCCAACATCCTAGGGAATTTAGAGGTACCCAGACTTTGTGGTTTCCCCTGAAGGAGACCAAGAAATTAGCCAAAATACAGCAAAAAGTTTATTTTTAAAAAATAAAATGGGAAAAAGGGCTGCAGAAGAAGGCTTGTGGTTTTTCCCCTGAAAATGGCATCAACAAAGGGTCTGCGGTGCTAAAATACCATCCTTCCAGCTTTCTGTAACAGGCAGACTTTAATGAGAGAACCTAATTTTTCAAAACAATTTTGGCATTTTACTGGGACATACCCCATTTTTACTATTTTTTGTGCTTTCAGTCTCCTTCCAGTTAGTGACAGAAATGGGTGTGAAACCAATGCTGGAACCCAGAGGGATAAACATTTCTGAAAAGGAGTCAAAATTCTAAATTCAGCAAGGGGTAATTTTTGTAGATCCTGCAAGTGTTTCCTACAGAACATAACAGCTGAAATAAAAGAATATTGAAATTTAGGTAAAATAACAACCATTTTTCTCCATGTTTTACTCTGTAACGTTTTCATGCAATGTCAGATTTGTGAAAGCAATATACAGTTATATTTGCTGGACTCTTCTGGTTGTGGGGATATATAGGGCTTGTAGGTTCACCAAGAACCCTAGGTACCCAGACCCAAGAAATTAGCTGCACCTTACAATGGGTTTTCTTTCTATACCAGGTATAGAGCAATTCATTTGCTGGAATATAAAAAGTGAAAAATAGGTATCAAGAAAACCTTTGTATTTCCAAAATAGGCACAAGATAAGGTGTTGAGAAGCAGGTGTTATTTGCACATCTCTGAATTCCAGAGTGCCCATACTAGGATGTGAATTACAGGGCATTTCTCAAATAGATGTCTTTTTTACACACTGTCTTACATTTAGAAGGAAAAAATGTAGAGAAAGACAAGGGACAATACACTTGTTTTTCTATTCTGTGTTCCCCCAAGTCTCTCTATAAAAATGGCACCTCACTTGCGTGGGTAGGCCTAATACTCGCGACAGGAAACACAATATGGACAGATCACATATTTACATTGAAACTGGCATGTTTTTTGCAAAGTCCCTAGCTGTAGATTTTGGCCTCTAGCTCAGCCGGCACCTAGGGAAACCTACCAAACTGTGCATTTTTTAAAACAAGCACCTAGGGGTGACTTGTGGGGCTCTGACCAGGTTCTGTTACCCGGAATCCTTTGCAAACCTCAAAATGTGGCCAAAAAAACCCTTTTTCCTCTCATTTCGGTGACATAAAGTTCTGGAATATGAGAGAAGCCACACATTTCCTTCTACCCAGCATTCACCCAAGTCTCCTGATAAAAATGGTACCTCGCTTGTGTGGGTAGGCCTAGCACCCGCGACAGGAAATGCCCCAAAACCCAACGTGGACACATCAAAATTATCAAATACAAAACTAACTATTTTTGCGGGTGACCTGTGTTTTTGGTACTGGGCTCAGCAGCCATATAGGGAAACCTACCAAACCCTGACATTTTTGAAAACGTGACACCCAGGGGAGTCCAGGGAGGTGTGACTTGAGTGGATCCCCCAATGTTTTCTTACCTAGAATCCTCAGCAGACCTCAAATTTAGCTAAAAAATCCTATTTTTCCCACATTTCTGTGTGGGATCACCGCACCGGGACAAATTTCCTACTACCCAACGTTCCCTTCAGTCTCCCGGTAAAAATTATACCTCTCTTGTGTAGGTGGGCCATGTGCTTGTGACACAGAAGAGCCAAAAACATGTCAAAATTGAGGGGGGAACCAAGGCGGGTCCAAAAGGGCAGTTTGAAAAAAAACATTTTTAGGTTGACAAGTGCAGCAGAATTGTTATCGGTATAGATGAGACAATGCTGGGTGGTAGGAATTTTGTGGATTCCTGCAGATTCCAGAAGATTCCATCACAAAAATGTGTGATTTCCTGCAAAGTTGGAGGTTTGCAGGGCATTGTGGGTAAGAAAATGGTGCTGGATGCATGTGAATCACACCACCCTGGAATCACCCAGATGTTTAGTTGTCAGATGTGTCTAGGTCTTGTGAATTTTTCTACATGGCAGCGTCCCAGAATTCATAAAGTGCAGCCCTCACCATTCCAGGTGGGATGATTTTGAAAGTTAGCCAAGCTCTAATGGCCTAAATGTAAAACCAAAACCCACAATAATCAAATGTCCTCTTGCTTGCCATGGGATAAGATGTTTTAGTGTGTGGGGGAGAGCTGAAAGACTGTTAACCCCTTTAGTTGGGGCGGGGGTATAACCAGGCCCATACTGGTTGGTAGCCACCACCCCACAATTTTTTTTTTTTTTTATTCCCTGGCATCTAGTAGACTTTCTGCTCCCTCCCTGGGGTGTGGATCGGGGGTAATTGCCCCATCTGCCCACTGGTGAGCAGAACAACTTTGGCCCCATTTATTTGGGGTGGGGGTATGGCCATACCCCACCCTTTTATTTTGAAAAATAAATCTTCCCTGGTCTCTGGTGGGCTTTCTCCCCCCCTTGGGGGCAGATGGGCATTCCACAAATATGCGAATCTGACCAAAGGGGGACAGATATGGCCAACATTAATGTGCCCCTAGGGGAGCGACCCTTGCCCAAGGGGCTGCCCCCGCCAACAAAACACACACATACACACTCACCAATCCCTGGTGCCTAAGTGGTTTCTGGCCCCGGGGACAGATCGGCCTAATAGAAATAGACCAAAATGGCCTAAATACAATTTCCCCCCAGGGGAGCAACCCTTGCCTAAGGGGTCGCTCCCCACCTCAAAAAAAAGAAAATGCAGAAATGGCCTGAAATTAATTTCCCACCCCGGGGAGTGACCCTTGCCTAAGGGGTCGCTCCCCTTGCGTGAAATTCACCTTAAAAAAAAACTCCCTGGTGTCTAGTGGTTTCTGCCCCCCTTGGGGGCAGATTGGCCCCATACAAATAACCGATCTGCCCCAAAGGGGGGCAGAAATGACCTAAATATAATTTGCCCTCTAGGGGAGCGACCCTTGCCTAAGGGGTTGCTCCCTACCTCTAGAAAACGAAGAAAAAACAAACAAACAAAAAAATGATCCCCGGCGCCTAGAGGTTTCTGCCCCAGGTGGCAGATCGGCCTAATAACAATAGGTCGATCTGCCCCCAGAGGGGGCAGAAAAGGCCTTGAAAAAAAGGGGTTGCTCCCCTTATGCCAATTACCGTTTACAATAAAATCCCTGGTGTCTATTGGGCATTTCAGCAGCCAGTTCGCTTCACGATCTGGCTTCTGAAATGCTCTGAGAGACTTCAAAGAGAAGGAAACTCCTTTCCTTCCCTTTGAAGCCTCTCAGGCCCCCATCATATGCTGAGCTTCCAGCGAAATGGGAGGTGGCCTCTGATGAGGTCAGGGGGGATCGGGGGGGATCTGGGTGGAAGGGGAAGGGCTCCCCTTCCATCCCTGCCTTGGGGGGTGGAAGGGAAGCCCAAGGAGTGTGCGCTAGCGCTCCCTCCGAGCTCATGTGCCAGGACGTAATGGTTACATCCTCGGCACAGGAGCCCTGTGCCAGTGGAAGTAACCATTAGGTCTCCGGTACAGAAGGGGTTAATCCCTGTATCTCTAACAAAACTCTTTGCACCTTATTAATGAATTCCCTTTTCACTACTGCAACCTGCCATTGTCTTGGCCAACTCAGTAGCAGCTCTTCCAACTCTGCCAGCATTACTACCATCGCAGCTTGGGTGCTTTCATTAATTAGTAAATCTGACATGGGTTTGGCCTAGAGCTAAGCAGTTATTTCTAGCAAAGAAGGTGTTTGCACTTCTCATATATTCAAGAACAACCCATATGAAACTTCTATTGCATCTATTTTGCCCATCCTAATAAAGGGGAAATATGAGTGCTATCATTTTTAGTCAGCACCCTAAATTGAAGGACAACCCATACCTATGGTGCAGTGCAAAATACAATAGAGCCTAAGGAGACTGCAGTAGCATTTTTCATCCTTTGCAGGAATCAACAAGATCGAGGGACCTTTTGACCCAACAAGTGATGTGGTAGAACCATCAATAAAAAACACATACAGGCAACAATTTAATGTAAACCGTATGACTCATTTGGCCAAACAAGGAAAACTCCAATTGGAAATAAGGTCACGGGTTTTATTACAAACTCAACATCAAAGTCATGTAAATGGTTATCAAAAAAAAGTTATAAAGATACATAATCACCAAGGGTTGCCTAAGACGACAAAAGAAGCTAAATCCCACTAACATTAACAAAACAAAACATTCAATGGCCACAATATAAAATACTAAACAAATTAAAGGTAACAGAGGCATACATCCTTGCTCAGTTTGCACATACATCAATTCAAATTAAATAGAATCTCAAGTAAGATTTGAGGATGAGGGACAACGCTATCATTGCTGAATCAAGGGCTAGCATGCTATCTATTACAAGAGGATTTTGCTTCTCATGTGAGCACACTTTGAAAGAAGACTTCACGTTACAAAAAAAAAAAAAATTCAACACTTTTACGTGACTGCAAAATGCAAGCTCTGCTGGCCTCACATATGCTAAGACAGGAGAAAACATAATAATGCATTACATTAATACATTTTAGTAAATACATATAATATGCAAACTTATAAAGTCAATATTAATATTTCATCAATATGAATAACACATTTCATTTCAAAATAGGAAGCTTTGTTACTGCATTTCATCAAGTACAATAGAGAAGTGTTTTTTTCTTATTTTGCACACATTTTTAATCTCATTAATCATTTACTAATCACAAGAAATTCAATATTGTTTCTATATGCACTGTTAATCTAGAGTCTAAATTACATTTTACCATCAGTTTTATTCTTCTAACGTGCTTTTGTTCAAAAGGCACCTAAGTCAAACTCTGAAAAACAAGCATTTGCACATTTAAATTGCATATCAGTGCAGCTTTCTACGTTAGTCTTTCTCTCTTTTACTTTTTACTTTCATAAAACGTAAACTGTCACATTCTGATGACTTTTGTGACATAAGGGACATCACTAAATTTTAAGCTCTATCAGTCTCTCCTTTGATGGCAAAATATATCATCACAACTAGGCCAATTCTCATTTCAATGAGGTAGTTCAAAAATTCAATGACTTCTTCTGATAAGGCCTGCTGTAATCCTTTAGTCTCTGGAAGTTACAATCATAAATGCTATCTCCCTGTTTTCCTGCCTCATCGTGGCTCTTCTCTCTTTCCATATCTTGTACAGTTTGTAAAGTTCAAGTGCAACTATGGCACTCAAATCATCAGTGGTCTCACTATGTTACCCACTATTTCCTTTACCATGTTCCCAAGCCATTTACCAATGACTATGAAAACACTTCCAACAGCTTTCCAACCAACTGTGGCTGTCAGACTGCTCATGTCATTTTTCAGATTGGTGATATTCGAGATATACTTACCTATCTCCTTACTATTGTCACAAATATACATGCAACAATGTTGCTCATTGAACTTTTTACAGACTCTGCCCTCCTTTGCTAGAAGGATGCTAACGCAAGGTGATCCTGCAAAACCATTGCTCTCACAACAACCATCTCTGTGTCCATTAACAACATAGCTCCTGCAGTGTCAGTAGATAATTTATCTACTATTGTTGACAACTTCTTAATCTTGAGATCATTCACGATTACTTCCACTGATGGAATTATGGAACCAAACATATCTCCTATTATCTCTGAGGCACTCGCTCCTCTTTTGACTCTGGGGTTTGATTTCTCATCCCAGACTGTATCATTTATATTGTCCACATGATACATTTTCGGAAATACTACTCCCAGATAGCATGTGCCATACCAGCCTTTCGGCAGCTTGTGATAGGCGTTTTTCCCACATATGAAGTAAACACCTGGTATGGCATGGTCCTTTCTATTTAACATAAAAGTCCATGAATTTTTAAACACAAAAACATATCTACATCCACTAGTTCCCCCAAAATGTGTGTCTGACTTTGACATTGGTCTATGTACACGGTTAGAAATTGGGTCTCTAGTCCAAGTAGTGAACACAAACTATCCTGTGCTCACTCTCTGGTGGCTTGGCACAGAGCAGGCAGGCTTTACTTGGAAGGCAATGTGTGAACTAATTGTGCAATAACTCATAAAGTAACACAGTGAAAACACCACAAAAATACACCACACAGATTTAAAAAAATATATATATATCTGAATAAAATAAGCTGAAAACAACAACAACCCAATGTACACAAGCAGAGGTATGACTTTTTACAAATTAAGTGCAACTAAAGCACTTAGAAACACAATAGCTCCAAGTGGGCCTATCACAACATGGTTAATGAAGTAGTTCCCATCAGTCCGACCACCCCAGGCACAGTACCTTTATAAATGAAGAAACAAAGATGTTGCACGGAGTCGTGGAGGTGATGCGTTGTTGGAGCCTGTACGGCGGCAGTCCTTTATGGCGTCCAGGGAGGTGAGGCGTTGTTTCTGTACTGCAAGGCAAGGGAGGTGAGGCACCAGTTCCATCTGATTACAGGGGAGCTTGTGCGGGGTCAGTGGTGAGGCGTTGGTTGCTGGTGACCCGCCGAGGTCAATGAATCCAGTCAGTTAAGACATGATGATTAGACTTCGCAGTGGCACAATCAAACTGCAGGAAATCAGCGGCTTCGCAGCGATGTCAGACTTGTGTTGCAGGCTGCAGTCGTTGCATGCAGTGAAGACCACAGAGCAGGCAGAAGTGCGACATCAGGCAGTAGCGGCGGTGCTGGAGTCACTGAAGTCAGTGCTGGAGTCGCTGAAGTCGGTGAACTAGCTTGAAGATAGTAGATGAAGCCTTTGGTGGCCCTGAGACTTCAGAACAGGAGGCAAGCCCAATCCAAGCCCTTGGAGAGCACTTTTGAGGAAGGCAGAGTCCTTCCAGCAGAGTCAGAGGCCTGCAGGCAGCAGGGCAACAAGCAGGGCGGCAGTCCTTCTCAGCAAAGCAGTCCAGAAAAGTCCTTTGGTCAGCCAGGCAGTCCCTCTGACAGAGTCCAGGTGTAGATCCAGAAGTGTCTTGGTGGGGTCAAAGACCCAGTATATATACCCAAAAGTGCCTTTAAGGTAGGAGAAACTTCAAAAAGTGGTTTTGAAGTACACAGGTTCCCCTCTCAGCCCAGTCCTGTCTGCCAAGATCACTGTGGGGAGTTATCAGTCCTTTGTGTAAGGGCAGGCCACTGGCCTTTGAAGTGTAAGAGAGAGCCTCTCCACCCTTCCTGCCCAGGGAGACCCATTCAGTATGCAGATGAATGCAGATGTGACTGAGTGACCTGTGTTTATGGCTGTCTGGGTGGAATGCACAAGGGGAGCTGTCAACCAGCACAGACCAGACGTGGATTGGAAGCTGTAAGGCACAGGCGGCAGTAAGTGCAGAGAAATGTCCACTTTCTGAAAGTGTCATTTCTAAAATAGTAATATTAAACCCAACTTCACCAGTAGGCAGAATTTTCTATTACCATTCTGGAGATGATAAACATGACAGGACTGCTCCGTCCAGATCAGAATCTATCACTTAAAAGTGGGTAATGGGTTATTTCCTATAAAAGAAAATAAATTAAGAAAAACCTTGTTTCTGAAAACAGAGGAAATAACACAATATAAAAAGCATACATCATTTAACCTTCTAACCTAACTTTCATTGTTTTTTGCAGGTTTTTTTTTTAACCACACCTTGGGTTGAGGTGGCTGGGTTAATGATTGCCTCCATTGTCTTTAATAAAATCAATATTCTCACTGCATATTAATTGGAGAATCTCCATTTCATTACAAGACTGGAGGCTATTATTATGCATGTTCAAAGCTATCTACTATTAAGCTGCTTACATGCTTCACTTGCCTCAAACAGAAGTGTGCAAAAGTGGTAGCATTTGACCAATCTGCTCCCTGAACAATTTCAGAGTGGGTACCCTCAGCCCAGAAAACCTTTCTGGTCATAGCACCTCTTGCTGAGTGAGCAACAAAATGAGACAAATCTCCAGCCTCACTAATTTTTACCCTAATCTATCTATCTATTTTAGCAGTAGAAACTGCCTTGTGTGATTTCATGTAAGACATTAAACGTTGTTCTTCTCCATTAGACATATTCTTTGTTCTTTTCCAAATATCGAAATGAAAACCATGTGATGAATAAACCCTATTACAGATTTCAAAACTTTAACACCGTTCTAAAAGAAATTAAACAGGAAAGAGTTGCCAACTTCTGGGAAATTTGTCTTAATGAAAGGTAACTATTGCTTGGCCAGGAATCAAAATGTTTGAAAACTAGGTTAAAGTCCCAAAGAGAACTATAACGAGGTCTAGGAGGCTTCTTTAAGTGAATAGCTTTCATTATCCCACAAATACCAGGGTCATTTCCAATCGTGGTGTCACCTAACATGTGTGACCTGCCAAAATACCAGATCTGTGACAGTTAGTTCTATAAGTCAATCCTGACAGAAATAATTCAGCTACGTAATTTGCTACATAGGGCACAGGTGCCTCTACGAGATCCATCTTGTTCCTGGTGCCCATGATTCATCCAATAAAACCTTAGCTTTTCCTTAAAGGCCTGAGAATCCTACAAAACCCCTCCCCCTGATACTCTACAAACTAGAAGATCCAGCTTCCCTTCTATCTCTAAAGAATGGTCTTCACCATCTGTGCTTATCAGCAAACCCTGATGTACTGGTACAAGATGCAGTTCCTGAACTGCCAGCCCCATCACCACTGGGAACCAAACACCAAAAGGGAGTGAATAGCACTAATTTGCATCTCTCCTTCCAACTTTTCCAGAGAACTCTCTGGATCATAGTGAAAGGTGGCAAGGCATACCCCTTGCCTGACCTCCAATCTTGGGCAAATGCATCTACTGCCAGGGCCTCTGGATCCTGTCTCCAGCTGAAATACCTGGGTACCTGATGTGTGAGTCTGCTGGCAAACAGATCTAAATCTAATGGGTCCCTCATTTTCCTGAGAATTTCTGGATTAATTTGCCTATCACCTAAGTCTCTGAGGTGCCGAGAGTTGCAATCCGCCCTCAGATTCAACTTGCCTGAAAATAGGATGCTGTGAAGATAATCTTGTGTTCCCAACAGAAATACCATATTTCTCTCGCTAAATCCACTAACTGTTTTGATCTTGGGTCCACTAGGCAGTTGATAGAAGAGACTGCCGAAACATTGTCCATGCAAATTAAGACTGCACTGTTTGCTAATTGAGTTTTGAAACTCTTTAAATCGTTCAGGCCTGCCATCAACTCCAAACAGTTTATGTGCACTGAACTCTCTAAACATGACCAACGACCCCCTGTTTCTAGATTGTTCAGATGGGCTCCCCAGCCCAAAGAACTGGCATCTGTCTCCAAGGCAAACTCTGGTACAATCACAGCGCCAGATTAACAAAGTGGCACAATGCATGCATTGCACCACTTTCGAACCCCTTGTGCCACATTCTGCCTGCACCAGGCATAGTGTATGCAAGAGGTGCATGCCCCGTTAGGGGGGGGCAAAATAATTGCGCAAAGAAATGTAAAAGATTTCTTTGCAACATTTTTTTCAGTATTTTTAACACCTGCTCAAAGCAGGCATTAGAAAAGGGTGAGGAAATTCGATTTTTAATACGATCGTATCGACCCGCCATTTTGTGGCCCGCCGCCATTTTATGTTGCCTTCACTCAGGCAGCACAGCGAACGAAGTCCATTCTGCCTTTTCTGCTTATTCTGCAACATGGTGTTCAAAACAGCCTTCTGCCTCTATCTTTACAAGGCTGGTATTAAGGTCTGACCGAGTACACTAATCCCTGTCTGGTTTTCTAATCCTTGTTTCAACTATCTGTAGGCTCACACTATTCTCCGCCGATCTTATCTTATCGTCTGGCCTTCGCTGTCCTTTGCTAGTATTCTCTCATTTCACAACTGTCCTCCAAACGCACACAAACTTATCGCACCACATGCAACTTCGTTGTGGATCGGTTAATGAATTAGTTCAAGGGAGGGGTGACAAACACAGCTGGAGGGGAGGCAACCTTAAGTCACTTGATACTTTGTTTTCCAATTCCTTCTATTGGTGCTGTCTTGTTTTCCGACATTTCTATTGGCTCTGTTCTATCTTTACATTATTCTTACTGGCTCCTTTCTATGTGTTCTGGGAGTGTATGTAGTTAATAAATGGTTTTTATACGGTATATAAGATTGTGCGCCACAAAGTAAAGTGGCAGTCTCCTGAGAACATACCTTGTGTACTTCTTGGACAACTGTACTAGCTGCAGCTAATAAAATCTGATCTTTTACGCCTGACAGAGTGTCCCGTGTCTCTGTTAGTTGAGGCAGGTGAATCCAAGGAGATTTCAGGCGTACCCTGCGCCGCCAGGCCCATAAGGTTCTGGTTCTTCAAGGGCACACCTCTGGTTGCAATGGGCCCCTATATACTGTTCAGGATTAGCCCCAAAATGTTGGCACGAACCCTGACCAGTGCATTAATAGTGTCAAAAATGTTCATGCTATTGCCCCCTACCGTGCACCATGGTCCGCTGTATTTTAAATACGGTGCACACATGGTAACGGTAGGGAGGCGCTAAGGGGCGCAAGAAAAGTGGAGTGGGTGCCACATCACTTTTCTTAAATCTATCCCCAATTATCCTTGTTAGATGCCTGATAAACACAGACTCCTTTCCTAGAATGTTTCTCACTTCCAATTTTATCTTGCGTATCAACTTGAGAACCCAGAAATCCTCGAGACTGTCCTGGGATCAGAACTGACTTCTCTATGTTGATATTGAAATCCAAACTCTCCAAGAGATTCCATGTCAAATGTAAATGGTCCAGAAGATCTTCCAAATAAATTACCAATCTGATAACTCACTCCCTTAGAAAAGCTACCACAGGTCTTAACACCTTGGTAAAACACCATGGAGCAGAGGAAACATCAAAGGGAAGATAACAGAACTAGCACAACACTCTCCTCCAACTCAAGTGGAGGTATTTTGGGGAAATGTCTGCTATAGAGATCGTAAAAATATACATCTTTTAGGTCTAGTTGCACTAACCAATCATTTTCCTGCAAACAACCTCATAAGAGATGGATCTCTTCCATTCAGAAATGGCGATACACCAAAATCTTGTTTAGTTCCCTTAACTTTATAACTTGTAACCATCCTTTGTCTCTCTCTTTTACTAAAAAATATTGTGCTCAGAAACCCATCCTGAGAGTTCACTACCTTCACAATAGCAACCTTTTCCAACATTTGAGAAACTTCTATATCCACCAGATCAATTTTTTTCTCTGTCAAAGACAATTTCCCTGGGCCAAAGTGCCTGCACTGGAACTTTCCAAAATGCTATTGCGAATCCTGAAACGGTTTCTAAAACCCAAGGGTTGTTTGTTACAGACCTCTATGCATGAAGAAACTTTTGTAGTCTTCCTGCCACCTTTACTGGAGAAGAACCAGTGTGAAGAGTTCCACCTATCTTCAGGGGTTGATCCTCGTGAGTGTGACCTTCCTCCTCTGGATCTTGATCTTCCCCTTTGTGGGTAGAACCCTGGAGAGGTTTAGAAGCCTCTGCCCATTGCTCTCGAACCTTGGGTGTATTGGTTCTGGATATAAAATTGGGACCTGTAGGGACCTCGGATGACAGTCAGTTCCCTCCTGTCAGCCCTTCCAAAAATATGTGAGCCAAAAACATGCTTTAAATTATATTGGGCTTTGCTCAAGGTTGTAAAAGTGGATACGTATTTACGCAGGAGTTTAATAAATTCCTGTCCAAACAGGAGTCCTCCATGATCACCCTTAACTTCTTTTTTGGCTAACTCAACAAGTTTGGGGCTCATCCTCATAAGGATGGCCTTCTTATGCTCGGTTATGAGAGCTGCGTTGGCATTCCCCAACCTACAGACTGCCCTCTGGCTCCAACCCCTGAGGAGGGACAGGTCCAAATCAGAATAGTTCACATAAGACTCCTCCACCATATCCGGAATAGGGGCCAAGGGCCCCATATCATCTATAAGGCGATCCTGGCGTGACTTAAGGCAGCGTTCCACTCCTTTCCTGGGCTCCCTGACAGATTGAAATAGAAAGGTGATTAACTCAGGGTACAGGTTAGGGATCTGGAAGGCTTTGTCCTCTATGACAAGCCTTGGGCACTCAGCCTTCATCAGATTCATTTGCTGCCTTTCCAGTGGTGTTCTAGCGCACTGCTTAATGATCGGGCCACCTGTGCCAATGACCACCACTCGGAGCTGCAAGGGTGTTTAATAGAGTCAGGGGTAAAAATCTCATTGCCCAAGTGATATTTTACAGGATTTGTAGAGGAGGTGCCCTGTAAATCATCATCCAGACCAGCCATACTGCCTGGACCCTCCCCAATGTAAAAATGAATTAATTGTAACTTCTGTCATTGCCATCGAACATATCAAGGCTCATAGAATCCTGGTCATGTATTGTGCCGTGATGGCATTTTGGAAGCTTGCGCCGTTTTTGCGTCAAAAAACGACGCAAATGCGGCGCAAAAAAAGTATAAATACGGGCCTTAGTGCTTTGGCTACCATGGTCTATTGTAGCACTCATCCTACCATGCGATGAGGATAGAATGTAATCCTGTCTCAACCTTGACCCAATGTTTTTGGTTTTCTCCAGATGCCTTGTTTTGCATTGGACTTTACCCCCCTCTGTCGTCGAAAGAGGAGCACTCCTCTTCTTCTTGGCCATTGAAGCCTCAACCGCCTCTTTAATAGAGTCTTTCAGACCCTTCTCAGAATATTTTTGAACATCCCCTCCCCAATTACAATTTGAGGTAGGGAATTCTCCTCACAAGTATTAACAAATCTCTATTATATATCTAAATAATGTAGAATGTTATTAAATATTCACTTAAAAACTATTCTAAGTTATAAACCAGATCAAAGAAAAAATGTGTATGTAATCAGATCAGTAGGAATTAACCTCAGCTTTGATAGAGCTACAGCAACTGTAACTAACAAGGTTTGAAAAAGGATGACGCAAAACAAGGACACCGACCGTAGAAAGTAACTATGTGTTATTGGTCCTTTGTCGCTTTCAATGGCGAGTGCTCCTCGACGGTCTTCCCTTGAAAGTAAACATTGTTGGGCGAGTGACCCCTGTTTCTTGTTTAATTGATTATTTATTAATTAATGTTAAATCACCACCACAGTCCAGTCAGGCAACGAGGGGAAATCTTCATGCTGCTGCCCGGTTTCTCTGAGTTGTTTTAAACTGACACCGTGTGAAACACTGCCCTGGCTGGGTGAACAGCTGCGAGTGTCCGCACCAAGGTAGAAATGCACCCTGTTGGGTGCGACCTAGCTCAGTGTGGCAGAGCCTTCCGGTTGGGTCCTCTGAGGGAGACCTCTGAGAGCTTTGCCAGAGTTTCTGAGGCAAAGGGACGTGACACAGGTGTTTTTCAACACGGTGGACGCACTCTCAAGCCCCTTCATTGCAAATTGTTGAAACCCGGGGAACGCCCTTAAGAAATATGGGGCACCTTCACATGCCAGCAATTAGCGCAAACAACTGAGGGACCTGGCTCAGAAAGTACTGCGGTCGTGCTCTAAACAGCCCCTCTCGCCCGATGGGTAACTCGAAACAAGTTACCCATCCAGGCGAGAAACGCTGTTTCAAACTATAATAATTCCTACTAAACAAAAGTAAGGTAAAAATAAGTGTTGAGGCTTATTCCATAAATTGGATGAGTGCCAAAACGAGCTTTAAATATTATCTATAGTGTACAAACACAAACAAATAGATTAGATATTAATAAATATAACTGATATAAGAAATGCTGTACTTATCTGTATGGGGGCAGCTACTATAAGAGAGGAAGGTGCCTGTTGCTGTGATAGTATACACTGTGTCAGGGTTCCACAAAGGAACTTTTTCTTTATGATGTATGTTGTACAAAGCAGACATGATTTGTGCGACGGGGCTGGCCAGGGGGGCCCCCGCAACCCCAAAGCCAAGCGTCTCTGCCTGCATTTACAATGACAGTGAAACTGCTATGTAAACTCTGGTGGAGAGAAGGGTCGTAATCCCCAGGGCAGCGCTGTTTGCAGGGCGGCCCTGGAGGATAGGGACCACCGGTACCACCAGGCCATCTGGCTCTTTTGCCACAGTCATAATTCCAAGGTCAGACCGCTGCTTTGGCGGCAGTCCGACCACAGCAGATTCATAATGAGGTCATGAAAATGTTGCACCTTTTCCCACTTTGGCAAAACTACTTTTTTTTCTATTTTGGCTCTCATTGCCCTCCTTCTGTTATCAACTTATCCAGAGAACTCTTTTTCTACTGAGCTAAGTAAGCAGATCAAATTATTCTTGTGGGCATATGCTGTTCCAAAAGTCAGGTAGGCTCAAGGAATCCTCCCACAATGGCAATGTTTTTCACTTTAGCTATACTATTGAAATGCTTCATAATAGACACTATAGAAAATACTAATGGCCTGATTACAACTTTGGCGGTCCTGGTACTGCCATCGCAGCAACACCAGAATCCCCGACCACCAACTAGGCAGTCCACCAGCCAAATTACGATGTTGGCGGGTTGCTGATTGAGAAACCACTGGAATCCTGCTGACCCCAACCAGCCATTCACCAACTACTGTGACGGTGGCTGGGGAAAAGCAGCTATAAGATGGCAATACAGATACTGTTCCCACCATCCAGATTACAAAGTGCTTTTCTGTCGAGCCAACTGTGGTAGGGAGTTCGCCTGCTTTGAGATGGCAGAATCTAAGGAAAAGGGGTGTAAACTCCCCCATTCCCTTCTATTCCCTTCAGTCTCCAAAGTGTACCCCTTCGTCCTGGGCCCCCCTTTACAGCGGCAACTTGACCCCAAAGAAAACGACCGATGTAGGACAAAATTCAGGTAGGCACCTTTCGGACTTTTCTGCCATTGACTGGACTGGACACATGTGGTCTGGACTTCTGCAATGGAAAAGTACTTGTACAAGGTATTTTTTCATGTGTCCTGCATATGTGTACATTTTAGTCTTATTCAGTCAAAATATACACACCTGCATTGACATATGAAAAATAGTTATTGTATTGCTGACCGCATCTTGCTGACCAGTCTTCTTGGAACCACAGAAGTACGGCAGTGAGACTGCCAAAGTCGTAATCAGAGCCTTAGTCATAATTGATTTAGAAGTAGTGAAAATACTCCTGCTCGTTCCATAGTTAGTAACGGACTACAAGAAATTCCATATGTTAGTGGCAGGCTGTGATAAGTGATTTCTTCCTGTACTGATTAAGGGATTCATGTGCAAACATAGCAATTACAAACATCAATAGTTTCGATATATGTGTAGGAAAATGGCCCTTGTTGCAGTTACCCCCCACCACACTTTTTGCCTGATATTGATGCTAACTTGACTGAGAGTGTGCTGGGACCCTGCTAACCAGGCCCCGGCACCAGTGTTCTTTCACTAAAAATGTACCATTGTTCCCACAATTGGCACACCCCTTGCACACAGATAAGTCCCTTTTAAAAGGTACCAGTGGTACCAAGGGCTCTGTGACCAGGGAAGGTCCCTAAGGGCTGCAGCATGTGTTGTGCCACCCTAACGGACCCCTCCCCTAACACATGCACACCGCCCTTACAGATTGTGTGTGTTGGTGGGGAGAAAAAGGCAAAGTCGACATGGCATCGCCCTCAGGGTGCCATGCACACAAAACACTGCCTGTGGCATAGGTAAGTCACCCCTCTAGCAGGCCTTAAAGCCGTAAGGCAGGGTGTATTATAGCACAGGTGAGGGCATAGCTACATGAGCAATATGCCCCTACAGTGTCTAAGTCCCTTCTTAGACATTGTAAGTACAGTGTGCCCATATTAAGTATATGGTCTGAGAGTTTGTCAAAACAAACTCCACAATTCCATAATGGCTACACTGAATACTGGGAAGTTTGGTATCAAACTTCTCAGAATAATAAACCCACACTGATGCCAGTGTTGGATTTATTACAAAATGCACACAGAGGGCATCTTGAAGATGCCCTCTGTATTTTACCCAATCCTTCAGTGCAGGACTGAATGGTCTGTGCCAGCCTGCCACTGAGAGACGGGTTTCTGACCCCATGGAATGAGAGCCTTTGTGCTCTCTGGGGCCAGAAGCAAAGCCTACACTAGGTGGAGGTGTTTCACAGTTCCCCCTGCAGGAATTGTAACACCTAGTGGTGAGCCTCAAAGGCTCAGGCTTCGTGTTACCATGCCACAGGGTACTCCAGCTAGTGGAGAAGCCTCGACCCCAGACAAAGCCCCACTTTTGGCAGCATGTCCAGAGGGATAATTAGGAAAACCAAGGAGGAGTCACCCCCTCAGCCAGAACCCCTAAGGCATCCAGAGCTGAAGTGACCACCTCCTTGTAGAATGCTCCAACTTGGTTTGGAGGACAGGGACCAATAGGGACAGGAAGGTGCTCTCGTCCCCAAGAGGAGTGAGCACAGGAAGGTTGTAGCCACCCTCGGGGAAAGTAGCCATTGGCTACTCCCCTCTAACCCTTAAAAACGCCCCTAAATTGAACATTTAGGGGCTCCCTGAACCAAGCTACTCAGGTTCCAGATGACCTCACAAGAAGAAGAAGGACTGCTTAGCGGAAACCCCAGCAGAGAAGGAAAGGAGACAACAACTGACTTGGCCCCAGCCCTACTGGCCTGTCTTCCACTTCAAAGAACCTGCAGAAGAAAAGCGACGCGTCCTGCTGATCCAGCGACATCTGAAAAACCTCCAGAGGACTGCCTGCATCACAGAAGTTCAAGAACTCCTGTGAACAGCGACCTTGTCCAAAGAAGAACAGAAGAAGAAACCTTTTCTAAAGGAGCTCCCGCCTCACTCCAGTGGCGTGAGTCCAAACTGCTCTGCACCCAACGTCCCTGGCCCGTGTCTGGAGGAACCAACCAGCCAGAGAGAACCCCCAAGCGATTCCGACCAAGTGTCCACCTGGGGATGACCCCTCCACGATGACGTCTGCAGAGGAAATCCTGAGGATGAAGATATTCGACGCCTGGAGAAGCACTGCCCCCGCAGCCCCCAGACTCAAATGAAACTGACCACTGGTGCAGCAGTGACCAGCAGGCAGCCCTCCTTCCTGACCAGTCGAGGGCTTGCCCAAGAAGCCCCCCTGTGCCCTGCCTGCAGCACCAAAGTGACCCCCAGGTCCACCCATTGAGGTCCATTCGGAACCCGATGCCCTGATTGCACCCCGCACCCAGCCGCCCCAGTGCAGCTGAGGGTGCATGTTTGGTGCCTACTTGGGCCCCCCCTAAATGCCCCTGGTCTGCCCTCCGACAACATGGGTACTTACCTGCAAGCAGACCGGAACCAGAGTATCCCCCTGTCTCCACAGGGGCCCATGTTATTTTGGCTCCTGTTTAATCTCTGCACCTAACCGGTCCTGTGTTGCTGGTGCTGGGTGTCTGGAGTTATCTTGAAACCCAATGGTGGGCTACCTATGCCCCAGAGACTAAACCTGTAAGTTTGTTACTTACCTCAAAAAACGTACTTTACTTACCTCCCCCAGGAACTATTGAAAATTGCAGTGTCCATTTTTAAAATAGTTTTTGCCACTTTTAAGAAAACTGTGTACACTGTTGATTCCATTCAAAGTTCTAAGAATTACTATACAAAGTACCTTTCATTTAATGTACTTACCTGCTAAATTAATCTTGTGGTTCTAGAAATACATTAAGAAAGAATATTTTTCTATATAAGAACCTATTGGTCTGGAGTTCAGTCATTGAGTGTGTGTTTTCACTTATTGCTTTTATGTGGGCACAACAAATGCTTTACACTACCATCTGATAAGCCTAGCTGCTCGACCACACTACCACAAATAGAGCATTAGTATTATCTATTATTGCCTCTGGCAAGCCTCTGGGGAACCCCTGTATTCTGTGCACACTATGGCCCTCATTACAACCCTGGCGGTTGGTGTTAAAGCGGCGGTAAGACCGCCAACAGGCTGGCGGTAAAAAAAATCACGACCATGGCGGAAACCGCTAACACAGACAGCCACTTTAACACTCCGACCGCCAGGGCGATAGAAACAAACACTGCGGCGGTAACCACCAACAGACAGGCGGAACACAATGTACCGCCCACTGTATTGCAAGGCACCAATCCGCCACCTTTTCCGGGGCGGTACCAACGCCATCAAAAGCACTGTGGAAACAGTCTTTGGAGCGGAAACCACTCACCCCTCGACACCCAACGAGGAACCAGGACGCCATGGAGCCCGAACTTCAGGTGCTACCAATGTTGGTTTACCTCCTCTTCTACCAGGAGCAGCAAAGACGGTGGCGAAGACCACGGTGAGTACTGCACCTAGCACACAGGGGAGGGGGAGGAAAGAGAGAGTGACACACACACGCAACATGCAACACCCCCACCCCCATCCTCACCCACAACACCATACACACAAATACATGCAACAACATTACATATACACCCCGTAACACTCTGGAATAACGCAAGTACAAAATGAAATGATTTTAACAAGTGTAATCATCGAAAATTCAGATATGGAAACAGCTCTGTAACAGATCATTATTTACAAATATGCACAGCAACTACACAAGTCTGGATAGTGTTCCATTCATTGTCCGTGGACCAGTGGTCCCAGACTGCATGGGCGAAGCCCACACATGATACCTGACTCTAAAAGGAGAGAACACCGCTGGGGCATCAGCTCAAAAATAAACAGGCACCTCAGGGGGAAGTGGTGGGGGGGGCACCCCAGCCGGATGAAGGGACGACGTCAGTACTCCACGAGGGGGCTCCATGCCTACTGTTTGGTCCTGGGGAGTGCAAAGCCACAGTTTCTCAAGTCTTCAAGTGGGTGGTTTCCCACTGCTTTAACCTGGGGAGTGCAAAGCCACAGTCTCTCAAGTGGGTGGGTTGCCCACTGCTTTATCCTGGGGAGTGCAAAGCCACAGTCTCTCAAGTATGTGAAATGTTCCACTGGTTCTGGAGGGGGCTTAGTGCCCAGAGTGCTTCATCCTGCCAAGGACTGGGTGAGTGGATGCAGCTCTCCACTGATTCTGGAGGGGGCTTAGTGCCCAGAGTGCTTCATCCTGCCAAGGACTGGGTGAGTGGATGCAGTTCTCCACTGGTTCTGGAGGGGGCTTTGTGCCCAGAGTGCTGCACATGCTGTGTTGCAGGTCTCATTCCCTCACCTGGGTGTGTATGCCACGAGAACAGGTAGCATGATACTCCATGGAGTCAGAGACACACTCCACCCTGCTGCGACTTTGCCTGCCAACTGCTGGTACTAACAGTGCTGGTTGTGGTGCCTCATGTACGCTGTTCAGGGACATCTCCTGCAGCCTCGGATGGCTGTCCACCGGGAATGTTGTCCATGTCGGCTGTGGTGGCACTGTCTGTGCATGTCACAGGGATGGTGGCGGTGGTTGCAGCGGTGTCTATGGCGGAGATGCTGCCAGTGGTGCATGTGTCAGCACCTGTGGAGGGAGACAGCAGGACGTCTCCTTCAGCCTCGGACGGCTGCCACTGGGGATGTTGCTGGGGACTGTTGCTGAGGCAGCAGATGTGCAGGTGGCGGTGCAGGTGGTGGTGTCCACCGCCGTACAGGTTGCTGTTCTGTTTGCCAGAAGGGGTGACACCAGTCCCTCAGCCGGAGGCTCCATACCCTGTGCTGACTTCCCCTTAGCCTTGTGTCCCTTTCCCACCTTGGAAGTCGCTGCTGGGCTCTTGGCACTGTCTCCTTTTGGCTTCGAGGAGGCCTTGCTGGGTGGTTCGTGCGGCTTTTCCCTATGGCATGTGGGCCCCTTCTTCACCTTGGCAGGTAGCAGAATGGGCAGATCCTTGACCTCGCTAGGTGGCACACTGGTAGCCCTGATGGGTGCGGCCCGCGATGTTACAGGACTTGCAGGGACCACAGTGCTGGAGGATTTTGGGGCTGCGGTGCTGGGCTGGGATCTGGACATCCTGGCCCTAGGGGAAGGACGGGGGAGTGGGAGGTGTAGGGAAGAGGTCAATGTTAGCCAGGACAAGTTTTTAGACATACTGGGACGGGAAGATGGAGGGAGTTTGGGAGTGGAGGCAGAGATAGTGGTTGTAGGAGGTGTACGTCTGTTGAATTTGGGTGAAGGTGAATGGGCTGGAGGCTGTTGTGAGGTGGATGGCTGTTGAGTGTGTGTGTGCCTGCGTTTGTGTAGTTTGGGAGGAGGGCTCATAGACACACTGGGAGAGGACACAGAGGACGTGTGCATGGTAGTGGGGGTGGTGATTGCACGTGTGTGGTGATGGGGGTGCTGGTGATGGAGGTAGTGGCTGAGGATGAAGTGCATGCAGGTGTGAGTGGAGATGAGACTGGGAGGGAGGAGGAGGACGTGGAGGAGGGGGACACAGTGGAGACAGTGGATATTGGTGTGTCTGCACGGGAATGGTGCTTGTGTGAGTGCCTGTGGGATATGTGGTGCTTATGTTTGCCATGTCCACTCTTGTGTGTTGATGAGTGTGCATGCTGGTCTGATGGTGTGCTTGGGATAGGCTGAGGTAGAGGGGATTGGGTCTGGGTAGTGGAGGGTGGAGGGGGGAGGCTGGACACAGGGACAATGGCTGCCATCAGTGCTGAGGCCAGAGCCTAAAATGCTCTCTGTTGGGCTGCCACGCCAGACTGAATGCCCTCCAGGTATGCATTTGTTTGCTGCAAATGCCTCTCGACACCCTGGATGGCATTCAAAATGGTTGATTGCCCAACAGTGAGGGATCTCAGGAGGTCAATAGCCTCCTGACTGAGGGCAGCAGGACTGACTGAGGCAGGGCCTGAGGTGCCTGGGGTGAAGGAGATGCCCACCCTCCTGGGTGAGCGGGCACGGGATACACGCTGAGGGGCTGTTGGGAGGGCGGTGCTGGTGGGGGGGGGGTTGTGGCTGTACCTTTTGATGCAGTGGGCACAGAGTTGCTCGTCACCGCAAGCGAGCTCCCATCAGAGGAGGAGTCATTGTCGCTGGTGTCCCCTCCTGTCCCCGTCGTGGAGCTCCCCTCGTCCTCCATCCCACTGGTGCCTTCAGACTCCGTAAATTCACCTTCCAGGGCCATGTGGGTTGCAGCTCCCTCCTGCTCCGGTGCCAATGCTCCTCCGCCAGATGATGCTAATGCAGGACAAGGTGACAAATCAAAAAGTGGGGGAAAGACAGAAGAGGCACATGGTCAATGGCTGCAACACCACTACAGTTGGCGGACACAACACACAGGGAGCAGCCCTATGCACTAGCCCATACCCTAACAGTTCAGGGGAAAAGCACATGCCCATGGGGGACTGTGCCTAGACCCATTTGATGCACAGCTGGAACCCACTAGGTGTAAAGGGCCACTACCACTTTTGGGGTTGGAGTAGCACTGAGCCTGTAAAACAATGGATCTACCTTGACGTGTCTGCCCTGGCCTAGGGGAACCCACAGCCCACTTCCCCCAATCAGAAACCTCATAATGTGCGCAGAGTCAGCTGAATGAGACTGTACTCACCCCCTTGTGGCTGCTGTGATTCCCTCAAACGCCCATCCAACTCAGGATATGCCACCGCCAGGATCCGGAACATCAGGGGGGTCATGGGGCGACGGGCACCCCTTCCACGTTGGGCGGCCATCCCCAGCTGGGCCTCCGCCGTCTTCTTGGTCTAGCGGCGGAGGTCCTCCCATCTTTTGCGGCAGTGGGTGCTCCATCTATGGTAGACCCCCCAGGGTCCGCACTTCCTTGGCGATGGCACGACAAATCCCCTTCTTCTGGTGGGTGCTGACCTAGAGGAAAAGTGAAGGAAGTAGGCTGTTACTCCCCCGTCTGGTTCTTCTTACTCATTGGCCACAAACCTCCCACCCTGGCCCAGAAAAACATACACTCACCATCCTCACATGCTGGCCTCTCCCCCCGTCTCTTCCATCCACGACACTCCATACATTCATATGCCATCCAGCATGCACACAGTGTACTCACCTGTTTGTCTGGAGGACTGGAGAGTAGCGTGTACTGGGGGAGGACCCCATCCACCAGTTTCTCCAACTACTCCGCAGTGAAGACAGGGGCCCTTTCCCCAGACACTGTAGCCATTGTCGCTTCCAGACTCAGGTCACAGCAGCACTTGCAGTGTAGGTCCTCTCCTGTTGAAGGTCAGGGATCAAGGTAAGTGAACTAGCTAATGGGGTGAAATGTTAGGGTTATACAGGCGCTCAGGATCCTAAATAGCACAAATTAAGACAAGAACTGAGGGGTGCCTGCACAAGGGAAAACACCCATCCCCTAAAGGTTAAAAAAAAAAACAACAAACAGATAATAAAGTGTGCAGCACTCCACTCACAAGAAAAAGTAATACTCATATGACCAAATAAGTAGTTTTGGAGAAAACAAGCATTACATTTTAATACAGGTTTAAATTGTCCAATCCAATCCAAAAATTAAATTAAGAATCTTCAAAAATTGGAAACCCATCCGTGGTAATACAATTTCAGCCAACACGTGTTCCGTCATGGGAAATTCTTTTTTACATCCCGAATGACTTCTTCAGGGCTAAAAATTTTAAACATATTGAAGAAGTTAGGAACCAAAATGCTCGAACTTAAATAGTTGAACAATAGAATAGAAGGACCAAATTCAAACCAAAAGTGGGGAAGTCTCCTGTAAAGGAGACCCTATTGAGATGAATCATGTGGATATTAATTGAACCAAAAAGGTAAAGAACCCAGATAAGATTACATAAGAGTGCTCCCCAAAAAAACACACTCAAACCATCTATCCTACTAACCTCCACCAAAATAACACCAAATAGTGATATCATACACCTCCAATTTAATACAAGACCACCCTTGTGTCGACAAGCTCCTTTATATCACTCTTAATAATACCTCATAATTAGACAATTCCTAAATAGTCTATTGATTGTTGTCCGTTATTTTATCAAGCGTGGTTTTATGTTTCTCGTTACACAGCGAACTATCCAGATCTGTCACATAAGCAAAAAGCAAGGAAAGACATAATTTGATTAAATTGCACCCAATATATACAAAAAGTGCCAACATGCGATGAAGCCTTATTCACAAATGTGAATTCCATTGTGACCCCGTGCAAAATACCTGAAATCCAGCATCCAAAGGTAATAATGTATATTCAATGTTGTTGTAAACTCATCCTTATACTGCACTGCAGAGAGATTAAGACACACTAACCTAAATGACAAATGGAAAAACGGAGCTCTGGTCCGAAACTCCTATACAACCAAAATCCTTTAGTGAAGAACCGAAAACCACCCTCCAGGCACTCACCTAATATTTATCGTATCTTTTCCAATGCGGCGTTGTCATGTAATCGAAAACGCCAAACCGCGAGTACGCGTTTCTGCTGTACCGCGTGACTCAACACGGAAGTTAAATACACTTCCGGGGCATCCATGAAACGCTATCATAAAAAGAGAAAGCAGACGAACTTCTACTCCTGTTCTATCGGCAACAAATGGTGACCAGGCACCACAATAAAGTCACATTGCACCAACCAGAAACAATACCTAGAAGATTATGTAAATTATCAATTGCCCTACTCGTCTAACAATCACAAAATCTCCATCAACGACAAACCTCATAAATTATTGAACTGCCAGTCAAAATAACCATTCATGGACAAGACCCCACAAATACACTGCACTCAATCCCATATGAATACTAACATATTTAAATAAAGACCATGACTAGAGAACTATAAAAACTTCAATGATACCGCCCGAGACCATGGAATAGATAATATGTGATCTAAATTTGGTGTAGGTTTGAGTTAAACCCAGCCCAACAGCATACTTGACAAATACCCCTTAAGATAACATGGAACTATGTTGGAGAATTTTGGTTCATGACTGTTTAACATGCCTTCCGTGAAAGAGGATAAATTAACATACAGTAAGAATATATCATGTACATTAGCAATAAAACAGCAATAACAAACAGATGCCAATTAAAGAAAATTTCAAATTTCAGTCACCCAAAAAGAACTCCAATTCCCTATCGGAGTTGAGACCTGATTTCACAGCCCTCAACCTCATGATCCAAAGTGCCTCTTTTTTGCGTAAGGCTAGTTCTCTATTGCCCCCCCTAGGGTCTCTAGGGACATGTTCCAGTCCAAAAAATTCAAAACTGTTGTGTGCTGATTGTGAGTTACAGTCAACAATGTGTGCTACTATTGGGTATCTTACATCATTATTTTTGAGCGCTCGAACATGTTCTCCAATTCTGGTCTTAAGTTGGCGTATTGTACTCCCCACATAAATCTTAGTACATTTGCAACGTATTATATACACAACATAAGTAGTGTTACAATTGATCAATGAGCTGATGTTGAATTGTCTACCTCCATCAAAAAATTTACCTGATGGTGTGGCAGGCCCAACTGCATACTCCACAACAAGCACATTTTAAAAAACCTACTGATTTCGTAGAAAGCCATGTTTTATCGAGAGAACTAGTAGTAAAACTGGGACTTAAAATACTCTTCAAGTTTCTACCTCTCCGATATGTTGTTGGTACTCTATCGGGTATTAGACCTTTTGTTGATTCATCTTGTGACAATATGTTCCAATGTTTGGTCATTAATTTTTCTAAAATTAAAGAAGCATCATTAAAATCTGTTATAAATCGAACCTTATTAGATTGATCCATCATCTTCCCACGATCTCTAGTTTTCAAAGTATCACTTCTCTCCAACTGTTTAACTCTAAACTGTGCCTTCTTTACTATCTTATTCGAATAGCCACGGGCTAGAAATCTCCTACCCATATCATCAACCTGTTGTAAGAACTCCTCATCCAAACTACAATTGCGTCGAGCCCTCACCAGTTCTGCAAAGGGAATAGAAGCTACTTGGTGTCTGGGGTGTGAACTATCAGCATGAAGGATAGAATTACATGCCGTAGCTTTACGAAAAAGTCTACTCTGAATTTTACCATTTGCAACAAATATCTCTACATCCAGAAATTCAATGCTCACTGAGCTGTATTGATATGTGAATTTAACATTCATAGCATTCGAATTAAAAAAATTGCAGAATTCAACCAATTTCTGTTCTACGCCAGTCCAGATAAAAAAACAGTCATCTATATATCGTCCCCAAAACAATATATATGTTTGCCATTGAGCAGACATAGGGCCCCAAATCCATTTATGTTCAAACCACCCCATGAAGAGATTCGCATAGGAGGGGGAGAATTTGGAGCCCATCGCCACACCTTGTTTTTGTAGAAACCAATCTTTATTAAACATAAAGAAGTTGTTAGTAAGAACAAGATTGATCATTTCAATTAGCATGGCAGTGTGTTCCCAGAGACTTGCCGATCTTTTGTGAAGGAAAAACCTAATAGCTTCCTATCCCAACTCGTGGTTAATACAAGTGTATAAAGATACCACATCCAATGTCACCAATGTTGCTCTCCCACTCTACATCATTCAAAATACTTAGAATGTGTGTGGTATCTTTAAAGAAAGAGGGTAAATTATATACCATCGGTTGTAAAAAACAATCAACAAATTCGGAAAGTCTCTCGGTAGGACCTAAAATACCTGGCACAATTGGTCTACCAGGTGGGAAAGGCAGACCCTTATGCACCTTAGGTAAAGTATAAAGACAGGGATATCTAGGTTGGTCCACCCTCAGATAAAGATATTCATCTTTGCTAAGTAGCCCCTTGTCCATCCAGGTAAGTAACCTCTTATTGATCGTATAGGTAAGATTAGGAATTGGATTCCCATGAATTCTCTCATAGCATATTGTATCATTCAGTCGCGATAATATCTCATTATCATAATCACTCTTGTTCATAAGAACAACTTTCCCTCCTTTGTCCGCTTGCCTGATAATAATCTCCTTATCTTGTTTAAGTAGTTTGAGCGCACCTAATTCTTCTGGATTCAAATTCTTTGTGAATTGCCTATAATTATTCTTCGCCAAGTATTTGTCATAATCTTGACAAACCAACTCAAAAAACCTATCAAAGGAGTTCAAACTCCAAGATCTCGGAATCCAACATGATTTCTTCTTCAATCCACTAGGAATACTTCTGTTGGATTCAACTTCTAAGTCCTGTAGCACTCTTGAGAGAATGCCTGGATCTTGGTCTTTCTCAGCTAAAGATAGAATCAGTGCTGTATCATGTACTTCTTCTATAGACAAAGTACTCAAAGAAGATGTAGCCAGAACTGGTATAGAGCTCTCAATTGGGTGCTGATGAAAATACTTTTTTAGTTTGAGCTTACGAATAAATTTGAATAAATCAATCTTAGATCTACAAGGATTTCCAAAAGACTTCGGACAGAAATTGAGTCCTGTAGCCAGAAGACTCTTAGCTCCTGCAGTTAACTCAAAATTGGAAAGATTAATGACACTAATGGATGATGATTTATCTAAGCCTATATTCTCTGTCCCGGGATCTCGTTGTGACTCCCTCTCGATTTGCTTTTACCACCTGTTCCTCTGTTGCCCCTCCTTGTTTTCTTGTGCCTTTGTTTTGGACAAATTTGCCTTGTTTCATCCTCATCAATTCTTGTAAAAAAGTATTTCCACCTGTGGTATCATATCCTTGAGCAGACGTACTTGCAACGCCATCTACCTCACTATCACTCGTAATTGGGGTACTAATGGAAGATGAATCTGAAGCATTAGACATGCTAGACCTTCTAGGAATCAAATTGGTATGGATCAAATGATCGTATTTACTGGAGAAAGTAAACACCCTGCCTGTCATGTAATCTTTCTCATCCCGTTTTAGTTTTCTCGCTTTCCTCTGCGTGACCTCTTCTTGAAATTTGAATAAAACTTCTTCTAAAATTTTATAATTTTTGTCAGTTGCTTCCTTTAAATTCAAGCCCTCAATTTCCTTTTCCAACGTCTCAACCTCAGCCTGCACCTTAATCACTTTCCTCTCAGCATTGGTAATCAATATTTCCATAAGTTTCATTGAACTGGCTGTAAGCTCTTTGTCCCAAAGAGCCAGCAAGTCTGCGTCTAGGTCGTCATATGTGGGGAAAATCTGTGATCTCAACCCACGAGGGATGCGATTTAATTTCATATATTGTTTCAGTGTAGCCCCATCCCACTATTTAGGAATTGTCTAATTATGAGGTATTATTAAGAGTGATATAAAGGAGCTTGTCGACACAAGGGTGGTCTTGTATTAAATTGGAGGTGTATGATATCACTATTTGGTGTTATTTTGGTGGAGGTTGGTAGGATAGATGGTTTGAGTGTGTTTTTTTGGGGAGCACTCTTATGTAATCTTATCTGGGTTCTTTACCTTTTTGGTTCATTTAATATCCACGTGATTCATCTCAATAGGGTCTCCTTTACAGGAGACTTCCCCACTTTTGGTTTGAATTTGGGTCCTTGTATTCTATTGTTCAACTATTTAAGTTCGAGCATTTTGGTTCCTAACTTCTTCAATATGTTTACAATTTTTAGCCCTGAAGAAGTCGTTCAGGATGTAAAAAAGAATTTCCCATGACGAAACACGTGTTGGCTGAAATTGTATTACCACGGATGGGTTTCCAATTTTTGAAGATTCTTAATTTAATTTTTGAATTGGATTGGACAATTTAAACCTGTATTAAAATTGAATGCTTGTTTTCTCCAAAACGACTTATTTGGTCATATGAGTATTACTTTTTCTTGTGAGTGGAGTGCCGCACACTGTAATATCAAGTGAGTGAACAGCTAGAAAATGGCGGTCATGTCCGCTGCGTTGCGTACCGTCGCCACCGGCGTATATCGTCATTGGCTCCTGGAACCCATGGGGCCAAATGATACCCAATTCTGAATTGCGCCGCTGTCTTCGATCGCCTAACCACGATGCAGCACAACGCCAGAGCAGTTACCTCATTTCCCCTTGTCCCTCCTTACAGGTCAGGCAGCCGCCATTTCAGGGGGGCAAATGGCAGGGCAACTTACTGCGTCACAGCACTTTTGGCCAGGAATACGGACAGACAGCGCCACACACCGATTACATCATGATTGTGCTAAACAGCCTTGTGAAACCAATGTGGTGTATGACCCTCTGCTCACCCTTCTCCTCCATAGGGCACATTCGCTGGGGCAGGTGATGAGATGGCGTCATCCTCCGGTATACAGACCTCTGTTGGACCTGTCGACAATGGAAGACAGACACATCATTATCACCTGCAGACTTGATCATGCCACAATCCAGGAACTATGTCCCCAGTTGGAGCCAGACCTGATGTCAGCTATCCGCCATCCCACCGGAATCCCCCTCTAGTGCAGGTCCTGTCAGTACTCCATTTCCTGGCCAGTGGTTCCTTTCAAACAACAGTGGCCATAGCATCAGGGATGTCACAGCCATTGTTCTCTAACGTGTTGTCCAGAGTGTTGTCTGCCCTGCACATGCACAGCTACATCGTTTTCCCTCAGGTGGAGGATTTGCCCACAGTGAAAGGTGACTTCTATGCCCTGGGACATATCCCCAACATCAGTGGGGCCATTGATGGAACACATGTGGCATTTGTTCCCCCGCAGCAATGAACAGGTGTACAGAAACCGCAAAAGCTACCATTCTATGAATGTGCAGATGGTGTGTTTGGCAGACCAGTACATCTCACATGTGAATGCCAAGTATCCTGGCTCAGTGCATGACGCTTACATTTTGAGGAATAGCAGCATCCCTTATGTGATGGGGCAACTCCAGAGGCACCATGTGTGGCTAATAGGTGAGCCCAAAGTCCCAACACAGTTGACATAGGTGTCTGGGTATGGGAGAGTCCCTAAGGGTTGGAAGATGTCTAACAGTTGTCCCTCGATATTTGCAGGTGATTCTGGTTACCCCACCCTGTCATGGCAACTGACCCCAGTGCGGAATCCCAGGACAAGGGCAGAGGAACGCTACAATGAGGCACATGGGTGAACGAGGAGGATAATAGAGCGCACCTTCGGCCTCCTGAAGGCCACATTCCGGTGCCTCCATCTGACAGGTGGCTCCCTATACTACTCACCGAAGAAGGTGTGCCAGATAATCGTGGCATGCTATATGTTGCACAACCTGGCCTTGCGACGCCAGGTGCCTTTTCTGCAGGATGATGGTCCTGATGCTGGTCTTGTGGCAGCTGTGGAGCCTGTGGACAGTGAAGAAGAGGAGGCAGAAGAAGAAGATATAGACAACTGAAACAACATCATCATGCAGTACTTCCAGTGAGACACAGGTAAGAGGATGGCACTGCTCCTCACATATCATACTACTGTAGGACACTGCATAAATCTGCCTTTTTACCTCTGTGTATGGACCCTGACATGTCACTTTGGCTTTCCATTTCACAGATCTGTGTACCACTTTGTGCCTTCTGCTATGTTTACTGCTGCCCAACAACTGTGTAACATTGGTATGTGAACATGAACATTGACATTGCTATATTTCTGAGAGGTTGCAATTACCCTTTTTTGAAAGTACAGACTGACTCCAGATTGATTTGTGATTCAAGGATGTTTATTTCTGTGCAAATAAGTGCAGGGGGCTGTGCAATGGGCTGGGGTGATGGTGGAGGAATGTTCAGGGTAGAGTCCAGTCTCTTGGTCTCACAGGTGCATTGTTCAAAGGGGCATAGGAAGTCGAGTAATGGCAATTCAAATTTGTCAGGGTGACAAAGTGGGACAAAAGGGTGACGATCAGGAGAGTGTTATTTCCTGGTGGGTGTCTTGGCAACGTTCTCTGTCTTGTTCCTGGATCTCAGGGACCGATGGCGGAGTGGTTCTCCTTCTGCAGTGGGTGGGGTGCTGGTGGCCTGTTGGTCCTGTGGCGGGACCTCCTGTCCACTAGCACTGGTGGAAATGGAGGGCTGTTCATCGTTCAGGCTAGTGTAAGGGGCCCATTTGTGTGCCACTGTGTCCCTCATGGTGTTGGCCAGGTCTGCCAGCACCCCTGCAATGGTGACCAGGGTAGTGTTGATGGACTTCAAGTCCTCCCTGATCCCCAGGTAGTGTTCCTCCTGCAGCCGCTGGGTCTCCTGAAACTTGGCCAGTACCGTGCCCATGGTCTCCTGGGAATGATGGTATGCTCCCAAGATGTTGGAGAGTGCCTAGTGGAGAGTGGGTTCCCTTGGCCTGTCCTCCCCCTGTCGCACAGCAGTCCTCCCAGTTTCCCTGTTATCATGTGCCTCTGTCCCCTGAACCGTGTGTCCACTGCCACTGTCCCCAGGTCCCTGATTGTCTTGGGTTGGTGGGTTTGCCTGGGGTCCCTGTAGTGGTGGACACACTGCTGATTGACGTGTCCTGGGGACAGAGAGATGGGCCCGCTGGGTGGGTGCTGTGCTGGTGTTTTCTGAGGGGAGAGGGTCTGTGGTGGTTTGTGACTGTGGCAGGGGAACCAACTGTCCAGAGGTCCCTGCTGGGCCGGGCTGGTCATCTTGATCCAGGTGTGCAGAGCTGCTGTCGTCACTGTGGGCCTCTTCTGTGGGGGAACTGGATATGTCTGGCACCTCCTGTCCGGTGACGTAGGGTATGGGTCCTGTTGGGGTGTAAATGCACAGTTATTGTCTCTGTGTGTGCCATCTTGTGCAATGGGTGAGTTACCCTCTACTCCTGTGCTTGTATTATTGTGTTTGCCCTTGTGTGATTAGTGATTTTGGGGTCTGGGTGGGTATCTGTACTGGACATGCTTTGGTGATGGGTGTCTATGCAGAGGTGTTGCATGCAGGGCTTGGTATTGGGATGGGTGGGTTGTGATGGTGGGGCATATGTGAGGTGTTGGAGTGATGGGGTGAGGGTGAGGGTGGAGGTAGGTGATGGCATGCAGGTGGGGTGGGGGGATATAGTAGTAAAGATATGACTTACCAGAGTCCAGTCCTCCTGCTACTCCTGCGAGACCATCAGGATGCAGGATCGCCAAGACTTGCTCCTCCCATGCTGTTAGTTGTGGGGGACGGGGGGTCCACCGCCAGTCCTCTGTACTGCTGCCTGGTGTCTGGCTATCACAGAACGCACCTTCCCCCATAGGACGTTCCACCTCTTCCTGATGTCATCCCGTGTTCTGGGGTGCTGTCCCACTGCGTTGACCCTGTCGACGAATCTCCGCCATAGCTCCATCTTCCTAGCAATGGAGGTGTGCTGCACCTGTGATCCGAAAAGCTGTTGCTCTACCCGGATGATTTCCTCCACCATGACCCTGAGCTCCTCCTCAGAAAACCTGGGGTGTCTTTGAGGTGCCATAATGTGGTCTGGGTAATGTGTGAGGTGATGTATGTTGTGCTGTGTGATGTGTTGTGTTGGGGTGTGTTGTTTGAGGTGCATGGATGTTGTATGAGTGATGGTGTTGTGTGCTTGTGGATGCTGGTGTTGTGTTTGCTATTCTCTCTCTCTGCTTCTTCACAAAAATGCCGTTGTAAGGGGTTGTGGGTAATGTGGGTGTGTGTTTTATATTGGTGTGAGTGTGTGGGTGTGGTGTGTGTATGTGTATCAGGTGTGTGTGTTTTGAATTGTCCAATTTGGTTGTGTTTAGTAAGTGTGTGTGTATTTTGAGCGCAGCGGTGTGTACCGCCAATCGCCGCGTTGATTAGTGGGTCGTGATAGTGTGGCCGTATTCCTGTTGGCGTGACGGTGTGGGTTTTGGTATCGCCAGTTTATCACTGACCTTTGGTGTGGTGGACTTGTGTGGTGTCTGTATTGTGGCGGATTACGAGATGTGGGTCGTAATACTTTTAGTGGATTTCCGCCACGGTATGTTGGAGGCCTTCAGCACGGCGGTAAGCAGGATTTACCACCAGGGTTGTAATGAGGGCCTGTATCTCACTTTGATATAGTATATACAGAGACAGTGTCCTACATTGGTGGGATTTACGACTTTGCATTTGCTGGACTACTCAGCCAATAGCTGATCACATGACTAAATTCCAAAATAGCCTTTAGAAAACTTTTTTTTATTTTTTTAATTGACTATTTTTTTCTACATTTTTAAAAGTCCAGCTAGGGCCTTGGTTAAGTCACCTTAGCATTTCTTTTTATATTTAAAAGTCATTGTAAATTAGGGATTATTAACTAGAAGTACGTTTAGCTCCTAATAGTAATCCCCAACTTTAGATACAAAATGAGTAGCTCAGAGGACATGGTGATGGAACTCAGCCCCGCCCCTTACCTCCATCTTGGGATGAAAGAGTTAAAGAGTCTCTGCAGCCTCAGAAAAATCAGAACAGGTTCCAACCCTACCAAGGTCAAGCTCCAAGAGCTCTTGGCAGAGTATGCAAGGGACCCTCCTACTGAGGAGGAAGACCTCCCCTCAGATGGGGACGAAGTTAGGGATCAGGTGTTAGAACCACCACCCCCCCAACCTAACTAGAGAGACCAGGGTTCCAAGAACCCTGCCTCCAAAGATAGTACTCACAGGATCTGGATCTTCCACAGGGGAGTCCAGCTCCTATGAGAACATTGAGGGCAGCCTCAATGAAGAGGACATCCTTTTAGCAAGGATGGCCAAAAGATTAGCTTTGGAGAAACAGCTCCTGGCTATAGAAAGGGATAAAAAGGAAATGGGTTTAGACCCCATAAATGGTGGCAGCAACAAAATAACTAGGGACAGAGAGTATTCTGAAACCCCTAAAATCCCTAAAGGGATTGTCCCCAAATATGAGGATGGTGATGACATCACCAAGTGGTACATAGCCTTTGAGAGGGCCTGTGGAACCAGAAGATTAAAAGAGTCTCTTTGGTTAGCTCTCCTTTGGGAACCCTTGAGCCAGTCCTGGGTTGATTTTGTAGACTACTCAGTGAAAACACTGGATGGTTGGGTAACTGGAAATGAAGTGCATGACTATGATGGGCTTTATAATTTGTTTATGAAAGAACACATTTTAAGTAACTGCTTCAATGAACGGTTGCATCAATATCTGGTAGACCTAGGTCCAATTTCTCCCCAAAAATTGGGGAAGAAGGTAGACCACTGGGTCAAGACTGGGGTAACCAAGACTTCCACTGACCAGAAGAAAGGGGTTACAAAGCCTCCACAGGAGAAAGTAGGTGAAACTCCTTGAAATAAAGAAAAGGATTCCTCAGTAAGCCCTCAAAAACCTGTTCAGGTGGGTGGGCCCCAAGACACATCCTAAAACAAATGTGGGTACCAGAGTAAGAACTGGAATGCCACTAAGGCATGGTGCCACAACTGCAGACAGACAGGGCACCACACCAAGGACATTTCTTGTCCCAAATACAAACCCCCTAGCACAAACCCAGGGGTGACCAGTGTAGCCATTGGGGATGACTCCTCAGATGAGGAGGTCCTCATAGCCTTCAACTGGAAAATGGGCCCAACAGGTGAGTTGGAGATTCCAGAGGGAAGTAGACACCTCCACCACCTACTGGTGAATGGAATCGCAGCCATTGCCCTCAGAGACACTTGTGCCAGTCACACTATTGTGCATGACAGGATGGTGCTCTCAAACCAGTACATCCCAGGTGAGTCTGCCAGAGTAATGGTTAGCGCCCAGACAAGGTCACTAGTAGGCCGGTGGCTTTAGTGCCCCTAGAAGTGGGTGGGACTTTTAGCTGGAGAAGGGTGGTAGTCAGTCCAGACCTCCAGATGTTAGTCAGAGCCCAAAAGAGGAACTGGTCTAGTACCAACCCTCCCCCAAGGATTCTAGAAGTACTGCCCCTGCAATGTCTAAAGGTAGGTCCCAGAAGAGAAAAAGGAGAAAACAGTGCAGGAAAAGTGGACAACCTTTAGCCAATGTTCCAGTAAGCCAAGGATATTCTGCTCCAGTAGGGAAGAACTCCAAAAGTGGCACTGGTAAAGTCCAACCTGACCCACAAGCCATCCTGACTATTCAGGCAACTGTTAAGCATGAGTGGGTGGCTCCTCAGCTAACAGAAGAAAGAGTGGAAGAAGGGTGTTTACTGTAAGAGGTAGAAACCCCCGCTCTACCACACCAGACAGGCACCCTGAACCCAAAGAAGCCTGTAACTTAGCCCCTTCCCTTGTTGGTGAAATGCTAAAGGTGTGGTTCTGGCCACTGACAGCTGTCAGTGGCCTCTGCTGGGTGTTAGCCTTTATGCCTTGGCATGGTGGCCTGACACCATGCTACATAGCAAGTTAGGCCCCCTGACCCTGTTGGCCATGGTGGGGATACTCCAGCTGTGGATAACCTCTTTGGGTAAGCTAGGGGTGACCCTGGATAAAACAAGATTAGCAGAGATGGATACCTCTAACCCCAAAATAAAAAGAATGGGTGAAGACACTAAAAACACAGACAAGAGGCAATTCAGATTGGGTCCTATCACTCTTGAGGTAGATCCATTCCCCAGAGGAAATGCCCTAGACAGAAGGATGTAAGGCAGAGTAGGCCCTGCAACAAAACATCCTGTTTCCCTGCTCTTCCTCGCCTGACAGACTAGGAAGACTCTCCCAGGTTTGGCTGAGTCTCCTGGCCAGTGGGCTAGGTCAAATGTCCCTGTGTGCAAAAGTCTCTCATCCTCATATGAGGGGTCTGTGAGTGAAGTTCTAAATTCAAGGCGTGTGTGACTGAAGTTCTCTCAAGTTCATTCTCAACAGACAAACTCAATCCAAAAATCATTAAAATAATCACAGTCGTACATACTAGTGCTAAACCTATACACACATGCTTACATTTACTATTTTTACTTCGATTGGGTTTCATGACTTGTCTAGACTCAGACCATGTTATGATCCAAATTCAAAAATAAAAATACAAATCTAAAAAGCAAAACAAAGCAGCCTTTAATTATTTCACTTTCTCTTTTTAGTCCTTTCTTTGAGCAAAACACAATCGAAAACAGCTTCTTCAAAAATAAAAATATAAATTGCTGCAAATATTCACAAAGTTCCTTGATCTTGTAGGAAGTTCATTAGGAGTTTCTCTACTTACAAATGTTCAAAAGCTCCTACTAAAAAGTTGAAATGTCTCTAATAAAGGCACAGTTCGCAATCACTGATAATCACTTCAAGCAAATAATGGTTTTCTTCATCAAGAGGCAATAATATTTCAAAGTTTCATTCCAAAGCAATTTGAATTTCCAAAATATTCATCTGGAGTCGACTTGTTAACTCAAAAGGCAAAATTTCCTTCTCCCACTTATCAGCTGTGAAATTACTCCATTCAGGAGCTGACAATCTTCAACATGGCATTCTTTTTCTCTTTGACCTTCTTGTTACATGACCTTCAGTTTCACGGTCACTTTGATTTGATTCTCCAGTTACTTCAGCAATGGTAGGAGGTACTTTTATCATTGTCTTTGGACTTTTCTTGAGCAACTGATCTCCAGGTACAACTCTTTTCTCTGGCACAACTAGGGTTACAACATGATCAGAGATAGCGGGAGTCACCTGACTCTTTTTGACCCTTCTGTACCTCCAACTGCTGTTGACACGCTCAGAATATTATTAGACTGTGCATTCTCTGCATTAGCCCCTTGTCCAGTCCCAATAGCTTGGCTAACCAGAACTCTTTCTCTCACTGTAACTGACCCTTTGGGAACAGGTGCTGTTTCATCAAGAGGACTTGGAACTTTACGCCTGTGGCTTGCATAAATCCAGTCCAGGAGGCCAGCACACTTCACAGCTGTTGTTGTTACTAGAACATCCTGATACAGCCATTTCCAATGCAGTTCCAAGCATGTCTTTCTTACATGCTTTTTCACCATCACCCATGTACCTTGACTCCGGTCATGACAAAGTTCTCCAACCTGGTGAGACAAAGAACGAACCACAACAGTTAGTCCTTTGCAATAATCCAGTAACAAGTCATTTTTAATGTTCACAACAGCATTTGCAAGCACTGCTGGCAATCTCATAGCACGCCCCTTGATGATCTCATGAGGTGACAAGTCTGTCTTCCTGTCAGTTGTGCTGTGCACACTCATCAGGACAAGAGGCAAAGCATCCAGCCAGTTCAGTGTTGTAGAGGCACATACTTTTGCTATTCGAGACTTCAGTGTTATATGTATCTGTTCGACCAGACCTGAAGCTTCTGATCGATAACTGCAATGCAATCTTTGCCCAACTTATAATGCTGCACACAGTAATTTAAGAATCTCACTGCTGAAATTAGTTCCTCGGTTTGATTCCAGAGAAGTCGGAAAGCCAAATGGAGGTATCCAATCCTTCAGTATTAGCTTTGCAACTGTGAGGCTATCATTCCTTTGAGTTCAGTAAGCTTCTACCCAAAGGAAGAATAAACACACACCACAACCAAAATGTACTTCAGCCCATTGCACACTGGCATTTCAATTAAATCAATCTGCAGTCTGTGGAATAGTCCTACTGATTCATCTATCTGACTCGGGGTAACAACAGTGGCATTTCAATGAAATCAAGCTTCATTCTGTTGAATGGCCCTTCTGATCTTCCTATGTGACTCAGAGTAACAGTGTGTTTCCCTATATTCATCTGCTGACACGTTACCCATCTGTGACACACTGCTTCCATAACTAGCCTAAATCTAGGGATGTGCCATGTTTGCCTAAATGTTCTGATCATCACATCTCTACCTATCTAATACCTAGCCATCAGGGATGACAAACTATTTGGCAATACTGCATTCCCATCACTTGACACCCAAACATAATCCTCATTCCCCCAGACACATCCTGCTTTAACCCAATCCTGCTGTTTTTCCTCTGCCACTTTTTCCTGCAATCTTTTAACTTCTTCCTAAGTATCAATGGCTGTCATAAAGATTTTTTGACTTGTCTCGTCATCATTTCCATAGCTCCATTCCTCATTAAAGGAAGTGCAAAACAGAGTACAATACATTACTACTTCATCTGCATAGGTAATGCCCAAGGATCCATAATCATTTGACGTTTGATGAGCTGCACATTTTAAAAGCATAGTTTTCACATGTGACTGTAATGCCTTTGTTGGACCTGGCCCTTTTTGCAGTGTTATCCCTTAATCGTATTGCCTCCTACATTTTCCAACCTGCGTTAGTTGGCTTCAGGACTCTGGGCACTTTACAACTGCCAACCAGTGCTAAAGTGCATATGCTCTCTGTCTAAAGTGTATAGGTGATTGGCTTCTCTATGATTGGCCTATTTGATTTACTAGTAAGTCCCTAGTACAGTGCACTAGGTGTGCCCAGGACTATAAATCAAATGCTACTAATGGGCATGCAACACTTATTCTGCCCCCATATGAGTAGCCCATGAACTTGCCTCAGGCCAGCCACTGCAGTGTCTGTGTTTGCAGTTTTAAACTGCTATTTGGACCTCACAAGTGCTCCTACTTGCAAGGCCCAAACCTTCTCCTTTACTACGTGTAAATCACCTCTAAAGTAGACCCAAGGCAGTCCCGTGGGCAGGGTGCAGTGTATTTAAAAGGTAGGCCATGTACTGGTGTGATTTACATGTCCTTATAGTGAAATACTGTTAAATTAGTTTTACACTATTGAATGGTTTATCTTGAAATATCTTCTGAGTGTAATTTCCCATTGGGAGCCGATAGAGATTTGGAGTTTGGGGTCTCTGAAGTCACAATTTAAAAATACATATTTTGGTGAAGTTGTTTTTTGAACTGTGCGTTTGAGATTGCCGCTGTTGGAAAGTGGCCATTTTCTTGCTTAACCATTCTGTGCCTGTCTACTGAATACACATCTGGGTCAGGATGACAGTTGGGCTCTTTGTGTTTTCACTCTAGACAGTCACACAAAGGGAGCTGAGGTGTGCCCTGAATATCCTGATGGGTCTTCCTGAGCTAGAGTGGTGGGAACTTGCACTTGAATAGGACTGTGACAGTGCTCACCCCCTGGAGTGTGTCAAAGCAACCCGCTGGACTGTGTCTGGGGCCAGAGCAAGAAAAGGCAGGGTCTTATGCACTACAAAGACTTCTCTTTTAAGTTTTCCCACTTCAAAGACAGAAATGGGAATAAGTATTGGACCTCTGACACCACATGGTTAGAATCCTCCTGGACTGAGAAAATTCTGGTAAGAAGAGCTGGATGCTGTACGAGGGACTGCCACCCTGCCTGTTGCTTTGTTGTGCTGGCCTGCTGCTTGCTGCTTCTGTCCTGGGAGTGAAAGGACTGGACTTGGCTTTCTACATCCTGCTTCCAAAGTTTCTCCAAGGGCTTTGAATGAGCTTGCTTCCTGTTAAGGAGTCTCAGCGGCATCAAAGACTTCATCTGCCAGTGCAGGGCTCTTCTATTGACAGTACTGACTTGCCAAGTAGTGCCAGCTCCAATCCCTGGGTCCTTGAAGTGCAAACTGCTGATCTGAAGGAGAAAATCCATGCATCAATGCACTGTTCAGGAAGAATCGATGCAGTGCCTGTCTCGCGGCTGAAAAATCAAAGCAGTGGCTGCAGAATCAATACAGTGCCTGTTTCACTGCGGTCCCATAAACACAGCAGACTGAATTTTCCATGCATCATCCCTGGGTCCAATTTTTCATCAACACCGCACCACATTATGGAACTGAGGCAGAATGCCCAGAAATCCACGCATTGCCTTTCCTGCAAGAAAAGAATCGAAGCACTACCTCCCATGCCAGCGAGGAACCGACGCAACGTCTCACCTGCGAGGAAAGAATCAACACATCACCTCCTCTACGCCGTAAGGAACCAACACATCACTTTTCTTTTCTTGCAGCTGACCTCCCTGTGGCCCACATTGTCTTTGGTTTTGACGCATCCCAAGTACTTTTTGCTAAAGAGATACACCCATTAATTGCTATGGATTAAGACTTATTTAAACTTATAAAACGTGATATCTTAACTTGTGTATGTTGGATTTTTGTCATTTTGGTCTTGTTTTACTCAGATAAATATTGGCTGTTTTTATAAACTGGTGTGGAGTCCTTTTGTAGTGTTTTCACTGTGTTATTGTGTGTGTGTGTGTACAAATATGTTAGAAATGGGGTCTTTGCTTGGCTGTCAGGTTACCCTGTCCAAGCAAGGACCCTCACTCTAGTCAGGGTAGGTGTGAACACACATAGAAACCTAAGCTATTACTTCAAATCAGATTATAGGTTTCATGCATCAGGCCGATTGGACCGAACCAACATTGTATATAGGGGATGTTAATTGTATGACGTCATAACCATCACAACAATATAAAATCAATACAATCTACAATCTCATAGTACTTCAATAACCACACCAGTTTTAGTAAAAGGTTAACACTTTTATTTCCCTGTAAAGTAACAAAAATAATTTTCAAGCACAAATGATACATATAGAAAGTCAACAAAGACTGGTTTAAACGCCCCATGTGTCTGAGTTTAATCAAAGCAAATAAGCAAATCAATTAAATAATTATAACACAAGAACATAACACCCAAATCTGTGCCAAAGTAATCAAATACATCAGAACAAATAATAAAATAATTCAAGAGCATGTGAAGAAAAACATTTCCCTCACTAACTACTAATTACCATCAACATGATGGGCTTCATGTAAAAGTTTTAGTAACACAAATTTAGAAAAACATCTAACTTGGGTTATGTCAAAAAAATCATTAGCAGCAGTTGATTCAGTGAGTTGCAGCTGGTACCTGTAAAACAAAAACACATAACAAGTACAATTTATACGTTATCATTGCACTACAGAGTCAGCAAATTGGTCTGCTTCATCAGAGGGACACCCTCAGTAATCAGCATCAGAATGTAGGATACAGATAGGATAGGGTAATGGATTGGATTTTGGACCATAAGTTACACTAAAGCATTAAAGCATTAAGAACAAATAAACTAAGAAAAACATAAACTCCCAAAAGAACTCTGACCTGCACAAAACTGAACAGAGCACTACCCGAGGTGAACAGAGAGAATTCCCCCCCCCCCCCCCCCCCCAGAAGTGGTGACTGAACATTGAATTGACTGACAAATGAATTTGATTGGACAAAATATAAGGTGAGCAAAGTATGACCAATTAGAATTAAAACAGATATTAGGAATTACACATTTAGACATCATTTATAGTTATCATTGGTTGTGGAGTCCCTAAACTAATACATTTGTATCCCAGAATTCCTTCTCTTCCGTCTCGTCTGTGGATCCTTTGTTTCCCCCTCATCAAGAACTCGGGCTCAGGATATGAGATTTAACATTGTTTCATTAATTTCCACCCTCGAGGGAAACACACATGTTAGTAACATTTCTCTAAAAATGAGAATAATAAGACGTCAAACAATAATTGAAACATTTAATTGGTTACATCATACAACAACATTGTATATGCTTATGCTTTGGCCCTGTAGATATCACTGTTAACACATTTATTGGTTAAGAAACGTACTAGAGAAAATATGTGTAAAGTAAATGAAAATAATTATATTCATGCTAAGTTATCACAGGCCTACAGAAGATGGTGACCATTTCACAAAACACTTGTTTTCATTACAAAATTGATTAATCAAAGTTAAACCACATATTCATCTATAAAGTTAGTACATCATCAAATCTAGATTTTATCACTAAAATCTCTGCCTCCACAATCCCTCCTCTGATGACTGTATACGTCATCACCACAAACCTCTCAAATAAATGTATTTATTTCAATTTAGAAAATTTAGAACCTCGTCTCTTTGGTTTTCTTATAAATCTTCTTTCACCTCATTTTGTCCACATAACATTTTTGTATTTGAACATCCAATCTCCTCTGATTCTTTTCAGATTTTCTATTCTTAATTATTTTATAAATTTTATATATTCGCCATATTCCAATTAGACAAAACACTGTAATTGATACCCATTTGATCTCCTTTAATACTATTCCTTTTCCCAAGTTGCCAAACCAGTTTCCCACTGAAACAATTCCCTTGCCAGCCTTTTCCCAGATAGTGGTTTCAGTTAGTTCTTTTAGTTCAGTTTTGTCATCTGTTAGATTCTTAATCAAACCTCTAACTAATTTTGAATTGTCCGGTATGTATGAACAACAGTGACGCGGACCAAACAATTTTCAAACTCCACCCTCTTTCGCTAAAAGAATGTCTAATGCAAGGCGATTCTAAAGAGCCATAACTCTTGTAGCAGCCAATTCAGTGTCTAGGAGTATGATAGCTCCAGAATAACTTGTCAACATGTTATCCACGACTGTAGACAACTTCTGTATCTTTATTGAATTAAGAACAACTCCCACTGAAGGAATTATTGCTCCAGAAATGTCTCCTGCAATTCTAGAAACTGATTCTCGCTTGTGTCTCATTTGAATCATAGAAAATTTAGGAAACTTTAGGAAACTTAATTCCAACTGATATATTTTCAGAAAGACTATTCCCAAATAACATGTGCCATACCATCCTCTAGGAAGATAATAATAAGCATTCTTTTCACCAACAATTGGAGGGTTTTGTCCATTTAACATAAAACTCCACTTACTCTTAAACAAAAACACATGTCTACATTCACTCGTACCCAAAAATACTCTATCAAAATTATTTTGTGGCCTACATATACACAGCTTTCCACCTGTTCTGCATCTAATGGTAGTTTTCCTTGTTTAGTAATGTCAGTATGAGCATAATCAACCCCAGGGGTGCGATTAAGTATTCCCTTATCTATCTTGATTTTAATCTCTCTTCTCCCATCTTCAGTGTTATCAAAACATTTCTTCTTTACAGGCGTTAATAAGCAAGTAAGATTATTTCGATGGGCAAATGCCATCCCAATGGTTAATGTAGGCTCAAAGAAATCTTTCATTCATACTTTGTTATGAACTTTGGCTATTTCATTCAAATAATTAATAACAGGCACAAAAGAAAGAACTACATCGTAGTTCAAGAAAAAGTATTGTATATATTCTTGGTCATAGAAACGTGCTACTAAAAGACTGCAACTTATAGCCTAAGTTACAGGCAAGCTATGATATGTAATTCCTTCCTCCACAGAGGCTGGAATCTGCGTGCAAACATAACAATGTTTCGCGTCCATCACTTCAACATACTCACGCACTAAGCGATAGAAGACATTAGAAGAAAGCTCTTTCTCTTCGTGTAAATATTTCATATCTATCTTAAACTTATATATTGTAGAAGATGTAGTAGTAGTCTCTAAAGCATTGTCAGAAGTATGTAACTCGGTATCATAGTTAGCTCTATTCATCTAAAAAACAATCACACCTACAAATATTAAACATATTATAGCACAAACAACCGCCAAACCAATACCTATAAATCTACAGCAACTATTTTTAGAGTGTTAATTACTAAGGCTTCCCATGATCTATTAAGAATCTGAGATTAGAAATAAGCAAAAATACAACTATGCAGCAAAAACAAAAACGGAAAAAAAGAAAAAAGAAAAAAACAAAAGACAAAAATTTTCAAACATTTTCAAAATTCAGCATGAATCCCTCCTAAAAATGTTCTTTTTTTTTCAAAAGTTCATTCACACACCAAGATCCTCCTTGTCACAATCCGATAAAAAATTGTCAAATTCAGTTTAGCAGCTTGTCAAATCAGGTTATCAAAGTCTCTTTAGGCAAATTTCTCTATGCACGACTTCATTCAAAATTCTTTTTTCTTTGAAAATTCAACTTAACACCAGGAAAGAACTTGTTATCTTCATGTGCCAAAATATGAACTTGGAATGTCCTTTTCAAAACAAAAATTCAAAAACTCTTTTTGCTATTGATTTGTAGCCAAATACGCCCATTCTGGTCCAGAATATCTCCTGTTTGCAACTCTCTTTCTCTTTGCTTTTGTATTACTTTCGACTTCTTCTTCACTAATGTTTTCTCTTTCATTCAGCTCTTATTCCTCTTGTATTGATGGAACTACGTTTATCTTCTCTCTTTTTGAACTTTTCTCTGGCCAGAAGTCACCTCTCAAGTGTTTTCTTGTCAACACTTTCTTTGAGATTGAACTCGAACTCTTCTCTCCTGACATTCCCGCAACAGGCTCAGGAGGAGTCAAATCCACTTGGTCAGGATCTGCCTCAACTCCTTTTCCATTGGGGTCAGTCACTTGTTCAGTCTGGTATGTCAGACCACCTGCTTCCGAGGACAGCCTCTTCTGAGCAGAACTTCTCTTAGTCAGGTGTCAAATTATCTGTTTCTGAAGACACCCTCCTCTGATCACATCTTCTCTCGGCCGGTATTCTTTCTTCTTCTCCTGACACCAGTTGTCTTATTTCTTCATTTGTAGATGATTCCCCTTCCTCCAGAATTCTTGATCTTTCATCTGTTAGAGTAATATGAAAATCAGTTATAACATTTCCAGCTATTGCTTCCAGTTCTTTCTCTCCTTTTCCAGCTCTGGAATATTCTTAGCTGCAGGTAACCTCAACAGTTCTTCTTCTTGTTCTGTTGGATTGTTCACCTTCCGGGTGTGGCTTGCATGTACCCAGTTCGGTAACCCTGCACACTTCACAGTTGTTTTTGTTATTAGAATCACTTGATAAGGTCCTCTCCACCGTGGTTCCAAACACAACTTTATCACGTGCTTATGGATGACAAACCAGTCACCAGCTTTTAAGTTGTGACCTTGGCCTTGAGATTTTTTAATTGTAGTTGCTTCCACCTGATGAAAAAAAAATCGTACTACAGCAGCCAAACCTTTGCAGTAGTCTAACACCATGTCATCTGGTATATTTTCAAGAGCATTTGCAGGAATTGCTGGTAGTCTCATTTCTCTCCCCTTTAGGATTTCATGAGGTGACAATCCTGGCTTCTTGTCAGGTGTACTTCTCATTGACATTAAAACTAATGGTAAAGCATCTGGTCATTTCAAATTTGTTGATGGACTTTAAAGTTCCATTCATCTGCTCTACATGTCCTGAAGCTTCTGGGCGGTAACTACAATGAAGTTTCTGTTGGATGTTTAAGGCTGAACATAGTAATTCTATGACTTCACTGTTGAAGTGGCTTCCTCTATCTGAAGGAGACTGGGAAACCAAAACGTGGAATCAGTTCTCTAAGTAGTAACTTAACTACTGTCAGGCTGTCATTTCTCCTAGTAGGGTAAGCCTCAATCCAATGACTAAAAATACACACAATCACCAATACATATTTCAAACTAGCACATGCAGGCATCTCAATGAAATCCACTTGCATTCTGCTGAATGGACCTCCCGCTAATCCAATGTGTCCTATGTTGACTACTGTTCCTTTGCCAACATTCATCTGCTGGCAGTCAACGCATCTATGGCAAACTACTTCAGCAACTTGTCCAAATTTTGGATTAAATCAATACTGCTTTAAAGGTCGAATCATTGCATCTCTCCCTATGTGTGCTTGACCATGGTACTATCTATTCATTTGAGTAAGCAAACTGTTCGGTAAAACCATCTTTCCTTCTGCTGTTACCCAAACATCATCATCCCTCTGGAAACATTTGAGCTTCACCCAATCTTTGCGCTCTTCTTTTGGAACATTGTCTTGCAGAGCCTTCAGCTCTTCCAAAGTATAGACAATTTGCATAGTGTAATTTTCATAGACTTCATTATGCTCAGGCAACAATTCCCAATTTCCTTTGAAGGAAATACCATTTAAGGCACAGAATTTTGCAACTTGAGCTGCATATGCATTTCCAAAAGTTACATAATCCTGTCCTCTTTGGTGTGCACTGCATGTCACCACTGCAAGTTTCTCCAGTTTCTGAACAGCTTGTAACAATTCATGAATCATCTCACCATTTCTCACAAGTGAACCAGAAGAAGTTAGAAAACCTCTCTGAGTCAACATTTGGCCAAAATCATGCACTATGCTGAATCCATATTGACTATCCGTATAGACTGTTACTTTCATCTGACCTGAAATCTGGCATGCCCTAGTAAGAGCCACCAATTCCGCTATTTGTGCAGAAAACACTCCTCGAAGCCATGAAGCTTCCATTATGCCCGTGATAGTACATACTGCATATCATGCTCTCAATGTGCCCACATTATCTCTTTAGCAGGAATCATCAACAAAACAATTTGATCATTGTCTTCTAGGCAGGTGTCTCTAATATCTGCCCTTGGCTTTGTACACAGCTCTGTAATTTCCAAACAATCATGTTCAGTATCATCTAATTTATCTGAACCAATTCTTTCAACTGGAAGTAAAGTTGCTAGGTTAAGCACTGTACACCTTTTAATTGTTACACTTGGTGCTCCCAAAATCACTGTTTCATATTGTGACAATCTTGCATTGGTCAGGTATTGTGTCTTTGAATGAGTCAGCAGAATTTCTATTGAATGAGGTACCATCACAGTAAGAGGGTAGCCCATTACAATAGCCTCACTTTGAGCAATGCTCTGCTCTACTGCTGCAACAGAAAGCAAACATCCTAGTAAGGCTGCTGCAACTGGATTCAAAGTAGCTGAAAAATATGCTACTGGACGATTGACACCTCCATGTGTCTGTGTCAAAACAGACAAAGAACATCCATCACGTTCATAACAAAACAACAAGAAACCTTTTATGTAATCAGGCATACCTAAGGCTGGAGCTTGACACAAACTCTCTTTCAGCTCATTAAATGCGTTCATACACTCTGCATCCATCATTATAGGATCAGAAACATCCTCATGAGTTAATCTCTGTAGAGGTTTTGAGATAGCTGAGAAATTTGGAATCAACTGACGACAATATCCAACCATTCCCGGGAACATCCTCAACTCTTTCTGTGTATTTGGTACTTTCATCTGTACAATTGTCTCTAATCTCTCTCTTGAGATTTTCCTAGTTCCTTTCTCACTCAGCTGACCCAAATATCTCACTTCCTTCTGACAATATTGTAATTTAGTAAGGGACACTTTATGATCATTGTCTCCCAGGAAATTCAACAAAGCAAATATATAATTTTTACATCCCTCTTTTGTCTTGGATGCAACCAATAAATCATCTATATATTGCACCAATGTTGACTGATAAGGCAACAACAGTGACTCCGGGTTCTTTTCCAAAATGTGATTGAAAATCAATGGCGATTCTGAAAACCCTTGTGGAAGTCTACACCAAAATTAGACTCTGGTCAAGAATTTAAAATAAAAGAGATATCTACTGTCCTCATGAAGAGGCACAGAGAAGAATGCACGACACAGATCTAACACAGTAAACCACTAAGCATCACATGGAATCTGGCACATGATCACAGCTGGATTTGGCACAACTGGACAACATTTGATCACAATATCATTGATTTTCGTCAAATCCTGCACAAGTCAAATTTTTCCACATGGTTTTATCAAACCCATTATTGGTGAATTACACGGACTACTCAACACTTCTTTCAGGACTCCTTGCTCCAAAAACTGTTCTGTCAAAAGTCTTATTCCCTTGATAGTCTCATTTGTAATCGGGTATTGTAGAGTCTGAGGAAAGACCACATTCGGCTTCACTGCAACTTTGACTGGTTCTACTCCTTTAATAAACCCAATTTCTTTTCCTGAAAGATCCTAATCTCTAGACTTAACAATCTTCTACAAATCATCTGGAAGATCTTTTTTCTCAAAAACTGGGAAAATACTAATCAGATCAGTTAAAGTATTTTCTTCAACTTCTGGCTCATCAAAACTAATTAAAGGAAACTCTTCAGACACTTGGTTATTGTTATCAGTGAGTGTCAAGTCATCTTCATCACTGTTTGTTTGAATCTCAATTCCTTCATCTGAACAAGTAATTGAACAATTTGTTTTGCACAACAAATCTCTTCCCAAGAGTGACACCAGACTGGGATCACAAACCACAAACTTATGCAAACCCACAAAATTACCAATTTTAATAATAACTGCCTCAGTAATAGGATTTTTTCAAATGTTGATTTGCAACTCCCACAATCTGAACTGTTTTCCCTGACAAAGGTAAGTCCGGAACTTCTACTGATCTCACTGTTGAGCACGTAGCTCCAGTATCAACCAGAAAAGAAACTTAATGTCCATGTACATTTGCCTTTACGTAAGGACCTCTCTGGTCCACTTCCAATGATGCTGCCATCATGCACACCTCCTCATCTGAACTATCCGTCTGCCACACATTGTTTATTTAATCTCACAATGTGTTGGTAATTCATTCACTGTGTTGTCACTTTTGTTTACACTCTGATTCGTGACCACCTGAGAAAGCATCACTTGTTGCTGATTCATAGGATTCTGTAGCATTCAAATCTGTCTCGTACGTGAATCTGCTATGCAGGCACCATCTGCATCTGTAACTGTGGCTGCAATTGTTGCGTTTGTGGTGTCTGTATTTGTTGTACTTGTGGTTGCACATTTTGGATCTGCTGCATTGGTTGTAAAGGCTGAAACCCCTGCATTATCGACACCATTCAGAAAATTCAGATTTTGACCTCTTATTCTAGGCCCTCTCATGCTCTGATAATTATTGATATCATTTGTGTGCTGAACAGCACCTACACCACCTTGGTTCAGCATTGGACACTGCCATTTCCGATGTTCAATTACCCCACAATTGTGACACAGTAACATCTTATTTCCTTGCTGTCCTTCTTGCATTACCTCTGAATTCAAATCTACATTCCCACTAACAACCAGAAGAATCATTCCACCTCGACCTCTACCTGTGCCTTGATTCTGAAACATGCCAGTTCCTTGTGATTGCTGCTGAAAATTCCCTTGCTTTCCTGACTTTGCAGCCTTAATCTGTTTCACCATTGCCTTTTCTTTCAACTTTCTCTGCTTCATTTCAATCTCATCACTACAGTATTTTGCATACTGCAACACCTCATCAATCGGTTTGTTCTGCCAACAGATCAAATGACCTTTAATCATCTGGATAATCTCTGGTCTCAATCCTTCAACAAATTGGTACACAAAATGACTCATGTCCTTCAGCTCAATTATTTCCGTACCTCTGTGAGATTTGAAAACCTTTAACAATCCGTTCATTATACGCATGGATCAACTCTTTTCCTTCCTGTGCTGTTCTATTTATGTACTGCCAATCAATATTTTTTGGTGAAACTCTGGTTTCAGGAACTCCATGACCTTATAGTAATATTTCATTACTTCTGGAGATGGTGCACCTGTTTTCAAATCCCTTTGTGGTTCATTTGTAGGCCAATCTACACTCTGTGTACACTCTGTCCACAAATCTGCTGGAACAACAATATCAAAGAGAGTATTCAAGTCCTCCCACAGACATTTTTCATGTTTTACAAACCTATCTGTCTGCTGATACTATTCCACTGGTTTCTCTCTCAACCTTGGATAATCATTTGTAAATGATAGAATGTCACATCTGCTCCAAGGGACGTGCACAAAACTCCCTCCTGGAGTTTCTCTCATTGGCAACATTTTCACTGATTCTCTTATCTGTGATAAATCTACAATAGGAGTACCTAAATCCTTCTTCGGTCTTTCTCTTTTCTTGACCCATCTGCCTTCCCATTTATCCTAAGCTCTCCAAATCTGTACTCTCTTGAGTAATTCCCTAAGATGTGTTTTCGTTCCTGCAGACCTCATGTGTGCAAAATCTTCTTCCTCAAAATTGAGTCTATAACTTCTCTTCAGGTTTTTCATTTTTGTTAGATCTAGTCCATACTCATCCCCTACTTCTTGTAGTTGCTGGTGTACTTCTCTCGCTCCCTTTGTAATAATTTTACACAAATATCTCAAATGAGATTCTGTATATGACTCGAGTCTATTCACACCCATTGTTCTTTCCAGAAGCTCATTCCCTTCCATTGACAATCTCACCCTGTTTATGAATTTTTCTTCCCCATTCTGAAGCTGTGGAGTTATTGAAACATTCAAATCTTCTAACCATTTGGTTATCTCTTGTGCAGACAAACCCTTCAATGAAACCCTGTCAGTCTGAGCAATCAATGATTGCTGCTGTATTGTACTCACACATTGTGGAGGTAATAATTCTTTCTCTTGAACACTGCATGATCCTATTCCAGTATGTCTAATAGGAGACAAATCTATTAAGGAATTTGACTCACTCACGTTTTGTCCTTGCCCAGAAGAAGACATAACTCTGTTCTGACTCTGAGCTAAATAATTCAGTACACCATTGTTATCCTGTACATATAATGGCATAGGTGGACTAAATGTAATTGGCACTGAAATTGCATCAGGATTTCTTACTTCACAATGTTGTGACCTTTCTAACCCCATAATCTGTAGCTGTGGTGTCAGCACTCGAATAGGCTCTTTTTGAATTAACCTCAGTTCTTGTACATTTTGACCTGAAGACATCACCAAATTAGCATTCGTCCTCACAATCGAAACTTCTGGATAAACCTTTGGAACATTTATCTCTGGTCGCTGTCCATTGTTTAACAAATCATTGAAACTACTCTACATTTGTACTCGTTCCCTTGAACATGAACTAATCGGACCTGTACTTTGTGAATCTCGACCTGGAAAGTTCTGATTCATGTTAGAGCTGATCTGTAACGGATTCTCTGTGATGAGACAATCTCTGAGAACTAAGCTTTGTGATGCTACAACTGTGGTGCAGTAGGACTAGCATTATTAATCCCACTTCCACTAGTCCCTGTGTCTTCTTGAGCCATATATGGTGGTGGACGATTTCTCAACATCTCAGACAAATACTCCTCATCGTCCAAATCATCATCATTGAGCATTACTCTTTTAAGCTCTTTTGATTTCTGTCCCTTGACTACTGAAGAACTCCCTTTATTCTTCTTAACTCACTTTTGTCACTTTTTGTCAATGCTGGAAACAACCGAACACCCTGTAAGGTATTGATTCTCCACTGTCTCTGCTCATTATCCCATCTATCTTCTGCTAGTGTCTTTTGTATTCGCCTCATCCTCTTTTCAAACTTCAAAGACTGTTGTTGTCTTGCTACTAGTTCCCAAATAGCTAAAGCTTCGAACTGAGCTGGTGTCGGAGGAGGTTTCAAACTATACATTTTCTGTCCCAAGTTCTCCAAAATCCTCAAATTAAAGTACCATTTTTTGGAAAAGCCAAACAACACTCTTTCTTTGTGATTTTAATCCAATGCTTCAACCAAAGACAAGAACCTTTCGCCTCAATTACAATATAAGCTGGAGTAACCTCTGGCGGACAAATTTCTCCCTCTCATGCCGGAATACACTCATCACCTCTAAGAGCACTTTGTAAAGCTTTGAAAAACGTAATTTTCAACAAAGGAAGTGAAGGAAGAAAGGAAGTGAAGGAAGTGACTGCGACAAATCTATCCAAACCAAACCAACTAAATCTGTTAAAAAATAACCAATCAGTGACTACAATCCCACAATCCTCTTCGACACTCTCACCTTCCAATCGCACCACACAGGTGTTGGACTGATGGTTAAATCTGTGTGCGAACACTTCTTGCTAACCAACCTATCACAGCGCGACACAAACTTATGTCACACTAGTTCACACACCCCTCAGCGCTGCAGCTGAGACGCTAACAAAGTCTTTCGGGCTATCTTCCGCAAACTCAACACACAACCTAATGCAATAATAATCCTCAAGCAATACTCAAAAAACCAAAAGAAAACAAACTTGTCTATTTACTATAGGTAGGGTAACACAACTGCTTTAGGAACCTTCCAAATTTCACCTTCAGCTTTCGCATCCACAGCTATTCTTTTTCACAGTTCCCCACATTTGCAAGCAAAATTCGACCCACAAATTTCACTCTGACCTGATCAAAGGATACTGTTCTGGTGCACATAGAACTCGCCAAATCTCAGTTGAAAAATCTCAAACATTCCAATTATCTCACAAACTTGACTTACCAACCACACCTGATTGGTCTACTAAATAGACAAGTTACAACTTATACCAAGTGTCTCACTACACTTGTCAATATACTTCGGAGTCTTAGATCTCTCTCATTAGGTCCATCTTACCAACAACCATGTGGATAATTTTTCCGTGCAGTAAGCGCCACACTCATATGAAGAACGCCGCTTCCCTACTCTCATACCTATTGGAGTACTCCAACTCCAAATGAACTCACAAACAACTCAATCATCAGCAAATTAGCTAAAGCTGTCTAAGCACATTTTCCCTAACCACACTCAATCTAACAACAATATGCTGTGAACACTCCCTATCAACCTAGAGCATCTCCAAGGACTGGGGAAAGTAAACTAAGGCATCTAGCAACTCATTTTGTCAAGTCTGTAAAACATTTTAGGAAACACTATTAATCAAACTCAATAACATTTTCACCAGTTATGACATCATTAATGACATCATCTAAAAATGACGTAACCGAACTCTGCTACCAAAAAAACTGTGAACGTGCAGAAAAACCTAAGCTATTACTTCAAATCAGATAGTAGGTTTCACACATTAGGCCGATTGGACCGAAACGACATTGTATAGAGGGGATGTCAATTCTATGATGTCATAATCATCACAACAATATAAAATCAATACCTATCTACAATATCATAGTACTTCAATAACCACACCAGTTTTAGTTAAAGGTTAACAATTTTATTTTCCCTATATTAACAACGCTAAAGGCATGAAAATAATTCTCAAGCACAAATGATACATATAGAAAGTAAAAAAAGACTGGTTTAAACTCCTCATGTATCTGAGTTTAATCAAAGCAAATAAGCAAATCAATTCAATAATTATAACACAAAAATGTAACACCAAAACATGTGCCAAAGTAATCAAATACATCAAAAACAATTGATAAAATAATTCAAGGGCATGTGAAGAAAAACATTTCCCTCACTAACCACTAATTACCATCAACATGTTGGGCTTCGTGTAAAAGTTTTAGTAACACAAATTTAGAAAAACATCTAACTTGGGTTATGTCAAAAAAATCATTAGCAGCAGTTGATTCAGTGAGTTGCACCTGGTAACTGTAAAACAAAAACACATAACAAGTACAATTTGTACATTATCAGTGCACTACATTGTCAGCAAATTTGTCTGCTTCATCAGAGGAACACATTCAGTAATCAGCATCGGAATATAGGATACAGATAGGATGGGGTAATGGTTTAGATTTTGGACCATAAGTTACACTAAACCATTAAAGCATTAAGAACAAATAAACTAAGGAAAACATAAACTCTCAAAAGAACTCCAAACTGCACAGAACTGAACAGAGTACTCCCAGAGGTAAACTGAGAGAACCCCCCCCCAAGAAGTGGTGACCGAAATTTAAATTAAACAAACAAATTAATTTGATTGGACAAAATATAAGGTGAGCAAAGTATGGCGATTCGATTTTAAACAGATATCTAGGAATTACACATTTAGACATCGTTTGTAGTTTTCCTTAGTTGTCAAGTCCTTAAACTAATACATTTGTATCCTAGACTTCCTCCTCTTCCGTCTCGTCTGTGGATACCTTGTTTCTCCCTCATCAAGAACTCGTGCTCAGGATATGTGATTTAACATTGTTTCATTCATTTCCACCCTCTAGGGAAATACACACATTAGTAACATTTATCTAACAATGAGAATATTAAGACTTTGAACAATAATTGAAACATTTCATTGGTTACATCATACAACAACCTTGTATATGCTGATGCTTTAGTCCTGTAGATGTCACTGTTAACACATTTATTGATTAAGAAACGTACTAGAGAAAATATGTGCAAAGTAAATTAAAATAATTCTAATCATGCTAAATTATCACAGGCCTAAATAAGATGATGGCCTTTTCATAAAACACTTGTTTTCATTACTAAATCGATTAATCAAAGTTAAAACACACATTAATCTATAAAGTTAGTACATCATCAAATCTAGAGCTTTATCACTAAAATCTCTGCCTCCACATAAATCACACACAATCCAAACTATCCTGTGCCCACCCTCTGGTAGCTTCGCACTGAGCAGTCAGACTTAACATAGAATGTAATCTGTAAAGTATTTGTGCAATAAATCATGCAATAACACAAAAATACACCACACAGGTTTACAAAAATATAGAATATTTATCTGAGTAGATTAAGGTCAAAATGACCAAGATTTGATCAATGCAAGTTGAAATATCACTTTGGTAATGATAAATAGAGTCTTTGGTCCATAAAAAGCAATAAGTGTTTCTTGCAAGCACAAAGTACGTGGTTTGCGTCTAAATCATCCGCATGGGACTGCAGAGGAGGAGATGCGTGGAAAACAGGGAGGTGTGCATTGATTCCTCTGGGCGCACACAGACGATGCGTTTATCATTTTCCACGCATCAAGGGCTTTGCATCAATTTCCGGCACGCAGACTTAGATAATCTTCGGGTTGGGGGTATTTCGATGCCCCGGGGACGATGCAGAGAAATCCTGGGGGTGCAGGACGAAGTCACAGGAGCTGCATTGATCCGGTGGGCAATGCAGGGAAATTTCTGTCGCATGGAAGGTGCTGCGTCGATTCCTCTTGCAGGAAGTCAGGCTGCGTCGTTCCGGCTCGGCTATGCATTGATCCAATTTCTGTCGCAATGCTGGTGCTGCGTCGATCTCCACTCAGGGAGCCAGATTGTGTCGTTCCGGTTCGGCATTGCAGTGGTTTTCTCACCGCAGGGCAGGCTGTGGGTCGATTCCGTCAGGTTGTGCGTCACTTTTCACCGCACAAAGATTTCTTTGCAGAGATGAAGTCTTTTTGGCCCTGAGACTTCAGGAAACAGGAGGCAAGCTCAATCCAAGCCCTTGGAGAACACTTCTCAGCAGAGCCAGAGGGCAGGAAGGCAGCAGGGCAATGGCAAGACAGAAGTCATTTACAGCAAAGCAGTCAGGTGAGTCCTTTGGGCAGCCAGGCAACAGGTTGCAGGTTCTGGTTCAGAGTTCCTTTCCCAGTAGGTATCTTGTCAAGAAATGTCTGAGTTGGAAGGGTCAGGGACCCAGTTTATATACCCAAATGTGCCTTTGAAGTGGGGAAGACTTCAAAGAGTGTCTTAAAAGTTCACAAGATCACCTTTTAGTTCCATCCTGTCTGCCAGGGTCCCAGTAGGGGGTTTGGCAGTCCATGGTGTGAGGGCAGGCCACTGTCCTTTCAAATGTAAATGTCAGGCCCTCCACCCTCCCAGCCCAGGAAGACCCATTCAGTATGTAAATGTGTGCAGGTGTGACTGAGCATCCTGTGCTTGGGGTTATCTGAGTGAAATGCACAAGGGAGCTGTCAACTAACCGAGCCAGACGTGGATTGTAAGGTACAGAAGGATTTAAGTGTAGAGAAATGCTCACTTTCTAAAAGTGGCATTTCTAGAATAGTAATATTAAATCCAACTTCACCAATAAGCAGGATTTTCTATTACGATTCTGGCCATACTAAATATGAGCTGGTTAATCCTTTAAGATCAGAATCTACCACTCAAACAGTATATGAGGGTAGCTCTAATGCTATCCTATGAAAGGAGCAAGCCTCACATCAGTGTAAAATGAATTTAGTCGTTTTACACTACTGGGACATACAGAACACACATGTTCATGTCCTGCCTTTTACCTACAGAGCACCCCACCCTATGGCACTCCCCTCAGGGGTGACATATATGTAGAAAAAGGGGAATTTAAGGCTTAGCAATTACTTTTAAATGCCAAGTCGAAGTGGCAGTGAATCTGCACACACAGGCCTCGCAGTGGCAGGCCTCAGACATGGTTAAGGGCTACTTATGTGGGTGGCACAACCAATGCTGCAGGCCCACTAGTAGTATTTAATTGACAGGGCCTGGGACCATGTAGTGCACTTTGCTAGGGACTTATAAGTAAATTAAATATGCCAATTGAGTATAAGCCAATGTCACCATCTTTTAGGGAGAGAGCATATGCCCTTTACCACTGATTAGCAGTAGTAAAGTGTGCAGAGTCCTAAAGCCAGCAAAAATTAGGTCACAAAAAGAGAAGGAGGAAGGCAAAAAGTTTGGGGGTTACCCTGCAGAAAGGCCATTTCCAACAAAATACTTTACACATTGCCTCTGAAAAAAGCCTGACTGCTTGAGCCAAGCTACCAGTGGGTATATGGGTTATCTTAGCTGTATGTCTCCCTTCCCCTGACTAGAGTAAGGGTACCTACTTACACAGGGTGCAAGCCACTGCCAAATAGAGACCCCATTTCTAACAGACTTCAACAATTGATAAACTTTGTCACTGTTTCAGATAGGGATCCATAAGAGGTCATGAAACCCCTCTCTAGGACCACAACTGTCCAAAGTACATACTGGCTATCAAAGAAAATGGTCACATGGAGCTGTTCAGAAATGGAGCATGCTCTGGTATGATCAATCAAGTTGGCTACTTGGGCAGAAAAGACTCCTTGAAGCGAAGATGCTTATATCATACCTGAGACGGTGTAAACTACATAACCAGCTCTCAGATTTCCATCAGAGTCTCTTAAACAGGAGCCATCAACGAACATGATATAGTCATTTTTGTCCAAGGGGACACCCTGAACATCAGATCTAGGCTTGATGCACAGCTCAGTCACATCAAGACAGTCATGCTCAACCTCAACTTTGCGGTTACCATCATTTCCAACTGAATTTGGTAACATTTGTCCAAAGGGACATCCTGAATATCAGATCTAGGCTGGGTGCACAGCTCAGTCACATCAAGACAGTCATGCTCAACCTCATCTTGGCGGTTACTATAATCGCCAACTGAATTTGGTAAAAGAGTGGCCAAATTCGATACATTGCATTGTTTTATATTACCATGAAGATCCCAAAATAAGTTGCTCATAATGGATCAAACATGCATAGGTAAGGTACTGAGTCTTGGTGCGGGTTAACAAATATCCACTGATAGGGGATAAAAGTTTCAGTGGGTGGCCCATAACAATGCCTTTGCACTGTTCATTGCTGACTCTCATGGTGGCCACGGCTGTTAAACAGCTGGGCAGCACTGCAGCTACAGGATCAAGTGTAGCAGAAAAGTAAGCCACAGCCTTGTTTGTATTTCCATGCTGCTGGGTCAAAACAGAGAGAGCAAATCCACCCCTGTCACCACAATATATAAAAAGAAAACATTGTTGTAGTCGTAGCTGCGAATCGGCACAAGCTTCAGCTCAACTCTGTGAAGGCATGCATGCATTCGTTACCAAATGGTACCAGAGCAGACACCTTCTTCTGTGTCAACCTCTAAAAGAATTTGGACAAAGGGTAAACATTCAAAATCCATTGATGGTAGTAGCCAACCATTGCCAGAAACATTCTGACCTCCCTCTGAGTAACAGAGGGATTCATTTGCTTGCAGACATCCTTTTTACAGTACTGCAATTTTGCCTGGAAAACTTTGTCTGTTTCTCCTAAATGATTCAAAAGAGCTATGGCAACTCTCCTGCAAGCTTCTCTGGTATTTGATGTAACCAAATGTTTGTCAATGTATTACACTAGAACTGAATGATAAGACATTTTAAGAGACTTAAAATTCTCAAGATCTGGTTAAAAATTGATGGTGACTCAATATACCCTTGTGGAGTACGACACTGTGTTAAAATATGATTGCTGAATTTAAAAGTAAAAAGGAACTGGCTATCTTTGTGAAGGGGAATGGAAAAGAAGGTTTGACACAAATTAATGACCGTAAACCACTTCACTTCACAAGGGATCTGAAACAAAATCACTGCTGGATTTGGTACCACTGAAAAACATGGAACAACAATCTTTTTCGCTTTTCTCAGATCCTGGAATATGTGGTATTTCCATTGGGTTTCCACAATCCTAAAATAGGGTAACTACAAAGGCTTCCCAAAATTACCTTCAAAACACCTTGCTCAATCAGGCTCTCAATTAAGGTTGTTATTCCTGCAATTGTCTCTGGTGTCTCGGGTGTCATATTGTAAGGTGGTATCTTCAGATACACTGCGCTTGACTTCACTGTTATTTTGACTGGCTCAACTCCTTTTATGAATCCTATATTTTCCTGAACAATCCGAATCCTCAGGAGTAACTGTGTCCTGCAATTCTTCAAGCAAATCATCACATATCATCATTGGGTACAATGTGACACTTGGGTACTGCTCTATAATTTTACAGGGCACACCTTCATTTATCTGAATCACTATTCCTTAAAGTGTGTGGCTGATGGAACATTTCAGCTTACACAATAGAACACGTCCTAACAGTCTTACTGGACTTGAATCACAAACAACAAGTTGGTGCTTATCTTCAAATGAACCAAACTATTTTAGCTATGACATGTTCCATAACAGGATTTGACAAATGCTTGTTTGCTACTCCTACAACCTGAATTCTCCCTTTTGATAGGGGAACATTTGGCACTTCAGCTGTTCTGACAGTGGAACGTGTAGCGCCAGCATCAACAAGAATGACACATTTTGTCCCATAACATTGGCATTTGCATAGGGACCATGCTGATCTACCTCTAAGGATGCGCCTAACATGCACTCTTCATCATTAGAATTACCCTGTGAATAGAATTCCGATAATGCATCTTCACTCAAATCTATCAGGTGTAATTGAGATGCTACTGGATTCAGATTTGCATTTGCAACATGATTCAACTGCTGCTGAGAAACAATCGCCTGTTGTTGCTGTACCATAGGTGCTTGTGGCAACTGCAACTGCTCTCCTGTGGAAGCAATCATATTTTGCAATCGAGGACCTTGAATTCTCTGAATTTGAACTGGATTATTACTTTGAGTCAGAGCAACTCCAGCATTCTTTACCAAATTATTCACATTATTCCCGTCGCCAATGTCCAAAATTTCTGCAAGCATGACATGGATTTATTTTCTTCAATGACTGCATGTCAACCACATTTCCAATCTGATCTACCTCAACACCACATCCTCTACACTGAACCACCTTGTTAACTAGCGGTTGCACACCTTGCATTCCACCTGTATTAACCATCACCTGTGGGTTCTGACTTCCTTTCTGTGCAGCATTCAATTGCATCACTGTCAATTTTCTCCTTCAACTTTTTCTGATTCAATTAAATTTCATCGCTGCAGTACCTTGCAAACCCAAGGATCTCATAAATAGATTTGTTCTGCCAACAAATCAGATGCTGCTGAATCATTTCACAAATGTATGGCTTTAGTCCTTGCATAAACCTAAAAACAAAATGACCCATGTCCTTTGGCTCTATGCTGTTTGCACCACCTTCTGGTTGAAATTCTGTAACAATCTGTCATCATAGGCATAAATAGACTCTTTGGTTTCCTGTGATGTTCTGTCAATTTTCTGCTAAACAATATCTTTCGGAGACACTTCATTTTTCAATAATTCAATAACGTTATAATACATGACCTCTTCAGATGGCGCATCTGTCACTGGATATCTCGGAGGTTCATGTTAAGGGCAATCAACACATATTTTGCCCTCAGTCCACAAGTCAGCTGGAACCATAATGTCAAACAAAGTATTCAAGTCTTCCCGCAGACACCTCAAAAGTTTCACAAATCTTTCTGTCTACCTGTACCAGTCTACTGACTTCTCTCTCAATCTCGAGTAATCATTAGTGAATGACAGTATATTACTTCTACTCCAAGGGACATGCACTGAAACCTCCACCTGGTACTTCTCTCATAGGCATCATTTTTACATTGTTCTCAACTTGATTTTCTCTTGCCGGAGCCAAGTTCTGCTTAGCTTTCTTCTAATCTCTTTTCTTTGCCCATCTTCCTTCCCATTTATATAATGCTCCCAGTGTCTGAATGTATGTAATTAAATCCTAATGTGCATTCTCATTCTGGGTGATCTCATATTAATAATGTCTTTGGTGCTGAACTCTAATCTATAACTTCTCTTTAGCGGTTTAGATTTTTCTAAGTCCATTTCGTATTTCTCAGCCAATTCTGCTAATCTTTCATAAGCCTGTCCTGCTCGATGAGTAAAATTGAAATTCATCTTCTGCGTACATTTCTAATTGAGCCATGTCTAGCATTCCCAAAAGTAATTTGTTTGACTCTAATTTCAATTTGGGCTCATTCACTGTCCTATCTGTCTCTGGTTTCTCTTCAGACCTAACATTTGCATTTGTTGCACCTGTTGAACCTTGCAGGCTTGGATTGTTTACCCAATCCTTCAACTGCTATGCTGTGAAACCTTGCAAACTAATATTGTTCCTCTGGGGCACTTCTGCTTGTGAGGTACTGCAATGTACGTTCTTAATCTGATCAGGTGTGGGCACATAAGGAAATGGGGTTCCCTGAGGAAATCTTGCATCAAGATCTGGTCCTGCCTGATTTATCATCTGGTTTGGATCTGCAATTCGTGTAGGGGTCGAATGAGGAATAATAGGAGCTGATTTCTCCATCTCTAAATTGTTTAAATGAACGGATCTCTGCATGCCAATTGGCGATATCCCAACAGATGCAGCTGTTGTTTCAGTAACTGCCGAAACATTAATTGAATGGGCATTTCTTCCAGAATTACCTGAAGCATACAAGGGAACAACTGGTCCTATAGTCACAGGAACAGTAAATGCATTGGGACCCATCTGATTTGTTTGATTATGGGAAAATGGACATTCCAGCACTTCGGCCTGTTAAAACAGTACTGAAAGTCTGTCCGGTTCAATTCAGGGTAGCACTTGGCATTGTCTGCATTGGCATAAACAATGGCATAGGCTGATTCTGATTAAAAGTCTGAACAGGCACAGTCACACCTGGTGTCTGCACTGTCTTATTTACATAAGGATATGGCATTACCTGATTCATAACTGAGCTTGGTACCGCTTGATTTACAATTAGACTTGAAATGGGCTGAACTGTATTAACAATTGGAACTGCTGGATAAACCACAAGCACTTGTGTCACTGAATTAGCAGGCATACTTGGAACTACCTGATTCTGGGTTTGCTCAACTGGAGCATTCGGCATATTTGGGACTTCACTGGTCAATGCTTCACTTCTATTCCTGTCTCAACTGATTGATACAGTGGGGGATGATTCATCAAAAGTTGATTTATTAAATCATCGTCCTAATCACTCTCAAATGTGCCTGCCTTTTTACCCTGGACTGCTGCTGTCTGCTCTGTCTTTGCTGACTGTTTCTTTTGCGTCTTAGGTTTTGTACTCCCATCATCTTCCTCTGTGATAGCTGGAAACAGTCTCACTCCATCTAATATATCTGCTCTCCACATTTTGTGTACTTCATCCCATCTAGTTTCCCCTAGTGTTTTAATTGCTTTCTTCATTCTATTATCATATTTTGTCATTGTTCTCAGTCTTGCAATAAGTTCCAAAATACTAAGGGCTTCAAACTGTGCAGGCCTTGGGAGTGGTTCAGACTCATACAATATTCTCCTCAAATTGCCTGATATTCTCAAAATTAAATGTTCCATAAAGAGGAAAAGCTAATGCACCCTCTTTCTTAGTCATTTTATACCACTGTTCTAACCACAAACATGCGGAAACTCCTTTTAATGATGCCACATGGTAAGATGGGTTCCTTCGTGTGGGGCTTCTGCACCCTCTCTAAGTGGAATAAACACATCTCCTCTTAGTGCACTTTTTAATGCCTTGAACATTTTCGTTTTTGCTTAAATTAAATTAACTACAATGATTTTCGATTGAATCAGGAAGTAATTTCAATCCCACAATTCCTCTCACAAGCTGTTCTCAACCAGTAGCAAAATGGTACTGTCCACTAATACCAGCGCGGCTTAACACCAACTGATCAAAACCATGGCGGCACAAAATGATGTCACACTCACGTCTCTCAGCAGTGGCAATCACTTTGCGACTGTCTTTTCAAACACAATCAATCACTCATACACTAAATGCAAAATATTGCGAGGAAAAAACTACAATCTATCTGCACACTATGGATAGGAATTCAAGCACTCAAAGCTGTACGGGCTACACTTCTGACTGTAGCTTCCACAATTCACTCAAGCCATGTTAGTCGCTTTTTAATACGTAAATACGATTGATTGAATCTCCGGTTCTTTTATGTGTGGCTATTGCAAGGCTTGCAAGAATAGCACTAATGTTATGAAGTATAAAATACTTGATGGCAGCACAAAAAGAAGACTCTCCATGAGAATAACATGTAAAACAGATTATGTTATTGATATTATTGAAAGTCCTTCTTGCAAGGCACCACAATATTTACAGTTATAAAAATAATTTTTTAACATGTAAAAGTTACCTCTAACAAATACACTAGCTGTAGCACATCAAAACATTTTACAGGTGGATATATGAATCATGGACATGGTTTAAGATTATTAGGCATTGCTTGGGTAACCAAAATTCCAAGAGAGGGAAACAAGTTATTTGAATTAAGGCATGTAGAATCAAAAGACATTATAAATGTTGAGATGCTACATCCCAAGTGCACCAATAAGGGCGAGGAGTTGTGCATTTTTAAATTAGCAAGACCTCTTGTTTGTCTTGACAGAGTGCTTTGAGTGTGCCATTTTTTAAAGTTTTGATTTTACTTCTTTTTGCATCTTCCTCAGTGCAAAAATATAGTGGAGCTTGGTCTCCTATATGCAGGAACAATCTCAACGGTTGATATAGCTTTACATCTGTAAATTGGATCATGGACAGTAAGGGAATCACATGCCAAAAATATAAACAAGTGGAAAAGTTATATTTGTCTGGCCCGTTTGAACAATACTTTTGAAGAACGATATAAATAGACATTGCATTGTCCATCCTAGTGATATATATGTTTCTAATTTGTTAGAAATGCAGTGGGAATACATTGGCATAGTCTGAACTCATGTCAGCAAAAAGAATGAGTTGATTATCTAATCTGTACATACTGGATATGTCACATGACATCTGATTTGATCTAATGATACATGTTGCTGTTGAAAAGAGTCACTTGGCAAATATTCTCTAATGTCTATATACTGAACAATATCTGCATAAGCCATAATAATTTGATTTTTCAAGTGATACATTTAGTGTATGGTGGTAATTACAAAGTCACGTTGGGTAGTATTTTCTTCTACAAAATATTTTCATATTCTATATTGAACCACATTTGCATGAGATTAATTAAACAGACCACCAAAATATTCTGACACCAATTGGGTTATACAGATTACCTGAAGGCACAATGCACATATTCATTAATTCCTGAACTTCACTGAAATCTTCTTTACATGTCATTAAAATATCCAAGCACATTCACTGTTATAAACATGACAATAGACATGCCATGGCAGAATATTCAAGAACTGCGAGCATTCAATTTGATTAGCACATCTGAGATTACAGTAGTGATTATTATTATAAATACCACAATGGACAGCACAAAACATTCAAAAGATTGTGATCCAAACGAATCATATACTGTAAACTATAAATGCTCAATCTTTTAACTATGATAGCGGATATGTCTTTCATTTATTCCTTTGACAACACCTTTTGCCCTTCTTTATATTTTGTGCACTTTGTTCAATTCACTATGGTGAACAAGATTCATGTGCATCGAAAAGCATTGTTACACTTGTGTCTTGCTGAATAAAACTGTGAAATAACTTCTGGGATCACTCGTTTCTGACATTCAATGGCGATGCTTCTTAATGTAGGCAGGCTTCTGGATTTCCCACCACGCACCCTGGTTCATTCCATATATGGATTACGGATCTCACATTTCTGAGTATTAGTGTATATATAAATACATAGTCACCAGTTGGTAGTTATACTTAGGACCATGTATCAATAGGAAAAGCATTTTTTGACTTGCCTATATCTTTGGCCTCGTTCGACAAATCTTCAGGAATTACATTTTCCTTAAAAAGTGTGCCAGTGATTCTTGCTGCACATGGAAAGTTTCATGGTGATCTGTCAAGTGGGGGCCGAGAAAATGGGGGGTGGTCAAAAAAGGTATGTTTCCATGGGTAATTACCACAGGAGTTTTACACACCACTACAGCCTGAACCATTTAACGGAATTACACCAAATTTGGCAGAAAGCTAGGTTTGGGTACACAGATCACTCGTTTTCTCAGTGTAAATCTGTTCAGTAGATTTTGAGCTAATAAAGGAAAACCAAATTTGTATATCTATGTGGAACCTAAGCACAGATCTCATGGTGAGATCTCATTGGCTGTCAGCACTTCAATCAGAAAGGGACCTATATACTTGATGCCACCCTTTGACATGCACTGTAGCAAATGGTAGGTTTTGAGGGTCCCAAAAGGAGAACGTATAAAGGGTGATAACAAATGTTAATTACAGTATAAATCATTTGCTGATGGTACCATACTAATTTTAGGAATTGTGGTGTGTTCTAAGGTGATTTCACTGTGCTGGGATTTCATGAATCATATTTGAGAGATAACTGTTTTCTCAAGATTTTTCCATAGAGGTGAAGGAAGGTGCTCCAGAAGCTAAAATGAGAGCATATTTTCTGTAAAATGACACTATCTTTCTTAGCCATATGAGAATGAAGTCTGACATTCTCAGTAAAACACGTACTTCCAACAGAAGCAGCCAGTCAGTTGATTCCATTGTGTTCTCCTGCAGCCTCCCAGAGCATTCTAAAGAACAACTAGAGAACTAAAGAGCTAACAATCTTACTTATGACAAACGAGTGGCACACCTGAAGCAACCTTGATTGATTCAAATTGGTAAAAACTTAAAACATTTAGGGCCTGATTCTGACCCTGGCGGTAAATACCGCCAGGGCCGTGGTCCGCGGGAGCACCGCCAACAGGCTGGCGGTGCTCCTTTGGGCATTCTGACCGCGGCGGTACAGCCGCGGCCAGAAACGGAAAGTCGGCGGTGTACCGCCGACTTTCCGCTGCCCAGGGGAATCCTCCATGGTGGCGCAGCTTGCTGCGCCTCCATGGGGATTCCGACCCCCATACCGCCATCCTGTTCCTGGCGGTTTCAGCCGCCAGGAACAGGATGGCGGTATGGGGTGTCGTGGGGCCCCTGGGGGGCCCCTGCAGTGCCCATGCCAATGGCATGGGCACTGCAGGGGTGCCCGTAAGAGGGCCCCACTTAGAATTTCAGTGTCTGCTTAGCAGACACTGAAATTCGCGACGGGTGCTACTGCACCCGTCGCACCCCTTCCACTCCACCGGCTCCATTTGGAGCCGGCTTCCTCGTGGAAGGGTGTTTCCCGCTGGGCTGGCGGGCGGCCTTTTGGCGGTCGCCCGCCAGCCCAGTGGGAAACCCAGAATGACCGCCGCGGTCTTTTGACCGCGGTACGGTCTTCTGGCGGTTCCCGCTTGGCGGGCGGCTCCTGCCGCCCGCCAAGCTTGGAATGACCCCCTTAATTTGGAAAGGAACAAAATGAGGGGGTTCATTTTGTCATAGAAGTTATGGTTATGCTGTAGGGGAAACAGCTTCTACAACGAAGGCTGAACCCTGCATGCTATAAACATGCAGGCTTAGCCAAGCATGCAACATTACCATGCATGCCATTACCACGCATGCCCTTACAACGAATATGCCCTTCCCAGGCAAGTCATTACAACAAATTTCATTGTAAAGGAATGAATGGTAAAGGCATATTCATTGTAAAGGTTTTACAGGTAAGTATTAAGTCTATATATATAGTCACTTAAAAACACAAAGGCTACAGGGATGTTATATTTAGGCTCACATTTTAAACATACAAAACCATTAACTTCACCAGTTATCATTAGAGTTACCTCAAGTATCTATAACTTGTGCCCTAAGGTAACTATAATTCTCCCCCCGCCATGCATAGTTTTTTCGACCAAACTTTTACTGCAGATATTACAGTGATATTATCAAAGATGTCATGAGTGCCGTAAGTTGTCAGGAAATTAGCACTGCATGTCGAGGGCACGAGTTATAATTACTTTAGGAAACAAGTTGTAGTCACTTGAGGTAACTCTAACCATAAACTGTGAATTTCTACAGTTTCCTATGTTTAAAATATGAGCCTAACTATAGCGTCCTTGTAACCTTTGGTGAATTTTTATGTTTCTTTTAAATTCTATTTCCTAGATATAATGTCCCTGTAACCTTTGTTTTTTTCAGTGAATTTACATGTTTTTTTAATGTATAGTATTTTTCACTACTATACGTTAATCCAACTACTGCCACGTACTATCTGTGGCCAGGCCCTGACGTCAACCCCCTATAAGAACCCAACCTTGCACCATCACAGCCTTTGCCCGTGTGCAGCTGATGTTGCCCACAAGATCTGGCCTTTTGGCCGTGCACGGCGGGAGTATCCCACGGGCTTTCTGGCTGTGAGAATAGGTGTGAGAGGGTTAGAGTGGCTGTGAGAGTGTCTGTCTGGGTCTGAGAGTGCATACATCAGTGTTTTAGTCAGTGCATCAGCGAGTGCGCGGGTCTGTTAGTGGGTGCATGAAGGTGTCAGTGGGTCTGTGAGTGGGTGTGTGAGTGTCTAAGTGGGTCTATGAGTGGGTCCATAAGTCTGAGTGGGATTGTGAGTGGGAGAAAGTGATTGAAAGAGAGAGAAAGAGAGTGAGAGGGAGAGAGATAGAGAGTTTTTAGGCTTTGATGTATGATATACTTAGAATTAGATATTTCTTTACAATATGAAAAGCAAAATGTATTTGTCAATTAAAAAGAGTAAGATCACCTTTCAGTATGAGCCTTAAGTATTTGAAGAAAAACAAACAAAGGTGGGAAACGACCAAGGACACACCTGGATTCAAACCCTAAATGCTCAGTCTGCGACCTTCACACTTGAGCTATTTATTTATTTATTTTTATATTTTTTTTAGCCCTTTATGGGCTAACTGGGACCATGGGGGGGGAGCCTCAAGGCCTCCCCCGTGGTCCCCGACTATTTTTTTCATTTATCCTTTACTATGCCCTTTATGGGCTATCTGGAACAGCGGGGGGAGCCTCCCCATTGTTCCATTGCTCCAGCAACCAGGCAACTGCTTTAAACAGCAGCTGCCTGGTTGCTGGAGCAATGCTTTCATCTCTGTTTCCTGCATGCATTCCTGCATGCAGGGAACAGAGATAAAAACTCCACTTCTTGACAGGGGGACCTGTTCTACAGGTCCTGCTGTCAAAAAGAGGAGTGTTTGTTGTGACTTGGCTGCAGCTATCAAAGCTGCAGCCAAGCCACAGCAAGCAGCTGGGGCATAGCAGGAGCCAGCCATGGGGGGTGGCGATCCCTAGGGCCATCAGTGGCTCCACAAGAAGCCTTGTGAGGTGTTGGTTCGTAGGGCTTGGGGGTCTGAAACGGACCCCCTTTCTATTTTTAACTATTTGCCCAGGGAGGTGGTGGTCCCCGGGGCTCTGAGGGGGCTGGGGACAGGTGCCCCTATGTAATAATTGTTAAAAGTCCCAGGGAGGGGGTGGTCCCCGGGGTTGCGGCATGCTGGCCCCCCTGTTACAAATACAGTTACCCCCGGGACTTGGCCCTCCCGGGGGCTTGATAAAGATGAAGCATGGGAGCCTGCACTTCATTTTTTTTTTGGCCCGGATCCACCGCAAATCTCAGCTAAAATGTTTTTTAAAATGTGTTTTAGCCTTAAGGGAGTCCCTTTGAGACCCCAGCACCAGACCTAAGGGGTCAGGGTGCTCGTACCCTGGCCCCTTTTGTATTTTTTATTCTTATTTTTCTGAGGTTCGGCTTCAGCTCAGTCCCAAGATGGCTGACAACACTTCAACAGCTCTCAATCTGATCTCAGCACAAGATCGGGAGGGGTCGCGAATCCTTCACATCCCTAGACATACAAATTTGTATTTTCTTTAATTTCTCTGAAACTACTAAATGTATTTACACCAAAACAAAAAAGGTTGCTTTCTGGACCAGCACCTACCTTTCCGCCAAATTTGGTGTAACTCCGTCCAGTAGTTTAGGTCGCGATCGCTGTTCAAAATCCCTATGGAAAAATGAAATTTTTAATGAACTTTTTCGTGAAGTTTTATCAAGCGGCGCCAAAGATATAAGCAAGTAAAAAAACACTTTTTATATAAAAAAAACTAGGCAACCGCCAATAGGTAAAAACCAGGTTAATTTAGGAAAATCGAAATTCAGCAACTCACAGCGAATTCCTTTCAGTCTTTTCAAAATTCAGGCCTATATCGAAAAAACATCTCTGGACACGTGTTTCGGGGTTGATCCCCTCATCAGCAGAGAAACTAAAAAATATATCACCCTCGTAGGTGTAGCCATTGCTGGATGTGTTCCAGACTCTCATTCCTTTTAAAGACCACATACCTGGTTCGTTCAGCAAATTCAATTGCAAGCACCTGATTAATATATTCAAGTACCAGCCCAAGTGCATGCTGGTTACGGTAGTCCTGCGCATTTGTAGTTGCACCCAAAGTGGGTTGCTGGAGCCAGACAAAATCATGAAAAGAATACAATTCCTTAGTAGGCGAATTCGACGTGAATTTTCAAATTAGCTGCATATATTCCAACCTGCTGCTCGAAGTGTGACAATCCATTTCAGTCACACCGACCTGCTCAGAACACAGTGGTGCTGCTTTCCCGGCTGGACCAGCCGGTGATTTATTTTAAACAAAAGCGTCCTCTCTGTGAAAGCGCACTCCCACCAGGTTAATTTAGGAAAATCGAAATTCAGCAACTCACAGCGAATTCCTTTCAGTCTTTTCAAAATTCAGGCCTATATCGAAAAAACATCTCTGGACACGTGTTTCGGGGTTGATCCCCTCATCAGCAGAGAAACTAAAAAATATATCACCCTCGTAGGTGCAGCCATTGCTGGATGTGTTCCAGACTCTCATTCCTTTTAAAGACCACATACCTGGCTCGTTCAGCAAATTCAATTGCAAGCACCTGATTAATATATTCAAGTACCAGCCCAAGTGCATGCTGGTTACGGTAGTCCTGCGCATTTGTAGTTGCACCCAAAGTGGGTTGCTGGAGCCAGACAAAATCATGAAAAGAATACAATTCCTTAGTAGGCGAATTCGACGTGAATTTTCAAATTAGCTGCATATATTCCAACCTGCTGCTCGAAGTGTGACAATCCATTTCAGTCACACCGACCTGCTCAGAACACAGTGGTGCTGCTTTCCCGGCTGGACCAGCCGGTGATTTATTTTAAACAAAAGCGTCCTCTCTGTGAAAGCGCACTCCCACCAGGTTAATTTAGGAAAATCGAAATTCAGCAACTCACAGCGAATTCCTTTCAGTCTTTTCAAAATTCAGGCCTATATCGAAAAAACATCTCTGGACACGTGTTTCGGGGTTGATCCCCTCATCAGCAGAGAAACTAAAAAATATATCACCCTCGTAGGTGCAGCCATTGCTGGATGTGTTCCAGACTCTCATTCCTTTTAAAGACCACATACCTGGCTCGTTCAGCAAATTCAATTGCAAGCACCTGATTAATATATTCAAGTACCAGCCCAAGTGCATGCTGGTTACGGTAGTCCTGCGCATTTGTAGTTGCACCCAAAGTGGGTTGCTGGAGCCAGACAAAATCATGAAAAGAATACAATTCCTTAGTAGGCGAATTCGACGTGAATTTTCAAATTAGCTGCATATATTCCAACCTGCTGCTCGAAGTGTGACAATCCATTTCAGTCACACCGACCTGCTCAGAACACAGTGGTGCTGCTTTCCCGGCTGGACCAGCCGGTGATTTATTTTAAACAAAAGCGTCCTCTCTGTGAAAGCGCACTCGCACCAGGTTAATTTAGGAAAATCGAAATTCAGCAACTCACAGCGAATTCCTTTCAGTCTTTTCAAAATTCAGGCCTATATCGAAAAAACATCTCTGGACACGTGTTTCGGGGTTGATCCCCTCATCAGCAGAGAAACTAAAAAATATATCACCCTCGTAGGTGCAGCCATTGCTGGATGTGTTCCAGACTCTCATTCCTTTTAAAGACCACATACCTGGCTCGTTCAGCAAATTCAATTGCAAGCACCTGATTAATATATTCAAGTACCAGCCCAAGTGCATGCTGGTTACGGTAGTCCTGCGCATTTGTAGTTGCACCCAAAGTGGGTTGCTGGAGCCAGACAAAATCATGAAAAGAATACAATTCCTTAGTAGTATGAAATTTTTTATGAACTTTTTCGTGAAGTTTTATCAAGCGGCGCCAAAGATATAAGCAAGTAAAAAAACACTTTTTATATAAAAAAAAACTAGGCAACCGCCAATAGGTAAATAGGTATATATATATATATATATATATATATATATATATATATATATATATATATATATATGTCATTTTTAGACTTTCGGTGGGCATGGGTTTTTGGGTGGCAAAGGGTTTTTCAGGCCCTAGCCATGCACCGCTAAATACCCCCAGATCTTACAGTACTCATGACATCTTTTAGAACACCATTGATAATGTTACTGTAACATTTGCAGTAAAATTACTGATAAGATAACTGTGCATGATATAGTTACCTTAGGGCATGAGTTATAGTTACTTGAAATAACTATAATAGCTAACTTTCTATAGTTTTGTAAAACCCCCTCCTGAACCATGTAAAGCCCTGGGGCCCCCATCCCAAAGAGCCATTTAAATTTAATTAAACGGGAGCAGGGCCACACGCCTCCCCCAAAGCCTTGTTAGGTCCTGGGGACCCCATCCCTAGGGCCATGCATTTTCTTTTAGGGGAGGGAGGTGTGTGGCCCCCTCCCAAAGCCATTATTGGCCCCTGGGACCACATCTCCAGAAATAAAAAAGGAAGGTGTACGTGCCTCTCCTCCCTGAGCCTTGTTATGTCCTAGGGAGCCTATCCCTCTGGGTCACTATTTTAAATAAAGGAGAAGGAGCGCTCATAGCTCCCCTTCCAAGTTTGATTTTGGCCCGAGGGCCCTGTCCGCTAAGTCCCATAGTGATTTTAATATTTGGAGGGGGCACAGGGCTCCCTCCCCAGGCCAGTTTCTGCCCTGGAGACCCCATCTCCAGCAGCACTGTACTGTTAAAGGTGGGTGCTCACCCAGGGCAAACACCATTGTCTTGTTGGGGTCTGCGGAAGGTGCCCCAAGGCCCGCAGGGCCTCAGCTGGCTCCCTGGTTAGAGCAGGAGCTGACATTGCTCCCACCCGCAGGGAGTAGCTCCTAATGCAGCTCCCTTCAGGCAATTTCGGTTGGAGAAATATTTTGATATGTTTCCCTGCCCACTTTGCTCCCAGCGGGCAAGAGCATTTTCAAAGCTCCTGCCACTGGAAGCAGATTTGAGACCTTATTAGAAGTTCCGCGGATGGTTTTCACCGTCCACTGAACTTCCGACGGGGAGGTTGCTGCCACAGCGGCAACCTCCCTGCCGGAACCATTAAGAGTTTCCCGGTAAGTCAGTGGCCGGAAACCTGAGTTTCAGCCCGCTGGCCTAGCAGGAAACAGCCTACAGCATTGTCTCCAGCTCGTAATTGAGCCGGCGGTAAGGCTGTAGAGGGTGCGCCAGCACCCTCACAATATTCACTGTCTGCAAAGCAGACAGTAAACATTCCAATGGTGCTGGCCAGAGGGGCCCCTACACTGCCCATGCCAAGTGCATGGCCCCCTCGGGACTCCTCTGCACCCGTTCTCTACCAGCATTTTCGTGGAGGTGGTACTGCCGGACCGCCAGGGTTAACATATGGCACTCGGACCGCCATCCATGAACTCGACAGTCTTGTGACCGCCAGGTGCGTAATGAGGCCTTTAATGTTTGCTCCCGCTTGGCTGGAATTTTGAAGATGCCCTCACCAAAGAAAGCAAAAACATGTTTTGCAATTGCCACATTTTATGCTGATTTCTTCCTTTTTGACCTTGGGGGAGGCCTTTTCAGCTCAACCTCCCCATGAGGTCTTTGGGGTCAGGGTACCCCCTTACATTATTTTTTTATTTCCTAACTTCAGGACAGGATAGTAAATCCTAGAGTCCTGTAATGGCTGCAAACAACAGAAATAAAGCTCCCTGGGCCAATCAGAATGCTCAATTTTCAAATTGCTGTTCCCATGAGAATCACTCAAGACTCTTGTGGACTAAACCATCCAGATATACAATTAATTTTCAACCTTAGTTTCTGAAAAACTACTGAACGGATTTACACCAAACCACAAAAAGCATCTGCAGACCCAGATCTACCTTCCTGCCCAACTTGGTGGAATTATGTTCAGCGGTTTTTCCTGTATGCCATCTTAAAGAAGTCTATGAAAAATGCATGGGGATTTTGCATTTTGAGACCCCCTTTTCTCTCAGCAACCGCATGACAGATTACTCCGAAACCTTCCATGCACCAGCTAGTTAAAATAGAGCACCTTTTCAAGAAAGTTTCACAGGGATTCATTAAATGGTGCCAAAGTTTTCAGCAAAACAAAAAATGCTTTTCCCCTGGAAAAGTGACCCTAGCTATAACTACCTAAAGAAAGTTCATTCACTTCATCTTCTTCCTGGAAACCGTCACATCAAAGCGTCAAGCAAGGACCAAGAAAAAGAGGGGTCTCAAAACATTGATTTCCAAGGTTAATTTCAATTGGAAATTTTGTGAAAAACCAGCTGAATGTAATTACACCAAATGTGGCAGAAAGTTAGAACTTTACTCATAAACCTTTCTCTTTCTTCCCTTGAATCATTGACCACAATATGGACAACATTTTCCTGCATCCATTACAGTACTCTGTGATACAGTCCTAACTGAAATGCATTGCAGTTAATTCCAGGATTTTAGGGCTGCAAAAAAGAGTGAAATAAAGGGTGATAACAGTTTTTAGTCATACTATAAATCATTTGTCAGTGTTGCAATACTAATTTTAGGAATTGTGGTGTGTTCTAAGGTGATTTTGACCTGTGAAAATGCTGATCATGTGCTGGGATTTGATGACCCTTCTTGAAGGAAAACTGTTTTCTCTCATGATTTTCTCATTGAGGTAACGGAAGGTGCCCCAGAGGCTAAACGAGAGCACATTTAAAAAAAAGTTTGCATTATCGTCCTAAAACATGTGAAAACAAAGACTGATATTTTGAGTAAAACATGTGCTTCTTTTTCTTGCGATGTCAGATTTTTAAAAGTAATATACCATTACATCTGCTGTACTCTTCTGGTTGCGGGTATATATAGGGCTTATAGGTTCATCAAGAACCCTAGTTACCCAGAGCCAATAAAGGAGCTGCACCTTGCAATGGGTTTTAATTTTATACCGGGTATACTGCAATTCATTTGGTGAAATATAAAGAGTGACAAATAGGTATCAAGGAAACCTTTGTATTTACAAAATGGGCACAAGATAAGGTGTTGAGAAGCAGTGGTTATTTGCACATCTCTGAACTCTAGGGTGCCCATACTAGCATGCGAATTACAGGGCATTTCTCAAATAGATGCCTTCTTTACACACTGTCTTACATTTGGAAGGAAAAAAGTAGAGAAAGACAAGGGGCAATAACACTTGTTCTGCTATTCTGTATCCCCAAAGTCTCCCGATACAAATGGTACCTCACTTGAATGGGTAGGCCTAATGCCCATGACAGGAAACGCAACATGAACATATCACATTTTTATATTGAAATCTGACATGGTTTTTGCAAAGTTCCTAGCTGTGGATTTTGGCCTCTAGCTCAGCCGGCACCTAGGGAAACCTACCAAACCTGTGCATTTTTCAAAACTAGACACGTAGGGTAATCCAGGATTGGGTGACTTATGGGGCTCTCACCATGGTGTGTTACCTAGAATCATTTGCAAACATCAAAATTTGACAAAAAACACTTTTTCCTCACATTTCGGTGATAGAAAGTTCTGGAAGCGTTCCCCCAGGTCTCCTGACAAAAATGGTACCTCACTTGTGTGGGTAGGCCTAATGCCCATGAAAGGAAATGCCCCAAAACACATGTGGACACATCAAAATGGTCAAATATAAAACTACCTGTTGTTGCGGGGGGCAACTGCATTTTTAGTCCTGGGCTCAGCAGCCATATAGGGAAACCAAACAAACCCAAACATTTCTGAAAACTAGACACCCGAGGGAGTTCAGGGAGGTGTGACTTGCGTGGATCCCCCAGTGTTTTCTTACCCAGAATCCTCAGCAAACCTCAAATTTAGCTAAAAAATCTAAATTTTGCCACATTTCTGTGTGGGATCACTGCACCGGCACAAATTTCCTACCACCCAATGTTCCCCTCAGACTTCCGGTAAAAATTATACCTCAGTTGTGTAGGCAGGCCAAGTGCCTGTGACAAGGAAGAGCCAAAAACATGTTGAAAATGAGGGGGACCAAATCGGGTCCAAAAGGGCCCTTTGGAAAAAAACATTTTTAGGCTGACAAGTGGGGCAGAAATGTTCTAGGTATATATGCGGCAATGCTGGCTGGTAGGAATTTTGTGGATTCCTGCAGATTCCGGAAGGTTCCATCACAAAAATGTTGGAAAAATGTGTGATTTCCAGCAAAGTTGGAGGTTTGCAGGGCATTGTGGGTATGAAAATGGTGCGGGTGAATGTGAAGCACACCACCCTGGACTCACCCAGATGTTAAGTTTTCAGATGTGTCTAGGTCTTGTAGATTCTTCGACATGGCAGCGTCCCAAAGTCCAAAAAATGCAGCCCTCACCGTTCCAAGTGGGACGATTGTGAGAGTTAGACAAGCTTTCATGGCCCAAATGTAAAACCAAAACCCAAAATAATCAAATGTCCTCTTGCCTGCCGTGGGATAAGATGCTTTGGCGAGCGGGGGAAGAGCTGAAAGACTGTTACCCCCTTCAGTTGGGATGGGGGTAAAACCATGCCCATACTGTTTGGTAGCCATCACCCCACTTTTTTTTTCTTTTAAATTCCCTGGCATCTAGTAGGCTTTCTGCCCCCCTGGGAGAGGACCAGGGATAATTGCCCCATCTGCCCACAGGTGGGCAGAAAAACGTTGTCCCCATTTATTTGGGGTGGGGGTATGGCCATAGCCCCACCCTCTTTTTAAAAAAAACAAATCTTCCCAGGAGATTAGTGGGCTTTCTGCCCCCCGTGGCGGCAGATGGGCCTTCCAAAAATAGTCCGATCTGCCCCCAGATGGGGTAGAAATGGTCTAAAATAAATTTGCCCCCCAAGGGAGCGACCCTTTCCTAAGGGGTTGCTCCCCTTGCCTAAAATTGGCGCAAAATGGCCTAAGAAAAATAGGCCTGTCTGCCACCAAGGTGGGCAGAAATGGCCTAAAATTCCCCCAGGGGAGCTACCCCTTATTTCAGATTGGCATTGAGAATGAAAAGCAAAACATATAAAATGTAAGCAATTGCAAAGTGCTAAAAGAAATAATTAAATAAATAGGATAAAACAGAGCACGCTAAGTAGGTAAAGGATACTAGGTAAAAAGGGCAACAGGCCTGCAAGCCGATGACTAAGTTGTCTCCTGTGCCCACTGGGGAACTAAAATGGATTCACCACACCCTCCCCATTGCCGGAACAAGGATGCTAACTCACTAGCGAGGGTGCATGAGTCCAAGTCTAAAATTACTCTGAACTAAAAGCCTAAAATCCAGTTAAAATCTAAGCTAAAAACATCCAAATGAGACATAGGCCCTTATTTGAACCCTGGCGGTCTTTTAACCGCCAGTGTTAATGTGGCGGTATCACCACCTTCACCCACGTAGGACAACGCGCCAGGATCAATATCATGGAATATTGATGTTACACGGGCAGAAAACAACCCTGAGCTGTTCTTACAGCCCTGGGGCAAACAACAGCATTTTTGTGAGCCAAGTGAGAATGCACTCCCCACTTTCATGTGCTAAGTTTTGGCAGTAAATAAAAACGTTGTAAATATCCAAGGTTGTTTTGTATTTATTTTGCACTATGTTGTTAATGAGTGCGGTGCTGAAACCCCCCACCATATTTCAATAGATATAATATATGAAATTCCTAACAAAGAAAACCTAATCTCTACCTTAACAAGAGCTAGGGTGAGTTCTGCAGCAAGATGACGTGCAGCATAGATGGCATCTGGAAGGAACCCCTCTAATGACCTTGACCATGTGAGGTGTATTTATACAGCTCACGTAGGATCCCTGATGCAGGTATGTTCCTAAACAACTGATAATGTAACAGACTTGTGTCAGCAATTACATAAACAATGGCTAATAAGTGCACACAATGTTCCTGTCAAACATGAGAGTGAATGGGACATGATGACAATACCTACCTACATCACTGATCATGACGCTGATAATGACACATTCTCAGAATGGCACTGAAAATGAAAAGCAATACATTTCTCATAGAATGTAAGCAATTACAAAGTGCTTAAAGAAACAATGTAAAAATAGGATAAAACAAAACATGCTAAGTAGGTAAAAGGTTACTAGGTAAAAAGAGCAACAGGCTTGCAAGCCGGTGGCTAAGCTGTCGGCTGTGCCCAGTGGGAACTAAATTTGATTCACCACAATATCTGACTAGAGAGTCAAAGTCGACCCCACATGACCCAGCTATCTCAATCCAATGTGGTATGAGGTATCCATTGAGGGGCACAGCAAGTTACAAAAGCCAGGTGTAGAAAAATGCCAGCAGTAGCTCCCAGATTAGAGGCTGACACAGGTGTGATTGCTGCGCTGCACGTAGCAAGCTCAGAGACTGTCTTTACATACTGCAAATGCCTTGAGAAAGCCATAGAAGTAATGTTTCAAACCCGCAGTTCGGTGCTTCATGGGCCAGCTGGTGGCAGTTACATCATTAGAAGGTGACTGTGCAACACAGTTGCTGCTTTCTCTGGTCGCTAGCAATGCAACAGCCAACAACTATCAAGCTTTGCCCCACCATTTCTCAAATGAGACAAAGTGCCTCAGCTCTGGATTATTGTGGCAGTAGTATCCATGTTTGCCTGTCTGTGGTCGGATCATATTCCAGCATTGTGGTATAAAAGTAGGAAGCTCACCACCACAATGAGGGTCCCAATGTCACAGTCCTCGATCTGTCCACAAGTTCGCACTCCTGGGAGTATGATCAGGGGCTAGTAGGGTACCAACATCATTGCTAGTCGGACTACATTTATGGAAATTTACGGGTACCACTCACCACCAGATCTCACTCTGAAAGGCTTTTGACAAACTCTCTTTGCTATTGGTCACTGAATGCACCCTGATCCCAGGACATCTGCTTCGGTGTGGCATCCGTCAACAGAGCTCTTTAGGAGACAGCCAACTTGTCTGAGCTTAGCTTTGCCCTACATAAAGATTTACTATTCTAATTATAGTCCCACAAAAATTGGGGAAAGTACAAAAAAGTACAAAGTAAACTTTACTAATCTAACCTCAGTTCAACATAAATTGATGAAAGAGCAATCCTTGGGAAGGTGAAGGGGGTAACATTTACTTCAGTCTCATAATCATTGGGTACATAATTGCGGGTGGGATAAACTCTTGTAACTCCAATCATAAAGAATATTGGCGATAAACATAATTCAGGGTGGTAGAATTTACTAATCTACATCCATTCCCAAATACATTCTGGAAAGTGTAAAAACTGACATGGCACATTTAACATTCTAACTCCAGTTCCACAAACATTGGGGAAAGTTCATAAACAGAGGGGATTATGTTGCATTATATTTTTAGCTATTGGGATTCTTATATTGTTGGGGATTTTCTTAAGAATTTTTAGGGGTAGTGATTTTTTTCTGGGGATTGGGTGGGTGAAGTTTAAGTACTAGCATAATTAAATTTTAATGGGGCTTTCAAGTGTAATTGTTTTTTAAATTGTATCTTAAATAAAAATGATTTTGAAACATATTTTGGGAGTCCATTTTTATGAAAAAATGTATTTTTTACTACACCAAACTGATTGTTCAAATTGTTGTTTTTTGTATTGGATTTGAAAACTATTTTCAAATATGGCTTGGGGTTTTAATTATTGTTGAATTAAGAGTAAATCTGACCCCTCAACCCCTACCCTTATTCCACAACCCAACCCCACGTGCTCCTACCCGTTGGGTTGGTCGACAAAAGAAGGAGGGATGCCCAACACGAATAAGGCTCCGGCAGTACCCCTACGGATAGTTTCATGGAATGTAAACGGCCTCACCCATTACATTAAACGGAAAAAAGGCTTATCCTATCTTAACTCCAAACAGGCTGACATTGCCCTTTTGCAAGAGACACACCTGGATAGACTAGAATCGGATAAACTACAACGGGACTGGGTTGGTACCATCTTGTTTAGTTGTAACCCACCTCTATCCAACACTGAGAGCACCCCAAGAAAGTGTGGGGTGGCGATCTTACTGCGCAAAACCCTCCCTTTCACGATCATCAAATCATGGTCCGATTCTGAAGGCCACTATGTATTCGTCAAACTGAATATTGGAGACTCTACAATATGTGTGGGCTCCGTCTATGCACCAACGGGTCCCAAATGCCTCTTCTTTCTACAGCTCAATCGACTCCTGACCGAAATAGGGGCATCTCGCTATGCAATAGGAGGTCATTGGAACATAACTAGAGGCGCAGTACTGGACAGAATGGGGCCCCAGGACACATGTAACAACGCAGGCAGGGCCCTACAGACTGATATACTTTCGGACAATGGCCTAGTAGAGCACTGGAGGCTGACTCACCCGGCTGAGAGAGAATTTACTTTTTTCTCACCGGTACACTCTACCCAATTCCCGGCTTGATTACTTTCTTCTATCTCACAATCTAGTAGCCCACACTGTCGACGATAGCATACTGGAGGGCGGCCTCTCGGACCAAGCTCCCATTCTTGTAGCTATCCAGTTGGGTATAATATCCCCGGGCCGTAAACCCTGGAGGCTACCAATCCATCGCTATCGATCCCCCCAGGGTAAGCTACAATTGCAGGATTATGCAACCACTTTCGCCCAGGATAACCTGGGCACTGTAAATTCAAGTTGAATCGTGTGGGCCGCAGCTAAGGCCTCAATACGAGGCCAGCTCATGCGAGATGCCGCACTGGCGAATAAAGATAGGAAAGAGCAAAAGACGGCACTGGAACTCGACATTCGTCGACTTACAAAACAATATACGGCGCCATATCCAATAACGCCATGATAGCCATTATACCAAAACCCGGGAGAGACCCTCTTGTATGTGGCAGCTACCGACCCATCTCTCTCCTAAACAGAGACATCAAAATTTTAGCAAGCGTTTTGGCAAACAGAATGCGTAAAGTAATACCGTCCTTAATTCACCATATGCAGGTGGGATTTGTACCAGGCCGCACCTCTAGGAACCACCTGCGCGCCCTATGTTATACCCCATGGACTGCAAGGGACTCACCGTAGATGGCGTTAGCCCTGTCCCTAGATGCTGAAAGGCGTTTGACCGCATAGAATGGCCCTATCTGTTCACGGCCATAGAGAGATTCGGCCTGGGAGACAAATTTATCTCTATGGTACGGCTGCTTTATGACCAGCCTGCGGCCAGAGTCAACTGTGGAGGCTTCCTCTCGGACCCTTTCCCTATCCGTAGAGGCACACGACAGGGCTGGCCCCTCGCGCCCCTTTTGTTCCTGCTAGCGATGGAGCGCTTGGCCGTAGCTATCCGATCCTCCCCCCTCATATCCGGCCTACTGTTAGCTGGAGGTATTTCCAAAATGTACCTGTACGCCTATGACGTCCTACTAACCCTCACGGACCTAGAACGATCCATACCAGCCTTGCTAGAGGTCATCGAGGAATTCGCAACCCTCTCTGGCTATCGCATTAATTGGGATAAGAGTGAGGCACTTCCCCTTTCGCGAGAAACCACAAAGGCAGCACTTCTAGGTTATCCATTCTGCTGGACGCCGAAACGGCTCAAATAATTGGGAGTACTAGTCAATCCAGGCTTGGCACACATGGTGGCGGACAATATCGAACCCCTCATTGAGCGGACAAAACTTGACTTTACAAAATGGACCCAATTGGGCATTTCAATGTGGGGCCGAGTGCAGCCGGTCAGGATGGTCACAGTACCCCGCGTCACCTACATCCTGGGACTCCTCCCCTTACAGGTACCCCTCTCCACACTACGAGGCATAGATGCCCTCAATAGATCATTTGTGTGGGGCCAAATGCGACCGCGACTATCACCTGCCAAGCTCCTAGCCCGCCGGTCACAAGGGGGCATGGGACTCCCGTCGGTGGAGCATTACTCTCTAGCTTTGCAACTGTCCCAAACATTGTCAAAAGCGCCAGACCCACCTCTATGGACCGCATTGGAAAGACAGCTGTTGTTCGCGAATGAGGGCCTCGGGGCACCTTACCGTGACGATCTTCCATCTGTCCCCTCGGTGAATCCTATTCTGAAAGCGTCCAGGACAGCCTGGCGAAGGGTCCACAGATTACTTGGGGTTCATCCTCTCATCCATGCCCAGGCGCCCCTATGGCGCAACAGCGGTCTCCGGATGGGCGGTGAGGTACTCAACTGGCTACAGTGGAAGAGGGCCGGCATCCTTACTCTTTTGCAGGTCCTAGAAAACGACGTGCTTAAACCCTTCCCCAGGCTACAGGAAGAGTTCGGTCTCCAGCCAAGCCAGGAATGGAGATATCAACAACTTAAACACTGTATCTCCTTGGGAGGTGACGCTGTCCGACGGGGTCCCAGTCCTCCCCCATAGTGGCTTATTTGCAACAATGGGGGCAACATAAGGGAGTAATGGCAGGCCTCTATGACCTACTCACCCAACAACTCTACTCCCAGCCCCTGGCGGATAGGCTACGTTTGCAATGGCAAACCCGATTGCAAGTAGTCCTAGACCCAGCCGACTGGGAAGACATTCTGGAAGCCTTGGACAGAGGTACTCGGGAGGCACGCTTAAAGTTCTGTCTCTTTAAGGTCTTACACGACTGGCATTGGTACCCAGCGAAACTACACAGGAAAGGGCTCCTTCCACATGCGAAGTGCTGGAGATGCCCAGAGACATCCTGTGATCTAAAACATATTTTGACCAACTGTCCCACAGTTCGACCACTCTGGGATATTGTGAGCTCCACTCTAGCCGAATCTATGCTGCTCCCGTCACCACTCCCCCCTTCCCTCATACTCTTGCACAATACGACCTCCCTACCTGACCTCTCTAGACCACACAAAAGATTGCTGCACACTGCACTAGCTACTGCAAAAATATGCATACTCCGCCATTGGCGGTCAGAGGCCCCACCAGCCCCGGAGGAATAAATCGTAGCCATGACCCGCACGGCCATGCATGAGAGAGTTATCTATAACCTACAGGACCGAGCCCAAGTATTTACTCAGGTGCGGGCTCCCTTCCTCACAGTGGGAAGATAGCAAACCACCAGTAAATTACACCACCCCCCCACTCTCCCCCACCTCCCTCCCCTCCCAATCTCCTTCCTATCCCCCTTCCTCCTCCGTCTAGTACCCTTTCCCTTTCTCTTCCTTACTACTCTTACCCCTCTCCCTTCTTTTCTTCCCTATTCTGATTCTCTCTTTTTCCTTTTTCTTTCTTAACCTCGCTAGAGGCTACATATTGATCCTTTCCATCATCTTCAGGTGACCTTTTTCTTAGATCCCTTAACACGTGCCATGAGTAGAATACATGGCACTAGCCTGAACTAGCCAAGCGGCGACAGGAGACCCACATCCTATTATTTTCACCATGCAATTACCCTGACAATCCACAACCCTAGAGCATACTAATATATACGCGTTGTGATCCTCAAGGTTAAGATGTTAGGTTGAGCGGCACCGGCGCTCCCTGACCTGTTCCGATTCCAGTTATCGGCACAGTGACAAACCTATTTTGTGCCCCTGGGAAACCAGGTGCTTCTGCCCTCAAATCCCTGCTGCATGACTAGCTCGCCCATGTGCCTCCTTTCCTTATCCTTTTTTGCCCACATCCTGAGTGACCGTCGACACAAAACCTTGTTTGCCCACATATATGTTTTACTCTCTCTCTCTCACCCCTATCTATATTTCTTTTAATCCCCTTCTCCCACTGCACGTCCGATTTGAACAGTATAACATGTTCTCATAGTACAAATGTCACTATCCTATTATTTTGTCCGGTGTTTCCTATTCTTTGATATACAATTGTTTATAAATGCCGGGACTTTGACTTTGATCCCATTTGGCTTTGTAGTGTATTGCAGTGTTTATAATACAATAAAAAATAAATACTGTTTGATAACTAAAATAACAATTATTAACCAGACTTATTAATGTCATAAAATGTACAATGCATGCAAATGTATTACATATATCTAATGTAAATGTAAAAAATGTTATGACAAAAACATAGTTGTGCAAACTGTTATAAATGTATTAAACATATTGTTTACTTTGTAAAAATAATAAAGAGATTTCATTTAAAAGAATGTTACATGTATTTGAGAAACTAAAAAGTGTAAAACAATTTCCTTTTCTAACAAATACAAAAATATGACAACAAAAAAAGGCAAAAAGCACGATAGTAACATGCATACTAATTTTACTTTTATAACTGATGTACATTTAAAAAATAACTAAATAATTACACCAATTATTCATAACTATAGGCACATTACAAAAAATATTGGACTCTAACAGGTCATATTTACTCTTCCCACTTCAATTTTAGCCATGTTGAGGAAGGTTTCACATTCTAGGGGATCAGATTTACTATTATCACTCCGAATATAGCCAGGTTGGGGAAAGTGTCAGACTCTGGGGATCAGATTTATTACTCGGACTCCCAACTTACCCAAATTGGGAAAAGTATTGTTTTCTGGCTGGCTCAATTTTACTATTTCCACTCTAAACATAGCTACGTTAGAGAAAATGTTAGACTTTCGGGGATCAGATTTACTATTACCACTCCAAACAAAGACAGATTGGGGAACATGTTGGGCCTAGGAAATTGGGGGATCAGATTTACTATTCAACATCCAAATGTAACCATATTGGGGATAGTGTTGGTCTTTGCGGGGGTTCAGATTTAATAGTCCCACTCCAATCTTAGCCACAATATGAATGTATGTATTTGTATTTGTATTGTAAAGCACGTTCCGGCTGTGGCATCGAAGCGCTAAGCGGAATGCAATGCCAGTAAGAGCAACAGAAGACGGGAGAGAAGCAGCAACTTTCCAACAGTTATAATTTGAGGGAAACGAGCCAGTTTTTTAGCTGTTTCTGAAAAGGCATAAAACTTTCCTCTTTCCTGATATGGAGTGGGAGAGTGTTCCACAGTCCAGCTGCCTCCACTGAGAAAGCTCTGTCACCCCAGTTAGATATCCATCTGCGGGGGACTGAGGACAGATAGCAATTGGTAGACCTGAGGCGGCGGTTAGGCACATGCAGTTTCAAAGTAGTGCAAAGGTATTTGAACCCTTCGGAATGGAGCGCCTTATGTGTGAGGCAAAGAGCCTTGAAGAAAATGTGCTTCTCTACAGGTAGCCAGTGCAGCTGCTTCAGGCTACCGCTGGTAGATGCCGACCTCGAAAGGTCCAACACCAGGCTGGCTGTAGTGTTCTGAATCAGTTGCAGTTTGTGGAGAGAGCCTTTGTTGATATTCAGCATCAAAGCATTGTAATAGTCCAATTTAGAGATGACTAAAGTGAGCACCACTGAGATTCTGAAATCCTTCTGTAAGACGTGGACAATTTTCTGGAGGGTTTTAATTGCCCAGTAGCAGGGTTTAATAGTCTGATTCACCTGTAGGTCAAAAGACATGGCATTGTCAAAGAAGATTCCTAAATTTCTTTCCTCTGGTAGGGACGCAGGCAGATCTCCGCAAGATAGCGGCCACCAGCGAGAATTCCATAGAGAGCTGTTGGCTCCGTTCATTTTAAGCCAATTTTGGCTCATCCATTTATTAATCTAATTCATGCAGCTGTAAAACCTGTCTGCTACCTCCTCCCAGTTCCTATTGACTGGGATAATAAGCTGGGTGTCATCGGCATAGGAGGAAACCTGAACACCAAAAGAATGGACCTGCTTTGCCTGCAGTGCCACGTACAAATTGAACAAGGAAGACCCCTGGGGAACCCCACAAGGAAGCTGGAACGGGGCAGCTCTGAAATCACCACAGTTCACGATGGTTGATCTTTTACACAAAAAGGACTCCAAGATGTCCAGGGCACTGTCTCTTACCCCAGCTTGATAAAAGCGCTGCACCATCAGTTACGGAGACCCGGTGTCGAACGCAGCTGAGAGATCAAATAGTACTAGGATGACACCCTGCCCTTGATCCACCACCCGGCGGATCGAGTCAGAAGTGCAATGAGTGCGGATTCCGTACAGTGTGCTTTCCGAAACCCGTGCTGGGAGGGGTCTAAGCAGCCACTTTCCTGAATGAAGTGGGTTCGTTTGATATTAATGTGTTTTTTAAGGATTTTAGCCGGAGTAGGTAATAAAGACATGGCACGCAGATTCTGAAGATCATTAGGCTTCTTTTTTTGAGCTGGATTACAACTGCCTCTTTCCAGGAGAGGGGAAAAATCCCAGTGTTCAATACTTCCTGGTAGACCAATTCTAATGCTTCAGAGACCAGGTCAGGAGCAAGCATCAGTATTTTAGGGGGCCAAGGATTGTTGGGGACTCTGATCCAACCTCAAAAAGCAGAGCTTTAATCCTGTTCGCTAGTAATAGATCAAATCTGGTGAGTAGAGAACTGTTGTTAGTCACCACATCCACCCTAGGGACATTCGGGTCCAGATCCACAGGGTGCTGGGCAGAATTAGTATGAACCTGTAAAACTATGGCCCTCATTATGACCCTGGAGGTTAATGATAAAGTGGTGGTAATACCGCCAACAGGCTGGCAATTACGGCCAAAATATGACCATGGTAGTGATAACTCCATAGACAGCCAATGTACCACACCAACCACCAGGGCGGAAACAGCACTCACCACTACGGTAGCCACCAACAGCCAGACGGGAGACAAAGTACCGCCCACCATATTAAGACACTGCAAATCGCCACCTATTCTGGGGCAGAGCTAATGCCATCAAAAGCCTGGCAGAAATACATCACTGAAGAGAAAAGACTCACCATCGGAGACACAGGGAAGAAGAACGCCGCCATGGAACCCGAACTGCATGTTTTCCCAAGGATCTTCTATGTTAGGCTCCACTTAGAACACAAACGCCGACGACAACTGTGAGTACAGCCGCCTAGCACACAAGGGAGGTAGTGAGGAAAACGAGAGTGACACACACATACACGACACACATACACCATACACACATACAGCTGCACACAAAAAACAATTTGCGCCCGATACATGGCAGAATATTGCAAGGACAACAGGAATGCACAAAAGTGATTGTATTCAAATCAACATCTAAAAAATTATCGATTTGTCAATGAAACAGATATATACACAAAGGGACACTGCCCAGTCCAATGTTCAAAGGGCCCACATGGCCCAGTCTAAGGCCCAACTCGAATCCTGACTTCATTCGGATAGAATTCTGCAGGAGCATCAGTTTGCAAGTGGGCAGGCACCTCAGGGGGAGGAGGAGGGGCACCTCAGCCGGATGCGGGAACAAGCCCACTGGATCTGGATAGGGCAACATGCCCATTGCTCTGTACTGGGGAGAGCAAGGCCACAGACTCTCAGGTGGGTGACTTCCACACTGGTTCTGGAGGGGACCCCTCATACAGTAGTCCCTGGAGGGTGGCCTATATTGCGTCCGCTGATGGTGATGGCTGCAGTGTTGTGGCAGATGCAGGTGCCTCCTGGGAAGCCTCTGTAGTTGGTGATGGTTGCAGTGTGGGGGTGGATGGAGGTGCCTCCTAGGCAGCCACTGCAGTTGGTGATGGCTGCAGTGTGGTGGCGGATGGAGGTGCCTCCTGGGCAGCCTCTGCAGTTGGTGATGGCTGCAGTGTGGTGGTGGATGGAGGTGCATCCTGGGCAGCCTCTGCAGCTGGTGCTGGCTGCACTTCCACAGCAGCCAGTGGGTGCCCCATGGTGGAGGTGTCACCCTGACAGCCTCTGCTGGAGTAGAGGGCTTTGTCTCCTCCATTATATGGGGCGTGGATTCTTTACCCTTCCTGGCAGGGGTGGATGGCTTCTTCCCCTTCATGGATGGAGGTGCAGGGTCCTTCCCCTTCTTGCCTGGAGGTGCAGGCTCCTTCCCCTTTGTGCCTGGAGGTGCAGGCTCCTTCCCCTTCTTGGATGGAGGTGCAGGCTTCTTTCCCATCTTGAATGGAGGTGCAGGCTCCTTCCCCTTCTTACCTGAGGTGCAGGCCCCTTTCCCTTCTTTCCTGGAGGTACAGGCTCCTTCACCTTCTTGCCTGGAGGTGTGGTATCCTTACCACCACGAGTAGGTGGTGCCACCACTGTCCCCGTGGACTGTTTGGCTGAGGTGCTGGGCTGGGTCTTTGGTACCCTGCTCACACGGGCAGGTGGGGGGGAGAGGTTAAGTTGGGCAAGGAAAAGCTTTTTAGGGATGGTGGGGTGGGAGGAGGGAGTAGTGATGGGAGTGGAGGTAGAGGGAGTGGTTGTAGGAGGTGTATGTCTGCTGGATATGGGTGCATGTGCATGGGCTTTATGCTGATGTGAGGTGGATGGCTGTTGGGTGTGTGAGTGCTTGCGTTTGTGTCCTTTGGGGGGGCAGACAGGGTGGGAGAGGACAGAGGGGACGCATGCATGGCTCTCGTGGAGGTGTTTGCTTGTGAGGTTGTGTGCTGGTTGGTGTGGTGGTGCTGGTGGTGGATGTTGATGTAGTGCATGCAGGTGTGATTGTGGACATGACTGGGAGGGAGATGGAGGAGGAGGAGGAGGAGGAGGGGGGGAGACAGTGGAGGCAGTGGTTATTGTCGTGTCTGCAACTGTATGGTGTTTGCATGAGTGCTTGTGTGATGAAGTGTGGTGCTTGGGTTTGCCTGTGCCACTCTTGGGTGTTGGCTTGTATGCATGCTCCTCTGTATGTGTGCCTGGGATGGGTTGGGGTTGAGGAGAATGGGAATGGGAAGTGGTAGTTGGAGGGGGGACGATAGAAACAGGGACAATGGCTGCCATCACATAGGAGGCCAGAGACTGAATCGATGTCTGTTGGGCTGCCAATCCACTGTGAATGTCCTCCAGGAATGCATTGCATTGCTGCATCTGGGATTCCAGCCCCTGGATGGCATTCACAATGGTTGATTGCCCTACAGAGAAGGATCTCAGGAGGTCAATAGCCTCATCACTCAGGGCAGCAGGGCTCCCTGGGGCAGGGCCTAAGGTGCCTGGGGCGAGGGAGATGCCCACCCTCCTGGGTGAGCGGGCACGGGAAACTCGCTGAGGGGCTACTGGGAGGGCGGTGCTGGTACAGGGGGTGGCAGCTGTACCTGCAGCTGGGGTGGTCACAGAGGTGTCCGCAACCACCAAGTAGTTCCCATCAGAGGATGTATCTGAGTCTGTGTTGTCACCTCCAGTCTCTGCTGTGGTGCTCCCCTCACCCTCCGTCCCACTGGTTCCCTCACCGTTGGTAGACTCTGCCTCCTGGGTCCTGTGGGATGCAGCTCCCTCTGTTACCGGTGCCCCTGCTCCTCCGCCAGATGATGCTAATGCACACAAGGACAGGATGACAAAAACAAGAAAATGGGGAGAGAGACAAAGGATACACTGGGTCAATGACTGCACCAACACCAATATTGGCATACACATCAGCGTCACACACAGGCTTAAGAACTATGCATTGCACTTCAAGTGATATGGCTAGTTACTAAGGCAAGATGAGGACCACACACCACCAACTGCAGCACTCCTGGACCCACGATGCCCTGCCTGAAATGGAATGCTAACAAGCTAGGTTACCTGTATTTGCCATACACCCATTACCCTTGAGATGACCCACGATGCAATGTCTGGCCTGGCCTTAGGGGCGCCCACTAACACACATCCACCATCCGGATACCACACCGTCTGCCAAAATATGTAATGATGCCCACTGTACTCACCCCCTTGTGGCTGCTGTGATTCCCTCAAGCACCCATCCAGCTCTGGGTAGGCCAGTATGCGGGCCATCAGCGGGGGTCAGGGTCCGACGAGCACCCCTTCCTCGTTGGTAGACCATCCCCAGTAGGGCCACTGCGGTCTTCCGTGCCCAGCGTCTCAGGTCCTCCCACCGTTTCCGACAGTGGGTGCTTCACCTACCATAGCCTCCAAGGGTCCGCACGTCCTTGGCGATAGCACCCCATATTCCCTTCTTTTGATGGGCGCTGACCTGCAGAGGAAATACAGACAGGAGAACTCCATTAAACAACAGTCCAGCCTGTCACACAAATGGCCCACCATACCAGTTTCCATCACCATTGGCACACACATCGGCCAGCACACACCATGTATACCGCTACAAGACATAACCCCCCTTACACAATGCCTACACACAGATCTTCATGCATCCTTCCCACATGCATCGTGCTCAAAGTGCACTCACCTGTTGGTCTGGGGCCCATACAGCTGTCCGTACTGGGGTAGGACCCCATTCACCAGTCGTTCCAACTCCTCCGAAGTGAAGCCTGGGGCCCTTTCCCCTGTCACACGGGCCATGGTAGGTTCCAGACACAGGTCACAGCAGCACACGCAGTGTAGGTGTTCTCCTGTTGAAGGTCAGGAAACAAGTGAGGAATCAGAAAATGGCAGTCATGACCACAGCGGTGGACACCATTACCGTCGTCGCAGATCCCCATTGGCCACTGTACTCCATAGAGCCCCATATTATCCAATGAGGAATTGCACAGCCACGATTTCTATCATCGGTGGAATTACCTCACTTCCACCTGTCCCTACATACAGGGCAGGCAGTCGCCATTTCAGAGGGGGGGTACAGTAATATCGACAATAACTGCATCACAGATTACATAGCACATACCTCACCATTAACACTGTCCCATTACATATGTGCACCATGTAGATTGCAGTTGTGGTTTCATTGTTCCAATTGAGACAGCCTACTCACTTGTGTGTCCCCTAGATACCTACCGCTGCGGATGAATAGGAGGTGGAGACAGACACCCGTATACAGACCCCTGGTGAACTTAGCTACAGGGAGGACAGGCACATTATCCTCACCCATAGACTGGACAGGGCCACAATCACAGAGCTGTGTGCCCAATTGGAGCCAGACCTGATCTCATCTATCCGTCATCCAACTGGGATTGAAGTACTGGGTTTTTCAGAACCCAGTGGTGCCAGGGAACACACCCTAAGACTTCGAGTCCTTCCTGTTTCAGACTACAGAAACGCAGAGTCTTCTTGGTGAAGTCAAAGATCTTGTTTATTGGCTGCAGCCAGTAACAGGTATCCTAGAAGTACAACACGGTGTATATTCTCAGGAGACTGCTCCTCTTGCAAAGCTAACCTTCTCTTTTATACAACATATTATGCTTTGGGCAAACATTCCTTATTTTACAGTTGACCATTCACATATTTTCACTACAAAGAAATAGCAGGGTTATGATGACAAGCCCATATTTCAGTTTGTCCAGCCCTCAATCAATTACCCGGCAAGGCTCAGTACTTTCATCAGATATCAACGGACCCCCAATATGAACAGGCACCTCCTCCTTGTAAAGCAAGTCATAAAGAAAGAAACAGGGACAGGTGCGTGTAAGATTAGGCATGGTTTGTGTGTGATGAAAGGTTTTATGATGTGTTGTGCCTTGATACTAATCTCATTCGGCCACTGGGAAAGAAACTGGCCGAACAGGTTTGGCTTCAGGCAGTGGAGTCAGCTTGCCCAGGTCACGGAGGAGTCAGCAAAGATGTACGTGTCCTTCAGACTCGTTTTCAGCATTAGACATTGGCCTATGTGAGGGCAATCACAAAATGGCTGTCGTTTAAATGGAACACGAGGGTTCAGGACGGAAACTCTGATATTCGGGTGATTTCGTTACCCGAATATGAATACAATGCTTATGCATACTATTCTAATCATTCTCGGTCTGCTGATACCAAAATCGTTGTGATACAACGATGTTTATAACACGGGTCCAGAATTTTCAGTACCACAGGATCTCCCCTCTTGTGCAAGTGCTATCAGTGCTCCATTTCTTGGCAACTGGTACCTTCCAAGTGACAGTGGGCTTGGCAGCAGAAATGTCACTGCCAATGTTCTCAATCGTGCTGGCAAGAGTCTTGTCAGCTCTGGTAAAACACATGTGCAGCTACATTGCTTTCCCCCAGGTGGAAGATTTGGCCAGTGTGAAGTCCGGATGCTTTGCAATGAGACAATGCCACAATACCATTGGGACAATTGACGGTAACCATATTGTGTTTGCCCCCACCCCCCCCCCCCTCGGCAGAATGAACAGGTGTTCAGGAATCGTAAGAGTTTCGACTCACTGAATGTGCAGATGGTGTGCCTGGCGGATCAGTACATCTCCCACATCAGTGCTAAGGATCCTGGGACGGTGCATGATACCTTTGTTCCTAGGAATAGCAGCATCCCAAATGTGATGGCCCAACTACAGAGGCACAGGGTGTAGCTAATAGGTGAGCCTTGCTCCCCACCCATTGTATATTATTAGTGTATGCCTTCTGGTGTTAACCCCATACCTATTGTGGCTGCTAACCCCTGTGAGGAATGCCAGGAGAGGGGCTGAGGAACGTTATAATGAGGCATATGGGAGAACCAGATGGATCATCGAAAGGACCTTCGGCCTCCTGAAGGCCCCTCCATCAGGTGCCTCTATGTGACAGGTAGATCATTGTGCTATTCACCCACGAAGGTCTGCCAGACAGTAGTGGCATGTTGCAGAACCTGGCTCTCAGACGCCATGTGCCTTTTCTGCAGAAGGAGGAGACTGGAGATGCCCCTGTGTCAGCAGTAGACCCTGAGGACATTGAGGATGAAGAGGCTGAAGATGAGAATGAGAACAACAGAACATCAGTTATCCGTCAGTACTTCCAATGACACACAAGTTAGACAGTGCAACTGCACATTTCTATGACTATTGGTGTATTCTGTGTGGCTGTAGCATGATGGCATTAACATCCTTTTATCGCAACTTACTGTCACCTATGGTTTGTCATTTTACAGATGTTGGTGATATAACCACTGTGTACTGATGTGCTGACTACAGCCAGCTACAAGTCATTATATCTATGCTCTCACAGTGTACAGTTAATTTGCACCTGATGTAACTGTTTCCGTAAATACACATTTCCAACCCATAAAATACTAGTATTCAAGTTGTATTCCAGGGTGTTTATTCTAGTGCCAATAAATTGAGGGGAATGTGCAATGGAATGGGATGATGATGGAGGAAAGTCCACGTTATTGTTCGAGTCTGTTTTTAGCACAGGTGCAGTGTCCAAGGGGCCATTGGAAGGGGAGCAACAGCAGTTCAAAGTGGACAAGGTGACTGAGTGGGACACAAGGGGGACAATCAGGAGAGTCTCATTTCCTGGCGGGGGTCTTGGCAAGTGTCTCTGGCTTCTGTCTTGGTCGCAGGGAACGTTTGCAGGGTGGTTCACCTTCTGCAGGGGGAGGGATGCTGGTGGCCTGTGGGTCCTGTGGCGGGGCCTCCTGCCCACTTGCGGCAGCAGATGTGGAGGGCTGGTCAATGGAATGGCTAGTGGTAGGGGCACACTGCTGTGCTGTTGCCTCCCTCATGATGTTGGCCATGTCTGCCAGCACCCCTGCTATGGAGATCAGGGTGGTGTTAACGGCCTGCAAGTCTTCCCTGATCCCCTGATACTGTCCCTCCCGCAGCCGCCTGTTCTCCTGCATGTGGTCAAGGATCTGGCCCATCGTGCCCTGGGAATGTTGTAGGCTCCCAGGCTCTTGGAGAGTGCTTCCCCGAGTGTCGGTTCCCTGGTCCTGTCCTCCCACTGGCGCACAGTGTCAGGGAGACCAGATCCTCTGGGTCTGCGCACGTTGCCAACATGTCCACCACAAGACAGCTCCAAAACTCTGATAGAAATATCACAGAGCCTGAGAGAGTCCAAGTGGGGGAAAAGGGGATTAGGTAGGGAACAGCTGGGAAGGAGACCTGTAGGAAGCAAAAGGTTAAACAACACAATATCAAGATATAATACTCATAAAAACTCTCTGTTGAATCTAGGGTTCAATGATATTCGGAACATGAAATAACACTCAGTTGAATCTAGGGTTCAATGATACTCGGAACATGAAATAACACTCTGTTGAATCTAGGGTTCAATGATGTTCGGAACATGAAATAACACTCTGTTGAATCTAGGGTTCAATGATGCTCGGAACATGAAATAATACTCTGTTGAATCTAGGGTTCAATGATGCTCGGAACATGAAATAACACTGTGTTGAATCTAGGGTTCAATGATACTCAGCACATGAAATAATACTCTGTTGAATCTAGGGTTCAATGATGTTCGGAACATGAAATAACACTCTGTTGAATCTAGGGTTCAATGATACTCGGAACATGAAATAACATTCTGTTGAATCTAGAGTTCAGTGATACTCGTAACATGAAATAACACTCTGTTGAATCTAGGGTTCAATGATGCTCGGAACATGAAATAACACTCTGTTGAATCTAGGGTTCAATGATACTCGGAACATGAAATAACACTTAGACTGAAAGAACATGAATGGCCTAGAACTAGACTCTAACTAGGCCTCAATAAATCTAGGTACCTGGAAAAAAACAAGAATGGGTTAATACAATGTTTCATATGAGCTTTACATGAAATGTCACATAATGTCTAGAAATACAAGAACCTTCTAGAATACTGTTTCAGAACAAACACTGCTTTTTTAACATGAGGACAAGACAATCTGAAACATTCCCTGGAAAACAATTGGAATTGTACTAGGGACTTAATATGCACAAAGAACGTCACATTTTGAATTTATCATCTTCAGAGGAAATCCATAGGCTCAGGATAAATGTATGCACTTCAACAAACATTACACATCAAAGTTTTTACTTGCCATGAAATGATCGCGCACACTGTTGCCGATCTGAACACCAAGTTTTACATGTGGGAAATGAATCGCGCACACTGCCGATTCTAACAAGAATATGTAAAGGTCATGAAATGATCGCGCAAGCCTTTGCCGATCTGAACACCAAGATTTACATGCGGTAAATTAATCGTGCACACTGCAGATTCTAACAAGGATATGCAAATGCCATGAAATGATAGCGCAAGCCTTTGCCGATCTGAACACCAAGATTGCTGCTAAGGAGAGTACCTTCCCCCGTAGGCGATCACCCTGTTCACGATTCTCCACCATAGTTCCATAGCTCCATCTTCCTTGCAATGGATATCTGCTATACCTGTGCTCCAAACAGCTGTGGCTCTACCCTGACAGTTTCCTCCACCATGACCCTTAACTCCTCATCAGTGAAACTGGGGTGCCTTTGTGGGGACATGGGTGTTGTGTGGGGTGTGTTGGTGAGAGTGTGTTGAGTAATGGGGTGGGGTGTGTGATGTGGGGTGAGTGAGCGATGTATGGGTGTAAGTGGTGTGTGTCTAGTTGTTGCAGTGGTCTTGGTGTCAGTCTGGTGGCAATTAATTGTATTCGTAAAGGGTTGTGGGTAATGTGGGTGGGTGTTTTATATTGGTGTGGGTAGGTGGGTGTGATGTGTGTATGAGTGTCAGGTGTGTCTTTTTCATATTGGCCAATGTAGTGTTGTTTTGTGTGTGAGTGTCCATTCTAAGCGTGGTGGTATGTACCGCCAATGGTTTACCGCCATTGAATGTCCGCCGTGGTGATTCGTGGGTCATAATGTGATGGGCGTTGTTTTGGCGTAACGGTATGGGTGTTGGGACCGCCACTTTATCACTGACCTTTGGGCTGGCGGATTTGTGTATGTGGCAGTCAGATTGGTCAGATTGGTGTGTGTGTGTCATGATATGGTGAACGGATATTCGTCACCGGCAGGCAGTATGTTGGCGGCCGTCAGCATGGCGGTAAGCGGGATTTACCACCAATGTCATAATGAGGGCCTTTGTTTTTGAAGAAGTCTGCTACCTTACTGCAAAAGGCTTGAGAATTCTCTAATTCCGGGGGAGAGGTCGAGGAAGTAAGGGAGTGGACCAGTCTAAAGAGTTCCCTATGTGCATTGTTTGCTTCCTTAATTTTAAGAGTGAAATAGTCTGATTAGGCTTTCTTAATCGTCAGTTTATAGTCCCCAAGCAAAGACCTAAGCCTGTCTCTTTCCACTGAATTTTGATCCAGTTTCCATCTGGGCTCCTGTCGCCTATACAGTCTTTGCAGATCCTTGAGTTCCTTGGTGTACAAAGGAGAAGATTCTTTCTTACAGGCCAAGGGTCTAATTTTCCTTAAGGGGGCCAGTAAGTCAATAGCTGCCCTTATCCCCTGTTCATACCTTCCCACCACACAGCTAAACAGCTCCCTATCATGCTCACAGCCATCCTTCAGGGCCTGTGCAAACATCTGCTCCTCAATTCTGCCCCAGTGTCTGATCAACTTGGGGGGCAGAGGGGTGTGAGTGCCGCCCCCCCTCCACCAGCCACATTAAAGGATAATAGATGATGATTGGACCAGTTGAGGGCCACATTCTCCAAAAATGTGCAATTAGCATGGCAAGAAAAAATACCATCCAGAGTATGTCCCACCCGATGGCTGGCCTGACGTAACCTTAAGATCACAGTCAAAATTGGACGTCAAGGAAAGTGTTAGTCGCATCATCCTGTTTATTCTCAAGATTAAAGTTAAAATCTCCCAGCACAATACATTTAGAGGTTGCAATAAGAAATTCAATAATGGACGGCCATTTCTCAGGCGAACCTTAAAGAAGGCACCTTCTCACATTTCTGGGCTAACGTTGATAGAGTCTAAGACACAGTGAGGTTTGTTCCTGAAAATCACTGCAAGCCCCCTTCCCTCTTACAGGTTCTATCGAGTCTAGAAGACTCATAGCCTGGAGGAGAGGCTACCATAAAATCTGGGCCTGAGTCTTCCCTGGCCCATGTTTCTGTGATAAACAAACAGTCCAGGTCTAAGGATTCAATCATGTTGCCAATTTCAACACTGTTTAATCAGTGCACGTGTCATTCAAACCGCATTTTAACTGGCTCAAACCGCTACCCCCCTGATAGCCCTCCTACTCCCCCATTACAATTCTATCCCTGGGAGGAGTAGGTCTTGGCCATCCTGACGGCTTGACAGAAATACCTGGGGGAGTGGAGTCTGGTAAGTCACAACACTAATAATGTCACAAAAATGCCATGTCATGCATGCTCACTGCTCACCTTTTGACACCTTCACTGTCACTTCACTCACTAGCCCAGTGTCCATCAGTCCAAAGACCCCTGTCTGGCATCTCACAATTGAGGTGTACTCATCTGGGAGGGATAACATTTGTGGATAGTGTATGTATTACATGTAGTTACATGACTACAACTCCCAGCAGGCACTGTTCTACAACGCCAAACAACAGACCAGTGTTTCCCTTTTTGTAAACTCCCAATTGTAGTGTACTCACCTGGAAGGATAACATTTGTATAGTGTGTGTACGAGAAAAAGTGACATAAATGCAACTCGCAACAGGCACTGTATCTGTAACTCCAAACACCAGCACAGTGTTCTCTTATCCAAAGACCACTGTTTCTCAACTCCCAAATGAAGTTTACTCACCTGGGGGGGATAACATTTGTCAAGTATTGGGGAGTAGCGAGAGTGACAGGACTGCAACTCACAGGAGGCACTGTTTAGGTGGCCGCAAACACCAGAACAGTGTCCTCGTCTCCAAAGACCCCTGAGTCTTAACTCTCTATTGACTTGTGCTCACCTGGGAGGAAAACATTTGTATGGTGTGTGTAGTACATGGAGTTACATGACTTCAACTCATAGTAGGCTCTCTTACTGTCACTCCAACCACCAGCCCAGAGTTCTCTTCTCCAAAAACATGTTTTGGAACTCACATATGAAGTGTACTCACCTGGGGGAATGACATTTCTCAAGTTTATGAAGTACAGGGAGGGACATGACGGCCAATGCCAGGAGGCTTTGTCTCTCTATCTCCGGACACAAGACCAGTGCTTACTTGTCCAGCTACTCCTGTTTGTTAACTATCAATGGAAATGTACTCACCTGGGAAGATGACATTTGTATACTGTGTGTAGTACAGGGAGTAACATGACTGCAACACCCAAGAGGGGCTGTTCCTGTAACTCTAATCACCAGCCCAGTGTGCACTTGCCCCAATACATCTGTTGGTGAATTCTCAAATGAAGTGTACTCACCTGGGAGGATACTAGTTGTCAAGTGTAGGGAAGTAAAGGGAGTGACCTGACTGCAACTCCCAGAAGGCACTGTTTAAGTGACTCCAAACAGAACTGTGGCCACTTTGCCAAAAGCCTTTGCCTGCTAACTCTCAATTGAAGTTTAGTCACCTAGGTGGGACCAAGATACAGATCATGCTCAACTCAGAGATGTGTTTTGCTGCCTAGCTCTATCTTTACATGGTGACTGTAGACCTGACAGCCTTAGGGTGGTCACCCCTAACTTTTTGCCTACCTCCATCCACTTTTTAGACACTGTTTTTGCTGGTTTTAGGACCCTGCGCACTTTACCGCTGCTAACCAAGTCTAAATTGCATATGCTCTCTCCCTTAAAACATGGTGACATTGGTTAATACCCAATTGGCTTATTTAATCTACCTGTAAGTCACCAGTAGAGTGCACTACATGTGTCCCGGGCCTGTAGATTAAATGCTACTAGTGGGCCTGCAGCACTGATTGTGCCACCCACATAAGTAGCCCCTTAACCACGCCTCAGGCCTGCCATTGCAAGGCCTGAGTGTGCAGTTTTACTGCCACTTTGACTTGGCATGTAAAAGTACTTGTCAAGCCTTAAACTCCCCTTTTTCTACAAATAAGTCACCCCTAAGGTAGGCCCTAGGTAACCCATAGCGCAGGGTGCTATGTAGGTGAAAGGCAGGACATGTACCTGTGTAGTTTATATGTCCTGGTAGTGTAAAACTCCTAAATTTGTTTTCCACTACTGTGAGGCCTGCTCCTTTCATAGGCTAACATTAGGGATACCCTCATATACTGTTTGAGTGGTAGATTCTGGTTTGAAAGGAGTAACACGTTCATATTTAGTATGGCCAGAATGTTAATACAAAATTCTGCTGACTGGTGAAGTTGGATTTAACATGACTATTTTAGAAATGCCACTTTTAGAAAGTGAGCATTTCTCTGCACTTTCTGTGCCTTACAACCCACATCTGGCTAGGTTTAGTTGACAGCACCTTTGTGCACTCACTCAGACAACCCCAAACACAGGATGCTCAGTCACACTTGCACACATCTGCATACTGAATGGGTCTTCCTGGGCTGGGAGGGTGGAGGGCAGGACACTTACATGTCAAAGGACAGTGGCCTGCCCTCACACAAAGGACTGCCACACCCCCTACTGGGACCCTGGCAGACAGTATGGAACTGAAAGGGGACTTGGTGCACTTCAAAGCCACTCTAAGTCTCCCCCACTTCAAAGGCACATTTGGGTATTTAAACAGGGCCTCTGACCCCACCAACTCAGATACTGCTGGACAAGATACCACTGGAGAAGAATCCCTGAACCAGAACCTGCAGTCTGCAGTCTGTGACTTTGTCCTGCATGCCCAGGATTTCTCAGCATCGTCCCGGGGCGTCCAAAAACCCCGCAACCCGAATAGGATCCCAGCCTATGCACCGGAAATCGACGCAAAGCCTACCCTGCGTGAAAACTCAACAACGCATCGTCAGTGTGCACCGGAGGCACACCTCCCCGTTTTTCCACGCATCTCCTCCTCTGCTGTCCTTTGCGGAGAATTTGAACGCAAACCAGGTACTTTGTATTATATATTTTTCTAAACACAGTGTGGTGTATTTTATTGTGGTTTTATACTGTGTTATTGAATGATTTATTGCACAAATACACATTGTCTTTCAGTTAAGCCTGACTGCTCAGTGCCAAGCTACCAGAGGGTGGCCACAGGATAATTTGGATTATGTGACTTACCCTGACTAGAGAGAGGGTCTTTGCTTGGACAGGGGGTGTTGGACGTTTTTCCTTATGCAGGGTCATTACCAATCTTTTTGCCTCCTGCCTCCTATTTTTTCTGACCTATCTTTGTTGGCTTTTGAACTCTGAGCACTTTACCTCTGCTAACCAGTGCTAAAGTGCATATGCTCTCTGTGTAAATTGTATGTAATTGGCTTTCCATGATTGGCATATTTGATTTACTAGTAAGTCCCTAGGTCAGTGCACTAGAGGTGCCCAGGTCCTGTAAATCAAATGTCACTAGTGGGCCTGCAGCACTGGCTTAGTAGCTCTGTAAACATGGCTCAGACCTGCCACTGCAGTGTCTGTGTGTGCAGATTTTAACTGCTAATTCGACTTGCCTAGTGTACCCACTTGCCAGGCCTAAATCTTCCCTTTTCTTACATGTATGACATCCCTAAGGTAGGCCCTAGGTAGCCCCATGGGCAGGGTGCAGTGTATGTTTAAGGTAGGACATATACTAATGTGTTTTATATGTCCTAACTGTGAAATACTGCCACATTTGTTTTTCACTGTTGCAACACCAATCCCTCTCATTGGTTAACATGGGGGCTGCCTTTAAACATGATTAAAGCGAAGCTTCCCTTTGGGAGCAGATAGACATGTGGAGTTTGGGGTCTCTGAGCTTACAATTTAAAAATACATATTTTAGTAAAGTTGGTTTTGAGATTGTGTGTTTGAAAATGCCACTTTTAGAAAGTGGGCCTTTTCTTGCTTAAACCATTCTGTGACTCTGCTTGTTTGTGGATTCCCTGTCTGGGTCACTTTGACAGTTGGACTGTTTGCACCTCTCTCTAGACAGTGACACAAAGGGAGCTGGGGTATAGCCTGCATATCCTGATGAGCCACCTGTGCTAGAAGGGAGGGGAGGAGTAGTCACTTACACCTGAAAGGGCTGTGCCTGCCCTCACACAATGCAATCCCCAACCCCCTGGTGTGTGTCTGGGGCCAGGCCTGGCCTGGGAAAGGCAGTAAGCCTACTTCAAAGGCCAAAATGGGTATAAGAAGAGCACCCAAAACCACAGACCATTGATCACTTCTGGACATCAAGAGGAACATCTGCCTGGAGAAGAGCTGAAGAGCAGAGAAAATGCTGCCCTGCCTGTGACTGTGCTTTGTGGAGTTATCCTGCAGTTGCTGCACCTGCCTGTGCAATGGGACGAAGACTGGACTTTGCTGTGCATTCCTGCTTGTGAAGAAATCTCCAAGTGGTACCCTATCCAGTTCCTGGGGCCCTGGAAGGTGAAGCTGACAGACCAAGACTGAAAATCCACGCACAGACCGCCGTGCAGGGAAAATATCGACACAACTTCTGAGATGCAGCTGAAAAACGATGTGCCGCCAGCTTTGCGGCAGATATCGACGCTCCACAGATATCGCAGCTGGAAGTTTGACACACGCAGCTGGAGAAATGCCGCACAACACGCCCTGATGGAGGCTGATAACAAACAAACCTTGCAGGGTGCGGAAAAACGACACAACGCCAGCCCGGGCCCGAGTGCTTGTCCGGATCGATGCATAGCTGTCCTGCGGGGAGGAAAAACAGCGCACGCGGACCCAACCAGAGAAGGAGAAATGAAGCATGGTCTCGCTTGCGGATGGGAAATCGACACATCGCTAACCTTTTTCGATGCACACTCACCCGTGCTTGTTATTTTGATGCTACCCAGGTACTTTTCAACGCTAACAGTGTTTTTACTGTTTTCTCAAGGATTTAAGACTCTTTAGCTTTTAAAATTAATAACTTGACTTGTGTATGTTGGATTTTTGTCGTTTTGGTCTTGTTTTGTTTAGATAAATATTTCCTATTTTTCTAAACCTGTGTTGTGTCATTTTGTAGTGTTTTCACTGAGTTACTGTGTGTGTTGGTACATATACTTTACACCTAGACTCTGAAGTTAAGCCTGCCTGCTCGTGCCAAGCTACCAAGGGGGTGAGCGGGGTTAACTGAGGGTGATTCTCCTTTACCCTGACTAGAATGAGGGTCCTTGCTTGGACAGGGGGTAACCTGACTGCCAACCAAAGACCCCATTTCTAACAGTGATCCAAGATGAGAGGACACCCTACCCTGTGTGCAAAACAAGGATTCCAAAGGCCTCAAGATGCATTACCAGAATGGTATTGGCAGCAAACACATTCACAAAGCACTGACTACATGATGACTCCAATCACATATACAACAAAGTCCTGTGTTCTCTTGCATGACAATATACTAGGCCTCAAAATGGCCAAAGCTACATCTATCCTAGCCACTGTCTTGCCTGTACCGGTGGCAATATGTAATTCTCAGTCTACCCTCCCAAGTCCTAATGACCTGCACATTTCAGCAGATGCTTGACTTAAATGGTATTGGCATGCGTCACAAATGGCAGGTCAATCCAAGGAATAGCAGGGGTACCTGTCACAATAGGATAACCTGAAAATCACCTATGTACAAGGTATTTGCAAAATGTCACTGTAACCTTTTGGAGGTAGATGTCACAATACAACCAGTATGTTTCACATCAACAGGTCGACCTGCCACTGGGCACACAGAGGACACAGAAGAGACTGCCACTACCTGCGTGGACAAAGCCCTCAGTGAAGAAGACACTCCTGGACATCTGGACCTGAAGGATGGTTCTGGTTCGTTTGGACAACCTGGTCAGGCCCCAACAGTGAGTCGCACTGTGCCCACATATCAACACCTCCCAGCCTGGTTGCCTTGGCATCACAGGCAGTCATTCACCCACCCCCAACCTGTGTCCCTAAGACAGTATCTACCATCTTGCCCCCCCCCCCCAGTCCAGGATCCTGAGTCGCAGCACAACACCTTGGACAATGATGGTCCTGGAACCAGTGGGAGGGGGCACCCTGTGGCAAGGGCACAGACCCGTGGGATTAGGGTGTGTGGGAGTGATGCTGTGGGCCAGCGGGATGAGGCCACTGGTGATGCTCCTGGCCAGGACATCATTACCCACATCTTGGGGGTCTATCAGGAGCCCCAAGGCATGATGGGCCAGGTACTTACAGAACTCTGAGAAATCAAGCAGCTGCAGAGGGACAGCCATAGGGATATGTGTGAGCAGTGGGAGGCCCACAAAATACAACATGGCCTCCCTAACAGGAGTGTGGAGGGACATTAACAATATCCTGATCAGAGATCGTCAATAACATTCTACCCCTTCCTTTGGCACAGCAGGAACAGGCCCTTCATCGGTGCCAGCCACTGGAAGGGAGGCCCTGTCAGGGGAAGATCCCACCCTAGACACCCAGCAGCAGATTCCCCCCCACACGCACGCAAGCGGGGACATCCAGCAAAGACTCCAGGAGGTGCAGATGACAAGACACTCACCACTACCAGCAAGTGACCTCTTCCTAAAGGACCTCCTTTGTGTGCCACAAATTCACTCTGTTGACTGTTCTTCAACCACCTTCCATTTACAATGGGAAGAGTACACTGGACTTACAATGGTGTGGCATTAACTCCAATGATTTCATCCACCATGACTGAACCCTTCACTGTTATTTTCAACCATGCCCCAATATTATTGTGTGCACACATTTTCAATAAATCCACCTATCACAAAGTCAACAAAGTCAATGTCTGGTGGCCAGTGCCACATTCACATTGTGTTGTGTGGGTTTTTTGAGTTCCTAGATCCTCCTAGTGTTGGATGTACATAACTAGGTGAGGAGGCATTACTGCCATTCACTGACATCTCTTTCCTCATGATGTCAGACAGCATGTATATGCATGGCAGCATGAGCTGAGTATGCATGTTATATGAGTCAGTTGTGAGTAATGTGAGCAATGTGTATGGTTCCACAGAGGTTTCTTTACACATCTGCCCTTGTTAAACTGTTGTCTGGAAGGCCCCTCAGGTTGCCACACACACCACATGCCAATTTGCTGTTGGCTATAGGATGTACTGTCATGCGTGGAAGTGGTGGGAAGGCAGTGTCATGAAGGTTCTGTCTGTGTCTGCTCAGCCTGCAGAGACCATCGCCTGTCACATGTATCTTCCTGTATGGGACCTAGTCCAGACTGGAGTGAAATCACTGTGGCTACACAAATGTGGCACAGTGCCCACTCCTTGTAGCCCAGGAAATCCTGTCATGTGGGCAATATGAGGCTCTGGTGTAACATCCTGCCCAGAATGCCTTGTTCCTTTGATTAGCTTATGAATGGGCCCAGAGGTAAGTTATTGATCTAGTCCACATGTGTACTTAGCATCTTTCTCAATGTGTGTCTTTGACTCATGGCAGCTCCCTTACTCCCAGGTCCCTGTTGTTACCTTCCCACGGGTCATATTTGTCCTGTGCAGGCTTATTGCATGAATGGCAGTACCACAGTGCAGACAGTGTTGATTCCTGGGAGGCCATGATATGTTACTCAGTAGCTTGGTCACCTAGCAGAAACTGTACAATGCATGGCTTTGTTTGTTGGATGCCATCTCTGCAGGATGGACACATATGTTCAAAGGAGTGTTCTGTGGTACAGGTACACAACACAGAACCTAACCACCTGAAGTGGCATGAATCTGAGTTTGTTAGTCCACATGTCCACACATGGACAGGGTAGACACTTTCTGTACCCACCTAGACAGTCCCTTCATTGTTACTCATGTGTAATGTTTGAGTTTGTACTCTATATGTTGCCTGTAAGGACTGTATGCAGAGTCATTCTCACATAGTGTGAATGTGTTAGTCCATTCATGCCTAATGAGTTTACCCTTCAGAAGCCACATAAGTGTGATGTGTCTCATAGTGGCTCACTTCTCAGTCAGGTTGTTAGAGCAAGGCCCACATGTTGTTAGTAAGCTTGCTAAGTCATTGTAGGGCCTGAGCAGGGTAGTGGGTTAGTCTGCAGATTGAGAAATTTATATCTGTAGTCATGTCCCTGTAGTTATTGGCTTGCATGTGTCACACTTGGGGAGTATTGGCAAATAGGAATGTTCTAGCTTGTTGGTACTGACATGTATGTGACTCACCTATTTGTGATGAGACTTGTGAACATGATCTCTTGATTTGTACTTTGTATCCATCCATGCAGGTCAACACCCATCAAAAGAAGGAAATATGGAGAGCCATTGCCAAGAAGGTGCGGACCCAGTGAGCCTTGTTTGCTTTTATCCTTTTTTCAGGTGCATCTTGAAGAGGAGAAAGGCCTTTTGTCCACTAATACAACAGATAGAACAGATCCACCAAAGCAGCCCCTTTGAACTTGGGGTGAAGTCAATAACCCCTAGCGAGGGGGATACAGCCTTTGAAGAATACTGGAAACCCATTTGCTGTTTTAAGGGGAGACCATTAGGCTTTTGAGAGACTGAGCCTGGGATGAAAGAGAAAGGACAATGAGAGGCCACTGGTAGAATGTACACTATATAATCAAGGAACCATGATGTATGACCTCAGCCTCCAAGCAGAAACTGGAACCCTCCTGATTTTGCCACATGCACCACACACTCACACACCCTGGAGTCAGAATGACTTAAGGGTGAGCCAAAAAAACCTGCTATAAAGAACTGCTGCAACAAAAAGGTTCCAAAAAGACATACACAAAGAAAGGTGCTACTGCTAATTCAGGCCCCACAATGGACGAAGGGTACAACAGAGATGGTGACCTCGGTGTCACTAGAGACTTCTCACTGCAAGCCTTCCAGGAGATTAAATATGAAATATGGGCTGCAAAAGGAACATATGGGGAGCAAAGAATGCTCCTCCTCAAGGAACAGCATATAATCCTGCAGAGCAAATGCAAGGACCTTGAGAATTGTTCGAGAATTGTTCCAGGCAGAAAAACAACCTAATCCGAGGGATCCCAAGAGAAATAGAACCTAAAGCCATCCTCAAGTGTGTCTGCTTTTTCATCACCCTAATGGACTGCTCAAAAGCAGAGTCTATTCGTACAGCAGAGTACATAGGGCTTTTCCTGTAAGACAGAACAAAAAGGCCATCCAAGATATCTACTGCAGATACACTAATTTGGTGACAAGGAACACATTATGAGTAAAGTGAAGCAGGGATGCCCCATTCTTTACCATGGGGAAAATCTGCAACTGTACCAGGACGTATCCCGGTGACCTTGCTGAAGAAGAAATTATTCAAGCCAGCTACAGACTATGAACATTCTGTCCTCATAAGATACAGATGGGGCCATCCCTTTAGACTCATGTTTTCCTGATAGGTACAACCAAGCAATATCATCACTAAAGGAGGCACAAAGTCTACTGAAAATTGAATTAGGGGAGGCAAACAAGGACTCCAACTTACATGAATATAAGGAGCTGAAGGTAAAAAGAAACTGGAACATGATCACAAGGCACATAAACAGAAACAAGTCACTACCTGTAGAATTCACAGGGAGAGTGTACTGCAGCACCTATAGAAATCTATGGGTCGATCCTCAGATTTGAAAGAACAGGGAATCCCCCTGTAAGGCGTAAAGGAGATATCCTGGAAATAACTCATAGGTATAAGCTGGGAGTGCCAGAGGGAAGTCTGAATGGATGGAGCCTCAAGGTTGCACACATAGTCGATACTCTACACATTATTAAAATATAGTTGGAAAGACACCAGGATTTCAAGCCAAGACTGGATAAATATGGTGAAGTTGAGGGTGAGATCTAGCCCTGCAAGTTAGATGTCTGGTTCTGACTTACAGGTTGGAGTACAGAAGGGAGAAAGTGAGGAAGTGAACTGTAAGCCCATTTTGGTGCTTCGAAAAACCAAAGAGGGGGCATGGAGGTATAATTAGGCACCCATATAATCTAGGACAGTACACATACCAAGCAGCCAATTGTAAAGGCACTGTATGCTGGCTAGAGATAAACAACATCCAAGTGCACACAAATGACACACAAACCAATGAGGGTGAATGTTGTGGTGAAAAATGTGAGAGTCCTTAATAACTCACAAAGAAGGTCATGATTCTAGGAGAACTGAAACGCCTAGAGTCAGGCTTATGTATTCTTCAGAAGACACACCTGCTTAAACGGGACCAATGTCATCTGAGAGCTAAGAACTTTTTAAAGCAATGCCATGCAGCAGCCCCAAATAAAAATGCAGGTGTGGTGATCCTAATAAATGCTAAGTGCCCCTTTGTAAAGCACTTCAAAATGCTGGATAAAGCATGGAGATGGGTGCCAGTGGAGGGTCTTTGGGAGAGGTGACCCATGTTTTAGCAGCACCATATGTCCCTAACATAGGACAAGAGAAATTCCTACAACAAGCAATACAACAACTACTCAATTTTTCTATCTGTCCATGATTAATAGGGGAGAATTCAACCTAATTATGAACACCACCCAGTATAGGTCACAAAAGAGAATGTGGATACTCCCAAGTTATTACCAGAAGGGAAAACCTGGCTTGAGGACAAGGCCTCATTGATAGGTGGAGATACAAATACCTGTTGAAAATGGTCTACTGCCACTTTTATGCACATAAAATTTTGCTCACATAAACTATGGCCCTCATTATGACATTGGCGGTAAATCCCACTTACCGCCATGCTGACTGCCGGACATTCAATGGCGGTAAACCATTGGCGGAACATACTGCAGTGCTCAGAATGGACACCCAAATACAATACAACACTACATTGGCCAATACCAAAAACACACACCTGACACTCATACACCCACCACACTCACCCACCCACAGCACCATAAAACACATGCCCACATTAACCACAACCCTTTACGAACAACAATTACTGCCAGGAGATTGACACAAGGAGCACAGAGACAACTAGACACACACACCACATACACCCATACATCCCTCATGCACCCCACATCACACACCCCACCACATTACTCATCACACTCTCACCAACACACACCACACAACACCCGTGTCCCCACTAAGGCACCCCCGTTTCACTGATGAGGAGTTAAGGGTCATGGTGGAGGAAATAGTCCGGGTTAAGCCACAGCTGTTTGGAGCACAGGTATAACAGATATCCATTAACAGGAAGATGGAGCTATGGCGGAGAATCGTGAACAGGGTGAACGCTGTGGGATAGCACCGAAAAACAAGGGATGACATCAGGAGGAAGTGGAACGACCAACAGGAGGAGGCGCGTACCGTGGAAGCAAGGCACCAGCTCCCCATACAGAGGACTGGCGATGGACCCCCACCTCTTCCCCCACAGCTCACAGCATGGGAGGAGCAAGTCTTGGCATTACAGCATCCTGAGGGACTCACTGGAGTTGCTGGAAGACTGGACACTGGTGAGTCACTATTTACTACTTATCACCCCCATACCTGCATGCCATCACACCCCCTCACCCTCACTCCCATCACTCCACTTCATCCCACACACTGCACCTACACATCTGACTAACCTCAATGCCAAACCCTGCATGCCATACCAATGCATGGGCAGCCCTCCCAACCCTGCATGGACACCCATCACTAAAGCATGCACAGCATAGGGAAACTAACAATCCCACAATATATCACCATACACAAACAAAGGTGGCAGGGCAAAAGCAACGATAGAGGGATGTACAATATGTCAAAGACATGAAGCATAATACATCACTTACATCCCCACAGGTGCCCCAGCCAATGTCAAAGGAGAGGAGATGCCACGACTATCCTGTCCCCCAACAAAAGATGCCCGCAGTGCTGACAGTAACTCTGGACTTCAGGATCTGGATCAACAACCTGGCCCATCAGGGACCACTGGACAGTCGGTCACTCCAGGCCAATCCCAGTCCACCACAGAGCCTCCCCCCTCAGTATCCAACACCACAGCACCCACCCAGCCTCACCACGCCTCAGTACCCAGGACACGTCAATCAGCAGTGTGTCCACCTGTACAGGGACCCCAGTCCACACCTCGCCCCCAAGACAATCAGGGACCTGGGGTCAGTGGCAGTGGGCACGCCATTCAGGTGGCAGAGGCACAGAGCAACAGGGACACTGGGAGGACCGCTGTGCCCCAGGGCAAGGACAGGCCCAGGGAACTGACTCTCCAGGAGGCACTCACCAAGATCCTGGGAGCCTACCAACATTCCCAGGACATGATGGGTCAGATCCTTGACAACGTGCAGGAGAACAGGCGGCTGCAGGAGGAACAGCAACAGGGGTTCAGAGAGGACTTGCAGGCCATGAACACCACCATGATCTCCATAGGTGCTGGCAGACATGGCAAACATCATGAGAGAAGCAATAGCACAGCAGCGGGCCCCTACCACTAGCCAGTCCATTGGCCAGCCCTCCACTTCCGCTGCAGCTAGTGGGCAGGAGGCCCTGCCACAGGACCGACAGGATGCCAGCACCCCTCCCCCTGCAGAAGGTGAACCACCCCGCAAACGTTCCCTGTGACCCAGACAGAAGCCAGAGGCACTTGCCAAGACCACTGCCAGGAAGTGAGACTCTCCTAATTGTACCCCTTGTGTCCCACCCTGTCACCTTGTCCACTTTGAACTGCCTTTGCTCCCCTTACTATGGTCCCTTAGACCCTGTTTCAGTGCTACAAACAGACTGGAACAATACCCTGGACTTACCTCTAACATCACCCCATTCCATTGCACTTTTCCCCTCAATTTTATAGCACTACAATAAACACCCATGAAGACAACTTGACTACTAGTATTTTATGTGTTGAAAATTTACATATATGGAAACAGTCACATCTAGTGCAAATGATCTGAACAATGTGAGAGCATATAAATAACGACCTGTAGCTATCTGTGGTCATCACAACAGAATACTTTTGTCATATCACCAACATCTGTAAAATGACAAGCCATAGGTGACAGTAAATTGAGATGCAAAGTAAGTTAATGCCATCATGCTACAGCCATACAGAAAACATAAATAGTCAGAGGAATGGTCATTTGCACTGTCTCACCAGTGTGTCATTGGAAGTATTGATGTATGACTGATGTTCTGTTGTCCTCATCCTCATCCTCTGCCTCCTTATCCTCACTGTCCTCAGGGCTCGCTGCTGCCACAGGGGCATCTCCAGTCGCCCCTCCTGCAGAAAAGGTACATGCCTTCTGAGGGCCAGGTTGTGCAACATGCAGCACGCCACTACTATCTGGCAGACCTTCCTGGGTGAGTAGCACAGGGATCCACCTGTCAGATGGAGGCACCTGAACCTGGCCTTCAGGAGCCTGAAGGTTCTCTCGATGATCCTTCTGGTTCGTCCATGTGCCTCATTGTAATGATTCTCAGCACCTGTCCTGGCATTCCTCACAGGGGTCAGGAGCCATGATAGGTTTGGGTAGCCAGAGTCACCTGCAAGTATTGAGGGGCAACACTTAGCCTCACACAATGCTATGGGGATGACACCTGAAGGCATACACTAACATACAGTCGGTGGGGACCCTGGCTCACCTATTAGCCACACCCTGTGCCTCTGTAGTTGGGCCATCACATATGGGATGCTGCTATTCCTCAGGAGAAAGGCACCATGCACCGACCCGGGATACCTGGCAGTGGCGTGGAAGATGTACTGGTCCACCAGGCATACCATTTCCACATTCAGTGAGTGGAAACTCTTACGATTCCTGAACACCTGTTCATTCTGGCAGGGGGAGGGGTGACAAACGCTATATGTGTCCCGTCAATCGCCCCAACAATATTGGAGATATGGTACATTACATAGAATCGGGCCTTCACAGGCAAATCTTCCACCTGGGGGGAAGCTATGTAGATGCACATGTGTTTTACCAGAGCAGACAAAACTCTTGCCAGCACGAATGAAAACATTGTCTGTGACATTCCTGCTGCGAAGCCCACTGTCACTTGGAAAATGCCAGTTGCCAGGAAATGGAGCACTGATAGCACTTGCCTAAGAGGGGGGATCCCAGTCAGATGACGGATAGCTGAGATCAGATCAGGCTCCAATTGGGCACACAGCTCTGTGATTGTGGCCTGTCCAGTCTATAGGTGAGTAAAATGTGCCTGTCCTCCAGTGTAGCCAAGTCCACAAGGGGTCTGTACACGGGGGTTGTCTCCTCCTCCTATTCATCCACAGCAGTAGGTATCTAAGGGACACAAGAGTGAGTAGGCTGTCACAATTTGAACAATGGAACCACCACCTCAGTGTGCATAGTGCATTTATGTGATGGGACAGTGGGAATGGCGAGGTATGTGCAAATCTAGGCAGTGACGCAGGTAAGGTTGATATGATCGTTGTCCACCACCATGAAATGGTGACTGCCTGTCCTGTATGTAGAAACAGGTGGAAGTGAGGTAACAGTGGCCAATGGGGATCAGCGCCGGCGGTGACAGTGTACACCGCCCAGACATGACCACCATTTTCCATCAGATTCCTCACTTGTTTCCTGCCCTTCAAAAGGAGAATACCTTCACTGCATGTGCTGCTGTGACCTGTGTCTGGAACCTACCATGGCCCGTGTGACCAGGGAAATGTCCCCTTCCTTCACTGCAGAGGAGTTGGAGCGATTGGTGGAAGAGGTCCTACCCCAGTACGGACCGCTGTATGGGCCTCTAGACCAACAGGTGAGTATACCTTGGGCACAATGCATTTGTGAAGGATACATGGACATGTGTGTGCAAGCATCGTGTCATAGGGGGGTGTCTTGTGGTGGTGTACATGATGTGCACCGGGTGATGTGTGTGCCAATGGTGATGGAAACGGGATTGTTGGGCCATATGTGTGGCAGGCTGGATTGTATGTGTAATGGTGTCCTCCTGTCTGTATTACCTCTGCAGGTCAGCACCCATCAAAAGAAGGGATTGTGGCATGCCATCGTCAAGGATGTGCTTTATCCAGCCTATGGCAGGCAGAGCACCCACTGTCGGAAACAGTGAGAGGACCTGAGGCACTGGGCATGGAAGATCGCGGAGGCCCAGCTGGGGATGGCCTCCCAATGAGGAAGGGGTGCCCGTCGGAACCCGACCCCCCTGATGGCCCACATACAGGCGGTGGCCTACCCAGAGCTGGATGGGCATTGAGAGCATCACAGCAGCCACAAGGGGGTGAGTACAGTGGGCGTTTCAACTATAATTGGTAGGTGGCATGGGATCCAGGTGGTGGGTGTGAGTTAGTGGGTGCCCCTTAATGCCAGGTCAGACATTGTAGCGTGATCCAGCTCAAGGGTAATGGGTGAATGGCAAATGCAGGCAATCTAGCTTGTTAGCATTCCATGTCAGTCAGGGGTGCAGTTGGCGGTGTTTGGCCCTCATCTTGCCGTGGCATCTAGCCAAATCAATGGCAGTGCAATGCATAGTGCTCAATCCTGATCCCTGTGTGTGACAGTGCTGTGTATGCCAACTGTGGTGTTGGTGCAGTAATTGACCCAGAGTTTCCTTTCTCTCTCTCCCCGCTTTTTAGGGACGAGCGCAACGCGCTCCGTCCTGTGTTGTAATCTATCTTTATGGCTTCAAACCACACCATGTCACGTCAGTTTCTTTCATTTGTTCGTGAGCTTGCCTTTTAGAATCTGCTTGCTTTCATTAGTGAAAGGCATGCATTAGTCAAGACTTTTCCGGTGTTTAGCCCTCCTCGAGCGCAGCGACCAAGTATTAAAACACACAAAGCTCCACGTTTTCCTTCCGGTTTCTGGACTACTTTTTCTTTTTTTCGCAGCCCAATCTCTTTGGGTAGAAGTCGAGCGCTTTGCATGACATTGACCACATTACATAGTTAATTGCACTTTTGCCTGTTACGTAGATAATTGCACTTTTGCCGGTTACATGGATAATTGCACTTTTGTCGATAGGTTTCACTTTTATTTCCCTTCGTGTGTCTGCTTTTCACTGATGGCGGCCGTCAGCTTGTGTATGTGAAACTTTTACTTTTCAGATTATATGGCAAGAAAAATCCAGTTAGTTATGTGAAACTGATTTATTTTCATTTTTAATATATGTGGCAAGGAAAGTCCGGTTAGGAGTTCACAATGCTAATTGCTCTAGCTCAAGCAAATACGAGACCCGTTGCATTGCAAATGCTTGTTTCTTCTGTTGTCCTGTCCATGTGTGCATTAGCATTATCTGGCGGAGGAGCAGGGGAGCTGGCGACAGAGGGAGCTGCATCCCACAGGACCCAGGAGACAGAGTCCACCGATGCCGAGGGAACCAGTAGGACGGAGGGCGAGGGGAGCACCACCGCAGAGACAAGAGGTGACAGCAAAGACTCAGATAACTCCTCTGATGGAAGCTCCCTGGTGGTGGTGGACACCTCTGTGACCACCCCAGCTGCAAGTACAGCTGCCACCCCCGTATCAGCACCACCCTCCCAGTAGCCCCTCAGCGAGTTACCCCTGCCTGCTCATCCAAGAAGGTGGGCATCTCCTTCGCCCCAGGCACCTCAGGCCCTGCCCCAGTGAGCCCTGCTGCCCTGAGTGAGGAGGCTATTGACCTCCTGAGATCCATCTCTGTAGGGTAGTCAACCATTGTGAATGCCATCTAGGGGCTGGCATCCCAGATGCAGCAATGCAATGCATTCCTGGAGGACATCCACAGTGAATTGGTGGCCCAACAGAGATCAGTTCAACCTCTGGCCTCCTAAATGATGGCAGCGATTGTCCCTGTTCCTACCACCCCCCTCCAACTACCACTTCCCAGTCTCATCAACCCTAACCCATCCCATTCACACATACAGACGAGTATCCACACAAGACAACACACGAGTGGTACAGTCAAACACAGGCACCACACTTCATCCCACAAGGACTCACGAAAAACACCAGACAGTTGCAGACACAACCACATCCACTGCCTCCACTGTCTGCCCCTCCTCCTCCTCCTCCGCCTCCCTCACAGTAACGTCCACACTCACACCTGCATGCACTGCATTAACATCCACCACCAGCATCACCACACCAACCAGCACACACACCTCACTAGAAGACACCTCCACTACATCCATCCACGGGCCCCCTGTGTCCTCTCCCACCCCGTCTGTCCCCTCCAAAGGACAGAAATGCAAGCACTCAGACACCCAACAGCCATCCACTTCACACACGCACACTGCTCATGCACCTACACCCAAGTCCAGCAGACATTCACCTCCAACAACCACTCCCTCAACCTCTACTGCTATCCCTCTTCCCGCCGCACCATCCTTAAGAAGCTTTGCCTTGCCCAACTTGACCTCTTCCCTCCCCCTCCCCCTGTCCTGCCCGTAACAGCAGGGTCTCAATGACCCAGCCCAGCACCTCAGCCAAACAGTCCATGCGGATAGTGGAGGCATCTCCTAGTCATGGAGGCAAGACAGGGAAGGATCCCACTCCACCAGCCAGGAAGGGTAAGGATCCCATATCTCCTGCCATGAAGGAGAAGAAGCCCCCAACTCCTGCCATGAAGGGGAAGGAGCCCGCACCTCCTGCCATGAAGGGGAAGAACCCCGCACCTCCTGCCATGAAGGGGAAGAAGCCCTCAACTCCTGCCAGGAAGGGGAAGGAGCCCGCACCTCCTGCCATGAAGGGGACGAAGCCCTTTACCCCTGCCAGGAAGAGTAAGGATCCCACACCTCCTGCCATGAAGGGGAAGAAGCCCTCGACTCCAGCAGAGGCTGTCAGGGTGACACCACCAGTGGTCATGGAACCCTCACCGCCAGCTGAGGCAGTGCAGCCCTCTCCTCCTGCAGAGGCTGCCCAGGAGGCACCTTCACCTGCTGAGACAGTGCAGCCCTCACCTTCAGCAGAGGCTGCCCAGGAGACACCTTCACCTGCTGAGACAGTGCAGCCCTGACCACCAGCGGAGGGCATGTAGGCCACCCTCCAGCGACTGCTGTACAAGGGGCCTCCTCCAAAAGCAGTGGGCAAGTCACCCACCTGAGAGACTGTGACCTTGCACTCCCCAGCAGAGAGAAATGGTCATGGAGCCCCCTCCAGAAACAGAGGGCAAGTCACCCACCTGAGAGACTGTGACCTTGCACTCCCCAGCAGAGAGAAATGGGCATGGAGCCCTGTCCAGAAGCAGTGACAAAGTCATCCACCCGAGAGGCTGTGAACCTGCACACCCCAGCAGAGAGAAATGGGCATGGAGCCACCTCCCAGTGGGCATGTTCCCCACCTGAGAGACTGTGACCTTGCACTCCCAGCAGAGAGAAATGGGCATGGTGCCCCCTCCAGAAGTAGTGGGCATGTACCCTACCTGAGAGACTGTGGCCTTGCACTCCACAGCAGAGAGAAATGGGCATGGAGCCCCCTCCAGAAGCTGTGGGCAAGTCACCCACCTGAGAGACTGTGACCTTGCACTCCCCAGCAGAGAGAAATGGGCATGGAGCCCCCTCCAGAAACAGTGAGCAAGTGATCCACCGGATAGACTGTGACCTTGCACTCCCCAGCAGAGAGAAATGGGCATGGAGCCCCCTCCCAGTGGGCATGTTCCCCACCTGAGAGATTGTGACCTTGCACTCCCCAGCAGAGAGAAATGGGCATGGAGCCCCCTCCAGAAACAGTGGGCAAGTCACCAACCTGAGAGACTGTGACCTTGCACTCCCCAGCAGAGAGAAATGGGCATGGAGCCCCCTCCAGAACCAGTGGGCAAGTCACCCACCTGAGAGACTGTGACCTTGCACTCCCCAGAAGAGAGAAATGGGCATGGAGCCCCCTCCAGAACCAGTGGGCATGTTCCCCACCTGAGAGACTGTGACCTTGCCCTCCCCAGCAGATATAAATGGCCATGGAGCCCCCTCCCGAAGCAGTGGGCATGTTCTGGTATTCGGCTGAGGTGCCCACATCCCCCTGAGGTGCCTGCCCACTTGCAAACTGATGCCCTTGCAGTGTTCTATCCTGATGATGTCAGGAGTCGATTTGGGCCTTTGACTGTGCCCTGTGGCCATGTGGGCCCTTAGTACTTTGGACTGGGCATTGGCCCTTTGTGTGCATTTTTACATATCTGTTTTTCATCCAATTGGTTCATTTAGTGGCTGTTCACATACAATACATTCTCATTACTGCATTCTTGTTGTCCTTGTATTATTATGCCATTGTTTTTCGCTTGCAGCTGGTTGTGTGTTTGGTGTGTGTGTGTGTCTAGTGTGTGGTGTGTGTGTGTAACTCTCCTTTTCCTCCCTCCCTCCCTTGTGTGCTAGGCAGCTGTACTCACCATCATCGTCTTCATCAGTGTTGGTGTTCCAGATGGAGCATGGCGTAGATGAGCATGGGTAAGACTTGCAGTTCCAGTTCCGTGGCGGCTTTGTCCTTCTCTGTGTTTCCGATAGTGAGTCTTTGGTCTTCTGTGTTCTGTTTCCACCAGGCTTTTGATGCCGTTAGTACCGCCCCAGAAATCGTGGTGGTTTCCTCTGTCATGATATGGTGGGCGGTACTTTGTCTTCCGCCTGGCTGTAAACTGCTACCGCCGTGGTGAGTGTTGTTAATGCCCTGGTGGTTGGTTTGGTACATTGGCTATCTATGGGAGTTATCACCGCCATGGTCATAATTTGGCAGTAATTACAGCCAGCCTGTTGGGGGTTATTACCAGCACTTTAACAGTCACCGCCAGTGTCATAATGAGGGCCAATATGTTGGACTACAAAGACCACAAAGAATAAGAAGGTAAATGTAACCTAAAGAGGATCAAGAAGGAACCTCCGGGCCTGATTCTCCAATCAAGGACAAAGCTGACAATCCGATTAATCTTAAAGCCATCTTTAAAAAACTGAGGACTGTGCAAACATTGCCCAGAACACCAAAACAAATACTGGTTCACTACAGTTGGAGGTTGCTGGAACCATGAAGGATCTCAAGGACTTGAATATCAGAATCACAAATGCAGAGAGATCAATGATCTTGAAGACCACAATAGGAGGGGCAACCTTTGAATTTTGGTCTTCCAGAGATGGGTTGAGGATGCTCTACAGTTAATTATTGTGTTCTTGGATCATTGGATCCCTGCAACATTAAATATCTCCTTTGCTAAAGATTTTGAATTTGAATGACCCCATCAGATTCCAACCTTTAAACCTAAAAACTCCAGTTCTCTGGGACCAGTTATATTCAAATCTGTGGGTCACCGACCCACTGAAATCATTGTTTCCCAAATGAGAAAGGCAAACTGGTTTAATGGTAAGGCCTAAAATTTCGATCTTACTTTGCCAGGGCACAGTGACTAGGAGAAAAAGATTTGTGACCCTCATGAAGAAACTCATTGAAAACTCTCTTTCATTGGCCCATCTAAATTAAAAATAATCTTTAATCACAAAAATCTGGTCTTTTCCTACTCTTAGGAGTTTGGAACTTTCCCAGAGAACACTTCTGAATCACAGCTGGGTGAAGTCTCAGCGCTCCTGGAGAAGCTCTCTCTCACCGACTTGAATTTTCATCTTCAACCTTAGGCGATCTATTGTTCAAATTTGCATCAGTCCTGTGCTGTTCTAGATATTTGGAGTCTTATATTCTCATAGTTCTCCCTGCCTTCACACAAGGTTGTATTTGTTCCTTTAAGTCACACCATATGATAGTCAATGATATTTATTGATGTTCTTATGTTCACTGATGTTGTACCAAATGTTCTTCACTGTTGTTCATTGATGTTAAGTTGATTTTCAATTGTTCAATTCAGTGATGTTCGGTGATGCCTAATGATGTTATGCTTACAATCTCATATTTGACCTCCCCAAACGGATCCATATCACTCTTCACCTTAGGAGTCTCCACTGGCTCCCCATCCATAAAAGATACCACTTCAAGATGCTTTCACACTGATACACGGCACTCAAGGACCTCAGATCAGCATACATCAACCACAGCCTGAACTTCTACCAACCTTCCAGACACCTGCGCTTCACTTCCCTCACTCTCACACACACACTTCCCATATCTGCTGCGACTACAGTGGAGGATGTTTCTCCTGTCTCTGTGACCCACTGACCTGCTTTGGGCCAGGAGTACACTCGGCTCCACCAGCCTGCCTCCGTGCCCCTGACCCCGCCATTGCTGCAAAGGGAAGACCCTGGTGCCTAGTGGTAGGTGTATCTGCTTTGTACCGTGCATTTCGTTGTTTGCCCATCGTATTTAGTTTCTTGCAACTTGTTTTCATATTACACACTGTTTAGAACTTCACCTGTGCCCATTTCCTGCTCCGCTTCGTATTGCTTTGATTGTGCCCGTTTTTTCATTTTCCGGCTCTTGCCGGTTTGTTCAGACCCTGCCGCTGCATCCCCTGCGGCCCGCCCCTCTTGTGCCCCCATTGGCCACTCCCTCCCGCCTCCTGCCTCCCAGCTGCTCCTCCCTCCCACCTCCCCTTCTTAATGGCGGCTGCTGCACGGCGCCTAGTGTGACCCCCTGACCTGCTTTTGGCCAGGAGTATACTCGACTCCACCATGCCTGCCTCCGTGCCCCTGTCCCCGCCGTAGCTGCAAAGAGAAGTCCCTGGTGCCTAGTGGTAGGCGTATCTGCTTTGTACCGTGTATTTCATTGTTTGCCTATCGTATTTCATTTCTTGCAACTTGTTTTTGTATTACACACTGTTTAGAACTTTACCTGTGCCCATTTTCTGCACTGCTTCGTATTGCTTTGATTGTGCCAATTTTTTCGTTTTCCGGCTCTTGCCGGTTTGTTCTGACCCTGCCACTGAGTCCCATGCACCTCTATTGGCCACTCCCTCCCGCCTCCCAGCTGCTCCTCCCTCCCACCTCCCCTACTTAATGGCAGCTGCTGCGCGGCACCTAGTGTGACCCCCTGACCTGCTTTGGGCCAGGAGTACACTCGGCTCCACCAACCTGCCTTCGTGCCCCTGGCCCCGCCGTTGCTGCAAAGAGAAGTCCCTGGTGCCTAGTGGTAGGCGTATCTGCTTTGTACCGTGTATTTCGTTGTTTGCCTATAACATTTAATTTCTTGCAACTTGTTTTCATATTACACACTGTTTAGAACTTCACCTGTGTTCATTTTCTGTTCTGCTTCTTATTGCTTAGATTTTGCCAGTTTTTTCATTTTCCGGCTCTTGCCGGTTTGTTCTGACCCTGCCGCTGCGTCCCCTGTGGCCGGACCCCCTCGCGCCCCCATTGGCCACTCCCTCCCACCTCCCGCCATCCAGCTGCCCCTCCCTCCCAACCCCCTTCTCAATGGCGGACGCTGCGCAGTAGACGCGCACCAAAGGCAAGTCAGTCTGCACCCGTCCGCGCCTGGACCGCGCCCAGCGCCCGCCGCCCTGGTCCACGGTCCTCCAGCCCTCCCAAACCCCACTTCTCAACCACAGAGCTCCTTGCTCTCAACCCCAGCCGGCACACCGCCTGTGCCCAGGCCAACCCCAAACACACACACGGACCTATCACATGCCACTCATGCCACTTCTCTTGCACTCACAACACCAACAACACCAACAAGCACTACAACAACGCCAAAACCCCAATCACCTCAACTGCATCCTCCTTAACACCCGCTCCGTCCACATGCACGCCATCGAGCTTTGGGACCTACTCACCACAAACTCTCCCGACATCACCTTCCTCACTGAAACATAAATTAACTCCTCATCAGAACCTGACATCGCCATAGCCATCCCAGAAGGTTACCAAATCACCCGTAGAGACCGCACCAACAAACCAGAAGGAGGAATCGCCATAATACACAGAAACTCCATCAAGATTTCCACCAACACCAACGACACCCTAGATAATGCAGAACACCTACACTTTCAGGTACACATCAACGCCAACACCACCCTAAGAGGAACCCTCATCTACAGACCACCAGGACCCAGCCCCTATTATGTGACACCATTGCTAACACTATCAGCTCCCACGCTCTCACCTCCACAGACTACAAACTCTTTGGTGACCTTAACTTTCACCTGGAAAGCACCCATGACTGCAGCTCCACGGCCCTGCTGGACAACCTCGCAAACTGCGGCCTCAAGCAACTGGTCACCTCACCCACCCATTCAGCCAGTCACCCGCTAGACGCCATCTTCAACTCCAGCAGCCACATCGCCTTCACTCACACCATCGAACTCCACTGGACTGACCACCACTGCGTCTATTTCTCCTTCCTGAAACCCCCCACCCACCACCAAAACATCCTACCCCCTACCGCAAGTGGAACAAGATCTCCAAAGAACACCTGATCTCTAACCTCGCACAAGCTCCACCTCCCAGCACCAATGACCCAAACACCGCCGCCCTCAACCTCACACGATGGCTAGAAACTTGCGCAGACTCCTTCACCCCTTTTAAAATAAACACTAACACCCGCACCATCAAGACGGCCCTCTGGTTCACCACAGAACTTCAGTCTTCCAAACGAGAATGCCGGAAAATTGAGAAAGCCTGGCGCCAAGAACCCTCAATGAGCAACTTCTCTGCCTTCAAATCAGCCATGTGCAAACACCATCAACTCATCCGGACCACCAAACGGTCCTTCTGCAAAGGACGCATAGACAACAACACACACAACAGCAAGGAACTTTTTTGCCATCATCAAAGGACTCACCAAACTCAAATCCTGCACCATCGACCCTCCACACTCCCACGACCTCTCCAACTCCCTCTCCAACTACTTCCACCGCAAGATCGCAGACATAGACAATGGCTTCACATCGTCAGCACCCACCATCACCACGACCGACACAACCAACACCACAACACCCTGCCGCACCAACCTACTGAACACCTGGACCCTAACCAACGACGAAGAAATCGGCAAAACCATGAGCTCCATCCACTCAGGGTCCCCAACAGACCCTTGGCTCCAGCACATCTTCAACAAGGCCAGCCAAATCATCGCTCCCCAGCTCCGGGCCGTCATCAATAGTTCCTTCAAGATCGCAACCTTCCCAGATATTTGGAAACACGCTGAAGTCAACGCTCTTCTCAAAAAACCCAAAGCAGACCCTGAAGACCTCACCAACAACCGACCCATCTCTCTTCTCCCCTTCCCCGCAAAGGTCATGGAGAAGATAGTAAACATACAACTGTCTCGCTTCCTAGAAGACAACAACATACTAGACGTCTCCCAGTCTGGATCCGCAAGAACCGCAGCACTGAGACCGCCCTCATCGCCTGTACAGACGACATCAGGACCAGATTGGACAAGGGTGAAACCGTCGCTCTCATCCTCCGAGGCCTCTCCGAAGCTTTTGACACCGTATGCCACCAAACCCTCCACACATGCCTCTTCGATGCCAGAATTCGCCACAAAGCCCTGGACTGGCTCACCTCCTTCCTCTCCGAAAGCACCCAAAGAGTTTGACTCCCTCATTTCCGGTCTACAGCCACCAAGACCATCTGTGGGGTCCCCCAAGGATCCTCACTCTGCCCCACCCTTTTCAATATCTACATGGCTCCTCTCACCAACATCGTCCTCCCCCACAGCCTCACCATCATTTCATATGCTGACAACACCCAGCTCATCATCTCCCTCACGAGGAACCCATGTACCGCCAAGAATAACCTACACGCCGGACTCCTCGCCATAGCTAACTGGATGACAGCAAGCCACCTCAAACTGAACTCAGAAAAAACAGAGATCATCATCTTTGGTCCCAACAAGACAGCATGGAACAACTCTTGGTGGCCCACCACCCTTGGACCACCCCCAACACCCACCACCCACGCACGCAATCTTAGCATCGTACTGGACTCATCTCTCTCCATGACTCAGCAAATCAACACCATATCATCCTCCTGCTTCAACACCCTTTGCATGCTACGCAAGACTTTCAAATGGATCCCTTTATAAACAAGAAGAACAGTCACCCCAGCAGACTGGACCACAGCAACGCCTACTACGCAGGGACCACAGCCAAGCTTCAGAGAAAACTCCACCGAATCCAGAACGCAGCTGCACGTCTCACCTCAACCTCCCTCGCCACAAACACATCTTCGCCCACCTCAGATCCCTACACTGGCTGCCCATCAACAAAAGGATAATTTTCAAAATCCTTGTCCACACTCACAAAGCCCTCTGCGACCTACCTCAACGAACGAATCAACTTCCACAAACCAACTCGACAGCTCCGCTCTGCCGACCTCGCCCTCGCTACAGTCCCCAGCATCCAACACAACACCTCCGGTGGCGTGTCCTTCTCCCACCTTGCGGCCAAAACCTGGAACTCCCTCCCCACCAACATACACAAGACCCAGGACCTCCTAACCTTCAGAAAGCACCTCAAAACATGGCTTTTCGAGCAGAACCTTCCCCCGTGCCTTGAGACCCTACCTGGTGAGTAGTGTGCTTAAGAAATTTATTGTTTGTTTGTTCTCCTATCTCGCTGTCAAGTCCTGGAACAACTTCCCCCTCCTCCACTGAACAGCATCCTCCCTACAGGAATTCAGAAAGGAACTCAAGACTTGGCTTCTCAACTGAGCACATCAGGAATGCAGCACCTGGATATCCTCTTGGGTGATTAGCCGCTCTTTATAAATACAAGTTGATTGATATTTTCTCCTATGTATGTGACATGTACATGATAGTAATAAATCAATTGATAGCTGAATTCCTTTATGAGGGAACAGTGAAAATGTTTCCCCATTTGGAGCAGTCATATTTTTTGTGGTATACACTGCTAGAAGGTGTGTTGTGACTTCCTTTTCATTTCCCCCTCCTCTCAATTTTTGATGTTAAGAAAGATACCCTAAATGTTCCTTGCCACCCATTGTGTATTGGGTCTTTGGCCTTCAAAGGCAATCCAGTCTTATCAAGTATTTAGGTATTGGGTTTTCTAATGATTTGGTGGCGTTGGTTATATACAATGAACAAAAAACAATCTTAAAGTTACACATCTACTCTCAACGTGGTCCCATAAACTCATCTCTTGGTGGGATACTTTAGACACCTTAAAAGTGATGGTGGCCCCTCTAGTGAATTTCATTTTAACCATGTTACCTTTTCGCCTTTCCCACTTTTTCTTCTTAGCCATTGATATAGCCATCTCTGACTTCCTGTATCCTAAAAACAAATGCAGAATCACTCTTAAAAAAACTTTGGTTAACTTATCAGCAGGGTGAATGGAACCTCCCAAACTGCTTCCACTACCAGACTGCCTTCTTATCTGCATAGAGGCTCACTGAACTTATGGGGATCCTGTGATAAGTTACCCATGGCTGAATTTATTTAATGTCATCTCTGCTCTCCCTTTTCTTTGATTGCTGCATTATCTATGTCTCATCATACTTTCTTCCACTCAAAACATATTATCTGTGATACCATCAGAGTGGTACACCTGTTGTACAAAAAACTTTCTTCCAACATCAATAAGTCTTGTGCTCTCTCCTTATAGAACAATTAAAATATAGAAACTGGAAACTCTGCTTATATTGGCCCTCTGTGGCAGTCAAAGGAATTAGTTTAGTCTCAGATTCTTGGAAACCAACCCTCTGTCATTTGCTACTCTGCAGGCAGAACACTACCTATCTAATCTAGATTTGTATGACTTATAAAAAATTGAAGCAAAGTTAACCAATCATGCCCTCCTCCAAAAAACAATCCTGCTTCATTTTCTAAGTCAGATTTACATAGAGCGACATGTGGAGTACAAACTGTTTAAAACATGAAACAAAGCCAAAAGTGACTTCATCGCCACATATTCAGAGAGCATGGTCTATATATTTCCAGGATTCAGGGAAGCCTACTTACACAGATGAGGCCTGGACCAAAAGCTCCTCTAACCTACTTCAGAATATACTTATCGCATTGTTAACCCAAACAAATTTTGTGCACCTCATTTTCTATCTTGGACCCCAACGAAATTATTCAAATTGAAACCGATGGACTCTGATACTTGCTGGTCCTGCAAGGGGACCCATGGTGATCCAGTCATCGAGAACACTTGTAAATGTCCGATACCATATTGGGATAGACTATCCAACCAACTTAGCTCAATATTAAAAATAAAAATCACTTTAGATTTTGCCTTTATATTACTGGGCCCACAAGCAGCCACTACCCCACCCCTCCTGGACCTCCTTTTACTGGAATGGACGTCGATCGGTAATGTATCATTTAACATGAGGTGGGAATGGATAACCTATCTCAGACGTATGCACAAGGAACTATCTATCTATCTGGGGAATCCTACTACTTCACAGACAATTTGAAGAACTCTTTATCACCAACACACTATGATATTATGATTAGTCTATGCCCCCCTTCCCTCTCTCTCTAGCTGAGGTGATGATATTTCAATTACTTCTTCATACACTACATGAACTTTCTATTTTCTTCTTCTTTTCTTTCATGTTGCCTTTCCTTTCTGCCCTTAGTACACACACCCTCCCCTGCCTCTGCACCCTCTACCATCATGAGGTACTTCCTTAGTACTATTACTCTTCCCGGTTTGGTCTTGATTGCAAATTATCTTCTTACCAACATGTCTTACTTTTTTCCTCCTGCTGGAGCATTTACATACTTCACAGCAATCGATGCTCAATTAGGTCAACGGATCTTTGGACCCTGCATAAGGATGTGGTAGAACCAAACATTTCAATACAAACCAATAAAATCACACAGTATAACCACTGTGGCCATATAAGGAAAACTCCAGTCGGAAATAAGGTTAAGGAGTTTATTACAAACTTAACCTCAGAGTTATGTAGACAATTAGCAAGGCAAAGTTATAAAGTTACAGAATCACCAAGGGTTGACCAAAGCTATGAAATAGGTTTAGAAGAATTAAAAGAATTAGGCACTCAGCAAAGACAATATAGAACATCAGTAAGATAACCTGATGTATGGAGAACAAGCGTTGCTCAGCTTTAATAAGCATCAAGGCAGTTCAAATCATCAAAGTTCAATTTAGCTGGGCAAGGGGAAATCCCTACAGTTTAGCAAATCAGAGAATAACATATGCGGGGCGGAACACATGCAGACAAACGACAAAAGGAACAAAACAAACAAAAGAATTTGGAAAAGGTAATTTCGGGCAACAGGTTTCCAATTAAGATAGGCAAAAAGTAAGTGAAAGGGAAAGTTTCAGCATATCAAAAGCTTGGCCAAGAGTCTTCTTTCACGGTTAGGGAGAAAATCTCTAAGTCTCCATAAAGCATTTCAAAGGGGCAAAGGCAGAGAGGACGATACCTCTTCAAGGGGCTCAGCATTCAGGATAGAGGGCAAAGGGATTATTCTCAGAGCTCCAGAGATTCTGACCAAAATCCAGATGATTATAAGCCAAGCTGATTTGTCAATGCAACAATTCATTTGATATTGACATCAATAGAAATTGATTATGTGACTCCAACTTGAAGCCTCCACATACTTTCCCAGGTTTGCCATGAGAATGGCATCCATCTGTATGGTTCCACGCAAGATTTAAATAAATGTTTAATTGTCAGTCCACAGGTCAGGCTGTTCTTTCTTCAAGGACATATTCTCTCAACTCTCTATGTGTACAACAAAAGACATCTATTACCAAACTGGCGATCTCATGGGAACGAAGTCTGAAAGAAAGGTACACGTTAGCAAGATGACTTGACATTTTCTGCACATTCACAAATACAGGGCCTAGCAGGCCTCACTTAGGCTAATGTGAGCAAATTAGAACAGCACATTAATACTTTCAGATAAAACAAATTTTATTACACAAACTATGAATACTACATTAAAGCCCTCATTACAACCCTGGAGGTCGGTGTTAAGGTGGCGGTAATACCTCCGGCGGTAAAAAAAATGTGATCACGACCACGGCGGAAACTGGCATCACAGACAGCCACTTTAACACTCTGACCGCCAGGGCGGTAGCAACAAATACCACGGCGGTAACCGCCAACAGCCAGGCGGAGGACAATGTACAGCATACACTATTACAAGGCACCAATCCACCAGCTTTTCTGGGGCGGTGCCAACGTCATCAAAAGCACGGCGGAAACAGTACTTGGAAGGGAAACCACTCACCTCTCAACACCCAAGGAAGAACTAGGACGCCATGGAGCCCGAATTGCAGATCCTACCCATGTTGCTGTATCTATTAATACACCACGAAGTGGAAAGAAGGCGGCGACGACGACGGTGAGTACTGCACCTAGCACACAGGAGAGGGGAGGAGGGAAAAGACAGTGACACACACACGCGACAAATAAAAACCCCACCCACAACAACATACACACACACATATCCAATAACATCACAGATACACCCCCTGGAAGAACGCAAGGACCAATCTAAATGAGTTTAACTAGTGTGATATTGGAACAATAAGATAGATCAAGAGAACAACAAATAATCAGTATACACAAATATTTACAGCAAGTACACAAGTCCTTACACTGTCCCATTAAATGTCCGTGGACCAGTGGTCCCAAAAAGCATGGGCGAAGCCCACACATGACTCCTGCCTCAAAACGGAGAGAACACTGCAGGGGCATCAGGTCTAAAAAAGACAGGCACCTCAGGGGGAAGAGGAGGGGGGCACCTCAGCTGGATGATGGTACGACGCCACTGCTCCTCGAGGGGGCTCCATGCCCACTGCCTGGTCCTGGAGAGTGCAAAGCCACAGCCTCACAAGTCTCTCAAATGGGTTCACTGCCCACTGCCTGGTCCTGGGGAGTGCAAAGCCACAGTCTCTCAAGTGGGTTCACTGGCCACTGCTTGGTCCTGGGGAGTACAAAGCCACAGTCTCTCAAATGGATGCCTTTCTCCACTGGTTCTGGAGGGAGCTTTTGCCCAGAGTGCTTCTCCTGCCAAGGACTGGGTGAGTGGATGCCTTTCTCCACTGGTTCTGAAGGGAGCTTTGTGCCCAGAGTGCTTCATCCTGCCAAGGACTGGGTGAGTGGATGCCTTTCTCCACTGGTTCTGGAGGTGGCTTTGTGTTCAAGGATGCTGCACCTGGGGTGTGGCAGTTGACTTCGTCTCACCTGGGTGTCTTAGCCACGCGATGTACCTGGAACAGGTAGCATGATACTCAATGGAGGCGGAGCCACACGCCATCCTGCGGCGACTTAGGCTGCCAATTGCTGGTTTGGGTCAGTGCTGGAGGTGGTGTCTCAAGTGGCATGTCCAGGGTCAAGGACGTCACCTGCAGACTCTGATGGCTGCACACTGGAGATGGGGATGACGTCCGACAGAGTGGCATCGGCTGTGCATGTGGCGGTGCTGATGGTGGTGCAGGTGGCGGTGTCTGCAGCGAAGATGCTGCCAGTGCTGGCCGTGGTGCAAGTGACTGTTGTGGTGAATGGAGACACCATACCGTCTCCGGGAGCCTCGGATGGCTGATCCTTGGGGAGGATGCTGCAGATTCACGTTGTGGATGCGGCGGCGCAGGTGGCAGGGCAGGTGGCGGTGCAGGTGGCGTTGCAGGTGGCGGTCCGAGCAGCGGTGGTGACTGTGGTGCAGGTGGCTGCCATCCCTGATGATATAATGGTCACCATCCCCTCACCAGGAGACATCGTGCCCAGAGGTGATGTGCCCTTTGGCTTGTGGCCCTTCCCCATCTTGACAGTCGCTGCAGGGACCTTGGCACTGTCCACTCGGCGAGGCCTTGCTGGGTGGGTGGTTTGAATGTCCCCTGCTGGAAGTCGGCCCCTTTTTTACCTTTGCAGGGGGTGGAATAGGGTAGTCCTTCTTTTCTTTCAGTGGCACACTGGCAGCTCTAACGGGTGCCCCCTTAGGAGTAGCAGGGACCACAGCGGATGCAGATTTGGTGGCTGAGGTGCTGGGCTGGGATCTAGACATCCTGGCCCTAGGAGAAGGACGGGGAGGAGGTGTAGGGAAGAGGTTAATGTTAGCTAGGAAGAGTTTTTTTGACACACTGGGATGGGAAGATGTAGGGGGTGTGGGAGTGGAGGAAGAGGTAGTGGTTGTAGGAGGTGTACGTCTGCTGAGTTTGGGTGAAGGTGCATGGGTTAGAGGCTGTTGTGAGGTGGATGGCTGTTGAGTGTGTGTGTGCCTGCGTTTGTGTACTTTGGGAGGAGGGCTTACAGGCACACTGGTAGAGGACACAGGGGACGTGTGAATGGTAGTGGGGGTGGTGATTGCACGTGAGCGGTGTGTAGTGATGGGCGTGCTGGTGATGGAGGCAGTGGCTGATGATGTAGTGCATGCAGGTGTGAGTGGAGACGAGACAGGGAGGGAGGTCGAGGACATGGAGGAGGCGGACACAGTGGAGGAAGTGGATGTTAGTATGTGTGCATGGGTATGGTGCTTGTGTGAGTGCCTGTGGGATGTGTGGTGCTTATGTTTGCCTGAGCCACTTTTGTGTGTTGATGTGTGTGCATGCTGGTCAGATGGTGTGCTTGGGATAGGCTGAGGTAGAGGGGATTGGGTCTGGGTAGTGGAAGTTGGAGGGGGGAGGCTGGACACAGGGACAATGGCTGCCATCAGTGCTGAGGCCAGAGCCTGAAATGCTCTCTGCTGGGCCACCACGCCAGAATGAATGCCCTCCAGGTATGCATTTGTTTGCTGCAAATGCCTCTCGACACCCTGGATAGCATTCAGAATGGTTGACTGCCCAACAGTGAGGGATCTCAGGAGGTCAATAGCCTCCTCACTGAGGGTAGCAGGGCTGACTGTGGCAGGGCCTGAGGTGCCTGGGGCAAAGGAGATGCCCACTCTCCTGGGTGAGCGGGCACGGGAAACACGCTGAGGGGCTGCTGGGAGGGCGGTGCTGGTAGGGGGGGTGGCGGCTGTACCTGTTGTTGGGGTGGGCACAGAGGTGTCCGCCACCGCCAGGGAGCTTCCATCAGAGGAGGAGTCGCTGTCACTGGTATCCCCTCCTGTCCCCGTCGTGGAGCTCCCCTCACCCTCCGTCCCGCTGGTGCCTTCACCCTCTGTGGATTCACCCTCCAGGGCCACGTGGGAGGCAGCTCCCTCCGTCGCCAGTGCCTCTGCTTCTCCGCCAGATGATGCTAATGCACACAAGGACAGGGTGACAAACCAAGAAGGGGGGGAAAGACAGAAAACACACATGGTCAATGCCAACAACACCACTACCGTTGGCAGACACACAGGGAGCAGCCCTATGCACTAGGCCATGCACTAGCAGTGAGTAGGAAATTCACCAGGCCATGGGGTACAATGCCTAACACCATTTGCTGCACACCTGGAACCCACAGGAGCCTGCCCAGTTGTAGATGGCCACTAAAAATATTGTGGTTGGAGTGCCTGCCCAACAAGGGACCTACCCTACCAAGTTCACCCTGGCCTAGGGGAACCCACAGCCCACATCCCCCACCCAGACACTTTGTAAAGCGCACAGAGTCAGCTTAATGACAATGTACTCACCCCCTTGTGGCTGCTGTGATGGACTCAAGTGCCCATCCAACTCCGGATATGCCACCGCCATGATCCGGAACATCAGGGGGGTCATGGTGTGACGGGCACCCCTTCCACGTTGGGAGGCCAGCCCCAGCTGGGCCTCCGCCGTCTTCTTGCTCCAGCGGCGCAGGTCCTCCCATTCCTTGCCATAGTGGGTGCTCCATCTATGATAGACCCCCGGGGTCCGTACTTCCTCGGCGATGGCACGCCAAATACCCTTTTTCTGGTGGGCGCTGACCTAGAGGAAAGGTACAAGAGGAAAGGAAATTACTCACCCGTCCGGACCGTCAGAATTCATTGCCCACCAGTTCCCACCCATGCCCTGACGCATATACACTCACCATCCTCACATGCAGGCCTCAGCCACCCCCACATGTATCTTCCATCCACACCACTCCAAACAGGCATTGCCCATGCATCACGCTCACAGTGTACTCACCTGTTTGTCTGGAGGACCGTAGAGTAACGTCTACTGGGGGAGGACCCCATCCACCAGTTTGTCCATCTCCTCTGTAGTGAAGGCAGGGGCCCTTTCCCCAGACACTAGAGCCATTGTTGCTTCCAGACTCAGGTCACAGCAGCACTTGCAGTGTAGGTTCTCTCCTGTTGAAGGCCAGGTATCAAGTGAGTGAACATATAGAAAATGGCAGTCACGTCTGCAGCGGTGCATACCGTCACTGCCGGCGTACATCGTCATTGGCTCCTGGAACCCATAAGGCCCAATGAAAACCAATGCTGAATTGCGCGGCGGTCTTTGACCGCCTACCGCGTTGCTGCACAATGCCAGCGCAGTTACCTCATTTCCCCTTGTCCCTCCTCACAAGTCAGGCAGCACCTAACTGCGTCACAGCATAATTTGGCAGATATACGGACAATCTACGCCACACACGGATTTACTCACATTAATGCAAACACACTTGTGCAACCTATGTGGTACATGACCCTCTGCTCACCATTCACCTCCATAGGGCACATCTGCTGGGGCAGATGATGAGATGGCATCATCCTCCGGTGTACCCTGGTGGACCTGTCGACAATGGAAGACAGACACATCATTATCACCTATAGACTTGATCGTGCCACAATCCAAGACCTGTGTGCCCAATTGGAGCCTGACCTGATGTCAGTTATCCGCCATCCCACAGGAATCCCCCCTCTAGTGCAGGTCCTGTCAGTGCTCCATTTCCTGGCAAGTGGCTCCTTTCAAACTACAGTGGCCATGGCATCTGGGATGTCTCAGACAATGTTTTCTAACGCGTTGACCAGAGTGTTGTCTGCCCTGCTGAAACACATGCACAGCTACATCATGTTTCCCCAGGTGGAGGATTTGCCCACAGTGAAAGCTGACTTTTACGCCCTGGGACATATCCCCAAAATCATTGGTGCCATTGATGGTACACATGTGGCATTTGTCCCCCCCCCGCAGAAATGAACAAGTGTACAGAAATCGAAAAAGCTACCATTCGATGAATGTGCAGATGGTGTGTTTGGCGGACCAGTACATCTCTCATGTGAATGCCAAGTATCCTGGCTCTGTGCATGATGCCTACATTTTGAGGAATAGCAGTATCCCTTATGTGATGGGCCAACTCCAGAGGCACCGTTTGTGGCTAATAGGTGAGCCCAAGGTCCCCACACAGTATGAGTAGGTGTCTGGGTATGGGGTAGTCCCTAAGGGTTAGTGTGTGTCTAACAGTTATCCCTCGACATTTGCAGGTGACTCTGGTTACCTCAACCTCTCATGGCTACTGGCCGCAGTGAGGAATGCCAGGACAAGGGCAGAGGACCACTACAATGAGGCACATTGGCGAACTAGGCGTATTATTGAGAAGACGTTCGGCCTCCTGAAGGGTAGATTCCGGTGCCTCCATCTAACGCGTGGCTCCCTGTACTACTCACCGAAGAAGGTGCCAGATAATCGTGTCATGCTGCATGTTGCACGACCTGGCATTGCGACGCCAGGTGCCTTTTCTGCAGGAGGATGAGCCTGGGGATGGTCTTGTAGCAGCGGTGGAGCCTGTAGACAGTGAGGAGGAGGAGGCAGAGGAAGAAAATATTGACAACCGAATGAACATCATCATGCAGTACTTCCAGTGACACACAGGTAAGAGACTGTAGCTCCTCCTCACATTTCTGAATACTGTAGGACATTGTATAAGTCAGCCTCTTCAACTCTGTCTATGGACACTGACTGTTCACTTTGGCTTTAAATTTTTCAGATCTGGGTACCCCATTCTGCCCTCTGCTATATGAACTGCTGCCCAACAACTGTCATACATTGGTAGGAGCAAATTAACATTTACATTGCTATTTGTTACTAATTATACATTTGTGAAAGATCAGACTGACTCCAGATTGGTTTGTGATTCAAGGGGGTCTACTTAGGGGCTAATTTGTATAGGGGTATGTGGAAGGGACTGGGTGATGGTGGAGGAAGGTCCATAGTAGAGTTCAGTCTCTTGGCATCACAGGTGCATTGTCCAATGGGGCATAGGAAGGGGAGTAATGGCAGTTCAAGGTGGACAGGGTGACATAGTGGGACAGAAGGGTGACAATCAGGAGGGTCTTATTTCCTGGCGGGGGTCTTGGCAATGTTATCTGGCTTCTGCCTGGATCGCAGGGATTGTTTGCGGGGTGGTTCTCCTTCTGCAGGGGGTGGGATGCTTGCGGGCTGCTGTTCCTGTGGTGGGGCCTCCTGTCCCCTGGTGCCGGCAGAGGTGGGGGGCTTTTCCTCGATTTGGCAAGTGTCAGGGGCCCTTTGTTGTGCCACTGCCTCCCTCATGGTCCTGCCTATGTCAGCCAGCACCCCTTCTATGGTGACCAGGATGGTGTAGATGTTGTTGAGGTCCTCCCTGATCCCCATGTATTGTCCCTCCTGCAGCCGCTGGGTCTCCTGAAACTTGGCCAGTACCGTGCCCATGGTCTCCTGGGAATGGTGGTTCCCATGATGTTTGATAGTGCCTCGTGGAGGGTCGGTTCCCTGGGTCTGTCCTCCCCCTGTCGCACAGCAGTCCTCCCAGCTTCCCTGTTGTCCTGTGCCTCTGTCCCCTGAACCGTGTGCCCATTGCCACTGATCTCAGGTCCCTGATTGTCCTATGTTAGTGGGGTTGCCTGGGGTCCCTGTAGTGGTGGACACACTGCTTATTGAGGTGTCCTGCGGACAGTGGCATGGGCCCACTGGGTGGGTGCTGTGCTGGTGTTTCCTGAGGGGGGAGGTTCTGTGGTGGTTTGGGACTGTGGCAGGGTGACCGACTGTCCAGAGGTCCCTGATGGGCCAGGCTGGTCATCTTGATCCAGGTGTGCAGAGATGCTGTTGTCACTGTGGGCCTCTTCTGTGGAGGGACTGGATATGGCTGGCACCTCCTGTCTGGTGACATTGGGTAGGGGTCCTGTAGGGGTGTAAATGGTTTGTTATTTTTTGTGTGTGTGCCATCTTGTGCAATGGGTGTGTTTCCCTTTATTACTGTGCTTGCACTATCGCCTTGGCCCTTGTGTGAGTGGTGATTGTGTGCCCTGGGTGAGTCTCTCTATTGGACACGCTTTGGTGATGGGTGTCCATGCATGTCTGTGATGGATGTCCATGCATTGTTGTTGCATGCAGGGCTTGGTTGTGGGAGTGGTGGGGCGTGATGGTGGAGTGTGTGGGAGATGGTGGAGTCATGGGAGTGAGGGTAAGGGTGAGGGTGGGAGTATGTGATGGCATGCAGGTAGGGTGGGGGGGATATAATAGTAAAGATATAACTTACCAGAGCCCAGCCCTCCTGCTACTCCTGCAATGCCCTCAGGATGTATTATTGCCAAGACTTGCTCCCCCCATGTTGTTAGTTGTGGGGGAGGAGGTGGGGATCCACTGCCAGCCCTCTGTATGGCTACCTGGTGTCTGGATACCACGGAACGCACCTTCCCCCGTAGGTCTTTCCACCTCTTCCTGATGTCATCCCGTGTTCTGGGGTGCTGTCCCACTGCGTTGACCCTGTCGACGAATCTCCGCCAGAGCTCCATCTTCCTAGCAATGGATGTCTGCTGCACCTGTGTTTGAATAGCTGTGGTTCTACCCAGATGATTTCCTCCACCATGACCCTGAGCTCCTCTTCAGAAAACCTGGGGTGTCTTTGAGATGCCATGTTGTGGTGTGAGTGATGTGTGAGGTGATGATTGATGTGCTATGTGGGGTGATGTGTTGAGGTGTGTGGTGTGATGTGCGTCGGAGGTGTATGAGTGATGGTGTTGTGTGCCTCTGGATGCTGGTGTGGTCTTTGCTTTTCTCTCTCTCTGCTTCTTCAAACTTTTTCAGTGTAAGGGGTTGTGGGTAATGTGGGTGTGTGTTTTATAGTGGTGTGGGTGTGGTGTGTGTATGTGTGTCAGGTGTGTGTAGTTTGAATTGCCCAATGTGGTGTAGTTTTGTAAGTGTGTGTGTATTTTGAGTGCGGCGGTGTGTACCGCCAATGGATTACTGTGGTTGAATGACCGAAGCGTTGATTAGTGAGTTGTGATACTGTGGGCGTATTCCTGTTAGCGTAACGGTGTGGGTTTTTCTATCGGCAGTTTATCACTGACTTTTGGTCTGGCGGACTTTTGTTGATGTCTGTATAGTGTTGGAATTCTCAATGTGGGTCATAATACCCGTTGCGGATTTCCGCCGGGGACACAGTATGTTGGCGGCCGTCGGTACGGCGGTCAGCGGGATTTACCGCCAGGGTTGTAATGAGGGCCTAAGTGTTCATTAGCATTCGGGTTACAGTAACTTTAAACAGAATTACTCTGTTAATACATTTCAATCAGTGTGACACAGAAGTTCATTTCTGTGTTTTTGCACACATATTTAAAATGTTCATTATAAGAAATTCAATATCGTTTCAACATAGACTATTAGTATAGATTCTAAAATATAACATGATGACAGTTCAAGCATGTAATTTATTGTCAATACCACCTATGATTCAATAATTAGTCTGACGAATGCACACTAACATAGCTTCTCAGTACATCACCTTACAATCAAACTATTAGTACTTTGATTAACATACTGCATAAATTGTTATGAATAGATGATCACAGTGGATGACTGCGCCACATGGGGTACAGTCTTCGCTGTAATTTATACTACCACACATGGTACCCCAACACTTGCCAATTTACCAGAAGTGTTAAAACAAATACAGAATGAGCACAGGCTGCACCAGCCCTAGATTTGGGGATGAAACTAAAGTGTCACTTTGACACAGTCTCCTCACTAATACTTGGTGACATTAAAGAGGAAGCAGTAACATTGGCTATACACCAGCGGCTCCGGGAAGTTCCGCAGTTGGATCAGGAGAAAGAGCTACCGAAAATGATTTCCAACACCTATACCAGTATAGGATGAGACAGTTTGGGGGCCAAGCCGAAACAGCCTGAAATACAAAATACCACCCCTATGGAAGGTACTAAACAAGCACAGGAGGGTTCTAAAAAGCGCAGGAATAAACAAAAACAATTTAAAAACAGACAAAGTCAGAGAGCAGATTCTCCACACCTGAAGAACTCGGACAGGAGATATAGGCCCTCATTCCTACTCTGGCGGGCGGCGGTCGCCGCCCGCCAGGCGGGAACCGCCATATGGCCGCTCCGCGGTCGAAAGACCGCTGGGGCCATTCCGACTTTCCCGCTGGGCCGGCGGGCGCTAACATTGTTAGCACCCGCTGGCCCAGCGGGAAGGCGGCCTGCAACACTGAAGCCGGCTCCGAATGGAGCCGGCGGTGTTGCAGGTGTGCGACGGGTGCAGTTGCACCCATCGCGCTTTTCACTGTCTGCTAAGCAGACAGTGAAAAGCCTGCTGGGGCCCTGTTAGGGGGCCCCTGCACTGCCCATGCCAGTGGCATGGGCAGTGCAGGGGCCCCCAGGGGCCCCAGGACACCCGTTCCCGCCATCCTCTTCCTGGCAGTTTTCACCGCCAGGAACAGGCTGGCGGGAAGGGGGTCAGAATCCCCAAGCAGCGCCGCCATGGAGGATTAGCCCAGTCGGGGGAAATCCGGCTGGAAACCGCCGGACCCGGTTTTCCGACCGCGGCTTTACCGCCGCGGTCGGAATGGGCTTTGAAGCACCGCCAGCCTGTTGGCGGTGCTTCAGTCATCCGCGACCCTGGCGGTCATAGACCGCCAGGGTCAGAATGACCCCCATAATCTCAGAAAATAAAGAAAATATAAAAGCTCCTGACAGTTATACTGATTCACGTTTCTCTCGTTCCTTTCAGGATGCACTGGAGAGACGTAGCAAGAGAGGGGCCATCCTGATCGATGTCCTGAATATGTGAAACAGAAGAAAGACTCACCAGTCTTCAGCAAACAAAAGCCGCAATTCAAAAAGAAAAAGGTGGCAGCACGGTCAATTAAAAATTGCAGTACACTTAAGAAGATTGCTGAAGAACAAGATGTGGGCAGTGACTCTGCTAGACAGCACAGCAGAGGTCATGATATTTCGCCAGGGTCTGAAAGATCATCTAGATGCAACAGCAACTAGCGACTTCATTGCATGTCCTCCCACCTGATAGGTTTATGATTTGAAAATTCAAATTGAGGGGGACATAGAACGCACCATTACGGTGATATTCTGGGATGAACTTAGTTCTGATATCGTAGTGGCCGAAAGGGACTGGCCACCTCAACCATGTAGGTTGGGACAACGATTTTCCTTGTCATGTAATACCTATCAGGTCTATACCCCAGTCTCAGCCACAATATCCTGTTAAACACAAAGCAAAAGCTCCATTGAGGGAAATCCTCACTTAGCTCGAGTATCAGGGAGTAATTGAGCCCTGCATCTCCGCAATAATTCCCCATTGCAAAATCTGACCATTCTTACAGAATAGTCTTAGATTATAGACATTTAAACAGTCATACACGCCCATACGCTATACAAAATTCACATAGCACAGCACTAATAAACAACATAGTGCATAAAAAATACAAAACCACCTTGGGTATTTCCAACTTCTTTTCTGCCAAAACTTAGCACACGAAAGTCGTGACCTGAGTGCTTTCTCATTTGGCTCACAAAAACGCTTTTGCCGTTTGCCCCAAGGCTACAAGAACAATCCAGGGCTGTTCTCAGCCTGTGCAACCAACAGTCAAATCAATATTACATGATATTGATTCCGAGGCGTTGTCTTACGTGGATGACATCTATCTCACAGATGATGACCTCAACATTCATCTTGCCAGGGTCAATTGCATCGTTTTAGTATTCGCAGCCCTTGGCTCCAAATTTAATTTTAGGAAAACAAAAATAGCATTTCTCAGCTTATTGTCCCTGGGGTACGAGCTATCAAATGAGTGCAAGAGCCTGGCCCGCACTTTCTAGAAAAATTTGCTCAACTCCAACCATAAAATTCAGTTAAGAAACTACCGTCGTTACTTGGTTTCTTTAACTTTGGCAGAACATACATTACTGACTATGCTAAATGTATCAAGCCACTTTATGACTTAATACACCCTGATTTTTCTAGCAGACACTCGACAGTTGAACACACAAGCATCCTTAGGGAATTCCAAAAGAACATGTTAGAAGCAAACCACTTACACACCTGTGACAACAAAACAAATTTGGTCATCAGAATAATTGCTAGTGTCATCGCGTTCACTTATGTCACCTTCAACGAGAGTGACACAGTGCTCATTGCATATAAATCACATTTATATTCCAATGCAGAACAATGTTTCGCATCCACAGAAATATTTCTAACTGCTGTACAGATGGCTGTCATCAAGGGGAGGCTACTTGCCCAAGGGAAATGCATAATTGTCGTTACCCCGGTGCCAGCCTTAAAGGCCGTCACCAAAGCAAGCGTTCCTAATGCTAAAGCATTACATCCACGTTGGATTTAGTGGGCAACCTCCCTGACTGCCACCAATGTAGGTTACATCTTTGATCCAAAACTTCAGACACAAGAATTTCTCCAATACGAACAGGAGTACCCCGCACCTCTAGATATTTTGCCACTTGACAGATACCATGCTGTCATTTACATTGATGGTTCAGCACAACCAGCTGTATGTACTAAATATCAATACTCAGCTACTTGCGCAGCCATGAGCGGAGTGATGAACAATGGTGTATTCCACCCTCATAATACCTACACGCAGACCCTAGGGGACTGCACAACCCAGCTGGCTGAACTGAAAGCCCTTATACTAGCGCTAGAACATACAGAGCCAGGACTACTCACTCTGATTGTCTGTGACTCATACTACTGCATCTAGTCCTACAATGATTATCTTAATCATTAGAAGTTGAACAGGTTTAGAGATTCCAAAGGGAACACCATAAAACACAGAACTCTGTGGGGGATGGTGGCTGATCTCAAGAATAAGCTACCTTGTTTCCATGTAGTGTATACATTGGGCCAACAACGTGTAGGAGTACACATTACTGGCAACACTTTCGCTGACGAAGAAGCCAAATCTGCAGTAGCTACAGCTCCTGTGGCTGCAGTGACTCGTTCTGAGACGAGATTGGATAATGAAATTCTGACTGCCGTAAAAGCTTCAGCTGAAGGCAAGCCTCTCCCAAAAGCATACCCTACAAAATACTCATATCACATCAGTGCACAGAATGTTGCTTATGCAACAATTCCTGGGGTTGGAGACCCAGCAATCCCCAATGAAGAACAAAGATTAGATCTAATCAAAGCACAGCATGAGGGTGTCACATCTGCTTATGCTGGCATCTCGGCAACAATAACACTCTTACAGAAACGCTTCTGGTGGCCAGGTCTATACAAATAGACAAAGCAATACATCCTTTGTTGTGACAGTTACCAGCAAATTACGGGCTCCAACATCAAACGCCCACTGCAGACATCCTCCTTAGTGTCCAACAGGCCACTACAATGTGTGTACCTGGACCACTGTGGTCTGCTCCAACCAGAAGGTGCATACAAATACGTTTTACTCGCTGTAGATTTTTGTTCTAGACTCCTGTGAATATGGCCTTAGCGGTCGGCTGACACTCAAACTGTTATAAAAGCCTTGCTGATCTTTATGGGTACATATGCGGTTGCAGCATTCCTTTCGGACCAGGGCCCTGCCTTTTCCTCAAAGGCATTCAGGGACACAATGGGGACGATGGGCGTTGAACTCCATTACTCCTCACCATACCATTCAGAGGGAAATTTTGTTGTGGAAAGGAGGAATTGTGATCTAAAGCAGACCTTAACAGTGAGAGTATTAGGTTCTGTCCGCAGCTGGCTTCATCACCTATATGGGGTCCAGAGAGCACTGAATAATCTGCCAAGAAGGTCCTTGGGGGGACGCAATCCTTATGAGGTTCTCCTTGGGATACATATGTATGTCCCAGATCTTGATGGCCCATGTATGGTGGCAGCAGATCCACCATTTGACATAAATGAAAGCCTCCCTGTCTTACAGGAGCCTCAGCAATTTTGTGATGATAATTCATCCGCCAGTGCTGCCACTTTAGGAATAAACGATTTGCCAACAACTTTTACTGGCTGGATTCCTAAAGTTGGGGATCTAGTTTGTGAGAAGATCACTGTGAAGAAGGAATTCAGCCCGTCTTACAGAGCATCGGTCCTAATCCTGGGAATACAAGGTACCAGAACTATTATCCTACCACCGCCGCCAGGCTCTAAAGCTAACAGATTAATTTCCATTGACGATGTCAAACTTCACCATGTAGCTGATCCTGCACAGTAGACCCAGAGGTCCCTCGGGTAGTTCCCGGTTCCCTCTCACTACCCAACAGGACATATTGCTTCAAAGAAGAAACAACAATACTTCTGACTACACAAGCATGTGCAATGATGCTACAAATACCTCCTCGACCATGGGGAGGGCGGAAAATGAGCTCTTGCTGATTCCTGTTACCACTTCAATGACATCACCTGTCCAAGATGTGGCTTTCTTCTATTCCAACACAACACAACACAACACAAACTCATGACATCATCTACTATAGTATCCACGTGAAGTGGGTCCATCCACCAGTAATGCACCTGCTCCAGCGTTTGCAGATACTGCTTCTAGTTATTTCATTGATATTGATGACTTTTCTTCAACTTCATCCACTCCTGCGATTGAAACTATTTTAAAGACACGTAAGCTGTATATATGGCTTAAAAATAAGTATTTAATTCACCCATGTAACTATCAATGGTTATTCTTGACATTATTTGCATTTTTTCTATGGGTTGGTTTTGTGATTGTTTTCTTCCTGCTTATAAATGGTCATTACCTTCTTGAATGTTCCTTTGTTGAGCCTGTGTATGAAGTCTCAACTCCATATTATTCCTCACATAAGGTCCAAAGAGTCTTGTCCCTTGTGAACATTTCAGCTGTACCAATTCCTGATGGGATTGTGTGGGATAAAGTTCCATTTAATATACATGGGCCTACTGAGGTCATTCAGATTTCTTATGTCTTCAAACTATCTATGACTGATGTAATTACACCTGGTGTTGTATCTGATGATTGGGATGTCCAGACCGTTGATTTAATGTTAACAGAAATGAAAGACTATGGGGGTCATTCCGACCCCGGCTGGCGGTGCCCCGCAGGGCATTCTGACCGCGGCGGTTTGGCCGCGGTCAGAACAGGAAAACCGGCGGTCTCCCGCAGGTTTTCCGCTGCCCTCTGGAATCCTCCATGGGGATTCCGACACCCCAATACCGCCAACCGCCAGGAACAGGATGGCGGTATGGGGTGTCGTGGGGCCCCTGGGGGCCCCTGCAGTGGCCATGCCAATGGCATGGGCACTGCAGGGGCCCCCATAAGAGGGCCCCACAAAGAATTTCAGTGTCTGCTGAGCAGACACTGAAATTCGCGACGGGTGCAACTGCACCCGTCGCACCTTCCCACTCCGCCCGCTCCATTCGGAGCCGGCTTCCTCGTGGGAAGGGGTTTCCCGCTGGCTGGCGGGCGGCCTCCTGACGGTCACCCGCCAGCCCAGCGGGAAACACAGAATCACCGCGGCGGTCTTCAGACCGCGGAGCGGTGTTCTGTCGGGGGAACTCTGGCGGGCGGCCTCCGCCGCCCGCCAGAGTTAGAATGACCCCCTATGTGGTATTTGAAAGTGATGTGTATACCAACACAAAGAATTAGGGGAAAATGTTCTGCTATAACAACTGGGAACATCACTACCTGCACCGTGCAACTAGACATAGATCAGTATTTAATTACACACAGTGGGGACACTCTTCAACTCCACATGTGGGGAGCCCAAAACATTATGTGGATAAATTCACTTATTTTTCTGGGCATGACACAATAAATGAGGAGTCATATTACTTCATATTACCACCTTCAAAAAATAGGAATATTTTGCTTATAAATGGTCATTACCTTCTTGAATGTTCCTTTGTTGAGCCTGTGTATGAAGTCTCAACTCCATATTATTCCTCACATAAGGTCCAAAGAGTCTTGTCCCTTGTGAACATTTCAGCTGTACCAATTCCTGATGGGATTGTGTGGGATAAAGTTCCATTTAATATACATGGGCCTACTGAGGTCATTCAGATTCCTTATGTCTTCAAACTATCTATGACTGATGTAATTACACCTGGTGTTGTATCTGATGATTGGGATGTCCAGACCGTTGATTTAATGTTAACAGAAATGAAAGACTATGGGGGTCATTCCGACCCCGGCTGGCGGTGCCCCGCAGGGCATTCTGACCGCGGCGGTTTGGCCGCGGTCAGAACAGGAAAACCGGCGGTCTCCCGCAGGTTTTCCGCTGCCCTCTGTAATCCGCCATGGGGATTCCGACACCCCAATACCGCCAACCGCCAGGAACAGGATGGCGGTATGGGGTGTCGTGGGGCCCCTGGGGGCCCCTGCAGTGGCCATGCCAATGGCATGGGCACTGCAGGGGCCCCCATAAGAGGGCCCCACAAAGAATTTCAGTGTCTGCTGAGCAGACACTGAAATTCGCGACGGGTGCAACTGCACCCGTCGCACCTTCCCACTCCGCCCGCTCCATTCGGAGCCGGCTTCCTCGTGGGAAGGGGTTTCCCGCTGGCTGGCGGGCGGCCTCCTGACGGTCACCCGCCAGCCCAGCGGGAAACACAGAATCACCGCGGCGGTCTTCAGACCGCGGAGCGGTGTTCTGTCGGGGGAACTCTGGCGGGCGGCCTCCGCCGCCCGCCAGAGTTAGAATGACCCCCTATGTGGTATTTGAAAGTGATGTGTATACCAACACAAAGAATTAGGGGAAAATGTTCTGCTATAACAACTGGGAACATCACTACCTGCACCGTGCAACTAGACATAGATCAGTATTTAATTACACACAGTGGGGACACTCTTCAACTCCACATGTGGGGAGCCCAAAACATTATGTGGATAAATTCACTTATTTTTCTGGGCATGACACAATAAATGAGGAGTCATATTACTTCATATTACCACCTTCAAAAAATAGGAATATTTTGCTAACTAATACAAAGTTAATTTAGTCAGATTCCTTTGTTTCCCATCTTGTAGTTGAAGGTTATGAATACTAGAAGAACACTAGTGATGGAAAGAGTGTATGGGGAACACAGGATTGGCAAATACAGGGTAGGGAAGCTTTATTTAGAGTGTGCCTTATTTAGTGTGCAAATGACCTTTTTGAATGACACCATTCAATGGACATCCTGTCTGGGGTTAGCAAAAATGAAGGAAATGAGTGTGCCAAGTATCCCCACACCAGCAAAATTCAATAACTGGCAATACTTCCTGAATGTCACAGAGGAAGAACTAGATGCAACGGTTCAGGCTGGTACCTATAACTCTTCACTTTCCATTCCTGTCGGGTGGTTAGTATGGCCAATAGACACAAATGGGTGTCAGGCACATTTTGTGAATTCTTCAGGGGGTTTCAAAATTAGCCGGCCATACCCTCGCTTTGTCTCAGGTCAACACATGGGTATAGTTACAAAATACAGTGTGGGTAAACTGTGCCAACAGTGGGTACAGACTAACAAGTTAGCCGCAGTTAAGAAACATCTTAACCCTCTTTCTGAAGATATAGATTTACAAGACTTTTTGTTAGGTCAGAGAAAGTCACACACTAAAAGATTCACCTATGCAATATATCATGAGATCTGGAAGCTTTCTCAAATAGAAGTTTCTGCGCGTTTAAGGCAAATAGACAAAGAAAATTTAGAAAAGGCTTTAGCCGTTGTCGACAATGTCATGAGCGCTATGTCAAACAGGATTTATTCCCTAACGAACATAGGGCCAGATGTATGAAAAAGTTTTGCACTCACAAATGGTGCGAATCGGTTAATTCGGCCGTTTGCGAGTGCAAAACAGTGGTCTGCGATGCATGAAATGCATTCGCAGACCACAAATAAGAAATCGCTAAATTTGCGATTTCTTGCGTTGCGACCTGGAAATTGCGAGTCGCAATTTCCAGGTCGCAAGGCTATGCTGGAAAAAATCGCAAATTGCGATTTTTCCAAAGATGGCATTTTGCAATTGCAAAATACCATGAGATGCAACCAGGTGGTAACCTGGTGCAAAATTAAAAAATGCAGTGCATTTTTAAATTGAACATGTAAAGCACACATGCCCTTTTGGCATGTGTAAACCTTACATGTTGAAAAAAGTGATTTTGGGGTGCAGGAGAGGGGGCCTTAGGCCCCCAGCACCCTGGCCTTTTGCATTTCCAAAATTGCGATTTCTGGTTTAGAAATCGCAATTTTGGAAATGCAAAAAATTCGCAGCTATGGGCCAATAGGCCCATAGCTGCGAATGGGGCCGGTATCACAATTTGCGATTCAGTAATAGCATTTGCGATTTTTGGGAAATCGCTATTACCGATTCGCAAATGTGATACATGGCCCTTTGCGAGTCGGTAATAGCAATTTCTTTAAAATCGCTAATACCGAATCGCAGTGGGCCGTGATGATACATCTGGCCATAGTGTCGTCTGCGATTGATATTGTTCAGACAGACATGTCCCTTTAATACCATGGACAAAGTCAGCTGCACTTCATCATGCAGTTAGGTTGGACATTACAGACTCTGAAAAACAGCCGGGTTCCGTGGAAGTATATTAAGGTTAGTGACTTGTTTACTGTTTTTAAGTTATCCAAGGAACAACAGACGATGGCTAAAAGGGAAGCAAGTCTCACCATGCGTCACATAGAAAAGTTAGAGAAGTTGCCTTTTACAGTTGCAGAAAGTCCATCAGCGGTATGGCTTTTACATGGCATTCTAAATATGCCCATTTCCACTTTTTGTTTTTCGAAATGCCTGAAACATCCTGCAGTGGGCAGATACGAGCAGCTAGATGATAGCTATATTACAGAAGAGTGGGAGTTGCCCTTTGAATATAAATGTTTGAACAGCGAAACAGAGGTCTTTCTTAGCGGAAGCGAATGTGAGACGACTGTTAGTCATTCAATGATCTGCAAACAGGCTTCCCTTCATGGCCTTTGCAATGTGGGGGTCCCAAACTTGGCCTGTTTTCTGAAGGGTACTCCCATCCTGTTTGATTCGACCAACATTTCATGTACTTTCAAATGAAAGTTATGCGGTGCTGAGTGACCAAAGCTGTTGCGGTATGCGACCAGGAATTGCCTACACAGTGTTGCGGATATGATATACCCCCACACAAGAGATAAGAGTAGCAGAACTGTGGCCACAAATTGATACTGCTAATATAAATTATGACAAGTTGAGCAGACTAAAGGCACTACTGTTTCAAAAACAAGTTGCGTTTGTAGGAAAGTACCCTAATTTTGGCATGTTACCCCCAATTTCTGCCTGATGGCAGTGTGTTTGACTGTGTCACTGGGATCCTGCTAACCAGGACACCAGTGCTTCTGCTCCAGCTCCTCTCACATTTGTCACTACATACCGGTAACTCAGTATTTCATCCCAAACTGGCATACTTGTCACCCCTTATAAGTCCCTAGTATATGGTACTTAGGTACCCAGGGCATTGGGGTTCCAGGGGATCCCTATGGGTTGCAGCATTACTTTTGTCAACCATAGGCAGCACATGCAAAGGTTTCTGCAGGACTGCCACTGCAGCCTGCGTGAAATGGTGCATGCACCCTTTCACAGCCATTTTCACTGCACCAGGTCACTTATAAGTCATCTATATGTCAGGCCTTCCAACCCTGAAGGCTGGTTGCAAAGTACCTGTGTGTGAGGGCACCCCTGCACTAGCAGAGGTGCCCCACATCATCCAGGACCATTTTCCCGAACTTCGTGAGTGCGGGAACGCCATTTGTACCCGTGCACTGGACATAGGTCAATACCTATGTCCAGCTTCACAATGGTAACTCCGAATATGGCCATGTAAGGTGTCTAACACCTGTGAAATGTACCCCAATACTGATTTTAGTATTGGTTTTACAATTCCATGCACTCTGGGGGTTCCACAGTGGATCCCCAGTACTTCCATACCAGCCTTCCGAGGTTTTTCAGGCAGCCCCCGCTGCTGCCACCTCACAGACTGGTTTCTGCCCTCCTGATGTTTAAGCAGCTCGAGCCCAGGAAGGCAGAACAAAGCTTTTTTGGGGGGGAGGGGTGTAACACCCTCCTCCTTTGGAAATAGGTGTTACAGGCATGGGAGGGGTAGCCTCCCAGAGCCTCTGGAAATGCTTTGAAGGGCACAGATGGTGCCTGCCCTCCTTGCATAATCCAATCTACACCAGTATAGGGAACCCCAGTCCCTGCTCTGACATGAAACTGGGCAAAGGAAAGGGGAGTGACCACTCCCCTGTCCATCACCACCCCAAGGGTGGTGCCCAGAGCTCCTCCAGAGTGTCCCTGGGTTTTGCCTTCTTGAATTCCAAGTTGGTCGGGCACTCTGAGAGCATCTGAGTGGCCAGTGCCAGCAGGTGACGTCAGAGCCCTCCCCTGATAGGTGTAGCAAGGCAATCCCCCTTTCAGGGCTATTTAGGGTCTCTCTCCTGGGTGTTTCCTCAGATTCAGATTGCAAGACTCCAGCAGGAATCCTCTGCATCCTTTATTTAATCTTTTACAGACAAAACTGCTGCTGGACCCCCCAGGAACTCTACAAAGTGCAACAAAGAAGCAAAGACAACTTTTACAACATTGTATCTTCAGCTCCTGCCAGCAACTGCAACTGTTTCAGGTCATGCATCCTCCGACGACTGCCTGCCTTCAGCCTGCACAAGAAGAAGTGAAATAATCTCCCTTGAAGTGAAGGTGTCACTTCCCTGCTTCAGCAGGCACCCCTTCGCAGCGATGACTGCTGATGTGGGTCCCCTCTCCTGATGACGAGCATGGCTCCAGCAATACGGGTTGTGGACTGAAGTGACCCCAACTGTCCCAAGGTCCAGCTGTCCAACTTTGGTGGAGGTAAGAGCTTGCCTCCCCTGTGCACTGCGTGATTTGCAGTTGCCAAGGCTTGTGTGCAACCGTTCACGAAGTTCTTCGTGCATAGCACAGCTCCTGCCCCCAGCACTCCTTCTTGTGATGCACAGCTTCCTGAGTGGTTCTCCGGTGACGTGGGATCCCTTTGTGTTGTGCTGCATGGGCCTACATTTGCACCTTCTTTGTCCCCATGCTATGGGACTCTTGTGTGTGGTGCCTGGTCTTCTGAGGGCTCTCTGAGTTGCTGAGAGCCCCTTCTGTCTCCCCTTCTTGGGTAGAGGCCACCAGGTCCCACTGGTCCTGGGCAGCGCCATTTTTTGCTAACCGCGAGCTTTGTGTGTGCAAAGGCTTGTTGGCAGAATCCAGCAACACAAACCAGACTGCAATCATCCATCTGGCGTGGGACATCATCTGCACCAACCAGGAACCTGTATCCATCTTCTTGGGTGCAGTACTAACTGTTCTTCACTGGTGGTTCTTCTTTTGCACCTTCTTCCGGGTTAGCAGGGGCTCCTGTTCTCCCTGGACTCTTCAGTGCTTCTTGGACTTGGTCCCCTCCTTCCACAGGTCTTCAGGTCCAGGAATCCATTGTTGGTATCTTCCAGTCTCTTCTGGTTCTTGCATTATCTAATTTCACGTGTTCTTGTGTGTTCTACACAACTTACTGTGATTTACTCCTGCTTTCCTGGGGTCTGAGGTGGGTGTTATTACTTACCTTTGGTGTTTTCTTACACTCCCAGCACCCCTCTCCACACTACACTTGCCTAGGTGGGAAACCGACTTTCGCATTTCACTATTTTAGTATATGGTTTGTGTTCCCCCTAGGTCCATTGCTACCTATTGTGATTTTCACTATTTGCCCTGTTTTCTAACTGTTCTTACAGCTATTTCTGCATTCTAATGTATATATTATGTATATTACTTACCTCCTAAGAGAGTATAGTCTCTAAGATATTCTGGCATTGTGTCACTAAAAATAAAGTACCTTTATTTTTGTTGCACTGAGTATTTTCTTTCATGTGTGTAAGTACTGTGTGACTACAGTGGTATTGCATGAGCTTTGCACGTCTCCTAGATAAGCCTTGGCTGCTCAGCTACAGCTACACCTAGGCAGCCTGGCTTCTAGACACTGACTACATTTCACTAATAAGGGATAACTGGACCTGGTATAAGGTGTAAGTACCTTTGGTTCCCACTACAAACCATGCTAGCCCCCTACAGCGTTGACATTGGCTAGAGAGACGTAGGTTCTCCAGATAGCAAGATCATCAGCCGAGATACAAGCCCTATTAAATTCCAACTTCCACAAGCACTTTGGAGAGCTGGTATCCAGAATATTCAATGCCTCGAGCACTACCCTGATTGCCCATTTCTTTAAGGCTGTCGGGTTTGTATTTGTGTCCATCTTCCAGACTGTCTTCAGAGTAATTCCTTCAGCCATCCATTCACTCTTTTCAAGAGGTTTTCCTATAACTTTGGCATTAATAGTCCGAATACTATAGCTATTGCTTCTGATTCACAGTGGTTGTGACTTTTCAGCTAAGCGGAGTGATGGAGCCACTGCCACCAGCTCAGCTGTGCCGTGAACGCATAGTTCAGTTCTGTAATGCTCTGCTGCTGCAGAGTTGGAGCATGACTGGTGATTGTCATTCAGACCAGTCCTATGGTGCGTGCAGCCAGTCTTTTGCTGCGTATGGTGTCTCTTCGAACATTTGCCTACAGTGTGTCTTGCTGTTACGTCAGTGTCTCCTGTGGACCAAGCACTGCCGATGTCCCCGATGAGGGTTCATTCACGGTCAAGCCCCTTGAGACTAAAGCTGATTCACGAGGCCACTAACTAGCCACCTTTGGTGAACGATCTGGCTGTTTTTTGGAGCTGTGGAGAGTGTTGCCCCTGCAGGAGGTCCTGCACAAGAGACTAACACACACTATTGCTCCATGGTCCATCTACCTATCCTGTCATTGATCTAACATCTGATGAAGTGGCCTAGTTTCTGAGGGCCTTTCAATTTAATGGCTTCGAAGACACTCTTCAAGATCATGACTACTGATAAATAGATTTGATGATTGGCTTATCTCACCAAATTCAAAGATTGCCTTTTTACTTTGGCCTGCTGTGCTTGTCATGGTCGACATTATGGGGGTCATTACAACATTGGCGGTAAAAGGCGCTTACCGCCGTGCAGAAGACTGCCAAGACACCGCCGCGGTGGCGGTAGTCCGCCACAGCTATTATGACACACATCTCAGAATCCGCCGAAATACAAACACCCACACAAGTCCGCCACACCAAAGGTCAGTGTTAAACTGGTGAAACAAAACCTCCACCTCCACGCCAACAGAAACACGCCCATGCTATTACGACCCACGAATCCACGCGGCGGTCTTTCAACCGCGGTATTCCATTGGCGGTACACACCGCCGCGCTCAAAATACACACACATCTCCAAAACACCGCCACATTGGACAATTACAAATACACACACCTGACACACATACAAACAACACTCCCACACACCCAACACAATATAAAACACACACCCACATCACCCACAAACCCCTATGACCAAAATGTACGAACGAAGGCCAGAGAGACAGCACAGCCAAGACAACACCACCATACAGAGGCACACAACACCATCACCCACACCACATCCACGCACAAAACACCACACACCACTGCACATCACCACACACATCAACACTCACACCGCCCCACACATCACACACACCACCCCATGTCACGCCAAAGACACCCCGATTCTCCGAGGAGGAGCTCCCGGTCATGGTGGAGGAAATCATCCAGGTAGAGCCACAGCTATTTGGCTCACAGGTACAGCACACCTCCATAGCCAGGAAGATGGAGCTATGGCGCAGAATCGTCGACAGGGTCAACGCTGTGGGACAACACCCAAGAAATAGGGAGGACATCAGGAAGAGGTGGAACGACCTACGGGGGAAGGTGCGTTCCACGGTCTCCAGGCACAACATTGCGGTGCAGCGGACTGGCGGCGGACCCCCACCTCCTCCCCCACAACTAACAAAATGGGAGGAGCAAGTCTTGACCATCATGCATCCAGAGGGCCTCGGAGGAGTCGGTGGAGGACGGGACACTGGTAAGTCAAATCTTAACTAACATATCCCCCACCCTACCTGCATGCTATCACACACCCCCACCCTCACCCACTCCCGTATCACTCCAACTCCTCACTAATGTACTAAGAACACAAACCACACATCCCAACACCAAGCCCTGCATGACACAACTAAGCATGGTCACCCCTCACTAAAGCATGCCCACTGCACATACCCAATACAACCCCTAACCATCATCACACAAGCCCCCACATAGGAATGCTACCACTGGGGTACACAGACACCCACCCATTGCACAACATCACACACACACATGCTATAATCATGCTCTTATGCCCCTGCAGGAACCCGAAGGACCGTCACCACACCAGAGGGTCCAGACAACACCACTCCAGCCCCAGAAGAGGCCCACAGTGATGACAGCAGCTCTGCCCTACTGGGTCCTGATGACCAGCCCGGACCATCGTGGGCCTCGGGACAGTCGGTTCCCCTCGCACAGGCACAGCCCACCACAGACCTTCCACCCTCTGGTAACACCAGCACAGCACCCACCCAGCGGGCCCAAACCTCCGTACCCAGGACAGGTCAATCAGCTGTGTGTCCACCACTACAGGGAACCCAGGATAACTCACCACCCCAACAACAACAGGGACCTGGGGGCAGTGGTAGTGGGCACACAGTCCAGGGGACGGAGGCACAGGAACACAGGGAAACTGGTAGGGCTGTGTGCGACAGGGGGCGGACAGGCCAAGGGAACCCACTCTCCACGAGGCCCTATCCTCCATCGTGGGAGCATACCATCACTCCCAGGAGACGATGGCAACGGTCCTGGCCAAGTTTCAGGAGACCCAGCGCCTGCAGGAGGACCAGTATTTGGGGTTCAGGGAGGAGCTCAGGACCATCAGCTCCACCCTGGGCACCATCGTAGGGGTGCTGAAGGACATACAAAAAACCATGAGGGACACCATGGCACTCCAAGGGGCCCCTGACACCAGCCAGGACGATGAACTGCCCACCACCTCCGCCGGCACTAGTGGACAAGAAGCCCCGCCACAGGACCACCACACCAGCACCCCAACCCCTGCAGACGGACAACCACCACGCAAGCGGTCCCTGAGAGCCAGGAACAGGACAGAGCAAGATGGCAAGACCCCCGCCAGAAAATGAGACCACCCTGATTGTCCTCCCACTGACCCACTTTGTTACCCTGTCCATACTTGAACTGCCCCAGCTCCACTTCCTATGCCCAGATGGGCAAAGCACCTGTGAGACTAATAGACTGGACTCTGCCATGGACATTCCTCCACCATCACCCATCCTCATATTACAACCCCCTCCCAATTCTGAGCACTTCAATAAACACCCTTGAAACAAAAAACAATCGTGAGTCAGTCTGTGAGATTGTAAATATGTATTATCAATGACAGAGTCATAATGCGTTCCCCATTGTAAAGCCAACATACCTATGTCACACATCACAAGTCCTTGAAGGATGCAAGCAGATAACACGTTGGTAACCACACCTGTGAAACCGTAATGGAAAGGAACAACTCAGTTACCAAATACTGGTTGATATCAACAGGCAGGATAGAGGTAGACGTGTGAAAGTTAATGTAATGGAAAAAAGGAAAATGTTCTCACCTGTGTGTCACTGGAAATATTGCTGTACGACTGACTCCCTGTTGTCGTTGTCTTCTTCCTCAGCTTCCTCCTCATCACTGTCCACAGGCTCCACAGCTGCCACAACACCGTCATCTGGACCATCCTCCTGCAGAAAAGGCACCTGGCGTCGCAAAGCCAAATTATGAAGCATGGAGCAGGCGATGATGACCTCGCACACCTTCTTCGGTGAGTAGAATAGGGAACCACCTGTCATATGGAGGCACCTGAACCTGGCCTTCAGGAGGCCGAAGGTGCGTTCGATCACCCTCCTAGTCCGCCCATGGGCCTCATTGTAGCGTTCCTCTGCCCTTGTCCTGGGATTCCTCACTGGGGTCAGTAGCCAGGACAGGTTGGGGTAACCAGAGTCCCCCAATAGCCACACACGGTGCCTCTGGAGTTGACCCATCATATCAGGGATGCTGCTATTCCGCAGGATGTAGGCGTCATACACTGAGCCAAGGAACATAGCATTTACGAGATGTACTGGTCTACCAAACAGACCATCTGAACATTCATGGAATGATAACTCTTCCTGTTCCTGTACACTTGTTCACTCCTGTGGGGGGGAACCAGAGCTACATGGGTGCCATCAATGCCACCGATGATGTTGGGGATATGTCCAAGGGCATAGAAGTCACCTTTCACTGTAGGCAAATCTTCCACCTCAGGGAAAATTATGTATCTCCTTACGTGTTTCAGCAGGGCAGACATCACTCTGGACAAAACGTTGGAAAACATAGGCTGGGACATCCCTGATGCCATGGCCACTGTTGTCTGAAATGACCCACTTGCAAGGAAATGGAGCACTGACAGCACCTGCACGTCAGGGGGGATTCCAGTGGGATGGCGGATTGGTGACATCAGGTCTGGCTCTAACTGGGTATATAGGGGCATATTTATACTCCGTTTGCGCCGAATGTGCGTCAAAGATTTTGACGCACAATCAGCGCAAACGTTGCCCCATATTTAAACCCTGACGCCCGAGGCCGCGCACAAGAAAAATCCGCAGTGTGCGTAATTTTCTGGAAGCGCCAACCCGCCCTGCGTTAATGATATGCAGGGTAGGCGTTCCCGTCCAAAAAACGACGCACACGCCCGCGCGTCGTATTTATGCTTCCGGGCAAAAAGGACTCCCGGCCGGTAGGCGGAGCAAAAAAATGGCGCAAAGCCCGATGTGTGTCAAAATTTAACGCCTGGGTCAGGGCAGGTGTTAAAATGGGGCAAACACACCTGTATTTAATCAGAACACACAGAACAAACAGCAGAGCAGCAGAGCAGCAGAGCAGCAGAGCAGCAACAGGGGGACATGGAGGTGATTTTGATTCAGCGTGCACGTAGACGCAGAGCCCTGCAGCAACAACAGCAGCTACAACAACAACAGCAGGGGCCCCATAGACAGCGCAGAAGGCAGGAGAGGATATTCCGCCCAAGAACAACCCTGCATGGCCTCAGGGAACACAACATCATCCAGAGGTACCGGTTGAACTGGCAGGCCATTCAGCAGCTGCTGAGAAATATTGAACAGCAGTTGGCCCCCACTTTGGTGACACCCCGCACCATCCCAACAGAAACAAAGCTGCTTGCCGTACTTCACCTGCTGGCAAGTGGCTAGTTTAAGACAACTGGTGTCCTGGTTGGTGGAATATCACAACCATCATTCTCTGCATTCCTGCCAAAAGTACTGGATGCCATCATTCGCCTGACACCCCGCCACATCTGCTTCCCTAACACACTGCAGAAGCAGCAGGAAACTAAACAGGGGTTCTACGCCATCAGTGGCTTCACACACGTCCTTGGTGCAATCGACTGCACACATGTATGCCTTGTGCCACCTGCTGCAACAGAACACCTCTACCGCAACAGGAAGCACACACATTCAATCAACGTGCAGGCCATAGTCGATCACCAAGGACTGATCAGCAACATCGTGGCTAAATATCCTGGGAGTGTACATGACGCATTCATCTTCCGTCACAGCACCATCAACCAACACTTCCAGGATGGACGGTATGGCAATGGACTACTTGTTGGTAAGGACAAAAATCAAACTCATATACACACTGCACAGCAACCCTCTAGGACAAACAACACATACACCGCATTAGCAACACCTAGCCAGGAACACACTGAGGTCCTCACATCACTAGCCATGTGTCATAAGTCACCATTGAACCTGTCGCACATTGGAATGTACTCCACAGCTTAATGTGAAGACATTAATGAGTGTGGTTGCCTAAATGTCACCTTGCAAATTGGAAGTGTCACAATAACCTATACATTAACATATTGCATAAGTCTTAAGGTATGGGATGTCCAGGGTACTTTCATATGAACGTCTTAACTACACTTTCATGTTTTAACTCTGCATGGAACTATCATCTCACCCCCAGTGAAGACACACGGACACGTGTATCACAAGTCACAATGCAAGGGAGGGCACACTGTTATGAAAATCAAAATACAGACTGCTGACAAACGGTTAGCTAACAAACACTTGCTCAGCCAAGGAAAAAACTCAATGCAAAACTCTTACCCTACAAGTATAGGTTGTCACATTAGTACACAAAAGAGTCACAGACAACACAAGACAACTACTGCCATCAAAGGTCTGTACAAGAGTGCTTTCTACATCTAATTGATCCCATTCTGTGTTTCTATTTCAGCTGATCAGGGGTATGGCATCCAGCCTTGGCTAATGACACCATTTGGGAACCCCACTACTGCTGCAGAGCGGGCATACAACGACGCCCATAAGAGGACACGCAGCATTGTTGAGCGGACTTTTGGGATCCTAAAGTCAAGGTTCCGCTGCCTTGACATCACAGGCGGTAGCCTACTCTATTCCCCAGAGATGGTCTGTAGGATCATACTCACTTGTGCCATATTGCACAACATTTGTGTAAAAAGGAACATTCCCCTCCTTGACCCAGACCCAGACATGCCTGAAGATGACGAAGAGGAGGATGCTGGCCTGCAACAGGAGGGGGAACAACCAAACACAGCAGCTGGAGTGCGTAGGCGCCAACAGCTTGTAAATAATTTTTTTTCATAATTTCTTATATCAACACTTATTGCACAATTGTAAATAAACACAGATAACAAACACCACATCATGCTTTGGCCTATTCATTTCTGCCCACCTTTAGTTTGAAATTGCTGAAGAAGAATGTTGTCTCATTGAGCAATAATGACATAACACTCATCACACAAAAAATATACACCACAAATGTCTGCACAGAGGGTAGGATGTTACATGATACATTACCATCCACAGAGGCCAACAGGAGTACAAATGTGGCAATGACACATGCCTGATCCAGACACCTGAGACAGTCTCTCACTCAGCCCAAAAATGTAGATCATTTGAAAGTCTCATTACACGTGTTCAGTGACAGGGTGGGACCATCCATGTGTACGTGACCATGTCCTCAATGGCTTCTCTCAATTTTTGATATAAACAATACCCAATTGGAACAACATTAGCTGCCACTAACTCATGAGGAGACCTTGAAGTTACAGTGACAACATACACCCAGACAGTTGATAGTGGATCCACATTCGCACACACATATAAACATATGTCATCCAATCAATCAAATATTTGCAAGCAGCCCATCACAGTAGTGTCCCAGTTCGAACCTAGCAGGAAGAATGTAACATGCCACTAAACCAGGTAATGCATAAAGGGCCACATACATCAACAACCTATTTGTCATCAGCACATGAGGAACGCTGAGATTTAGCAAACATAGTCAGTGCAAAATGGTATGTCAGATTGCTCCAAATAATCAATAGGGCAAACGTCAAATGGGCTAATGAGATGAATGAATGGCTAACAGTGATTCATACCCTATGGCCTTCCATTAGCCTGCTGCTGCAGGTTTTGCATAAAAGAATAAATGAAAGCCATATATAAATTAGCAAATCTGGAAGGGCAAACCCTAGGGTGCTGGGGGCCTAAGTCCACCTCTACCGCCCCCCAAATATACAAGAATCATGTACTTGTGAAGTAAACACATGCATAAGGCGCATGTGTGGCCTACATGTCAAAAGTCAAACACAAATCAGATACACAAAATCATAATAGGACATGGTTAGCCCCATAAAAAGTGTAAGTGACTATTGCACTCCCTGTTTGGACTATAGATAAATGCATTACCATGATAAATGTGGACACATTTTTGAGAAGGAATGCATCATGGTATCCCATTCATCATTTCAAAATAGCCATCAGCAATTACCCAAAATATGTGTACAAATATGGTTAATACATTTTTTGAGGTATCATAAATATTACAGTGTGAATGCCTTTTATACATCCAATAAGGGACATGTGTCATAGCTAACCACAAATGTGTATCACATAGCACCGTTTGGTCATGACAAAGTTCCTTCCTCAACTTTAAAAAAATGAAGACATAATTTAAAAATGCATCAAATTTCCACGCATACAGCATGGGCGTCATAATTTTTTCACGTACAGGAGTGCACAGAAAGCAGAGTCAAAAAATATGATATGAAAAATAATAAATTAATAAGGTACATGACATGTCCACCATATTGTCCATGTAGCGTAAAATTTCCACGCATACAACATGGGCGTCATAATTTTTTCACGTACAGGAGTGCACAGAATGCAGAGTCAAAAAATATGATATGATAAATAATAAATTAATAAGGTACATGACATGTCCACCATATTGTCCATGTAGCGTCAAAATTCCACGCATACAGCATGGGCGTCATAATTTTTTCACGTACAGGAGTGCACAGAATGCAGAGTCAAATATAAGTTTTCATATATGTTTCTCATATTTGCCAGGAAATTATAATTCTACACTAGAACTGTAAACTCAGCCTCACATTAATGTAAGGGAACAATTAAGAAATTACTTTTGACTCTGCATTATGTGCAATGTTATGACGCTCAATCTGTATGCGTGAAAATATGACGCATAACGGAAAAATAAAAACGGCGGCCATTTTATGCAGGAAGTGATGTAATAGGATATCCTGTTTACAAAATCTGTACTGTGAGTTAACTTTCACTTTCACTTTGCAGTCTCAGATTTATCTAGACTGTGTGGTTGTGTGAAAAGTGTAGTCCTGTGTTTAACTGCTTTTGTGTCCTGTGTACCTTGTATTTTGTGTTTTTGTGATCATAGTCTTGTTGTCTAATATTGTCTTAGTCTGTTTAGTATACTTTTGTCCAATCCTGTTTTTGTTTGTATTGTCTGTGGGAGTATGTTCTGGGTAGTTTAACTTTGGGGTTAGTTGGGCTATTTTTCTTAAGTTTTCTTTTTCCTTCACTACTCTACCTTTCCCCATTTCCCACTTTTACTTGTTTGTCTCATTTTTCACCTTTCAATTTGTTATTATGTCAGGTAGGCCTCGGCTTGGCAGGATGGGTGAGGAGGAATTGGGGGGATTCATTTGGCTTGTTTGCCATTTCCTCCCACTCATGCTGGAGGCAGGGGGCCGTGTGATACAGGGGTATCACACGGAGGCACGTAAAGTCCGGTGGGGGAAGGTGAGCCATCACCTGGTCCGGGTGTACGGTAGCATTAGGAATGAGCATCAACTAAAGCACCGCTGGGCTGATCTCATATCCAGGGAGCAGGACCTGCTGGACCACCTGGGAATCAGGATTGGTGGCCATGTTGGTGAGTACAAATCAATTACATGTGAATAATTGAAATCTGTGTGGGGACATGTGATGATTGTTACCCAATCTGCTAGATAAGTAGCTGACTGTGTGTAATGCTAGGGAAACCTAATGTGTATTTGTTGCACAATGTGTAGGAAGACCAATGCTAGCAGTCAGATGGCTCATGTTTTCAACACATACCGGATGCCTGTAGCTGTATGTAATGTAGTGTTGCCTTTGTGTCAGACAAGCGACACGTTAATGCCTCTATTTGAACTCTACAGGTCATATTGGCCAGTGAGAAAGTTATGTTGAAACAACATACCTACATATGTAGACGCCATAGCTAGACAGAAAATTGTAAACCCATGATGATGCTATAAATGTGTGGTGCCTTCACGTCACATGAAGTTAGCTATGTTGTCCACACATATGTCACATGTGTGTCTGGTTGCTGTGTGTTGAAAATGTCCACATAGCCTGTTTGAGTTTGAGGAGTCATGCAGTCCTCAAGTAACCAGCTTTTGGATGTCTCTCTGGGATGCACATGATGAGATGAATGCAAGCCATTATTGTTGGGGCATACTAATGGAGGTGTATCTTTGACAACACATGACTGTTCTGGCCACTGCATGTGTGTAGTAGGGTGTGTAACTGTAGCAGGAGACTCATCCAATGTTAATGTTGATTAAAAGTTCATCCATGCAGTATGAGCATGTGTGAAAGTGTATCATTACCATGTCATATTCACACAGTGTCATAGTAACTGCAATTATTTGTCAGTGCACGGACTCTGAGTATATTCTTCCTTTCATGCTTTACAGGTGGACCAGCACCGTACACTGTGGGAGAGGTGGCACATTTTGAGGACCCCGATACCTACAGTGAGTGTGGCCTGAGTGCTATTTTTATTGTTTGCTAGTGATGCATGATGGACTATTGTGTGTTCAACAGAATTCATGATTTGATGCGCTGCCCGTTCATTGGCATTGTTGCTTTAGTGGGATTTCAAATATCACTTCTGTTTCTGTAGACCAATACTTAGCCATCTCTCAGATTTAGGGGCTGTAGGTCATTCCAGTCAGCCCGCTATGGGGAATGGGATGAGTCATGTGGAATACACTGGTTAATGTAAGAGTTGCTCTGGGACTTGGCTTAAACTGAGTCTGCATATCAGACTGACATTCTCCCAGATAGCTTTGGCAAATGGCTTGTATGAAATAGGCAGCTTCCTAGTTGAGGATGCACTGTGTACACTGTAGGTTGGATCTTCCGGGGGCATGGACTTCCACAAGTTGAACTAGAAGTGTGTGTGACTAGAGTGCAATGGCCTAGGTGTTCAGTCGACTCATGATCATGGGTGTTCTTGCTCCTCTGTGTGTGTTGTAAAACATGCCTCACTGATAGTATGTGATGTTGGCCTGAGTCAGAGCATTTTGACATGTGTGGACCTTGGATATGAGAATGTTTGGCTGACTCCAACGTGTTGCTAGCCCTTCATTGGTGTTGTGTGTGGAGGCAAATACTTGTTGACCTTTCTATACACTCCTGGGTGTGCATTGAACCTGGGATTGTTGGTTGTTCTTCCCACCCCACCCTCAAAGACTGCCATGTGATTGGGAATAGGGTACCTAGGACTGTAGCAACCAGTATGTTACACGTACTTGTGACCTTTTGCAACTTTGTTTAGAACCTAGGGCCAGATGTAGCAAACAGTTTGCGAGTCGCAAACGGCGAAAATCGCCGTTTGCGAGTCGCAAACGTGTGTTTGCTATGCAGAAATGCATTTTGCGAGTCGGAACCGACTCGCAAAATGCATTTCTGACTCGCAAATAGGAAGGGGTGTTCCCTTCCTATTTGCGACTCGCAGTGGTATGCAATTCCATTTGCGACCGAGTACGCGGTCGCAAATGGAGTCTCAGTTACCATCCACTTGAATGGATGGTAACCCACTCGCAAACTGGAAGGGGTCCCCATAGGACCCCTTCCCCTTTGTGAGTGGACCCAAAAATATTTTTTCAGAGCAGGCAGTGGTCCAAGGGACCACTACCTGCCCTGAAAAAATCCGAAACTAAAGGTTTCGGTTTTTTTTTCTAAGTGCAGCTCGTTTTCCTTTAAGGAAAACGGGCTACACTTGGAAAAAGAAACCTGCTTTTTTTAAAAGCAGTCACGGACATGGAGGTCTGCTGTTCCCAGCAGGCCTCCATCCCCGTGAGTGCCCATAGTCGCTATGGGGGCGCAAATTGCGACCCACCTCATTAATATTAATGAGGTGGGTCTTTGCGACCCCATAGCGACTCGCAGACGGTGTCTGAGACACCGTTCTGCATAGCAAATTGCGAGTTGCAATTTGCGAGTCGCTCGGACTCGCAAATTGCAAGTCGCAATTTGCCGTCTTCCTACATCTGGCCCCTAGTGTACACATTTGGTTATGGCCCATGGGTTCAATATTTGCAAACAACAAATTACAAATGGCATTGAGTGAGGGTTGTGATAGTTATCACATAGAGTGACATATGTAGTGAAGTCAGTATGCGGAAGAAGTTCAGCCATAATGTCAGCTGCATTAGGCATTATTTGGATGAGAAGTTTATGCTGATGTCATCCATCATGTAGAGACATGGATATGCTAGGTGTGAGATGGCCTTATGTATGCAGGCTTCACATGTACTTCCTCTGAGACTTTAAATAAACTATGTTGTGACAATTGCTGTAACAAATACAGAACAAGTAATGTACAAATAACCCATTGTGCTATTCCACCCAATGCAATTCCCATGGTAAATATTTGCCATATCTCTTCACAGCTGCAAACATGAGTGCCGCAGATAGACACCAATTTGAGAGGCGTGCCATGCGATACAGGCACATCCTGCAGGTGCAGTCGGGGTACAGGAGGATGGCCCGAAAATACCAATCAGATCGGGCCTCCGGGGCATGGTGGGCCTCACCACAGGGTGGCCCTACATTGCCCACAACAGCCACCACCACCACATCCACCAGGTCTCCCCAAGTGGCCCCAGCAACGTCGGGCACAGTTGACCCTGGCTCCTCATCAAGACCTGGACCCAGCCATGTTCAACAACCAGGACAGTCCAGTGGGCATTCAACTGCTGGCACAAGGTCCACCTCGGCCGGCACACAGACTGCATCAGCCCCTCCTGTGGACCCAGCCACATTCCTGGCATTGAGCCGTAAATTGGACAAGGTGTTTACAAAGGTGGACAAGCTAAGCCAGGATGTGGCATATATCAAAAAAAGGGTTCGGTCCATCAGGCGGACCCTACGGAGGGCCAACCTCTAGGACATTTGCCATGTTTAACTTTTACCCCTCCCCTCTCTCCTCTTTCCTATTTTGTACTGATAGTTGGGTTTTGGGGATTAGTATTAGGTTAGTATAGGTAGTTAGCTTAGTTAGTGTTAGGGAAGAGGGTGGGGGGTCCTTATTCTTTCTATCTTTATTTTTTGTGTGGGTGGGTGAGTGGGGGTCAATGTTGGGATTCCTGTTTGTTTAAAAAAAAATATATATATATATGATTGTTTAGGATAGTATAGTATGTGTGTAGGTTAGTAAGTGTTGTCCTGCATGTGTCCTGTCTCATAATGGTGGGTGGGGGGTTGATGTTTAGATCGTTTAGTTATATGTGTAGAGTAAGTTTAGCTTAGGTTAGTTAGGGACAGTTGTGGGTTAGTAGTAGTCAGGTTAGATTAGTGTAGGTATTACTTTTCCCTTAGTTGCCTCTTGTGTGAATAAATAGTAATAAATATATAGTTAACCCTTTACATGATGCGTTAGGTGCTACTTTATCATGGCTTTGACATCAGTGTAGGTGAATGTTTTTGTATGACATTAGTGTCCTATGCTAGCCATCCCCAGAAAATGGAGGTTTAACATGCCAGCTACCCGTGTGATAACTTGGTAAGTATCCACCATTTGGGAGACCCACCATTGGTAGTTTGCATCGATCACCAAGGTTTTGTGTTGGTGAGTATGTATTCTACTTCACAAAGTGTGCTTCCAGACTTGTTATTGTGGGTAATTTCATAGGTCGGACTGCAGTGTGATGTTCAGGGAGATCTTTGTAGATGAGGTGTTGTTAACACTCTTGTCTTGTTGCCTTCATTGCTGACCTACATCATGTGTGTACTAATTCAGCATGACTTTCCTTCATGGAAGTATACTCAGAAAGGGTGATTGATGCAGTGTTATTTTTTTATGTTTGCTTACATTTTGCAGCATAATTTCATGTTTTAGTATTGCATGGTGCCTACATATCTCAGCCACCATTAGTTGACTAGAATTGCTATAGATGGTGCATTATTCTGTCCAACACAGCATGATTGTGTGTGGTTAGTCCCTTCATCAGTTATTCTCCTCAGTATGGTAAGGCTATGATGCAATCCTGGCCACTGCACAGATGTATCAGACTACATGATGTCAGGACAGTTGTATTGACAAGCTACATGGTTGCCACACAGGCACTTTGGAGTTATGTACTGCACAGTTGAAGTGTGAAATAACACAGAGACATAATAGGTGTGCAAGTGCTATTTATTTATAGGTGCTGTAGTGCAAAATGTCCACTGTCCATGTTTGCTGGGTCCGTTCTGGTGCATTCTTACATGGTGATCCTACAGAAGGGATGTGGATGAGGCTCCTGACATGCTGGGGTGATGTCACAGACAGTGCCGAGGGACAGGAATTGGCAAATAGTAGGAGAGAGACATTCACTGGCAATGCTGACAAGTCATACAGTGGATTGCAGAACAGTCATTGAGTGTAGTTGTAGTGAGACTGGCATTTGACAAAATGTAGGACCTTGGTCAAAGTAGGCCATGGTGCAGGGACTAGTGCTTCCGGGTACTCTTCCGTGAGAATGTGATCTGTTCCATGTCTTCTTCTTCTGATGTGTGTGTTGCCTGGTTTGTCCTTGTTGTTGTTGGTTGTGAAGGGGCAGCACACACCTCAGTGTTAGAAGACGTGGAGGCAGACATCCCGGGGGCTGCTCCCTGTGGAGTTATTAAGGGCAGTACTGCAGCAAGGAGGGCCTGCTGGTTTTTGAGAATAGCAGCCACATCACGATGGTAGGCAGCCAGGTCGGCCCTGAGGGGTTCAATGTTGCATTCGTGCACACGTTGACTGGATTGCAGTTGTAGGTGTTGTGTCAACTGGATGACAGCTGTGCTGATTTCCTTCAGTGTTTTGGCAAGTTCCTGCAAGAGAGATGTTCGGGCTTGCATAGCAGCTGCCTGATCTGCAAATGATGTCATGCACGAACGCACCCCCTCAAGGCTGACTGCCATGTTTTGCATCCCCACCCGCACCTCCTTGGCCAGCTCCCGCTGTACCCCAACTACAGTTCTTTCAAAGCTGGTGCCAGTGTCGTCAGAGTCCTCAGCTGTGTTGGAGCTGGCAGGTCTTACAATTGGGTGGTGGGTGGTTCTTCTGTGATGGCTGCTTGTTCTGTGCTCCTCCTTGTGACTGAAGGTGGGGTCTGGAGGGTTTCAAGGACCTTTTGGATGGTCTCCTGGGAAATATTTATGGGCTCGTCATCCATGTCATCAGGGAAATCAGGGACAGGCATATCGGCAGGAGATCCATGTTCCTCTGCAATGAAACAGGGTACAATTAGTGTGTCTGTGTTGTGACAATTTTGCCATAACATGCAAGACTTTGGATGACTTAACTTTGTGCTCTGGTTTGGTATTGGTATCTGCTGTCCTTCATATGGGATTTGTAATAGGCCTATGGCCCACCTGTGTGTCACATGTATGATATAGAGTTATCAGACTTGTCTGCCTAATTGCCTCTAGGTGTTGCTTTGTACCAATTTGGGAATAGCCATCTTTTTGTCCTACTCGTCCCTCCATGTATATCTATTCTTATGGAGAGACATTTTGTCGCGTGGGCTCTCATTATCCTACATGAGATTACTGGATTTCTAGGCAGCAGGATAGCTAATAGTGTGGGGGACTGAGTCTGACCCACTTGTAAATAACTCTGTCACCCTAATTCTTTCTTTTTGCTCTGGCTAACTAGCAGTGCCTCATGTCTCCCACGGCAAAGAAATGATTAGACAGCCGAGCGCATGACATCTTTGGAACTTCTCAGGGAAGTCGTGGTCACTCAGATCCAAACCAATTCTCTCTTTTCCAGTATGATCTCATATACAAATGACAAAGATAGTATTTGTTTTATATGATGATTTCATAAAACAACTGACTTTTAGATAATTAGGTGTGAGCCACAATAACCCAAACAATACAACATGGTAGAATTGAAATAGTCACCAGGAGTGTAAAACATTTGAACAAAGCTATCATGGTGCCTAACTGTTTCTACTCTCCCTCTGCTTGTTCTATTTAGAGCACAGCATGTTAAGCTTCGAGCTTGCCTGTCTGAATCACTGGGGAGACATCAGCCCTCATATCTGAGCAATGGCCTGTGATCTGGTTCAGCATCTGCAGCAAGGCAGGCAGCGTCTAGTTGTGGTTCTCTGTTCGGAAACTCCCTCTTGCGTGTATTGGGACAAGGAAGTAATTTTATAACTAACATGTCATTGTGATGACAAAATGTCCCTACGCAGGAATGCCAAATCTGAACTCCTACCACGTCTATCGGCAATGTACCAGACTGTATCCTTGACTGGAGCACAGAGTGAATATGTTATGGAGAACTCCAGTGCTGAAGTAGGCAAAACAGTGTGATATGAATAAAAAACAACACCGTAGAACTGGCTATTTGCAAAATAACTGATACGAAGCCTAATAAAAAGCATTTAGTGCAAAGTGCACAGAGGCTCTAAGCTGTTAGCAAATGAATAAAAGTACATTCAGGGCAAAGTGCACAAAGGCATAAAGCCTGAAGCTAATGCGCAAAGTATACGTAAAACTTACCACACTACACTTTGACTGGCTGTGGGTGTTGTGAATGCCCTGGCAGCACACTTGCCTCTCAGGACCTGCCCCAAACACTTTTTATTCACATTGACCTAAATGTACATGTTATGTGGCATATCCTATGCATGGCAATGTTAGGATGTGGTATGGATGTAAACATTGTTGATGTTTCCAGATGATGTTGGGTAATGTGTGTTTAATTGGATTGCCCTGTTTATCGTATCAAAGTCCTATTTGGTTCTCAGACTGTGCAGGTGTGTTTCAGTGACCAGTTGCATGTGTCCCCTCCTCAATGTTGTTGTCTGAGCAGTATGACATTAGTGATGTTGCCTTGTTAGCCAGGCACGTGAGGGACCCTGACGTATGCAGCATGTGTGTGTCCTTAGTGCTGTGTGGCTCCTATTGCTGTTTACTTTGGCTGATGTATGTGTCAAGTATGGGCATTGGCATTTGAGTGTACTGGTGCCTTTGTCTTATTTCTATAAATAGTTGCAGATGTCATCCTCACCCCCTAATTTAGGTATGTATGTTCCATGGGGAGGTTCCTGCCATTTGCTACTATAGCTGCACAGAGATCAGAGGTGTTATTGTCAACTGTTGTCGCAGTTACATTGCAGTTGTTGTTTTGGCTACTGGATTACTGGTAGGGACCTAGTTGATGTAGGATACATTTTGACTGACGAGTGCCTGGATGTAAGTTTGACGTGGTGGCCTTCCCACCTGTCGCTGCTTTCCCTTGGCTACATTGTTGTAATTACAGGATGGCCCCATGGGACTGTTGTTGGTGCTGTATTTTGTCGTGCCCCAGCTTCAGTCTGTGCTGGCCATGCCCCCCTGCCGTGCCTCTTTTCCCATGCCACTTCATATATATGCTGACTTACATGCATTGTGTAGTAGGTATTCCCCCCCCGGTTGCAGTTATCATTATTGCATTATAATTCCCCATGCGACTTACCCTGCATGTGCGTTGTGTCGTGGTAGTCTGCGCTGTCCTGTCCTTGAATCCCTGTGACGATCTCCTCAGGGATGACGGCTGCGACCATCTCCTCCATGTGGTCCAGGGCCTCCTGGTTTGCTGGACTCCCCCCTCCAGTCTGCAGTGCTGCCTTCCTGTTCCTGGCCATTTTTTCTTTTGTCCTACGTTTGCAGTCATGCCAGCGTTTCTTACACTCGGTGACTGTTCTGCGTTCTTCAGCCACACTGTTGATCTTGTCCACAATTTTTTGCCATATGGCCTCTCTCCTACTGATTGGCAATTTAGAGGTGATGAACAATTGGTGCTGGTGTTCTGTCACCTCTTTAACCAGGATTTCCTGCTCCTCTGCACTGAAGCGACACTTTCTTTTTTTTCTATAAATGTCCTGGTTCCTGTATGGATATTCCTGGCTGGTTCCTGGTCTGCTGTCATCTTCCTGGGGTCTGTTGTGGCATCTGGGATCCATTTTGGCTCTCCTCTGCTGAAAGGGCAGTGTTCGCGGGTGATTTTGATGCTATTGCGTAAAAAAAAACGGCGCTTTACGGGTTGCGCTGTCGTAAATCGACCCACAGCGATTTGCGTCGCGTTAACGTTGGTTTCCTTTACGACTTGACGCCGCTGTGTGCGTCACGAAATAATGACTCCCACCTGTTGGTTGCGCCGCCATGCGTCAAAGTATAAATTTGACGCCCACACGGCGCATCGAAATGGCGTTAGCCGGCGTTAAAATTTTTGGCGCAAAGCTGCGCCGGCGCAGCTTTGCGTCAAAAAGTATAAATATGGCCCATAGTTCCTGGATTGTGGCACGGTCAAACCTGTAGGTGATGATGACATGTCGTTCTTCCATTGTCAACAGGTCCACCAGCGGTCGGTACACCGGAGGATTCCGCCATCTTCTCACATGTCCCAGCTGACCGTGCCTACGAAGGACAACAGCGACGAATCAGTCATTTTTCATCAAGGTATGTACCCACAGTTACACACAAGACTACACCAATCAAAAAACCCTTCCTGTATGTGTGTTGAGTGTAGGCCTAGCCATGTGTGACGCAGAGGTAAATGAAGCCATGTGGGCCCCTGAAATGCCTGACCTCTAAACTGGGACAATGGGATTGTGGGGTAACAACGCTGGCGTTGCACACCGTGGCGGTAGGCGGTCGTAGACCGCGGCGCAATGCAGCATTGGTTAACACTGGACCCTATGGGTCCCAGGAGCCAATGAACAAGTGCGCCGGCAGTGATGATGCGCACTGCCGTGGATGTCACCGCCGCGGACGTCACCGCAATTTTCTATCTGTTCAATCACTAGATACCTGACCTTCGACAGGAGAGGACCTACACTACAAGTGCTGCTGTGACCTCGGTCTGGAAGCGACGATGGCTGCTGCGTCTTGGGAAAGGGCCCCTGCCTTCACTGCTCAGGAGTTGGAGAAACTGGTAGACGGGGTCCTCCCCCAGTACTCGCTACTCTACAGTCCTCCAGACCAACAGGTTAGTACACAGGGCGCACGTTGTATGGGCTAGGCCTGGGTGGAGAGGGAAGGGGGCAGAGTTCAGGGAACAATAATGCATGTCAATGAATGGGCCACATGGCTAGAGTAGGGAGGGGGGCCACTCATATCGACGGTGCAGTTGGTAATGACTTCTCTGCTTCCCTTGTGCATGTCATGTAGGTCAGCGCCCACCAGAAGAGGGACATTTGGCGTGCCATCGCCAAGGAGGTCCGGACCCTGGGGGCCCACAAGAGACGGGGCACCCACTGCTGTAAAAGATGGGAGGACATTCGCCGCTGCAGCAAGAAGACGGCGGAGGCTCAGCTGGGGATGGCCTCCCAACGTGGGAGGGGTGCCCGTCGCACCATGACTCACCTGATGTTCCGGATCCTGGCGGTGGCCTACCCGGAGTTGGATGGGCGCTTGAGGGCATCACAGCAGACACAAGGGTGTGAGTACAACCTCATTCTGCGGACTTTGCGCGCAGTAGAGGGGTCTGGTTGGGGGAGGAGGCCTGTGGGTGTACCTAGGCCAGGCAGAAACACTAAGACTAGGCCCCTCTGTAATGCAGCCCATGTGGCACTCTACCCCACCTCAGTAGAGTGCCAAGTTGAGGTATAGTTGCCCTTGTGGCATCCACGTGTGCAGATGTCCACCATTGCCATGTAGGCCATATCCCAGAAATTGCATATGCAGAGGGCAGGAGCACGGCGTAATGTAGGGGGCTGCTGTGTCTGTCTTGTCTGCCAACGGTCGCGGTATGCCATGCACTCAACCTGTCTTTCTTCTGTCTCCCCACCCCCGTTCTGCTCTCCCTGTTCTTTTGTTCATCAGCATCATCAGGCGGAGTTACAGTGGCACCGGAGCACGAGGGAGCTGCATCCCACATGGCCATGGAGGGCCACACCACGGACTCAGAATGCACCAGTGGGACGGAGGGCGAGGGGAGCTTCACGTCGGCCACCGGATCACCAACCAGCGACACGGAGTCGTCCGATGATGGGAGCTCCCTTATGGTGGCGGCACCATCTGTGCGCCCCACTTCTACAGGTACAGCCGCCACCTACCCTACCAGCACCGCCCTCCCAGCAGCCCCTCAGCGTTCGCTCCGTGCCCTCTCACCCAGGAGGGTGGGCATCACCTTCGCCCCAGGCACCTCAGGCCCTGCCCCAGTCACCGCTGCTGCCCTCAGTGAGGAGGTCATTGACCTCCTCAGGTCACTCACTGTTGGGAAGTCTACCATTGTGAATGCCATCCAGGGTGTAGAACGAGAGTTGCAACACGGTAATGCATTCCTGGAGGGCATTCATTCTGGTCAGGCTGCCCTTCAGCGAACCCTGCACTCTTTGGCCTCAGCACTGATGGCAGTAATTGTCCCTGTGTCTAGCCTCCCCCCTCCAACTTCCTCCACCCAGACCCAATCCCCTGTACCCCAGCCCATCCCAAGCACACCTACAGACCAGCATGCACACAAGTCAGCACACACAAGTAGCTCAAGCAAACATAGGCACCACACAACCCACAGGCACTCACGCAAGCATCACACATACAGACACAGAAACATCCACTGCCTCCACTGTGTTCCCCTCCTCCTCTTCTCCCTCCTCCCTCCCAGTCTCGTCTACACACACACCTGCATGCACCACATCTACAGGCACCAGGAATCGCACCAGAAAACCCAGCACCACAAGCCGCTCACCTACACTCACCACCTCCACTGCCATTTACACGTCCCCTGTGTCCTCTCCCAGTGTGTCTGTGACGCCCGCTCCCAAAGTACACAAACGCCGGCAATCACACACCCAACATCCATCCACCTCACGACAGCCTCCAGTACCTGCACCTGCACCCAAATCACCTAAAGTGACACCTCCTACAACCACCTCCTCTTCCTCCACTCCCAGACCCCCTCCAACTACCCATCCCAGTGTCCGTCAGAAACTGTCCCTCTGTAAAGTTGACCTTTTTGCCCCCACCCCCCCCTCCAATTCATCAGTCCCGTCGTAGCGCCTCAGCCAAAAAGCCTCCAATACCACTGGTGCCTGTTCAAGGTATGTGGAGTGCACCAGCCACCAGGGCAGGCAGTGTGACCCGGAGACAAGGCACTGGCAGCCCACCCCCTGTAAAGGCTCAGAAATTGGAGAGTGGACGACGGGACCGTGTGAAGCCTCCTGGTGGGAAACCAACTCACATGGGTTCCAAGGGGATTGGAGAGTCAGCTGTGACTCCAACAAAGGTGGGGAAGGCCCAGAGGAAGTCTGGCCAGCATGTTGTGAGTATCACGGCGGAGAAGGGCGCCATCATTCCCAGGCGGTCGAGACCCAACCGCCAGCACTGTCGTCACTGGTCAGGAGATCACCGCCACCGCCGAAGTCAGTGCCCAGGAGGGCCCAAGTATCGTCACTGGTCAGGAGACCACCGCCGGAGTCATAGCCCAGGAGGGCCCAAGTATCGTCACTGGTCAGGAGACCACCGCCAGAGTCATAACCCAAGAGGGCCCAAGTATCGTCACTGGTCAGGAGACCACCGCCACCACTGGAGTCAGTGCCCAGGAGGGCCCAAGTATCGTCACTGGTCAGGAGACCACCGCCGGAGTCATAGCCCAGGAGGGCCCAAGTATCGTCACTGGTCAGGAGACCACCGGCGGAGTCATAGCCCAGGAGGGCCCCGGCTGCCACAGCCCAGGTGGGCTATGAGGGAACGTCATGCCACACACCAATGCCCAGTCTAGGGAACGTCATGCCACACACCAATGCCCAGTCTAGGGAACGTCATGCCACACACCAATGTCCGGACCAGAACCGCCATGGCAAAGCACCGCTGAACAGGGCAAGCACCGCCATGGTGAAGACCGCTGAACAGTCCAGAACTGCCATGGCAAAGCACCGCTGAACAGTCCCGAACCGCCATGGTGAAGACCGCTGAACAGGGCATGCACCGCCATGGTGAAGACCTCTGAACAGTCCACAACTGCCATGGCAAAGCACCGCTGAACAGTCCCGAACCGCCATGGTGAAGACCGCTAAACAGGGCAAGCACCGCCATGGTGAAGACCGCTGAACAGTCCAGAACTGCCATGGTAAAGCACCGCTGAACAGTCCCGAACCGCCATGGTGAAGACCGCTGAACAGGGCAAGCACCGCCATGGTGAAGACCGCTGAACAGTCCAGAACTGCCATGGCAAAGCACCGCTGAACAGTCCCGAACCGCCATGGTGAAGACCGCTGAACAGGGCAAGCACCGCCATGGTGAAGACCGCTGAACAGTCCAGAACTGCCATGGCAAAGCACAGCTGAACAGTCCCGAACCGCCATGGTGAAGACCGCTGAACAGGGCAAGCACCGCCATGGTGAAGACCGCTGAACAGGGCATGCACCGGGTAAGAATGAATAGACCGCCACATCAAGCATCCTTATCCCATATGCAGCTGGGACAGTGACGGGACAGGCACTTTCACGGGGAGACTAATCCAGTCTGGGCACCAGTCCCCCTCACGAGCCACTGGCGGATGTTATCTACTTGAGAAATTGAGCCTTTGCACTCCCCAGGATGGCACAGTGGTCAAGCCACCCACTGTAGAGACTTGAGAGACTGTGACTTTGCACTCCCCAGGATGGCACAGTGGGCAAACCACCCACTGTAGAGACTTGAGAGACTGTGGCTTTGCACTCCCCAGGATGGCACAGTGGGCAAGCCACCCACTGTAGAGACTTGAGAGACTGTGGCTTTGCACTCCCCAGGATGGCACAGTGGGCAAACCACCCACTGTAGAGACTTGAGAGACTGTGGCTTTGAACTCCCCAGGATGGCACAGTGGGCATGGAGCCCGTCGTGGATCTGGCTTTGCAGTCATCCGGCTGAGGTGCCCCCCCTTCCCTTCCCCCTGAGGTGCCTGTAGTATTTCTATCTGATGCCCCGGCAGTGTTCTCTCCGATTGTCGTCAGGTATCTTTTGTGGGCCTCGCCCATGCATTTTTGGACTAGTGGTGCACGGACATTGATATGTACATATCTGCACTACTTCTCGTACTGTATATATTTCTGAAAGATTTTCGTATATATCTGTATATTTTTGCTAAACTTGTTTATTGCAACATTACAATGTTTGAACGGATCTCGCTTTGTCTTTGCATTCTTCCGGGGGGATTGTGGGTTGTTACTGTGAGGTTTGGAAATGCATTGGTGTGTATGTTGTAATATGCGAGGGTGGGGGTGGGAGTGTTTCGTGGGTGTCCCCCTAACTTTTGCCTCCCCCCTACCCCATGTCGTAGGTGCAGTACTCACCGTTGTCTTTGCACCTACGTAGATGGTGGTCGTAGAGGAGCAGAAAGACAAGCGCTGGGAGTATTTGCAGTTTGGGCTCCATGGAGTCCTTCTTCCTCGTGGGATGTGTTCAGGTGAGCGTTTTCCCATTGCAAAAGCAGTTTCTGCTGTGTTTTTATCCACGGTGTATCCGCCCCGGAAAAGGTGGCGGATTGGCGGGTTGTAATACTATGGGCGGTACATTGACTTCCGCCTGTCTGTTGGTGGTGACCGCAGCGCTGCTTGTCTGTACCGCCGTGGCGAGCGGTGTGTTAAAGTGGCTGTCTTTGTTGGCGGTTTCCGCCAGGGTCATAATTCCCTTTTTTTGTCCGCCGGCCTGTTTGCAGTATTACCGCAGCTTTAACACCGTCCACCAGGGTTGTAATGACCCCCATAATCTCTTTGTATGTGTTTAGCTATTTTTAACATGTTTTTAAATAAGATGTTTAGCTAGTTTTTAATGGTTTTAGCTCATTTTAGTCCAGAGCATTTTTAGCTTGGATTCATTCGCCTTCGGATGCGTCATCCTATGGCGTCATACTTGTTCAGGTAATGGGGAGGGTGAAGTGGACCATATCTTGTTTTAATGGGAAGCAGGAGTTAGCTTAGCTTTCTGGCTTGTAGACTCATGTCCCCGTAACACAGTGACTTTAACACTACTTAGTTTGCTCTGTTTTGCCACAATTATTTAATGATATCTTTCAAAGATGGCTGCATTGTTTTTAGGTAGGTCAATGTTTTAGTTTCATGATATCAGTGCCACTGCTAAGGCGTCACTATTGGTGACAAAGATAAACAAACTGTAGGTATTCATACTAGTTACTTTCCCTCTTTGTGCTTTCAAGGGAATTGTTTACGTGTTTACCGCCCCAAGCATGTCTTGTTATCTATTGTTTGGGAACAGACCTAGGTATGGGGTCCAATCAGATCTGTATAAATGCACCCTACACAGACAGTCAGACGGATTCCTACCAGATGCCATTGACGCTATTGAGGATGCACGTCACCTTGACGCTGAGCCAGTCTTTGTGTCCCCACGGAGTCTGATCTAAAGACCTCATTCCAAGGTAACAAGAGTTGGGGGGCTCTTCTCATGGACACAGCATTGGCAAATTAGGTTTATCACGCCTAGCTCTCTTTGGGTTAGCCTATTAGGACATATACCATATCTCATTTTATTTTATGTTATTGCAAGATGATGGGGGTCTTTGTATTAATGACTCTCGTTTACACAATTCTTTTTCGTGCACTGTTCATTATCCTTATCATTGCAGCCCATGCGATTTATCGTAGATTGCAGTATTATTGCCTGTGCGTTTGTTTGAGACATTTTGTTCATGTGAGAAAGGGGTAATCTCCGTTTAACCACGACATTCCCTGAGATGTCACACTCTTGAGTTCATGCGTAAACACTGTCACAAATCACCTTTTACTGTTGGGGTTTTTGGTGAGGTACTGCTTGTGCCCCCGAGGGTTGGGATGACAGTTGCGACTTGTTGTAGGACTGGCATAGTCACCTACAAACATAAGTACCCTCATCATTATACCAGCAGTCTTGCCTAAAGCAAGAGTCAAACTACGATAGCACTTATCACCCGTGAGGATATCCAGGCACCGGAAACAATTTTTTTTAAGATACGGTAATAAAATACATCTGTAATATAGCAAATAAAATTTACAAAAAATAACACAAAGTCAAGCAAGATTTACTCCAAGGTGCCATGGCAGGGACAGTTGCACATCTGAGAATTGCAATAGATGGTGAACTGTACAGTGGCGGCTGGTTACCATTAAAAGTGGTGAGGCATAATCCTTGGCTCAAATTCCTAAGAGCTTTTTCTTGAAGGGTTCTCTCACACTTTCTTGCACTAAGTTTACAGTCTCACTCTGACTCACTCAGTCTCACTTGTCTCACTACTTCACGCAGTCTCACTCATTCTACTCTGGCCCACTCAGTCACTCTCATTCTCACTCCTTCTGAATTACTCAGTCTTACTGTGAATCCGTCTCACACACAGTAAGACTCACTATCATTCTCCCTCACTCACTCACATTCATTCTGACACATACTGGTCCTTACTGTCACTCATTCTCACTCACTCTGACTCATTCCTTCACTGATTCTCTCTTACTTTAACTCACACACATAGTCACACAGACATGTTCACAGTGCTGGGATTCAACCAGCTCTGAATGGTATCTTTGATAGCTGGCACAGGCACCTTCATGCCTCTGTGTCAGCAATCAAACAATGTCACTAGCTGCCTCAGTTTGTTGCTGGACCCCTGCATTTTATTTTTATTATATCAAGACTGAATAATTATTCACTCCTGATACAATGAAAATTAACCACAAAACAAGGAGGGTATAGTGTAGCTGTGGAGCCCATAATGGCGAGCTGTGACTGGTCCAGGGACACCTATACATCAAAACAATCCATCTACTCAATTATAAATTCTTTCACTTATCCACCCCCTCTTTTATCCATCCATTTCTCCATCTATTCAATCATCCATCCATCCTTTCGCTCAACCATCCACCCTTTCGCTCCATCCATCTATCATCTTCCCTTTGGCTCATCTATCTATCCACCCTTTCACTCATCCAACCATCCTTACATCCATTCATCCGCCCTCCATCCCATCCATCCATTCATTCATCCCTTTATTTATTCTTTCACTCAGCCATCCATCCTTTCACTCACGCATCAATCTATCCATCCACTCATCCATCCATTTATCCATCAATTTACCCTTTCACTCATCCATCCATCCATCCTTTCATCCAGGCATCCACCTACCCTGCATTTCACTCATCCATCACTTATATTACTTGTCCATCTTTATATAAATTCTTTCACTCATCCATCCTTTCGCTCATCCACCCATACTTTCACTCATCCATCCATCTATTAACCCTTCCACTCATCCATCCATCCTTTCTCTCATCATCCATCAACCCATCCATCATCCATCCATCCGCCCTCCCTTTCACTCATACACCCTCCCTGCCTTTTGCTCTTCTCTTCTTACAGCCATCTTTTCACTCATTCATCCATGTATCAATCCATCCACCATTTTATCCATCTATCCATCCATCCATTCAACATCCATTCGTCTGTCCATCCACCCTTTCACTCACTCACCCGCCCAAGTTAATTTTGAGCCTTTAACTGCCGAGCTGCAGACAGAACAGGCCCATCAAGAACCCCACCTTCGCTGTAGCTGCTAAAGCAGGGTGGTGGTGGATTGGGTTGAGGAGGGTGACACTGCCCCTAATGCAGGCAGAAGTTAAACTGCACACTTCAATCTTAGACCACTAGTAGAATTGTTGTCCACAGTTGGTTACTTCCCCCTCTTTGGCCTCTATGGTTGAAATAAGGAACACTCTGTCCTGATCAGCTCCATAACGTTTTTGTCAAAGTGAAACCAAATGCAGTACTAAACACATGCAAGGAGAGCAGCCTCCTGCACCCCACCTTCAGCCTGCCCTTCTGTGATGACCAACAAATTGTTGTCACTTACTCTCTCTTTGGCTCATCTGCCTGCCCCACCCCATTTGACGTGGATGGAGTTTTGTAACTCATCCCAGGGCCCCTGGTGATGCGTCCCAAAAGCAACCAGATCACTTGTTTCTAATCCAGCACTCCCTCTCCTGTGATGTCACTTCTGTAGCTTGTGCCTGCAGGTCAAAGAAAACTTAACCCGGCTGTCACTTGTGCAGTAGGACATCTGCAAAGTTCACTAGAGTTCACCCAAGTGATTCAGCATACTGTCTCAGAGCACTGATTGATTTTCAGATGTTCTGTGTTTATTTCCCTGTTCTTGCTCTCCCCAGAGGGTGGCAAGGCAATGTCCCTTTTGCCCATGACCACCAGTTGCCTCTGGAACCGTACCATACCTACAATGGAAGAAGAGACCTTTCTCATCTCCCCTGATATATCCACTTTTTCTTTCAGGGCTAGGCAATTAGTTGACCTTGCAACATTCAGACCCCTCCCTCAAAAGCAACTTTTTTTCCTTGAAAACAAATTTTATCCCCTTGTTAAGTGTGAGGCATATCAAACAGGAGAATCATACAACTCGAGTGGCCTATATCTTTTAGGATTGCGCTGATGTAAGCCAACCAGGGTAAAGTGCTGCAGCTAACCTGATGGAGGTAGTCACTGGGGGAGTGGCTTAGTTCTAGAAGATGACAGACATATAAGCCTCTAGCGCTGAGTCAGCCGGCCTTTGCTTACAGCCATCCGCCTGCTCCGGTCACACAGACATCTCACTGGGGCCTGCCGTGAACCAAACGCATCACAGGGCAGCGGCAGTTGGGCAGTGAAGGTAGCTGGAGGTACGGTGGGTGAGTCGCTGACCCGCAGCTATTAGCCCAATGGCCCGGGCCGCTCTACACATGATGCAAGGCTGGTGAGGTGGGGCCACTGCACAGGTTGGAAGCACACCGCGGCCCTGCAAGCGAAGCCATCATTTGACATTGAGATGCTACTATCGGGGGCATGTGCGGGCCGATTGAACATGGCCTGCATCTGAGGAACTACAAATACCAGCCCCTGAAAAAAGCAGGGAAGAGTCCTAAGGCATTTCTGCAATGCCATTTTGACATGCCTGCAGGCCCCAGCATTGAAATTGAGACAGGGGCCTGATACAGCGGAGCCACACTAGAGGACCCCATCGACCCTGCAGAGGCCTGAAGTAACCTCCTGGAACAGGGAGTTCGCCCTGCTAACAACTTGGTGCCTGGAGGATGGGGGTGCCAGCAGTGGGAGCCTGCAACTTGAGCACCCACTGGGGAAGCTGGACAATATCTAAGGCCTGAAAGGCCCTGTTGGACCAGGTTGGATTGCCTTGGGCTGGGACCATTTGATGGCCTTTGTTTCCTAGCTCCTGGGTGGACTACTGAGTACTGAACATCACATTTGGGCTCAGGGGTAATAAAGGGAGGCCCTGGGCATAGGACTGCAAAGCCTATGACCTACACCTGGAATTAACATTGTGGGGCTACAGAGTGGGTGAGTGACTCTACCTGTCCCCACCCTACGGCCTCTGGAAACTTGTGGCTGGAGCTGCTGAGGAGATCCAAGGCGCAGACTAGCATCTAGCTCTGATTGCTTAGAGGAGGCCTATTGTAGTGGGGCGGGCCTGTCTACGGTAGAGTGTACAGTCCTGCCCCACCACACAGCGGCTGCCAGAGGCAATAGGCCTCCTCTAAACATGCCAGAGCTAGGTGCTAGTCTGTTGAAGTTTAAATTGCTGATCCGGTACATTAGGGGAATGGGGACGGCCACTCAGCAGCATATGATTCACATGTTTGTCTTTTAGAGGAGACATCTTACTACTGAGGAGGCACAGCGCTTCCGGAGACATTGGAGGGCACAATTGTGTGCCACAGGTTACTCCGCCTATGCTCAAGGTGCCCTGATTTGGGTTCGGGTGGGTGTCCCCTTTGAAGCCATGTGGGTATGAGTGGACAATAAGGGAAGGTACGTTTTAGTGAAGGGGAGGTTAGATTGTACAGCCCTGACAATTGGGTGTGTGTATGCCCCTAACCAATACAGCCAGAATTTTCGGCCTACTTGTCCGAGCAACTAGGAGTATTCCAAGAAGGGAGTATGATACTTGGGGGTGACTTTAATTGCATGGTGGATACCATTCTTGTTAGCTCTACTTCGCTGCTGCCAGGGGCTCCTGCACATAGGCTTGCAATGACGTTCAGGTATTGAATGGACAGATGGGGGCTTGAAGATAATTGGAGGGCCCAGCATTGCTGGAAGAGGGATCACTCCCTTTACTCTGGCCTATATGCCCTGCATGTCCGTCTGTACAAGTTGTTATGTTCCGCGCCTTTCTTCCAGTTGGTTACCCACACTGAATATCTTGGGTGCACACTCGGAGATCACAACCCACTTCTGATGGGTTTGCGATTGGGGACACCCTGACCGGCGATCCCCCTTTGGCGCCTATCTTCTAGTGCCCTGTGAAAGGCCACCTCAAACTATTTTGCCCACAATGAGGGCACAGCCTCTGATTGTCTTATTGAGTGGGTAGCCTTTAAGGAGGTTATTAGGGGCCTCTTCATTGGTGCGACGATGGGGGTTTGGAGGAAACTTGATTGGGAATTAGTGGCATTAGGCAGGACGATTTATAGTTTGGGAAACCACGCTGCCTCAGAATCTGCTCTTGGAAAGCATCTGCAGACACCAGGGAAGGCTATAACAGCCTACTGGTGTGGCTGGTCTTCCCCAAGACACGGGCCCCTATTACATCCTTGACCAGGTCAGATGGAAGGCAGGTATACTCCCAAATGGATATTAACAAAGCCTTTGGGGAGTATTACACCGGACTGAATGGGAGACAGCCAGAGGGGTCAAGGGAACAGCTGGACGCTTTCCTGTAACCCCTGGCATTGCGGGGATTGAGTCCAATTGCTGCTGAGGTGATAGGAGGACCTATTAAGAAATTAAGGGTGCCATTAAGGATATGCCACGTGGGAAGACGCTGGGTCCTGATGTCCTGCTGGAGGTGTTTCACTCCAAGTATCCTGGTTTACTAGCACCATGTTTGGCAGATATGTACCATGAAGCTCTGGAACAGCGTGTACTGCCAGATACCACAAGAGATGAACTGGCCATCTTCCTCCTGAAGACAGCTAATGCACTGGCCATTCCCCTCCTGAAGACAGCTACACAGGGTGCACCCACCATGGCGTTTTGGAAGTTGTCCATGTAGAAAATGGATTTTAAAATCCTTAGTATAGTGCTGGCCGTTCGCGGGCTTCCACACATGCAGGTCAATGCTGATGCACACAACGATACAATCACATGTAAGAACGAAGTCTCATCACCACTATTAAATTCACCCTTCATGAACTCTCCATCGACCCCAGTACAAAAGTATGGGGTCAAGCAGGCTCTGAGACCTAGGTCTGAGGTTATGAATTGACAGGTCACAGGTGAGTGATGTGTAGCCAGCAGATAAACACATGAACCAGAATTTTATATCAGTCCCATAGATATGACCAGCGACACCAGAATGGTCAGAGGAAATTAGCCCCAAATAAGCACATATGGCCAGAGGGGTGCGCACGTTCCCCAACACACCATAAAGTCAGATACCACATGAAGTTAGGAACACTTAGTCAATCAGAACACAGCAGACACAGCAACATGCAGTGACCACTCACCTCTCAGGTCGGACATCTAGACAAATACTTGCAGGCCCATATTGTGTCCAAGCAAGGTCGAGGCCCACCTGCATTTGTTATCAGGACATTATTTATGACTCTATGACAACTGTTCCCATTCTGCACCTCAAAAGCAGTGCTGCAGTTGTTTTATTGTACTCAAAGAAATGTACAAAACACCGCATAGAACCCATGTACTTTGAGACAGTCCTCAGACCCCGGTTCTGTAAGTGCTCTCCCGGCCATAATGTTTAATTAAATGAACTGTTCCTGTTTTTCCATGCTTCTCTTGTATTTTGTGTTTCTTTAAGGTAAATTCACACTCGAGAAACACAGGCACTGGTCGAGCTGGACCAATGTGGATTTATTCCACAGCCAGAACACTTCCCTCAATCTGCGTTGTCTGTACTTGATGCTCGTTGTCACCAGAGGAGATGAAGAAGTAGATAGAATGGGCCTCATATCTGTAGACCTGAAAAAGGCATTTGATACTGTTAGCTGAGCCTACCTGGTGGCAGTTATGAAGAGGATACAGATGGGAAATGTTTGGACAGTGTGGGTTCCACTGCTGTACACAAGAAGGTTGATGACTTTCAAACCACCGACAGCTGGGCTCAATACCCCGCATCTAAAGGGAGAATATTCTCCGGTGCAAGACGACTGTTGCACGTGGACTAATGCTGAGGTACGGCAGAAGGACCCTCTGCCTGCTTTCAATTTTTTAGGACGTGTATTCCTTGGGCCCATACAAATTTTACGGTCAGCCAAGGTAGTGTTGTCCCATTGTAGTCCTGATGAGGCCCATACTGAAGGGGCCGAAACGTGTCGACACTTTGTGGATCTCGGCGAGTTTGGGTATAAAGTGTATTTGACGCTCCAGAATAATACCACACCAATAGGTGTCCAGCATTTGTGGGTACAGGTATCCACAACCATCGCATTTAAGTGGATTACGGCCATAAGTAACCTTCATAACCACTACCTCTTGTTGAGGAAATTGATTTGGGACAATCTCCAGATGACATTTCACTCTCCCATAATTTCTCATCATGTATTCTTACTATGTATTGTCGAATTGTTGATGTTTTGTGTTATGTTTTGATTAATTGGGACATCCAGTTATTTATGAGTGATTTTTGAGTTTGCTCTTTCTATGTCATACATCAAAAATTTTCAAATAAAATGTGTAAAGAAATTATTCTCAAAGAGAGTATTAATCACTCTTTTGTACCGGAAATAGGATAATTATTCCCAGCCTTTTGACCAATTTGTTTTGTTTCTTGTACACAAGACCCACGGCAAGGGTCCAAACGGGCAGAACGGTGTTGAGCTCTTATGATCTGTGCTGAGGAACCAGGCAGGGTGCCCGCTGTCACTGTTCTTGTTTGCTCTGGCTATTGAATAGTTAATGGAGCTATGTTAGACATGGGGATGGGGTATGCTGGTGGTGGGCACTTAGCGTCTGATATGCCTGTATGCCAATGATCTTCTGTATGTGGCCAACGTGGATGCGGGCATTCAATTCATGTCACAGCTTTTACACAAGTTTGGTGGGGGTCCTGCCTGGAGGTGAATATGGCTAAGGTGTGTGTTTTCCCACTGTGGCCTGGGTAGGTTAGACCATAGACCCTGGGGCCAGAAATCAGTTGGGTCCCTTTAATCTTTTGGTACTTAGGGATACACGTGTATCATGCCATACAAGATCTATGGGAGGACAATTTCGGAGTTGTGGGTGGTGTGCACTCTGAAGGATTGTGTGGCTCCCCATTACAGCCCCGAATGCCTCAATGAAAATTATCATGCTGCTGCAGCTGCTTCACTATTTTAATAACCTTCACACTTGGGTGCTGGTATCATGGTTCCGCCAATTAGACTCGTTGAGAGAGCTTATCTGTGATGGATAGTAACACAGGGTGTCTTTGGACACACTTCAGCAGCCTATCCTGGAGGGAGGCCCAGGGGTACCAGACTTTGAGCCTTGTTACTTGGCAACCCAGCTGCATGGATTATGCTCTTGCTGGATGGTGCAAACCTGACTGAACTGGGATGCCTGGGGCTGGTGCCTAATCAGGGAGCACTCATGGTCACTCTTTGTCGATGAATGCCACAAAGTGGGGGAGACGGTTTACTCGGGGAGTTGGCGCTTCCTGGTTGCCGGTGTGGTGCCCGGTGTATTCAGGAGTGCCCTTCCATTGGTGGGACTGCCACATAGGAATTTCCCACACTTTTTCCTTTGTGGTACAAATGGCAGCGTGGGTGGAGGTAGGGCTGGTGATGGTCAGAGACTGCTACATTAGTACCCGTGACGGTGTTGGTCGAGATGCACAACTTGGCCCCACAACAATTCCTCACTTATAGGGCGTTAATCCAAATGTTTATGGCCCTTTGGGATGCAGGGGTGAATGAGCCTTGGACGCATGCAGTTCTGCACTTACTGCTGTTCTTCAGAAAGAGTAGGCATTGTGTTTGGTGACTATATGGTGCTCTTACTGTAATTGTGCGGAAGCCCCTGTGTACTCTTCGACAAAAGTGGAATGGTATTTTGAGCATAGAGATGTTGGATCAGGAATGGGTACGGATGTCAGTGTACCCACAAAAAATCTCAGAGTACACAGTTTAAGGTGATCCAGTTTAATTACCTTCACCAGAACTATCTGACTCCAAAGAAGCCAACTGCAATATATGGCAGGGGGATTTCTGCCATATGACTTTGCTCTGTGCCCCTGATAGAATGGACATCAGTAGTACAGCGGCTGAGTGCGACACTGGATTGGTTTATCCTGTGTATTTTAAAGGTTTTAGATTGATTAAAGGTGAGCTCCCACTCCAAAGAATTTTCTAATAATGAGCACAATGCTTCAGTAGTGATTTATTTGCAGTAGAGACAACAATTCCAAAGGCTTATGTTTCAATTAAATTAGTGATCATCTTGAAGCTGAAAGAGAGTTCCAAGAGTCGGCAGCTAAATAGTCCAAGCAACTTTTATCAAGGATGGAGAGAAGATAAAGAGCAATATTCGGTGGAAGAACAGCCAACACGTGTTTCACCCCATAGGCGAGTAGGCGGGGGCTTTCTCAAGGCTGTGGAGAATATATATGGACAATTTAAGTCGCATGCCAGACTTTACCAAATTGCAAGCATGCTTATGTGCATATCATGCAAGGCATGTTGTGCTCCCTCTTGGTGAAATCTGAAAGTATAACGGTATAGTGCCATAACAGACTCCCCAGTGTGAGCCAAGGGTTGAAAATCCTAAGGGAGTATTAGTAAAGTGAGGCCATAAATGAAGTTAGGAAAGTGTTATATACTATTCTTATTCTTATTGTGAGAAGACAAAAGGAAAATAGAAAGTAATTATAGTCTTATTTAATGGTGAGTGAGGAAATATAAAAATGCAAGCTGGCACTCACGTGATGTTAGTACATGCTTAAAAGCGAAGTATATGAGCAAATGCTATTAAGAACAAAATAGTGTGAAAGAAATAAGAAACTCAAAAGGATTGGTAACATACCCAATTCAGAACATAATGACAAGCTTCTGACAACAATTGTCTCAATTGTCGATAGAAATCTGAACGTAGAAATCAATTATAAGAACTCACTTGTGCAAACAGTATTAGTTATATGATGCAAATAACTAAAAACATACTGGCGTTTAAGAAAATTAACTACCCCCCTCTCTCATAATCAGATAAGAGCGACATGCTCATGAAACAACATTGTCATCATGGACCCTTAAATTCCACTGAAACCTTGTCACAAGTTTCTAAATCGACTAAATTTAAATTGTATTCCCCATCAAAACGAGGAAATGTCATCTTTAAGTTAAACATATGTGAGCAACATGCTCATAATTGGCTTAACCACAAAGACCTGTTTATGCCTTGGTACAGTGCACTCCGTTTAGCAAGCCGGAGACATTTGTAAAATTAAAAGAATTGGCTGAAATAAGTGAGTTCTAAACTCACAGTAAAATAAATAGATCGGAAATGGAAAGACCTAATGGTACCTGAAAACGCGGTGAGCACGAAAGAATAACGGCGAGAAATCGCCGGCGTGTCCTGCGTTCAATCGCTGCAGTCGCCTTCTGGCTGCAGCGCGTTATACATAACCGAATGTCCCTTCTCTGTTTCGGAAGTAACGAAACAGAGGAGGGACACGACATGCAGCATACACAAAAACAATGGCGGCCATATTAGAAAAGATCGGAACAGCAGCTTCGGCAAGTTCATCTGAGCAGAGTTAAAGAAGACAAAGTAAGGAATACAAAATAAAAAGAGTTTTTAAAAAAAAGTTTTAAACAAAGAAATATGCTAGGCAAAGGAGTAAATAGTAAAGGAGGGCCTAAGGAGAAATTAACAAAGACATTATTTGAAGGAAAGGCATTATTAGAAAAGGACTGAGAAATAATTAGTAGAAAGAATATACTGGAAAGAGTTAGTTAATTAGGAGATATTTTATGACAAAAATAATGTCAAAGCTCAATAGCGAAGTAATGAACTAATGTAAGGAAGAAATGAGCATGGGTACGAGGATAATCAGAAAATAAAAGCATAGCACTAAATTACCAGGGGAATGCTGGAGAAATCATACTTTCTATGATATAGTCAGAAAAGACAAAAAATAAAGAACAAACCAAATAAATAGAAGGAGAAGCCAATAGGAAAACTAATTTAGACTCATGAGGAGAAACCAACAATTGAAAGGAAAATGAAGTAGTAATAGGTCAGCAAATGTCCAAACTACAGTCCAACTGAACAGTTAAGACAATAAATTTTTTACAAAGAGAAGGAGAAGCCAATAGGGAGACTAATTTAGACTCATGGAGAAAGGCCACAATTGAAAAGAAAAAAGAAGTAGTAGTAGGGCAGCAAATGTCAAAAAATGCAGTCCAAAAGAACAGTTAGAACAATACAATTTTTTACAAAAAGAAGGAGAAACCAATAGAGAAACTAATTTAGACTCAATTGAAAAGAAAAAAGAAGTTGTAGTAGGTCAGCAAATATCAAAACTGCAGTCCAACAGAACAGTTAAAACAATACATTTTTTACAGTAGCCAATAGTGCCATTCATGATCCTGGTTCAAACCATTGTTCACTGTATCGTATTGAATAATCATCCTGCTTTCTTCTTGGCGTAAACGTAGTTGTAAATTGCCACCCCGTGGAGTCGGAGTGAGACGACGTATACCACTGAATTTGAAGAATCGTTCATTGTGATGGAATGTTTTATAGTGCTCCACTAAGGGAGCCTGAGTCTCCAGCTTTAGAATGTTCTGAAAATGTTCTTGAATACGAAGTTTTAAAGGATGGATCGTGCTTCCAATATAAGCCTTGTGGCATGGGCATACGATCAGGTAGACCACATTTCTGCTTTCACAATTAATAAAATCCTTAATCATGAGTTTATTATCGTTGATGTACAGTGTAGTCGATCTGTTGAGTCCCAATTTGCATATCGAACACTTGGTACAGGTAAAGAAACCTTTGGGTTTGGGAAAATAAGGTTCAGAGGCTGTTTGTTGAAAAAAGGAAGGACAGAGTTTATCTCGAAGATTGGGAGCCCGGCAAAACCCTATTTTTGGATGTTGAGTAATGTACTTTTGAATGGAAGGATTACTGCTAATAAGATGCCAGTGCTTACGAAGATGCTTCCGTATTAGGTGATGACCATTATGAAATTGGGTGATAAAGCGGATAGTAGTATCCTCTTTACGTCGTGGTGATGAATTGATCATCTTAATACGGTCCATTTTACCCAAGTTGCAGATGGAAGAGGTCAATAACTTGTGATTGTATCCCCTATTCAAAAGTCTCTCCGTTATTTGTGAGGAGAACAGGTCATAATCACTAGAATTAGTACAATTAACTCTTGCTCGTCTGTATTCACCTTGTGGAATGTTTTTAATAATGCTTGGGGGATGACAGCTGGTGGCGTGCAGGATTGCATTTGCCGCTGTTGATTTTCTAAAAAAACATGTCTGCAATTTAGCGTGTTCCACATAAATCAGTAAATCTAGGTACTCAACCTGTGAGTCCGAAATATTATATGTAATGTCAATGTCCCATTTATTTGGTACCAAGGACTGCAGGAATTGAGTTAGTAAGGTTCTTTGTCCTTGCCAGATCATCAAAATATCATCGATGTAGCGTCCCCAGAAGATGATATTATGGGAAAAACATTCATTATGATCATTCCACAGCCACTCTCGTTCTACGGCTCCCATAAGAATACAGGCATAGGGAGGCGCAAATTTGGCCCCCATCGCCGTACCCTGTAATTGTAGGTAAAACTGACCATCAAAGAGGAAATCGTTGTTTTCTAGGCAGAACTGTAGCATATTCAATATCATACAGTTGTGAGTAGTAAATGACACTGGTTTGGTCGAAAGTGCTTGTCTGACAGCTTCTAGGCCATCCTGGTGTTTTGATGGAAGTATAAAGGCTGACTATATCTATAGTTACTAAGAGATAATCAGATTGCCAGTCAATATCTTGAAGTTTGCGGATGATATCTTTCATGTCTCTTACATAGGAAGGTAAGTTGATCATGAAGGGCTGGAGTACTTGGTCAATTAGAGTCCCTAATTTTTAGCAAATGGAATTGACTCCTGATATTGTAGGTCTACCTTTGGGGGGAAAATCTTTTTTGTGAATCTTAGGCAATAGATATAGGGTTGGAACAGTAGGGTGAGAGAGAAAAAGGGCAGTTCTTTCTTGGTGTGAAATGACTTGACGATAGAGCCAATGGTCCAGGAGTGCTGAAAGTTGCTGTTGTATGTATGCTGTTGGATTCGAGTCTAAACGTTTGTAACACTGAGAGTTATGTAGTTGGCGATAAGCCTCAAGAAGGTAGTCTGAGGTATTTAAAATGACAATATTTCCCCCCTTGTCTGCTTCCTTAATGATAATATTTGGATTGGTTCTTAAGTTGGTCAAAGCTGAAATTTGTTGGCGAGTAATATTAAGGGGGAAAAAAGTTCGCTTGTCACAATAACGTTTGTGTTCTTTGTCTAGGTCTTTCAAAACTGCTTGTGCAAACAAGTCAATGGAATTCCCTGCTGGTAGGGTGGGAGTGAAAGTAGATTTTGGTCTCATGCCCGAAGGGTAATACTGATTGGTGTTTAACTCCAGTTGTTCCGCTAGTGTGCAAAGAGAGAGGTCTGGTTCAGAAGTATTAGCTAGATTACAAAGGAGCCCAATATCTTCAAGGTCCCGGACAGAGAAATCTTGAGAAGGGAGTGAGGAAGAGGGCCGAAGAGAAGAAAAATTAGATGTAGAGAAGAAAGACTTAAGTTTGAGCTTGCGTATAAACTTAAAAAAGTCAATTTTGGTTTGCGTTATGTTCCAAGAGTTAGTGGGACAATAGGATAGACCTTTGTTGAGGATATGTGATTCAAATGGGGAGAGAGGATAGTCAGAGAGATTAATGACTAGTTGGTCATTGTATTTGAGGGCCGAAGGTTCTTGCTGCGTGCCCGTGTCTGTATACCGGAGGTACTGGATTGGTTTATCCTGTGTATTTTAAAGGTGTGCCTGCTTGGGTCCTTCCCACGCCTGCTTGCCAAGAAATTGGGGAATCGCTTCATAAACCTCGCCTTTATGTTAGCTAAACTGCAGATTTCCCTGACATGGGTGTCAGCGGTCAGCCCAATGTTGGCCAGGTGGGAGGCTGCTATTAGGGAGTGGGCTCGAGTGGAGGACCAGGCCTTGTGACGGGAGGAGGCATGGAGTGAGGATACGACCAATAGCACCCTATGGATGGAGGTTTTGGATGCTTTTGAGAACCCCAGGGGTTACAGCTTCCCCTCCAAAGGAGGGCTCAGATCCTGGGAGTGACACTGTGATGACAATCCAGGGATGGACCTGGGGGTACGTCTGAGAGCACCTTTGACAGTCGTGACTGGGATCTGACTTGCGAGACCGTGGTGATCTGCACTCTGTGTATGTAGCTGATGAAAGCAGTGATAATATGAGACCCTAATGGAGTGTGCATGTGTCCTACCTAAAATGGCCTTCCCTTCCCCCACCTCCCTTCAGACCCAGTTCTTTAACCACTGTTCTGATTTTAAGTGTTGGGTTGTGTCCCTCTGAGAACTCGCTATTTATATTGTTGGTTCCCTTATTGCTATTCCAGTGTTTTCACCTTGATATAAACCTGTATGGGATCTGAGTGCTGAGCGGTATAGCCGGAAGTGTCTCACTAGTGGGTGGGAATACTGTTGGTGGTACTGTGCTTAACAATGGGCATGCACACCTGTTCTGCTATGGTTGCTTAGGTACAACCTAACCCGGGAGGGCATGGTGGAAATGTCATATTAGAGTGCTGCCATGCTGTGTAACTGTACAATACTATGAAATAAATTAATAAAACACTTCAAATGAAGGCAGTCAATAATAATGTTTCTAGTCAGTTTGGCCGCGGTCTGCTGGATTGGTCGTGATTGCTACCCACAATAGAATAGAGGCCAGTTTAACATGATCTTCCAAGTAGGGTAAACCCAGTTTATAACAGATAAAATTAGAACTACTGGGAGGTGGGCTCAGAAGTTGCCTGCAAATTTAGTTCTCCTCAGCCTATAGAGGATGACAGGTGGACTAGCCCAAGAACCCTGTGCCATAGCACGCAAATGAAATTCCCTGAGAATTATAAATGGTCATTAGCGGGAACAGGGCCTTACAACCTAATGGCCATGGGAGATCCAGGAGTATCCCGGATGCCCTTGATAGCTTCAGAGTACTTAGAGAAACGTGAGCACCCCATACACCCGAATGGTCAAACATAATACCCAAATAATGGAAGATATGTACCATTACTATACTATCTTACTTATTTATTTTTGCTCTATCTTACTTATTTATTTTTGCTCTACTTTACTATCGGGAGACCCCACAGTCATAGCGAAGACCACTTCATGATGAAGTATAGGAGAAAGTGAAAAACTTTATGATGCTTGTAAATGTAATTTGTCAAATATTTTTATGTGAAATATTGTAAAAATGTTTTAATATTTATTTTAAATGTGGAACTAAAGTAAAACAATAGGTGGACTCTGCAGCTAAAAGGCTGTTTAATGTTTGGACTTCTGGAAATGTGTGTTTCTGCAGCTTAATTATTGTTCCTTCCAACCAGATGCTTTACAGGAAATTCTATACTTTTGCCCGCTTCCATTGTGCCATTGAATGCATCCATGTGTCTCTTCAGACACTTCGCCACACACCATACCTATTCCATAACAACAACCGCTGGCACTTGTTCGACCTGCAAGCTGTCTGTGATGCTACCTGATGCTTCATTGATGCATACAGTGTCTTTCCTGGAAGCACAAACAACAATTTAATTTTTCATCAGTCGCCTCTCTGACTTAATTTGGCTGCTGACGATTTTGGTGACGTGGTTTATCGGTTAAGTAACAACATCTCACACTGGGCCTGCATTTGTATTTAGGGATGGCATATCAGGCATGATCATTAATCACTACAACACAATCCTTACACATTACTCTGGCTCACACTACATGTAAGCAGGAATGATGTAGTACAATTACAAAAGAAGCCCCTTCATTAAAAAATCACATTGCTTTTTCTGCAAGTGGTGCCAAGTATGCTTTGTCTCCCCATCTCCTCACACCATACAGACATCCAAACACAGTATCTCTGCAGAGGTATAGTATTGCACAGGTATGCACATGAGCCATTATTGAATGCACTTTTGGGTCCCCAAGTCTCGGTTCAGATGTCTTGACCATGCCAGGAGGTACTGGTGTACTCCCCAGAGGTTGTGTGCAAGATTGTAGTAGCCTGCTGTGTGTTGCACACCATCGCCATACGATGAGGCTTGCATATAGATGTTGACCCTGACTTATGTCCACATGCAAGGGCCTAGGGACCTGGGGCCCAGACTAGAGGTCAGGGTATGCAGGTGCAGGATCAGTTGGTCAACTCATTTTTCTCTTGAGCTGCTAGTGTAATTACTGCATTTATGTTGTTAGACAGTTTGTTGTCAGTGATTAATGGTGGACATCTAGCACACTTCCCATACATATCATCCTGAGACAACACTGCTTGCTTAACGTAATACTTTCAGCTAACAAGCTGTGCTCAAGTTAAAAACAAGTGGTCTTTAAATGTGTCCAAACAATGTAACACTTTCCAGATCAAAATTCAAACACAATATCTAATGTACAACTCTCATGGCTTAAGGCAAACATTATAACATCAGAAATAAGCACATATATATATTATGTTCAGAAACCATTCCTGCTTAGATTTTATTACTCATTTATTACTCATTCACATTTGTAGATTTTGGACTACATAAACTTTGTCTTCCTCCCGCAGGCAGACTCTCTCCCCTTGTACAGAGGTTCTACCTGCCTACTGCAAATGTACATGAAATGACACACAGGAAGCCTGTCATTTAGTTTTCATTTTAAGCCAACATGTCCTGCAAGAAGCATCTTCCTCCATCCTGCTGCTTCTTGCTACAATTGTACCCCAACATGGCTAAGGGGCTTGGAGAAAAGCCCCCTTTGTCTGAGACCAAATAATCATTTTGGAAGGGGTTGTGGCCAAGTACCCTCAACTTTATATGGGACCCGATATTTAGTTGAGCAATGTAGCATGGGCCAAAATATGGAAGGACATTAGAACACACTACAGTGCGATGGATTACCACACCGGCCATGAGAAGCTGGCTTTCAAGCATTGGGAGAACCTTTGCCACTTGGCCCATATTAAGATCCAGGGCTATCAGGGACTGTTAGGGGTGCTGTGGCTAAACTGGTGGCAGGGAAGACAAAGGAGGCAGAATACTGGTACAGAGCTGCCCATGATCACACAGAGAGTCAGAGGAGAGAGGGGATCCAAAGGGAAGCTTTATTTAAGAGAATAGGAGAGATAAATCTCAGAAAGAACATGCATTGAAAGGGTAGCGTGGCACCCAAACTAACTAACACCCCAGGACAATCGTGTAAGACACACACACACACATATATATATATATACATACATATATTAATTCATCCAATATGTACAAACAGCTCCTCGTCCAGGTTGAGACCCATCAGGGCCTTACAATTAAGGCGCACAATATATTCCGACTCCATGATCCATAGCTTTTTCTCTCTGTCACCTCCTCTCGTTAATGGTTCCATCCTGTCAATACCAAAGAAGGGGAGTAGGTCAGGATTCTGAGAGTGTACTTGTTTCCAATGCCTGGCTACCGGGTAACAATGATTATCATTCCTGATTGCTCTTACATGCTCAAAAATTCGTTTTTGTCACTGGGAAGATAGTACTACCCACATAACGAAGTCCGCATGGGCACATTAGGACATACACACAGAAATCTCTTCTACATGTGATGAATTTATTGATCTTCCGCCTTTGGCCATTCGGGAGCAGGCAGGTTTTATTGTTCCTACTGTTCTTACATGCTTTACACTTGCCACATTTGTAGAATCCCCTCTGTCCAGAAATCCAGCTCTCCTGCGTTTGATCTATCTTAATGTTACTATGTACCAACATATCTTTTATAGACCTCGATTTGAGGTCAGTGATCATAGGTACTGTGATACTTTATGTCCAATTATTGAATCAGATTTTATCAAGTGCCAGTGCTTAGAAATCATCTTCCTGATTTTATCTGCTTCGATATTATTATAAGTAGTAATGATTCCCACATTCCCTTGGTCATTTACTGTTCTAGGTTTCTTAACAAAGAGGTCCTTTCTTGACACAGTATTCACTCTATTCTTGGCCTCCCTGAGCACTTTGCGGGATAACCTCTGTCTTGAAATCTCTGTAACATCCTGGCTTCTTCCTTCCCATAAGCCTCGGAGCTACTACCATTACGTTGAGCCCTGAGTAACTCCCCATAGGGTATACTCCACTTCAACTTGACAGGGTGAATGCTTTGTGCATGTAGTAGACTATTGCCTGCTGTTTCTTTACGATGGAGGGAAGTCTGTACCATACTCTCATTGATTTCAACATGTACATCTAAAAATTCCATCTCCCTATCATGTATTTGATATGTGAATGATAAATTCAATTCATTACGTGAAATATGCAGCAGAAAATCCAGTAAGAGACTGCTAGGACCATCCCATGTAACAAAGATGTCATCAATATATCTTGTCCAAAAGGCTATGTTTTCTGTCCAAAATTCATTGTCTTCCGACAAATATATTGCTGCTCCTACCAACCCATAAAGGTACCTGCAAAACGTGGAGCAAAACAACTTCCCATCGCTGTTCCGGGGACAGGTCTGCACCATTTCTTATTGAAAAGGAAGAAATTATTACTCAAACAGAATTCTAACATTTCCAATAGCATCATGGTATATTCATACAAATAAATTGCTTTATCACCGAAACAAATGTCTGCAGGCTCCAATGCCCAAACCATGATCAATGCAAGTGTACAATGACACTACATCAATAGTTACCAAAAGATATGTTGGCTGCCATGGCATCTCCTCAATCTTGGATATAAAATCTGCGCTATCCCTATAGTATGCAGGTAAATTCAAAACATATAGTAGGAAAAAATAGTCCAAATTCAATGAGGTAGGTTCCAAAAGACTACCAATAGCAGAGACTATCGGTCTACCGGGGGTGGTTTTATCCTTACGGATTTTGGGAAGCATATAAAAACACAGTATCACTGGCTTCTGTACATAAACAAAATGAAATGTATCAGTGCTCAGGAGGCCCGGCTCTCTCCGATCAGTAAGCTTACAATGATAATGAGAAACAGATTGTTTATAGGCCTCCATACTTGAGAGCTCATAATCCCTTGCTCTCGTCAATTGCCCATCAGCCTTCTGCAGATACTGTCTCACATTGCACAATACCACATTACCGCCCTTATTCGAGGGCGTGGTGACAGTACTAGGGTCTTGTGATACTGTCTGTAACGCGAACCTCTGGGATGTGGTTACATTTTCTGCAAAATGAGTTTTGCTCTCTTGCCAAATTCTTAAGAGATCTTTTGTTACTACCTCATGAAATGTGTCTATATTATTGTGACGGGTATTAGGATTACATCTAGATTTAGGTTTAAAAGGGTTAATCTCCATCCTATTTAGCTCAAAATGTATAGACACTTGAAAGTCCCTTTCCTCATCCAAAATAAATTCCTCATGTTCCAATTCATGTAATGCCATTAATCCCTCAATATCACTCATAGATTATAATAGGTATGATCCGTGTCTAATCTGCTAATAGAGGACTTTAGGCCTCCGTCCCCTCATTGTGAGAAAAATTTTAACAGTTTCAACTTACGACAAAAGAAGAACTACATGTAGTAGTGATTTCTGTGTGTATGTCCTAATGTGCCCATGTGGACTTTGTTAGGTGGGCGGTACTATCTCCTTGGTGAAAGAACAGACTTTGGAGCATGTAAGAGCAATCAGGAATGATGATCATTGTTATCTGGTAGCCATGCATTGGAAACAAGTACACTCTCAGAATCCTGAATAAGTGTGCTTTCCATATACCATGTGGGGTATTTAGCCTTACGTTAGTATATGATGTGACCTGATAAATATTTGGAACTTTGTAGGCATTGGCCACTTGGCCTAGTTTGGGAAATGGAATTCTGTGTTCTATACAAAATGTGAAAATTAAGTTGTATAGTTTATGCTCCCCCTTTTTTGTGTTTTTGGGATTACTTTATGTATTTCTATTACATGTTGTGTGCAATAGGTGCTTTCTTCCGAAAGGTGGATTCAAAATCACAGTCTTTTCACCATTTTCTTTGTTGTGGGATGTATTTTGTTTTTAAAGTTGGTGGTTCACATTGTTCTGTGTTTGGCGAGAAGATCTCTTTGAGATCAAAATGCATCGCCATTGAATAAACTATTTCTGCAAACAAACTAGCTGTGGAGTGCGAGTATTTTGGTGTTCGTAATTCAGGGTAGGGCTCTGTTTTTTGAATATATATATATAGATATACATATATATATATATCAACACTCGTGCGGCATGGTCACTCAGCTCCTGAACGCCGGTGGTGCCGAATATATAACGCGTGCCACCGCGCCTATAGACAAACACACCATTTGCACTCCAAGGAAAATTGTAATAGAATTTATTTACGGTTCACGGTGAACCGTAAATAAATTCTATTACAATTTGCCTTGGAGTGCTGATCTTCTGTGAAGCAAAGAAGAAAGTGTTTGTATATATATATATATATATATATATATATATATATATATATACATATATAAATATAAATATAAAACAGCATAAACAATAAATGGAATGTGGGGTAAAGCTCAGTAGGTTCCTCAGCCACAATTGCTGTTACAGATTCTGACTGCTAATACCCAAATATTGGATATACATGCAAATGGTTATGTTAGAAAAAGTAACTGAAAGACAATACTCACAGTGAACAAGAAACACTACCTAGGTTGTCAGCTGAGCCCTCTTATCCTGGTGGTCAATCAGGAACACATATGGCAGTAACAGCAAGGGTGTACAGCTAAATTCAACCACGATAGAGAAGGAGCAGGCAAGGAGGAGTGCTTAACTGGAAAGAAGGGAAAACAAAGGGCACACTTGGTAGAAAGCAAGTAACAAACATAGAAGGAAACTAGAAGCAAGACAGCAGGGAAAAGGCAAATGAGGAACTGGAACAAAGAAATAGAAAGAAAGGCAGGCACTGGGAAAAGGTAAATACAGAAGGAGAGGCTTTAGGGGAGCACAAAAAGTGCTGTACAGGAATCAAGAAAACAATGACAGACAGCAGGCAGAAATAGTTCAAGGAATAGCTGAGGCTCAGGAGTGACGTAGCACAGCAGGGAGTGCTACTTCAGGAAGAAGGATTTGCTGCAGCTCTGGAACAAGGATAGCCACAGCTCAAGAACAGGAACAAGGAATAACTACAGCTCAGGGACAAGGGATAACTACAGCTCAGAAACAGGAGCAAGGAATAACTATGGCTTGGGAACTGAGCAAATAAGAATAACAAAAGCTCAGAAAGCAAGGGAGGAATAACTAAAACACTGGAACAGGAACAAGGAATAACTACGCCTCAGAAACGTCAGGAAGCAAGGGTTGTTCTCACCTGAAAACAGCTACAATGCCCAACACTGGGCTGAAGGGAGATGAGGCTTTAGAGGGCTCACAGTAATCACATGCATCAGGTTGGAGAAGGCTAGCAGCAGCCAACCACAGGTATGCTGAATTTCTCCACCCATCCATGGTATGCAGGGGTGGAGATGAAGCAATGAGCAGGGTAGTCTAGGTAATGGAGATCCAAACATGAGCAGAATGGCTTCCACAAAACTTGGCATGAATTGAGAATGGATGGTAATTTGCAAATAGCATCTAGATGGCTGGAAGTCAGGATATGCATGCAGGGGAAGGTCTGGAAGCTTATTAGGGCATTGGAAAGTTCCACAATTTTGCTCCCTGGTGATGGGCACGAGAGCACAGGGAGCGAATCGTGACAAGGACATTATGGATTTGTCTTCCCAGCCACATACATAACACCTCTGCATGACACCACTGTATAAGAGGTTTTTCAAAGCTTACTGGCTGATCTTCCATGATCAGTTGCAAGAGTTTGAGCAGCACAGAGACAGTAAGTACATGTATAATAGTATTTGGCACATAGGTGTTCATGAGGTTTGAGAGTGTTGTACTGTTGTGTTCAATGTAAGCTTTGTCATAACCTCACTTATTTTATTTAACATGTTTTGTTGTGTGAAAGATTTGAAAGTTTACATTTAATAATGTATGTTCATTGTTTGTGTTCTTTGCATTGATTACCAATCTGTTTACAATGTTTTATTTTCTAACTTAACTCAATTAACTGAATATTGAACTTTTGATGTCAAAAATATAGATCAGTTCTAAATCTGTTAAAATGCTTTGTAGGCTGATGTAGAAAATGTCTCATCAAAGGTACCCAATGTGTGGAACCTGTTCTGAGCCTACATTTCCAATAGGTGAGCAATTATTTTTGACACAACTTAACTGTTATCTACCCTGGTTGTGACTGTGCATATTTCATCAAAGTCGTTGTTATGACGTGCAACATTTCTGTGCCTAAAACGTAGTTATGTATTATTTAAAAATGAACAATTAAAATAAAAAAATATATATTATCTCCCTTTCATTTAATTTGAAAGGCTGATCTCACAGCAATATTGTGAATTAGAACTTTTATGGTCTGCAAATTTGCAGCATTTTAGTACGAAGGCTCAGAGTATTGAAAGGTTTGGTAAAATATCTGCATTGTCAACTAAAATTATGCAGATACGCACGACCCAATAATCTAACAAAGTCACCTTTTTGTACATTCCTTTTCAGCAGACAGCGCTGGTCAACAAAGAAAAAAGCAGGACCGGGGGCAAGAACAGACATCTTTGGCTTGGAGACAGGCACATGCTTTTGATATGACCAGAGAGGTGGAGGTAGCCACCACCAGCAGATTAGTGTGCAAGCCTGGAGAGTTACTGGATTTGCCTCCAAGAGGCTCCTGGAGGAGGCTGAACAGTCACCAGAAGGGCGCAGTCTATGTGGGCACTGCCAGCTGTGGGAGGAGGTTGTTGGTTCTTCTCCTGGCCTTGAGCAAGAACAAACAGTAGTGTCCCAAGACTAGGTCCCCAACACCATCAGGGAATTTTCCAGCCCCTCCTTAACTCCTGAGGCCCCATTTTCATAGGAGCTTCCAGCTGCAACCCCTGCATCACCTCCTCCTCCCAGAGAATCTCCCTGCAAGAACTAGAATTTAGGGTCACTTCTGCCCTCAACACCTCACATTACATCATGCTGCACAATCCCTTGTCCCACATTCTGTGTCATGCAAAGAGGTCATGAAGCAACTAGTAGAGGCTTAGGTTGTGCTCTCTTCGGACATTCAGGTCTTAATTGGAGAGGTCTGGATGTTCCGAGAGATGGTCTCTGGGCAGCTACAAAACTTAACTGGTGCCATGACCTCACTGACTGCAGTGATTATGTATCATCTGACTCACCAATCCACCCCATCTTGCATCCTCCAGTTTATCTTTCCTTATTGTGGTTCTGCCACGCCAGCCAATTTAAGTCTGCATCAGAGGTGGATCTCATCATCATTATGACAAATTAGCATGAACAGGGCAAGTGATGTTTTCCCCCAAGCAAGGAACGTGTGTAGGATAAATCTTCTGGTTCTTTCTTTATTTTATTTTTTGACAGTGAACTCTTGTTTTTGGACTCTTCATGGACTATGGACTTTTTGTTTTATTCCCCTTTGTATATAGACTGGTTCCCTGTTCCCTCAACGTTTTCTGATTGGTTTAATTACTTGCTAAAACTCCATCCAAGTCAGCTTGGCTTGTCCTCTCTGACTTAAAACTATATTTTACTTTCCTTTTGGCCCCTTTGTACAGACAGTTTTTCTTTACTCCACATTACGGCCCTTATTTTGACTTCCACAGACGGAAAAGCCTCTCCGCCAAAGTCCTGCGGTCAGGTCTCTGCCAGTGGGGAGACCTCCCCGCAGCCCCTTTTACGAGTTTCCCACTGGTCCAGTGGGAAACAGCCCACAACATTGACGCCAGCTCATATTTGAGCTGGTGGCAATATTGCTTGTGCGTAGGGTGCACCTGCACCTGTTGTGCTTTTCACTGTCTGCAAAGCAGTTTTAAATAGAAAAATGCCAAGTTTGCAAAAATGGCATTTTCAGAATAGCAAGTTGAAATCCGACTTTACTATCTAAGAGGATTTTGAATTACAATTCAACTCAATGGAAGAAGTATTTGTCTATCTGTTCCCAAACTAAAGTTGCCACTTATTAGTTGTAATGAGGTAGCCGTATGTTAGTCTGTGGGAGACCTTGACTTGTTGCAGTGAAAAATGACTTTGGGGGGTTTTCATAGCCAGGACATGTAAACCTTAACTACACATGTCCTACCTTTTATATACCACGTTCCCTGCCCTTTCAGACCCTAGGGCCTAACTTAGGGGTGAGTCAAATCTATTAAAAAGGAACATTTATGTTAGGTAAAAGATTTATTTTGTCAGATCGAAATGGCAGTTTAAAACCTAATTACAGGCTGCAGTGGCAGGCTTGAGGCATATTTTACAATGCTAATTAAGTTGGTGGCACAACTAGGGCTGCAGCCCACTTGCAGCATTTAATTTTCAAACCCTGGATACATGTAGTACCATTTACTAGGGACTTATAAGTAAATAAAATGTGGCAATTAGGTGTATACCAATTTCATCTTGTTTAGATGGCTCAATCACTTTACCGCTGGTTAGCAGTTGCAAAGTAAGCAGAGTCCTAGTGCCAATAAAAGCAGATTCGGCGAAGGAAGACAGAAATGTGGGGTGACCCTGCAGAAAGGGCCAGGTCCAACAAATGTCAGAACTTCTCTATGCAGCAATGGCCCTCCACTGTCCCAAGTAAGAAGCAGTGTCCAAGCTTCCGAGGATATTGGCCATCTTTACAAGTCCCTTCTTTCCCAAGAGACAAACTTTAAATCTACCATATAACTACTTGTTCTTACAAAACTAGATCGTGGCAATGCTCTTCTTTCTGGCCTACTGACGAGCGTAAAATCCTGTGGGTTTCTAATTGCCTGTATGTCTGAGCTGGGGTCTGGAATGCTTAGAGTGACTGATGTAAGAGAAAGTTGGTGTGTGGAGTGGAGTGGAATGGAAGCTAGGAGAAAGTTACAGGGATGATCAAGCCCTAACAGGACCTACATGTAACCTAAGAGCCTAGTGTGTAATAAGGAACTTACCTCCTACCTCAGCGGCTCCAGACTCCTGTATGAAGCCCTTACCCTCCAACTACAACATGTTGGTGACAAGTTCTTAAGGCAGTGTGTGAAATTGCAGTGAATTAGGTGGCAGTTAAGAGCCATTTCTGGAAGAGAAGGCCTGTCATGAGAAGGAAGATGGACCTGTGACAATGGAGTTTGGGACCGCCCACTCTCAAAGCCACCAGCAAGTGGAGTCAGCTGAGGCTGCTAGGCAAGAGAAGCTCAGTGAGGACGGTGAGCAAGATCTGAAAAGGAGACTGCTGGGAGAGTTAAAAACTGAGCTGAGTGTGTGCTTTGCTTAACAGTATATCATTTACTAATAGTGTAATATACAATGGAGTACAATTAGCTAGATTATGACCCTCCCTGGCAGCTGAAGTAAGTACAAAATGTTTTAAATGTATGTATGTTGTATGCATGTGTGCAGATGACTGTGTATGTGTGAAAGAGAGTGTGCATGTATATGTGATTGTGTGTTTATGTGTAAGCATCTGTGTGGTAGTGAATACATAGGTCAAAAGGCACGTGATGTCACTTACGCTACCCCTGGACTTTAAGTGAATTGACATCCATGGTTATAAGGACAGCACTGTTGAGACAGTGCAGTGGACAGTGGAAGAGGCATAACATTGACTTTACTGTAAGCATAAATCTGAAATGATCCATGGAGCTTCAAGCAATAATATATACAGAATGCTGACAGTGACAAAAGGAAAAGCATTGGTGAGTGAGCTTTTTGATTTCTCATTTAAGGTGACAGTTGCACTGGCTACTTCATGACTGTCTACCAGGTTGTGGTTAGTGTACCCCAATAGTTGCACATTGCCCCTTTTAAATGTATCATGTATGCTGTGCTTGTAGTCACTCATGAGCTGGCTGCATTGCTAGAACGGCGTCTTCCTTGTGACAAGCAAGAACCCGACTAAGGACATGAGGCCTGACTGAGTTTGAGGAACACAGCACATGATCCCTAAGAGCACTAGTTAAAAGCTTCTGCATATGTTATAGTGACCAGTGTGGAGTGATCAGTGTAGATGGCAGGGGCTCCTGTTAGAGCTGTGGACAGGCGATGAACAGAAGTCTGGTGAAAATACACAGCAGCAGGCAAGTGAGGACCTCCCTCTCTGGTTTGAGTTTGCTGGATTTGCCTTCAACCTCTAACTTAAATATTCAACAAGCCACAGATTGGGACCCCGGCTTACTTCATCATCTGCTACTGCAAGACCCTGTGGTGTAATTATTTTATTTCTGAAGTTCACAGATCTTTTACAAGTTTTAAAAGCAGCCAAAATCAAAAACAACTCATATGGTCCGGTGACAAACTGTTCTTGACACAAGATGTTTCTACAGTTACTGCTAAACGAAGGAAGGACTTCTTTGACCTTCGTCCTGCATTACATTCGCTATGTGCACGATATGGTTTGCTTCATCCATGCACATTTAAAGTTACATTCCAGAACAGGATGAATTAATACTGATTTCATAAGTCTTTAGTTTGTTCATTCGTCATAGATTAGTAATTATAAAATGTTTATTGCTGGTTTAACCCAATTATAAAATGTTTATTGCTGGTTTAACCCACATCTCTTTAATCTTTTTACAGAAGATTGTAGTCTCCCATGTACCTGTTTCCCATTTGTTCCCATATGGAGTTCAGGTGTGGCTCGTTTCTTCCTGTTGGTTCTGCTTTCTCCTGTGTGTTGCCATTCCCTGTTTCTCCCCTATTCCCTAGTAAAGTACGTTGATCAGTGGTCGTTTGACATGTACTGTCATCTCTTATTGCATTTGATTCTTTATCTTTTTTATTCTCCCTCTTCTTTTCTTTTATTCTAGTCTCTTCTGTTTTTTTCTTTCTAGTTTTTACCTGCTTATCCTCTTAATTTTACTTTCAATTTTGACATTATTGTTGATTGTGTAGTTTTCTATTTATTTGTTTATTGTTGATTACATTCAGGGTAATTTCTTGGAATGTGAAAGTGTTTGTTAACCCAGTCAAAAGACAGAGAATATGTTCTCATCTTGCCTCTAACAACCCAGATTTATACTGTTACAACAAGCTCATCTCACAGAGACAGAGGCATTAAAACTTAAACAAAATTGGGTGGGATCAGTTTTTGTTTCTCCTACCTCTAGTAAGAAAATTGGAGTTGTTCTTTGTCATAAAAAATGGAATTGTATTGTTGTATCTCAAGAAAATGATTCTGAAGGTAGATGGTTCATGGTAAAGTTACTTAAAGATGATATTCCTTTAACTGTTTTTAATGTATATGGTCCAACTCAACCAGAGTTTTCTATTCTGGCCTAATATTACTAAGAAATATCTTCAATATAAAGATGAGTTCTTTATTTTAGTAGTGACTGTAATTAGATTATGGATCCTTTTATTGACCGACAATCTCAAATTAGTTTTCTCCGCGCAAATCTCATAAGAAATTTCACTCCACTATATCCCCAAATTCTTTAGTTGATGCATGGAGTTTCTGTAATCCCACTGCTAAAGAATACTCTTTTTTTAACATATATTTTTATTAATTTTCAACAGTACAGGTAAGAATAATGCCAGTCATGAAAACAGTCTCTTAGCTGTGACAGGAGACATAACATCATATATCGGCTGGTAATTTGACATCGTAATCAAACATCGGCATCCCATGTATACTCATTAGGGTAACATAACAATGCTGTAATAGGAATACAATGATCCTTTAGTTAAGTTGTCTCTGCTATATGTCATAATCCCACATTATCAACCACAGTGCACAATGTAGTCGGACAGCGTCACTTACTATAAGGCCCTTGTAGAGGGAATACGAGGAAAGGGAACACAACTTTGTAAAGAGAACAACTATATAACGTGCCTGGTGTGCGCAGTTCAGGGAAGAGGGTATCCACGGCAACTCACCCAATCGGGACTCAGGTCCCTGAGGGTAATCACTGGAATCAGTGGGGGGGGGGAGCGGGCAATCGGGGGTCAATGCTCCCCAAGCAGTGTTCAAAGTGTCCCTCCAGCGCACATATGAGGTGCTTACCCATCCTAACCCCTCAAAGATCTTAAAGGTCAGGTAAGGACGCAGTCAGGCAAGTGTACGGTATTCAGGCGGGGAGGGGCATGGGCAAGGAGAGTATCAGGACTCTAACGGGCATGGAGTTTTATTATATAGTGGTTGGTTGTGTAGTAGGAGTTCTCATTACTGGCTGGGGTGATCCTAGTTTGCTGGTGTCCCCATTCCATTCCCCTGAGGGGTCAGTTTGTCCACCAGTTTCATCAGGTATGTGTCCCTGAGTGTCGTACCCCCATCTCCACCCCGCGCATGTTGATCCTGCTCTAACGCGTTAGCTTCCGATGCAGCCCAGCGGGATACCGCGTGCAGCCAGTACTTCACATTGTTGGGTTGGGATGCTTTCCAAGACATAGCAATAAGTCGTCTGAGTAGTACAGAAGCAAGGTCTATAAATTTTAGAGAGTGTTTAGTCTGTTTGTTTCTCTTGGCTATCCCCAGCAGACTGAGGAGTGGGTCCAGTGGGAGTCGTACATCTATAATGTCCGATATGTGCTGTATTATGTGGTACCATGTGCTGCACAACACCGGGCATTCCCACGTCATATGAAAGAAAGTGGCATCTTCATGGCCACATCTCGGACATAACAGAGAAGCTCCTTCGAATATACCATGAAGGCGATGTGGCGTCAGGTAAGTTTGATGAACATAATTAAAGTGTGAATATTTCAATCTGCCATTTCGTGAAACATATCTCACAGGTTCTAGCGACATTCTCCATTGCTGTTCGGTTAAGTCAATGCCCAGGCAATCGTCCCACCGAGCCTTGCTACAGGGATGTGGTACGCCCTGTGTCCCCCCCTAATAGTATGCATAAGTTAGAGACTGCCCTTCTCTCTGAACCTCGTGTTGGTATATAATGTAGCCCATGGTGTGTTGTGGATTCCGGAGAGCCCAACTGCCAGACTTTCCCTATCACTGCGTCCAGACCATATATTTCGCTTAGGTTTGTAAAGGAACACATCTGCCCTTCCTCATAATGGTCGCCCATATGTATATATATATATATATATATATATATATATATATATATATATATATATATATATAGAGATATGTCCGCCCTCCCTCCATGTGTTAAAGGCATATACCTGAGTGAGGTCTCGTAATCGAGGTATATCCCATATTGGGAGGCGAGGTGAGTGGGGGAGCAACGGTCATCGTGGATAAATATATCAAGTCCAGGCCATCCTTGCTGTCCGCAGCAATAGACCTGAGTCCGCATGGTGCCTGTCCGGTGTGAGGAGCACCCCTCTCCCCAGTCAACCAGAGCATCAGCCACTGTAGTTGGGAGGTTGCATAGTATTGTTCTATATCTGGTACCGCCATGCCACCTTCAAGCAAAGGGCATTGGAGTGCCCCCAGGGGCACCCTCTTGCATCCCGGATCCCCATAAAAGTGCTATTAGCAAACTATGTGCAGCCTTAAAGAAGGTTGTCTCACGTAGAACCGGTAATGCCATGCACAAGTAAAGCAATCTGTGGAGAATCAACGTTTTGGCAATGGCCACTCTTCCCATAGGGGAGAGGGGCAGGCGCGTCCAAAAGGACAAAGATTGTCAGGTGGAGGCCAGGGTCTTGCCGTGGTTACCCTCCACTAGATCCATCTCTGAGTGGTACACATTGATCCCTAATTAACGAAAGGTCCCAGTGGCCCACATGAGTCGGCCAATGCTTGTCGGCCAGTCCGTTATCTCACCAGCCCCACATAGGGGGAAAACACACAATTTACCCCAATTTACCTTAAGGCCTTGCACCTCACTAAATTGGTCTAATAAAGCAAATAACTCCGGTAGGGCACTATCAGCTTCACGCAGATAAATTAAAACATCATCTGCACATAGAGATGCAATTTGCCACAGTCCGTCTACCCAGAGTCCCCACTCTAAGGGGCATATTTACACTCCGTTTGCGCCGAATGTGCGTCAAAAGTTTTGACGCACAATCGGCGCAAACGTTGCCCCATATTTAAACCCTGACGCCCGAGTCCGCGCAAGAGAAAAATCCGCAATGTGCGCCATTTTCTGGATGCGGCAACCTGCCCTGCGTTAATGATATGCAGGGTAGGCGTTCCCGTCCAAAAAACGACGCACACAGCTGTGTGCCATATTTATGCTTCCGGGCAAAAATGACTCTCGGCCGGGAGGCGGCGCAAAAAAATTACGCAAAGCACGATTTGCATCAAAATGTAACGCCTGGGTCAGGGCAGGCGTTAAAATGGGGCAAACACACCAGTATTTAATCAGAACACACAGAACAAACAACAGAGCAGCAGAGCAGCAACAGGGAGACATGGAGGTGATTTTCATTCAGCGTGCACGTCGACGCAGAGCCCGGCAGCAACAACAGCAGCTACAACAACAACAGCAGGGACCCCAAAGGCAGCGCAGAAGGCAGGAGAGGATATTCCGCCCAAGAACAACCCTGCATGGCCTCAGGGAACACGACATCATCCAGAGGTACCGGTTGAACGGGCAGGCCATTCAGCAGCTGCTGAGAAATATTGAACAGCAGTTGGCCCTCACTTTGGTGACACCCCACACCATCCCAACAGAAACAAAGCTGCTTGCCGTACTTCACCTGCTGGCAAGTGGCTCGTTTCAGACAACTGGTGCCCTGGTTGGTGGAATATCACAACCATCATTCTCCGCATTCCTGCCAAAAGTACTGGATGCCATCATTTGCCTGACACCCCTCCATATCTGCTTCCCTAACACACTGCAGAAGCAGCAGGAAACAAAACAGGGGTTCTACGCCATCAGTGGCTTCCCACACGTCCTTGGTGCAATCGACTGCACACACGTACGCCTTGTGCCACCTGCTGCAACAGAACACCTCTACCGCAACAGGAAGCACACACATTCAATCAATGTGCAGGCCATAGTCGATCACCAAGGATTGATCAGCAACATTGTGGCAAAATATCCTGGGAGTGTACATGACGCATTCATCTTCCGTCACTCTACCATCAACCAACACTTCCAGGATGGACGGTATGGCAATGGACTACTTGTTGGTAAGTTCAAAAATCCAACTTATATACACACTGCACAGCAACCCTCTAGGACACACAACACATACACCACAATAGCAACACCTTGCCAGGAACACACTGAGGTCCTGACATCACTAGCCATGTTTCTGAAGTCACCATTGAACCTGTTGCACATTGGAATGTACTCCACAGCTGAATGTGAAGACATTAATGAGTGTGGTTGCCTAAATGTCACCTTGCAAATTGGAAGTGTCACAATAACCTGTACATTAATACATTGCATAAGTCTTAAGGTATGGGATGTCCAGGGTACTTTCATATGAACGTCTTAACTACACTTTCATGTGTTAACTCTGCATGGAACTATCCTCTCACCCCCAGTGAAGACACACGGACACCTGTATCACAAGTCACAAGTCAAGGGAGGGCACACTGTAATGAAAATAAAAATACAGACTGCTGACAAACGGCTAGCTAACAAACACTTGCTCAGCCAAGGAAAAAACTCAATGCAAAACTTTTACCCTACAAGTATAGGTTGTCACATTAGTACACAAAAGAGTCACAGACAACACAAGACAACTACTGCAATCAAAGGTCTGTACAAGAGTGCTTTCTACATCTAATTGATCCCATTCTGTGTTTCTATTTCAGCTGATCAGGGGTATGGCATCCAGCCTTGGTTAATGACACCATTTGGGAACCCCACTACTGCTGCAGAGCGGGCATACAACGACGCCCATAAGAGGACACGCAGCATTGTTGAGCGGACCTTTGGGATCCTAAAGTCAAGGTTCCGCTGCCTTGACATCACTGGCGGTAGCCTACTCTATTCCCCAGAGATGGTCTGTAAGGTCATACTCACTTGTGCCATATTGCACAACATTTGTGTAAAAAGGAACATTCCCCTCCTTGAACCAAACCCAGACATGCCTGAAGATGACGAAGAGGAGGATGCTGGCCTGCAACAGGAGGGGGAACAACCAAACACGGCAGCAGGAGTGCGTAGGCGCCAACAGCTTGTAAATAATTATTTTTCATAATTTCTTATATCAACACTTATTGCACAATTGGAAATAAACACAGATAACAAACACCACATCATGCTTTGGCCTATTCATTTCTGCCCACCTTTAGTTCGAAATTGCTGAAGAAGAATGTCGTCTCATTGAGCAATAATGATATAACAATCATGACACAAAAAAAAAAATCACAAATGTATGCACAGAGGGTAGGATGTTACATCATACATTACCATCCACAGAGGCCAACAGGAGTACAAATGTGGCAATTACACATGCCTGATCCAGACACCTGAGACAGTCTCTCACTCAGCACAAAAATATAGCTCATTTGAAAGTCTCATTACACGTGTTCAGTGACAGGGTGGGACCATCCATGTGTACGTGACCATGTCCTCAATGGCTTCTCTCAAGTTTTTGATATGAACAATACCCAATTGGAACAACATTAGCTGCCACTAACTCATGAGGAGACCTTGAAGTTACAGTGACAACATACACCCAGACAGGTGATAGTGGATCCATATTCGCACACACATATAAACATATGTCATCCAATCAACCAAATATTTGCAAGCTGCCCATCACAGTACTGTCCCAGTTTGAACCTAGCAGGAAGAATTTAACATGCCACTAAACAAGGTAATGCATAAAGGGCCACATACATCAACAATCTATTTGTCATCAGCACATGAGGAACGCTGAGATTTTGCAAACATAGTCATTGCAAAATGGTATGTCAGATTGCTCCAAATCATCAATAGTGCAAACGTCAAATGGGCAAATGAGTTGAATGAATGGCCAACAGTGATTCATACCCTATGGCCTTACATTAGCCTGCTGCTGCAGGTTTTGCATAACAGAATAAATAAAAGCCATGGATACATTAGCAAATCTGGATGGGCAAACTCTAGGGTGCTGGGGGCCTAAGTCCACCTCTACCGCCCCCCAAATATACCTGAATCATGTACTTGTGAACTAAACACATGCATAAGGCGCATGTGTGGCCTACATGTCAAAAGTCAAACACAAATCAGATACATAAAATCATATTAGGACATGGTTAGCCCCATAAAAACTGTAAGTGACTATTGCACTCCCTGTTTCGACTATAGATAAATGCATTACCATGATAATTGTGGACACATTTTTGAGAAGGAATACATCATGGTATCCCATCCATCATTTCAAAATAGCCATCAGCAATTACCCAAAATATGTGTACAAATATGGTTAATACATTTTTTTAAGGTATCATAAATATTACAGTGTGAATGCCTTCTATACATCCAATAAGGGACATGTGTCATAGCTAACCACAAATGTGTATCACATAGCACCATTTGGCCATGACAAATTTCCTTCCCCAACTTAAAAAAATGAAGACATAATTTAAAAATGCGTCAAAATTCCACGCATACAGCATGGGCGTCATAATTTTTTCACATACAGGAGTGCACAGAATGCAGAGTCAAAAAATATGATATGAAAATTAATAATTTGATAAGGTACATGACATGTCCACCATATTGTCCATGTTGCTTCACATTTCCACGCATACAGCATGGGCGTCATAATTTTTTCACGTACAGGAGTGCACAGAATGCAGAGTCAAAAAATATGATATGAAAATTAATAATTTGATAAGGTACATGACATGTCCACCATATTGTCCATGTTGCTTCACATTTCCACGCATACAGCATGGGCGTCATAATTATTTCACGTACAGGAGTGCACAGAATGCAGAGTCAAATATAAATTTTCATAAATGTTTCTCCTATTTTGCCATGAAATTATAATTTTCATAACATCATTTTTGACTCTGCATCCTGTGCACTCCTGTACGTGAAAAAATTATGACGCCCATGCTGTATGCGTGGAAATGTGACGCAACATGGACAATATGGTGGACATGTCATGTACCTTATTAATTTATTAATTTTCATATCATATTTTTTGACTCTGCATTCTGTGCACTCCTGTACGTGAAAAAATTATGACGCCCATGCTGTATGCGCGACTCGCAGTGGTATGCAATTCCATTTGCGACCGAGTACTTGGTCGCAAAGGGAGTGGCAGTTACCATCCACTTGAAGTGGATGGTAACCCACTCGCAAACTGGAAGGGGCCCCCATAGGACCCCTTCCCCTTTGTGAGTGGACCCAAAAATATTTTGCCAGAGCAGGCAGTGGTCCAAGGGAAAATCCGAAAATAAAGGTTTTGGTTTATTTTTCTAAGTGCAGCTCGTTTTCCTTTAAGGAAAACGGGCTACACTTGGGGAAATAAAACACCTGCTTTATTTAAAAGCAGTCACGGACATGGAGGTCTGCTGTTCCCAGCAGGCCTCCATCCCCGTGAGTGCCCATAGTCGCTAAGGGGGCGCAAATTGGGACCCACCTCATTGATATTAATGAGGTGGGTCTTTGCGACCCCATAGCCACTCGCAGACGGTGTCAGAGACACCGTTCTGCATAGCAAATTGAAAGTCGAAATTTTCCGTCTTCCTACATCTGGCCCCTAGTGTACACATTTGGTTATGGCCCATGGGTTCAATATTAGCAAACCACAAATGACAAATGGCATTGAGTGAGGGTTGTGATAGTTATCACATAGAGTGACATATGTAGTGAAGTCAGTATGCGGAAGAGGTTCAGCCATAATGTCAGATGCATTAGGCATTATTTGGATGAGTAGTTTAGGCTGATGTCATCCATCATGTAGAGACATGGATATGCTAGGTGTGAGATGGCCTTATGTATGCAGGCTTCACATGTACTTCCTCTGAGACTTTAAGTGAACTATGTTGTGACAATTGCTGCAACAAATACATTACAAGTAATGTACAAATAACCCATTGTGCTACTCCACCCAATGCAATTCCAAAGGTAAATATTTGCCATTTCTCTTCACAGCTGCAAACATGAGTGCCGCAGATAGACAGCAATTTGAGAGGCGTGCCATGCGATACAGGCACATCCTGCAGGTGCAGTCGGGGTACCGGAGGATGGCCCGAAAATATCAATCAGATCGGGCCTCCGGGGCATGGTGGGCCTCACCACAGGGTGGGCCTACATTGCCCACAACAGCCACCAACACCACATCCACCAGGTCTCCCCAAGTGGCCCCAGCAACGTCGGGCACAGTTGACCCTGGCTCCTCATCCAGACCTGGACCCAGCCATGTTCAACAACCAGGACAGTCCACTGGGCATTCAACTGCTGGCACAAGGTCCACCTCGGCCGGCACACAGGCAGCATCAGCCCCTCCTGTGGACCCAGCCGCATTCCTGGCATTGAGCCGTAAATTGGACAAGGTGTTTAATAAGGTGGACAAGCTGAGCCAGGATGTGGCGTATATAAAAAAAAGGGTTCGCTCCATCAGGCGGACCCTACGGAGGGCCAACCTCTAGGACATTTGCCTTGTTTTACTTTTACCCCTCCCCTCTCTCCTCTTTCCTATTTTGTACTGATAGTTGGGTTTTGGGGATTAGTATTAGGTTAGTATAGGTAATTAGCTTAGTTAGTGTTAGGGAAGAGGGTTGGGGGTCCTTATTCTTTCTCTCTTAATTTTTTGGGTGGGTGGGGGTCAATGTTGGGATTCCTGTTTCTTTGAAGAAAAAAAAATACAAAAACATAAAATAAAATTAAAAAAAAAAAATATATATATATATATATATATATATATATATATATATATATATATATATATATATATATATATATATATATATATATATATATTTGCTTGTTTAGGATAGTATAGTATGTGTGTAGGTTAGTAAGTGTTGTCCTGCATGGGTCCTGTCTCATAATGGTGGGTGGGGGGTTGATGTTTAGATCGTTTCGTTATATATGTAGAGTAAGTTTAGCTTAGGTTAGTTAGGGACAGTTGTGGGTTAGTAGTAGTCAGGTTAGATTAGTGTAGGTATTACTTTTCCCTTAGTTGCCTCTTGTGTGAATAAATAGTAATAAATATATAGTTAACCCTTTACATGATGCGTTAGGTGCTACTTTATCATGGCCTTGACATCAGTGTAGGTGAATGTTTTTGTATGACATTAGTGTCCTATGCTAGCCATCCCCAGAAAATGGAGGTTTAACATGCCAGCTACCCCTGTGATCACTTGGTAAGTATCCACCATTTGGGAGACCCACCATTGGTAGTTTGCATTGATCACCAAGGTTTTGTGTTGGTGAGTATGTATTCTACTTCACAAAGTGTGCTTCCAGACTTGTTATTGTGGGTAATTCCATAGGTCGGACTGCAGTGTGATGTTCAGGGAGATCATTGTAGATGAGGTGTTGTTAACACTCTTGTCTTGTTGCCTTCATTGCTGACCTACATCATGTGTGTGCTAATTCTCCATGACTTTCCTTCATGGAAGTATACTCAGAAAGGGTGATTGATGCAGTGTTATTTGTTTATGTTTGCTTACATTTTGCAGCATAATTTCATGTTTTAGTATTGCATGGTGCCTACATATCTCAGCCACCATTAGTTGACTAGAATTGCTATAGATGGTGCATCATTCTGTCCAAAACACCATGATTGTGTGTGGTTAGTCCCTTCATCAGTTATTCTCCTCAGTATGGTAAGGCTATGATGCAATCCTGGCCACTGCACAGATGTATCAGACTACATGATGTCAGGACAGTTGTATTGACAAGCTACATGGTTGCCACACAGGCACTTTGGAGTTATGTACTGCACAGTTGAAGTGTGAAATAACACAGAGACATATTAGGTGGGCAAGTGCTATTTATTTATAGGTGCTGTAGTGCAAAATTGTCCATTGTCCATGATTGCTAGGTCCGTTCTGGTGCATTCTTACATAGTGATCCTACAGAAGGGGTGTGGATGATGCTCCTGACATGCTGGGGTGATGTCACAGACAGTGCAGAGGGACAGGAATTGGCAAATAGTAGGAGAGAGACATTCACTGGCAATGCTGACAAGTCATACAGTGGATTGCAGAACAGTCATTGAGTGTAGTTGTAGTGAGACTGGCATTTGTCAAAACGTAGGACCTTGGTCAAAGTAGGCCATGGTGCAGGGACTAGTGCTTCCGGGTACTCTTCCGTGTGAATGTGATCTGTTCCATGTCTTCTTCTTCTGATGTGTGTGTTGCCTGGTTTGTCCTTGTTGTTATTGGTTGTGAAGGGGCAACACACACCTCAGTGTTAGAAGATGTGGAGGCAGACATCCCGGGGGCTGCTCCCTGTGGAGTTATTAAGGGCAGTACTGCAGCAAGGAGGGCCTGCTGGTTTTTGAGAATGGCAGCCACATCACGATGGTAGGCAGCCAGGTCGGCCCTTAGGGGTTCAATGTTGCATTCGTGCACACGTTGACTGGATTGCAGTTGTAGATGTTGTGTCAACTGGATGACAGCTGTGCTGATTTCCTTCAGTGTTTTGGCAAGTTCCTGCAAGAGAGATGTTCGGGCTTCCATAGCAGCTGCCTGATCTGCAAATGACGTCATGCACGAACGCACCCCCTCAAGGCTGGCTGACATGTTTTGCATCCCCACCCGCACCTCCTTGGCCAGCTCCCGCTGGACACCAACTACAGTTCTTTCAAAGCTGGTGCCAGTGTCGTCAGAGTCCTCAGCTGTGTTGGAGCTGGCAGGTCTCACAATTGGAGTGGTGGGTGGTTCTTCTGTGATGGCTGCTTCTTCTGTGCTCCTCCTTGTGACTGAAGGTGGGGTCTGGAGGCTTTCAAGGACCTTTTGGATGGTCTCCTGGGAAATATTTATGGGCTCGTCATCCATGTCATCAGGGAATCCAGGGACAGGCATATCTGCAGGAGATCCATGTTCCTCTGCAATGAAAGAGGGTACAATTAGTGTGTCTGTGTTGTGACAATTTTGCCATAACATGCAAGCCTTTGGATGACTTAACTTTGTGCTCTGGTTTGGTATTGGTACCTGCTGTCCTTCATATGGGATTTGTAATAGGCCTATGGCCCACCTGTGTGTCACATGTATGATATAGAGTTATCAGACTTGTCTGCCTAATTGCCTCTAGGTGTTGCTTTGTACCAATTTGGGAATAGCCATCTTTTTGTCCTACTCGTCCCTCCGTGTATATCTATTCTTATGGAGAATCATTTTGTCGCGTGGGCTCTCATTATCCTACATGAGATTACTGGATTTCTAGGCAGCAGGATAGCTAATGGTGTGGGGGACTGAGTCTGACCCACTTGTAAATAACTCTGTCACCCTAATTCTTTCTTTTTGCTCTGGCTAACTAGCAGTGCCTCATGTCTCCCACGGCAAAGAAATGATTAGACAGCCGAGCGCATGACATCTTTGGAACTTCTCTGGGAAGTCGTGGTCATTCAGATCCAAACCAATTCTCTCTTTTCCAGTATGATCTCATATACAAATGACAAAGACCATATTGGTTTTATATGATGATTTCATAAAACAACTGACTTTTAGATAATTAGGTGTGAGCCACAATAACCCAAACAATACAACATGGTAGAATTGAAATAGTCACCAGGAGTGTAAAACATTTGAACAAAGCTATCATGGTGCCTAACTGTTTCTACTCTCCCTCTGCTTGTACTATTTAGAGCACAGCATGATTAGCTTGGAGCTTGCCTGTCTGAATCACTGGGGAGACATCAGCCCTCATATCTGAGCAATGGCCTTTGATCTGGTTCAGCATCTGCAGCAAGGCGGGCAGCGTCTAGTTGTGGTTCACTGTTCGGAAACTCCCTCTTGCGTGTATTGGGACAAGGAAGTGATTTTATAACTAACATGTCATCGTGATGACAAAGTGTCCCTACGCAGGAACGCCAAATCTGAACTCCTACTACGTCTATCGGCAATGTACCAGACTGTATCCTTGACTGGAGCACAGAGTGAATATGTTCTGGAGAACTGCAGTGCTGAAGTAGGCAAAACAGTCTGATATGACTAAAAAACAACACCGTAGAACTGGCTATTTACAAAATTACTGATACGAAGCCTAATAAATAGCATTTAGTGCAAAGTGCACAGAGGCTCTAAGCTGTTAGTACATGAGTAAAAGTACATTCAGGGCAAGGTGCACAAAGGCCTAAAGCCTGAAGCTAATGCGCAAAGTATACGTAAAACTTACCACACTACACTTTGACTGGCTGTGGGTGTTGTGAATGCCCTGGCAGCACACTAGCCTCTCAGGACCTGCCCCAAACACTTGTTATTCACATTGACCTAAATGTACATGTTATGTGGCATATCCTATGCATGGCAATGTTAGGATGTGGTATGGATGTAAACATTGTTGATGTTTCGAGATGATGTTGGGTAATGTGTGTTTAATTGGATTGCCCTGTTTATCGTATCAAGGTCCTATTTGGTTCTCAGACTGTGCAGGTGTGTTTCAGTGACCATTTGCATGTGTCCCCTCCTCAATGTTGTTGTCTGAGCAGTATGACATTAGTGATGTTGCCTTGTTAGCCAGGCACGTGAGGGACCCTGACGTATGCAGCATGTGTGTGTCCTTAGTGCTGTGTGGCTCCTATTGCTATTTAATTTGGCTGATGTATGTGTCAAGTATGGACATTGGCATTTGAGTGTACTGGTGCCTTTGTCTTATTTCTATAAATAGTTGCAGATGTCATCCTCACCCCCTAATTTAGGTATGTATGTTCCATGGGGAGGTTCCTGCCATTTGCTACTATAGCTGCACAGAGATCAGAGGTGTTATTGTCAACTGTTGTCGCAGTTACATTGCAGTTGTTGTTTTGGCTACTGGATTACAGATGGGGACCTAGTTTATGTAGGATACATTTTGACTGACGAGTGCCTGGATCTAAGTTTGACGTAGTGGCCTTCCCACCTGTCGCTGCCTTCCCTTGGCTCCATTGTTGTGATTACAGGGTGGCCCCATGGGACTGTTGTTGGTGCTGTATTTTGTCGTGCCCCAGCTTCAGTCTGTGCTGGCCATGCCCCCCTGCCGTGCCCCTTTACCCATGCCACTTCATATATATGCTGAGTTACATGCATTGTGTAGTAGGTATTCCCCCCCCCCCGGTTGCAGTTATCATTATTGTATTATGATTCCCCATGCGACTTACCCTGCATGTGCGTTGTGTCGTGGTAGTCTGCGCTGTCCTGTCCTTGAATCCCTGTGACGATCTCCTCAGGGATGACGGCTGCGACCATCTCCTCCATGTGGTCCAGGGCCTCCTGGTGTGCTGGACTCCCCCCTCCAGTCTGCAGTGCTGCCTTCCTGTTCCTGGCCATTTTTTCTTTTGTCCTACGTTTGCAGTCATGCCAGCGTTTCTTACACTCGGTGACTGTTCTGCGTTCTTCAGCCACATTGTTGATCTTGTCCACAATTTGTTTCCATATGGCCTCTCTCCTACTGATAGGCAATTTAGAGGTGATGAACAATTGGTGCTGGTGTTCCGTCACCTCTTTAACCAGGATTTCCTGCTCCTCTGCACTGAAGCGACACTTTCTTTTTTTTCTGAACATGTCCTGGTTCCTGTATGGATCATCCTGGCTGGTTCCTGGTCTGCTGTCATCTTCCTGGGGTCTGTTGTGGCATCTGGGATCCATTTTGGCTCTCCTCTGCTGAAAGGGCAGTTTCCGCGGGTAAATTTGACGCAATTGCGTCAAAATAAACAGCGCTTTCCGGGTTGCGCTGTCGTAAATCGACCCACAGTCATTTGCATCACGTTAACGTTGGTTTCCTTTACAACTTGACGCCGCTGTGTGCGTCACGAAATAATGACTCCCACCTGTTTGTTGCGCCGCCGTGCGTCAAAGTATAAATTTGACGCCCGCATGGCGCATCGAAATGGCGTTAGCCGGCGCTAATTTTTTTGACGCAAAACTGCGTTAGCGCAGTTTTGCGTCAAAAAGTATAAATATGGCCCTAGGTCTCTTATCTGCAATTGCGCCACTAGCGGCTCCATGGCGAGGGCAAAAAGCACTGGGGAAAGCGAACAGCCCTGATGTGTCCCCTTTTGGATGGGAAAGGAGCAAGAGAGAGTCTACCAATGTGGGCTCTCACCCGGGGGCGTATAGCAACTTTACCCACCATATAAAATGGGACCCAGTCCAAATCGTTCCAGGACCCACAGTAAGTAGGCCCAACTAAGCGCATTGAATGCCTTTTCAAAATCCAGGGACACAGCCACCAGTTGGCCTGCACCCCTGAAAACCTCATCTATGATGTGGCACATCCATCTGGTATTGAAATATGTGGCCCTGCGTGGTACAAATCCACTCTGATCAGGGTGGATCAGGGTAGAAATCACTGGGAACAATCTGTTCACCAGGGTCTTACTTAGGATCCTATAGTCAATGTTAAGCATTGATAAGGGTCGATATGAGCTCACGTCCAGCGAGTCTTTACCGGGCTTGGGTAATACCACAATAAGTGTCTCGCACAGTGAAAGTGGGAGTTCCCTTTGTTGTTATGACGCCCTGTACATATCTAGCAGCTGAGGCGCAAGAGTGTCCCTGTAGGCAGCATAAAATTCAACTGAGAACCCATCCAGACAGGGGGTCTTCCCCCTGGCCATTTGTTGGATCGCCAATTGTATTTCGTCTAGTTGTAATGGTTGTTGTAAGTCCTGTCTCTGCTGTTGCGTCAAGGTGGGCAAGGGAAGGTCTTGCAGTAATGAATGATTGTGAAAAGTGGTGGGGGCAGCCGGTGCAGCATACAATGTTTCATAATACTGTGTAAAGGTTTCATTAATTGCCTCTTGGGTATTTACCACTTCATCCCTGTTGTTCTGCATTGCCCCCACAACCGTCCGGGGCACCTCCGAGTGCAGCAACCATGACAGTGTGAGTTCCGGCTTGTCACCGTCCTCATGCTGTTGGATCAACTACACCTTATAATCTACCTTACCAAGCCTACGCAGTTCTTCCCGGTATTGACAGCGTTGAGCTAGCAACAGCGGACTTGCCAAGGGGTCACATATAGCCTCCTTTTCCAGCCAACGTATCTCATGCTCAAGGTTCAATATACTACGTGTAAGGGCAGATTTCACCCCCCAAGCAATGGCCTCACAAAACCACCTTCATCGCATCCCACTCCACTCTGGGGTCACCTACAGAGCCAGAAATATGCTTAAAATACTCTGCGATAGTGGCACCTATCTTAGTTTTATATGCTGCATCCTGCAGAGCCTCCACTCGTAAGTTCCACAACGAAATTGGCGGCTTGGATTTACCCCACTTGAAAGTAACTTTAAGGGGATTATGATCGGATAGTGTTCTGCCCAGATATTTAGAACCACAGATATAAGGCCACAGGGGTGCGTCACAGAAAATATAGTCAAGTCTTGTGTGTATTTGGTATCCCGGCGTGTAATAAGAGTATTCCCTGGTCTCGGGATGATTTAACCGCCAGATGTCATGCAAATGCATGGATTGAGACAACATTTAGTAGCTTGTAGGCCAGGAGTGTTCGGTAGAGGAGGGGTCGATCGGTCTATTGTGGTGTTTTGTACACAATTAAAGTCTCCCCCCAAGAGACTAGGAGCCCCCGGATCATGTAATAAAGTTGGGGTCAATTCGTTTAGAAAAGTCCCTTGTGTAGTGTTGGGGCCATATATCGATGCCAACATAATAGTGCGGCCATTTAGTTGGCCCTCTAGTAGAACGTATCTCCCTTCCCGGTTTGTATGCTACCTGGTTTTAACAAAGGGCACTTCTGGTGCCACTCAAATTAATGTACCCCTGGCATATGCTGAATATCCAGTACCATAAATTTGGCCCTTCCAGCAACAGCTGAGCTTAAGCAATTCCCCTTGTGTCAAATGCGTCTCTTGTAGATGGGCAAAATGTATCCGTCGCCGCCTGAGGTAGGAATACACCCTGCAACGCTTAATAGGATTGACCATACCCCGGATGTTCCAAGTTAACATAGAGTATTCTACAGCCATTAAGTCAACAGATAATGCTCAACTCCATATCTGCTCCCTCCCCTCAACCCCCCGAATCCACCACCCAATCCGCAACCTCCCTGTCCACCAGCCCCTTAAAAACAGTAAGAACAAGAGAAACAACTCCATGATCCCAGGCCTGATCCACAACAAGTCATATCCCAAAACTCCCCAAGCATTCAAACAGTGCATCAAGAACTGTGATATACATGTGTCCCTTCGGTCAAGGCACTAGGCATTTTGTTCCCTCTCTTCAGGGGGGGATGAAGGAAGCTGTATATGAGGTACATGTCCGTGTTGTAGGCCACGGGGGGATAGAACAAGGCAAAGCCGGGACAAGATGAAGCAGCAAACCAGAAGGATACAAGTCAATGTTTCCACGGGCACCTCCTACCCGCATCATATCCGTTCGTGCATGAGGACAGTAATAGAGTGTCGGTAATATCAGAGGTCATCTGTCATGTGTGGAGTTAGCACCGGGCCTTCCTCTTCAAGTGAGTTCTGGGAGGGCAATGGAGTTCCTGTATCTGTATCAGAGGTAATTGGAGGATTGTCTCCCAGTGCAAAAAAGGGGTTATTAGACAATTGAAATGCTTTGCAATGCTGGCTGCCTGGGCTCGGGATGGTCTCGTTCTGCTGGATTTTCGCGTACGCTCTTTATCTCGGGGGTCAGCCAGGTGGTATCTTCTCGGGACTCCTGTGAGGGGTGCATTAGCCCTTTGGAGTGCAACCAGGTCCACGCGTCTTCTGGGGAGGTGAACACTTGTGTTGCCTCACCATTAACCAGGGAATAACAGCGCATATTTGTAATTCAGTTCTCCCAAACGTTGTTTCACTCTGACAAAGGAGTTACGCTGATTCTGCACCTCAGAGGTGAAATCCAGATAGGCTGAGATCTCGGTATTGTTGTGGCACCACGGTCCATTGGAGCGGGAGAGTTGCAGAATTAAATCTCAGTCTCTAAAATTAAGAAGGCGGGCCACTACAGGTTGTGGAGGTGCACCCAGGTGAGGCGGTCTGCCGGGTACTCTGTGGGCCCTTTCGACAGAGAAGAACTTCGATGAGTTGTCACCTAGAACGGTGTCAATCAGCCATTGTTCCACAAAGAGTTCCAAACTGGGGCCTTCCGTTCGCTCAGGAAATCCCACCAGTCTAATGTTGTTGTGGCGAGACCTCCCCTCTGCATCCTCCTCCAGCTTGTGAAGAGCAGTCATTTCCAGCTTCACCTGCGTCATCTGGACCTGAAGTTCCTGTACTGTAGTGCGAAGGGTGCAATCGAGGATTCTGCTCCTTTGACTCACTCTGTCAAGTTATGATGATCCACCCTGAGTAGATTAACCTATACGGCTATTGCGTCAATCCTAGCTTCCTGCGAAGTTTTCGTGTCTAGAGTAGCTTGGAGGACTCTATCAAATTGAGCAAAGTGTGATTTAAGCATTGTGTCTAATTGAGTAAGGGTCTCCAGCGCACCACCGTCTCTCAGGGGTTGATCTGGGTCTTGCCCAACATTTTTGGTGCCTTTAACCTTACCCATCATTTCAGCGCAAACAAGAAGGATGAGGGCCATGCATCACCAGGGGAGCACCTTCTCTCACAGGAGTGCAACACATCACCACGATGCCAAGCACATAGATATTCACAAATAATTGCTCTAGATAGTGGTCAAGAGCACAGATAGGGCTGCAGGAGGCCTTGAGGGAGGTATGTCACCACAGTCTTGCCCAGGCCCCACTTCACTGGTGCGACTCTCATCTCCACTGTAGGCAGAGGCCCAATGCGCGGAGTTCCCCCTTCACTAGAAGCAATCCGCATGGAGGTGCAGTTCGAACTTTCCAGGCAAGCATGGGGCCTGCCATAGGATCCCTCCGCCTCGTTACTGTTGGGGGGGTCACGGCCAAAGGGCAGTTGTTTGTTGAGGTTCCCACCTGTTTTAGGTGCAGAGGGTTCCTCACTGCCACACCAAAGCTTCGCACAAGTCAAACATATGATTTATGAGGTGGCACTCCTCCGGTTCGCATCTCCATCAGTCGGGGAGAGCAGCTGGTGCTGGTTCGCGGCTGCGGCACGACCGCAGCCGTGTGGTGTCGCATTGGTTCCGTCAGCATTGCTGGTGATATTAAGCTCGTGTGGTGAGCACAAACACTCTGCAGCGAGTTCGGCAGCAACCCGTCGGCCTCCGTGTGATGTGGCCACCCACACGCGGCTGTCTCCCTCACTGGCCCGGATCGCCGCAAGGTAGCCCAGCCTTCCGTTCCCTCCAGGCCTTAGTGTCCACGTTGTCTCCGCTGTTGCCCTCGGAGGTACCAGTGCCCTTCCCGGGGATGTGCTCAAAGTACAGCATGTCTTGGTCCGTGACCAATGCGATGGTTGGATAAAACCCCGGGGCCTCTGCGGAGCTCCAATTCAAGCGTCTGCACCGGCCGCCATCTTGACTCCACCCCTACTAAATACTCTTTCCATTCCTCTCCACATGGTTCGCTCCTCGCTTAGATCATATTTTTCTCAGTAAATCGCTAACATAAAACCTTATCTCTTACACAATTGAGTCCATTGTTATATCTGATTATGCCCCAATTATTGTAGATTTGGGTCTTGTCCTGTCACATCCCAAATCAGCCATATGGAGATTTAATAATACTCTTTTGTTGGATCCAAAATTCTCCATCACTTTTACCTCTTTTATTAATGAATTCTTCTTGTTCAATTCTACTTCGGATACAACTCCTGAATTGTTATGGGACTCCTTTAAGGCTTCAGCGCATGGCTTCATTTTAGATTTTGTTTTCAAAAAGAAGAAATATTTTTCTCGTCAGCAGAAACTCTTGTTATCTACTATCGAATGTTTCAAACATAAATTTTACTCTTCATCTTCAAACTCCTCACTGCTTAAACTTGTTCAAGCCAAATTACATTTTAATAAAAGAATCAACTGATCGAGCCTCCTAAATATTATTACATAGTAGTGCTTGTTACTATGGTTGTTGTAATAAATCAGGGAAACTCTTAGCCAATTATTTGAAAATCGAAAAAGAGCGCTCTTTTAGCAATTCCATTAATTCATCTGACAGAAAACATTTATTTAATGATAGTGATATTTTGGATGAATTTATGAAATTTTATGAAAATGTATATACTCCGGAACATTCAATTCACTCTAGTCTTATTGAGACGTACCTTAATACTATTACGCCTCCTGTTTATAACTCATCAGATTTTGATCCTCTTGAACGTGATTTAACGTTAATCAAAACACTTAATACACGCCCGGTCCAGATGGCTTTACAGTACAATTTTTGTTACATTTCTCCAATATTTTGCTGCCTAAACTCCTGCTGCTCTGCAGTTTTTCTTTCTTACTGGCAAGGCTGGAGGTACTTTTCAAGAAGTTACTATTTGCCTAATTCATAAAGAAGGACAGAATTCCATATAATGTAAAAATTATTGTCCCATATCTCTTGTAAATGTAGAGTATAACATTTTTTGCCAAATTACTTGCTCTATGACTTGAACCGCTTTTACCCAAATTAATAGGTAAAGAGTTATATGGATTTGTTAAAGGTAGATTAACAGCAGACAACTTTAGACAATTTTTTAATGTATTAAATAAAGCTTCTTCTCTTTCTTATCCCCTAGCAGCTATTTCCACAGATGCTGAAAGAGCCTTTGAAAGAGTGAGTTTGTCTTTTTTACCCAAAGTGTTGAACTGGTATGGTTTTGGTCCCAAAATAATTTCACTAATTTCTCTGGTCTATACAAATCCACAAGCTGCAGTATTAGTTAAATGACATGTTTCCCACTATTTTTCACTACAACAAGGTGTTTGTCAAGGTTGTCCTTTATACCCTCTTTTATTCGTCTTAGCTTTTGAACCCTTCCTTTCTCGTATTCGTGAAACTAATCTTACATCAGGCTTTCAATATGGTGATAACCATTTAAATTCATCCGCCTATGCGGATGGTATTCTTCTTTTTCTCTCCAGTCCTGATATATCACTCCCTGCTATGCTTAAGGAGATTGCGGATAGATTTTTCGTCTGTTTCTGGTTATAAAGTCAATTCAGAGAAAACAGAAATTCTACCTCTTACTAGATTTTGCACCAAACATTCCTTAACTCTCCTCCTGGAATCCCCTTTATTTATCATGGTGGGGGTCATATGGATTCCATAAAAATGATGATTACGACCATTTTATTACACATTCTGTCCATGATCCCAGTTCATATACTTGATATGTACTTAAAAAAATTGATTCACTTCTTTCCAAATTTCTTTGGAATAAGAAACAATTACGAATTTCCCTCTCACTTCTTAAGAAACCTAAGGTTAGTGAAGGTGCGAACTTTTAAGATTTTCAAATATATCATAAAGCTTTTCGCCTGAAACAGGTTGCCAAATAGTTATATTCTATCCCTTCCCTTTTTACACCCTTATGACTCAATATTGAACTTTCCTTACTTGCACCTTTCTCTAATAAAGAAGTTTTAACATTCTCCTTCAAAAGTAATATAATTTCTTCCCCGCTCTTTAATCATACTTGTTTTTTGTTGACAACTTATTACCAAATAAAAAAATCATCTAGAGTATCTTTTTTACACTCCCCCCTTTGGTATAACCGTCATATCACTATAAACAATAGAACCTTATATTGGAGAATTTGGAGGCGCAGGGGGATTGTTTGGGTTCAAGATCTATTTGATGGCCTAAACCCTCTCTCCTTTCCTCAATGTCAAGCTGTTTTTGATTGCCCTTGATCTTTTTGGTACAAATTTTCAATTCTTATGGAGACTATTTTGGATGTTTTTTGTTAGTTTTCACCAGTTTCCCAGCCTCATTTCCCTTCTCCCCCAGATTCACTTTTAAAATTATGGTTATTGAATACTAAAGCTCCTCATATATACAAATATTTTTGCTCCAGATCCTTCTCGACTTAATACCAAAGTAGAACTTACTTGGGAAGTGGATTTGGGATGTGATTGGACCATTTCTTTCTGGAACAATATATGGTCTAGAATATTTAAAATTTTAAGAACAGCTTCTACAACTCAGTATATGTTTTTTTTTACCATAGATTGTATCATACACCAACTTCCGTGGCCAAATTTGGTAATACAACTAGCCCTGCTTGTTGGTCATGTGGGTGTTCGCATGGAGATTTTCTTCAAGTTGTCTTTTTATGCACCCCTACTGCTGCTTTTTGGCAGAAAATTTGGTCCCAATTTACACAAAAAAAAATATGAAATTGCCTCTTAATTTTTTTTAGGTAGCTTATCAGATACTATTGCATTACAAGCTCATGAAAAAGGGTTCTTTGATCTCATGTTGGCCTTAGCTTTTCAGCAGGTTAAAATTAACAGAAAATTTTCCTTCCTCAAGCATGTCATTTACAGCTTGGTGGAATAATGTATGCCATTATCATCGATTAGATACTATTTTTGCTTCTGCATGCAGACCACTTGTTCATAGAGATTTATATTGGTCTCCATTAACGAAGTTTTGAAATAATAACGCTAAACAATGTATTCAATCCACAAGATCTGAGAACTTTTAAACCACTGTAATTTGTCATTTCTCTGTTTTTTTCTTAAATACGTGGTTTTGGTTTTTGTCCCATTATATTTATGTATTACTGTATTTTTCTACCTGATCTCCAAATGCAGATTTTTATTTCTTCCCCCTTTTTATTTTTTGTTTCTTTCTTTTCATACTCCCTTTCTTTTCCCGTTTGTATCATAAAATTGTAAACAGCTTTTATTTTGTATAACTATTAACAGTTCTGCATTTTTATTGCCTATACTTTTTTTTTTATAAAGAAGCTTTATTGTTTTCCCGCAAATAAAGATTTACATAAACATTTTCCAGCCAAGTGATACACATTACTGCGTAATGTCCTACTATGTGTAGGGAGCGTATTTCGGATCTGATAGGATCACTTGAATTGAGGTGAAACAATGCAAAGAAACAAAACAAAGGGAAAAGGTGTGAGGGTTAAAGAAAAGGAAGAGAGGGCATGGCCACGGGCGTCAAGATGGCGGTCGCATTCTAAGAGTGCTCCGGACCCCTCCGTCATCCGCCCAAACCCACTGCCATAATCGATCCTGTTTGTCCAAATCGGAACTCGAGGGGTGTCTTGGTGGCCCCCTGATCCCCGGGACCTCAAAAATCTGGGGCGCGGGAGTGCCTGCCGCCGTTGGTGAGCGGCGCCGACCGAGGGAACACACCGAAGCGGAACCGCCCTCCTGGCCGAGATAGGCGAGCGAGCGGCGTACCGGCCCCGACCGGCGGGAACCGACCGGGACTGCCGGAGCGGCGCCGGGGGCGACACACCACCCAACACGCCTGAGGAAGGGCCAAGCAGGAGGCCACATATGCGAACGGCGGCGCTGAGAATGGGTGACTCCGGGGCGGGCCGGCCCCGTGGATCGGCGGGCCGGTTCCCGGGAACCCGAACACCGATGCACTGACTTGGGCAGCACGTCCCCAGGTAGGAAACATAGAGGGGCGCGAGCAGAAATTCCGCACCCTCTGGGCCCCGAGAGACATTACCGCGCACCAATAAGAGGGAGTCGGCTGGGCCTGTAACCCGGAACCTGGGGACTACTGGACATTGGCAACGAATCGAGGATCCCCTCCCCGCCTCAGAAGATCATCCGCTGGCCCCCCCCCCCAAAATGTGAGGCACCGAAGGCGCACCTACTCTGGCACGGGAACGGGAGCGGAGGAGCGACTGGAGAAAGGGGCCCTGAGGGTCCTGGAGCCTGCGCCCGGGGAGATACCGAACTGGCAAGAAAGGCGGGCGCTGACCTGGGAGTGGCCCTGGGTCGACGCTGTCCCGCGCCTGCGGGGACACCAGGCACCATGAACTCACCATGAGTGCGCCACGATAACAACTGGACAAGCTTCAATTCTGGGACTACCCCGGGGGACAGGTGATCCACCCGGACAAGAGACACACGACCCGTATCGTGGATACGCACCGCTCCCACCAGACCACACCTGCGCTTCCTTGGCCCCTCGGACAACATGGGTAAAGATAGAGCCACCAGGCAGGCGCAGCCATCCCAGCAGAAGATCGACCAATTTACCACGCCAACGGTCCCCAGAACCGGAGGTGACGCTCCACTTAATGAACAGACTGCAGACGGGGTCAGTGCTATCCTTCTCGCAATACAAACATCGCAGCGGGCAGTGGAAACCAAGATTGGTGAGGTGAGGGAGGAGATGGGCCTCGTAAGACAAGATCTTAGAAATGCGGTGGGCCGCATTACGGAGGTGGAGAACCGTGTCTCACAGACAGAGGATGACTTGGCCGACCTTAGAACCAAGGTGGCTCAGCTGCAGACTAGGACCGGCGAACTCCACCGCAGAGCGGAAGACGCAGAGAACCGCTCCAGACGCAACAACCTACGCTTCGTGGGGGTCCCGGAGGGAGCGGAAGATGGCAAAGCTACTGAGTTTCTAGAAAATTGGATTAAATCCTGGATGCCGGAGAATACTCTTTCACCTTGGTTCGCGATTGAAAGAGCGCATAGAGCCCTGGCCCCGCGACCCCCCCCCGGCGGCCCCCGAAGGCCCATGATAGCGCGCTTTCTTAACTTTAAAGACCGAGATGCGATCCTTAGGGAAGCCAGGCGCTCCCCTGACCTCCTCTGGGACAACCAGAAAATTTTGGTCTTCCCGGACTACACTCGAGAAGTCCAAACCAAACGCCGATCATATGAACAGGTGAAACAAAAACTGAGAGAGATGCAGCTCTCCTATATGCTCCTCTTCCCAGCTCGCCTGAAAGTAATCCTTGCCGACAAAGCACACTTCTTCGAGTCACCTGAAGAGGCATGGGACTGGCTGACGGAAGAAGGCATCGGAAACCGAAGGGGTCCAAATGATTCATCTGGAAGCCTCCGGATGGCACGCCCGAGCACGCAAGCGATCGAGCGAAGAGGTCGAAAGCGCACTAGATCCAGAAGAGGGAGGCTGAAGAACTCCAATGCCCAAACAGTTGAGGATAGCGATCTGATCCTGGACCCCACACCAGGGGAGGAGCCAGTGGTTCAACCTGGAGACCAGACCTCGAGGGAAGAGCAACGAGTGGACCGTTTGAGCCAATCTCCCGAACTTGGTTGACTCTAATCTTCGTGTGCTGAGCTTCTTCTGCAATGGACAGCGCTAACAGAACTAGATGGCGTCCACGTGGTTGGTGCGCTGCACGCCCGCGGCGGTACTATGCCAAGCACCCCGACAACTTTATTACGGACAGGGGGCTTTTCATTAATCAACTGCAATTGATCCGACATACAGGAGGGGTCCACCACTCCACTCGATGGCAGTCTGCACGGCTGCGTTGGCCCCGTTGGGCATTAGGGCGACAGATGCTTCAAAGGTAGAAGTATGGGGTGGGGGGGAGTTGGGGAGTTTAAAGCTCACGTTAGGGCTTAGTGAAATGGTTGTGATAAGTCATTATAGCAATACATACACCCACCGCGTAGATCCCTTCTACTCAAGGTGCCTATTTCTGGCCCCCTGGTCAGGTCCCCGAATTCCTGCAACGCACTTATGGCACACACGGTCCCCGCACTGACACAGATTCTCTCATGGAACGTTAATGGCCTCCTAGATAAAATCAAAAGATCTGCAGTGTTCAGCACCCTGCGCAGGTATGCCCCCTCAGTGGTCCTCTTGCAGGAAACCCACCTATTGGGAACCAAATGCCCTATCCTAGCACGGGGAGGGTTTGACAAAGCTTTCCATGCTGGTTTCTCGAGAGGCTCCAGAGGGGTGGCCATCTTATTCCATCGCTCATTGCCCATAGTGATTACAGCCACACAGTCAGACCCACAGGGTAGATTTGTAACAGTAACCGGTATACTACATGGGTCACTGATAAATTTCATATGTGTGTACGCTCCCCCAGCTGACTTTGACACCTTCCTATCAACTCTCCGCCGGACAATTATAGGCCTCCCACAGGGGCTCACATTTATTGGGGGGGACTTTAATTCGGTCCTGGACCCTAAGATAGACGTATCCGGACCTATTTCATCCACCCGAGTAGGGAGAGCAGCCAAATTAAATGGTTGGGCAACGAGTCTAGCCCTGTGTGACGTATGGAGGACATGGCACCCCAAAACACGACAGTGCACACACACTTCAGCGGCTCACCATTCTCAGGCAAGAATTGATCTTGTGCTCATGCCCGCCCTGGACGTCCCTAGAGTCACTGGCGCTGAGTCTCGGATCATTCTCCAGTCCAAATCCGAATAGGAGACATAACCCCAAATCAGCGTCCCATGTGGCACATGAATGCATGGTACCTACAGAATAACGAATTCACTCTCGAAATAAGAGACCACCTCACTCAGTACTTTGCGCAAAATCTGGGATCCGTACAATCCCCGGGCATAGTGTGGGCGGCTTGTAAAGCCACACTAAGAGGCTATGCCAAGTACCGTGTGCGCACTCGCGAACGGGCACGAGACTTACAAGTGACAACCCTCGAAGCCAAAGTCCTAGCCCTGGAGCAGTCAGGGACTACCGTGGCATCAGCATCTACCTTGAGGCGTTTAACAGTGGTTAGAGAAGAAATAAGACAACTGGTGTTTGAGGCCGCAAAACACACATGGAGGGCATCGGCGGCTCGCGTGTATGGATGGGGCGATAAAAATGGCAAACTCCTGCATTGGCTGGCCTCATGGCCACTAGCCGATAGAGTTATCCCAGAGGTCGTGGACGAGGCAGGCTCAATCGCGAAGACCCCTCGGGAAATTGCTATGAGCTTTGCCTCACACTACGCCCAACTATACGCTGAGCGCCTCCTCCCGCAAATTGAAAGGGAATCTCCCCTACTAGATGACATAACCCTCCCTAAAATCCCACAGGCAGTCAAGGAGGTCCTGGAGGAACCCATAACCCTGGCCGAAATAACAACGGCCATGTCCAGGCTAGCATCGGGCAAGACTCCTGGGCCGGACGGCTTCCCAGCCGAGCTCTACAACAAATGCGGGGACATCTTAGGTCCTCATCTGCTCAACATGTTTAGCGAAGCAACAGAAAAAGGACGTTTCCCCGCAGAAATAGACCAAGCCACAATAGTGGTGATTCCAAAGACTAGCCCACCGGCGCCCGACCGCTCAGCCTACAGACCCATCTCCCTGCTAAACGCGGAGATTAAAGTGCTGGCCACTAGACTAAAGGAAGTGCTCCCCTCGCTGATACATCCAGACCAGTGCGGCTTCATGCCCTCACGCAGCACCAGACATTGCATTAGAAGGTTGCACAATGCCCTAGCACGACGTGACACCTTGTCCAGGTCCCCTCTTGCGCTCCTACTAATAGATTTTGAAAAAGCCTTTGACACTGTGGACTGGACGTACTTAGAACACGTTTTAAAGAAAAACGGTTTTGGGCCTAAATTCCGAAACCTAGTAAAGATACTTTACTCCGACCCGACAGCTCGTATTCAGGTGAACGGAGTGACATCCGATCCATTCCCTGTCCGTCGCGGGACCCGCCAGGGTTGCCCCCTATCACCGTTACTCTTCGCCCTGGCAGTTGAGCCCCTGGCAAAGCTACTGAGAGAAGACCCACTGATATCAGGCTGGGCATGGCCTACGGGACCAGAGGACAGAGTGGCATTGTATGCTGACGACCTCCTCCTTTACCTCTCCAACCCGACAATGAGCGGCTCGCGGGTCCTGGAACTCCTAGAGCTCTTCTCACAAGCCTCGGGGCTTACCCTGAACGCTAACAAATCTCTACTGATCCCACTACACCCCTCGAGAGACTGTGTTAACTGGCAGGATAACATCCCAATCTGCCTCAATAGTTTTAAATATCTAGGCGTCCACATAGCTCTGCTCCCAGAGCTAGCTTGGGAACTGAATATCACACCGCTCCTTAAAAACTCCAGGAAAGACCTCCAACGCTGGCGGAATCTACCACTCAACACGTTGGGGAGAATAGCTCTATACAAAATGATGGTACTCCCCAGATTCCTATACCAACTGCAAAACTTCCCGCACCTAATCCCTCGGAAATGGTTCAACGAGGTCCACGCTATGGCACGCCAATTTCTGTGGCACGGCTCACGCCCCAAACTAGCTCTAGTCACGTGTCAAAGAAACGTCTACGAAGGGGGACTGGGGATGTCCAACATTTATTTTTACTACCTAGCTATGCGCCTACTGGTGATTAACGACTGGCTAACAGGGGGTTGGACCGATCCCGCCTACAGACTGGAACTTCATGAGATGGGTTACAACGGGGTTTTCAACGCCCTGTATGGGGGAACGATTCCGAAATCCACCCCAGAGGTGACCAAGCTGGTCCTCACGGGATGGCGCACTGCACAGAGAGCCACGGGGTGGTGGGCTCGCCTAACTCTACAGACACCTCTTTGGCAGGGGAAATGGCTAAAGTAAGTCTCCACCCTGGAGGGCTTTCGGAACTGGGACAATATTGGGATAACTACGATCGGCGACATCTGGGGCAACTCCCACATTCGATCATATGAGGAACTTCAGAAAACATACTCTCTACACAACACCCAGTTTCACAAATATCTACAGCTCAGACATGCTCTAAGGGTACACGTACGATCAGGAGACAGCATCCCAGAGTATAGCCCGCTTGAGGCTATGATTATGATGGGGCACTCAAATAAAGGAGGAACCTCCCAAATATACCGCTCCATCCTTACTAATACATCCCCTCCCCTCGAAGAACTCCGCCGGAAATGGGAGGAATGGGTGGGTCCCATGGAGGATTTGGATTGGAGAGAGGCACTAATGGCTCCCCGAACATTGGCCATATCCACACGGTTTCAATTGCTACAGTCCCTTTATTTACACGCAGCTTACCTTACCCCTAAGAGGCTCCACCGGGCGAATCTTCGGACCACAGACGAGTGCCCCCGGTGCTTTCAGCCAGGAGCTGATTTCTTCCACATGGTCTGGGCCTGCCCAGTTATAGAGTCATACTGGAGGGCGGTTATGAAGGAAGTTTCAGAGGTACTGCAGTCTACGGTGGAGGTATCCCCAATACCACTTTTACTGGGGGCACTGGGCGAGACAGGGCTAAATAGATCGAGCCGCACATTCCTGGGAGTGGCCTGCTTAGTGGCAAAAAGGGACATTATGTCGGCATGGAAGGCCGTAAAAGCACCGACCCTTAACAAGTGGAGAAGAGGAGTGGATTGGTGTGCAGGTTGCGAAAGACTGGTGTATGAAGCGAGAGGGTGTCCTGAAAAATACAATAGAATATGGGGGAGATGGGTGGGTTTGTTGGCTGACTGATTAAACTAAGACGACAGGAAGCTCCATACACCCCCGAATAAAAATCACCCAAGGTCCATGGGGCAGCTATAGCTGAAGACCTTGCTTTGTGTGCGGGGCGACTGATCACTGGCCACAAAAGGGGAAAACATACTGACCTCCCTCGGAGTGGTGTCAGAGGGGATCGGTCAGCTACTCTAATGTTATAAGACAGGACCACAATTCCCAGAATCCTTCAAACCTTAAAAACATAAAACTTAACAGGTCTCCGGGCCCCACAGGACGATTGAGACAAAGGTGGCAGATGTTACATCGTGGTGAAAGCTCCATGGTATTGAAATCGGTGTTTCACAGGTATTGCTGTAATGTATGTTTGTTGTGTATTTCCTTTTTGTTCTTCAAAATAAAATAAAAATCTTTATAAAAAAAAAAAGAAAAGGAAAAGTGTGTCTCCTGTCCACAGGTGCTTCGTGATGAGGGTTGCAACTGTTTGGGGCATATTGATGCCCTGGGACCAGTCTCGATCGCGGGCCTACCTTAAGGTAGCTATGCCTCTTAGTTGTGTGGGATTGGGCTCCCCCGGACCCAGTACGTGGCCGAACAGAGGGTCAGGGTCAGTGAGGGTTTGGGCCTGCCAGTGGGGTCGGTCTTTCAAGTATTAATTGGGATCGTTTGTAATCTAGTCGCCTCTTAAGGCCTCCCATCCCCCCCAAATCTTATCGTGTTTGCCTGGGTACCCCCTGGCCTCATACACCACTCTCTCTTGTTGTGCACACCAGTCCATTCCCCGTTTCCATTTATCTAGGGATGGAGATCCCTCTGCCGTCCATTTGGTCATAATATCTCTTTTGGCAATCAGGCATGCTATTCCCACAAAGGATCTCTTCATTCTTCCCAAGTCTGTGTCTCCCGCCAACCCCAGTAGAAACAGGAGCGGTTCGGGAATTAAGTCAGTCTGTAGGGCCCCAGAGATCTGTGCTGCAACTGCTTTCCAGTAGTCCTCTATGATCGGGCATAACCATACCATGTGATAGAAGTCCGCTTCCGTCTGGGAGCACCTTGGGCAGGCAGCCGTGGAGCGAAGGCCTGCCTCGTGCAGTCTTTTGGGTGTCATGCATACAGCGTGTAAAAAGTAGGATTGCACTAGACGGAGTCTGGAGGATATAGTCAGGGTACCGGGCGCTGCTAAGGCCTCGTTCCAATCTCCCTCCTCAATTCTATCCACCCACCCCTCCCATTTGTTGCAAAGTCTGTTCAGTGGAGTAAGGGTGTTGGAAATCAGTGAGCAATATATTTGTGAGATTCCTCCCCTGCCCAGGCTACCCAGTAGTATCTTTGCCTCCATGGGTGAATGGTCAGGTATGGGCGTGTCGGTCCGCATGTGCGTCGTTAGAGCATGACGGATCTGGAGGTACTTGTAGGATTGCGTTTTGTTCATGGAGAAGACGCTCTGAAGGTCTTCAAAGGACCTCATGTGTGAACCCTCCCAGACATCCCCAAGTGTGGAGATTCTGATTTCATCCCATTTCTGGAATCCCTGCAGTTTCTTGACCTCGGCCAGGAGATTACCGTGCCACAACGGGGTCTGCCCGGTGATTCATTTCCACCAACCGGTAATCCTCTGGACTCCTCTTCATCCCAGGAGCGTCACCCTAGTTACCTCCTGGGTGGAGTTGGAAATTGGGCATCCATAGAGGGTGTCAAACACTCCCGAGTACTTCAGCGTGTCCAGCTCCAGCCTAAACGCCGGGTCCGACCAGCCTCCACCGACCCAGTTGTTCACCACGATAAGTTGCGTCGCAAGGTGGTAGTAATATAAGTTTGACATTGCGAGACCTCCCTCGCATACTCCACGTTGGCAGGTAGCGAGAGCCAGTCGCGGGCGGGCACCTCTCCGCAGGTCATTGAATCCAGGTTTTTAAACCATTTTTTGGGGATTCGGAAAGGGAAATTCTGTAGTAGATAGAGGAATCTAGGGAGAACCATCATTTTGGAGAGAGCAACTCTCCCAAGTAAATTAATGGGCAGAGTTTGCCAATGCTGGAGGTCGGTTTTAGCTTTAGTTACAAGTGGTGCAACATTGAGTTCCAGTGCTAACTCTGGTACAAGGTAGACTGAGATTCCCAGATATTTAAAGCTGTTTCGACGAATGGGGATGGTCTGCTGCCAATCAATGCAGTCCCTCGCAGGGTGCAACGGGACAAGTAGGGACTTACGGTGGTTCAGCGTGAGGCCAGAGGCTTCTGAGAAAAGATCAAGTATCTGTAGAATTCGTGGGCCGCTCGCGGCTGGGTTCGCAATGTACAAGAGAACATCGTCTGCGTAGAGTGACACGCGGTCTTCTGAGCCAGAGGGCCAGGACCATCCCTCAATCAGAGGGTCCTCTCTGAGCAGTTTGGCAAGCGGTTATATCACTAGCGTGAAGAGGAGTGGGGATAGGGGACAACCCTGGCGTGTGCCTCGCTCTACGTGAAAAGGGTCCGACACGGTTCCATTCACTTGTACTCTGGCTGTCAGCTGTGAGTACAGAAGTTTCACGAGTCTCCTAAATCTGGGGCCAAGCCCTCCAGGACCTGATGTAAGTATGACCAATCCACAGTGTCAAACGCCTTCTCGAAATCAAGGAGGAGAAGAGTTCTCGACGAGTCGGCTAGGGCATCACGGTGTGCCAGGGCCAGGTGCAGGCATCTAATGCAGTGCCTGGTGCTCCTGGTTCGCATGAAGCCACACTGGTCCGGGTGGATCAGCGATGAGAGGGCTGGTTTTAGCCTTGCTGCAAGGATCGAAGAGAGTATCTTGACTTCGATATTTAAAAGGGAGATGGGACGATAATCTGCACAATTCCACGATGGCGGCTGAGTTTTAGGAATCACGGCAATTGTGGCCTGGTCAATACCTAGTGGAAAGTGACCCCTGCTCTCTGCCTCCTCGTACATGTTAAGGAGGTGCTGCCCTACTACGTCGCTGCAGCTTTTATATAACTCTGTTGGTAAGCCGTCTGGGCCGGGGGTCTTACCTGTAGCCAATGCGGTTATTGCGGTAGTTACTTCCTTCAGGGTTAGTGGCTCGTCGAGTGCATCTTTAATTGCGAGTGACACCTTGGGAAGGGTAATTTCACCGAGGAGGGGGGAGTCCTTCTCCGCTTGGGCCCGTGGGTGTTCTTTGTACAGGTGTGCATACTAAGCCGCAAAGCTTTGTGCAATGTCCCTAGGGGTTTTAGAAAGCCCTCCGGACCCATCTGAGATCTCGGGTATAATTCTGTTGGCCAGTGGTCGTGTGGCCAGCCAGTGCAGGAGTTTCCCATTTTTGTCCCCCCATCCATATATTCGGGCGGTGGAGGCCCTCCACATAAGCTTGGCTGATTCTAGGGTGAGGTCTTTGACCTCTTTGCGCATCTTCAGGAGTTGGCGAAGGCCCTGGGCCGAGGGAAAGGCCAGGTGCTTGTGTTCATGGTGCGTTGTCCGCGATTCTAGCTCGGCTATTTGGGAGATACGAGCACGTTCTCTCACTCGGATGAGATGTTTGGCGTGGCCTCTAATTGTTGTCTTACATGCCGCCCAGATCGTGCCCGGCGACTGCACTGAGCCTACATTGTCATCGAAGTACTGCATCAATCGGGTTCTCACTGCCTCTCTATAATCCTCCTCTTGTAGGTACCAGGCGTTAAGCCTCCAAGTTGGTCTATTGGTTGGGTCGGCATTACCCAGGCACATCTGTATATGTGCGTGGTCGGACACTCCGTGTGGAAGTATCTCAACTCCTGTAACATTAACTATGTCTAGCGCTGGAGCGAATAGAAGGTCTATTCTGGCATGTGACCCGTGTGCCGCTGACGTGTGTGTGTATTGCCTGGAATTGGGGTGCCAGGTTCTCCATATGTCACACAAGCCGAGACTATCCACCCAATCCCTGAGTGTCGATGCTCTGGACGAGCGGCCAGCTGTTTTATTTCCTGATACATCCAGCTCAGGGTGTAGAACTGCATTGAAGTCCCCTCCTATTAACGTGGCCCCCTGGGGAAGGTCTGCCATAATCTGTTTAAGGGAGGCCAGGAAGGTATCCAATCCCGCCAGGGGGGCGTATACACTCACTAGGTTTATGGGTCTCCCATGTATCAGCCTGGCTACCACTATGTATCTACCCAGTGGGTCAGCGCGCGTGGCTGTTATTATAATTGCCAGTGAGAGGTGAAGCAGGATAGCCACCCCCCTGGAGCCTCTAGTGAAGCCCGCGTGATGGACTCTGTCGTATCCCCCTCTGGCCAGCATGGGACATCTGGTCCCGTGAAGATGAGTCCCTTGTAACATAATTGCAGCGGGAGCATGCCTGCGCAGGGTACTATATATCGCTGATCTTTTAATTTTGTCCAGGAGGCCTTTTACATTCCAGGACAAAATTTTCATCATTGGGTATAGCGCGTGAACGGGGCGGGTTGTATGCAAACTGGGCCACACCCCAGGGGCGCCCATCCAGGTGTTTTGCGACGTGAGACCGGAAAGAAAAGGAAAAGAAGAAGGAAAAGAGAAATAAAAAAAGGGGAAACCTCGTGGGTTAGGAAACCTAAATATACATTAACTTGTAACTGCTGTGTGAACATAACTCCTCCCAACTCCCCCCACCCCATACTTCCACCCAAGAAGCATCTGTCGCTCTAACACCCATTCTAATCAGTTCTATTTACTAAATCTGGCGTTAGGGTGGAATGATGGACCCCTCCTGAAACACGGATCTCTTGCAATGTTTGTTTAGAAGGTTAGATATAGTGCACCCTTCAGGCTTCAGAACTTTGTCTCACAGCAAGTATTCAGAACATACTCGGAGTGCCCCTATCAAGTGCCCCAACAGCAGGGCTCTGCAGTCCGGCTCCAGCCAAGCAGCTTCGTCAGCTCAGCGTCTGGGACTAGCCCGGGCCCCCATCGCTAGTTCCTTGGTTGGCATCTCTCCCTTCCGGCGTGATTCCCGTCGCCGCCTCTGTGCACAATGCTGGTACAGCCTCTCGATCTCCATCTATCTGGGCCGCGAGGTCTGCTCCGCCTCGACCTCCGCTCCTGGCAAGTCTTCGGCTTCTCTTCCTCTCCCTTCGGGAAAGCAAGCGGTTCTCGGCCGAGGTCTCTGACCGTTCCCTAGGCTCTCTGCCGGGCCTCAGCGCCTCCTCTGTCAGCCAAGTCCATGCCTCCTCTGGTGAGTCGAAGAAGTGGGCTTTCCCTTTTAGGATGACCTTCATGCGAGCAGGGAACAACAACATGTAGGAGAGCTGCATGGCTCTTAGCTTCTGTTTGACCCGTTCGTAAGACTGGCGTCTGTTCTGTACCTCGCGGGTGTAGTCCCGGAACACCAGGATTTTGTGATTGTCCCATAGGAGGTCGGCCGCGCGTCTGGCTTCTGCAAGAATTCTGTCTCGGTCTCTGAAGTTAATAAAGCGAGCTATCAACGGTCGGCGTGGGCCCCCGGGTGGGTGGCCGGAGGCCCAACGATCTGTGCACCCTTTGAATCGAGAACCACGGCGACAGCGACTGGTCTGGCATCCAGGATTTGATCCAGCTCTCCAAGAACTCAACTGCTTTGTTCTCTTCCACTCCCTCCGGAAATCCCACAAAGCGCAGGTTGTTCCTCCTGGAGCGATTTTCCGCGTCTTCGGCCCTTCGATGGAGTTCACCAGTGCGGGTTTGTAGTTGGGCCACTTTGATTTTGAGCTCAGCGAGGTCGTCCTCCGTCTGTGAGACTCTAGTTTCAACCTCTGTTATGCGGCCCACTGCGTTTCTGAGGTCTTGCCTAATGAGGCCCATGTCAACCCGGAGCTCTTCTATCTTGGACTCCACCGCCAGCTGTGAGGACTGAATAGCCATTAGGATTGCGTTTACTCCGTCTGGCGTGGTGGCTCCCGACAGCGCTGCGGTTTCTCCGTGGGGGGGCGCCGGGACGGTGTATTGTTCTATTTTCTGCTGTGAGGCCGGGGGCTGTCTGGCGGCCCTGTCTTTTCCCATTCTGCTCTTGGCCCTCCTCCGATTCGAGGAACAAGTCTCCCAAGGGTACCGGGGACTCCGCAGCAGAGGGAGGGCGGGTGAAGAGACGGTCCCTGCCTCGGCCCGCTCCCAGCACGTGTCGCCTCCGTGCACAGTCTGTGGCCCACTTCGCCTCGGCGACGGCTAGACCGCAGCGCCGGTGCCGGAGCCCCTGCCCAACGCCCTCGTGGCGGATGTGATAGGGCTCACGCTTGTCTCAGCAGGGCCCCGGCCCCAACACAGCTTCCTCGAGTATTCACTCCTTACTGGTCAGGGAGTTCTTTCACTTTTATTGCCTACACTTTTTATGTTGATTAGCGTCTACATCTTATCTATTTGACAATAAAGCTGATTAAACCGTAAAAAAAGAAGTACTAGTGATTGCTGAAAAATCTTAACCCCTAACCAGCTAGTGCTGAGAGAAACTGTATTTGAGGTATACCTTTCCTGTCATTAGAATTGGTAAAGAGGGAGACTTCGGTAAAGAGAGAACTTAATCTCTCTTTTAAAATAATCATGTTCTTGTTTACTTTCTTTACAGGTCTCCTTCCCAGATATTCCTTATCCCCACAGCCCCTTCCTCTCACCTGGCCTCATGGAAACTCTGTATCAGTTAAGGTGAACTTTAGAGATTTGGCGCTGCCTGGGAGTGGGCCCTATTGAGAATCGTAACACACTTGACAGTGCTCAATGGCTAGCCTGCACAGATCTAGAGAAGGGTAGAATCATTGTTCAGGGAAAGACAGGGTGCTTACCTACAAGTTTTCCTACGTTCAACAACACAAGGGTGCTTGTAGGAAAAGAGTAGAGCCAGTGGTTTGACATCTTTGGAAAACAGGATGATAGCAATTCCAGAATGACTAGCAAATGGTTGTTAGGTAGAATGTCTGGGTCACTAGCCCTTTAAGAAACATAGACCACTCAGTAGTTTTGAGTCATGCTGGTCAGTATCAGTATAATGAGGCTGGAAACTTTTCGCAGGCTACCAAGCAACATTGTATTTTTGTTGCTGTGACTCCCCCCTACTTGCTCTAGTGTGTTCACTGACCTTGTGATCCTTCAACTTTTTTATTTTATTTCTCCTCATTCCCTCCCAGTTCCAAATCCCCAAATCCCATTTCCAATCTCTTGGATATGTCTTGTCTGTGGTTGTGTCCTACCTAGTAGGTGGTCTCCAGTCGCACTCACATTCAAGGAGATGCCTTGGTATTGATTGGGGTTTGTTACAGCTTTACTCTACTGTATGTTGGCAAACTTGTATTCGCTGTTTATCTATAATACTGTATTGCTATTTGTGCATTTAAATTAATCCAACTCATCCCTGCCAGGTTCACCAACTACCCAAAGTAATGCACTGAAGGCATGAGTTGAGCAGAGATTTGAAATCATGCTGAAGGAACGTTTCTTCTCATCTTCTTTTGTTTTCTTTCCTCCTTTTCTCTGGGTCATGCACTCATTGAACTACAGGGTCAGCCTATGTCTAAAGCACGGGTTGCGTCAAATATCCTGCCATAATACTTATGATACGGGTCTTTACATTTTAACACACATTTTATAAAATGGCAGAGGGATTTCAATGTAGACCCTTTAAAAGCAGTGGCTAGTGAAACTGCAAAGATTAAAACTGATTTATAAACCACTTGCCATGAACACAAGTTTTTGCTGAATAAAGTTAATCAGTTACTGGCTCAACTCCAATCAGATATGCCAACACAGCCTGCACCTGTTGGAGGGAGTTTGAATACAGTGGTCTTTTTAACCTCTTCTGTACCTACCTGGTCCTACCTTACTCTCATGGTGGCACCTTACAAATGCACAGGGGTTTCTCTAATACAGCGCTTTTGTTGTATAATATCAGTGATAGTTTAACGTTCAGTCTCAACAATCTGACACAGATAGGGCAAATGTTTTCTTTTAATTTATCATACTTCTCAAAGGTTGCTGTGCTCTGGACCACTCCTGTGAAACAAAATCCCTGGTTGGAGAATGTCAGTGAATTTATTGAGCAATTTGCAGCCGTATTTGAGAAGAAATAAATGACACAGACAGGGCATGTAGGATTATTGTTTAGCAGAAGGTGCTCCAAAAAGGAGGGGGTCCAAGCCACAAACTTCCTGTATAAAATGCCTTATTTGTAAGCGTGGAAGCTTAACCAGAGGACATGGACCCTAGTCCTCCAAGAGAAATACACTAGTAAGGAAAAGTTAAGGCCCCACTAAATGAATGAAAATAATTAATGTCTGATTATCATAAGTTCAGTGAAGTTCAGGGAAGGAACTGCAAAGAGAACCTTAGTTGCTCCAAGTCAAATTATATTTTGGAAGACAAGTAACTCCGAGTTGAAATGCAACAAGATGGGTTCCACAGAAACTCAGAAACTCAGCCAGCACGTGTTTCGCCCCCCAGGCACGTACGTCAGGGCTTTCTCAAGGCATACTGAATAGGCAATATTCGTTTTACAAAACTTATCAGTTGTAAAAACACTATTTCATTGGATAATCTTATAGAGGTTGGAGCAGGTCTAATATTCAGGCATTCACGTCCGTCGCCATAAATTTAAGTGGAGGCCAACGCACCGGCTTGACATCGCGTCTTTTATCCAGATGACAAGGAAAAATGTGTCCTACCTCAATTTTGCTAATGAGGTGTGGACAGAAAAAAGGGACTAAAAGTACAAGGCATCTTACAATGCCATATCCAGAAAGAGTGACGCCATCTTGAGTTCAATAAGGGAGGCGGCGCCATCTTGTAATGGTGTCGCCTTCATCCAAAAATAACGGACGGCCAAATGAATAAACAGAAAAAGAAAAAGGGGAAGTAAGAGGAAGGAATAATGTGAAAGTAAAGGATTAATAATAGTGGGGCGAAACACGTGTTGGCTGAGTTTCTGAACTTATGATAATCAGACATTAATTATTTTCATTCATCTAGTGGGGCCTTAACTTTTCCTTACTCATGTAGGATTATTGACCTGTAAGCATGAGCCACATAATCTAGTAACCTATATTGGTGTCTTCCGACAATTAGAAGGGCAGCAGTGGCTTTTTTCTATTCAGGCCATATTCTTGGACATGGGTGATTACCACCCCTCCATGCAGTTTGAGAAATATGGTGCAGGAAGACCCCTAACAATGAAAGCTCCCTTTCGAGCAGCTCAAGGAGCTTGGAAGACCAGAAACTTCGTCAGAAATGGAAGTGGGGGGGTGGTGCTGGGACTACGGGCTCTGAACAGCTAACTGGAACGGCTGCCATCGTGGCAGAGCTCCACATGGGCTACCGCCCTAAAGACAACCGGTTTGACTTTTTCACAAGCAGGCTTGACTGTATGAGGGAATGCCTGGACCCTTAGATTGTCAGATTGGATGGTGCAGAGAAACTAATATCAGAACTAGAAGATAGTGCTACAACAGTTGCTAAACAACTGGAGAAGATGGAACGACTCCTCAAAGCAGTGGCAGTTAAGAACAAACACTTCAAAGCGAGATCCCGCAGAAATAATATCCGCATCTTGGGCATGGTGGAATCCACAGGTATTAATCGGCCAGCCCTGTTTCTGGAGTGCCTTTTCGGTGGCCTTTTTGACTACCAAAGCTTCACGTCTGCCTTAATGGTAGAGAGAGCCCACCAATCTCAGAGCCCACACTTGTCACTCTGCACCCCGCTGCACCCTATCATTGCCCATCTCCTTAATTTTAGGGACCAAGACACAACACTCCGCCTAAGACGGGAACATGGTCCAATACAGTACAAGGCCTCTACCATCTCCTTCTTCCCTGACTTGAGCAGTGCGCGATGCATGACGTATGTTCACGGAAGCCAAAACCATGTTGTGCAATCGGGGACTGAAGGTATAGCATGCTTTACCCGGCCTGCCTCTGGGTTATACACAATAAGAAAGCTTGCTTTCTCGACTCCCCAGCTTATGCAATTGCCTTCTGCAAAAGTAGGGTAAGGAGAAGTCACCCCCCACCGCAACACACCCAATCACTTGCCCCCGGATCTGCATGCATCAGTGAGCATGGACCTTTTCCAACCTGACTGAACTACGGTTAGTGCCACACATCCTAAGACTGCCATTTCTGCCATTACCTAACCACCTCTCATACTGCCTGGCAGTACCTAGTGTGACCGTGCTCGCTGATCTGGCTGCTGACTACCTAATTTTCTTTAATCAATTTCCAATGCTCTATTATTCAAGTTCCACTTTACAACTCGGTGCTGATTGCAACAACATCGCCCGCCCACTTCCGTAGTTGTATACCAAGATGGAGATTGCTGGGGTATATGTCTTTTTTATTGTTTGTTCTGGGATTCACTGGGTTAATTGCTGCTTAGTGTTGAGGCGGGGGGGAGGACTGGATATTTTTGTTTATGTTTAATGACTTTGCTTACTTGAAGAGGGCCCATGCCACCAATGTGCACAAAAACCTCTCACAGGCACATTTTTAGATGACAGCGATGGGAAAGGAATGAGATCACATAGTTGATCTAACATTTCTTTCCTGGAACATATGAAGCCTTAGCAACCCTTGCAAGGGCAAGTGGGCCCTTTCCCATCTCACCTGACATGGTATAAAAATTACAGGAGACACACCTCCCTCCTGGGAATTCCCCCGTATTCACATCCTCTTGGGACCCTCCCTGATTCTTCTTGCGCTTTAGTACATACTGATGAGGACTATGCACCTTAATAAAAGCCTCCCCTTCAACCCACCATCACCATTATCGATGTCAGTGGGAGGTACGTTATTGTTGCAGGAACCATGGTCGATCAACGTCTGTGTTTGGTTAATGTTTACACCCCAAATGTGGAGTCCCAGGACTTCTTGGAAGACTTTTTGTTCATGATAGAGCGTGTGAACATTGATATTATTATACTGGGAGGTGACCTTAACATGGTTATGGACCACCTCCTAGACTCTACTGGCATGGCGGTGAGTGAAAAAGCCACGGTTGTTAAGGCTCTTCTGAGAGATCGCCAATGTTTATCTTCTGAGTGATACATGGCACCTGAAACATGCCTCAACTCCTGGGTATACACTCTGTTAACGCCTCATAATGTATGGACTCGCATAGATTACTGGATAGTATCAGAGAATGCCACTCCATGGCTGGAAGAAGTCAAACACCTTCCATGCACACTGTCGGATCACTCCTTGGTTCGGATTGTCCTGTGGTGCCCTTCCGGATGGTGCTTGGAATGCCAGTGGTGCTTTCCGAGTACCGCCCTACATGAGGAGATGTTCCGTTCTGATCTTCGAGATTCCATCTTGGGTTAACTACGGGCTCCGTGGCCATGAAGGCTACACTGTGGAAGATGGCGTTGGCTCCTTCTCTCCATCTGGGGCGGTATCACTATCATTAAAATGGTAGTGCTTCCCTGGTTTCTCTATTTCTTTCTGAATATACCCATTGCTCTCATCAACAGCTTCTTCACTAACCTGAGGAGCCTCTTGTTGAGGCTGTTCTGGGCCGGCCGCAGACCTCGGATAAAGTGGAGCATTTTAGTGCTTCCCTATGACCGATGAGGGTTTGCAGTATCAGATTTACAACTATATTATCTGTCCACACAGTGTCAATTCACATATTATTGGTACCACGCAGATGGGCATCTCCCCTACGCCAAACCTTAGAGAGCCCAGGTGGGGCCTGTGCTGTTGCACTCCATACTCCCGAAGGGCCTCAAGCTGGGTGTCGCTGACATCCAAACGCTTTTGAGTACCAGTTGGGCATGGAGGAAACTTGGCTGGTTACTAGGGGACAGCTTTGCTACTCGCCCGCCCTACCTTTGCCTGACAATCAATGGCTCCCTATCACCCAGGAGAAATTGGTCCAACGTACACTATTACACCACAACCTACACATGTTTGGGGACCTGTCACGTCCTCACCAATGCTAACAATGACCTATTCATGAACGCCACACACATGGACACCTTCGTATGATGACGCCTACATAACGTGCAGAGTGCACTGATTCCCTCCTACTCAATGGCCCAGGAGGAGTTCCCCCTTTGACATTGGTGATAACAGACAATGAAGGAGGGTTTGGTTTCTAGACTTTATCATGCTTGTGAGGATATGCTACGGGCACAAAATGGGAGGGTCCGACAGACCTGGGAACACGAACTAGGACACCCATTACCTTCCAAAATATGGTACTAATGTTGCAAACAGACTAAACTGATCTCTCCCAATCACAGGCACAAACTCATACACTATAAATGTGTGCATAGGGCATACACCACACGTAGTGCTTTGGCTAAAATAGACCCCACAAGATCCTCTCGGTGCCTCAAATACCATGCAGATGTGGCAGACTTTGCACACTTATAGGGGAGTATTGGCACCGGGTGTTCTCCAAGCTGTCTTTAATGATAGGAACCATACTTGAACCAGACCCTCTCTTCGCACTGTTTGGTTACAATAATGATGTACCAACTACAACCGGCAGTAGATAATTCTCACATCTCGCCACCAATACGTGGAACACTCTTCCCACCCACCTGCGCCAGACCAAAGACCTCCTTACCTTCAGGAAACTTCTCAAGACCTGGCTGTTCGAGCAGTAGCAGCACCTCCCCTCCCTTCGACCCCCTCCCCTCCTCAGTGCCATGAGAACCTCACGGGTGAGTAGTGCGCTTTACAAATTCCTGATTGATTGATTGATACCACGGAGCATCCTCAGGTTTACTGCAATGACATTGTAGCTGGCAAAGCAGATTGCATTGCTCTGGGGTTGTGTATGTCGCCCAACTGATTTTGCATAGTTGAAAAGTTTGACTTATTTTGACGCTACCATTGAAATATATGCCATGTCACAGCCCCTACGGCCTAAGGGCATTTGGAAAACACATAGGGAATACGTGTTGTCTCTAGGGCCCACGGACCAGGACTGATCTGCTGCGTTGGTTCCACATGTCATGTTCCACGTCTCATGTTTCACAATGAGCTCGCTAAAACTTCCCTTTACACTTTGTGATAACTGTACATACAGCTGTTCTGTACTAAATGGCTCCGGAAGGCCCTTCCGGTTAATTGAAATACTGGCATCACTTGCTGATTGTTCACCCACTGCCTGGGATTTTTCGAGGCGTGTATTTTGTGCTTAAGCAAAAACTTACAAGTTGCCAGTTGAAGCTCAGCAAAAATAGATTAGGGAAGTGTGAAGTAAAAGATTACAACATATATTCAAGAGGTTGCCCCCTTATCCTTCTACAGAGTCTGGCAACATAGAAGAACAAAGAAGCTTGGTAATACTAGAAAGAGTTTTACTCTGGAAGAAAAGGTGAGACAAAGTAATAATAGATTGTGTTTGGTTACGAAAACAAAAGTCATTTTGTGTGTAACTTACTCTTGGTTCAGGGAAGAAGACTATCCAACCCTGAACTTCATTATGTATTAGATCTGTCAACAAGGCACATTATTTAATGCAATTCACATTGGCAACACCTGGTAGTCTTCATGCCTTAAAAGATTCAGGAGTATCCAGTTATTTTCGAATTCACAGAGGAACAGAGATCCCCAAAATCCGGAAGAGATGAGAAGAAAAGATCAATGGCACCACTTAGAGGAATTATGTTTTGACCTTATCGATTCACCATCATTTCCCATTTTATTACCCCTGACTACAACCTCATAGCCGACACGGAGACTGGTTAAAAAAAACACATTCTACAATTCAGAATACCGCCAGCCCCATTGTTTTCCTTGTAAGTCATAACATTCCCACAAGCATTACCTTGTTATTCATCTCTTGGTATAATTTTCCACAATTCCACAGGCTTATCAGGAATACAGTGATGTGTTCAGTAATAAGGAAGCGGATAGCATTTCATTGTGGCTATGATTGTGCCATTTCCACACTAACGCGGGCTGACTTTCCTCATGGAATAATTTTTCTCCATGCTGTCCAAGAGAATCAAATGTTAAAGGTGCATTTGGGGGAGAATTTGGAAAAGGTGTTTATACTTCATTCCAGTTTTCCATCAAGAGGCCCTATCTTTGTCATAGCTGAATCAGATGGTACATTCCGAACATACAACGATTAATACACAATGTATACAACTTAATGCTATTACGATGAAGAATTGTTACCTTTGGATGTCAGTACTTTAATTCAAATCAAAGATGGAAATATTTTTTCTAAATTATATTTAAGAGGACCATATAACCTAGTTTGAATCAAGGAAGTCAACGATTGCAAGACTAAAAAGAGCATAAAGATGTATGCCCATTTTATTTATTTAGGGCCATATTTATACTTTTTGACGCAAAACTGCGCTAACGCAGTTTTGCGTCAAAAAAATTAGAGCCGGCTAACGCCATTCTGAAGCGCCATGCGGGCGCCGTATTTAATCAATGACGTTAGCCGGTGTTAGCCGCCGGCGCTGCCTGGTGTGCGTTGAAAAAAACGACGTACACCAGGCAGCGCCGGCGTAGGGGGATATGGGGCTTGGGCGTCAAGAAATGGGGCAAGTCAGTTTGAGGCAATTTTTTCGCCTCAACCCGATTTGCGCCATTTTTTTCGACTCCCAACCCCCATAGAAATGACTCCTGTCTTAACAAAGACAGGAGTCATGCCCCCTTGCCCAATGGCCATGCCCAGGGGACTTCTGTCCCCTGGGCATGGTCATTGGGCATAGTGGCATGTAGGGGGGCACAAATCAGGCCCCCCTATGCCACCAAAAAAAAAAAAAAAAAACACTTACCTGAACTTACCTTAATGTCCCTGGGATGGGTCCCTCCAGCCTTGGGTGTCCTCCTGGGGTGGGCAAGGGTGACAGGGGGTGTCCCTGGGGGCATGGGAGGGCACCTCTGGGCTCCTTCAGAGCCCACAGGTCCCTTAACGCCTGCCTTTTGCAGGCGCTAAAAAACGGCGCAAAAGCGACCGTACGTCATTTTTTTTGACCCGCCCACTCCCGGGCGTGAATTTTGCCCCGGAGTGTAAATACGGCGCACATGCCGCGGAGTCCATTTTTTAGACGGGAACGCCTACCTTGCATATAATTAACGCAAAGTAGGTGTCCACGCTAAAAAATGACGGTAACTCCATGGACTTTGGCGCTAGACGCGTCTAACGCCAAAGTATAAATATGGAGTTCGTTTTGCGTCGCAATTGCGTAAAAAAAAACGACGCAATTCCGGCGCAAACGGAGTATAAATATGCCCCTTAATGTCCACAGTTTTTCGGAAAGTAATCGATTAGGTCTTCAGAGATAGATTGAATTGCTGCTTAATTGCTCGTCTTGATGATCTCTTGGTGTTTTCATCCAATATAGAAGAACAGAAGAAAGTTTTGTCTCATTTATGAAAACGGCGTTGATATGCTGAAGCTGAAAAATGCATATTTGAAGCCTCAACTATCCTATCAGGACTTTAAATGTGTGAATGTATCAGCATGTATAAAATGAAGACTGAAGTCTGAAACTGGCCCACACCCTCCACAATAAAAGTAATCCAAAGAGTCTTTGGTTTTGCTCCTTCCTACTGCCAATCTATTGACAGATTTTCACATATCAAAGCCCCCTTCACCAAGCTAACCAAGGAAGGGGTACCCTTCCAGGGGATAAGAGAAAGCAATAGCCTCTGGAACTCTAAAGAGCATTTATCTCACCTACAACCTTGTGGTATCCAAATCAATTAGCTCCTTTTATCATTGAGACTAATGCTACTGGTATAGAAGCCATCCTATCTCAACAAGACCATGGCACTCAAGCTGGACATCCTGTGTAATATTTGCCAGAACCTTGAATCTCTGTGAAAGAAATTATACTATTTGTGAATGTGAATGTTTGACCATTCAGGAATTATTCCCACATTGAAGGCATTGTCTAGAAGGGTCCTCTGACCACATAACAGTCTAGACCAATGTTAGAAATTGGGCTTCCAGTTGGCAGAGATATGCACCCTGTCTGAGCAGGAATTCCAGTCCTAGTCAGGGTAAGTGAAAAACACACCCTAAGTTAACCTGTGCTTACCCACTGGTACCTTGGCACAGAGCAGTCAGGCTTAACTTAAGAGGCAATGTGCTAAGTATTTGTGCAACAATTCAAACAGTAAAACAGTGAAAACACCACACAGAAAGATATCACACCTGGTTAGAAAAATATAACGGTATTTAATGAACAAAACAAGACTAAAACAGCAAAAATCCAATAAGTAGAAGCTCATATATGAATAATAAACTGAAATATAGGGCTTAAAAGCATAAAGGGCCTGGTTACGACCTTGGAGGAGGGGGATTACTCTATTCCAAACATGACGGATATCCCGCACACCATATTACAAGTTCCATTATATCCTATGGAACTTGTAAAACGGTGGACATTATATCCGTCACTTTTGGGACGGAGTAATCCCCTCCACCAAGGTCATAATCAGGCCCAAAGTGCCCACTGGGGCTATCTGGTCACGCTGGACCGTATCAAATCTGAAAAGTCAGGCTGACTGCCATAGAGCATGGGCCAGATGAAAGGACAATCCTTGCCATCTACGTGATGCAGTGTCCTTGATCCTTGCAGCAGCGGCGATGTGTCACCTTCGATGGAGATGCACTGGTTCTGAGTGGTGCAATGGAATCAATGCATGGCTTTTGGACTGGAGCACCACTTTATACCCACTTCCAAGGTCCCAGGACTGGATTGGCACCACTTAGCAGGGCAAGACTCACATGGCAGAGTCCAGGTACCGTAGGTGATAAGTTGGAAGTCGTTTGTGTCCCTGAGACTTCAGTAGAACAGGAGGCAATCCAGCAAATCCCTGGAGTCAATCTGGTTCTGGGCTCAAGTGTTGTGAGTCCAGTCCTTCTCACCCAGGCAAGGATCGTAGCAGGGAGCAGGTTAACACAGCAAGAAAGCAGTTCTCCCACAGCAGCAGTCCAGCAGAGTAGTAGTCCTGGTAGCAGCACAGCAGCCCTTCTTCCTGCAGAGTACCCATAGGTCCAGAAGTGTACTGAATTGGTAGGGTCAGTAGTCCAGTTCTTATGCCCAGTGGTACCTTTGAAGTGGGGGAGACTTCAAAGAAGGTCTTTGAAGTGTACAGAGATCCTCCCTTCCTGCCCTGGCTCCACATGTACTACAGGGGGGTAAGCAGTCTTCTGTGTGGGGACAGGGCATGGACTCTTCAGGTGTAAGTGTGAAGCTGTGGCCAGCTCCTCCCTCCCATCCTGCCCAGGATGGCCCATAGGGATGCTGATGGCCCATCAGTCACACCTAAGCTCCCTTTGTGTATGGCTGTGTATAGGGAATGCACAATCCCATCTGTCACTCCAACCCAATGCCTATGGGAGACAGGCTGCAATCACACAGGGCTAAGAACAGGAAAAATGCCAACTTTCTAAAAGTGGCATTTTCAAAGTTGAAACAATAATTCTAACTTTACCATTAAAGAGGGTTTATCATTGCAATTCCATATGCACTAAACATGATACATCTACCTCTTCCCAAAAAGGGAATTACAGCTTATTAAATGTAATAAGCAATCCCCAATGTTCTCCTATGAGTGGGGTAGGTTCTCAGTAGTGAAAAATGAATTTGAGAGCTTTTCACTTCCAGGACATGTAAACCCTAAAAGCATATGCCCTGTCTTTCAATTACATAGCACCCTGCCCTATGGGCTACCTAAGGCCTACCTTAGGAGTGACCTATATGTAATAAAATGGGAGTTTAAGGCTTGGCAAGGGGTTTTAAATGCCTAGTCGACATGGCAGTGTAACACTGCATTCAGGCTGCAATGGGAGGCCTGGGACATGTTTTAAAGTGCTGCTTAAGTGAGTGGCACAAGCAGTGCTGCAGGCCTACTAGTAGCTTTTAATTTACAGGCCCTGTGGATATGAAGTTCACTTTATTAGCAACTTATAAGTAAATTAAATATGCCAATTAGGTATATACCAATCAAACCATGTTCTAGAGAAAGAGCACATGCACTTTAGCACTGGTCAGCAGTGGTAAATTGCTCAGAGTCCTAAGGCCAACAAATCAAAATCAGCAAAAATGTGAGGCAAGCATGTTTAAAGTGTGGGGGAAGACCCTAAGGCTATCAGGTTTAAGAACTCATCATAAAATTTGGTAATTTTAAAATCTATGAAATGCCACAAGTCAAAACATGCTTGGTGGTTATTGTTCTTTACCCACTTCAACTATGTGATTTCCTAAATAGTAGGTCATCATTATGAAAGGGCAGCTGCATTATCTAGACAGGGGAAGAAAATTCTTCTGATGCATGCACACAAAGGTTTAGAGGCAGAAAGCAACAGAAAAGCTTCCCGTAGGTCCCACGTTTGTTTTGTTCACTGTGACGCTCAGCATGCATTGTATGCAGACATCACAGCAAAACAAAGTGAAAGCAGACAGCATCACTAGGCACAGTCTGCTTTCACTGTGATCGGTGAACAGAGACCAATACAACTGGAAAGGTCATAATGTCCCCGTTCTGGCAATATAAGGTTTTAGGTTTTCAGGCATTCTGGGTAAGAACACATGGTGGGATCCACGCAACTCAACAAACCAGGACTCCCTGGGGTGTCTAGGTTTCAGAGCTATTTGGGTCTTGTAGATTTTCCTGGATGGCAACCAAGCAAGGCCCAAATATTGCTGCACCCACATTGCCAACAAGGGTCGGTTTTGATGTCTCCACATTGCCTTTTGGGGCTTTTCCTGTCATGTGCACTAAGTTCAGCCACACAAGTTGGACACCGTTTATTTAGAAGAATTGTGGGAACTGTGGGTGTTAGGAATTCTGTGGATCGCAATGGAATCCAGAACTTTTCCTCACAGCACTGTGAGGAAAGTGTATTATTTTAGCCAACGTTTGAGGTTTACAGTACATTCTGAATTCTCTTAAGCTTCTAGTTTTCATAAATATCTGTGTTTAGTAGGTTTACCTGGGTGGCGGACGAGGCCTGGCGCAAATACCACTGCTATGTAAATAGCCAAAACGAGGGTGAAAATGTAATGTCTTCGTGTTGAATTTTGGGCCTTTCCTGTAATCAATGATAGGCTCAGCCACACAAGAATGATAGAGTTCTTAAAAGAAGACTGGTGGAAATATAGAATAGTAGAATATTCGTTATTATCAATTGAATTTCTCTCTATATTTGGCTTCCAAATGTAACCCAGTGTGTTAGAAAGAAGACATTGTGCAAAATACACACTGAAGATAATGTGAGTGACCCTAAATTGAGAGTTGCACAAATCACCACTCTTCCTAAACTCAGTACCTCAGGCACTTTAAAAAACAAAATGCAAAGGTTTCCTTCATATCCATTATTCATCCATTAGCTCTTACCATGTGAACTGAAGCATGGTTGCTACACAATGGAAAATCATTATAAGTAGCAGCTTGGTTACTGGCTCTGGATATTGTGTGTTTTTGGGCACCCAACAAAAGCTTTGTATCCATGTGACCATAAAGCTCTGATGGGTGTAACAGTATATTACTTTTGAAATTGGACATCGAGTCGACAAATTACAGAGGAAAAAACTTTCAGACATTTCCACTTGTTCCTATTTTCATACATTAATTTTTATTTCAACTATTCTGTTTTTTGTCCTAAACCATAAACTGTAAAAGGGATGAAACCCAAAAATGTAGAAAAATAGACTGTCACTTAGACTAATGCAAAACCTGTGGAGAAAATGTTTTTACAGCTCTGCTTGTTCCTAAAAGCTGAGAAGATGGTGATCTTAGCATAGCAATTCTTCAGTTGAGGCATTTTTTACTTGAAGGAAAAATAATGTTTCTTGCACATCCCTTTTTCTCCATTAAAAAAAAATCTTCATTATGCTATATTTTGGGTATTTTCCTGGATTCCTCCTGGGGATCTACAAACCAAGGGTACTTCAAGAATCCCCAACATGTGGGCAAAAAAGACACACATTTGGCCTGGATTCCTTTTGAGGAAAAAAGTTATGAAGGCTTAAGTACAATGGCCCTCATTCTAAGTCTGGCGGGCGGCGGAGGCCGCCCGCCAGACTTCCCCCCTCCAAAATACCGCTCCGCGGTCCAGAGACCGCGGAGGGTATTCCAAGTTTTCCCCTGGGCTGGCGGGCGGCCGCCAAAAGGCCGCCCGCCAGCCCAGGGGAAAACAACCTTCCCACGATGAAGCCGGCTCGTAATCGAGCCGGCGGAGTGGGAAGGTGCGACGGGTGCTACTGCACCCGTCGCGTATTTCACTGTCTGCTATGCAGACAGTGAAATACTAGCGGGGCCCTCTTACGGGGGCCCCTGCAGTGCCCATGCCATTGGCATGGGCACTGCAGGGGCCCCCAGGGGCCCCGCGACACCCCCTACCGCCATCCTGTTCCTGGCGGGCGAACCGCCAGGAACAGGATGGCGGTAGGGGGTGTCAGAATCCCCAAGGCGGCGCAGCATGCTGCGCCGCCTTGGAGGATTCATTTGGGCAGCGGGAAACTGGCGGGAGACCGCCAGTTGTTCCAGTCCGACCGCGGCATTACCGCCGCGGTCGGAATGCCCAAGGGAGCACCGCCGGCCTGTCGGCGGTGCTCCCGCCCCCGTTGACCCTGGCGGTTCTGTACCGCCAGGGTCATAATGAGGCCCAATGTGTCCTAAACATCAAAAAAAGGTTCAGTTCTACAGCAGAAAATATAGTGACAATGAAGTAGTTGCTAGATTGATGAACTGTGCCTATAATTTTGCACCATTGATGTAGGGGTGAGAAGTGGGTGTTTTTTTTTTTTTTTTTTTTTTTTTAAATATTTTATTAACTTTTATTATCTTACATCTGTTTACTCTCTCATTGCAACATTTTGTATTCACTGTACATTGCTCTCAGACAGTTTGTATTTACAATTCGTACTGCTTTTAATTCTCTACTCAAATCCTGGACCTCGTATGTTTCCTTAATGCTTTCATCAATCCCTGACTCTGGTGTGATTATCATATTTACATTTTGCGTTACATTACTCGCCGGCCTGTGTTGCCTTTTGGGATCCCGTAAGTCAGTGGTCAACTTAGTTCTGCTCTGACCCATAACTTGGATGAGATACTAACAATAAGGGAGAGAGAGTGAAAATGTAAAAAGGAGAGTAACGGAGTTGAGAGGGCAAAAGAACAAAAATTAAGGTAAATAGACCAACGAACTAATGGTCAACATAGCGGCATTGTGTGGGTGGTACTTATTGCTGATACCATAAGAAGGCACGGGAACATAGGAGCATGAGAGGGAGGGCCAAGCCCCGGGCGCACCAGCATGCAGATAGGCAGGCCTCCACCTACTTTATCCCTCCCCTCTATTGGTGGTGTATAAAGTTGCTATTCGCGCGCTTCTGTACTACCTCAGTCAGTGCATTTTGATTGTGTAAGTATTCGTCTTCAGGCCCCCACTCGGGAACTTTCCCTTGTGTCAGCTTCATGGGGTGTGCTACTCATCCCTTATTTCTACCTCGGGTGCTGTTGCCCTCTTACATAGACCTTCCCAGTGTGAGACCAGGGGCCATATTTATACTTTTTGACGCAAAACTGCGCTAACGCAGCAAAGACAGGAGTCATGCCCCCTTGCCCAATGGCCATGCCCAGGGGACTTCTGTCCCCTGGGCATGGTCATTGGGCATAGTGGCATGTAGGGGGGCACAAATCAGGCCCCCCTATGCCACCAAAAAAAAAAAAAAAAAAAACACTTACCTGAACTTACCTTAATGTCCCTGGGATGGGTCCCTCCAGCCTTGGGTGTCCTCCTGGGGTGGGCAAGGGTGACAGGGGGTGTCCCTGGGAGCATGGGAGGGCACCTCTGGGCTCCTTCAGAGCCCACAGGTCCCTTAACGCCTGCCTTAGCAGGCGCTAAAAAACGGCACAAAAGCGGCCGTATGTCATTTTTTTTGACCCGCCCACTCCCGGGCGTGAATTTTGCCCGGGAGTGTAAATACGGCGCACATGCCGCGGAGTCAATTTTTTAGACGGGAACGCCTACCTTGCATATAATTAACGCAAAGTAGGTGTCCACGCTAAAAAATGACGCTAACTCCATGGACTTTGGCGCTAGACGCGTCTAACGCCAAAGTATAAATATGGAGTTAGTTTTGAGTCGGACTTGCGTAAAAAAAAAGACGCAATTCCGGCGCAAACGGAGTATAAATATGCCCCCAGGTCTTCCCATTCTGGGGCAATGGGGACCTGTCGGATTCCTCTTGCTTCTTCTGCCCTCAAAACCTATAGTTCGGCCCTGGACCATTTCAAAACGTCACCTTTCCAGTCAGTCTGTGAGGGGCTGCTCGGGGCCTTCCAGCCCTTCGCGATTAATCTTTTATAAAGTGCCAGGGCTAAGTCAAGGAATCTCCCTCTCACCTTCCCTTGCAGCGCAGCCGCCCTAAGGCCCAGTAAGCACAGATCAGGTGCAGGCGATAATTCTATGCCTAGTAACTGGGCCAAAATGGCCATCGTCTCTCTCCAACCCGATTGAAGCTCCGGGCACCCCCACACCATATGGTCAAAGTCAGCATCTCCCCCCCCGACATCTCGGGCACGTCCTCGGGGTCCCCCTGTATATCCGGAACAGTCTGTGTGGCGTCAGATATGTCCTATGAAGGTAGTTGTACTGAATGTACCTTAACCGTGTGTTACGCGAGACCACTCGGGGATAAGCCAGTGCTTTATTCCATTCTGAGTCAGTTAATTCCCTCCCTATCGTGTTTCCCCACCTTTCTCTCAAGGATCGTAGAGGGTCCAGCATGGCCTCCACCTGAGCCCGGTATATCCTGGTGACCGCATGGGGTTCCGCCCCCGTTGTCAGCAGTAGGTGGAGCACCCCGTGCGTGGCTGGCTCTGCGTTTATCGTATCCCAATGGCTTTTCAGGGTGTGTATTATCTTAGCGAAGAGTAAGAACTGACCCCGGGGGACCCCCTCCAACAGTATGTCAGCGAATCCCTTCAGCACCCCCTCCTCGAAGAGTCCTCCCACTGTCTCAATCCCCGCGCCAGTCCAGGGGCCCAACCCCAGTTCTTCAGAATCCTTCCCCCCGGGCCCCACTACCAGTGCCGCCAACGGCAATGCTGGAGAATATGGCTGGCCCACTCCCACTCTTTTCGTGCATTTTTCCAGCATGCCAATGCGATCTTTACCATTGCGCTGTTCTCAGGAAGGGCTATCTTCCTGCCTGCCATATGTGCCACTATCCTTGCCGTACCTATTACTCCCTGCGCAGTACAACGGTCTAGGTGTCCCTTGCCCGCTTGCCAGCCGGCCACCCACTGTAGCTGGGCCGCTAGGTAGTATGCCTTGAAGTCAGGAGCGCCCAGACCGCCCATATGGGTTGGTCTACAAAGGGTCGTCAAGGCCGTTCGTCTGCGTCCGTCGTCCCACACTAGTTCCCTGAGGAGAGTATTCAGGTCGCGAAACCATGTCGGTGGGATCAGTAGTGGTAGGTTGGCGAAGTAATAGAGGAGTCGGGAAGCATAATCATTTTGGCCAGTGCTACTCTGGCCATTATTGAAAGTTTTAGTGAACGCCAAAACCCAACCGACGATCGTAGGGATCTAAGTACCTTACCTAGGTTACCGTCTCTGAGATCGCTCATCTCGTGAAATATTTGGATACCCAGATACTTGAAGGTCCGTGGAGCCCAGCTTACATCCAGCGGGCACTCCACCGGGTGCACGGATCCCTGCCTCATGGGGAACACGTATGTCTTGCCGCGGTTAAGGCGTAGTCTCGAAACCTCACCAAAGTCCTCCAACGCCTCCAAAGCCCAGGGAAGACCGTTAGCTCCGTCCCTGAGGTAGATCAGGATGTCATCCGCATACAGGGAGACAATATGCTCGTCCGGGCCCCATTCAATCCCCTTACCCACCCCCTCTCCCCGCAGCTGGGCCGCCAGGGGTTCAATCGCTAATGCAAACAGCAGCGGCGACAGAGGGCACCCCTGTCGGGTTCCGCGAAACACTGGGTACGCGCCCGAGATTGTCCCGCCCGCCCTCACTCTAGCCGTTGGAGACGAGTACAGCAGGTCCACCCATTTAACCCATTTCTCCCCAAGACCCATTTTTAACATAGCTGCCCTCAGGTAGTCCCACCTAATCAAATCAAAAGCCTTTTCGAAATCCACCGCTAGTAAGACCCCGGCAGGGGGCTTCAACTCATCGGGCATGTACATTATAGAGAAAAGCCGCCTGAGGTTCAGGGAGGTGCTGCGTCCAGGGATAAAACCATTCTGGTCAGGATGTATCAATGTGGTCATGAGGGGGAGCAGCCGGTTGGCCATAATCTTGCTAAGTATCTTAAAATCACTGTTTAGCATCGATAACGGGCGGTAGTCAGTCACTGATGCTTCCCTATTGTTGGTTTTGGGGAGTGGCACTACCAGTGCCTCACGCAGTGTGTTAGGTAGTTCTCCACAATTCCACGCCTCTGCGTACATGTCCGCCAGCTCAGGAATCAGCAGGGTTTTATATTTTTTGTAGAAATCCATGGGGAGCCCGTCCGTACCGGGGGTCTTCCCAGGGACCAGTTGTGTTATTGCCTCATCTATTTCTTCCCTAGTCACTGGCCCCCCCAGGCTGTCTCTGACCACCGGGTCTAGCACTGCTAGAGGGATCTGTATTAGGAAATCATCTAGAGACCGTGTCTCCAATTCTTTAGGTCTTCTGTACAGGTACGTATAATAATCCCTGAATGCGTCATTAATAGGGCCTGGGTTAAGTCTGCGGCTCCCCACTCTGTCCAATACATTCGTGATAGGCTCATTTTCTCCGCTCGGACGCACCAGCCATGCCAAGAGCTTCCCCGATCTGCCCTCCTCTGATTGTAGGGACGCTAGGTATCTTTGCATGTCATGGCATCTAAGCCTTTCCTCAGTTTGGGAGTGTTCTCTGCAGGCACGGTCGTATTGTTCATCACTGTAAGGAAATGCCTCCTTGGCATGGTTACCCCCTGACTTTTTGCCTTTGCTGATGCTATGTTTTGAATTGAAAGTGTGCTGAGGCCTGCTAACCAGGCCCCAGCACCAGTGTTCTTTCCCTAACCTGTACTTTTGATTCCACAATTGGCACACCCTGGCATCCAGGTAAGTCCCTTGTAACTGGTACCCCTGGTACCAAGGGCCCTGATGCCAGGGAAGGTCTCTAAGGGCTGCAGCATATCTTATGCCACCCTGGGGACCCCTCACTCAGCACAGACACACTGCTTGCCAGCTTGTGTGTGCTGGTGAGAACAAAACGAGTAAGTCGACATGGCACTCCCCTCAGGGTGCCATGCCAACCTCACACTGCCTATGCAGTATAGATAAGTCACCCCTCTAGTAGGCCTTACAGCCCTAAGGCAGGGTGCACTATACCATAGGTGAGGGCACCAGTACATGAGTACTGTGCCCCTACAGTGTCTAAGCCAAACCTTAGACATTGTAAGTGCAGGGTAGCCATAAGAGTATATGGTCTGGGAGTCTGTCAAACACGGACTCCACAGCACCATAATGGCTACACTGAAAACTGGGAAGTTTGGTATCAAACTTCTCAGCACAATAAATGCACACTGATGCCAGTGTACATTTTATTGTGAAATACTCCCCAGAGGGCACCTTAGAGGTGCCCCCTGAAACCTTAACCGACTATCTGTGTAGGCTGACTGGTTCCAGCAGCCTGCCACAACCGAGACATGTTGCTGGCCCCATGGGGAGAGTGCCTTTGTCACTCTGAGGCCAGTAACAAAGCCTGCACTGGGTGGAGATGCTAACACCTCCCCCAGGCAGGAGCTGTCACACCTGGCAGTGAGCCTCAAAGGCTCACCCCTTTGTGCCAGCACCGCAGGACACTCCAGCTAGTGGAGTTGCCCGCCCCCTCCGGCCACGACCCCCACTTTTGGCGGCAAGGCCGGAGAAAATAATGAGAAAAACAAGGAGGAGTCACTGGCCAGTCAGGACAGCCCCTAAGGTGTCCTGAGCTGAAGTGACTCTAACTTTTAGAAATCCTCCATCTTGCAGATGGAGGATTCCCCAATAGGATTAGGGACGTGACCCCCTCCCCTTGGGAGGAGGCACAAAGAGGGTGTACCCACCCTCAGGGCTAGTAGCCATTGGCTACTAACCCCCCAGACCTAAACACGCCCTTAAATTTAGTATTTAAGGGCTCCCCTGAACCTAAGAATTTAGATTCCTGAAACTACAAGAAGAAGAAGACTGCCGAGCTGAAAAACCCCTGCAGAGGAAGGACAGAAGACACCAACTGCTTTGGCCCCAGTCCTACCGGCCTGTCTCCTGCCTTCCAAAGAACCCTGCTCCAGCGACGCTTTCCAAGGGACCAGCGACCTCTGAATCCTCTGAGGACTGCCCTGCTTCAAGAAAGACAAGAAACTCCCGAGGACAGCGGTACTGCTCCAAAAGAACTGCAACTTTGTTTCAAGGAGCAGACTTAAAGACCCCTGCAACTCCCCGCAAGAAGCGTGAGACTTGCAACACTGCACCCGGCGACCCCGACTCGACTGGTGGAGAACCAACACGTCAGGGAGGACCCTCCGGCGACTCCGAGACCGTGAGTAACCAAAGTTGTCCCCCCTGAGCCCCCACAGCGACGCCTGCAGAGGGAATCCCGAGGCTCCCCCTGACCGCGACTGCCTGAACTCCATTTCCCGACGGCTGGAAAAGACCCTGCACCCGCAGCCCCCAGCACCTAAAGGAACGGAACTCCTGTGCAGGAGTGACCCCCAGGAGGCCCTCTCCCTTGCCCAGGTGGTGGCTACCCCGAGGAGCCCCCCCCTTGCCTGCCTGCACCGCTGAAGAGATCCCTTGATCTCTCATTGAAATCTACAGAGAACCCGACGCTTGTTTGCACACTGCACCCGGCCGCCCCCGCGCTGCTGAGGGTGTACTTTTTGTGCTGACTTGTGTCCCCCCCCGGTGCCCTACAAAACCCCTCTGGTCTGCCCTCCGAAGACGCGGGTACTTACCTGCTGGCAGACCGGAACCGGGGCACCCCCTTCTCTCCATTGAAGCCTATGTGTTTTGGGCACCTCCTTGACCTCTGCACCTGACCGGCCCTGAGCTGCTGGTGTGGTAACTTTGGGGTTGCTCTGAACCCCCAACGGTGGGCTACCTTGGACCCAAACCTAAGACTTGTAAGTGATTTACTTACCTGACAAAAACTAACAAAAACTTACCTCCTCAGGAACTGTGAAAATTGCACTGTGTCCACTTTTAAAACAGCTTATTGTGTTTTATGTAAAAAGTATACATGCTAATGTAATGATTCAAAGTTCCTAAAGTACTTACCTGCAATACCTTTCAAATGAGATATTACATGTAGAATTTGAACCTGTGGTTCTTAAAATAAACTAAGAAAATATATTTTTCTATAACAAAACCTATTGGCTGGATTTGTCTCTGAGTGTGTGTTCCTCATTTATTGCCTGTGTGTATGTACAACAAATGCTTAACACTACTCCTTTGATAAGCCTACTGCTCGACCACACTACCACAAAATAGAGCATTAGTATTATCTCTTTTTGACACTATCTTACCTCTAAGGGGAACCCTTGGACTCTGTGCATACTATTCCTTACTTTGAAATAGTGCATACAGAGCCAACTTCCTACATTGGTGGATCAGCGGTGGGGTACAAGACTTTGCATTTGCTGGACTACTCAGCCAATACCTGATCACAGGACAAATTCCAAAAATTGTCATTAGAAATTGTTTTTGCAATTTGAAATTTTTCTAAATTCTTAAAAGTCCTGCTAGGGCCTTGTGTTAGTCCCTGTTAGCATTTCCTTTTAGAGTTTAAAAGTTTGGTAAAAGTTTGAATTAGAACCTAGAACTAGTTTTAGATTCTTAAAAAGTATTCCAACTTTTAGAAGCATAGGCCCTCATTCTGACCCTGGCGGTTCTCTACCGCCAGGGCCAACGGGGGCGGGAGCACCGCCGACAGGCCGGCGGTGCTCCCTTGGTCATTCTGACCGCGGCGCTTTGGCCGCGGTCAGAACGGGAAAACCGGCGGTCTCCCGCCGGTTTTCCACTGCCCCTTAGAATCCTCCAAGGCGGCGCAGCTCGCTGCGCCGCCGAGGGGATTCTGACCCCCCCTACCGCCATCCTGTTCATGGCGGGAAAGCCGCCATGAACAGGATGGCGGTAGGGGGGGGTCGCGGGGCCCCTGGGGGCCCCTGCCGTGCCCATGCCCAGGGCATGGGCACGGCAGGGGCCCCCTAACAGGGCCCAACTAGGCTTTTCAGTGTCTGCGATGCAGACACTGAAAAGCGCGACGGGTGCTGCTGCACCCGTCGCACGCCTTCCACTCCGCCGGCTTGATTCCGAGCCGGCTTCCTTGTGGAAGGCGCTTTCCCCGCTGGGCCGGCGGGCGATCTGAATCAGATCGCCCGCCGGCCCAGCGGGAAAGTCAGAATACCCCTCGCGGTCTATTGACCGCGGGGCGGTATTCAGGCGGCTTCCGACGGGCGGGCAGCAACCGCCGCCCGCCTAGGTCGGAATGACCACCATAATGTCTAGTGCAGAGATGAATGTGGTGGAACTCGACACCACACCGTACCTCCATCTTAAGATGAGGGAGCTAAGGTCACTCTGTACACTAAAGAAAATAGTAATGGGCCCCAGACCTTCCAAACTACAGCTCCAGGAGCTTTTGGCAGAGTTTGAAAGAGCCAACCCCTCTGAGGATGGCAACACAGAGGATGATGATAGTGACTTGGAGGGTGATTCCCCCCTACCAGTCCTATCTAGGGAAGACAGGGCCTCTCAAGCCCTGACTCCACAAATCATAGTCAGAGATGCTGGTTCCCTCACAGGAGGGACCAACCTCTCTGAAATCACTGAGGATAACTCCAGTGAAGAGGACATCCAGTTAGCCAGGATGGCCAAAAGATTGGCTTTGGAAAGACAGATCCTAGCCATAGAAAGGGAAAGACAAGAGATGGGCCTAGGACCCATCAATGGTGGCAGCAACATAAATAGGGTCATAGATTCTCCTGACATGTTGAAAATCCCTAAAGGGATTGTAACTAAATATGAAGATGGTGATGACATCACCAAATGGTTCACAGCTTTTGAGAGGGCTTGTGTAACCAGAAAAGTGACCAAATCTCTCTGGGGTGCTCTCCTTTGGAAAATGTTCACAGGAAAGTGTAGGGATAGACTCCTCACACTCTCTGGAAAAGATGCAGAATCTTATGACCTCATGAAGGGTACCCTGATTGAGGGCTTTGGATTCTCCACTGAGGAGTATAGGATTAGATTCAGGGGGGCTCAAAAATCCTCGAGCCAGACCTGGGTTGACTTTGTAGACTACTCAGTAAAAACACTAGATGGTTGGATTCAAGGCAGTGGTGTAAGTAATTATGATGGGCTGTACAATTTATTTGTGAAAGAACACCTATTAAGTCATTGTTTCAATGATAAACTGCATCAGCATCTGGTAGACCTAGGACCAATTTCTCCCCAAGAATTGGGAAAGAAGGCGGACCATTGGGTCAAGACTAGGGTGTCCAAAACTTCCACAGGGGGTGACCAAAAGAAAGGGGTCACAAAACCTCCCCAGGGGAAAGGTGGTGAGACAGCCAAAAACAAAAATAGTAAAGAGTCTTCTACAGGCCCCCAAAAACCTGCACAGGAGGGTGGGCCCAGAGCCTCTTCACAAAACAATTCTGGGTACAAGGGTAAAAACTTTGATCCCAAAAAGGCCTGGTGTCGTAGCTGTAGTCAGCCTGGACACCAAACTGGAGACAAGGCCTGTCCCAAGAAAGATACCACTTTTAACTCCACTCCAGCTAAACCTGGAATGGCCAGTCTCCAAGTGGGATCAACAGTGTGCCCAGAGCAAATCAGGTGTCACACTGAAGCTACATTAGTCTCTGAGGGTGGGGTGGATTTAGCCACACTGGCTGCCTGGCCCCCTAACATGCAAAAATACAGGCAGCAGCTCTTAATTAATGGGACAAGTGTAGAGGGCCTGAGGGATACAGGTGCCAGTGTCACTATGGTGACAGAGAAACTGGTTTCCCCTGGCCAATACCTGGCTGGACAAACTTATCCAGTCACCAACGCTGACAATCAGACTAAAGTACATCCCATGGCTATGGTAACTTTAGAGTGGGGAGGGGTCAATGGCCTGAAACAGGTGGTGGTCTCCTCAAATATCCCAGTAGACTGTTTGCTTGGAAATGACCTGGAGTCCTCAGCATGGGCTGAGGTAGAACTGAAAACCCATGCAGCCATGCTGGGTATCCCTGAACTGGTGTGTGTCAAGACAAGGGCACAGTGCAAGGCACAGGGTGAAAAAGTAGAGCTGGAGTCTGGAAGAAAGGCCCAGCCTACCAAGAGAAAAGGAAAGTCAGCTGGGAAACTAGCTGCAACACAACAAGAAAAAGAGAGCCTCTCTTCTCAGGAAGAAGTTCTGCCCTCTGAGGGAACTGAGCCTATGGAGCTGGAACCTTATCAGGTTGAGCTCTTGGGCCCAGGGGGACCCTCAAGGGAAGAGTTGTGTAAGGGACAAGAAACCTGTCCCTCTCTTGAAGGCCTTAGGCAGCAAGCTGCTGAAGAGTCCAAAGGCAAGAAAAATGGAACACATAGGGTCTATTGGGAAGATGGACTCCTGTACACTGAGGCAAGAGATCCCAAACCTGGTGCCACTAGGAGAGTGGTAGTGCCTCAGGGGTTCAGAGAGTTTATTCTGACCTTAGCCCATGATATTCCCCTTGCTGGGCATTTGGGACAAACCAAGACGTGGGAGAGGTTAGTCAACCACTTCTACTGGCCCAACATGTCCCAGAAGGTTAAGGAGTTTTGCACCTCCTGTCCCACCTGTCAAGCCAGTGGTAAGACAGGTGGACATCCAAAGGCCCCCCTCATTCCACTTCCAGTGGTGGGGGTCCCCTTTGAAAGAGTGGGTGTGGACATAGTGGGTCCACTTGAACCTCCCACAGCCTCAGGAAATATGTACATCCTAGTCGTAGTGGATCATGCTACTAGGTATCCTGAAGCTATTCCCCTTAGGTCGACTACTGCCCCTGCAGTAGCCAAGGCCCTCATTGGTATCTTTACCAGAGTGGGCTTCCCTAAGGAGGTGGTGTCTGACAGAGGTACCAACATCATGTCATCATACCTAAAACACATGTGGAATGAGTGTGGAGTGACTTATAAGTTCACTACACCATATCATCCACAAACTAATGGCCTTGTTGAGAGATTCAACAAGACATTAAAGGGCATGATCATGGGGCTCCCAGAAAAACTCAAAAGGAGATGGGATGTCCTCTTGCCATGTCTGCTTTTCGCTTACAGGGAGGTGCCTCAGAAGGGAGTAGGGTTCTCACCCTTTGAACTTCTGTTTGGCCACCCTGTAAGGGGACCACTAGCTCTTGTGAAAGAAGGCTGGGAGAGACCTCTTCATGAGCCTAAACAAGACATAGTGGACTATGTACTTGGCCTTCGCTCAAGGATGGCAGAGTACATGGAAAAGGCAAACAAAAACCTTGAGGCCAGCCAACAGCTCCAGAAGTGTTGGTATGACCAAAAGGCTGCACTGGTTGAATTTCAACCAGGGCAGAAAGTCTGGGTTTTGGAGCCTGTGGCTCCCAGGGCACTTCAGGACAAATGGAGTGGCCCTTACCCAGTGCTAGAGAGGAAGAGTCAGGTCACCTATCTGGTAAACCTGGGCACAAGCAGGAGCCCCAAGAGGGTGATCCATGTGAACCGCCTTAAGCTCTTCCATGACAGGGCTGATGTAAATCTGTTAATGGTAACAGATGAGGATCAGGAAGCTGAGAGTGAGCCTCTCCCTGATCTTCTGTCATCAGACCCTAAAGATGGCTCAGTAGATGGAGTGATCTATTCAGACACCCTCTCTGGCCAACAGCAAGCTGACTGTAGGAAGGTCCTGCAACAGTTTGCTGAGCTCTTTTCCCTAACCCCTGGTCAGACACACCTGTGTACCCATGATGTGGACACAGGAGACAGCATGCCTGTCAAAAACAAAATATTCCGACAGTCTGATCAAGTTAAGGAAAGCATCAAGGTGGAAGTCCACAAGATGCTGGAATTGGGAGTAATTGAGTACTCTGACAGCCCCTGGGCCAGCCCAGTGGTCTTAGTCCCCAAACCTCACACCAAAGAAGGAAAGAGAGAGATGAGGTTTTGTGTGGACTACAGAGGACTTAACTCTGTCACCAAGACAGATGCCCATCCCATTCCTAGAGCTGATGAGCTGATTGATAAATTAGGGGCTGCCAAATTCTTGAGTACCTTTGACTTAACAGCAGGGTACTGGCAAATCAAAATGGCCCCTGGAGCAAAAGAAAAGACAGCATTCTCCACACCTGATGGGCATTATCAGTTCACTGTTATGCCATTTGGTTTAAAGAATGCCCCTGCCACCTTCCAAAGGTTGGTGAATCAAGTCCTTGCTGGCTTGGAGTCCTTCAGTGCAGCTTATCTTGACGATATTGCTGTCTTTAGCTCCAACTGGCAGGATCACCTGGTCCACCTGAAGAAGGTTTTGAAGGCCCTGAAATCTGCAGGCCTCTCTATCAAGGCATCCAAATGCCAGATAGGGCAGGGAATTGTGGTTTACTTGGGACACCTTGTAGGTGGAGGCCAAGTTCAGCCACTCCAGCCTAAGATCCAGACTATTCTGGACTGGGCAGCTCCAAAAACCCAGACTCAAGTCAGGGCATTCCTTGGCTTGACTGGGTACTATAGGAGGTTTGTGAAGGGATATGGATCCATTGTGACAGCCCTCACAGAACTCACCTCCAAGAAAATGCCCAAGAAAGTAAACTGGACTGTAGAATGCCAACAGGCCTTTGACACCCTGAAACAAGCTATGTGCACAGCACGAGTTCTAAAAGCTCCAGATTACTCCAAGCAATTCATTGTGCAAACAGATGCCTCTGAACATGGGATAGGGGCAGTTTTGTCCCAAACAAATGATGATGGTCTTGACCAGCCTGTTGCTTTCATTAGCAGGAGGTTACTCCCCAGGGAGCAGCGTTGGAGTGCCATTGAGAGGGAGGCCTTTGCTGTGGTTTGGTCCCTGAAGAAGCTGAGACCATACCTCTTTGGTACTCACTTCCTAGTTCAGACTGACCACAGACCTCTCAGATGGCTGATGCAAATGAAAGGTGAAAATCCAAAACTGTTGAGGTGGTCCATCTCCCTACAGGGAATGGACTTTATAGTGGAACACAGACCTGGGACTGCCCATGCCAATGCAGATGGCCTTTCCAGGTTCTTCCACTTAGAAAATGAAGACTCTCTTGGGAAAGGTTAGTCTCATCCTCTTTCGTTTGGGGGGGGGGTTGTGTAAGGAAATGCCTCCTTGGCATGGTTACCCCCTGACTTTTTGCCTTTGCTGATGCTATGTTTTGAATTGAAAGTGTGCTGAGGCCTGCTAACCAGGCCCCAGCACCAGTGTTCTTTCCCTAACCTGTACTTTTGATTCCACAATTGGCACACCCTGGCATCCAGGTAAGTCCCTTGTAACTGGTACCCCTGGTATTAAGGGCCCTGATGCCAGGGAAGGTCTCTAAGGGCTGCAGCATATCTTATGCCACCCTGGGGACCCCTCACTCAGCACAGACACACTGCTTGCCAGCTTGTGTGTGCTGGTGAGAACAAAACGAGTAAGTCGACATGGCACTCCCCTCAGGGTGCCATGCCAACCTCACACTGCCTATGCAGTATAGATAAGTCACCCCTCTAGTAGGCCTTACAGCCCTAAGGCAGGGTGCACTATACCATAGGTGAGGGCACCAGTACATGAGTACTGTGCCCCTACAGTGTCTAAGCCAAACCTTAGACATTGTAAGTGCAGGGTAGCCATAAGAGTATATGGTCTGGGAGTCTGTCAAACACGGACTCCACAGCACCATAATGGCTACACTGAAAACTGGGAAGTTTGGTATCAAACTTCTCAGCACAATAAATGCACACTGATGCCAGTGTACATTTTATTGTGAAATACACCCCAGAGGGCACCTTAGAGGTGCCCCCTGAAACCTTAACCGACTATCTGTGTAGGCTGACTGGTTCCAGCAGCCTGCCACAACCGAGACATGTTGCTGGCCCCATTTGGAGAGCGCCTTTGTCACTCTGAGGCCAGTAACAAAGCCTGCACTGGGTGGAGATGCTAACACCTCCCCCAGGCAGGAGCTGTCACACCTGGCGGTGAGCCTCAAAGGCTCACCCCTTTGTGCCAGCACCGCAGGACACTCCAGCTAGTGGAGTTGCCCGCCCCCTCCGGCCACGACCCCCACTTTTGGCGGCAAGGCCGGAGAAAATAATTAGAAAAACAAGGAGGAGTCACTGGCCAGTCAGGACAGCCCCTAAGGTGTCCTGAGCTGAAGTGACTCTAACTTTTAGAAATCCTCCATCTTGCAGATGGAGGATTCCCCAATAGGATTAGGGATGTGACCCCCTCCCCTTGGGAGGAGGCACAAAGAGGGTGTACCCACCCTCAGGGCTAGTAGCCATTGGTTACTAACCCCCCAGACCTAAACACGCCCTTAAATTGAGTATTTAAGGGCTCCCCTGAACCTAAGAATTTAGATTCCTGAAACTACAAGAAGAAGAAGACTGCTGAGCTGAAAAACCCCTGCAGAGGAAGGACAGAAGACACCAACTGCTTTGGCCCCAGTCCTACCGGCCTGTCTCCTGCCTTCCAAAGAACCCTGCTCCAGCGACGCTTTCCAAGGGACCCAGCGACCTCTGAATCCTCTGAGGACTGCCCTGCTTCAAGAAAGACAAGAAACTCCAGAGGACAGCGGCACTGCTCCAAAAGAACTGCAACTTTGTTTCAAGGAGCAGACTTAAAGACCCCTGCAACTCCCCGCAAGAAGCGTGAGACTTGCAACACTGCACCCGGCGACCCCGACTCGACTGGTGGAGAACCAACACCTCAGGGAGGACCCTCCGGCGACTCCGAGACCGTGAGTAACCAAAGTTGTCCCCCCTGAGACCCCAAATTAATACGCCTCTTGCATAGGCTGAACATTCTGTGGCGAACACCTGCCCCCTCCATCTACGCCTTAGTTTCTCACCCTCCCCCGGTGCCAGGTGGGTCTCCTGTAGCATTGCTATCTGCACTTTCCTTCTTTTAAGGAAGGACAGGATTCTGTGTCTTTTGGCCGGAGTGCCAATCCCCCTGACATTCCAGGTTATGAAATTGTAGTCAGCCATTTTAATCCTGTACTCTGGTGAGAACGGGCCCGGTGCACCCGGGGCACCGGCCGAAGCCCCCACACGCCCGCCCCCCTATAGTGTACTGACGTCACCACACATCTTGCCGACTGAACTCGTATCTGTAAACCCCAACTCCCCATCCCCAGGGCGCCTCCGGAACTGCAGGTGGCCCAGCAAACTGTGCAACAGTGCAACTTGTTCAAAAACATAACTGTCCTATTCGCCAGCCAAATCTGCAGGCGAAAGTCAAGTCTAGGGGGGTGGCCAGGTCCGGAGGGGCCACATGTTTACTCACGGTGTGCCAAGTCCCCAGATGCAATGGCATCAGAGGTCACAGACGTCGGACTTGACTCAAGAAATTCACTTCCCGGGGCCCAGGAACTAGAATGGCACCCTCTGTCAAGCTAGAATCCACAGCATGCAGACTCAAAACTGGATGGTGAAGCCTTTGCTGTCCCTGCGGCTTCAAAACAGGAGGTACGCTCTACTTCTAGCCCTTGGAGATTCTTCTTCAAGCAGAAATGCACAACAAAGTCCAGTCTTTGTCCCCTTTCATAGGCAGAAGCAGCAACTGCAGGATAGCCCAGCAAAGCACAGTCACAGGCCAGGGCAGCACTTCTCCTCAGCTCTTCTCCTTGGCAGAGGTTCCTCTTGATTCCAGAAGTGATCTTGAAGAAACCTAAAGTATGGGGTTTTGGGTCCACTACTTATACCCCTTTCTGCTTTTGAAGTAGGCAAACTTCAAAGAAAAGTCTCTGTTGTTCACAATATCCTGCCCCAGACACACACCAGGGGGTTAGAGACTGCATTGTGTGAGGGCAGGCACAGCCCTTTCAGGTGCCCTTTCAGATGGCCCATCGGTAAATGCATGCTACACCCCAGCACCCATTGTGGCACTGTCTAGAGGAGGTTCCCAAACAGCCCAACTATCAGTCTGACCTAGACAGGGAATCCACAACCAGGCAGAGTCACAGAATGGTTTAAGCAAGAAAATACCTACTTTCTAAAAGTGGCATTTTCAAACTAACAATCTAAAAAACAGCTTCACTAAAAGATGTATTATGTATTTTTAAATTGTGAGTTCAGAGACACCAAACTCCACATTTCTATCTGCTCTCCAAGGGAATATTTAAAGGCAGCCCCAATGTTAACCAATGAGAGCGATAGGCCTTGCAACAGTGAAAAACACATTTGGCAGTATTTCACTGTTAGGACATGTAAAACACATCAGTACATGTCCCACCTTTAACATACAATGCACCCTGCCCAGGGGGTTACCTAGGGCCTACCTTAGGGGTGCCTTACATGTATAGAAAGCGAAGGTTTAAGCCCGGCAAGTGGGTACACTTGCCAAGTTGAATTGGCAGGTTCACGCTGCATGCACAGACACTAGGGTGGCAGGTCTGAGCCATGTTTACAAGGCTACTAATGTGGGTGGCACAACCAGTGCTGAAGGTCCACTAGTAGCATTTGATTTACAGGCCCTGGGCACCTCTAGTACACTTTACTTGGCACTTACTAGTAAATCAAATATGCCAATCATGGAAAAGCCAATACATACAATTTCACATAGGGAGCACTTGCATTTTAGCACTGGTCAGCAGTGGTAAAGTGCCCAGAGCACCAAAAACAGAGTCCAGCACACAGAAAACAACCTGGGAAGTAGAGGCAAAAAGCTAGGTGAGGCCAAGTCTAACACTGAGCTATGCAGAATAGCATTACGGAGATACATTCATTACATACAGTTTATTTCCTGCATTTTACAATAATTCTCTTACAGACTCTCAACCTCATGCTTCTGACAGTGCTTCTTGTGAATAGCTGTGAATCATGGGTCTCCATCCAAGTTTTATCACTGTAAAATAGTGATCACATCTGTTAACATTAAACCAGTGACAACACTACGGAGGATTATCAGTAGTGACCACTCAAGCATTTCAGGCGACCAACAGCTTTAAATGTGTTTTGGAAACCTTTTGATTTCATTGAACTATCAGTTTCTGAAAAAAATGATATTTCTCTACCAAATACCAGTTTTCATTTTGGGCAAACAACTCACTTTTCCAGAGGAAAACCTTTTCTGGAAAAAATATAACTTTTTCTTTCAAAACATAATCAGTTTCATATTTAGGAAGTGCGAAGCCCCAAAACATTGTATTTACATGTACAAATGCCTAACATGGACAGGCTCAACTTCAATTGCCCTGTTTTTATAAGTTTTTATAATCATAGTCCATGGATCTATAACCATAACACCATGGATGCCTATAGTATACCAATAATGCCCATCAATATACCATGGGCACCATTGTGTCAAGACTGGATAATCTAATTTCCATGATGCCCACGATATGGCAGTCTTGGACATTATTAATGGAGGAGTGGCTACATACAGTTTATTTCCTGCCAAAGGTGGCTACAATTAACCCAGTCATGTTATCAATAAATCAGTGATGGCTGACATGGCTGCCATTGTGCCACAACTATATCAAGAATGCCCCTAATGCATCAAGAATGACCATAATTATGCCACTACTGCTGTTATTTCATGGATGGATACAATTGTACCTGGATGAACTCCTTGTGATGGGGACAGCATATTCTTTTGGTAGTCCTTAACACCTGGCATAGCTTCCATGGATCAATACTGTTTGGTTTGGGGTGGGGGAGTGTGACACAATAGCAAACACACATGTACACAGACACACATATAAATATGTAAACATGCATGCACACACAGATACAAGCATTTGAGATTCAATTGTCTCATTTGTGGATCGAGACCCTTCCCTCCTCAGCGTCTAGGCTGATCTTGCACTTATCTCGTAAATTCTCACTTTGGCTCCTGCAATACCATGAGTCCACAGTGGCTACTGTTCTAACTACTGCTGGCACTTCTCTTTCCTTGCTCATTTTCACATACATTGTATGACTGATAGAGTAGGGCCTACAACATGGCCTTCCTGTGCTTCTTTAGATTGAGAGTGGCAACAGATGGTCAGGTGGCAGACCATGTAGGCTGACACAGTGTTTGAATTTTGTCATGAGATACTGCCAATGGGTTGGCTGAATACCATACTAGGGACCTTGAGATGAACAGTGCTGTCTTTTCAAATACGCATACATCTTCTGAATGAGGCATACAGTTTGACTTCATCTCTGAGAGGTACTGTAAGGTGCTCGTGAGTTACTAGTAGCTCCTGAGCTACTTTTTGGAGACCCAAGCTCTAGACAGCAATTGATGTGACCTTCAACTCCCGGGACAGCCCTGAACCTCCTCATTCAACATAAAGATCCAGCATGGTTGATTACCTCAGATCAGCATAAAATGTGGGTAGTTTTGCTAATGTAGCTCATCAGGGTACAATCAGGACCACATTATTGGAGGAAATTTAGGAAAGCCAACAATATAAGATTCCACTCTATTAAAATTAATGTTGCCATGCATTCATGCCATCATACAAAGATATAGCCAAATGCATGGCATATGCCAGAGTTTTCAGAAGAATGAGTGTCACAGACTCGTTATCATGAGTTTGAGGATATCAAAGCCAATTCCTCCCTCTCCCCTTGGAGGTCAACTCAACCTATCAAATTGGGTCAAGTATGGCAACAAAACCCTGATTTTAGGGTAAAATAGGTGAGCAAAAAAAATAATATATATGTATATATATGTGTGTGTGTTAGGTCTGGGTTAGGTCTACTGGTGGGAGAACACAAATGAGGTCATACCACAGGAGGGAGTAAGAGATATGAATAACACAGATTGGGATTTACCCGGTGCAAACAAACGTTATGCAGTAACTACACGAAACCAACATAGGAGCTAAAGATTCAGAGCACTGCAGCACTGGGAAGGAGGAAGACTGGCAGGGGAATACACATTAAAGAAAAGGGTAAGAAGGCAGATAAGTTACAACAGAAGAGGGTACAGGAGACTGAAGGGATTTAACCCCTTCGCTGCCAGGCCTTTTCCCCCTCAGGTGCCAGGCCTTTTTTGGATATTTGGAGCAGTTCACGCTTAGGCTCTCATAACTTTTTGTTCACATAAGCTACCCATGCTAAATTTGAATCCTTTTTTCCAACATCCTAGGGATTCTAGAGGTACCCAGAGTTTGTGGGTTCCCCTGAAGGAGACCAAGAAATTAGCCAAAATACAGCAAAAATGTCATTATATAAAATTTTTTAAAAAGGGCTGCAGAAGAAGGCTTGTGTTTTTTTCCCTGAAAATGGCATCAACAAAGGGTTTGCGGTGCTAAAATCACTATCTTCCGAGATTTCAGGGACAGGCAGACTTGAATCAGAAAACCCAATTTTTCAACCCAATTTTGGCATTTTACTGGGACATACCCCATTTTTACTATTTTTGGAGTTTTCAGCCTCTTTCCTGTTAGTGACAGAAATGGGTATGAAACCAATGCTGGATCCCAGACAGCTACACATTCCTGAAAAGTAGACAACATTCTGAATTCAGCAAGGGGTAATTTGTGTAGATCCTACAAGGTTTTCTTGCAGAAAATAAAAGCTAAAATAAAAACTTTTTGAAATTGAGATGAAAAAAAACAGCCATTTTTCTCCACGTTTTACTCTATAACTTTTTCCTGCAATGTCAGATTTTTGAAAGCAATATACCATTACGTCTGCTGGGCTCTTCTGGTTGCGGGAAAATATAGGGCTTGTAGGTTCATCAAGAACCCTAGGTACCCAGAGACAATAAATGAGCTGCACCTTACAATGGGTTTTCATTCTATACCGGGTATACAGCAATTAATTTACTGAAATATAAAGAGTGAAAAGTAGGTATCAAGAAAACCTTTGTATTTCCAAAATGGGCACAAGATAAGGTGTTGAGAAGCAGTGGTTATGTGCACATCTTTGAATTCCGGGGTGCCCATACTAGCATGTGAACTACGGGGCATTTCTCAAATAGATGTCTTTTTTACACACCGTCTTACATTTGGAAGGACAAAATGTAGAGAAAGACAAGGGGCAATAACACTTTGTTGTGTTCCAGTAACGCAGACGAAGCGAATCTCGGTAAATAGATAAGTTTAATCAGGAACAAACAGGAGCCACTCTCAACGCGTCCTCCACACACTCCGCCAACCGCCGACCAGCGCGTCCGTCCCAACATTCTACATCCCACCATTCTACCACCCCGCGCCCACCGTTCCACCTGATAACAAGAGAAATGCATAACATAGCATCTCTCCCCTATGAAACACAACAAAACAAAACAAAAAAAACACAAAACAAAACAACAACAAAAACAGAGAACATAACATATAAAAATTAAAACCCATCAGATCTCAACTTCCATGGTAAAAACTTTTCCCTGGAAGATCTACGCAGAGACCTTTCCAAAGGATTCATAGCTGAACTCTGACCATCAGACTCACACGAGCTCTGGACCTGCACTCTCGACCTCCCGCTATTACATACCTCTCCACCACCACTAAGATGGCAGGGACCAGGAGATGGGTCCTCCGACACCTTAACAATCTTTGCCACATTCCACCACTGTCCACCATCGACCATGACCGCCGTTCCACATACCTTTCTCACCCTAACTGGATTGCTGAACCCCGTATCCCCTTTCTTGACAAAAAAACTTTTTTTTATACGTACTAAATCACTCGGACAAAACATACACAACTTTGTAGCTTTGACCTTATCGTATCTATTCTTCATGTGCTGCTGACCAGACTCCACCATTTTCCAGTTTATCCCACCATCCAATACTCTCATTCCTTTACCCTTCAAAGAACTCGCTAACCATGAAGGAAATAAACAGGAAATAGGTTTGCGACCTCTCAATGCTTCAAATGGAGATACCTTTGTGAGAGAATGAGGTGTGGAACGATAGACCCATAGCATGGTGTTGACCGCCTCTTGTATATCATAATTATTATGCCTGCCCCATTTTATACAGTCCCCCACTACTCTATTCATTCTTTCGACCAACCCATTAGTTTGGGGATGATATAACGAGCTTTTTAGATGTTTAATATTTGCTTGCTGTAAGAAACACTCCATCTCGGAATTTGTAAATTGTACTCCATTGTCAGATATGGTGGTGTCAGGGAATCCCTCACGCCTAAAAACGTCTTTAAGAAAATTAACTGCCTTAGATGCAGACGGGGTGGCACAAAAATTGACCTCTGGCCATCTGCTATGATAGTCCATGAGAACAAAAGCATAACGCAAGTTATGAGGAAGAAAATTAAAAGGCCCGATCATGTCAATCCCAAGTTTCGACCAAGCTCTATCCGGAACTTGTATAGGCTGTAGCGGAGGCGTACACACTTTGAGACCTTTCTCCGCAGAACTACAAATTGTACATCCACTAATAACAGCATCCACATCCTTGTCCATGGATGGCCACCAATAACTCTCTCTTAGTCTCCTTTTCGTCATAGTCGCCCCAAAATGACCCTCGTGTGCTGAATTAATCAAACCTGAACGAATACCAAAAGGCGGAATACATCTCTCACCCCTCAAAATTATCTGGTCTTCAATAGAAATTTCATCAGCAACTTTACAAAAGGGTTGAAGAGGTAACGGCACACTTTTCTCTTTCGGACAACCATTGGTCACAAATTCCTTTACCTGAACTAGGATTGGATCCTCATGAACTGCAGATTCCCAATCCATTTTGCTGTAAGCCTTAAATACTGGAAGATCCACACTAGCAACAAAACAATCTTCTCTATCATCTTCCGAATCACAAATATCTGGGTCCTCTATGGGAAACCTAGAGAGAAAATCCGCTCTCACATTAAGTTTACCAGGTAAAAATTTAACCTCAATATCATATTGCAGCAACTTAGTAGTAAGACGAGCAATACGTGGAGTGGTATAATTAGTTTTGTCTCCACTAAGAATATACATCAGAGGCTTGTGATCAGTAACCAACACAAACTTCCTTCCCCAAACATAGCTCCTGAATTTCTCACTAGCCCAGACACACGCCAACAACTCCTTTTCAATGACAGAATAATTCAACTCTGCCTCTCTCAACACTCTAGCAGCATAACTGACGGTCACTTCGCCTCGCTTGGAATCTTGGACGAGAACAGCACCTAAACCATATTTGCTGGCATCGACCATAATCCTACATATTGACTGAGGATCATAAGGGTGTAGCGCTCTAGCATTGGTCATTTCCATTTTCACCAAATCGAATGTGTCTTGGCAATTCTCGTTCCAAGAGAATCCCACATTTTTCTTCATCATGTTAGACAAACACTTCATCTTAGAAGCGTAATTAGGAATGAACCTAGAATAGAATTCACACAGACCTATGAACAAGCGTAGTTCATCCTTATTTTTAGGAGGAGGACAGTTCCTGACAGCATCAACAAGACCAGGTCTTGGTTTGACCCCTTCAGAAGACACAACATGACCCAAAAACTCAATCTCTCTCTTCCAAAACTCACACTTTTGCTCCTTCACCACAACTCCGCTCTCCTTAAACACTTTCAGCACTAACGTAAGTATTGTGTAATGTTCAGTCAAATGTTTAGCAAAAACAAGTACATCATCCTGGAACACTATTACCATCCAATACTCTCATTCCTTTACCCTTCAAAGAACTCGCTAACCATGAAGGAAATAAACAGGAAGTAGGTTTGCGACCTCTCAATGCTTCAAATGGAGATACCTTTGTGAGAGAATGAGGTGTGGAACGATAGACCCATAGCATGGTGTTGACCGCCTCTTGTATATCATAATTATTATGCCTGGCCCATTTTATACAGTCCCCCACTACTCTATTCATTCTTTCGACCAACCCATTAGTTTGGGGATGATATAACGAGCTTTTTAGATGTTTAATATTTGCTTGCTGTAAGAAACACTCCATCTCGGAATTTGTAAATTGTACTCCATTGTCAGATATGATGGTGTCAGGGAATCCCTCACGCCTAAAAACGTCTTTAAGAAAATTAACTGCCTTAGATGCAGACGGGGTGGCACAAAAATTGACCTCTGGCCATCTGCTATGATAGTCCATGAGAACAAAAGCATAACGCAAGTTATGAGGAAGAAAATTAAAAGGCCCGATCATGTCAATCCCAAGTTTCGACCAAGCTCTATCCGGAACTTGTATAGGCTGTAGCGGAGGCGTACACACTTTGAGACCTTTCTCCGCAGAACTACAAATTGTACATCCACTAATAACAGCATCCACATCCTTGTCCATGGATGGCCACCAATAACTCTCTCTTAGTCTCCTTTTCGTCATAGTCGCCCCAAAATGACCCTCGTGTGCTGAATTAATCAAACCTGAACGAATACCAAAAGGCGGAATACATCTCTCACCCCTCAAAATTATCTGGTCTTCAATAGAAATTTCATCAGCAACTTTACAAAAGGGTTGAAGAGGTAACGGCACACTTTTCTCTTTCGGACAACCATTGGTCACAAATTCCTTTACCTGAACTAGGATTGGATCCTCATGAACTGCAGATTCCCAATCCATTTTGCTGTAAGCCTTAAATACTGGAAGATCCACACTAGCAACAAAACAATCTTCTCTATCATCTTCCGAATCACAAATATCTGGGTCCTCTATGGGAAACCTAGAGAGAAAATCCGCTCTCACATTAAGTTTACCAGGTAAAAATTTAACCTCAATATCATATTGCAGCAACTTAGTAGTAAGACGAGCAATACGTGGAGTGGTATAATTAGTTTTGTCTCCACTAAGAATATACATCAGAGGCTTGTGATCAGTAACCAACACAAACTTCCTTCCCCAAACATAGCTCCTGAATTTCTCACTAGCCCAGACACACGCCAACAACTCCTTTTCAATGACAGAATAATTCAACTCTGCCTTTCTCAACACTCTAGAAGCATAACTGACGGTCACTTCGCCTCGCTTGGAATCTTGGACGAGAACAGCACCTAAACCATATTTGCTGGCATCGACCATAATCTTACATATTGACTGAGGATCATAAGGGTGTAGCGCTCTAGCATTGGTCATTTCCATTTTCACCAAATCGAATGTGTCTTGGCAATTCTCGTTCCAAGAGAATCCCACATTTTTCTTCATCATGTTAGACAAACACTTCATCTTAGAAGCGTAATTAGGAATGAACCTAGAATAGAATTCACACAGACCTATGAACGAGCGTAGTTCATCCTTATTTTTAGGAGGAGGACAGTTCCTGACAGCATCAACAAGACCAGTTCTTGGTTTGACCCCTTCAGATGACACAACATGACCCAAAAACTCAATCTCTCTCTTCCAAAACTCACACTTTTGCTCCTTCACCACAACTCCGCTCTCCTTAAACACTTTCAGCACTAACTTAAGTATTGTGTCATGTTCAGTCAAATGTTTAGCAAAAACAAGTACATCATCCTGGAACACTATTACACCCTCGATATCCCTCAAAAGATGTGACATAATGCGCTGGAAAACTGATGCAGCTGACGCAAGGCCAAACGGCATCCTTCTAAACTGAAAAGTACCAAAGGCTGTGTTAAAAGCTGTGCAATGTTTGGAATCTTCTTCCAGAACAACTTGATGGTATGCCGAGGCCAAGTCAACTTTGGAGAACCATTGTGTTCCATTGAGTTTACCCAACAGATCATTTATTCTGGGAAGAGGAAAAGAATCGACCCAAATCTCCTTGTTCAAACTCCTCAAGTCCACACAAAGGCGCATTTCACCACTACGCTTGCGAGCAACTACAATGGGGGATAACCACAAACTAGACTCAATCGGTTCAATGACTCCTGTCGATTGTAACTTTTCTAATTCTAATTTAAGATCATCTCTCAGACTGAAGGGAATCGCTCTCAGTTTGTGCTTAATGGGAATGGCGCCTTGTTTGATTTTAATTTTATGTTTGAACCCCTTAATGCATCCCAATTTATTCTCAAACACCTCAGGGAACAGTTCATGTAAAGACAGCATATTTAAACTACTACCATCTTTAACGACCATGACTTGTTCAGCAGTACCTGGCCTCAGTACCATACCAAAGAGGCCTTGGTGGTACCATCCTAATATGTTAAGACCCTTCACAGCCACATACACTTTACCCAGGATTCTGCGCCCCTTGAATTCCAAAAAATCCTCAATGAACCCTTCAAGTTCGATCTTTCTCCCTTCATAGGAGACAGGAGCTCTGTCAGGAAGAAGTAATGCTCTGGAGCCCCAAGTTTTCCTAAACAAGTCCAATGTCACCATAGTGATACGTGCACCAGAATCAACCAGTAAATGGAGCATCTTGCCCCCCACATTGATGTCTACATAGGGGTCAACACATTCTTCAGAAATACCTGAAAGAACTCTGTCATCCGTGACTACAACAATCATATCGCGGAACTGACTTTCCACATCTTGTTCATTCACTAAAGGGGGATCACACACACTGTTAACCTTGACATACTTGCTCCCTACACTCTGACAAACTTTAGCAAAATGCCCCAACCGGCCACACTTATGGCACACCACATTCTTAGCAGGGCACCCCTTAGAGTCTTTCGCATGTGGTAAATTACCACATCTAAAGCAAATATTAGTTCGTTTAAAAAACCCGTTCATCGATTTCTGTTCCTTGCGTGAAGAGACAACGTTAATAAAAGTTTTTTCTTCTTCCTTGCGCTGAGTTGCAAGTTCCTTAAGTGATGCCTGTGCCGTTTCTATGCTCTTAGCTTGCTTGATAACATCTTCAAGTGAAGGGTCCCCCATAGTGAGAAGTCTTTGCTGAATATGCTTGTCAAAACAATGACCTATCAACTGATCTCTAATCAGTTGATCACGGAAAATACTAAACTGGCATTGCGCACAAAGCTTGCGAAGTGCACTGACAAAGTCGTCAATAGATTCATTTTGTAATTGACTCCTCTTAAAAAACTTGTGGCGTAAGACAACTAGACTAAGCTGTCTATCAAATCTCAGAGTCAACTTCATAACAGCTTCTTGGTATTCATCCAACTCTTCATTATCCTGTAAAACAATATCTGGAAGATGTTTCAGAATTTCACGGCCTTCAAAACCCAAAGAGTGTAATAACAAAAATCTTTTCCTTTCCGGTCTAAAGCGAGACGCTCCAATCGCACCTAAATAAGTCTCGAAAGCGTCGAACCATTGAGACCATAACACAGCTGGTTCACCTGGTGTTTCCAAAAAAGGTGGTGGAGCAGATACAGATTGCATTATGCACTACACATTCAAAATCACCCAGGAATCAAGAGTTCAACTTGTTCACAAAATAAAAGGCAGCTACAGGACAGAATTGACGAGATATGTCCCAGATCAATAACCAAAATCCAGGCAGTCACGCGTTAAAAAAAAAACAGATTTTCTCGAAAAACAAACGTAATTGAAAGTGAGTAATCCACTTGTCAAGTTTCAGCGTCTACGGACGTGCACAAACACCTCCGTAATCACCTGATGGCTGCCTGGATACAGACGCTCGAATTCCCTCTGTAATCACGTTCTGCGCTTCACCGTGTTGATGCTAAACGGTTGCTAGGAGACATGTATACGAGGATACCGACGTGCGCGCGTCATCTTTTTCTCGCGCTTCACAACTGAATACCTCTCAAAAACTCTCCGGTTCGTATGCGTACTCAAACCTCCACTTTGAACTTAAAGCCGGAAACTTGTCACCTTGACTATACGATCCACCGAAGCAGGTTACACACCCGTGAAGACAACCGCTACAGCCTTAGAATGGCGTTAACCCAGGGATTTCGCGTAGGCTCCGAAGTGGCTCCTGACCCCCGTCGCCAAAATTATGTTGTGTTCCAGTAACGCAGACGAAGCGAATCTCGGTAAATAGATAAGTTTAATCAGGAACAAACAGGAGCCACTCTCAGCGCGTCCTCCACACACTCCGCCAACCGCCGACCAGCGCGTCCGTCCCAACATTCTACATCCCACCATTCTACCACCCCGCGCCCACCGTTCCACCTGATAACAAGAGAAATACATAACACACTTGTTTTGCTATTCTGTGTTCCCCCAAATCTCCCGGTAAAAATTGTACCTTACTTGTGTGGGTAGGCCTAATGCTCGTGACAGGATACACAACATGGACACATCACATTTTTACATTGAAATCTGACGTGTTTTTTGAAAAGTGCCTAGCTGTAGGTTTTGGCCTCTAGCTCAGCCGGCAACTAGGGAAACCTACCAAACCTGCGCATTGTTTAAAACTAGACACCTAGGTGAATCAAGGATGGGTTGACTTTTGGGGCTCTCACCAGGTTCTGTTACTCAGAATCCTTTGCAAACCTCAGAATTTGGCCAAGAAAACACTTTTCCCTCATATTTTGGTAACAGAAAGTTCTGGAATCTGAGAGGAGCCACAAATTTCCTCCCACCCAGCATTCCCCTAAGTCTCCTGATAAAATGGTACCTCACTTGTATGGGTAGGCCTGGCGCCCGCGAAAGGAAATGCCCCAAAACACTATCTGGACACATTAAAATTATCAAATACAAAACTACCTGTTTTTGCGGGGGAACACCTGCGTTTTTGGTCCTGGGCTCCAGCTGCCATACAGGGAAACATACCAAACCCAGAAATTTCTGAAAACTAGACACCCGAGTCCAGGGAGGTGTGACTTGCATGGATCCCCCAGTGTTTTCTTACCCAGAAACCTCAAATTTAGCCAAAAATCAAATTGTTCCCACATTTAAGTGTGAGTTCACAGCACCGGGCCAAATTTCCTACCACCCAAAGTTCCCCTCAGTCTCCTGGTAAAATGGATACCTCACTTGTGTAGGTGGGCCAAGTGTCTGTGACAGGCAAGAGCCAAAAACATGTTGAAATTGAGGGGGAACCAAAGCGGGTCCAAAAGGGTAGTTTGAAATAAAAAATCCTGGATTCCTGCAGATTCCAGAAGGTTCCATCACAAAAATGTGGAACAAATGTGTGATTTCCAGCAAGGTTGGAGGTTTACAGGGCATTGTGGGTAAGACAATGGTGTGGGGTGCATGTGAAGTACACCGTCCTGGACTTACCCAGATGTTTAGTTTTCAGATGTGTCTAGGTCTTGTAGATTTTTCTACATGGCAGCATCCCAAAGTCCAAAAACTGCAGCCCTCACCATTCCAAGTGGGACGATTTTGAGAGTTAGCCAAGCTCTCATTGCCCAAATGTAAAACCGAAACCCAAAATAATCAAATGTCCTCTTTGCTTGCCATGGGATAAGATGTTTTAGTGTGCAGGGGGAGGTGAAAGACTGTTACCCCCTTCAGTTGTCCATACTGGTTGGTAGCCACCACACACTATGTTTTTATTTTAATTCCCTGGCATCTTGTAAACTTTCTGCACCCCCGGGGTGTGGATGGGGGTAATTGCCCCATCTTATTTGGGATGGGGGTATGGCCATACCCCCACCCTCTTATTTTGAATAAAAAAAATTCCCTAGTCTATGGTGGGCTTTATGCCGCACTTGGGGGAAGATGGGCCTTCCAAAAATAGACCGATCTGCCCCCAAGGGGGGCAGATATGACCAACAGTAATGTGCCCCCATGGGGAGCGAACCTTGCCCAAGGGGCTGCCCTCCAAACAAAACACACACACCAATCCCTTGTGCCTAAGCGGTTTCTGCCCCCCTCAGGGGCAGATTGGCCTAATAGAAATAAGCCAATCTGCCCCCAAGGGGGGCAGAAATGGCCTAAAAACAATTCCACCCCCCGCCCCGGGAGTGACCCTTGCCTAAGGGGTCGCTACTCTTAGCAATATAAATAAATTTTAAAAAATCCCTGGTGTCTAGTGGCTTCTTAATATAGGCCGATCTGCCCCCCGGGGAGGAGCAGAAAAGGCCAAGTAAAAAAATTGCTCCCCCAGGGAGCGACCCTTTATCAATATAAATACAATTTAAAAAAATCCCTGGTGTGTAGTGGCTTCTGTATGCCCCCAGGGGAGGCAGAATAGGCCTCATAAAATTATGCCCCTCCCCCGGGAGCGACCCTTGCCTAAGGCGTCGCTCCCCTTAACAAAAAAAACTAACAAAAAAACAATCTGTAGTGCCTAGTGGATTCTGCCCCCGGGGGCAGATCAGCCTAATCAATTATAGACCGATCTGCCCCCAGGGGGTGCAGAAAAGGCCTAATTATTATTTGTCCCCCGGGGAGTGGCCCTTGCCCAAGGGGCCGCTCCCCTTATCACACAAATAAAAAATATAAAAAATCCCTGGTGTCTAGTGGCATTTCTGCAGACCGATTGCATCGCAGGCTTTTCTTTCTTTTGATGTCTCTGCCTGCCCCCTCCTCCCAAGCGGCAGAGAAATGGTTAGCATTTCTCTTACGCATCGCGCTGGAAGCATGCTGGGAGGTGAGGTTGTCAGGGGTTGAAGGGAAAGCAATTCCCCTTCCATCCCTGCCCATGGCTAGGGCTCCCCCAGTGGGCCGGGTCCAGGACAAGGTGGTTATGTCTGTGGTACCTGAGCGCCGTGCCACCGGATGTAACCACCTCGTCCTTGGCACCCAAGGGGTTAAACAGCTGAAAAACAACAAAGTTGAAGGAACAAATCAAGTCAGGTATAAACTAATGCAGGTACTGAGTGTTAGGAATCACATCTCTGGTTTCATGAAGTGTCTGTTATTTATGTATTTTACCATTATTCTGCCACTATTGTTATTGTTGTTGTTTATGCCTTGTACCAATTGTGGTCACCAGCACTGTGTGAAACTCTGAGCCCTCTGGCATCGCCAGGCACTGGTGTGTTTTTTACCACGTTTGTTTCCGTGCGCTAGTATATGCTAATGACTTTGCTTGTCTATTCATGTGTGGCCTCGGGGTTATAGCACATCCCGGTGGCCTTCTTTGGTGCAGCTGGGCGCAGCTCACTATTTAAGGCACGCCCACATTGTATGAGAGAAATTTGTCATCTGGAGAGTGTGCTCTGCCCTCTCTGTTGCCCGCAGGTACCGGGTAGGAGTTCCTATTGCCTGCCATCATCAGATCGATGAATTCCTACTGCAGAACTCATGGCAACTTTGCATCTCTTCAGACGTTGTTCAGCAGGAATCTGCCATTATCAGACACAAAAGAAAGAAAAGAAAGGAAACAACAGTAAGGGCGCTTACCAACAACATCAGCAGGTATGAAGATTATATATTTATATTTGCAAACCTTAGTTGAATGTTAATCTCATCTTGACCACAGCTTTGCTAAACCCTCATTGGAAGTTGACTTCCTATTAATCAAAGTTTATGCAGTAATTGAACTCTAATCGAAAGCAGTTGTTCTGAGAACTGCGACCAAGAACTAACATTGGTTGACATTTGTGAATTTACTCATGACTAAAAAGGTGTGAAGTACACTATCTCTACAAAAGCACAAGCGAGTATGCTAGAGTTAATGCACATTGATGTTCTTTATTGTACATAAAAATTGTGTTTTTGTATAATTACTATTGTTGAGGGGAACGCTGTAGTGAAGTGCCTTGTTTGCATCTATGTAAAGCACTCAACTCTATTCTCAAAATATGTTTCTTGTTTCTTAGAGGTCTAAAGGGTCCATACTACATGCTTCAAAGGCGCTACTGGAGGAAAATCAGAGCCATTATCTGATTACCTAAAAGATACCACACTCCTGTTGCTTGGTAGGTATGAATTTGGTCATTATTCATACACCACATTACTTGAGTCTAACTCAATTATGCTTAAGGCTTGATCTAAGTACTAATCGCATCTACCCTTTCTCAAGGTTCGACAATGGAACGAAGTGCCAGTAGATGACTCTCACCAACCTGCAGAACAGGCCCTCCTCCCTGAGCTCGACAGTTCTTTTTTAAGAACACATTTTACCAATAGAGGAAAGGTAGGACATAGAGGAGGTGGGAACATATCGTCTCTGCGACGCCCCTTTATAAAGCCGTAAGGTGAGTCTCTTATTCATTGTCTGTCAGAAGCCAAAGCCCAAGAGCAATTCTTTGCCCAGACGAGATGAATGCTGAGGCTGTAACGTTGCAGGATATCACCAGTTTGTTGGCAATCATTCAGGCAGAAAATGTTGTCTTAAAACAGGAGGTAGTGGTATTACAGGGACAAGTAGTTCAAAAGAAAAAGAACCCCTGGGATCTTCCTCCCCCCATTCATGGGAAGAATTAACCAATATTAAAACCCACTACGTTCCCACATATGGGGGTGCAATAACATCAGCCAGTATGATCCCATCTGCTATTTCTACAAATATCCAGGTTATAACTCCTGTAGCTGTTCTGTTGGCTCCTTCTGACCGTTTCACCAGAGATAGTAGTAACTTTACTATCTTTAAGAATCAGTGTCACTTACATTTCATGGCATGCACTACAGCATTTCCTGATGATGCCAGTAAGGTAGCTTTCATTCTTTCATACGTGGGTGGTGTTGCTGCTCTATGGAGTATCCCATTTCTAGAGCAGGGCAATTGTCTAATCCATCCATAATTTCAAAGAAACCATGAAAAGGTTATTCACCCATGACTCTTAATGCAGGTCACAGATAACAATTGCTCAATTTAAAACTGGGTTCCTCAGATTTATTACGCTATATGTTCTCTTTTAATCAATTGGTGGTTAAGACCAATTGGACAGGAGACAAAAGAGTGTCTGTTTTTTCCAGAGGCCTAAGGGAGGAGCGTAAGGATTTACTGTCACAAATCTTGGAACCTATTGAGGATTGTGCAGAGTTCACAGACCTCATAGTAAAACTCAATCATAGACTTATGGAAAGAAAATCTGAATGTGGAAGGCACATTGACCAAAAGGTAATTCTGTTTCATAATAAGGGCAAGAGTGACACACCCAACAGCGCAATAGACAGTTCAGAACCCATGCAAATGGGTACAACTAGGGGACCATTGTCTAAAGAGGAGAAAGACGAAAACTAACCCAGTGTCTAATCTGTGGTAAGGCAGGCCACTTCATAAAGGAGTGCCCAACTCGGCTCAGCAAGGGAAAAGGGAGTTCCGTAACAGCTTTGGTACCATTAGTGAACTGGCAATAAAACAAATTCGCTCAGTAGGTGAGGAGGTCAGATTATCAGGTGGGTCGCTCTAATTACCTCAGACAAATACTTTTGTGCACTGTATCATCACTTAACCATAAACGTTACAATGAGATCCAGATCAGGGCATGAGTGGTAAGTACAGGCTTTGATAGATTCCAGAACCACTAGAAGTTTTATTGATACCTCTTTCGTGGCCATGTTAGAAATTCAAACTCAATGAAAGGAGAAGCCAGAACTGGTTGATGGCAAAGCGTTAATTTGAGGACTCATTCAACTTAACACTGAGACCTTTGTAATGACATGCGGCAATGGACACCAAGAGAAAGTGCATAGACACACCTCTGTTTCGGTTGATCTTGGGTCATCCTTGGTTATTATGCCATAATTCACGATTCGACTGGAAAGCAATAATAGTTACCGTGGATTCAGACCACTATGAAACTCACTGTTACGCAGATATCACTTTTGTGTGCAGCATTCGTGTTCACATGCTACCTTGCATCACCAAGAATGTGTCTACTATAGAAGGTCTCCCTGAGGTTTATACCAACTTGGCTGACATGTTTGACAAGAAAAAGGCTAGTACTTTATCCCCCCAATAGGGAGAACGACTGTCACATAGAATTCGTACAAGGGCCTAGTTTATCCTGCAGTCATGTATATGTCCTAACGGAAAAAGAAACAGAGCACCTACTGCAGTGCTTAGATGAGTATCTGGCAAATATGGTTATAAAATACTCCAAGACAACTGTCCTCCTCTCCTTTATTGTTTGTGTATAAAAAGGAGAGTTGAGATAATGCATAGATTACAGGGCCATTAATGATATCACCATAAAAAATAAGTATCCATTGCCTCTTTTTACTACTTTGCTGGACCAAGTAAAAGAGGCTGTGGTCTATACCAAGCTGGACTTACGGGGGCCTATCACCTGGTGCGAGTTCGAGAGGGTGACTAGTGAAAGACGGCATTCCGAGTAAAGTTTGGTTTGTTCGAACACCAGCTCATGCCTTTTGGACTCTGTAACACCCCAGCCGCCTTCCAATTTTTTATTGATGAGGGGCTCCGCGAATACATAGACATTTGTTGTATTGTTTGCATTGACAATATACTCATATATTCTTGGTCTATATCAGAGCATGTACAAAAAGTATACGCTATTGTTAGACTTGGTATCCCTGGCGTTGTCTCCCTTAACTTTTTGCCTCTGTTTCCCAGTTTGTTGATGTGTGCTTAGCTCTGTTTTTGCTGTTTTTGTTACTCTGGGCACTTTACCACTGCTATCCAGTGCTAAAGTGCAAGTGCTCCTATACAAAATGTGTATGTAATTGGGTTATCCATGATTGGCATATTTGTTTTACTGGTAAGTCACTAGTACAGTGCACTAGAGGTGCCCAGGGACTGTAATTCAAATGCTACTAGTCGGCCTGCAGCACTGGTTGTGCCACCCACATTAGTAGCCCTGAAATCATGCCTCAGACCTACCACTGCAGTGTCTGTGTGTGCAGTTTTAAACTGTAAATTCGACTTTGCAAGTGTACCCACTTGCCAGGCTTAAACCTTCCCCTTTCTTACATGTAAGATACCCGAGGTAGGCCCTAGGTAGACCCCTGGGCAGAGTGCACTGTATGCTTAAGGTAGGACATATAATAATGTGCTTTATATATTCTGAAATACTGCCCAATTCGGTTTTCACTGCTGCAAGGCCTATCCCTCTCATAGGTTAACATGGAGGCTGCCTTTAAATATGATTAAAGCATAGATTCCCTTTGGGAGCAGATAAACATGTGGAGTTTGGGGTCTCTGAGCTCACAATTCAAAAATACATCTTTTAGTGAAGCTGGTTTTGAGATTGTGTGTTTGAAAATGCCACTTTTAGAAAGTGGGCATTTTCTTGCTTAAACCATTCTGTGACTCTGCCTGTTTGTGGATTCCCTGTCTGGGTCAGTTTGACAGTTGGGTTGTTTGCAGCTCTCTCTAGACAGTGACACAAAGGGAGCTGGGGGCAGCCTGCATTTCCTGATGAGCCATCTGTGCTAGGAGGGAGGGGAGAAGTGGTCACTTACACCTGAAAGGGTTGTGCTTGCCCTCACACAATGCAGTCTCCAACCCCCTGGTGTGTGTCTTGGGCCTGGCCTGGGCAAACAAGGATTTCACAAACAAGAGAGACTTTCTTCTGAAGTGTGCCTACTTCAAAGTCAGAACTGGGTTTAAGAAGGGCACCCAAACCCCTGGAAATTAGATCACTTCTGGACATCAAGAGGAACCTCTGCCTGGAGAAGAGCTGAAGAGCTGAGGAGAAGTGCTGCCCTGCCTGTGACTGTGCTTCGTGGAGCTATCCTGCAGTTGCTGCTTATGCCTGGTGAAAGAGGACAAAGACTGGACTTTGTTGTGCTTTCCTGCTTGTTAAGAAATCTCCAAGGGCTTGCCCTGAGCTTGCCTCCTGTTGCTGAAGTCTCAGGGCCATCAAAGACTTCCCCTGCCAGCACCTGGACTCTCTGCTGAGACTCCTGCCCTGCCAAGTGGTGCCCTATCCAATTCCTGGGGCCTTGACAGGTGAAACTGGCAGACAAAGATTGAAAATCCACGCACAGACCGCCATGCGGGGAAAATAAAGACGCAACCTCTGAGACGCGGCTGAAAAAAATGACGCATCGCCGGCTTCGTGACTGAAATCAACGCTCCGCCTGCAGTGCGGCTGGAAGATTGCTGCACGCAGCTGGAGAAACGACGTGCAACACCGCTAACGGAGGCTGGTAACTTCATAACCCACAGAGCACGGTGTTTCAGATACCGTGCGGCCGGATTTTCAATGCAACATCACTGGGCGCAGAAAAATGACACATCGCTCTCCTGCGGGCATAAGAAACTACGCACGCAGACACGACAGGAGGAGGAGAAACGATGCACTGTCTCGCTTGCGGGTGAGAAACCGAGGCATCGCTAACCTTTTTCAACGCACACTCGCTTGTACGTGTTATTTTGACTCTACCGAGGTACTTTTCAACGCTAACAGTGTTTTTACTGTTTACAAAAGGATTTAAGATTCTTTTGCTTTTAAAATTCATAACTTGCCTTGTGTAGGTTGGATCTTTGTTGTTTTGGTCTTGTTTTGTTTAGATAAATATTTTGTATGTTTCTAAACCTGTTTTGTGTCATTTTGTAGTGTTTTCACTGAGTTACTGTGTGTGTTGGTACAAATACTTTACACCTAGACTCTGAAGTTATACCTGCCTACTTCTGCAAAGCTACCAAGAGGGTGGGCGGGGGTTAACTGAGGGTGATTCGCCTTTACCCTGACTAGAGTGAGGGTCCTTGCTTGGACAGGGAGTCACCTGACTGCCAACCAAAGACCCCATTTCTAACATTGGCGATCAGCAGTTGGGATTGGACTTGTATTTGTACTTGACATACAGTGATTAGGTGTACACTACTGTTTTAAGTGCAGACCACTACATGACCACTTACTACTTGTTTTATGATTTGGGCTTTTTCCCTTTTGGGACTCTTTTTGTTCTACTTCCATATTCTTTGTTGAATCCTTGATTGACTTTTGAACTTCATTGGGAACTTGTTTCTGCCTTTGGAACTTTGAACTTTTGTTGACTTTTCATCATGTCCCAATCTGGAGATGCATCAGTTGGAGCTGCTTTTGACCTAGGGAAACTAGAGAGCTATACAGTGGCTCAGTTGAAGCAGTTCTGTAAAGATTTTGCCTGTCCCATTAAGGGCTCCACCACGAAGGAGGAGCTGCAAAATCGCTGAAGGCCTGGGTGACAGCCAAAGAAGCTGAGGAGCACACAGAGGAGGAGGTGCAATCCATTCACAATGGTACAGTGGGTGGGCCTGTTATGTCCAGGGAGAGAGTCTCCAGGGCAGGTAGCAGTGTGTCCTCCAAGGGTCTGACACCTGAAGAGTTACAGAACAGACAGGCACAGAGGGAATAGCAATTGGAGCTGAAGAAGCTCAATCTAGAGATGGAAGAAAGAAAGATGTCCATTGAGGTAAAGAAGATACTGCTGGCTCATGAGTTTAGCTTGAGGGAGCTAGATCAGAGGAGCCAGTCTAATAGAGATGGTGGCAGTAATTCCACATGCAGGCTGAGAGGAGGGTGCACATTCCTGAAGATCTTGTGAAGAATTACAAGAGGGAGGATGAAATATTCGTGTGGTGTAAGGGGTATGATCTCCATATGAATCTGGTCCCTGAAGCTCATTGGGGGGCGGGTATGTGTAAGCACTTTGAGGTAGAAGGGAGGGTTACTCTGACATCCTTAGCGGATCCTCAGGGGCTCACCTACTCTATTATGAAGGATGCCCTACACACAAGATATGGTCTCACCCCTGAGCAAAAGTTCAGGTCTATAAGAGGAAGGAATCCCAAACATGGTTGAAATGTGTTGATTCTTTTTGCAGGTCACTGGATGGTTGGGTGAAGGGCAGTATGGTAACAACGTATGAGGGGCTTTACAATTTGATTGGTTGGGAGCTCTTGTACAGTTTATGTTTTCCAGAGCTGTGCCAGCACCTAATTGACAGCAAGCTGACTGACCCCAGGAAGCTCGTGCAAGGAAGCAGACCGCTGGGAGAGCACCAGGGTCCAAAAGAGATCTGGGGGAGACGACGCCAAGGGTGGGCAGGGTCCCTCTCTGAAGAAAGGGGGGGATAAGGGTAAACAGGGGGAGTTCTCTAAAGGGCCCCAATCTGATTCCCAGGGGAAGGATTCCCAGCCCCCCAGTGAGAAGAAGCCATGGTTCTCAAAAGGGAAACCAGTGGCAGGGGGTCCCCCACGTAAGTGCTATGCATGTGAACAAGTGGGTCATGTGAGGGGGGACCCCAAATGTCCCAAGAGTACACCGGCACCCACTGGTGCGCAGTCCCAGGGTTTGGCTAGTGTAGCGCATGGGTAGGAGTTGGTTCCAGGTGGGTGGGAGCCAGCTGAGATGACCCTTGCCTCACTAGGGGACAGTGAGATGTTCCAGAGAACCCTAGTGCCTGAGAAAACTAAGAAGTACAGACAGTGGGTGACCATCAATGGACAGAGGGTGGAGGCTCTGAGAGACACAGGAGCCAGTGTGATTACAGTGAGGAGTCACCTGGTGTCTGAAGAGCAGATTGATCCCCGTGTACTTCACCAAGTAGTTGCAGTGGACAACTCAGAGCGCCTGTAGAGTGGCGCTGGTTCCCTTTGAATGGGGAGGTCTCAGGTTCCTTGAAGGTAGCTGTGAGTCCAACCATGCCTGTAGATTGTTTGCTTGGCAATGACCTGGAGGATTCCCCTTGGAAGGAGGTGGTACACAGGTCACACTTGGAGATGTTGGGTCCACCTTGGTGGGTAAGCGTATCCACCAGGTCAATGGCAGCCCATAAGGGTAGTCAAGAGCCCCTGGAGCCTTAAACAGTGGCCCAGGGGACCACCAAAAAGAGGAAGGGCAGGGGACGCAGGAAACTGGCCCCAAAAGTTCCCACGGTCCAGGAGGAGGCAGAGCCTGACGGTGACGCCCCAGAGCCTACAGGGGAACAGGTGGCTGAACTGGGGGAGGTCCCTGAGCTATCGCAGAGGCAGCAGGAAGGGGGACCCACCAGGGAGGCATTCTGTGAGGCAAAGAAGACATGCCCTACTTCAGTGGGTTTGTGGCAGCAGACTGCAGACCAGGCAGCTGGCAAGGAGCCAGAATCTCACCTGATCGACTGGGAGAACTGCCTCCTGCATAGTGAGCCTAAGGTTGAGCCTGGGTCAGCCCATGTGCTGGTGGTACCTCAGTGCCTTCCTACTGGGGTTGGCTCATGATGTGCCTTTAGCAGAACATTTGGGGCAGGACAAGACCTATGAGCTGCTTGTCACCCACTTCTATTGGCTTGTGATGCACAAGCATTCTGATGCTCATTGTAGGTCTTGCCAAACTTGTCAGGCAAGTGGCAAGGGTGGGGGGAAATGTAATGCTCCAGTCCAACCTTTTCCTGATGTTAGTACCCCCTTTGAAAGGGTTGGTATTGACATTGTGGGGCCTCTGGATCCCAAGACAGCCATGGGTAACAAGTTTATCCTGGTCCTGGCAGACCATGTCACCCGGTACCCAGAAGCCATTACTTTAAGATCAATCACTGCCCCTGTGGTGGGCTGTGCCTTGATGGGAGTTTTTACCTGCATGGGGTTCCCCGAGGAAGTGATGTCCGATAGGGGTACCAACTTCATATCAACATATATGAGGCCTCTGTGGAAGGTGTGTGTGGTAACCTACAAGTTCACCACACCATACCACCCCCAAAGCAAGGGTCTGGTTGAGAGATTCAACTGCACCTTGAAAGGCATGATCACGGGCCTGTCAGAGTTCTTGAGGCGGAGTTGGGACATCCTCTTGCCATGCCTTATGTTCGCTTACAGGGAGGTGCCTCAAAAGGGACTTGGCTTTAGTCCTTTTGAGCTGATCTATGGCAACCCTGTGAGGAGACCTTTAAGTCTGGTGAAGGAGGCTTTGGAAAACCCCTAGTAAACCCCCCCAGGATGTATTCAGCTACATGCTGGGTCTGAGAAACCAGACTGCCCGCTTCAGGGGTCTCGCACAGGAGAACCTAGAAGCAAGCTAGGAGGATATGAAACATTGGTATAACCGGAATGCCACTCTGGTCGAGTTTCAACCTGATCAGAAAGTGTGGGTGATGGCACCAGTGAAGCCTAGGGCACTCCATGACAAGAGGACTGGGCCATTTGAGGTGGTGGAGCGCAAGAGTGAAGTCACCTACCTGGTGGGCTTGCAGTCTCCCAGGAACCCTTTCAGGGTCCTGCACATGAACCGGCTCAAGCCACACTTTGACTGGATTGAATTGTCCATGCTCCTTGCGACAGATGATGGGGTGGAGGAGGAGAGTGAGCCTCTTCCTGACCTTATGTCTGCAGTAGAAAAAGATGGGTCTGTGGAAGGAGTGATCCTCTCCCCCTCCCTGACTGCAGAGCAGCAGACGGACTGTCATCAGGTGTTGGGACAGTTCGCCTCACTGTTATCCCTGAGCCCAGGGGTTACACACTTGTGCACACATGAAGTGGACACTGGGTACAGTACACCCATTAAACAGAAAGTTTGCAGGGTGACTGACAAGGTCAAGGCTAGCATCAAGGATGAGCTATCCAAGATGTTAACCCTAGGGGTTATTGAGCATTCCAGCAGTCCTTGGGCCAGCCCAGTGATTTTGGTACAAAGCCCGCTGCACCTGGTGTCACTCCAGGACTCCTGTTCTGCATGAACTACTGGGGTCTCAATGTGGTCAGCAAGACTGATGCGCACCTGTTAGACTATTCATCTTTGGCGTGGTCTCCCTTAACTTTTTGCCTCTGTTGCCCAGGTTGTTGATGTGTGCTGGATTCTGATTTTGCTGTTTTTGTTACTCTGGGCACTTTATCACTGCTAACCAGTGCTAAAGTGCAAGTGCTCCTTCACAAAATGTGTATGTAATTGGCTTATCCATGATTGGCATATTTGATTTATTAGTAAGTCCCTAGTACAGTGCACTAGAGGTGCCCAGGACCTGTAAATCAAATGCTACTAGTGGGCCTGCAGCACTGGTTGTGCCACCCACATAAGTAGCTCTGTAATCATGTCTCAGACCTGCCCTTGCAGGGTCTGTGTGTGCAGTTTAAACTGTAAATTCAACTTGGCAAGTGTACCCACTTGCCAAGCCTAAACATTCCCCTTTCTTACATGTAAGACACCCCTAAGGTAGGCCCTAGTTAGCCACAAGGGCAGGGCGCAGGTCATGGTTAAGGTAGGACATAGAGGGGGTCATTCTGACCTTGGCGGTCCATGACCGCCATGGCGGAGTGCGGCGGAAGCACCGCCAACAGGCTGGCGGTGCTTCCTGGGCGATTCTGACCGCAGCGGTAAAGCCGCGGTCAGAAAAGGGGAGCCGGGTTTCCCGCTGGCCCAGGGAACCCGCCATGGCGGCGCTGCTTGCAGCACCGCCATGGGGATTCCGACCCCCTTCCCGTCAGCCTGTTTCTGGCGGTGTCCACCGCCAGAACCAGGATGGCGGGAACGGGTGCCGTGGGGCCCCTGGTGGCCCCTGCACTGCCCACGCCACTGGCATGGGCAGTGCAGGGGCCCCCGAACAGGGCCCCACAAAGATTTTCACTGTCTGCTGTGCAGACAGTGAAAATCGCTACGGGTGCCACCGCACCCGTCGCACCCCTTCAACTCCGCCGGCTCCATTCCGAGCCGGCTTCATTGTTGAAGGGGCTGTCCCGCTGGGCCGGCCGGCGGTCTTCTGGCGGTCGCCCGCCGTGCCAGCGGGAAAGCCGGAATGGCCGCTGCGGTCTTTTGACCGCGGAGCGGTCTTTCGGCGGGAACCGCTTGGCGGGCGCCGACCGCCGCGGTCAGAATGACCGCCATAGTGATGTGTTTTATATGTCCTGACAGTGAAATATTGCTAAATTCGTTTTTCACTGTTGCAAGGCCTGTCCCTCTCATAGGTTAACATGGGGGCTACCTTTAAATCTGATTAAAGTGTAGATTCCCTTTGGGAGCAGAGGGACATGTGGAGTTTGGGGTCTCTAAACTCACAATTTAAAAATACATCTTTTAGTAAAGTTGATTTTAAGATTGTGTGTTTGAAAATGCCACTTTTAGAAAGTTAGCATTTTCTTGCTTATACCATTTATGTGACTCTGCCTGTTTGTGGATTCCATGTCTGGGTCAGTTTGACAGTTGGACTGGTTGCACCTCACACTAGACAGTGACACAATAGGAGCTGGGGTGTAGGCTGCATGTCCTGATGAGCCATCTGTGCTGTGAGGGAGGGGAGGAGTGGTCACTTACACCTGAAAGTGCTATGCCTGTCCTCACACAATGCAGTCTCCAACCCCCTGGTGAGTGTCTGGGGCCTGGCCTGGGCAAGGCAGGATTTCACATTCAAGAGAGTCTTTTCTCCTACTTCAAAGGAGAAATTGGGTATAAGAAGGGCACCCAAAACCACAGACTTTAGATCACTTCTCAACATCAAGAGGAACCTATGCCTGGAGAAGAGCTGAGGAGAAGTGCTGCTCTGCCTGTGACTGTGCTTTGTGGAGCTATCCTGCAGTTGCTGCTTCTGCCTGTGCAAGGGGACAAAGACTGGACTTTGTGGTATATTCCTGCTTGAGAAGGACTCTCCAAGGGCTTGGACTGAGCTTGCCCCCTGTTCTGAAGTCTCAGGGCATCAAAGACTTCCCTTACCAGCACCTGGACTCTCTGCTGAGACTCCTGCCCTGACAAGGGGTGCCCTATCCAGTCCCTGGGCCCTTGAAAGGAAAAGCTGGTGGAAATTCAAGGAAATCGACTTCGGACGACTCCGGACAGACGCCGCTGCTGCATCCGGTGACGCCGCCTGCAACCGACTCCGTGATTTTCGCTGGAATGCAACGACTTTCTCAGTCCCGACACTGCTGCAGCCCCGCCGAAGTCCGCGACTCCGTGGAAGTTGCCGCACCACGCCGTGACCGACGCCGCTCGAAGTGCGTGGATTCAATGTTTCGCATGGACACAGTAATCCCCGACTTCGCTCATCGGCTTGTTTCCACTCTTCACCAAGGTACTGTACCTGGGGGTCCGCGTGACTCAGTGGCCGGCGCCACTGGTGTCAGATTGTTGGGAACGACTCCATCATGACACCGTGTTAACACCTCATCCAAGCATTTTGTGTTTCTAAGCGCTATTTTTGTAATTTAACCTTTAAAAATTCATTACTTGACTTGTGTATGTCGGATTTTTGTAGTTTTGGTCTTGTTTTGTTTAGATATATATTTCCTATTTTTCTAAACCTGTGTTGTGTCATTTTGTATTGTTTTCATTAAGTTACTGTGTGTGTTGGTACAAATACTTTATACCTAGCACTCTGAAGTTAAGCCTACTGCTCTGCTAAGCTATCACGGAGGTAAGCAGGGGTTGGCTGAGGGTGATTCTCTTTTACCCTGACTAGAGTGAGGGTCCTTGCTTGAACAGGGGGTAACCTGACTGTCAACCAAAGACCCCATTTCTAATAGTACCCCATTCCCCGAGCTGATGAGCTCACAGATCGGTTGGGAGCTGCGACCTACCTCAGCACTATTGATTTAACGTCTGGGTATTGGCAGATCGCCTTGACTGAGGGGCCAAGGAGAGGTCTGCATTTTCTACCCCAAATGGGCACTTTCAGTTTAAGGTAATGTCATTTGGGATGAACAAATGCCCCTGCCACCTTTCAGAGGTTGGTCAACCAGGTGTTGGCTGGGCTGGATGAGTTTAGTGCCGCCTACCTGGATTGCACTGCTGACTTTGGCTCCACATGGGAGGAACATCTGCAACACCTCTGCAGAGTGTTGGAGGCCCTGCAAAAGACAGGCCGCATTATTAAGTGCCAAATAGGGCAAGGTTCTGTGGTGTTGGGACATCAGGTGGGGAGTGGCCAGGTGGCACCCCTACAGCCAAAAATTTACACCATTCTGGCTTGGGAGCCTCTCAAGATACCAGACTGAGGTGCGGGCCTTTTAGGCCTCACTGGCTACTACAGGAGGTTTGTCAAGGGGTATGAGTAGGAAGTTGACTCTGTATATACTATTTCAAAGAGAGAGATAGTGCGCACAGAGTCCAAGGGTTCCCCTTAGAGGTTGATTATGGCAAAATTAGATAATACTAATGTTCTATTTTGTGATAGTGTGGTCGAGCAGTAGGCTTATCGGACGGTAGTGTTAAGCATTTGTTGTACACAGACAGGCAATAAATGAGAACACACACTCAAAGACTTAACTCCTGGCCAATAGGTTTTTATATAAAATAAATATTATTTTCTTAATTTATTTTAGAACCACAAGATTCAGAATTCAAGTAAGTACATAAATTGTAAGGTACTTGGCATAGGTAATTATGGAACTTTGAATTAAAACAGTAATGTACACAGTTTTGGTGAAAATGGCAAATAGCTATTTTAAAAGTGGACACAGTGCAAAAATCAACAGTTCCTGGGGGAGGTAAGTAATGGTTAGTTTTTCAGGTAAGTAAAGCACTTACAAGTTCAGTCTCCTGGGCATAGGCAGCCCACCATTGAGGATTCACGTTAACCCCAAACACCCAGCACCAGCAACACAGGGCCAGTCAGGTGTAGAGGTCAAAGTAGGGTCCAAATAGCATAGGCGCCTATGGAGACCAGGGGTGCTCCGGTTCCAGTCTGCAAGCAGGTAAGTACCTGTGTCCTCGGGGAGCAGCCCAGGGGGGTCTTGTAGAGCACTGGGGTGGTCACAAACAGGCAGACAAAATACACCCTCAGCGGCACAGGGGTGGCCGGGTGCAGTGTGTGAAGTGGGTGTCGGGTTTTAGGTAGAAATCAATGGAGAGACCCGGGGGTCACTCTGGCGATGCAGGCAGGGCACAAGGGGGCTTCTCAGGCCAGCCACTGACTAGGAAAGGATGAGGGCCACCTGCTGGTCACACCTGCACTGGTAGTTGGTTTCTCTCTGGCCTGGGGGCTGCAGGTGCAGTGCTTATTCCAGGCATCAGGTTCCTTTGTTACCGGGCAGTCGCGGTCAGGGGGAGCCTCTGGATCCTCTCTGCAGGCTTTGCTGTGGGGGTGCAGGAAGGTCATCTCAGGGTGTCCACGTCATTGGAGTCACCTGGGGGTCTTCTCTGCAGTGTTGGTTCCTCTGGACTCGAACTGGGGGCATCGGGTGCAGAGTGTTGGGGACTCACGCTTCCGGAATGAGGCTGGAGTCCCTTTAAAGATGATTTCTTTGTTGTTGTTTGGACAGAGCCGCTGACCACTGGAGTTTCTTGGTCCTTTGAGTGCAGGTCAGTCCTCTGAGTCCTCAGAGGTCGCTGGACCCGCTAGATGTGTCGCTGTTCAGGTTCTTTGAGTCTGGAGACAGGCCGGAAGGGCTGGGCCAATTCAGTTGTCATCTCTGTCGTCTCTGTGGGGCTTTCAGGTCAGCAGTCCTTCTTCTTGTTGTAGGTCGTCAGGAATCTGATTTCCTGGGTTCAGTGTCCCCCCTAAATACTATATTTAGGGGTGTGTTTAGGTCTGGGGGGCAGTAGCCAATGGCTACTGTGCTTGAGGGTGGCTACACCCTCTTTGTGCCTCCTCCCTGTGGGGAGGGGAGCACATCCCTAATCCTATTAGGGGAATTCCTCCAAAGCAAGATGGAGGATTTCCTAAGGCAGGGGTCACCTTAGGAGCTTTCCTGGCTGGAGGGTGACTCCTCCTTGTTTTTCTCATTATCTCCTCTGGACTTGCTGCCAAAAGTGGCGGCTGTGTCTGGGGGGTGGCCATCTCCACTAGCTGGAGTGCCCTGGGGCTCTGTAACACCAAGCTTGAGCCTTTGAGGCTCACCGTCAGGTGTTACAGTTCCGGCAGTGGGAGGTGTGAAGCACCTCCACCAAGTACAGGCTTTTATTCCTGGCCAAGAGTGACAAAGACACCCACCCCATGTGGCCAGAAACCCGTCTGGATGTGGCAGGCTGGCAGAAAATGGTCAGCCTAGCACTGTTAGTTGGACTGGTATACAGGGGGCATCTCTAAGATGCCCTTTGTGTGCATTTCTCAATAAATCCCACGCTGGAATCAGTGTGGATTTATTGTGCTGAGAAGTTTGATACCAAACTTCCCAGTATTCAGTGTAGCCATTATGGAACTGTGGAGTTTGTGTTTGACAAACTCCCAGACCATATACTCTTGATGGCTACCCTGCACTTACAATGTCCAAGAATTGGCTTAGACACTGTAGGGGCATAGCGCTCATGCAACTATGCAACTATGCCCTCACCTGTGGTATAGTGCACCCGGCCCTAGGGCTGTAAGGCCTGCTAGAGGGGTGATTTACCTATGCCACAGGCAGTGGGTTGTGGGCATGGCACTCTAAGGGGAGTGCCATGTCGACTTAGTCTTTTTCTCCCCACCAGCACACACAAGCTTTGAGGCAGTGTGTATATGCTGAGTGAGGGGTCCCCAGGGTGGCATAATACATGCTGCAGTCATTAGAGACCTTCCATGGCCACAGGGCCCTTTGTACCAGGGGTACCATTTACAGGGGACTTATCTGTGTGCCAGGGCTGTGCCAATTGTGGAGACAAAGGTACAGTTTAGGGAAAGAACAATGGTGATGGGGCCTGGTTAGCAGGGTCCCAGCACACTTTCAATCATAACTAGCATCAACAAAATAAAACAATTTGGGTACTAACCATGCCATGAGAGGCATTTTCCTGCAGTATGGTACCATTGTTACCCCCTTGACTGAGTTGACTTCCAAGAAGCAACCAAAGAAGGTGATCTGGACAGAGGCTTGCCAGACCGCTTTTAATGCCCTGAAGGCTGCCATGTGCACAGCACCTGTGCTGAAGACACCTGACTACACCAAGGAGTTTGTTGTGCAAACAGACGCCTCATAGCATGGTATAGGAGCAGTATTCTCACGGCTTAATGAAGAGGGCCTAGATCAACCTGTAGCCTTCAATAGCAGGATGTCACTTCCTAGGGAACGTAGGTGGAGTGCCATAGAACGAGAAGCTTTTGCTGTGGTCTGGGCCCTGAAGAAGCTAAGACTCTACTTGTTTGGGACTCACTTCCAGGTTCAGACCGACCACAGGCCCCCCAGATGGTTAATGCAGATGATGGTTGAGAATCCAAAACTGTTGAGGTGGTCCATTTCCCTACAGGGGATGGACTTTACGATGGAACACCGCCCTGGTACAGAAACACGCCAATGCTGATGGTCTGTCAAGATTCTTCCGCCTTAGTGATGAGAACTCCCATGAGGTTGGGTAGTTTCTCCCCATTTTCAGCTGGGGGGACACGTGTTAGACTTGGCACCCTTGGTGTTGTGTCTCCTAACTTTTTGACTCTGTTTCCTAGGTTGTTGATGTGTGCTGGACTCTGTTTTTGTTGTTTTTGTTAATCTGGGCACTTTACCACTGCTATCTAGTACTAAAGTGCAAGTGCTCCTATGTAAAAGGTGTGTGTAATTTGTTTATCCATGATTGGCATATTTGATTTACTGGTAAGTCCCTAGTACAGTGCACTAGAGGTGCCAAGGGCCTGTATATCAAATGCTACTAGTGGGCCTGCAGCACTGGTTGTGCCACCCACATTAGTAGCCCTGTAATCATGTCTCAGACCTGCCACTGCAGTGTCTGTGTGTGCAGTTTTAAACTGTAAATTCGACTTGGCAAGTGTACCCACTTGCCAGGCCTAAACCTTCCCTTTTCTTACATGTAAGACACCCCTCAGATAGGCCCTAGGTAGCCCCCTGGGCAGGGTGCAGTGTATGGTTAAGGCAGGACATATACTAATGTGCTTTATATGTCCTGAGAGTGAAATACTGCCAAATTCGGAAAAGACCGTCACTGGCATGGAGGTCTGAACCACCATATAATAAACACAGGGAGGGCCGCCTGTGCCGGCCCTCTGCCACCGCCAGGCTGCAGCCGACAGACAGCCTGACGATGACGGATTACATTATCCAAAGGGCAGCGCTGCCCTCTGGATAATTTACCCTGTTTGCCCCAGCCTTTCCCTGGCGGGTTATCCTGCAATGGAAAAGCTGGCCGAAGGGGTGATCTGAGGCCCCTGAGCAGTGCCCCGTTGCACAGGTCACTGCCCGATTTACGGGCAGTGATCTGTGTGACGATGCTGCTGCACCCGCCACACTGAGCCATTGACAACAGCTCCATGTGGAGCTGTCAGCAATGTCCCGGCCCGCCATTCTGCTGGGCCGGTGGGCGGAAACACTGTTTCCACCCGCCGGCCAAGCACAATGTTTGCAATGCGGCCGGCAGGGTGTCAAAGGGGCTGGCAGTCTATGGAAAGACCGCCAGCATGAACATGGCGCTGTTTACCTCCGTGTTCATAATGACCCCTGTGTGTTTGAAAATGCCACTTTTAGAAAGTGGGCATTTTCTTGCTTAAACCATTCTGTGACTCTGCCTGTTTGTGGATTCCCTGTCTGGATTAGTTTGACAGTTGGGCTGTTTGCACCTCTCTCTAGACAGTGACACAAAGGGAGCTGGGGTGTAGCCTGCATATCCTGATGAGCCATCTGTGCTCCAAGGGAGGGGGTGGAGTGGTCACTTATACCTGAAAGGGCTACGCCTGCCCTCACACAATGCAGTCTCCAACATCCAACCCCCTGGTGTGTTTCTGGGGCCTGGCCTGGGCAAGCCAGGATTTACAAAAGGAGGGAGACTTTCTTCTGAAGTGTGCCTACTTCAAATGCACAACTGGGTATAAGAAGGGCACCCAAACCCCTGGAAATTAGATCACTTCTGGACATCAAGAGGAACCTATGCCTGGAGAAGAGCTGAAGAGCTAAGGAGACGTGCTGCCCTCCCTGTGACTGTGCTTTGTGGAGATATCCTGCAGTTGCTGCTTCTGCCTGGTGAAAAGGGACGAAGACTGGACTTTGTTGTGCATTCCTGCTTGTGAGGAAATCTCCAACGGCCTGTCCTGAGGTGCCTCCTGTTGCTGAAGTCTCAGGGCCATCAAAGACTTCAACCTGCCAGTACCTCACTCTCTGTGGAGGCTCCTGCCCTGCCAAGTGCTGACCTATCCAGTTCCTGAGGCCTTGACAGGTGAAGCTGGCAGACCAAGATTGAAAATCCACGCACAGACCGCCGTGCGGGAAAAATATCGGCACAACCTCCGAGACGCTGCTGAAAAAACGACACGCGGCGAGCTTCGCAGCCGAAATCCACGCTCTGCCTGCAGCGAATCTGAAAAATCGTCACACGTGGCTGGAGAAACGACACGCAACACCGCTAACAGAGGCTGGTAACATCGCAACCCACACAGCGCGGTTTTTCGGATACCGTGTGGCTGGATTTTTAACGCAACATCGTTGGGCGCAGAAAAACTACTCATCGCTCACCTGCGGAGAGAAGAAACAACGCACGCGGACGTGATGGGAGGAGGAGAAACGATGCACAGTCTCGCTTGCGGGTCACAAATAGATGCATCGCTAACCCTTTTCAACGCACACTCACCCGTGCGTGTTATTTTGACGCTACCCAGGTACTTTTCAACGCTAACAGTGTTTTTTCTGTTTACAAATGGATTTAAGACTCTTTTGTTTGACTTGACTTGTGTATGTTAGATTTTTTTCATTTTGGTCTTGTTTTGTTTAGATAAAAAATTTCTATTTTTTCTAAACCTGTGTTGTGTCACTTTGTAGTGTTTTACTGTGTGTGTTGGTACAAATACTTTACACCTAGACTCTGAAGTTAAGCCTGCCTGCTTGTGCCATGCTACCAAGGGAGTGAGCGGGGGTTAACTGAGGGTGATTCTCTTTTACCCTGACTAGAGTGAGGGTCCTTGCTTAGACAGGGGGTAACCTGCCTGACAGCCAAAGACCCCATTTCTAACAGCTATCCTCTGAAAAACAACTTGTATGGTAAGTTGGAAAAGAGTAAATTTCATACAAACCAACTAGAATTTCTCGGGTACGTCCTCATGCATGAAGGAGTCAAAAAGGACCCAAAAATGTAGAAGCAGTTGTGCAATGGCCCTGAACCACAAATGTAAAACAGGTCCAGCAATTTCTGGGGTTCACCAATTTCTTTATTGATGGATTTTCTAAAACCATAGTCCCCATCACCAAGCTTCTGTGCAAAGGTGTTTTGCATGGAACATACATGCTGAAGAAGCCTTCCAAACTCTCAAGAATCAATTCATCATTACCCCCAATGTGGCCCATCCAGACACCACAGCTCCTTTTACCATTGAAGCAGATGCTTCCCAAACGGCCATCGGGGGATTTTTATCGCAACAGAACAAAAACATGGGCCAAAGCACTCCATTGCCTTTTACTGTCTGAAACTTCTACCCGTCGAAACAAAATTTCTCCTTAGCAGATCGTGAGTTGTTAGCAATTAAAACACTTTTCAAAGAATGGTGGCACTATCTGCCAGGAGCAAGACACCCAATTACCATTTATACTGCTCACCGGAATTTGCAGTTCAGCTTAGATGGACTTTGTTCTTCAACGATTTTGATTTCCTCATAACCTACCGTCCAAGAAAAGAAATTTCAAAAGTGAATGTCTTATCACAAATGAGGGAACCAGAAAGCTTTGAACCAATAAAAGAGACACAGAACATTATACCCTGTTAACATCTACCTTCGTAAATGATTTAAAAGAAGTTGAAAACCAAAAATATGTAGAAGACTGTGTTGCACTGGAAAATGTAGCCTTTAGGGACGGTCTTCTTTATCATGATGACAAATTGTATGTTCCTTGTAAAGGTTTACAAATGGTAGACCCTGCAACTATGTCCCATTCTTGTTGGGCATCCAGGCAAACAATAAACATTAAAACTGCTCAAAAGGCAAGTCTGGTGGCCATCTATGTCTAAGGATATGCAAGAATACATGGATGCCTGTGTAACGTGCGCCTAAGGTAAAACGCAGCACAAATCTCCTACAGGGCTCTTGCGTCCCCTCCCTATTCTACCAAGACCATGGCATACAGTCTCACTTGATTTTGTAGTGGAACTACCAAAAACTAGTTCTGGACACACAATCATACTTACAGTAGTGGGCTATTCTCAAAGATGGCTCACTTACCCCCCACCCCCTGAAAAAATAACCAACTGTAGTGGATTTAGTTTCTATTTTTATGAACAACATTGTTAAATGACATGGCTTCCCCCCGGTCCTCATTAAGGATTGTGGCTCATAATTTATTGCTCAATTCTGGCTGATGTTGTGTGAATCTTTAGACATAGATGTGCGCCTTTCATCTAGTTATCACCCCAAACAGATGGGCAAGCAGAAATACTTGCGCTCAATTTTGAAGGTGATTAATTCTCTCTGTTATTGGCCATAGAATTTATGTACAATAACACAGACCATGCGTCCCTTGCCATGTCTCCTTTTTATTGCATTCATGGGTGTCACCCCCCCATACAACTCCATGGCCTAGAACAAGCTCGATTTCATTCGGTCCAAGCTAAATAGTCCTACAAACTCTCAGCTGACGAAACCCATCGACAGGAACCACCCTATGTAGTGGGTGATAAAGTGTGTTTGTCAACAAAAAGTCTGACCATCCATGGAAAATAGAAACTGTTACCCTGCTCGTAGTCCCGTTTGAGATTGCTTAAGTACCGATCCCTGTGGAAATTAAACTATTGTTACCCCCAACTCTCAAAATCCACCCAGTATTTGATGTTTCTGTTGCTGACACCTTGGAATCCTAACACCAGAACCCCTGCAGTTCCTCCCCCCGTGGAAATAGATAAGCAAGAGGAATATGAAGCCCGTGATATTCTGGATTCCCACCGTGTTCGGGTAAACTCCAGTATTTAGTAGACTGGAACGGTTATGGCACGAAGGACCATTCCTGTTAATTACTGTCTCACATCTGCAATGCACCTCAAGCAGTTTGCTCTTTTCACAAGTGCTCTTCTGACAAAGCATGTCCAGTATATCCTGTGTTGGGGACCCTGTTAAGAAGGGGGGGCTACTGTCAGGAATTGCCTGTCTAGACATATCTGGTTTCATTAAGTGTCTTTTATTTATGACTTGTACCATTATTCTGCCACTATTTTCTTTGTTGTTTATGCCTACAGTTATCATGCCTTGTACCATTCGTGGTCACCAGCACTTTGTGAAATTCTCAGCCCCCCACCACGGCCAGGTATAAGTGTGTTTATTACCACGTTTGTTTCTGTGCGCTAGTACGCGCTAATGACTTAGCTCGTTTATTAATCTTTGGCCTTGGGGTTTTATAGCAAATCCCGGCAGCCACGTTGTGCGCAGCTGGGCATGGCTAGGGTTACTTGGTATTTAAGCCATGCCGACGTTGCACGCAAAAAATTTTGCTCGAGTCATCTGGAGAGTGCGGACCACTTTCTCTGTGGCCCACAGCTACCCGATCGAGGTTCCTGGTGCCCGCCGTTTTCGGGTCGATGTTTCTGCATGTTAGCATCTCTCCCAACGCTGTTCAGCAGGAATCTGCGACGATCGAACGAACACAAAAGAAAGAAAAGAAAGGTAACATGGGGGTCATTACAACCCTGGCGGACGGTGTTAAAGCGGCGGTAAGACCGCAAACAGGCCGGCGGAACAAAATGGGAATTATGACCGTGGCGGAAACCGCCAACAAAGACATCCACTTTAACACTCCGACCGCCACGGCGGTACAGACAAACAGCGCGGCGGTCACCCCCAACAGACAGACGGAAGACAAAGTACCGCCCACAGTATCACAACCTACCAATCAGCCACCTTTTCCGGGGCGGATTCACCGTGGATAAAAACATGGCGGAAACAGCCATTTCAAAGGGAAAACGCTCACCTCTACATCTCTACACACTCCACGAGGAAGAAGGACACCATGGAACCGGAACTCCAAATACTCCCTGCGATAGTCTTCCTGCTCCTGTACGACCATCATCAACGCCGGTGCCGAAGACAACGGTGAGTACTGCACCTATGACATAGGGGAGGGGGAGGCAAAAGTCAGGGACACACACACGCAACACCCCCACCCCCACCCCGACCCTCACCCACTACAACACACACACCAATGCATATCCAAACATTACAGTAACAATCCCCAAACCCACCAGAAGAATGCAAAGACAAAAGGAAATGAGTTCAACCATTGTAATATATCAAAATACAGTAACCAAATATATACAGATAAATATACACATTCAACAAAATATACATCACGATTAGTAGTGCAGGTAATGCACCATTCAATGTCCGTGGACCACTGGGCCCAAAATGCATGGGCGAGGCCCACATCAGATACCTGATCAAAATGGAGAGAACATTGCTGGGGCATCAGATAGAAATACAACAGGCACCTCAGGGGGAAGGGAAGGAGGGGCACCTCAGCCGGATGACTGCACCACGCCAGATCCACGAGGGGGCTCCATGCCCATTGATGTATCCTGGGGAGTGCAAAGCCACAGTCTCTCAAGTCTCTACAGTGGGTGGGTTGCCCACTGGACCATCCTGGGGAGTGCAAAGCCACAGTCTCTCAAGTCTCTACAGTGGGTGGGTTGCCCACTGTTCAATCCTGGGGAGTGCAAAGCCACAGTATCTCAAGTCTCTACAGTGGGTGGGTTGCCCACTGTTCAATCCTGGGGAGTGCAAAACCACAGTCTCTCAAGTCCCTACAGTGGGTGGGTTGCCCACTGTTCAATCCTGGGGAGTGCAAAGCCACAGTCTCTCAAGTGGATAACAGTCTCCACTGGTTCTGGAGGGGGACTGGTGCCCAGAGTGCTTCATCCTGTGAAGGACAGATGGAGTGGATGCATGTCTCCACTGGTTCTGGAGGGGGACTAGTGCCCAGAGTGCATCACTCTCCCCGTGACGGTCCCAGTTCCGCCACTACCCCTGCCACACATGGGCTAGCGGTGCTTGACTTTGCAGTTTCTGACCTGTTTAGCAGTGCTTGACTTTACAGTTTCTGACCTGTTCAGCGGTGCTTGCCATGGCGGTCTTTGCCCTGTTCAGCGGTGCTTGCCCTGTTCAGCGGTGCTTGCCCTGTTCAGCAGTGCTTGCCATGGCGGTCTTTGCCCTGTTCAGCGGTGCTTGCCCTGTTCAGCGGTGCTTGACTTTGCAGTTTCTGACCTGTTCAGCAGTGCTTCCCATGGCAGTCTTTGCCCTGTTCAGCGGTGCTTGCCCTGTTCAGCGGTGCTTGACTTTGCAGTTTCTGACCTGTTCAGCGGTGCTTGCCATGGCGGGCCTTCATTGCCCAGCTGGGCTGGGGCTGCCGGTCCTTCATTGCCCAGCAGGGCTGTGGCTGCCGGGGCCCTCCTGGGCACTGACTCTGGCGGTGGCCTCCTGGCCAGTGACGATCGGGCTGCCCTCCTGGGCACTGACTCTGGCGGTGGCCTCCAGGCCAGTGACGATGGAGCTGCCCTCCTGGGCACTGACTCTGGCGGTGGCCTCCTGGCCAGTGACGATGGGGCTGCCCTCCTAGGCACTGACTCTGGCGGTGGCCTCCTGGCCAGTGACGATGGGGCTGGCGGTGGCCTCCTGGACAGCGGGGATGATGGCGTTCTTCTCCGCTGTGCTGCTCTTCCTAGACTTTGGCGATTTCTTCTGCCCCTTCCCCACCTTGGGAGGAGTCACAGCTGAGTGGACACTCCCCCCCGGGACCCCTGTGAGCGGCTTTGCTGGCTGGAGTCATCCCCCTCTCCCGCCAGGCACTGTCCAACTTCTGGTGCTTCACAGGGGGGGGGCTGGCTGTGCTGTGGCTCCGTGTCACACTGGCTGCCCTGGTGCCCGGTGCACTCCACATACCTCTAACAGGCATCACTGGTACCGGCGATTTTTTGGCTGAGGTGCTAGTATGGGACCTATGAATTGGAGGGGGGGTGGTGGGAAAGAGTTCAAGCTTGCTCAGGAACAGTTTCTTAGGAACACCGGGACGGGTAGCTGGAGGGGGTCTGGGAGTGGAGGAAGAGGAGGTGGTTGTAGGAGGTGTAACTTTTGTGGTTTTGGGTGCAGGTGCATGCGCTGGAGGCTGTCGTGAGGTGGATGGCTGTTGGGTGGGTGTGTGCCTGCGTTTGTGTACTTTGGGAGGGGGCGTCACAGACACACTGGGAGAGGACACAGGGGACGTGTAAATGGTAGTGGGGGTGGTGAGTGCAGGTGAGCGGGGTGTGGTGGTGGGTGTGCTGGTGCGGGACCTAGTGGCTGTAATGGTAGTGCATGCAGGTGAGAGTGTAGACGACACTGGGAGGGAGGAGGGAGACGACGAGGAGGGGGACACAGTGGAGGCAGTGGATGTTGGTGTGTCTGTATGTGTGTGATGCTTGCGTGAGTGCCTGTGGGATGTGTGGTGCTTATGTTTGCCTGAGCTTCCCTTGTGTGTTGAGGTGTGTGCAGGCTGGTCTGATGGTGTGCTTGGGATAGGCTGGGGTACAGGGGATTGGGTCTGGGTGGAGGAAGTTGGAGGGGGGAGGCTAGACGCAGGGACAATGGCTGCCATCAGTGCTGAGGCCAGAGATTGCAGGGTTCGATGAAGGGCAGCCTGACCAGAATGAATGCCCTCCAGGAATGCATTTGTGTGTTGCAGTTCCCTTTCTACACCCTGGATGGCATTCAAAATGGTAGACTGCCCAACAGTGAGGGACATGAGGAGGTCAATGGCCTCCTCACTGAGGGCAGCAGAGGTGACAGGGGCAGGGGCTGAGGTGCCTGGGGCGAAGGTGATGCCCACCCTCCTGGGTGAGCGGGCACGGGGCGAAGGCTGAGGGGCTGCTGGGAGGGCGGTGCTGGTAGGGGGGTGGCAGCTGTACCTGTAGAAGTGGGGTGCACAGATTTTGCCGCCACCACAAGGGAGCTCCCATCGGAGGACGAGTCCGTGTAGCTGGTTGCTGATCCTGTGACCGCCGTGGAGCTCCCCTCGCCCTCCGTCCCACTGGTGTATTCAGAGTCCGTGGTGTGGCCCTCCATGGCCATGTGGGATGCAGCTCCCTCGTGCTCCGGTGCCACTGTACCTCCGCCTGATGATGCTGATGCACACAAGAACAGGGAGAGCACAAAAAGGGGGGACGACGACAGAAGAAAGACAGGTTGAGTGCATGGCTTACCGCTACCGTTGGCGGACAATACAGACACAGCAGCCCCCTGCACTACGCCGCGTTGTTGGGCTCTACAGATGCAGTTCCTGGGATATGGCCTACATGGCTATGGTGGACATCAGCACACAGATGACACAGGGGCATGTATACCTGTACTTGGCACTCTACAGAGGTGGGGTGGAGTGTCACATGGCCTGCATTACGGAGGGGCCTAGCCTACGGAACTCGCCCTGGCCTAGGGAAACCCACAGCCCTCCTCCCCCACCCAGACACCTTCACTGCGCGCAAACTCCACAGAATGATGTTGTACTCACCCCCTTGTGTCTGCTGTGATGCCCTCAAGCGCCCATCCAACTCCGGGTAGGCCACCGCCAGGATCCGGAACATCAGGGGGGTCATGGTGCGACGGGCACCTCTCCCACATTGGGAGTCCATCCCCAGCTGAGCCTCCGCCGTCTTCTTGCTCCAAAAAAGCATTTTGTCACTGTCATAGCTAATACACATTTTCAAAATCACAGACTGACTCCAGATTGTTTTGTGCTTCAAGGGTGTTTATTGACGTGCTAATTATTGGAGGGGGGTGGTAAAATGGTGATGGGTGATGGTGGAGGAATGTCCATGGCAGAGTCCAGTCTATTAGTCTCACAGGTGCACTGCCCATATGGGCATAGGAAGTGAAGCTGGGGCAGTTCCAATATGGACAGGGTTACAAAGTGGGACAGTGGGATGACAATCAGGGTGGTCTCATTTCTTGGCGGGGGTCTTGCCATCGTGCTCTGTCCTGTTCCTGGATCTCAGGGACCACTTGCGGGGTGGTTCTCCGTCTGCAGGGGGTGGGGTGCTGGTGTGGTGGTCCTGTGGCGGGGCGTCCTGTCCACTAGCGCCGGCAGAGGTGGTGGGCAGTTCATCATCCATGCTAGTGTCAGGGGCCCCTTGGAGTGTCACGGTGTCCCTCCTGGTGTTCAGTGTCTCCTTCAGCACCCCTACGATGGTGCCCAGGGCAGAGCTGATGGTTCTGAGTTCCTCCCTGAACCCCAAATACTGTTCCTCCTGCATGCGCTGGGTCTCCTGAAACTTGGCCAGGACCGTAGCCATCGTCTTCTGGGAGTGGTGGTAGGCTCCGATGATGGAGGAGAGGGCCTCGTGGAGAGTGGGTTCCCTTGGCCTGTCCGCCCCCTGTCGCACAGCAGCCCACCCAGTTCCCCTGTGTTCCTGTGCCTCCGTCCCCTGGACCGTGTGCCCACTACCACTGCCCCCAGGTCCCTGTTGTTGTTGAGGTGGTGGGTTATCCTGGGTTCCCTGTAGTGGTGGACATACAGCTGATTGACATGTCCTGGGGACGGAGGTATGGGCCCGCTGGGTGGGTGCTGTGCTGGTGTTACCAGAGGGTGGAAGGTCTGTGATGGGCTGTTCCTGTGAGAGGGGAACCGACTGTCCCGAGGCCCACGATGGTCCGGGCTGGTCATCTGGATCCAGTTGGCCAAAGCTGCTGTCATCACTGTGGGCCTCTTCTGTGGGTGGGGTAGAGATGTCTGGACCCTCCTGTCTGGTGATGTTGGGTAGTGGTCCTGCAGGGGTGTAAAAGCATGATTATTGCATGTGTGTGTGTCATGGTGTGCAATGGGTGGGTCAGCATGTACCCCGGTGCTAGCATTCCTGTGTGGGGGCTTGTGTGATGATGGTTGAGGGGGGTGTTATGGGTATGTGCAGTGGGCCTGCTTTGTTGTGTCATGCAGGGCTTGGTGTTGGGATGGGTGGTTCGTGTTATTAGTACATTAGTGAGGAGGTTGAGTGATAGGGGAGGGGGTGAGGGTGGGGGTCTGTGATGCCATGCAGGTAGGGTGGGGGATATGATAGTTAAGATTTGACTTACCAGAGTCCATTCTTCCACCGACTCCTCCGAGGCCCTCAGGATGCATAATGGTCAGGACCTGCTCCTCCCATGTTGTTAGCTGTGGGGGAGTAGGTGGGGGTCCGCCGCCAGTCCGCTGTACCGCGATGTTGTCCCTGGAGACCACGGAACGCACCTTCCCCCGTAGGTCGTTCCACCTCTTCCTGATGTCCTACCGATTTCTTGGGTGTTGTCCCACTGCGTTGACCCTGTCGACTATTATTCGCCATAGCTCCATCTTCCTAGCTATGGAGGTGTGCTGCACCTGTGCTCCAAATAGCTGTAGCTCTACCCGTACGATTTCCTCCACCATGACCCTGAGCTCCTCCTCCGAGAACCTGGGGTGTCTTTGCCGTGCCATGGGGTGGTGCAGGTGATGTGTGGGGGGGTGTATGTGGTGATGAGTGTGGTGATGTGTAGTGGTGTGTGGTGTTTTGTGCGTGGATGTTGTGTGGGTGATGGTGTTGTGTGCCTCTGTGTGGTAGGGTTGTCTATGCTGTGCAGTCTCTCTGGCCATCGTCACAAATATTTGGTCGTAGGGGTTTGTAGGGGAATGTGGATGTAGTTTGAATGTGTGGGAGTGGTGTTTGTATTTCAAATTGTCCAATGTGGCGGTGTTTTGGAGATGTGTATGTATTTTGAGCGCGGCGTTGTGTACCGCCAATGGAATACCGTGGATTTGTGGGTCGTGATAGAATGGGCATGTTTCTGTTGGCGTGACGGTGGAGGTTTTGTTTTCGCCAGTTTATCACTGACCTTTGGTGTGGCGGACTTGTGTGGGTGTCTGAATTTCGGCGGATTCCGAGATGTGGGTCATAATAGCTGTGGCGGATTTCCGCGGCGGTGTATTGGCGGTCTTCTGCACGGTGGTAAGCGGCTTTTACCGCCAATGTTGTAATGACCCCCTATATATTTATATCAGCTAACCTTCGTTGGATGTTAATCTTGTCTTGAGCACAACTTTGCTAACACTCTTTGGATGTTAACTTCCTATTTATCAAAGTTTGAGCACTAATCAAACTCTAACCAAAACTTCTTGTTCTGAGAACTGCAACCAAGAACTAACATTGGTTGTCATTTGTGAACTTACTCATGACTGAAAAGATGTGAAGTACTCCACTCTACAAAACCACAAGTGAGTGTGCTAGAGTTCATGCACATTGATGTTCTTTACTGTACATAATAACTGTGATAGTATATAGTTACCATTGTTGAGTGGAACACTCTGGAGAAGTGTCTTGTATGCATCTATGTAAAGTACTCAACCCTATTCTCGAAGTATGTCTCTTGTTTCTTCTACATGTTTCAAAGGCGCTACTGGAGGACTGGCAGAGAACCAGACCCATCAACTGATTACTTAAAAGGTACCATCACTCCTATTGCTTTGCAGGTATTATATGCTCATTGTTCACACACGATATTACTTGGGCCTAACTCGGGATGGGATTAGTCTGAAGGCTGGATCTAAGGATTTATCGCATCTATCCCTTCTCAAGGTTCGACAAAAGAACGTAGTGACTGTAGACAACTCTCACGAACTAGATTCTCTGCAGACCAGGCCCTCCTCCCTGAGATCGACCGCTCTTCAGTCACAACACGTTTTACTAATAGAGGAAAGGCAGGGCATAGAGAAGTGGGTCCATACAGTCTATGCGATGCTCCTTTATGAAGCCATAAGGTGAGGCTCGTATTTATTGTCTTTCAGCGAGGACTCACAACAACCATTGTTGCCAGACAAGGGACCTCAGTGTGAGTTAGGCCTAAATACTCTGTTTGCCCCATTAACCAGGGCGCGTGTCTGAGTATGCTGGTCCTCTAGTAGCTGGAGTTGCCTCTCTAACTCTGGGTTGTATGTGTCAAATGTCATTGTCCTTTGTGCTATTTCTTCTATGTTCGCATTCTCTTGTGTCTCACCATGTTCCCTGATGTAACAATAAACTACTGCCCATTATACACACTATGGCCCTCATTCCAACCCTGACGGTCGCTGTTAAAGTGGCGGTAATACCGCCAACAAACCAGTGGTAAAAAGAAATGGGATCCCGACCATGGCGGAAACCGCCAACACAGACAGCCACTTTAACACTCCAACCGCCACAGCGGTAGCAACAAACACCGCTGTGGTAACCGCCAACAGACATGCGGAAGACAATGTACCGCCCACACTATTACAAGGCACCAATCCGCCAGCTTTTCCGGGGTGGTACCAACGCAATCAAAAGCACGGCGGAAATAGTACTTGGAAGGGAAACCACTCACCTCTCAACACCCAAGGAAGAACTAGGACGCCATGGAGCCCAAAATACAGATCCTACCCATGTTGCTGTATCTATTAATACACCACGAAGTGGAAAGAAGGTGGCGGCGACGACAACGGTGAGTACTGCACCTAGCACACAGGGGAGAGGAGGAGGGAAAAGAGAGTGACACACACACCAGGCACGCAACACTCCCACCTCCCACCCACAACAACATACACACAAACATATCCAATAACATCACAGATACACCCCGTCACCCCCTGGAAGAACGCAAGGACCTAGCGAAATGAGTTTAACTAGTGAAATATGGGAACAATCAGATAGATCAAGAGAACAGCAAATAATCAGTATACACAAATATTTACAGCAAGTACACAAGTCCGTACACTGTCCCATGAAATGTCTGTGGACCAGTGGTCCCAAAAAGCATGGGCGAAGCCCACACATGACACCTTCCTCAAAACGGAGAGAACAATGCAGGGGCATCAGGTCGAAAAAAAAACAGGCACCTCAGGGGGAAGGGGAGGGGGGGCACCTCAGCCGGATGATGGTACCACACCACTGCTCCTCGAGGGGGCTCCAGGGGAGTGCAAAGCCACCGTCTCACAAGTCTCTCAAGTGGGTGGTTTGCCTACTGCTCAGTCCTGGGGAGTGCAAAGCCACCATCTCACAAGTCTCTCAAGTGGGTGGTTTGCCCACTACTTGATCCTGGGAAGTGCAAAGCCACAGTCTCACAAGTCTCTCAAGTAGATTCACTGCCCACTGCTTGGTCCTGGGGAGTGCAAATACACAGTCTCTCAAGTCTCTCAAGTGGGTTCACCGGCCACGCTTGGTCCTGGGGAGTGCAAAGCCATAGTCTTTCAAATGGATGCCTTTCTCCACTGGTTCTGGGGGGGGCTTTGTGCTCAGAGTGCTTCATCCCGCCAGGGGCTGGGTAAGTGGATGCCTTTTTCCACTGGTTCTGGAGGGGCCTTTGTGTCCAGAGTGCTTCATCCTGCCATGGACTGGGTGAGTGGATGCCTTTCTCCACTGGTTCTGGAGGGGGCTTTGTGCCCAGAGTGCTTCATCCTGCCAAGGACTGGGTGAGTGGATGCCTCTCTTCACTGGTTCTGGAGGGGGCTTTGTGCCCGGTGATGCTGCACCTGGGGTGTGGCAGTTGACTTCGTCTCACCTGGGTGTCTTAGCCGCACGATGTACCTGTAACAGGTAGCATGATACTCCATGGAGGCAGAGCCACAAGCCATTGTGCGGCGACTTAGGCTGCCAATTGCTGGTTCGTGTCAGTGCTGGAGGTGGTGTCTCAAGTGGTGTGTCCAATGTCCAGGACGTCACCTGCAGACTCTGATGGCTGCACACTAGGGATGGGGCTGGCATCCGACAGAGTGGCATCGGCTGTGCACATCGCGGTGCTGATGGTGGTGCAGGTGGCAGTGTCTGTGGCGGAGATGCTGCCAGTGCTGGCTGTGATGCAAGTGACTGTTGTAGTGGATGGAGACACCATACAGTCTCCGGCAGCCTCGGATGGCTGATCCTTGGGGAGGATGCTGCAGACTGACATTGTGGCAGCGGCGGTGCTGGTGGTGGGGCAGGTGGCGGTGCAGGTGGCAGTGCAGGTGTCGGTCGGAGCGGCAGTGGTTACTGTGGTGCATGTGGCTGCCATCCCTGATGATATGGTGGTCACCAGCCCCTCACCAGGAGACATCGTGGCCAGAGGTGACGTGCCCTTTGGCTTGTGGTCCTTCCCCATCTAGACAGTCGCTGCAGGGACCTTGGCACTGTCCACTCGGTGTTTGGGCGAGGCCTTGCTGGGTGGGTGGTGTGACTGTCCCCTGCTGTAAGCCGGCCCCTTTTTTACCTTTGCAGGTGGTGGAATATGGTGGTCCTTCTTTTCTGTCGGTGTCACACTGTTAGCTCTGACGGGTGCCCCCTTAGACTGTACTGGACTAGCAGGGACCACAGCGGATGCAGATTTGGTGGCTGAGGTGCTGGGCTGGGAACTAGACATCCTGGCCCTAGGGGAAGAGGTTAGGGTGTAGGGAAGAGGTTAATGTTAGCTAGGAAAAGTTTTTTTGACACACTGGGACGGGAAGATGGAGGGGTTGTGGGAGTGGAGGAAGAGGTGGTGGTTATAGGAGGTGTACGTCTGCTGAGTTTGGGTGAAGGTGCATGGGTTGGAGGCTGTTGTGAGGTGGATGGCTGTTGAGTGGGTGTCTGCCTGCGTTTGTGTACTTTGGGAGGAGGGCTTACAGACACACTGGGAGAGGACACAAGGGACGTGTGAATGGTAGTGGGGGTGGTGATTGCGCGTGAGCGGTGTGTAGTGATGGGCATGCTGGTGATGGAGGTAGTGGCTGATGATGCAGTGCATGCAGGTGTGAGTGGAGACAAGACTGGGAGGGAAGTGGAGGACGTGGAGGAGGGTGACACAGTGGAGGAAGTGGAAGTTGGTATGTGTGCATGGGTATGGTGCTTGTGTGAGTGCCTGTGGGATGTGTGGTGCTTATGTTTTCCTGAGCCATTTTTGTATGTTGATGTGTGTGCATGCTGGTCTGATGGTGTGCTTGGGATAGGCTGAGGTAGAGGGGATTGGGTCTGGGTAGTGGACGTTGGAGGAGGGAGGCTGGACACAGGGACAATGGCTGCCATCAGTGCTGAGGCCAGAGCCTGAAATGCTCTCTCTTGGGCCACCACGCCAGAATGAATGCCTTCCAGGTAATGGAATGCCTCTTGACACCCTGGATAGCATTCAGAATAGTTGCCTGCCCAAAAGTGAGGGATCACAGGAGGTCAATACCCTCCTCACTGAGGGCAGCAGGGCTGACTGTGGCAGGGCCTGAGATGCCTGGGGCGAAGGAGATGCACACCCTCATGGGTGTGCGGGCACGGGAAACCTGCTGAGGGTCTGCTGGGAGGGCGGTGCTGGTGGGGGGGGTGGCGGCTGTACCTGTTGTTGTGGTGGGCACAGAAGTGCCCACCACCGCCAGGGAGCTTCCATCGGAGGAGGAGTCGATGTCGCTGGTATCCCCTCCTGTCCCCGTCGTGGAGCTCCCCTCGCCCTCCGTCCCACTGGTGCTTCCACCCTCCGTGGATTCACCCTCCAGGGCCATGAGGGATGCAGCTCCCTCTGTCGCCGGTGCCTCTGCTCCTCTGCCAGATGATGCTAAAGTACACAAGGACAGGTGACAAAACAAGAAGGGGGGAAAGACAGAACACACACATGGTCAATGCCAGCAACACCACTACCGTTGGCGGACAGAACACACAGGGAGCAGCCCTATGCACTAGGCCATGCACTAGCAGTTAGTAGGAAATTCACCAGGCCATGGAGTACAATGCCTAACACCATTTGCTGCACACCTGGAACCCACAGGAGCCTACCCAGTTGTAGATGCCCACAAAAAATATTTGGGTTAGAGTGCCTCAGAGCCTGCCCAACAAGGGACCTACCCTGCCAAGTTCACCCTGGCCTAGGGGAACCCACAGCCCACATCCCCCACCCAGACCCTTCGTAAAGCGCACAGAGTCAGCTTAAGACACTGTACTCACCCCCTTTTGGCTGCTGTGATGGCCTCAAGCACCCATCCAACTCCGGATATGCCACCACCAGGATCCGGAACATCAGGGGGGTCATGGTGCGACGGGCACCCCTTCCACATTGGGAGGCCAGCCCCAGCTTGGCCTCTGCCGTCTTCTTGCTCCAGCGGCGCATGTCCTCCCATCGCTTGCAGCAGTGGGTGCTCCGTCTATGATAGACCCCCATATGATAGACCCCCAGGGTCCGCACTTCCTTGGCGATGGCACGCCAAATACCGTTCTTCTGGGGGGTGCTGACCTAGAGGAAAGGTACAGGAGGAAAAGAAATGACGCACCCATCCGGACCGTCATACTCATTGCCCACCAGTTCCCACCCATGCCCTGACGCACATACACTCACCATTCTCACATGCAGGCCTTAGCCCCCCCCACATGTATCTTCCATCCACACCACTCTACAAACAGGCATTGCCCATGCATCATGCTCACAGTGTACTCACCTGTTTGTCTGGAGGACCGTAGAGTAGCGTGTACTGGGGGAGGACCCCATCCACCAGTTTGTCCAACTCCTCCGCGGTGAAGGCATGGGGCCCTTTCTCCAGACACTCGAGCCATTGTTGCTTCCAGACTGAGGTAACAGCAGCACTTGCAGTGTAGGTCCTCTCCTGTTGAAGGTCAGGTATCAAGTGAGTGAACAGATAGAAAATGGCGGTCATGTCCACGGCGGTGCGTACCGTCACCGCCGGCGTTCATCGTCATTGGCTCCTGGAACCCATAGGGCACAATGATAACCAATGCTGAATTGCGCAGCGGTCTTCGACCACCTACTGCAACGCTGCACAACGCCAGCGCAGTTACCTCATTTCCCCTTGTCCCTCCTCACAAGTCAGGCAGCCGCCATTTCAGGGACCACATGGCATGGCACCTAACTGCGTCACAGCACAATTTTGCAGATATACGGACAAACTACGCCACACACAGATTTACTCACATTACTGCAAACACACTTGTGCAACCTATGTGGTACATGGCCCTCTGCTCACCATTCTCCTCCGTAGGCACATCCGCTGGAGCAGATGATGAGATTGCGGCATCCTCCGGTGTACAGACCCCTGGTGGACCTGTCGACAATGGAAGACAGACACATCATTATCACCTACAGACTTGATTGTGCCACAATCCAAGATCTGTGTGCTCAATTGGAGCCAGACCTGATGTCAGCTATCGGCCATCCCACAGGAATCCCCCCTCTAGTGCAGGTCCTGTCAGTGCTCCATTTCCTGGCAAGTGGCTCCTTTCAAACTACAGTGGCCATGGCATCTGGGATGTCTCAGACAATGTTTTCTAACGTGTTGACCAGAGTGTTGTCTGCCCTGCTGAAACATATGCGCAGCTACATCGTGTTTCCCCAAGTGGAAGATTTGCCCACAGTGAAAGCTGACTTTTATGCCCTAAGACATATCCCCAACATTATTGGTGCCATTGATGGTACACATGTGGCATTTGTCCCCCCCCGCAAAAACGAACAAGTGTACAGAAATCGAAAAAGCTACCAGTCGATGAATGTGCAGATGGTGTGTTTGGAGGACCAGTACATCTCTCATGTGAATGCCAAGTATCCTGGCTCTGTGCATGACGCCTATATTTTGAGAAATAGCAGTATCCCTTATGTGATGGACCAACTCCAGAGGCACCGTGTGTGGCTAATAGGTGAGCCCAAGGTCCCCACACAGTATGAGTAGGTGTCTGGGTATGGGGTAGTCCCTAAGGGTTAGTATGTGTCTAACAGTTATCCCTCAACATTTGCAGGTGACTCTGGTTACCCCAACCTCTCATGGCTACTGACCCCAGTGAGGAATGGCAGGACAAGGGCAGAGGAACGCTACAATGAGGCACACGGGCGAACTAGGCGTATTATTGAGAGGACATTCGGCCTCCTGAAGGCCAGATTCCGGTGCTTCCATCTAACAGGTGACTCCCTATACTACTCACCGAAGAAGGTGTGCCAGATAATTGTGGCATGCTGCATGTTGCACAACCTGGCATTGCAACGCCAAGTGCCTTTTCTGCAGGAGGATGGGCCTGATGATGGTCTTGTGGCAGCGGTGGAGCCTGTGGACAGTGAGGAAGAGGAGGCAGAGGAAGAAGATATTGACAAGCAAACGAACATCATCATGCAGTACTTCCAGTGACACACAGGTAAGAGACTGTAACAGCTCCTCACATTTCTGGATACTGTAGGACATTGTATGAGTCAGCCTCTTCACCTCTGTCTATGGACACTGACAGTTCACTTTGGCTTTCAAATTTCAGATCTGGGTACCTCATTCTGCCTTCTGCTATATGTACTGCTGTCCAACAACTGTCATACTTTGGTATGAGCAAATGAACATTTACATTGATATTTGTTGGTGATGTTGTAATAATACATTTGCGAAAGATCAGACTGACTCCAGATTGGTTTGTGATTCAAGGGTGTTTATTTAGGGGCTAATGTGTATAGGGGTATGTGGAAGGGGCTGGGGTGATGGTGGAGGGAGGTCCACAGTAGAGTCCAGTCTCTTGGTATCACAGGTGCATTGTCCAATGGGGCATAGGAAGGAGAGTAATGGCAGATCAAGGCGGACAGGGTGACATAGTGGGACAGAAGGGTGACAATCAGGAGGGTCCTATTTCCTGGTGGGGGTCTTGGCAATGTTCTCTGTCTTCTGCCCGGATTGCAGGGACCGTTTGCGGGGTGGTTCTCCTTCTGCAGGGGGTAGGGTGCTGGTGGGCTGTTGTTCCCGTGGCGGGGCCTCCTGTCCACTAGCACCGGTGGAGGTGGAGGGCTGTTCCTCGATTTGGCTAGTGTCAGGGGCCCTTTGTTGTGTCACTGCCTCCCTCATGGTCTTGCCTATGTCAGCCAGCACCCCTGCTATGGTGACCAGGATGGTGTAGATGTTGGTGAGGTCCTCCCTGATCCCCATGTATTGTCCCTCCTGCAGCCGCTGGGTCTCCTGAAACTTGGCCAGTACCGTGCCCATGGTCTTCTGGGAATGGTGGTACGCTCCCATGATGTTTGATAGTGCCTCGTGGAGGGTCGGTTCCCTGGACCTGTCCTCCCACTGTCGCACAGCAGTCCTCCCAACTTCCCTGTTGTCCTGTGCCTCCGTCCCCTGAACCATGTGCCCACTGCCACTGACCCCAGGTCCCTGATTGTCCTGTGTTAGTGGGGTTGCCTGGGGTCCCTGTAGCGGTGGACACACTGCTGATTGACGTGTCCTGGGAACAGTGGCATGGGCCCACTGGGTGGGTGCTGTGGTGGTGTTTCCTGAGGGGAGAGGTTCTGTGGTGGCTTGGGACTGTGGCAGGGGAACCGACTGTCCAGAGGTCCCTGGTGGGCCAGGCTGCTCATCTTGATCCAGGCGTGCAGAGATGCTGTTGTCACTGTGGGACTCTTCTGTGGGGGGACTGGATATGGCCGGCACCTCCTGTCCGGTGACGTTGGCTAGGGGTCCTGTTGGGGTGTAAATGCTTTGTTATATTATCTGTGTGTGCCATCTTGTGCAGTGGGTGTGTTTCCCTCTGATACTGTGCTTGCACTATCACCTTGGCCCTTGTGTGAGTGGTGATTGTGTGCCCTGGGTGAGTCTCTCTATTGGACATGCTTTGGTGATGGGTGTCCATGCATGTCTGTGATGGGTTCCCATGCATTGTTGTTGCATACAGGGCTTGGTTGGGGGAGTTATGGTGGGGTGTGGGAGATGGTGGAGTCATGGGAGTGAGGGTGAGGGTGGGAGTATGTGATGGCATGCAGGTAGGGTGGGGGGGATATAATAGTAAAGCTTTGACTTACCGGAGTCCAGTCCTCCTGCAACTCCTGCGAGGCCCTCAGGATGCATTATTGCCAAGACTTGCTCCTCCCATGTTGTCAGTTGTAGGGGAGGAGGTGGGGGTCCACCGCCAGTCCTCTGTACAGCTATCTGGTGTCTTGCTACCACGCACCTTCCACCTCTCCTGATGTCATCCCTTGTTCTGGGGTGCTGTCCCACGCCGTTGACCCTGTCCACGACTCTCCGCCATAGCTCCATCTTCCTAGCACTGGACGTCTGCTGCACCTGGGATCTGAATAGATGTGGCTCTACCCGGATGATTTCCTCCAACATGACCCTTAGCTCCTCCTTTAAGAACCTGGGGTGTCTTTGTGGTGCCATGTGTGTAGTGTGTGTGGTGTGTGTGAGGGTGTGTGGGGTGATGTGTTGGGGTGTGTGCTGTGAGTTGCATAGATGGTGTTCTGTGGCTCTGATTCAGTGGGTGCACCTGGCGTGTCTCTCTCTCAGTTGTCAAATGTTTTTTTGTTGTAAAGGGTTGTGGGTAGTGTGTGTTTTATAGTGGTATGGGTGTGGTGTGTGTATGGGTGTCAGGTGTGTGCAGTTTGAATTGTCCAATGTGGTGTTGTTTTGTATGTGTGTGTGTATTTTGAGCGCTCCGGTCTGTACTGCCAATGGTTTACCACGGTTGAATGACCGCCGCAGTGATTCATGGGTCATAATGCTGTGGGCGTATTTCTGTTGGCGTAACGGTGTGGGTTTTGGTACCGCCAGTTTATCACTGACCTTTGGGCTGGCAGACTTGTGTGTGTGTCTGTATAGTGGCAGATTTCTAGTTGTGGGTCATAATACGCGTAGAGGTATAGAGCTGCGGTATGTTGGCGGCAGTCAGCATGGCAGTAAGCGGCACTTACCTCCAATGTCATAATGAGGGCCTTAGTGTTGGCAAATTAATTGTCCAAAGTACACCACAAAGGTCTGCAATGCTATTTCCAAGGGGAGTGGTGGAGTGCGATATTGGCAGCACCTCTTAAATGTGTTATCCAATTCAGCCATGCTTTGAAGGAAGTGGTAGCAGTGTCTTCACAATTACTAATCACCAGTTTACAAGCTGCAGTTAATAGGAAGTCTAATAGCAGCGTGTCCGTAAGAGAGATTACATAGGGATCTAGAAATCAATTGATAAGGGAGATAAAACCAAGTTTGAGCTGAAAACCGAATAGTGTCTTTTTTTAAATTCTTTTTATTGCAAGAAAAACAATAAACACAACAGTGCAGCAGTAGAATTAACAATTGTAGTTTGCAGCTAATGGATACCACATTGCTTGGATGTCACCTGTTCCCCACCCCTCCCTGCTCACCCAGAGAACTCAGGAGATATCCATGACATCAAGTTGTGTGCCATTACGATCATCGGGTAGAGTGAGACTGAGCGGGGTACACAATCCATTTCGATGATCATTTCACCTCCCCCAGATTTAGTCCATTTGTTAGGACAGCCTCTACTCTCATACACCACTCTCTCCGCCAACATGTACCAGTCTAGATCAGTCTTCCAGCAAGCCAGCTCCGCCGGCCGATCTGCCTTCCAAGTTTGGGCAGTATTGCATTTCACCACCATTAACCTCACAGTCATCCAAGTTTGGTCCATACGGGTAATGTCAGTTGTGCCCCAGACATTTAACAGACACCATTTAAGGGAGGAATCACCAGTATTTCCACAAACAGTATTTAAACAGGACACCACAGTCTCCCAGTTGCTCCTTATGGCTGGGTAGTTCCATAACATAAGATAATACATTCCCATGTGGCCACAATTTAGAGGGCAGAGGGGCAAGCCCACTCTGCCCATCTTTGCCAGGGTGGTGCAAGTGACATCTATGAAGGATTTTCAGATGGACTAAACGGAATCTAGAAGGGATGGCTATTTTGTGTGGGAAAGCTAAAGCCTACAGCCATTCGTCGTCTAATTCCCCTAAATCATGCACCCAGTATTCGAGCAAGCTGCCAAGTGTCTCTGGAGTGTTATTGATGAATTTGCAATATGTGAGGTAGATTGCTTTTTTGGGAATGTATTTGGTCAACAGCAGATCTTCAAGTGGGGAGGATCTGGGAGGTCTTCTCCTTTCAGTAGTATCTTATGGAGGGCCTGACGGATTTGTAGGTAGCGATAGGCTTTGGTAGGTGTGAGTTTATAGGTAGCTTGAAGGACTACAAAGGACAGGATAGTGTTGTGGGTCCATAGGTATCCCACTTTTGTAATGCCAATGAGATCCCAATTACGGAACCCCAACTGCGAACCCAGAAGACCCAACCGTGCCGTGTCCCCTAGCGTGGTGGCTTCTATGATTGTGTTCTTCCACCCTAATGTATGAAGTGTTTTGTGCCAGAGCGTTAGGGTCCCTGCTGTGGGAGTGGAGAAGGTATGTGGTTTTTTAACCCCAATAAGTGCCCACAGGAAGCCCCCAGGAATCATGGCTTGGTGATCCATGTGGTAAGCTGGTTCCGACGTAGGGAGGTGGACCCCAGTGTTAATAGTTACCAATTGTGCTGCTCAGTAGTAATTTCATACATCCGGCAGGGCAATGCCCCCATCATACCAACTTTGCATCAGTTTGTTAATGGCTATGCTTGCGGGGCCACCGTCGCAGAGGAGTGTGCGTATTTCTCCATCAATAGTTTGAAATTATGAGGAAGGGACTTGGTATGGTGTATTGTGGAGGACATAAAGGAAAATAGGCAGTGCCATCATTTTAGATAAGGCAGCCCTGCCCAGGAGTGACAGGGGAAGGGTACTCCAACGCTCTCCATCTTTTTAAAGCTGTACCAATGGTGGCTCCAAATTGCGGGCATAGAAGATGCAGGGTTCGCTGGTGACATTTATACCCAGGTAGCAGAATCCCTCTGTAGTGATATGTGCGGTGCAGCTGGCGGGCAATCGTGGGGCCTCTCCATATAGGAGGTAGAGTAATGATTTGTCCCAGTTGATAGTGTAGCCAGAAAATTGATGGAATTGCGTAAGGATATGCAGTATCCTATCGAGTGTGTGGAGTGGGTCTGGGACATACAGTAAAATGTTGTCAGCGTAGAGGGTTATCCAATCCTCCAACTCCGCTGTCCATCGCAGACCTCTAATCAAGGAGTCACCACATATCCAGACTGCCAGTGGCTCCAGAGTCAGGTTGAAAATTAGGGGGGAGAGTGGGCATCCCTGATGGGTGCCACCTCGTAGCCAAAATGGTGCAGATGTGCCTCTATTAATGACCATCTGAGCCAGAGGTTCTGTGTAGAGGAGACGTACACAGGCCATGAAGCGTGCCCCAAAACTAAATCTTGTGAGGACTTCAAACATATATACTCAACAGTGTCGAAGGCCATCCGGGCATCCTATGAAAACACCAGGGCATCTTCTTGAAAAGTGGATGCTCCACCCAAGACACCATGAAGGCGCCTTAGGTTAAGAGCAGAACTCAAAAAAGCCTGACTAATACGGGTGGATTAGGGAGGGGATCACTTGGACTAATTGGGAAGCCAAAGGTTTTGCTACAATCTTGATCTCAGCACTGAGGAGTGGAATATGACTTTAAGAGGCACACCACTCTAGTGGTTTGCCGTCTTTGAGAATTACTAGTATACTGGCTAATCTCTGGTCCTCGGGCAGGACCCCTTTTTCTCGGCTCTAAAGGAGCATCGCATTGAGATGAGGGCAATAGTGGGAGCTGTAAGTTTATAAAGCTCAATTGGGAGACCATTGGGCCCTATTTCTTTCCTGGGTGCAAATCGCTGTATTATTTCATCCTGTGTTATTTCTTGTTCCAGTAGGTTTTCGTGTGATTGGGAAAGAGGGGGGAGACTGAGATCAGACGGCAGTTCCCATGAGTTGGCGAACAAAGCTGTCATACTCTGGAAGTAGAGTTTTGCTTAATATGCCACAAGATCGTCAGCTATCTGCTGTCTACTTTTCACTCAGTTCCCAGCATCCGTCAAGATTCCAGGCACCCATCTACCAGCTCTCTCCTTCCCATCAATCAATCAATCAATCATAGTATTTATAAAGCGCGCTATGTACCCGTCAGGGTTACGAGGCGCTGGGGGGGGGGGAGCGCTGCTGGTTTATGTGGGGAGAGAGTTCCAGGTCTTGGCGGCGAGGAAGGAGAAGGATCTGCCGCCGGATTCTTGCGCTGGATTCGGGGTACGATGGCGAGGGCGAGGTTGGCGGATCGGAGTTGACGTGTTGGAGTGTAGAAGTTGAGTCTGGTGTTGAGGTAGGAGGGTCCGGTGTTGTGAAGTGCCTTGTGAGCGTGGGTCAGGAGTTTGAAGGTGATCCTCTTGTCTACCGGGAGCCAGTGGAGTTCCTTTAGGTGAGGGGAGATGTGACTTCGGCGGGGTATGTTGAGGATCAGTCGGGCGGAGGCATTTTGGATACGTTGGAGGCGTTTGATGTCTTTGGTTGGGATGCCTGTGTAGAGTGCGTTGCCGTAGTCAAGTCTGCTGCTGACGAGGGCCTGGGTCACCGTCTTTCTGGTTTCTGTTGGAATCCACTTGAAGATTCTGCGGAGCATTCGAAGGGTGTTGAAACAGGAGGAGGAGACGGCGCTGACCTGTTTGGACATGGTGAGGGCGGAGTCCAGGATGAAGCCGAGGTTTCTTGCGTGGCTGGCAGGGGTGGGTGGGGGTCCGAGGACGGAGGGCCACCATGAGTCGTTCCAGGCCGAGGGAGTGCGTCCGAGGATGAGGACTTCCGTCTTGTCGGAGTTGAGTTTCAGGCGACTGTTGTTCATCCAATCGGCGATGGATTTTAGTCCCTCGTGGAGGTTTGTTTTGGTGGTGAGCGGGTCTTTGGTCAGGGAGAGGACGAGCTGGGTATCGTCGGTGTAGGAGATGATGCTGAGATGATGTTGGCGGGCCAGTTGAGCGAGGGGGGCCATGTAGACGTTGAACAACGTGGGGCTGAGGGAGGATCCTTGGGGGACGCCGCAGATGAGGTTGGTGGCTTTGGAGCGGAAAGGGGAGAGACGGACTCTCTGCGTTCTGTCGGAACCATCAAACCAAGCTAGCAATTTCCCAGCCCTGTCACTCACTTCATGCAAGCGACGCTGCAGGGCAATGTAATGAGTGCAAGCTGCCTCCATAGCAGCATCTCTGAACTCTTTCTGCTTCAAAGCTAGGAGGTGTTGCCTGCTAACCTGGTCTTAGTTCAGATTCTAAAACTCGAACTTCCCTCTCCAGGGTCCCTAAACACGCCCTTAGGTCCATTTTGTATCCTGCTATCACTGAGACCCCCTGGCCTTTAATTACTGCCTTATAGGCCTCCCACAGCTGCTTTGTTGATTCGACAGAGCCTACATTTTCTGCGAAGTAGTGTTTTGTTGCAGAACTTAGTTAGTGTGAATAGAAGGTAGTCGCAGATACCAAGGATTAATTACTAAACGGCATTGCCAGCTTGCATATTTGACACCATAGGCTGCCCAGACGGGAGAATGGTCGGAGAGTCCTGCGGCTAACTGTTTCATCTCCTTGAAGTGAGGAAGCAAGTGCGGTAGGGTGAGAATGTAGTCTGTATGTGACTAGCTACCATATGCCCCAGAATGAAATGCGTATTGTAACTCTGTTGCGTTATAAGCACGCTATATGTCAACAAGCCCTAGGGCAGCCAGGAAGTCTGCCAGCAAGTGTTGGGTCAGATCAGTCTGTCAATATGGCCAGCTATCCTTAGTTTTGCAGTGCGCCACATTAAAGTCACCGCCCAGCAATAACTCACCGTCAGGGAGTTTTAAGAGGAGAGCACTGAGTTCAGCAAAGCCAGTATTGTGGAGACACGGGGGGACATAGACAGAGACAATGTTGAGTGTAGTGCCTTCCCACTCCACAGAAAGTGCTGCATAGCACCTGTATCGATACACCCAGGTGTGTTTAACTATGAGGGGCAGTGATGTGAGTAGTAATATGCCCACCCCATGAGATCCTGAAGTATATCACGTATGGTCTACCATCTTGAATTCCCAGTGGTTCAGGCCTCAGTAGGTGTTTCCTTGTAAGTGTGGGAGCACAATATCAGGGGCATGTCGTTTAAGGTATTGTAGTACCTCTCCCCATTTTAGTCTATCCCCCAGTCCATTAAAATTCCAGGATATCAGCTTAATGTCAGGAAGTGCTGATGCCATAGACTTAATAGGACACATTTTTAATTTGCTGGGTTGATACATTGGATGGGGTAGTGGAAGATTTACTACAATGTGAGGGCTTCGAATGAGAGCCCTAGATTGAGCCACATCAGTATGCTGCACATAAAGTAAAACAACAATGTTCCAACAACCAAAAACAACAATAAATCAGATAACAACCAATCCCCCCCTTCCTCCCTCCCTGAATGGTGGATCTAGAATGTAAGGAAATGCCTCCTTGGCATGGTTGCCCCCTGACTTTTTGCCTTTGCTGATGCTATGTTTACAATTGAAAGTGTGCTGAGGCCTGCTAACCAGGCCCCAGCACCAGTGTTCTTTCCCTAACCTGTACTTTTGTATCCACAATTGGCAGACCCTGGCATCCAGATAAGTCCCTTGTAACTGGTACTTCTAGTACCAAGGGCCCTGATGCCAAGGAAGGTCTCTAAGGGCTGCAGCATGTCTTATGCCACCCTGGAGACCTCTCACTCAGCACAGACACACTGCTTGCCAGCTTGTGTGTGCTAGTGAGGACAAAACGAGTAAGTCGACATGGCACTCCCCTCAGGGTGCCATGCCAGCCTCTCACTGCCTATGCAGTATAGGTAAGACACCCCTCTAGCAGGCCTTACAGCCCTAAGGCAGGGTGCACTATACCATAGGTGAGGGTACCAGTGCATGAGCATGGTACCCCTACAGTGTCTAAACAAAACCTTAGACATTGTAAGTGCAGGGTAGCCATAAGAGTATATGGTCTGGGAGTCTGTCAAACACGAACTCCACAGCACCATAATGGCTACACTGAAAACTGGGAAGTTTGGTATCAAACTTCTCAGCACAATAAATGCACACTGATGCCAGTGTACATTTTATTGTAAAATACACCACAGAGGGCACCTTAGAGGTGCCCCCTGAAACTTAACCGACTGTCTGTGTAGGCTGACTAGTTCCAGCAGCCTGCCACACCAGAGACATGTTGCTGGCCCCATGGGGAGAGTGCCTTTGTCACTCTGAGGCCAGTAACAAAGCCTGCACTGGGTGGAGATGCTAACACCTCCCCCAGGCAGGAGCTGTGACACCTGGCGGTGAGCCTCAAAGGCTCACCCCTTTGTCACAGCCCAGCAGGGCACTCCAGCTTAGTGGAGTTGCCCGCCCCCTCCGGCCACGGCCCCCACTTTTGGCGGCAAGGCTGGAGGGAACAAAGAAAGCAACAAGGAGGAGTCACTGGCCAGTCAGGACAGCCCCTAAGGTGTCCTGAGCTGAAGTGACTCCAACTTTTAGAAATCCTCCATCTTGCAGATGGAGGATTCCCCCAATAGGGTTAGGATTGTGACCCCCTCCCCTTGGGAGGAGGCACAAAGAGGGTGTACCCACCCTCAGGGCTAGTAGCCATTGGCTACTAACCCCCCAGACCTAAACACGCCCTTAAATTTAGTATTTAAGGGCTACCCTGAACCCTAGAAAACTAGATTCCTGCAACTACAAGAAGAAGGACTGCCTAGCTGAAAAACCCCTGCAGAGGAAGACCAGAAGACGACAACTGCCTTGGCTCCAGAAACTCACCGGCCTGTCTCCTGCCTTCCAAAGATCCTGCTCCAGCGACGCCTTCCAAAGGGACCAGCGACCTCGACATCCTCTGAGGACTGCCCCTGCTTCGAAAAGACAAGAAACTCCCGAGGACAGCGGACCTGCTCCAAAGAAAAGCTGCAACTTTGTTTCCAGCAGCTTTAAAGAACCCTGCAAGCTCCCCGCAAAAGGCGTGAGACTTGCAACACTGCACCCGGCGACCCCGACTCGGTTGGTGGCGATCCAACACCTCAGGAGGGACCCCAGGACTACTCTAAGACTGTGAGTACAAAAACCTGTCCCCCCTGAGCCCCCACAGCGCCGCCTGCAGAGGGAATCCCGAGGCTTCCCCTGACCGCGACTCTTTGAAACCAAAGTCCCGACACCTGGGAGAGACCCTGCACCCGCAGCCCCCAGGACCTGAAGGACCGGACTTTCACTGGAGGAGTGACCCCCAGGAGTCCCTCTCCCTTGCCCAAGTGGAGGTTTCCCCGAGGAACCCCCCCCTTGCCTGCCTGCCGCGCTGAAGAGATCCCTAGATCTCCCATTGACTTCCATTACAAACCCGACGCTTGTTTCTACACTGCACCCGGCCGCCCCCGCGCTGCTGAGGGTGAAATTTCTGTGTGGACTTGTGTCCCCCCCGGTGCCCTACAAAACCCCCCTGGTCTGCCCTCCGAAGACGCGGGTACTCACCTGCAAGCAGACCGGAACCGGGGCACCCCCTTCTCTCCATTCTAGCCTATGTGTTTTGGGCACCACTTTGAACTCTGCACCTGACCGGCCCTGAGCTGCTGGTGTGGTGACTTTGGGGTTGCTCTGAACCCCCAACGGTGGGCTACCTTGGACCAAGAACTAAGCCCTGTAAGTGCCTTACTTACCTGGTAAAACTAACAAATACTTACCTCCCCTAGGAACTGTGAAAATTGCACTAAGTGTCCACTTTTAAAACAGCTATTTGTGAATAACTTGAAAAGTATACATGCAATTTTGATGATTTGAAGTTCCTAAAGTACTTACCTGCAATACCTTTCGAATGAGATATTACATGTAGAATTTGAACCTGTGGTTCTTAAAATAAACTAAGAAAAGATATTTTTCTATATAAAAACCTATTGGCTGGATTTGTCTCTGAGTGTGTGTACCTCATTTATTGTCTATGTGTATGTACAACAAATGCTTAACACTACTCCTTGGATAAGCCTACTGCTCGACCACACTACCACAAAATAGAGCATTAGTATTATCTATTTTTACCACTATTTTACCTCTAAGGGGAACCCTTGGACTCTGTGCATGCTATTCCTTACTTTGAAATAGCACATACAGAGCCAACTTCCTACATTGGTGGATCAGCGGTGGGGTACAAGACTTTGCATTTGCTGGACTACTCAGCCAATACCTGATCACACGACAAATTCCAAAATTGTCATTAGAAATTGATTTTTGCAATTTGAAAAGTTTTCTAAATTCTTAAAAGACCTGCTAGGGCCTTGTGTTAGATCCTGTTTAGCATTTCTTTTAGAGTTTAAAAGTTTGTTAAAAGTTTGAATTAGATTCTAGAACCAGTTTTAGTTTCTTAAAAAGTATTCCAACTTTTAGAAGCATAATGTCTAGCACAGATGTGAATGTGGTGGAACTCGACACCACACCTTACCTCCATCTACAGATGAGAGAGCTAAGGTCACTCTGTAAACTAAAGAAAATAGCAATGGGCCCCAAACCTACCAAAGTACAGCTCCAGGAGCTTTTGGCAGAGTTTGAAAAGGCCAACCCCTCTGAGGATGGCAACTCAGAGGATGAAGATAGTGACTTGGAGGGAAATTCCCCCCCTCCAGTCCTACTTAGGGAGAGCAGGGCTTCTCAAGCCCTGACTCCACAAATAATAGTCAGAGATGCTGGTTCCCTCACAGGAGGGACCAACAACTCTGAAATCACTGAGGATAACTCCAGTGAAGAGGACATCCAGTTAGCCAGGATGGCCAAAAGATTGGCTTTGGAAAGACAGATCCTAGCCATAGAGAGGGAAAGACAAGAGATGGGCCTAGGACCCATCAATGGTGGCAGCAACATAAATAGGGTCAGAGATTCTCCTGACATGTTGAAAATCCCCAAAGGGATTGTAACTAAATATGAAGATGGTGATGACATCACCAAATGGTTCACAGCTTTTGAGAGGGCTTGTGTAACCAGAAAAGTGAACAAATCTCACTGGGGTGCTCTCCTTTGGGAAATGTTCACAGGAAAGTGTAGGGATAGACTCCTCACACTCTCTGGACAAGATGCAGAATCTTATGACCTCATGAAGGGTACCCTGATTGAGGGCTTTGGATTCTCCACTGAGGAGTACAGGATTAGGTTCAGGGGGGCTCAAAAATCCTCGAGCCAGACCTGGGTTGACTTTGTTGACTACTCAGTGAAAACACTAGATGGTTGGATTCAAGGCAGTGGTGTAAGTAATTATGATGGGCTGTACAATTTATTTGTGAAAGAACACCTGTTAAGTAATTGTTTCAATGATAAACTGCATCAGCATCTGGTAGACCTAGGACCAATTTCTCCCCAAGAATTGGGAAAGAAGGCGGACCATTGGGTCAAGACAAGGGTGTCCAAGACTTCAACAGGGGGTGACCAAAAGAAAGGGGTCACAAAGACTCCCCAGCAGAAGGGTGATGAGACAACCAAAACTAAAAATAGTAAAGAGTCTTCTACAGGCCCCCAAAAACCTGCACAGGAGGGTGGGCCCAGAGCCTCTTCACAAAACAATGGGTACAAGGGTAAAAACTTTGATCCCAAAAAGGCCTGGTGTCATAGCTGTAAACAGCATGGACACCAAACTGGAGACAAGGCCTGTCCCAAGAAAGGTTCCACTCCAAACTCCCATCCAGGTAACACTGGTATGGCTAGTCTCCAAGTGGGATCAACGGTGTGCCCAGAGCAAATCAGGGTCCACACTGAAGCTACTCTAGTTTCTGAGGGTGGGGTGGATTTAGCCACACTAGCTGTCTGGCCGCCTAACATGCAAAAATACAGACAGCAACTCTTAATTAATGGGACTAGAATAGAGGGCCTGAGGGATACAGGTGCCAGTGTCACCATGGTGACAGAGAAACTGGTTTCCCCTGGCCAATACCTGACTGGAAAAACTTACACAGTCACCAACGCTGACAATCAGAGAAAAGTACATCCCATGGCAATGGTTACTTTAGAATGGGGAGGGGTCAATGGCCTGAAACAGGTGGTGGTCTCCTCAATTATCCCAGTGGACTGTCTGCTTGGAAATGACCTGGAGTCCTCAGCATGGGCTGAGGTAGAGCTAAAAACCCATGCAGCAATGCTGGGTATCCCTGAACTGGTGTGTGTGAAAACAAGAGCACAATGCAAGGCACAGGGTGAAAAAGTAGAGCTGGAGTCTGGAAAAATGGCCCAGCCTACCAAGAGAACAGGAAAGTCAGTTGGGAAACCAACTGCAACACAGCAAAAGAAAGGGAACCTCTCTTCTCAGGAAGAAGTTCTGCCCTCTGAGGGAACTGAGCCTTTGGAGCTTGAACCTTATCAGGTTGAGCTCTTAGGCCCAGGGGGACCCTCAAGGGAAGAGCTGTGTAAGGGACAAGAAACCTGTCCCTCTCTTGAAGGCCTTAGGCAGCAAGCTGCTGAAGAGTCCAAAGGCAAGAAAAATGGAACACATAGGGTCTATTGGGAAGATGGGCTCCTGTACACTGAGGCCAGAGACCCCAAACCTGGTGCCACTAGGAGAGTGGTAGTGCCTCAGCTGTTCAGAGAGTTCATCCTAACATTGGCCCATGACATTCCCCTTGCTGGACATTTGGGACAAACCAAGACGTGGGAGAGGTTAGTCAACCACTTCTACTGGCCCAATATGTCCAACATGGTTAAGGAGTTTTGCCTCTCCTGCCCCACCTGTCAAGCCAGTGGTAAGACAGGTGGGCATCCAAAGGCCCCCCTCATTCCACTTCCAGTGGTGGGGGTGCCCTTTGAAAGAGTGGGTGTGGACATAGTTGGTCCACTGGAACCTCCCACAGCCTCAGGAAATATGTATATCCTGGTAGTAGTGGATCATGCTACCAGGTATCCTGAAGCTATTCCCCTTAGGTCGACTACTGCCCCTGCAGTAGCCAAGGCCCTCATTGGTATCTTTACCAGAGTGGGTTTCCCTAAGGAGGTGGTGTCTGACAGAGGTACCAACTTCATGTCAGCATACCTAAAGCACATGTGGAATGAGTGTGGAGTGACTTATAAATTCACTACACCTTACCATCCACAAACTAATGGCTTAGTTGAGAGATTCAACAAGACATTAAAAGGCATGATCATGGGGCTCCCAGAAAAACTCAAAAGGAGATGGGATGTCCTCCTGCCATGTCTGCTTTTCGCTTACAGGGAGGTACCACAGAAGGGAGTAGGGTTCTCACCCTTTGAACTTCTGTTTGGTCATCCTGTAAGGGGACCACTTGCCCTTGTTAAAGAAGGCTGGGAGAGACCTCTCCATGAGCCTAAACAGGACATAGTGGACTATGTACTTGGCCTTCGCTCTAGAATGGCAGAGTACATGGAAAAGGCAACCAAAAACCTTGAGGCCAGCCAACAGCTCCAGAAGTTTTGGTATGACCAAAAGGCTGCACTGGTTGAGTTCCAACCAGGGCAGAAAGTCTGGGTTCTGGAGCCTGTGGCTCCCAGGGCACTCCAGGACAAATGGAGTGGCCCTTACCCAGTGCTAGAAAGGAAGAGTCAGGTCACCTACCTGGTGGACCTGGGCACAAGCAGGAGCCCCAAGAGGGTAATCCATGTGAACCGCCTTAAGCTCTTCCATGACAGGGCTGATGTGAATCTGTTGATGGTAACAGATGAGGATCAGGAGGCAGAGAGTGAACCTCTCCCTGATCTTCTGTCATCAGACCCAAGAGATGGCACAGTAGATGGAGTGATCTACTCAGACACCCTCTCTGGCCAACAGCAGGCTGATTGTAGGAGAGTCCTACAACAGTTTCCTGAGCTTTTCTCCCTAACCCCTGGTCAGACACCCCTGTGTACCCATGATGCGGACACAGGAGACAGCATGCCTGTCAAAAACAAAATCTTCAGACAGTCTGACCATGTTAAGGAAAGCATCAAGGTGGAAGTCCACAAGATGCTGGAATTGGGAGTAATTGAGCGCTCTGACAGCCCCTGGGCTAGCCCAGTGGTCTTAGTCCCCAAACCTCACACCAAAGATGGAAAGAAAGAGATGAGGTTTTGTGTGGACTACAGAGGGCTCAATTCTGTCACCAAGACAGATGCCCATCCAATTCCAAGAGCTGATGAGCTCATTGATAAATTAGGTGCTGCCAAATTTCTAAGTACCTTTGACTTGACAGCAGGGTACTGGCAAATAAAAATGGCACCTGGAGCAAAAGAAAAGACAGCATTCTCCACACCTGATGGGCATTATCAGTTTACTGTTATGCCCTTTGGTTTAAAGAATGCCCCTGCCACCTTCCAAAGGTTGGTGAATCAAGTCCTTGCTGGCTTGGAGTCCTTTAGCACAGCTTATCTTGATGATATTGCTGTCTTTAGCTCCACCTGGCAGGATCACCTGGTCCACCTGAGGAAGGTTTTGAAGGCTCTGCAATCTGCAGGCCTCTCTATCAAGGCATCCAAATGCCAGATAGGGCAGGGAACTGTGGTTTACTTGGGCCACCTTGTAGGTGGAGGCCAAGTTCAGCCACTCCAACCCAAGATCCAGACCATTCTGGACTGGGTAGCTCCAAAAACCCAGACTCAAGTCAGGGCATTCCTTGGCTTGACTGGGTACTACAGGAGGTTTGTGAAGGGATATGGATCCATTGTGACAGCCCTCACTGAGCTCACCTCCAAGAAAATGCCCAAGAAAGTGAACTGGACTGTGGACTGCCAACAGGCCTTTGACACCCTGAAACAAGCAATGTGCTCAGCACCAGTTCTCAAAGCTCCAGATTATTCTAAGCAGTTCATTGTGCAGACTGATGCCTCTGAACATGGGATAGGGGCAGTTCTGTCCCAAACAAATGATGATGGCCTTGACCAGCCTGTTGCTTTCATTAGCAGGAGGTTACTCCCCAGGGAGCAGCGTTGGAGTGCCATTGAGAGGGAGGCCTTTGCTGTGGTTTGGTCCCTGAAGAAGCTGAGACCATACCTCTTTGGGACTCACTTCCTAGTTCAAACTGACCACAGACCTCTCAAATGGCTGATGCAAATGAAAGGTGAAAATCCTAAACTGTTGAGGTGGTCCATCTCCCTACAGGGAATGGACTTTATAGTGGAACACAGACCTGGGACTGCCCATGCCAATGCAGATGGCCTTTCCAGGTTCTTCCACTTAGAAAATGAAGACTCTCTTGGGAAAGGTTAGTCTCATCCTCTTTCGTTTAGGGGGGGGTTGTGTAAGGAAATGCCTCCTTGGCATGGTTGCCCCCTGACTTTTTGCCTTTGCTGATGCTATGTTTACAATTGAAAGTGTGCTGAGGCCTGCTAACCAGGCCCCAGCACCAGTGTTCTTTCCCTAACCTGTACTTTTGTATCCACAATTGGCAGACCCTGGCATCCAGATAAGTCCCTTGTAACTGGTACTTCTAGTACCAAGGGCCCTGATGCCAAGGAAGGTCTCTAAGGGCTGCAGCATGTCTTATGCCACCCTGGAGACCTCTCACTCAGCACAGACACACTGCTTGCCAGCTTGTGTGTGCTAGTGAGGACAAAACGAGTAAGTCGACATGGCACTCCCCTCAGGGTGCCATGCCAGCCTCTCACTGCCTATGCAGTATAGGTAAGACACCCCTCTAGCAGGCCTTACAGCCCTAAGGCAGGGTGCACTATACCATAGGTGAGGGTACCAGTGCATGAGCATGGTACCCCTACAGTGTCTAAACAAAACCTTAGACATTGTAAGTGCAGGGTAGCCATAAGAGTATATGGTCTGGGAGTCTGTCAAACACGAACTCCACAGCACCATAATGGCTACACTGAAAACTGGGAAGTTTGGTATCAAACTTCTCAGCACAATAAATGCACACTGATGCCAGTGTACATTTTATTGTAAAATACACCACAGAGGGCACCTTAGAGGTGCCCCCTGAAACTTAACCGACTGTCTGTGTAGGCTGACTAGTTCCAGCAGCCTGCCACACCAGAGACATGTTGCTGGCCCCATGGGGAGAGTGCCTTTGTCACTCTGAGGCCAGTAACAAAGCCTGCACTGGGTGGAGATGCTAACACCTCCCCCAGGCAGGAGCTGTGACACCTGGCGGTGAGCCTCAAAGGCTCACCCCTTTGTCACAGCCCAGCAGGGCACTCCAGCTTAGTGGAGTTGCCCGCCCCCTCCGGCCACGGCCCCCACTTTTGGCGGCAAGGCTGGAGGGAACAAAGAAAGCAACAAGGAGGAGTCACTGGCCAGTCAGGACAGCCCCTAAGGTGTCCTGAGCTGAAGTGACTCCAACTTTTAGAAATCCTCCATCTTGCAGATGGAGGATTCCCCCAATAGGGTTAGGATTGTGACCCCCTCCCCTTGGGAGGAGGCACAAAGAGGGTGTACCCACCCTCAGGGCTAGTAGCCATTGGCTACTAACCCCCCAGACCTAAACACGCCCTTAAATTTAGTATTTAAGGGCTACCCTGAACCCTAGAAAACTAGATTCCTGCAACTACAAGAAGAAGGACTGCCTAGCTGAAAAACCCCTGCAGAGGAAGACCAGAAGACGACAACTGCCTTGGCTCCAGAAACTCACCGGCCTGTCTCCTGCCTTCCAAAGATCCTGCTCCAGCGACGCCTTCCAAAGGGACCAGCGACCTCGACATCCTCTGAGGACTGCCCCTGCTTCGAAAAGACAAGAAACTCCCGAGGACAGCGGACCTGCTCCAAAGAAAAGCTGCAACTTTGTTTCCAGCAGCTTTAAAGAACCCTGCAAGCTCCCCGCAAAAGGCGTGAGACTTGCAACACTGCACCCGGCGACCCCGACTCGGTTGGTGGCGATCCAACACCTCAGGAGGGACCCCAGGACTACTCTAAGACTGTGAGTACAAAAACCTGTCCCCCCTGAGCCCCCACAGCGCCGCCTGCAGAGGGAATCCCGAGGCTTCCCCTGACCGCGACTCTTTGAAACCAAAGTCCCGACACCTGGGAGAGACCCTGCACCCGCAGCCCCCAGGACCTGAAGGACCGGACTTTCACTGGAGGAGTGACCCCCAGGAGTCCCTCTCCCTTGCCCAAGTGGAGGTTTCCCCGAGGAACCCCCCCCTTGCCTGCCTGCCGCGCTGAAGAGATCCCTAGATCTCCCATTGACTTCCATTACAAACCCGACGCTTGTTTCTACACTGCACCCGGCCGCCCCCGCGCTGCTGAGGGTGAAATTTCTGTGTGGACTTGTGTCCCCCCCGGTGCCCTACAAAACCCCCCTGGTCTGCCCTCCGAAGACGCGGGTACTCACCTGCAAGCAGACCGGAACCGGGGCACCCCCTTCTCTCCATTCTAGCCTATGTGTTTTGGGCACCACTTTGAACTCTGCACCTGACCGGCCCTGAGCTGCTGGTGTGGTGACTTTGGGGTTGCTCTGAACCCCCAACGGTGGGCTACCTTGGACCAAGAACTAAGCCCTGTAAGTGCCTTACTTACCTGGTAAAACTAACAAATACTTACCTCCCCTAGGAACTGTGAAAATTGCACTAAGTGTCCACTTTTAAAACAGCTATTTGTGAATAACTTGAAAAGTATACATGCAATTTTGATGATTTGAAGTTCCTAAAGTACTTACCTGCAATACCTTTCGAATGAGATATTACATGTAGAATTTGAACCTGTGGTTCTTAAAATAAACTAAGAAAAGATATTTTTCTATATAAAAACCTATTGGCTGGATTTGTCTCTGAGTGTGTGTACCTCATTTATTGTCTATGTGTATGTACAACAAATGCTTAACACTACTCCTTGGATAAGCCTACTGCTCGACCACACTACCACAAAATAGAGCATTAGTATTATCTATTTTTACCACTATTTTACCTCTAAGGGGAACCCTTGGACTCTGTGCATGCTATTCCTTACTTTGAAATAGCACATACAGAGCCAACTTCCTACATAGAACTACCTACCTCCCCAAATCTGCAGCACACCTGTTACCCAAATCCAACATGTATAACTAAGGGTGGTTGTTGCCCACGTCGATCATCCCCAGTGGGTCGCCCTCTTAAAGGAACGTTTTTACCATGCTGGCCGTTTTGCATGTTCCACTGCAGGATTGTTCAGTCCAGTAGTTCCATGAAACAAGGGCACTCCAAGTGAGATAGAGCAGTCATCACCTTGCAGTATGCTAAAGTATCTAGTGGTAGTGCACATTTTTGTAGGATATGGCAGCGCTCAGCTCTCTATTATTGCATGGGGCCTAGGGCATGGCCAGACCTGGTGAGGTGCTCCGATCTCTCTGTGAGCCAGTCTGACTGCTGGTTCGGTCCATCGACCTCTCGGCATCTTCGTCAGCGGCACGACCAACTCTGCAGTTTCCCTGCATCAGCCCTCATGCCAGTCCCAGGTGTCCTACGGCGTTTCAAAGTATTTCCATTAGCCACCACTAGAAGTTTGGCAGAAAAATCATGGAGTATTTTATGTCACGGACTCTTAAGGCTCTTTTGACCTCTAAGAAGCTGTGTTGCTGTACGTGTATTGTAAAGTCTGGGGAAAAGGTTATGGTTGCATTTTCATATTGGACTGGAGGGGCACTTCGAGCTGTTTGCAAAATCACGTCTCAATCCCAGTAGTTGAAAATTCTCACTATGATCAGACGTGGGAGTGCTCCAGGGCGAGGGGGTACCCCAGGCACACGATAAGCCTGTTTCATGGAGAAATTTAAAAAGGACCATTGGCTACAAGGCTTTGAGGATAAGATCTTTGACGAATAGGTCAACTGCATATCTCTCGAAGTGCTCAGGTACTCATACAATGCGCATGTTATTTAGTTTCAAGTGGCCCTTGTAGACATCCAACCTAGCCTGTAGATTTTTAGTGAGGGTTTGTAACTCAACAACGATTTTTGTAGAGTTTTAGTGTCTCTGTGGAGGATGGCGGTGGATTCCTCAACCTCTTTCACCTGGGCATTTACGTTTCGCAGGTCGGCCCTCAGCAGCGTCACTTCCATTGTTACTGAATAATTTTTTGCTTCTAGGGAGTGGCCCCGTTACAGGAGAGGCTGGCCCAGTATATTCATGGCAAGTTCTGGAGGCGCTCCTGCTCCAGGAACCTCCTTTAGGAGCGCATATTTGTCTGGTGTGTAGTTCGTCCTCCCTTTCCTCCTCTCATAGTGGACGCCTCGTCAGGGGTAGTAAGCCCTAGATAAATACTATTACAATACAATACAACAATATAAGATGTTCACTCAGCAGGGTAGATGAAGGGGGCAAGAGGAGGCACTGTGGTAATCGCCGCCGCTGGCCCAGAGGTTGTAGTAACATCTCTGGTAGCCTGTCGGGTTTCCCACTGTGTGATACTCCGTCCCCCATGCTGGTTGTTGATCACAAATCAGGCTGAGGCACTGTGTCACAAGGAGTGAAGGGAACGTCGATATTCACTTGGTTGAGGAGGGGGCAGAGGAAAGCTCCTCAGTGCACATGCAGAGGGCAAGCAGGATGTGGCACACGGGCCCCTCTAAGAAAAACGCTGTGGGAGGAGCAGCAGGCAGGTGTGATTAAACAGTAGGACACAGATTTAATATATACTGGATTGTAGTTTTGTCTCTCGCAGTGGCCGGAAGGTGAGCTTAAACCACAGGGGCCACTGGGTGCAGGCTTGGCATGGGGATTGGACAAAGCTGCCACATGTGCCAACTGAGTGGATGCAGTAGGTGTGTCTCTTCAGCCCCGCTAATCACTGCCTCCTCCTGGTGCGCAGGGGACATCTGGGGGGGCACACTGGTCTAGGCTGCCGGTGTTGTGATCAGTTTCGGGCGCTCGTGCACCTCCATTCGCCGTATGGCGTTTCTTTCAGGCAGCCCGCTACATGCTCCGACAGGTCCTGAGGGGAGAGGTAGGGGCTATATGGTGAATAGCTCACTGGTCGCTGTACTCGTTAGGAAAATACAGTCCAGCACAGGGGCCACCGCGGTCCCACTCAGCAGCCGCTGCAGAATGCAAACATCAGTGACGGTCACAGGGTGAGCACTTACGACGTGTGGTGGCCAGAGGCAGAACGCAAGTCTTGGGATCTCTATGCGGAGCAGGCTGCAGCAAAATTGTTTGCCAAAGACAATTGCCCAGGGACATGAAAGAGTTCAGAGGGTTCCCAGGGCTTGCCAGGGCTCAGCATTAAGTCCTGTTGCCCGCAGGGCAGGAGGTTGTAACAGATATTTAGGGGTAAAGGTCAACTACGGGATTGGAGCCGCGTTAGTAGGCGGCCATCTTGATGGGCAGTCGGCCACGCCCCCTGAAAACCGAATAGTGTTGAGATAAAATCAAATATTCTATCCCAAAATAAGGAAACTGAGTGGCAATGAAAAGAAAGCTGTAGGAGGCCATCAATCTCCTCATTGCAGTTCCAGCAAGTCAGGTTTTCCTTGAAGAACAGTTTGTGAAGGAGTGAGGGTGCCCAGGATACTCAATTAATGAGCCAGTATTTGGTTTGAGACAGGGAAGGCGTACTTTTGTGAGAAACAACTGATCGCCATATCAGCTTCCAGTCATTAGGGGATATAATAGTATTCTCTTCCCATTTCCTTTGTATGGAAACGTTTAATTGTGAGGAGTCTCATAACTCTCCGGTATCCCTTTTAATAAAACTACTGCAAAAGGTGGCAGCATATGCAGATGACATCCTGATTATGACAGAAAATGCTTGTTCATCCAAAAAAGGCACTCATAGACACAACTAACAAATATGCCTTTGAAGCAGGATATAGCCTTAATAGGGACAAATCAGAAGCCAAATGTTTAAACAATATTTGTTCTAGAGATATTAGAAGACTTAGGTCTAGTTTGGCAAACACAATATCTGACATACTTAAGAACAGGATTTGGATCAGATTTAATAGAAACATTGAAACATAAAGAGAATAAAACGCTACAGAAAATACAGGATGTATTGGATAGCTGAAACTATAAATTCATCTTGTGGTGGGGATGAATCGAGACAGTTAAGATGATGGTAACTCCTAAAGTCAACTACCTTATATGTATGATACCACTCATCCTACCAGAGGAATTCAATGAAAAATTAAACAAACTGCTAGGAAATGTAATCTCGCAAAATAAATGGCATCCTATGAAAACACCAGGGCATCTTCTTGAAAAGTGGATGCTCCACCCAAGACACCATGAAGGCGCCTTAGGTTAAGAGCAGAACTCAAAAAAGCCTGACTAATACGGGTGGATTAGGGAGGGGATCACTTGGACTAATTGGGAAGCCAAAGGTTTTGCTACAATCTTGATCTCAGCACTGAGGAGTGGAATATGACTTTAAGAGGCACACCACTCTAGTGGTTTGCCGTCTTTGAGAATTACTAGTATACTGGCTAATCTCTGGTCCTCGGGCAGGACCCCTTTTTCTCGGCTCTAAAGGAGCATCGCATTGAGATGAGGGCAATAGTGGGAGCTGTAAGTTTATAAAGCTCAATTGGGAGACCATTGGGCCCTATTTCTTTCCTGGGTGCAAATCGCTGTATTATTTCATCCTGTGTTATTTCTTGTTCCAGTAGGTTTTCGTGTGATTGGGAAAGAGGGGGGAGACTGAGATCAGACGGCAGTTCCCATGAGTTGGCGAACAAAGCTGTCATACTCTGGAAGTAGAGTTTTGCTTAATATGCCACAAGATCGTCAGCTATCTGCTGTCTACTTTTCACTCAGTTCCAAGCATCCGTCAAGATTCCAGGCACCCATCTACCAGCTCTCTCCTTCCCATCAAACCAAGCTAGCAATTTCCCAGCCCTGTCACTCACTTCATGCAAGCGACGCTGCAGGGCAATGTAATGAGTGCAAGCTGCCTCCATAGCAGCATCTCTGAACTCTTTCTGCTTCAAAGCTAGGAGGTGTTGCCTGCTAACCTGGTCTTAGTTCAGATTCTAAAACTCGAACTTCCCTCTCCAGGGTCCCTAAACACGCCCTTAGGTCCATTTTGTATCCTGCTATCACTGAGACCCCCTGGCCTTTAATTACTGCCTTATAGGCCTCCCACAGCTGCTTTGTTGATTCGACAGAGCCTACATTTTCTGCGAAGTAGTGTTTTGTTGCAGAACTTAGTTAGTGTGAATAGAAGGTAGTCGCAGATACCAAGGATTAATTACTAAACGGCATTGCCAGCTTGCATATTGGACACCATAGGCTGCCCAGACGGGAGAATGGTCGGAGAGTCCTGCGGCTAACTGTTTCATCTCCTTGAAGTGAGGAAGCAAGTGCGGTAGGGTGAGAATGTAGTCTGTATGTGACTAGCTACCATATGCCCCAGAATGAAATGCGTATTGTAACTCTGTTGCGTTATAAGCACGCTATATGTCAACAAGCCCTAGGGCAGCCAGGAAGTCTGCCAGCAAGTGTTGGGTCAGATCAGTCTGTCAATATGGCCAGCTATCCTTAGTTTTGCAGTGCGCCACATTAAAGTCACCGCCCAGCAATAACTCACCGTCAGGGAGTTTTAAGAGGAGAGCACTGAGTTCAGCAAAGCCAGTATTGTGGAGACACAGGGGGACATAGACAGAGACAATGTTGAGTGTAGTGCCTTCCCACTCCACAGAAAGTGCTGCATAGCACCTGTATCGATACACCCAGGTGTGTTTAACTATGAGGGGCAGTGATGTGAGTAGTAATATGCCCACCCCATGAGATCCTGAAGTATATCACGTATGGTCTACCATCTTGAATTCCCAGTGGTTCAGGCCTCAGTAGGTGTTTCCTTGTAAGTGTGGGAGCACAATATCAGGGGCATGTCGTTTAAGGTATTGTAGTACCTCTCCCCATTTTAGTCTATCCCCCAGTCCATTAAAATTCCAGGATATCAGCTTAATGTCAGGAAGTGCTGATGCCATAGACTTGATAGGACACATTTTTAATTTGCTGGGTTGATACATTGAATGGGGTAGTGGAAGATTTACTACAATGTGAGGGCTTCGAATGAGAGCCCTAGATTGAGCCACATCAGTATGCTGCACATAAAGTAAAACAACAATGTTCCAACAACCAAAAACAACAATAAATCAGATAACAACCAATCCCCCCCTTCCTCCCTCCCTGAATGGTGGATCTAGAACTACCTACCTCCCCAAATCTGCAGCACACCTGTTACCCAAATCCAACATGTATAACTAAGGGTGGTTGTTGCCCACGTCGATCATCCCCAGTGGGTCGCCCTCTTAAAGGAACGTTTTTACCATGCTGGCCGTTTTGCATATTCCACTGCAGGATTGTTCAGTCCAGTAGTTCCATGAAACAAGGGCACTCCAAGTGAGATAGAGCAGTCATCACCTTGCAGTATGCTAAAGTATCTAGTGGTAGTGCACATTTTTGTAGGATATGGCAGCGCTCAGCTCTCTATTATTGCATGGGGCCTAGGGCATGGCCAGACCTGGTGAGGTGCTCCGATCTCTCTGTGAGCCAGTCTGACTGCTGGTTCGGTCCATCGACCTCTCGGCATCTTCGTCAGCGGCACGACCAACTCTGCAGTTTCCCTGCACCAGCCCTCATGCCAGTCCCAGGTGTCCTACGGCGTTTCAAAGTATTTCCATTAGCCACCACTAGTAGTTTGGCAGAAAAATCATGGAGTATTTTATGTCACGGACTCTTAAGGCTCTTTTGACCTCTAAGAAGCTCATTGCTGTACGTGTATTGTAAAGTCTGGGGAAAAGGTTATGGTTGCATTTTCATATTGGACTGGAGGGGCACTTCGAGCTGTTTGCAAAATCACGTCTCAATCCCAGTAGTTGAAAATTCTCACTATGATCAGACGTGGGAGTGCTCCAGGGCGAGGGGGTACCCCAGGCACACGATAAGCCTGTTTCATGGAGAAATTTAAAAAGGACCATTGGCTACAAGGCTTTGAGGATAAGATCTTTGACGAATAGGTCAACTGCATATCTCTCGAAGTGCTCAGGTACTCATACAATGCGCATGTTATTTAGTTTCAAGTGGCCCTTGTAGACATTCAACCTAGCCTGTAGATTTTTAGTGAGGGTTTGTAACTCAACAACGATTTTTGTAGAGTTTTAGTGTCTCTGTGGAGGATGGCGGTGGATTCCTCAACCTCTTTCACCTGGGCATTTACGTTTCGCAGGTCGGCCCTCAGCAGCGTCACTTCCATTGTTACTGAATAATTTTTTGCTTCTAGGGAGTGGCCCCGTTACAGGAGAGGCTGGCCCAGTATATTCATGGCAAGTTCTGGAGGCGCTCCTGCTCCAGGAACCTCCTTTAGGAGCGCATATTTGTCTGGTGTGTAGTTCGTCCTCCCTTTCCTCCTCTCATAGTGGACGCCTCGTCAGGGGTAGTAAGCCCTAGATAAATACTATTACAATACAATACAACAATATAAGATGTTCACTCAGCAGGGTAGATGAAGGGGGCAAGAGGAGGCACTGTGGTAATCGCCGCCGCTGGCCCAGAGGTTGTAGTAACATCTCTGGTAGCCTGTCGGGTTTCCCACTGTGTGATACTCCGTCCCCCATGCTGGTTGTTGATCACAAATCAGGCTGAGGCACTGTGTCACAAGGAGTGAAGGGAACGTCGATATTCACTTGGTTGAGGAGGGGGCAGAGGAAAGCTCCTCAGTGCACATGCAGAGGGCAAGCAGGATGTGGCACACGGGCCCCTCTAAGAAAAACGCTGTGGGAGGAGTAGCAGGCAGGTGTGATTAAACAGTAGGACACAGATTTAATATATACTGGATTGTAGTTTTGTCTCTCGCAGTGGCCGGAAGGTGAGCTTAAACCACAGGGGCCACTGGGTGCAGGCTTGGCATGGGGATTGGACAAAGCTGCCACATGTGCCAACTGAGTGGATGCAGTAGGTGTGTCTCTTCAGCCCCGCTAATCACTGCCTCCTCCTGGTGCGCAGGGGACATCTGGGGACACTGGTCTAGGCTGCCGGTGTTGTGATCAGTTTCGGGCGCTCGTGCACCTCCATTCGCCGTATGGCGTTTCTTTCAGGCAGCCCGCTACATGCTCCGACAGGTCCTGAGGGGAGAGGTAGGGGCTATATGGTGAATAGCTCACTGGTCGCTGTACTCGTTAGGAAAATACAGTCCAGCACAGGGGCCACCGCGGTCCCACTCAGCAGCCGCTGCAGAATGCAAACATCAGTGACGGTCACAGGGTGAGCACTTACGACGTGTGGTGGCCAGAGGCAGAACGCAAGTCTTGGGATCTCTATGCGGAGCAGGCTGCAGCAAAATTGTTTGCCAAAGACAATTGCCCAGGGACATGAAAGAGTTCAGAGGGTTCCCAGGGCTTGCCAGGGCTCAGCATTAAGTCCTGTTGCCCGCAGGGCAGGAGGTTGTAACAGATATTTAGGGGTAAAGGTCAACTACGGGATTGGAGCCGCGTTAGTAGGCGGCCATCTTGATGGGCAGTCGGCCACGCCCCCTGAAAACCGAATAGTGTTGAGATAAAATCAAATATTCTATCCCAAAATAAGGAAACTGAGTGGCAATGAAAAGAAAGCTGTAGGAGGCCATCAATCTCCTCATTGCAGTTCCAGCAAGTCAGGTTTTCCTTGAAGAACAGTTTGTGAAGGAGTGAGGGTGCCCAGGATACTCAATTAATGAGCCAGTATTTGGTTTGAGACAGGGAAGGCGTACTTTTGTGAGAAACAACTGATCGCCATATCAGCTTCCAGTCATTAGGGGATATAATATCTCTTCCCATTTCCTTTGTATGGAAACGTTTAATTGTGAGGAGTCTCATAACTCTCCGGTATCCCTTTTAATAAAACTACTGCAAAAGGTGGCAGCATATGCAGATGACATCCTGATTATGACAGAAAATGCTTGTTCATCCAAAAAAGGCACTCATAGACACAACTAACAAATATGCCTTTGAAGCAGGATATAGCCTTAATAGGGACAAATCAGAAGCCAAATGTTTAAACAATATTTGTTCTAGAGATATTAGAAGACTTAGGTCTAGTTTGGCAAACACAATATCTGACATACTTAAGAACAGGATTTGGATCAGATTTAATAGAAACATTGAAACATAAAGAGAATAAAACGCTACAGAAAATACAGGATGTATTGGATAGCTGAAACTATAAATTCATCTTGTGGAGGGGATGAATCGAGACAGTTAAGATGATGGTAACTCCTAAAGTCAACTACCTTATATGTATGATACCACTCATCCTACCAGAGGAATTCAATGAAAAATTAAACAAACTGCTAGGAAATGTAATCTGGCAAAATAAATGCCCCGTGATCTGAATTAAGAAACTACGACTCCCCACCAACCTCAGAGGAGTACATTTTGCTCATTTTAGAAATTCCCAATCTGCCTTCCTAGCAAAACAAGGTTCTATGTGGTTTTCCCCAGCACTAGAATATACCCCTGCCTGGCTCGTTTGAAAAAGCGATCCTGGATGATATAGACCCCATTATGCTTCTATCCACTAATAACAAGCCTTCACTATCAGCCAAATGCATACAAAAAAAAGGCCTTACTGAGAGTAGACAAGCTTCTTGACTCTCCGATAAAATATTCCAACCTATCCTCTCTTTGGAACATTCCACTAATCAAATTTAATGGCAGTCCACTATATTGAAAATCCTGGTCCACCAAGGGCATCCATTTTCTAAAGCAACTAGGCACACAGAATTCTCCACTCACCTTCAAAGAGGTTCAATCCCAATACAAACTAGAGGACATAGATTTATATGACTTCCTTAAGCTCAAGGCTTGCACAACTAAATCCAAATACTCCTTCAAAGATCAATCCCTCACTACATTGGCATAGGATCTTTAAAGGTGAGAAATAAAACAAGACTAGAAAACCAATCCCCCAGAAGAAAACCCAGGGAATTTAAAAGGAAAAATTACTTGACAGATGTCCTTTCTTACAGCAGCTTAGACAGATAGGTAGATAGAAAATAATTCTGGAGATATTTTTTTTTTTTAGTAGAAGGTAGGTACAATTACAAAAAGCCAACAGGAGAGCAGGAAATACGTGGGACAACAAAGTCATCCTGTCAAGTGCTGATCTTCAATTTAGTTGTAATAAATATCTTCTTTTGAATCCAAGATTAGACCTATTGCTCCTAAAAGATTGCTCCAAATGCAGACTGATTCATAAGTAGATTTAGTGCGCTCAATAAAGAGCTATCTGGAAAAATTCCTGTTCTCAGAGAAAAAAATCTGATTACAGAGGCAAAACAACTCTGAGAGCAGGCACGTTGACAAGCAGAATGAAAAGAATAACAAAAGCAGTAGAAGTGCTTAGTTTGTAAAATGATGAGTGCTGGTGCCCAAAGTTGTGCTCAGAAGCCCGCGGCCAGCGATATTGAACGTCAGTGCACTGAATACCTATGCTGTGTAGTCTAAAATCCACATTATGCCTCTTTAATCCACTGCCAGTCACTCTCTGTCCCTTTATCTCACTCTTGGAGGTTCACCTTTCTCACTTCGTGCCTTTTTTTCTAACTTTCTCTTTCTCTATCATTCACCTTTGCTCCTGGAAATGTCTGATGAGTCAAAATAAGTGTCGGTCCCCAAAAATTAGCACCGGTGGTCTACCCCGGAAACACTTGCTCAAATTAAGCACTGACAGAAGCTAAACAACTAGAACAGGTCCAGAGCAAGCAGTGAAGGATAAACTGCTGTGGCCTACTGAAACTCAAAATCAATTCTGTTGACATAGTCTCAGGTGTCCTGTGACGTGGAAGATCCATGCCTACAGCTTGGATTAGGAAAAGCATACTGAAAATAAAAAGAAAATGTTCACACCCAAAATAAAGTATGGCTGGTAGTTTTTTTTTAGAAAAGCAAAACGCATGGATGCAGGCAACACAGTGCTTTTACCGAGGCAGAAGAATGGTGAGTGTTTGTAAAAGAAAAATAAGATTCTAAGCTGATGACCAATATAATTCACTAACAATAACTGGAATATCAGGTACAAACTATCATATCCAAAATGACCAACCAACTGAGGGATGAGAAAAAACTGCAACTGTCTGAATACTCTTCCTCAGCTGTTTGAGAAAGAAAAGGTACCTATGCCAGAGATTAGCCCCAAGTAAAAAACCTAAAGTGGTAGAGAAAAGGAAAATACATTTGTAGCAAATTAAAGAATTCAGGTGTTTTATGAAAGAAAGACAAGGGAAATCTGTGATAAGAATCATCTGAGTTACACCAGGTTTTTCCAATAAAAAGCTCTGAGGGCAAACTGTGTCAGGAATGCCAAGGAAAGGACTAAAAGCACTCAGGGTGAATAATTTGGCGTTTGGTTTTTATGACAGTGGCACAAGACACAATCAATTCTCCGGTTAAATGCATGCACCAACAATTTTAATGGCATCCAAACAATGTAATAATATTCCCAAACCACTTTAGAAAAATAGAGAATAATATCATAAAAGCAAATTGATGACATTTTGATAAGGGGGCGGGAGATATGGTTTTTAATGTTTAAAGCAGAAAGTGTGTAAAAAAAAGTAAAGAGTCAACGTGAAGTGTCTGTTTGCGGTTGACTCTGGCCAAATTGCAGTGTCAGGCTTAGGCAATTGAGCTAGGGTCAACTACTCCAAGTGGGTCTCAAGGGTCAAAGGGGCAAGGTATAAAGCTAATACCAGCAGGGCTCTCTCAAAGTCTGATATGTCATCCTTGAGCTCCTGTTGAATCACTGGTTTTGGCACCAAAAGCTCTGAGCATTACAATGCAGAATTTCATAGCTACTGAAGTCACTATGTCGCTGGGATACATTTGGCACCTCTCTTCGGTCCAAAATTTTATTGTCAGCCTAATTATGTGTCTTGAGGTCACTAGACCGCCAAACATGTGATGGCGGTCCGGACCACTGCGGCTTTGGCGGTTCGACTGTCAAATTAAGAGTTTGGCAGTCAGACCTCCAAAAGACCGCCAGGATCAGTGATCCAGATGGGATGACACGGTGATAGTTTTAATCAGCCCACAGGTCCTCATTGTAGGCTTGTAAGCACAAGGTCTCTCCAACCAGGTCTCTTGTAGTGTCCAGTGCTCAGCTGGGCCTTGTTGCAGTCAGGAGTCCTTCTGTTTTTTTTGTCCCTGGAGCAGGCAAGCAAGAGGGTAGCCACTTGACCCTTGGAGAGCTGATCCAAGAGGAGTTCTGAGGAAGTGATGGTAGTGTTGCAGCACATATGCTAATATGAGAATATTCGAATGATTTGCGTATACATATTAATGAGAAATTACATTTGAAAACTAATAATTGAAAATACCGTGTAATGTGAAAAATTTGCCCACGGGGAGTGGTCACCATTTGTGTTAACAAAACAAAAATAATGTGAAAATTTGTATGAAATGGTAATAATGTGCCATAACTGATGATATAACCTGTTTTATGATGCTTTGTATCCTTAATGTAGCCGAGGAGACGCGATAAGCCGCAGAGGACTGGAACTGGAGAAAAGGACCTTGAACTGTACAGAGTTCAGAGATGAACTGCAAATTCACCAGCGGACAGGAGACAATCAGAACAAATTGATACAATCATATGTAGAGTAGGCTAAATGTACTTTTCCAGGATCTGAACAATGGAGCCACTGACTAAGAGACTGTGAGCAACAATTCTGTTACCTGAAGAGCCAATCTTATTAATGGAACTTGATGATTGTGCAGACGCAGACGAGTGGTAGACAAAAACTATAGGTTAGAGTCATAACCCCAGATAAGGTTGACCAATTAGCAAATTGTGGGACGGACTGAGAGACCCTAATAAAAAGTCATGACACGAATAGGGAAATCAGAGTGGAGAGGCGAAAGTTGATGACGTCAGGAGACTCTGTCCGAAGTGCTGAAATTTGGGCTTGCTCCTTGTGAGCCCGAGCCTTGCTGATGACCTGGAGACGAAGACTGACTCGTTGCTGATCTATCTTCGAATGGTAGCTGTAAATGTTGACTGACTAATGTGTGGTTTTAACTTCTTGGTACCAACTGCGATGCTTAAATGTTTTCCTCCTTAGTTAGATTTTTACAAATTATTGATTTTGACTAAATTGTTTTCGCATGAAGACCCACATGCTGATGCTAATCTAAAATAGGTAGGCTGACAAGGGCGACTTAATGGTGACTTGGACTCTGACTGACTGACCCGCATTGCTGAATTATTCAGTGATATACAATTTGCCAACATAGATTAATGTCGTTTTGCTATTAATAAAATCATCATGAATTATTGCTAATAAAGTTTGATTAACCATGAATTCTCGAAATAAAGGTTTTGATTAGAATTGTAACTAGTAGGGAATAAAACAATTAATCTATCTGAGAGTGATGGTGTTTTGTTATTAAACTAAGTTTGGTGTTATATGTTGGTTAGAATTATTGTTGATGTTTTCTCTATTCGCCAATTGGATAGGATACTCTATGCGATCCAAAAGATTAATCGACCTATACGCGTCCCCTTGTAAGTGTACTTACTAAGGGCAAGGTGCGCTAGCAGTTTTTGGTAGCAGTTTGATGGTTAGTTTCCTTAGGGAAGTGGTGAGTAGAGGTTATGGTACTAGTTTGATGTTGAGATTTGAATTTTGTTTTTCTAAAATGGCAATGGTAGCAAAGATGATGTTCCCTTAAACCCAGAAATGACTTTCCCAGGTCCTGGATCCCGTTGGTAAGATTGAGTATGTTCTCTGCGTGTTTTGAGATAGTATGAGAGTAGTAGATTGCGCTTGCATAAGCTTAAGCAGATCGCAGGTGAATTGTGATGTATGTGATTTAAAGTAGGGGGTCTGTGTACTCCAGTTAAGGGTTAGTAGGAGTGTGCGTACTCCAAAGTGTGAGATTAGGGAAGTCGTCGAACTTCACATGTGTGTGGCGCTTTGCGCTCAAAAAGTTTCCACATGGTTGTTGGTGATGTACGGGCCCTGCGTGGTCTAAGACTCCGGAGTATATTGACAAGTGTAGGAGATGCTTGGGTAAATGTTGTAATCTGTCTGGTTTGTTAGGTTGATCAGGTGTGGTCAACAAGTCAGAGTGAATGTTAGATGAATAAAAGAAGCTTCGACTGAGATTTGGTGAGTCCTATGTGCACCAGGACAGACCCAGAGATCAGTTGAGAGTAAAGTATGCGGGTAAAATTTTACTTGCGAATGTGGGGGACTGAGAAAGAGGAATAGCTAAGGAGCTAGAAAGTGCCATTAGTGAAACTCTGTAAGGTCCCTGAAGTGATTGTGTCCCCTCCTGTAGTGAACCAGCACGTTTGTTTTAGTTATTATTTGGTGAAGACGCTCACAATAATCGCATTAGTTGAGTGAAATTGAGTTGAGAAAGACGAAGCCACAAGACTTTGTCAGCCGCTGTGTGTCAGTGTGATGTCAGTGTGTGCCGCACTGGGATAGGTTGGTTAGTGAGAAGAGCCGCGACCGGATTGGCAGCCGTCTGCAAGAGGCAATTGGTTGAGTGAGCGGGTGAAGGGAATCAAGGGAGTAAAAGTCATTTCATTTATTGAATTTATAATACACGAAACAGGCAAAATTAAGTTTTTCAAGGCATTGAAGAGTGTGGTGAAAGGTGATTCTTACATTAAAGCGTCAGTGGGAGAACCGACTCCCCCGGAGGATTCTCCGGCGTATCTTGTGATGACGGAAAAGGGCATAGCTTTGTGTCTTTGGTTGAAGCAATGGAGTAAATTGACTAAGAATCAAGGGACATTAGCTTTTCCAGAACATGGAACATTCAATTTGAGAGTTTTGGATCAATTGCGATTATTATTGTATGACATGAGACTGTTACCGAGACCGGCACAGTTTGAGGCTTTAGCAGTATGGGAGTTAGTGGCCAGACTACAGCAAGAGCTGAAGCTCAATTGAAGGATAAAGAAGATAGAAAAGTCACTAGCTGAAGCTAGGTGGGATTGGGAGCAAAAGAGATGGAGAATGGCAACTATAAAGGAGATTAAATTGTTTCCTGCAATTACAGAGTGTGACGGGTCAGATAAAGGGGACAATGACAAAGAAGAAGAAAGTGAGGGAAAGAAGAAAATAAAGAAGTCCTATCTGGACGATGACGATTCTGATGTTGAGGACCTCATTACACAGTTACTGAGAGATAGACCTCCACCTATGACGACTTATGCAGGGGGACCAGCAACTAGTGCTACAGCCTCTCCTGCTACTCCTGGGACATCTCAGGGAGCTGCAGGTGCTGTACAAGCAGAAGGAGGACAGTTACCAGGGGCAGTACAGAGTACACCAGTTGCGGGAACGAGTGCAGTAGCTCAGGCACAGGTACATACCCCTTCGGTGGCAAGTGTTTATCCATAGGTACCAGTTCTTGAGACTGTTTCAAATATTGTAGGGCCAAGGGAGCAGATGCACCCGCAGCCAATGTTGGTCTAGACTGACCCGACTCCAATGTTAATGCCACCAGCACAGATACAGAGTATGTCGAGGTTTGACCAGCTGACAAGGACTTCAGTAGATCTTGCACCAGTTATGAATCAGGCAATGGGAGTACCATCACACACGGTACGGGTACTAGAGCAGCCTCAGATGCAATATGACTACTGATCAATGTTGGTCTAGCGGTACCTTTATATGCCCAGAAGAAAGCAGAAACAGGACAGGCAAATATGACACAGAGTTTGGTAAGAAGGGGAGTGGGAGATTCAGTGAATTCGACATCATCTTCAGGAACTTATCTGGGTGAGTTCAAATCTCCTGCAGGATTTAGTCCTCTTGTGGCATTGCCAGATGCATCAAATGTTTCTAATGCAAATCAGAGTTTGAGACTTTTGACTCCACAAGCCTTGGGAACGGGAGCACAGCAGCTGCCTGTGACCAATGCGGGTAACATCTCATTGCAAGGGCTAACACCTCAGCAGTTAACTAGTTGGCTCGATAGTCTAAATTCATCACAAGGTGCACCCAAGGGGAAAGATCAGTTGAATCGAGTGGGACTGAATATTGAAGCAAATGAGTTAGTTGAATGGACAATGGGATTGCACAGGTTAGAGTCCTACACCGAAGAAGAGCTGAGGTACTTGTGCCCAAGGATCACAAAAGAAGTAAGGAAAATACACCAGAAGTTAGCGGAAGTAGCAGAGAAGCATGACATTGATCTTAAGACGACAAAACATTTGAGACGAAGTTACAGATTAGATTTTGAGGCAAAAGATTTTGAACACATGAGATCAGCGGGAATGAAAGCACATTTGAGGGACTTGCTGCAGAGTGCGCAGATTTGGGGAGCATTAGAGAAATGGAAAGGCAGATGGGCAAGAAAAAAGAGAATCGGAAAGAGATTCTCAGGATGAAATGAAGGGAACAGAGAAAGGGGAAGCAGTTAAAATGCTACCAATGAGAGAGATCCCAGGGGGGCAGTTTGTTCATGTCCCATGGCACCAAAGTGACATTTTGTCTTTCACAAATGATTATCCCAAATTGAGAGAGAAGCCAGTTGAATGGTATCAGCAGACTGAGAGGTTTGTGAAACTCTCTAAATGTTTGTGGGAAGATTTGAATACTTTGTTCGAGATTGTTGTGCCATCTGATTTGTGGGTCGAATGTAAGAGGGCAGTAGATTGGCCAACAAGTGAACATGAAAGGAACAAGGTTACAGGCGCACCGTTACCTGAGGTAATGAAAAACTATTATAAGGTGATTGAGTCTCTGAAAACTAAAATTTCTCCGAAAAACATTGATTGGCAGAGAATTGACAGGACAATCCAAGAAACTAAAGATTCAATACATACTTATTACGAGAGACTGCTAAAGGCCTTCAAAGAGTACAGTGGCAAGGAAGTAGTCGAACCGAAAGACATGTTGCATTTTGTGTTCAGATTTATTGAAGGGTTGAGACCTGAAGTAGGGCAAATGATTAAGAATCATTTGATTTGCTGGCAGGCAAAGCCGATTGATGAGGTGTTGCAGTATGCTAAATATTGCAGTGATGAGATTGAGTTGAAGCAAAAGAAGCTGAAGGAAAAGGCAATGGTGATGCAGATTAAGGCAGCACAATCAGGAGTACAAGGAGCTTTGGTGCCACCGATGCCGCCGCAGCAGAAAGCTGTCATGTTTCAGCCTCAAGTAAGGGGTAGAGGACGTGGTATTGATATGATGCGTGGTCCAGATCTAAATACTGTGATTGCTCAGAATGACATGCAGGGCATAAAAAGGATGTTGCCATGTCATTTGTGCGGAAACGTGGGACATTGGAAGCGGGAGTGCCCACTGGTGGTGCAGGAAGGAATGGTTCAGCAAAGCGATGTCGGTACAGTTCAAACCATGAGAGTCCCCAGAACGAGGGGACCAGTCCCGAATGCTCAAAATCGAGGTCAGAATTTCTTGCCTGTACAACAGATGCAGGTGCCTCGAGCACAGATTACTTCTTTAGCACCAGTACAGCAGCAGATTCCTATGGTGCCTAGACAGCAAATGCACATACCCTAACCCCCAATGGAGCAGCAACAAGTTATGCTTACTCAACAGGTCACAGGTCAGAGACCAGATAATAGTAACAATACAGTACATCAGTTCCCATTTCACAGTGAGGATGAAATAAACGATGAATGGATGAGTGACAGTTCGGATGAAGGAGCTTGCATTCTTGCCGCATCCCTAGAGGTAGATCAGAAAGGGCATTTTGTGAAGGGAAAGGTAATGGGACATAAGGTCTTGTTTTTGGTTGATACTGGAGCTACTCGCTCTACAGTGAGGAGCGTGGAAGTAGCAGATTTACCTCTTTCCAGGAGGACAGTTCAGGTTGTGGGAGTGGAGAATAGGCAGTTAACGAATCCCATTACAGAGCCAGTGCAAATTGAAATCGGAAATGATTTGGGACTGCACAGATTTGTGGTATGCGACTCAAGTCCCGTATTTTTGCTCGGCAGAGACTTACTGTGCAAAACCAAATGTTCCATAAATTGTACAGATGCAGAGATAGAAGTCCAGACAAACAGTGATGATGAAGAGGAGCAGGCGTCAGCCATGGTTCTTAATGATGCATTTGAAGAGTACCCTTTGATTGAGATTTTCCCGATGTTCACACTGAAGGAGCTGCACGCAGACTTGCAGGGAACAGTGAAAGAGAAAGTCTGGGATTTGACAGGGAAAGAAGTGGGATTGATCAAAGGAGTGGAACCTATTAAAATCACTTTAAAGCCGAATGTTGAGTTCCTGAAACTTCCACAGTATAACATGGCACAGGATCTGATGATGAAAGTGGTGCAGATAATTGGGGAATTCCTGAAGCAGGGAGTTTTAAAGGAAGTATTGAGCAGCCCATGTAATTCACCGATAATGGGTTTGAAAAAGCCTTGTGGGAAAGTGCGAATTGTGCAGGATTTGTGAAAAGTGAATTACATGGTGGTCAAGTATTGTCCGATTGTGCCCAATCCAGCAGTGATACTGTTTCAGATTTCATGCGAGGGAGAGCGGTTCACTGTAGTTGATCTGTCACAAGCTTTCTTTTCAGTGCCACTTCATAAGGATAGTCAGTTTCTTTTCAGTTTCAAATTCTGAGATAAAGTCTACAGCTGGTGCAGGCTTCCACAAGGGTATACGGAGTCACAATCCTTGTTCAATCAGGTTTTGAAAAAGAATTTGGAGTCGTTAGAATTGCCTTACCAATCAACTCTAGTGCAGTAAATTGATGACTTATTGATTGCATCCAGAACAAGGGACGAGTGTAAGCACAACTCGATAGCGCTGTTAAATCATTTCGGAGAGTTTGGGCACACGGTTTCACCAGCAAAGTTCCAGTACTGTCAGAAGTCTGTTAAATATATGGGTCATCAAATTGAGAAAGGGCTGAGAAGAATCTCCAGAGAAAGGATTACAATGATTTTATAGAGAAATTCTCAGACTTCTCAGAAAGATGTGCGCATGTTTTGGGGAATGGTAGGGTATTGTAGACAGTGGATTCCGAATTTTGCTGAGATAACAAAATCTCTACAGCAGTTGACACACAAAGGAGTCACGGATCCCATTAGTTTAGATGAGGATCAAATGAAAGCTTTTACCGAATTGAGAGAGCGTCTGTGCAAAGCTCCAGTGTTGGGAATGCCTGATTACACAAAGCCATTCACATTGTTTTGTCATGAACGTGATGCTTGTTCTTTATCTGTCTTGACACAGGTCCATGGAGGTGCTTATCGCCCAGTAGCTTATTTTTCAGCTACCTTGGACCCGGTTGCAGCAGCTTTACCAGGTTGTCTGTGAGCAGTAGCCGCAGTTGGTCAAAGTCTTTCCCAACATGATACCACATTCTGTTGAAATCTTACTGACGAGAACGAAAACACAACATTTGACGTGGGCCAGACTGACAAGGTATGAGACGAGTATACTGGGAGCTCCAAATGTAACTTTAAAAAGATGTGCAGTGTTGAATCCAGCAACATTATTGCCAAGTAATACTGCTGAAATTGAGAAAGAGGAGGATATAGAACATGATTGTCTTGAGGTGACCGAGTTATGTACAAAACCTAGACCTGATATCAGAGATACTCGATTAGAAGAAAATGACCAAATTGTTTTTGTTGATGGTTCATGCCTCAGAGATGGGACAGGCACATTGAGGGCAGGATATGCTGTATGTACAATTACAGGAACCCTAGAAGCATCTTGGCTTCCCGGTGTATATTCAGCACAAGTGGCGGAATTGGTAGCTCTTACTAGAGCATGCTATGTTTCTACCAGGCTGCGAGTGACAATATACACGGATAGTCAATATGGATTTGGAATTGTTCATGATTTTGGTCAATTGTGGTCACAAAGAGGGTTTATAACATCAAGTGGAACTCCAGGACGAAATGGTGACAGGATAAAAGATTTGCTGTACGCAATACAATTGCCAGAAAAATTGACGTAGTGAAATGCAATGCACACCAGAAAACATCAGATTACATTTCCTTGGGAAACGGATATGCGGATCAGGTAGCAAGGTTATGCGCCCTGAACTGTATATAGTTTAAGGATAAATGGGAACTAATGCAAGAGGAAGAGACCAGTTGTGCCAATTTTGCATTAAAAGTAATTGACACCCTAGAGGAGTTGAAAACATTGCAAGAAAACACAGACAAGGAAGAGAAAAAGCTGTGGGCAAAGTTGAAGTGTGTACAGAGACCAGATGAGATCTGGGTATCTGAGGAGGGTAAGATGGTATTGCCGAATTGTCTGTTATCTCAGATGGCTCGGTAGTACCATGGTCATGCACATATTGGAATGGATGCCATGATCAGGTCATTCAAAGTTGATCGGTTCAATCAGAAGTTTTGACAAGCAGCTGAAGCAGTGTGTCACAGATGTGTAATCTGTCAGCAACTAAACGTGGGAAAAGGGACATTGGTGAATCTGAGCCACATTGGAAGAGCAGGAGGACCACTCAGCAGAATTAAATTGGATTTCATTGAGATGCCTGTATGTGGTGGATTGAAGTACGTGTTGGTGATTGTGTGTGTGTTTAGTTATTGGATTGAAGCATACCCCACACGTAGAAATGACATTCTCACATTTGCAAAGCTACTCCTTAGAGAACTGATACCAAGGTTTGGTTTTCCGATCTCTTTGGAATCAGACAGGGGAACGCACTTCAATAACAAAGTGATTAAGCTCTTATGTGAAGCACTAAACATTCAAAAGAAGCTTCACTGCAGCTAGTGTCCAGAAGCATCAGGACTCGTAGAACAAATGAATGGTACTCTGAAGTCAAGAATTGCCAAAATGTGTGCAGCTACAAATCTGAAATGGCCAGATGCATTGCCTCTAGTGTTGATGTCAAATAGAAATATACCTGACAGGAAGACAGGATTATCCCCACACGAGATTCTTATGGGGAGAGCAATGAGATTGCCAGCAATACCAGCCAATGCTCTTGTCAATATTACAGATGATATGGTGTTGGACTACTGCAAGGGTTTAGCTGATGTGGTTCGATCTTTTTCTCAGCAGGTACAAGCCGTTACCCTGCTACCTATGCATGACCCACGCCACAATCTAAGAGCGGGAGATTGGGTTGTGATCAAAAAGCATGTGCGCAAGACTTGCCTAGAGCCACGTTGGAGAGGTCCATACCAAGTGGTGCTGACAACTACAACAGCTGTGAAGTGTGCAGGATTTGCCTAACTGGATACATGTGAGCCATACAAAGAAAATGGTGAGCCCTCAGGATCATGAAGAAGTGTTACTGAGAACGCCAGCAGCTGCAAAACGAGTAGTTCTACCTGAACCAGAGCCAGAACAGGTGGAGCCAGAAGTGGACCCAGAATTGGCGGAAGAAGGGTCGATCACCCCAGTAAGAGATGAAGGTGTGGAAAATCAGGAGGGAGAATGAGAAATAAATGCAGCAGAAGTGACAAGAGATCCATGCACAGGAGAGACTCTCACAAAAACAAAGAGTGCTGACACACAAGGAGATCAAGTGCCCGAACCTGAGGGGGAAAGAGTTGAGACAGGTCAAAGCAAAAGTAATCTGACTCCTCCTGAACCCGTTGCAGGTCCATCAAGAGAAGGCACTTCAAACAAGGCGAAGGAGAAAAGTCCGATCTTGAAGAGATTGTTGACAGAAGGAGTGAGAAAAGGAGATCATTGGCCAGAGTGTCAAATAGGCAAGAAAAAGGACTTAGTAATAAATGAGACAATAGAGGAAGAATTAGACACCACAAAGAAAGATGAATTAAGTGATGGAGAACTAACAGGAGAAAGGAAGTTGAAAAGAAAGAGAGTAGCAAGTCGAAAATACGCGGGACCAGAGTGGGCATATGCGGCAACAAGTGATTGGCAAAACAAGTTTATGTCCTTTTGCTTTGATAGAGAGGTTCTGAATCACTATTTTGAAGCAACCTGAAGGAGAAAATCAAATAGATTGAGTCGTTGAGCTGAAATAAAGAGAATTGAGATTATTGGTTTACAGGAAAATACATCACAAGCCTGATATGACACTTAAACCCAAGAGATGACCAGCTGCTAACCAATTTTGACAAAGGAAGTGACGGGGTCATGTTGTGTGGAGCTGAAGTGTGAAGAAAAGAAGTATATATTTTTTTTATTTTGATTTTTGATTTTGTGTTGCATATTAATTAAGAGTTGAAACTCTGCTTTCTGATTCTTTACAGATCATGGGTAGATTGGATAATAACATTAGGCATATTAAGGGCCTCATCCGCCAAAGTACCGCCGTCAGAATACCGCTGCGCGGTCAAAAGACCGCCGCGGTAATTCTGAGTTTCCCGCTGGGCTGGCGGGAGACCGCCAGAAGGCCGCCCGCCAGCCCAGCGGGAAACCCCCTTCCACGAGGATGCCAGCTCCGAATGGAGCCGGCGGAGTGGAAAGGGTGCGACGGGTGCAGTTGCACCCGTCGCGATTTTCAGTGTCTGCTATGCAGACACTGAAAATCTTGGTGGGGCCCTGTTAGGGGGCCCCTGCAGTGCCCATGCCATTGGCATGGGCACTGCAGGGGCCCCCAGGGGCCCCACGACACCCGTTACCGCCAACCAGGTTCTGGCGGTCAAAACCGCCAGAACCAGGCTGGCGGTAAGGGGGTCGGAATCCCCATGGCAGCGCTGCCTGCAGCCCCGCCATGGAGGATTCCTCAGGCCAGGGGAAAACCGGCGGTAAACCGCCAGTCTCCCTTTTCTGACCGCGGCTTTACCGCCGCGGTCAGAATAGGCCTGGATGCACCGCCAGCCTGTTGGCGGTGCATTCGCGGTCCCCGGCCCTGGCGGTCCATGACCGCCAGGGTCGTAATGACCCCCTAAATATTGTAGATATTTGAGTGTAGGAATGTCGATTGTGTGCGGAATATTCTTTATGATAATGATTATGGGAATGACAATTCATGAGGTGAGAGAAGCAAAGGTTACATCTGTTCTTGAAACTACTACACTAGCAGCTATAGAGAAGTTTAAGCTAGATGAGCAATATTTGCATGATTATACTAACGCTATAAGGGAATTGTCTTCTAACGTCTTTTATCGTTTATCGAGTGAGTATGTGGAAACAATGGATGCGAAGGATTGTCTTGTGTGCACGCAAATACCTTCCTCTGTGGAAGAAGGGGTCACTTATCATAGTCTACCTCTGACTTACGGAATAACTTGTAGTTTGCTACTAACTCGCTTCTATAACCAGGAGTATATTCAGTATTTCTATTCAAATTATGACCTAGTGTTCTCCTTTGTTCCTATAATTAGATATTTGAGTAAGATAGCTAAAGATCGTGATATAGTATTGGTTAGAGGATTCTTTGATCCTATATTAACCTTTAGCACTGCTTATGTGCATCGTAACATTTTGACTTGCTTATTAACTCCTATGGAAAAGAGCTTTATTGGCCATACAGACAACAGGAAAAAAGCACTAAAAGAAAATTAGAAAAAGGGCTAGAGAAGAGAACTCACAAAAATGATTATGCCTATACAGCTATTAAAACACAAGGGAAATTATCCTTAGATGCATTACATGTAGGGAAGCTTTGTATATATAGGCCAAAATCACGCACTGACACTTTATTTGTGGGAACAAGTGAATGTAGGCATGTGTTTTTGTTTCAGAGTAAGTGGACATTCATGTTGAATGGTGCGGACCCTGTGATTCCTGGAATTTACAATATTTGTGGACTTAATGCTTATTTCCGACTCCCTAAGGGATGGTACGGGACGTGTTACTTGGGAATAGTTTTTCCTAAGATCTATCAAATAGATAGTTTTAAAAAAAATATCGAAAATGACTGAGTTACACCAAAAGAGACAAAAGAGAGAAACAGCCACTGCAATGGTGGGGGGTATTTTTGGAGCAGTAATTCCTTCTGTAGGAGTTATATTAAATGCAAACAAGATTTGAAAGCTGTCAACTATAGTAGATAATATGTTAACTAACTTTACAGAGGCTATACTTTTACTAAACACTGAATTAGCTGCGGATAGAGCTATGGTGCTTCAAAACAGGCTTGCTTTAGATATACTATTGGTGAAAGACTGAGGAGTCTGCAAAATGATTAATGAGAGGCACTGTTGCTCTTATATACCTGAAAATGAGAAAGAGATAAAATATTTGCTTACTAATTTAACTAATGCAAGTATAGAATTGAATGAGCTGAAGGAACCAGGAGCTTGGGAAAAGGTTGGAAATGGATTTGTCACAATAAGTAATTTGTTTAGTCAAATTTGGGGTGGAATATTATGGAAAATTGTTCAAGGAATACTGATTGTGATCATTGCTATATTAGGATTATGAGGGGCATGTAAATTGTGGCACAAAATTCAATTAAAAAGAGTTAAAAATAATCAGAGGACGGAAGAACAACCCAGACGAAGAATCTATAGGGAGAAAAGAAAACAAAAGAGATCAAAATGTGACTGAGAGTAATTTGTAATGATTGACAAAAGGAAGGTGTGATGACATATTTAGTCATCAGAGGAGGGACCGTTGCAGCAGATATGCTAACATGAGAATATTCTAATGATTTGCGTATACATATTAATGAGAAATGACATTTGAAAACTAATAATTGAAAATAACGTGTAATGTGAAAAATGTGCCCACAGGGAGTGGTCACCATTTGTGCTAACAATACTAAAATAATGTGAAAATTTGTATGAAATGGTAATAATGTGCCATAAATGATGATATAACCTATGTTTTATGATGCTTCGTATCCTTAACTTAGCCGAACTAGAGGCCTGGTCGGCGTTGGGCCTTGCTTGCTTAAAAGTGGAGCCGCAATGAGCCGCAGAGGACTGGAACTGGAGAAAAGGACCTTGAACTGTACAGAGTTCAGAGATGAGCTTTGCTAGAAATTTCAGCAAATTCACCAGCGGACAGGAGACGATCAGAACAAATTGATACAATTATATGTAGAGTAGGCTAAATGTACTTTCCCAGGATCTGAACAATGCAGCCACTGACTAAGAGACTGTGAGCAACAATTTTTTTACCTGAAGAGCCGGATGATGTACTCATTGATGGAGGGACCAATCATATTAATGGAACTTGATGCTGGTGCAGACGCAGACAAGTGGTAAACAAAAACTATAGGTTATAGTCATAACCCCAGATAAGGTTGACCAATTAGAAAATTGTGGGATGGACTGAGAGACCCTAATAAAAAGTCATGACACAAATAGGGAAATCAGAGTGGAGAGGCAAAAGTTGATGACGTCAGGAGACGCTGTCCGAAGTGCTGCAAATTTGGGCTTGCTCCTTGTGAGCCTAAGCCTTGCTGATGACTGATGACCTGGAGACGAAGACTGACTCGTTGCTGATCTATCTTGGATAGGTAGCTATAAATGTTGACTAACTAATGTGTGCTTTTTCCTTCTAGGTACCAACTGTGCTGCTTAAATGTTTTCCTTCTTAGTTAGATTTTTACAAATTATTGATTTTGACTAAATTGTTTTCGCATGAAGACCCACATGCTGATGCTAATCTGAAATAGGTAGGCTGACAAGGGCGACTTAATGGTGACTTGGACTCTGACTGACTGACCCGCATTGCTGAATTATTCAGTGATATACAATTTGCCAACATAGATTAATGTCGTTTTGCTATTAATAAAATCTTGATGAATTATTGATCATGATGCTAATAAAGTTTAATTAACCATGAATTCTTGAAATAAAGGTTTTGATTAGAATTGTAACTAATAGGGAATAAAACAGAGTGCTGAGAGTGCTGGTGTTTTGTTATTAGACTAAGGGGGTCATTCCGACCCTGGCGGTCGGTGATAAAGCAGCGGCCAACCCGCCAACAGGCAGGCGGTCCAAAAAAAGGAATTCTGACCCTGGCGGGAACCGCCAACACAGGCCGCCACTTTAACACTCCGACCGCCACAGCGGGACAGACAAACAGCGCGGCGGTCACCGCCAACAGGCAGGTGGCAGACAATGTACCGCCCACCCTATCACAACTCACCAATCCGCCACCTTTTCCGGGGCGGGAGCCCCGCCGATAAAAACACGGCGGAAACAGACTACGAACGGGAAAACGCTCACCTATACACACTCCACGAGGACAGCATGGAACCCGAATTAAACATCCTACCAGCTATTGTCTACCTGCTCATCTACCAGGAGTACGAACGCCGGCGCAGACGACAACGGTGAGTACTGCACCTACGACACAGGGGACGGGGGAGGGGGGAGGAGGAAAGCTTACGGGCACACACATGCGCCATACACCCACCCCCCCACCACAAATACCTACACCCCAATGCCGAGCAACAAGTCAGAGTGACACCCCCCAAACCCACCGGAATAATGCAAAGACACAATTAAAATGATCTATAAAATATATGTATAAATAGCTCCATTGAAGGTATGGGAAATATGCTATATGAAAGATACAAAATAAGGAATGAACATAGTCAAAAATATATACATAGGCAATAAGTCCTGCACATTCCGTCAAAGTTCCATAGTCCGTGGGCCAATGTGCACAAACACATGGGCAAAGCCCACACAGGAGACCAGATACCATTGGAGAGAACACTGCTGGGGCATCAGATGATAAAACTACAGGCACCTCAGGGGGAAGGGAAGGAGGGGCACCTCAGCCACATGAGTCCACGACGCCAGATCCACGAGGGGCCTCCATGCCCACTGTCCCATCCTGGGGAGTGCAAAGCCACAGTCTCACAAGTCTCTACAGTGGGTGGCTTGCCCACTGTGCCATCCTGGGGAGTGCAAAGCCACAGTCTCACAAGTCTCTACAGTGGGTGGCTTGCCCACTGTGCCATCCTGGGGAGCGCAAAGCCACAGTCTCTCAAGTCTCTACAGTGGGTGGCTTGCCCACTGTTCCATCCTGGGAAGTGCCAAGCCACAGTCCATCAGATGGATTACCGACTCCACTGTTAATGGAGGAGGCATGGTGCCCAGAGTGCTTCGTGAAGCCCTGCTCGACACAGAACCGGCACTGTCAATGGGCCAGCGGTGCTTGAGATGAAGGGCCCAGCGGAGCGGTGCAGAGACGGCGGGGCCCAGCGGAGCGGTGCTTGACAGGAAGGGCCCAGCGGAGCGGTGCTTGAGATGAAGGGCCCAGCGGAGCGGTGCTTGAGATGAAGGGCCCAGCGGAGCGGTGCTTGACAGGAAGGGCCCAGCGGAGCGGTGCTTGAGATGAAGGGCACAGCAGAGCGGTGCTTGAGATGAAGGGCCCAGCGGAGCGGTGCTTGAGATGAAGGGCCCAGCGGAGCGGTGCTTGACAGGAAGGGCCCAGCGGAGCGGTGCTTGAGATGAAGGGCCCAGCGGAGCGGTGCTTGAGATGAAGGGCCCAGCGGAGCAGTGCATGACAGGAAGGGCCCAGCGGAGCGGTGCTTGAGATGAAGGGCCCAGCGGAGCGGTGCTTGAGATGAAGGGCCCAGCGGAGCGGTGCTTGACAGGAAGGGCCCAGCGGAGCGGTGCTTGAGATGAAGGGCCCAGCGGAGCGGTGCTTGAGATGAAGGGCCCAGCGGAGCGGTGCTTGAGATGAAGGGCCCAGCAGAGCGGTGCATGACAGGAAGGGCCCAGCAGAGCGGTGCTTGAGACGGCGGGGCCCAGCGGAGCGGTGCTTGAGATGAAGGGCCCAGCGGAGCGGTGCTTGAGATGAAGGGCCCAGCAGAGCGGTGCTTGAGATGAAGGGCCCAGCGGAGCGGTGCATGACAGGAAGGGCCCAGCAGAGCGGTGCTTGATACGGCGGGGCCCAGCGGAGCAGGGCTTGACAGGAAGGGCCCAGCGGAGCGGTGCTTGAGATGAAGGGCCCAGCGGAGCGGTGCATGACAGGAAGGGCCCAGCGGAGCGGTGCTTGAGACGGCGGGGCCCAGCGGAGCGGTGCTTGAGATGAAGGGCCCAGCGGAGCGGTGCTTGAGATGAAGGGCCCAGCGGAGCTGTGCATGACAGGAGAGGGCCCAGCGGAGCGGTGCTTGAGACGGCGGGGCCCAGCGGAGCGGTGCTTGACAGGAAGGGCCCAGCAGAGCGGTGCTTGAGATGAAGGGCCCAGCGGAGCGGTGCATGACAGGAAGGGCCCAGCGGAGCGGTGCTTGAGACGGCGGGGCCCAGCGGAGCGGTGCTTGAGATGAAGGGCCCAGCGGAGCGGTGCGTGGGATGAAGGGCCCAGCGGAGCGGTGCTTGAGATGAAGGGCCCAGCGGAGTGGTGCATGACAGGAAGTGCCCAACGGAGCGGTGCTTGAGACGGCGGGGCCCAGCGGAGCGGTGCTTGAGATGAAGGGCCCAGCGGAGCGGTGCTTGAGATGAAGGGCCCAGCGGAGCGGTGCTTGAGATGAAGGACCCAGCGGAGCGGTGCTTGAGATGAAGGGCCCAGCGGAGCGGTGCAAGACAGGAAGGGCCCAGCGGAGCGGTGCTTGAGACGGCGGGGCCCAGCGGAGCGGTGCTTGAGATGAAGGGCCCAGCGGAGCGGTGCTTGAGATGAAGGGCCCAGCGGAGCGGTGCTTGACAGGAAGGGCCCAGCGGAGCGGTGCTTGACAGGAAGGGCCCAGCGGAGCGGTGCTTGAGATGAAGGGCCCAGCAGAGCGGTGCTTGAGATGAAGGGCCCAGCGGAGCGGTGCTTGACAGGAAGGGCCCAGCGGAGCGGTTCTTGTCCCGGCGGGCCCCTGTTCAGCGGTTCTTGTCCCGGCGGGCCCCTGTTCAGCGGTGCTCCTCCCGGCGGGGCCCTGTTCAGCGGTTCTTGTCCCGGCGGGCCCCAGTTCAGCGGTTCTTGTCCCGGCGGGCCCCTGTTCAGCGGTTCTTGTCCCGGCGGTCCCCTGTTCAGCGGTGCTCCTCCCGGCGGGGCCCTGTTCAGCGGTGCTTCTCCCGGCGGGGCCCTGTTCAGCGGTGTTTCTCCCGGCGGGCCCCTGTTCAGCGGATCTTGTCTCGGCGGGGCCCTGTTCAGCGGTTCTTGTCCCGGCGGGGCCCTGTTCAGCGGTGCTCCTCCCGGCGGGGCCCTGTTCAGCGGTGCTTCTCCCGGCGGGGCCCTGTTCAGCGGTGCTTCTCCCGGCGGGCCCCTGTTCAGCGGATCTTGTCCCGGCGGGGCCCTGTTCAGTGGTTCTTGTCCCGGCGGGGCCCTGTTCAGCGGTGCTCCTCCCGGCGGGGCCCAGTTCAGCGGTGCTCCTCCCGGCGGGGCCCTGTTCAGCGGTGCTCCTCCCGGCGGGGCCCTGTTCAGCGGTGCTCCTCCCGGCGGGGCCCTGTTCAGCAGTGCTTGTCCTGTGTGTCTAGGGAGCCAGACCTGGGCAAGACTTCCCGCTCAGTCGCCCTCCGACCTTGCGGTCGCAGGGCCCTCCTGTGATGGAGTCCTGGGCCCGTGGGTGTCGTCCGTCACAACCGGAATGGGGCTGGTGGGGCCCTCCTGGGCAGCTCGCCTGCTGCCTGACTTCTCCGCCCTGCTGCCCTTGCCCTCCTTCGCTGAAGCTCTGTGGCCCTTGCCTCCCTTGGATGATGTGGCAGGTGACGGGGCAAGGCTACTGTCCTTGGTGGCAGCCGTCTCAGTCTTGTCGCGCCGGGCCTTTTTTTTTTTTGTCCTCTTCCCAGGGGGTGGGCTGGCTGTCCCCTTGCTGCTGGCCGATGTTCCTGCCCTAGGAGCTGGTGGACTCCAATAGCCCTGCACTATGGTCACAGTAGATGCAGGGCTGGTGGTGGCTGAGGTGCTTTTTTTACTCTTACCAGATGGAGGGGGTGGGTCAGTGATTGGAACGAGCTCAGGGTTGGAAAGGAAAACGACTTGGGAAGGACAGGGACGGGTAGGTGTAGTGGGTATGGGAGTGGAGGAAGAGGATGTGGTTGTAGGAGAGTCCAGTGTGCTGTCTTTGGGTGCAGGTGCTTGTGACGGAGGCTGTCGTGAGGTGGATGGCTGTTGGGTGGGTGGCTGCCTGCGTTTGTGTGCTTTGGAAGAGGGGGTGACAGACACACTGGGAGAGGACACAGGGGACGTGTAAATGGCAGTGGGGGTGGTGACTGCACGTGTGCGGACTGTAATGGAGGGTGTGCTGGTGATGGAAGTACTGGCTGATGGTGGTGTGCATGCAGGTGTGAGTGGAGACATCACAGGGAGGGAGGAGGGAGATGAGGAGGTGGGGGACACAGAGGTGGTAGTGACTGTTGGCATGTCTGCATCTGGATGTTGCTTGGGTGAATGCTTGTGGGATCTGTGGTGCTTATGTCTGGATGAGCTGCCCTTGGGTGTAGAGGTGTGTGCAGGCTGGTCTGATGGTGTGGATGGGATAGGCAGAGGAACAGGAGACTGGGACTGGGTGGAGGGAGTCAGAAGAGGGAGGCTGGAGACAGGGACAATGGCTGCCGTCAGTGCTGAGGCCAGAGCGTTGAACGATCGCTGATGGGCAGCCTGACCCGAATGAATGCCCTCCAGGTATGCATTGCTCCGATGCACCTCCCTTTCTACACCCTGTATGGCATTCAAAAGGGTAGACTGCACAACAATGAGTGTCCTGAGGAGGTCAATGACCTCCTCACTGAGGGCAGCAGGGGTAACTGGGGCAGGGCCTGAGGTGCCTGGGGCGAAGGAGATGCCCGCCTTCCTGGGCGAGCGGGGACGGAGCGAAGGCTGAGGGGCTGCTGGGAGGGCGGGGCTGGTGCGCTGGGTGGCGGCTGTACCTGTTGTGGCGGTGGGCACGGATGTTGCCGCCACCGCTAGGGAGCTCCCTTCCGAGGACGTGTCGCTGACGTCTCCACGGGTCCCCGTTGTGGAGCTCCACTCGCCCTCCGTCTCACTGGTGTACTCGGAGTCTGTTGTATGGCCCTCCGGGGCCATGTGAAATGCAGCTCCCTCGTGCGCCGATGCCACTTCTCCTCCGCCTGATGATGCTAATGCACACATGAACAGGAAGACAAAGAAAATGGGGGGGGGGAGAAATGAAGACAGGTTGAGTGCATGCATTGGCAACACCGTTGTCGGAGAGGACAGACACAGAAGCCCCCTGCACTAGGCCGCGCAATCGGGGTACACTACTCAGTTATTGTGACTAGGCCTACAGGTCTATGGACGACAAATGCACACATGGATGAGGCCGGACCATGGATAGCTGTACTTGGCACCCTACAGAGGTGGGGGGTGGGGGGCGGGGCACAGGGCCATGTCTAACGGAGGGGCCTAGCCTACAGAATGCGCCCTGGCCTGGAGATAGCCACAGCCCTCCTCCCCCACCCAGACACCTTCACTGCGCGCAAAGATAGCAGAATGTGCTGATACTCACCCCCTTGTGTCTGCTGTGATGTCCTCACGCGCCCATCCAAATCGGGGTAGGCCACCGCCAGGATCCGGGACATCAGGGGGGTCAATTGGCGGCTGGCACCCCTCCTACGTTGGGAGGCCATCCCCAGCAGAGACTCGGCGGTCTTTCTGGTCCCGCGGCGGATGTCCTCCCACCTCTTTCGGCAGGGGGTGCCCGGTCTGTTGTGGACCCCCAGGGCCCGGACGTCCTTGGCGATGGCACGCCAAATGTCGATCTTCTGATGGGCGCTGACCTATGTGACATGTACAGGGTGGTAAAGGAAATCAAATCAGTTTTCTGCCTGGTAAATGTGAGTGGCCCCCCCCTCCCCAACCTTGCCATGTGGCACATGCTCTCATCTTTTGTGCGTTGCACTCCTCATTCGCTCCCCTCCCCACCATCTTACATACACCCCACTCAACACAGGCATAGCCCATTCAACGTGCACCCTGTGTACTAACCTGTTGGTCTGGAGGACCGTAGAGTAGCGCATACTGGGGGAGGACCCCATCAACAAGTTTCTCCAATTCTTCGGAAGTGAAGGCAGGGGCCATTTCCCCAGTCGCAGCAGCCATTGTATCTCCCAGACCGAGGTCACAGCAGCACTTGCAGTATAGGTCCTCTCCTGTGGATGATCAGGTCTCGAGTGATTAATCAGAAAGAAAATGGCGGTAACGCCCGCGGCGGTGCGTACCGCGGCGGTGCGTACCGCGACCGCCGGCACACATCGTCATTGGCTCCTGAGACCCATAGGGTTCAATGTTAACCAATGCTGCTTTGCGCCGCGGTCTTCGACCGCCTACCGCCACGGTGCGCCACGCCAGCGCAGTGACCTCACATCCCACTGTCACACTTCACAGGTCAGGCAGCCGCCATTTCAAGGGCCCACATGGCATAATTTCTACTGCGTCACACAGGCCTAGGCCTTGCATTGCCACTCATACAAGCCTTTCAATGCATAGCGATTCGTGTACTGTGCAAGCTGTGTGAACGAACCTGTGGGTTGCTTGACTCTGTGCTCCATGTTGTCCTTCCTAGGCACCGTCCGCTGGGACTTGCGAGGAGAAGGATGAATCCTCCTGTGTACCGACTGCTGGTGGACCTGTCGACAATGGAAGAACGACATATCATACTTACATACAGGCTTGACAGAGCAACTATACATGAACTATGTGCCCAGCTGGAGCCAGACCTGATGTCCCCCATCCGCCAACCCACAGGGATTCCCCCTCTGGTGCAGGTTCTGTCAGTACTCCATTTTTTGGCAAGTGGGTCTTTTCAGACAACAGTGGCCATATCATCTGGGATGTCTCAGCCTATGTTTTCTAAGGTTTTGTCCAGAGTGTTGTCTGCCCTGATGAAATACATGCGGAGCTACATTATTTTCCCTGAGGTGGCCGAATTGGCTACAGTGAAGGGTGATTTCTATGCCCTTGGACATATCCCCAACATCATTGGTGCCATTGATGGGACCCATGTGGCTTTGGTTCCCCCCAAAGAAAGTGAGCAGGTGTACAGAAACAGAAAAAGTTATCATTCGATGAATGTCCAGGTGGTCTGTTTGGCTGACCAGTACATCTCCCATGTAAATGCCAAGTTCCCTGGGTCAGTGCATGACGCGTATGTCATGCGAAATAGCAGCATCCCTTATGTGATGGAACAGCTACAGAGACACCGTGTGTGGCTCATTGGTGACTCTGGTTACCCCAACCTGTTGTGGCTACTGACCCCAGTGAGGAATCCCCGGACCAGGGCAGAGGAACGGTACAATGAGGCCCATGGGCGAACTAGGAGGATCATAGAAAGGACCTTCGGGGTCCTGAAGGCCAGGTTTAGGTGCCTGCATATGACAGGGGAATCCCTAATGTACTCACCAAAGAAGGTGTGCCATATCATCGTGGCCTGCTGTATGCTTCACAATCTTGCTTTGCGACGCCAGGTGCCTTTTCTGCAGGAGGATGGTCCAGATGGTGGTGTTGTAGCAGCTGTGGAGCCTGTGGAGAGTGAAGAGGAGGAAGACGACGGGGACGACACGGACAACAGGGATACAGTCATACAACAATATTTTCAGTAGCACACAGGTAAGAATCACCAACGCCATTTTACATTTACTTAAGGCCTCATGCGTCTCCACTGTCTGTGTTTCCCCCCAGTTCCTGTTAACTGATTTGTGACTTTCCCTTCCCTTTTCAGAGCTGTATGACCCACTGCCTGACTTCAGCTTTGTTTGCCCACGGACTAAAGCTTATTGAAATTGGTATGTTGTCATCACAAACTAACTGGACATTATTTCACCGTTATGTGTAATACATGTGTTAAGAATACAAGCAGACTCCTGTTATTTTAAGTGCAATAAGTGATTTATTTTAAGTGCTACATATAGGTACATGATTGGAAAACGGTGATGGGTGGGGGTGGAGTAATGTCCATGGCAGAGTCCAGTTCTCAGTCGCACAGGTGCATTGTCCATATGCCTGGGGAAGGATGGAGCTGGGGCAGTTCAAGGTTGGACAGGGTTACAATGTGGGACAGTGGGATGACATCAGGGGGTATCTTAGGCTGGCGGGGGTCTTGCAATCCTACTCTGTCTTCTTGTGAGATCTCAGGTTCCGCTTGCGGGGTGGTTCTTCTTCTGCAGGAGGTGGGGTTCTGATGGCCTGTCGTTGTGTGGGGGCCTCCTGTCCACTAGCGCCGGCGGAGGTGGTAGGCTGTTCCTGGCCTGGGCTAGTGACAGGGGCCCTTTGGGGTGCCACATGGTCCCGCAATGTGGTGACGATCTGGGTAAGGGCCACGACGATGGTCCCCATTGCGGAACCGATGTTCCTCAGTTCCTCCCTGAACCCCATGTACCGTTCCTCCTGCAGTGCATGGATCTCCTGGAACCGGGCCAGTACCGTCGCCATCGTCTCCTGGGAGCGGTGGTATGCTCCCATGATGGAGGAGAGGGCCTCTTGGAGAGTCGGTTCCCTGGGCCTGTCCCCCCCCTGTCGCACAGCAGCCCTCCCAGTTCCCCTGTGTTCCTGGGCCTCTGTCCCCTGGACGGTGTGCACACTACCACTGCCCCAAGGTCCCTGTTGTTGTTGGGGTGGTGGGTCAACCTGGGTGCCCTGTAGTGGTGGACACACCGCTGATTTACGTGTCCTGGAGACAGAGGCATGGGCCCGCTGGGTGGGAGCTGTGCTGGTGTTCCCAGAGGGGGTTGGGTCTGGTGCAGCCTGTGGCTGTCTGTGGGGAACCGACTGATCAGAGGTCCCCGATGGGCCGGGCTGGTCATCTTGCTCCAGGGAAACAGAGCTGCTGTCATCGCTGGGGGCCTCTTCCGGGGGTGGGATGGACATCTCTGGACCCTCCGTGGCGGTGTGGTGGCGTTCGGGTCCTGCAGGGGTATAAAGGTATGGTTATTGCTTCTGTGTGTGGCATTTCGTGTGATGGGTGGGTGTCCGTGTACCCAAGTGCAGGCATTCCCTTGTGGGGGCTTTTGTGAGGGTGGCTTGTGGGGGTGATGTGTGTGTGCAGTGGGCATGCTTTGGTGATGGGTGTCCATGCTTTGTGGTCGCATGCAGGGCTTGGTGTTGGGATGGGTGGGTTGTGATGGTGAGCCTTTTGTTAGGTGTTGGTGTGATGGGGGTGGGGGTGAGGGTGGGGGTATGATTTGGCATGCAGGTGGGGTGGGGGTGGGAAGCAGTAGTGAAGATTTGACTTACCAGAATCCATTCCTCCGCCTACTCCTGCGAGGCCCTCAGGATGCAGGATGTGCAAGACTTCCTCCTCCCATGTGGTAAATTCTGGGGGAGTAGGTGGGGCTCCGCCGCCAGTCTTCTGCACCGCAATGTTGTGCCTTGATACCATGGAACGCACCTTCCCCCGTAGGTCGTTCCATCTCTTCCTTATGTCTTCCCGATTGCGTGGATGCTGTCCCACCGCGTTGACCCTGTCCACTATCCTTTGCCATAGCTCCATCTTCCTGGCAATTGTGGTGTGCTGCACCTGTGCCCCGAAGAGCTGGGGCTCTACACGGACTATTTCCTCCACCATGACCCTGAGTTCGGCGTCACTGAACCTGGGGTGTCTTTGGGGTGCCATGGGGTGGTGTGGATGAGGTGTGGGGTGGCGTTTGTGGTGATGAGTGTGGTGCGTGTGGTGGTGTGTGATGTTTGGTGCGTGGATTCTGTGTGGGTGATGGTGTTGTGTGCCTCTGTGTTGTGGGATTGTCTATTCTGTGCTCTGTCTCTAGCCTTCGTCAATAATTTCAGGTCATAGGGGCTTGTGGGTGATGTGGGTGTGTGTTTTATATTGTGTTGGGTGTGTGGGAGTGCTGTTAGTATGTGTATCAGGTGTGCGTGTTTCAAACTGACCAATGTGGCTGAGTTTTCTATGTGTGTGTGCATTTTGACCGCGGCGGTGTGTACCGCCAATGGAATACCGCGTTTGAAAGCCCGCTGCGTGGATTTGTGGGTCGGAATGGTATGGGCGTATTTCTGTTGGCGTGACGGTGGAGGTTTGTTCATCGCCATTTTTTCGCTGACCTTTGGTGTGGCGGACTTTTATGGATGTCGGGTTTTTGGCGGTTTGCCAGTTGCGGGTCAGAATGACCGTGGCGGTTTGCCGCGGCCGCGGCGGTGTTATGGCGGTCTTCTGACCGGCGGTAAGCGCCTTTTACCGCCGAGGTCAGAATGACCCCCTAAGTTTGGTGTTATATGTTGGTTAGAATTATTGTTGATGTTTTCTCTATTCGCCACTTGGCTAGGATCCAAAAGATTCATCGACCTATACGCGTCCCCTTGTAAGTTTACTTACTAGAACAAGGTGTGCTAGCAGTAGGGTGCAAGCCTTAAACTGTGTACAAGTCAGTGATTGGTTAATTTCCTATACCTAATCCTGGCTAATCTCTCACAATCTCCCCAGCCCCTTTAATAACATTCCTCTCTTAGTTTACTGCAAAAATTCCCAGAACCCCGAAAACAAAAATGTCTGTACCTTACTTCAGCTGGAAGACCTCTGACCCTCTCCTAACACCTACCCTAGTTAGATGAGGCCCCTCCCCTTTTGTCAGGATCCAAATTGGTTTTCACTCCTGGATTGGAGCCCGAAATTCTAAGATGGCCTTCAGAATGAATGGGAGAAGTGTCTGCCAGCCCTGTATGACATCACAAAGTCAAAAGAAGAAGTGTTTTCCATTGTTCTGACACAGATGGCTAATACCTGCTAAGTCAACAGTTTTGGCAAAACCATTATAATCCTGTGCACAGAAGCCAAGCAATTGTACTCTTGGAGCAGTCATAGATTTTTGAAACTAAGTGAAAAATAACTTTGCATTAAGTTGTTTGTATTTCCCTAAGCAGAGAAATAAAATAACAATTTTATTTATAGCTGGTCTTGCTCGTGGAAATGCAGTTTTCCTTACACAGTGAAAATAGTATTAGTACAATTGTTCACCAAAGGAGCAAGTAATACATAATGTTAGGAGGCCATATTTTATTATATTAAGCATCCAAAGCTTTGGTCTTACAAGGCACCCTTTATTGGTGACCTATCTAATATATTTTGTTGGACCTGATACCTGTGGGTGGTAGTCCCCCAAACCATTTGCCTTCACCGCTCCTATTTTGCTGAATTAATTTTTGTTGGCTTTAGCTTGTGCCCTCTCCTTAAAACATGTCAAAATTGTTTTATACCTAATTTGCACATTTAATTTACTTGCAAATGGTACTACATGTACCCAGAACCTGTAAATTAAATACTACTGGTGGACCTGCTGCACTCATTGTGCAACACATTACGTAACACTTTAAAATGTGTCTAAGGCTGTAGTGCAATTTTAAACTGCCATTTCAACAGGGCAAAATAAACCTTTTGCTTGGCCTAAACTTTTCCTTTTATTACTTGTGTCACCCCTAAGATAGGCCCTAATAGCTCCTAGGCCAGGGGCATGGTATTTAAAAATTAGGACATGTGTATCTAAGTTTTACATGTCTTGACAGTGTAAGACTCCTAAATGCTTTTTTCATTGTGGTAAGGCCCACCTCTTCCATTTACTAACACTGTATAACCTTATTACATTTAATAAGTGCTAATTTTGAATTGGGAGCAGGTGGAGAGATGCTGTTCAGATTCAAATTAATTGTAATTTGAAAACCTCTTTACTGGTAAAGTCAGATTTTAAGTCACAGTTCTGGAAGTGCCCCTTTTAGAAAAGTGGATTTTTTTGACCCAACCTTCTGTGCCTTCTGCCAGCATCCTGGGTCACATGACTGTTGGGGTTTGTGTATTTTTCCTAGACAGCAACACAAAGGGGACTAGGTGTGTGCATGATGGGCCATCCCGCCAGGATAGCTGGGGACCAAGCTGCACCCTGCCCTGCGTACACTTCAAAGGGCTATACCTCCAGCACACACAAAGGGAACCTGACACCAGCCTTTTGTCACCCCAGACAGTTTGGAGCCTTGACATGAGAAGAGAAGAACTTTCCAGAACCAGAGGTTCAGTGAGAGGGACCAGAGGGACAGGGAGCCCCTCCCCTCCCCACACACACACAAAGGTTGGCACCAGGTATAGATACTGGACCCCAGAACCACTCTTCAGATCACTTCTGGAGCTGTAGAGGTCTCAGAAGAAGGACTGCTCTGTTAGAATGCTGGTGGAGAGACTGCCCTTTTGCATGTGGAAGGAAGACTGGACCTGCTCCTGGAACCCCGGGCCACTGGAATGACTCTATGGGCTAGATGACTAGCCTCCTGTTTGGGCTACATAGACACAACAAGCTCCAGGGATCATGCAACCTACCTGCATGCAGCAGCTGGCCTTAACTGGAGTGAGTCCTAGCCCTCAAGTGGTGCCCCACAGGTCCTGAAACCTTGGTGTGGTGTTAAAAAGGCCTCCTCCTACTAAAATCTAGATCTTGGGATCTAGGAAATTTGTCATAAAAAAATGCGCTGAGAACCAAAAGGAGAACGGGACCTACCTGCAAGACAAACTGACAAATGTGCATCGCCAGTAGGACTGAATTCGCCACAGCTCCCGCTGCGTACCTCTCCATCGTAGCAAATTCTCTTCAGCTGGACATCTTGGCAACACTATCTGGCCTCATGGAGCTCTCTATGGCTACATCCTGCAGCCTCATCCCACTGGGGGAATCCAAGCCAAAGAAAAAGTTCTAAATCTGAAGGTAGAAATCTTCAGTGGGCTTGATGACAACCAGCACCCTATTGATGTCAACAAACTTCTTGGCCTGAGAATCCAGCTTCTCCAGCTCAGAGCTTTTCCTGTCCTTGGTGAGACCTCATCCAGCAGCTCCCTGGCATCGACGACTCGTCCCCAGATATAGCCTGGTGTCTTGTCCTGCCGAGACTCTACCTTCTCAAGACATTCTTCAAGAATTTTTCTATGTCCAAAGGTAAACTGAAACTGAGTGCAAACCAGCCCAGGTATCTGACCTGCGCTCCATTTCAACAGCAGGGCTGTGCGCGCTCTACGGAATGCAAAAACCCAGCACTTCCATGACAAAGTAATTCATTCATTATGCTGCTGTGCTGTTGTTTAACCTTTTGCATTGCAGAGTTTAATCCTGAAGACTTATATTCTAGGTGCAAATAAATACGGTTAATTTGCAATGTATTGCTTTCAGGCGTCCAGAGTGTGTCAGGGTGTGGTCCCTTTCCAGAGCCTTCTAGAAGCTTCCTCTGCAGCATGACTGGGTGTGGTTTGTGGGCTGGGCCAAGACTCTATATAAGGGAGCCAGCCCAGCTCCACGTGCTCACTATTGAGAGGTCCCGGTGCAGAGCAGCAGCAACTTCCTGAGCTCCTGTTCCGGTGGCCTACTTTGATCTTCCATGCTTTGTCCTTTCACTTTGTTGGTGATCCTTGATCAGGGCGGTAAGACGGAGGTCGAGCTGGGCCCCCGATCCCATTCTCGAAGGCTTTCGAGTTCTTGGGCCTAATTTGCATGATAAACAATTTTACTTTGTGCGTGTGAATGTGCACTTGGTTTTTCTGGCACTTGCATGGTGACATTCGAATCGGCGATTCATTTCTTGTGCTTAATTCATGTTATTCATTGTGCGCTACCATTTCATGGCAGTTATAAGGTAGCATTCAAATCGACAAGACACGCGATTCATTTCTTGTGCTTAATTCATGTTATTCATTGTGCGCTACCATTTCATGGCACTTACAAGGTAGCATTCGAATCGGCAAGACGCGCAATTAATTTCTTGTGCTTAATTCATGCTATTCATTGTGCGCTACCATTTCATGGCATTCATTTCTTGTGCTTAATTCATGTTATTCATTGTTTTGCTACCATTTTATGGCATTTACAGGGTAGCATTCGAATCGGCAAGATGCGCAATTCATTTCTTGTACTTAATTCATGTTATTCATTGTGTGCTACCATTTCATGGCATTTACATGGTGGCATTCGAAATGGCAAGACGCGTGTAAAGAAATGGCTCCCTGTTGCAGTTACCCCCCACTTTTTGCCTGATACTGATGCTGACTTGACTGAGAAGTGTGCTGGGACCCTGCTAACCAGGCCCCAGCACCAGTGTTCTTTCACCTAAAATGTACCATTGTTTCCACAATTGGCACAACCCTGGCACCTAGGTAAGTCCCTTGTAACTGGTACCCCTGGTACCAAGGGCCCTGATGCCAGGGAAGGTCTCTAAGGGCTGCAGCATGTCTTATGCCACCCTAGGGACCCCTCACTCAGCACAGACACACTGCTTGCCAGCTTGTGTGTGCTGATGGGGAGAAAATGACTAAGTCGACATGGCACTCCCCTCAGGGTGCCATGCCAACCTCCCACTGCCTGTGGCATAGGTAAGTCACCCCTCTAGTAGGCCTTACAGCCCTAAGGCAGGGTGCACTATACCACAGGTGAGGGCATATGTGCATGAGCACTATGCCCCTACAGTGTCTAAGCAAAACCTTAGACATTGTAAGTGCAGGGTAGCCATAAGAGTATATGGGCTGGGAGTCTGTCAAAAACGAACTCCACAGCTCCATAATGGCTACACTGAATACTGGGAAGTTTAGTATCAAACTTCTCAGAATAATAAACCCACACTGATGCCAGTGTTGGATTTATTAAAAAATGCACACAGAGGGCATCTTAGAGATACCCCCTGTATTTTACCCAATTGTTCAGTGCAGGACTGACTGGTCTGTGCCAGTCTGCTGCTGAGAGACAAGTGTCTGACCTCATGCGGTGAGAGCCTTTGTGCTCTCTGAGGACAGAAACAAAGCCTGCTCTGGGTGGAGGTGCTTCACACCTCCCCCCTGCAGGAACTGTAACACCTAGCAGTGAGCTTCAAAGGCTCAAGCTTCGTGTTACAATGCCCCAGGGCACTCCAGCTAGTGGAGATGCCCGCCTCCTGGACCCAGCCCCCACTTTTGGCGGCAAGTCCAGGAGAGATAATGAGAAAAACAAGGAGGAGTCACTGGCCAGTCAGGACAGCCCCTAAGGTGTCCTGAGCTGAGGTGCCTCTGACTTTTAGAAATCCTCCATCTTGAAGAAGGAGGATTCCCCCAATAGGGATAGGAATGTGACCCCCTCCCCTTGGGAGGAGGCACAAAGAGGGTGTACCCACCCTCAGGGCTAGTAGCCATTGGCTACTAACCCCCCAGACCTAAACACGCCCTTAAATTTAGTATTTAAGGGCTTCCCTGAACCTAAAGATTGAGATTCCTGCAACAACAAGAAGAAGGACTGCCTAGCTGAAAACCCCTGCAGAGGAAGACCAGAAGACAACAACTGCCTTGGCTCCAGAAACTCACCGGCCTGTCTCCTGCCTTCCAAAGAACTCTGCTCCAGCGACGCCTTCCAAAGGGACCAGCGACCTCTGAATCCTCTGACGACTGCCCTGCTTCGACGACGACAAGAAACTCCCGAGGACAGCGGACCTGCTCCAAAAAGACTGCAACTTTATCCAAAGGAGCAGCTTTAAAGAACCCTGCAATCTCCCCGCAAGAAGCGTGAGACTTGCAACACTGCACCCAGCGACCCTGACTCGGCTGGTGGAGAACCAACACCTCAGGGAGGACCCCCGGACTACTCTACGACTGTGAGTACCAAAACCTGTCCCCCCTGAGCCCCCACAGCGCCGCCTGCAGAGGGAATCCCGAGGCTTCCCCTGACCGCGACTCTCTGAAACCTAAGTCCCGACGCCTGGAAAAGACCCTGCACCCGCAGCCCCCAGGACCTGAAGGACCGGACTTTCACTGCAGAAGTGACCCCCAGGAGTCCCTCTCCCTTGCCCAAGTGGAGGTTTCCCCGAGGAAGCCCCCCCTTGCCTACCTGTAGCGCTGAAGAGATCCCTTGATCTCTCATTGACTTCCATTGCGAACCCGACGCTTGTTCTAACACTGCACCCGGCCGCCCCCGCGCCGCTGAGGGTGAAATTTCTGTGTGGACTTGTGTCCCCCCCGGTGCCCTACAAAACCCCCCTGGTCTGCCCTCCGAAGACGCGGGTACTTACCTGCTGGTAGACTGTAACCGGGGCACCCCCTTCTCTCCATTGAAGCCTATGCGTTTTGGGCACCACTTTGAACTCTGCACCTGACCGGCCCTGAGCTGCTGGTGTGGTAACTTTGGGGTTGCTCTGAACCCCCAACGGTGGGCTACCTTGGACCAAGAACTGAACCCTGTAAGTGTCTTACTTACCTGGTAAAACTAACAAAAACTTACCTCCCCCAGGAACTGTGAAAATTGCAGTGTCCACTTTTAAAATAGCTATTTGTGAATAACTTGAAAAGTATACATGCAATTGAAATGATTCAAAGTTCCTAATGTACTTACCTGCAATACCTTTCAAACAAGATATTACATGTTAAATTTGAACCTGTGGTTCTTAAAATAAACTAAGAAAAGATATTTTTCTATACAAAACCTATTGGCTGGATTTGTCTCTGAGTGTGTGTACCTCATTTATTGTCTATGTGTATGTACAACAAATGCTTAACACTACTCCTTAGATAAGCCTACTGCTCGACCACACTACCACAAAATAGAGCATTAGTATTATCTCTTTTTACCACTATTTTACCTCTAAGGGGAACCCTTGGACTCTGTGCATGCTATTCCTTACTTTGAAATAGCACATACAGAGCCAACTTCCCACATTGGTGGATCAGCGGTGGGGTACAAGACTTTGCATTTGCTGGACTACTCAGCCAATACATGATCACACGACAAATTCCAAAATTGTCATTAGAAATTGTTTTTGCAATTTGAACTATTTTTTCTAAATTCTTAAAAGACCTGCTAGGGCCTTGTGTTAGATCCTGTTTAGCATTTCTTTTAGAGTTTAAAAGTTTGTGAAAGTTTGAATTAGAACCTAGAACTAGTTTTAGTTTCTTAAAAAGTATTCCAACTTTTAGAAGCATAATGTCTAATACAGATGTGAATGTGGTGGAACTCGACACCACACCTTACCTCCATCTACAGATGAGAGAGCTAAGGTCACTCTGTAAACTAAAGAAAATAGCAATGGGCTCCAGACCTTCCAAACTACAGCTCCAGGAGCTGTTGGCAGAGTTTGAAAGAGCCAACCCCTCTGAGGATGGCAACACAGAGGATGATGATAGTGACTTGGAGGGTGATTCCCCCCCACCAGTCCTATCTAGGGAGAACAGGGCTTCTCAAGCCCTGACTCCACAAATAATAGTCAGAGATGCTGCTTCCCTCACAGGAGGACCAACAACTCTGAAATCACTGAGGATAACTCCAGTGAAGAGGACATCCAGTTAGCCAGGATGGCCAAAAGATTGGCTTTGGAAAGACAGATCCTAGCCATAGAAAGGGAAAGACAAGAGATGGGCCTAGGACCCATCAATGGTGGCAGCAACATAACTAGGGTCAGAGATTCTCCTGACATGTTGAAAATCCCCAAAGGGATTGTAACTAAATATGAAGATGGTGATGACATCACCAAATGGTTCACAGCTTTTGAGAGGGCTTGTGAAACCAGAAAAGTGAACAAATCTCACTGGGGTGCTCTCCTTTGGGAAATGTTCACAGGAAAGTGTAGGGATAGACTCCTCACACTCTCTAAAAAAGATGCAGAATCTTATGACCTCATGAAGGGTACCCTGATTGAGGGCTTTGGATTCTCCACTGAGGAGTATAGAATTAGATTCAGGGGGGCTCAAAAATCCTCGAGCCAGACCTGGGTTGATTATGTTGACTACTCAGTGAAAACACTGGATGGTTGGGTAACTGGAAATGAAGTGTATGACTATGTTGGGCTTTATAATTTGTTTATGAAAGAACACATTTTAAGTAACTGCTTCAATGAAAAGTTGCATCAGTATCTGGTAGACCTAGGTCCAATTTCTCCCCAAGAATTGGGAAAGAAGGCAGACCACTGGGTCAAGACTAGGGTAACCAAAACTTCCACTGGGGGTGACCAAAAGAAAGGGGTTACAAAGCCTCCCCAGGAGAAAGTGGGTGACACTAGAAACAAAGAAAAAGAGTCCCCTGTAGGCCCCCAAAAACCAGACCAGGTGGGTGGGCCCAGAGACACAACCCAAGACAAAGGTGGGTACCAGGGTAAGAGCTGGGATGCCACTAAGGCATGGTGCCATAACTGTAAACAGACAGGGCACCACACCAAGGACACTTCTTGTCCCAAAAACAAACCCCCTAGCAAAATTCCAGGGGTGACCAGTGTAGCCATTGGGGATGACTCCTCAGATGAGGAGGTCTTCATAGCCTTCAACTGGAAAAAGGGCCCAACAGGTGAGTTGGAGATTCCAGAGGGAAGTAGACACTTCCACCACCTACTGGTGAATGGAATCCCAGCCACTGCCCTGAGAGACACTTGTGCCAGTCACACTATTGTGCATGACAGGCTGGTGTTCTCAAACCAGTACATCCCAGGTGAGACTGCCAGAGTAAGAGTTAGCCCAGACAGGGTCACTTGTAGGCCAGTGGCTTTTGTGCCCATAGAAGTGGGTGGGACTTTTAGCTGGAGAAGGGTGGTAGTCAGTACAGACCTCCACCTTGATTGTCTCCTTGGAAATGACTACCCAGATGTTAGTCAGAGCCCAAGAGAGGAACTGGTCCAGTGCCAGTCCTCTCCCAAGGATTCTGGAGTGCCTGCCTCTGCAGTAAATGCAAGTTGGCCCCAGAAGAAAAAGAAAAGGAAACAGAGTAGGAAAGGTGGACAACCTTTAGCCAAGGTTCTAGCAAGCCAAGGAGATTCTGCTCCAGTAGGGGAGAACTCCAAAAGTGGCTCTGATAAAGTCCAACCTGACCCACAAGAAGTCCTGGCTAGTCAGGCAACTGTTAAGCCTGAGTGGGTGGCTCCTCAGCTAACAGAAGAAAGAGTGGAAGAAGGGTGTTTACTACAAGATGTGGTAACCCCCACTCTAATACAGCAGACAGGCACCCTGAACCCAAAGAAGCCTGTAACTTAGCCCCTTCCCTTGTAGGTGAAGAGCTAAAGGTGTGGTTCTGGGCACTGATAGCTGTCAGTGGCCTCTGCTGGGTGTTAGCCTTTATGGCTGCACTATCCTTGGCATGGTGGTCTGACCCCATGCCAAATAGCAAGTTAGGCCCCCTGACCCTGTTGGTCATGGTGGGGTTACTCCAGCTCTGGGTAACCTCTTTGGGTAAGCTAGGGGTGACCCTGGCTAAGATAAGATTAGCAGAGGTGGATACCTCTAACCCCAAAATAGAGAGAATGGGTGAAGACATAAAAAGCACAGACAAGAGGCAGTTCAGACTAGGTCCTATCACTGTGGAAGTGGGTCAGTTCCCCAGAGGGAATGACCTGAACAGGAGGATGTAAGGCAGAGTAGGCCCTGCAACAAACCAGCCTATTTCCTCTACTCTTCCTCGCCTGACAGACTAGGAAGACTCTCCCAGCTTTGGCTGAGTCTCCTGGCCTGTGGGCTGGGGGGGGCTTGTGTAAAGAAATGGCTCCCTGTTGCAGTTACCCCCCACTTTTTGCCTGATACTGATGCTGACTTGACTGAGAAGTGTGCTGGGACCCTGCTAACCAGGCCCCAGCACCAGTGTTCTTTCACCTAAAATGTACCATTGTTTCCACAATTGGCACAACCCTGGCACCTAGGTAAGTCCCTTGTAACTGGTACCCCTGGTACCAAGGGCCCTGATGCCAGGGAAGGTCTCTAAGGGCTGCAGCATGTCTTATGCCACCCTAGGGACCCCTCACTCAGCACAGACACACTGCTTGCCAGCTTGTGTGTGCTGATGGGGAGAAAATGACTAAGTCGACATGGCACTCCCCTCAGGGTGCCATGCCAACCTCCCACTGCCTGTGGCATAGGTAAGTCACCCCTCTAGTAGGCCTTACAGCCCTAAGGCAGGGTGCACTATACCACAGGTGAGGGCATATGTGCATGAGCACTATGCCCCTACAGTGTCTAAGCAAAACCTTAGACATTGTAAGTGCAGGGTAGCCATAAGAGTATATGGGCTGGGAGTCTGTCAAAAACGAACTCCACAGCTCCATAATGGCTACACTGAATACTGGGAAGTTTAGTATCAAACCTCTCAGAATAATAAACCCACACTGATGCCAGTGTTGGATTTATTAAAAAATGCACACAGAGGGCATCTTAGAGATACCCCCTGTATTTTACCCAATTGTTCAGTGCAGGACTGACTGGTCTGTGCCAGCCTGCTGCTGAGAGACGAGTGTCTGACCTCATGCGGTGAGAGCCTTTGTGCTCTCTGAGGACAGAAACAAAGCCTGCTCTGGGTGGAGGTGCTTCACACCTCCCCCCTGCAGGAACTGTAACACCTAGCAGTGAGCTTCAAAGGCTCAAGCTTCGTGTTACAATGCCCCAGGGCACTCCAGCTAGTGGAGATGCCCGCCTCCTGGACCCAGCCCCCACTTTTGGCGGCAAGTCCAGGAGAGATAATGAGAAAAACAAGGAGGAGTCACTGGCCAGTCAGGACAGCCCCTAAGGTGTCCTGAGCTGAGGTGCCTCTGACTTTTAGAAATCCTCCATCTTGAAGAAGGAGGATTCCCCCAATAGGGATAGGAATGTGACCCCCTCCCCTTGGGAGGAGGCACAAAGAGGGTGTACCCACCCTCAGGGCTAGTAGCCATTGGCTACTAACCCCCCAGACCTAAACACGCCCTTAAATTTAGTATTTAAGGGCTTCCCTGAACCTAAAGATTGAGATTCCTGCAACAACAAGAAGAAGGACTGCCTAGCTGAAAACCCCTGCAGAGGAAGACCAGAAGACAACAACTGCCTTGGCTCCAGAAACTCACCGGCCTGTCTCCTGCCTTCCAAAGAACTCTGCTCCAGCGACGCCTTCCAAAGGGACCAGCGACCTCTGAATCCTCTGAGGACTGCCCTGCTTCGACGACGACAAGAAACTCCCGAGGACAGCGGACCTGCTCCAAAAAGACTGCAACTTTATCCAAAGGAGCAGCTTTAAAGAACCCTGCAATCTCCCCGCAAGAAGCGTGAGACTTGCAACACTGCACCCGGCGACCCTGACTCGGCTGGTGGAGAACCAACACCTCAGGGAGGACCCCCGGACTACTCTACGACTGTGAGTACCAAAACCTGTCCCCCCTGAGCCCCCACAGCGCCGCCTGCAGAGGGAATCCCGAGGCTTCCCCTGACCGCGACTCTCTGAAACCTAAGTCCCGACGCCTGGAAAAGACCCTGCACCCGCAGCCCCCAGGACCTGAAGGACAGGACTTTCACTGCAGAAGTGACCCCCAGGAGTCCCTCTCCCTTGCCCAAGTGGAGGTTTCCCCGAGGAAGCCCCCCCCTTGCCTGCCTGCAGCGCTGAAGAGATCCCTTGATCTCTCATTGACTTCCATTGCGAACCCGACGCTTGTTCTAACACTGCACCCGGCCGCCCCCGCGCCGCTGAGGGTGAAATTTCTGTGTGGACTTGTGTCCCCCCCGGTGCCCTACAAAACCCCCCTGGTCTGCCCTCCGAAGACGCGGGTACTTACCTGCTGGTAGACTGGAACCGGGGCACCCCCTTCTCTCCATTGAAGCCTATGCGTTTTGGGCACCACTTTGAACTCTGCACCTGACCGGCCCTGAGCTGCTGGTGTGGTAACTTTGGGGTTGCTCTGAACCCCCAACGGTGGGCTACCTTGGACCAAGAACTGAACCCTGTAAGTGTGTTACTTACCTGGTAAAACTAACAAAAACTTACCTCCCGCAGGAACTGTGAAAATTGCACTGTGTCCACTTTTAAAATAGCTATTTGTGAATAACTTGAAAAGTATACATGCAATTGAAATGATTCAAAGTCCCTAATGTACTTACCTGCAATACCTTTCAAACAAGATATTACATGTTAAATTTGAACCTGTGGTTCTTAAAATAAACTAAGAAAATATATTTTTCTATACAAAACCTATTGGCTGGATTTGTCTCTGAGTGTGTGTACCTCATTTATTGTCTATGTGTATGTACAACAAATGCTTAACACTACTCCTTAGATAAGCCTACTGCTCGACCACACTACCACAAAATAGAGCATTAGTATTATCTCTTTTTACCACTATTTTACCTCTAAGGGGAACCCTTGGACTCTGTGCATGCTATTCCTTACTTTGAAATAGCACATACAGAGCCAACTTCCTACAACGCGCAATTCATTTCTTGTGCTTAATTCATGTTACTCATTGTGTGCTACCATTTCATGGCATTTACATGGTGGCATTCGAATCGCCAAGACACGTGATTCATTTCTTGTGCTTAACTCATGTTATTCATTGTGTGCTACCATTTCATGACATTCACATGGTGGCATCTGAATCGGCAAGACGCGCAATTCATTTCTTGTGCTTAACTCATGTTTTTCATTGTGCGCTACCATTTCATGGCATTCACATAGTGGCATTTGAATCGGCAAGACGCGCAATTCGTTTCTGGTGCTTAATTCATGATGTTCATTGTGCGCAACCATTTCATGGCATTTACATATTCTTGTGGAACTCAGCAATGTGCGCAATTCATGTTTATACATTTTAAAAACTAAGGCGGTCATTCTGACCTCGGCGGTAAAAGGCTCTTACCGCCGGACAGAAGTCCGCCATTCTACCGCCGCGGCCGCGGTAAACCGCCACGGTCATTCTGACCCACAACTGCCAAACCGCCAAAAACCCGACATCCACGGAAGGCCGCCTCATCAGCGGTCAGCGATAAACTGGAGATGACCAAACCTCCACCGTCACGCCAACACAAACACGCCCATGCCATTACGACCCACGAATCCACGCGGCGGTCTTTCAACCGCGGTATTCCATTGGCGGTACACACCGCCACGGTCAAAATACACACACCTTTACAAAACACAGCCACATTGGACAAATCGAAATACACACACCTGATACACATACACACACCACACCCACACATCCAATCAACTATAAAACACACACCCACATCACCCACAAACCCCCACTACTAGAAATTCGGAGAGAAGGCGAGAGAGAGAGAGAGAGAGCACAGCTATCGAAAACCCCAACACACAGAGGAACACAACATCATCACCCACACCACATCCACGCACAAAACACCACACACCACCACACACACCACACTCATCACCACAAACACCACTCCACACCACCCCAGGCACCCCAAAGACACCCCAGGTTCTCGGACCAAGAACTCAGGGTCATGGTGGAGGAAATAATTAGGGTAGAGCCCCAGCTATTCGGCACACAGGTGCAGCACACCACAATAGCCAGGAAGGCGGAGCTATGGCAAAGGATCGTCGACAGGGTCAACGCTGTGGGACAGCATCCCAGAAACCGGGAAGACATCCGAAAGCGCTGGAACGACCTACGGGGGAAGGTGCGGTCGATGGTGTCAAGACACAACATCGCTGTGCAGAAGACTGGCGGCGGACCCCCACCCACTCCACCCGAATTCACAGCATGGGAGCAAGAGGTTTTGAACATCCTGCATCCTGAGGGCCTCGCTGGAGTAGGCGGAGGAATGGACTCTGGTAAGTCTAATCCCAACTACTTCACCCCCCCCAACCACCAGCATGCCAACCCACACCCCCACCCTCACCCCCACCCTCACCCCCAACCCCCCAGCACACATCCTCCCTGCCAATGTCTCACCAGCACAACCCACCCAACACAATACCAATCCCTGAATGCCAACACAAACCATGGACACCCATCACCCAAGCATGACCACTGCACATACCCATCCCCCCCCCCAAAACCACCCTCACAACTCCTCCCACAAGGGAATGCCAGCACTGGGGGACAAGGGCACCCACAAATCGCACGCCATGGCACACACAGAAGCAATAACCATACTCTTTTACCCCTGCAGGGCCCGAACGCCAACACACCGGCCAGGAGGGTCCAGATTTGTCCATCCCGCCCCCAGAACAGGCCCCCAGTGATGACAGCAGCTCTGTCTACCTAGAACCTGATGACCAGCCCGGACCATCGGGGACCTCTGGACAGTCGGTTCCCCACACACAGACACAGGCCACAGCAGACCCAACCCCCTCTGGGAATACCAGCACAGCTCCCACCCAGTGGGCCCATGCCTCTGTCTCCAGGACGCGTCAATCAGCGGTGTGTCCGCCACTACAGGGCACCCAGGCTGACCCACCACCCCAACAACAACAGGGACCTGGGGGCAGTGGTAGTGGGCACACCATCCAGGGGACAGAGGCCCGGGCAAACAGGGCAACTGGGAGGGCTGCTGTGCGAGAGGGGGTTGACCGGCCCAGGGAACCCACTCTCCAAGAGGCCCTCACCACCATCATGGGAGCATACCACCGCTCCCAGGAGACGATGGCGACGGTACTGGCCAGGTTCCAGGAGATCCAGGCACAGCAGGAGGAACGGTACATGGGGTTCAGAGACGAACTCAGGAACATCGGTACCGCAATGGGGACCATCGTCCTGGCCCTCAACCAGATAGTCACCACGTTGCGGGACCATGTGGCACCCCAAAGGGCCCCCGTCACCAGCCCGGACGACGAACAGCCTACCACCTCCGCCGGCGCTAGTGGACAGGAGGCCCCCACACCACGACAGGCCACCAGAACCCCACCTCCTGCTGAAGATCAACCACCCCGCAAGCGGAACCTGAGATCACACAAGAAGACAGAGTAGGATGCCAAGACCCCCGCCAGCAAACGATACCCCCTGATGTCATCCCACTGTCCCACATTGTCACCCTGTCCAACCTTGAACTGCCCCTGCTCCATCCTTCCACAGGCATATGGGCAATGCACCTGTGCTACTGAGAACTGGACTCTGCCATGGACATTACTCCACCCCCACCCATCACCGTTTTACTATCATGGACCTATACGCAGCACTTAAAATAAATCACCAATTGCACTTCAAATGTCAGGAGTCTGATTGTATTCTTTACAAATGTATTACACATAACGGTGCAATAATGTTCATTTACATTGTGATGACAACATACCAGTGTCAATAAGCATTAGTCCATGGGCAAACAAAGCAGAAGTCACGCTGTGGGTCATACAGCTCTGAAAAGGGAAGGGAAAGTCAAAAATCAGTGACAAAGAACTGGGGGGAAACACAGAAAGTAGAGATGCAGGAGGCCAGAAGTAAATGTTAAATGGCGTGGGTGATTCTTACCTGTGTGCTACTGAAAATACTGTTGTATAACTGTGTCCCTGTTGTCCGTGTCGTCCCCGTCGTCTTCCTCCTCTTCACTCTCCACAGGCTACACAGCTGCTACAACACCACCATCTGGACCATCCTCCTGCAGGAAAGGCACCTGGCGTCGCAATGCAAGATTGTGAAGCATACAGCAGGCCACGATGATATGACACACCTTCTTTGGTGAGTACATGAGGGATCCCCCTGTCATATGCAGGCACCTAAACCTGGCCTTCAGAACCCCGAAGGTCCGTTCTATAATCCTCCTAGTTCGCCCATGTGCCTCATTGTACCGTTCCTCTGCCCTGGTCCGGGGATTCCTCACTGGGGTCAATAGCCAAGGCAGGTTGGGGTAACCAGAGTCACCTATTAGCCACACACGGTGTCTCTGTAGCTGTTCCATCACATAAGGGATGCTGCTATTTCGCATGACATACGCGTCATGCACTGACTCCGGGAACTTGGCATTTAGATGGGAGATGTACTGGTCAGCCAAACAGACCACCTGGACATTCATCGAATGGTAATTTTTTCTATTTCTGTACACCTGCTCATTGTCTTTTGGGGGTACTAAAGCCACATGGGTCCCATCAATGGCACCAATGATGTTGGGGATATGTCCAAAGGCATAGAAATCACCCTTCACAGTGGCCAAATCACCCTCCTCAGGGAAAACAATTTCATCAGGGCAGACAACACTCTGGACAAAACCTTAGAAAACATAGGCTGAGACATCCCTGATGACATGGCCACTGTTGTCTGAAAAGACCCACTTGCCAAAAAATGTACTGACAGAACCTGCACAAGAGGGGGAATCCCTGTGGGTTGGCGGATGGGGGACATCATGTCTGGCTCCAGCTGGGCACAGAGTTCATGTATAGTGGCTCGATCAAGTCGGTATCGAAGTATAATATGTCGTTCTTCCATTGTCGACAGGTCCACCAGCGGTCGGTACACGGGAGGATTCATCCTTGTCCTCGCAAGTCCCAGCGGACGGTGCCTAGGAAGGACAACATGGAGCACAGAGTCAAGCAACCCACAGGTTCGTTCCCACAGCTTGCACAGTACACGAATCGCTATGCATTGAAAGGCTTGTATGAGTGGCAATGTAAGGCCTAGGCCTGTGTGACGCAGTAGAAATCATGCCATGTGGGCCCTTGAAATGGCGGCTGCCTGACCTGTGAAGTGTGACAGTGGGATGTGAGGTCACTGCGCTGGCGTGGCACACCGTGGCGGTAGGCGGTCGAAGACCGCGGCGCAAAACAGCATTGGTTAACATTGAACCCTATGGGTCTCAGGAGCCAATGACGATGTGCGCCGGCGGTCGCGGTACGCACCGCCGTGGTACGCACCGCTGCGGGCGTGACCGCCATTTTCTATCTGCTTAATCACTCGAGACCTGATCATCCACAGGAGAGGACCTATACTGCAAGTGCTGCTGTGACCTCGGTCTGGAAGAGACAATGGCTGCTGCGACTGGGGAAAGGGCCCCTGCCTTCACTTCAGAAGAGTTGGAGAAACTTGTGGATGGGGTCCTGCCCCAGTATGCCCTACTCTACGGTCCTCCAGACCAACAGGTAAGACCACTGGGTGCACGTTGAATAGGCTATGCCTGGGTTGTGTATGGTGGATGTAAGATGGTGGGGTGGGGTGGGGAGCGAATGAGGAGTGCAAGGCACGACAGATGAGAGCATGTGCCACATGGCAGGGTTGGGGAGGGGGGGGCAATCACATCTAACATGCAGAAAAATGTTGAAATTTCCTTTCCCACCCTGTACATGTCAAATAGGTCAGCGCCCATCAGAAAGTCGACATTTGGCATGCCATCGCCAAGGAAGTCCGGGACCTGGGGGTCCACAACAGACGGGGCACCCACTGCCGAAAGAGGTGGGAGGACATCCGCCGCGGGACCAGGAAGACCGCCGAGTCACTGCTGGGGATGGCCTCCCAACGTAGGAAGGGTGCCAGCCGCCAATTGACCCCCCTGATGTCCCGGATCCTGGCGGTGGCCTACCCCGATTTGGATGGGCGCGTGAGGACATCACAGCAGACACAAGGGGGTGAGTACCAGCACATTCTGCTATCTTTGCACGCAGTGGAGGCGTCTGGGTGGGGGAGGAGGGCTGTGGGTGACATTAGGCCAGGGCGCTTTCTGTAGTGTAGTCCCCTCCTTTAGGCATGGCCCTGTGCCCCCGCCCCCCACCTCTGTAGGGTGCCAAGTACAGCAATCCATGGTCCTGCATCACCCATGTGCGCATTTGTTGTCCATAGACCTGTTGGCCTAGTCACAAGTACTGAGTAGTGTACCCCGATTGCTCCCCCCACCCTTTTTCTTTATCTTCTTGTGCATGTGTGCATTAGCATCATCAGGCGGAGGAGAATTGGCATCGGAGCACGAGGGAGCTGCAACTCACAAGGTCCCGGTGGGCCATGGTACAGACACCGAGGTCACCAGTGATACGGAGGGCGAGGGGAGCACCACAACGGGGACCCGTGGTGACACCAGCGACACCAACACGTCCTCGGAAGGGAGCTCCCTAGCGGTGGCGGCAACATCCGGGCCCCCCGCCTCTACAGGTACAGCCGCCACCCAGCGCACCAGCTCCGCCCTCCCAGCAGCCCCTCAGCCTTCGCTCCGTGCCCGCTCGCCCAAGAAGGCGGGCATCTCCTTCGCCCCAGGCACCTCAGGCCCTGCCCATGTTAGCCCTGCTGCCCTCAGTGAGGAGGTCATTGACCTCCTACAGACCATCATTGTTGGGCAGTCTACCCTTTTGAATGCCATCCAGGGGGTAGAGAGGGAGGTGCATCGGAGCAATGCATACCTGGAGGGCATTCATTCGGGTCAGGCTGCCCATCAACGATCGTTCAATGCTCTGGCCTCAGCACTGACAGCAGCCATTGTCCCTGTTTCCAGCCTCCCTCTTCTAACTGCCTCCACCCTGTCTCTGTCTCCTGTTCCTCTGCCTATCCCATCCACACCATCAGACCAGCCTGCACACACCTCAACACCCAAGGGCAGCTCATCCAGACATAAGCACCACAGATCACACAAGCATTCACCCAAGCAACACCCAGATGCAGACATGCCAACAGTCACTACCACCCCTGTATCCCCCTCCTCCTCGTCTCCCTCCTCCCTCCCTGTGACGTCTCCACTCACACCTGCATGCACACCACCATCAGCCAGTACTTCCATCACCAGCACACCCTCCAGTACAGTCCGCACACGTGCAGTCACCACCCCCACTGCCATTTACACGTCCCCTGTGTCCTCTCCCACTGTGTCTGACACCCCCTCTTCCAAGACACACAAACGCAGGCAGCCACCCACCCAACACCCAACCACCTCACGACAGCCTACGTCACAAGCACCTGCACCCAAAGACAGCACACCTGACTCTCCTACAACCACATCCTCTTCCTCCACTCCCATACCCACTACACCTACCCTTTACGTTGGTCCTAAAAAACTTTACCTCTCCAAACTTAACCTCTTTGCCCCACCTGACCCACCCCCTCCATCTGCTAAGAGTCCAAGAGCACCTCAGCCACCACCAGCCCTGCTTCAAGTGTCACCATTGTACACGGGTTTTGGAGTCCACCCTTTCCCAGCACTGATACATCGGCCAGCAGCAAGGGGACAGCCAGCCCCCCCCCCTGGAAAGAGGACCCGTAAAATCAAGGGCCGTCGCGAGAAGACTGACACGGCTGCCCCCAAGGAGCAAAGTCCTGGGCCGTCACCTGCCACAACATCCAGGGGAGGCAAGGGCCAGAGAGCCTCATCGAAGGAGGGCAAGGGCAGCAGGGCGGAGAAGTCAGCCAGCAGGGGCGCGGACCAGGAGGGCCCCACAAGCCCCATCCCGGGTGTGAGGGAGGACACCCACGGGCCCAGGACTCCGTCACAGAAGGGTCCAGCAACTGCACGGTCGGAGGGCGACTAAGCAGGGAGTCCTGGCCAGGTCTGGCTCCCTTGAATGACTGGACAAGCACCGCTGAAGAGGGCCCCGCCGGGCAGAAAGTCACTGCTGAAGAGGGCCCCGCCGTGCAGAAAGACACCGTTGAAGAGGGCCCCGCCGTGCAGAAAGGCACCGCTGAAGAGGGCCACGCCGTGCAGAAAGGCACCGCTGAAGAGGGCCCCGCCGTGCAGAAAGACACCGCTGAAGAGGGCCCCGCCGGGCAGAAAGGCACCGCTGAAGAGGGCCCCGCCGTGCAGAAAGGCACCGCTGAAGAGGGCCCCGCCGTGCAGAAAGACACCGCTGAAGAGGGCCCTGCCGTGCAGAAAGACACCGCTGAAGAGGGCCCCGCCGTGCAGAAAGGCACCGCTCCGCTGGGCCCCGCCGTCTCAAGCACCGCTCCGCTGGGCCCTTCCTGTCAAGCACCGCTCCGCTGGGCCCTGCCGTCTCAAGCACCGCTCCGCTGGGCCCTTCCTGTCAAGCACCGCTCCGCTGGGCCCCGCCGTCTCAAGCACCGCTCCGCTGGGCCCTTCCTGTCAAGCACCGCTCTGCTGGGCCCTGCCGTCTCAAGCACCGCTCCGCTGGGCCCTTCCTGTCAAGCACCGCTCCGCTGGGCCCCGCCGTCTCAAGCACCGCTCCGCTGGGCCCTTCCTGTCAAGCACTGCTCCGCTTGGCCCTTCCTGTCAAGCACCGCTGGCCCATTGACAGTGCCGGTTCTGTGTCGAGCTAGTGTTCACGCTGCACTCGGGGCACCCTGCCTCCTCCATTACCTGTGGAGTCTGTGATCCACCTGATGGCCTGTGTCTCTGCACTCCCCAGGATGGCACAGTGGGCAGACCACCCACTGTAGAGACTTGTGAGACTGTGGCTTTGCACTCCCCAGGATGGCACAGTGGGCAGACCACCCACTGTAGAGACTTGTGAGACTGTGGCTTTGCACTCCCCAGGATGGCACAGTGGGCATGGTGGACCCTTCGTGGATCTGTCGTCGTGGACTCATGTGGCTGAGGTGCCCCCCCTTCCCTTCCCCCTGAGGTGCCTGTAGTTTTGTCATCTGATGCCCCAGCAGTGTTCTCTCCAACGGACTCAGGTCTCCTGTGTGGGCTTTGCCCATGTGTTGATACACTTTGGCCCACGGACAGTGGAAATTTAAGTGACTGTGCAGGACTTATTGCCTATGTTGATCGGTTTCGCAATGTTCTTACTTGTTTTTTTTACGATTCATATTGCTATTTTACCATGACTTCAAAGAACCTCTTTTATACATAAATGTTGTTTCTCACTTTAATTATGTCTTTGCATTATTCCGGGGGGTTTGGGTGGTGTCACTGTGACTTGGTGCTCTGCATTGGTGTGTAGATAGTTGAGGGGGGTCGCATATGTGTGTGCCTGTCAGCTTTCCTCCTCCCCCCTCCCCTGTGTCGTAGGTTCAGTACTCACCGTTGTCGTCTGCGCCGGCGTTCGTACTCGTGGTAGATGAGCAGGTAGACAATAGCTGGTAGGATGTTTAATTCGAGTTCCATGCTGTTCTCCGTCCTCGTGGAGTGTGTATAGGTGAGCGTTTTCCCGTTCGTAGTCTGTTTCCCGGAAAAGGTGGCGGATTGGTGAGTTGTGATAGGGTGGGCGGTACATTGTCTGCCGCCTGCCTGTTGGCGGTGACCGCCGCGCTGTTTGTCTGTCCCGCCGTGGCAGTCGGAGTGTTAAAGTGGCGGCCTGTGTTGGCGGTTCCCGCCAGGGTCAGAATACCTTTTTTTTGACCGCCTGCCTGTTGGCGGGTTGGCCGCCGCTTTATCACCGACCGCCAGGGTTGGAATGACCCCCTAAGTGTTAGATTTCTAGATGTTACATTATATGTGCATAATAAGTCCCTTCATACAACTCCTCCGGTGTTCCAGAAAAAACGTTCAGATGATTTCTTTGTCCTCATGCAAAAGACTATGGCCCTCATTCTGACCCTGGCGGTCGGTGATAAAGCGGCGGCCAACCCGCCAACAAGCCGGCGGTCCAAAATATGCAATTCTGACCCTGGCGGGAACCGCCAACACAGCCCGCCGCATTAACACTCCGCCCGCCACGGCGGAACAAACAAACAGCGCGGCGGTCCCCGCCAACAGCCAGGCGGCAGACAATGTACCACCCACCCTATCACGACCCACCAATCCGCCACCTTTTCCGGGGCGGGAGCACCGCCGATAAAAACACGGCGGAAACAGACTACGAACGGGAAAACGCTCACCTCCACATACTCCACGCGAGATTCCGGCAGTATGGAACCCGAGTTGCAGGTCATCCCCGCACTCCTATACCTGCTCCTGTACCAGGAGCACGCCCGGCGGCGCGGAAGACATCGGTGAGTACTGCACCTACGACACAGGGGAGGGAAAAGATTACCGGCACACACCCACCCACCCACACCCACTACAACACACACATCAATGCATTCCCACAGATCACTGTCACAACCCACAAACCCCCCCCTCCGAAATAATGCAAAGACCAAAAGAAGAGATCTTAAACGGGCAGATATATTGAAAAATGGACAGCAGTAATCCCAATAAATAAATAAACTATGTACAAAATATATACATCTACTAAATGTAGTCCAACCACTGTCCGTGGACCACAGGGGTCCTGAGCAAAGGGGCAAGGCCCAGTCCCACGACAAGAACTCCACGGAGAGAACACTGCAGGGGCATCAGAAAGAAAAAAGGACAGGCACCTCAGGGGGAAGGGAAGGGGGGGCACCTCAGCCACTTGAGTACACGACGCCAGATCCACGAGGGGACTCCATGACCACTGGCCCATCCTGGGGAGAGCAAAGCCACAGTCCATACAGTCCATACAGTGGGTGGCCTGCCCACTGGGCCATCCTGGGGAGAGCAAAGCCACAGTCCATACAGTCCATACAGTGGGTGGCCTGCCCACTGGGCCATCCTGGGGAGAGCAAAGCCACAGTCCAAACAGTCCATACAGTGGGTGGCCTGCCCACTGGGCCATCCTGGGGAGAGCAAAGCCACAGTCCATACAGTCCATACAGTGGGTGGCCTGCCCACTGGGCCATCCTGGGGAGTGCAAAGCCACAGTCCATACAGTCCATACAGTGGGTGGCCTGCCCACTGGGCCATCCTGGGGAGAGCAAAGCCACAGTCCAAACAGTCCATACAGTGGGTGGCCTGCCCACTGGGCCATCCTGGGGAGAGCAAAGCCACAGTCCAAACAGTCCATACAGTGGGTGGCCTGCCCACTGGGCCATCCTGGGGAGTGCAAAGCCACAGTCCAAACAGTCCATAACAGGCTCCACTGCCACTGGAGGAGGCATGTTGGCCAGAGGACATCCTGCAGCCCTGCCCGAGACAGATCCTGCCCTGCCACGTCTGCCAAATGGCCAGCGGTTCCTGCCTGGAAGGGCCCAGTTCAGCGGTTCTTGCCTTGAAGGGCCCAGTTCAGCGGTTCTTGAGACGGCGGTCCCCAGCAGAGCGGTGCTGGAGACGGCGGGGCCCAGTTCAGCGGTTCTTGCCTTGAAGGGCCCAGTTCAGCGGTTCTTGAGACGGCGGTCCCCAGCGGAGCGGTGCTGGAGACGGCGGGGCCCAGTTCAGCGGTTCTTGAGACGGCGGTCCCCAGCGGAGCGGTGCTGGAGACGGCGGGGCCCAGTTCAGCGGTTCTTGCCTTGAAGGGCCCAGTTCAGCGGGTCTTGAGACGGTGGTCCCCAGCGGAGAGGTGCTGGAGACGGCGGGGCCCAGTTCAGCGGTTCTTGCCTTGAAGGGCCCAGTTCAGCGGTTCTTGAGACGGCGGTCTCCAGCGGAGCGGTGCTGGAGACGGCGGGGCCCAGTTCAGCGGTTCTTGAGACGGCGGTCCCCAGCGGAGCGGTGCTGGAGACGGCGGGGCCCAGTTCAGCGGTTCTTGCCTTGAAGGGCCCAGTTCAGCGGGTCTTGAGACGGCGGTCCCCAGCGGAGCGGTGCTGGAGACGGCGGGGCCCAGTTCAGCAGTTCTTGCCTTGAAGGGCCCAGTTCAGCGGTTCTTGAGACGGCGGTCCCCAGCGGAGCGGTGCTGGAGACGGCGGCCATTCTATGGCCAACTGCTCATTGCCTGGTGGTGCCCTCCTGGGTAGCGGGGATGGTGCTCCTTCAATGCCCACCTGGGCTGTGGGTGGTGGGGCCCTCCTGGCCAGCTGGGCTGGGTCCTCCCTGGGCAGCGGCTATGGGGGTGGTGGGCTCTCCCGGGGCAGCTGTGCCGGTTCCTCCGTGGGCAGCGGCTATGGGGGTTGCGGGCTCCTCCTGGGCAGCTGTGACGGGTCCTCCATGGGCAGCAGGCCTGCTGCCTGACTTCTCCGCCTTGCTGCCCTTGCCCTCCTTAGTCGGGAGTCTGTGGCCCTTTCCTCCCTTTGGAGCTGTGGCTGTTGACGGTGGCTGGCTAGTGTCCTGGGGGGATATAGAACCCGGGCTCCGGCGGCGGCCCTTCCGCCTTCTGCTCCTCTTCCCAGGGGGTGGGCTGGCTGTCCCCTTGCTGCTGGGCGAAGATCCAGACCTGCGGGCTGGTGGGCTCCAATACCCCTGCACCCTTGTCAAGGGGGCTGCAGGGCTGGTGGTGGCTGAGGTGCTCTTCTTACCCCGACAAGAAGGAGGGGGGGCTCAGGGTCAGGAAAGAAGGTAGCAGTAGAGAGATAGATTTTCCTGGGACAATGGATAGTGGTAGGTACAGTGGGAATGGGAGTGGAGGGAGAGGATGTGGTTGTAGGCGAGACAAGTTTGCTGTCTTTGGGTGCAGGTGCAGGAGCGGGAGGCTGTCGTGAGGTGGATGGCTGTTGGGTGGGTGGGTGGCTGCGTTTGTGTGGTGTGGAAGAGGGGGTGACAGACACAGTGGGAGAGGACACAGGGGACGTGTAAATGGCAGTGGGGGTGGTGACTGCACGTGTGCGGACTGGACTGGAGGGCGTGCTGGTGATGGAAACACTGGCTGATGGTGAGGTGAATGAAGGTGTGAGTGTAGACGTCACAGGGAGGGAGGAGGGAGACGAGGAGGTGGGGTTCACAGAGGTGGTAGTGACTGTTGGCATGTCTGCATCGGAATGTTGCTTGTGTGAATGTCTGCGTGATCTGTGGTGCTTATGTTTGGATGAGCTGCTCTTGGGTGTTGAGGTGTGTGCAGGCTGGTCTGATGGTGTGGGTGGGACAGGCAGAGGAACAGGAGACTGGGAGGAGGGAGTTAATAGAGGGAGGCAGGAGACAGGGACAATGGCTGCCGTCAGTGCTGAGGCCAGAGCCTGGAACGATCGCTGATGGGCAGCCTGACCCGAATGAATGTCCTCCAGGTACGCATTGCTGCGATGAACCTCCCTCTCCACCCCCTGGATGGCATTCAAAAGGGTAGTCTGCCCAACAATGAGCGTTCGGAGGAGGTCAATGACCTCCTCACTGAGGGCAGCGGGGGTAACAGGGGCAGGGCCTGAGGTGCCTGGGGCGAAGGAGATGCCCGGCTTCCTGGCAGAGCGGGCACGGGGCGAACGCTGAGGGGCTGCTGGGAGGGCGGAGATGGTGCGCTGGGTGGCGGCTGTACCTGTAATGGCGGGGGGCACGGATGGTGCCACCCCCGCAAGGGAGCTCCCTTCCGAGGACGTGTCCGTGTCGCTGCAGGGTCCAGTCGTCCCCGTTGTGGAGCTCCCCTCGCCCTCCGTCTCACTGGTCCAGTCAGACTCTGTGGCATGGCCCTCCTGGGCCATGTGAGATGCAGCTCCCTCCTGCCCCGATGCCACTTCTCCTTCGCCTGTTGATGCTGATGCACACAAGCACAGAAAGACAAACAAAAAGGGGGGGGGAGAGAGAAATAAAGAGATTTTGAGTACATGGATCACCGGTACAGTTAGCGGACATGACAGACACAGATGCCCCCTGCACTAAGTTGCGCACTTGGGGTCCCCTACGCATTCCGTGGAACATGCCCTACACGCCTAGAGTTGACAACTGCACCCATGGATGACACGGCCCAGGGATGGCTGTACTGGCACACTACTGAGGGTGGTGGCTGGGGACACAGGGGCTTACGGGGGTGCCCAGCCTACAGATATCGCCCTGGCCTAGGGGGACCCACAGCCCTCCTCCCCCACCCAGACACCTCCACTGCGCGACAACAGAGTAGATAATGCTTGTACTCACCCCCTTGTGTCTGCTGTGCTGCCCTCACGCGCCCATCCAAATCAGGGTAGGCCACCGCCAGGATCCGGAACATCAGGGGGGTCAGTTGACGGCAGGCACCCCGCCTACGTTGGGAGGCCATCCCCAGCAGAGACTCGGCGGTCTTCTTGGTCCTGCGGCGGATGTCCTCCCACCTCTTGCGGCAGTGGGTGCCCCGTCGAGGGTGGACCCCCAGGGTCCGGACTTCCTTGGCGATGGCACGCCAAATCCCGATCTTCTCATGGGCGCGGACCTATGTGACACGTACAGGGAGGGAGAAATACCACGTTCAAGTTTGTCTGCATTTTCGTTGCCAGTGGCCCAACGCCCCCCATCCCCGCCAGGCCCCCCTCCAGGCCCCCCGCCAGGCCCAACATGCCCCCCATCCCCGCCAGGCCCCCCGCCAGGCCCCCCGCCAGGCCCAACATGCCCCCCATCCCCGCCAGGCCCCCCGCCAGGCCCCCCGCCAGGCCCAACATGCCCCCCATCCCCGCCAGGCCCCCCGCCATGCCCCCGCCAGGCCCAACATGCCCCCCATCCCCGCAAGGCCCCCCGCCATGCCCCCCGCCAGGCCCAACATGCCCCCCATCCCCGCCAGGCCCCCCGCCAGGCCCCCAAGCCAGCCAGTGGCCCCAAATCCATATTGAATTAGACTCACTTGTTGGTCTGGAGGACCGTAGAGTAGCGCATACTGGGGGAGGACCCCATCCACAAGTTTCTCCAACTCTTCTCCAGTGAAGGCAGGGGCCCTTTCCCCAGGCGCAGCAGCCATTGTCCCTTCCAGACCGAGGTCACAGCAACACTTGCAGTATAGGTCCTCTCCTGTGAAAGTTCAAGTCGCAAGTGAATAAGTAGATAGAAAATGGCGGTCACGTCCGCGGCGGTGCGTACCGCGGCGGTGCGTACCGCCACCGCCGGCGCCCTTCGCCATTGGCTCCTGAAACCCATAGGCTTCAATGTTAACCAATGCGGCTTCGCGCCGCGGTCTTCGACCGCCGACCGCCGCGGTGTGCCACGCCAGCGCATTGACCTCACATCCCATTGTCACACTTCACAGGTCAGGCAGCCGCCATTTCGAGGGTCCACATGGCTCAATTTCAACTGCGTCACACAGGCCTAGGCCTTGCATAGCCACTCAGACACGCCATTCACTGCATAGAGAATCGTTTACTGTGCAAGCTGTGAGTACGTACCTGTGGGTTGCTTGACTGTGTGCTCCATGTTGTCCTTCCTAGGCACCGTCCGCTGGGTTTGGCGAGGAGACGGATGAATCCTCCCGTGTACAGGCCGCTGGTGGACCTGTCGACAATGGAAGCACGCCACATTATCCTGACCTACCGGCTTGACCGTGCCACTATACATGAACTGTGTGCCCAGCTGGAGCCCGACCTGATGTCCCCCATCCGCCAACCCACAGGGATTCCCCCTCTGGTGCAGGTCCTGTCAGTACTCCACTTCTTGGCAAGTGGGTCATTTCAGACAACAGTGGGAATTGCTTCTGGGATGTCTCAGCCCATGTTTTCGAAGGTGTTATCCAGAGTGTTGTCGGCCCTGATGAAATACATGAGGAGCTACATCCTTTTCCCTGAGGTGGGCGAATTGGCTGCAGTGAAGGGTGATTTCTATGCCCTTGGACATATTCCCAACGTCATTGGTGCCATTGATGGGACCCATGTGGCTTTGGTTCCCCCAAGAGACAGGGAGCAGGTGTACAGGAACAGAAAAAGTTACCATTCCATGAACATCCAGGTGGTGTGTTTGGCTGACCAGTACATCTCGCATGTAAATGCCAAATTCCCAGGGTCAGTGCATGACGCCTACATCCTAAGGAATAGCAGCATCCCTTACGTGATGGAACAGCTAGAGAGACACTGTGTATGGCTATTGGGGGACTCTGGGTACCCCAACCTGTTGTGGCTACTGACCCCAGTAAGGAATCCCCGGACCAGGGCAGAGGAACGGTACAATGAGGCCCATGGGCGTACTAGGAGGGTGATCGAACGCACCTTCAGCCTCCTAAAGGCCAGGTTTCGGTGCCTGCATATGACAGGTGGATCCCTAATGTACTCACCTAAGAAGGTGTGTCACATCATCGTGGCCTGCTGCATGCTTCACAACCTGGCTTTGCGCCGCCAGGTGCCTTTCCTGCAGGAGGATGGTCCAGATGGTGGTGTTGTGGCAGCTGTGGAACCTGTGGAGAGTGAAGAGGAGGAAGACGACGGGGCTGAAACAGACAACAGGGACAGAATCATTGCACAGTACTTCCAATAGGACACAGGTAACAATTCAAACATAATTTTGTTAATGTAAACTACTCTCCAGCATCTCTGCTGCCTGTCTATTTGCCCCAGTGTATGATGACTGAGTTGTGGCTTTTCCCTCCCTATTTCAGATCTGGGGTCCCCACTACGAGTCCTGTGCTTCGTTTACCCATGGACTACAGCTTTGTGGCAGCTGTTTGTTGACTTCACTATGTACAAGGACATATTTGCACTGTCATGTCAATTACAATATTTTGAAATCACAGCCAGACTCCAGATAGTTTTGTGCAAAATAGGTGTTTATTTCAGTGCTCAAAATGGGATGGGTGGTTTCAAGTGGGTGGGGGCTATGGTGAAGGAATGTCCATGGCAGAGTCCAGAGTAACAGTCACACAGGTGCATTGTCCATAGGCCTGTGGAGAGATGGAGCATGGGCAGTTCAAGGATGGACAGGGTGACAATGTGGGACAGTGGGATGACATCAGGTGGTATCCTTTGCTGGCGGGGGTCTTGACATCCTACTCTGTCTTCTTGAGAGATCTCAGGGCCCTCTTGCGGGGTGGTTCTTCTCCTGCAGGAGGTGGGGGTCTGGTGGGCTGCTGTTGTGCGGGGGCCTCCTGTCCACTAGCGCCGGCGGAGGTGGTTGGCTGTTCTTGGTCCAGGCTAGTGGCAGGGGCCCTTTGTTGTTGTTGAGTGTCCGTCCTGGTGTTGATGAGTTCCTGCAGCAGCCCTACCATGGTAACCAGGGTGGAGGTGAGGGCTCTGATGTCCTCCCTGTACCCCCGATAGTGTTCCTCCTGCAGTACCTGGATCTCCTGGAACCGGGCCAGTACCGTCGCCATCGTCTCCTGGGAGCGGTTGTATGCTCCCATGATGGTGGTGAGGGCCTCGTGGAGAGTGGGTTCCTTGGGCCCGTCCCCCCCCCTGTCGCACAGCTGCCCTCCGAGTTGCCCTGTTTCCCTGGGCCTCTGCCCCCTGGCCGGTGTGCCCACTACCACTGCCCCCAGGTCCCTGTTGTTGTTGGGGTGGTGGGTTATCCTGGGTGCCCTGTAGTGGTAGACACACCGCAGATTGACGCGCCCTGGAGACAGAGGCATGGGCCCGCTGGGTGGGAGCTGTGCTGGTGTTCCCAGAGGGGTTTGGGTCTGTAGTGGCCTGTGCCTCTGTGAGGGGAACCGACTGTCCAGAGGTCCCCGATGGTCCTGGCTGGTCATCAGTGTCCAGGTCGACAGAGCTGCTGTCATCGCTGACGGCCTCTTGGGTGGGGGGTGTGGAGAATTCTGGGCCCTCCGTGGCGGTGTGTTGACGGTCGGGTCCTGCAGGGGTATAGAGGTATGGTTATAGTTTCAATGTGTGGCATATGGGTGTATCTGTGGGTTCCCGTGTCCCCAAGTGCTGGCATTCGTGTGTGGGGGCTTTGGTGAGGGTGGCTTGTGGGGGGGATGTGTATATGCATTGGGCATGCTTTGGTGATGGGTGTCCATGCTTAGTGGACGCATGCAGGCCTAGGTTTTAGGATGTGTGGGTTGTAATGGTGAGACATTGGCAGGGAATAGGTGTGCTGGGGGTGGGGGTGAGGATGGTGGTGGGGGTGAGGATGGTGATGGGGGTGAGGGTGGGGGTGAGGATGGGGGTGGGGGTGGGGGTGAGGGTGGGGTTCGAGAATGGGGGTGAGGGTTGGGGTATGATTTGGCATGCAGGTGGGGGGGAAGCAGTAGTGAAGCTTCAACTTACCAGAATCCATTCCTCCGCCGACTCCTGCGAGGCCGTCAGGATGCAGGATGTTCAAGACTTCCTCCTCCCATGTTGTAAATTGTGGGGGTTGAGGTGGGGGTCCTCCGCCAGTCTTCTGCACGGCGATGTTGTGCCTGGATACCATGGAACGCACCTTCCCCCGTAGGTCGTTCCATCGCTTCCTGATGTCTTCCCGATTTCTGGGGTGCTGTCCCACAGCGTTGACCCTGTTGACAATCCTCTGCCATAGCTCCGTCCTCCGGGCAATGCTGGTGTATTGGATCTGTGTGCCGAAGAGCTGGGGCTCTACCCGAACGATTTCCTCCACCATGACCCTGAGTTCTTCGTCTGAGAAGCGGGGGTGTCTTTGGGGTGCCATGGAGTGGTGTGTATGATGGGTGGGGTGGAGTATGTGTAGTTAAGTGTGTTGAGTGTGGTGGTGTGTGTTGTTTTGTGTGTGGATATTGTGTGGGTGATGGTGTAGTGTGCCTCTGTGTGATGGTATTCTGTGATCGCTGATGTGTCTCTCAGTGCTTCTTTTAGGATTTTGGTCGAAGGGGTTTGTGGGTGATGTGGGTGATGTGGGTGTGTGTTTTATATTGTATTGTGTGTGTGGGAGTGGTGTGTGTATGTGTATCAGGTGTGTGGAATTCAAATCGGCCAATGTGGCTGAGTTTTGTTCGTTTGTGTGTATTCTGACCGCGGCGGTGTGTACCGCCAATGGAAAACCGCGTTTGAAAGACCGCCGCGTGGATTCGTGGGTCGTAATGGCATGGGCGTATTTCTGTTGGCGTGACGGTGGAGGTTTGGTCACCTCCACTTTTCCGCCGACCGCTGGTCTGGCGGTCTGTTGTGGCTGTCGGATTTTTGGAGGTTTGGCTGCTGCGGGTCAGAATGACCGTGGCGGGTTACCGCGACCGCGGCGGAATTATGGAGGATTTCTGACCGGCGGTAGGCGCCTTTTACCGCCGAGGTCAGAATGACCACCTATGGGCCTGATTACAACTTTGGAGGACGGTGTTAAACCGTCCCAAAAGTGGCGGATATACCACCTACCGTATTACGAGTCCATTATATCCTATGGAACTCGTAATACGGTAGGTGGTATATCCGTCACTTTTGGGACGGTTTAACACCGTCCTCCAAAGTTGTAATCAGGCCCTATGTTTGATTTTGAAAAAATTATTGCAGAGAGTTCTTATGTTTCTAGTCAAATGTGTAATATTTCATTGAGAGATTTGATGAGAAGTTGCATTAATCATTCTTGATTCCTTCCCAGGTAACCAGATGTCTTGAGGCCTAGTTATTTAGTCCATGCTTAAGTTATCCATGGTTACTGTATGACAATGCTTAGAATCATAGGGCCTCATTATGACCCTGGCGGTAGAGAACCGCCAGGGCCAACGGGGGCGGGAGCACCGCCGACAGGCCGGCGGTGCTCCCTTGTGCATTCTGACCGCGGCGCTTTGGCCGCGGTCAGAAAGGGAAAACCGGCGGTCTCCCGCCGGTTTTCCACTGCCCCTAAGAATCCTCCAAGGCGGCGCAGCTCGCTGCGCCGCCGAGGGGATTCTGACAATCCTTACCGCCATCCTGTTCCTGGCGGCTCGCCCGCCAGGAACAGGATGGCGGTAAGGATTGTCGTGGGGCCCCTGGGGGCCCCTGCAGTGCCCATGCCAATGGCATGGGTCCTGCAGGGGCCCCCGTAAGAGGGCCCCGCTAGAATTTCACTGTCTGCGTAGCAGACAGTGAAATACGCGACGGGTGCAGTAGCACCCGTCGCACCTTCCCACTCCGCCGGCTCGATTACGAGCCGGCATCCTCGTGGGAAGGGAGTTTTTCCCTGGGCTGGCGGGCGGTCTTTTGGAGACCGCCCGCCAGCCCAGGGAAAAACTCATAATACCCTCCGCGGTCTTTTGACCGCGGAGCGGTATTATGGAGGGCTGAATTCTGGTGGGCGGCCTCCGCCAGAATCAGAATGAGGGGCATAGTCTAGTAAAGATTAATATGATATAATCTTGATATTGTGTGTTTTAACCTTTTGCTTCCTACAGGTCTCCTTCCAAGCTGTTCCCTACCTAATCCCCTTTTCCCTACTTGGACTTCTCATTCTAATCAGAGTATTGGAGCTGTCTTGTGGTGGACATGTTGGGAACGTGCGCAGACCCTGAGGATCTGGTGACTCTGACACTCCACCATGGTTGCCCTTAACCTTCAACTTTGACCCGCTCTTGTGCGACCAGATAACTAAAGTTGAGGCTTTGATCTTCTGGGTGCTATTTTACACTAAAAAACCTTTAAAATCATAACTCTGGTTCTACTGATTGGATTTCATTTGTTTGCTGTCATTTTATTTAATGAGATATACTCTATTTTTTCTAAATTGGTTTGGGATGTTTCTTGTATTGTGTCACTTTATTACTGTTTGTGTGCTACAAAAATATTTTACACATTGCTGTTAAGTTAAGTCTGATTCTTTTTGTGCCAAGCTACCAGAGGGTTAAGCACAGGCTAATTTAATTAGATTTTGTGATTCAACTTGATAAGGATTGTAGTTGTTTCTTGAGAATGACTTCCAACACTTTCAACAAATAACCCAATTTCTTACGTATTTAATATATAAAAATAGGCTATCCTACATCACAACACTTTTCCCTCTCCTGTGTCACTGCAGCACATTTAATTTTCAGCCCAGCCAGAACACAATGGCGCTATCTGGAGACACATTTTTGACATTTATATGGGCAGTGTTAACACACACTGCAGACGACATATGACATTTTATTTCAAACTCACTGGTGAAATGTCTATGCCAACTTACAATGGTCGTACTCAACAGTTAAAAAAACAATTGTGTGGAACTAATTTTACAATAACATTGTAGAGGCAGAGCACACACAACAGTGTAGCACTGACTGGCTGAGTCATAGTGCACAGAGTCATAATAGCAATAAAAATAGAATCTGGGAAAGGGTGAGAAATCTGGGGTGTCTGGACAGAAAAGGTGACTTTACAGCACACACTGTATCTGTGGACTGTGGCTCTGCAATTCATTACTGATCAGCTGCTGGGGAGACATGCCAGAAGGCAGTATTTCTATGGCAGGACTGGAGGCTCTGATTATGCTTTCTCTATCTTTACTATTCCAAATACAGCAGGCAATCAAAAAACAGCAAAAACATGTAAACAAACCACATGCCCCATGAGGCTTTGAACCACACTTCCTTCACAGACAGCAATAGTATATGGACATAACCTACAAAACAGTGATGCACCATCTTGACTTCCTCTTTCTTTGCAGCTCCGCAGTCAAGATAAGTACCTGTATGCTTTGTATCTTATGTCATACTTCTACTGTTTTGAATAATTATATGCCTTTGTATTGTTGTGCTGCTTGCGCTGTATCGCAGATGGCCATATCTTGTTTTCACAGCTACTGTGCACAAAACTCTTGGAAGTTTGCCAATGCGTCTTTCTCTCTTGCTCAGCAACTTCAAGAGTAACATCCCACTGGTGCCACCTCGTCAGGGCTGTAGTAATAGGGTGAAATTGTATGCGTATGAGAGACTTTGGGGGGATTTTATTATTGAAAATCTGAGGATTTTATATTTATTTGAGGAGTTTATTTTTCTTCCCATAATAATAATACATTTTGGAAAGACTCTTTCTTTGAACTTGTGGCCTGCTTCCAGCTGACTGCTCACATTGACACCCTGTACAGCAGAGTATTAAAGGGCTGCAACAATTACCAAAACGCCTGTTCCTTCCCTCATTTACACAATATTGGCCCTTCCCTCTGGGAACCTAAGTGAGAGGCTCCATCCTCTTGTGGCCATGTCTGATTAAGAGCCCTCTGATCAAGGCCAATGAGGCTTATGGGCCTAACGAAGATGAAGATTACTGTTATGATGATAGCTGTGTTGGAGTCATTCACCAATATGTTTAATGCTCTCTTGATAAAGCCCTTACATCAGCTCTTCAACCCATTTTGAAATGACTGGAAGAACTCTCTGGATGTTCTGCTGTTCCCTCTCTTACCATTCCAACAGTCCCCTTCCAACCTTCCGAACCTACAACTGACCCCTCCTGGCCACATTCAGATGAATATAACACATTATCCCAAGGGGTTTTAGGTGAACACACCTACAGTGCCAAGAAATGCTCAAAATCTCCCACCCCCGACATCCCCAGGCATGGATATTGATACCGATACTTCTTCCTCTCACCAGTTCAAATCCACTACACGTTCTAGGAACCTTCCTCCTTCCTCTTCCTGTCCCAGCTCCCTCCCCTCCAACCTCTTTATTTTTGAGCCATCCAACATCATTTATTCAAGGCCCTCTGACTGGGTTCCAGCACCTGCAGTTGCTGATTATATGCAACTGCATCTCCGCAAGGGCTTTGAAAAAGAGGTCCATGCCAGACTCAGAGCGCAATGCCCAAGGTCAATTTTCCACATAAGACAGCTCAAACTCCTGACATTGAGTCCAATATGCTCACCTTTCTTAAGTCATTCTCCAAAAATCCCAAGAAGGGACTAGACAGAGGCCCTCATTCCGACATTGGCCGGCGGCGGTCGCCGCCGGCCTGTCGGGGGCCGCCAGAATACCGTTCTGCGGTCGAAAGACCGCGGCGGTGATTCTGACTTTCCCGCTGGGCTGGCGGGCGGCCGCCTTCAGGCCGCCCGCCAGCCCAGCGGGAAAGAGGCTTCCACGATGAAGCCGGCTCGGAATCGAGCCGGCGGAGTGGAAGCTGTGCGACGGGTGCAGTTGCACCCGTCGCGTATTTCACTGTCTGCAAAGCAGACAGTGAAATACATTTAGGGGCCCTCTTACGGGGGCCCCTGCAGTGCCCATGCCAGTGGCATGGGCACTGCAGGGGCCCCCAGGGGCCCCGCGACCCCCCCCTACCGCCATCCGGTTCCCGGCGGGAGAACCGCCGGGAACTGGATGGCGGTAGGGGGGGTCGGAATCCCCTCGGCGGCGCAGCTAGCTGCGCCGCCTTGGAGGATTCCTATGGGCAGCGGTACACTGGCGGGAGACCGCCAGTGTTGCCGGTCCGACCGCGGCTTTACCGCCGCGGTCGGAATGCCCATTGGAGCACCGCCGGCCTGTCGGCGGTGCTCCCGCGGTCCTCCACCCTGGCGGTTTGAAACCGCCAGGGTCGGAATGAGGGCCAGAGTCCTCTGAGTTTGTCAGATGTTATAGACTCCCAGGTGAAAACTTTAGAATTGACCCTACATGCTCAAGACACTGGCACCCCCCCCCCATCAATCCCAAAGTGTTGGCAGGGTGGACACAGAGAGCGATCTGCCTGCTGGGCAACGCTAACTGCGCCCTGGCCTCCGAAAAGTGCTGTTATGATTGCCCCCCTAGTTGATGGAATTGCCCCCTGCTGAGCCTGGTCTTTGGGCTGAATGACAGCTTTTCGGGGACTGACTTGTCAAGAATCTTGGCAATTTGTAAACACATTTGCTTCACTTGACAAAGCCCAGTCTTCTCTCTGGAAGGTTTTCAACCCCCTTTTGGCTGGGCCGGCTATGGCAGCGGAAGCTGTCCTGCCACTTCAACCGACAAGGTCCTCAACATGGTTTTGTATTCTGATGCAGAGGTTACTGGCAAGACACCTCCCAAGCGGGTTTCTTCCCCTGCAGGTCCAGGGGCTTTTGAGGGCATTATAACAGAAGCATCAATAGAGGTAACCGGGCTGCCACCATTCAATCCACTGGTAACGATTCCTCCTCTACTTGAATCTTCCACTGGGGGGGCAGATTGCAACACTTTGTACACAATTGGGTCAAGATATTGACAGATTTTTGGGTGTTAGAGATGGTTCAGGGCTACCGTATAGAACTTTCTTAAGTGCCTGTTCAAATCTCCCCTGCGCCTCCCCTCATTTTTTCCCCAACTAGACAAGAGTTTCAGAGACTTCGACATTCAAGATCTTTTAATGGAACAGGCTATTGCTCCAGCTTTTCCTCACCCAAGGGGTTTCGGCAGCAATGTGTTATTGGTTCAGAAAAAAGGTGGAGATCAGAGGCTCATCCTCAGCCTCAGAGAGTTCAATCCCTGGGTGGCTTATCGACATTTCAAGATGGCAGGTATCCACCTTCTATGAGATCTGCTGCAGGAAAAGGATTGGATGGTGCATCCAGATCTCAAAGACACCTACATCTCCATTCCAATTTGTACTCCACAAGGGCGTTATCTTCAATCCCAGTGGCAAAATCAGTGGTACGAGTACCTCTCCCTTCCCTTCGGGCTATCTTCAGCTCCTGGGGCATTCACAAAACTCATGAAACCAGTGGTGGAGAGTTTGAGGGAGATGGGGGTTCGCATGATCATCAGTCTAGATGACATTATTCTGATGGCACAAGGTAAGGCTCAATTCCTACCGTACCTGTCTCAGGTGGTGTCCCTGTTGCTAGATTTGTGGTTCGTAATCAATTCCATGATGAGTCCTTCCCAACAGATAGAGTTTTTGGGGATTCAGGTGGTCAAAACCCAACTTCTTCTTCCTCCTCCGTAAGTAAAATCTATCAAATGGGAGTTGAATATGACGCTATCCAATCAGATGGTGTCTTTGAGATCCAATCAGATGGTGTCTTTGAGATCCCACGTTTGGATTGTGGGTCTGTTAGCTTCTTCTAGTCAAGCTATCTTTCCCGGTCTTTTACACTACAGAGCACTTCAACAGTTGATAAAAGGTCTCATATACGATTCTAAGGTTCCCTTATCTCCCAAAGCTCAGAAATAACTCCAGTGGGGGCTTCTTCGCATGGAAGCTTGGAATGGCAGAGCCATTTTTAGGGCTGTGCCAGATGTCATTATCGAGTCTGATGCCAACCTTTGGGGTTGGGGAGCAAGGTGCAGAGACTTTTCCACCGGCGGTCGCTGATCATCAGAAGTGTTAGGACTTCATATAAATTGCCTAGAGCTGTTGGGGGGTTCCTTCACCATAAAGTCCCTCTCCCTCGAGAAGAGCAACTGCTGCATTCTCCTGTGGATGGACAATGTGTCAGCGGTTCGATACATCAATCAGTTGGGGGGGCACCAACTCTCGCCTGCTAGCGAACATCACCAGGACATTTTGGCATCTATGTCTCAGTATGAAGATTATGGTGCTGGCGGAATACCTTCCCGGCAAAGACAACAAGGTAGCGGATTTGAACTCCAGGTTTCTAGTGAATTACAATGACTGGAAGCTCCATCCTTGAAGTTTCCAGAAGGTTATGCATTCCCTCGGACTGTGGCACGTGGATCTATCTGCATCTTGACTGAATGCTCAACTGAAAGACTTTTACAGTTGCAGACCGGACCTGATGGCCCTTGCCACAGAAGCTTTTCTTCAGAATTGGGCCAGCCAGATGACCTATGTGTTCCGCCTTTTGCCATGATTCCGAAGGTCGCAGCTCAGGCCCGGCGGTAGTCGCTATCATTAGTCCTAATAACTTGGGTCTGGAAGACACTACCTTGGTTTCCGGCTCTTCTGGAGAGGTCAGTGTCTCTTCCCATTCTTATTCCTGCATTCCCACATCTTCTGTTAGAGCCGGTGGGCTCTTCTCATCCTCTTCTCCTCCAAGGCCAGTTGGTTCTCATGGCTTGAAAAATATCGGGAGACATGGACAGGTCAAGGGCATTTCAATGGCAGCCGCCACTTTTATACAACAAGTTTGGGCTCCTTCCATCCACAAGTGATATTCTTCTGCCTGGAAGAGATGGGTGGGTTGGTGCCTTCAATGGGATATGTATCCAGTGGGATCCCAGATGAAAGATGTTATCAATTTTCTGTCTGAGTGTGCTCAATCTGGGTTATGTTACAGGTCAGTAAATAATTTCAGGTCGGCTTTATCTGCTGGACACAACCTCATTGATGGTGGACTGGGGGGTATGCACCCTTTGGTGTGTAAAGTGCTTAAAGGTATCCGAGTGGCAAACCCTCCGAAGCCTAGATACTCCCAATTATGGAATGTTAATTGCGTTCTCTCTCTGTTTGATTCCTGGCCAGATAATTCTGATTTGTTCATAAAACAAGTTTTGGCTCAGTTGACTATGTATCTGTTTGGTTTCATGTCATAGGGTTTCAGACATCTGAGTTCTTGATTTAGCAGGTAGGTTGTTTTCACCTGATGGTGTTTCTTTCGTTATTTCAAAAAGGAAGAAGACTATGTTTCGGGCTATTGATTACCCGGCTTTTCCTCATCAAATGTCTGAACATATATGAAGACTGCACTTTGAATTGTAGGTCTGGTCCCTTAAGCCCTCTTTTGTTACCACTGCAAAAACCCTTTAAACCAGTATCTTCTGCAACTTTGGCCCGTTGGGTTCATTGGGTCATGGCAGAAGCTGGCATTGATGTGTCTGTTTATGGAACTCATTCTGCTCAGGAGGCTATGGCCTCCAAAGCATTTTTGCTTGGTTCCAGATTGGATGACATTCTATGTGCCACTGATTGGTCATCTGATTCTGTGTTTAAGACATTTTTATGATAAGCCTGTTGTGCATGCCTCTTCTGTTGTGGTTTGTCAGCTTTGAACTACCATAATCGGAGCCTTTGGTCCTAGCAGAGAATAGAAAACTTTTTGGCAGTTATGACAAGAATTTTTGATTCTATTAAGGACATGGGGATGAGGATTAGCCCACCCACTGAGACAGGTAAAATGTTGTGACAACATTGGTTTGATATCTGCGATGTAGGTCATGATTGTGAATGTTATATTTTTCCCGCCCTTGTAATTATTTCAGGGTTGTGGTCCTGGGTTCATATCTCCTTTTTATTTTTAGACTTCCATCAGAAGCACGGCTGAAATGTCTTGGAAATTTCAGTTTCCTTTGAGTGTCAGTTGTCTTCTGGATGTCTACGAATCTACTTTGAAGGGATTCCCCGTGCGGGATTCATTTCTGTTTTTGACTGTTTGATTAAGTTGAACAGTTGTTAATGCAAAGAAAGAGGGTGTCAAGATGGCGCTTCACTGTTTTGTAGGTTATATCCATATACAATTGGTGGACTGTGAAGGAGGCGTGATTCAAAGCCTCATTGGATATGTGGTTTGTTTACATGTTTTTACTGTTTTTTGATTGACTGCTGTATTTGGAGTAGTAAAGTCAGAGAAAGCATAATCCTCACCTCTGTATCCTTAATAGAATTTAAAATTCTTGTTGCAACCGCTAGAACATTTTCTATTCTGCTATGTCGCTCCAAATCCATCTGCTAGAACAGGGAAATCTTGAGAGCATGAGAGTTTGTTGCATCACCTTGCAAAAGGTGAGCTGGTTAGAATTTGTCAAAATCAAAGCAAGGCTACATAGACACCTTATGTTATTGTAGACATATTTTTATTTTGCATATTCTGCCCTTAGTATGGCCTCACAGCATCATTTATTGATAACAGTGAATAGACATACAAGTCCCCACTAGTTGGGTCCCTGTCCCATCCTAAACAACACAAGGGCTGCTCTAACAAATGTGGACATGACCAGGTTTTATTGACCAATGAAATGAGGGTCCCGCATTCTGACTGACATGCCAAAATAACTGTCAGGCTTGTCATCTGCCGTTGCCTTGACCTAAGGGATTGGGGTGCTGCCAAACAAATTTGGACCACATGAGCCATAGCCGTAGTTACTGACTTACCTGATTTAGGTGGGAGAGTCCCAATTTTGAGGACATAAAATAAGTAATTTTGTTTTTTTCTGTCTTAAAATTCCCCCAAGTCCAATGTAACCAAATGTGAAAATGAAATCACCTCGTTTCCTGAATATCTGTCTTAGCTGCACTGAAATGTTCCCATGTATTGATTGGTACAACGTAAGTCAATCATATCACAAACTCTAATTCATTTAGTCTACTTGGCAACATTTTACTCATTTGACAACATTTCTGCCTTGTGTTTGTTACTGTGTGGGTTACTGAGTCTTCTGTAATTAACTCCCTTTTTTGGTGCACACCCAGCTCACACACCCTCTTTGACAAGGCTGGTGCTGTGTTGCTGCATATAATGTTTTTTGCCCTAACTATAATTTGTGTGCCTCTCATACATCCTACTCCATCACACTGCTAGATGCTGTGCTTCAAAACAAGATAATATTATCTGGTCATTCGCACACAACACCAACCACTTCCCACATAGGATCACAAAAAATCCAACAATCTGCTAACTGCATATCTGCAATGGTGTAGTGTATTACTCATCCAAAATGTCCTATGTAGCCTCACATACAGTATGAAGCAGTGTATACATTTCACAATAACATACAATACATGTTGTAAAAGCCTGACAGGAACAAGAGCAACGCTGTAACCACAAACTCATTTTAAGGTAAAAAAGAAAAATACTATTCAAATATTCTGGTGCGTCAAACACAAAACATTAGTCATAATTTGCATCCTCAAAATTATTGAATATTGGTATACTGTTAAGCAAATTTAGCACAAGTTAAAGCCTGGATTATTTACCAATAATCTTCATTACACTGAGTTCTACTCTTTCATGTCTCAGCCTTAAGAAAAGAAGATAAACCTTGCCATACAGAGATCTTCACAAATAAATTAAACTACACTTAACTCCGTCCTCCAAGGAGGTCTCCAATTAGAAGCCCCCCTCAAGTACAACTCCTGAACACAGCAGGTCCCAGATACATATATATATATATGTCACAATAGCCAACGTCTCAGCTCAAGAAATACGACAGATAGGGGATCTGATCCTGGTGACCCTCATCTGGAGATCGCAGGAGAGGCTACCAAGTCTACTAGAGCTATAATGGGAGTGCCAATAAAAGTACCAGTCAGATTGAATAGTCTGATGGACTGCAGAAGTCTGTTCTACCCTCTGGACCAGGAGAATCATCTCAGACTAGTGGTGTAGAGGATTTCAGAGGAGCTGGATGTACCAAGGAATTTCAGAAATCACTGCAGATTTCAACCAACAAGCATGTACTGCAATCACGGTCAAGAGATATTGCTCACCCTGGAGGAAATGGTGTGGTTGGTTTATGGAGAAAAGTCTGCATGTTTTGAGGGCAGGTATGGTCCACATATTAATTGTTCTATCAGAAAAGGCAACAACAGGTTGAGCCTACAGAATGGTAAATACCTTTAGGTTGATAATGGCTGGGTAAATGAGACCCTGGAGCAGGAACACCCTTGGTTGTGTAAACTTATGAGAGGCATAGGATTCTTCTATCCTCAGAAGTCTAGGCACTCTGGTCTATGGGATGTAGATAAGGTTCCAAACTTGTTACTGCCTTGGCAGCATAACACATCTCTATCCAGTGAAACTGGCTGTGTTGTTGTGCCTAATGTAATGTCGTAGGACATCCGATGTCAGGGCATTGGGATTTCCAGGCGTATGTCCTCTCTAACTGGAGTCATCTTTATCACTCCTGGGAGGACCAAGAAAAATATGTGTGATTTGATGTGTAAAGGCATATGAGAATATAGCAGTGGATGTAAGATCACCGGACGAAAGACAATTACTGAGCTCCTTTTCAAAGCATTTTCAGCTCCATTCACCAAATGTGTGAAAGGTGTTTAATGAGAGAGGCAAGCATAAATGTGAAACATATTGGAGCACATTCAATGAGGAGTGGTACAGCTTCCAAGGCGTTCAAAGCCATCACGAATACAGCAGATTGGTCATCACAATCGACCTTTAAGGAATTCTACTTCAAGCCTATTGTAGGGATGGTATCTTTGTTGGTAGATTTGCTTTAAACAAGCATAGTCCCCGCCTCTGTTCCTGACAAAGAATGTACAATCCTAGCCATCAAGAAGGTAAGTTTCAATTCTAATAAGGATACGGAGGTGAGGTGTTGGACCTGGTCCTTTCTGTAGAGTCATAGAGTCATCCCCAAACATTTGCCTTCCTCTTCCACATTTTTTGCAGAACTCGTTTTTGTTGGCCTTAGGACTCTGGGCACTTTACCATGCTAACCAGTGCTAAAATATGTTTGCTCACTCCCCTAAAACATGGTAACATTGGTGTATCCACAGTAGACATATTTAATTTACATTTAAGTCCCTAGTAAAGTGCAGTATATGTGTCCAGGGCCTGTAAATTTAATGCTACTAGTGGGCCTGTAGCACCAATTACGCCACACACTTAAGTAACCCTATAAACATGTCTCAAGGCTGCCACTGCACAGCCTGTGTGTGCAGTTTGACTGCCATGTCGACTTGACATTTAAAAACTCTTACCAAGCCCTAGACTCCCCTTATAATAAACATAAGTGGCCCCTAAAGTAGACCCTACGTAGCCCATAGGGCAGGGTGCTATACAATTAAAATGCAGGACATATACTTTTAAGTTTTACAAGTCCTGGTAGTGAAAAACTCTCAAATTCCTTTTTCACTATTGTGAGGCCCATCCCTCTCACAGGACAACATTTGGAGATTCCTTATTACGTTTAATAAAGTGTAATTCCTGCTACAGAAGGAGTTGACCTGTCATTGTAATGATAAATCTTTTTTAATGGTAAAGTTGGATTTACTATTACAATTTTGAAAATGCCACTTTTAAAAAGTTGACACACTTAGCTCTGTATGCCTGCAACCTGTCTCCAATACACATCTGGGCTGGGGTGACAGCTGTTTTCCTGCATTCCTCTAGACATCCAAAGGACGGGTAAGTGTGACTGAGTGTCCATTTGCATATTGAATAGTCATCCTGGGCAGGATGGAAGGGAGGGGCTGATACTTATACCTGAAAATGCAGTGGCGTGCTACCATACAACGGGCTGCTTAATCCCCTGTAGTGAGCCTGGCGCCAGGGCAGGAAGGGAGGACCTCTGTGCACTTCAAAGCCCTAATCTGAAGACACCCCCTACTTCAAAGGCACAGCTGGGTATAAGAACTGTACATCTGACCCTACCAACTCAGTACACTACTGGACCTGTGAAGAACTGTGCCAGGAAGAAGTACTGCTGTGCTGCTATGAGGACTGCCACTCTAGACTGCTTCTCTGGAAGAACTTTTTTTCTGCTGTGCTGCCCTGCTGAGGACGGACTTGGAACCATCTCCCTTGAACCCAGAGTGACTCAAAGGGCTTGTTAGGTTGCCGTCTATTCTTCGGAAGTCTCAAGGGCACAGAAGACTTCGGCCCATCATCACCTAGAACACCAGCACTTTGTATGCCTTGCCACATGGTGCCAATCCAGTCCTGGGCCCTGGTAGTGGTTATAAAGTGCTGCAACTGCCAAAATCCAAGCATCGCAGCCACCCCACCAGTCAGAACTGAGGCATCTCCTTCAGCACTGATGTATCGCTGCTTGAGAACTTTGCATCACAGGTTGCGCGGCTCGACGACCACGCATAGCCTTCATCTCAAAGGGTTCACCGATGGTGCATCTCTGACTGTGCGGATCAGAACCGACACATCAACTGCATCCAAAGGGATCAACACTGACACATAGCCTCCTCTGCTACCCACATCGGGTCTTCGACATCAAAGAATCCTCCATCCTAAGGTACTTTTTAGTGAGACAAGGTTGGTTCTTGTATCCAACCCGCGCTTCATCGCGGTCGACCTGAACTGTCAGATTTGACCCAGTCAAATGTGACCATATAGCCCTTCTTGGCAATTTTAGTTTCTAAGCACTATATTTGTAGATATTTTTTTAAAATTCAGATCTCGACTTCTACTTATTAGATTTTTGTAGTTTTGGTTGTGTTTTGTTCATTGAATTAAGCTCCTTGTTTCTAACCAGGTGTGGTATCTTTTTGTGTAGTGTTTCACTGTCTTACTCTTTTAAGTGTTGCACAAATACTTTACACATTGACTCCTAAATTAAGCCTGTCTGCTCTGTGCCTAGTTATCAGAGAGTAACTGACTTACCATAACTAGGATTGGGGTCCCTACTCGGACATGGTGTATACGTCTGCCAACCAGAGACCTCATTCCTAACAGGAAGATTATCCCATCTTGGAATCTCAGAAGGAAGAGTCTTCCTTCCAAGAAAGTACGTTCTGGAGAGTAAGGGCCTGATTTAGATGTTAGATGGTATTACCACCAATCCACTGCAGCAGCGGTCCCAAGTACTTCGTCAAGCTGACGGTGTTCTGACCTCTGTATTTAGATCTATGGCTGTTCAACCTCTGTCTGCGTTGACAAAGTGTACTCTGTCATGCTAGCTGCATCTTGCAGCCAATGTGGTGAACTCCAATGCTGGTGAGTAATACTCCATCACCGTCGGGACAGCGGCATTGGGCCGACCATATTTAGATAACACAGCCATGCTGGCGGTGTACCACTGGCAGTCCCATGAGGGCAGGAATCCATTGCGGGACCTGTCCAGCATTGTACTATGGTTATGGCTATTGGATGGATGTTAGCAGCCTAGACATGACATATATTGGACAATTGTGAACACCTGTAAAACACACAATAAAACACACTCCATTTCATACCATGATCCTTTGCCATTCCATTGCTGACCACCAATCTCAGGTTGACCTTGCTGCTGGACAGTCAGGTTATTTTCTTTTTTCAATTCTCTCTCTATTTTTTAAATTTTTCAGTTTTTTATTATTTTTCAAATCACTGTAGGGCACTAGTACATTTATTTTTGGTTCACTACAGCAGGGAGGAGGAATCCACATTTTACAGAGTGAGAATTGACAATCATGGTGAATAAAATTATTAGATTAGAGCCATATTTATTTGGAGCACGGTAACAAAATTCTACCATATCTCAGAAAAGGCAAACGTGGGACAGAATAGTCAACAGAGTAAATGCTGTAGATAACAATCTGCACACACATGAGGAAATCAGTAAGAGGTGGAATGACTTGCTGGAAAGAGTCCGCTCCTTGGCCCCCAAGGATCACCTAGAGGCACAGAGGACTGGTGGTGGTTCTCCCAGCCCCCCATTACAGCTATTTCCCTGGGAGGAGAAGGTCTTGTAGATCCTACATCCTGAAGGCTTGACAGGAATCCCTGGTGGAGATGAGACTGGTATGTTACATCAGTGTATGTCTCACTAATCACAAATGGAGTCCTTGCCCTTAACATAGCTGTTGAGAATGTTTTGAGACACCTATCAAAACATATATATTGAAACTTCATTTTCCAAAATATTTTGTGTAATCTAAATTAGTAGCATCATGGCTGTTTCTCCCTATTTAACAATGAATTTAGTCAAAATGTGTGTTGTTCACAGACTACCCCTTGCATTTTCCTAGTCCCTTGCTTTATGTTAATGTAGGTTGTTGTACTTAAGAAAATAGGTTCCAAGCTCCAGCCCTATGGACATGAAGGTATAGTGCTTGTAAATGGTATCTTAACCTATTCATGTAGTAATTTATATAAGTATATGTTACTCACTTTTGCACAAGTGTTGGCAATAGTGTTTAAAAATGACTATAGCTACCATGATGCCCTGCTTTTGTCTCGGCAAAACAGTAGCGCAATGTGACGTAGCCCAACCTCCCTTTCTTTCCTTGTATGCACAAAAGTCAAAGCTTTATTTAGTTGTCATTCATCATTTCATGGTATATATTAAAATTGCATCTGCTGTGTGGATCCAGTATGTTGTCACCTTCTTGTCAATAAATAGAATTGATCTACTTGCTTGCATAAATCATAGTTTGTGGATTCAAAGATCATGTGCTGTGGCATACTGAATATAATTAATATTGATACACAATTTACCTTGCAGTGTTCATATGATGGCCAATGCCATTTAATCCAATAAGTTGTACCAAGGCTGCTGGGCCTTGAAATGGTCAGCTCTCAAATCTCCTCTTAACTGTGTTGGGTTGCATGTCTGGTAGATGTAATGTGCACTTTACTTTTCAGGACATCTCGCCATCATTGTTACTGAAGTTTGTATCTGTGTACATTTACCGCATCAGTAAGATGTTAAATGTACACAAAGGCCTAAACATTCTGATATTTAGGTTGCTTCTTTTGTAGCTGAAGACACATTTGAGATACAATACAGACCCTTAATATCATTGTTTTTGTAATTTATATTAGAGCCAACAACCAGGGTCAGTGGACCACGTCTGCAACCGAAGACACAACACTTCCACTCTATGTCAAGATCAAGCCTTCAGTGAGGACACCACTCCTTCAAGTCCAGATGATGAGGGGATGCCTAGTCCATCTGGTCTGTCTGGGCTTACAGCCCCAGTGAGTCACACTCGGCCCACACCTATATCTCCCACCCCAGCTGCTACAACAACTAAGCTTGTGGATGTCTCCACTTCCTGTGCCCAGAGGAACACAACTCCCATCTTGTGTCCCCCAGTCCTGGCAACTGTTGAGCAACCAGCACCACCACCTCCAGTTGTACCAGGACCCACTGGGATGGCCCACTCTGCTTCAAGGGAACAGGCTAGTGGGGGTATGGTCGTGGGAGAGAATCAGTGGGTCAGCAAAGTGTGGCCACTGGTAGCATTGTTACCCACATCACCATTGACCGAGTCTTGGGAGCACTACAACAGTCCCAGGACGTGATGGGCCAGGTCCTAACAGAGATCTGGGACTTTAAGCAGGTGCAGATGAAGCACATTGTTCGGCTGCATAAACACAGCTCCAATTTATGCCCTTTGACTGTTCTTGGGGTGATGTTTGGCATTTATCATCATCTATGCAGGGCTTTTCCTTTACAATCTACCCCTGTCTGTTGTCCTTCAGCATCAGGACAAAATACACCTTCCTCGGCCACACACAGGGAGGCCCTTCCTCAACAGGAAACTGCTCCACCCACCCCAGTCCTTGCACGTGTGACCCTCCTCCCCCCCCCCAGAGGGGACGTTCATCCAGACCACCAGAAGAGGATGACAAAAACTCCACCACCACCTTCAAGAGACACCAAACCTAATATTGTCCACTGTGTGTCTACCATTCACACTGTGGACTATTTTATGGATACATTTACCTTTTTTGAGGAGAGTTGTCTTTTGTACATTGGACTCCAAACAATTTGTGCTCAACAAATATAGTTTCATCCACCATGATGGACTAGTTTTTTATTCTGGTTCTTTTTCATTCTGGTTTCAAAGATATTGTACTCATTTGTTTGTTAAAAATAAATTCACATAAAACAAAGTCAAAGACTGGTGTAATATTTATTGTGGTAATTCCTTTTCTATGTGTCCTGTACACCATCATGTTTTAAAGTTGTCAAACAATATGATTAAAAAACAAATGATAGATACCGACTTGGTGATGTGTTTCCCATTTAAAAAAAGATGTAAAAAACTATGAAATCACAATGTATTGGTGTCATACAATTGTAAGTAACAAGTCTGTGACAAAATCAAAGATGCTTTTCACAAACCATGCAGAACCGAAACAGACTGTGCCATTCCAAAGTTGACACTCCATAACCTTGACACCATGGAAGAAAGGGAATATTTAACAAAATCAAATCGAATAGGCAAACTATTATTGATTCATGGCCTCAGCTGTAGCCAGATATGTTGAACTCACAATAGGAACACTGCATCAATAACACCAATAGTCCACATCATGGCAGTAACAACAATTTAAGCCACATGATCATTTTAGGACACTGTGGCAGTATCTGGTGCAGTGTCACAACCATCATGCAGTTGTGTGCTACAAAACTTTCTTTCAGCTATGAGGAGACACATCAATAGATTCCTAAACTGAAAACAAATTGAAGATTAAGCCAATGTGAAGGGAGACCAGTAAGCTATGGCTTGACATACACATGTGGTTAGAGCATGTCAAGCAGCACATATTGCCTTGGTGGCAAAATCTAAGAGAAAACAGGTCTGATACAATCTCAAGAACATCCATTTCATCACAGTGCAAGTTGTCTCTGTACAAGATCTGTACATCCAAAGTGGGTGTCTGTCCCTGGATCAACCCATGTTCACTTTGTACTTTCCAACAGCAACATATCACTGCAAATGTCACAACTTTGAAATGTCCAAATGAAGATGACATCATGAAGGATCCTAAAACAGAATACCAAGGGCAAATTAAGGATTTCACATATTAAATGTGACTCAAATTATAAGTTTGGAGGACACATATACTTAGCACAAGCAAAGGCAATCTATGTCAATAAACAGTAGTCAATGTAGGGAAACGATGATCTACAAACATCTTTGCCTTGGACTTTTCTTAACTGACCATTTTCACTAAATTACTACCACAGACTGATATGTTCAGTATGTCACAAGTTGTTTTGACATTGGGAGTTACAATATGTAAGGGTATGCTTACACTCAGGTGAAGAAGTGGTCAATGACATCTTGGTGTAAGTCAATTCCTTCCTCTTCACCACTGTCACCTTCATTGGGCATTTCAACATCCTCACCCCGTAGCTCTTCACTGTCTCCATCCTCTGAGATGATTGGGATGGTCCGTCGCAGGGCGAAGTTGTACAGCAGGCAACCGTGATTTGGCACACCTAATCAGCTGAGTAGAGGAGGGTTCCATCAGTCTTGTCCAGACACCGAAATCAGGCCTTCAGGAGCCCAAAAGCCTTCTATACTGGCCTCCATGTTCTTCTACGGGCCTCATTGAAGTGGACTTCCCCCGACATTGTTGGATTCCTCAGCAGTGCCGACAACCATGGACGGTTAGCATATGCTGAGTCTCCTACATGGAAGCAATAACTTGATAGATTAAAATCATATCAAACCATTCCTAAACTAGGATTAAAGCAAATGATCCTCAAGTCATGTTGTACTTATCAATAAGTCAGGCGCTCTCAGGTCCAAGTTGTGACATTGGCATGGGTATGATGCTGTTCTGCAGTGCAAAGGTGTCTTATCCAGGTGATTGATTGACACCTGATCTGATCGATATAAGTCAATAAGGACGCTCAATGAAGGACCACACCCCAATAATGTACAAAACTTAACTTTAATAGAGTTTTCAGTAAAATATATGCATTTGGCACATCAACGAAGTAGAATGAAATATAGCAATGAAGAGTATCTATATATATATATGAGCACACAATAAATAGCATCTATTTATAGATGAGCAAAGAGTTCACCGATAGGAACACAGCATTGGTTGACTGTCTACGAAACGCATATTTCAGTTACTGGATCATGTTCACATTAAGACGTTCAAGGAAAAAGGAAATATAAATGAGCAGAATACTTCAGATTATAAACATAGTGCAAGCTTGCTAATCAATCAGAATAAAGCATAGAAACAAAGGCCTTTCATCCCTGGGTGGAACTTAACTTTATCCACAATGCTGGGAAGCCCTCTCCCGCCTGCTCGAACCTCTCACCCCCTTGAACGTCACAGCCTAAGAACAGCACAGCCAGGGAGGCAGCGGTGTGGGCGATGGCAGCTTGCACAACTCCATCTGCGAGCTTCAATCCCCTCACCCACGCTTCAGTGCTTAAATAACCTGAAGCTTGGATTCTATCCCTTTCTCGCATCTTCTAGCCATGTTATCAGCACATGCACCTTGGCTGCTCTGTTGTTCACTAGCCATTGTTTTTTCCGCCCTTTTCCTGGACTCCCTTTCTCAGGGTTAGCACGACCTTCGCGTCCCTCTCCCACACTTCCTGCTTCTTACACATGCAGCTGCCGATAATTTTATCTATGGAATGTTGGAAAACAAGCTTGAAAGCAACATCGTGGACTTTTCCACGTTGTTTCAGGTTTCTGCAGGCATCACGCTAATCTAAACTGTTCAGACTAATTAACCCTTTGCGTCACAATGTCTTCCGCACCTTTCCCTACACTGATCAAAAGGAATTATGGGGGTCATTCCGACCCCGGCGGGCGGCGGGCACCGCCCGCCGGGCGGAAACCGCCAAAAGACCACACCGCGGTCAAATGACCGCAGCGGTCATTCTAACTTTCCCGCTGGGCCGCTGGGCGATCTCCAAAAGATCGCCCGCCGGCCCAGCGGGAAAGCCCCTGCAAAGAGGAAGCCGGCTCCGAATGGAGCCGGCGGATTTGCAGGGGTGCAACGGGTGCAGTGGCACCCGTCGCGATTTTCAGTGTCTGCAAAGCAGACCCAAGGGTAGGTCGCTCCCCCTGCCGCTGCAGCTCCTCCAGCTCCTCCAGGTTCCTGAGTTCCTGAGACCCACCTCACAGTAAGTATCCCCCACCTCCCAGCCCCTCGCCCTGCCCCGCGCTACTCACCCTCTCTACTGCTCCTGCTTCTTTTCTTCTTTTCTTCTTCTCTGTTCTTCCTCCTCGCTCCTCGCCTGTAATCTTCTTCTGTACTCTTCTTCTCCCCGTCTTCTCTCTTCTTCTGAGTGCTTCTCTGCCTCTCCTGTCACCTCTCTTCTTCTTCATCTTCTTCTGAGGTCTTCTGCCTGTCTTCTGCCTTCTGTTCTTCGTATCTTCATCTGTGATCTTCTGCTCTTCTGTGAACTTCTGCTCTTCTGAGTCCTTCTGGACTCCTGTTTCTTCTGTTCTTCTGTTCTTCCGGTCTTCCGTTCTTCTTTTCTTCTGTTCTTCTGTTCTTCTGTTCTTCCGGTCTTCTGTTCTTCTGTCTTCTATCTTCTGTCTTCTATCTTCTGTCTTCGGCTCCTCTGCCCCCTCCGTCTTCTTCTCCCCGCGCCTGCCCTCCTGCCTCATCCCCCTCCCTCACTCGCCTCCCCCTCTCTATCACCCCTAACTAACCCATTCGCTATCTACCTCCCTCTCTCCTCCTATCCACCTATCTCTCTATCTCTCTATCTCACTATCTAACTCCCTCACTCGCCACCTCCTCCTATCTACCTATCTCTCTATCTATCTATTTCTCTATCTATCGATTTCTCTATCTATCCATTTTCTCTATCTATTACTCTATCTCTCCCCCTTCCCGCCACCCCCTCTATTACCTATTCTTCCTATCCTCTCACTCTACCTCTCACCCTCACCCACCTCTACAACCCCCCCTCCCCTATCTTCACAACCCTACTCCTATCTCTCTTCCTAACCTCCCAAACCTCCTAACACTCTCCCCCCTCCACCCCTAAACCCCCCTCCCCCAGCTCTTCTCACTCTACCTGTCCCCCCTCCCTCGCGCTTTCCCGCCGCGACCTCCTGCACCCCCGCCCCCCCAGCTCCCATTCGCCCCCAGCTGACCCCTCCCCCCCTCCTACCTCAGAGGCAAGCCCGTCTGCGCCCGTCCGCGCCTGGCCCGCGCCCAGCGCCACGACCCCTGGTCCCCAGCTCTCCCAAGCCACGCTGATCCGCTACGACCCCACCACCCTCCTCGCCCTCAACCCAGGACGCTCCAACACCTGCTTCCAAGCTCACCCCAAACGCACCCATGGACCCATGGACCCTTCGCCTGCAACTCCTGCAAACGCATCTTCCACCACGCAACTACCACGACCACAAGCCCACGCGCCATCAACCACCTCAAGTGCATCCTGGTCAACGCTTGATTCGTCCACAAGCACGCCGTTGAACTCTGGGACCTCCTGGACTCCACAGCACCGGACGTCGACTTCATCACGGAGACCTGGATGAACGCCTCCTCTGCTCCAGACATCGCCACCGCCATCCCCGAAGGCTACAAGATCTCCAGAAAAGACCGCACCAACCAAGTAGGAGGAGGTATCGCCATCGTCTTCAAAGACTTCATCAGCGTCACCACCTCCACCGAAGACACCCCTCTCACCGCTGAACACCTGCATTTTCAGATTCGCACCGACCCGAGGACCACCCTCAGAGGACCCCTCGTCTACCGTCCTCCCGGACCGCGCACCCCCTTCAGCGACGCCATCGCCGACTTCATCTCCCCGCACGCCCTCGCCTCACCGGACTACATCCTCCTAGGCGACCTCAACTTCCATCTGGAACAAAACAACGACCCCAACACCACCACCCTGCTCGCCAACCTCGCCAACCTCGGCCTCAAACAACTGGTGACCACCGCCACCCACATCGCCGGACACACGCTTGACCCTATTTCTCCGCCAGCAAACACGTCTTCTTCAGCCACACCTCCGCTCTACACTGGACCGACCACAGCTGTGTCCACTTCACATTCCGACGCGAGACCCGCCACCTCCGCACTCAACCCATCCCTCGTCGACAGTGGAACAGGATCCCCGAAGAGCAACTCTTCTCAGCACTCGCCGCCAACCAACCCACCCTCACCACCGACCCCAACGACGCAGCCCTCAGCCTCACAAACTGGATCTCCAACTGCGCAGACAACCTTGCTCCCCTCAAACGCACGCATCGACAGACCAACACCAAAAAACCTCTCTGGTTCTCTGACACCCTCAAAGAATCAAAGAAAACTTGTCGCGCCCTCGAGAAGGCCTGGCGCAAGGACCACACCGCTGACAACATGACCGCCCTCAAGAACGCTACCCGCGAACACCACCGCCTGATCCGCGCTGCTAAAAAGAACTTTTTCACCGATAGACTGGACAAAAACAGCCACAACAGCAGAGAACTCTTCAGCATCGTCAAGGAGTTCTCCAACCCCAACGCCAACGCCGTCACGCCCTCACAGGATTTGTGCGAATCCCTCGCCACTTTCTTCCATCGCAAGATCAGCGACCTCCACGACAGCTTCGGACACCAGACCCAACATAACACCACCGAACCCGCACCCCCAGCCATTACCCTCAACAACTGGACCCACATCAACACTGAAGAAACCAAATCCATCATGAACTCTATCCACTCCGGCGCCCCTTCGGGCCCCTGCCCTCACTTCATCTTTAACAAAGCCGACGACATCATCGCCCCGCACCTCCAGACCGTCATCAACTCTTCTTTTTCTTCTGCTACCTTCCCCGAATGCTGGAAACACGCCGAAGTCAACGCCCTACTAAAGAAACCTACGGCTGACCTGAGCGACCTGAAAAACTTCCGCCCCATCTCTCTTCTGCCTTTCCCAGCCAAGGTAATAGAGAAGACCGTCAACAAACAGCTGACCACCTTCCTGGAAAACAACAACCTGCTCGACCCTTCATAAACCGGATTCCGAACCAACCACAGCATGGAAACCGCCCTCATCTCAGTCACTGACGACATCAGAACCCTGATGGACAACGGTGAAACAGTCGCCCTCATTCTCCTCGACCTCTCGGCTGCCTTCGACACCGTCTGTCACCGCACCCTATTCACCGCCTCCGCTCCACTGGGATCCAAGGCCAGGCCCTGGACTGGATCGCCTCCTTCCTCTCAAACCGTTCCCAAAGAGTTTACCTCCCTCCGTTTCGCTCAGAACCCACCGAGATCATCTGCGGCGTACCTCAAGGCTCATCGCTCAGCCCAAAACTCTTCAATGTCTACATGAGCCCCCTCGCCAACATCGTTCGCAAGCACGACATCATCATCACCTCCTACGCCGACGACACCCAACTTATACTCTCCCTCACCAAGGACCCCGCCAGCGCCAAGACCAACCTACAAGAGGGTATGAAGGACGTTGCAGATTGGATGAGGCTCAGCCGCCTAAAGCTGAACTCTGAAAAAACGTAATTTTTCGTCATCCTCGGCAACACCCCGTCCGCCTGGGACGACTCCTGGTGGCCCACGGCCCTCGGCACCGCACCGACCCCCACAGACCACGCCCGCAACCTCGGCTTCATCTTGGACCCTCTTCTCACCATGACCAAGCAAGTCAACGCCATGTCCTCCGCCTGCTTCCTCACCCTCTGCATGCTCCGCAAGATCTTCCGCTGGATCCCCGCCGACACTAGAAAAACCGTGACCCACGCCCTCGTCATGAGCCGCCTGGACTACGGCAACACCCTCTACGCCGGGACCACAGCCAAACTCCAAAATCGCCTGCAACGCATTCAAAGCGCCTCGGCCCGCCTCATCCTCGACGTACCCCGCAACAGCCACATCTCCGCACACCTGAGACACCTGCATTGGCTCCCAGTCAGCAAAAGGATCACCTTTTGACTTCTCACCCACGCACACAAAGCCCTCCACAACAAGGGACCGGAATACCTCAACCGACGCCTCAGCTTCTACGTCCCCACCCGCCTCCTCCGTTCCTCTGGTCTCGGACTCGCTGCCGTCCCTCGCATCCGCCGCTCCACGGCGGGTGGGAGATCTTTTTCCTTCCTGGCGGCCAAGACCTGGAACTCCCTCCCCACCAGCCTCAGGACCACCCAGGACCACTCCGCTTTCCGGAGACTCCTAAAAACCTGGCTATTCGAGCAGCAGTAACCCCCCCTTTCCCGTAGCGCCTTGAGACCCGCACGGGTGAGTAGCGCGCTTTATAAATGTTAATGATTTGATTTGATTTGATTTGATTTTGTGGGGCCCTGTTAGGGGGCCCCTGCACTGCCCAGTGGCATGGGCAGTGCAGGGGCCCCCAGGGGCCCCACGACACCCGTTCCCGCTAGCCTGGTTCTGGCGGTGAAAACCGCCAGAAACAGGCTGGCGGGAAGGGGGTCGGAATCCCCATGGCGGCGCTGTAAGCAGCGCCGCCATGGGGGATTCCCTGGGCCAGGGGTAAACCGGGGGGAAACCGCCGGTTCCCCTTTTCTGACCGCGGCTTTACCGCCGCGGTCAGAATGGCCCAGGAAGCACCGCCAGTCTGTTGGCGGTGCTTCCGCGGTCCCCGGCCCCGGCGGTCATGGACCGCCAGGGTCGGAATGACCCCCTATATGTTGGCCCTGGAAAGTGGGCACATACACTTGAGATGCACAAATACGGTACGCAGACAACTTGCACATTGAAAGAATGGAAGTTGTTCAGATTGCTGTAGACCTGTTACCTGGTGTGTGGTGGCACAAAGGCAATATGTGTGCCATCAATTGCTCCAAACATGTGGTAGGCCAACCAAAGCCTAACATTCTACAGTCACATTGGCCAAATCCTGAGTTCTTGGAAACTGGATGAACTATTGGAGTCTCATCACTGAAGCAAGAATTTCTTGTAGCACACCACTGAAAGTTGGCTGTGACATGCCCCCAGATACTGCCACAGTGTACTGAAAAGATCCAGTGGCCACAAAATGAAGTACTGCCATGAGTTTCACTATTGGTGTTATTGCTGCTGTATTCCTGCTGTGAGGCAGGAGATCAGGCTCCAGCTGTTGACATAAAACCAGTATAGTTTGCCTATTTAATCTAAATTTCTTTATTATGCCCCTTTGCTCCATGGTGGCAAGGCCTGGAAATGGTCTGAAGACTTCAGGACGTATTTTCGTACCCATGCGTGGTTTCATATGTCTGCATGTAAGGAAAACAAACTATCACTTAAAACTGTCACACAGTGCTTTCTTAATCAATACACATTTTATGTCTTGGTTAGATTAGTGATATTATTGTGTTGTGTATGTACACATAATTTAAAAAAATGTTTGCAACTTCAAACCTAAAGTTTTTTACATGTCTGACATTTTTGACAGATAATGTGTAAATAATAAATGTGAAATGTATTATTTGCACATTATTATTATTTTTTTATATATTTTTTTACAATTACTGTCAGTGGAATTATAACATACACTGTGGCACTATTGGTTTCAAACACAGTAACAGTTCACTTTTTAATGTGTCATATCTTGGCAAAAACTGTGTTTTATGTATCTGACATTGGTATACAAACTAGCCACCATTTTTTGTGCTGGTGATGCACAAACAATTTTAAAATACACAGCTTCACATCCTAAAATGGCGGGTGCCTGACCTTACCATGAGGACATTGGCTGTCCGGCAACCGTCGGCGGAAGTTGACAGCGTAGTAAGTGTTACACTCCACGACGGACACTGCCATAGGCAAATGTGTGTGACTGCTAGACATGAAAGCCAATAGCTGTGTAGGTCTCCATGGGGGAACGCGTATGCCGTGTACTTGTATGCAGCATCTAGAAAAAAGCTCACTTGCCTCCTAACACTGAGGCCAAAAAAATCCTCCTTGACTTTTGCTGCTGTTACCAACCTCTGGGAGCCAGGATGCCAGGGAAAGCAGGTGACAGGGCCCCTGACTTCTCACCTGAGGAATTGGAGCTCCTCACCAGGAAGATCCTGTCCCTGTACAGCCAGCTGTATGGGAACCCAGAGGAACAGTTACATGTTTGAGTGGGAAATGTTTGTCAAAGTAACTTTCTGTTCATGACTGAAGTGTTGTTATTGGAGTGTAGTGAACTGAATGATTTAGCTGGGTACAGACTGTTAGGAGACAATGTTAGAAATGTCGGTACATTGAAATGAAAAGTCGCCTAAAATGATAGGCTGAATTTTAAGTTTATGTTACTCACAATTCCAGATTTCATTACACAAACTGTAGGCCTTTTACTTCTAGTGCTGAGTAGACACTGCACCACTAGTATAAGTATAAACATACAGCCCATGTCAAAATGAGTGAAATGTAAAGTGAAAGAAGAATCTTCAAAGTTATGGAGTTATCTGAAACTGTTCTGTCAACTGAAATTACATCCCATGCATTGAAATAAGAGTATCTGTCTGTTTCAAACATGTCATGATGCTACATATGGGGAAATATATTTCCTATGCTGCAAGTCTAAATGACACAGTCTCTCAATCATCCATACAAGCATGTCCCATTACAACACCCACTTGTTCATACATCACCCAAAACCATGCTCACACTGACACATGGCAGCCCTTCCATACTCCCTTTAGCCACTGTATGTGGTGCAAACCATAGTATCTGGCTCTTAGAAAATTAGGCATGAAGCCAATGTAGCTGTGCATGGGGTTATGTGTAATTAATGTACAGGTTGTTTGGCCATTAGTAGTTCACAATGATTTGGAATAATAAGGAGTAGGTTTCACGACAGGAAAGGTTTCCTAGCCATGGCCTAGATGATGTTTGTGGCCTGGATTGGGAATATGAGGAGATATAAAGTGTTGAGTTTACTCAACAGATCACTGCAAATTAATATTATCTAGGAAATTTGATATGTTTCAAAAATAATCTGTATTGACGTTTAAGAATGCATGTGAGAGATGCAACAAAATTGTGTCACACCACTACAGACAAACAAAATCGCTCAAAAAACTTCTTTTGTTGTTATTTTTTTCACCTATACAGGTCAACACCCATCAATAGTGCAACATATGGAAGGCCAACACCAAGGAGGTGCGGACTCTAAGGGTCCATAAGCAGCGCAGCCTGCATTGCAGGAAGAGGTGGTAGGACTTTCGACAATGGACCACAAAGTCAGCCGAAGTCTTGCTCAGCCAGTCCTCCCAGCGAGCCTGCACCTTGACCCCCCCCCCCCAATTGTCTGTATCCTTGCAGTGGTCCACCCAGAGCTTAATGGGCTCAGCAACAGCATCAAGGGGGTAAGTTACTGTTTATAGCTATTCTTGTTGTTTAACTTTTTTATTTACAGCAATGTTGTATAGCTTCAACATGATGATTGACACACGTTCAATGCACATGATGATTTCTGGAGGTGCAAGTTTATCAGATGGTGTCTGATGCTGTGTTTGGTTTATTGTTTTGTGCTAAAGGTTGCCATTATATTCATCATCACAAGCCAAGTACTGTTTTGCGCAGACACATGCATACAGCATAAAAAGAGGTACCTGCATTTTTCTCTGATATGAGGGACAGTTGTACCAAACATGTCCCATTTGAGGATTGGTTGAGGTGTGATGTTCCATCACAAATTTGAGTAATGTAGGCCCTATTAAAGGTGCATTGGCACACTAACCACTTATGGTACAGTTGCTGTTTCAAACTTTACTTTGTGAATTGGGACAATGACAAAATGATAATGATCCTCTGGTCCAAAAGGAATGGAAACGTGTACAATGGTATAATTCCTTATCTGAAACATATTAGAAATATGCTTTCCCCACAAGATTCAAGTCAGTTCATATAGACAGGAGTAGACTGGCATGAAGTCTTGGGGGGTCATTCTGACCCCCGCGGGCGGCGGAAGCCGCCCGCCTGGCGGGAACCGCCAGAAGACCGTACCGTGGTCAAAAGACCGTACCGCGGTCAAAAGACCGCAGCGGTCAAAAGACCGCAGCGGTCATTCTGACTTTCCCGCTGGGCTGGCGGGCGACCGCCAAAAGGCCGCCCGCCCGCCCAGTGGGAAAGCACCAGCAACGAGGAAGCCGGCTCCGAATGGAGCCGGCGGAGTTGCTGGTGTGCGACGGGTGCAGTTGCACCAGTCGCGATTTTCAGTGTCTGCCAAGCAGACACTGAAAATCTTAATGGGGCCCTGTTAGGGGGCCCCTGCAGTGCCCATGCCAGCGGCATGGGCACTGCAGAGGCCTCCAGGGGCCCCAGGGGCCCCACGACACCCGTTCCCGCCATGGCGGGAAGGGGGTCGGAATCCCCATGGCGGCGCTGCTTGCAGCGCCGCCGTGGAGGATTCCCTGGGGCTGCGGGAAACCGGCGGGAAACCGCCGGTTTCCCTTTTCTGACCGCGGCTGTACCGCCGCGGTCAGAATGGCCCCAGAAGCACCGCCAGCCTGTTGGCGGTGCTTCCGCGGTCGGTCAGAATGACCCCCTTAGTCTTTCACAAATGTACAAAGAAGTCAGTCTGCGTCAACCAACATTAATTTTTAAGCCAAACTGTATTGATGGGAATAGACAGGGATGTGTCTACGTTGGTGACAGATTTACACGTACCCCAAACACCATTTTAATGTCCTTAGTTATATCTAGTTGGGAACTCAATGATGGTGAGAAATGTGATACTTAAAGGGACATTTGCAGATGGAAGGTTACATCACATAGATGTTGGAGTATCCTGTCTTGTAAAGTCAATATCAGGCCCAAAACATGACTCTTTTGGAAATGTGAATATGTTTGTGCTCTGTACTGAAGTGGATTAGTAATGTATCAAGGTCTATGGCCCTCATTACAACCCTGGCGGTCAAAGACTGCCAGGGCTGTTTCGTCGGATGCACCGCCAACAGGCTGGCAGTGCAATCCATGGAATTACGACCGTGGCGGGTCGCACCGCCGGGTCCGGCGGTTTACCCCCACGTTGTCAGTAGATGTTAATATGAATGAGCCGGGTCGGTCTAAAACAGACCCTTTCGAACAGACCATTGAATCAGTCCTAAAGGATTATGGATATGGCTCCTCTTGGAGTCAAGAGGCCTTCTCCTCCTTTCAAGCACTTCAACAGACAACAGATTAATCCACTTCTTCTGAGTCAGATGACAATACTGCTTCCAAACAACAAAAGGGCAAGCGTAAGCGCCAATCGCACCATGGTGAGAGGTCATCATCCCCTCCCCCAGCAAGAATTTACAATTTAACCCTGACAATATTGTGCACCCTAGGTCCACGTAGTGGACCCCATGTCAAGAAGTGGCATTGTATGTTCAATCATGCATTCGGAAGCGTTTTGAAAAAGATATACGCAATATGTTGCGGTCAGAATGCCCTCACCCTTCTCTACCCGGGAAAGTGGCTGATACCCCAGAGTTGGATCTGCATATGGTTACCTTCTTTACAAAATATGCTTGGGTCCTAAAAAAAGGCATTAATAGGGCCTGGCGCAGTTGCCAGGACAAGCTGCTAGACGTATCGGGACCGCTCACCAAATTCGCCAAGGACGCACAAGACGCTATTGACCCAGACATACTGCTGGATTGGGCTCAGCGAGCAATGTGCCTGTTAGGCAATGACAATTGTTCAATGTCTACTGAGCGGAAAAGTCTTTATTGATTCGCATTGACCCCAGATTGGTGGAACTTGTACCCTCTGATGAGGTTCTGTCGGCTAATGGACTTTTATTCGGCAGCAAGTTTGTTAAGGACTTAGCCAACTATGTAGCTACTTTCTCTGCTTTAGATAAAACCCAGACTTCGATTAAGGAAGTTTTCAATAGTGGCCTTTTTCACAGGGCTGGAAGCTACAGAGGTCGAGGGTCAGCCCATGGCAACCCCCAGACCATATTACAGGGGCAGAGGGGACTTTGGTTACCAGGGGAATTCGAATTTCTGTCCATCTCGAGGACAAGGATACAGAGGCCGCAATTCCAGAGGGTACCACTGAGGAGGACACTGAGGAGGACAATACAGTCAAAGCACCCCTAATTGTTCCTTCCAGGGAGGTTGAGCTGGGGCAGGGTGAGTTTGTTTGCACAATACTGGTTACTGATTACGCAAGAGGCATGGGTCTTAGAGACGATAGCTGAAGGAAAGTACCCTCTATTTGCCATGGTTACCTCCATTTTCTGCCTGATGTCAGTGTGCTTGACTATGTTCACTGGGGTCCTGCTAACCAGGACCCCAGTGATTATGCTCTCTCTCCTCTAAATTTGGTTGTTGCATACTGGTTACCCAGTATTTCACCCACAATTGGCATACTGGCGCCCCCTTATAAGTCCCTAGTATATGGTACCTAGGTACCCAGCGCATTGGGGTTCCAGGGGATCCATGGGCTGCAGCATTTCTTTTGCCACCCATAGGGAGCCCATGCAAAGGCTTCTGCAGGACTGCCATTGAAGCCTGTGTGAAAAGGTGCCTGCACCCCTTCACTGCCATTTACCCTGCACCAGGCCCCTTATAAGTCACCCCTATAGCAGGCCCTCCAGCCCTGAGGGTAGGGTGCAGAGTACCTGTGTGTGAGGGCACCCCTGCACTAGCAGAGGTGCCCCCATGACCTCCAGGACAATTTTCCCGGACCTCATGTGTGCGGAGACACCATTTTACCTGTGTACTGGACATAGGTCACTACCTATGTCCAGCTACGTAATGGTAACTCCGAACATAGGCATGTTTGTAATCAAACATGTAGAAATCATATCCCCATGTTTTTGCAAGCATTTGTTGTATGATCCCATGCACTCTGAGGGCTTCTTAGAGGACCCCCAGTAATGCCATTACAGCCTTCTGAGGTTTTCCAGGCAGCCCCAGCTGCTGCCACCTCACAGACAGGTTTTGGCCCTCCTGTTACTTGAAAAGCTCAAGCCCAGGAAGGCAGAACAAAGGATTTCCTTTGGGAGAAGGGTGTTACACACTCTCCCTTTGGAAATAGGTGTTACAAGCTTGGGAGGGGTAGCCTCCCCAAGCCACTGGTAATGCTTTGAAGGGCACAGATGGTGCCCTCCTTGCATAATACAGTCTTCACCTGTTCAGGAACCCCCAGTCCCTGCTCAGGCGCAAAACTGGACAAAACAAAAGGGAGTGACCATTCCTCTGTGAATCACCACCCCAGGGGTGGTGCTCAGAGTTTCTCGAGAGTGTCCCTGGGTTTTGCCATCTTGGATTCCAAGTTGGCAGGGAACTCTGGGATCATCAGAGTGGCCAGTGCCAGCAGGTGACGTCAGAGCCCTGATACGTGCTTACCTGTTTAGCTGACCAATCCCCCTTTCAGGGCTATTTAGAGTCTCTCCTTTGGGTGGTTCTTCAGATTTGGATTGCAAGACTCCAGCAGGAATCCTCTGCATCTTCCACTTCAACTTCTCACTGAAGAAACTGCATCTGGACCCTCCAGGAACTCTACAAACTGTAACAAAGAAGCAAGACGCCTTCTGCAACATTGTATCTTCAGCTCCTACCAGCAACTGCAACTGTTTCTCGGTCGTACATCCTCTGAGGACAGCTCGTCTTCAACCTGCACCAGAAGAGCAAAGGAATCTCCCTTGGGGTGAAGGGGTCACTCCCCTGCTTCAGCAGGCACCTACTGCATCGACGACAGGCTGCATGGATCTCTTCTCCTGCTTAGCTACTGAAGTAGTCCCGACGGTCCTGATTTCCTACTGTCCAACGTTGGTGGAGTTAAGAGCTTGCCTCCCCCACGCAAGACAGTACCCCCATGCACCACATGTTGTGCAGCTGCCATGGCTTGTTGGCATCCTTCCACGAAGTTCTTTGTGCACCTTGCAGCTCCGGTCCCCAGCACTCTATCCTACGACACGCATCTTCTTGAGTTGTTCTCCGCCGGCGTGGGAGCCTATGGCGTAGTGCTGTATGGTCTTCTTTTGCATCTTCCTTTGTCCCATGCTGTGGGACTCCTGTGTGCGCTGCCTGGTCTTCTATGGGCTCTCTGAGTTGCCTGGAGCCCCCTCGACTCCCCCTCCTGGGTAGAGGCCACTTGGTCCTTTCTGGTCCCAGGCAGCGCCATTTTCAGTTAACCGCAAGCTTTGCATGTGCCAAGGCTTGTTGGCGGACTTCAGCGACGCAAACCAGACTGCAATCCTCCATCCGACGTGGGACATCACTTGTACCAACCAGGAACCCAACTCTCTCTTCTTGGGTGCAATACTGACTGTTCTTCTTCACTGGTGGTTCTTCTTTTGTACCTTCATCCAGATTAGCAGGGGCTCCTGTTCTCCCTGGACTCTTCTGTGCTTCTTGGACTTGGTCCCCTTCTTCCACAGGTCTTCAGGTCCAGGAATCCACTGTTGGTGTTTTGCAGTCTCTTCTGGTTCTTGCATAATCTTCTTTTTCGTGTCTGTGTGTGGTCTGTGAAAGTTATTGTGTTTTACTCCTCCTTTCCTGGGCACTGGGGTGGGTTCTAGTACTTACCTTTGGGGTTTTCTAGTACTCCCAGAGACCCTCTATGCACTACTCTTGCCTAGGTGGGAAACCGACATTCGCATTCCACTTTCTTAATAAATGGTTTGTGTTCCCCCTAGGCCCATTCCTAACTACTGTGGAGATTTCTCTGATTGCACTGTTTTCTAACTGTTTTTACACCTCTTTTTGCATACTAGTGTATATAATTTGTGTTCTACTTACCCCCTAAGGGAGTCTAGTAACTCTGGTATTTTTGGCATTTGTGTCACCAAAATAAAGTACCCTTATTTTTGTAGTACTGAGTATTTTCCTTCATATGTGTGAGTATTGTGTGACTACAGTGGTACTGCATGAGCTTAGCATGTCTCCCAGATACGCCTTGGCTGCTCAGTTACAGCTACGTCTGGAGAGCTTGGCTTCTAGACATTACCTAAATTTCACTAATAAGGGATAACTGGTCCTGGTATAAGGTGTAAATACCATAGGTACCCACTACAAACCAGGCCAGCCTCCTACAATAGCTGGCTATCATCTGGAGTTTTAATCAACTCCCTCCCAAACTTCTTCTCCTCCCCCACTCATTTTTCCCATCAAGGAGTGTCTTTATAGATCAAGAAGTAGCAGCCCTTCTTCAAAAAGGAGTGACTGTCATTGTGCAACCCCACCTCAGGGCATTCATCAGTATGATTTTTCTGGTCCAAAAGAAGGGTGGGGGTTCTCGATTGGTGCTCAATCTAAACAAGTTAGATTCTTCGATCGTCTACCAACATTTCAAGATAGAGGGTGTTCTCCTCCTCCGAGATCTCTTACAAGAGGGGGATTGGATGGTGCATCTGGACCTCAAAGACGCCTACATGACCATTCCGATTTTTGCTCCTCATCGTTGGTTCCGTCTATTTGTTTTGCGCGACAGGTGCTACGAATTCTCAGCCCTGGTATTCGGCCTCTCTTCTGCCCCTTGGTGTTGCACCAAGATCATGTACCCAGTAATGCAGTGGCTCAGGGTGAAGGGTTTCCGTCTGATAGTTTATCTGGATGACATCCTAATCATGGTGCAAGAACGACATCTTGTTCTTCTTCATCTACCCTGGACAGTTCAACTGCTTCAGGATCTGGGCTTCATTATAAAAAAGAGATATTCTTGTTGATTCCGTCCCAGAATATGGACTTTCAGGGCTTCCAGATCGATTCAGTCCTAACCCAACTCAAACTTCTCCTCAACAACAGATTGCCCATCAAGAAAAAATTAAAGAGAGAATTGTCAGCTCCTTCGATTTCACTGAGGGTACATGCTCGGTTGGTGGGCCTCCTGGCTTCGTCTATCCAGGTGATTTATCCGGGCCCCTTACATTATCGGGCTTTACAGAGGTTGAAGATTCTGCATCTCCGCAGAGGTCTTTCCTACTTGGAATAGATTGCATTGTCGCAGGAAGCCAGAATGGAAATTCAATGGTGACTGACTCTTATGGATGCCTGGAATGGCAGAGCAATTTTCGCTTCGGTTCCAGAGGTATTCAAAGAGTCAGATGCCAGCAGATGGGGTCAGATGCAGTCAACTGGAAATGGTGGGCCGGTGGTCCCCGGAAGAGCTTCAATTCCATATCAATTGTCTAAAACTATTGGTGGGTTCTTTCGCTGTGAAGACTCTATCCCCTATCAAGACAAAATGTTGCATCCTCCTGAGGATGGACAATACTTCAGCTGTAAGATGTATCAACAAATTGGGGGGAACTAGGTTCCGGATGCTAGCAGAAATTGCAAAAGACTTTTGGCATTTCTGTCTGGAGCATCAGATTTCAGTAACAGCAGAATATATTCCGGGCAAGGTGAATGTAGTGGCAGACTGGAATTCTCCAGATCTCTGGGATCCCAGCGATTGGTGGTTGCATCCCCAGGTTTCCACTTTCTGAATCAGCTTTGTCGCCCATGCTCTGTAGACCTGTTTGCATCTCACCTGAATGCCCACCTTCCAAGCTTTTACAGCTGGAGTCAGGATCCCTCAGCGGTAAATTCAGATGCCTTCCTACAGTCTTGGACGGGGGAGCTGAGTTATGCCTTTTCCCCATTTTCCATGATCCACAGAGTTCTCTCACAAGGTCATCGTCAAAGGGCAGAGCTGCTTCTAATAACCCCTTTTTGGACAGCTCAACCGTGGTTTCCGGTGGCAATGAACCTGTGTTGTGCTCCGCCAGTTCAGATCCTGCCATCATAGGACCTATTTTTAGATCCAATGGGGCGTCCACATCCTCTTATTCAGGAGGAACAGTTGTCCCTCATGGCTTGGAGGATTTCAGGGGACTCAAGCAAGCCTCACAATTTTCAGACAACACTAGATTCTTTCTCTCTCTGTCCCTTGCACCTAGTACACATAAGAAATATGCCTCCGCTTGAAAGCAATGGATGGATTGGTGCACTCAGAGGGGTGTGGATCCCTTGAGGGCAACAGTGCAAATTATTGCAAATTTTCTGTCTCATTTAGCATCGCAAGGACTAGCCTACAGAACATTCAAGAATTTTAGATCAGCCATTTCAGCTAGGCATCCCCAGATTGATGGTAAAGCAATTGGTGAACATTTTTTAATATGTAAACTCCCGCGCAGTGTGTGTATGGTATGGCCGCATCTCCCAAAATATTCCTCTCTCTGGGATGTCAGTGTGGTTTTAAACTTTTTACAGGCTTGGTCAGCTAATGAGGATCTTTCTAGGAAACAATTATCAGCAAAATTAACAAACTTGCTTTGCCTGATTCTTTGTAGACCAATGTCGGCTGTTAAGGCTCTGGACATTGCAGGTAGGAGTTTTACCCCAACAGGGGTTTCTTTTTGTATTTCTAAACACACAAAATCAAATTCTAAATGTATTAGTTATCTGAGTTTCAGAGATAATGCTAAACTGAATGTGGTGCAATGCATAAAGGTATATGAAGAAGGTATCTGTAAATTACGCAGGGATCATCCTGGCCAGTTGTTGATTTCACTACAGAAACCTGTTGGTCCTGTCTCATCAGTGACTCTGGCAAGATAGGTCAAGTGGTTGTTGCAGGAGGCAGGCATTGATATCTCCATATTTGGGGATCACTCTGTGAGGATAGCTATGGCCTCAAAAGCTTTTGCCTCAGGGTCCAGGTTAGAAGACATTATAACAGTGGTCGATTGGTCGACAGGTTCTACTTTTAAATTGTTTTATCACAAACCTCTTGTGGATGTTGCATCTGTTTGTTATCGCTCAGCTTTAAACTAGCATAATCTGAAGCCTCCGGTCCTGACATAGAATCAAAAATGTTCTAGTGTTTGCGTCAAGAATTTTAAATTCTATGAAGGACACAGAGGTGAGGATTATCCCGCCCATGACAAGGGCAATTTACATATCTTGTCATTATGATATGAGGTTATGATGTTTTGTTTTTCCCACCCTCTATTAGATGCATTGATCTTTAGAATTGGATGTGTAACATATTTTTTCCTTGTAGATGAGAAACCCACTTAAGAAGTCACAGTGGAATCCTATCAGGAGTTGGTCACATGAAGGAGGTCCCGGTTCAAGGTTGCACGGGTTGTGCTTGTTCGTTTCAGTTCTTCAGGAATGGGAACAAGGAGAAATTCGGACATCAATGTTGGTCAGTAACAGACACAGCAGCCAATAAAAAAACATTATTACATTTCCCATGACACCAACCTAGCCTCAAAATTACCCATAAACCAGGGCCCACCCTACACTATATAGTCCTTCACCAACATAGTACGTCCTCTTTCTCTGCTGCTTAAAGAGCTAAGTATAGTTCATTGTTATTATTCATGCAATTGGCAGATCGCAGTGTGGCTTATTGCCTTCAGGCACTTGCTAAAGAATTTAGGGGGTCATTACAACATTGGCGGAAAATGCCGCTTACCGCCGTGCAAAATACACACACATTTACAAAACACAACCACATTGGACAATTCCAAATACACACACCTGATACACATACACACACCACTCCCACAAATTCAATACAATATAAAACACACACCCACAAACCCTTACGACCAGAAATTTAGACGAAGGCCAGAAAGCCAGCACAACAAAGACAACCCCACCATACAGAGGCACACAACACCATCACGCATACACATCCACGCACAAAACACCACATACCCCTAAACATCACCCCAAACATCACAACACACACCACCTCACACATCACCCACACCACCCCCTGGCACCGCAAAGACACCCCAGGTTTTCTGAGGAGGAGCTCAGGGTCATGGTGGAGGAAATCATTCGGGTAGAGCCACAGCTATTCGGATCACAGGTGCAGCACACCACCATAGCTAGGAAGATGGAGCTATGGCGCAGAATCGTGGACAGGGTCAATGCAGTGGGACAGCACCCAAGAACTAGGGATGACATCAGGAAGAGGTGGAACGACCTACGGGGGAAGGTTCGTTCCGTGGTCTCAAGACACCACATCGCGGTTCAGAGGACAGGCGGCGGACCCCCACCTCCTTCCCCACAACAAACAACATGGGAGGAGCAGGTCTTGGCTATACTGCATCCTGAGGGCCTTGCAGGAGTAGGTGGAGGAATGGACTATGGTAAGTCAAATCTTTCACTACTTCATCCCCCACCCTACCTGCATGCTATCACATACCCCCACCCTCGCCCTCACCCCCATCACTCCAACTCCTCACATATGTCACACTATCACAACCCACCCATCCCAACACCAAGCCCTGCATGCAACACCAAAGCATGGACACCATCACCAATGCATGGCCACTGCACATACCCACACACACCCCTAAACAATTATCACACAAGGTCCTACACAAGAATGCAAGCACTGGGGTACAGGGTCACCCACCCATTGCACACCATGGCACACACAGATGCAATAATTATGCCTTTACATCCCTGCAGGACCCCTACCCAACGTCACCGGACAGGAGGTTCCAGACATGTCCACCCCCGCCCCACAGAAGAGGCCCACAGTGATGACAGCAGCTCTGTCCAACTGGATCTAGATGACCAGCCCGGCCCATCTGGGACCTCGGGACAGCCGGTTCCCCTCACACTGGCACAAGCCACAACAGAGCCTCCCCCCTCTGGAAACACCAGCACAGCACCCACCCATCGGGCCCATACCTCTGTCCCCAGGACACGTCAAGCAGCAGTGTGTCCACCACTACAGGGAACCCAGGCTAACCCACCACCCCAACAGCAGGGACTTGGGGTTGTGGCAGTGGGCACACGGTTCAGGGGACAGAGGCCCAGGAACACAGGGGAACTGGGAGGGCTGCTGTCGACGGGGGGAGGACAGACCCAGGGAACCCACTCTCCACGACGCCCTCTCCAACATCGTGGGAGCCTACCACCATTCCCAGGAGACGATGGCAACGGTACTGGCCAAGTTTCAGGAGACCCAGCGGCTGCAGGAGGAACAGTATTTGGGGTTCAGGGAGGAAGTCAAAACCATCAATACCACCCTGGGCACCATTGTAGGGGTGCTGAAGGAACTCGTGAATACCAGGAGGGACACTGTGGTACAACAAGGGGCCCCTGACACTAGCCTGAACGATGAACTGCCCACCACCTCCGCCGGCGCTAGTGGACAGAAGGCACCGCCACAGGACCACGACACCAGCACCCCACCCCCTGCAAATGGAGAACCACCCCGCAAGTGGTCCCTGAGATCCAGGACAAAGACAGAGAACAATGCCAAGACCCCCGCCAAGAAATGAGACCACCCTGATTGTCATTCTTTTGTCCCACTTTGTCACCCTGTCCATCCATCAACTGCCCCAACTCCACTTCCTATGCCCCTTTGGACAATGTACCTGTGAGACTAATAGACTGGACTCTGCCATGGACATTCCTCCACCACCACCCCTGACCATTATACAACCCCCTCCACTATTTAGCACTTAAATAAACACCCTTAAATCACAAAACTATCTAGAGACAGTCTGCGCTTTCGAAAATGTGTATTTGCAATAACTGAGGAAAACTGCAATATCCATTGTATTGTCAACATACCTATGTCACACAGCTCTAGTCCATGAGGAAACAAAGCAGATGTCACACAGTGGGACCCACATCTGTGAAATCGAAAGGGAAAGTGACAACTCAGGGTCCATACACTGGGTGAAAGTGACAGACAGATGAGAGGTAGAACAAGTGTATCAGATGTAGTAGGCAGTGATGTCTTCTTACCTGTGTCTCACTGGAAGTATTGATGAATCACTGTGTTTCTGTTGTCGATATCCTCTTCTTCTGCTTCCTCGTCTTCACTGTCCACATGCTCCACAGCTGCCACAAAACCTCCATCTGGACCATCCTCCTGCCGAAAAGGCACATGTCGTCCCAAAGCCAAGTTGTGAAGCATACAGCAGGCCACGATGATCTGGCACACCTTCTTTGGTGAGTAGAATAGGGAACCAACTGTCATATGGAGGCACCTGAACCTGGACTTCAGGAGGCCGAAGGTCCTCTCTATAATCCTCCTAATTCACCCATGGGCCTCATTGTAGCGTTCCTCTGCCCTTGTCCTGGGATTTCTCACTGGGGTCAGTAGCCATGGCAGGTTGGGGTACCTAGAGTCACCTGCAAATGTCGAGGGACAACTGTTAGACACACACTAACCCTTAGGGACAACCCGAGACCCAGACACCTAGTCACACTGTATAGGGTCCATGTCCTCATCTAATAGTCACACACGGTGCCTCTGGAGTTGCCCCATCACATAAGGGATGCTGCTATTCCTCAGAATGTAAGCGTCATGCACTGAGCCAGGAAATTTGGCATTCACATGTGAGATGTACTGGTCGGCCAAACACACCATCTGCACATTCATAGAATGGTAACGTTCTGTACACCTATTCACTCCTGCGGGGGGACCAAGGCCACATGTGTCCCATCAATGGCACCAATGATGTTGGGGATATGTCCCAGGGCATAGAAGTCACCTTTCACTGTAGGCAAATCCTCCACCTGAGGGAAAACGATGTAGCTGCGCATGTGTTTCAGCAGGGCAGACAACACTCTGGACAACACGTTGGAGACATAGGCTGGGACATCCCTGTGCTATGGCCACTGCCCTCTGAAAAGACCCACTTGCCAGGAAATAGAGTAATGACAGCACCTGCACTAGAGGGGGGATACCTGTGGGATGGTGGATAGCTGACATCAGGTCCGGCTCCAACTGAGCACACAGTTCCTGGATTGTTGCACGGTCCAGTCTGTAGGTGACAATTACATGTCGCTCTTCCGTTGTCGACAGGTCCACCAGCCATCTTCTCACCTGCCCCAGCGGACGTGCTCTATGGAGGAGAACAGCGAGCAGAGTGTCAGCCAACACTGAGGTACGAAAACACATCTTTATTGCACACATTTTTCAATCCGCTATGTCCCTGTCTTAATGTGTATGCAAGGCCTAGATATGTGTGACACATTTAAAAATAATGCCATGTGGGCCCCTTAAATGGTGGCTGCCTGACCTGTAATGTGGGACAAGGGGATATGAGGTAACTGCGCTGGCGTTGTACACCATCGCGGTAGGCGGTTGAAGACCGTGGCGCAATCCTGCATTGGTTAACATTGGACCCTATGGGTCCCAGGAGGCAATGACGATGTACGCCGGTGGTGACGGTACGCACCGCCGCAGACGTGACCGCCATTTTCTATCTGTTCCCTCACTTGATACCTGATCTTCGACAGGAGAGGATCTACACTGCAAGTGCTGCTGTGACCTCAGTCTGGAAGAGGCAATGGCTCATGTGTCTGGGGAAAGGGCCCCTGCCTTCACCACGGAGGAGTTGGAGAAACTAGTGGATGGGGTCCTCCCAGGTACAGGCTACTCTACGGTCCTCCAGACAAACAGGTAAGTACACTGTGAGCCTGCTGTATGGGCAATGCCTGTGTGGAGTGGTGTGGATGGAAGATAGTGGGGGGGAGAATGAGGCGTGCATGAAACAACGGTGAGTGCATGTTCGTCATGGCAAGGGTAGGAACGCGGGCCAATGACTGTGACGGTCCGGACGGTTATATCTTCTCCTTTTCCCCTGTACTATTCCTGTAGGTCAGCGCCCACCAGAAGAAGGATATTTGGCGTGCCATCGCCAAGGAAGTCCGGACCCTGGGGATCCACCACAGATGGAGCACCCACTGCTGGAAAAGATGGGAGGACATTCGCCACTGGAGCAAGAAGACGGCGGAGGCCCAGCTGGGGATGGCCTCCCAATGTGGGAAGGGTGCTCGTTGCACCATGACCCCCGATGTTCCGGATCCTGGCGGTGGCATATCCGGAGTTCGATGGGCGCTTCAGAGCATCACAGCAGCCACAAGGGGGTGAGTACACTCTGATTCAGCTGAATCAGTGCGCATTACGAGGTGTCTGGGTGGGGAAGGTGGGCTGTGGGTTCCCCTAGGCCAGGGCGAGTTTAGTAGGCAAGGTCCCTTTGTAAGGCAGGCCATGTGGCACCCCACCCCACCAATGCTTGTGTGAATTCCATGTGTGCAGCAATTGGGCATAGGCCTTGTACCCCATGTCCCTGTGATTAATTAGGGAACTCTAAGTGCACGGCGTAGTGCAGAGGTCTTCTGTGTCTGTAGTGTCCGCCAACAGTAGCGGTATTGCATGCACTCAACATGTCTTTCTTCTGTCTTCCCCCCCCTTTTTTTGGTCTCCCTGTTCTTGTGTGCAATAGCATCATCAGGCGGAGGAGCAGTGGCACCGGAGCAGGAGGGAGCTGCATTCCATATGGCCCTGGAGGGCGAGACAATGGAGTCTGAAGGCACCAGTGGGACGGAGGGCGAGGGGAGCTCCACCGCAGGGACAGGAGCTGAGACCAGCGACACGGACTCCTCCTCTGATGGGAGCTCCCTTGTGGTGGCGGGCCACTCTGTGCCCCCCACATCTACAGGTACAGCCGTCACCCCCCCTACCAGCACCGCCCTCCCAGCAGCCCCTCAGCGTGTGCCCTGTGGCCGCTCACCCAGGAGGGTGGGCATCTCCTTCGCCCCAGGCACCTCAGCCCATGCCCCGTCAGCCCTTCTGTCCCCAGTGAGGAGGCCATTGACCTCCTCAGATCCCTCACTGTTGGGCATTCTGAATGCCATCCAGGGTGTAGAGAGGCAGTTGCAACAGACAAATGCATACCTGGAGGGCATTCATTCTGGTCAGGCAGCCCAACAGCAAGCTTTTCAGACTCTGGCCTCAGCACTGATGGCAGCCACTGTCCCTGTGTCCAGCCTCCCCCCTCTAACTTCCTCCACCCAGACCCAAACCCCTGTACCTCAGCCTATCCCAAGCACACCATCAGACCAGCATGCACACACTTCAACACACAAGGGAAGCTCTGGCAAACATAAGCACCACACATCCCACAGGCACTCACACAAGCATCGTACCCATGCAGACATACCAACAGCCACTGCCTCCACTGTGTCCCCCTCCTCCTCGTCTCCCTCCTCCCTCCCTGTCACGTCGCCACTCACACCTACATGCACTACATCTTCATCCACTACGTGCATCACCAGCACACCCATCACCACACACCACTCACGTGCACTCACCACCCCCACTACCATTCACACATCCCCTGTGTCCTCTCCCAGTGTGTCTGTGAGCCCACCTCCCAAGGTACACAAACGCAGTCACACACCCACCCAACAGCCATCCACCTCACGATAGCCTCCGGCCCATGCACCTTCACCCAAAGTCAGCAAACGTACACCTCCTACAACCACTACCTCTTCCTCCACTCCCAAACCCCCTCCATCTACCCGTCCCAGTGGGTCTAAACAACTTTTCCTGTCCAACCTTGGCCTCTTCCCCTCACCTACCCCACCCCTTCAGTCCCCTAGGGCCCGCCTTTCCAGGTCCCAACCCAGCACCTCAGCCACCACATCAGCGGGAACAGTGGTGCCAGCAGTAACCGGCTTCTGGAGTGCGCCAAGCAGCAGGGCAGCCAGTGTGCCAAGGAGCCAGACCACGGACAGTGCCCCACCTCAGAAGCATAAGAAGTTGGCAACTGCTCGGAGGGAGAAGGGCAAAACACCTGCCACCAAGGGCTCTCCCAGGACTACAGTTGGGAGTGGGAAGACAGCTGCGCCACCATCCAAGGTGGGGAAGGGGCACAGAAAGAAAGGGAAGTCGCTGCCAACCTGCACGGCGGACAAGACCGCCACCAGAACCGCTGCAAAGGACACCGCCACCACCAGCACCACTGCCCAGAACACCGCCGCCACCAGCACCGCTGCCCAGGACACCGCCGCCAGCAGCACCGCTGCCAAGGACACCGCCGCCAGCAGCACGCTCACTGAGCCACCCACCAGCACCGCAGCCCAATGAGCGCCACAAGCACCGCCGCTACTGAGACCGCCACGAGCAGGATGAAGCACTCTGGGCACAAAGCCCCCTCCAGAACCAGTGAAGAAAGGCATCCACTACCTCAGTCCTTGGCAGCATAAAGCACTCTGGGCACAAAGACCCTCCAGAACCAGTGGAGAAAGGCATCCACTACCTCTGTCCTTCGCAGGATGAAGCACTCTGGGCACAAAGCCCCCTCCAGAACCAGTGGAGACTGTTATCCACTTGTGAGACTGTGGCTTTGCACTCCCCAGGATAAAGCAGTGGGCAACCCACCCACTGGAAAGACTTGAGAGACTGTGGCTTTGCACTCCCCAGGATAATGCAGTGGGCAACCCACCCACTGGAGAGACTTGAGAGACTGTGGCTTTTCACTCCCCAGGTTAAAGCAGTGGGCAAACCACCCACTGGAGAGACTTCAGAGACTGTGGCTTTGCACTCCCCAGGATACAGCAGTGGGCATGGAGGCCCCTCGTGGATCTGACGTTGTGCACTCATCCGGCTGAGGTGCCCCTCCTTCCCTTCCCCCTGAGGTGCCTGTTGTATTTCTATCTGATGCCCCTGCAGTGTTCTCTCCGTTTTGATCGGGTATCTTGTGTGGGCTTCACCCATGCATTTTGGGCCCAGTGGTCCACCGACAATAAATGGTGCAGTACCTGGACTTGTATTCTTGGTGTATATATTTGTTAATAGTGTATATATATATTTGAGTACTGGATTTTAATTGATTACAATCTTTACAATCATTTCCTTTTGTCTTTGCATTCTTCCAGGGGGGTGGAGGGTGTAACTGTAATGTATCAACATGTATTAGTGTGTGTGTTGTAGTGGGTGAGGGCGGGGGTGGGGGTGTTGCATGTGTGTGTCACTCTATTTTCCCTCCCCCCTCCCCTGTGTCGTAGGTGCGTTACTCACCTTGGTTTTCGCCGCCGGCGTTCGTGCTCCTGGTAGAGGAGCAGATAGACAAAGGCAGGTAGAATATGGAGTTCTGGCTCCAAGATGGCCTGGTTCCTCGTGGGGTGTGTAGAGGTGAGCGTTTTCCCTTCCAAGTCCTGTTTCCGCCGTGTTTTTGCTCACGGTGATTCCGCCCCAGTAAAGGTGGTGGATTGGCCTGTTGTAATACTGTGGATGGTACATTGTCTTCCGCCTGTCTGTTGGCGGTTACCGCCGCGGTGTTTGCTTGTACCACCGTGGCGGTCGGAGTGTTAAAGTGGCTGTCTATGTTGGCGGTTTCCGCCATGGTCGTGATTCCATTTTTTTTCCGCTGGCCTGTTGGCGTTTATTTCCGCCGCTTTAACACCGACCGCCAGGGTTGTAATGAGGGCCTTATTGTTCAGTGTCACGCTCGTGAACACACCTTTTTTCTCTCTATCTTGAGACGGCGTGCTGTCTTTATTCTATCACTGCCCGACCAGTGAGGAATGGACTGCATCGGACAGTCCTCTTTCTGCTGCGGGCCTCGCACATGTGCACATAGCCGCTTGGGGCTCTCTGAGCGTGTGCAATAATTCGGCAGCAAGACACATCGGATTCTCCATGTGCCTCCTTTGTTATGCCTGAAGGGGCTGAGATAACACCACAGAGTTTTGCTCCAGGGGACTTGGTACACCCTCCTCAGGTTTTCTTCCTGTTTTTCCTGTTTCTCCTTTTAGTCACTGGGAAGGGCCTTTTTAAGTACACTGTTAGCACCTGGGTGTCCCCCCAATATAATTTAAAGTGCAATTACATTTTGCCCTCTACTTGCTTTAATAAGAAATAATTGCACTAAAATGACACAACAATTCACAGATGATGATCAATATAGGAAATATGCTACAGATCAGCATATGGAAGATCGCCTAGTGGAAGCTTTAGACTTCCATGTATTGGATTCAGTTAACAAGGCACCAGTTAAAGCCCTGCACCCTTTTTCGCAACCTCATTTCAATTATGGATTTAGGCGCTTAGGCGCAGGCTCAGGGTCCCCCCCCCCTGTAGAGGGTAATATAAATAAGCCTGGCTGGTCTAACGCAGACCCTTTTGAGCAGACTATTAAGTCAATCATAAAGTACCATGGTTATGGGTCCGCTCGGAGTCAGGAGGCCTCCTCCTCCTTTCAGACCTCTAAGCAGACGTCAGATGACTCCACCTCTTCCAAATCCAATGAAAATACAGCTTCCGAAAAACCAAAGGGCAAAAATAAGCACAAATCGCGCCATAGTGAACGGTCACCTTCCCCTTCACCTAGCAACAATTTGCAGTTTAACCTGGATAATATTGTACATCCTCAGCCAACAGAGTGGACCCCATGCCTAGAAGTGACATTGTACGTTAAAACTAGTCTTTTAAAGGAATTTGAGAAAGACATTCACAATATGTTTAGGTCGGAATGCCCTTGATGGACACCACAGAATTAGATCCTCAAGGGGTTACTTTCCTTAAGAAATTTGCAAAGGATCCTAAAAAAGGCACGGACAGGACCTGGCGCGGATGCCAGGATGCGTTACTGGTCTTATCAGGACCTCTCACAAAAATCCAGGACTTAGCTGTCCAAGCCAAAGACGCACAAGAACCCATCGACCCTGATGTCCTCGTGGAGTGGGCTCAAAGAGCTGTGCGCTTGTGGGGGATTGGATGGTGAGTCTGGACCGCAAAGACGCCTATCTGACTATTTCTATTTTTGCTTCTCATCGCCAGTTCCTTCAATTCTTTTGCCAGACGCTACTACGAATTCTCAGCCCTCCCGTTGGTCTCTTCTCTCCTCCATGGTGTTTCACCAAGATCATGCGTCCAGTAATGTAGTGGCTCTGAGAGAAAAGTGTTCGTCTGATAGTTTATCTAGATTATATCCTCATCATGGCTCAAGAAAAACTTCTGGTTCTCCTTCATCTTTCCTGAACAATCCAACTGCTTCAGGATCTGGGGTTCGTTATCAACGAAACAAAATCCCAGTTGGTTCTGTCTCAGAGTACGAACTCGGTCCTAGCCCAAATCAAACCTCCCTGACCAAGCATCTGGCTATCAAGGAGTTGAGGAAAGCATTGTCTGCTCCTTAGATTTCATTGAGGGTTCTTGCTCGATTGGTGGGACTCCTAGCTTTGTCTAGCCAGTCCATATTCCCGGGTCCCTTACATTGTCAGCCTTTGCTAGATTCTGCATCTCCCCAGAGCTCTCTCCTATTCGGAACTGATAGTTTTGTCACAGGAAGCCAGAGCAGAGCTTCAATGGCAGCTGGCTCATATGGATGCCTGGAATGGCTTAATTTCCGGAAGTAGTCATAGAGTCAGATGTCAGCAGATGGGGCCAGATGCGGTCAATTGGAAACAGGGGGACGGCCGCCCCCGGAGAAACTTCAATTCCATATCAATTGTCTAGAACTTTAGGTGGGTTCTTTTGCAGTCAAAACTCTATCTCCGGTCAAGACCAAATGTAGTATTCTCCTGAGGAGGGACAACATTTCAGCAGTAAGGTACATCAACAAACTTGAGGGAACTCAGTGCCAGTTGCTGGCGGAAATTGCGAAAAACGTTTGCCATTTCTGCCTGGAACATCAGATATCAGTAACAGCGGAATATATTCCGGGCACGGTGAATGTAGTGGCAGACTGGAACTCACGGTATCTCCAGGACCCCAGCAACTGGCGACTACAGCCCTGGGTATTCCAGTTTCTGAATCACCTCTCGGGTCCATGCTCAGTGGACCTTTTTGCGTCTTGGCTGAATTCCACGATTTTACAGCTGGAGACCGGACCCCTAAGCAGTCAGTTCAGATGCCTTCCTACAGTCTTGAAAAGGGGAATTGAGCTATGTGTTTCGCCCCTTTTCCATGATTCACAGAGTTCTATCCCAGGTATGTCATCAAATGGCGGAGCTGGTTCTAGTAACCCCATTCTGGAGATCTCAATTGTGGTTTCCGGTGGCTCTGGATCTGTGTTTTGCTCCACCAGTGCAGATCCTGTCATTGGAGGATCTGTTGTTGGATCCAAAAGGGCAGCCACATCCTCTAATTCAAGAGGAACAATTGTCTGTTATGGCGTGGAGGATTTAGGAGTACTTGAGAAAATCTCAGAATTTTTGGATAACACAAGATTCTTTCTCTCTCAGTCCCTGGCGCCTAGTACACAAAAGAGATACGCCTCCACTTGAAAGCAATGGTTGGATTGGTACAGTGAGAGGGGTGTGGATCCCTTGGGGGCATCAGTGAAAATGATTGTCAATTTCTTGCCTAATTTAAGATCACAAGGTTTAGCCTACAGAACAATCAACAATTTTAGATCGGACATTTCGGCCAAACATCCTCACATTGACGGTAAGGCAATTGGGTAACATCCTTTAATTTGTAAATTCTTGCGTTGCATGCATATGGAACGACCACCTCTCCCGAAATATTAATCTCTCTGGTATATAAATGTGGTCTTGAATTTCTTACAGTCCTGGCTGGCTAATGAAGACCTTTCATCATAGCAATTATCAACGAAACTGACAATCTTGTTTTGCTTGATCTCCTGTCGGAGAGTGTTAAATGTCAAGGTTCTGGACATTGCAGGTAGAGTTTTTACCCCAACCGGTGTTTCTTTTCTTATTTCTGAAAGCACAAAATCAAATTCTAAATGTATTAGTTACCTGAGTTTCAGGAATAACGCTAAATTGTGAGTGGTGCAATGCATAAAGGTATACGAAGACGTTACTTGTGAACTTCGCAGAGATCATTCTGGTCAGTTGTTAATCTCTTCAAAATCCTTTTGGCCCTGTCTCTTTAGTGACTTTGGCAAGATGGGTCAGATAGTTGTTGCAAGAGGCAGGGGCAGATACATCTATTGTTGGGGCTCATTCTGTGAGGGGAGCGATGGCTTCGAAAGCTTTTGCCTCAGGGTCAAGGTTAGAAGATTTTATGACCGCGGCCGATTGGTCGTCAGATTTTACTTTTAAATTCTTCTATCACAAGCCTATTGTGGATGTTGCTTCTGGTTTTATCGCTCACCTTTAAACTAGCATAATCCAAAGCCTCCAGTCCTGACAGAGAATGAACATTTTTCTGGCATTCGCGTCAAGAATTTTCAATTCTATTGAGGAAACAGAGATGAGGATTATCCCGCCTGAGATAGGGGGCACATTTTCATGTTTTGGCATTTCAATATTGTGTTATGATAAATTGTTTTCCCACCCGATATAGCAGATGCAGTATTCTTTAGTCATGACATTATTTTTCTTGCAGATGACAAATCTACTTGAGGAGGTCAGTAGCATTCTACCTAAACTTGAAGAGGTGATGAAGAGTCAGTTAAAGTTGCAACAGTTGTGCTGGTTTGTTGCTGTTCATCAAGGCTAATACCAAGGAGTGGTTCAAACTTAGTCGGTGGGAATAGTTCAAGTTTTCAATGTATTATCAATGGACTGTGCTGAGCAAAGAAAGAGGACAGACTATGTTGGTGAAGGACTATGTAGTGTAGGGTGGGCCCTGGTTGGTGGGTCATATGGAGGCTATGTTGGTCTCATGGGAAATGTAGTAATGTTTTTTTAATTGGCTGCTGTGTTAGTGAAGAAGGAGAAAGCATAATCCTCGCCTCCGTGTCCTTAATAGAATTGAAAATTCTTGATACAAATGCTAGAAAATGTTTGAATGTGAAGGACTATATAGTATATGGTGTGCCCTTATTGGTGGGTATACATGGCCCCTCTCGCAGCCATTGTCAGAAGCCACAGTATGAACATCCTGTCATGTGCCGATGACACACAACTCATCATTTCCCTCACCGAAGACCCGGACATGGGCAAAAAGAACTTCTACTCAGGAAAGGAAGCCGTTGTCACCTGGATGAGAGAAAACCGCCTCAAGCTCCACTCCGACAAGACTGAGCTCATCATCTTCGGAAACACCACCTCAGCTTGGGATAATTACTGGTGGCACACATCCCTCAGTGCTCACCCCGCACCGACTGAGCAAACCCACAACCTAGGCATCATCCTCGATTCCTCCCTATCCATGACTCGCCAGGTAAATGCAGTCGCCTACTCCTGCTGGCACACACTCTGCAAACTTCGGAAGATCTTCAGATGGCTCCCAGCAGACTGTTGCAGGACACTTATAAGCTCGACTAGGGCAATGCCCTCTACGCTGGCAACTCGACTAGAAACATAAAAAAAACTACAGCTCATCCAGAAAGCCACCGCCAGACTTATTCTGGACCTCCCACGCCGAGAACATATCTCCTAACACCTGAGGACCCTCCACTGGCTCACGGTCGAGAAAAAATCACCTTCAAGCTACTCACACACATGTACAAGGCCATACACAACGCAGGACCAGCATACCTGAACCACCACGTCTCCTTCCTTGCCCCCGCCAGATCCCTCCGCTCCGCCCAGATGGCCCGGGTCACCATCCCTCGCATTCGTAAAACCACTGCCAGAGGACGATCTTTCACCTACATCGCAGCAAAGAGCTGGAACAACCTCCCCCTGCACCTCAGACAAAGCCCATCGCTCACCATCTTCAGGAAGAACCTTAAGACGTGGCTCTTCGGATGAGGCCCCTCCCCTCAGTGCCTTGAGGCACTTACGGGTGAGTGGCTGCGCTTTACAAAAACTGATTGATTGATTGGGGCATATGGAGGTTATTCATGTCTTATGAGAAATATAGTAATGTTTTGTTTGTTTTTATTGGCTGCTGTTTGCTAGCAAAGAAGGAGAAAAACATAATCCTCACCTCTGTGTCCTAAATAGAACTGAAACTTTCCTTTACATTAGATAGGACATTTTTCGTTACATTTGGCAATTATCAAACTACACCCCACTGTAGAGAGCCACCCAGGCTCTCCTATACTTTTTTGCCCTTGGTGTGACGAGGGCTTGGTTTCTGGCAAAAAGTTATAATATAGAGTGGTGCAGGACCCTCGTGGTTCTTAAACCGGTGACCACTAACCCACCGACTCTGTGTCTCTGCTTTAGTGTACTTCGTGCTAGCAGCCCTAAGTTGGGCACGATAAGCCCTCACTGCGCCCCTCTACATTGGCAACAAGGCAGAGAGCTATCCACACCACCCTGTGTGCACCAGAACCACCTCTCACCCAGGGGCACATCGGCCTACCCCAGCTTTTCCACGACAAGGCCAGCTCCTCCAGATGACCATCACGTGGTCACAGCCTCCATTGGTGACTCGCAGGTATAGGGACTGTGCGGAATCACACCCGCCAACATTGTCGGCCTGCACTGGTGCACGTGCAAAGCGCACTGCCCTTTGGTCTGCACCATTGCCTGAGGGCCCGAGCTTCACGCGCACCTTCTCTACTTCCGGCGTGTGGTCTTCAGTGCGACGGCGGTTGAGCACAAGGACCCGGGGGTTGCACGGCCCACTGCCTGTTGTGACTTGCGGTTTTACCGAGGGAGCCCTGCCTTGGGCATGATGACCTGACTGTACGGGGAGGGCCCCTCACAGGCCCAAACAGATCGGAGAGGCCTACAAGGCCTCAGTTCACCTGCAACCACGTGGTATCTGTACAGACTCCAGGAAACAAGGACTGACCACCCTCACCGCAGTAAGTGGGCAAGGGAGGTTTTGCGTGAGCAAGCATACCTGTGTGCCCACCAGTACAGGTGTGAAGAGGACCGCCCCTCAAGATCTCAGAAACTGTCACTTGAAAGGGGAGAAGTGCCGGAGGGCAGCCAGAGCCACATATAAACAAAAAAAAAGGATAAAAGAAAGGGGGGCATCAAGCCAGGTCCCAGGTTAGAACCATGAGTTCACTGCCCCATGCAGACCACCAGGGCCCATTGCGCAACCCAGGAACACATTTATCTGTCACTGCACTACCCCCATTCAGCTAGCTAGCCGATCCAGCCACAGTGGCGCCATGGTTGCGCAATGGTTTGGCAGGCTGAGGCACTACTTTCGAGCTACGCGGGAGACCGATGGCGCAGAGCAAAAGTCCCTCATGCTGCATTTTGGGGGTGAAGAACTCTACAACCTATTTGAGACATTACCTTCAATGACTTCGACACAGCTGAAGACAGCCTCAACAGGTACTTTGGCCCGCAGCGTAACCGGGACTATGATAGGTTCAAGCTGAGGCCGGCGCAGCAAACCAACAGAATCAGTAGACATGTGTTACACGTAACTGCGCAATCACCTGCACAGGCCTCAACCAACACGAGGAGTTAAGAGCCCAGACAATACAGGGATGCCGCTCCAAGCTACTGCATAAGCTGATCTTGCATCAACCTGCCATATCGCTCGACGAAATACGAGATCACACGAACTGTCCAACAGTCGCAATGAGAACAAGTCAATGCCATACAGGGATGCCAAAACTCACTGTGACCGTCTTGACCCCCAAAATCGGACGAGAAAAGCTGTGGAAACTGCAGCATCGACCACCGAACAACAAGAGTGTGCCCGGCGAAAGGGAAAAGCTGTTCCAAATGCGGCAAGCCCAGACACTTTGCCAAGGTTTGCTGGGGAGGGTGGCCCAGCCCAGGGGCCGCGTCCGCAAAAGAGCGGCGGTGCGGCAAGTAACGCCACCGAAGACATGGGGGCAGCAGAGGCACACACCTACCCAAGCGCCATCCCATACTAAGACAATGAGGACAAGGACCTATTCGCCGCCTCGTTTGCTGACAGACCAGACGAGAGGCGGCAACCTCTGCCCATGGGTACTATAACTATTAACGGCATGCCAGTGACCGCACTCATAGACATGGGGGCATCAGTAAACGTCATGGACATAGAGCAGTACAGCCAGCTATCACTCCCACCCGAACTCAAACTGTGCCGCACCAAGCTATACACCTCTGGGGGCCTAGACCCGCTACCCATGCGAGAGGCCATCAAGGTTACCGTGGGCAGTGGCTGCCACTCAACACACACCTAATTCCATGTGGCTGAAGGCAGGAAGGGAACCCTACTAGGATGCCACACTGTGGTAGACCTGGAACTAGTGCTCTTTGCTCGCCAAGTCCACGACTCTCATGCTGAATCCGTGTTGGCGGACTTCCCAGAACTCCTCCAAGGGCTAGGGAACTTGAAGGGGAAACAATTCCACCTGCATGTCGACCCAGCGATAAGACCCACGGCTCTAAGGCATAGACGGGTGCCCTTCCACCTAAGACCAAAGGTGGAGCAAGAACTACAGACCCTTGAGGAGCAAGGGGTCATCGAGAAGGTAACCGGACCGACTCCCTGGGTATCGCCTTTAGTCTTCGCCCCAAAGCCAAAGCAGCCTGGAGCAATCCGCCTGTGTGTGAACATGCGGCTACCCAAAGGCAAAATTAAGTGGGAACACGACATCACGCCCACCATGGACGATATTATCGGAGACCTCACAGGGGCCCAATGGTTCTCCAAGTTGGACTTAAACTCGGGGTACCACCAGCTGGAGCTAACCCCGGAGAGTTGCAATGTTACCACATTCTGGACCCATGTCAGACTCCGACGCTACAAGCAACTCAGATTTGGGGTCGCCTCATCCGTGGAAATATTGCACAACGCCATCCGAGAGACGCTGTCAGGGTTGGTAGGCGTCATCAATATGAGTGACAACAAACAAGTTACTTACCTTCGGTAATGCTTTTTCTGGTGGATACACTAGCTACCTGTGGATTCCTCACCTTATGAATTCTCCCAATGCGTCAGCATTCAACTGAATTTTTTTCTTCCCAGCCCTCTACGTCGACGAGGACTTCACAATTGCCCGACTCCCACATGACTCCGTCTGATGTCATTGTGGCAATAAGAGTTCCTCGTCGGCGTACTGACGTCTGTTTTCACCATTTTGTACGTGCCTTGGAGGCGAACAGGTGATTACTGACATCACATACTCAACATAAATACATCAATCAAATATAATACATAATATTTATTCAAATATAAACAGTAAAAACAAATATATACATATATATATTATATACATATTCACCCATAGAAAACTTGGTATGACCAGACAGGCAACGGGGAGGCGGGTGGTTCCATGAGGAATCCACAGGTAGCTAGTGTATCCACCAGAAAAAGCGTTACCGAAGGTAAGTAACTTGTTCTTCTGATGGATACAACTACCTGTGGATTCCTCACCTTATGAATAGAGTCCCAAGCAGTACCGCACTCGGAGGTGAGTGCCTGAGTGGTCACACCAAGAAATCCTGCAGCACCGACCGTGCAAAATGGCCATCCCTCCTAACCTCCACGTCCAAGCAATAATGCTTAACGAAAGTGTGGAGGGAAGCCCAAGTTGCGGCCTTACAAATGTCAACCACTGGAACACCTCTAGCCAAGGCTGAAGTGCCAGACTTAGCCCTGGTGGAATTGGCCCTGATTCCAATAGGAGGATCCTTCTTTGCCAAAGAATAACATATTTTAATACAAAGAATGACCCACCTGGACAGCGTTCTCTTATGGACGGCCTTGCCTTTCCTCTTCCCCACATAGCCAATGAAGAGTTGATCGTCCACTCAAAATTCTCTGGTCCTTTCAATATAAAAGCTTAAAGCCCTCCTTAGGTCAAGCCAATGCAGTCTCTCCTCCTCTTTCGATAAATGAGGAGGAGGGTAAAAGGACGAGAGTGTGATGGGTTGCCCCATATGAAAGGGAGTAACTATCTTCGGTAGGAAAGCCGCCCTGGTTCTCAGCACCATCTTGTCTGCATGAAAAGATGTGAAAGGGGGTTTAACACTAAGAGCCTGAAGCTCGCTCACACGCCTAGCAGACGTGATAGCTGTGAGGAACACTGTCTTTAAAACCAAAAGCCTTAACAAGCAGGAATGCAAAGGTTCAAACGGCGAACCCATCAGAAAAGTGAGAACCAAACTCCAATCCCACTGAGGCATAACAAAAGGAGTGGGAGGAAACCTATTAGTTAGTCCTTTTAAGAACCTTACAACTATAGGGGACTTAAAAAAGGAAGGTTGGTCATGAAGGCACAGAAAGGCCGACAGTGCTGATAAATAGCCCTTGACATTCGCAACTGCACAACCCCTCTGTGCCAAGGGCAATGCAAACAGTAACACATCCGACAAATGGGCTCGTAAGGGATCAATTTGCTTCTCTCCACACCAATCAACAAATTTTGACAATCTGCCAGCATAGCTAGACATGGTGGAGTGTCGCCTAGCCGATAAAATAACGTCCACCGCTTCTGGTGGGAGAGAAAGGGAACTCAGATTGCCCCATTCAATCTCCAGCCTGAAGGTGCAGACTCTGGAGGTGGGGGTGTAGAACCTACCCCTGCGACTGCAAGAGGAGGTCTGCCCTCTGAGGGAGACGGAGCAGAGGGCACAATGAAAGATGGAGAAGATCTGTGTACCACACCCTTCTCGGCCAATGCAGAGCTATTAAGATGACTTGGGCCTGATCTTGGCGAATCTTCCTCAGAACCCGAGGAATCAAGGGTATGGGGAAATGCGTAAAGCAACTGGCTGTTCCAGGACATCTGAAATGCGTCCCCCAACGCTCCTTGCACCAGATACTGGAGGCTGCAGAACGATGGGCAGTGCATGTTCTCCCGAGTGGCAAACAGGTCTACCTGAGGAAACCCCCACATCTGGAAGATTTAACGGATCAGGTCTGAATGGAGCCGCCACTCGTGATCGGCCAAGAAACGCCGACTGAGACTGTCCGCACGCACGTTCATAACTCCAGCCATATGGTTTGCTACTAAGCAAATCCGATGGTCCTGAGCCCAGGACCAGAGCTGCAGAGCCTATCTGCAGAGAAGGTACGACCCTACTCATCCCTGCTTGTTTAAATACTACATTGCGGTAGTGTTGTCGGTCAGGACAAGGACCGACTGAAAGTGAAAGGAAGGGAGGAAGGCCTTGAGAGCCAGACGTATCACCCACAATTCCAACAGATTGATATGAGACAACTGTTCCACTGGAGACCAACGATGTTTGACCTCCAGGTCCCCCGGATGAGCTCCCCACCCTAGATTGGAGGCATCCATTATAACTGTCGCCACTGGAGGCCTTCCTTAGGAAAGGTTGCCATCCACAGCCAACCATTGCAGGTCCGCTGCAGTGTCTCTGGAGATCGCTATCGACTCCTCCTGATCCCCTTTGCTCTGAAAACACTGCCTGCCGAGGCACCACTGAAGAGCCCTCATATGCCAGCATGCATGAGTTGTCAACAGAATGCAAGAGACAAACAGACCGAGCAGACGTAGGACCTTGAGGACTGGAACAACCGCTCCATTTTGAAACATTCGAATCAACGCCTGAATGTCCTGAATCCGCTGAGGCGGAGGAAACGCCTGATCCAACGTTGTGTCCAGTATTGCCCCTATGAACAGAAGGTGCTGAGAGGGCTCCAGGTGAGATTTGGGCACGTTTATCGAAAAGCCCAGATCGAACAACAGCTGGGTTGCCATCCGCAGATGATGCAGTACGAGCTCTGGAGACTTGGCTTTGATCAACCAATCGTCCAGGTAAGGAAATACCGCTATTCCCTTCCTCCTGAGACTTGCTGCAACCACCGCCATCACCTTTGTGAAGACTCGGAAGTAAGACCAAACGGAAGGACCGCAAACTGGTAGTGTTGCGACCCCACCACAAACCGGAGATACTCCCTGTGCGACTTTAGAATAGGGATATGAAAGTAAGCATCCTGCAAGTCGACCGACTCCATCCAATCCTCTTTGTTCAACGCCTGAAGCACCTGCGCTAGGGTCAGCATTTTGAATTTCTCCTGTTTGAGGAACCAATTCAAAACCCCCAGGTCCAGGATAGGCCTCAAAGGGCCATCCTTCTTGGGGATCAGGAAATATCTTGCATAACAACCCTGACCCCCTTCTTGCTCCGAAACCAACTCCACTGCACCTTTTGATAAAAGGACTAGAACTTCCTGCTGTAACAACAGGAGATGATCTTTTGTGCAAAAGGACGTGTGGGGAGGAATGGGAGGAGGAAACTCCCGAAAAGGAAGGGCATAACCTTTCTCCACAATACTGAGGGCCCAGGAGTCTGATGTGATTAACTCCCACCCGCTGAGAAAATGAAATAACCTTCCCCCTACAGGAGAAGCATGAGACATAATGGGCAGAGAACTAAAGCTGCTTTCCTTGCTGCACCCCTCCGGAGGAAGAGGAAGAGGCAGGGTGCTGCTGGGTGATCTCTCTTGTCCAAACTCTACCCCGCCATCTATAGGATCTATAGGGCAGACTTGAAGGTTGCTGGCCTGATGGTTGGGGCCTCCCACGAAAGGAAGCTCCTCGTCTGAACCCCCTAAATCTCCTAAAGGATCTGAATGGGGTGGCAGTGGAAGCCTGCAGGCCCAAGGACTTGGCATTAGCCCTACTCTCTTTAAAGCACTCTCATGCAGAGACAGCTTTAGCCCCAAACAATTTGTCCCCATCAAAGGGCAGGTCCAAGACGGTCATCTGGACATCCATCGAGAACCCAGAAGACCTTGTAAGAAAATGCCTCCTTGGCATGGTTACCCCCTAATGTTTTGCCTTTGCTGATGCTAAGTTTTGATTGAAAGTGTGCTGGGACCCTGCTAACCAGGCTCCAGCACCAGTGTTCTTTCCCTAAACTGTACCTTTGCTTCCACAATTGGCACAGCCCTGGCACTCAGATAAGTCCCTTATAACTGGTAACCCTGGTACCAAGGGCCCAGATGCCAGGGAAGGTCTCTAAGGGCTACAGCATGTCGTATGCCACCCTAGGGACCCCTTACTCAGCACATGCACACTGCCTCACAGCTTGTGTGTGCTGGTGGGGAGAAAATTACTAAGTCGACATGGCACTCCCCTCAGAGTGCCATGCCAACCTCACACTGCCTGTGGCATAGGTAAGTCACCCCTCTAGCAGGCCTTACAGCCCTAAGGCAGGGTGCACTATGGCCCTCATTATGAACATGGCAGTCCGTTCCGCACCGCAGGCGGTGGCGGCAGAAACATCCCGTGCAACACCCACCGCCAGGAAAGGATTCCTGCTTACGACGGCAGAGGCCGCCCACAGGCCGTAGGAAAAGCCCAACCCGCCCATCAAATTATGAACCACCATTCCGCAGGCAGTTCCGGGGTGGGAATCACCGCCACACAAAGCCAGGCGGAAATGAAACAAAATAGAAGGAATCACTCACCGGAGCTCAACAAAACATGCAGCGGCAGCCATGGACAGAGAGTTGCAGATCATGCCAGCCTTGTTCCTTGCCATATATCTACACGACCGAGACCGCCGACGAAGACGACGACGGTAAGTACTGCAACCTACAAAACAAGGGAGGAAAGGGCAAAGTTACATAACCACCCACTCCACCCACCCGCAAAGCCCCCCCAACCCTAACCAGCAGCAATAGTCAGACACCCCACACCAAGAGGGACGTACCTGACCAAAGGCCACTGCAATTTGGACATAGGACATACAATAGCACCACAGCCATAAATTATATAAACAAACACCATGGTGGAACTGCGTGCAGCCCAAACACAGGCCACACCGAAACTTTATTATGAAGCTCACTGAGAGAAATGATGAAAACAGGGCCAATGGCCAGTCCATAAAAAGTCAATTTTCCTTGGCCACAACTGGCCACACCTGACTCCCACAAGTGCTGGGTACTCCACTCAACAGGGCACCAGAGGGTGATCCAGGTACCTCACGGAATGGGGGCAGGGGTGGGGTATTTAAGACGGGGTGGGACTTTGACTTGCGTGAGGAGGTTGGGGGGGGGCTTCTTCTTAGAAGGGGGTGGGGGCTGTTTGGCACGGGCAGAGCTGGATGCCTTAGGCTCAGAGCAGGTCTTCTTCTTAAGTGGAGAAGGGGCACAGGAATGGGAAGGCTGGACCGGGGTGGGTTGCGATGTGGAAGGAGCGGAAAGGGCAAGGAGGTGGGCACGTTTCGGGACAAGACGGGGTGGGCCAATGGGTTCGAACAGGTCTACACAGATGAGGAAAAGTTTCTTGGGAGCAATTGGGGTGGGCGTGGATGAGGGCGTGGGAGTGGAGGCAGAGGGAGTTGATGTATGGGGTGTAGGTGTGCGTGTAGTGGGTGATGGTGACTGCTCTGTATGCTGTGGTGTGGTGGATGTCTGATGGGTGGGTGTCTTGCTGCGTTTGAGTGTTTTGGGAGGTGGGGGGGTTGACACAGTGGGAGAAGACAGACAGCTAGTGTGGATGTATGTTGGGTGTGTGTCTGCAAGTCGGGTGAGTGTGCTGCATGTGTCAACTACAGTGGAGGTGGTGAGTGCGGGTGTGGTGTATGGGGTGCATGTATGGCTGTCTGCTATTGTGGTGAGTGCAGGAAGAGGAGCAGTAACAGTGAGTGACGGTGCAGTGCATGAGGGTGTGCATGTAAAGGGGACAGACAGGGAGGCGGAAGAGGCGGGCACACTGGGGGAAGTGGACATTGTTGTGTGTGCAGGTGTATGTTGGCTGTGTGAATGCTTGTGGTGGGAGGTGTGGTCCTTGTGTTTGGAAGTGTGTTTTTTGTGTGTTGAAGTGCTTGACTGCGTGTCTGAATGTGTGCCTTGGACGGGTGAAGGGAGTGGGGTGCTGGAAGGGGTAGAGGAGGTTGGAGGGGGGACGGAATGGCCAGGGAAGCTGGCTGCCGTCCAAGAGGAGGCCAGAGCCTGAAAAGATCTCTGTAGGGCAGACACGGTACCGTGAATGCCATCCAGATAGGCATTAGTCTGCTGCACCTCTGATGCTAGCCCCTGGATGTCATTGACGATGGTTGTCTGCCCTACAGAGATGGTTCTCAGTAGGTCAATAGCCTCCTCTGTGAGGGCAGACTGGGGCAGGGGACAAGGTGCCTGGGGCGAAGGAGACGCCCACCTTAATGGGTAGGAGGCCACGGCTAACTCGGTGGGGAGCAGAAGGGAAGGCACTGATGGTATGGGTGGTGGCAGAAGATATCACGGTCGTGATTTGTCCACTAGTGTCCGCCACCACCGGAGGACCCCCATCGTAGGAGGTTTCAGAGTCACTACCACCGGTGGTAGTAGCCTCCCCCGTGGAAGTCCCCGCGCCCTACCACCCGCTGGTCTCCTGGGCGTCCGTTGTCTCTTCCTCCGAGGATCCGTGGGCTGCTGTCTCCCCACTAGCCGGTGCCTCAGCTCCCTCGCCTGATGTTGATGCTGTATCAGACACACAAAAGAGAACAGGGATGGGGAGACAAAACAGGAGAGACACTTGTAAGTAGCTGAATGCTGATACACAATGGCCAGACATACACCTACCCAGCAGACACACCCAATAGGCTGCACCGTGCACTAGGCCCATGACCATAGCCCTGACTACTGAGCAGTATATTGACCTACACCCATATCCTGTCATTGCATTGAAGCTGAGGTAGGTGAAACCTGACAGGGACACCCCTACACCCTTTGGGGAGCAGACAGTAGCTGGACACCAGCCAAAACCCTGCTGTAAAGCCCATGACCCTATCGCACACACACTCATCCTTCCAGGCTGAAGTATGAGCTGTGAGTACTCACCCCCTTGTGACTACTGTGCAGCCTTCAAGCGCCCATCCAGGTCTGGGTACGCCACAGCCAGGATCCTTGGCATTAAGGGGGTCAGTGCCCGACGGGCACCCCTAGCACGTTGGGAGGAATTACCCAGCTGGGCCTCACTGATCTTCCGCACCCAGCGCTGCAGGTCCTCCCACCTCTTCCGACAGTGGGTGCTCCGCCGGTTGTAGACCTCCAGGGTTCGTACCTCCTGGGCGATGGCATGCCAATGTGCCCTCTTCTGGTGGGCGCTGACCTAGTAGGGAGACACAGAGAAGAAACACAGAGGTCTGGCACCTGCACGATGGCAATAGCTGGCTGATTGTTAGACATAGGACAGACAGTACTCCCAGACATGCAGGACAGTGGCACGCAGCATTCCATGCACCAAGCCCCATCCTGGCTCACAGGAATGCACATCAGAGCAATCCACTCCATCCATTACACACACAGTGCCCCCCAAACCCGGACTCACCTGTACCTCTGGCCGGCCGTAGAGTCTGCCGTACAGGGGCAGGACCCCTTCCACCAGTTTCTCCAGTTCTTCCTGGATGAAGGTCGGGGCCCTTTCCCCTGCACCACGTGGAACATCCATAGCCAGAGGCAGGCCACAGCAGTACACGGAGTGGAGTACTTGTCCGCACAAGATCAGGGAGTCAAGTGAGCACACGATGACGAACCCGCATACGTTCCGCGGCGGAATGCACTGTCACCGGCGGCAGCGATCATGATACGCCAAGATTCCCCATTGGCATCCATGTTATCCAATGAGGGTGCGAACAGCGGTAAACACCGCCGAACGCTGTGACATCAACCGCTAGCGGTCTTAGGTCATTTCCACAACGAAGGGGCAGAACTACAGTGGGCAGACATTTTGCCATCACCTACGCATCTTGAAATTCAATTTAGTCACAATGCTGGGCCTACTAGCCATATGATTCACATATGTCGCTATCCGTAGATTATATTATCACACATGATTTACTCCGTTCCCCCTCAGTGGTGACAATGTACATCTGTCAGGTTGCAGTTATTGTACAGACACTATTATGAAGAACGGAGTGAATGTGTTTAGCAAATATGCCTGTGTATGTGTGCATATGACTCCTTGTTCTTACCCCTCAAATGTACAGACCCTTGTGGCGAGGAAGGGCACCTTCTGTGTACAGACCACTTGTGGATATGAGGACCATGGTGGAGCATCAGATCATTATCACCTACAGACTCACACGTGCAACTATTCAGGACCTATGTGCATTACTGGATCCTGCACTAACTCCAGGAAATCGTAATCAGCATGCCATTCCAAGTGAGGTGAAGGTGCTCTCCGCGCTCCATTTCCTGGCCACAGGCTCCTTTCAAGTGACAGTGGGCATGGGTGCTGGTTTCTCACAGCCAATGTTCAGCCAGGTTCTTACAAGATTTCTGAATGCATTTGTACAACATCTGCAATCCTATGTGCGATTCACCCAGAGTGCTGAGCTCTCTGCCATCAAGTATGCCTTTGCAAACAATCCCCAAGTTATTGGTGCCATCGATGGAACCCACATACCCATCATCCCCCAAGAGTGAGTGAACAGGTGTACAGAAACAGGAAGAACTTTCACTCCATGAACATCCAATTGGTATGTACAGCAGACCAGTACATATCCCATGTGAATGCCATGTTTCCTGGTTCAGTCCATGATGCATTTGTTTTGAGGAACAGTAGTGTGCCACAAAAGATGGAACAACTCCAAGAGGACAGAGGGTGGATCATAGGTAAGTGTGCCTGTCACTAACTGACACATTGCTGAAAAACAGCCTGTCAGACTAAGGACATTCCAATGACGACTCTGTACTGACCATTTCTCTAGGTGATTCTGGCTATCCAAACTTGCGTTGGCTCCTGACACCAGTGAGGAATCCCAGGACGGATGCAGAGAGGAAATACAATGAGGCCCATGGACGTACTAGGAGGGTGATAGAGCGTACTATAGGTCTCCTGAAGGCTAGATTTCAGTGCCTACATATCTCTGGGGGTTCCCTGGCCTATGGGTCTGATAAGGTGTGCAGGATAATGGTGGCCTGATGCATGCTGCTCAACGTGACAGTGAGACATTCAATCCCACTTTTGGAGGTGGAGGGTGCTATAGGTCCTGATCTGTTACCTCAGAGAGTGATGGTGAGGAAGAGCAAGGGGAAGATATAAATTTCAGAAACCAACTGATACAACTCTACTTCCAATAACTGTCTGGGACTTCAGCCTGTATATGCGGTTAGTGACTGATACTGTAAGTGTGCCATGTCAACTAGGAGGAATTGGTCATGATATGCGAGTCATGGACCTCTTCAGCATGGTACAGACAGACAACATAAGCATTCCCTTCTTGTTTTTTTAGAAACACACTGTACCAGAAGCATGCACAATTCGACAATAAAGTTTATCCCTGCCTGTTGCATCATTACTCTGCTTTGTTCAACATTGAAGACAGACAACAGTGTTACAGGTGAGATATGTTGTTTATTGGTGGAATACAGTGAAATGTGCTATGTACAGTGATGGAAGTCGTTATGGTTGGTTGTCCTCAAAACCGACTTTGTGGCAGGCCTGTTTGATTTCATAGATGGGTCCTATTTGTTGTTCTGTTCATCATTTATCCCTCAGCTAAGTGCAGTTTGTGAATGGGAGTGTTGGTTGCTTGGCAGTAGCAACAGTGTAAATTGTTGGTAGGGGGCTTGTTCGTTGCTGGGTTTCCAGTGCCATATCTTGGCCTGAGGCTACGTTTGGGCGCCTGCTGTGGAGCTACTTGGTGTGACATGGTCGGCCCTTGTGATTCCTGGGAGGGTTTTTCCTGTGCAGTTTCATCTGCTTGGGACAACTGTTGCTGGTTGTCCAGGGCTGTTGTGGGGGCCTCTTGTCCGGTGTGGGTGTCTGAGGGTTTGTTGACCAACTCCAGCAGTGCTCCAGCAATGCTGGCCCTTGTGGCATTGTGTTCTTTCCACTGCTTCATGGCCTGTTGGTGGTATTCCAGCTGCATCCTCTGACTTTGCTTCAGGGTGGTTACAATCTGTGCCAACCTGTCTTGGGTATGTTGGTAAGCCCCAATACCTCTGCAATGACGTCCTGGCTGCTGCATCTATCGGTGCCCTACACCCTGGCCCACTGGGACACTTGACCTTGCCCTAGTCCCCTGTGCCTGTGTCCCCTGCGCAGGTCTGGATGTGCCATTGGTACTGGGGCCCTCGTCTTCCTGCATGTTGGGGGTGGGAGACTGTGGCCTTTGTTGCTGTGTTCCACCTGTTTGTGCCCTGGGTCCACTGGTGTGGGAACGCCTCCCCTGGCCTGCTGGTCTTGACTGGGTGTTAGGGGTGACAGTGTTTTCCTGGGTGGGGCTGCTGCATGGTGAGCATCCAGGGCCTGCCTGCTCATCAGTGTTCAGGGAACCTTCACCAGTGTCCTGTGATGTGTCTCTGTCTCCCTGGAATGCTGTGGCACTCCTTGTCCCCTCCATTAGGGTTGCATGGGTGATGGTGCCTGTTGGGGGACATAGAATTGTTTGTTACATATGCAGGAGGGCCTAAGGTGGGCAGTACTGTATAATTTAGTGCTGGTATGCCTTTCAGTGGCCTTCAGGGGTGCCTTTGTGAGGTGGACATAGCATCTAGTGGCAGTGGTGGCGTTACATAGTGGTGGGGGTTATTATTCCATTGTGGGAACGTGAAGGGGTGGGTGGCTGTGCACAGCGGGAGTGATGTGGGCCTAGTAGTGAGTTGTGGGTGATGCAGGGTGGTGGATATGGTGGGTAATGGCTGGGAGGGGTGTGGGTCTAGGTGGGTGAAGGTGGGGTGGGGTGGTGCATGCATTACAGGTATGGTGTATATGGGGTAAATGTAGATGACTTACCCGAGTCCATTCCTCCAGTGAGTCCAGTGAGTCCCTCTGGGTGCAGGATGGCGAGTACCTTCTCCTCCCAGAAAGTGTAGTCGGGTGGTGTTGGTGGCGGCCCTCCCCTGTCTTCTGCACTGCGATGTGGTACCTGGATGCCATGGCCCGGACCTTCCCCCGCAGGTCGTTCCATCTCTTGCAGATGTCGTTCCTGGTGCGTGGATGGTGTCCCACTGCATTCACCCTTTTGACTATGGTCTGCCACAGCTCCATTGTCCGGGCGATGGGTGTGTGCTGCACCTCGGAGCCGAATATTTGTGGCTCCACTTTTAGGATCTCGTCCACCATGGTCCTTAGCTTCCTTTCGGTGAAGCGTGGATTTTTTGGGGGGGACATGGTGAGGGTGGTGGATGGCGTCGGGACTGAGGACAGTGTTTGGGTGCTCCTGTGTCGGTCGCTATGCGTGTCCTGTCACCTGGCGTTCTCTGTCTGGCTCTGGTGCTCTCCGTCTTCTGGTCCTGGTTTCGTTGCAAGGGATTGTGGGGTGTGTCTGGGGGTGTTTTATGGTGTTCTGGTTGTGTGTCAGGTGTGTGGGTGCTAAGCCTAGCCAATGTGTGCAGTGGTTGCTGTTGAGCCCACTTACAGCCTGTGGCGGTCGCAGCCCCCAATGGTCTTCCTGCCTCCACTGTCCGCTGAGGTGATTTGTGCATCTTTATTTGGAAGGCGGGATGTGGGTGTGCTTGGCGGTGGCGGGATGGGGTGGGCCATGATTCCCCCCGACAGGGTCCTGGCGGGGAGTGGTGGTGTGGGAATGCTTGGCGGTGTTGGTTTTTTTTTCATTATATGGCTGGTTTCCATTCGCCGCTGCTGGCGGGATTCTGTTCACCGCCACCACGGCGGTCGGCGGTCTTTACCACCATGTTGATAATGACCGCCTATACCACAGGTGAGGGCATATGTGCATGAGCACTATGCCCCTACAGTGTCTAAGCAAAACCTTAGGCATTGTAAGTGCAGGGTAGCCATAAGAGTATATGGTCTGGGAGTTTGTCAGACACGAACTCCACAGTTCCATAATGGCTACACTGAAACCTGGGAAGTTTGGTATCAAACTTCCCAGCACAATAAATGCACACTGATGCCAGTGTGCAATTTATTGTAACATGCACCCAGAGGGCATCTTAGAGATGCCCCCTGAATACCAATCCGATTTCTAGTGTGGGCCTGACTAGTTTCTGCCAGCCTGCCACAACCAGACGAGTTGCTGGCCACATGGGGACTCTGTGGCCAGGAACAAAGCCTGCACTGGGTGGAGGTGCTTCACACTACCCCTGCAGGAACTGTAACACCTGGCGGTGAGCCTCAAAGACTCACCCCCTTTGTTACAGCGCCCCAGGGCATCCCAGCTAGTGGAGATGCCCACCCCTCCGGCCACTGACCCCACTTTTGGCGGCAAGGCTGGAGGAGATAATTAGAAAAACAAGGAGGAGTCACCTACCAGTCAGGACAGCCCCTAAGATGCCCTGAGCTGAGGTGACCCCTGCCTTTAGAAATCCTCCATCTTAGTTTTGGAGGATTCCCCCAATAGGATTAGGGATGTGCCCTCCTCCCCTCAGGGAGGAGGCACAAAGAGGGTGTAGCCACCTTCCAGGACAGTAGCCATTGGCTACTGCCTACCAGACCTAAACACACCCCTAAATCTAGTATTTAGGGGCACCCCAGAACCCAGGAAATCAGATTCCTGCAACCTGAACTACAAAGAAGGACTGCTGACCTACAAGCCTGCAAAGACGACGGACAACGACAACTGCTTTGGCCCCAGCCCTACTGGCCTGTCTCCTGAGTCGAAAATCTGCAACCAGCGACGCATCCAACAGGGACCAGCGACCTCTGAAGCCTCAGAGGACTGCCTTGACCCCCCAGGACCAAGAAACTCCAGTGAGCAGCGGCTCTGCTCAAAAACAGCAACATCTTTCCAACAAAGAAGCAACTTCCAAAGAACTCACTCTTCCCGCCGGAAGCGTGAGACTTCACACTCTGCACCCGACGCTCCCGGCTCGAGATCCAGAGAAACAACACTACAGGGAGGACTCCCCGGAGACTGTGAACCCGTGAGTAGCCCAAGATGACCCCTCTGGCCCCCACAGCGACGCCTGCAGAGAGAACCCAGAGGCTCCCCCTGACCGCGACTGCCTGTAACAAGGGACCAAACGCCTGGACCAAGCACTGCACCTGCAGCCCCCTGGACCTGAAGGAACCGAACCTCAGTGCAGGAGTGACCCCCAGGCGACCCTCTGCCTAGCCCAGATGGTGGCTGTCCCGAGAAGCCCCCGTGCCTGCCTGCACTGCTAGAGTGACCCCCGGGTCCCTCCATTGAAACCCAACGCCTGCTTTGCACATTGCACCCGGCCGCCCCTGTGCTGCTGAGGGTGTGTTTTGTGTGCCTACTTGTGTCCCCCCCAGTGCTCTACAAACCCCCCCTGGTCTGCCCCCCAAGGACGCGGGTACTTGCCTGCTGCCACACTGGAACCAGAGCACCCCTGTTCTCCATAGGAGACTATGGGGGTCATTACAACCCTGGCGGACGCTGTTAAAGCGGCGGTAAGACCGCAAACAGGCCAGCGAAAAAAAAAAGGGAATTATGACCGTGGCGGAAACGGCCAACATAGACAGTCACTTTAACACTCCGACCGCCACGGCGGTACAGACAAACAGCGCGGCGGTCACCGCCGACAGACAGGCGGGAGACAAAGTACCGCCCACAGTATCACAACCTACCAATCCACCACCTTTTCCGGGGCGGATTCACCATGGATAAAAACACAGCGGAAACAGCCATTTCAAATGGGAAAACGCTCACCTCTACACACTCCACGAGGAAGGAACTCCAAGTACTCCCTGCGATAGTCTTCCTGCTCCTGTACGATCATCATCAACGCCGGCGCCGAAGACAACGGTGAGTACTGCACCTACGACATAGGGGAGGGGGGAGGCAAAAGTCAGGGACACACAAACGCAACACCCTCACCCCCACCCCGACCCTCACCCACTACAACACACACACCAATGCATATCCAAACAGTACAGTAACAACCCCAATACCCCCCGGAAGAATGCAAAGACAAAAGGAAATGAGTGCAACCATTGTAATGTATCAAAACAGTAAGAAAATATATACATATATAATTTCAAATTCAACAAAATTTACATCACGATTAGTAGTGCAGGTATGCACCATTCAATGTCCGTGGACAACTGGGCCCAAAATGCATGGGCGAGGCTCACACATGATACCTGAGCAAAACGGAAAGAACACTGCAGAGGCATCAGATCGAAATACAACAGGCACCTCAGGGGGAAGGGAAGGAGGGGCACCTCAGCCGGATGACAGCACCACGCCAGATCCACAAGGGGGCTCCATGCCCATTGATGTATCCTGGGGAGTGCAAAGCCACAGTCTCACAAGTCTCACAAGTGGGTGGGTTGCCCACTGTACCATCCTGGGGAGTGCAAAGCCACAGTCTCTCAAGTCTCTACAGTGGGTGGTTTGCCCACTGTACCATCATGGGGAGTGCAAAGCCACAGTCTCTCAAGTCTCTACAGTGGGTGGGTTGCCCACTGTACCATCCTGGGGAGTGCAAAGCCACAGTCTCTCAAGTGGATAACAGTCTCCACTGGTTCTGGAGGGGGACTGGTGCCCAGAGTGCTTCATCCTGTTAAGGACAGAGGTAGTGGATGCTATTCTCCACTTGTTCTGGAGGGGGACTGGTGCCCAGAGTGCTTCATCCTGTGCAGGACAGACTGAGTGGATGCTGTTCTCCACTGGTTCTGGAGGGGGACTGGTGCCCAGAGTGCATCACTCTCCCCGTGACGGTCCCAGTTCCGTCACTGCCCCTGCCGCACATGGGCTAGCGGTGCTTGAGTTGGTGGTGCTTGCCCTGTTTAGCGGTGCTTGCCCTGTTCAGCGGTGCTTGACTTTGCTGTATCTGACCTGTTCAGTGGTGCTTGACTTTGCTGTCTCTGACCTGTTCAGCGGTGCTTGCCATGGCGGTCTTTGCCCTGTTCAGCGGTGCTTGACTTTGCTGTATCGGACCTGTTCAGCGGTGCTTGCCATGGCGGTCTTTGCCCTGTTCAGCGGTGCTTGCCCTGTTCAGCGGTGCTTGACTTTGCTGTCTCTGACCTGTTCAGCGGTGCTTGCCATGGCGGTCTTTGCCCTGTTCAGCGGTGCTTGACTTTGCTGTATCTTTGCTGTATATTTTTCTAGTGGACATCCCAGAACTCTCAAAGAAAATTTACCGTATGGGCAATTCCTTAGGATAAGAAGAAATTGCACAGATAAACACAACTATTTTAGTAATGCTGAAGAATTGGTGGGGAAATTAATATCTAGAGGGTACCCTAAAAAACTAGTCAAAGCGGCTGCTAAAAGAGCGTGGTTTACCCCAAGGGAAACACTTTTGACACCTAAAAAACAAACGACAGAGATCCCATTAACATGTGTGTTGACGTTTAGTCCGAAGGCTAATAAGGTCTGCGCAATTATAGAGAGAAATTGGCGAATCATTAAAGATCTGAATATTGAGAAACCATTGTTCGCCTTTAAGAAAGCCCGGAGTCTAAAAGACCAGTGGGTTCAGGCTGCAGAAAAGGAAAAAACAGACAGGAAAGATCTAAGGGCATTGTTTCAGCTTCCAGCAATTAAAGGACATTTTAGGTGTTGCAAATGTACTGCATGCCAATTCACACTAGATTCGAAAGAGGTTGTAATAAATGGAAGAAAACATGTACAATATGATTTTTCAAATTGTAACACAAAAAATGTGATTTACTGTATCTGGTGCCCATGCATTAGAGCATATATTGGTCAAACTTCACAAGCAGTGAAAAGCCGGATTCTCCAACATCGATCGAGAATTAAATGTGCTATAAAAGGTGCACCGTTAGTTGAACATTTTTGGGAATTTGAGCATAAAGCAGATGATATCCAATGGACAGTGGTGGCTGTAGTACAGCCGAAGACAGATGGCCCTACAACGTTGACAAGGCTTTTGAAACTGGAAGCAAGACTGATTGAGAAATTTCAAACAGCCAGAACGGGACTTAATGACTGTGATGAAACTTGGGCCCTAATTGGGTGATGGAATTTCCCTTGTTGGCGTTTGTTAAGAGTTTGTTGATGTTATTGGCTGATAATATAAGATGAAAACAACATGTATAAGACTTACACTAGCACATGCCACATCGATAAGACGCGGTGGTGGAGCATCTATAAAGTGAAATGAAAGTAGGGTTGAGAAAGTACCTGCATGAACATTGTATAATTGTTTATAATATTGAACAACATAGGGAGATTTCACATACAAATGTCTGTGTTATTCACTGTCTGTAGGCTTACATAAGTGGAATGTAGTGTCAGGATAATAAGATTTTAAGTAAGGTTCCCATGTGACTAATACGTTCTTAGCCTGTTTAAGATGGCCACCGCAAATAGGAGTAGATCTGCAGCTTTGCTTGCTTTGTTTGCTTTGCTTTGTGAGCCAGCCACTTCCATAATAGGCAAATAGTTTAAGTTGTGTTTATTTTACATTTTAGTAGCGAAGACCGTACCAGCCTCTTCAGCCTCCGTCAAGAAAGAGGAAGCTTCTAAATCTGCGGGATGGCTGAGGCCACATAATGGAAAAGAAGTGGCGCGGCACTTCTAAGATGGCGCCCATGAACTTACAGTAGTAAAAAAACAAGCGCGGGCCAGCTTTAGTCTGGAAAACAACATAAAAGGCATGCGCATGTGTGGTCAAGTTTATGCGACTTATCAAAATAATAGAAGGCAGCGTTTTGCATCCTCCGGGCTACGCGAGGCCCGTTAACGCATAGAGAGTGGAGCAGAATCTAAAATAAGTGTACGAGCGCCGAGCTGTGGAAGCTATGAAATGCCAGTAATGGGGGTATAGAATTATTCTAAAGACTTGAGGGGCTTGATGCAGTTGTGTTTATGTTGCTTACAGAAGTCTACGCCCCAGCATATGCATGGTTATATTAAGATCGAGTAAATAGGTAAGAATATGATAACATCTCTCTGGATGGCACCTGTGGTGTTGCTATTTACATAATAAGTATGGTCTTTGAGCTGGCCCTTTCCTTCTCTATTTTTTGGGGAGTAGAATCACTAAAAGAAGAGGATATTAACTCATAAGGTTGGATATACATCATAACGGAGAGAAAGGTATGTCTTACAGCTGGAATGAGTACATGGGTTCTATGACTAAGGTTGCATGGGTGACTATCTCAGACACTTGTTAAAGATTTGGTGACGCTGTTCTAAACAGCAATTGACATAAACTAATGGTATATAGATATTAATGGGAGTTTAGGCTCCCCTTCAAAGAGCATGCCAAAGATCTTTGCTATGGCACACTGGGAGTCATTGGTGTAAGTCTGTTACTGATACTTGACACAGCTGGTGTTGGTTGGTGGAAGTATTTATTGAATGAGGATGATTGTAATGTGTTTGTTAATTTTTGTAGTGGTGCCAGTGCCCCGTGACAGTCCTGACGAGGCCCTGAGTGTTAAGGCCGAAACGCGTCGACATCCTGCTAGTGGAATCAAGGGCTTGGAGTGATAATGAATTGATAAACATAAGTAGTTTAGCACTACATAATACCTTTCCAAAAAACATTTAGGTATTGTACAGCTGGGTGCAAGACCCTTGGTTACCAGATGAGATTAGATCACATTGTGAATTGTGTTAATGTGACTATCTGAAAAAATCTTGTAGATGGGCACACATTTTCTCTTAGTTTCTTTCAGATTTGTGTTATGTTTGAGATTATCGGTGTATTGTTTGTAAGAAATGTATGTTGTAAATACGAATGCATTTAGAATTGTATATATTTTCGCCATGTTGTTAGAACAAGAGACAAGTTACTCTCCAATGAGTCTGATGCTGTATGTTGTGAATAAATGGAATAAATAAGGGCAAATAATTTACCCCTTGAAACCAAGAGTTAATATTGGTTGTTCGAAATACTCATTGTATTTATCCCTTGCCTGCTAACTGTTGTGAGTTTGCTTTGGTTAGTATCCTAAGCAGGCGGGGGTTATAGGATACTCTCCTTTTTAGGTCTGATTATGTATCTGACCTGTTCAGCGGTGCTTGACTTTGCTGTCTCTGACATGTTCAGCGGTGCTTGCCATGGTGGTCTTTGCCCTGTTCAGCGGTGCTTGCCCTGTTCAGCGGTGCTTGACTTTGCTGTCTCTGACCTGTTCAGCAGTGTTTGCCATGGCGGTCCCTCATTGCCCAGCGGGGCTGTGGCTGTCGGGGCCCTCCTGGGCACTGACTCTGGCGGTGGCCTCTTGGCCACTGATGATGGGACTGCCCTCCTGGGCACTGACTGTGGCGGTGGCCTCCTGGCCAGTGACGATGGGGCTGCCCTCCTGAGCACTGACTCTGGCGGTGGCCTCCTGGCCACTGACGATGGGACTACCCTCCTGGGCACTGACTCTGGCGGTGGCCTCCTGGCCACTGACGATGGGACTGCCCTCCTGGGCACTGACTCTGGCGGTGGCCTCCTGGCCAGTGACGATGGGGCTGGCGGTGGCCTCCTGGGCAGCGGGGATGATGGCGGGCTTCTCCGCCGTGCTGCTCTTCCCAGACTTTAGCGGTGTCTTCTGCCCCTTCCCCACCTTGGGAGTCACAGCTGAGTGGACAGTCCCCCCGGGACCCTTGTGAGCGGCTTTGCCGGCTGGAGTCTTCCCCCTATCCCGCCGGGCACTGTCCAACTTCTGGTGCTTCACAGGGGGGGGACTGGCTGTGCTGCGGCTCTGTGTCACACTGGCTGCCCTGGTGGCCGGTGCACTCCACATACCTCTAACAGGCACCACTGGTACCAGCAATTTTTTGGCTGAGGTGCTAGTATGGGACCTATGAATTGGAGGGGGGGTGGTGGTGGGAAAGAGTTCAAGGTTGCTGAGGAAAGGTTTCTGAGGAACACTGGGACGGGTAGCTGCAGGGGGTCTGGGAGTGGAGGAAGAGGAGGTGGTTGTAGGAGGTGTAACTTTTGTTGATTTGGGTGCAGGCGCAAGCGCTGGAGGCTGTCATGAGGTGGATGGATGTTGGGTGGGTGTGTGCCTGCGTTTGTGTACTTTGGGAGGGGGCGTCACAGACACACTGGGAGAGGACACAGGGGACGTGTAAATGGTAGTGGGGGTGGTGAGTGCAGGTGAGCGGGGTGTGGTGGTGGGTGTGCTGGTGCGGGACCTAGTGGCTGTAGTGGTAGTGCATGCAGGTGAGAGTGTAGACGACACTGGGAGGGAGGAGGGAGACGACGAGGAGGGGGACACAGTGGAGGCAGTGGATGTTGCTGTGTCTGTATGTGGGTGATATTTGCGTGAGTGCCTGTGGGATATGTGGTGCTTATGTTTGCCTGAGCTTCCCTTGGGTGTTGACGTGTGTGCAGGCTGGTCTGATGGTGTGCTTGGGATAAGCTGGTGTACAGGGGATTGGGTCTGGGTGGAGGAAGTTGGAGGGGGGAGGCTAGAGACAGGGACAATGGCTGCTATCAGTGCTGAGGCCAGAGATTGCAGGGTTCGATGATGGGCAGCCTGACCAGAATGAATGCCCTCCAGGAATGCATTAGTGTGTTGCAACTCCCTTTCTACACCCTGGATGGCATTCACAATGGTAGACTGCCCAACAGTGAGTGACCTGAGGAGGTCAATGGCCTCCTCACTGAGGGCAGCAGAGGTGACAGGGGCAGGGACTGAGGTGCCTGGGGCGAAGTTGATGCCCACCCTCCTGGGTGAGCGGGCACGGGGCGAAGGCTGAGGGGCTGCTGGGAGGGCGCTGCTGGTAGGGGTGGTGGCGGCTGTACCTGTAGAAGTGGGGGGCACAGATTTTGCCGCCACTACAAGGGAGCTCCCATCGGAGGACGAGTCCGTGTCGCTGGTTGCTGATCCTGTGACCGCCGTGAAGCTCCCCTCGCCCTCCGTTCCACTGGTGTATTCAGAGTCCATGGTGTGGCCCTCCATGGCCATGTGGGATGCAGCTCCCTCGTGCTCTGGTGCCACTGTACCTCCGCCAGATGATGCTGATGCACAAAAGAACAGGGAGAGCACAAAAAGGGAGGGGGGAACAACAGAAGAATGACAGGTTGAGTGCATGGCTTACCGCTACCGTTGGCGGACAATACAGACACAGCAGCCCCCTGCACTACGCCGCGCTGTTCGCCTCTACAGATGCCGTTCCTGGGATATGGCCTACATGGCTATGGTGGACATCAGCACACATAGATGACACAGGGGCATGTATACCTGTACTTGGCACTCTAAAGAGGTGGGGTGGATTGCCACATGGCCTGCATTACTGAGGGGCATAGCCTACGGAACTCGCCCTGGCCTAGGGAAACCCACAGCCCTCCTCCCCCACCCAGACACCTTCACTGCACGCAAAGCCCGCTAAATGATAGTGTACTCACCCCCTTGTGTCTGCTGTGATGCCCTCAAGCGCCCATCCAACTTAAAGTAGGCCACCGCCAGGATCCGGAACATCAGGGGGGTCATGGTGCGACGGGCACCCCTCCCACGTTGGGAGGCCATCCCCAGCTGAGCCTCCGCCGTCTTCTTGCTCCAGCGGCGAATGTCCTCCCATCTTTTACGGTAGTGAGTGCTCCGTCTCTGGTGGACCCTCAGGGTCCGGACGTCCTTGGCGATGGCACGCCAAATATCCTTCTTCTGGTGGGCGCTGACCTACATGAAATGTACAGGGGAAGAAGAGAAGTCATTAGCAACTGCACCGTCGAAGTGAGTGGCCCACATCCCTACCCTTGCCATGTGGCACATGCATTCACAGTCCTTCGTGCTCGCAGAACTCTGCCCCCTTCTTTCTTACAACCAGCCCTCTCCACCCAGGCATAGCCCATACAACTTGCTCCCTGTGTACTCACCTGTTAGTCTGGAGGACCGTAGAGTAGCATGTACTGGGGGAGGACCCCGTCCACAAGCTTCTCCAACTCCTGTGCAGTGAAGGCAGGGGCCCTTTCCCCAGACGCACGAGCCATTGTCTCTTCCAGACCGAGGTCACAACAGCACTTGCAGTGTACGTCCTCTCCTGTCGAAGATCAGGTATTGAGTGATTCAACAGATAGAAAGTTGCTTGACTCTGTGGTCGCTGTTGTCCTTCCTAGGCACCGTCCGCTGGGACATGTGAGGAGATGGCAGAATCCTCCGGTGTACTGACCGCTGGTGGGCCTGTTGACAATGGAGGAGCGACATTTAATCATCACCTACAGGTTTGACCGTGCCACAATCCAGGAACTGTGTACCCAGTTGGAGCCTGACCTGATGTCAGCTATCCGCCATCCCACAGGGATCCCCCCTCAAGTGCAGGTGCTATCAGTGCTCCATTTCCTTGCAAGTGGGTCATTTCAAACAACAGTGGCCATGGCATCACGGATGTCCCAGCCTATGTTTTCCAAAGTGTTGTCCAGAGTGTTGTCTGCCCTGCTGAAACACATGAGGAGCTACATCGTTTTCCCTCAGGTGGAGGATTTGGCTACTGTTAAAAGTGACTTCCATGCCCTTGGACATATCCCCAACATCATAGGTGCCATTGATGGGACCCATGTGGCTTTGGTCCCCCCCACAGGAGTGAACAGGTGTACAGGAACCGGAAGAGTTATCATTCCATGAATGTACAGATGGTATGTTTGGCAGACCAGTACATCTCCCAGGTAAATGCTATGTCCCCTGGCTCAGTGCATGACGCCTACATCCTGCGGAATAGCAGCATCCCTTATGTGATGGGTCAACTCCAGAGGCACCGGGTGTGGCTATTAGGGGACTCTGGTTACCCCAACCTGTCATGGCTACTGACCCCAGTGAGGAATCCCAGGACCAGTGCAGAGGAACGCTACAATGAGGCCCATGGGCGGACTAGGAGGGTGATCGAACGCACATTCGGCCTCATGAAGGGCAGGTTCAGGTGCCTCCATATGACAGGTGGTTCCCTATTCTACTCACCAAGGAAGGTGTGCCAGATCATCATCACCTGCTGTATGCTTCACAATCTTGCTTTGCGACGCCAGGTGCCTTTTCTGCAGGAGGATGGTCCAGATGACGGTGTTGTGGCAGCTGTGGAGCCTGTGGACAGTGATGAGGAGGAAGCAGAGGAAGAAGGCATTGACAACAGGGACTCAGTCATCCAGCAATATTTCCAGTGACACACAGGTGAGAACACTTTCTTGCCTACTACAAGTACTTTCACACTTCTACCTCTATCCTGTCTGTCAATTTCAAGCAGTATTTGGTAACTGAGTTGTACATTTCCATTACGGTTTCACAGGTGTGGTTACTAACGTGTGTCATCTGCTTGCATTCTTCATGGACTTGTGATGTCTGACATAGGTATGTTGACATTACATTTGTGAACGGATTTTGTCACTGTCATAGGTAATACACATTTTCAAAATCACAGACTGACTCCAGATTGTTTTGTGCTTCAAGGGTGTTTATTGACGTGCTAATTATTGGAGGGGGTAGTAAAATGGTGAGGCGTGATGGTGGAGGAATGTGCATGGCAGAGTCCAGTCTATTAGTCTCACAGGTGCACTGCCCATATGGGCATAGGAAGTGGAGCTGGGGCAGTTCCAATATGGACAGGGTTACAAAGTGGGACAGTGGGATGACAATCAGGGTGGTCTCATTTCTTGACGGGGGTCTTGCCATCGTGCTCTGTCCTGTTCCTGGATCTCAGGGACCGCTTGCGTGGTGGTTCTCCGTCTGCAGGGGGTGGGGTGCTGGTGTGGTGGTCCTGTGGCGGGGCGTCCTGTCCACTAGCGCCGGCGGAGGTGGTGGGCAGTTCATCGTCCATGCTAGTGTCAGGGGCCCCTTGGAGTGCCACGGTATCCCTCATGGTGTTCTGTATGTCCTTCAGCACCCCTACGATGGTGCCCAGGGCAGAGCTGATGGTTCTGAGTTCCTCCCTGAACCCCAAATACTGTTCCTCCTGCAGGCGCTGGGTCTCCTGAAACTTGGCCAGGACCGTAGCCATCGTCTCCTGGGAGTGGTGGTATGCTCCCATGATGGAGGAGAGGGCCTTGTGGAGAGTGGGTTCCCTTGGCCTGTCTGCCCCCTGTCACACAGCAGCCCTCCCAGTTCCCCTGTGTTCCTGGGCCTCCGTCCCCTGGACCGTGTGCCCACTACCACTGCCCCCAGGTCCCTGTTGTTGTTGGGGTGGTGGGTTATCCTCGGTTCCCTGTAGTGGTGGACACACAGCTGATTGACATGTCCTGGGTACGGAGGTATGGGCCCGCTGGGTGGGTGCTGTGCTCGTGTTACCAGAGGGTGGAAGGTCTGTGTTGGGTTGTGCCTGTGTGAGGGGAACCGACTGTCCCGAGGCCCACAATGGTCCGGGCTGGTCATCTGGATCCAGTTGGCCAGAGCTGCTGTCATCACTGTGGGCCTCTTCTGTGGGTGGGGTAGAGATGTCTGGACCTTCCTGTCTGGTGACATTAGGTAGTGGTCCTGCAGGGGTGTAAAAGCATGATTATTGCATCTGTGTGTGTCATGGTGTGCAATGGGTGGGTGAGCGTGTACCCCAGTGCTAGCATTCCTGTGTGGGGGCTTGTGTGATGATGGTTGGGGGGGTGTTATCGGTATGTGCAGTGGGCATGCTTTAGTGAGGGGTGTCCATGCTTAGTTGTGTCATGCAGGGCTTGGTGTTGGGATGGGTGGTTTGTGTTATTAGTACATTTGTGAGGAGTTGGAGTGATAGGGGAGGGGGTGAGGGTGGGGGTGTGTGATAGCATGCAGGTAGGGTGGGGGATATGATAGTTAAAATTTGACTTACCAGTGTCCATTCCTCTACCGACTCCTCCGAGGCCCTCAGGATGCATAATGGTCAAGACCTGCTCCTCCCATGTTGTTAGTTGTGGGGGAGGAGGTGGGGGTCTGCCGCCAGTCTGCTGTACGGCGATGTTGTGCCTGGAGACCACGGAACGCACCTTCCCCCGTAGGTCGTTCCACCTCTTTCTGATGTCCTCCCGATTTCTTGGGTGCTGTCCCACTACGTTGAAGGGTTGCCCTGAACCCCAACGGTGGGCTGCCTATGCCCAAGAACTGAGACTTGTAAGTGTCTTATTTACCTCACAATCTAACCATTACTTACCTCCCCCAGGAACTGTTGTTTTTTGCAGTGTCCACTTTTAAAATAGCTTATTGCTATTTTTACGAAGACTGTATATGATATTGCTTTTATTTAAAGTTCCTAAAGTATCTAAGTGAAGTACCTCACATTTAAAGTGTTTAATGTAAATCTTGAACCTGTGGTTCTTAAAATAAACTAAGAAAATATAGTTTTCAATATAAAAACCTATTGGCCTCGAGTAAGACTTTGATTGTGTTCCTCATTTATTGCCTGTGTGTGTACAACAAATGCTTAAAACTACCCTCTGATAAGCCTACTGCTCAACCACACTACCACAAAATAGAGCATTAGAATTATCTAATTTTGCCACTATCTTACCTCTAAGGGGAACCCTTGGACTCTGTGCACACTATTTCTTACTTTGAAATAGTATATACAGAGCCAGCTTCCTACATTGGTGGATCAGCAGTGGGGTCTAAGACTTTGCATTTGTTGGACTACTCAGCAAATACCTGATCACACAACTAAATTCCAAAAATTGTCATTAGAAACTGATTTTTGCAACTTGAGCTATTTTTCTAAATTTTTAAAAGTCCTGCTAGGGCCTTGTGTAAGTCCCTGTTAGCATTTCTTTTAGAGGTTAAACGTTTTGTAAAAGTTTCGATTGAGTTCTAGAAATAGTTTTAGATTCTTAAAAAGTATCCCAACTTTTAGAAAAATAATGTCTAGCACAGAAGAGATGGTGGTGGAACTCAACCTCACCCCTTACCTGCATCTAGTGATGTCAGAGTTAAGGACTCTCTGTAAGCTAAAACATATAGGGGGTCATTCCGACCCTGGCGGTCATAGACCGCCAGGGCCGGGGACCGCGGATGCACCGCCAACAGGCTGGCGGTGCATCCAGGCCAATTCTGACCGCGGCGGTAAAGCCGCGGTTAGAAAAGGGAAACCGGCGGTTTCCCGCCGGTTTTCCCCTGGCCTGAGGAATCCTCCATGGCGGCGCTGGGATTCCGACCCCCTTCCCGCCACCCTGGTTCTGGCGGTTTTGACCGCCAGAACCGGGCTGGCGGGAACGGGTGTCGTGGGGCCCCTGGGGGCCCCACAAAGATTTTCAGTGTCTGCATAGCAGACACTGAAAATCGCGACGGGTGCAACTGCACCCGTCGCACCCTTTCCACTCCGCCGGCTCCATTGGGAGCCGGCATCCTCGTGGAAGGGGGTTTCCCGCTGGGCGGGCGGGCGGCCTTCTGGCGGTCGCCCGCCGGCCCAGTGGGAAACTCAGAATTACCACGGCGGTCTTTTGACCGCGCTGCGGTATTCTGTCGGGGGAACTTTGGCGGGCGGCCTCCGCCGCCCGCCGAAGTCAGTATGACCCCCATAAAGACTGGATCAAACCCTACCAAAGTCAAGCTCCAGGAGCTTTTGGCAGAGTTTGCAAAAGACCACCCCTCTGAGGATAACCCTACAGAGGGGGAAACTAGTGACCAGGAGGATAATTCTCTCCCTCCTGTCCTAGTTAGGGAGGCCGGGGTCCCTCAAACCCTGACTCCACAAGTGATAGTCAGAGATACTGGTTCTTCCACAGGGGAGTCCAGTAACTCTGGAAGCATTGAGGGCAGCCTCTAAGAAGATGACCTCCTGTTAGCCAGGATGGCCAAAAGATTGGCTTTGGAGAGACAGCTCCTAGCCATAGAGAGGGAAAGACAAGAGATGGGCTTAGCTCCTATCAATGGTGGCAGCAACATAAATACAGTCCGAGAAAGTACTGACATGCTAAAAATCCCCAAACGGATTGTAACAAAATATGAAGATGGTGATGACATCACCAAATGGTTCACAGCTTTTGAGAGGGCTTGTGCAACCAGAAAAGTAAACAGATCTCACTGGGGTACTCTCCTTTGGGAAATGTTCACTGGCGCAGATTGAGCCGGAAGCGTTTGCCATCAGGTGGGCCTGCCAGCATTTCCACTTGTATTTGTGTGGGCACGAATTTAGAGTAGCCACCGACCACAAACCACTTGTAGGAAAATGCCACTGTTGGCATGGTTACCCCCTAACATTTTGCCTTTTGTTGATTCCAGCTTTGATTGAAAGGGTGCCGGGACCCTGCTAACCAGGCCCCAGCACCAGTGTTCTTTCCCTAAAACTGTACTTTTGTCTCCACAATTGGCACAGCCCTGGCACACAGTTAAGTCCCTTGTGAAAGGTACCCCTGGTACCAAGGGCCCTTTGGCCAGGGAAGGTCTGTAAGGGCTGCAGCATGCATTATGCCACCCTGGGGACCCCTCACTTAGCACATGCACACTGCCTCACAGCTTGTGTGTGCTGGTGGGGAGAAAAAGACTAAGGCGGTCACTATGAACATGGCGGGAAAGACCGCCGACCGCCGTGTCGGCGGTGAACAGAATCCAGCCGTTGGCAGCAAATGGAAACCCGCCATATAATGATTGAAAAACCCAACCCCGCCAAAAATTCCCAGACCACCACTCCCCGCCAGGACCCTGTCGGCAGGAATCCCAGCCCACCAAACCCCGGCACCACCAAGCACACCCACATCCCACCCTACAAATAATGATGCACAAATCACCTCGGCGGACAGTGGAGGCCAGACGACCATTGGTGGCTGCGACTGCCACGAGCAGCAAGTGGACACAACAGCAACAAGTGCACACATTGGATAGGCGTATCACCCACACACCTAACACACATCCAGAACCCCATAAAACACATCCAGCCACGCCCCACAATCCCTTACAACGAAGCCAGGACCAGAAGAAGGAGAGCACCAGAGCCAGACAGAGAACGCCACCCACCACACTCACCATGCCCCCCCCAAAAAATTCACGCTTCACCGAAAGGGAGCTAAGGACCATGGTGGACGAGATCCTAAAGGTGGAGACACAAATATTCGGGTCCGAGGTGCAGCACACACCCATCGTGCAGAAATTGGAGTTGTGGAAGACCATTGTCAACAGGGTGAATGCAGTGGGATACCATCCACGCACCAGGGACGACATCCGGAAGAGATGGAATGACCTGCGGGGGAAGGCCAGGGCCATGGCATCTAGGCACCACATCGCAGTGCAGAAGACTGGGGGAGGACCGCCACCAACACCACCCGACTACACTGACTGGGAGGAGAAGGTACTCGCCATCCTACACCCAGAGGGACTCACTGGACTCACTGGAGGAATGGACTCGGGTAAGTCATCTACAATTACCCCATATACAACACATCTGCAATGCATGCACCACCCCACCCCACCCACACCCACCTCGACCTACACCCCACCCAGCCATTACCCACCACATCCACCACCCGGCATCACCTACAACCCACTAACAGGCCCACATCACTCCTGCTGTGCACAGCCACCTACCCCTGCACGTACTCACAATGGAATAATACCCCCCACCACAATGCAACCCCACCACTGCCACTAAATGCAATGTCCATCTCATAAAGGCACCCTGGAAGGCCACTGAAAGTAACACCAGCACAAAATAGCCCAGCTCTGTACACTTCAAACCTTCAGGCATATGTAACAGACATGTCTATGTCCCCCAACAGGTACCACCACCCATGTAACCCTAATGGAGGGGACAAGGAGTGCCACAGCCCTCCAGGGAGACAGAGGCACATCACAAGACCTTGGCGATGGATCCCTGGACACTGATGAGCAGGCAGGCCCCTCACACAGTCTTGGATTCTCACCATGCAGCAGCCCCACCCAGGAAACCATTGTCACCCCTAACACCCAGTCAAGACCAACAGCCCAGGTGAGGAGTACCCACACCAGTGTACCCAGGGCACAGACTGGTGGAACACAGCTACAGATGCCACAGTCTCCCCCTCCCAACATGCAGGAAGGCTAGGGCCCCAGTATAAGTGGCACGTCAAGACCTGCGCAGGGGACACAGACACAAGGGGCTATGGCAAGTTCAAGTGTCCCAGTGGGTCGGGGGTAGAGCACCGGATGGATGCAGCAGCCCAGGACGTTATTGCAGAGGTATTGGGGGCCTATCAACATACCCAAGACAGGTTGGCACAGATTGTTTCCACCCTGGAGCAAAGTCAGAAGATGCAGCTGGAACAACACCAACAGGCCATGGAGCAGTGGAAAGAGCACAATGCCACAATGGCCACCATTGCTGGAGCACTGCTGCAGTTGGTAAACAAACAGTCTGACACCCACACCGGACAAGAGGCCCCCACAACAGCCCTGGACAACCAGAAACAGATGACCCAAGCAGCAGAAACAGCACAGGAAATACCCTACCAGGAATCACAAGGGCCAACCATGCCACCACAAGAAGCTCCACAGCAGGCACCCAAACGTAGTCTTAGGCCAAGATATGGCACTGGAAACCCAGCTAAGAATAAGCCCCCCTCCAACAATTGGCACTGCTACTAATGCAAAGCAACCATCCCATTCATTCACCAACAACACTTAGCTGAGGGCAAATTGAAGTACTATTCTACAAAATGGACCCATCTAAGACATCCAACAGGGCTGCCACCAAATAGGTTTTGAGGACACCCAACCCTTACGACTCCCATCACTGTATATAGCACAATTCACTCTATTCTACCAATAAAACACTTTTCACACCTGTAACACTGTCCCCTGTCTTCAATGTCGAACAAAGTGGAGTATGGATGCAACTGGCAGAGAACAACTTTATTGTCAATTTGTGCTTGATGGTGGTGCTGTGTGTTTTAAATTAGGCAAGGAGGGAATGCATATATTGTCTATCAGTACCATGCAGAAGTGGTCCATGTATCGCCTATCATGACCAATCCCCCCTATATGACAGAGCACACTGACAGTTTCACTCACTAACCCCAATTACAGGCTTAAGTCCCACACAGTTATTGAAAGTAGAGTTGTATCAGCTGGTTCCTGGAATTGACATCTTCCCCTTCCCCATCCTCACCATCACGCTCCTCACCTCTCTGAGGTACCTGATCAGGACCTATAGCACCCTCCACCACCAAAAGGGGGATAGAATGTCTCACTGCCACGTTGTGCAGCATGCAGCAGGATACCACTATTTTACACACCTTATCAGGCCCATAGGCCAGGCAACCGCCAGAGATATGTTGACACCGGAATCTATCCTTCAGGAGACCTATAGTACGCTCTATCACCCTCCTAGAACGTCCATGGGCCTCATTGTATTTCCTCTCTGCATCCGTCCTGGGATTCCTCACTGGTGTCAGGAGCCATCGCAAGTTTGGATAGCCAGAATCACCTAGAAAATGGTTCAATACAGAGTCGTCATTGTAATGTCCCTTAGTCAGACAGGCTGGTTTTCTGCAATGTGTCAGTTAGTGACAGGCAAACTTACCTATGATCCACCCTCTGTCCTCTTGTAATTGTTCCATCTTCTGTGGCACACTACTGTTCCCCAACACAAATGAATCATGGACTGAACCCGGAAACATGGCATTCACATGGGAAATGTACTGGTCTGCAGTACACACCAATTGGTTGTTCATGAAATGAAAGTTCTTCCTGTTTCTGTACACCTGTTCACTCACTCTTGGGGGGATGATGGGTATGTGTGTGCCATCGATGGCACCTTTGACATGGGGAATGTTTGCAAAGGCATAGAAGTCAGACTTGATGGCAGGAAGGTCAGCACTTTGGGGGAATCGCACATAGGATTGCAGATGTTGTACAAATGCATTCAGAAATCTTGTCAGTACCTGGCTGAACATTGGCTGTGAGAAACCAGCACCCATGCCCGCTGTCACTTGAAAAGAGCCTGTGGCCAGAAAATGGAGTGCGGACATAACCTGCACCACAGTTGGAATGGCATGCTGATTACGATTTCCTGGAGTTAGTGCAGGATCCAGTAATGCACATAGGTCCTGAATAGTTGCACGTGTGAGTCTGTAATTGATAATGATCTGACGCTCCACCATGGTCCCCATAGCCACAAGTGGTCTGTACACCGATGGCGCCCTTCCTCGCCACAAGGGTCGGTACCTACGAGGGGTTACAAAAAGGAATGATGTGCACACATACATAGGCAAAATGTGAAGAATACATGCACTGCATTGTTCATAGTAGTGTCTGTATAATAACTGCTACCTGACAGATGTACATGTACATCACTAGTAGGGAACAGAGTAATTCATGTGTGTTACTATACGGAATGGAAAGAGGCCTAGGTACTTCATGTGGCTAGTAGGCCCTGCATTATGAGTAGTTAGAATTTCAAGATGCGTAGGTGATGGCAAAATGTCTGCCCACTGTAGTTCTGCCCCTTCGTTGTGGAAGTGACCTAATACTGCTAGCGGTTGACGTCACAGCGTACGGCGGTGTTGACCGCTGTTCGCACCCTCATTGGCTAACATGGATGCCAATGGTGAATCCTGGCGTATCATGATCGCCACCGGCATTGACGGTGCATACTGCCGCGCAACGTACGCGCGTTCGTCATCGTTTGATCACTTGACTCCCTGTTCTCGTGCGGACAAGTACTCCACTCTGTGTACTGCTGTGGCCTGCCTCTGGCTATGGATGTTCCACGTGGTGCAGGGGAAAGGGCCCCGACCTTCACCCAGGAAGAACTGGAGAAACTGGTGGAAGGGGTCCTGCCCCTGTACGGCAGACTCTACGGCCGGCCAGAGGTACAGGTGAGTCCGGGTTTGGGGGGCACTGAGTGTGTAATGGATGGAGTGGATTGCTCTGATGTGCGTTCCTGCGAGCCAGGATGGGGCTTGGTGCATGGAATGCTGCGTGCCACTGTCCTGCATGTCTGGGAGTACTGTCTGTCCTATGTCTAACAATCAGCCAGCTATTGCCATCGTGCAGGTGCCTGACCTCTGTGTTTCTTCTCTGTGTCTCCCTACTAGGTCAGCGCCCACCAGAAGAGGGCACATTGGCATGCCATCGCCAAGGAGGTACGGACCCTGGGGGTCTACAACCGGCGGAGCACCCAGTGTCGGAAGAGGTGGGAGGACCTGCGGCACTGGGCGTGAAAGATCAGTGAGGCCCAGCTGGGGAAGTCCTCCCAACGTGGAAGGGGTGCCCGTCGGGCACTGACCCCCTCATGCGACAGATCCTGGCAGTGGCGTACCCAGATATGGATCAGCGCTTGAAGGCTGCACAGCAGTCACAAGGGGTTGAGTACTCACTGACCATACTCCAGTCTGGAAGGATGACTGTGTGTGCGATAGGGCTCATGCTGCTTAGAGCAGGGAATTCGACTGGTGTCCATCTACTGTATGTCCCCTACAGGGTGTAGGGGTGTCCCTGTCAGGTTTCAACTACCTCAGCTCCAAAAATATTTCAGGGGATGGTTGTAGATCAGTATTCTGGTCAGTAGTCAGGGGCATGGCCATGGGCATTGTGCACGGTGCTGCATGTTGGATGTGTTTGCTGGGCAGGTGTATGTCTGGCCATTGTGTATCAGCATTCAGCTATTTACAAGTGTCTCTCCTGTTTTGTCTCCCCATCCCTGTTCTCTTGTGTTGGTTTGGTACAGCATCAACATCAGGTGAGGGAGCTGAGGCATTGTCAAGTGGGGAAGCAGCGGACCGCGGATCCTCCAAGGCAGAGACAACGGACGCCCAGGGGACCAGTGGGTGGGAGGGCGAGGGGACTTCCACGGGGAGGCTGCTACCACAGGAGGTAGTGGCTCTGAGACCTCCTCCGATGGGGGTCCTTCGATGGTGGCGGACTCTAGTGCACACACCACTACCATGAGATCTTCCGCCACCACCCATACTATCACCGCCCTCCCTTCTGCTCCCCACCGAGTTGCCTGTGCCCGCCAACCCAGAAAGGTGGGCATCTCCTTCGTCCCAGGCACCTCCTCCCCTGCCCCAGTCAGCCCTGCTGCCCTCACAGAGGAAGCTATTGACCTCCTGAGCACCATCTCTGTAGGGCAGACAACCATCGTCAATGCCATCCAGGGTCTGGCATCAGAGGTGCAGCAGACCAATGCCTATCTGGATGGCATTCATGGTGCTGTGTCTGCCCTACAGAGATCTTTTCAGGCTCTGGCCTCCTCTCAGACGGCAGACAGTTTCCCTTGCCATTCCGTCCCCCCCTGCAACCTCCTCTACACCTTCCAGCACCCCACTCCCTTCACCCGTCCAAAGCACACAATCAGACCCGCTTACAGGCACATCAACACACAAAAAGCACACTTCAAAACTCAAGCACCTCACCTCCCACCACAAGCATTCACACAGCCAACAGACACCTGCAAACACAACAACGTCTACTTCCCCCAGTGTGCCCACCTCTTCCGCCTCCCTGTCTGACCCCTCTACATCCACACCCTCATGTACTGCACCTTCACTCACTGTTACTGCTCCTCTTCCTGCACTCACCACAATCGCAGACAGCGATACATGCACCCCATACACCACACCTGCACTCACCACCTCTACTGTAGTTGACACATGCAGCACACTCACCAGACTTGCAGACACCCACCCAACATACATCCACACTTGCTGTCTGTCATCTCTCACTGTGTCCACCCCCCCACCTCCCAAAACACACAAACGCACCAAGACACCCACCCATCAGACATCCACCAAACCACAGCATACTGAGCTGTCACCTGCACCCACTACACGTACACCTACACCCCATACATCAACTCCCTCTATCTCCACTCCCGCGCCCTCATCCACGCCCACCCCAATTGGTCCCCAAAAACTTTTCCTCTCCCGTGCTGACCTCTTCCAACCCACTGGCCCCACCCATCTTGTCCCCAAACGTGCCCACCTCCTTGCCCTTTCCGGTCCTTCCACATCACAGCCCACCCCGGTCCAGCCTTCCCATTCCTGTGCACCTTCCCCAGTGAAGAAGAAGGCCCGGTCTGATCCTAGGCCATCTAGCCTCACCCGAGCCAAACAGCCCCCACCCCCTTCAAAGGAGAAGCCCATCCCCCCTCCAACCTCCACAAGAAAGTCTAAGTCCCACCCCGTTGAAAATCCCCACCACCACCACCTCTCCTGCCCCCCTTCCGTGAGGTGCCTGGATCCCCATATGGTGCCCCGTTCTGTGGAGTACCCAGCACTTGTGGGTGTCAGGTGTGGCCATTTGTGGCCCAGGACAATGTACAATTTATGGACTGGCCACTGGTCCTGTTAGCACAGTTTGGCTCAGTGATCTAATAATTGAAGTTTCTGTGTGGCCTGTGTTTGGGCTGCACGCAGTTAAACCCTGGTGTTTGTTTTGATTTTTAATGGGTGTGGGGCTATTGTATCTACTATGGTCAACTTGCAATGGCCTTCAGTTGGGTACGTACCTCTTGGTGTGGAATGTCTGACTTGTGCTGCTGGAAAGGGTTGGGGGCGTTGCAGTGTGTTACGTAACTGTGCCCTTTCCTCCCTTGTGTCGTAGGTTGCGGTACTTACCGTTGTCGTCTTCGTCAGAGGTCTCGGTCGTGTAGGTATATGGCAAGGAGCAGGGCTGGCATGATCAGCAGCACTCTGTCCATGGCTGCCGCTGCACGTTCTGTGGAACTCCGGTGAGTGTTTCCTTATATGTGGTTAATTTCCTCCTGGCTTTGTGTGGCGGTGGTTCCCGCCCCGGAACTTGCGGTGGAATGGTGGTTCATAATTTGATGGGCGGGTTGGGCCTTTCCGACGTCCTGTGGGCGGACTCTGCCATCGTAGTCGGGACTCCTTTCTTGGCAGTGGGTGGTTCGCGGGACACGTGTGTTTCGGTTGGATCATTATTTGGCGTCTGGAACGCTCCTCTGTTGGCGGTTTCTACCGCCACCTCTGGCGTAGCAGAATGGACCACCATGTTCATAATGAGGGCCTAAGTCCATATGGCACTCCCCTCAGAGTGCCATGCCCACAACCCACTGCCTGTGGCATAGGTACGTCACCTCTCTAGCAGGCTTCACAGCCCTAAGGCAGGGTGCACTATACCACAGGTGAGGGCTACTGCCCTGTGACCCTAATACACCCCTAAATTCAGTATTTAGGAGCGACCCTGCACCCAGGAGTTTAGATTCCTGATGACCTACAACGAAGGACTGCTTAGCTGAAAAACCCCGCCGAGAAGAAGGAAGATGACAACTGCTTTGGCCCTAGCCCTACTGGCCTGTCTTCAACTTCAGAGAACCTGCACCAGCGATGAATCCTGCGGGCCCAGCAACCTCTGCCGACTCAGAGGACTGCACTGCAACTACAAGGGATCAAGAACGCCAGTGGACAGCAGACCTGTCCAACCAAAGAAAGAAGAAACCATCTTTAAAGGGACTCTCACCTCACTCCAGAAGCGCAAGTCCCCACCACTCTGCACCCGACGCCCCTGACCCGTGTCCAGAGAAACCAACGACCCAGAGAGGACTCCCAGGTGACTCCGACGACGTATCCACCATGGGTTGACCTCTCTGCACCCCTATGATGACGCCTGCAGAGGGAATCCTGAATACCCCCCTGACCGAGATTGCCAGGGACGAAGATATTCAATGCCCGGAGAAGCACTGCACCCGCAGCCCCCAGGCCCGTGAGAAACCGACCACCGGTGCAGAAGTGACCAGCAGGCTGCCCTCACCCTTGCCCAGTCTGTGGCTGGCCCGAAAAGCCCCCCTGTGCCCTGCCTGCAACGTCTGAGTGACCCCTGGGTCCCTCCATTAAATCCTATTGCAAATCAGACGCCCTGCTTGCCCACTACACCCGGCCGCCCCTGTGCCGCTGAGGGTGTGTTTTGTGTGCCTACTTGGGGCCCCCCCGGTGGTCTACTAAACACCCCTGGTCTGCCCCCCGAGGACGCGGGTACTTACCTGCCAGCAGACCGGAACCAGAGCATCCCCTGTCTCCATAGGCACCCATGTTATTTTGGCTCCTCTTTGAACTCTGCACCTGATCGGCTCTGTGTTGCTGGTGCTGGGTGTTTGGGGTTGACTTGAACCCCCAATGGTGGGCTACCTATGCACTGGAGACTGAAATTGTAAGTGCTTTACTTACCGTATTAATCAAACTGTACTTACCTCCCCCAGGAACTGTTAAAATTTGCACTGTGTACACTTTTAAAATAGCTTATTGCCATTTTATGAAAAACTGTGTACATTACTGTTTTGGTTCAAAGTTCTAACTATACCTATGCAAAGTACCTCACATTTAATATTCTTACCTGCAATCTGAATCTTGTGGTTCTAAAAAATAAATTAAGAAAATAAAAATTTTCAATTTAAAAACCTATTGGCCTGGAGTTAAGTCATTGAGTGTGTGTTCTCATTTATTGATCGAGTGTGTACAACAAATGCTTAACACTACCCTCTGATAAGCCTAACTGCTCGACCACACTACCCCAAATAGAGCATTAGTATTATCTATTATTGCCTCTGTCAAGCCTCTTGGGGAAACCCTGGACTCTGTGCACACTATGGCCCTCATTACAACTCTGGCGGTAAGTCCTGCTTTCCGCCGTGCTGAAGACCGTCAACTTACCGTTGCGGCAGCGGAATTCCGCTACAGGTATCACAACCCAGAGCTCAGAATCTGCCACAATACAGACAACCACACAAGTCCGACACACCAAAGGTCAGTGATAAAATGACGATACCAAAACATCCACCGTCACGCCAACAAGAATACGCCCACACTGAAATGACCCACGAATCAACACAGCGGTCTTTCATCTGCGGTAATCCATTGGCCGTGCTCAAAATACACACACACTTACAAAACACAACTACATTGGACAAATTGAAATACACACACCTGATACACATACACACACCACACCCACACACCCAATCCAATATAAAGCACACACCCACATTACCCACATTACCCACAAACCCTTACAACCAAAAATTTGAAGGAAGGCCAGAGAGAGAGATTAGCTAACACAACACCAGCATCCACAGGCACACTACACCATTACTCATACAACATCCACGCACCTCATACAACACACACCAACACAACCCCCACACATCACAACAGACAGCACCTCACACATCACCTACACCACATCATGGCACCTCAAAGACACCCCAGGTTTTCTGAGGAGCTCAGGGTCATGGTGGAAGAAATTATCCGGGTAGAGCCACAGCTATTCGGATCACAGGTGCAGCAGACATCCATTGCAAGGAAGATGGAGCTATGGCGGAGAATTGTCGACAGGGCCAACGCAGTGGAACAGCATCCAAGAGCAAGGGATGACATCAGGAAGAGGTGGAACAACCTACGGGGGAAGGTACGTTCCGTGGTATCCAGACACCAGATTGCTGTACAGAGGACTGGTGGTGGACCCCCACCTCCTCCCCCACAACTAACAACATGGTAGGAGCAAGTCTTGGCAATAATGTATCCTGAGGGCCTCGCAGGAGAAGCAGAAGGACTGGACACTGGTAAGTCATATCTTTACTACTATATCCCCTTAACCCCACCTGCATGCCATTACATACTCCTACTCTTACCCTCACCCCCAGCACACCATCAACTCCATATGTCCCACTATCACAACCCACATGCCTCAATACCAAGGCCCTGCATGCAACACCTATGCATGGACCACCGTCACCAAAGCATGTCCAGTACAGAAACCCACACAGACCCCAAACCAACTATCACAAAAGGGCTAACACAATGACGCAAGCGCAGGAGTAGAGGGTACCTTACCCAATGCACAAGATGGCACACACAGATACTACAATTATGCATTTATACCCCAACAGGACCCATACCCAACGTCACCGGACAGGATGTGGCAGACATATCCAGTCCCCCCACAGAAGAGGCCCACAGTGATTACAGCAGCTCTGCACGCCTGGATCAAGATGACCAGCCCGGCCCATCAGTGACCTCGGGGCAGTCGGTTCCCCTGACACAGTCTGAAACCACCACAGAGCCTCCCCCCTCAGGAAACACCAGCGCAGCACCCACCCAGTGGGCCCATCCCTCTGTTCCCAGGACATGTCAATCAGCAGTGTGTCCACCACTACAGGTACCCCTGGCAAACCCACCAACCCAAGACAATCAGGGACCTGGGGTCAGTGGCAGTGGGCACACGGTTCAGGGGACAGAGGCACAGGATAACAGGGAAGCTGGGAGGACTGCTGTGCAACAGGAGGAGGACAGGCCCAGGGAACCTACTCTCCACGAGGCACTCTCAAACATAATGGGAGCATACCACCATTCCCAGGAGACCATGGGCCCGGTACTGGCCAAGTTTCAGGAGACTCAGCGGATGCAGGAGGAACACTACCTTGGGATCAGGGAGGACTTGAAGTCCATTAACACCACCCTGGTCACCATTGCAGGGGTGCTGGGAGACCTTGTCAACACTCACCCCCAGTCACAGATCTGGGTTTATTCCATCGTTCTTTTGCTCACCATGCCACCCCAGTTTGGACCCAGCCATATGCAAATCAGTCTTGACCCTGTTCCTCATGGGAACAGTCCAGCCCGAACTGCCAAGCCAGGTCCTCACTGGACCGGAAACAAGCATCCTGGGACCGGTTTCGGGGTTTCACCCCTCATCAGCCAGGCTAACTTGAATCCAGTGGCATGGGAAGCACGGGACCCACGTCTGGGCATACCCTTCCCACTTAGGGCGACAAAGCAAAAACAACAAGTGATGGACGGAATGCTGAACATTGTCAAACACTCACCCCCAGTAACAGATCTGGGTTTAATCCATCGTTCTTTTGCTCACCATGCCACCCCAGTTTGGACCCAGCCATATGCAAATCAGTCTTGACCCTGTTCCTCATGGGAACAGTCCAGCCTGAACTGCCAAGCCAGGTCCTCACTGGACCGGAAACAAGCATCCTGGGACCGGTTTTGGGGTTTCACCCCTCATCATCCAGGCTAACTTGAATCCAGTGGCATGGGAAGCACGGGACCCACGTCTGGGCATACCCTTCCCACTTAGGGCGACAAAGCAAAAACAACAAGTGATGGACGGAATGCTGAACATTGTCAAACACTCACCCCCAGTCACAGATCTGGGTTTAATCCATCGTTCTTTTGCTCACCATGCCACCCCAGTTTGGACCCAGCCATATGCAAATCAGTCTTGACCCTGTTCCTCATGGGAACAGTCCAGCCCGAACTGCCAAGCCAGGTCCTCACTGGACCGGAAACAAGCATCCTGGGACCGGTTTCGGGGTTTCACCCCTCATCAGCCAGGCTAACTTGAATCCAGTGGCATGGGAAGCACGGGACCCACGTCTGGGCATACCCTTCCCACTTAGGGCGACAAAGCAAAAACAACAAGTGATGGACGGAATGCTGAACATTGTCAAACACTCACCCCCAGTCACAGATCTGGGTTTAATCCATCGTTCTTTTGCTCACCATGCCACCCCAGTTTGGACCCAGCCATATGCAAATCAGTCTTGACCCTGTTCCTCATGGGAACAGTCCAGCCCGAACTGCCAAGCCAGGTCCTCACTGGACCGGAAACAAGCATCCTGGGACCGGTTTCGGGGTTTCACCCCTCATCAGCCAGGCTAACTTGAATCCAGTGGCATGGGAAGCACGGGACCCACGTCTGGGCATACCCTTCCCACTTAGGGCGACAAAGCAAAAACAACAAGTGATGGACGGAATGCTGAACATTGTCAAACACTCACCCCCAGTCACAGATCTGGGTTTAATCCATCGTTCTTTTGCTCACCATGCCACCCCAGTTTGGACCCAGCCATATGCAAATCAGTCTTGACCCTGTTCCTCATGGGAACAGTCCAGCCCGAACTGCCAAGCCAGGTCCTCACTGGACCGGAAACAAGCATCCTGGGACCGGTTTCGGGGTTTCACCCCTCATCAGCCAGGCTAACTTGAATCCAGTGGCATGGGAAGCACGGGACCCACGTCTGGGCATACCCTTCCCACTTAGGGCGACAAAGCAAAAACAACAAGTGATGGACGGAATGCTGAACATTGTCAAACACTCACCCCCAGTCACAGATCTGGGTTTAATCCATCGTTCTTTTGCTCACCATGCCACCCCAGTTTGGACCCAGCCATATGCAAATCAGTCTTGACTCTGTTCCTCATGGGAACAGTCCAGCCCGAACGGCCAAGCCAGGTCCTCACTGGACCGGAAACAAGCATCCTGGGACCGGTTTCGGGGTTTCACCCCTCATCAGCCAGGCTAACTTGAATCCAGTGGCATGGGAAGCACGGGACCCACGTCTGGGCATACCCTTCCCACTTAGGGCGACAAAGCAAAAACAACAAGTGATGGACGGAATGCTGAACATTGTCAAACACTCACCCCCAGTCACAGGTCTGGGTTTAATCCATTGTTCTTTTGCTCACCATGCCACCCCAGTTTGGACCCAGCCATATGCAAATCAGTCTTGACCCTGATCCTCATGGGAACAGTCCAGCCCGAACTGCCAAGCCAGGTCCTCACTGGACCAGAAACAAGCATCCTGGGACCGGTTTCGGGGTTTCACCCCTCATCAGCCAGGCTAACTTGAATCCAGTGGCATGGGAAGCACGGGACCCACGTCTGGGCATACCCTTCCCACATAGGGCGACAAAGCAAAAACAACAAGTGATGGACGGAATGCTGAACATTGTCAAACACTCACCCCCAGTCACAGATCTGGGTTTAATCCATTGTTCTTTTGCTCACCATGCCACCCCAGTTTGGACCCAGCCATATGCAAATCGGTCTTGACCCTGTTCCTCATGGGAACAGTCCAGCCCGAACTGCCAAGCCAGGTCCTCACTGGACCAGAAACAAGCATCCTGGGACCGGTTTCGGGGTTTCACCCCTCATCAGCCAGGCTAACTTGAATCCAGTGGCATGGGAAGCACGGGACCCACGTCTGGGCATACCCTTCCCACTTAGGGCGACAAAGCAAAAACAACAAGTGATGGACGGAATGCTGAACATTGTCAAACACTCACCCCCAGTCACAGATCTGGGTTTAATCCATTGTTCTTTTGCTCACCATGCCACCCCAGTTTGGACCCAGCCATATGCAAATCGGTCTTGACCCTGTTCCTCATGGGAACAGTCCAGCCCGAACTGCCAAGCCAGGTCCTCACTGGACCGGAAACAAGCATCCTGGGACCGGTTTCGGGGTTTCACCCCTCATCAGCCAGGCTAACTTGAATCCAGTGGCATGGGAAGCATGGGACCCACGTCTGGGCATACCCTTCCCACTTAGGGCGACAAAGCAAAAACAACAAGTGATGGACGGAATGCTGAACATTGTCAAACACTCACCCCCAGTCACAGATCTGGGTTTAATCCATCGTTCTTTTGCTCACCATGCCACCCCAGTTTGGACCCAGCCATATGCAAATCAGTCTTGACCCTGTTCCTCATGGGAACAGTCCAGCCCGAACTGCCAAGCCAGGTCCTCACTGGACCGGAAACAAGCATCCTGGGACCGGTTTCGGGGTTAGCACGGGACCCACGTCTGGGCATACCCTTCCCACTTAGGGCGACAAAGCAAAAACAACAAGTGATGGACGGAATGCTGAACATTGTCAAACACTCACCCCCAGTCACAGATCTGGGTTTAATCCATTGTTCTTTTGCTCACCATGCCACCCCAGTTTGGACCCAGCCATATGCAAATCAGTCTTGACCCTGTTCCTCATGGGAACAGTCCAGCCCGAACTGCCAAGCCAGGTCCTCACTGGACCGGAAACAAGCATCCTAGGACCGGTTTCGGGGTTTCACCCCTCATCAGCCAGGCTAACTTGAATCCAGTGGCATGGGAAGCACGGGACCCACGTCTGGGCATACCCTTCCCACTTAGGGCGACAAAGCAAAAACAACAAGTGATGGACGGAATGCTGAACATTGTCAAACACTCACCCCCAGTCACAGATCTGGGTTTAATCCATTGTTCTTTTGCTCACCATGCCACCCCAGTTTGGACCCAGCCATATGCAAATCAGTCTTGACCCTGATCCTCATGGGAACAGTCCAGCCCGAACTGCCACGGAAACAAGCATCCTGGGACCGGTTTCGGGGTTTCACCCCTCATCAGCCAGGCTAACTTGAATCCAGTGGCATGGGAAGCACGGGACCCACGTCTGGGCATACCCTTCCCACTTAGGGCGACAAAGCAAAAACAACAAGTGATGGACGGAATGCTGAACATTGTCAAACACTCACCCCCAGTCACAGATCTGGGTTTAATCCATCGTTCTTTTGCTCACCATGCCACCCCAGTTTGGACCCAGCCATATGCAAATCAGTCTTGACCCTGTTCCTCATGGGAACAGTCCAGCCCGAACTGCCAAGCCAGGTCCTCACTGGACCGGAAACAAGCATCCTGGGACCGGTTTCGGGGTTTCACCCCTCATCAGCCAGGCTAACTTGAATCCAGTGGCATGGGGAGCACGGGACCCACGTCTGGGCATACCCTTCCCACTTAGGGCGACAAAGCAAAATCAACAAGTGATGGACGGAATGCTGAACATTGTCAAACACTCACCCCCAGTCACAGGTCTGGGTTTAATCCATCGTTCTTTTGCTCACCATGCCACCCCAGTTTGGACCCAGCCATATGCAAATCAGTCTTGACCCTGATCCTCATGGGAACAGTCCAGCCCGAACTGCCAAGCCAGGTCCTCACTGGACCGGAAACAAGCATCCTGGGACCGGTTTCGGGGTTTCACCCCTCATCAGCCAGGCTAACTTGAATCCAGTGGCATGGGAAGCACGGGACCCACGTCTGGGCATACCCTTCCCACTTAGGGCGACAAAGCAAAAACAACAAGTGATGACAAGTGATGACAAGTACAGACAGAACCTGCACTAGAGGGGGGATTCCTGTGGGATGGCGGATTGCTGACATCAGGTCTGGCTCCAACTGGGCACACAGTTCCTGGACTGTTGCACGATCAAGTCTGTAAGTGATAATGATGTGTCTCTCTTCCATTGTCGACAGGTCAACCAGGGGTCTGTACACCGGAGGATGCCGCCAACGCATCACCTGCCCCAGCGGACGTGCCCTATGGAGGAGAACAGGTATCACAATGTGTTTTTTGCAAAAACGTTACAAATTCGCCATGTGCCTTTGTCTGTCCGTATTCCTGGCCTAAATAGGTGTGACGCAGTTTTTTTGCCTGCCATGTGGCCCCCTGAAATGGCAGCTGCCTGACCTGTAAGGTGGGACAAGGGGAAATGAGGTAACTGCGCTGGCATTGTACACCATCGCGGTAGGCGGTCGAAGACCGCGTCGCAATTCAGCATGGGTTAACATTGGGCCCTATGGGTTCCAGGAGCCAATGGCGATGTACGCCGGCAGTGACGGTGCGCACCGCCGCGGACATGGGCACCATTTTCTAACTGTTCCCTCACTTGATACCTGACCTTCAACAGGAGAGGAACTACACTGCAAGTGCTGCTGTGACCTGTGTCTGGAAGCGACAATGGCTACAGTGTCTGGGGAAAGGGCCCCTGCCTTCACTTCGGAGAAGTTGGAGAAACTGGTGGATGGGGTCCTCCCCCAGTACACACAACTGTACGGTCCTCCAGACAAACAGGTGAGTACACTGTGAGCATGGTGGATGGCACATGATTGTATGGAGTGTCGTGGATGGAAGAGGGTGGGAAGGGGGTCAGGCCATCATGTGAGGATAGTGTGTGTGTATGTATGTCTGGGCCAGGGTGGGAGGTGTTTAGGCAATGCATGAGAAGAACTGTACAGGATAGTAACATACATTCTAACTTCACTTTTCCTCTAGGTCAGCGCCCACCAGAATGGTTTTTGGCGTGCCATCGCCAAGGATGTCCGGACCCTGGGGGTCTACCATAGACGGAGCACCCACTGCCGGAAAAGATGGGAGGACCTGCGCCGCTGGAGCAAGAAGACGGCGGAGGCCCAGCTGGGGATGGCCTCCCAATGTGGAAGGGGTGCCCATCGCACCATGACCCCCCCGATGTACCGGATCCTGGCGGTGGCCTATCCGTAGTTGGATGGGCACTTGAGGGTATCACAGCAGCCACAAGGGGGTGAGTACACTCTAATTCAGCTGACTCTGGGCGCGTTACGAGGTGTCTGGCTGGGGGAAGTGGGCTGTGGGTTCCCCTAGGCCAGGGCGAACTTGGGAGGGTAGATCCCTTGTTAGGCAGGCTCTGTGGCACTCCGACCCCAATAGTGGTAGTAGCCATCTACACCTAGTCAGGCTCCTGTGGGTTCCAGGTGTGCAGCAAATGGGCTTAGGCATCGTTCCCCATGGGCATGTGAATTTCCTAACAACTGTTAGTGCATGGCTTAGTGCATAGGGTTGCTCCCTGTGTGTTGTGTCCGCCAACGGTAGTGGTGTTGCATGCACTGGACATGTGTTTCTTCTGTCTCCCCCCCCCCTTTTTGTTTTGTCACCCTGTTCTTGCGTGCATTAGCATCATCTGGCGGAGTAGCAGTGGCACCGGAGCAGGAGGGAGCTGCATCCCACATGGCCTTGGAGGGTGAAGTAACGGAGTCTGAAGCCACCAGTGGGACGGAGGGCGAGGGGAGCTCCACGACGGGGACAGGAGGACACACCAGCGACAGCGACTCCTCCTCTGACGGGAGCTCCCTTGCGGTGGCGGGCACCTCTGTGCCCACCGCTTCAACAGGTACATCTGCCACCCCCCCTACCAGCACCGCCCTCCCAGCAGCCCCTCAGCGTGGGTCCCGTGCCCGTTCACCCAGGAGGGTGGGCATCTCCTTTGCCCCAGGCACCTCAGGCCCTACCACAGTCAGCCCTGCTGCCCCCAGTGAGGAGGCTATTGACCTCCTGAGATCCCTCACTGTTGGGCAATCTACCATTTTGAATGCCATCCAGGGTGTTGAGAGGCATTTGCAACAAACAAATGCATACCTGGAGGGCATTCATTCTGGCCAGGCGGCCCAACAGCGAGCATTTCAGGCTCTGGCCTCAGCACTGATGGCAGCCCTTGTCCCTGTGTCCAGCCTCCCCCCGCCAACCTCCTCCACCCAGACCCAATCCCCTGTATCTCAGCCTATCCCAAGCACACCATCAGACCAGCATGTACACACTTCAACACACAAGAGTGGATATGGCAAACATAAGCACCACACATCCCACAGGCACTCACACAAGCACCATCCCCATGCAGACACAGCAACATCCACTGTCTCCCCTTGTGTCCCCCTCCTCCACGTCCTCCTCCTCCCTCCCTGTCTCGTCTCCGCTCACACCTGCATGCACTTCATCGTCAGCCACTACCTCCATCACCAGCACGCCCATCACCACATACCGCTCACGTGCAATCACCACCCCCACTACCATTCACACATCCTTAGTGTCCTCTCCCAGTGTGTCTGTGAGCCCTCCTCCCAAAGTACACAAATGCAGGCACACACCCACCCAACAGCCATCCACCTCACAACAGCCTCCTGCCCATGCACCTTCACCCAAATTCAGCAAACGTACACTTCCTATAGCCACTACCTCTTCCTCCACTCCCAAACCCCCTCCATCTTCCTGTCCCTATGTGTCTAAGAAACTTTTCCTGGCTAACATTGACCTCTTCCCTACACTTCCCCCCTCTGTCCTTCCCCTAGGGCCAGGCTTTCCAGGTCCCAGCCCAGCACTTCAGCCACCAAATCCCCAAGCACAGTGGTGCTAGCAACTCCGTTCTCATTGAGTGCCAGTGTGCCACCTAGCGAGGTCAAGGAGCAGGCCATTCCACCACCTGCCAAGGTGAAGAAGGTGCCCACATCCCGGAGGGAGAAGCCACACCTACCAGCAAGCAAGGGCTCCTCCAAACCAAAAGGGGACAGTGGCAAAACACCAGCGGCAAGATCAAAGTTGGGGAAGGGACACAAGCCAAAGATCAGGTCAGGACAGGGCACAGTGGCTCCGACTGAGGGACTAGAGTCACCCCATCTGTCAACCAGTACACCAACCTGTACGGCGGTGGACACCGCCACCTGCACCGCCACCTGAACATCTGCTGCCTCAGCAATAGTCCCCACCATCATCCCCAGTGGGCAGCCGTCCGAGGCTGCAGGAGACATCCTGCTGAGTCCCTCAACAGGTACAAACACATGCACCACCGTCAGCACCTCCGCCACAGACACCACTGCACGCACCGCCACCAGCCCCGCGATGTGCTCAGACAGGGCCACCACAGCTGACATGGCTATCATCCCCAGTGGGCAGCCGTCCGAGGCTGGAGGAGACGTCCTAGACACTGCACAGCTTCCATGAGGCATGACTCTCATCACTGTTTGCACCTGCAGGTGGCAGGTGAAGCCGCAGCATGGTGGGGTATGTCTCTGCCTTCATGGCGTATCATGCTACCTGTTCCCAGGCAATCTCGTGGCACACACACCCATGTGAGGGAATGGGACCAGCCACACTGCATGTGATGCACTCTTGGCACAATGCCCCCTCCAGAACCAGTGGAGATTCACATCCACTTCCTCAGTCCTTGGCAGGATGAAGCACTCTGGGCACAATGCCCCCTCCAGAACCAGTGGAGACTGTTATCCACTTCCTCAGTCCTTGGCAGGATGAAGCACTCTGGGCACACTGCCCCCTTCAGAACCAGTGGAGATTCACATCCACTTCCTCAGTCCTTGGCAGGATGAAGCACTCTGGACACCAAGCCCCTTCCAGAACCAGTGGAGACTGTTATCCACTTGTGAGACTGTGGCGTTCACTCCCCAGGATAGAGCAGTGGGCAAACCACCCACTGGAAAGAATTGTGAGACTGTGGCTTTGCACTCCCCAGGATAAAGCAGTGGGCAAACTACCCACTGGAAAGACTTGTGAAACTGTGGCTTTGCACTCCCCATGATAGAGCAGTGAGCAAACCACTCACTGTAAAGACTTGTGAGACTGTGGCTTTGCACTCCCCAGGATACAGCAGTGGGCATGGAGCCCCCTCGTGGAGCAGTGACGTTGTGCGTTCATCCGGCTGAGGTGCCCCCCTCCCCCTACCCCTGAGGTGCTTGTTTCATTTCGATCTGATGCCCCTGCATTGTTCTCTCCCTTTCGAGTCAGGTATCTTGTGTGGGCTTTGCCCATGCATTTTGGGACACTGATCCACGGACGATGTTTGATTAAAATCAGGACTTGTGTAGTTGGTGTACATATTTGTATATAGTGATTTTTGAACTTGCACTATCTGATTTTTATGGATTACAATCTTTATAATCATTTAATTTTGTCCTTGCGTTCTTCCAGGGGGTGAGGGGGTGCCTATGTAATGTTGCTGCATGTATTTGTGTGTATGGTGTTGTGGGTGAGGGTGGGGGTATTGCGTGTTGCGTGTGTGTGCCACTCTCTTTTCTCTTCCCCCTCCCCTGTGTTGTAGGTGCAGTACTCACCGTGGTCATCGACGGCGTCTTTCATGCTTCTGAAACAGAAGGAGGAAGATCAGCATGGGCAGGACGTGTAGTTCGGGCTCCATGGCGTCCTAGTTCTTCGTTGGGTGTTGAGAGGTGAGTGTTTTCCCTTTCAAGTCCTGTTTCCCCCGTGCTTTTGATCGCGTTGGTACCACCCCGGAAAAGGTGGCGGATAGGCCTGTTGTAATACAGTGGGCTGTACATTGTCTTCCACCTGTCTGTTGGCGGTTACCGCCGCGGTGTTTGTTTCTACCGCCGTGGCGGTCGGAGTGTTAAAGTGGCTTTCTATGTTGGCGGTTTCCACCATGGTTGTGATTCAATTTTGTTTTACACCAGCATGTTGGCGGTATTACCGCTGCTTTAACACCGACGGCCAGTGTTGTAATTGGGGCCTATATCTCATTTTGATATAGTATATACAGAGCCAACTTCCTACATTGGTGGATCAGCTGTGGGATCTAAGACTTTGCATTTGCTGGACTACTCAGCCAATACCTGATCACACGACTAAATTCCAAAATTGTCATTCGAAATTTGATTTTTGAATTTTGACTATCTTACCTACATCTAGGGATGACAGAGCTAAGGTCCCTCTGTAAGTTAAGAAAAATTAAAACTGGGTCCAACCCTACCAAGGTCAACCTCCAGGAGCTCTTGGCAGAGTACACAAGGGACCACCCTACTGAAGGGGAAGACGTCCCCTCAGATGGGGAAGAAGTTGTAGATCTGGAGGAAGAACTACCCCCTCTTACCCTAATTAGGAAGACCAGGGTTCCAAGACCCCTTTCTCCACAAATCAGAGTCAGAGATTCTGGTTCATCCACAGGGGAGTCCAGTTCCTCTGTGAACATTGAGGTCAGCCTCAATGAGGAGGACATCCTTTTAGCAAGGATGGCCAAAAGATTAGCTCGGAGAAACAGCTCCTAGCTATAAAAAGGGAGAGACAAGAAATGGGTTTAGCACCCATACATGGTGGCAGAAATCAAAATAGGATCAGAGAGAATACTGACATCATAAAAATCCCCAAAGGGATTGTTTCTAAAATGAAGAAGGTGATGATATCTCCAAAGGGTTCACAGCCTTTGAGAGGGCTTGTGCAACTAGAGAAGTACGCAGATCTCACTGGGGAGCTCTCCTGTGGGAAATGTTCACTGGTAAGTGCAGGGATAGACTCCTCACACTCTCTGGTAAGGATGCAGACTCCTATGACCTCATGAAGGCTACCCTGATTGAGAGCTTTGGATTCTCAATTGAGGATTATAGAATTAAGTTCAGGGGGGCTCACAAAACCTCGAGCCAGTCCTGGGTTGTTTTTTGTTGACTTCTCAGTCAAAACACTAGATGGTTGGATAACTGGCAGTGGAGTGCATGCCTATGATGGGTGGTATAATTTATTTATGAAAGAACATCTGTTAAGTAACTGGTTCAATGACAAGTTGCATCAACATCTGGTAGACCTAGGTCCAATTTCTCCCCAAGAATTAAGAAAGAAGACAGACCACTAGGTCAAGACAAGAGTGACCAAGACTTCCACAGAGGGTGACCAAAAGAAAGGGGTCACAAAGCCTCCCCAGGGGAAGGGTGGTGAGACATCCAAGGACAAAACTAAAGAGTCTTCTCAAGGGCCCCAAAAACCTGCTCAGGAGGGTGGGCCTGAGCCTCTTCACAGTCCACAAATGGGTACAAGGGTAAAAACGTTGATCCCAAGAAGGCCTGGTGTCACACCTGTAGACAGCATGGACACCAAACTGGAGACAAGGACTGTCCAAGAAAAGTCCCACTACCTCTACTCCAGTAAGCACTGGAGTAGCCAGTCTCCAAGTGGGATCAACAGTGTGCCCAGAGCAAATCAGGGTACACACTGAAGCTATTTTCGTCTCTGAGAGTAGGGTGGATATAGCCACACTAGCTGCCTGGCCACCTAACATGCAAAAATACAGGCAGCAGCTCTTGATAAATGGGACAAAGGTAGAAGCCCTGAGGGATACAGGTGACAGTGTCACCATGGTGACAGACAAACTGGTTTTTTTCCCCGGGACAATATCTGGCTGGACAGACATGGCCAGTCACCAATGCTGATAATGAAACTAAAGTCCATCCCATGGCAATGGTGACTTTAGAATAGGGAGGGGTTACTGGCCTGAAACAGGTAGTGATCTCTTCTGCAATCTCAGTAGAGTGTTTGCTAGGGTATGATCTGGAGTCCTCAGCATGGGCTGAGGTAGAACTCAAGACCCATGCAGCCATGCTGGGTATCCCTGAACTGGTGTGTGTTAAGACAAAAGCACAGAGCAGAGCACAGGGTGAAAAAGAAGTGTTGGAGCCTGGAATAATGGCCCAAACTTCCAAGAGAAAAGATAAACGGACTGGGGGCCAGTCTCTATACAGCAACAGAAACCGGACCACTCTTCCCAGTAACATGTCCTTTCCCCTGAAAGAACTGAGTCCATGGAGCTGGAGCCTTACTAGGTAGAGCTCTTGGGCCAATGGGGTCTTCAAGGGAACAGCTGTGCCACGGACAAAAGACTTGTCCCACTCTTGAAGGCATGAGACAGCAAGCTGCTGAGCAGGAAAAGGGAAGTGTCAGTGGATCCCACAGGTTCTATTGGGAGGATAGACTCCTTTACACTGAGGCAAGAGATCTCAAACCTGGTGCCACTAGGAGAGTGGAAGTACTTCAAGAGTTTAGAGAGTTCATCCTCACCTTAGCCCATGACATTCCCCTAGCTGGACATTTGGGATAAACCAAGACATGGGGCAGGTTAGTGAACCATTTCTATTGGCCCAATATGTCCCAGAAGGTAAGGGAGTTTTGCAGCTCCTATGTCACCTGTCAAGCATGTGGCAAGGCAGGTGGCCATCCATAGGTCCCCCTCATTCCACTTCCAGTGGTGGGGGTCCACTTTGAGAGGGTTGGTGTGGGCATTGTGTGTGCACTAGAACCTCCAACAGCATCAGGAAACCAATACATACTGGTAGTAGTGGATCATGCTACCAGATACCCTGAAGCAATTCCCCTTAGGTTAACTAATGCCCCTGCAGTAGCCAAGGCCTTACCAGAGTTAGTTTCTCTAAGGAGGTGGTTTCTGACAGAGGTACCAACCTCACGTCTGCTTACCTCAAACACATGTGGAATGAGTGTGGGGTGACTTATAAGTTCACCACACCTTATCGCCCACAAACCAATGGTCTTGTGGAAAGGTTTAACAAGACATTGAGGGGCATGATCATGGGGCTTCCTGAAAAACTCAAAAGGAGATGGGGTGTCCTCCTGCCATGCCTGCTTTTTGCCTACAGAGAAGTGGAGCAGAAGGGAGTAGGCTTTTCCCCCTTTTATCTTCTGTTTGGCCATCCTGTAAGGGGACCACTAGCACTTGTAAAAGAAGGCTGGGAGCGGCCTCTCCATGAGCCTAAATAAGATGTGGTGAACTATGTACTTGTCCTCCGCTCAAGGATGGCTGAGTACATGGAAAACACATCCAAAAACCTTGAGGCCAGCCAACAACTCCAGAAGTTATGTCATGACCAAAAGGCTGCAATGGTTGAATTCCAACTAGGGCAGAACGTCTGGGTTCTGGAACCTGTGGCTCCCAGGGCACTCCAGGACAGATGTAGTGGCCCTCACTCAGTGCTTGAGAAAAAGAGCAGGTCACTTACCTAGTGGACCTGGGCTCTCCATGGGGGTGATCCATGTTGTAGGAAAGTACCATCTTGCCTGGCATGTTACCCCCATTTTTACATGTATGCCAGTTTGTTTTTTCCTGTCTCACTGGGATCCTGCCAGCCAGGACCCCAGTGCTGCTCATAGTTTGTGGCCTGAATGTGTGTACTTGTGTAGTGACAAACTTTGTCACTGAGGCTCTGCTAATCAGAACCTCAGTACTTATGCTCTCTCTGCCTTTAAAATTGTCACTATAGGCTAGTGACCATTTTCACCAATTCTAATTGGCACACTGGAACACCCTTATAATTCCCTAGTATATGGTACTTAGGTACCCAGGGTATTGGGGTTCCAGGAGATCCCTAAGGGCTGCAGCATTTCTTTTGCCACCCATAGGGAGCTCAGACAAATCTTACACAGGACTGCCACTGCAGCCTGAGTGAAATAACGCACATGTTATTTCACAGCCATTTTACAATGCACTTAAGTAAGTTATAAGTCACCTATATGTCTAGCCTTCACTTAGTGAAGGTTAGGTGCAAAGTTACTAAGTGTGAGGGCACCCTTGCACTAGCAAAGGTGCCCCCACATAGTTCCGGGCAATTTCCCCGGACTTTGTGAGTGCGGGGACACCATTACACGCTTGCACTACATATGGGTCAATACCTTTATGTAGCTTCACAATGGTAACTCTGAATATGGCCATGTAACATGACTTAGATCATGGAATTGTCCCCCCATGCCAAATGTGGTATTGGGGTGCCAATCCCATGCATCCCCGGGGCTCTACTATGGATCCTGGGTACTGCCAAACCAGCTTTCTGGGGTTTTCTCTGCAGTTACCGCTGCTGCCAACCCACAGACAGGGTTCTGCCCTCCTGGGGTCTGGGCAGCCCAGTCCCAGGAAGGCAGAACAAAGAATTTCCTCTGAGACAGGGTGTTACACCCTCTCCCTTTGGAAATAGGTGTTAAAGGCTGGGGAGGGGTAGCCTCTCCCAGCCTCTGGAAATGCCTTGAAGGGCACAGATGGTGCCCTCATTGCATAAGCCAGTCTACACCGGTTCAGGGAACCTCCAGTCCCTACTCTGGCACGAAACTGGAAAAAGGAAAGGGGAGTGACCACTCCCCTGTCCATCACCACACCAGGGGTGGTGCCCAGAGCTCCTCCAGTGTGTCTCAGACCTCTGCCATCTTGAATCCAGAGGTGTGAGGGCACACTGGAGGCCTCTGAGTGGCCAGTGCCAGCAGGTGATGTCAGAGACCCCTCCTGATAGGTGCTTACCTGACTAGGTGGCCAATCCTCCTCTGAGGGCTATTTAGGGTCTCTCAAATGGGCTTTTCCTCAGATAACGACTTGCAAGAATTCACCAGAGTTCCTCTGCATCTCCCTCTTCGACTTCCGCCAAGGATCGACCGATGACTGCTCCAGGACGCCTGCAAAACTGCAATAAAGTAGCAAGAAGACTGCCAGCGACATTGTAGCGCCTAATCCTGCCCGCTTTCTCAACTGTTTCCTGGTGGTGCATGCTTTGGGGGCTGCCTGCCTTCATCCTGCATTGGAAGCCACGAAGAAATCTCGCGTGGGTTGACAGAATCGTCCCCATGCCCCAGCAGGCACCAAACCTCAGCATCACCAGTACTCTGGAACACAGGTGGTGGATCCAAGTGACCCAGTCTGTCCAGTGGTTCAACTGTCCAAATTTGGAGGAGGTATATCCTTGCCTCCCCTCTCCAGACAATAGCCCTATGCACCGCGTGAACTGCAGCTGCTAGGGCTTCTGTGCACTTTTCCAAGGAATCCTTCGTGCACAGTCAAGTCCAGTTTCCCAGCACTCCGTCCTACATTGCTCAACTCCCTAAGTTGACCTCTGGCTTCGTGGGACCCTCTTGTGTAATGTTGAGACGACCGCCGTGCTCAGTCTTCTTTAACCCGTGTTCAGGGACTTCTGCGGGTGCTACCTGTTTGTGCGTGGGCTCTCTATGTTGCTGAGGGCCCCTTCTGTCTCCTCTCCCAAGTGGCGACATCCTGGTCCTTCCTGGGCCCAGGCAGCACCCTTTTCCTTCGCGAACTTTGCAGCTAGCAAGGCTTGTTTGTGGTCTTTCTCCAAAGAAACAACTCTGCATCCTCCAGCACTCCGTGGGACATCTTCTACACGAAGGGGAAGTTCCTAACACCTTTCGTTGTTGCAGAATCCTCAGCTTCTTCCATCCGGGGGCAGCCATTTTGCACCTTCATCTGGGGTTTAGTGGGCTCCTGCCCCCCGGATACTTTCACGACTCTTGGCCCTGGTCCCCTTCCTTTGTAGGTCCTCAGGTCCAGGAATCCGTCTTCAGAGCTTTGCAGTATGTTGTGGTCTTTGCAGAATCCTCTATCATGAGTTTACTGTGTTTCTGGGAAAATAGTAGTACTTTACTCCTACTTTTCAGGGTCTTGGGGTGGGGTATCTTGGACACCCTTAGTGTTTTCTTACACTCCCAGCGACCCTCTACACACTACACTAGCCTAGGGGTCCATTTGTGGTTCGCATTCCACTTTCTTAGTATATGGTTTGTGTTGCCCCTAGGCCTATTGCATCCTATTGTATTCTACAGTGTTTGCACTACTTTCTGACTGTTTTACTTACCTGATTTTGGTTTGTGTGTATATTTTGTGTATTTCACTTACATCCTAAGGGATTATATCCTCTGAGATATTTTTGGCACAATTGTCACAAAAATAAAGTGCCTTTATTTTTAGTAACCCTGAGTATTGTGTTTCTTGTGATATAGCTGGTCATTACAACATTGGCGGTAAAAGCCGCTTACCGCCGTGCAGAAGACCGCCAACATACCTCTGCGGCCACGGAATTCCGCCACAGCTATTATGACCCACATCTCGAAATCCGACAAAATTCAGACACCCACACAAGTCCGCCACATCAAAGGTCAGTGATAAACTGGCGAAAACAAAACCTCCACCGTCACGCCAACAGAAATACGCCCACGCTATCACGACCCACGAGGCAGTCTTTCAACCGCGGTATTCCATTGGCGAAAAATAGTCGACAGGGTCAACGCAGTGGGACAACAACCAAGAAATCGGGACGACATCAGGAAGAGGTGGAACGACCTACGGGGGGAGGTGCGTTCCGTGGTCTCCAGACACCACCTGGCGGTTCAGCGGACTGGCGGCGGACCCCCACCTCCTCACCCACAACTAACAACATGGGAGGAGCAGGTCTTGGCGATTCTGCATCCTGAGGGCCTCGCAGGAGTCGGTGGAGGAATGGACTCTGGTAAGTCAAACCTTTAACTACCATATCCCCCACCCTACCTGCATGCTATCACATACCCCCACCCTTGCCCCCTCCCCTATCACTCCAATTCCTCACAAATGTACTAATATCACAAACCACACATCCCAACACCAAGCCCTGCATGCAACACCAACGCATGGACACCCATCACTAAAGCATGCCCACTGCACATACCCATACACCCCCCTAAACCAGCATCACACATGTCCCCACATAGGAATGCAAGCACTGGGGTACACGGTCACCCACCCATTGCCCACCATGACACACACAGATGCAATAATTATGCTTTTACACCCCTGCAGGACCCCTACCCAACGTCACCAGACAGGAGGGTCCAGACATCTCCACCCCACCCACAGAAGAGGCCCACAGTGATGACAGCAGCTCTGTCCAACTGGATCAAGATGACCAGCCCGGACCATCGTGGGCCTCTGGACAGTCGGTTCCCCTGACACAGGCACAGGCCACCACAGACCTTCCACCCTCTGGTAACACCAGCACAGCACCCACCCAGCGGGCCCATACCTCCATCCCCAGGACACATCAATCAGCTGTGTGCCCACCCTTACAGGGAACCCAGGATAACCCACCACCCCAACAACAACAGGGACCTGGGGGCAGTGGCAGTGGGCACACGGTCCAGGGGACGGAGGCCCAGGAACACAGGGGAACTGGGAGGGCTGATGTGCGACAGGGGACGGACAGGCAAAGGGAACCCACTCTCCACAAGGCCCTCTCCTCCATCATGGGAGCATACCACCACTCTCAGGAGACGATGGCAACGGTCCTGGCCAAGTTTCAGGAGACCCAGCGCATGCAGGAGGAACAGTATTTGGGTTTCAGGGAGGAACTCAGAACCATCAGCTCCGCCTTGGGCACCATCGTAGGGGTGCTGAAGGAAATACTCAACACCAGGAGGGACACTGTGGCACTCCAAGGGGCCCCTGGCACTAGCATGGATGATGAACTGCCCACCACCTCCGCCGGCGCTAGTGGACAGGAGGCACCGCCACAGGACCACCACACCAGCACCCCCCCCTGCAGATGGAGAACCACCCCGCAAGCGGTCCCTAAGATCCAGGAACAAGACAGAGCACGATGCCAAGACCCCCGCCAAAAAATGAGACCACCCTGATTGTCAACCCACTGTCCCACTTTGTCACCCTGTCCATTTTGGAACTGCCCCAGCTCCACTTCCTATGCCCATATGGGCAATGCACCTATGAGACAAATAGACTAGACTCTGCCATGGACACTCCTCCGCCATCACCCCTCACCATTTAACTTCCCCCACCAATATTATGTATGTAAATAAACACACCTAAGGCACCAAAAGATCTGGAGTCTGTCTGTGATTTTGAAATAGTGTATTTGCAATTACAGTGACAAAATTACCAGGAAATAGTAATGTCAACATACCTATGTCACACAGCTCTAGTCCATGAGGAATCTAAGCAGATGACACACGTTGGAACCCACACCTGTGAAACCGTAAGGGAAAGTGACCATACACTGGGTGAAATCGACAGACAGGATAGAGGTAGAAGTGTAAAAGTACTTGTAGTAGGCAGGAATGTATTCTCACCTGTGTTTCACTGGAAATATTGCTGGATGACTGAGTCCCTGTTGTCAATGTCTTCTTCCTCTGCTTCCTCCTCATCACTGTCCACAGGCTCCACAGCTGCCTCAACACTGCCATCTGGACCACCCTCCTGCAGAAAAGGCACCGGTCATCGCAAAACCAAATTATGAAGCATACAGCAGGCCACGATGATCTGACACACATTCTTTGGTGAGTAGAATAGGGATCCACCTGTCATATGGAGGCACCTAAACCTGGCCTTCAGGAGGCCAAAGGTGCGTTCGATCACCCTCCTAGTCCGCCCATGGGCCTCATTGTAGCGTTCCTCTGCCCTGGTCCCGGGATTCCTCACTGGGGTCAGTAGCCATGACAGGTTGGGGTAACCAGAGTTCCCTAATAGCCACACCTGGTGCCTCTGAAGTTGACCCATCACATAAGGGATGCTGCTATTCCGCATGATGTAGGCGTCATGCACTGAGCCAGGGAACATGGAATTCACATGGGAGATGTACTGGTCTGCCAAACATACCATCTGTACATTCATGGAATGATAACTCTTCCGGTTCCTGTACACCTGTTCACTCCTGTGGGGGGGGGGACCAAAGCCACATGGGTCCCATCAATGGCACCTATGATGATGGGGATATGTCCAATGGCATAGAAGTCACCTTTCACTGTAGGCAAGTCCTCCACCTGAGGGAAAACGATGTAGCTCCGCATGTGTTTCAGCAGGGCAGACAACACTCTGGACAACACGTTGGAAAACATCGGATGGGACATCCCTGATGCCATGGCCACAGCTGTTTGAAAAGACCCACTTGCAAGGAAATGGAGCACTGATAGCACCTGCACTTGAGGGGGGATTCCAGTGGGATGGCAGATTGCTGACATCAGGTCTGGCTCCAACTGGGTACACAGTTCCTGGATTGTGGCACTGTCAAACCTGTAGATGATGATCAAATTTCTTTCCTCCATTGTTGACAGGTCCACCAGCGGTCGGTACACCGGAGGATTCCGCCATCTCCTCACATGTCCCAGCGGACGGTGCCGATAAAGGACAACAGCGAGCACAGATTCAAACAACTCAGAGGTATGTACCCACAGTCTACACAGAACACCAATCATACACGAAATCTGGCCTGTATGTGTGTTGAGAGTAGGCCTAGGTATGTTTGACGCAGTTGGTAATTAGGCCATGTGGGCCCCTGAAATGGTGGCTGCCTGACCTCTAAAGCCGGACAATCGGATGTGAGGTAACTGCGCTGGTGTTGTACACCGTCGCGGTAGGCGGTCGAAGACCGCGGCGCAATGCTGCATTGGTTAACATTGGACCCTATGGGTCCCATGAGCCAATGACGATGTACGCTGGTGGTGATGGTACGCACCTCCGCGGACGTGACCGTCATTTTCTAACTGTTTAATCACTCGATACCTGATCTTCGACAGGAGAGGACCTACACTGCAAGTGCTGCTGTGACCTCGGTCTGGAAGAGACAATGGCTTGTGCGTCTGGGGAAAGGGCCCCTGCCTTCACTGCAGAGGAGTTGGAGAAGCTCGTCGACGGGGTCCTCCCCCAGTACACGCTACTCTACGGTCCTCCAGACCAACAGGTAAGCATGTTGTATGGGCTATGCCTGTGTGGAGAGCGCTGGTTGTAAGAAGGAAGGGGGCAGAGTTCTGCGTGTATGAAAGACGGTGGATGCATGTGCCACATGGCAAGGGTAGGGATGTGGGCCACTCACTTTGACGGTGCAGTTGGTAATGACTTCTCTTCTTCCCCTGTACATTTCATGTAGGTCAGCGGCCACCAGAAGAAGGATATTTGGCGTGCCATCGCCAAGGACGTCAGGACCCTGGGGGTCCACCACAGACGGAGCACCCACTGCCGGAAGAGATGTGAGGACATTCGCCGCTGGAGCAAGAAGACGGCGGAGGCTCAGCTGGGGATGGCCTCCCAACGTGGGAGGGGTGCCCGTCGAACCATGACCCCCCTGATGTTCCGGATCCTGGCGGTGGCCTACCCTGAGTTGGATGGGCGCTTGAGGGCATCACAGCAGACACAAGGGGGTGAGTACACTATCATTCAGCTGACTTTGCACGCAGTGAAGGTGTCTGGGTGGGGGAGGAGGGCTGTGGGTTCCCCTAGGCCAGGGCGAGTTCCATAACCTAGGCCCATTCGTAAGGCATGGCCCTGTGGCCCCCAACACCACCTCTGTAGAGTGCCAAGTACAGCTATTCATGCCCCTGTGTCATCTATGTGTGCAGATGTCGTCCATAGCCTTGTAGGCCATTTCCCAGGAATTGCACTGTAGAGCCCAACAGCGTGACGTAGTGCAGGGGGCTGCTGTGTCTGTATTGTCCGCCAACGGTAGTGGTAAGCCATGCACTCAACCTGTCTTTCTTCTGTCCCCCCCCTTTTTTTGCGGTCTCTCTGTTCTTGTGTGCATTAGCATCATTAGGCGGAGGTACAGTGGCACTGGAGCACAAGGGAGCTGCATCCCACATGGGCATGGAGGCCCACACTACGGACTCTGAATACACCAGTGGGACAGAGGGCGAGGGGAGAACCACGGCGGTCACAGGATCTGCAACCAGCGACACGGACTCGTCCTCCGATGGGAGCTCCCTTGTGGTGGCGGCAACATCTGTGCCCCCCACTTCAACAGGTACAGCCGCCACCCCCCCTACCAGCACCGCCCTCCCAGCAGCCCCTCAGCCTTCGCCCCGTGCCCGCTCACCCAGGAGGGTGGGCATCACCTTCGCCCCAGGCACCTCAGCCTCTGCCCCTGTCACCTCTGCTGCCCTCAGTGAGGAGGCCATTGACCTCCTCAGGTCACTCACTGTTGGGCAGTCTACCATTTTGAATGCCATCCAGGGTGTAGAAAGGGAGTTGCAACACACAAATGCATTCCTGGAGGGCATTCATTCTGGTCAGGCTGCCCTTCATCGAACCCTTCAAACTCTGGCCTCAGCACTGATGGCAGCCATTGTCCCTGTGTCTAGCCTCCCCCCTCCAACTTCCTCCACCCAGACCCAATCCCCTGTACCTCTGCCTATCCCAAGCACACCATCAGACCAGCCTGCACACACCTCACCACACAAGGGCAGTTCAGGCAAACATAAGCACCACACATCCCACAGGCACTCACGCAAGCATCACACACATACAGACACACCAACATCCACTGCCTCCACTGTGTCCCCCTCCTCCTCGTCTCCCTCCCAGTGTCGTCTACACTCACACCTGCATGCACTACCACTACAGCCACTACGTCATGCACCAGCACACCCACCACCACACCCCGCTCACGTGCACTCACCACCCCCACCACCATTTACACGTCCCCTGTGTCCTCTCCCAGTGTGTCTGTGACACCCCCTCCAAATATACACAAACGCAGGCACACACCCACCCAACAGCCAACCACCTCACGACAGCCTCCAGCACATGCACCTGCACCCAAATCCACAAAAGTTACACCTCCTACAACCACCACCTCTTCCTCCACTCCCAAACCCCGTCCAGCTACCCGTCCCAGTGTGTCCAAACAACTTTTCCTGTGCCCCTTAACCTATTTCCCACCACCCCCCCGTCCAACTCATAGGTCCCGTACTAGCACCTCAGCCAAAAAATCTCCGGGACCAGTGGTGCCTGTTGTTACAGGTATGTGAAGTGCACCGGCCACCAGGCTAACCAGTCTGTCACGGAGCCACAGCACAGCCAGTCCCCCCCTGTGAAGCACCAGAAGTTGGCCAGTGCCCGGCGGGAGAGGGGGAAGACTCCAGCCAGCCAAGCCGCTCACAGGGGTCCCGGGGGGAGTGTGGACTCAGCTGTGACTCCTCCCAAGGTGGGGAAGGGGCAGAAGAAACCTGCAAAGTCTGGGAGGAGCAGCAAGGCAGAGAAGATCACCATCATCCCCGCAGGCCAGGAGGGCCTCACCAGCCCCATAGACGCTGCCCAGGAGGCCACCGCCAGCCCCATCGTCGCTGTCCAGGAGGCCACCGCCAGCCCCATCGTCGCTGTCCAGGAGGCCACCGCCAGCCCCATCCTCGCTGCCCAGGAGGCCACCGCCAGCCCCATCCTCGCTGCCCAGGAGGCCACCGCCAGCCCCACCGTCGCTGCCCAGGAGGACCCCGCAAGCCACAGCCCAGCTGCCCAGGAGGGCCCGCAAGCCACAGCCCAGCTGACCCATGAAGGATTGCCAGCCACAGCCCAGCTGGGCAATGACGGACCACCAGGGCAAGGACCGCTGAACAGGGCAAGCACTGCTGAACAGGTCAGAGACCGCCAACTCAAGCACCGCTGAACAGGGCAAGGACCGCTGAACAGGGCAAAGACCGCCAACTCAAGCACCGCTGAACAGGGCAAGGAACGCTGAACAGGTCAGAGACCGCCAACTCAAGCACCGCTGAACAGGGCAAGGACCACCGAACAGGGCAAAGACCGCCAAGGCGAGCACCGCTAGCCCATTAGCGGCAGGGGCAGTGAAGCAACTGGGACCGTCACGGGGTGAGTGCTGCACTCTGGGCACCAGTCCCCCTCCAGAACCAGTGGAGAACAGCATCCACCCCGTCTGTCCTGCACAGGATGAAGCACTCTGGGCACCAGTCCCCCTCCAGAACCAGTGGAGACATGCATCCACTCCATCTGTCCTGCACAGGATAAAGCACTCTGGGCACCAGTCCCCCTCCAGAACCAGTGGAGACATGCATCCACTCCGTCTGTCCTGCACAGGATGAAGCACTCTGGGCACCAGTCCCCCTCCAGAACCAGTGGAGACACGCATCCACTCCGTCTGTCCTGCACAGGATGAAGCACTCTGGGCACCAGTCCCCCTCCAGAACCAGTGGAGACACGCATCCACTCCGTCTGTCCTGCACAGGATTAAGCACTCTGGGCACCAGTCCCCCTCCAGAACCAGTGGAGACATGCATCCACTTGAGAGACTGTGGCTTTGCACTCCCCAGGATTGATCAGTGGGCAAGTCACCCACTGTAGAGACTTGAGAAACTGTGGCTTTGCACTCCCCAGGATGGTACAGTGGGCAAGCCACCCACTGTAGAGACTTGAGAGACTGTGGCTTTGCACTCCCCAGGATTGATCAGTGGGCAAGCCACCCACTGTAGAGACTTGAGAAACTGTGGCTTTGCACTCCCCAGGATGGTACAGTGGGCAAGCCACCCACTGTAGAGACGTGAGAGACTGTGGCTTTGCACTCCCCAGGATTGTACAGTGGGCAAGCCACCCACTGTAGAGACTTGAGAGACTGTGGCTTTGCACTCCCCAGGATTGATCAGTGGGAAAGCCACCCACTGTAGAGACTTGAGAAACTGTGTCTTTGCACTCCCCAGGATGGTACAGTGGGCAACCCACCCACTGTAGAGACTTGAGAGACTGTGGCTTTGCACTCCCCAGGATGGTACAGTGGGCAAGCCACCCACTGTAGATACTTGAGAGACTGTGGCTTTGCACTCCCCAGGATTGATCAGTGGGCAAGCCACCCACTGTAGAGACTTGATAAACTGTGGCTTTGCACTCCCCAGGATGGTACAGTGGGCAAGCCACCTACTGTAGAGACTTGAGAGACTGTGGCTTTGCACTCCCCGGAATTGATCTGTGGGCAAGCCACCCACTGTAGAGACTTGAGAAACTGTGGCTTTGCACTCCCCAGGATGGTACAGTTGGCAAGCCACCCACTGTAGAGACTTGAGAGACTGTGGCTTTGTACTCCCCAGGATACATCAATGGGCATGGTGCCCCTCGTGGATCCGGCTGAGGTGCCCCCCCCTTCCCTTCCCCCTGAGGTGCCTGTTGTATTTCTATCTGATGCTCCTGCAGTGTTCTCTCCGTCATGTTCGGGTATCTTGTGTGGGCCTCGCCCATGCATTTTGGGCCCAGTGGGCCACGGACTATAAATGGTGCAAAACCTGGACTACTAATCGTGGTGTATATTTTGTTTATAGTGTATATATATGTATATTTTAGCTTACTGAATTTTGATATATTACAATAGTTACACTCATTTCCTTTTGTCTTTGCATTCTTCCAGGGGGGATGGGGGGTGTTACTGTAATGTATAGATATGCATTGGTGTGTGTGTTGTAATGGGTGAGGGTCGGGTGGGGGTTGGGGTGTTGAGTGTGTGTGTCCCTGTTTTTTGCCTCCCCCCTCCCCTATGTCGTAGGTACAGTACTCACCGTGCAGTACTCTTCGCCGCCGGCGTTGGTGCTCCTCGTAGAAAAGCAGGAAGACTAGCGCTGGGAGAATATGAAGTTCTGGCTCCATGCTGTCCTCCTTCCTCGTGGAGTGTGTAGAGGTGAGCGTTTTTCATTCCAAATGCCTGTTTCCGCCGTGTTTTTATCAGTGGTGAATCCGCCCCGGAAAAGGTGGCGGATTGGCCTGTCATAATAGTGTGGGCGGTACATTGTCTCCCGCCTGTCTGTTGGCGGTGACCGCCGCGCTGTTTGTCTGTACCGCCGTGGCGGTCTGATGTTAAAGTGGCTGTCTTTGTTGGCGGTGTCCGCCACTGTCGTAATTGCAAAATTTTTACTGCCGGCCTGTTGGCGGTCTTACCGCCGCTTTAACACCATCCGCCAGGGTTGTAATGACCCCCATAGTACCTATATGATATAAGTGGTATAGTAGGAGCTTTGCATGTTTCCTAGTTCAGCCTAAGCTGCTCTGCTATAGCTACCTTTATCAGCCTAAGCTGCTAGAACACTACTAATCTACTAATAAGGGATAACTGGACCTGGCACAAGGTGTAAGTACCATCAGGTACCCACTATAACCCAGGCCAGCCTCCTACACATGTTAACCGCCTTTAGCTCTATAATGACAGGGCAGACATAACCATGTTGATGGTTACAGATGAGGATCAGGAAGCAGAGAGTGAACCACTCCCTTACTGCCTCTCAACTGACCGTAAGGATGGGTCAGTAGATGGAGTTGTCTATTCAGACACCCTCTTTGCCCAACAGCAAGCTGACTGTAGGCAAGTCCTACAACAGTATGCTGAGCTATGTACTTACCTGGAATCTGAATCTCGTGGTTCTAAAAAATAAATTAAGAAAAGATTATTTTTCAATATAAAAACCTATTGGCCTGGAGTTAAGTCATTGAGTGTGTGTTCTCATTTATTGCTTGAGTGTGTACAACAAATACTTAACAGTACCCTCTGATAAGCCTAAGTGCTCGACCACACTACCACAAATAGAGCATTAGTATTATCTATTATTTGCTCTGTCAAGCCTCTTGGGGAACCCCTGGACTATGTGAACACTATGGGCCTGATTACAACTTTGGAGGAGGTGTTAATCGGTCCCAAATGGGACTGATATACCACCAGCCGTATTACGAGTTCCATAGGATATAATGGACTCGTAATATGGCTGGTGGTATATCCGTCACTTTACCGTCACTTTTGGGACGGATTAATACCTCCTCCAAAGTTGTAATCAGGCCCTATATCTCATTTTCATTTAGTATATACAGAGCCAGCTTCCAACATCACTGGTGTCCCTTTTTTGCGGGCACAGCCAGACCTGCCCCGCCGAGAATCGAACGGTGGGCAGTACTCTTCCAGCCCTACCAATTCCAGGTCATCTACCGGCCAGGGGTGAACAATCCTGCAGATTACTTGTCACGTGACCCTCCTCAGCCACGTCCACTAGGAGAAGAAAAAGAGGAGAATGAACGGAGGGAGAGCTTCGTGAGCACGGTAGTGAACATGACATGCTCCACTGCTCTGACAGTGCCGGAAATCGCTGACTGCGAGGATGTTGTTATCGGCCGAGCTAAGGAGGCTTTTGCGAACCGGAAATGGAAGCGTTTCCAGGACGAGACAAGAGCACTTGACTCAGAAGACTGCAGGGCTATGCAGCATATCTGGAAAGGGAGGTCAGAGCTCTTGGTGAGTCCGGAAGGCCTCCTGCTCTGCGGGCAGTGGTTGGTGATACCCCGATGTCTGCAGAGCCAAGTGGTAGAGTTGGCACATCAGGGACACCAAGGGACCGCGAAGACCAAAGCCCGCCTACGCAGCAAGGTATGGTTCCCCAGGATAGATGCTATGGTGGACAAACTAGTGAGAAGATGCCACCCGTGCACCATCACTGCCCGAGACCCCGCTCCTGTGGTAACTGAGACACCCAGCACTCAACCTTGTTCCCAGATAAGCCTGGACTTTGGTAGTTTCCCAGATGGCTGGTTGACAGCTGTGATGATAGACTCATGCACCCGGTTCCCTGTGGTGGAGCTAGTGGTGTCCACGGCATTCGAGCACGACAGTCCCGTGTTGGAGAAGACGTTCGCTCTCCTGGGTTTGCCTGACGAGGTATAAACAGACAATGGCTGTCCATTCCACGGCCAAGAATTTCAGGACTATCTACGCTCACTGGTCATATCACATTGGCGAATCACCCCTCAATGGCCTCAGGCAAACAGGGACATCAAAAGATTCATGAGGACCCTGAACCGCACCTTGAGAATTGTGGTAGACCAACAAGAGGACGCTAAGTGGTGCCTGAGGGCCTATCGACAGACGCCCCGCAGCACCACAGGGTGCGCCCGGACAGCTTTGTTGATTCAGCCCGCCTTCTCAAGACTGCATCCAAGCGGGCGCTCTATGGCAACCCGCTGCCCTGGACGTGTCCAAGGCGCAGCAAAAGCGAGAACGGACGAATGCTAAGGCCAGCGAGAGGAGGAGGGCGAAGCACCCTGACCTATGTGTAGGGAAGTCTGTCATTTTGAAGGATCGCCATCTGGGGTGGAAGTTCCGAACCCCATAAGTGCCTGACGTCTGGAGAAGCTCGAAGGGACCATGGTCGCTGCCAGCAGAGGGGGACGACAAGTGACCCGGAACGTTTCGTGGTTCTGGAGAGTGGAGGCCCGAGAGAGAGATCCTGAAATCGGACCCGATGAAGAGAGTGGCGAAGAGCACACTGGGTGCGATCACTCGCACCAGGGGGTGAAGGCATCTCCTGCAGAGAACCTGTGAGGCCCTGTTCCCATGACCCCGAGATGCGGCTTGGACTGACTGAGAGAAGCGAAAGATACAACCTACGGCCCAATCCGAACCCCAACCAAAGGCTGAGGGATTTCATGTGCTAACAATGACATGCCTGCCTGTGCACTGTAGGGTTTCCTGTTCTGTTCTCTCTCTTTTCTTTCTTTCCCTTTTATTGTTTTAATGCCATGCTTTCAATATGTTAAAGAGTTTTATTAAAACAAGAAAGGGATGCAGAGAGCCCCGGCTCTCCTACACTTTGTTGGCCTTGGTGACGAGGGCTTGGTTTCCGGCAAAAAGTTATAAAATAAAGTGGTGCAGGACCCTTGTGGTTCTTAAACCGGTGACCACTAACATGCCGACTCTGTGTCTCCGTTTTGGTGTACTAGCAGCCCTAACGATAATCCCTCCCCTTCCACCTCCGACTCCCCTGGCCCCTCCAGTGACATCTGATGACGTCAGCGCACAATCATGCGCTGACCTCATCAGCGGCCACCTCCCATTGCGCTGGAAATCGGAAGAGAAATGCAAAGCATTTCTCTTTCGATCATGTGATGGGGGCCTGAGAGGCTTCAAAGGGAAGGAAAGGAATTTCCTTCCCTTTGAAGTCTCTCAGAGCATTTCAGCACCCATATTATGAAATGATCTGGCTGCAGAAATGCCCACTAGGCACCAGGGATTATTTTGAACAAGGAAATTGGCATTAGGGGAGCGACCCCTTGGGCAAGCGTCACTCCCCAAGGGGGCAACTATTTCCAAGGCCTTTTCTGCCCCCCCCACGGGGCAGATCGGCCTATTGTTATTAGGCCGATCTGCCCCCAGTGGGGCAGAAACCTCTAAGTGTCAGGGATCATTTTTTTTTTTTTTTCATTTTTTAGAGGTGGGGAGCTACCCCTTAGGCAAGGGTCGCTCCCCTAGGGGGGAAATTATATTTAGGCCATTTCCAGCCTATTTATATTAGGCAAATCTGTCCCCAAGGGGGGCAGAAACTACTAGACAACAGGGAGTTTTTTTTAAAGGTGAATTTCATGCAAGGGGAGCGACCTCTTAGGCAAGGGTCGCTCCCCGGGGGGGGTGCAAATTTATTTTAGGCCATTCTGCCCCCCTTGGGGCAGATCGGCCTAGAAACTATTAGGCACCAGGGATTATTATTTTTTGGTTTGTTTTACAGATGGGGAGCGACCCCTTAGGCAAGGGTCACTCCCCTAGGGGGCAAATTGTATTTAGGCCATTTCTGCCTCACTTGGCGGCAGATCGGCCTATTTCTATTAGGCTGATCTGCCCCCGGTGAAGGGGCAGACACCACTGAGGCACCAGGGATTGGTGTGTGTGTTTTGTTTGGTGGGGCAGCCCCTTGGGCAAGGGTCACTCCCCATGGGGGCACATTACTGTTGGCCATATGTGCCCCCCTTGGGGGCAGATTTACCTAGTTTTGGAAGGCCTACCTGCCCCCAAAGGGAGCAGAAAGCCAACCAGAGACCAGGGAAGATTTTTTTTCAAAATAAGAGGGTGGGGGTATGGCCATACCCCCACCCAAAATAAATGGGACCAAAGTTGTTCTGCCCACCAGTGGGCAGATGGGGCAATTACCCCCAATCCACACCCCGAGGGGGCAGAAAGTCTACTAGATACCAGAGAATTAAAAAAAAAAAAAAAGTGGGGTGGTGGCTACCAACCAGTATGGGACTGGTTATGCCCCACCCCAACTGAGGGGGGTAACAGTCTTTCAGCTCTCCCTCCGCACACTAAAACATCTTATCCCATGGCAAGTAAGAGGACATTTGATTATTTTGGGTTTTGGTTTTCCATTTGGGCCATGAGAGCTTGGCTAACTCTCAAAATCATCCCACTTGGAATGGTGAGGGCTGCACTTTATGGACCTTGGGACGCTGCCATGTAGAAAAATCCACAAGACCTAGACACATCTGAAAACTAAACATCTGGGTGATTCCAAGGTGGTGTGCTTCACATGCACCCTGCACCATTTTCTTACCCACAATGCCCTGCAAACCTCCAACTTTGCAGGAAATCACACATTTTTCCCATATTTTTGTAATGGAACCTTCTGGAATCTGCAGGAATCCACAAAATTCCTACCACCCAGCATTGTCTCATCTATAACGATAACAATTCTGCTGCACTTGTCAGCCTAAAAATGTTTTTTTCAAACTGCCCTTTTGGATTTGCATTGGTTCCCCCTCGATTTCGACATGTTTTTGGCTCTTCCCTGTCACAAGCACTTGGCCCACCTACACAAGTGAGGTATCATTTTTACCAGGAGACTGAGGGGAACGTTGGGTGGTAGGAAATGTGTCCCAGTGCCATGTTCCCACACAGAAATGTGGGAAAATGTGATTTTTTAGCTAAATTGGAGGTTTGCTGAGGATTCTGGGTAGGAAAACATTGGGGGATCAACGCAAGTCACACCTCCCTGGACTCTCTCTGGTGTCTAGTTTTCAGAAATGTCTGGGTTTGGTAGGTTTCCCTAGATGGCTGCTGATCCCAGGACCAAAAATGCAGGTGCCCCCCCCCCCCAAACAAATACAGATAGTTTTGTATTTGATAATTTTGATTTGTCCAGATAGTGTTTTAGGGCATTTCCTTTCGAGGGCAGTAGGCCTACTCACAGAAGTGAGGTGTCATTTTTATCGGGAGACTTGGGGGAATGCTGGGTGGAAGGAAATTTGTGGCTCCTCTCAGCTTCCAGAACTTTCTGTCACCGAAATGTGAGGAAAAAGTGTTTATTTTGCCAAATGTTGAGGTTTACCAAGGATTCTGGGTAACAGAACCTGGTGAGAGCCCCACAAGTCACCCCATCTTGGTTCCCCTGAGCTATAGGCCAAAATCCACAGCGAGGCACTTTGCAAAAAACAGCTCTGTTTTCTTTGGGAAAATGTGATGTGCCCACCTTGTGTTTTGGGGCATTTCTTTTTTGCGGGCGCTAGCCCTACCTACACAAGTGAGGTACCATTTTTATCGGGATACTTGGGGGAACGCTGGGTGGAAGGATATTTGTGGTTCCTCTCAGATTCTAGAACTTTCTGTCACTGAAATGTGAAGAAAATATGTTTTTTTGCCCAAAATCTGAGGTTAGAAAGGATTCTGGGTAGCAGAACCTGGTGAGAGCCCCACAAGTCACCCCATCTCGGATTCCCCTAGGTGTCTAGTTTTAAAAAATGCACAGGTTTGGTAGGCTTCACTAGGTGCCGACTGAGCTAGGGGCCAAAATCCACAGCTAGGCACTTTGCAAAAAATACGTCTGTTTTCCTTGGGAAAATGTGATGTGTCCACGTTGTGTTTGGGGGCATTTGATGTCACGGGCGCTAGGCCTACCCACACAAGTGAGGTACCATTTTTATCTGGAGTCTTGGGGGAACGCTGGGTGGAAGGAAATTTGTGGCTCCTCTCAGATTCTAGAACTTTCTGTCACTGAAATGTGAGGAAAAAGGGTTTTTTTGCCCAAATTTCGGGGTTTGCAAAGGATTCTGGGTAACAGAACCTGGTGAGAGCCCCACAGGTCACCCCATCTAGGATTCTTCTAGGTGTCTAGTTTTCAAAAATGCGCAGGATTGGTAGGTTTCCTTAGGTGCCGGCTGAGCTAGAGGCCAAAATCTACAGCTAGGCACTTTGCAAAAAACACGTCAGATTCTATGTCAGGACCGGAGGCTTCGTATTATGCTTCTCTCTCAATGCTTTATTTTTACAGCAGCCAATCACAAGAGAGTAACTAAAAAAAAAAAAACATATCCCATCATTCAATGGAAGGCGTCATAACCATAGAGACCAGTACTGTATATAAGCTCACGAGGATAAAGCACTTCCTCTTTCTTTGCTGCTGCCGCAGCCAGTTAAGTGTTTTTCATATTCGATCTTATTTGGTGTTATTGTTAGCTTGCGCGCGCTCTTCGTTTTTGGCACTGTGGAGCGGGAGCGGGAGTTTCGCTATAGGGGCTCTCCCCTAGCGAGGATCGGGAATCCGATCGGAGTACCGGCAGGAAGTATTTCATTTATTATTTCACTCACACGCACGCTCGCGCGCGCGCACACACGCACGCACGCACGCACGCTTTGGCGCGTGATTCATCCCGTTTGAATTGCCGATCGGCTCGTACTGCATTTAGGAGCCTGACAGCAAATTTCGGCGGGGTGCTCGCGGGCAGATTTCACCCGTTTTTTGCATCCATTTAACCAACGCTGCGCTCAATACCTGGCCGGTGACTCCCACCTTGCTCTGATTTCAGGCTTGGTGATACTCCCTGACGCCCTGGGACCATCTGGTCGGCCCAGGGTTGAAACAATTTTGCATAGGCTTTGCCTAGAGTGCAGCAGGCTGCTCCCTCCACGCTCAATTGTATTTTGGTGCCTTATAGCCTGCTGGGGTTCCGCACTCCCCCTGATTGTAGTCCTGGGCTACTCTGATTGCAGTTACCCATACTGCCCTGAACATGGCGCAATCCTTCGCATATGACGAGGAGGATTCTTATGGCGAAGACGCCCCTTCTTTAGAAGAGTCCCTTGTGGGTGCCCTTGATAATAGCGTTCAGCTATCCGTTAACAAAGCCTTGGCCAAGGCTTTGGGACCCCTGACTCACCATTTTTAAAATTTTGCGTGCCAGAAGGGTTGGGTTCCCCCCATCCCTCCGAATCAAGATGCCCATAAAGACGCCCCTGAGAATCTCCCTTCCACCTCCAAGGGCAAGTCAAAAAGGCAAAAATGGGCGCATTCTGAGCTGTTTGACAAGCTGGCCGCCACTATTCATTCTGAGCATGGTTATAGCTCACTCAATTTACAAGAGGTTCAGAATGCCCCAGACCAGAGCTGGAAGGCAAGGTCACCGATACCCCAGATGTAGACCCCACTATGGTGACTTTCCTAAAGAAGTGGGCTAAAGACCCTAAGAAGGGCTTGGATCGGGCATGGAGATCATGCCAGGATAAACTTCTAGACCTCACCGGCCCACTAGCAAAAATCCTGGAGTTGGCTTATGTCTCTAAAGAATCGAATGCCCCTATTGATCCTGACATTCTCATGGGTTGGGCACAACGCTCCATCTGCCTTTTGGGGAATGCCAATGTGGCGATTTCATCTGAACGACGCCGTTCTATTCTTATGCGTGTCGATCCCCAACTCAACGAACTAGCTTCTTCGGAAGCGGGGCAAGCCGCACAAGGCCTCCTTTTTGGAGCTCCCTTCCTCAAGGATTTATCCAGATTTGCGGCTACATTTAGCTCCATGGATAAGGCGCAGCTTTCCCTTAAGAAGGTATTCAGGGAGACTCTTTTTCGTAGGGCCGGACGCGGTCGGGCCGCTCGTCAGGCCGTTCCTTCTATCAAGGCCCCAGAAGAGACTCGTTCTCCCGTGGCAGGGGTTTCTACAGGGATCAGCAGGCAGACAACACCTTTTACCCCACACGCCCCCGCGCAGGGAGATCTCGTTTCCGTAGAAACGCCTACAAGGGTCAGCAAGGAAACTCCCAGGATGCCTCCTCTGCAGGTGAGACTTATTCCTTTTTCGGAGGTACTGCTGGGGGGCAGGGTCCAAACATGTCTGGGGGAATGGCAGAGAATAACCAAGGACCCTTGGGTGTTGGAAACCGCTCGAGGTTTCAAACTGGAGTTCTATCGCTCCCCTGTGCAACGTTTTATCCCTCCCCTTCACCGTTTTTCCCGTCCCGACCAAGAAATCATGAATTCGGAAATTCTTGCTCTTCTCAAAAAAGGAGCTATTTGTCGGGCAGACCCTCATCCTCGAGGGTTCATCAGCCCCATTTTTCTGGTGGAAAAGAAGGGCGGCGGTTCAAGATTAGTTCTAAACCTCAAAGATTTCAACGCCTGGATAGTTTACAGGCATTTCAAGATGGAGGGAATCCACCTCCTGAGAGATGTTCTTCAGGAATCAGATTGGATGGTTCGTTTAGATTTAAAAGACGCTTATCTAAGCATACCAATCTTTCCTCCTCATCGACGCTTTCTCCAGTTCTTCTGGATGAACCAATGTTTCGAGTTTCAGGTTCTCCCCTTTGGGCTTTCCTCCGCACCTTGGTGCTTTACCAAGATGATGCGCCCAGTAGTCGAATCCCTTCAGGCCAAAGGAGTTCGCCTGATCGTCTATCTCGACGATCTAATCATTATGGCTCAAGACCTATTGATTCTCCGGGAACACTTGTCCTGGGCAATCAATCTTCTTCAGAGTCTGGGATTTCTCATCAATCAGCCCAAATCTTGCCTTGTCCCATCCCAGCAGATGGAATTCTTGGGGTTCCAAATAGACTCTATTCGTTCCCTTCTGATCCTTCCGGCCCAGAAGATCCGCAACATCAAGAAGGAGTTGCGTCTTCTGTTGTCGAAACAGTATGTGTCTTTGAGGAGCTTAGCCCGGATGGTAGGTCTTTTGTCATCCTCGATTCAGGCCATCTTCCCGGGCCCTCTTCATTACCGGGCCCTTCAACGTCTCAAAATTTCCCACCTTCAGAAGGGTCTATCGTACTCAGACAAGATTCCTCTGTCGGAGGAAGCCCGATCGGAGATCCAATGGTGGCTGGACCACATGGACGCTTGGAATGGTCGGGCGATATTCGGCTCTTCGCCAGATGTGATACTAGAGGCGGACGTCAGCAGGTGGGGCTGGGGAGCACGCTGCGGTGCTCTGTCCACGGGCGGTCGTTGGTCCCAGGAGGAACTCCGCCTCCACATCAATTGTCTGGAACTTCTGGCCGGTTCTTTTGCAATTCGGAGTCTGTCTCCCCTGAAATCAGACTGTTGCATCCTTTTGAGGATGGACAACATATCTGCGGTCAGATATGTGAACAAACTGGGTGGTACGAGATCTCCGATTCTTGCTCAGATTGCCAAAGAGTTTTGGCAGTTCTGTCTTCAGCACCGCATTTCAGTGATTGCGGAACATCTCCCAGGAGTGGACAACACAGTGGCGGATTGGAACTCCAGGTTTCTGCGGGATGGCAGCGACTGGAGGCTCCTTCCTCAGGTGTTTTGTCACCTCCACCAGTTGTGGGGTCCCTTTTCCATCGACCTCTTTGCCTCACGCCTGAACCGACAACTTCCGTTGTTCTTCAGTTGGAGGCCGGATCCGGAGGCGACAGCCACGGATGCCTTCCTTCAGGACTGGTCTCTCCATCTGGGATATGCGTTTCCTCCTTTCAACATGATTCCTCGAGTTCTATCCCAGGTTCGACGCCAGCGTGTAGGGATTGCTCTGGTGACCCCCCTTTGGAGAGCTCAGGCATGGTTTCCTCTAGCTCTCGAGCTGTTGTGCGACTTTCCGCTGTTGATTCCGCACCAGCTCAACCTGTTGCTGGACCCTCTGGGGAATCCTCATCCTCTGATGTTGTCAGGCCAGCTACAACTAGTGGCATGGAAACTTTCCGGAGACAATGGCTTTTGCCAGGTATTTCAGAACAAGCTTCAAAGCTTATCCTCCAGGCATGGTCCTCTGGTACACACAAACGCTATGCCTCTGCATGGAAGCGTTGGGTTACTTGGTGTTCGGAACGGGATTCCGATCCCATTAAAGCAGATGTCAATCTAGTAGTCAACTTTCTGGCCTCCTTGGCAGCTGCAGGCCTCGCGTACAGATCTATTAACAATTATCGATCTGCCATATCGGCGGGCCATGTTCCGGTGTCAGGTAAACCTATAGGAGAACACTTTGTGGTTTGTAAACTGATGAGAGGTATCCGGCTTACTAATCCTCCCCTCCCGCGTTACTCCTCCCTTTGGGATGTTAACGCGGTCCTGTCTTTTATTTCTTCTTGGCCTGACAATGAATTCTTATCTCGTAAACAATTGTCGGCCAAACTTACTTTACTTCTATGTCTTGTTTCATGTAAAAGAGTATCTGACATTAAAGCTCTGGATCTATCGGGAAGGAGTTTTACTCCTTCTGGGGTTTCCTTTTCGATTTCCCGTCGTACTAAGACAGGTACTTCTTCGATCTCCTATCCCTCTTTTCCTCACAATACTAAACTTTGTTTAGTTCAGTGTCTGAAGGCTTATGAAGCGTCTACAGAGGGATTCCGGAGAGACCCCGGGGGTCAACTTTTGATTGCTCTTAATAAACCTTTTAATCCCGTTTCCTCTGCTACTCTAGCGAGATGGATTAGGTGGATTTTGTCTGAAGCGGGCATTGACGTCTCCGTTTTTGGAGCCCATTCGGTCCGTGGAGCTATGGCTTCGAAGGCTTTTTCTCTTGGAGCCAGACTAGAAGACATTATGAGAGCGGCAGACTGGTCCGCTGAGTCTACTTTTAAGACTTTCTATTATAAACCTATTGTGGATATCGCGTCAATTGTGGTTAGTCAGCTTTGAACTAGCATAATACGAAGCCTCCGGTCCTGACATAGAATCAAAAATTTTCTAGCTTTCGCGTCAAGAATTTTCAATTCTATTAAGGACACGGAGGCGAGGATTATCCCACCTGGATTACAGAGATTAACATACTTAAGAGTTAAGTATTTTTTATGTTTTACTTTTCACTGTGATTGAGTTGTATGCCCTCCCTTTGTATAAGAGTTTATGATCTCTTTTCCGTGGTCTATGACTAGCTTTTGTTTGTGTCCTCTAGGTTTTGAACAGAAACAATGAGGATCTGGACGTTCGTGGGATTCTCAGTCTGTTTTCCGTTGGATTCCTGGTCCCTCTTTTCAACGTGGTTCTTGGATTTCATTTGGATCCAGTTATTGACTGTTATTGACTGTTTTGTTGAATTTTGTTCAGCATCCGCAAAGAAAGAGGAAGTGCTTTATCCTCGTGAGCTTATATACAGTACTGGTCTCTATGGTTATGACGCCTTCCATTGAATGATGGGATATGTTTTTTTTTTTTTAGTTACTCTCTTGTGATTGGCTGCTGTAAAAATAAAGCATTGAGAGAGAAGCATAATCCTCGCCTCCGTGTCCTTAATAGAATTGAAAATTCTTGACGCGAAAGCTAGAAAATTTTTGATTTCAATGTAAAAATGTGATGTGTCCATGTTGCGTTTCCTACCGCGAGCATTAGGCCTACCCATGCAAGCGAGGTGCCATTTTTATCGGGAGACTTGGGGGAACACAGAATAGCAAACCAAGTGTTATTGCCCCTTGTCTTTCTCTACATTTTTTCCTTCCAAATGTAAGACAGTGTGTAAAAAAGACGTCTATGTGAGAAATGCCCTGTAATTCACATGCTAATATGGGCACCCCGGAATTCAGAGATGTGCAAATAACCACTGCTTCTCAACACCTAGGGGGTCATTCCGACCTTGGCGGGCGAGGTGGAAACCGCCATGCGGCCGCACTCACGCGGCCCCCATTCCGACATTCCCGCTGGGCCGGCGGGAATGAGGCCGCAACACAGGAGCCGGCTCCGAATGGAGCCGGCGGTGTTGCGGCCGTGCGACGGGTGCAGTTGCACCCGTTGCGCTTTTCACTGTCTGCTATGCAGACAGTGAAAAGCTAGCCGGGGCCCTGTTAGGGGGCCCCTGCACTGCCCATGCCAATGGCATGGGCAGTGCAGGGGGCCCCAGGACACCCCTTACCGCCAGCCTCTTCCTGACGGTGAAAACCGCCAGAAACAGGCTGGCGGTAAGGGGGTCATAATCCCCAGGGCAGCGCTGCTTGCAGCACTGCCCTGGCGGATTATCACCGCCGGGGCAGAAACGGCGGAAAACCGTCGGCCCCGGCGGTGCAACCGCGGCTTTACCGCCACGTCAGAATAGGGAAGAAAGCACCGCCAGCATGTTGGCGGTGCTTTCAGTCATTATAGTCCTGGCGGTCTCGGACCGCCAGGGTCAGAATGACCCACCTAATCTTGTGCCCATTTTGGAAATACAAAGGTTTTCTTGATACCTATTTCTCACTTTTTATATTTCACCAAATTAATTGCTGTATGCCCGGTATACAATGAAGACCCGTTGCAAGATGCAGCTCCTTTATTGGGTACCTAGAGTTCTTGATGAACCTACAAGCCCTATATATCCCCGCAACCAGAAGAGTCTATCAGACGTAACAGTATATTGCTTTTTAAAATGTAACATTGCAGTAAAAAGTTAGAGTAAAAAGTGGAGAAAAATTGCCATTTTGTTCACCTCAATTTCAATATTTTTTTATTCCAGCTGTTATTTTCTGTAGGAAACCCTTGAAGGATCTATACAAATTACCCCCTGCTGAATTCATAATTTTGTCTACTTTTCAGAAATGTTTAGCTTTCTGGGATCCAGCATTGGTTTCACACCCATTTCTGTCACTAACTGGAAGGAGGCTGAAAGCACAACAAATAGTAAAAACATTAGGTATGCCCCAGTAAAATGCCAAAATAGTGTTAAAAAATGTGGTTTTCTGATTCAAGTCTGCCTGTGCCTGAAAGCTGGGAAGATGGTGATTTTAGCACCGCAAACCCTTTGCTAATGCCATTTTCAGGGGAAAAACACAAGCCTTCTTCTGCAGGTCTTTATTCCCATTTTGTTTTTTTAAACTGTATTTTTGCTGTATTTTGGCTAATTTCTTGGTCTCCTTCAGGGGAACCCACAAACTCTGGGTACCCCTAGAAATCCTACGATGTTGGAAAAAAAGGGACGCAAATTTGGTGTGGATAGCTTATGTGGAAAAAAGTTATGAGGGCCTAAGCGCGAACTGCCCCAAATAGCCAAAAAAACAGGCTCGGCACAGGAGGGAAAAAGTCCTAGCAACGAAGTTAGAACCTTGTATGAGAGGACTAAAACTATTAACAATGAGGGTTCTCTTAGATTTGGTGACAGTGTGAGCTTTCGCACGTGCTCTAGAGACTGCGTTAGGACATTCTGAACACATGCCGAACCGAGGACCGACAAAGCACGGGCAAGTTGCGAAGGCACGGCGAGCAAGTGACGTAAATCCTTCCCGGGTGGCTATTGTGGGCGGAAAGCTCCTCACCAGACACGCATTATTCAGGGGGAAAAAACGCAGGAGGGGCCCAGGAAGCGACGTGCTCTTGATGCAGAGTACTGTTCGGGTGGTTCACGTCAGCGGAAGTGTCCTCACCGACAGCGGTCTTCTAGCCGCTTCATCCTCGGATGCCGCTCTCTAAACGGAACAGGTAAGAGTCGGAACCCACCTAATCCACTGACGGCGATGCAGTCCACATGTACCCTTGGGGTAGATATTTGCCGTTTTCGGTGGGTCCCATGAACACAGGCAATTAAAAACAGCGTTCTTGCTCTTTCACCGACGCTGCGGCAGGCCTACCCTGGTGTGCAGCCGTGGTGGTATGCGAAAATGCGCTAAGCATTTCCCTCCTGATGTATTTATCAATGTCTGAGAGCTCTTCGGTGCCGAGTCGGGTCAGAACACGAGATCGACGCCTCCACCTCCTGCTTTTAGCCACGGGCCCCAGGTCGAACACGGGGTCGTTGACACTACTAGTATTTGTTGCACGCGCTTCCGCAGTATGTAGGCATTTTATTTCGGGCTTGCTTAGGCTAAGTGTTTTTTTTTTTTTTTTTTTTGTGTGACTCGACTTCCACGGATTAACCAACCTCCATTTACCATCAAAAGGACCCCGTTTCAGTCTCCAGGAATAATTTTTGATTGTGCTCGTACATTGTGAGGACGCGGGCTGTTTGGAAGAGCCGTGTTGCTAGTCTTGTTGCTGATGGGAGAAGGTATGTCTGCGGTGAGTGTTGTGCGCCTTGTAGAAGTTTTTGTTTTTTTAATCTGGTGTTAGTTAAAGTGAAGGGGGAAACCTGATGCGTGCATTTAGGGAGGGTTCCAGTGTTGGCATGGCATGTTAATTATTTTTCTGTCCGGTGAAAGTAGCATGTCCGGCTTGAGGGATGCACGAGGATCTATGCCCGAACAGTTTTCTGAAGTAATGAACCTGAAAAGTAGAGGTTTATTTCCAAAGATGGGAAAGAGATTTTGCCTTTGCAGAGTGACAGTGATAAGCCCGCTTGTTTGATGGCCGAGATCCAGTCTTCGATAATAGTGCTGTTAGTAATCTATTCAGTCTTAAGCCCTTGGATTGCTCCATTAGGATTTTACAAAGTTTGCACCTTTCCAGTCACCACCCCGTTGGGTTGAATGTCTGAGGTGCCTTTCTCACACCCAAGGCAACAGTAAGCTGAAAGAGTGCTTATCCGTTTGACTCGGATGAATACCATAAATTCACCAAGACTGCATGTAGTCTAGCTGTGCTCTTAATTAATTGAGCTACTTAGCCCACTTTGTATAGCACACCTAGAAACTACTTGGTACCTGCCTAAACACTCCAGATCCCTTCTTCCACCGCCTCGTGCCCGTCAGCCCCCACACATTATCCTTCTTAGCTGCAGCCAGTAACATGTTGTGGTTCAACTTGCCCTGGTGTTTCCCAAAACTCTATTCTCCTATCCTGTATTTCCTAGTTGAGTTAATTTAGTCCTACTTTCTCTCACCTTGTGGCCTCCCAACATTCTATCTCCACTCACCTTTTTCTCTTATTCTCTCTTCTCACCTTGTGCATAGTCAACAGTCCGCATACAGACCAGTGGCCTCCCATTCCGGTCACAAACTTCTTAGGCCTCCCTATGCCCAAGTTACCCTGAAGATAATGCCTAATATGGTCTATTTATCTGTTCAGTCCTTATCTGCTATGTTTAAGTACACTATGAACATGAAAAATAGTTGAACTCTACAAGAATTTACAGCACATATTCGTGTTGAACCTCTCCCACACATTGAGCACGTGGTCAATTTGCACGGCGTGTATTATGTAAAGGGTATAGATGCTACTCACACTTTTAAGGTCTCGCCCCTTTATTTCTGTGTGAAAAGGCCACGGTGTTGGGTTAAGTTGACATCACCCCTGTACACTAGACAGTTTGATTGCATCCTATACTTGTTCTACAAGCACTATTTGTTCAGGTGCAATCTAAAAACCTCAACTGTTCTCTGTGGTATTGACTGTACATAGTGTTTGCCTATTTAGCCTTTCTGGGAGGTGTACATCTTCGTCTTCTACTAGTACTTTCAATCGGCCATTAGATTTGTAAAGTGCGGCTTACTGGGGTGTATCCAGGAGCTGAGGGTTGTCGCTGTGAGTCAGTAGCTTGTCCTCGGAGCCATGTCTTGAGGCTTTTCCTGAAGTCGAGAGTGTGTGTGTGAGGTGCGCAGCTGGGAGGGGAGGTCGTTCCAGGTTTTGGCAGCGAGAAAGGAGCACCCTCTGCTGCATCGAATTCTGGGGACATGTGAGGAAGAGAGATGTTCAACGGAGTTCCCTGGTGGGCTGGTGTGAGGAGAGTCTGTGATTGATTAGATTGGCTCTGATGTTGTGGTGGGCTTTTATATGTGATGGTGAGAACCTTTACTTTGCATCTCTTGTGTACAGGCAGCCAGTGGAGACCCCTGAGGTGGGGTGTGATGTGGGTCCTTTTAGGGAGGTCCTGGATATAGTATGTATTTCTTTTACTCTAACTGTTTCTTTAATTGCTTAGTGAGCTTATGTCACCATGTTCAAATGTGTCGTGTGTTCTATGGAACATCGAGTAGGCAGTTGATTGCGAGCGGTGTAAAGAGCTGCTGGTTAGCTGTATGCTGGATGCTTCATGGTCGTGGGTTAATTTTCCAGAAGAAATAAGACACTATCTTGTCTTTAATTTTTGTCTGGTTACTTTGTGTCTCCGAATTATCACATTTTTGGTACCAGGAGTCGGGTACGTTTGAATTTGAACCCACTGACGAAGGAACACTTTCTATTTTAGTACACTGAAACCATCGTTGGGAGTAGATCTGAAATAGCGGTTAAGCTATTTTTTTCCTGAAACACCAGTGAGGATTTCTTTATTTTCCTTGTGTGGATTTCAACGTTTTATCCTATGCTAGTGTCTTTTGTGCTGATGCTTCGTTACCTAGCAACATGTTGTTCATGCACTAGACTACGCTTGACGGAGGTTCCACATCTTGCTGGAAGCTCCATGGCAATGCACTAGCGACGCACAGTGTTCACGCTTGAATAAAATATATTTGTTTGACATTTCTAAGGCACTTTGAAGGAATTTTGTATCTTGTTACCCGCGTTTAGCTCTACTATCAGAGTTTTGAACATTTCTACAGTTTGAGAGGATCTGCTTTTATGGTTTGTCCGACTCTGGAAAGTTTTGCCTGAACATTATACATTATTTTGGTGTTTATATTTTACCCATGGCTAAAATGCAAGGAGCAATGCAGCCACCACCTTTCCTGCAACATCTGAGGCCAGCCGGTGATGGAGTTGTTTGGAGTGTTTTTATCTGGAGGAAAAACTCGCATAGACAAACAGAAGAACTCAGCATTTCATTGGAAAGGCACAATTTTTTCAAATCCAAGCAAGCCAGTGATGAAACGGTGGAAGAATATATTGCGACTTTAAGGGTATTGCCGTCCAGTTGTGAATTTGAAAATAATGTGGACATATACATCAGAGACCAATTTGATTTCAATTGCTACTCGAAGAAAGTGCAAGTATGCCTATTGACCTGCAGGAATCCTGCCTTATTGGAGACAATAGACATTGCCAGGCCCATAGAGAGATCTATTTTAACACAAGTACTATCCAGTCATAATGCACATGGTGCACAAAGCAGCAAGCAGGAAGGTCTTTCACCAGTCAATCTAGTGGTTGACGATACCTCTATTTGTGCGATTTAACAAAAAATTTAAAGGGAAGAGGGGTTCTATTGTGTGCTACAGATGTGGTTCAAAGAGTCATGTAGGAAACTATCCCTTATGTCCTGCACTGGGTAAAGAATGTTTACGCTGTCAGAAAATTGGTCATTTCCAGATAGTATGTAAGAGTTCCTCAGGTAATAGTAACAAAATGAGGATTAGTAATGTGAATATTAATGATGAGGATGATGATGTCCGGGACTGCTTTGACATGTTTTCAAATGTTTTATTAGCCATTGAGAGTGATGAATCAAATCACTTTGATTTGGTTCCTGACAAGAAGAACAAGGGGCCATTTTGCCAAGCAACTATCAATGGTAATACTATCACTGTCATGGCAGATTCTGGGGCTCCGGTAACGATTTTAGGTGATGTGACATTCCGTAAATTTTGGCCTAGTGGTATGCCTCATTTCACCTGACATAAATCCAAAACGCTTTTGGGGAACAAGATGTGGATATATATTTTTTTTTTTTCCTCTTCAACTGTGGAATGTTTAGGGAGGAATGTTGTAACGAAAATGTTATATAGCTGTTAAAGGGCGGGACATTGTTGGTTGGAAAGATTAAGTGAGACTTGGCATTCAATTGCGTCCTGGACACATTAGCATATTTCATCAGACAGTCATATTATTGATTCATTAATGGAGACATTTTCAGCTGTTTTCAGGGACACCATTGACAATGTAAAGGGGTTTGAGCACGTAATCAAGTTTAAAAAAAAAAAAAAAAAAAAAAAAAAAAATTGCTATATCAATTATACACAGTGTATTTAAGTGCCAGAGGAGACTTAGGAAAGCTTTTAGACAAGTTAGTTAAGGAGAAGATTATTGTCCCTACTGATTCTTCAGAATGGGTTTCTCCAATTGTTTTGACCTATAAACATTCTGGAGATTTAAGATTGTGTGTTGATCTCAGGTCATTGAATCAAAACATACTTGTTGACTGTCACCCGTTACCACATATTCAGGCGATGGTGGCCAATATCGGCAATGCAAAATACTTTTCCACTATAGATTTGCATTCTGCATATCAACAGATTCCTTTAAGTGAGGAGTCTCAGGCTTTAACTACTTTTGTGACGCCATTTGGTCTGGCTTCTGCTGCTAGTGTTTTCCAGAGACTTATTCTTTGTTTGGCCATGAGTCACAAATTCACGCTTTTCAGGATGATATTCTGGTATTCTCAGAAACAATGGAGGAACATGTTGCTAAGTTAGAAAAAAGTTTTTTGTATCCTGATGGAGTGTGACATGACAGTAAAATAAAGTAAGTGCAAATTTATGCTATAGGAGGTTGAGTATTTAGGTCACACCATTTCTAATGAGGGCGTCAAACCAAAGGCTTGCGATTTAGCTGCTATCAAGTTGGCACCTCCGCCTACAGACAAAGACTCACTTAAATCTTTTCTGGGGCTGTGTAATTATTATGCACGTTTTGTTCCAGGATATGCTACTTTAGTACAACCATTAAGATCACTGCTAAAAAAAGGGTGTTAAATTTGTATGGTCCAAGCAAATAGATGAACCTTTTGAAGATATTTATTAATGTTCATATTTTCTCTTCTTTTTAAATATGGCGCCCAATAACTAGTCAGTTTTTGCTCAAATTAGGGCACTAAAAATAAACGAAGGACTTGGCAACACACACTTCATTTATAACTCGTAACGCACGCTCATTTTTCACAAGACTTTTTCAAGATGGCGCCGTACTAAGAGTGCAGTTTCTTCCCTGACCATAAGAATGGTATTAGGGTGAGTTTCACTAAACTCAAATATGGTGCTATAACTACCATATAAAAATGCTATTACGTTTTCCTTACAATTGTCCCCTTGACTATACACCCTTCTCAGTACTGTTCACAGGAGATAATATTAAGTCAAGGCTCAGTGTTAATTTGTTTAACTTAATTTTTTTCTACACATTAGCCATAAGCTTTATTGAAATTAGTTCCTTGTTTAATATTCTTCCTTAATAGTTTTCATCTTATTTTGCCTTATTATCTAACCTTCCTTAGATGATTATATTAAACTCCGACATTAAGATCTGTGATTATCTAATGTACACTAGTTTTTGATATGAGATATTTTTCTTTAAACATATAGACCATATACCACATGGTGTTCTGTTCAAAATGAATATTGCAATGGTATGATTTTCCCTTGGTTTTGTTAAATATTAAGAGTGCTGGATTAACCAACTTTGTGGGTTCTCTTGACACGTTGATACTATTAAACCTCATATTATATCTTGGTTTGATGTGCCAGCACCACTATCAATTCTACAATAATCCACTTATTACTTTCTAAACCCACAAGTTTGTATCTTCTCTGTATAGTTTTGTCCTGATACTTCACTGATTAACTGGATATGGGCCATAGGGAGCCAACATATCTTTGCTTTTCTTTTAATCTGCTCTTTTAACAAGTTGCTTTAAATCTGGGTCACAGTATGCACTCACAGATCGTTCCCGCTATATCTAACTCTCACCATTCTTACGTAGTTTTAGGAATAATTGCACTGATTGGTGAGAGCCCTGCATGTCTTATCACATGTCCCTAACCCACCTATACTTGGAAGGTTCACCTCAACAACTGATCTGCTCATTCTTGATTAATTACAGCCTTTAGAAAGCCCTGGGTGATTGCACCTTAGAGGGCGAAACATGTGTCGGCTGTGTTCGGTCTGCAATTCTCAAGTTTCTTCTAAAATTGAATATCACCGAATAAATATTTTATAACACAGTCTATGGACTATATGATCATTTGACTGCTGAAAAGACTGCGTTATATAAAACTATCTTCATAGTATTACTTAAGGGGGTCCTCAATCTCAATAATCTCAAACCCTAATGAGTCATTATTCAGGATCTGCTTCTCTGTGTACGAAACCCTTGTAAAAGAGATGGGTGGGGGCAGAACACAGACCTCTGAGGTGTACAGAGAAGGCAGAGGGAGGAAACCTTCCCTTACGCTACTGATCCTAAACATACCTATACACCCCCCCCCCGTAACCAATCCCTACGTGCCCTGCATTCTGGACTGCACCACTCACCTGAAACACTTGAGGATACCTCAGTACCTACACTCCCCCAGGATTTTATCACGCATAATGTTGCAACCACAATAGTCATAAGTGCGTAAAAGGCACTATGCCACATAATTCCACTACACAAATATTCTCCACACCAAACAATTCCAATACAACGCGCATAATGCCACTCCAGTCCACATACATCCACTACTCTCTAAACCAAAACAGATAAGTAAAAACATTGACGTTTACAGTGCCAGTAGCTCTAACTCTCACAAATGCAAGACCTATTGCATTGCAAATGCTATTTTAAAATATTTTTATTAGCATTTTCTGAGATACTACAACTAGAGCACCAACATGTGCCAAACATAATGAAAAAAAACATTGTGTGGGAATCCATCATTACATCAATCCAATCATCTTCGTTTAGAACATCATACGGAGAGAAGGAATGGAAGCGCTACATTGAATCACATTACACAAGGAATGAAACACTGCATCATTAGTCCTATAACTGAGACGCCTCTTCAACGTTATATTGCATATCCAGACCATAATCGTCAATCCATCTACCCCACACTCAACTAAATGTATGGGGGCAACCTCTACTTTTATAAGTTACTCTATCCGCTGCCATGTAGAGGTCCATGCTAGCTTTCCATTCGGACAATCAAGGCGTATCAGGGGCTCCCCAGTGCTTGGCCAAGTCCTGCTTTGCAACTACCAACCCCAGGTTACAGATTCTGAGTTTCATCCTCTGAAGGTCTGCATCATGGGTACTCGAACACATTTTCCCAGGGGGCACATTGATGGCAGCAGGCAAAGAGGTGGGGTTGTTTCTGGGCAGTTATGCCACTATGGTGGGTGTAGAGGACAGCAAAGCATACACATGGCTGAATTGCACAATGTGAAACCAGATAACCTGTCATTAATCCCAGCTTCCCACTTTACCAAATTGTGTGATTCAAGGTATTTGTCCTATTTCACTTTCTCCCCATTTTCTTCATTATCAAATGTAAGAGGACCTCACAGTGCATGGCATCAGGATGTGCACTATACAAACCCTTCTCTTGTGTTTGATTGAACTATAATGCTGTTCATGTATAATAGGAATCCAGGTCACCCAAAAAGTGTACATAACAATTGGCTTGCCTCTGTTATACTGCACCCCAAGGTTTCCGTGCAGGGGACCTCTGTGATGTACTGCCACATTTAGAAGATGTCAGGAGGCTAAGTTTTTATTTCTTTGTTTGGGTTTGAAATATGGCTCTATGGCAGTGGTCTTCAAACTTTTTAATGCCGCGCCGCCCCCAGTTGAAAAATAAAAATCTTTGGACCCCCCCCTCAGAATTTTTCACAATTATTTTTAAAAGATGGCAACGTTTAAATATGTCTCAACCTACTTAAACATTGCAGTTAGGTACTGTTACCTTTTTTAAACTACAATAACATGCTTCTGCTTAAAACAAAGGCATGCTATCTGTATACTATTTATTTTGGCCAGAGTTTGGCACCCCCCCTGGGATCACTTGAGGCCCCCCTAGGGGGGCCCACCCCCCGTTTGAAGACTTCTGCTCTAGGGGCTATGGAACGGGGACATTTTAATTTCTTATAGTCGGGGCAGTGGGATTAGGCGGCAGGGGAGGGCAAAATAATGCAGTGGGTTGACTAAACTGTGCGTCAAGAAAAGCCATACAGCACATTTTGTGACAGTATATTACTTCATTATTTTGACATGTTTACTCATTGTAACACTGTCTGGGCAAGGATTTCTCCCCCGTAGTACTAGTTTAATAACCAAATACAGCAACATGTAACTCAAAAGATAACCATCCAACTTTTGAGAACGTCCTTCCATTGTGCAGGATCATGTCACCCCATTTTTGTAACTTTTGATCCATGGAGCCAGAAACATTTTTTATGTTAAAATCTGCAGATTTAGCAGCAGGTGATGTTTCATGTGGCAGATCCATGAGCCAGTGGCACTGTATATAGTTCACTAATGGCATTGTTTCACAATGTCCAGCGAGTTCAGACTACTTTTAACCTGTCTGCCACGCAGGCTGCATTCTCAGTATGGGGCATTCCTCATATTAATAGGCTGCAGACTATGCTCCAGTCCAGCCTTTTCCTCCAGTGAATATAGGGACATTCAGACCACCTTAACCCCTTCTGTGCTGTGGACGTAATGGTTACGTCCCACTGCACAGTGCTCATGTGCCGAGGACATAACCATTATGTCCTGGGCACTGAGGTCAGAGGGAGCGCTAGCTTCCCTCCAACCCAACAAGGCAGAAATGGACGGGGAGGCCCTTCCGCTTCCATCCCTGATTCCTTCCCCCCTCATCAGAGGCCACTTCCCCCATCGCGCTGGAAATGCTAAGCATTTCTCTTCCGATCATGTGATGGGGGCCCTGAGAGGCTTTAAAGGGAAGGAAAGATTGTCTAAGGGAAGGGGTAGATTGGTCTATTGTTGTTAGGCTGATCTGCCCCCCCGGGGAGGAGGGGCGCAGAAACCAATAGGTGCCAGGGAGCTTTTTTGTTTTTGTTTGTTTATTTACAGTTGGGGAGCGACCCCTTAGGCAAGGGTCGCTCCCTAGGGGGCAAATTATATTTAGGCAATTTCTGCCCCCCTTGGGGCAGATCAGCCTAATTATATGAGGCCAGTCTGCCCCCAAGGGGGGCAGAAACCACTAGACACCAGGGAGTTAAAAAAAAAAAAAAACATTATGCTGAATTCACGGAATGGGAGCGACCCCCTTGGGCATGGGTCGCTCCCCGGTGTGGCAAATTTATTTAGGGCCATTTCAGTGCCCCCCCCCCCTTCCAGGCAGGTCGACCTCTTGTTATTAGGCCGATCTGGCCCCATGGTAGGCAGAAACCGCTAGGCACGAGGGATCATTTTTTGTTGTTGTTTTTTTTTATAGTTGGGGAGCGGCCCCTTGGGCAAGAGTTGCTCCCAAGGGGGGAAATTTATTTTAGGCCATTTCTCCCACCTCTGGGGGCAGATCGGCCTATTGTTATTAGGCCCATCTGACCCCGGGGGGCAGAAACCTCTAGGCGCCCGGGATCATTTTTTAGAGGTGGGGAGCGACCCCTCAGGCAAGGGTCGCTCCCCGGGGGAAGGTCTACTAGATGCCAGGGAATAAAAAAAAATACATACATATTGGGATGGTGGCTACCAACCAGTATGGGCCTGGTTATGCCCCAACTGAAGGGGGTAACTGTCTTTCAGCTCTCCCCCGCACTCTAAAACATCTTAGCCTACACCAAGCAAGAAGACATTTGATTATTTTGGGTTTTGGTTTTACATTTCTCAAAATACACAAGACCTAGACACATCTGAAAACTAAAAATCTGGGTGATTCCAGGGTGGTGTGTTTCACATGCACCGTTTTCATACCCACAATGCCCTGCAAACCTCCAACTTGGCTGGAAAGCACACATTTTTCCCTCGTTTTTGTGATGGAACCTTCCGGAATCTGCAGGAATCCACAAAATTCCTACCACCCAGCATTGTCTCATCTATACCGATAAAAATTCTGCTGCACTTGTCAGCCTAAAAATGTTTTTTTTTCAAACTGCCCTTTTGGACCCCATTTGGTTCCCCCTCAATATGGACATGTTTTTCCCTTTCACAAGCACTTAGCCCACCTACACAAATGGGGTATCATTTTTACTGGGAGACTGAGGTGAACGTTGGGTGTTATGAAATTTGTCCCAGTGCGGTGATCCCACACAGAAATGTTCGAAAAATTTGATATGATTTTAGTAATTTTTTTAAATTTATTTTTTAGCTAAATTTTGAGGTTTGCTGGGGATTCTGTGTAAGAAAACATTGGGGGATCCATGCAAGTCACACCTCCCTGGACTCCCTCGGGTGTCTAGTTTGGGTTTGGTAGGTTTCCCTAGATGGCTGCTGAGCCCAGGACCAAAAATGCAAGTGCCCCCCCCCCCCCTTCACCCCCGCAGAAACAGGTAGTTTTGTATTTGATAATTTTGATGTGTCCAGATAGTGTTTTGGGGCATTTCCTTTCGCGGGCAGTAGGCCTACCCACAAAAGTGAGGAACCATTTTTATGGGGATACTTGGGGGGGGGGGGGGGGGAACGCTGGGTGGGAGCGAATTTGGTGCTCCTCTCTTATTCCAGAACTTTCTGTCACCGAAATGAGAGTAAAAAGTGTTTTTGGGCCAAATTTTTCAGTTTGCAAAGGATTCTGGGTAACAGAATCTGGTCAGAGCCCCACAAGTCACCCCATCTTGGATTCCCCTAGGTGTCTAGTTTTCAAAACTGCATAGGTTTGCTAGGTTTCCCCAGGTGCCGGCTGAGCTAGAGTCCAAAATCCACAGCTAGGCACTTTGCAAAAAACAGCTCTGTTTTCTTTGTGAAAATGTGATGTGTCCACGTTGTGTTTTGAGGCATTTCCTGTCGCGGGTGCTAGGCCTACCCACGCAAATGAGGTACCATTTTTATCAGGAGACTTGGAGGAACACACAATAGCAAAACAAGTGTTATTGCCCCTTGTCTTTCTCTACATTTTTCCCTTCCAAACGTAAGACAGTGTTTAAAAAAAAACGTCTATTTGTGAAATGCCCTGTAATTCACATGCTAGTATGGGCACCCCAGAATTCAGAGATGTGCAAATAACCACTGCTTCTCAACACCTTATCTTGTGGCCATTTTGGAAATACAAAGGTTTTCTTGATACCTATTTTTCACTTTTTATATTGCAGCAAATGAATTGCTGTATACCCGGTATAGAATGAAAACCCATTGCAAGGTGCAGCTCATTTATTGGCTCTGGGTACATAGGGTTCTTGATGAACCTACAAGCCCTATATATCCCCGCAACCAGAAGAGTCCAGCTGATGTAACGGTATATTGCTTTAAAAAATCTGAGGTTACTGAGTAAAAGGTGGAGAAAAATTGCTGTTTTTATTTTTTTTATTTACCTCACTTTCAATGTTCTTTTATTTCAGCTGTTATTTTCTGTAGGAAACACTTGTAGGATCTACACAAATGACCCCTTGCTGAATTCAGAATTGTGTCTACTTTTCAGAAATGTTTAGCTTTCTGGGATCTAGCATTGGTTTCTCACCCATTTCGGTCACAAACTGGAAGGAGGCTGAAAGCACAAAAAATAGTAAAAATGGGGTATGTCGCAGTATAATGTCAAAATTGTGTTGAAAAAATGGGTTTTCTAATTCAAGTCTGCCTGTTCCTGAAAGCTGGGAAGATGGTGATCTTACCACCGCAAACAAACCCTTTGTTGATGCCATTTTCAGGGAGGAAAAAACACAAGCCTTCTTCTGCAGCCCGTTTGTCCCATTTTAAAAAAAAAAAAAAAAAAGGAAATTTTCACTGTAGTTTGGCTAATTTCTTGGTCTCCTTCAGGGGAACCCACAAAGTCTGGGTACCTCCTGAAATCCCTAGGATGTTGGAAAAAAAGGACACAAATTTGGCGTGGGTAGCTTATGTGAACAAAAAGTTATGAGGGCCAAAGCGCAAACTGCCCCAAATAGCCAAAAAAAAAGGCTCTGCACAGGAGGGGAAAAGGCCTGGCAGTGAAGGGGTTAAAGGGCCCCACAGCAGTAAGCCTTTGCTCAGAGTGGCATCTCACCTTGGCCACCCTTCTCATCCAGGCCGTCAGCAAGCAGTTTACATCAGAGCGGTACCGCTGCTGTCACAGGTGCCATGGACAGCCATGTCAGTGTTTGTTCCCAGCATTTCTCAAATCATCCAGGTCCCTGAGTATGGATGTGGCCTGCATGCAAGAGCTATGGGGCTTTCCTCCTGCAGATACTGCAGCTGAATGCGAGGGCCTTCCTTGGCTTCCACCTGCCCCTTTGCGGTCGGACCTCTGGAAGGCTTCCATTGAAGATGCTTCAAAGGATTGATTACATGGTTATGGAAGAAGAGCCCCCTGCTTAATTGGCCATTTTAGTTAAGCCTTGTCCACCCCCCTTTGGCAGCACATGTTAAATAGCTACATCCATGGCCTAGTTGTGATATCTCGCTATTTGTCAGTTTAAATTGCTGGTTAATGTTCCAAACTGCAGATATACCCTTTCTCTTAGGGCACAAAATCCACTCAAATGAAATGATTAGTCTCTTACTTGAGAAACATTAAGTGCCAGTTCCTTACAGCCCGTAAGATTGTGTGCCATTAAATCTGCTTATGCCCAGTTATATTCAAATGGCTAAAACACCCATTGTATTCAGATGGTCTCTCGGGTTAATCCTGTTACTGTGGCCTTTAAGCACACGATTCCTGAATAAATACATTTACACAAAATTGATACATGCACATCAATATATGTTCATTGCTACATGAAGTCGACTTTATTTTTCCATAGAAAAACATCTGATGCATGGAATTCACGGGATACCTTCTGCCTATCCATATGACACCAGTCCATGGACCCCTCCTGGTCCCAGAAGATCCCTGTCACATGTGGCGTCACCTTGTCCTCAGTTATCTTCATCCTCAATATGGTGCCCATTGTCTAATCACTGATGATAGCATAAAAATTCAGACATCCAGTTACTCACGCTGCCTGCACCTCATCCAAACCTGGATGTTTAGCACCTGCCCTAAGCTCAACCCAGCCAAGACACGATTCCTACTCCTCTTTAAGAACTACCAGGGACTAGTCCGTACTGGTTAAAGGACATAAACCTGAATGAAACAGAACCCCCAACTTGCATCCAGTGCCCTCTGGACACCAATCTTACCCCGAGGAAACACATTTCTAAGAACACATACCAAGGCACCCTGATACCAGTTCTCTCATGATAACCTGAAACTATTCCCCCTAGAAAGTGACTTGAGGCTTGAGTGTCAAGCCTTGCTCATAGCTTCCCAGATCCCACTTTGACCCCACCCCACCTCAAAAACATCATGCATGTTGCAGCACACTCAGTGAAGAAATTAAAGAAATATGGCCATGTCAGTTCCACCCATATGGTGCTGCTTCACAGGCTTCCTTCGCCAGCCTGCACCATTTTCAAAATAAGCTGTATCCTATAGAAAACCATAATGACTTGCCTCCTACCTGTCTGGCTGACAAGCTCAGTTTCTTAGTAACTGTAGTCACCCTGAAGCCAGATTTTCCTCAAACTGGAGAACAAGAATTGCAATTAAAAAAAAAAAAAAAAAAAAAAAAAAGACAAAACAACCGGTCCGCTTCATTTTACACACCATGGTCTGCATAACATCAGACCTGCCAACTCTCACGTTGCCACTGTGTCACACAATATTGTCTCCCTTCACATGGTCACCTGGTGAAAAGCTGATGGCACAGTGGCAGGGAATAGGAGCTGGAAACCACTACAAAGAGTGGATATCCAGCTCACATTCTGTGTTTCTGGATAGCAGATGCCAATTAAAGGGTGTGAAAACAATCCAGGACATCTGTATCGTCCTCAGCAAGCTATTTTATTTCTTTATTTTTATTTTTTTAAAGGAGGTTTGCTGAGGGTGGTGGTGCAGAAGTGGCTCTTGGGTACTTCTCAGCACAAGGCCCTGCGGTGTTTTTTTTTTTTTTTTTTTTTTTTTTTTTTTTTTTTGGTTGACCGGTCTATAACATTGTTGTGCCCTTCAGGAAAGTACCAGCCATGCTCCAATTTAGGAAAGAACTGAAGAGAGACTTCTCTTTTCAAGAATACTGCATCATAGTGAAGTAGAAATCCACCTCTACTCTAAGAACCCTGCTTCTCCTCCAATCCTCGTCAGTTGTATCTTTGCATTTGGCCCTGTGTGTCTCTCTGTGGTCTTTTGCCTGGGGTTGCCTTTATGCAAAGATGATTTTCCTTCTAGCCCAACTTAGTTAACAATTGAGGTATCATTATATGTATAGGCATTATGGCTCTTGCACTGCAGGATTGCAACAGTGGTCCCCATCAAGTGTGATAGTTTGCTACCACAGAGGGCATTTTATCAGACCAAATCACAATATGTAACTTTCATTGTCTTTTTTTTTTGTGTTTTGCCATCGTGTATGTGTGTGTGGTGATTATTGGCCATCTATAATTTATGAGCATAAAAATGTTTTGGCGGGGCTTAATCCATGCTCTGTTGCATTTGTTGTTTCTTTTCACCTAACCAACATATGCGCTTTGCACTATGGATTGGACATACTCAAAAACACTTACATTCTGTTTATTATGCAGACTTTTCTTTGCATACTCTTCATTGTTTGTTTTTCTTCTACGCTTTTCGCATCTGTGCAAAAAAAATGGTATATACAAAACCCTTGCATCACATCACATGCAGTGGCCCATGTTTTTTCATTTGTTTAAAAAAAAAAAAAAAAAGAAAAAAAAATCCCCTGCCTGCACAGTGCTTACACGAAAGCTCTTGTAAACAAAAAAGAGAAATCCTAAAACTGGCTTTGAGTCCTCCTATTACTTACCATTTGTTGGCTCCCATGTCACGTTTGTTTCCATTCTTTTGATAAGTCTGCGCCTTCTACTCCTTCCTTCTTCATCCCAAGGTTTCAGCATGGCCTCTGCAGTGGGACATGGAGCAAGTACAGCTTCCTGTGACCAGTGTCCTTCTGCTGGTCGCAGACACTTTATTTTTACTTTTGGATGCTGTTGCGGTTCATATCCTGTCTTCCTCCTGCTCTTGTGCTGCTTTCCCCACTCCATCCACCCTCTTCCGCCTGTTTACTGTTGATACTCCCTCCCCTTCTCCCCCTCCCCCCCCCCATCCGTCCTTGACTGTTCCCGCACCTCCCTCTGTTCATTATTCTCCCAGCCCATGTTCATCCTTACTGCATCGCTCCTTACTTTCTCACACCCCTCTCGTTGTACTTTTTTAAATACTGCCTCTGCCCTACCCTCGCACCCCCAAAAGAACAAGCATTTTCAATGCAATGGGTCTCGCATTCGCTCGAGTTAGAGCTATTAGCGTTGTTAATTCCTAACTGGACTTTTATTGCCACCCAAACTGGAGGGGGAAAAAAGTAAAGCAGTTAACGTGAGCGCAAAGGAGAGACGCAAAAGGAAAAAAAAAGTTCACTCGCAGTCAAATTTATCGGCAAAAGTCAAATTATCCATGTAAATGGGTCGAGGAGCATGGTGGTGGAAAAAACCTCCCCAAGGAGGGACAAACGTAAATCATTTACCAACAAAGGATTTTTGAAAGACAGGTCCACTAACGAGTGATAGTTTTGGGCGTTTGGTGGGCATTGTTAAAAGCCCAAATACCAAAACATCGGAAAAGCCGCGCTTACGCGCTGTTGAACTCGACCTAAACGGGCTTTGACAATGCTTATTATTTCTGAAAGGGATTCCACTCTGGACAGGTGCAGTAGGCGAGCTGTGCAGCTGCTCTTTTATTTCACATGGTGTACTGTATCACCAGTCCGAGGCATTTGCAAGGTCCATGTATGCTGGGCCTGCGCGAGCGTGCCCTGAAGTCCAGTGTCTGCAAGAGAATGGGGTAACACTCTAATGTCTCTGGGGCTTCATTAGGCGAGTGTACAACAGGCAAACATAGCATTCAATGCGTTAAAAGAGCACTTTTGGCAAGGGAAGCGTGCGCCACCCCCAGCTCTAGTGAGAAGCAGATGCAAACCTAGATGGGAATGAGGAAGTCGCTGTACCTTTTGTTTGGTAAGGAGTGCCTAAGCAGTTTAACAGATTCGTGCAAACTGATATGTATTGTAGAGTTAGAGCAGTGTCTCACCTCTTGGATCTCGGCTGTTTTCGGATTGAAGCAGCAGTCAGAAGAATGTATTTTACCATTTGTTTATTTTGATGCAGTATTTTGCGTTGTCAAGCAGCTTTCTGCAGCCAGTAGTAGCAATTATTTCAAATTTAATTACGTTGTTGATGATTTTAGGCCGCATTACTTTTGAAGCTTTTGTGGGAGGTGTTCTAATTACCGTTACAGCTTCCGTTAGTGTTGTTTCGTTTAGCCCAGTTATTGGATTACAAGTTTTCGTTCACAACATCCCAGCTTTAAACATCCGATACAAACACCAGCTACTTAGCTTTGTGAGTGTTTGTTTTTAAAGATTTTGCACAGCAGCCTGGGAAACTGCAACACCTAAAAAAAACAAAAAACTTGAACAACGCCAGTAGGTCTCGCATAGGCGAAACCTGTTGGCTTTGACATTGCATGTTTTTGTGTTGTTGTTGTAATGGATGAGTCTTAAGAGTTAGGAGGACAACCAAATATCATATTTTTTTTGTCCCCAGAATCACATGAAAAACAACCCATTACTGAAACTTTGGATGCCCCGTACAGTAATAGAAATAATTAAAGCACAGTATCACGTACCACATTTAATAATGTACCTTTGACATATTAGTAGCATGTGAACAAGGATTTTTTTCTGCTCCCTCCCAAATGGGCAAAACGCCCTACATAGAGGAAGCCACTGACCAATACTTCACAAGTTTGACTGGGGTTGCAGCAGAAGAAACCCATTATGTAGAGGTGGTTGTCAGACATTTGCTGCTAGCTTAGTGCACGCAGTTTGGAAAGAACACTATAAGGGCCTGAAGGCGCACTCTCCACTGGCAGTCAGCCCCGAAGAACTTCTTTTTCAGTTGTCCTCTGCCTTTTACTTCCCTGTAGACATAACCATGTCCCTCGTGCAGACTTAACCTGTTTTTCTCTGCCCTTAGACGTTATCCAATTTTAAGGTGCATTCCAAAACATACGCAATCCGTTAGCAACTCTAATTCATCATAAGCAAGAAGGATTAAAAAGAAATGAGCAGGACAGCGCAGCAGTCTTTCAACTGTCACGTATGCATTTACGAAAACCATCGCCTAAAATAAGGTGAGATGCATGCAGCCTTCATAAGATGACGGCTGTAAATATTTTGCCTCTTAGCAAGCAAAATAAACACCTCTGACACTGTCTATGGCATTCCCAGACGTTCTGGATTTATAGTATGGGAGTGGTGCTTACCTTAATAAAAGCAAGCATAAAAGTTCAGAATTTGAAAAAGAAAAGTGCCTGAAATACATTAACTAGATATTAATGTTTTCATAAACTAAAAGCAAATTGGTTCGTAACATCAAACTGTTAATTTGGAACTACGGGGATCAAACCGTGTTTACTAGCGTCAGAGGCTCCAGTCCTCTGAGATGTGCAGGAGACAGGTCTTTTCTAACGAACAGGAAACGCAGAATGCATTTATGCTAAGCCTCAAACATTAATTACAACAATTTTTAGCCCCTCGACCACCAGACATTTTAACCTGAGTATGCACAGACGTTAGAGATCCATTGATGGGGCATTTCTGCCTTGTGGCCACAGCATGTGTGGATATAAACTCTTTCAGGACATACTTGCTTCTCACTTTTGACATGTCTGTGCAAATCTGGTAGCCTAGGAGTTATGATACATAACACTAAAAATAAGTAACAATTCGATGGCTGTACATAATCAGTTGGAACCACCAAGCTTGGTGTTAATCATCTATGCTTTCATATTAATACTGTAGTTAATATATGCTAGTTTAGTCAACACTCCCTACATCATTTTGGTACAATCAACTTTTGGGATACCTTAAGTCTGACAGAACTCGACTATTGGACTGGCCTTAATTTGCCCTTCAGCCACCCATGCAAATCAGTACCAGTAGGGAGGGATTGTCATCAGTTGGCTATTTTCCAGTTTTATTTATTTTTATGTGGCATGCTTTTATCCTTGAGTCCTCATCCAAGTTGTTTGTACTGGGGAGGGTCGCCCACTCGTCTGCGGTGGAGAGCCCTTTGATGTGATTGGACTGGTCAAGCATGAGACTGGGAAAAGATTAAAATGCCTACACGTGTCCCTATGATTGGTAAAATGTGTTAATATTAGAACACCTTTGGCAGTTTAAAAGCAGTGGCACATATGGACTGTTAATGTTTTCTACATCCTCTGGTTGGTATGTTCAGCTGATTTTGCTTGCCACGGAGGTCAGCCAGCTCTAATCAGGACTAGCCTGGTCCTTGCTATGCAAACCTTGTATTTCGTTGGGCTAATAGGCAATGCCTTCCTACCATGCTCACACTCATGCTGTATGTAATGGGTAACCACATTTTGGATATCACTTAATTGCAGCCAGGAACTTCTGTTTATTTTAATTCTGAAAACGGGCTAACCGGGTTAGCTTTATGCACCACTGTTGTCTACTCTCACTGTGCATAAAACATGAAGCACTTCACTGTGATGAACGTGTTACGAACATTTTCATGCTTTATATCAGTGTGTAATAATTCCACATAATCTTTATCTCAGTGTTCATCTTGTGAGAATGTACACAGTGTCCTTGAAATCATACCGCTGTAATTTTTCAATGTATTGTGCACTCATTAATTAGGGTCGCGCGTGCAAGCGGTCTGGCCCCTGTTGTACTCTCTCTGTGGACTTTTAACCACACCCATGTCACACCCATGTCACACCCATCAGTTTGGTTGGTTTGTGGGCTTAGCTTTTAAAATTCACTTGATTTCATTATTAAAAGGCATGCATATGTGATGTCTTTTCTGGAGTTTAGCCATCCTCTACAGCACTGGTAAACTACTGAAAACATATGAGCCTCCGTGTTTCCCGAATGGCTTCTGCACTACCTTTTCTTTTTCGTTCCTTCGCATCGCGATCTCGCTGGGCAGTAGTCAAGCACTTTGCGTGACATCGACCCTGTTACATGGATAATTCTACTTTTTGCTGGTTACGTGGATAATTCTACTTTTGCTTGTTACATGGATAATTGCACTTTTGCTGCTACTTTTCACTGCAAGCAAACTTCTGTTTCCTTTTCTGTGTCTCCTTAATGCTCATGACGACCGTCGGCTCACATATGTGAAACTGTTTTACTTTTCAGTATCAGTTTGTGGCAAGAAAAGTCAGGTTAGGAGTTTACAACGCTAATAGCTCTAACTCCAACAAATGCGAGACCCATTGCATTGCAAGTGCTTTTGGTTTTTAGAAGGGGTTCCTATTTCACTGCTTAGGGTATTACACGTGACCAGGGCCTTCTTTCAAACATTGTGAAGACAAATTAACTTCCTCTGTTACATTCCTTTTCATCATTAACAGCGCAAAATGTTGATGGAGAGGAGTGTACTAGTGCCCTACTTATTGCACCAAAAAGCGCCCAGGGGGTTACAGATTTTAGCATCGTAACCCCTAAGTTTTGACCTATACTTTAAGGGTGCTGTATTTGTTTCCAGGTTTCTTTAAGAGTCATCTGATGTCATTGTGTGGCATAGGTGGTGACATGTTTGTGCTTGTGTGTGGTTTTTTTTTTTTTTTTTTTTTTTTTGTAGCTACTCGCCATCTATAGTACTCTGCACTCTGCTCTATTAAAGGCTGGAAAATTCCTCTGATCAAAGACCTCAAACTGGTGAATAAGTACATAAGTAACAGATCCTTTCAAAATAGAAGTTTAGCACATTTATTGTTAGTATTATCATAATAGACCAGTTATTCATTTAGCATCAAGAGTATATTGGCCATCCATAGCCGTGATATTCTAGTTTGTTGCTATATTCAAACACCCTGACTTGTCTCTGTGTTGTGTGTATAGGTTTTTCTCATGCCATCGTACTTGAAATATATGGGTCCCCATTGAAGATCTAGCTTATTTCAGTGTGAGAGATTTTGCTTTTAGGTGCAACCACAGGATGTCATCTCTTAATCCTCTAACATTTGTGGACAGTCTATAAATCCACCTTTGTTAGACCCTACTGTTACATTATCAGGTACTTTTATCTGCTCCAGCATTGTCCAGTTGAAGTCATATACTTTGTATCATTGTTGAAATAATGGTAGGCCATTTTTGTGGTTACTTTTTGCACCTCAAGTTGCTCCTTTGTTCCCCAATGTGTAGGTTCATTTTCCTTTACTACACATGGTATATTACAGGTACTGGTGAATAGGTAAACAGCATGTTGAGTTACAGTTTGAGTGTCTTCTTTGGACCTAGTCTTTATATTATACCAAATATGGGTTTTGTCAATTTCCCCATGAATGGTCGTCCATAACCATCGGTGCACATTTCTGCCTTGCCACCCCCTACCCCAAAAGCAGTTGGGTGGTTATGATGTGTATCTTATCAGTTTGATGATATCCAGTATGTACTAGGGCATCCCAGATTTTCCTCGTTCTTTTATGTGCAAAAAAAGGTCTTTCAAAATGTAGATTCCTTGTCCTTAAAATATGCCACTCTTTATCGATTTCTTGACTTGGATGGACAACGTGGAGTAGATGGTCACACAGTTTGATTAGTGTTCAAAGAAGGTTTTACTGTCAGTGGTGTTTTTTTTTTTTTTTTTTTTTTTTTTTCTTCTTTTTTTTGTTTGTTTTGCGAATGATTGATTCTTGGTCATTTTTTTTATTGTATTACGAAGTCTTCTGTGTGGCTCCAATTACATTTCAATCTTAGGAATTGCCTGAACTGTAAACTTTCCCATAGTGAATGCAGGTGGAAGCTGTCAAATCTTAAAAGGCTGTTATATATCATTGGGTTTTGATGAATGTTTGTCCACAGGGTCACTTCCTCGTGAAAGATCATTACATTGAGGAAAGTCAGCGTGCCCATGCTAATGGAGTATGTGAATTTCAGGAATTTGTTCTGTGGGGTTACCCAGTCCAAAAATTCTGTTGCACTTGGCTGCTCTCCTTTCTGGAGTATCAGAATCCAAAATAAAGTGGGAAGACCAAACACAAAGAATGAACATGAGAAGCAACGTACACAGCACCAGAATCAAACACTGTGCTCTTTTTGACAACCAATAGAGGATGCTTAATAAGGGACTGTGCTTTCTGTTGCATTTGGCTGCTCGCTTTTCTGGATTACTAAAATCCAAAATAAAGTGGGAAGACCACACACCAAAAATGCACATGAGCAGCAACGTACACAACACCAGGAACAAACGCAGTGCTTTTTGACAACCAGTTGAGGATGCTTAATAAGGGACTGGGATTTGTCCCCAATCCCACAGTGGAGATACTGAAGATTTTGATTCCCCCCCCCCCCCCCAACCCTTCCTCAGAAATGAATGCAGCTCCAGTACAGATAGACATTTGAGCAGGTGGTGATAAATGATCTGTAAGGCATAGATACTTCACAGGCACAGAAATTCCATAACATGAGCTGTGAAGATAGAGCCGGATCCAGGTCTTTGCAAAACTATGGAGACATAGTAATCAACCCAACTGATAAAGGCTGACTTAGTCATTAAGAATATAGGTCTCTACAGAGAACAATGCCTCACTCTCCGGAATTATCAACATAACTGCAAGAGAATGGACAGAAACCCCACTAAAAATAGAGATCAAAACTTTGAAGACGCAGAGGTCAACAGGTGGACATTCAGATAAGAAACAAATTCTTGGTAGTGGACAGTCTGGTCTCACTGGCATTCTACACCCTAACTAAAATACATAAAAACAGTACACCAGTCCTGGGGAGACCAATAGTGTCCGTGATCAACTCGATCTTGGAACCTCTATCCATATTCACTGATTGTCCATTGGTCGAAGAGTTACCACCATATAGTAAAGACACAAAAGACCTTTTAAAACTGCTTAAGGATGTACGGTACAGCCCAGCAGAAAACCCTTTAATTCGATTGGATATCAAAAGTCTATACTCCTTCTTGCCACTGGAAGAAACTGAGGGTAGACCTCTCCTTCTCAGAAGGATGGCCCACAACACCTCACAACATTTTGTGTTACAGTGCATGTAATTAGCTTTGACAATGTTTATTTTAACAGGTGTTTATTTTTATCTTTTAATTTAAAGGTATTGTGTACTTATAGGTACATGATACGTCTATTGGAAGTACCTTTACCCCAAGCTTGGCATGCCTTTGTCAATCATTTTGAGCAATTGAAAATCATCACCAACTCGAATCCCTACAGAAACCACAGTTTACTTTGGAAAAGGTACATTGATGACCTTCTGGTAGTATAGAAAGGCAATCAGCCAAGTGGCATACAATTTTGGGAATGGATAAACACATATAATGAATTTCTGAAGTTCACTTACTCTGTTACAATGAACACACTAACATTCTGTGATAAGATCTTCCGTGAGGAAGGGACCCTATGGACAAACCTCATCAAAAATCTACTGGTTAAAAGCAGCCTTTTAAGATGTCATTTTATAGGAAATGTGATGAAAATGTATTTTAAAAAAACTTGTCCATACTGGTGGAGGGAATTATGCCAGAGAAACTTTCGGCGCGAAAATTAGGAACATTTCATTACTGTGTATTATTTTTTTTTTTTTTCTTTCTTAATAAATAATCCCAGGTTTACCTTTTTTATGAGAATAGGGTTTTTTATAGTGCACAAATCATAGGATGTGAAATGTTAATGTACAGGTCTGAATGTCCCAAACTTTTTTTTTTTTGGGGGGGGGGGGCTATTTTTGTAATTTGATCTTTATGTTGTATTTTTATAGAATATAATTGAAAACCAACCTTTCAGAAAATAAAATGCCACATCAGCAGTATTACGTCTTGAAGTGCACTTCTACAAATCGGTTTTGTAACCGTTTTGCTCAGCTCATTCAGTCTGTGCGTCACCCCTCAGTCTTGTTGGCTGACTGCACTTTCTTTATAGCTATTCAAGGGAGTTTGTTTTATTTCATGGCCAAATTGTAGCACCAAAGATAGACTGTAAAACTGATTAGGCATGCTGTCATGACAACTGAATTCAGGAATTAGTGGGTGGTAGTCATCCTTTGTGCTGATTGCTTGTTGTGCTTCAGGACTTCAGTAGCTGATGCACTCTATAGCAATGTCCAGAACCTTACACATACCACCACCTCCTTCTCCTCCGTCATGAAAATGTATGGACCCAGATACTGCACCATTTCTTTAAACTCTACAAAGGACTTTTTAGTTTGATGAGCTGAATAATGGGCATGCATTCATACAATTGTCAAACGGCTCAATCACATTGCAGATGACATTAATTGGAATTCTAGTGCTTCAAGACTCTGGGGAAATTATAGTTGTCACCATGAATAAAGATTCTCGTATGTATATTCCGGCCTAGTTCTACACATTGACATTTATGGCGTCCATTTCTTTGGACGCTGAAAAAAACATTGAGCCATGCAGACTGTCTCTGGTAGAGGATTAGTGCAACCTGGTAAGTGTCCTAGTGATTATCTTTCTAATTATGTGCATTCTTTAATCTCTGACATTTGAGTCACCATGCGATGCTGGAATCCTGTTGCACTGGGATGAGACCGGTTAAGATGAGTGGGTGTTCGAGACTGCTCTTTTTTGTTTGCAAGACACTTTTCTCGAAAAAAAAAATATATATATATATATATAAAACAAAAACCTGTCCTCACATCTTCTAGGGAATGTAACCAAGATAATTACCAATTCTTAACGGACAATTGTCATCCTAGATGGCCTTAAAGTGAGAATCTCTATTACCAAATGCAAGATTTACCTGGTTGTTTATTAAAAATAGAAGCATTGACACATTGGTGGGTATTTTTTTTTAATCATAGATATCACAAGGGTTGGCTATAGTCTGCAGTACACATGCAGTAGATTTTCGGAAGTCCTGTATGAAATCATAAACTTTTATGAGAGGAAAACTGACTGGTGGCTATCATCCCTTTCACTGCGTTATGCGCAAATGAAGGGTCTTAGGTGTCAGACAAACCTGTCAGAATCGCCTGTATCGGCAGGTCATACTGTAGAGTCCCATTTGAGCCCAGGATTATTTCACACATGACTTTTATGATGTATCATAATTAGTTATGTGATGTTCATGTGAACAAGAATTACAATCCTAATTGTAAATCTCTTGGCAACAAAAAAATAAATTGCTTATCACACATACCTAACCTGTTAGAATTTTCCCTATTTACATTATAATTAAACAGCGCCCATCCTGATGCATTTGTTTAGCATAGTATTTAGTAAGCCAGATAATTTAAATCTTTACCCTCCCACACATGGGTGGGTGTATGTAGGCTTGAAAGAAGAGTCCCACTTGACACGATCTCATTAGCTGCTAGTCAGTTTGTGTCCCCCCCCCCCCCCCTCTTTTCGTGCATTAAGGGCTGTGGAGCAAGTGTGGGCCCTTTCCTACTCAACTGATACATTTGAAGACCAGACAGTGCTTCCATCAATCCATTAGGGAGTGTAGGGAATCTTCTCGTTTGTATTGTTTTAATTCTGCCAGCACAGAACTAATACAAAGTCCACATGCAAGCAGATGTTTTGCAACTGGGAAAATCGTTCTGTGACTTGTGTAACGCTTATGGATGAGTGGTGCAGTTCATGGCAGTTAGATTGGTTTATAGTCTTCGAAAGTCTTACCTTCTTTCATTGATTTCCTGCTACACAGAAAATTAATTTCAAGATGATTTGCAGCCGAGGTTTCAAATTCATCATATAAATACTTTATTGGCATGTTTCTCTTGTCCTTTTGTTGAAGATTTTTATTTTTTTGGTTGCTTGGAGGAGCTTCCTCCTTGATAGCATCTCTTACATAGTTTTTCAAGGACTCTCCACCAAGTAGCTTACTGTAGTAAATTCTGGAAAGCACATAAGTATAATATTTTCTGGTAGTCACCTTTTTAGGGGTTTTCTAACCTCTTCAGTTACTTTTAGCACTCTAATGTCTCCTGGCACTCAACAAATAGCGCGCACACACAACCTTGGCAGAGAGGAATATTTTTTCAAAATCTATATATTTTTTTAAAGAAGTTTATTGGCATCCTTCAGTGAAAAAGTGGTTGGCTGGGGGTCACAATTTGCTGTTCTAGCTCACTACTGCTGACGGTATCCATAGGAATATTTTCCAGTTTGACTAGCTGATAGATATCTTACGAATACATACGACACTTCTGCTGAATGCAGAAGAGAGGCTTACAGCTGGCTGTAGAAGTTAAAAAGTAATGTGGAAATGATAGACCATGTGGGTACACTTCTGTTCAGATTTTGCTACACTGGGGGTTACCTGTTGGCTTCTTTTAGAGAGAAATTATTTAAACCATTTCCAGACATTATTCCATTGTGGACTTTAACTGCCTTTCCGTGTCTTGGCTAATGGTCCTGTAGGTACTAAAGGCTGGCAAAGTTCCCTCAATTTAATGCCGTGTGCTTCAAGATTTGTGGTCCCGTGTTTATGCTTGTAAAGCCTCTCAATTAAAGGGTCACTCAAACTCCTGGAGGAATCCAGAGTTGATAAAACCCCATGGGCCACTTAATGCGACACCCATACTGGCTTAGCTATCATTTTGGCTTAGTGGTACTTTGCCGTAACAATGTCAAAATGCACAGATTTTAGCTCTACTTTGTCAGGTGACACTATGCAGTACGTACATTTATTTGAATGTTGTAAGGAGTGAAGTGTGTCTCTCTGCTAGGCTAATGTTCACAGATATGCCCCGAAGTCCAAGGTTGCCAGTGCTGTGGATCAGACTGTCGCACATGGAGTAACCATTGTGCACTGGTAAATCCTCTTATGATCTCCCAGTTGAAAATGACTTGCAGAAAATGAAGGATTGTTTCCTATGTGGGGTAGCACTGAATCCTGCAGTTTTTGCTCATTTTGGATGTCTATTTGTATCCAGGAAGTAACCTTGGTTTATGTGGTTCATGCTACCCCCATTGTCACTCCACCAGTTTTTTTTATTTCTGATTGTACTTTGGTGCCATGACATTTCTGATAATGTCACTGGCACATTAAATTAACATATGTATTTTTCTTGACACTGCACTTCTACAAACTCTGCATTTGATGTTGCCAACTGTTAGAAATGGAGTTTCTAAGATTTTGTACTAGCATCTGGATTCACTTGCACTTTCGGAAGCAGTGATGAGACAAGAAAAAAATAAGACATTTTTAAAGAATAAACAGTAAAATAGTGCTGACAAGTGTTAAGCGCTTCCTTGGGCTATCAGGTTGCCCTGGACTGGGACAAAGTCAAGAGTTCAAGCTGACTGTGATGGAGTATGGGATAGCTGCAGGGACCCAGTGAGGCCTGCTGAAGAACAATACCTTATTCCTGGTTGTGTCGATGGAGATGCAGGAGGGGGTTATGTGCCCGTGTTGATCCCGCAGCAGAGGAGATGCAGTCCCTGAGACGTCAGGAAACAGGAAGGAAGCCAGCAAGCTCCTAGTCACTTTGGTTCTCGGTTGGAGCGATGCGGGTCCAGTCCTTCTCACTACCAGACACGGAGGGCAGCAGGTTGACATAGAAGAGCAAGAATCTAGCAGAGTGACAGTCCTTTCAGTAGCACAGCAGTCCTTTTTCCTTGCATAGTATCCGCAGGTCCAGAAGTGTACTGAGTTGGTGGTGTCTGAGGTCCAGTATTTATAACCATTTGTCCCTTTTGAAGTGTGGGAGACTCCAAAGAGAGGCCTTTGAAGTGCAGAGCTCCTGCCCAGCTCCAGACTCACTACTAGGGAGTATGCAGGCCTTTGTGTGGGGACTGGGTACTGCCTATTCAGGTGTGTCAGATACTTCCTGCCTAGGGTGGCCTATCAGGCTGTGAATGGCCGATCAGTCACACCTTAGCTCCCTTTGTGTGTGGCTGTCTAGAGGGAATGCACAAGCCCAGCTATTACCCCAGGCGTGTATTGGAGGCCGGCAGCAGGCACCAAATGGTTAAGGTAAGAAAATGCCAAGTTTCTAAAAGTGGCATTTTCAGAATTACAATTTATGATCCAACTTCACCATAACTTGTGATTTTAAATTGTTATGCCAGAGACACTACACTTGGGTGTCCCATCACTTCCTAATTAGAAATTACACTTATGTAATAAGTCAATCTTGGTGTTATCATATGGAAGAGTTAGGCCTTGCAGTAGCGAGAAACAAATTTAAGACTTGAGAAGTGCCTTAATAAATTCATGACTGAGAGTGCTGCAATCTTGGCATTCCTTTCCTTTTGTCTGCTCTTAGTCAGAGATGGAGCAGAACAATCGTCAAATTGTTTGGGATGACCCTGCAGAAAGGGCCATTTCCAGCACAAATTCTCTCATTGTTTAAATTCTTCTCTGGTTTATTTTCTACTGTTTTAAAATAAAGTGCCCACTAGATCCCTAATAGACTCAGTGATTCTTGTGGGCATATCTGTTTCAGTCATGGGCCTTAATTGTCCTCACAGTTCACTCTGGTTTGGAATATGTCAGAAAGGACGACGGAGCACAAGGCCTTGGTAGGGATAGCTGTACAAATTATCTAAGTTCATGAAAATGTAATCTATGTTTTATTTGCATTAAAACCTGTGAGTTGGTGTCTGTTTAAGAAATGGAAAAGACAGATTTTGCACATGCCTGATTCCTCTTACACATGCTTGCACCTCTCATATTGTTTAATTTTATCTTTGTAGGTAGCTCCTGTAGAAATGACAAACAAACGATTGTGTTTATCAGATGGAAATAAACAAAATGAACGTCAAGGAGGTAAAGTATGTTTGAAATTCAAAGTAATTGCTTTACCTAGAAAGGTATTGGTTGGCTTTTTCATTTGCTGAAGAAGACCTGGGATGTTTAAAATGTAAAATCTAATGTTTTCATTGTTCTTTTCCCTTTTAATTCTTCTATTCCATCCTTGTGTTTACTCCATTTGACTACTACAAGGTTATTGTTGTCATTAAAGTAATGAAGCCATTCATTTTGTGTACCTCGTTCCATTCTCCATTTAAATTCATGACCTTGCATGTTCTCTTGGAACTACTCTGTGATAGTGCCATATTAAGAGGAGTCCACTAGCAAAGATACTTTTTTTTTTTTTTAGGGGTTTAAAATTCAAATGGATGTGCATCACTATTTAAAACAGGTGCATGCTGAAGTGCATTTTCCACCCCGTGACACATTGAAACCACACCACTGTTCCCTAACGTTACTGCTAATAATTGGATGGTATGGGAAAAAATAGTCTTAAAACTTGACAGTCCGTGTGTGCGCTGCTGGTGATTGTGTGGAATACGACCTATTATAAGGAAACAGAAATAAGTGGGTTTGACGCAGCTATTTGTGCTCATTGTTACTGTTCATTTTTTTTATTTTTTATTATTGTTTTACCATATTGCCATTCTTAAATTATATTTATCTTTTAAATGAATATTGAGAAATTTGTTTTTGTTTTGAGCTGCATAGACGTTCCTGCTACTTGTATTCTAAGAACCTGAGGAATGAAGAGCTTTACTTGTGCTTGATAACGTTAACATTGAATAAATTAACTTTTATATCAAATTGAGGCATAGTCTCAGTCAAAAACATACAACTTTTATTGAACTAGAAATTAGTTATTGCTTACTGTAGGAAGTTGGCTCTGTATGCACTATTTCAAGGTAAGGAATAGTATGCACAGAGTCCAAGGGTTCCCCTTAGAGGTAAGATAGTGGCAAAAAGAGATAATACTAATGCTCTATTTTGTGGTAGTGTGGTCGAGCAGTCTGCTTATCTAAGGAGTAGTGTTAAGCATTTGTTGTACACACATAGGCAATAAATGAGGAACACACACTCAAAGACAATTCCAGGCCAATAGGTTTTTGTATAGAAAAATATCTTTTCTTAGTTTATTTTAAGAACCACAGGTTCAAATTCTACTTGTAATACTTTGCTTGAAAGGTATTGCAGGTAAGTACTTTAGGAACTTTGAATAATCACAATAGCATATATACTTTTCAAATAAAACACATATAGCTATTTTAAAACTAGACTCAGTGCAATTCTCACAGTTCCTAGGGGAGATAAGTTATTGTTAGTTCTTGCAGGTAAGTAAACCACCTACGGGGTTCAAGTTTGGGTCCAAGGTAGCCCACCGTTGGGGGTTCAGAGCAACCCCAAAGTTACCACACCAACAGCTCAGGGCCGGTCAGGTGCAGAGTTCAAAGTGGTGCCCAAAACGCATAGGCTTCAATGGAGAAGGGGGTGCCCCGGTTCCAGTCTGCTATTAGGTAGGTACCCGCGTCTTCGGAGGGCAGACCAGGGGGGTTTTGTAGGGCACCAGGGGGGGGACAAGTTAGCACAGAAAGTACACCCTCAGCAGCACGGGGGCGGCCGGGTGCAGTGTGCAAACATGCGTCGGGTTTCCAATAGAAATCAATGGGAGACCAAGGGGACTCTTCAGCAATGCAGGCAAGGGGGGGGGGGCTCCTCGGGGTAGCCACCACCTGGGCAAGGGAGAGGGCCTCCTGGGGGTCACTCCTGCACTGGAGTTCCGATCTTTCAGGTCCTGGGGGCTGCGGGTGCAGGGTCTTTTCCAGGCGTCGGGATCTGGGAGTTAAGGCAGTCGCGGTCAGGGGGAGCCTCGGGATTCCCTCTGCAGGCGTCGCTGTGGGGGCCCAGGGGGGGCAACTCTGGCTACTCACGGTCTCGTAGTCGCCGGGGAGTCCTCCCTGAAGTGTTTGTTCTCCACAAGTAGAGCCGGGGGCGTCTGGTGCAGAGTTGCAAGTCTCACGCTTCTGGCGGGAAACGCAGTTGTCTTTAAGTTGCTTCTTTGGAAACAAAGTTGCAGTCTTTGGTGAACAGGGCCGCTGTTCTCCGGAGTTTCTTGGTCCTTTTAGAGCAGGGCAGTCCTCTGAGGATTCAGAGGTCGCTGGTCCTGGGGAAAGGGTCGCTGGAGCAGTTTCTTCAGAAGGGGGGGAGACAGGCCGGTAGAGCTGGGGCCAAAGCAGTTGGTGTCTTCTCTGCAGGGTTTTTCAGTTCAGCAGTCCTCTTCTTTTTAGGTTGCAGGAATCTGAGTTCCTAGGTTCAGGGGAGCCCCTAAATACAGAATTTAGGGGTGTGTTTAGGTCAGGGAGGGCAGTAGCCAATGGCTACTAGCCCTGAGGGTGGCTACACCCTCTTTGTCCCTCCTCCCAAGGGGAGGGGGTCACATTCCTATCCCTATAGGGGGGTATCCTCCATCTGCAAGATGGAGGATTCCTAAAAGTCAGTCGCTTCAGCTCAGGTTGCCTTAGGGGCTGTCCTGACTGGCCAGTGACTCCTCCTTGTTTTTCTCATTATCTCCTCCGGCCTTGCTGCCAAAAGTGGGGCCGTGGCCAGAGGGGGCGGGCAACTCCACTAGCTGGAATGCCCTGTGGTGCTGTAAAAAAGGGGGTGAGCCTTTGAGGCTCACCGCCAGGTGTTACAGCTCCTGCAAGGGGGAGGTGATAAGCATCTCCACCCAGTGCAGGCTTTGTTACTAGCCACAGAGTGACAAAGGCACTCTCCCCATGTGGCCAGCAACATGTCTCGAGTGTGGCAGGCTGCTAAAACCAGTCAGCCTACACGGGTAGTTGGTTAAGGTTTCAGGGGGCACCTCTAAGGTGCCCTCTGGGGTGTATTTTACAATAAAATGTACACTGGCATCAGTGTGCATTTATTGTGCTGAGAAGTTTGATACCAAACTTCCCAGTTTTCAGTGTAGCCATTATGGTGCTGTGGAGTTCGTGTCTGACAGACTCCCAGACCATATACTCTTATGGCTACCCTGCACTTACAATGTCTAAGGTTTGGCTTAGACACTGTAGGGGCACAATGCTCATGCACTGGTGCCCTCACCTATGGTATAGTGCACCCTGACTTAGGGCTGTAAGGCCTGCTAGAGGGGTGACTTATCTATACTGCATAGGCAGTGTGAGGTTGGCATGGCACCCTGAGGGGAGTGCCATGTCGACTTGGTCATTTTCTCCCCACCAACACACAGAAGCTGGCAAACAGTGTGTCTGTGCTGAGTGAGGGGTCCCTAGGGTGGCATAAGACATGCTGCAGCCCTTAGAGACCTTTCCTGGCATCAGGGCCCTTGGTACCAGTTACAAGGGACTTATCTGGGTGCCAGGGTGGTGCCAATTGTGGAGACAATGGTAAATTTTAGGTGAAAGAACACTGGTGCTGGGGCCTGGTTAGCAGGGTCCCAGCACACTTCTCAGTGAAGTCAGCATCAGTATCAGGCAAAAAGTGGGGGGTAACTGCAACAGGGAGCTATTTCTTTACACTTACTGGTAAGCGTGGTTTTATTTTTGTTTAGGTTTGTTTTTCCTTCTATGACTCCCTAGTTTAATATCTGCTACCCTGAGAAGAGAAGACGACTAAAATTGATGTGGCTAGTACCTCAGTCTTACAGTCAACCATTTTATCCTGGCGTTTTTCATGTGTGCCATTTCCTTGATATTTAATCTTTGTAGAGAACGATGGGTTACCCCCATTAGTAAGGTTAATTATCATTGAGAGTAGTGAAATACCACCAGTATTGAGTGGTATCAAAAGGGTTAAGCAGCAGCTGTCACCCTGGAAAAAATGGAGCAGTGTTCCAAACAGGGAACATAAGAGGTATATTTGGCATTCTGTGATGTATAGTGTATGATGACAATGCAACTAGGGGATCCACCTCCGAATTCTGCCGGAATTAAAAAAAAAAAAAAAATATATATATATTTTGCACGATGTCCTGATTAATTGCATTGTTTTCCCAAAGAATAGATAATTGGGACATAAATTGGATAGGTAAGCGCAGTAGTTCTTCACCTAAAGAAGTTTAAACTGCTGACCTTCAGTCTAAATCTGATACATTTTCTAGGTCATCCTCTAGCACACAACCCAGAGTTCAGCTTTCTAGACACCCTGGCACTAAGGACTTTGTCAGTGTGCCAACCTGCAACAGAAGGGCATTTCTGCTGCAACCAACCCATTGAGCAGTATCTGAGTAAGATGTGTTTGTAGCAGTCAATCGCATGAGAAATCACAGGGAGAGTTAATGGAATCCATAATCTTTTAATAGGGAAAAGCACACTCAAGAACACTAGGGAACTAAGGATACATTTTGAACATTTAGTTTAAAATCAAAATACTATCATGGTTCACACAATATAAATTGTAACTACAGCAAACATAAAGAGAACAGTAGCTGCAATGTTTATCAAAAGCAGAAAATATTCCAACATTTTTGCTGTGTAACTCTATATCTATCCCACCATCATTCTTCAAGACACTAAGCTAATCTTATTATAAAAAATAAAGCCTTATTTTAGTTTGAGATGGTCCAAACCTGCCTTCCTGTATTAACACCAAGACTTTACGTTCAGTATAATGGCAGAGTTTTCTGTTCTCTTGTGCTGAAATATGGGCTGATAAGTGAAGGCTGAATGCCTCCCTGTTAGCCTTATGACAAAGTAGGTGATGTGATTCTGCATGGCCTGTCTAGTCTGGGTCACCTGGCACAAAGTTACTCAACCCTTCATAGCCTGTGGTTAGCTTATATAACATTATTTAGTCCTTGACTCTTGCTGGATAAACAGTTAGCAGAACTTGTGCTGGTGCCCTTTTACCTATTTTCATTTTGCAAGACTCTGGTCTTTGAACAATAACAGAGGAGATATGTTCTGAGATTTCCCTGAAACTTTGCTCACAACTCAAACCATTATGTAGCACGTAACTAAACTCTCATTAAATACTGTGACTATATTCAAGCACACTTGATGATCATTTTTGAAAGAAAAATGACAAAACTGACAGTAGAAAGAGGGTTGGACACATCCAGGCTTTGTTGAAACGTTGGAGTAAGTTAATTGTAAAATAAAACCAAGTAATGGAGCAACAGTGGAATGAATTAAGCTATCGCCTGTTTTGAACGGCTTCCTCCCAGTTGACTCTGTCTCACTAGTACAGAATCCATGACTTCACGCCTGACCTGGATGCAGAAAAGGTCCCAACAAATGTATAGCCAGAGCACAGCATCAACCACAAGCCCAGGGCATAATGCACATTCCTTTTTACAGAAAATAATTGAACAAGAGTACACAAGTAATCTAACATCTTACAGACCACAAGCCTTGGCAAAGCCAATAGGTCTTGTCTATGCAAGAGCTGTTTGCTTTGCCAGTGTGTTTTAGCTGTGTTGCACACTACAGTGGCTGCTGTTCAGCATGGCTAAAGGAGTGTGGAGTATAGTGGAGTGGCCTGGAATGATGTAGGGTGTGGTGACGAATGGAGTGGTTAAAGTGGTATGTGCCAGTCAGAAGCTGCAGTCCTTTCTTTGTATGTATTAAATTTAAAAAGATGAAACAAAAATGCTGCATATGTGCGTGCGTGATATTAAATAAGTGAAATCCAAAACTGACTGGAGCGAGACCAGCCACAAAATGAAACCTGTCGCTGACCAATGAACACAAACGTAAGAGTGCTGAAGACCATAAATAATGGTAAGTAAGGCGTTGGGTCCAAGATAAAATAGATCTCTAGACGCACTGTTTCAGGGAAGACAGTCTGTGACTTTTTGGAAAATTAAATAATACTAACAGATTAATAACGTGTTAGAAATGTCCAAGCAAGGACCCTCACTCTAGTCCGGGTAAAGGAGAATCAAACTCCGTTAATATCCGCTCATCCCCCTTGGTAGCTAGGCACGAGTAGGCAGGCTTAACTTCAGAGATAATGTGTTAAGTATTTGTACAAAACACATACAGTAATACAGTGAACCACTACTAAAGGAAATAACCCAAGTGTAGAAAAGTAGTTACTTTATCTAAAAAACAAGACCAAATACGATAAAAATCCACAATACATAGGCAAAAATATTAATTTAACCGTTAAAAGCACAAAAATAGTGTCCAGAGGCACACATGCTGGTATTAAGCGTTTTCATGACTGAGTCGTTTCCTACAGTGCAATACCAGTGGTGCCGTTTACAGAGTCGCTTGACACCCTATTCCCCCCCAGGTACAGTATCTTAGCAAACCAGTAGAAAAAAGGCCGGTGCATGGAGTCTGGGTGCGAGGCGTCGCTAGATATGATGCGGCATCGGTTCCGGTGCTACGGGGCAGAAGGGCAGAGGTGTTGCGCAGTCTCATCTGGTCCTTACTGCAAAGTGGTGGAGGTGAAGTGGCGTCAGTTGCAAAGTCTGTTGCAGTAGGCACAGTCCGGGGAAGTCACGATGATGCGGGGTCGCAATGACATCACAGGGCCGCAGGTTCTGCGATGGTGTCAGATGGCACGGACGTTGGACTCAAGACACTCTGAAGTCAGCGAAATTGGGCAGGATCAGTGGCTGCAGCGATGCGAAGCCTACAGGGTCGTCGGGGTCATTGCACCTCTGCGAGGTCCATGGCCTCAGGGCAGGCGCTGTCACTTTTCCGGCCAGAGGTGTCCTTTACTAAGTTGCACGGCAGTGTTACACAGGTGGGGCCCAGGAACTGGAATGGCACCCTCTGGCAAGCTAGAGTTCACAGAAAGACTCAGAACTGGGTGGTGAAGCCTTTGCTGTCCCTGAGGCTTCAAAACGGGAGGCAGGCTCTACTCTACAAGCCCTTAAAGATACTTCTCAAGCAGGAATGCAAAACAAAGTCCAGTCTCTGTCCCCTTGCACAGGCAAAAGCAGCAACTGCAGGATAGCCCAACACAGCACAGTCACAGCAGCACTTCTTCTCCGCTCTCCAGGCAGAGGTTCCTCTTGAATCCTTGAACTAATCTGATTTGCAGGGGTTTTGGGTCCAATGCTTATACCCTGTTCTGCCTTTGAAGTTGGTAAACTTCAAAGCAGTCTCTCTTGTTTGCAGGCGGTTGGAGACTGCATTGTGGGAGGGCAGGCACAGCCCTTTCAGGTGTGAGTGACCACTCCTCCTTCCCCTCCTAGCACAGATGATTCATCCTGATATGCAGGCTACCCCTTTGTGTCATTGTCTAGCTGCTAACAGCCCAACTGTCAAACTAACCCAGACAGGGAATCCACAAACAGGCAGAGTCACAGAATGGTTTAGGCTAGAAAATGCCTACTTTCTAAAAGTGGCATTTTTAAACTCACAATCTTAAAACCAACTTCACTAAAAGATGTATTTTTAAATTGAGCTCAGACTCCAAACTCCATGTTTCTATCTGCTCTCGAAAGAAATCTTCACTTTAATAATATTTAAAGGCAGCCCCTGTGTTAACCCATGAGAGAGAGAGAGGCATTGCAACAGCAAAAAACGAATTTGGCAGTATTTCACGGTCAAGACATGTAAAACACATCAGTACATGTCCCACCTTTTAACATACACTGCACCCTCCCATGGGGCTACCTAGGACCTACCGTAAGGGTGCCTTACATGTCTAAAAAGGGAAGATTTAGGCCTGGCAAGTGGGTACACTTTCCAAGTCGAATTGGCAGTGCAAGACTGCACACACAGACACCGCAGTGGCAGGTCTGAGCCATGTTTACAGGGCTACTAATGTGGGTTGCACAACCAGTGCTGCAGGCCCACTAGCATTTGATTTACAGGCCCTGGGCCCCTCTAGTGCACTTGACTTACTAGTAAATCAAAGAGGCCAATCATGGATAAGCCAATTACGCATGCATTTTACACATGAGCACTTTCACTTTAGCACGGTTTAGCAGTGGTATAGTGCCCAGAGTATCAAAAACAGCACACATCAACAACCTGGGAAGCAGAGGCAAAAGGTTAGGGGAGACCACTCCAAGGATGCCAAGTCTAGCACGCGTATATAAATAAAGTGGCTAAATGTACAATTGAACATTTATTGTATTTGTTACCTGTAAATTAATTGCATATTTACAGGTAACAGTAAATACATTTGGATGAGTTAATGATGCATGCTTCAAGCACGGATATCCAAGAAAAATTCTGGAATGCACGTAATTTCTCATTACTAGTAGCCTTATAAAAGGCCAAAATTATTACAGTAGTAATAAAAGGAGCGTCTCTCAGATTTGGTAACACACATCATTGGGCTGACCACAATGAGTGCCTGGATAGAAGTGTATGACATGTAGAAAATTGTGATACTATACACACCTATGTAAATGCAAGAAATATAAACCAACAAGTTACAAAACTGTTGTAAGGAAATGCCTCCTTGGCATGGTTGCCCCCTGACTTTTTGCCTTTGCTGATGCTATGTTTACAATTGAAAGTGTGCTGAGGCCTGCTAACCAGGCCCCAGCACCAGTGTTCTTTCCCTAACCTGTACTTTTGTATCCACAATTGGCAGACCCTGGCATCCAGATAAGTCCCTTGTAACTGGTACTTCTAGTACCAAGGGCCCTGATGCCAAGGAAGGTCTCTAAGGGCTGCAGCATGTCTTATGCCACCCTGGAGACCTCTCACTCAGCACAGACACACTGCTTGCCAGCTTGTGTGTGCTAGTGGGGACAAAACGAGTAAGTCGACATGGCACTCCCCTCAGGGTGCCATGCCAGCCTCTCACTGCCTATGCAGTATAGGTAAGACACCCCTCTAGCAGGCCTTACAGCCCTAAGGCAGGGTGCACTATACCATAGGTGAGGGTACCAGTGCATGAGCATGGTACCCCTACAGTGTCTAAACAAAACCTTAGACATTGTAAGTGCAGGGTAGCCATAGGAGTATATGGTCTGGGAGTCTGTCAAACACGAACTCCACAGCACCATAATGGCTACACTGAAAACTGGGAAGTTTGGTATCAAACTTCTCAGCACAATAAATGCACACTGATGCCAGTGTACATTTTATTGTAAAATACACCACAGAGGGCACCTTAGAAGTGCCCCCTGAAACTTAACCGACTATCTGTGTAGGCTGACTAGTTTTAGCAGCCTGCCACAAACCGAGACATGTTGCTGGCCCCATGGGGAGAGTGCCTTTGTCACTCTGAGGCCAGTAACAAAGCCTGCACTGGGTGGAGATGCTAACACCTCTCCCAGGCAGGAATTGTCACACCTGGCGGTGAGCCTCAAAGGCTCACCTCCTTTGTGCCAACCCAGCAGGACACTCCAGCTAGTGGAGTTGCCCGCCCCCTCCGGCCAGGCCCCACTTTTGGCGGCAAGGCCGGAGAAAATAATGAGAATAACAAGGAGGAGTCACTGGCCAGTCAGGACAGCCCCTAAGGTGTCCTGAGCTGAGGTGACTCTAACTTTCAGAAATCCTCCATCTTGCAGATGGAGGATTCCCCCAATAGGGTTAGGATTGTGACCCCCTCCCCTTGGGAGGAGGCACAAAGAGGGTGTACCCACCCTCAGGGCTAGTAGCCATTGGCTGCTAACCCCCCAGACCTAAACACGCCCTTAAATTTAGTATTTAAGGGCTACCCTGAACCCTAGAAAACTAGATTCCTGCAACTACAAGAAGAAGGACTGCCTAGCTGAAAAACCCCTGCAGAGGAAGACCAGAAGACGACAACTGCCTTGGCTCCAGAAACTCACCGGCCTGTCTCCTGCCTTCCAAAGATCCTGCTCCAGCGACGCCTTCCAAAGGGACCAGCGACCTCGACATCCTCTGAGGACTGCCCCTGCTTCGAAAAGACAAGAAACTCCCGAGGACAGCGGACCTGCTCCAAGAAAAGCTGCAACTTTGTTTCCAGCAGCTTTAAAGAACCCTGCAAGCTCCCCGCAAGAAGCGTGAGACTTGCAACACTGCACCCGGCGACCCCGACTCGATTGGTGGCGATCCAACACCTCAGGAGGGACCCCAGGACTACTCTGATACTGTGAGTACCAAAACCTGTCCCCCCTGAGCCCCCACAGCGCCGCCTGCAGAGGGAATCCCGAGGCTTCCCCTGACCGCGACTCTTTTGAACCTAAAGTCCCGACACCTGGGAGAGACCCTGCACCCGCAGCCCCCAGGACCTGAAGGACCGGACTTTCACTGGAGAAGTGACCCCCAGGAGTCCCTCTCCCTTGCCCAAGTGGAGGTTTCCCCGAGGGATCCCCCCCTTGCCTGCCTGCAGCGCTGAAGAGATCCCGAGATCTCTCATAGACTAACATTGCGAACCCGACGCTTGTTTCTACACTGCACCCGGCCGCCCCCGCGCCGCTGAGGGTGAAAGTTCTGTGTGGACTTGTGTCCCCCCCGGTGCCCTACAAAACCCCCCTGGTCTGCCCTCCGAAGACGCGGGTACTTACCTGCAAGCAGGCCGGAACCGGGGCACCCCCTTCTCTCCATTCTAGCCTATGTGTTTTGGGCACCACTTTGGACTCTGCACCTGACCGGCCCTGAGCTGCTGGTGTGGTGACTTTGGGGTTGCTCTGAACCCCCAACGGTGGGCTACCTTGGACCAAGAACTGAGCCCTGTAAGTGTCTTACTTACCTGGTTAATCTAACAAATACTTACCTCCCCTAGGAACTGTGAAAATTGCACTGTGTCCACTTTTAAAACAGCTATTTGTCAATAACTTGAAAAGTATACATGCAATTTTGATGATTTGAAGTTCCTAAAGTACTTACCTGCAATACCTTTCGAATGAGATATTACATGTAGAATTCGAACCTGTGGTTCTTAAAATAAACTAAGAAAAGATATTTTTCTATACAAAAACCTATTGGCTGGATTTGTCTCTGAGTGTGTGTACCTCATTTATTGTCTATGTGTATGTACAACAAATGCTTAACACTACTCCTTGGATAAGCCTACTGCTCGACCACACTACCACAAAATAGAGCATTAGTATTATCTCTTTTTACCACTATTTTACCTCTAAGGGGAACCCTTGGACTCTGTGCATGCTATTCCTTACTTTGAAATAGCACATACAGAGCCAACTTCCTACAACTGTGAAAACAAAGTCTAGTTCCAAGTATGAAGATGACATTGGTGAATTTTTAAATCTTTTATTTTGACGAAGCAGGCTAGTGCATTTGCAACAGAAATTCATACTCCGACTGTGATGAATTTAGAGAAAACATATAAGATCCAGAATATTCAATCATGTGATGTAAAATTCCTGGTACTTGTATATTCTGTGAACAGATACATAATTGTTTCATGTAATAATTTTCAAGAATTAAGTTTGGACCTTGAAACTGTGAAAGTAACCCACATAAATTTTGTTACAGAAATATAAAAACATCATACTATATCGCACGGTTTGTGTCCAAGAAATATACACTTGTATTGAGTTGAATATATCAAGTGCATTAGGAGTGCAACTGACATAAGGTGCTAAAAACAAATAGTTTGAACCAATGAGTAAAATGTATTATTTGGGAATGAAAGCAACTCTTCATGTTTAGTAAGAAATTAGGCAAAATAAATTAAGCACAAGCTCCTACTACATAGGGAGGCTCACTAAAAGTTCACAATTTCAGGAACATTCACAGATATTCAAGAGCATGTAAAAAATAAATCAAAAAGCTAAGTGACAGTGAAATAATAAAAGAAATTGAAACTTCAGATTGGTTGGAGAACACTGTAGTGGTCCAGAATTCAGACCAAACAGTGAAGTGTGTGTGTGTGTGTGTGTGTGTGTGTGTGTGTGTGTGTGTGTGTGTGTGTATATGTATACCTTCAAAAATAGAAAGAATTTCATTACATCATAGGAAGGGCCTAACGGTTATTAACAGTTGTTGTCAGCATGCCACCAGATTGAGCTACATCAAGTTAGTGAACTGATGCACAGCTTGGTTGGAAGTATATTTTGCGTATGCTATTTCCCTGATAGTATACTTTTTTTTATGGTAGACGTTGAACATGATGATTGGTTGAGCAAGGTATTATATAGTTTACAACCAGTTTGACAGTTAAAAATTTAAAATGTAGGCTGCCAGTGGGTAATGTCACTTTTTGAAGCATGTTAGAGACTAAAACGGAGCTATACAAAAAGACAAGTTATTCAATATGATGCAAAATTTAATGGTTCCATTTGACAAGGATGATCTAAGACAATTTTAAGACCTTCTCTGATAAAGCAAGGTACATGTATGAGTTAGTTGAAGAGGGTTTTACGGTTGTATGAATTAAATAAATACATGCTCCATCACTGGAAATGTTCAATTTGTTCTGCAAAACTGTTGACTGTAGAACTAGTGCATATGGACTGAGGGTTGTCTTGAGCCTTATTCATAATAATGAAGTTATTTTTGCATATGCAACTTGCTCCCTGAATGAAACACTCAGTTATTGACAGGAAAATGTTATGTTATATCTATTCTGGACGGTTAGCCATTACATAACATGTTTGGTGTGTACCTTTCAAGGTAAGCACACCTTATGTGCCTCTCAGGGTTTAACACTAACCCTTCCCAGATTTGCAAAGGGGCTAGCCTAGATGGTAAAATATAATTTTATTGTGGAATTTTTACAAGGAAGGAACAGTGAGTTTGACAATAATGAAAAGGTTGGATAATCACAAAAATAGCATGAATACTTAGTGAAGGTAATTGGGGATGGGTGGTTGTTTTACAACAACTGAATTAAAACCAGAAACTGGGGTCTAATAAAGAGCATCAGGAAATAAATATATAAGCAAAAGGGATTACTGAAAGTAGGCCGAAATGTTATGATTCATGTGCTAAGGGCTTAAATAGGTTATAAGTTGGGGCAATAAATTGGTAATAATGGAGCTGCTTCATTGAGAACACATGGGGCCAGGAACAGAGTTAAAAAAAAAAAAAAAAAAAGTGAGACGTTGGGTAAAGAATGTCAGTGATGTGCCAAAGGAGACTGCGTTCACAAGACAAATGTACAACCATTACAACCTGTTGAATTTTCAGTGACTCTGGTTCTGTTTATTCAAGGATAAACCCCATGAACCAATCTTAACCATTTACATCATGTTAAAACGTGTATACCACAGAATAATGTCAGTGTAAGGAAATGCCTCCTTGGCATGGTTACCCCCTGACTTTTTGCCTTTGCTGATGCTATGTTTTGAATTGAAAGTGTGCTGAGGCCTGCTAACCAGGCCCCAGCACCAGTGTTCTTTCCCTAACCTGTACTTTTGATTCCACAATTGGCACACCCTGGCATCCAGGTAAGTCCCTTGTAACTGGTACCAAGGGCCCTGATGCCAGGGAAGGTCTCAAAGGGCTGCAGCATATCTTATGCCACCCTGGGGACCCCTCACTCAGCACAGACACACTGCTTGCCAGCTTGTGTGTGCTGATGAGAACAAAACGAGTAAGTCGACATGGCACTCCCCTCAGGGTGCCATGCCAACCTCACACTGCCTATGCAGTATAGATAAGTCACCCCTCTAGTAGGCCTTACAGCCCTAAGGCAGGGTGCACTATACCATAGGTGAGGGCACCAGTGCATGAGCACTATGCCCCTACAGTGTCTAAGCAAAACCTTAGACATTGTAAGTGCAGGGTAGCCATAAGAGTATATGGTCTGGGAGTCTGTCAAAAACGAACTCCAGCTCCATAATGGTTACACTGAAAACTGGGAAGTTTGGTATCAAACTTCTCAGAATAATAAACCCACACTGATGCCAGTGTTGGATTTATTAAAAAATGCACACAGAAGGCATCTTAGAGATGCCCCCTGTATTTTACCCAATTGTTCAGTGTAGGCTGACTGGTTCCAGCAGCCTGCCACACTAGAGACATGTTGCTGGCCCCATGGGGAGAGTGCCTTTGTCACTCTGAGGCCAGTAACAAAGCCTGCACTGGGTGGAGATGCTAACACCTCCCCCAGGCAGGAGCTGTAACACCTGGCGGTGAGCCTCAAAGGCTCGCCCCTTTGTTCCAGCACCGCGGGACACTCCAGCTAGTGGAGTCGCCCGCCCCCTCCGGCCACGGCCCCCACTTTTGGCGGCAAGGCCGGAAGAAATAATGAGACTAACAAGGAGGAGTCACTGGCCAGTCAGGACAGCCCCTAAGGTGTCCTGAGCTGAAGTGACTTTAACTTTTAGAAATCCTCCATCTTGCAGATGGAGGATTCCCCCAATAGGATTAGGGATGTGACCCCCTCCCCTTGGGAGGAGGCACAAAGAGGGTGTACCCACCCTCAGGGCTAGTAGCCATTGGCTACTAACCCCCCAGACCTAAACACGCCCTTAAATTTAGTATTTAAGGGCTCCCCTGAACCTAAGAATGGAGATTCCTGAAACTACAAGAAGAAGAGGACTGCTGAGCTGAAAAACCCCTGCAGAAGAAGAACGGAAGACACCAACTGCTTTGGCCCCAGTCCTACCGGCCTGTCTCCTGCCTTCCAAAGAAACCTGCTCCAGCGACGCTTTCCAAAGGACCAGCGACCTCTGAATCCTCAGAGGACTGCCCTGCTTCAAAAAAGACAAACTCCCGAGGACAGCGGCCCTGCTCCAAAAAGACTGCAACTTTGTTTCGAAGGAGCAGATTTAAAGACGCCTGCAACTCCCCGCAAGAAGCGTGAGACTTGCAACACTGCACCCGGCGACCCCGACTCGACTGGTGGAGAACCAACACCTCAGGGAGGACCCTCCGGCGACTCCGAGACTGTGAGTAACCAAAGTTGTCCCCCTTGAGCCCCCACAGCGACGCCTGCAGAGGGAATCCCGAGGCTCCCCCTGACCGCGACTGCCTGAACCTAAAGTCCCGACGGCTGGAAAAGACCCTGCACCCGCAGCCCCCAGCACCTGAAGGATCGGAACTTCTGTGCAGGAGTGACCCCCAGGAGGCCCTCTCCCTTGCCCAGGTGGTGGCTACCCCGAGGAGCCCCCCCCCCCCCCCCCCCTTGCCTGCCTGCACCGCTGAAGAGACCCCTTGGTCTCCCATTGAAACCTACAGAGAACCCGACGCTTGGTTACACACTGCACCCGGCCGCCCCCGCGCTGCTGAGGGTGTACTTTTGGTGCTGACTTGTGTCCCCCCTGGTGCCCTACAAAACCCCCCTGGTCTGCCCTCCGAAGACACGGGTACTTACCTGCTGGCAGACCGGAACCGGGGCACCCCCTTCTCTCCATTGAAGCCTATGTGTTTTGGGCACCTCTTTGACCTCTGCACCTGACCGGCCCTGAGCTGCTGGTGTGGTAACTTTGGGGTTGCTCTGAACCCCCAACGGTGGGCTACCTTGGACCCAAACCTGAGACGTGTAAGTGATTTAATTACCTGTTAAAACTAACAATAACTTACCTCCCCCAGGAACTGTGAAAATTGCACTGTGTCCACTTTTAAAACCGCTATTTGTGTTTTATGTGAAAAGTATATATGCTACTGTAATTATTCAAAGTTCCTAAAGTACTTACTTGCAATACCTTTCTAATGAGATATTACATGTAGAATTTGAACCTGTTGTTCTTAAAATAAACTAAGAAAAGAGATTTTTCTATAACAAAACCTATTGGCTGGATTTGTCTCTGAGTGTGTGTTCCTCATTTATTGCCTGTGTGTATGTACAACAAATGCTTAACACTACTCCTTTGATAAGCCTACTGCTCGACCACACTACCACAAAATAGAGCATTAGTATTATCTCTTTTTGCCACTATCTTACCTCTAAGGGGAACCCTTGGACTCTGTGCATACTATTCCTTACTTTGAAATAGTGCATACAGAGCCAACTTCCTACAGTCCGTATCTATGAAATGTTAAATAAATGCAGAGTAGAATCTGGTGATAATGCTAAAAATAAATGACCTCAAAGACAAGGCTACACTTGACTTCTTACCAGTATAAACATTTACTCAGGCAGCACACTATTAAAGACAAGGTGTCGGTGTGTAATATTCATAAGGCAGGCATGTCCTTTCTAAAACCCAAAGAGTGAATAATGGGAGTACCCATCTCTTTTGGTGTGGGGTAATAAGCAGGGCAGAAGAATAGTTTACACTTCACACAAGCTTTACTGGGCAAGGTTGACATGTACCACTTGAATGTAAAACGAATCCCACACTGGAACTTGTTTAAAAAGGGTTTTATCCTGGTTGGAAACAGTCCCATTCAAGTTTGGCTTGTATGCCTGTACTGATTTTGCTTCCAGGAATTAAGCAGACAAACTGCCCTTAAGGTAGTTCTTGTACTAAAATTCCTGAATTGCCTTTTAAGTTTAATTTTACAGATCGTGGTTAGAGGATGGGCCTGACCCATCATTTTGTGTCCAACCTTAGAATCTCCTGGAGGCCTTCTCTATTTATGGAAAGTTGAGGAGTTTCCCACAGCTTTACACAAAATTAGACGTCGAAAAATAGGCACTTGTTGCATTTTCTTCAACCCCAAGTTAAAATATAAGGCAGCAAGGTGACCTTCCCATGTCAGATTCTCCCCAACTTCAAGCTCTGCCTTAAAAACTTACGCTGATTTAATATACCATGTACTTTGTTTTTGATCTATTAATTTCTAGGCCATTTGAATTGCAAAAGTTATGGAAAATACACCGTTCAGTTTTGTGAGGAATCTTGGGTACGGCACATTAAAGAATTGCATTCGCTGTTAGTAAAAGAAAAGAAAGGGGGGGGGGGGGGGCAAGAACACATCCCTGCCGAACATCTGTGTGGATGTGAATGCGTTTTTGTAAGCTCACCCTCCCGCCCCCATGGAACATGGTCGTAGTCTTATTACTACGGTACATAAAGGCACACGTACCTCCATAAGCTGCCGGCACTCCCACTGCTTTGGCTTGGGGACAAGATGATCTTAGTATATTACCAGCAGATTAAAAGTAATCTGAACACCTGGTTGATAGTACTAACCTTGGGGCAGAAGCCTATCTGAACCAATGAGAGAATTTGGTTTCCGTCCATCCACTCTTCATATTTGCTCAGGGTTTGCCTACAAAACAACTTCACCAGGTTATGCAGTAAGCTAATCTGTCTGTAATTGATGGGGACTGTTCTGTCATTCTTGTGGATTGGTATTATGACCTCTCTCTCCAGGGGTCAGAAATGCTCCCTCTGCTAATGAAATTGTGATTAAGGGTTGCAGCAGATATAATCATCAGGATGCAGGAAAGCCAGCGGAAGTTGATGGAGCCCCCACGAGTGACCCACAGGTTGAAGAACACGGAGTCACAAGTAGGCCTCACCAGCACAACAAAACAAAAGTCCCACATCACCGGAGTTGCAGGAGAGGGGCTGAGCTTAGAGTTGCAGAGTGCAGGAGGCCGGGGCTTCTTGGTGCCTGAAAATATCCTGTAGGAAGCCTTGGCAGGTGCAACAGTTGCAGTGCACATGGGTTCCAGGCCAGTGGCAGGAGCAGTGGCCCACAGTCTCCTAAATTGGTTAGAAGACAAGCAGGACCCAGGGGAGCCCACAGACCCACCACCTGTGAAGCAGGAGCTTCAGATGTCCGTAGACAGCAGACCCCACCTACCGGTTGACGTTGGCTTGAGGTGCCTGCAGAGGAGTGACTCCTTCACTCCAAGGGACATTTCATTGTGTAGAAACAATGTCCTTGTGACCCTGGAGGATGCACATCCTTGGATGTTGCAGAATTCTTGCAGGATCTGGAGAAACAATGTTGCACTGGGAGCCTTGCCCAGAAGCCGGGCAATGTACTGAATTTTCCTATGATTATATTGTAACCATGTGTAAGGAAATGCCTCCTTGGCATGGTTACCCCCTGACTTTTTGCCTTTGCTGATGCTATGTTTTGATTTGAAAGTGTGCTGAGGCCTGCTAACCAGGCCCCAGCACCAGTGTTCTTTCCCTAACCTGTACCTTTGTTTACACAATTGGCACACCCTGGCATCCAGGTAAGTCCCTTGTAACTGGTACCCCTGGTACCAAGGGCCCTGATGCCAGGAAAGGTCTCTAAGGGCTGCAGCATGTCTTATGCCACCCTGGAGACCCCTCACTCAGCACAGACACACTGCTTGCCAGCTTGTGTGTGCTGGTGAGGACAAAACAAGTAAGTCGACATGGCACTCCCCTCAGGGTGCCATGCCAACCTCACACTGCCTATGCAGTATAGATAAGTCACCCCTCTAGCAGGCCTTACAGCCCTAAGGCAGGGTGCACTATACCATAGGTGAGGGCATCAGTGCATAAGCACTGTGTCCCTACAGTGTCTAAGCAAAACCTAAGACCTTGTAAGTGCAGGGTAGCCATAAGAGTATATGGTCTGGGAGTCTGTCAAACACGAACTCCACAGCACCATAATGGCTACACTGAAAACTGGGAAGTTTGGTATCAAACTTCTCAGCACAATAAATGCACACTGCCAGTGTACATTTTATTGTAAAATACACCCCAGAGGGCACCTTAGAGGTGCCGCCTGAAACCTTAACCAACTACCCGTGTAGGCTGACTGGTTTTAGCAGCCTGCCACACTCAAAACATGTTGCTGGCCACATGGGGAGAGTGCCTTTGTCACTCTGTGGCTAGTAACAAAGCCTGCACTGGGTGGAGATGCTATCACCTCCTCCAGGCAGGAGCTGTAACACCTGGCGGTGAGCCTCAAAGGCTCACCCCCTTTGTTTCAGCACCACAGGGCACTCCAGCTAGTGGAGTTGCCCGGCCACGGCCCCACTTTTGGCGGCAAGGCCGGAGGAAATAATGAGAATAACAAGGAGTCGTCACTGGCCAGTCAGGACAGCCCCTAAGGTGTCCTGAGCTGAGGTGACTCTAACTTTTAGAAATCCTCCATCTTGCAGATGGAGGATTCCCCCAATAGGGATAGGAATGTGACCCCCTCCCCTTGGGAGGAGGCACAAAGAGGGTGTACCCACCCTCAGGGCTAGTAGCCAATGGCTACTAACCCCCCAGACCTAAACACGCCCTTAAATTTAGTATTTAAGGGCTCCCCAGAACCAAGGAACTCAGATTCCTGCAACCTAAGAAGAAGAGGACTGCTAAGCTGAAAAACCCTGCAGAGAAGACTGAGACACCAACTGCTTTGGCCCCAGCTCTACCGGCCTGTCTCCCCACTTCTCAAGACACTGCTCCAGCGACGCTTTCCCCAGGACCAGCTACCTCTGAATCCTCAGAGGACTGCCCTGCTCTAGAAGGACCAATAAACTCCAGAGAACAGCGGCCCTGTTCACCCAAGACTGCAACTTTGTTTCCAAAGGAGCAACTTTAAAACGACTGCGTTTCCCGCCAGAAGCGTGAGACTTGCAACTCTGCACCCGACGCCCCCGGCTCGACTTGTGGAGAAACAACACTTCAGGGAGGACTTCCCGGCGACTCCGAGACTGTGAGTAACCAAAGTTGTCCCCCCTGACCCCCCACAGCGACGCCTGCAGAGGGAATCCCGAGGCTCCCCCTGACCGCGACTGCCTGACTCTCAGATCCCGACGTCTGGAAAAGACCCTGCAGCCCCCAGGACCTGAAGGATCGGAACTCCAGGAGTGACCCCAGGAGGCCCTCTCCCTTGCCCAGGTGGTGGCTACCCCGAGGAGCCCCCCCCCCCCCCCCCCCCCCCTTGCCTGCCTGCATCGCTGAAGAGACCCCTTGGTCTCCCATTGATTCCTATTACAAACCCGACGCTTGTTTGCACACTGCACCCGGCCGCCCCCGCAGTGCTGAGGGTGTACTTTGTGTGTCCCCCCCCGGTGCCCTACAAAACCCCCCTGGTCTGCCCTCCGAAGACGCGGGTACTTACCTGCTGGCAGCCTGGAACCGGGGCACCCCCTTCTCCATTGAAGCCTGTGTGTTTTGGGCACCACTTTGAACTCTGCACCTGACCGGCCCTGAGCTGCTGGTGTGGTAACTTTGGGGTTGCTCTGAACCCCCAACGGTGGGCTACCTTGGACCCAAATCTGAACCCCGTAGGTGGTTTACTTACCTACAAGAACTAACAATTACTTACCTCCCCTAGGAACTGTGAAAATTGCACTAAGTGTCTAGTTTTAAAATAGCTATATGTGTTTTATTTGCAAAGTTTATATGCTATTGTGATTATTCAAAGTTCCTAAAGTACTTACTTGCAATACTTTTCATGCAAAGTATTACATGTAGAATTTGAACCTGTGGTTCTTAAAATAAACTAAGAAAATATATTTTTCTATACCAAAACCTATTGGCCTGGAATTGTCTTTGAGTGTGTGTTCCTCATTTATTGCCTGGGTGTATGTACAACAAATGCTTAACACTACTCCGTTGATAAGCCTACTGCTCGACCACACTACCACAAAATAGAGCATTAGTATTATCTCTTTTTGCCACTATCTTACCTCTAAGGGGAACCCTTGGACTCTGTGCATACTATTCCTTACTTTGAAATAGTGCATACAGAGCCAACTTCCTACACCATTGATGTGATATTTTGTTAACTAGATAGTGTCACTGGCTTTTTGAGCCTTCCCATCAGAAACAGACGTGCTTCAGTTGTAAAGCAGACCAGCAGCTGTTCCAGATGCCAGGAGCAGAAGATTCCTTGAAGAGAGTTCCTCTGAAGTGACCCACCTATCAGGGTTGTCATCTGTAGGAAGCTGGCCTTGTGGATGGTGAGCACCTATGGCGTTATCACCTTATACCAAGTTCGGGTATCCCCTATTAGTGAGGTGTAGAAAGTGTCTAGGTAGCCTGGACTCTCTAGAGCAGTGGTCTACAAACTTTTTAATGCTGCGCCCCCCCAGTTGAAAAATAAAAATCCTTGGGCCCCCCCTCAGAATTCTTCGCAATTATTTTATAAAGATTGCAATGTTTAAATAGGTCTAGCCATATTTAAACATTGCAGTTAAGCACTGTTACCTTTATAACAATGCAATAACATGTGTCTGCTTAAAACAAAGCCCTGTTATCTGTACAATGTTTATTTGGTCAGAGCCTGCCTCTCCCCCCCCCTGGGATCACTTGATGCCCCCCAGTTTGAAGACCTCTGCTCTAGAGGTAGCTGTGTAAGCAGCCAAGACCTATCTAGGAGACATGCAAAGCTTATGCAATACCACTATAGTCACACAGCACTTACACACATGAAAGAACCACACAGTGTTATAAAAATAAAGGTACTTTATTACAGTAACACAAATACTAATATACTGTATGGGCAGTACTCTGTTAGCAAGTGAGTAAACACACCATTATATACACATGGAAAGGTAGGAGTTGGCATACAAAGCAATAGAAAACAGTCAAATAGCAGTTTGCAATGAAGACTCTAGGTGGAGACCAAACCATCTGCTAAGTAAATGGAATGCGAGAGCCAGTCCCCCACCCAAGGAAGTGGAGTCTGTAGGGGGGCACTGGAGGAACTAGGAACCTCAAAAGGTAAGTACCAGGGTTCCCCGATCCTTCAACCCCCCCCCCCCAAAAAAAAAACACCAGGAGAGAAAAGGTAAGTACCTGGCCAGAACTTGTGAATGCAGCTCTCACAGGCAGCAGGCACAGGAGTCTCAGTGAGGCCCACTCAGCACCTGGAGAGGAGTCCCATGTTTGCCGCAGCAGCAGGCAGGAGACTGCCTTGCAGAGAAGAGTGCTGGAGTCTGGGGCTACACGGAGCCTGAAAATCCCTTGGAAGAAGAGCCAACAAGCCTTGGTAGCTGCAAGAGTTGTATTGCACAGTGTTACTGTCCTGTAGAGTAGAGGCAAAGACTCACCATATCCCAAGTTGGACAGCTGATAGAGGGGACCACTCCAGACCACCCTGTGTTGTAGGATCCATGCAGAGTTGCAGGAGAAGGGATCCGCACGGCCTGTTGTCGATGTAGTTTGTGCCTGCAGATGCAGGGGAGTGACTCCTTCACTCCAAGAGAGATTCCTTCTTGCTTCTGGGTGCAGACTAAAAACTTGCACCCTCAGCGGATGCACAGCCGGGGATCCGTTGCAGTTGCTGGAAGGAGCCAGATAAACAGTGTTGCAGAGCCATGTCTTCTCTGGAGCTGCAGATTGTAGGTTACTGTGAAGTTCCAGTTGCAGTTCCAGTGGCCAGAAGTTAAAGTAAACATTGCAGAGGAGTCCTGCTAGAACTTTGAATGTCGAATCTGAGGACCCACCAAAGAGGGAAACTCTAATAGCACAGGAAGGGGGGATTGGTCCCCTAGCAGGGTGACCATCTATCAAGAGGGGGACTGCGATGTCACCTGCCTGACCTGGCCACTCAGATACTCCCAGGGGGGGGCCTCTGCCCACCTTGGACTCAAGATTGCAGAATCAAGTGGCCACCTGCAGGAGCGCTGATGGACCGGGGAATGGTCACTCCCCTTTCCACTGTCCAGTTTTGCACCAGAACAGGGACAGGGGGGTCTCTGGACTGGTGCGAACCAGTTTATGAAAGCAGGGCACCAAATGTGCCCTTCAGAGCATACCGGTGGCTTGGGGAGGCTACCCCCTCCCAAGTCATGTAACACCTATTTCCAAAGGTAGAGTGGGTGGCCTCGCACTCCCAAAAGAAATCCTTTGTTCTCCCTTCCAGTCTTGAGCTGGTCAAGCAGCAGTGCGGGCTGCCTGGAAAAACTGGTAGGAGCAAAGCTTGGGGTCCCCCAAGGAGCATCCAGAGTGCATGGAATTGTGCAGCCAATACTGGGAACAGTATTTGGGCATGATTCCGACATGTTTGATACCAAACATGCCCAGGTTTGGAGTTGCCATTGTGTAGCTGGACATAGGTAGTGACCTATGTCCAGTACATGGTTAAAATGGCTTCCCCGCACGCGCAAAGTCCAGGAAAATAGAGCTGGAGTTTGTGGGGCACCTCTGCTCATGCAGGGGTGCCCTCACACACAGGTACTTGCACCCTGCCCTCTGGGCTAGAAGGGCCTTCCATAGGGATGACTTATAGTGACCTGTAGTGAAAGTGCATGCACATTTTCACGCAGGCTACAATGACAGGCCTGCAGACACATTTTGTTTGGGCTCCCATCATGCTGCAGCCCATGGGGAACCCCCGATGCCCCAATGCCCTGGCTACCCAGGTACCATATACTAGGGACACCAGTATGCCAATTGTGGGGTGTACTAGGAAGGAGCAACCACATTTAGAGGGATGGAGCACAGTCACTGGGGTCCTGGTTTGCAGGATCCCAGTGAACACAGTCAAAACACACTGACAACAGGCAAAAAATGGGGGTAACCATGCCAAAAAGAGGGTACTTTCCTATGTCATCTACCTGACCTAACCAGTCCGATGCTCCCAGGGGCCTCTGCACATCTTATTCCCAAGATGGCAGAATCAAGGGGCCACCTGGCAGAGCTGGAGCTGGACTGGAGGCTGGTCACTCCCCTGTCCTTTCTGTAGTTTCATGCCAGAGTGGGAACTGTGGGTTCCTGAACTGGTGCAAACTGGATTATGCAAGGAGGACACCAAATGTGCCCTTCAAAGCAGTCAGGACCATATGTGGTACAATACATGCTGCAGCCCATGGGGGACTCCTAGTGTAGCAATGTCCTGGGTACCTAGGTACCATATACTAGGGACTTAAACGGGTGCACCAGTATGCCAATTGTGGGTGTAATAAAAAAAAAAAAAGTTTATCTGCTACCACATTTTGGGGAGAGAGCACAATCACTGGGGTCCTGGTTAGCAGGATCCCAGTGAATTACAATCAAAACACACTGACATCAGGCAAGAAATGGGGGTAACTATGCAAGAAAGATGGCACTTTCCTGCAGGGGTCACTTAGATGGAAAACCTGGACCATGATACTGCTCTTTGGAGCTCCTAAACAATCTAACATTACTATTTTCAACACTGGAGTAATCCATTCAGTTAACGTCTTCTTACTGTTGATTTCATAAGTCATTTACTGGTAGGCAAGACCTCCACATGATGATTGCAGAGACAGTACCAAAAGCCAGGCTGGTAATTGGGGAAATCGAGCTCCCAGTTTCTAACTGGGGGATCAACCAGCCTGTCTAAAGGCAGTAGTAATTGTAGGCATTTTGTGTTATCGGCTACTTTTGACTTTGGAAGAGTGGCATCTTTTAGAGTTTGTGACCATTCAACACCCCCCCCCCCCGCTTTCCCAATTACAGTAATGTTCAGTACACAAGAAACTCCCCTACTTCTGATATCAGCACCCTTACACACCTACTCTGGATATTGGATGTTCTGACTATCCTCTTATACTCCTTTTTCTTTCTCAAAATTATACATTTGTTTTCAATATTCTATTACTACAACCCATTTTTAGGTTGTGAAGTTTAAAAGCTTGGATCCACCTAGGCTATCTTTTGCTCACTTTTTGGTCTCTTCAACCAATTACAATACGTCGGACAAGTTGCCATAAAGCCTCAATTTTAGAATAAATAAAAAAACTTTGCTGTTCTAGTATGTAGTCGTCTTTTTGACGTTATCTAGCAGGAGTTATGGCAGATAACCGCAAGAATTCTACCAGCAGCTGGAGCTTACAAGCTGTCTTAAGCAAACCCATGAGCGTATGCCATTTAAACATCTTTGTATGTTCACATCAACATGGCTGTTGTGGACTCCAATGACTCTCAAACCATGGAACGCAGTGAAGGCCTGAGTGGTGAAACTCTTTATATGAGCGGACTCTTATCTAGGTAGTATCATTAAACTCGTGCTATTCTGAAATAAGGCGGTGGAGGGGTGCTGTCCCTATATTTAACCATTCCCTCTCCACTTATGTCATAACTGGAAGATCTCAGAAAAATGGTACCTGGAGGTCACATTTATTGCTGTATCTTTAATTGAAGCATTGTACCTATGCTGTCATATCCTCCAAAAATTGTTCTCTGCTTGGCTTTGCCACTTTTGTCTTTCTCTAGTGGTTGCTAACAATTTTTCAACACAAAGCATTGTAAATATCTGTTATTTGCTATTGCACAAACTAATGATGCTCAGTGTAGCTACACCAAAAGGATGAGGGGCAGATCTACTGCTGCAGGTCATCTAGTTTTTTGCTGCGAGTCCAGACTAAGCCGTCTGCCTGCTTATATGTTGCGAAAAAATGGAGTGCAGGTCACTGCTCTCCCTTATAGTGATTCCTCATGCCATCTCACCATATTATGTAGTTTTGGTAGCTCTTGTTTGATGTCCATGTTAGTAAATTGAAGTGGAAAGGTCTAGGATTGTGTGGGTTGACAGTAGATTTGGCAGGGCCAGGCATGTTCAGGACAGCACATGGAATGTTCTGATTGCATAAAAAAAAAAGGAAAAAAAGTGCACTTGACCACTTTTCTTGGAATAAAGTCTGTGCTGACATGCAGCTTTAGTATTTTTGTCTAGAACTTGGCTAGGAAGTCAAGGTAGTTAAAGGGGCACTTCTCCCAGTTCGAATTGGTGATAGTTTAGTGTTTATTCTTTTTTTTGGCTATCAATGTTTAAAATGGTGAGGTAGTAGAAACTGTAGGTGATTGGTGGTGTTAACCTGTTTCACTGGTTAAGGCTAATGTGATAATTCCATTTGCTCACTTGAAAATTACTCTGTGCTGCCTTGAAATATGCATATGTATTTGTATTCAATTAAAGTTCAGCATGAGAAGTGCAGAACATTTAAAATAATGATTCTTGTCTTCTAACAGGTGAAGAAAATCAAGAAAACACTTCTTCAACATCTACTGTGTTACACAGTGAGACGGACACATGCCCCATCTGTCTAAGCTGCTTAGTAGAACAGGAACTTGGGTATCCAGAAAATTGCTCTCATGTCTTCTGCATGACCTGCATACTTAAATGGGCTGATGTAAGTGAGCTGGTTCATGAGTTGATTTTATAGTATTTTTAGAAGTAGAACTATTCTGTGTTAATGTGTATAGAATGGATCAGTCAGTGTATTGTGTGCAAATATGTTTTAAGATAATTCTAAATTAGTGTAGCTAAATAAGAGCTTCAAATGTAGAATATGCCTAATAGTGAATTATATTGAGCTCTGGAATACTTTAGCTGCGTGAACCTTTGCTAGTGCATAGTTTAAGAACCAAACCTTTCTTTTCCACTGTGGCAAGGCGATAACTTTCATTACGCGATTGGTGTTTGCACCGTGGTGCTCTTACCAGCAGTCATTTTAAAGATCTCTGGAAATTTAATGGATTTCCTTGCGGAGTTTTCCATCCGGTACCGCCTCGCATCAGTACGCTGATGGAGACGTTTCTGGAACTTAGTGGGAGTTGTGTTACATGTCTCAGTACTTTCTGAAAATGTTTGTAATGGAATAAAATTGAGTTTCCCCCAACGATATTAAATTTTTCTCTCTTCAGAACATTGCCATTATTAAAGTTGCATTATTGCATTGAGAAATGCAGTTTTATTTTCTATTAATTTAATTTACCTAAATTGTATTTTTCTTTTGCCCTTTTTCTGAAAATAAACCATATTATGATATTTAAGTTAAATTGTATGTTTCCTTTGTCTACAAGGAACGGGGGCTTTTCCAACTTAAATAGTGTGGTGATGTTCTCTTGACAGATTGGACCTCTCCATAGCTTTGAGTTTCTTCACTAGTAATTTTTGGTAAAACAAAATTAAAAATCAGCACTAGTAATTCAATGACTACAATGTTAATAACACCAAAGATCCACATGTTTTTTTATTAATTCTCCTTGATTCTGAGACAAAACTGACTTTATAGGCATTTGACATGCCACAACTCAAGGAAAGTGGAGAACAGGAGTGCTTTTTCTTCCTTGATCCTTGCCAAGAAAAGTCTAGCACTATATGGCAGTAATAACACTTTGTTCCAGCATAAAGGTTGCTTCTGATTTTTATTCTCTGTGGTTCCTTACTTTCCAATAACAAACTTTCCTTAAGCGGCAAGGTTTTTCTTTAAGGACCAGCGTGCACTCTTTTGCAACAGTCTGTAGCTGGGTTATTGTGCACTGCATTTAGTTTGGGCTAGGTGCTAATTATTTTTCTTTCTAGGTAGATAACCCTACAGTGGTTGCCCCTTACCCTTGAAAAAATATAGGAACATGCATCATGTCTCTGTACCTTTCTCTAGCACATCCCCCAGATGTTTCCCTGTTGTGCTCACCATTAACACTTCTTACGAATTGGCTGAGATGGAGGAGGCATCAAGGCTTATTCCCAGTTGCCAGCAAAACTGCAAAGACTCAGGGAAATTAGCTTTTATATTTAGGTGGTAGGAAGGACCTCCCCTTCCTGTAGCTGAGCTTCTAATGGGTGAAGAGCTGCCTCAGTTTCTCTACTGCCGCTTTCAGATTGTCTCAAATGCTGCTGACCTCACCCCCCCTTTAAAATGATGGACTTCTATCTGAACATCCAGAAACTCAATTTTAGGCTCACCGATTTGTTCAGTTAGCTGAATTTTATGAGGCTTGGAGTTTAGCTCAGCCACAAATTCTGTAGCAGATGCCAGATTCCCTCTCCAGATCACAAAAATATGAAATGCAGCCACAGTTTAACATGTTCTTCAAATTCCGGTGACTGCGTGACCACCTGCTCCTCCTACCAGCCCATGAAGAGATTTGAATAGCTGGGAGCAAAGTAGGTGTCCATCGCAGTCCCCTTCATTTGGCAATATACCAGTTTATCAAACTAGAAAGAAATTATTCGTAAGATAATACAACATCATGTCAACAACCATTTCCGCGTGTAGTAACAATGAGATGGACCGTGCCCTTAAAAAATGTCTGGCTGCCGCTGCGCTTAAGTCCTGTCTGATATTTGTGTTCAAACTACAGAAGTCTTGAGTAACCAGTAGAAAATCTTTTTCCCAAAGCACTCTCTCAAAGTGAGGAAGTGCTTTGTAGCTCTCACAAATGTAGCAAGGGCGAAGACAAATGGTCTCATGTAATTGTCCACATATTTAGATGTGTTCTAGTAGTGACCCTAAAGCCGAAATGATAGGTCTCCCTGGTGGCTTGTTGGCATTCTTGAGGGAAGTTTTGGCCCTCTCACACCACTGCATGACCGTGCGTCTGAAACTATATATATATTTCATCTAAACCAACACCTGTGATATTTACTTACTTAATGAGTTAGACAGGGGGATTATAAGTACCAGCCCGACACCTGCAGATCAGAAACACTTGACCGTAACCAGTATATTCACTGGGTGTCTATACAGCACTAGAAAGATGAGAATACATTGTGTGCTCCTTTTTTGGTTTCTCCTGCACAGCACGTGTGCTGTGCTTGCGAAATCTCACATAATAAAAATAAATCTTGAAATGAACCCACCCCTAACTTAGCTTTCTCCAGTATTGGGTTCTCTTTCATAAATTTACATGCTTGAATCATTCCCCGTCGTCTAAGTGGGAGTCCCGCAGTATCATAGTAAGCAGATATGTAGGAAGTTGGCCTGGTGTGTGGAGAGCAGCTATGGCGTTCACACCTTATACCAGGTCCAGGTATCACCTGTTAGTGAAGTGTAGGCAGAGTCTAGGAAGCCAGGGCTCTCTAGAGGTAGCTGCGGATGAGCAGCCAAGACTTACGTAGTAGACATGCAAAGCTAATGCAGTACCACCATTGTCACACAGCACTTACACACATAAAAGAACCACACCGTGTTATAAAAATAAAGGTACTCTATTATAGTAACTTGAATACTGGATAGGCAATCCCCCAATTGGAGGTGAGTAAACACACTCATATATGCACATTAGCAATCGGTAAACAGAATAGAAAGCAATAGGCATTGGTAAAAGCAATAGCATAAAGTGAGGGCTCTAGGATTGGGCCAAACCATATACTAAAAAGTGGAATGTAAAAGGCAGTCCCTCACCCAAGGAAGTGGAATCAGTAGAAGGGAGCTGGAGGAACTAGGGACCCTAACGGACGAGTACCAGAATGACCTCCAGTGACCATGAGAACAGAGGTAAGTACCTGGATTTCACTGAAACCAACAGGATGACTTTGGAAAAGGATTGTGCAAGACCCAACCAAAACTGGAAGAACCCAAAGGTGGGTCCTGACAGAAGAGGACCTCCGAAGGAAGGGGACCAAGTCCAGTTTGCGTTGGAGTGTCCGTTTGTGGATGCTGGACCAGATTGATAGTGGACAAAGAAGGTCAGCAGTGCAGCACAGGAGTTGAAGAGGGGTCCCAGAAGCGAAGCAAGGGATTTCCCACATCAGCCGTTGAGATGCAATCAGTTAGTGGTGCTGGAAAACCACCATCAAGCCTTGGCAAATGCAAGAGACGGAGAAAAAGACTTGCAAGGCTGAAGAGGACCAGCGAGGTCCAGGGCACTCAAACCAAGGAGGGGAGTATGGGGTGACCCTTAGCAGCTGGGAGAGTCACAAGAAGAGGAGGCAACCCACTAGCAGCAGGCACAGGAGTTGCAGTGAGGCCCACTCAGTACACCTGATAGGGGAGTCCCACGTCGCTGGAGCAGCAGACCGGAGACTGTGCTTTGCAGGAGTGAGTGTCGTGGGCCGGGACTACACAGAGCCTGAAGATCCCTTGGAGGAGGAACAAACAGGCCTTGATAGCTGCAAGAGTCTTGTTGCACAGGGGTACTGTCCTGCAAGGAGAGACAAGGGCTTACCAGCTCCCAAGTTGGACAGCTGGTAGAAAAGACCATGGGAACACTTGAGACCACCACCTGTGATGCAGGATCCACGCTGCTCTGGAGGAGAGAAGATCCACGCAGCCGGTCGTCATTGCAGTTGGTGCCTGCGGATGCAGGGGAGTGACTCCTTCACTCCAAGGAAGATTCCTTCTTACTTCTTGTGCAGGCTGAATACTCGTTGCCCTCAGAGGATGGTTTGGGGAGGCTGCCCCTCCTAAGCTGTGTAACAAAAATTTTCAAGGGAGAGGGTGTGGTCTCCCTCTTACAAAGAAAATCCTTTGTTCTGCTTTCCGCTGCCTGATCTGGTCAAGCAGCAGGAGGGCAGAATCGTGGCTGAGGGGTGGCATCAGCGCGGGCTTCCCGGAAAACCCCAGAAGACTGGTAGGAGCAATGCTGGAGGTCCTCTAAGGAGCCCACAGAGTGTATGGAATCATACAACCAATACTGGGAAGAGTATTGTGGTATGATTCCAACATGTTTGATACCGAACATGCCCAGGTTTGGAGTTAACATTATGTAGCTGGACATAGGTAGTGACCTATGTCCAGTACACGTGTAAAATGGCATCCCCACACTCAAGAAGTCCAGTGTAATAAAGATAGAGTTTGTAGGGGCTCATACAAGGGTGCCCTCACACAGTTACCGGCACCCTGCCCTCTGGGCTAGAAGGGCCTACCATAAGAGTGACTTATAGTGGCCTGTAGTGAAAGGGTTCATGCACCCTTTCACCAGGCTGCAATGGCAGGCCTGCAACACTTTTTACATAGGCTCCCAAGGGTGGTACAATACATGCTGCAACCCATGGAGCAGCCCTCGTGCCCCAGTGCCCTGGGTACCTAGGTACAATATACTAGGGACTTATAAGAGGACGTCAGTATGCTAATTGTGGGATGTGCAAAGTCCTAAGCAACCAAATTTAGAGGGAGAGAGCACAATAACTGGGTTCCTGATTAGCCGGATCCCAGTGAAAACAGTGAAAGCACACTGACAGGCAAAATGTATGGATAACTATGCCAAAAAGAGAGCACTTTCCTACAGTATATATTTCAGTATAATAGGCTGTAAAGGAAATACAAGGTTTAGCTTAATAGGCTATCCGTGTCCTTTAAAAAAAAAAAAAAAAAAAAAAAAAAAAAAGTGGAACAACTGCTAATCAGACGACAGCACTCTTTAGAACACTCCCAACAGAGGCATCTTCCCTCGGACTTTCACCACACATCATGTGTGAGGGAGTCTCCTTGAGCTCTGTTCAGAATTTTCCAAATTTGTACATCTTCAAACATCTATATTTCTGTTTCAGTATGTCAGAACTGGTTAAATAAAGTCTCTTCAGACCTTGTGCCACCTGTGGTAAGAAAGGGCTCCTTTGGAAGATCCTCACAAGGGTTGTATATACTGGCTTCATGCATCCCCCAAGGTGGGAGACTGCAAAATATGCAGAACTTTTTCTACAAAAATCCTCAAAGACCATCAGGGAAGACCATTTTTATGGCTACAAAAACTTAAATCTAAGCCTAGTGTGCTTTCTGAGGAAGAGAGTAGTCCGTATTCCATTTCGTCAGAGCCTTCCAGAAAGAAATGTCTCACCATCAGTCCCCCTCAATGAGATAAAGGAGCCTTAAAGACTCACTACAGATCTGTAGAAGGTCCTCCCCATCAAGAAAAGTCAAACTCTAAACCTGAACCCTTTACACCTTCTCCAACCACTTCTATTAAATAAAGACTACATTATTATCTGAACCTTCAAAGAAGTCAAAATTGTCTACAAAGGCATTGTCAACAACAAAAACATCAAAACCATTGTTGACGACACCCATAGCTCAAAGAACCCAGCCGATGACTCTACCGTCGTCATCACTTTCTCTAGTCGGCACTGATGACCTCTATTTCTTCGTCTGACACCGTAGACAAGAACCGTTGCATCGGTGCCTACACCATCGAAGTCAGTACCACTGTTGTCGACTGCACGGCTGATGACACCGTCGACGATGCAATTACTATTTTTTTTTTATTTTTTAAAAGACCTAGTCTGCAAAATCAAAACAAAAAAAACCATCAACACTACTACACTCGATGACCTTATTGGCGACAGTTTTGGCATCTTCTCACCAGATGAATCTCACTTTCGCATCACGTTCAAATGTTTCTCTGCTAATACTCAGTCTTTTTCTGAATGTTCAAGGCTGTGAAGATGATGATCAAGAAATGTTTGGCACAGGTCACAGCCCCTCTGAATTGCACCTGAAATATCAGGAGGAAGACTATTAGTAAGATTATTATGAGCCTGTTTATCAGTCCCATCACCATGCAAAACAGTATCATCCTTATGTGCCTCCACCACCAACAGGCTTAGTTCAGGTTCCAGCCACCCTTGTGCAAGACCTGCAAAGCATGCTTAAAGACTATAATAAACACTTTCCAACACCAGCTGAAGCGCATCAATTAGCTGCAATGGAAACCACACCTGTGCATAGATCTCCAGAACATCTGCCTCCTGTATGGCTCTGGCTCCTCAAGACGGTCCTTCCTCAGATGGCGACGAAGTTGATCCTGCAGATGATGGAGATGAAGAGGAAGGTGAAATCACAAACAATCGTACCATTATCAGCGAATAGGATGATTACTGTATCCCTGCAGCTTCTCCTCCGATGCCATAACCAGTAGATTCTCCTCCAGGAGAAATCAGAGGTTTTTACATGTTAATGGAGAGAGCAGCCAAGTGTTTTCAACAAAGCATCAGACGATTTGCCAGCCTGCTTAATTGGACATCCAAGACCTAATTCTGTCATTTCTGAAGCTGCACAACCGAGATCTAAAACTCCTTCCACCACTATCACTACCCTGCCTGATAAGGAGGGCAGGTGGTTGGACAATATAGGCAAAAGCTTCAGTCATGTCAGATACCACTGTCGGAGCCGCAAATGCTCTGGCCATCCTAGGGCAGTATGATTGCCATATGTGGTCAGACATTGTAGCATAACTAGATTTTTTACCAGATGATAAGAAAACAGAGACTATTGACATGTTACAGGAAGGTGAGAAAGTGACATCAGAGATTGATTGCACATTGGATATAGCATCCATAGGCTTCAGGCAATTGGTGGGATCTGCTGTTTTTTGGTGCCAGGGTTGGCTTACAACTACAAGGTTTTGCCCAGAAGTGCAGCCGAAAGCACTTGATATGCCTTTTGACAGCTAGTCCTTATTTGGAAAACATGTTGGCGACGTTCTGCAGGCCATAAAGAAGGTCACTGAGAAGGTCTATCTTCTGGGTCCCTCCAGTGCTGCAAAACCCCTTTTTGTGGAGTATGTGGCCGTGGATTTTATTAGTACCGTGGAGGACATCGGAGATATCAACCACAATCCTATCAACATTCCTTCTGCCCGTTTACCAGCAGCTCTAGCCATATAGAGTGCCACCTTCAGCAACCTATTCAAAATAGCAGCCAAGAAGAAGACAGGCTACTTCTGTCAGAGATGCAGCTAGAAAACAGTGACCACCTCAATGTGCCAGCTACAATTCTTACACATTTTCAGTGGTGGCCAGAATTTCCTAATACCTGCATCATTTGACGAAGATCACTATAGACATCAAACATGGCCATACCTTAGAGTTTTCTCAAATTCCACCTCCGACTCAACCAACAAAACTCCTCCCTTTTTTGTCTTCATCTTGTTGAGAAATAAGTTTTCACCATGATGTCCAAGGGGGCCATAGTACTGGTTTAGTTTTCTCAGAAAGGAAATTAATTTTACTCCCATATTATTCTCTTTCCTTGACGACTGGTTGATAAAGGCTCCATCTTCCCAACAGGCCTCAAGGGATACTACCAGATGTCTTCACCTCTTTCAAAGCTTGTGTAAGGAAATGCCTCCTTGGCATGGTTACCCCCTGACTTTTTGCCTTTGCTGATGCTATGTTTTGAATTGAAAGTGTGCTGAGGCCTGCTAACCAGGCCCCAGCACCAGTGTTCTTTCCCTAACCTGTACTTTTGATTCCCCAATTGGCACACCCTGGCATCCAGATAAGTCCCTTGTAACTGGTACCTCTGGTACCAAGGGCCCTGATGCCAGGGAAGGTCTCTAAGGGCTGCAGCATGTATTATGCCACCCTAGAGACCCCTCACTCAGCACAGACACACTGCTTACCAGCTTGTGTGTGCTAGTGAGAACAAAATGAGTAAGTCGACATGGCACTCCCCTCAGGGTGCCATGCCAGCCTCTCACTGCCTATGCAGTATAGGTAAGACACCCCTCTAGCAGGCCTTACAGCCCTAAGGCAGGGTGCACTATACCATAGGTGAGGGTACCAGTGCATGAGCACTGTGCCCCTACGGTGTCTAAGCAAAACCTTAGACATTGTAAGTGCAGGGTAGCCATAAGAGTATATGGTCTGGGAGTCTGTTTTACACGAACTCCACAGCACCATAATGGCTACACTGAAAACTGTGAAGTTTGGTATCAAACTTCTCAGCACAATAAATGCACACTGATGGCAGTGTACATTTTATTGTAAAATACACCACAGAGGGCACCTTAGAGGTGCCCCCTGAAACTTAACCGACTATCTGTGTAGGCTGACTGGTTCCAGCAGCCTGCCACACTAGAGACATGTTGCTGGCCCCATGGGGAGAGTGCCTTTGTCACTCTGAGGCCAGTAACAAAGCCTGCACTGGGTGGAGATGCTAACACCTCCCCCAGGCAGGAGCTGTAACACCTGGCGGTGAGCCTCAAAGGCTCACCCCTTTGTCACAGCACCGCAGGACACTCCAGCTAGTGAGTTGCCCGCCCCCTCCGGCCCCGGCCCCCACTTTTGGCGGCAAGGCCGGAGAAAATAATGAGAATAACAAGGAGGAGTCACTGGCCAGTCAGGACAGCCCCTAAGGTGTCCTGAGCTGAGGTGACTCTAACTTTTAGAAATCCTCCATCTTGCAGATGGAGGATTCCCCCAATAGGATTAGGGATGTGACCCCCTCCCCTTGGGAGGAGGCACAAAGAGGGTGTACTCACCCTCAGGGCTAGTAGCCATTGGCTACTAACCCCCCAGACCTAAACACACCCTTAAATTTAGTATTTAAGGGCTTCCCTGAACCTAAAGATTGAGATTCCTGCAACAACAAAAAGGACTGCCTAGCTGAAAACCCCTGCAGAGGAAGACCAGAAGACAACAACTGCCTTGGCTCCAGAAACTCACCGGCCTGTCTCCTGCCTTCCAAAGAACTCTGCTCCAGCGACGCCTTCCAAAGGGACCAGCGACCTCTGAATCCTCTGAGGACTGCCCTGCTTCGACGACGACAAGAAACTCCCGAGGACAGCGGACCTGCTCCAAAAAGACTGCAACTTTATCCAAAGGAGCAGCTTTAAAGAACCCTGCAATCTCCCCGCAAGAAGCGTGAGACTTGCAACACTGCACCCGGCGACCCCGACTCGGCTGGTGGAGAACCAACACCTCAGGGAGGACCCCCGGACTACTCTACGACTGTGAGTACCAAAACCTGTCCCCCCTGAGCCCCCACAGCGCCGCCTGCAGAGGGAATCCCGAGGCTTCCCCTGACCGCGACTCTCTGAAACCTAAGTCCCGACGCCTGGAAAAGACCCTGCACCCGCAGCCCCCAGGACCTGAAGGACCGGACTTTCACTGCAGAAGTGACCCCCAGGAGTCCCTCTCCCTTGCCCAAGTGGAGGTTTCCCCGAGGAAGCCCCCCCTTGCCTGCCTGCAGCGCTGAAGAGATCCCTTGATCTCTCATTGACTTCCATTGCGAACCCGACGCTTGTTCCAACACTGCACCCGGCCGCCCCCCGCGCCGCTGAGGGTGAAATTTCTGTGTGGGCTTGTGTCCCCCCCCCCCGGTGCCCTACAAAACCCCCCTGGTCTGCCCTCCGAAGACGCGGGTACTTACCTGCTGGCAGACTGGAACCGGGGCACCCCCTTCTCTCCATCGAAGCCTATGCGTTTTGGGCACCACTTTGAACTCTGCACCTGACCGGCCCTGAGCTGCTGGTGTGGTAACTTTGGGGTTGCTCTGAACCCCCAAAGGTGGGCTACCTTGGACCAAGAACTGAACCCTGTAAGTGTCTTACATACCTGGTAAAACTAACAAAAACTTACCTCCCCAAGGAACTGTGAAAATTGCACTAAGTGTCCACTTTTAAAATAGCTATTTGTGAATAACTTGAAAAGTATACATGCAATTGAAATGATTCAAAGTTCCTAATGTACTTACCTGCAATACCTTTCAAACAAGATATTACATGTTAAATTTGAACCTGTGGTTCTTAAAATAAACTAAGAAAATATATTTTTCTATAACAAAACCTATTGGCTGGATTTGTCTCTGAGTGTGTGTACCTCATTTATTGTCTATGTGTATGTACAACAAATGCTTAACACTACTCCTTGGATAAGCCTACTGCTCGACCACACTACCACAAAATAGAGCATTAGTATTATCTCTTTTTACCACTATTTTACCTCTAAGGGGAACCCTTGGACTCTGTGCATGCTATTCCTTACTTTGAAATAGCACATACAGAGCCAACTTCCTACAGCTTGGGACTGAAGTTCCAGAAATCCTTTTGTAGGAAGTTGGCTCTGTATGTGCTATTTCAAAGTAAGGAATAGCATGCACAGAGTCCAAGGGTTCCCCTTAGAGGTAAAATAGTGGTAAAAATAGATAATACTAATGCTCTATTTTGTGGTAGTGTGGTCGAGCAGTAGGCTTATCCAAGGAGTAGTGTTAAGCATTTGTTGTACATACACATAGACAATAAATGAGGTACACACACTCAGAGACAAATCCAGCCAATAGGTTTTTGTATAGAAAAATATCTTTTCTTAGTTTATTTTAAGAACCACAGGTTCAAATTCTACATGTAATATCTCATTCGAAAGGTATTGCAGGTAAGTACTTTAGGAACTTCAAATCATCAAAATTGCATGTATACTTTACAAGTTATTGACAAATAGCTGTTTTAAAAGTGGACACTTAGTGCAATTTTCACAGTTCCTAGGGGAGGTAAGTTTTTGTTAGTTTTACCAGGTAAGTAAGACACTTACAGGGTTTAGTTCTTGGTCCAAGGTAGCCCACCGTTGGGGGTTCAGAGCAACCCCAAAGTCACCACACCAGCAGCTCAGGGCCGGTCAGGTGCAGAGTTCAAAGTGGTGCCCAAAACACATAGGCTAGAATGGAGAGAAGGGGGTGCCCCGGTTCCGGTCTGCTTGCAGGTAAGTACCCGCGTCTTCGGAGGGCAGACCAGAGGGGTTTTGTAGGGCACCGGGGGGGACACACGCCCACACAGAAATTTCACCCTCAGCGGCGCGGGGGCGGCCGGGTGCAGTGTAGAAACAGGCGTCGGGTTCGCAATGTTAGTCTATGAGAGATCTCGGGATCTCTTCAGCGCTGCAGGCAGGCAAGGGGGGGGTTCCTCGGGGAAACCTCCACTTGGGCAAGGGAGAGGGACTCCTGGGGGTCACTTCTCCAGTGAAAGTCCGGTCCTTCAGGTCCTGGGGGCTGCGGGTGCAGGGTCTCTCCCAGGTGTCGGGACTTTGGATTCAAAGAGTCGCGGTCAGGGGAAGCCTCGGGATTCCCTCTGCAGGCGGCGCTGTGGGGGCTCAGGGGGGACAGGTTTTGGTACTCACAGTATCAGAGTAGTCCTGGGGTCCCTCCTGAGGCGTCGGATCTCCACCAGCCGAGTCGGGGTCGCCGGGTGCAGTGGTGCAAGTCTCACGCTTCTTGCGGGGAGCTTGCAGGGTTCTTTCAAGGCTGCTGGAAACAAAGTTGCAGCCTTTCTTGGAGCAGGTCCGCTGTCCTCGGGAGTTTCTTGTCTTTTCGAAGCCGGGGCAGTCCTCAGAGGATGTCGAGGTCGCTGGTCCCTTTGGAAGGCGTCGCTGGAGCAGGATCTTTGGAAGGCAGGAGACAGGCCGGTGAGTTTCTGGAGCCAAGGCAGTTGTCGTCTTCTGGTCTTCCGCTGCAGGGGTTTTCAGCTAGGCAGTCCTTCTTCTTGTAGTTGCAGGAATCTAATTTTCTAGGGTTCAGGGTAGCCCTTAAATACTCAATTTAAGGGCGTGTTTAGGTCTGGGGGGTTAGTAGCCAATGGCTACTAGCCCTGAGGGTGGGTACACCCTCTTTGTGCCTCCTCCCAAGGGGAGGGGGTCACAATCCTAACCCTATTGGGGGAATCCTCCATCTGCAAGATGGAGGATTTCTAAAAGTCAGAGTCACCTCAGCTCAGGACACCTTAGGGGCTGTCCTGACTGGCCAGTGACTCCTCCTTGTTTTTCTCATTATTTTCTCCGGCCTTGCCGCCAAAAGTGGGGCCTGGCCGGAGGGGGCGGGCAACTCCACTAGCTGGAGTGTCCTGCTGGGTTGGCACAAAGGAGGTGAGCCTTTGAGGCTCACCGCCAGGTGTGACAATTCCTGCCTGGGGGAGGTGTTAGCATCTCCACCCAGTGCAGGCTTTGTTACTGGCCTCAGAGTGACAAAGGCACTCTCCCCATGGGGCCAGCAACATGTCTCGGTTTGTGGCAGGCTGCTAAAACTAGTCAGCCTACACAGATAGTCGGTTAAGTTTCAGGGGGCACCTCTAAGGTGCCCTCTGGGGTGTATTTTACAATAAAATGTACACTGGCATCAGTGGGCATTTATTGTGCTGAGAAGTTTGATACCAAACTTCCCAGTTTTCAGTGTAGCCATTATGGTGCTGTGGAGTTCGTGTTTGACAAACTCCCAGACCATATACTCTTATGGCTACCCTGCACTTACAATGTCTAAGGTTTTGTTTTAGACACTGTATGGGTACCATGCTCATGCACTGGTACCCTCACCTATGGTATAGTGCACCCTGCCTTAGGGTTGTAAGGCCTGCTAGAGGGGTGTCTTACCTATACTGCATAGGCAGTGAGAGGCGGGCATGGCACCCTGAGGGGAGTGCCATGTCGACTTACTCGTTTTGTCCTCACTAGCACACACAAGCTGGCAAGCAGTGTGTCTGTGCTGAGTGAGAGGTCTCCAGGGTGGCATAAGACATGCTGCAGCCCTTAGAGACCTTCCTTGGCATCAGGGCCCTTGGTACTAGAAGTACCAGTTACAAGGGACTTATCTGGGTGCCAGGGTCTGCCAATTGTGGATACAAAAGTACAGGTTAGGGAAAGAACACTGGTGCTGGGGCCTGGTTAGCAGGCCTCAGCACACTTTCAATTGTAAACATAGCATCAGCAAAGGCAAAAAGTCAGGGGGCAACCATGCCAAGGAGGCATTTCCTTACACCTTTCTTTTCCCTACAACAAGAATAACTTTTCTGGGAGCAACTCTGGACACATTACTTGACAAGGCATTCTTGTCTGTGGCCAGGCAGCAAAAACTCTCTTCTCTAGCCTGCTCCCTATCCGGAGGAAAGTGTGCTTCAGTTCGCTTGATCAAATCTCTACTAGGCATGATGTCCTCAGCCATTCTCCTTCTAACAAAATGCGGCCCTTCCAAGAACAATTGGACACACTATGGCTCCAGTCAGAAGGGCACTTGAACGATATTGTACATATCACGCCTGTCATGCAAGCAGCCTCACCCTAGTGGATAAACTCTGACAATCTCTCTGTGGGACTAACGTTCCTTCCTCCCACTTAAGAATACATAATTACAACAGATGCTTCTCTAGAAGGATGCAGAGCTTATGTGCAGTATCTGCAGACTGAGGGCAAGTGGACTTCAGATCATTCGAAGCTGCACATCAACTTCTGCACGTTCTTGATCCTGCTGAGGAACATCCAGGAGCCGCATGCGCACTGCTAGTGCAACTGCTTCCCCTTTCAAGTTACTCAAAATAATAGTGGATACTGTTACAAAGTTGCCCATTAATTGCATCCCCAAGTCTAGGGCTGGGGCAGCCCCGTATTCATCTTGAATCTGTTTGAACACTTCTGGTAAGTTAGCAAGTGTCGGTGTACCGTATGCGGTAGTATAGAGTGCGGCAAATACCGTGTCCGTGTATTACCGTTATCTTCTGTGGGAACCATCCCAAATGGCAAGAACATTGTTAATATTCTATGTTTATCCTGAGGTCCTGTATGGGGAAATACTGCTTCCAGTGCATTTTTTTTTTTTTTTTTTAGCTCACCAACACGGAATTGTTCCTTCGGCGGGCACCTTACCCACGATCTAATGTACAGTTGCAGGGTTAATACCTGGCGTCACTGCATGTGGTTGCGCTGGAGCAGCACGTGCTGGGTTTGAATTTAATGTTTGCATTACGAACTGTGCTAATCGTCTGTCGCTGTCAGATCAGTATATAAGCGACGGACTTCAGCTACCGCTAAGTTTTCTACTGCAGGGCGTGGTGTATAAGTGGCCAATAAAGGCCAGGTAGGAACATCATTACTTAGAAAACCTAACTGGTAAAATCGTGTGGCGTAGGACGCCATCAAGCCAATTATGTTCTTGATAAGATAAAGGTATTTCTAAATATGCATATGCTCTGTATTGTCCAGGTACGTTTGCAGGTGTTTAGTGATAAAATGTTTGTGTTTCTATCAACTGCTGGAAATGTGTTCTAAGAATAGAAACTAGCAGTGCCTCATCTCCACCCAAGGGCGGGATGATTGGGCAGCCGAGCGCATGACATAATTGATTTCTCGGGGAAACAGTGGTCACTCGGGTCTCATCCATTTCTCTCAGTTACATTAGTCTTGCATACACAATGACAGAGGCAGTTTATGTTTCAATAAGATTTTAAGGAAGCTACTGCATCTTAGATAGCAAAGCATGTGCTGCAATAACCAGGACGATACAGCATGACAAGATTAAAATTGTGACAAGGAGAGTAAAGCATAGAAATAATGCTACCATATGGTCAATAGACTAATTCCTACCTAGGCTGTAATGGAGCACAGCGTGTTAAGCTCTAATTCTGCCCTTCAGGTTCCCCTGGGAAGACCTCATCCCCCATACCCGAGCAAAGGCCTAAAGTCTGCATAAGCAGCTGTAGCAGAGCGTTCAGGAATCAGTATACAGGCATGTTTCTCTGGCTGGAATCTCCCTCGAACGTGTAAGGGACAGGGAAGTGTTTTTATAATAAAACAGCTGATGTTCTGAGAAAATGTCCCTATGTAAGGATGTGTGTTTTTCTATGAATGTCAGAGACAAAACATGTACCACGTTCACCAGCAACCTATCTTACTGCAGCCTTTGAAGAAGCACAGAGTGAGCAAGAATGTCTTGTTTGAGAACAGAGTGCTGGCCTAGGCAAAAACAGAAAAATAGAAAGGAATAAAACAAAGACGTAAAAGTGGCTATTGTAACAATAATGAAACGAAGCCGAATAAAATATATCTAGGTTAAAGTGCACAGCAGCAGGCCTAGTATGCTAAAATACCGTGCATGGAGGTATAACTAAAATGGATACACAACAAGAGGCCTCTGGTCTCTGGCGGAAAGCAAGGTCCACATTCTGGAGCTTTAGACATTCCGCTCCTCTAAAGTTTTCTGCCAAATATAAAAAGGGGGGCTGATGGAGGTCTTTGCAGACAATACAATTGCCTCATAGTGCTGCAACAAGCAGGGCGGGTGGGGTCCTGTGCTTGGAGGCAGGGCACCGATTCAAGTGGTTGACCAAGCAGAACATCTTTCTGGTAGCCAGCCATCCTACTGCGTCTCTGAATACCAAATTACACAAGCTGAGCACACTGCTGTTGGATCAAAAGTTGTTTCTCTGCCTTAGGTTGCAAGAGCCATCTTTGGCCAGTGGAGTATTCCCTGGTAAGATTGGTTTGCCACTGACTGGAACGTCCAGTGGCAACTCTTCTGTGCAGTAGAGTTTCTTCCATGAAAGTCATTAGGAGACACATTTTGACTGCAATGGAAAATGGATCTCCTGGATGTGCGTCAGCCACTTCCTCGCCTTGAGTTCCAAGAAGAGTCAGGATAGACTTGGATGCAGGTCATCTTAATAACCCCAGACTGGGCCAGTAGAATATTGTACCCAGAGCTCCTGAACATGTGCAGTTGCCCTCTCATTTGGCTACCGCTTTAGGAGTTCCCCCCCTCTCCTGGCAACAGGGGATTTGCTGTACCAGGTTTTCCGCAACAGACACCTCCATACATAAGACTGAAGTGTTTGATCAGCTACCCACAGTAGTCTGCTACCATTGCAGCCTGATACCCTTTCACAAAGTCTTTCTACACTGGGTGAAGTTTGTTACCTGGTGTGGTGCTTGCTCTGTAGGCTAAACTTTGGAATCTAGTGTTTTTTGTTTTATTGTTAGGTGCCCAGTAAGGCTGTTTTACTTTATCAACCATTTTTATTTTTAAACTCCACCTTTTGTGGTGTGTTCCATTAAAAGTCTGACTTAATTGTTGCCCCGAAGCGGTTTGTCTTGTTGTAAGGGAATTTGCACCTTGTGTTGACTTTTCTTATATGCAAATCATATGAGCCAGTGCACAGTTACTAACAGTGACTACTGACACTTAAAACAATCTTCCTAATTGTATCCCCTTTGTGTGCCACTTAATTGAAATGTGGGCGCTCTAGGTAATACTCTAACCATATCTTATTCGCAGTCAAGTTCATGCTGGGGAACCTGGTGGTCTTCTTGCCAAAAGTTTTAACACATTTCCACATTAGTCAGTCCATCATTCTGCCAACATTTTTCACTGCGCCTCATACTGCAAAGGAGGCGAGGCTCCATAAACTTGGTTTGAAAATGTTATGCTTTTACATTGATAGCATATCATGTGTCTGACCATCTCTTTGTAGGATTGTTTGGAGCAAAGAAAGAGGAGACCGTGCAGAAAAGGACCTTGTCAAGATGGATAGTCCTGTCTTCTAAAATCTGTCAGGGCTAAGGCTGCTACAATGGTGTTGGCGAAGGAGGCGCTAGTTCTGGACTTCTACCAGGCTACAGCATAAACATACGTGGACATGTTCATGAAACGCTACTGCCTTCACAGCCAGGGTGTACCATTTTGCCCAATCCTTCAAGCCTTTCTGGCCTGAGTCCACTCCACAGACCCTCTACCTTTGGGGAGGTACTCCTGTGGTATTTATTGCTAAGGTGAGTAATCTCAGTAAGAAGGATTGATCAGAAAAAGTTATTTACCTCTGGTGATGCTCCTTCTGGTGAATAATTTGTAGATTCCACACTGCCATCCCACTGCGTCGTGTGTGGTGGACCCCTGAACGTCATATTGTTCCAGGTTACATTTTGGCTTAACGTCACTTACGGGTGGTCGTGCTCTGTGTATCTGATAGATATCTATTTGCAGATTCTATAACTTAGAATTTCCCTCAGGTGTCAGTCTGGATCTGGAGATTCTTCTAGAGGGGTACCCCTGTGTGCCGTTGGGTGGTGTTGATCGGTTCTGCAGATGCTTCTGGCGCCGTCCGCACCCCTCTGTGGCACCGTCCCATCCTCATTGCTGACTCAAACATGGACCCTGATGGGCTTCATATGATGCCAACTCAGATGCGGGCAAAAGCCTTACCTCCCATGTCTGATCCTGAGTCCCTTTCCTATAGGCGAGGTTACAGTGAGGAATTTGAGGGGGGTCGCTGGATCCTTTAGAATACCAGCTTCTGACCCCAGCATGGGGGCTCCTCAGAACAGGACAATTGCCCACCTCATCGCCCTTCTCTGGGTTACCCAAGTTTCCCTTGAGAGTGCAGTTATCCAAGTCCCTAAGATCACCTCCGCCCCCCTTCTCCACTTCAATAGGGAATCCAAGATACTGGGTGCACTTGGAAAGAGGATGTTTTCTTCTGCCAGCCTGGCATTGCGTTCTGTGAACACTGCATTCCTATTGGGCTGTTATTCCCACACGCTGTGGGATATGGTTGCGCAGGTGCTGCCACAGATCCTAAAGTCGTAAAGGAGGCCTGGGCCGTACTCTCCTAGGCTGTTGCAGATGGGAGGGATGCAGTCAAGTTCGCAATCTAATGTGGACTGGACACAACCAACTCACTGGACAGGGTGGTTTAATCATCAGTGGCCTTTAGGCGCCACGCCTGGTTGAGGGTGTCTGGCTTTTCGGGGGATGTCCAAGCCGTCGTGTTTGCTATTCCCACCACTTACTGGTACCCAAAAAATGACAAGGGCCACCGCCCTATCTTAGACCTTCGGTCCCTTAATCTCTTCCTCAGGAAGAAAAAGTTTTAAATTCTCACTCTCTCAGGCTCAGGATCTATCTGTCCTGGACCCAGCAGACTAGATGGTAGGGTTGAACTTGTAGGGTGCTTATTTCCAAATTCCTCTCTTGCCTACCCATAGACAGCTCTTCTGCGGAGATCAGCTGTGTCAGTCTTCCCATATCTCGATGACTGACTGTTGAAGGTGGGCTGTCGTCTCCCACCTCCACACTATGGCGGATCGCCTGCATTCGCTGGGGTTCACTATAAACATGCCGAAGTAACAGACTCCCTCTCAGATGCTCCCTTCCATCGGAACTGTTCCGGACACTGTGCAGTTTTGGGTTTATCCTCCTGAGCAGCGAGTCCAGGGTATTCAGGCAATGATAACGATGGTTCTGCCTCTAATTTCGGTGAGAATGACTGCGACTGCCGGACTTCATGGCCTCCTGCATCCTGCTAGTGACACATGCCAGATGGCATATGTGGGCTCTGCAGTGGGACCTGAAGTTCCAGTGGGCGCAGCAACAGGGGAATCTCTCCGTCATGGTTGTGATCTCGGAAGGAACTGCACAAGATCTGCAGTGATGGCTAACTAATTGCAATTGGGTCAGAGACCGAGCCCTCTCCTTTCCCCAACCAGATCTGACTGTAGTAACAGATGCATCACTCCTAGGAGAGGCAGAGATCAGAGCCGTCTGGTCTTCAGCAGAGTCCGGACTCCATATCAACCTGTTGGAGCACAGTGTGATCCAGCTGGGATGAAAAGCATTTCTTCCCTCTATCAAGGGGAATGTAGTGCAGGTGTTCATGGACAATACCACCGCCATGTGGTACTGCATCAAGCAGGATGGGGTGGGGTCGTGAACCCTTTGTCAGGAGGCTCTGCGACTCTGGATGTGGCTGGAACACCAACACATTTTCTTGGTGGTCAACAGCTGGTGGGCTCTCTGAAAGCCGTAGGGGACAAACTCAGCTGACAATGCTTAGTCAATCATGAATGGCGCCTCCATCTGAAAGTGGTGCATGGTCTCCTTCAGCAGTGGGGAGAGCCTCTGTTAGATTTGTTTGCCTCCGCAGAGAATGCACAATGTCAGAAGTATTGCACTTTGGAGTTTCTAAGGCGGCAATCTCTCAGCGACGATTTTCGTCTCGAGTGGAACTCTGGCCTCCTGCATGCCTTTCTGCCCATACCACTTCTGCCCTGAGTTCTCAAAAACATAAAAATTACTGGACTCGTTATCCTTGTGGCTCTGGACTGGGCATGAAAAGTCTGGTATCCCAAGGTACTGAACACCACCTTCGATCCTCCGATCAGACTGCCCCTTTGGGAGGATCTTCTATCACCGCAGCAGGGGAGGTTTCTCCACCCACCCAATTCTATCTAGTCTCTGCCTTCTTGCATGTGGATTGAGCTGTGACAATTTACAGCTTTTGACCTTCTGCCTAAAGTCTGTAGTGTAAACTTGGCAGCTTGGTGTCTCTCCCAAAAAGGATATACGCTTGTTGTTGGAATAAATTTGTGGCATGGTTCACAGACTAGTCTGTTGACCCTCTTTCTGCCCCTCTCTCTGAGGTTCTGTTTTTACTACAGCCCATCAGGTCTCTGCTATGGACACTCGACTGTTATCTGTCTGCCATTTCTGCTTTTTTGCAGTTGCCTGATAAACCTTCCTTGTTTAAGTCCTCTATTGTAAATAGGTTCCTTGAAGGCCTTACTAATATTTTCTCCATTCATTATGTCCCTATGGAATTTGAATTTAGTTTTGACATTTCTGATGTGTGCTCCTTTCGAGCCTCTCCACATTTGTACTCTCAGGCTTCTCACATTGAAAACAGCCTTCCTTGTGGCCATTACATCTACCCACAGTGTGAGTGAGCTGCAGGAATTGTCATCTGAGCTGCCCTACCTTTCCATCTCTAACAAAGTGGTGCTTCGCACTAAGACCTCCTTACTGCCAAAAGTGGTTACGCCCTTCCATGTAGGCCAATTCATCATCATGCCTACTTTTTACGCCCCCCACATCCTTCTAAGGAAGAGGAGAGACACCACCTCCTGAACGCAAATAGAGCATTGGCGTTTTACCTTGATTGTACCTAAGAATTCCAGGTGGATGATCAACACTTTGCCCTTTCTTCGCACCTGCATAACCCACAGTCAGTGCAGAAGAGAACCATCTCCAGATGGGTCATTCTCTGCATTAAAGTGTGCAAAGCACTGGCTAAGGAGGCTCCGTGCTCATTCTACCAGAGCTAAAGCTGTGACTACTGCGTTAGCGTGCGGAGTTCCAGTCCTTGACATCTGTCAACATTGATATCCCTGCACACGTTTCCCAAACACTACTGACTGGACAATGCGGTCCGTAGGGGTGGGCACTTTGGCTGATCGGTCCTGCAGGACTTTCTAGTATGATCTTAGTTTGTGGACCCAACTACGATGTTGGTATTGCCTGGGTGTCTATTCTAAGGTAAGGAATCTGCAACTAGATGTTTGTATCCAATGAACTAGTTACTTACCTTCGATAACACCTTATCTGGTAGGGACAATATCTAGTTGGGGATTCCTGACGTCACTGTGCTGGAGTGGTGCCTATATAGGAACCGCAAAGTCATTTCTCACGCGGACAATGCTGATGACGGAGGTGGAGCTGATCAACCCCACCTAACACTGTGCAAGTGGTACTGCTGAAGAAAAGTCTCCGGATCCAGAATGACACCTGGGGGAAAGAAATCGGCAACTAGATTTTGTCTGTCAGATAAGGCGTTTATCAAAGATAAGTAACCTGTCCTTCAGCATGCAAATGGAGGAAGATACACTGCTGCCACATGCAGAGGTGCCAATTTTATGCTGTTCTACTATGTCACTTCCTTCTGGGGGTGGAATAGACTCCTTACTAAGCCACATTGTGCCACCTAACGACAGACAAGAGCATTGCTGATTCAAATAAATAAATTAAAAAAAAAAATGTATCTCAATCCAGCCTGACTCTTAGGGATATTCTTAATGAGAAGACTTTTGTTTAGTGCCCACAAGTAAGTGTAATCGAAGATGAGTAACCTCCTCTTGAATTCTGAAACCATTCAATGTCAGACAGTTTAAACACCCCCCCTAAGGTAGTGTAAAGAAATGGCTCCCTGTTGCAGTTACCCCACACTTTTTGCCTGATACTGATGCTGACTTGACTGAGAAGTTTGCTGGGACCCTGCTAACCAGGCCCCAGCACCTGTGTTCTTTCACCTAAAATGTACCATTGTTTCCACAATTGGCACAACCCTGGCACCTAGGTAAGTCCCTTGTAACTGGTACCAAGGGCCCTGATGCCATGGAAGGTCTCTAAGGGCTACAGCATGTCTTATTCCACCCTAGGGACCCCTCACTCAGCACAGACACACTGCTTGCCAGCTTGTGTGTGCTGGTGGGGAGTAAATGACTAAGTCGACATGGCACTCCCCTCAGGGTGCCATGCCAACCTCACACTGCCTATGGCATAGGTAAGTCACCCCTCTAACAGGCCTTACAGCCCTAAGGCAGGGTGCACTATACCACAGGTGAGGGCATAGGTGCATGAGCACTATGCCCCTACAGTGTCTAAGCAAAACCTTAGCCATTGTAAGTGCAGGGTAGCCATAAGAGTATATGGTCTGGGAGTCTGTCAAAAACGAACTCCACAGCTCCATAATGGCTACACTGAATACTGGGAAGTTTGGAATCAAACTTCTCAGAATAATAAACCCACACTGATGCCAATGTTGGATTTATTAAAAAATGCACACAGAGTGCATCTTAGAGATGCCCCCTGTATTTTACCCAATTGTTCAGTGCAGGACTGACTGGTCTGTGCTAGCCTGCTGCTGAGAGACAAGTTTCTGACCCCATGCGGTGAGAGCCTTTCTGCTCTCTGAGGACAGAAACAAAGCCTGCTCTGGGTGGAGGTGCTTCACACCTCCCCCCTGCAGGAACTGTAACACCTAGCAGTGAGCTTCAAAGGCTCAAGCTTCGTGTTACAATGCCCCAGGGCACTCCAGCTAGTGGAGATGCCCGCCCCCTGGACACAGCCCCCACTTTTGGCGGCAAGTCCAGGAGGAGATAATGAGAAAAACAAGGAGGAGTCACTGGCCAGTCAGGACAGCCCCTAAGGTGTCCTGAGCTGAGGTAACTCTGACTTTTAGAAATCCTCCATCTTGCAGATGGAGGATTCCCCCAATAGGATTAGGGATGTGCCCCCGTCCCCTCAGGGAGGAGGCACAAAGAGGGTGTACCCACCCTCAGGGCTAGTAGCCATTGGCTACTAACCCCCCAGACCTAAACACGCCCTTAAATTTAGTATTTAAGGGCTCCCCAGAACCAAGGAACTCGGATTCCTGCAACCTAAAGAAGAAGAGGGCTGCTGAGCTGTAAAACCCTGCAGAGAAGACGGAGACACCAACTGCTTTGGCCCCAGCCCTACCGGCCTGTCTCCCCCCTTTGGAAGAAAACTGCTCCAGCGACGCTTTCCCCAGGACCAGCGACCTCTGAATCCTCAGAGGACTGCCCTGCTCTAAAAAGGACCAAGAAACTCCCGAGAACAGCGGCCCTGTTCAACAAAGACTGCAACTTTGTTTCCAGAGGAGCAACTTTAAAGACCCCTGCAATTCCCGCCAGAAGCGTGAGACTTGCAACACTGCACCCGGCGACCCCGACTCGACTGGTGAAGAAACAACGCTACAGGGAGGATCCCCAGGCGACTCCAAGACTGTGAGTAACCAAAGTTGTCCCCCCTGAGCCCCCACAGCGACGCCTGCAGAGGGAATCCCGAGGCTCCCCCTGACCGCGACTGTCTGATTCCCAGATCCCGACGCCTGGAAAAGACCCTGCACCCGCAGCCCCCAGGACCTGAAGGATCGGAACTCCAGTGCAGGAGTGACCCCCAGGAGGCCCTCTCCCTTTTCCAGGTGGTGGCTACCCCGCGCTGCTGAGGGTGTACTTTCTGTGTGGACTTGTTCCCCCCCCCCCCCCCCCCCCCCCCCCAGTGCCCTACGAAACCCCCCTGGTCTGCCCTCCGAAGACGCGGGTACTTACCTGCTGGCAGACTGGAACCGGGGCACCCCCTTCTCCATTGAAGCCTATGTGTTTTGGGCACCACTTTGAACTCTGCACCTGACTGGCCCTGAGCTGCTGGTGTGGTAACTTTGGGGTTGCTCTGAACCCCCAACGGTGGGCTACCTTGGACCCCAATTTGAACCCCATAGGTGGTTTACTTACCTGCAAGAACTAACATTAACTTACCTCCCCAGGAACTGTGAAAATTGCACTGTCCACTTCTAAAATAGCTATATGTGTTTTATGTAAAAAGTATATATGCTATTGTGATTATTCAAAGTTCCTAAAGTACTTACCTGCAATACCTTTCAAATGAGATATTACATGTAGAATTTGAACCTGTGGTTCTTAAAATACACTAAGAAAAGATATATTTTTCTATACAAAAACCTATTGGCCTGGAATTGTCTCTGAGTGTGTGTTCCTCATTTATTGCCTGTGTGTATGTACAACAAATGCTTAACACTACTCCTTGGATAAGCCTACTGCTCGACCACACTACCACAAAATAGAGCATTAGTATTATCTCTTTTTGCCACTATCTTACCTCTAAGGGGAACCATTGGACTCTGTGCATACTATTCCTTACTTTGAAATAGTGCATACAGAGCCAACTTCCTACAGCAGCAGCATGGGATATCTGGAAAATCCTTCAAAGTAGTAGGAGCAAATCTGGGTTCCTCTAAGTAACCGCCAGAGTGCATGGAATCTTACAACCAATCCTGGCAACAGTATTGGGGTATGATTCCGACAAGTTTGATACCAAACACGCCCAAATTAGCAAAATAGCATATACAGTTTTCACACAAATGACATATAGCTATTTTAAAACTAGACAGTGCAATTTTCAACAGTTCCTAGGGGGAGTAAGAGTTTGTTAGTTTTTGCAGGTAAGTAAACCACCTACGGGGTTCAAGTTTGGGTCCAAGGTAGCCCACCGTTGGGGGTTCAGAGCAACCCCAAAGTAACCACACCAGCAGCAAAGGGCCGGTCAGGTGCAGAGGTCAAAGTGGTGCCCAAAACGCATAGGCTTCAATGGAGAAGGGGGTGCCCCAGTTCCAGTCTGACAGCAGGTAAGTACCCGTGTCTTCGGAGGGCAGACCAGGGGGGTTTTGTAGGGCACCGGGGGGGGACACAAGTCCACACAGAAAGTACACCCTCAGCAGCGCGGGGGCGGCCGGGTGCAGTGTGCAAACATGCGTCTGGTTTCCAATAGGTTTCAATGGGAGACCAAGGGGTCTCTTCAGCGATGCAGGCAAGGGGGGGGGGGGGGGCTCCTCGGGGTAGCCACCACCTCTGGGCAAGGGAGAGGGCCTCCTGGGGGTCACTCCTGCACTCGAGTTCGGATCCTTCAGGTCCTGGGGGCTGCGGGTGCAGAGTCTTACCAGGCGTCGGGATCTGAGGAGCAGGCAGTCGCAGTCAGGGGGAGCCTCGGGATTCCCTCTGCAGGCGTCGCTGTGCGGGTTCAGGGGGGGCAGCTCTGGCTACTCACGGTCTCTGTCGCCAGGGAGTCCTCCCTGAAGTGATTGATCTCCACAAGTTTAGCCGGGGGCATCGGGTGCAGAGTGTCAAGTCTCACGCTTCCGGCGGGAAACGCAAGTTATTTTAAAGTTGCTCCTTTGTTACAAAGTTGCAGTCTTGGGTGAACAGAGCCGCTGTCCTCTGGAGTTCTTGGTCCTTCTAGATGCAGGGCAGTCCTCTGGGGATTCAGAGGTCGCTGGTCCCTGGGGAAAGAATCGCTGAAGCAGTGTCTTTAGAAGTGGGGAGACCGGCCGGTAGAGCTGGGGCCAAAGCAGTTGTTGTCTCTGTCTTCTTTGCAGGGTTTTTCAGCTTAACAGTCCTCTTCTTCTTAGGTTGCAGGAATCTAGTTTCCTAGGTTCTGGGGAGCCCCTAAATACTGAATTTAGGTTTGTGTTTAGGTCTGGGGGTTAGTAGCCAATGGCTACTAGCCCTGAGGGGGCTACTCCCTCTTTGTGCCTCCTCCCTTAGGGGAGGAGGGCACATCCCTAATCCTATTGGGGGAATCATCCATCTGCAAGATGGAGGATTTCTAAAAGTCAGAGTTACCTCAGCTCAGGACACCTTAGGGGCTGTCCTGACTGGCCAGTGACTCCTCCTTGTTTTTCTCATTATCTCTCCTGGACTTGCAGCCAAAAGTGGGGGCTGTGTCCAGGGGGCGGGCATCTCCACTAGCTGGAGTGCCCTGGGGCATTGTAACACGAAGCCTGAGCCTTTGAGGCTCACTGCTAGGTGTTACAGTTCCTGCAGGGGGGAGGTGTGAAGCATCTCCACCCAGAGCAGGCTTTTGTTTCTGTCCCCAGAGAGCACAAAGGCCCTCACCACATAGGGGTCAGAAACTCGTCTCAGCAGCAGGCTGGCACAGACCAGTCAGTCCTGCACTGAACAATTGGGTAAAATACAGGGGGCATCTCTAAGATGCTCTCTGTGTGCATTTTTTAACAAATCTAACACTGGCATCAGTGTGGGTTTATTATTCTGAGAAGTTTGATACCAAACTTCCCAGTATTCAGTGTAGCCATTATGGACCTGTGGAGTTCGTTTTTGACAGACTCCCAGACCATATACTCTTATGGCTACCCTGCACTTACAATGTCTAAGGTTTTGCTTAGACACTGTAGGGGCACAGTGCTCATGCACCTATGCCCTCACCTGTGGTATAGTGCACCCTGCCTTAGGGCTGTAAGGCCTGCTAGAGGGGTGACTTACCTATGCAACAGGCAGTGTGAGGTTGGCATGGCACCCTGAGGGGAGTGCCATGTCGACTTAGTCATTTTCTCCCCACCAGCATACACAAGCTGGCAAGCAGTGTGTCTTTGCTGAGTGAGGGGTCCCTAGGGTGGCATAAGACATGATGCAGCCCTTAGAGACCTTCCCTGGCATCAGGGCCCTTGGTACCAGGGGTACCAGTTACAAGGGACTTACCTGGGTGCCAGGATTGTGCCAATTGTGGAGACTATTGTACATTTTAGGTGAAAGGACACTGGTGCTGGGGCCTGGTTAGCAGGGTCCCAGCACACTTCTCAGTCAAGTCGGCATCAGTATCAGGCAAAAAGTGGGGGGTAACTGCAACAGGAAGCCATTTCTTTACAGCTGCCATCCTACATACAACTTTCTGCCCTCGCGCAGGAAGGCAGCACAAGGGATTTCCTTTGTGAGAGGGAAGCAACACCCTCTCCCTTTGAAAATAGGTGTTAAATGGCTTGGGAGGGGTAGCTTCCCCAAGCCACTGGTAGGCTTTGAAGGGCACATTAGGTTCCCTCCTTGCATAAACTGGTTTGCACCAGTCCACGGACCCCCGCTCTCTGCACTGGTTTGCACCAGTCCAGGGACCCCCTCTCTGCTGTGGCGCGAAACTGGACATTGGAAACGGGAGTAACAACTCCCCTGTCCATCACCACCCTAGGGGTGGTGCCCGGAGCTCCTCCAAGTGGCCACTTGATTATGCCATCTTGAATCCAACATGGGCAGAGGCCTCTGGGAGCATCCGAGTGGCCAGGACAGGCAGGTGACATCACAGCTCCTTCCTGATAGATGCTCACCCTGCTAGATGACCAATCCCCCATTCCTGGGCTATTTAGGGTCTCCCTCTTGGGTGGATCCTTAGATTCGACATGCAAGAATCCAGCAGGATTCCTCTGCATAGTTTACTTCACCTTCTAGCCACCGGAACTGCAACTGGACGGCCCAGGAACCTACAAACTGAATCCACAGTGACGACTCTGCTTGCAACATTGATTCCACTGCTCCTTCCAGCAACTGCAACATTGATTCCACGGCTGTGCATCCTCTGAGGACGACACGTTTTCAGTCTGCACGAGAAGCACAAAGGACTCCCCCTTGGAGTGAGGAGTCACTCCACTGCAACGTCTACCGGCTGCGTGGATCTCCTCTGACCCAGAGCTGCGTGGATCCTGCATCACGGTGGTGGTATGGAGTAGTTACCTTGGTCCTCTCTGCCAGCTGTTCAACTTTGGAGATGGTAAGTCCTTGCCTCGCCCTGCAGGACAGTACTGTAGGAAGCTGGCATGGCTTATAGTGTGTACCTGATGGTACTTACACCTTGTGCCAGGTCCAGTTATCCCTTATTAGTATTGTTCTAGCAGCTTAGGCTGATAGAGGTAGCTACAGCAGAGCAGCTTAGGCTGAACTAGGAGACATGCAAAGCTCCTACTATACCACTTATATCATATAGGTACAATATCGTAAGAAAGACAATACTCAGTTACTACAAATAAAGGTACTTTATTTTAGTGACAATGTGCCAAACATATCTTAGAGGATATACTCCTTTAGGAGGTAAGTAAATTACATAAAATACACACAAACCAAAATCTGGTAAGTTAAACAGTCAGAAACTAGTGCAAACACTGTAGGATGCAATATGCCTAGGGGCAACACAAACCATATACTAAAAGTGGAATGCGAACCACGAATGGACCCCTAGGCTAGTGCAGTGTTTAGAAGGGTCGCTGGGAGTATAACAAAACACTAAGGGTGTCCAAGATACCCACCCAAAGACCCTGGAAAGTAGGAGTAAAATACTACTATTTCCCCTGAAACACACTAAACTCGTGATAGAGGATTTTGCAAAGACTACAACAGACTGCAAACCACTGAAGACTGATTCCTGGACCTGCAATGGAAGGGGACCAAGTCCAAGAGTCGTGAAACTGTCTAAGGGGGCAGGAGCCCACAATACCCCAGATGAAGGTGCAAAATGGCTGCATCCGGATGGACAAAGCTGAGGATTCTGCAACAACAAAGGGTGCTAGGAACTTCTCCTTCGTGCAGAAGATGTCCCACGGAGTGCTGGAGGATGCAGAGTTGTTAGTTTGGCGAAAGGCCGTAAACAAGCCTTGCTAGCTGCAAGAGTCGCGGTTGAAGAAAAAGGGTGCCGCCCGGGCCCAGAAAGGACCAGGATGTCACCACTTGGGAGAGGAGACAGAGGGGCCCCCAGCAACGTAGAGAGCCCACGCACAAGAAAGTAGCACCCGCAGAAGTACTTGAACACAGTAATCATCTTAACATTGCAAAAGAGTGACCCACGAAGCCGGAGATCAACTCAGGGAGCTGAGCATTGCAGGGCAGAGTGCTGGGGACCTGGACTTGGCTGTGCACAAAGGATTCCTTGGAAATGTGCACAGAAGCCCTAGTAGCTGCAGTTCACGCGGTGCACAGGATTTCTGTCTGGAGAGGGGAGGCAAGGACTTAACTCCTCCAAATTAGGACAGTTGGACCACTGGACAATCTGGGTCACTTGAGTCCACCACCTGTGTTCCAGGGTCCACGCTCGTCCGATGAGAGGGGTCCCAGAGTACTGTTGACGCTGAAGTTTGGTGCCTGCTGGAGCAGGGGGAAGATTCCGTCAACCCACGGGAGATTTATTCGTGGCTTCCAGTGCAGGATGAAGGCAGGCAGCCCCCAAAGCATGCATCACCAGGAAACAGTTGAGATAGCTGGCAGGATTAGGCGCTACAATGTCGCTGGTAGTCTTCTTGCTACTTTGTTGTGGTTTTGCAGGCGTCCTGGAGGAGTCAGCTGTCAATCCTTGGCAGAAGTCGAAGAGAGGTGCAGAGGAACTCTGGTGAATTCTTGCAAGTCGTTATCTGAGGGAAAGCCGACTGGAGAGACCCTAAATAGTCCTCTGAGGAGGATTGGCCACCTAGTCAGGTAAGCACCTATCAGGAGGGGTCTCTGACGCTGGCACTGGCCACTCAGAGGCCTCCAGAGTGCCCTCACACCTCTGGATTCAAGATGGCAGGGATCTGGGACACACTGGAGGAGCTCTGGGCAGCACCCCTGGGGTGGTGATGGACAGGGGAGTGGTCACTCCCCTATCCTTTGTCCAGTTTTGCTCTAGAGCAGGGACTGGGGGTTCCTAAACTGGTGTAGGTTGGCTTATGCAACGAGGGCACCATCTGTTCCCTTTAAAGCATTTCCAGGCTACCCCTCCTCAGCCTTTAACACCTATTTCCCAAGAGAGAGGGTGTAACACCCTCTCAGAGGAAATCCTTTGTTCTGCCTTCCTGGGACTGGGCTGCCCACACCCCAGGCGGGCAGAACCCTGTCTGTGGGGTGGCAGCAGCGGTAGCTGAAGAGAAAACCCCAGAGAGCTGGTTTGGCAGTACCCGTGGTCCATAGTGGTGCTCCGGGGATGCATGGGATTGGCACCCCATTGCATTTGGGGGGGGCAATGCCATGATCTTAGACATGTTACATGGCCATATTTGGAGTTACATTGTGAAGCTACATATAGGTATTGACCTATATGTAGTGCATGTGTGTAAGGGTGTCAACGCACTCACAAAGTCCTGGTAAATTGCCCTGAACAATGTGGGGGCACCTTGGCTAGTGCCAGGGTTCCCTCACACTTAGTAACTTTGCACCTCACCTTCACTAAGTGAGGGTTAGACATATAGGTGACTTATAAGTTACTTAAGTGCAGTGTAAAATGGCTGTGAAATAACGTGGACGTTACTTCACTCAGGCTGCAGTGGCAGTCCTGTGTAATAATTGTCTGAGCTCCCTATGGGTGGCAAAAGAATTGCTGCAGCCCATATGGATCTCCTGGAACCCCAATACCCTGGGTACCTAGGTACCATATACTAGGGAATTATAACGGTGTTTCAGTGTGCCAATTAGAATTGGTAAAAATGGTCACTAGCCTATTGTGACAATTTTAAAGCCAGAGAGAGCATAAGCACTGAGGTTCTGATTAGCAGAGCCTCAGTGACACAGTTAGTCACTACACAGGTACACACATTCAGGCCACAAACTGAGCACTGGGGTCCTGGCTAGCAGGATCCCAATGAGACAGGCAAAAACAAACTTACATACATGTAAAAATGGGGGTAACATGCCAGGCAAGATGGTACTTTCCTACAAGTACCCCCGTGCACTTCTTCTCCTGCAGCTACCTAGGCTTGTTGGCAACTCCTCCAAGGGATCTTTAGGCTCCATGTAGCACCAGCCCCCAGCACTCCCACCAATGCAGAGACTCCTGCGTGCTTCTACAGCGACTCCTTTCTAGGTGTGCTGCGTGGGCCTCACTGAGACTCCTGTGCTTGTTGCCTGTGGGGGCTACCTCCTCTTCCTGTTCCTCTCCTCACTGCTGAGGGTCACCTGGGACTCCCTTTCATGGGTTGAATCCTCCTAGACCTTGCCGTTCCCCGGCAGCTCCTCATTTCTTCTACAGCATTTGCCTTTGCTAAGGCTTGTTGTGGTTTTTCCACACAACTGACCAACTGCTATCCTTCCGGCATGGGACGTCGACTGCCTCACTTCAGGAACTCTTCAGCTGCGCCAGTGCTGCATTGCTGACTGTTTGTTCACCGTCGACCTGGTCTTGCATCCACAGATGGTGGGTAATGGCTCCTGCCACAACTGAACACTCCAACGTGAACTGGACTTGGTCTCCTTCTTTTACAGGTCTTCCTTTACCGGGATCCACCTTTTGGTTTCTTACAGTCTTGTCTGGTTCTTGCAAAATCCTCTTTTGAAGTCCTTTTGGTGGGTTTGGGGATAACCAGGTATTTATCTCTTTTCTCCTGCTCGCTGGGAGGCACTCTGGTACTTACCTTTTAGGATTCCTAGTTCCTCCAGCTCCCCTCTACTGATTCCACTTCCTCGGGTGGAAGCCTGACTTTTGCATTCCACTTTGTTAGTTTATGGTTTGGTCTCCCCCAGTTCTTTCAGTGTTTACTATTGTTTTCACTGTTTTCCATTGTCCTTTATGCTAATCACGGACTCCTAATGTGTATATAATAATGTTTCCTTTCCTCCAGTTGGGGTATTGCCTATACAGTATTTTGGTATTTTTGTTACCATTATAAAGTACCTTTATTTTTATAACACTGTGGTTCTTCCATGTGTGCAAGTGCTGTTTGACTGCAGTGGTATTGCACGAGCTTTGCATGTCTCCTAGATAAGCCTTGGCTGCTCATCCACAGCTACCTCTAGAGAGCCTGGCTTCCTAGACACTGACTACACCCAACTAATAGGGGATACCTGGACCTGGTACAAGGTGATATCACCACAGGTGCTCACCACACACACACCCCAAGCTAGCGTCCTACAATGTGCAAAATGTTTCATTTCAGTTTCTGAAAGACCATAAGCTGGAGTAACAATGTTGCAGTGAGAGTCTTCCCAACTGGAAAACGTTCTTGTTTCAGTTCCAAAAGCAGATCAGTAGTGGTCCCGGAGCCCAGGAGCAGAAAATGTCTTGCAGAGTTCGTTGTAGAGTCTTGCTCAACGAATCTGAGGACCCACCCTCTGGGGAGCCCTTAAGTAACCCTAAAAGGGGGTTGGTCTCTCTGTCATGCCTCACCTATCAGAAAGGGTCAGGGACGTCCTCTTCCTGGCCTGACCAGTCATGCTCCCAAGGCCTTCTACCTACCTTGTTTTCTCGATGGCAGAATCAACTGGCCACCTGGCAGTGCTCTGCGCACTTCCCTAGGAGAGTAGCTTGACGGGGGTATTCACTCCCCTGTCCTTTGTGTGCTTTCGCACCAGAGCGGCAAACTGAGGGTTCCTGGACTGGTGCAAACCGATTTATGCATGCAGGGCACCAAATGTGCCCTCCAAAGCAGTCTGGTGGCTCTGGGAGGCCACCCCACCCCAGCCCAGAGACGCCTAGTTCTAAAGGAGAGGAGGTCACACCTCCCTGCTACAGGAAACCTTTTCTTTTGCCTTCTGCTGCTTGAGTTAGGCTCAGCAGCAGGAGGGGAAAACGTGTCTGGGGTCTGCAGCAGTGTGGGCTGGCAGGCAGACCCTGCAAAGCTGTACAGGCAGGACTGGGGTATCCTCTAAGGAACCCCAAGAGTACATGGTATCACGCAACTAGCACTGGAATCTATGTAGTTGCATGATTGCAACATGTTTGATGCCAAACATGCCTAGGTTCGGAGAAGACATTATGTAATTGGACCACTCGCGTTGACCAGTGTCCACTTCATACCTAAAGATGGCTTCCCCGCACTTACAAAGCCCAGGAATTGGAGTCTGGTGCTTGTAGGGGTACCTCTGCTCGTGCAGGGTTACCCTCACACTTATGAACGTGCATCCTGCCCTTGGGCTGAAGGGCCTACCAGAGGAGTGACTTGGTGTTCAAGTGCAGGGCCCGAGATATAAGGCAAGCCATATATCTTAAGTAATAGGTGCATGCACCAATTCACACATGCTGCAGATGGAGGCCTGCTGACTCAGTTTGCATGGGCTCCCCTGGATGGCATAATACATGTTCAGCCCATGGGTGACCCTGGGTGTATCAATGCCCTGGGTACCCTAGTACCAAATAATATGGACTTACATGGGTGCACCAGTATGCCAGTCGTGGGGTGCAAATGTTTACCAGCAGGAGAGAGCACAGATACTGGTCCTGATTAGTAGGATCCAAGTGTACTACAGTCCAAACACACTGACAACAGGAAAAAAAGTGGGGGTAACCATGCTAGAAAGATGCTACTTTAGTACAATGCGAACATATGAAGGTGACCTAGAATTCCAAGTATTTATTTAACCCCATGCCATTACTCTGGTAGAGTCCCTGACACAGCACAAGCCACTTAATTTGCATACCTCTGTGTGGGAGTTACTTTCAACATTAGCACGTTTTTAAACTATCCTTGTGATCCAATATATGAGAAAAAGGAAGCAGAACTTCTGTGACTCTTTCATTAGAATATGTTAAATTGAAACATGTCTAATATAAGAGTTTCATGCTAGGGCTGGCCTTTAGCACTTCATTTGATTTTGGTCACAAAGAGTTAATTGAAATTGCTGTTTAAGATTGGTGTAGTTCACTATCTGGTTGGTGTAGTTCCCTATGAATATTTAGGTTGAACGGGCAAGCACTTTGACCTGTTGTAAGTATTGTGGGCTTTTCATCACTCCTGTGTCATGCCCACCACTTTCACTCGTTCGTAGGCTAGGCTTGCCTTTCAAAAATCACTTGATTTCATTTGTAAATGCTTTATGTTCGTCTCCTTGAGGCTGTTTTTGTCAAGCCTTGCAGACTGCCCCTGTTACATGGATTATTGCACGATTGCTGATATACTTCAACGTGGGCATACTATTTCTTTTGTTGCTCCCCTTCATGCTGCATGGCAGCCATGGCGCTCATAGCTCTAACAGACACAGCAGTGTGAACTTGATCAGTGGGATTGGAGCACTGGTCATATTGTTCACAGTTACCTAATCAGAGTAATGTCTTGTGGCTCTCCCCTTAAAACACTTACATTTGGTGAATGCTTTATGTAAAACAGAAATCCTCAAAGCGAAAGCGGCTCTCCCGGCACAGAGGAAGAGCTGATACTACAATATTTACTGCACTCAGGAAAACTCGACCCATAATGCGCTGCAGGTGCATTACTTTTACAAAACATTTTTGCTAATAACAGCCTGTGGTGGTTCTAAGACAATGGGACCACCACCAAAAAGTTCATAACAGCATGATCTTTCTGTCTACTTCATCCTTTTGGTTCCCACACTAGGTTAGTGGGGACCCCAAAATAATAACCCCTCCCACCATTGTGTCTGTTTAAGCTTTCTCATGGCTGAAACATTTGTTTTAGAGCTTGGAGTAGCTTGTGTTTTCAAGTCCTAGTTTGTAATGTCATTATTATAGGCCTGCTATCCATGAATATATGTAATGCACCATGCCCTCTAGGGACTAAATACATGGTTACACTGCATTATTTATCGCAGTTTGCTTTTTTTGTGGTCATGCCCTCTAGGGGTTAACTTCTCACAAATGCTTTTTTCATTGTGGTGTCCTCTAGGGGCTATTCTATGCATTAGTCATATCAACATATTACAATATTTGTGGCACTGAAACCTATCCCAAAATGCTTTGCAGGGCATTACTTTTACAAAACAGTTTTGCTCATAACTTAGCCTGTGGTGGTCCTGGGACAATGGGACCACCTTCAAAACATTGACCAACATGTGCTCTTTCTGTCTACATCTCCTTGTACCCACACTATGTTAGTGGGGACTCCAAAATAATAACCCCTGCCACCATTCATTATCTTTTTAAGGTTGCTTATGGCTGGAACTTATGTTTTACAGCTGGGAGAAGTTATGTTTAATGGACCTTGTTTGTAATATCATTACAATAGTCCTGCTAGCCTTGAAAATGCTTAATGCACTATGTCTTCTAGTGACTAGATATATGGTTACATTGCATTACTTTCTCCCATTATTTTGTAATGTTTTATCTCCCTAAGGGCTCACTGTATGGTTGCATGACCAAGTGTCTTCCAAATGCTACGTTTATTGTGGTGTTCTCTAGGGGCTGTTCTGAGCATTGCAGTCAACATACTATAATATTTGCAGCACAAAAACTCGTCCCATATTGCTTTGCAGAACATTAATTTTACAAAACGTTTTTGCTCATAACTGAGCCCATGGTGGTCCTACAACAATGGGACCACCTTCAAAATGCTCTTTCTTTCTACATCATCTCTGGGTCCCCACACTAGGTTAATCGGAACCCTAAAATAACCCCTTCCACTATTCAGTGTCTTTTATGCTTCCTCATGGCTAAAATATTTGTTTTACAGCTGGGACAAGTTTTTTGTTTTAAAGGCCTTGTTTGTATCATCATTACAGTAGGCATGCTAGCCTTAAAGCACTCCAGGAGCTATCTATATGGCAACACTGCATTAATTTCTCTTGTGTTTTTTTTCCATGAGGTTATCCCCTCTAGGGGATCTAAATTTGATTACATGACTGTTTCTTACAAATTATATTTTTGTTATGGTACCCTCTAGGGGGTGGTTTGAGCAATGCAGTCCAATGTCAAAGGTTTACTTCGATAAAAGGTTTATATGAATATTGTATATGTCTTAATAATCTCTCCTTATTACAGTTATGACCATAATGCATGCCATCTTAACATCTGTATTACACTATGGCTGTTTGAACAATCTTGATATGTTTGGATGACCTGTTGTTTATTTCTCCTTTGTTTGCCTTGTGTTTTTTTTTTTTGGGGAGATTTGTTAGCCAGCCAGCAACTCTGATGGTGGGGTGGTGAAAGTGGTATTCTGTTGGAATTATTATGCCAGAGTTAAATTAGGCAACATTTTCATTTTTTGCTGCTGCAGATAGAGGAACAAGGTAAATTGAAGCACTTTAGTTATATGCAGGGCTGTTGGAATTATATGGGAGAAAAAGACTAAATTATGAGGCAGGGTTGACCAGTTTGTGACAGGAAAAGTCCATTTATTAATTTACAATGCCAGTACCTCTAACTCAAGCAAATACGAGACCTATTGCATTGCAAGTGCTTGTTAAATTTTGAGTTAAAATTAATAACAATGCAAGAGTACAACTTGTTGTTCTTGTCTTTTTTCAGATCGTCCCATTTTGTCCTATTGACCGCAAACCTTTCCAAGCAGTGTACAGGTTTGAAGACCATGTGAAGGTTTGTTCCAGGCATTTCATTATGTTTGTTCTATGTAGAACATATTTGCAGTGCTAATTAAACGTTTCTTGTCTTTATTTGATAAAAGAAGATTATGTACTTGAACTTTACCAACGGTTTCAGTATTTACTTTTTTTCCAGACAAAATATAGCATTGTATTTTTTGACAGTGAAACAAAGTGACCCAGTAACACGTTATTTCGAGCTAGTGTACTAATAAATGCAGATTCCTATGTGTATTTCTCCATTGCAGACCTGTTCTAAAGACACCTGTAGGAAACTGGCCTGGTGTGTGGTGAGCATCTATGGTGTTATCAACTTATACCAGGTCCAGATATCCCCTATTAGTGAGGTGTAGTCAGTGTCTTGGAAGCCAGACTGTCTAGCGGTAGCTGTGGATAAGCAGCCAAAACTTATCTAGGAGACAGGCAAAGCTTATGCAACACCACTGTAGTCACACAGTACTTAAACCCAGGAAAGAACCACACAGTGTTAAGAAAATAAAGGTACTTTATTATGGTACCACAAGTACCCAAATACCATATAGGCAATACCCCAACTGGAGGTAAGTAAACACACTATGTACATTAGCAGTCAGGAATTTGCATAAAATGCAATAGAAAACAGTGAAAGCAATAGTAAGTACTGAAGGCTCTGGGGGTGGGGGACCAAACCATTTACTAAGAAAGTGGAATGCAAAAGTCTGGCCCCCACCAAGGAAGTGGAGTCGGTAGAGGGAATCTGGAGGAACTAGGAACCCTAAAAGGTAAGTACCAAAGTGCCCCCCAGTGACCAGGAGGAGAGAGATAAGTACCTGGTGCTCCCCAACCCCACCAAAAGGACTTCAGAAAAGGATAATACAAGACTGCCAGAAACCAAAGGTGGATCCTGGAAGAGGAAGACCTAGAAAGGAAGGGGACCATGTCCAGTTCACGTTGAAGTGTCCAGTGGTGACAGGAGCCACTACCCACCAGTCTGTGAATTCAGGACCAGGTCAACAGTGGACGAAGACAGTCAGCAGTGCAGCACTGGAGCAGCTGAAGAGTTCCTGAAGTGATGCAGTCTACATCCCACTTCGGAAGAAGGATTGCAGTCGATTAGTTGTGTAAAAAAAAAAAAAAACACCAACAAGCCCTGGCAAATACAGTGGAAGAAGAAATGTGAAGCTGCCGGGGACCACCCAGGTCCAGGAGGACTCAACCCACGGAGGGGAGTCCCGGCTGACCCTCAGCAGTGAGGAGAGTCACAGGACGAGGAGGTAGCCCCCACAGGCAGCAAGCACAGGAGTTGGGGTGAGGCCCACGCAGCACACCTGGGAAGGAGCCCCACGTCGCAGGAGCAGCATGCAGAGGGCTGTGCTTCGCAGAGGGCTGGGGCTACATGGAACCTAGAGGGTTTACAGCCTCCCAAGTTGGACAGCTGGTAGAGAGGACCGAGGGGAATCACTCCAAACCACCACCTGTGATGCAGGATCCACGCAGCTCTGGAGAGGAGATCAATGCAGCTGGTTGTTGCAGTTCGTGCCTGGGGTTGTCAGTTTCTGGAAGGTCCAGTTGCAGTTCCAGTGGCCAGAAGGTGAAGTAAACATTGCAGAGGAAATCTGCACGTCAAATCTGAGGACCCACCCAAGAGGGAGACCCTAAATAGCCCAGAAAGGGGGATTGGCCACCTAGCAGGGTGACCACATATCAGGAGGGGGCTGTGATGTCCCCTGCCTGTCCTGACCTCTCAGATGCACCCGGAGGGCTCTGCCCATCTTGGATTCAAGATGGCAGAATCAAGTGGCCACCTGGAGGAGCTCTGAGCACCACCATGGTGTGGTGTTGGACAGGAGAGTGGTTACTCCCCTTTCCATTGTCCAGTTTCACGCCAAAGCAGTAACCGGGGGTCTCTGGGCTGGTGCAAAACAGTTTATGCAACAAGGGAACCAAATGTGCCCTTCAAACCATACCAGTGGCTTGGGTGGCTACCCCTCCCAAGCCATGTAACACCTAATTCCAAAGGAAGAGGGTGTTGCCTTCCTCTACCAAAGGAAATCCTTTTTTCTGCCTTCCTGGGCTTAAGCTGGCCTGGCAGCAGGATGGCAGAGACCTGTCTGTAGGATGGCAGCAGCACAGCTTTGTGGGAAAACCCTACAAACTGATAGGAGCAAAGCTGGGGGTCCTCGAAGGAGCCCCCATAGAGTGTGGAATCATACAATCAATACTGGCAACTGTATTGAGGTATGATTCGGACATGTTTGATACCAAACATGCCCAGGTTCGAAATTACCATTATGTAGCTGGACACGGGTATTGACCTGTGTCCAGTACACAGGTAAATTGGCTTCTCCGCACTTACGAAGTCCAGTGTAATGAAACTGGAGTTCGTACAGACACCTCTGCTCATGCAGTGGTGCCCTCACACACAGGTACCTGCGCCCTGCCCTCGGGGGTAGGAGGGCCTTCCATAGGGGTGGCTTACAGTGACCTGCACCTTTTCTTGCAGGCTGCAATAGCCGGCATGCAGACACATTTTACATGGGCTCCCATGGGTGGCAAAATGCATGCTGCAGTCCATGGGGGAACCCCTGGTGCCCCAAAGCCCTGGGTACCATATACTAGGGACTTATATGGGGGCACCTGTATGCCTAATGTGGGAGGGAGGGGGTTGTGAAGTGTAGGAAGGTAGCCTCTTTCTAGCTTTGTTACCCCCACTTTTGCCCTGTTTGTGAGAATATATCAGGGTGTTTTTACTGTATCACTGGGATGCTGCTAGCCAGGACCCCAGTGCTCATACGTTTGTGGCCTATATGTGTTCCCTGTGTGGTGCCTAACTGAATCACCGAGTGTAGGAAGTTGGCTCTGTATGTGCTATTTCAAAGTAAGGAATAGCATGCACAGAGTCCAAGGGTTCCCCTTAGAGGTAAAATAGTGGTAAAAATAGATAATACTAATGCTCTATTTTGTGGTAGTGTGGTCGAGCAGTAGGCTTATCCAAGGAGTAGTGTTAAGCATTTGTTGTACATACACATAGACAATAAATGAGGTACACACACTCAGAGACAAATCCAGCCAATAGGTTTTGTTATAGAAAAATATATTTTCTTAGTTTATTTTAAGAACCACAGGTTCAAATTCTACATGTAATATCTCATTCGAAAGGTATTGCAGGTAAGTACTTCAGGAACTTTAAAGCATAAAAATTGCATGTATACTTTACAAGTTATTGACAAATAGCTGTTTTAAAAGTGGACACAGTGCAATTTTCACAGTTCCTGGGGGAGGTAAGTTTTGGTTAGTTTTACCAGGTAAGTAAGACACTTACAGGGTTCAGTTCTTGGTCCAAGGTAGCCCACCGTTGGGGGTTCAGAGCAACCCCAAAGTCACCACACCAGCAGCTCAGGGCCGGTCAGGTGCAGAGTTCAAAGTGGTGCCCAAAACACATAGGCTAGAATGGAGAGAAGGGGGTGCCCCGGTTCCGGTCTGCTTGCAGGTAAGTACCCGTGTCTTCGGAGGGCAGACCAGAGGGGTTTTGTAGGGCACCGGGGGGGACACAAGCCCACACAGAAATTTCACCCTCAGCAGCGCGGGGGCGGCCGGGTGCAGTGTAGAAACAAGCGTCGGGTTCGCAATGTTAGTCTATGAGAGATCTCGGGATCTCTTCAGCGCTGCAGGCAGTCAAGGGGGGGGTTCCTCGGGGAAACCTCCACTTGGGCAAGGGAGAGGGACTCCTGGGGGTCACTTCTCCAGTGAAAGTCCGGTCCTTCAGGTCCTGGGGGCTGCGGGTGCAGGGTCTCTCCCAGGCGTCGGGACTTAGGATTCAAAGAGTCGCGGTCAGGGGAAGCCTCGGGATTCCCTCTGCAGGCGGCGCTGTGGGGACTCAGGGGGGACAGGTTTTGGTACTCACAGTATCAGAGTAGTCCTGGGGTCCCTCCTGAGGTGTTGGATCTCCACCAGCCGAGTCGGGGTCGCCGGGTGCAGTGTTGCAAGTCTCACGCTTCTTGCGGGGAGCTTGCAGGGTTCTTTCAAGGCTGCTGGAAACAAAGTTGCAGCCTTTCTTGGAGCAGGTCCGCTGTCCTCGGGAGTTTCTTGTCTTTTCGAAGCAGGGGCAGTCCTCAGAGGATGTCGAGGTCGCTGGTCCCTTTGGAAGGCGTCGCTGGAGCAGGATCTTTGGAAGGCAGGAGACAGGCCGGTGAGTTTCTGGAGCCAAGGCAGTTGTCGTCTTCTGGTCTTCCTCTGCAGGGGTTTTCAGCTAGGCAGTCCTTCTTCTTGTAGTTGCAGGAATCTAATTTTCTAGGGTTCAGGGTAGCCCTTAAATACTAAATTTAAGGGCGTGTTTAGGTCTGGGGGGTTAGTAGCCAATGGCTACTAGCCCTGAGGGTGGGTACACCCTCTTTGTGCCTCCTCCCAAGGGGAGGGGGTCACAATCCTAACCCTATTGGGGGAATCCTCCATCTGCAAGATGGAGGATTTCTAAAAGTTAGAGTCACTTCAGCTCAGGACACCTTAGGGGCTGTCCTGACTGGCCAGTGACTCCTCCTTGTTTTTCTCATTATATTCTCCGGCCTTGCCGCCAAAAGTGGGGCCTGGCCGGAGGGGGCGGGCAACTCCACTAGCTGGAGTGTCCTGCTGGGTTGGCACAAAGGAGGTGAGCCTTTGAGGCTCACCGCCAGGTGTGACAATTCCTGCCTGGGGGAGGTGTTAGCATCTCCACCCAGTGCAGGCTTTGTTACTGGCCTCAGAGTGACAAAGGCACTCTCCCCATGGGGCCAGCAACATGTCTCGGTTTGTGGCAGGCTGCTAAAACTAGTCAGCCTACACAGATAGTCGGTTAAGTTTCAGGGGGCACCTCTAAGGTGCCCTCTGGGGTGTATTTTACAATAAAATGTACACTGGCATCAGTGTGCATTTATTGTGCTGAGAAGTTTGATACCAAACTTCCCAGTTTTCAGTGTAGCCATTATGGTGCTGTGGAGTTCGTGTTTGACAAACTCCCAGACCATATACTCTTATGGCTACCCTGCACTTACAATGTCTAAGGTTTTGTTTAGACACTGTAGGGGTACCATGCTCATGCACTGGTACCCTCACCTATGGAATAGTGCACCCTGCCTTAGGGCTGTAAGGCCTGCTAGAGGGGTGTCTTACCTATACCGCATAGGCAGTGAGAGGCTGGCATGGCACCCTGAGGGGAGTGCCATGTCGACTTACTCGTTTTGTCCTCACTAGCACACACAAGCTGGCAAGCAGGGTGTCTGTGCTGAGTGAGAGGTCTCCAGGGTGGCATAAGACATGCTGCAGCCCTTAGAGACCTTCCTTGGCATCAGGGCCCTTGGTACTAGAAGTACCAGTTACAAGGGACTTATCTGGATGCCAGGGTCTGCCAATTGTGGATACAAAAGTACAGGTTAGGGAAAGAACACTGGTGCTGGGGCCTGGTTAGCAGGCCTCAGCACACTTTCAATTGTAAACATAGCATCAGCAAAGGCAAAAAGTCAGGGGGCAACCATGCCAAGGAGGCATTTCCTTACACAACCCCCCCCCCCCAAACGAAAGAGGATGAGACTAACCTTTCCCAAGAGAGTCTTCATTTTCTAAGTGGAAGAACCTGGAAAGGCCATCTGCATTGGCATGGGCAGTCCCAGGTCTGTGTTCCACTATAAAGTCCATTCCCTGTAGGGAGATGGACCACCTCAACAGTTTAGGATTTTCACCTTTCATTTGCATCAGCCATTTGAGAGGTCTGTGGTCAGTTTGAACTAGGAAGTGAGTCCCAAAGAGGTATGGTCTCAGCTTCTTCAGGGACCAAACCACAGCAAAGGCCTCCCTCTCAATGGCACTCCAACGCTGCTCCCTGGGGAGTAACCTCCTGCTAATGAAAGCAACAGGCTGGTCAAGGCCATCATCATTTGTTTGGGACAAAACTGCCCCTATCCCATGTTCAGAGGCATCAGTCTGCACAATGAACTGCTTAGAATAATCTGGAGCTTTTAGAACTGGTGCTGAGCACATTGCTTGTTTCAGGGTGTCAAAGGCCTGTTGGCATTCCACAGTCCAGTTCACTTTCTTGGGCATTTTCTTGGAGGTGAGTTCAGTGAGGGCTGTCACAATGGACCCATATCCCTTCACAAACCTCCTGTAATACCCAGTCAAGCCAAGGAATGCCCTGACTTGAGTCTGGGTTTTTGGAGCTACCCAGTCCAGAATAGTCTGGATCTTGGGTTGGAGTGGCTGAACTTGGCCTCCACCTACAAGGTGTCCCAAGTAAACCACAGTTCCCTGCCCTATCTGGCATTTGGATGCCTTGATAGAGAGGCCTGCAGATTGCAGAGCCTTCAAAACCTTCTTCAGGTGGACCAGGTGATCCTGCCAGGTGGAGCTAAAGACCGCAATATCATCAAGATAAGCTGTGCTAAAGGACTCCAAGCCAGCAAGGACTTGATTCACCAACCTTTGGAAGGTGGCAGGGGCATTCTTTAAACCAAAGGGCATAACAGTAAACTGATAATGCCCATCAGGTGTGGAGAATGCTGTTTTCTCTTTTCCCCCAGGTGCCATTTTTATTTGCCAGTACCCTGCTGTCAAGTCAAAGGTACTTAAGAATTTGGCAGCACCTAATTTGTCTATGAGCTCATCAGCTCTTGGAATTGGATGAGCATCTGTCTTGGTGACAGAATTGAGCCCTCTGTAGTCCACACAAAACCTCATCTCTTTCTTTCCATCTTTGGTGTGAGGTTTGGGGACTAAGACCACTGGGCTAGCCCAGGGGCTGTCAGAGCGCTCAATTACTCCCAATTCCAGCATCTTGTGGACTTCTACCTTGATGCTTTCTTTAACATGGTCAGATTGTCTAAAGATTTTGTTCTTGACAGGCATGCTGTCTCCTGTGTCCACATCATGGGTACACAGGTGTGTCTGACCAGGGGTTAAGGAGAAGAGTTCAGGAAACTGTTGTAGGACTCTCCTACAATCAGCTTGCTGTTGGCCAGAGAGGGTGTCTGAGTAGATCACTCCATCTACTGTGCCATCTTTTGGGTCTGATGACAGAAGATCAGGGAGAGGTTCACTCTCTGCCTCCTGATCCTCATCTGTTACCATCAACAGATTGACATCAGCCCGGTCATGGAAGAGCTTAAGGCGGTTCACATGGATCACCCTCTTGGGGCTCCTGCTTGTGCCCAGGTCCACCAGGTAAGTGACCTGACTCTTCCTTTCTAGTACTGGGTAAGGGCCACTCCATTTGTCCTGGAGTGCCCTGGGAGCCACAGGCTCCAGAACCCAGACTTTCTGCCCTGGTTGGAACTCAACCAGTGCAGCCTTTTGGTCATACCAAAACTTCTGGAGCTGTTGGCTGGCCTCAAGGTTTTTGGTTGCCTTTTCCATGTACTCTGCCATTCTAGAGCGAAGGCCAAGTACATAGTCCACTATGTCCTGTTTAGGCTCATGGAGAGGTCTCTCCCAGCCTTCTTTAACAAGGGCAAGTGGTCCCCTTACAGGATGACCAAACAGAAGTTCAAAGGGTGAGAATCCTACTCCCTTCTGTGGCACCTCTCTGTAAGCGAAAAGCAGGCATGGCAAGAGGACATCCCATCTCCTTTTGAGTTTTTCTGGGAGCCCCATGATCATGCCCTTTAATGTCTTGTTGAATCTCTCAACTAAGCCATTAGTTTGTGGATGGTATGGTGTAGTGAATTTATAAGTCACCCCACACTCATTCCACATGTGCTTTAGGTATGCTGACATGAAGTTGGTACCTCTGTCAGACACCACCTCCTTAGGGAAACCCACTCTGGTAAAGATACCAATGAGGGCCTTGGCTACTGCAGGGGCAGTAGTCGACCTAAGGGGAATAGCTTCAGGATACTTGGTAGCATGATCCACTACTACCAGGATATACATATTTCCTGAGGCTGTGGGAGGTTCCAGTGGACCAACTATGTCCACACCCACTCTTTCAAAGGGAACCCCCACCACTGGAAGTGGAATGAGGGGGGCCTTTGGATGTCCACCTGTCTTACCACTGGCTTGACAGGTGGGGCAGGAGAGGCAAAACTCCTTAACCATGTTGGACATATTGGGCCAGTAGAAGTGGTTGACTAACCTCTCCCACGTCTTGGTTTGTCCCAAATGTCCAGCAAGGGGAATGTCATGGGCCAATGTTAGGATGAACTTCCTGAACAGCTGAGGCACTACCACTCTCCTAGTGGCACCAGGTTTGGGGTCTCTGGCCTCAGTGTACAGGAGTCCATCTTCCCAATAGACCCTATGCGTTCCATTTTTCTTGCCTTTGGACTCCTCAGCAGCTTGCTGCCTAAGGCCTTCAAGAGAGGGACAGGTTTCTTGTCCCTTACACAGCTCCTCCCTTGAGGGTCCCCCTGGGCCTAAGAGCTCAACCTGATAAGGTTCAAGCTCCAAAGGCTCAGTTCCCTCAGAGGGCAGAACTTCTTCCTGAGAAGAGAGGTTCCCTTTCTTTTGCTGTGTTGTAGTTGGTTTCCCAACTGACTTTCCTGTTCTCTTGGTAGGCTGGGCCATTCTTCCAGACTCCAGCTCTACTTGTTCACCCTGTGCCTTGCATTGTGCTCTTGTTTTCACACACACCAGTTCAGGGATACCCAGCATTGCTGCATGGGTTTTTAGTTCTACCTCAGCCCATGCTGAGGACTCCAGGTCATTTCCAAGCAGACAGTCCACTGGGATATTTGAGGAGACCACCACCTGTTTCAGGCCATTGACCCCTCCCCATTCTAAAGTAACCATTGCCATGGGATGTACTTTTCTCTGATTGTCAGCGTTGGTGACTGTGTAAGTTTTTCCAGTCAGGTATTGGCCAGGGGAAACCAGTTTCTCTGTCACCATGGTGACACTGGCACCTGTATCCCTCAGGCCCTCTATTCTAGTCCCATTAATTAAGAGTTGCTGTCTGTATTTTTGCATGTTAGGCGGCCAGACAGCTAGTGTGGCTAAATCCACCCCACCCTCAGAAACTAGAATAGCTTCAGTGTGGACCCTGATTTGCTCTGGGCACACTGTTGATCCCACTTGGAGACTAGCCATACCAGTGTTACCTGGATGGGAGTTTGGAGTGGAACCTTTCTTGGGACAGGCCTTGTCTCCAGTTTGGTGTCCATGCTGTTTACAGCTATGACACCAGGCCTTTTTGGGATCAAAGTTTTTACCCTTGTACCCATTGTTTTGTGAAGAGGCTCTGGGCCCACCCTCCTGTGCAGGTTTTTGGGGGCCTGTAGAAGACTCTTTACTATTTTTAGTTTTGGCTGTCTCATCACCCTTCCCCTGGGGAGTCTTTGTGACCCCTTTCTTTTGGTCACCCCCTGTTGAAGTCTTGGACACCCTTGTCTTCACCCAATGGTCCGCCTTCTTTCCCAATTCTTGGGGAGAAATTGGTCCTAGGTCTACCAGATGCTGATGCAGTTTATCATTGAAACAATTACTTAACAGGTGTTCTTTCACAAATAAATTGTACAGCCCATCATAATTACTTACACCACTGCCTTGAATCCAACCATCTAGTGTTTTCACTGAGTAGTCAACAAAGTCAACCCAGGTCTGGCTCGAGGATTTTTGAGCCCCCCTGAATCTAATCCTGTACTCCTCAGTGGAGAATCCAAAGCCCTCAATCAGGGTACCCTTCATGAGGTCATAAGATTCTGCATCTTTTCCAGAGAGTGTGAGGAGTCTATCCCTACACTTTCCAGTGAACATTTCCCAAAGGAGAGCACCCCAGGGAGATCTGTTCACTTTTCTGGTTACACAAGCCCTCTCAAAAGCTGTGAACCACTTGGTGATGTCATCACCATCTTCAAATTTTGTCACAATCCCTTTGGGGATTTTTAACATGTCAGGAGAATCTCTGACCCTATTTATATTGCTGCCACCATTGATGGGTCCTAGGCCCATCTCTTGTCTTTCCCTTTCTATGGCTAGGAGCTGTCTCTCTAAAGCCAATCTTTTGGCCATCCTGGCTAACAGGAGGTCATCTTCACTGAGAGCATCCTCAGTGATTTCAGAAATGTGGGACCCTCCTGTGAGGGACTCACTATTTCTGACTAACACAGTTGGAGACAGGACTTGAGGGGTCCTGTTGTCCCTATTTAGGACTGGAGGAGGGATATTGGCCTCCAAGTCACTAATTTCTTCCTCTGTGATGTCATCATCAGAGGGGTTGGCTTTTTCAAACTCTGCCAACAGCTCCTGGAGCTGAATTTTGGTAGGTCTGGAGCCAATGGTTATTTTTTTGATATTACAGAGAGACCTTAGCTCCCTCATCTTAAGATGGAGGTAAGGTGTGGTGTCGAGTTCCACCACATTCATCTCTGTATCAGACATTATTTTGCTAAAAGTTGGAAGACTTTTTAAAGAATCTAAAACTGTTTCTAGAATCTAATTTCAAACCTTTAACAAACTTTTAAACTCTACAAGACAATGCTAAACAGGGACTTAACACACAAGGCCCTAGCAGGACTTTTAAGAATTTAGAAAAATTTTAAATTTCAAAAATGAATTTCTAATGACAATTTTGGAATTTGTCGTGTGATCAGGTATTGGCTGAGTAGTCCAGCAAATGCAAAGTCTTGTACCCCACCGCTGATCCACCAATGTAGGAAGTTGGCTCTGTATGTGCTATTTCAAAGTAAGGAATAGCATGCACAGAGTCCAAGGGTTCCCCTTAGAGGTAAAATAGTGGTAAAAATAGATAATACTAATGCTCTATTTTGTGGTAGTGTGGTCGAGCAGTAGGCTTATCCAAGGAGTAGTGTTAAGCATTTGTTGTACATACACATAGACAATAAATGAGGTACACACACTCAGAGACAAATCCAGCCAATAGGTTTTGTTATAGAAAAATATATTTTCTTAGTTTATTTTAAGAACCACAGGTTCAAATTCTACATGTAATATCTCATTCGAAAGGTATTGCAGGTAAGTACTTCAGGAACTTTAAAGCATAAAAATTGCATGTATACTTTACAAGTTATTGACAAATAGCTGTTTTAAAAGTGGACACTTAGTGCAATTTTCACAGTTCCTGGGGGAGGTAAGTTTTGGTTAGTTTTACCAGGTAAGTAAGACACTTACAGGGTTCAGTTCTTGGTCCAAGGTAGCCCACCGTTGGGGGTTCAGAGCAACCCCAAAGTCACCACACCAGCAGCTCAGGGCCGGTCAGGTGCAGAGTTCAAAGTGGTGCCCAAAACACATAGGCTAGAATGGAGAGAAGGGGGTGCCCCGGTTCCGGTCTGCTTGCAGGTAAGTACCCGCGTCTTCGGAGGGCAGACCAGAGGGGTTTTGTAGGGCACCGGGGGGGGACACAAGCCCACACAGAAATTTCACCCTCAGCAGCGCGGGGGCGGCCGGGTGCAGTGTAGAAACAAGCGTTGGGTTCGCAATGTTAGTCTATGAGAGATCTCAGGATCTCTTCAGCGCTGCAGGCAGTCAAGGGGGGGGTTCCTCGGGGAAACCTCCACTTGGGCAAGGGAGAGGGACTCCTGGGGGTCACTTCTCCAGTGAAAGTCCGGTCCTTCAGGTCCTGGGGGCTGCGGGTGCAGGGTCTCTCCCAGGCGTCGGGACTTAGGATTCAAAGAGTCGCGGTCAGGGGAAGCCTCGGGATTCCCTCTGCAGGCGGCGCTGTGGGGACTCAGGGGGGACAGGTTTTGGTACTCACAGTATCAGAGTAGTCCTGGGGTCCCTCCTGAGGTGTTGGATCTCCACCAGCCGAGTCGGGGTCGCCGGGTGCAGTGTTGCAAGTCTCACGCTTCTTGCGGGGAGCTTGCAGGGTTCTTTCAAGGCTGCTGGAAACAAAGTTGCAGCCTTTCTTGGAGCAGGTCCGCTGTCCTCGGGAGTTTCTTGTCTTTTCGAAGCAGGGGCAGTCCTCAGAGGATGTCGAGGTCGCTGGTCCCTTTGGAAGGCGTCGCTGGAGCAGGATCTTTGGAAGGCAGGAGACAGGCCGGTGAGTTTCTGGAGCCAAGGCAGTTGTCGTCTTCTGGTCTTCCTCTGCAGGGGTTTTCAGCTAGGCAGTCCTTCTTCTTGTAGTTGCAGGAATCTAATTTTCTAGGGTTCAGGGTAGCCCTTAAATACTAAATTTAAGGGCGTGTTTAGGTCTGGGGGGTTAGTAGCCAATGGCTACTAGCCCTGAGGGTGGGTACACCCTCTTTGTGCCTCCTCCCAAGGGGAGGGGGTCACAATCCTAACCCTATTGGGGGAATCCTCCATCTGCAAGATGGAGGATTTCTAAAAGTTAGAGTCACTTCAGCTCAGGACACCTTAGGGGCTGTCCTGACTGGCCAGTGACTCCTCCTTGTTTTTCTCATTATATTCTCCGGCCTTGCCGCCAAAAGTGGGGCCTGGCCGGAGGGGGCGGGCAACTCCACTAGCTGGAGTGTCCTGCTGGGTTGGCACAAAGGAGGTGAGCCTTTGAGGCTCACCGCCAGGTGTGACAATTCCTGCCTGGGGGAGGTGTTAGCATCTCCACCCAGTGCAGGCTTTGTTACTGGCCTCAGAGTGACAAAGGCACTCTCCCCATGGGGCCAGCAACATGTCTCGGTTTGTGGCAGGCTGCTAAAACTAGTCAGCCTACACAGATAGTCGGTTAAGTTTCAGGGGGCACCTCTAAGGTGCCCTCTGGGGTGTATTTTACAATAAAATGTACACTGGCATCAGTGTGCATTTATTGTGCTGAGAAGTTTGATACCAAACTTCCCAGTTTTCAGTGTAGCCATTATGGTGCTGTGGAGTTCGTGTTTGACAAACTCCCAGACCATATACTCTTATGGCTACCCTGCACTTACAATGTCTAAGGTTTTGTTTAGACACTGTAGTCGAGCCAGAAGACTTCAGATGGCGTCCGCACCGACAGCCCAACGGGAGTTCGAGGAACAGGAAGAAGAAGGTACCTTCTCGATCCAAGACTCAGACTCCGAAGGATTCGACGATACACAAACCGTGAGTAAGACGTCGAAATCCACTCAGAAGAACATTTACAAGGCCCAGGGGACGCCACTGCCACCAGGCCATGGCTCGACCCATAAATTCGGTGACCGCCCGTCGGCACCGAAAAAGGCCCAAACAGTGCCGAGATCGTCCGACTCCGGTCGAGACACCGGCACGCAGCCTTCTCGGGACCGAGAAAGTGCTGGAGACAAGCCTCGACACCGAGATGCCGGTGCCGACACGGCTCGACGCAGAGACAGCGGCACCGAAACAGATCGACGCCGAGAGGTTTCGGCCCCGAAAAAGAAAAGAGTCACCTCGGAGCCGAAAAAACACGCAGACAGGGTTTCGATGCCGAAACAAACTGCAAGCGACCCAGCTTCAGGCTCTTATACAGAAGAGCACTCGCTAACCTCCCAAATGCAGAAGCATAGGTTTGAGGAAGAGCTGCAAGCAACTGATGTGGACCATACGCAAAAGCGTATCTTCATACAGCAGGGGACAGGAAAAATAAGCACCCTTCCCCCCATTAGGAGAAAGAGAAGGTTGGAGTTCCAGACGGAACAGACACCACAACCAAAAGTGGTGAAAAGAGTTACCCCACCACCCTCTCCTCCGCCTGTGATTAACGTCTCACCAGCACAAACTCCATCACACTCCCCAGCTCACACCACCATGAGCCAGGGTGACCAAGATCAGGACGCATGGGACCTATACGACGCCCCAGTGTCAGATAACAGTCCGGAGGCATACCCTACAAAGCCATCTCCACCAGAAGACAGCACCGCGTATTCTCAAGTGGTGGCTAGAGCAGCACAATTTCACAACGTAAGCCTCCACTCAGAACAGGTCGAGGATGATTTCTTATTCAACACACTCTCCTCCACCCACAGCTCCTACCAAAGCCTGCCTATGCTCCCTGGTATGCTCCGGCACGCAAAAGACATCTTTAAGGAGCCGGTCAAAAGTAGAACAATCACACCAAGGGTGGAAAAAAAGTATAAGGCGCCTCCTACAGACCCGGCTTTTATCACTACACAGCTGCCACCAGACTCTGTCGTTGGAGGAGCAGCTAGGAAAAGGGCCAACTCTCACACATCTGGAGATGCACCACCCCCAGATAAAGAAAGCCGCAAGTTCGATGCAGCTGGTAAAAGAGTCGCAGCACAAGCTGCAAACCAGTGGCGCATCGCGAACTCACAGGCACTACTTGCGCGCTATGACAGAGCCCACTGGGACGAGATGCAACATCTCATTGAACATCTGCCCAAGGACTTACAAAATAGGGCAAAACAAGTGGTTGAGGAGGGACAGACCATTTCCAACAACCAGATCCGCTCCTCCATGGACGCTGCAGATACAGCTGCACGGACAATTAATACATCTGTAACTATCAGAAGGCATGCATGGCTCCGAACGTCTGGATTTAAACCAGAGATTCAACAAGCAGTTCTCAATATGCCTTTTAATGAAAAAGAACTGTTCGGTCCAGAAGTGGACACAGCGATTGAGAAACTCAAAAAAGATACGGACACTGCCAAAGCCATGGGCGCACTCTACTCCCCGCAGAGCAGAGGGAATTACAGCACATTCCGTAAAACGCCCTTTCGAGGGGGGTTTCGAGGTCCAAGCACACAAGCCAGCACCTCACAAGCCACACCGTCCAGTTACCAGGGACAGTATAGAGGAGGTTTTCGGGGACAATATAGAGGAGGGCAATTCCCTAGAAATAGAGGAAGATTTCAAAGCCCCAAAGCCCCTACTACTAAACAGTGACTCACAGGTCACTCACCCCCTCCACACAACACCAGTGGGGGGAAGAATAGGTCATTATTACAAAGCATGGGAGGAAATCACTACAGACACTTGGGTTCTAGCAATTATCCAACATGGTTATTGCATAGAATTTCTACAATTCCCTCCAAACATACCACCAAAAGCACAAAATTTAACAACACACCATTCCAATCTCCTGGAGATAGAAGTGCAGGCACTATTGCAAAAGAATGCAATCAAATTAGTGCCAAACACACAAATAAACACAGGAGTTTACTCACTGTACTTTCTGATACCAAAGAAGGACAAAACACTGAGACCAATCCTAGACCTCAGAGTAGTGAACACTTTCATCAAATCAGACCACTTCCACATGGTCACACTACAAGAAGTATTGCCATTGCTAAAACTACACAACTACATGGCAACTTTAGACCTCAAGGATGCTTATTTCCATATACCAATACACCCATCGCACAGGAAATACCTAAGGTTTGTATTCAAAGGAATACATTACCAATTCAAGGTACTGCCTTTCGGATTAACAACCGCACCAAGAGTCTTTACCAAATGTCTAGCGGTAGTCGCTGCACACATAAGAAGGCAGCAAATACATGTGTTCCCATATTTGGACGACTGGCTAATCAAGGCCCATTCGTTCATACAGTGCTCAAATCACACAAATCAGATCATACAAACCCTCTTCAAACTCGGGTTCACCGTCAACTTTACAAAATCCAACATTCTGCCGCGCAAGGTACAACAATACCTAGGAGCCATAATAGACACATCAAAGGGAGTAGCCACTCCAAGTCCACAAAGAATTCTAAATTTCAACACCATCATACAACGCATGTATCCAACACAAAAGATACAGGCAAAGATGGTATTACAACTCCTAGGCATGATGTCATCATGCATAGCCATTGTCCCAAACGCAAGACTGCACATGAGGCCCTTACAACAATGCCTAGCATCACAGTGGTCTCAAGCACAGGGTCACCTTCTAGATCTGGTGTTAATAGACCGCCAAACTTACCTCTCGCTTCTGTGGTGGAACAACATAAATTTAAACAAGGGGCGGCCTTTCCATGACCCAGTGCCACAATACGTAATAACAACAGATGCTTCCATGACAGGGTGGGGAGCACACCTCGATCAACACAGCATACAAGGACAATGGAACGTACATCAAACAAAACTGCATATCAATCACCTAGAACTTCTAGCAGTTTTTCAAGCACTAAAAGCTTTCCAACCAATAATAGTTCACAAATACATTCTCGTCAAAACAGACAACATGACAACAATGTATTATCTAAACAAGCAGGGGGGGACGCACTCCACGCAGTTAAGCCTGCTAGCACAAAAAATTTGGCATTGGGCAATTCACAACCAAATTCGCCTAATTGCACAGTTTATACCAGGGATACAAAATCAACTCGCAGACAATCTCTCTCGAGATTACCAACAGGTCCACGAATGGGAAATTCACCCCCAAATTCTGAACACTTATTTCAAACTCTGGGGAACACCTCAGATAGACTTGTTTGCGACAAGGGAGAACGCAAAATGCCAAAACTTCGCATCCAGATACCCACACAAACAATCCCAAGGCAATGCCCTATGGATGAACTGGTCAGGGATATTTGCTTACGCTTTTCCTCCTCTCCCTCTCCTTCCTTACCTAGTAAACAAACTCAGTCAAAGCAAACTCAAACTCATATTGATAGCACCAACTTGGGCAAGGCAACCCTGGTACACAACGCTGCTAGACCTATCAGTGGTACCCTGCATCAAATTGCCCAACAGGCCAGATCTGTTGACACAGCACAACCAAAAGATCAGACACCCAGATTCAGCATCGCTGAATCTAGCAATCTGGCTCCTGAAATCCTAGAATTTGGGCACTTACAACTTACCCAAGAATGTATGGAAGTCATAAAACAAGCAAGAAGGCCATCCACCAGGCACTGCTATGCAAGTAAATGGAAGAGGTTTGTTTGCTACTGCCATATTAATCAAATACAACCATTACACACAACTCCAGAACATGTAGTGGGTTACTTGCTTCACTTACAAAAATCTAACCTAGCTTTCTCTTCCATTAAGATTCACCTTGCAGCAATATCTGCATACCTGCAGACTACCTATTCAACTTCCCTATATAAAATACCAGTCATTAAAGCATTCATGGAGGGCCTTAGGAGAATTATACCACCAAGAACACTACCTGTTCCTTCATGGAACCTAAATGTTGTCCTAACTAGACTTATGGGTCCACCTTTTGAACCCATGCACTCCTGCGACATACAGTTCCTAACCTGGAAGGTGGCATTTCTCATCGCCATTACTTCCCTGAGAAGAGTAAGCGAGATTCAGGCGTTTACTATACAGGAACCTTTTATACAACTACACAAAAATAAAGTCGTCCTAAGGACCAATCCTAAATTTTTGCCAAAGGTTATTTCACCGTTCCATCTAAATCAAACAGTGGAACTTCCAGTGTTCTTTCCACAGCCAGATACCGTAGCTGAAAGGGCACTTCATACATTAGATGTCAAAAGAGCATTAATGTATTACATTGACAGAACAAAAAACATCAGAAAGACTAAACAACTCTTTATTGCATTTCAAAAACCTCATGCAGGAAACCCAATTTCAAAACAAGGTATAGCCAGATGAATAGTTAAATGCATCCAAATCTGCTACCTTAAAGCTAAACGACAGCTGCCCATTACACCAAGGGCACACTCAACCAGAAAGAAAGGTGCTACCATGGCCTTTCTAGGAAACATCCCAATGCAAGAAATATGTAAGGCAGCCACATGGTCTACGCCTCACACATTCACCAAGCACTACTGTGTAGACGTGTTATCCGCACAACAAGCCACAGTAGGTCAAGCCGTATTAAGGACATTATTTCAGACTACTTCCACTCCTACAGGCTGATCCACCGCTTTTGGGGAAATAACTGCTTACTAGTCTATGCAGAACATGCGTATCTACAGCGACAGATGCCATCGAACTGAAAATGTCACTTACCCAGTGTACATCTGTTCGTGGCATCAGTCGCAGTAGATTCGCATGTGCCCACCCGCCTCCCCGGGAGCCTGTAGCAGTTTGGAAGTTACCTTCAATTATTTATATATGTATCATCTCAACCTTAAATAGGTGCATACTTAGTCACTCCATTGCATGGGCACTATTACTACAATTCAACTCCTACCTCACCCTCTGCGGGGAAAAACAATCGAAGATGGAGTCGACGCCCATGCGCAATGGAGACAAAAGGAGGAGTCACTCGGTCCCGTGACTCGAAAGACTTCTTCGAAGAAAAACAACTTGTAACACTCCGGCCCAACACCAGATGGCGAGCTATTGCAGAACATGCGAATCTACTGCGACTGATGCCACGAACAGATGTACACTGGGTAAGTGACATTTTCATTTTCTATACAAAAACCTATTGGCCTGGAATTGTCTTTGATTGTGTGTTCCTCATTTATTGCTTGTGTATGTACAACAAATGCTTAACACTACTCCTTTGATAAGCCTACTGCTCGACCACACTACCACAAAATAGAGCATTAGAATTCTCTCTTTTTGCCACTATCTTACTTCTAGGGGGAACCCTTGGACTCTGTATGTACCATTTCAAAGTAAGGAATAGTATGCACAGAGCCAACTTCCTACATTTATGCTCTCTCCGCTTTTAAAATTGTCACTGCAGGCTAGTGACTAATTTTACCAATTCTAATTGGCACACTGGAACACCCTTATAATTCCCTAGTATATGGTACCCAGGGTATTGGGGTTCCAGGAGATCCCTATGTGCTGCAGCATTTCTTTTGCCACCCATAGGGAGCTCAGACAATTCTTACACAGGACTGCCACTGCAGCCTGAGTGAAATAACATCCACGTTATTTCACAGCCATTTTACACTGCACTTAAGTAACTTATAAGTCACCTATATGTCTAACCCTCACTTAGTGAAGGTTAGGTGCAAAGTTACTTAGTGTGAGGGCACCCTGGCACTAGCCAAGGTGACCCCACATTGTTCAGGGCAATTTCCCCGGACTTTGACTGCGGGGGACACCATTTCACACGTGAACTCCGTATAGGTCAGTACCTATATGTAGCGTCACAATAGTAACTCCGAACATGGCCATGTAACATGATCGTTCAGGTAAGTGCGTTTTTAAATATACAATCTTTTCACTTTAAAAAGTGGGCACAGTGCAATTTCTGAATTCTTCAATGTGATCCTATGGAAGGAAAAACAAGTTCTGTAAACGGGTAGAGTACTGAAACTTACAAGACCAATCTCCAGGCATTAAGGTGAGCGGTGGGCAAGGTTCAAGGCATCACCAGCAGTACACCACCAGGGGCACGAGGGTGGCCAGGTGCAGGGTGCAAAACAGCATTGGGTGACCAATGCGTTTTAATAGAGATTGGTCACTGCAGAAAAAAGGCTGGATGTTCTGGCCAGGAAGCCAGTGTGGCTGGACCAACAGTGGGACTCCAGCCTCACGATGCTCGGGCACAGGTAGGCACCTTTGGTCCTGGTCTCCACAGCCCGGGGGTGATAGGTGCAGAGGTGTCTTCAGATGTCTGGTTTTTCTTACCAGAGTAGTTGCGTTAGAGAGGGCCCGCGTGCAGAGGTTGCATACGTTTTTGGGGAGTCCAGGAGAGGTGAAATCACGATGGACTCAAACTCTGGAGGGCTGGGGGACCTGGTAGACACCGGTGGGGCACTTCACCTCGGGCCGGAGGTTACGAGTGCAGTGGTGGCTTCGGGTGTCAGGTTTTGGCATTTCCGTAGGCCTCAAAGTCCTTTCTATGGAGTTTGTTGGAGAACCGGTCTGCTTGGGTCTTTATCAAAGGCAGGCAGTCCTTCTTGGTTTCTGGAGTCGACAGCTGAGGGCGAGTCGTCTTTGGTGTAGTTTTCGACAAGGGATGCAGACAGACTGGTGGGGTTGGTACCAAGTCAGTTGCTACTTCTCTCCTCTCTGCTTTAACGGCTCTTTAGGATCTGCTTCTCTGGTGGCAGGGGCTCTTCTAAATACTGAATTTAGGGGCATTAGGTGAGTGTAGGGTAGTAGTCCATTGGTTACTGACCCTTTAGGTCACTACACCCCCTATATTACCACTTGCTGTGGGAAGTGGGCAAAATCCTGTCCTGGACTGCCTAGGTATACAATCACAATGATGGCAACTTCTGGAAAAATTGTGTTCACCTCGGATTAGCCTGCCTTAAGGGTGGTACTAGCATGAGGATGGCACGCCTACCTGACTAACTCATTTTCCCGCTTGTCTTGGAGCCAAAGGGGGCTCCGGACAAGTGGATCGGCTTCCTCTCCTGTGAGGGGTAGCCAGATTCGCATTTCAAAGACGGCACCCCTTTGAGGCTTGCCGCCTTAGTAAGGCTAATCAGCAGGTCATTCTGTGGTAGGAGGTGTTACGCCCCCTTCCCGGGCAAGCTTTTGTTCTGAACCTCCTGAGAGCAGAAGGCTCTAACCTTATGTTAACAATTTTGTTGAGCGTATGGTTACTCCAAACAAAGTGTCCCTGTGTTAGACTTCCAAGAAACCTGCAGGTCTGCAGCGCAATGCTCTATGCGCTTACTTGTTTGAAAAACTGGGGTGGGTGGGCATATTGAGGGCTTTTTTTCCTACCACCATGACTTCTGTGTTTTCAGCATTGCATCTAAGGCAGCTAAAATCAATTCATTTAAAAAAAAAAAAAAAACACCAGGCAGGATCTAAATCTGGCTTCATCTGTGCCAGAGTGATGATTTACTGAGTGTCGCCGGCACAGGACACAATCTTGATCCCATGGTGCTCGAACACCTCAGCAAGAGGGCACATATCGAGATTGGAAAGGGTTGGACTCTAGGCCGAACCCTGTGCCACTCCCTGCCATCGAGGAAGAATCTCAGAGGTACATTGCTGCCTTAGCACTTGAAAGGTGGAGTTCTGAAGAAAATAGGGCAATCACTCAGCCCCACAAAAATCCCAATGATGTGTTGCCGTAGCTGATCTAAAAGGAGGCCACACTTAGGTCCAGCATGATCAGGGCCGCTGTCTTGCTCTCATCAGCAATTAGTCACCAAGACTCTGAAGCCAACAGAGGTGTGGATTCTGTACTAAAATGTGGTCTAAATCCAGACTGAGTTTTGTGCAGAATCTCTTTGTTGTCAATATATCTCATCAACTGCTGGTTAACATGTTTTTCTGCAATTTTAGCAAAAAGACGTAACTGAGATACAGGTCTAAAAATCTCTGGTGTAGACTGATCTAAGGAAGGTTTTTTCAGGAGAGCGACAACGGTGGCATGCTCCCAGTTAGCAGGGACCTGACCTGCACTGAAAGACAGGTTGAACAAATCACAAAGAATAGGAATGATAGCTTCCATTCCTTGTTCTAGCATGGCAGGTGAAGCAAGGTCGAGGGGAGAACCAGATTTTACTTTGGCAGCAAGCATGCGCGTCTCTGCTACTGATAAGGTAGGTATGTTCAGGAAGCTATCTGAGGGGGAGGGAGGTAAGGGCCATACGGTCAGGGGTGAGTAGTTTTTGGCTTTATCCAAGAATGAAGTGTAGGATTTAGCAATTTTAGCTGACAAAAATGTGTGCAATCTTATTGCAGTTAGTAACCGTAGGGGTAATGGAAGCCGAATCACGTTCTAGGAAATTGAGGGATTTAACAATGCCAAAAATTTCCCTAGAAGAGTTGTAAGCCAACTCAATCTTCCGAGCATAAAATTAGGCTTGTGTACTTCTGATTTGTTTATGGTAAATCTTTATGGCACTGAGATGAGGAATTTTATTTAAGGGGTTATAATCTCCGCCCCATAAACATTCCAAATGTTTGCATGACTTTAACAGCTGGAGGTTGTCAGTAAACCACTGTGCTGATTTGGCACGCAAGATATTACAGGATTTCAGGTGTGCTGTATTATCTAAGATCTCATTTATCCAAGCTTATACCTGAAGATTAGCCACCTTGGCAGAGTAACTCAGCGATGAAGGGTTTCGGTTCAGAGCAGCTGTAAAAGAGGAAGGGGTGAGCAAAGAACATTTGAGTTTCAATGCAGCATGTCCAGGTACTGAAAGAGCGGAGAGGCGTGTAATAACGTGGAAAGGGATAATAAAATGGTTTGACCATACACAGGGTATAGTAAGAGCAGAGCTGAAGTTGTTAGAGTTCGTAAAGATTTGGTCAGGAGTATGACCATGTATGTGGGTAGGAGCCTGAACCAGCTGGTTTAGATGCAACAGCCAAAAGTCTTCCCTAAGAGAAGATGCAATGCGACAGGTGGTGTCTTCAAAATGTAAGTTAAGATCGCCCAAAATCAGAAATTTAGAATGAAGGGCATAGGCAGTGTAAAGAAATGGCTCCCTGTTGCAGTTACCCCCCACTTTTTGCCTGATACTGATGCTGACTTGACTGAGAAGTGTGCTGGGACCCTGCTAACCAGGCCCCAGCACCAGTGTTCTTTCACCTAAAATGTGCTTTTGATTCCACAATTGGCACACCCTGGCATCCAGGTAAGTCCCTTGTAACTGGTACCCCTGGTACCAAGGGCCCTGATGCCAGGGAAGGTCTCTAAGGGCTGCAGCATATCTTATGCCACCCTGGGGACCCCTCACTCAGCACAGACACACTGCTTGCCAGCTTGTGTGTGCTGATGAGAACAAAACGAGTAAGTCGACATGGCACTCCCCTCAGGGTGCCATGCCAACCTCACACTGCCTATGCAGTGTAGATAAGTCACCACTCTAGTAGGCCTTACAGCCCTAAGGCAGGGTGCACTAGACCATAGGTGAGGGCACCAGTGCATGAGCACTATGCCCCTACAGTGTCTAAGCAAAACCTTAGACATTGTAAGTGCAGGGTAGCCATAAGAGTATATGGTCTGGGAGTCTGTCAAAAACGAACTCCACAGCTCCATAATGGCTACACTGAATACTGGGAAGTTTGGTATCAAACTTCTCAGAATAATAAACCCACACTGATGCCAGTGTTGGATTTATTAAAAAATGCACACAGAGGGCATCTTAGAGATACCCCCTGTATTTTACCCAATTGTTTAGTGCAGGACTGACTGGTCTGTGCCAGCCTGCTGCTGAGACGAGTGTCTGACCTCATGCGGTGAGAGCCTTTGTGCTCTCTGAGGACAGAAACAAAGCCTACTCTGGGTGGAGGTGCTTCACACCGCCCCCCCTGCAGGAACTGTAACACCTAGCAGTGAGCTTCAAAGGCTCAAGCTTCGTGTTACAATGCCCCAGGGCACTCCAGCAAGTGGAGATGCCCGCCCCCTGGACACAGCCCCCACTTTTGGCGGCAAGTCCAGGAGAAATAATGAGAATAACAAGGAGTCGTCACTGGCCAGTCAGGACAGCACCTAAGGTGTCCTGAGCTGAGGTGACTCTGACTTTTAGAAATCCTCCATCTTGTAGAAGGAGGATTCCCCCAATAGGGATAGGAATGTGACCCTCTCCCCTTGGGAGGAGGCACAAAGAGGGTGTACCCACCCTCAGGGCTAGTAGCCATTGGCTACTAACCCCCCAGACCTAAACACGCCCTTAAATTTAGTATTTAAGGGCTTCCCTGAACCTAAAGATTGAGATTCCTGAAACTACAAGAAGAAGAGGACTGCTGAGCTGAAAAACCCCTGCAGAGGAAGAACAGAAGACTCCAACTGCTTTGGCCCCAGTCCTACCGGCCTGTCTCCTGCCTTCCAAAGAACCCTGCTCCAGCGACGCTTTCCAAGGGACCAGCGACCTCTGAATCCTCTGAGGACTGCCCTGCTTCAAGAAAGACAAGAAACTCCAGAGGACAGCGGCACTGCTCCAAAAGAACTGCAACTTTGTTTCAAGGAGCAGATTTAAAGACCCATGCAACTCCCCGCAAGAAGCGTGAGACTTGCAACACTGCACCCGGCGACCCCGACTCGACTGGTGGAGAACCAACACCTCAGGGAGGACCCTCCGGCGACTCCGAGACCGTGAGTAACCAAAGTTGTCCCCCCTGAGCCCCCACAGCGACGCCTGCAGAGGGAATCCCGAGGCTCCCCCTGACTGCGACTGCCTGAACTCCATTTCCCGACGGCTGGAAAAGACCCTGCACCCGCAGCCCCCAGCACCTAAAGGAACGGAACTCCTGTGCAGGAGTGACCCCCAGGAGGGCCTCTCCCTTGCCCAGGTGGTGGCTACCCCGAGGAGCCCCCCCCCTTGCCTGCCTGCACCGCTGAAGAGATCACTTGGTCTCTCATTGAAAACTATTGAAAACCCGACGCATGTTTGCACACTGCACCCGGCCGCCCCGCGCTGCTGAGGGTGTACTTTTCGTGCTGACTTGTGTCCCCCCCGGTGCCCTACAAAACCCCCCTGGTCTGCCCTCCGAAGACGCGGGTACTTACCTGCTAGCAGACCGGAACCGGGGCACCCCCTTCTCTCCATTGAAGCCTATGTGTTTTGGGCACCTCTTTGACCTCTGCACCTGACCGGCCCTGAGCTGCTGGTGTGGTAACTTTGGGGTTGCTCTGAACCCCCAACGGTGTGCTACCTTGGACCCAAACCTGAGACTTGTAAGTGATTTACTTACCTGTTAAAACTAACAAAAACTTACCTCCCCCAGGAACTGTGAAAATTGCACTGTGTCCACTTTTAAAACAGCTTATTGTGTTTTATGTAAAAAGTATACATGCTAATGTAATGATGCAAAGTTCCTAAAGTACTTACCTACAATACCTTTCAAATGAGATATTACATGTAGAATTTGAACCTGTGGTTCTTAAAATAAACTAAGAAAATATATTTTTCTATAACAAAACCTATTGGCCTGGATTTGTCTGAGTGTGTGTTCCTCATTTATTGCCTGTGTGTATGTACAACAAATGCTTAACACTACTCCTTTGATAAGCCTACTGCTCGACCACACTACCACAAAATAGAGCATTAGTATTCTCTTTTTGCCACTATTTTACCTCTAAGGGGAACCCTTGGACTCTGTGCATGCTATTCCTTACTTTGAAATAGCATATACAGAGCCAACTTCCTGCAGGCACTGTATCCAACAGGGAAGTTACAAACTGAGTAGCAGTAGAAGGCAGACTATAAATGAGGAGGCTTACTAGTGTGTAGTTATTGGATAACCCTAAGGAAAAACAGGACGCTTCACACCCAACAATATTAACTTCCTCAAAGCTGCACCACAGGTGGCACTTAAAAATGACTTCAATCCCTTCCCCTTTTGGGTTGGATCTATCCAGTCTTAGGAGATCAGAACAGTGTCTCGGTGGCAGGCTTGCAGAAACCAGTCAGCAAGCACACCAGAGGCTGGTAAGTTTTCAAGGGTCACCTCTAAGGTGCCCTTTGTGGGTGCATGTATTGATAAATCCATCACTGGAATCAGTGTTGGTTTATCATTACAAGATGTTTGACACTAATCAGCCCTGTTAAAATTGAATCCATCAGGTAGTTGGGGAACTTGCTTTCACTAGTGTCCGTTGCATGGTTAAAATGGCTTCTCTGGTCACTTGGACTTGCAGTAATGGAACTGACCAGCACAGGGGCATATCTGCTCTTGCAGGTATGCCCTCACATGTAAAAATAAGCACCCTGCCTTAGGGCTGTTAGGCAGTTGTAGGTGTGATATACAAATATTATATGCAGTGGTAGGGGACTTCATGGTGCATAGGGATGTGTGACATGTTGTGCTTTCACTTTTGTCTGCACCAAGACACGCAGTCTGGCATGTGCTTGGTGAGGGCCCCCCCAGGGTGACACAATTTGTGCTGCAGTCCTTAGGGACCCTCTGTAGTACCAGGGCTACCATTTATTAGGGACTTAACAATGGTGCTAACGGCTTTGCCAATTGTGGAAACAATTGTGCAGTTTTGGGAAAGATCTGTCACTGGGAGCATGTTAGCAGGAACCCAGTGCCCTTTCAGTCTAAATCACATCATGTACCAGGCAAAAAGAGGCACTTTCTGCAGACTCCTTTTTTACTCTAGCCAGTTGTAGGATCACAACTCTGTCTGTATAGTTCAGGAGCTGTAGAATGAAAGGACGAGGTGTGGACCGAGACAGGGACTCAGCCACCAGCAAGTGATGCACTCTTTCTTCTATGAAACAGTGGGAGATGTCTTTCGGGACCCAGGATAGCAGCCATGTGGTCATAAGTGAGTTGAATTTGCAACTTCGGTTCCCTCCAGTACCTCAGTGCTGAGGACATCGTGATGTCTGGAGCGGCCCGGCACGTCTTCAGCACAATTGTCCAATTGACTGGTAGTTTTAAGGAGCTGCAGTTCTTGTTGCTGAAATTTTCTTTATAGTGTCTTCCGTTTCAGAGTTTCTCCCTTCCGTCTGACTCTGGTTACAACATTGCAGAGGTCTTTTCTAAGAAGGCTGAGGTCTGTGCTAACCTCACTGATTTTAAGAGTTGCGGGTGTCTTCTGTAGCTTTTAGGATGGTTTGTGTCATCTTCTGTTGGGCCCACCTGCCCACAGAGAGTCAAGGTGCCCCAACTGGAGGGGAGAATTTTGCAAACTTGTCCCTAGTGGAATGCCCACATAATAAGCTGGCTTTGTCCTTAATCATGACCAGATGCGTAATGGACAGGCTGCGGGCCTCCTCCCCCCCCAGTCTTCTCTACATGAAGGGAGCCCGCTGAGCATGTCTGTGCAACATTTGCTGCACTTGCTGCTCCTTGTCTTGTAAGCACGTTCATGCGTCTGATTGACTCCTAAGGGTTAGGTCAGGATGTTTTTGCTTTAACCAGGGTTGTGCATCATTTTTATCACACCTAGCACAAGCTCACGTAAACCCTAATGATTGAAGAAAAAAAACTGTTACTTTGCCCATCTCTATCTTGTTCCTTCACTTTTAGCTTCTGGAGGTTGTTCCAGCTGAGAGACTTCCAGTATAATTGTTGCAAATGGTGCTTGACACAAGTAGCTTTGAGAGCAAATAGCAAACCTCTTCGGGGCCCTTGGGGAGGCAGTGAAGATTTCATCAGTGCATGTGTGTATGTGATAGGGGCCGGAGTTCAGAATAAAAGACATTTGTGTTTTTGTCAGAAATAGAGAGGACCGATATTCATACGACTTGAGAACAGCTGGTCAGATATGGAGCAAGTGACAGGGGAAGCTTTCACATCACTTCTGGGTGTTGAGAAACAATCTACAGTCGATGAATCAAAGTCCAGAGTCAAAAATGATTACTGAAATTACCACATTGCTTGTGAAGGTCTCGTCTAATCCGGGTCTCAGGAGTGCTAGATGTAAAGGGGCTTGTGAAGAAAGGTGGGTGCACAGTTCTACTGAGCTGGTGAAGAATCTCAAGGCAGTGTGAGCACCTTTTGCCGAGATCATTTAAAGATCTCTCTCTGACCCAGAGGGTTTCTTTCTTTCAATCAATCAGTGGATTTATAAAGTGCGGCTTCTCACCACTGGGGGTATCCAGGTGCTATGGGTTGTTGCTGAGGGCTTGTGGATTCTGTCGAAGAGCCATGTCTTGAGCTTCTTTCTGAAGTCGGAGAGGGTGAGAGTGGTGTGCAGGGCGAGGTCATTCCAGGTACTGGCGGTGAGGTAAGAGAAGGATCGTCCATCGCTCCAGCGAACTTTCGGGACTTGGGCAAGGGTTGTGGAACAGAAGTCCCTGGTGGGCCGGTGGAAGGAGAGTCTGTGGTTGATGAGTTTGAGTCCGAGGTTGTGGAGGGCTTCGTATGGGAGGGTGAGAATCCTGAATTTGCACCTCTTGTGTATAGGCAGCCAGTGGAGATCTGAGGTGGGATCTCATGCAGATCCGCCTGGCGAGGACGAGTCTTGCAGCAGCGTTCTGGATGGTTTGGAGGCAGCGGATGAGCTAAGTAGGGAGTCGGACGTGAAGAACTTTCCCATAGCCCAGTCTGTTGTCAATGATGACCTGGGTTACCGTCTTCCTCGTTTCAATGGGGATCCATCTGAAAATCTTCCTACGCATGCGGAGGTTGTGGAAACAGGTAGAAACCACAGGGTTTATCTTACATTTGAAGGTGAGTTTACTGTAGGTGATGACTCTGAGGTTGCAGGCGTGGTCAGTCAGGGTTTGTCCGAGAGTGGAGTGCCACCATGAGTCTTTCCAGGGGAGTTGTTTCCAAAGATGATCACCTTGGTCTTGTCCGTATTTAGTTTTAGGCAGTTGGATCTCATCCGTTTGGCTATGTGGGTCATGGCGTTGTTGAAGTTGGTTCTGGGTGAGGCCGTGGGTTTTGGAGAGGGAGAGGTATAAGTTGTGTGTCGTTGGCGTATGAGATGAGTCCATGGGAGCGAACAGTGTCCGCTAACTGTTATGGAGGTGTTAAAAATGGTATGGGGCTGAGTGAGGACGCCTGGGGGACACCACATATGATGCTGTTTGGTTCTGAGGTGAAGGGAGGGCAGTTGACTCTCTCGATGCGTCTTGTGAAGAAGGCGTAGATCCATTTGAGGGCATTGCTTTGTATCCCGATGTGGTGGAGTCTGGAGGTTGAGGATGTGGTGGGAGATGGGATCAAAAATAGCAGAGAGGTCGAGGAGGATCAGGGCTGCATTTTCTCCGTGGTTGAGGACGGCTCTGCTGTCCGTTGGAGGTATTAGGGTGGTCTCTGTGCTGTAGTTGGTGCGGAAACCGCACTGGGAGGAGTCCAACAGATTGTGTCTTTCCAGATGGCTGGAGAGCTGTTGGTTGATGGCTTTTTTCAAGACCTTCGCCTGGAAGGGGAGAAGAGATACTGGGCAGTAATCGTTTAGTTCGCTGAGGTCAGAGGATGGTTTCTTTAGGAGTGGCTTGACCACTGCTTTCGTCCAAGCATTGGGAATGGAGGCAGTCCTGATAGGTGTTGAGGATGGGGGCGAGGTTTCCTTCTGTCCCAGGTTGGCGATGTGGGGCGTGAGCCGGAATGTGCCCAACTCACGAGGGCTGCTCTCTGTTGGATAGACAGAGGGTTCCAGTCAGTGATGGGGTGGTTGGCAACGCCGCCTGGATGGTTCAACATGTGGTTGGTGCTGGTGGGTTGGTGGTCAAAGTTGCTGTGTATGGATGTGATTTTGTTGTGGAAGTCAGCCAGGGCGTCGCAGAAGGTCTGAGAGGGTTGGATTGTGTATTCAGAGGCTGCTGGGCTGAAGAACTCTTTAATGATCTTGAAACGTTCCTTCGGACGTGTAAGGAAATGGCTCCCTGTTGCAGTTACCCCCCACTTTTTGCCTGATACTGATGCTGACTTGACTGAGAAGTGTGCTGGGACCCTGCTAACCAGGCCCCAGCACCAGTGTTCTTTCACCTAAAATGTACCATTGTTTCCACAATTGGCACAACCCTGGCACCTAGATAAGTCCCTTGTAACTGGTACCCCTGGTACCAAGGGCCCTGATGCCAGGGAAGGTCTCTAAGGGCTGCAGCATGTCTTATGCCACCCTAGGGACCCCTCACTCAGCACAGACACACTGCTTGCCAGCTTGTGTGTGCTGGTGGGGAGAAAATGACTAAGTCGACATGGCACTCCCCTCAGGGTGCCATGCCAACCTCCCACTGCCTGTGGCATAGGTAAGTCACCCCTCTAGTAGGCCTTACAGCCCTAAGGCAGGGTGCACTATACCACAGGTGAGGGCATATGTGCATGAGCACTATGCCCCTACAGTGTCTAAGCAAAACCTTAGACATTGTAAGTGCAGGGTAGCCATAAGAGTATATGGGCTGGGAGTCTGTCAAAAACGAACTCCACAGCTCCATAATGGCTACACTGAATACTGGGAAGTTTAGTATCAAACTTCTCAGAATAATAAACCCACACTGATGCCAGTGTTGGATTTATTAAAAAATGCACACAGAGAGCATCTTAGAGATGCCCCCTGTATTTTACCCAATGGTTCAGTGTAGGCTGACTGGTTCCAGCAGCCTGCCACAACCGAGACAAGTGGCTGGCCCCATGGGGAGAGTGCCTTTGTCACTCTGAGGCCAGTAACAAAGCCTGCACTGGGTGGAGATGCTAACACCTCCCCCAGGCAGGAGCCGTCACACCTGGCGGTGAGCCTCAAAGGCTCACCCCTTTTGTGCCAGCACTGCAGGACACTCCAGCTAGTGGAGTTGCCCGCCCCCTCCGGCCACGGCCCCCACTTTTGGCGGCAAGGCCAGAGAAAATAATGAGAATAACAAGGAGGAGTCACTGGCCAGTCAGGACAGCCCCTAAGGTGTCCTGAGCTGAAGTGACTCTAACTTTTAGAAATCCTCCATCTTGCAGATGGAGGATTCCCCCAATAGAGATAGGAATGTGACCCCCTCCCCTTGGGAGGAGGCACAAAGAGGGTGTACCCACCCTCAGGGCTAGTAGCCATTGGCTACTAACCCCCCAGACCTAAACACGCCCTTAAATTTAGTATTTAAGGGCTCCCCTGAACCTAAGAATTTAGATTCCTGCAACTTACCGAAGAAGAAGACTGCTGAGCTGAAAACCCCTGCAGAAGAAGAAAGAAGACACCAACTGCTTTGGCCCCAGTCCTACCGGCCTGTCTCCTGCCTTCTAAAGAACCCTGCTCCAGCGACGCTTTCTCCAGGACCAGCGACCTCTGAATCCTCAGAGGACTGCCCTACTTCCAAGAGACCAAGAAACTCCAGAGGACAGCGGCACTGTTCCAAAAGAACTGCAACTTTGTTTCAAGGAGCAGCTTTAAAGACCCCTGCAACTCACCGCAAGAAGCGTGAGACTTGCAACACTGCACCCGGCGACCCCGACTCGACTGGTGGAGAAACAACGCTTCAGGGAGGACCCTCCGGCGACTCTACGACTGTGAGTAACCAAAGTTGTCCCCCCTGAGCCCCCACAGCGACGCCTGCAGAGGGAATCCCGAGGCTCCCCCTGACCGCGACTGCCTTAACTCCATTTCACGACGGCTGGAAAAGACTCTGCACCCGCAGCCCCCAGCACCTAAAGGAACGGAACTCCTGTGCAGGAGTGACCCCCAGGAGGCCCTCTCCCTTGCCCAGGTGGTGGCTACCCCGAGGAGCCCCCCCCTTGCCTGCCTGCGACGCTGAAGAGATCCCTGGATCTCTCATTGATTTACATTGCAAACCCGACACTTGTTTCTACACTGCACCCGGCCGCCCCAGTGCCGCTGAGGGTGTACTTTTTGTGTGAACTCGTGTACCCCCCCGGTGCCCTACAAAACCCCCCTGGTCTGCCCTCCGAAGACGCGGGTACTTACCTGCAGGCAGACCGGAACCGGGGCACCCCCTTCTCTCCATTGCAGCCTATGCGTTTTGGGCACCTCTTTGACCTCTGCACCTGACCGGCCCGGAGCTGCTGGTGTGGTAACTTTGGGGTTGCTCTGAACCCCCAACGGTGGGCTACCTTGGACCAAAAACTGAAACCTGTAAGTGACTTACTTACCTGTGAAAACTAACATTACTTTACCTCCCCCAGGAACTGTGAAAATTGCACTAAGTGTCCACTTTTAAAACAGCTTATTGTGTTTTATGTCAAAAGTATACATGCTAATGTAATGATTCAAAGTTCCTAAAATACTTACCTGCAATACCTTTCAAATGAGATATTACATGTAAAATTTGAACCTGTGGTTCTTAAAATAAACTAAGAAAAGATATTTTTCTATAACAAAACCTATTGGCTGGATTTGTCTCTGAGTGTGTGTTCCTCATTTATTGCCTGTGTGTATGTACAACAAATGCTTAACACTACTCCTTTGATAAGCCTACTGCTCGACCACACTACCACAAAATAGAGCATTAGTATTATCTCTTTTTGCCACTATCTTACCTCTAAGGGGAACCCTTGGACTCTGTGCATACTATTCCTTACTTTGAAATAGTGCATACAGAGCCAACTTCCTACAGGACGGTTGTTGCTTTCCTCGATGCAGCTGTGTAGGGCAACCTTTTTTTGCTTCTCTGAGGTAAAGATGATGTTTGTTCAGTGCATTTTTTTTTTTTTTTTTAACGTGATGTGGTCTGCATGGTTTCTGCTGCTGCGCCATTCTCAAGTCGTTTGCAATTTTTCTTGAGTGTGTGGAGTTCGGGGGTGAACCATCTGGCGGGATTGCTGAATTTTCTGATGGTAGACTTCCTTATAGGGGTGTGACTTTGTCAGCTGCATGGAGGATCCATTCAGATAGATTGAGGACATCTTGCTCGAGGATGCCAGTGAAGATGGGTTTGCTGGAGTTGAGGGTGGTGGTCCATTGGGTGTTAGTGATTTTACCCCAACTGCGGAGGAGGTGGAGGAGGGGTGTTTTCTTCTTACATTACCTGTTAATGGTATTGTATTGATGAGGGGAAAAATACCAGATAGGACATTAAATGCTAGTCATTGCAAGTGATTTCCCACGGTTTCTATTAAAGGAACCCCAGAGCTCTAATTTCTCTCATGTTTTAAATCAGGTGTCAGGCAGATGTTAAAAAGCAACATGCAATACATCTAGTTAATAACTGACAGAAGTATGGTATTGAAAGCACATTGAAAAATGAGTGATCAGCTTTAATTAAATATTTCCAAGCACTTGTGTATTTTATTAAACCAAAATAGTATTACAAACCATTTCCTTTGTGTTACAGAAAAAGATTCAATTAATTCAATATTTAAATAGACATTTAAATTTGCAGTATTGTCAAGCAGAGAGCTCAACCTCTGTTTTGTCAGATGTAAATTTTGGGTAATCCGGTTGTTTTTTGCTTCCCTCTATAGACAGGACTACAAGTGCCAGAATGCAATGCATCAACTAGTTACACCTGAAATGTAAAAATGTGAGGCCACTATGTAGGGTCTATCGGATGATTTCTAGTACACATATACATTTAATTGTTTCCACAAATTAGATATGTTTTCATACTGGAATAACTAGAATGTTCAGCAGCGTTGCAATTTTAGTCAATAAAATCCTTCTCTCGTGCATTACAAGGGAGTCTGTGATACCACAGCATTGTCTATGGGCCTGTGAGGAAGGGGACCCAGCACATATTTTTTTGGGCAGACGATAATGCCAGGCTGCTGTAAGGGAATTATTGCTGAAAGGGGAGTCTGAAAGGTGTTACTGAATTGCAGAGTGGGTTTAGTGCATATTACAAAAGGCACTTTGTGGTTGCAAACCCTATGACTTTGCGAATCGCAGCGACTTGGAATCCAAAATGTTTTGCTTTTTAGGTTTTATGTTTTACATTTGACTTTTTTCAGGAAAATATTTACTTTTCTGTTTTGTGTACCTGAAAACAAAATACAAATATAATAAAAAGGAGTTAGATCTGCTTGTTTCACTATGGGCAGTCTAATCGCTAGATTATAATTCATCCCACAAATATATATATTTACTGTATGTATTGTAATGGGGAGATGTGGCGGGGGCCCCACCAGTATATCTCGCAAGGAGGCCCTCAAGTTTTTTTTTTTACGCCACTGATCAAGGACGCCTTTGAGAAAGGGAACATGACCAGGGGTCCTCCGAGATCAAAGTAGAAATTAGAGCTGCAGGACTGCCCAGCTCAATTCCCAATAGCTGCCTGTGTTAGGTGGGGGGAGGGTGTTGGTACTAAATAGAGTGTGCCGGAACTGACATTAGCCAGAAGCGCACAAGCCACTCTACACTGCCCAGTGGGATATTCTGCTGCCAGTGGCCAACCTCCTGCGCTCCCTTGTCACTCTTTCTTTATCTGTGACCCTCCAGTAGAGCCTCTGGCCTGCTGAATGGTGCACTTCGGGTCACGCCGCCTCAGGCAAGTGCCTGCCGCCTCTGGAGTGTCACGGCACTGCTGCCTTAGCCTCAGTAGGAACACCAGAAGTCTCTGAGGACCCAGGCAGTCCAAGGAGTGCCTGATACTATGCAGCTGATGCAGCTGTATTGCCTTAGCAGTTTGCTCCGCAGTATGTTGGCAAGGGCCACGCTCTGATGTGTGCCTCACACCTGAGTGGCCTTCGCTCCTCTAATCCATCTGGCTTACAGATCGGCCATCAAATGTCACATTGAGGAGCGGATTAAATATCATGGAAGAATATAAGACCTGTTCAGGGCTGTTGGTGGGAATCTAGGAAAGCAGTGCCACCATCTTCAGTGGCTAAGCCATGCTCCCTGAGACATTTGTTGTGATGCGTATTTGTAGCGTGCTATCGCCTGTGGAGGTATCGTATCATCAGTAAAACTTGCCTACAGTGAGTGCGTCACAATGCTTGGTGAGAAAACTTCACTCCATCTTTTGAATGAACAGATGGCCACTAAAATATAACACAAATTATTACACGATGGCTTATCCATGTTTAATTTTGTGGAAGGACCTTCTGATATTCCCCACAGAACTCATGGGCACCCATGTCTTTACCTGCTGGTAGATACACACCTTTCTTGCAGGGTTTCAGCTAAAATGAAGATTAAACCCATATTTCGTAAACATCAGTCATGCCATCACATCTTACATGTGTTTTGTGAAGCTGTTGCCTAATCAAATCATGCAATCTCCACTCTTGTGTTCTGCACATTTCACAACAGGCCATTCTCTATGGTAACTGTGAAGCACTTAGCAAATCCTGAAGTTGTGATCCATTATTGATGGGTCCTCCAGCTGTTACCACAACTAACTAAAATCATGGACCACTCCAAAACCATACTGACTGTCAATATACATTGTAATACTCACCATGCTCATGTAATTGCAATCAATTCTGCTACTTGTGCCGAAGCTACATTACACTAGCACAATGCTTCTAAAATGTTTGTTACTGTGCAGACTGCACATTGTGCTTGAAGAGTTCCATGATGGTCTCTCAGACCAGAACCATGTACAAATAAAATGAAATCAGCCAACTTTAGTACATCTTGAATGTCTGGTCATATTAATATGGTCATGATCATTATTCTCATTAGCCATGTCTTTAGCTTTCCTCTTTGGCAAAGGAGTATGTAGCATAATTTAGAGCATTGCAGAGTTTTATTGAGATGTTCTCTGCCGTCAAGACAACTTGCTCATATTTAGTCAAGCAGCTGTTTGTGTGATGCTGAGTTGTGTGTATGAGTTAGCAATGTCTCAAGTTAGAGTGGGACCAACACAATAGGCATATGCCTGATCACAATTGCCTTACTTTGTTCAGTTGCCCAATACGTTGCTGCAATAATCTTCATCTAACAAGGAAGAGCATGGGCTACAGGATACAGTGTTGCAGAGAAATAAGTAATCAGCCACTTTGCTGCTCCATTCTGTTGGGGTAAGAGCAGAAACTGTAATTGAGTTTTCCTGGAGCTGGCGCGTTACACAAACTGTCCGAGCTTCAGAAAGGCTTGCTTGCATTCAACGTTCCAGGACACCCGGTCCCCCACATTGTGGACCAGCCTCTGTACAAGGCTTCACAATGAAGGAAAGGTTTTGAATCTACCAACAACGGTAGCCAACCATTCTTTCAAACATCCTTTTGTGTGTCTATGTAGTTTATGTAACCATTCTCAGATCACATAAGTGCGTTCTTTGGACACCTTCCTCACTCGCTTCTCAATTTGGTGACCTGAATAAATGACTTATTTTTGACAGTTCTGCCTTTTAATAGGGGTCACTTTAGACCCTTTCTCAGCCAAATGATTTTATTAAGTAATAGTATCTAACTTACAGCCTTCTTCTGTTTTGGATACTATTAGCAAATCATCCATATACTGCATAAAATCTGAGTCACTGTAAGGAAATGCCTCCTTGGCATGGTTACCCCCTGACTTTTTGCCTTTGCTGATGCTAAGTTTTGATTTGAAAGTGTGCTGATGCCTGCTAACCAGGCCCCAGCACCAGTGTTCTTTCCCTAACCTGTACTTTTGTTTCCACAATTGGTACACCCTGGCATCCAGGTAAGTCCCTTGTAACTGGTACCCCTGGTACCAAGGGCCCTGATGCCAGGGAAGGTCTCGAAGGGCTGCAGCATATCTTATGCCACCTTGGGGACCCCTCACTCGGCACAGACACACTGCTTACCAGCTTGTGTGTGCTGGTGAGAACAAAACGAGTAAGTCGACATGGCACTCCCCTCAGGGTGCCATGCCAACCTCACACTGCCTATGCAGTATAGATAAGTCACCCCTCTAGTAGGCCTTACAGCCCTAAGGCAGGGTGCACTATACCATAGGTGAGGGCACCAGTACATGAGTACTGTGCCCCTACAGTGTCTAAGCCAAACCTTAGACATTGTAAGTGCAGGGTAGCCATAAGAGTATATGGTCTGGGAGTCTGTCAAACACGGACTCCACAGCACCATAATGGCTACACTGAAAACTGGGAAGTTTGGTATCAAACTTTTCAGCACAATAAATGCACACTGATGCCAGTGTACATTTTATTGTGAAATACACCCCAGAGGGCACCTCAGAGGTGCCCCCTGAAACCTTAACCGACTATCTGTGTAGGCTGACTGGTTCCAGCAGCCTGCCACAACCGAGACATGTTGCTGGCCCCATGGGGAGAGTGCCTTTGTCACTCTGAGGCCAGTAACAAAGCCTGCACTGGGTGGAGAGGCTAACACCTCCCCCAGGCAGGAGCTGTCACACCTGGCGGTGAGCCTCAAAGGCTCACCCCTTTGTGCCAGCACCGCAGGACACTCCAGCTAGTGGAGTTGCCCACCCCCTCCGGCCACGGCCCCCACTTTTGGCGGCAAGGCCGGAGAAAATAATGAGAATAACAAGGAGGAGTCACTGGCCAGTCAGGACAGCCCCTAAGGTGTCCTGAGCTGAAGTGACTCTAACTTTTAGAAATCCTCCATCTTGCAGATGGAGGATTCCCCAATAGGATTAGGGATGTGACCCCCTCCCCTTGGGAGGAGGCACAAAAGAGGGTGTACCCACCCTCAGGGCTAGTAGCCATTGGCTACTAACCCCCCAGACCTAAACACGCCCTTAAATTTAGTATTTAAGGGCTCCCCTGAACCTAAGAATTTAGATTCCTGCAACTTACCGAAGAAGAAGACTGCTGAGCTGAAAACCCCTGCAGAAGAAGAAAGAAGACACCAACTGCTTTGGCCCCAGTCCTACCGGCCTGTCTCCTGCCTTCTAAAGAACCCTGCTCCAGCGACGCTTTCTCCAGGACCAGCGACCTCTGAATCCTCAGAGGACTGCCCTGCTTCCAAGAGACCAAGAAACTCCAGAGGACAGCGGCACTGCTCCAAAAGAACTGCGACTTTGTTTCAAGGAGCAGATTTAAAGACCCCTGCAACTCCCCGCAAGAAGCGTGAGACTTGCAACACTGCACCTGGCGATCCCGACTCGACTGGTGGAGAACCAACACCTCAGGGAGGACCCTCCGGCGACTCCGAGTCCGTGAGTAACCAAAGTTGTCCCCCCTGAGCCCCCACAGCGACGCCTGCAGAGGGAATCCCGAGGCTCCCCCTGACCGCGACTGCCTGAAACTCCATTTCCCGACGGCTGGAAAAGACCCTGCACCTGCAGCCCCCAGCACCTAAAGGAACGGAACTCCTGTGCAGGAGTGACCCCCAGGAGGCCCTCTCCCTTGCCCAGGTGGTGGCTACCCCGAGGAGCCCCCCCCCTTGCCTGCCTGCAACTCTGAAGAGATCCCTTGATCTCTCATTGAACAACATTGAAAACCCGACGCGTGTTTGCACACTGCACCCGGCCGCCCCCGCGCTGCTGAGGGTGTACTTTCTGTGCTGACTTGTGTCCCCCCCCGGTGCCCTACAAAACCCCCCTGGTCTGCCCTCCGAAGACGCGGGTACTTACCTGCTGGCAGACCGGAACCGGGGCACCCCCTTCTCTCCATTGCAGCCTATGCGTTTTGGGCACCTCTTTGACCTCTGCACCTGACCGGCCCTGAGCTGCTGGTGTGGTAACTTTGGGGTTGCTCTGAACCCCCAACGGTGGGCTACCTTGGACCAAAAACTGAAACCTGTAAGTGACTTACTTACCTGACAAAACTAACAAAACTTACCTCCCCCAGGAACTGTGAAAATTGCACTGTCCACTTTTAAAACAGCTATTTGTGTTTTATGTGAAAAGTATATATGCTACTGTAATTATTCAAAGTTCCTAAAGTACTTACCTGCAATACCTTTCAAATGAGATATTACATGTAGAATTTGAACCTGTGGTTCTTAAAATAAACTAAGAAAATATATTTTTCTATAGCAAAACCTATTGGCTGGATTTGTCTCTGAGTGTGTGTTCCTCATTTATTGCCTGTGTGTATGTACAACAAATGCTTAACACTACTCCTTTGATAAGCCTACTGCTCGACCACACTACCACAAAATAGAGCATTAGTATTATCTCTTTTTGCCACTATCTTACCTCTAGGGGGAACCCTTGGACTCTGTGCATGCTATTCCTTACTTTGAAATAGCACATACAGAGCCAACTTCCTACAATGGAGAACTAGGATTACATATATGTAAGGAAATGCCTCCTTGGCATGGTTGCCCCCTGACTTTTTGCCTTTGCTGATGCTATGTTTACAATTGAAAGTGTGCTGAGGCCTGCTAACCAGGCCCCAGCACCAGTGTTCTTTCCCTAACCTGTACTTTTGTATCCACAATTGGCAGACCCTGGCATCCAGATAAGTCCCTTGTAACTGGTACTTCTAGTACCAAGGGCCCTGATGCCAAGGAAGGTCTCTAAGGGCTGCAGCATGTCTTATGCCACCCTGGAGACCTCTCACTCAGCACAGACACACTGCTTACCAGCTTGTGTGTGCTAGTGAGGACAAAACGAGTAAGTCGACATGGCACTCCCCTCAGGGTGCCACGCCAGCCTCTCACTGCCTATGCAGTATAGGTAAGACACCCCTCTAGCAGGCCTTACAGCCCTAAGGCAGGGTGCACTATACCATAGGTGAGGGTACCAGTGCATGAGCATGGTACCCCTACAGTGTCTAAACAAAACCTTAGACATTGTAAGTGCAGGGTAGCCATAAGAGTATATGGTCTGGGAGTCTGTCAAACACGAACTCCACAGCACCATAATGGCTACACTGAAAACTGGGAAGTTTGGTATCAAACTTCTCAGCACAATAAATGCACACTGATGCCAGTGTACATTTTATTGTAAAATACACCACAGAGGGCACCTTAGAGGTGCCCCCTGAAACTTAACCGACTATCTGTGTAGGCTGACTAGTTTTAGCAGCCTGCCACAAACCGAGACATGTTGCTGGCCCCATGGGGAGAGTGCCTTTGTCACTCTGAGGCCAGTAACAAAGCCTGCACTGGGTGGAGATGCTAACACCTCTCCCAGGCAGGAATTGTCACACCTGGCGGTGAGCCTCAAAGGCTCACCTCCTTTGTGCCAACCCAGCAGGACACTCCAGCTAGTGGAGTTGCCCGCCCCCTCCGGCCAGGCCCCACTTTTGGCGGCAAGGCCGGAGAAAATAATGAGAATAACAAGGAGGAGTCACTGGCCAGTCAGGACAGCCCCTAAGGTGTCCTGAGCTGAGGTGACTCTAACTTTTAGAAATCCTCCATCTTGCAGATGGAGGATTCCCCCAATAGGGTTAGGATTGTGACCCCCTCCCCTTGGGAGGAGGCACAAAGAGGGTGTACCCACCCTCAGGGCTAGTAGCCATTGGCTACTAACCCCCCAGACCTAAACACGCCCTTAAATTTAGTATTTAAGGGCTACCCTGAACCCTAGAAAATTAGATTCCTGCAACAAGAAGAAGGACTGCCCAGCTGAAAACCCCTGCAGCGGAAGACCAGAAGACGACAACTGCCTTGGCTCCAGAAACTCACCGGCCTGTCTCCTGCCTTCCAAAGATCCTGCTCCAGCGACGCCTTCCGAAGGGACCAGCGACCTCGACATCCTCTGAGGACTGCCCCTGCTTCGAAAAGACAAGAAACTCCCGAGGACAGCGGACCTGCTCCAAGAAAAGCTGCAACTTTGTTTCCAGCAGCTTTAAAGAACCCTGCAAGCTCCCCGCAAGAAGCGTGAGACTTACAACACTGCACCCGGCGACCCCGACTCGGCTGGTGGAGATCCGACACCTCAGGAGGGACCCCAGGACTACTCTGATACTGTGAGTACCAAAACCTGTCCCCCCTGAGCCCCCACAGCGCCGCCTGCAGAGGGAATCCCGAGGCTTCCCCTGACCGCGACTCTTTGAATCTAAAGTCCCGACGCCTGGGAGAGACCCTGCACCCGCAGCCCCCAGGACCTGAAGGACCGGACTTTCACTGGAGAAGCGACCCCCAGGAGTCCCTCTCCCTTGCCCAAGTGGAGGTTTCCCCGAGGAACCCCCCCCTTGCCTGCCTGCAGCGCTGAAGAGATCCCGAGATCTCTCATAGACTAACATTGCGAACCCGACGCTTGTTTCTACACTGCACCCGGCCGCCCCCGCGCCGCTGAGGGTGAAATTTCTGTGTGGACTTGTGTCCCCCCCGGTGCCCTACAAAACCCCCCTGGTCTGCCCTCCGAAGACGCGGGTACTTACCTGCAAGCAGACCGGAACCGGGGCACCCCCTTCTCTCCATTCTAGCCTATGTGTTTTGGGCACCACTTTGAACTCTGCACCTGACCGGCCCTGAGCTGCTGGTGTGGTGACTTTGGGGTTGCTCTGAACCCCCAACGGTGGGCTACCTTGGACCAAGAACTGAACCCTGTAAGTGTCTTACTTACCTGATAAAACTAACAAATACTTACCTCCCCTAGGAACTGTGAAAATTGCACTAAGTGTCCACTTTTAAAACAGCTATTTGTCAATAACTTGAAAAGTATACATGCAATTTTGATGATTTGAAGTTCCTAAAGTACTTACCTGCAATACCTTTCGAATGAGATATTACATGTAGAATTTGAACCTGTGGTTCTTAAAATAAACTAAGAAAAGATATTTTTCTATATAAAAACCTATTGGCTGGATTTGTCTCTGAGTGTGTGTACCTCATTTATTGTCTTGTGTATGTACAACAAATGCTTAACACTACTCCTTGGATAAGCCTACTGCTCGACCACACTACCACAAAATAGAGCATTAGTATTATCTATTTTTACCACTATTTTACCTCTAAGGGGAACCCTTGGACTCTGTGCATGCTATTCCTCACTTTGAAATAGCACATACAGAGCCAACTTCCTACAATATATCTAACTTTTTGTTTTATCTGTTCTTAAAACCATTTTTTGTGAACAACTTAATTTCTTTTCAGTTTCAGGTTGCTCAACATAAAACCACTCATGAAAAAGGAAATTGTACCTGTGATCAGAAGTCAAGCATCACTGCAAATAGTAAATGTTACATCAGGTCAGTGGATAAGTAGACGTGTTTATGCCGGCAATGTTTTAAAGCATTATTTTGTTTTGGCTGTGACTTCACCTTTTCAGGGGAAAAAGTGAAAGGAAAAAAAATAGCAGTCAAACACGATCCTTTCAACAATTACACTTATGACTACGGTTTACAAATGGCTTTCATCTAGCTTCCTGTCAACACATAGTTATGGTTATAGATTAGACTGCTGAAGGCAGTTTCTAAGTTCAGCACTCCCTAGATGATGGGTTATCCTTATCAGTAGTGAATAGTAGATCTCATGTAGCTCATGTTTACATTTAGGTTTTGAATACTGTGAACAAGCCACATTCTAGTAGTTTTCACAATGGAGGGCCACTGACTTTTCTTGTCTGAGGTTTATTGCTGGAGCTGGGGATGGACACTTTCATCAGTCAGTCTGCAAGTTGTCCCCCACATGTTGTGTGCTGTTTTGAGGTGTCTTTGTAAAAAAAATTCCACAGCTACCTGCTGTCTCCATTGTAATTAAAAGGTGGCACTGCTGAAGGAGGGCGCTGAATTAGGAGTGAGATTCTTATACTGGTAAATTAGAAGCCTCTCTAAATCAGGTTAAAAAGCAGAGGCAGAGTGGTGAAGCTGGAAAAACATGGCCATAATGCTGACTATATAAGGTTAGTTAAATTAGATGGACAAGTTAAACGCATTATGAAGAATATAACTAAAAAAAGACAGAGCTTCATCATGCAAGCTGCGTGCATTGTATATTGTCTATTCAAATTGGGAAGTTCAAAGAAATTTTAGATATCTCCTGCGCGTCTACCAGTCTGCAGCACTGATAACTCTGCTTTACACATCTTCTGACCACCCCTTCCTCTGTTGCTGCAAATCTCAGATACCTTCAAAACAGTCACCAATTTCAGCCTCATGCACCATGGGAGTCTTGTTTGGGGTTTGCTAGCAGTGTCATTAACTGGTTCTCCTTCTGAGCTGGCAACTGACATTGGTTTGTTCACATGGCCACCTTCAGGCCATGAAAGATTCAAATCACATGCCAAGTGCACAGTGGTGCCATCCTGTCATAGTCATCCTCTATATGCAGCTGCTTGGATCTGTACTCGCAGGTAACAGCATCAATATTCATCAGTATGCTGAGGATACACAGCTCTACTAGAAAGTGTCCTCTGCTTCAGACTTCCAATGCCTCACACATTGCTTGCACATTATCCATACTGTGTTGTCCAGCTGCTACCTGGAGTTCAACCCAAACGAGTCTGAATTCCTGTTATTTTCCAAGAACAAGAAACTGTACAAACCTAGCTCAGTGAGATGGTGGCTTTGAAACCCAACTTTTAACGAATGCCAAGTCACTTGGCTTCATCCTAGACACCAGCCTCACCCTCAAGGAAAATGTTTTTTTTAAAACAAAACGGCTACTACCAGTACTCTTTCTTCCAGAAATTGGCTTCAGGACTGCTGGTCAACCCTGCTCATTCTAGCATCTGGATGCCTTCCCACAGTCCGACTTGCCCCTGTGCCTGCACCTCCACAAGACCCCAGACCTCGTCCACCCCCCAACCCAAGAGTGTCCCACACGCCACAGCACAGCTCATCTAAAGTCTGAAGAAATATGATCATATCACCCCCAACCTGATGGAACTTTTGTGTCTGGCCCACACCATCTTGAAAAACATCTGCATCATTGACAAAGCCATCACGCCGTGCACACCAACTTATCTTGGAAACAAGCTCCCAGAATCTGGTTTTTCTCAGCACACCCACAGCTTCACACCATCGGACAGCTGCCTAAGAAGTGTAAAAAAATCACGGCAGCAGGCCTTTTTGATTTATGCACCCTGGATCCAGAACAAAATGCTATTATCCATCAGAACTGCCCCCAATGCTGCTCCAGAGTTGAAGACTCACCTCTTTAAAGAACATTACATCTCGTTGAATTATGTCTATGACTCGTAGACTTTTTGCTCACCTTTGACTCTGTACAGTGCTTTGCAGCATTTTTGACTAGTTTGGCACCATAGATGTACCATTTAGATACATAAATTATTGATAGCGCTGTGCCATGCTTTTGTCTTGTACTCCTACTTTCAAATCTACAATGTATCCTGATAATTTTTTTTTTTTTTTTTTTTTTATTAAATCGTATATTAAAAAACAACAAACGAAGTGGATACTGGTAAAAGATTTTCTGGCTTATCCATCAAGAATTTTAAATTGCTAAAGACCCGGAGGCGAGGATTATGTTTATCTTTCCTAACTGTTTACATCACAGCAAACTTTTATAACTTTAAAACGTTATCTACATTTCTCATGAACATTTTAGGCATGACGCCTCACACCACCCACCAGTTTCCCTTTGCCACCATCCTTAGATATGATCAGCACTATCTCTTTCTTTGCAGATCCGTTGCATGTCATACATTTCAAACAGAAACTGCTCAGCAACCAACAAAAGGATCTAAATGCATCCCTCTTTGATCCGGACCAGCCTGTCACCAAGCCAATACAAGCTGCTGTCATGGATCTGTTGAATTTTCAAACATTGCAATGCCTCATAATGCAGGGAACCTGGGAAAACAGCATGGGTTAAAGAAGCCAGTAATCCCACCTTCCTCACTCAGAGTTGCAATGATACCTTCTGTTTGGACAGAATCAACCTTATTTGATTTTTAAAGTAGAAAACAATAACTGAGATTAAACAGAGCCCACCTGAAACCCTAAGAATACTATGTTCTGTGCTTGCATCAACACAGATTACGCAACATTTATCACAAAGCCTGAATCTTGCAGTAAATGGTTGTCCATGAATGGTGAGTCCTTACCGTACTTTAGTCTTGGGCCAGGCTAATCAAATTATCTAGGTAAATTATCAGACACCCTCCCCCCGGCCTGAAGGTGAAGCACCACTTGACGGATGAGAGGCCAAATGAAAGGCCCTGGTATTTGTGTCATTGATCTTTCCAGATGAACTGCAGAATTTGCCTGTGTGGGGCGAATATTGGAAAGGTCGGGTAACTTTCTCTGATCTAGTCTGACCATCCAGTCGTGCCTCTGCAATAAATCCCTCAATAGATGGATGCCTTCCATCTTGAAATGCTTGTATAGGATCCAGGCATTGAAACCTCTCAAATTTAACACACTGAATCTCTTGGTCTATAAAATTCTGATCTAGTAGGGGAAAATCAGGTCTGAGTAGTGGTCATTGCCTCTGGATGTTCAAAAACTCTAGCTTGTGGCCCTGTAGTGTTTCCAACACCCTGGCATTCTGTGTTAACCTCTATGAAGGTAGTTAACTTACCATGCTCCGCAATATTGCATCACAAAGATGAATAATGTTTGCCTGTTAAAGTGATCCTTAGTCTCCTAGGGTCTGACCCCTGTATCCACATCTAGCATCTTTCAACTTCTTCTCAGTCTGGACGAGAAGGTTCCCTCTCAGGACCAATTATAGCATCCTCCAAGTCTGCCCACTAAGAAGCCTCTCTGGGGACCTTGAAGAAGCTTGGCCGCATTCTTGTCACCAGAAACGTCTGACCCTACCAAAAAAGGGCCAGGTTGAAAACATTTCTTGATGGAGGACTGAGCAAACAATTTTCAGAGCAGTAGGACAAGAACTATACAGAACATCTGTCCCTAATTACATATAGGTGGAACACAGGACATTATCCATTGCTTACAATACTACTGCCAAAGCAGAAATATAGACAAAAAGACCTATCAGGTGGCACTCTATTGCAGTATGTTACATCATATATAAAACACAAATCTGCCATAATTTCACAACATTCTGCTTTTTCTTTTTCCTTTTTTGTGTACTTATGTTTCATATATGTCCTACTTTGAATTTGACCATCTTCATCATATATTGACCAGTATGTGTATATAACGGAATCAAATGAGTCTATCATGCTTCTCAAAATTGGTATTAACTCTGGGTTTTGATTCTATGATCTAATTAAATTGACTACATTTGTGGGTGCTCCTTGTGATATTGTGGTGTTTGTTTAGCATATGCTGTACTTATGTAAGCATATTCTTATGATTGTGTTATCTACAGCCCTGAAGAACTAGCTGTATGGTTTTTTTTTTAGAATTGAAATAAAAAGGACTGGTTCATGCCATCAAGACTCCCCATCTCTGTTTATTAAACACACTAGACTTGATGACTCTTATTCCAAAAAAGAGCTGCAAATGTGTTGACGAACTTGCCAAGGTCCATGACAAAAGGATCACCAAATAACCCTTGTGTCACTCGGCTGCTGCTAACTCCGTAATGTGCATGAGGATATAAATGGTGCAGTAAGTGGTCCCTAATGGCACAAGCCCCTTTGGGCCCAACCTAATAAGACATCCGAGTCAGTGACTACTCATAATTTTTTTCACGTGGTCTGCAAGCTCTAAAATTATTTGCGCAGACCAGTTAAAATAATACTCTGGCAATGCAGAGCAAAGCAGTTTTTGCAGCCTGAGAGCTGGTGTGAACACTCCACTGTGAAATGCAGTGTGCACAGGTGTAATCATGGCGATTTTACATCATAAAAAGAGGACTGTGTGGCGAACTGGCCACCCGCACGGCAGACCACTGGATGAAAGAAACTGGGCAGCTGCATATACAGCTGCATGGGAGTAATACTGGACTGAACCACAAGCCCATGCTAAAGAGTGCTGTGCCACTATCAACATAGAACTGATGAGGTAGAAACACCTCACACAACCTACATGAGATGTGGTGAGTGTCCCAGCAACAGACGTCTCTGATCAAACTTAAGAGCACAGTAACAAATAATACAATTGGACAGAAATACAACAGCACTTATCCCTTCTGCAAAGCAGCATAGGAAGAGGCAGTTGTATTTCTGTATATCCTGTAGATTGTGGGCATAAAATTCCAGAGCGCACAGAGATGTTGTTAGACTCCTTAAAATCTCCGGATGTTTCCAGATCTCATTGTCCTAATATTGCAAGTCGATGTATATATTCCATATATCTGATAGACTTCTAGTTGCAGATTCCTTACCTTAGAGTTTTCCCACAGGAGTCCTACTGGATCCGGAGATTTTATCTTCGTGCAATACTCTTGAGCGTTGATAGGTGACTTCAGTTGACTCCGCGAGAGTTGTTGGCATCGTAGTCACCGTGATGACGTGGGGAGTAGCACATAGACACTGTCTTGACCTCAGTTCTTTCTGCCCCATGCGAGAGTGCTACCCTGGTCTATTTTTGACCATGTTGAGTTTTTGCTGTTTTTTTTTTTTTTTTTTTTTTTTGCAGATTTGTCTTTTTTGCAGGGTTTTTTCTTTTTTGCAGAGTGTTTTTTCTTTTTTTTTTTTTTGCTTGATTTGTGATGGCACCTAAGACCGGTTTCGAGCCGTGCGTGGACTGTCAACGCACGATGTCGGTGACTGATCCGCATCAGGTCTGTCTGTGGTGCTTGAAGTGTGACCACGACCCTTAGTCGTGCTCCGGGCCATGGACCCAAAGGCCTTGAGGGAGCGGTCCTGCAAGCTTATGGCGGCCTGGCGCGCGACTCAGCGTAGGTCCCGATCTTGCTCGAGGGGAAGGTCTCGAGGAGCCACCACCATTCTTCTTCCTCCAAGTCTTCGGCACAGGTAAAAAGTCATTGTCGAAGCGGTCCTTCACCCTGTCAACAATGACTGTGGGGGAGAGGGACAGGGCACAGTTTAGGTTCGATCTCTCGGCAGGATGTTTTGCGAAGTACCACAAACTGTTGGTCTGAAAAGTCAGGCGCATTTTGTCAAAATGAATGTGCCGAATACCTAATAAGAGAAGTTCCTCCATTCGTTGTTTCAGTTTTAGGCTGCCACAAAGTCTGTTTGGTGTACCGTACCTTTGAGGTAACATTTTTATTTTTGCTTCCAGTTTTCTAGCAGGTCTCATTGGATGAAGCACACTTTTCTTGTTTGCTTTCACTATCAACTAGACCATCTTACATTTTTGCCCGTGTTTTCCTTCCTTGCCTTCCTTTCCCCCATCTCCCTGTTTCTCCAAGCTGAAAACTGCGTGAAAAGCTTTCACTAGGTTTCCAAAGACTTAACACGTGCAGTGTGAGGTTGCTTTGGGTGAGGCCTGCACACTGGGCAATGAACATCTTGGAGGAAATCTCTCATACTGGGTCACGTGATGTGGTTTACTTCCACCAATCTCGGCAACAGGAGTTTGGCCCTCTTTTTTGTGAAGCTTCACTCTTTATTTTAGGACTGTAATCTTTCCTAGTATTCCCTAGTTATTTCCTGTTTCGACATATTGATGACTGATCAGGATATGACCGTCTTCTACAATAAAATGTAGATTTGATGTTTTAGAAACAGAATGTTGCTCTTCTACATGCAATATTCGGCTAACTCCCAGGGCATAGGAAGTGGGAGAGTGATAAGAGAAGTAAGACAGAAAAACAAAAGCTGTAGGTGGTGAAGAGAGGGCTTACTGACGGTAGGCCAATGACAGGGAAAACAGGTATTTGAGGGGGTAAGGTGATTGCAAGTTGGAGTGCAAGAGGTTTTCAATACGATGTAACACTGGAAAAGGAAAGGTGAGGCAGAGAAGGGGTTGTTGGGGGGGGGGGAGGAGGAAGTGACAGTAAACACTTTTTTGGGGGAAAAAAAAGAGGTAGGAGGGGAGAGTTGGAAAAGGAACGACGAAAGGAAAAAGAGGAGATGCAGAATTTTAGCTAACATGAGGTGACCAGGGATGTCAGCTGAGATAGAAAATGGGAAACAAAACTTGGATTGTTATAATCACACTGGGGGAAAAACGAGTGATTCGAAATGAATTATAGTGGAAATGGATCTAGCTTTTTTTTTAATCTGGCCTCTGCTTTTTGATATACCAAACTGCACTGGTGAAATGTTCGTAGGACCATAATAGATGTGATTTATTGGGGAAAAGGGAAAACTGGCCTTGGTGATCTTTGAAAGAAAGCAAAATGGAGTCTGAGGAGGCAACAAACAAGAAATCGAGCTTTCTTGGAATGGTGCATCAGAAGTGTGAAACATTTGATGGCGTATGTTATGCAGTATTGGTGGCAAAACAGAAAAGAAAATAATGTCAGTACATGGCTTAAAAAAATCTTCAAAGTGAAAAAAGACTGGCTTGTGCAATTAAATAATTTTTTTAATATTTACTACAGAAGTACAACAGAATGTTTTGATACAACAGTAGAGGTGGCAGCTATATAAAATGGGGAGGGAAAGTATAAACACTGTGGTGCACTAAAAGCAAATTTTAAAACAAAAAATAGTTAAAAAAAAATTCAATATGGCATGCAGACCCCAGTGCTGAAGAGTATTGTTTCGGACTCAACCAATTAATGTTTTCTATTGTACAACTGTTATATTTTTATTTTGTAATCTATCATTTCAATACCTTCATCTGCTTCATCCCAATTATTTTCAGGGAGCAAAATGGAAATACTACCGAGACTGGGCTTACATACGCCATTCCCTCCCCCCCCCCCCCAAACCAGCCAAAAACACTCTTATTTTAATGGGGAGCTACAGCTAACGACCAATATGTCTAGTGAGCCATGGTGCGAAAATGTTTGGTAGCCACTGGGCTAGTTGCCATGAATCAATATTCAAGTAGAGGATCTGTTGTATCAGCCAAGCAGCCGCAAACAGGCCCAACCAGCTAAATAAAACTTAACTCTATGGTAGTTCTGTAGGGCCAATCCAGAAGCTGCAAAGGTGAAGGCCAAAGAATAATCAAGTAAACATCACATTATAGGCTCCATAAGGACAGTCAGGAAGTGGTAAAAGCTCAACTAAGATGTTTAAATACTCAGCAGTAAATATAAGGGGTCGACCTGGAAGTAGCAGATTTGCCATTCCATGATGATTCAACAGACCTGTAACAAAACATCCTCAGTGGACACTATAGGGGTGATAGGTCAAAGCAATAAAGAGTACTGGAAACCAGAGGTGTGAGACTATCTGTCAGGCAGAAGGGCTGGTGGAAAGCAGAGTCCAAAATAGTAAGTTGGAAGCTGGCTTGTGCGAACCCTGTGGGCCTGACACAATGCAGGAGAAGGCAAAAAGTATAAAGTGGGATTGTAGTAAAAGGTGAAAAGGGCAGTGTTTATTGCTCTAGTAAGCCAAGACTGGATGCTGTCTGGACTCCCTGGGAGTTGGTGTTTAAACAAGCCAAATTGTGCCCTAGTCATCAAAAAGAGGTTGGTGTCAGACGTAGGTCTTGGGATACAGTGTAGGTGTCCTGTGTGGAAGTCTTAGCTCAGAAGGATTATTAGAAATTCATGAAGGGCAAGAAGTCTGGGACTATAAGGCTAAAAATAGCAAATGTAATGAATACCTGCAAAAATAACTCTACAAAAAAAAAAAAATGTAAATGTACGCCTCAAGTAAGATAGATGCATTCTGTAGGAGAGGTGGATGCTTTTGGCATTGTTAGATGGTTTTGAAAGTATTTTATGAGGGAAGAGTGCAGTCATTACATCTCAAACCCTGCACTGTGTACTCTGATGCACTGTGTTCAGTCGAGCTGAATATTCAAGTTTCTTTGATTTATATTTATCTCCCAAGGAAACATATGCTCTTTGTATACTTTTGTAATGCATGCTGGAATCTTGAATGTCTTACTTGTAACAAGTATACTTTGCAGTTGTGTAGCTTTTACATCCATTCGTAAATCACTTTACTATTTTTTTCTTCTCCAAGGTGGCTATTCGTTTAGTGATTGCTGTTCATAGAAATATCCTGGACCTTCTTTAAGGAGCAGCCGTAATGTTTACGGTGCAGCTCAGCCAACCCCCTCCTCCCACCCATCCATCCCCCAACTACCTCGGCTTCCATTTTCTGTTAAAAGGATAAAAAAACACAAGCAATAAATGGTGTCATTACCAAATGTGATGTGTAAGGAAATGCCTCCTTGGCATGGTTAACCCCTGACTTTTTGCCTTTGCTGATGCTATGTTTTGATTTGAAAGTGTGCTGAGGCCTGCTAACCATGCCCCAGCACCAGTGTTCTTTCCCTAACCTGTACTTTTGTTTACACAATTGGCACACCCTGGCATCCAGGTAAGTCCCTTGTAACTGGCACCCCTGGTACCAAGGGCCCTGATGCCAGGGAATGTCTCTAAGGGCTGCAGCATATCTTATGCCACCCTGGGGACCCCTCACTCAGCACAGACACCCTGCTTGCCAGCTTGTGTGTGCTGGTGAGGACAAAACGAGTAAGTCGACATGGCACTCACCTCAGGGTGCCATGCTAACCTCACACTGCCTATGCAGTATAGGTAAGTCACCCCTCTAGCAGGCCTTACAGCCCTAAGGCAGGGTGCACTATACCATAGGTGAGGGCACCAGTGCATGAGCACTGTGCCCCTACAGTGTCTAAGCCAAACCTTAGACATTGTAAGTGCAGGGTAGCCATAAGAGTATATGGTCTGGGAGTCTGTCAAACACGAACTCCACAGCACCATAATGGCTGCACTGAAAACTGGGAAGTTTGGTATCAAACTTCTCAGCACAATAAATGCACACTGATGCCAGTGTACATTTTATTGTGAAATACACCCCAGAGGGCACCTTAGAGGTGCCCCCTGAAACCTTAACCAACTACCTGTGTAGGCTGACTGGTTTTAGCAGCCTGCCACACTCGAGACATGTTGCTGGCCACATGGGGAGAGTGCCTTTGTCACTCTGTGGCTAGGGATAGGAATGTGACCCCCTCCCCTAGGGAGGAGGCACAAAGAGGGCGTAGCCACGCTCAGGGCTAGTAGCCATTGGCTACTGCCCTCCCTGACCTAAACACACCCCTAAATCCTGTATTTAGGGGCTCCCCTGAACCTAGGAAATCAGATTCCTGCAATTTACGAAGAAGAGGACTGCTGAGCTGAAAAACCCCTGCAGAGAAGACTGAGACACCAACTGCTTTGGCCCCAGTCCTACCGGCCTGTCTCCCTCCTTCAGAAGAAAACTGCTCCAGCGACGCTTTCCCCAGGACCAGCGACCTCTGAATCCTCAGAGGACTGCCCTGCTTCCAAAAGACCAAGAAACTCCCGAGAACAGCGGCCCTGTTCAACAAAGACTGCAACTTTGTTTCCAGAGGAGCAGATTTAAAGACCCCTGCAATCCCCGCAAGAAGCGTGAGACTTGCAACACTGCACCCGGCGACCCCGACTCGACTGGTGGAGAAACAACGCTACAGGGAGGACCCCCCGGCGACTCTGAGACCGTGAGTAATCAGAGTTGTCCCCCCTGAGCCCCCACAGCGATGCCTGCAGAGGGAATCCCGAGGCTCCCCCTGACCGCGACTGCGGTCACTGCCTATGCAGTATAGATAAGTCACCCCTCTAGTAGGCCTTACAGCCCTAAGGCAGGGTGCACTATACCATAGGTGAGGGCACCAGTACATGAGTACTGTGCCCCTACAGTGTCTAAGCCAAACCTTAGACATTGTAAGTGCAGGGTAGCCATAAGAGTATATGGTCTGGGAGTCTGTCAAACACGGACTCCACAGCACCATAATGGCTGCACTGAAAACTGGGAAGTTTGGTATCAAACTTCTCAGCACAATAAATGCACACTGATGCCAGTGTACATTTTATTGTGAAATACACCCCAGAGGGCACCTTATAGGTGCCCCCTGAAACCTTAACCGACTACCTGTGTAGGCTGACTGGTTTTAGCAGCCTGCCACACTCGAGACATGTTGCTGGCCACATGGGGAGAGTGCCTTTGTCACTCTGTGGCTAGTAACAAAGCCTGCACTGGGTGGAGATGCTATCACCTCCCCCAGGCAGGAGCTGTAACACCTGGCTGAAGTGACTCTAACTTTTAGCAATCCTCCATCTTGCAGATGGAGGATTCCCCCAATAGGGATAGGAATGTGACCCCCTCCCCTTGGGAGGAGGTACAAAGAGGGTGTACCCACCCTCAGGGCTAGTAGCCATTGGCTACTAACCCCCCAGACCTAAACACGCCCTTAAATTTAGTATTTAAGGGCTTCCCTGAACCTAAGAATTTAGATTCCTGAAACTACAAGAAGAAAAGGACTGCTGAGCTGAAAGACCCCTGCAGAAGAAGAAAAGAAGACACAAACTGCTTTGGCCCCAGACTTACCGGCCTGTCTCCTGCCTTCTAAAGAAACCTGCTCCAGCGACGCTTTCCAAGGGACCAGCGACCTCTGAATCCTCAGAGGACTGCCCTGCTTCAAGAAAAACAAACTCCCGAGGACAGCGGCCCTGCTCCAAAAAGACTGCAACTTTGTTACAGAGGAGCAGATTTAAAGACCCCTGCAAATCCCCGCAAGAAGCGTGAGACTTGCAACACTGCACCTGGCGACCCCGACTCGACTGGTGGAGTACCAACACCTCAGGGAGGACCCTCCGGTGACTCCACGACCGTGAGTAACCAAAGGTTCGGTGGCATGTGTCGCTGCAGATACACATGCTGTGCATAGTTCGCCGTCTGGTGTTGGGTCGGAGTGTTACAAGTTGTTTTTCTTCGAAGAAGTCTTTTCGAGTCACGAGACCGAGGGACTCCTCCCATTTCGAGTCCATTGCGCATGGGCGTCGACTCCATCTTAGATTGTTTTTTTTCCGCCATCGGGTTCGGACGTGTTCCTTTTCGCTCTGTTTCGGGTCGGAAAGTTAGTCAGAATCAACGGAAAATTCGTCGGTATTGTTTCGTTCGGTATCGGGATAGTTAGGGCAAATCGGCACCGAGCCTTAAAGAGCTCCGGTAACCCTTCGGGGTATTTTCGATCCCCCGTCGGGGCCTGGTCGGCCCGACCGCGTGCAACATCGAGACTGATGGAACGGACCCCGTTCCGATTCTGTCCTAAATGCCACAGTAAATATCCTTATACAGACCAACATTTGGTCTGTAACTTGTGCCTGTCCCCCGAGCACAAGGAAGAGTCGTGTGAGGCCTGTCGCGCGTTTCGGTCGAGAAAAACGCTCCGGGACCGAAGAGCCAGGAGGTTGCAGATGGCTTCCACGCCGATAGGACAACGAGGGTTCGAGGAGGAGGAAGAAGAAGAAACTTTCTCCATCCGCGATTCGGAGTCTGAAGAATTCGACGTCGACGAGCAACCAACCGTTAGTAAGACGTCGAAAGAAAGATCAGACGAGAACACAGACAAAGCCCAGGGGAAGCCACTGCCAACAGTCCATGGCATAACCCATAAAGTAGGTGACCGTCCATCGGCACCGAAAAAGGGCGAGCTGGTGCCAAAGTCGTCCAACTCAGGTCGAGACACAGGCGCGCAACACTCTCTGGACCAAGAGAGTGGTGCAGAAAAGGCTCGACACAGAGATAGCGGCACCGAAGCTACTCGACACAGAGATAGCGGCACCGAAGCTGCTCGGCACAGAGATAGCGGCACCGAAGATGGTCGGCACCGAGAGGCCAAGACACAGGCAGTGCTCAATATGCCGTTCAATGAACAGCAATTGTTTGGCCCAGAAGTGGACACTGCAATTGAAAAATTGAAGAAGGACACTGACACAGCCAAAGCCATGGGCGCACTCTATTCCCCGCAGGGCAGTGGCACATATGGCACATTTCGCAAAACAACTTTCAGAGGAGGGTTTCAAGGTCAAGCCACAGAAGCCAGCACCTCACAAACAAGACCACATACCTACCAGGGACAATATCAAAGGGGTGGCTTTCGAGGCCAATACAGAGGGGGCCAATTCCCAAGAAACCAAGGAAAGTTTCAGGGTCCCAAAACCCCTCCGAATAAACAGTGACTCACAAGTCACACAACCCCTTCACACAACACCAGTGGGGGGGAGACTAAGCCAGTTCCACAAATCATGGGAGGAAATAACAACAGACACTTGGGTCTTAGCAATTATCCAACATGGTTATTGCATAGAATTTCTCCAACTCCCTCCAAACGTCCCACCGAAAACACACAAGATGTCCAAACAGCATATAGACCTTCTAGGACTAGAAGTTCAAGCATTACTGCAAAAAGACGCAATAGAATTAGTACCAAAAACACAAAAGAACAGAGGAGTTTACTCACTGTACTTTCTAATACCGAAAAAGGACAAAAGTCTGAGACCAATATTGGATCTCAGAACACTAAACACCTACATCAAATCAGACCACTTTCACATGGTCACGTTACAAGACGTAATACCACTACTGAAACAGCAAGACTACATGACAACGTTAGATCTAAAAGACGCGTATTTCCATATACCGATACATCCCTCGCACAGGAAATACCTAAGGTTCGTATTCGAAGGAATACATTACCAATTCAAAGTGTTGCCATTCGGAATAACGACAGCACCAAGAGTCTTTACAAAATGTCTAGCAGTAGTAGCTGCACATATCAGGAGGCAGCAAATACACGTGTTCCCGTACCTAGACGATTGGTTAATCAAAACCAACTCGCTAACAAAGTGTTTACACCACACAGATTGTTATACAAACCCTTTACAAACTGGGTTTCTCCATCAACTATGCAAAGTCACACCTTTTGGCGTGTCAAACACAGCAATACTTAGGAGCGGCAATCAACACAACAAAAGGGATAGCCACTCCAAGTCCACAAAGGGTTCAAAATTTTCACAAGGTGATACAAGCTATGTATCCAACACAAAAGATACACGCAAAGATGATCTTAAAACTCCTAGGCATGATGTCCTCATGCATAGCCATTGTCCCAAACGCAAGATTGCACATGCGGCCCTTACAACAGTGCCTAGCATCGCAATGGTCACATGCACAGGGTCACCTTCTAGATCGGGTGTTGATAGACCGCCAAACATACATCTCGCTTTTATGGTGGAACAGTACAAATTTAAACAAAGGGCGGCCTTTCCAAGACCCAGTGCCACAATACGTGATAACAACAGATGCTTCCATGACAGGGTGGGGAGCACACCTCAATCAACACAGCATCCAAGGACAATGGGACGTACATCAAAGAAAGTTTCATATAAATCACCTAGAATTGTTAGCAGTATTTCTAGCGTTGAAAGCATTCCAACCAATGATAGCCCACAAATACATTCTTGTCAACAGACAACATGACGACAATGTATTATTTAAACAAACAGGGGGGAACACACTCGACACAGTTGTCTCCTCACACAAAAAATATGGCATTGGGCAATTCACAACCACATTCGCCTAATAGCACAGTTTATTCCAGGGATCCAGAACCAGCTAGCAGACAATCTCTCTCGGGATCACCAACAGGTCCACGAATGGGAAATTCACCCCCAAATCCTGAACACTTACTTCCAAATTTGGGGAACACCTCAAATAGATCTATTTGCAACAAAAGAAAACGCAAAATGCCAAAACTTCGCATCCAGGTACCCACACCGGCAATCTCAAGGCAATGCTCTATGGATGAATTGGTCAGGGATATTTGCGTACGCTTTTCCCCCTCTCCTTCCATATCTAGTAAACAGATTGAGTCAAAACAAACTCATACTAATAGCACCAACATGGGCAAGACAACCTTGGTATACCACACTACTAGACCTGTCAGTAGTACCTCATGTCAAACTACCCAACAGGCCAGATCTGTTAACACAACACAAACAACAGATCAGGCATCCAAACCCAGCATCGCTGAATCTAGCAATTTGGCTCCAGAAATCCTAGAATTTGGACACTTGAACCTCACACAAGTATGTATGGAGGTCATAAAACAAGCTAGAAGGCCATCCACTAGACACTGCTATGCAAGTAAATGGAAAAGATTGGTTTGTTACTGCCATAATAATCAAGTCCAACCATTGCTTGCATCTCCAAAAGATGTAGTAGGATATTTACTACATCTACAAAAATCAAATCTAGCTTTCTCTTCCATAAAAATACATCTCGCAGCAATATCTGCTTACCTGCAGATTACTCATTCAACTTCCCTATTTAGAATACCTGTCATTAAAGCGTTTATGGAGGGCCTAAAGAGAATAATACCACCAAGGACACCACCTGTTCCTTCATGGAACCTCAACATTGTCTTGACAAGGCTCATGGGTCCACCTTTCGAACCCATGCATTCTTGTGAAATGCAATACTTAACGTGGAAAGTTGCATTTCTCATTGCCATCACATCTCTAAGAAGAGTAAGTGAAATACAGGCGTTTACCATACTAGAACCATTTATGCAAATACACAAAAATAAGGTCGTTCTAAGAACAAATCCAAAATTCTTACCAAAGGTTATCTCACCTTTCCACTTAAACCAAACAGTGGAATTACCAGTGTTCTTCCCACAGCCAGATTCAATAGCTGAAAGAGCACTACATACATTAGACACCAAGAGAGCGCTAATGTACTACATTGACAGGACAAAAGAAATTAGGAAAACAAAACAACTATTTATTGCCTTCCAAAAACCTCATACAGGAAATCCAATTTCAAAACAAGGTATCGCCAGATGGATAGTAAAGTGCATCCAAACCTGCTATCTTAAAGCAAAGAGAGAACTGCCTATTACACCAAAGGCACACTCAACCAGAAAGAAAGGTGCTACTATGGCCTTTCTAGGAAATATTCCAATGACCGAAATATGTAAGGCAGCAACATGGTCTACGCCTCATACATTTACTAAACACTACTGTGTAGATGTGTTATCTGCACAACAGGCCACAGTAGGTCAAGCCGTACTAAGAACTTTATTTCAAACTACTTCAACTCCTACAGGCTGAACCACCGCTTTTGGGGAGATAACTGCTTACTAGTCTATGCACAGCATGTGTATCTGCAGCGACACATGCCACTGAACTGAAAATGTCACTTACCCAGTGTACATCTGTTCGTGGCATTAGTCGCTGCAGATTCACATGCGCCCACCCTCCTCGGGAGCCTGTAGCCGTTTAGAAGTAGATCTTGAACATTTGTACATTTGTAAATATATTACATTAAACCTTAATTTTGTACATACGTATTTGTTCCATTCCATGGGCACTATTATTAGCATACACAACTCCTACCTCACCCTCTGCGGGGAAAACAATCTAAGATGGAGTCGACGCCCATGCGCAATGGAACCGAAGTGGGAGGAGTCCCTCGGTCTCGTGACTCGAAAAGACTTCTTCGAAGAAAAACAACTTGTAACACTCCGACCCAACACCAGACGGCGGACTATGCACAGCATGTGAATCTGCAGCGACTAATGCCACGAACAGATGTACACTGGGTAAGTGACATTTTCATTGTCCCCCCGAGCCCCAACAGCAACGCCTGAAGAGGGAATCCCCAGGCTCCCCCTGACCGCGACTGCCTGACTCTGAAGTCCCGACGGCTGGAAAAGACCCTGCACCCGCAGCCCCCAGCACCTGAAGGAACGGAACTTGAGTGCAGGAGTGACCCCCAGGAGGCCCTCTCCCTTGCCCAGGTGGTGGCTACCCCGAGGAGCCCCCCCCCCCCTTGCCTGCCTGCACCGCTGAAGAGATCCCTTGGTCTCTCATTGAAAACCCGACACGTGTTTGCACACTGCACCCGGCCGCCCCCGCGCTGCTGAGGGTGTACTTTTTGTGCTGACTTGTGTACCCCCCCCCCCCGGTGCCCTACAAAACCCCCCTGGTCTGCCCTCCGAAGACGCGGGCACTTACCTGCTGGCAGACTGGAACCGGGGCACCCCCTTCTCTCCATTGAAGCCTATGTGTTTTGGACACCTCTTTGACCTCTGCACCTGACCGGCCCTGAGCTGCTGGTGTGGTAACTTTGGGGTTGCTCTGAACCCCCAACGGTGGGCTACCTTGGACCAAAAACTGAAACCTGTAAGTGACTTACTTACCTGTGAAAACTAACATTACTTTACCTCCCCCAGGAACTGTGAAAATTGCACTGTCCACTTTTAAAACCGCTATTTGTGTTTTATGTGAAAAGTATATATGCTACTGTAATTATTCAAAGTTCCTAAAGTACTTACCTGCAATACCTTTCAAATGAGATATTACATGTAGAATTTGAACCTGTGGTTCTTAAAATAAACTAAGAAAATATATTTTTCTATAACAAAACCTATTGGCTGGATTTGTCTCTGAGTGTGTGTTCCTCATTTATTGCCTGTGTGTATGTACCACAAATGCTTAACACTACTCCTTTGATAAGCCTACTGCTCGACCACACTACCACAAAATAGAGCATTAGTATTATCTCTTCTTACCACTATCTTACCTCTAAGGGGAACCCTTGGACTCTGTGCATACTATTCCTTACTTTGAAATAGTGCATACAGAGCCAACTTCCTACACCACATTACTTACAAAGACGGGAAGATATATCCCGCATTGGCATTAGGAGAACAAGACGTTCAAAGTACAGCCATCAGAGGAGCGATCATTGTTATTCTTAACTCTCATATGGAAGTAATCTCTTCAAATGTTTAACCCTGTTGAGAATGGGGCAGTGGGCACCTTGAAGTACGCTAGTCAGAGCCTTACAGTTTGTGTAGTACACGGAAATAATGATGGCAAACCATGTCTTTTTCAAGATAATTATGAAGCTGCTAATTGTGTAAAGCATATATTACTAAGAAGAGATTTAATCTGCATATTAAACATCCCTTCAGGTGATACTAAAACTCATTTTAAAATAAGTACTCACATCTATGGAACTTGACCACATATGCCATTTTAGAAATGTGAAGACTAATTATACCATCCCAGCAAACTGGCTTATACATCTTTTTCAAATTTCTCCAACAATATTCAAGGCTAGATTCAGTCTTAGCTTCTGCTAACGCAGCTAACCAGTGTGAGGTTCCAATAGGTGCTTCATTGGTCTCCTTCCTGTAATGAGGTGGATCATTCCCAAATGAATACGCATAATTAGACCTTATAACCTATAGTGAGACAAACTGTCCTACAAGGAATGTCGAAACTACATAGTTAAGGAAGGTAGGGAAAGACCGCTAATGGCTTATGTTGATTGTTAGAAATGGGGTCAGTAAGGTTACCCCCTGTCCAAGCAAGAACCCTCAATCTAGTCAGGGTAAGTCACACAATCCAAATTATCCTGTGCCCACCCTCTGATAGCTTGGCACTGAGCAGTCAGGCTTAACATAGAAGGCAGTGTGTAAAGTATTTGTGCAACAAATCGTGTAATAACACAGTATAACTCCAAAAAATACACCACACAGTGTTTAGAAAAATATATAATATTTATCTGGTAAGATGCGGGTCAAAATTATCAAGATTCAATAAGTATACGTTTAAATATCACTGTAAAAATGATACCTTTAGTGCCTTTAGTCTTTAAAAAGCAACTAGTGTCTCTCGCAAGCACAAAGTACCTGGTTTGTGTTCAAATTCTCTGCAAGGGACCGCAGAGGAGGAGGAGTTGCGCGGAAAACGGGGAGGTGTGCAACAATATATTTATTTTTTTCTGGCGCACACAGACGATTCGTCGAGTTTTCACGCAGGGCAGGCTTTGCGTCTATTTTCCGGCACGTAGAATGGGATCCTCTTCAGGGTGCGGGGTTTTCAGATGCCTCGGGGACGATGCGTTGAAATCCTGCTTGTGCAGGACGAACTCACAGGGGCTGGGTCGATCCGGTGGGCGTTGCGTGGAAATATCTCCCGCACAGCAGGCGCTGCGTTGATTCCTCTCAGGAAGTCGGGCTGTGTCGTTCCGGCTCTGCTTTGTGTCGGTCCAGTGGCCTACACGTCGATTTTCTGTTTGCAGCGCTGGCGCTGCGTCAATTTCCTTTTCGGGAAGTCTGGCTGTGTCGATCCAGTTCAGCGTGAGGTGGTTTTCTCACTGCAATGCAGGCTGTGCATCAATTTTCGCCGCACAAGGGGTTCTTTTGCGGGAATTTTTGGTCTTAAGACTTAAGGGAACAAAAGGAAAGCTCTATCCAAGCCCTTGGAGAGCACTTCTCAGCACAGCCAGAGAGTTTCAAGGCATCTGGGCAGCAGCAAGGCAGCAGTCCTTCTCAGAAAAGCAGTCCAGGTGAGTCCTTTGGGCAGCCAGGCAGTTCCTCTTGGCAGGTTGCAGGTTCTGGTTCCGGGATTCTTCATCAGTGGTATCTTGTCCAGAAGTATCTTGTAAAGTAGAAGTGTCTGAGTTGGGAAGTTCCGGGACCCTGCTTAAATAACCAAATGTGCCTTTGAAGTGGGGGAGACTACAAAGAGTGGCTTAAAAGTGCACAAGGTCCCCTTTCAGTTCCGTCCTGTCTACCAGGGTCCCAGTAGGGGGTTTGGCAGTCCTTTGTATGAGGGCAGGATACTGTCCTTTGACATGCAAGTGTCAGACCCTCCCAGCCCAGGAAGACCCATTCAGTATGCTGATGTATGCAAGTGTGACTGAGCATCCTGTGTTTGGGGGTGTCTGAGTGAATGCACAAGGGAGCGGTCACCTAAACCTAGCCAGACGTGGATTGTAAGGCACAGAAGGATTTAAGTGCAGAGAAATGCTCACTTTCTAAAAGTAGAATTTTTAAAATAGTAATATAAAATCCAACTTCATCATTAAGCAGAATTTTGTATCACCATTCTGGCCATACTAAATATGACCTTGTTACTCCTTTCAGATCAGAATCTACCACTCAAACAGTATGTGAGGGTAGCCGTAATAATAGCTTTTGAAAGGAGCAGGCCTCACAGCAGTGTAAAAACGAATTTAGGAGTTTTACACTACCAGGACATATAAACTTCACAGGTACATGTCCTGCCTTTTATCTACATAGCACCCTGCCCTATGGGTTTCCTAGGGCCTACCTTAGGGGTGACTTATATGTAGACAAAGGGGAGTTTAAGGCTTGGCAAGTACTTTCAAATCCCAGGTCGAAGTGGCAGTGAAACTGCCCACACAGGCCTTGCAATGGTAGGCCTGAGGCATGGTTAAGAGGCTACTTATGTGGGTGGCACAATCTGTGCTGCAGGCCCACTAGTAACACTTAATCTACAGGCCCTGGGCACATGTAGTGCACTTTACGGGGGTCTTACAAGTAGATGAAATAAGCCAATTGGATATTAACCAATGTCACGATGTTTTAAGGGAGAGAGCATATGCACTTTAGCACTGGTTAGCAGTGGTAAAGTGCACAGAGTCCCAAAACCAGCAAAAACGGTGTCCAAAAAGTGGAGGGAGGGAGGCAAAAAGTTAGGGATGACCACCCTAAGGCTGTCCGATCTAACACTGATATGTTGGTCTGTTGCCATATCCTATCTTGTGCTGTCTCTTCTGTAGTGGAAGCAGCACAGCTGTTCAGGACAGTATCTGGATACCTATTAAGCATGGAAAAGACCAAAGTAATCACTTCTGGGGTTTGAGGACCCCAGAATTACTTCACATGACAGATACCTAGAGTAGTACAGACAAATGTTCATCAAACCGGTTTAAAAGAAATAACTTCCGTAGGGAATGTCAGAATCTACTGCTATCAGTATTAGATAGAGTGAACCTGATTGAAATGTCAACCTGTACTCCAAAGTTAATCCGGTTTAGAACTTGAATTACCATTTGACCTGGGCTTAGCTTGTAATTCCCCTTATTACCATAGGCTTTTTGGTGTACAGACTGGCCAGTATAGTGAAGCAGAATGCCTCTTTCCCGATATCAATATGTTGTGTTTTTGTGGCCACCGATTAACAGTAGTTTCTGTTTGGTTTTCAAGGCCCCTAATTGCATTTGCTGCACTTTCATTATAATGTTATAACTTTAGTCAGAATCTTTAAAGATTTATTGATGTCACAGCAGGTGCCTGGGAAAAATTGATAATCCACTGTTATGGTAGTAAACCTGAACTTCTGCAAGTAATTGGGGCAAGGAAACGTAGCGCCTAGTGGAATAGCAATCTCCAATTTGCACAATAAATGTTCTAAAATGATTGATTCAGGAGTCTTTTTGGCTGTTCAAGCACTGTGGAAGTCTTTTCTGGAGTTTTAAGTATTTAGAATCAGCGCGTCGCACAACAACCACAAATTGAGAAGCCCCATTACATCAATCAAGTTATTTTCAAATAATCCTCCACATGCTATGTTAAACTTATACAAAGTGTTGTATGAAAAATCTGAAAACATAGAGATTAATTCTCAGACTTTCCCACCGTGCCGGTCTAAGGTACATTAATACTACCATGATAAATCATACATCTGCTTTTTCTAAATATTGGAAACCTCAACATTGGGACTCATTTCATTTGTATAGACTTCCAGCTGAAGTTCAGAAGTGATCGCTAGTGGTAAATTGACCATACCATTGTGTACAAAGCTGGCTCTGTATTTACTATATCAAAATGAGATATATTGTGCTCGGAGTCCAGGGGTTCCCCAAGAGGCTTGACAGAGGCAATAATAGATTATAGTAATGCTCTATTTGTGGTAGTGTGGTCGAGCAGTTAGACTCATCAGAGGGTAGTGTTAAGCATTTGTTGTACACACACTAGCAATAAGTGAAAAACACGCTTTCAATGACTTAACTCCAGGCCAATAGGTTTTTGTATAGAAACAGATTATTTTGTTTATTTCTAGAACCACAAAATTCATTCAACAGGTAAGTACATCAAATGAAAGGTACTTTGCATGGTAATACTTAGGACTTTGAATAGATTCAATATTGTACACAGTTTTCTTTAAAATGGCAACCTGTTTTAAAAGTGGACACCGTGCAAATTCCAACATTTCCTGGGGGAGTTACGTACAGTACAGTTAGAGGTAAGTACCACACTTATGGGTTCAGTCTCCGGGGCATAGGTAGCCCACCGTTGGGGGTTCAAGGCAACCCCAAACACCCAGCAGGAGCAATATAGGGCCGGCCAGGTACAGAGGTCAAACAGGAGCCAAAATAACGTGGGCGCCTATGGAGACAGGGTGTACCCGTGTTGTCGGAGGGCAGACCAGGGGGGTTTGGAGGAGTACTGGAGGGGCCCCAAGTAGGCACAAAAAACACACTCGGCGGCACGGGGGCGGCCGGGTGCAGTGTGCAAACAGGGCGTCTGGTTCTCAATAGTCCTCCACGGAGGGACCCTGAGGTCACTTATGTGCTGCAGGCAGAGCACAGTGGGCCTCTCGAGCAAGCTACCGACTGGGCAAGGATGAAGGCCATCTGCTGGTTGTTGCTGCACTAGTGGTCGGTTTCTCACGGGCCTGGGGGCTGCGGGTGCAGTGCTTCTCCAGGCGTTGGATATCTTCGCCCTAGGCAGTCGCGATCAGGGGGGTCCTAGTGATTCACTCTGCAGGCGTCATCGTGGGGGTGCAGAGTGGTCAGCCCAGGGTGGACACGTCATCTGAGTCGCCTGGGGGTCCTCTCTGGATAGTTGGTTTCTCTAGTCACGGGCCAGGGGCGTTGGGTGCAGAGTAGTTGAACTCGCGCTTCTGGAGTGAGGTGAGAGTCCCTTTAAAGTTGGTTTCTTGATCTTTTTGGACAGGTCTGCTGTCCACAGGAGTTTCTTGGTCCTCTGTGATGCAGACCGTCCTCTGGAGGCTTTTCAGGGGTCACTGGTCCTGCAGAATGTGTTGCTCCTTTTCTTACAGCTTTTTGAAGCGGGAGATGGGCCGGTAGGGCTGGGGCCGAGTCAGTTGGTGTCTCCTTCTCTTCTCTGCAGGGTTTTCAGCTCAGCAGTCCTTTCTTGAGGTCGTCTGGAAGCCGAAGAGCTGAGTTCAGGGTCGCTCCTAAATATTAAATTTAGGGTTGTGTTAGGGTCAGAGGGCAGTAGCCGATGGCTACACCCTCCTTGCGCCCACTCCCTCTGGGGAGTGGTGGGCGCATCTCCATCCCTATTGGTCCTAATCCTCCAAAGCAAGATGGAGGATTTCTCAAGGAAAAGGAGGGGGGGGGGAAATCAGCTCTGGACACCTTAGGGGTGGTCCTGGCTGAGGGGTTGGTGACTTCTTGTTTTTCTCATCACGCCGAACTTGCCGCTCAAAGTGAGGGCTCGTCCGGGTGGGCGGGATTGGGGTGAAGCACCTTCACACAGGACAGGCTTTGTTTCTGACCACAGAGTGCACAAAAGGCACTCTCCCCATGTGGTAAGAAACTCATCTGAATGTGGCAGGCTGGCTCAGACCAGTCAGCCTTGCACTAGCAGTTGTGCTAACATCTGTAAGATGCCCTCTGTGCATTTTTCAATAAATCCCACACTGGCATCAGTGTGGGTTTATTGTGCTGAGAAGTTTTGATACCAAACTTCAGTGTTCAGTGTAGCCATTATGGTCCTGTGGAGTTTGTAATGACAGACTCCCAGACCATATACTCAATATGGCTACCCTGCACTTACAATGTCTAAGAATAGACTTAGACACTGTAGGGACATGGTGCTCATGCAGCCATGCCCTCATCTGTGGTATAGTGCACCCTACCGTAGTAGGGCTGTAAGGCCTGCTACAGGGGTGACTTACCTAGGTCACAGGCAGTGGTTTGTGCGCATGGCACTCTTACGGGAGTGCCATGTCGACTTTCTTTTCTCTCCACTAGCACACACATGCTGCAAAACAGTGTGCATTTACTGAGTGAGGGGTCCCCGAGGGTGGCATAATGCATGCTGCAGCCCTTAGGGACCTGCCCTGGCCACAGTGCCCTTGGTACCAGGAGTACCTTTTACAAGTAACTTATCTGTGCGCCAGGGCTATGCCAATTGTGGAAACAAAGGTACAGTTTTAGGGAAAAAACACTGGTGCTGGGGCCCGATTATCAGGGTCCCAGCACACTTCCAATCAAAGCTTGCATCAACACTAGGCGAAAAGTGGGGGGTGACAATGCCAACAGCGGCATTTTCCTACACGTGAACTGAATTTTCCAGCCTGTCTGTACTTTTGTCACTTGCCCAAATCCTGGGTGGCTATTGGGAGGAAATATACTAGGGAGATGTGTAGGTCAGACATTATGTCCATCTGTTGCCACTACAGTGCTGGGTATCAGTTAATTTTATAGGCATTTGCTGTTTTTTTTTTTTTTTTTTTTGACAGTGACATATTATGGGTTGAAAATAGAAAGATCGGATCCCACTGTGTGCTGGTACCTGATATGAGGAAATATGCAAAGTTTGTTTGAGCAAGCGCACAATAGGAAAGTGGGTGGAGGAAGACAGCTGAACCAAGAATGGGCATTGTAAGATTCAATAACATTTGAAGGGTTGAACTATGTATGTGAATGCAACTGTTTCCTGAACTGTGCCCTCTGGTCTTACTTTCATGTGTCAGGTCCATTAGTAATGATGACATGAATGTAGGTTTCCGCAGTATTTTGTGCAACATTTGATGAGGTTGGACAGCCGTTGTTTGGTACGCTCTGGCCTAAAATAAACAGTCTCTCAAAATATCAGTGGCTCTAGACCGCCGATTCTTAACTTGTGGACTTCTGTAGACGCATACAGAATCACTAATGGAGGCACAGAACACCTGCCTAAACAATTGCTGTGATTTGAACCTCAAAGCAATACACAAATAACAAACACGATTATATCAAACAATTTACAAACAATTTCTGAAAGACAAAGCAGTATGATAAACTTCAGCGTATCACTTTATCTTTTTTGGTCCTAACGCATGCTCTCTTTATGTCAGTACATACCAGTGCTCAGTTGAGGCCACCAGCCATCGATTCTAGATTAAGTTTGCTGTACTTGTGCAAATCTCAAGAATTGAGCGTTTTAACATTTAGAATTTTGCTTTTTTTATATGCTTCATTAATCTGTCAGTGTTTTATTTTCTGAACATTGGCTATAATCCCCTTAGTTGGTGACACAGACACATGTTAAGAATCACTGCTCTACAAAGATTATAAAATAAGCTACTTCTATAATTTTGTCTTTAATTCTCCCCTGCAACAATAGTTATTTTCTTGTGCCCCGCTGACTCACTGTTCTGCAGACCTGCTTTGTGAAAATTCTGGTTATAACTTTCTTGCTAAATCATCATGTCAGACATTGCCTCACCACATCTCTAAAACGCTGTGTGCTGATACACTGGCTACTATAATTACATTGTAATTTTATGAATGCCCTCCTGCAACAGTAAAAACGCAAAAGCCACCTCCTATATTGGTTCCAAAGGGAATCCAAACAATAATTTAGCTAACGTTGAGCCTGAAAAATAATTATCAATATATATATTTTGTACAAATCAAGTATCTATTAATTATAATTATTCCCAAAAAAAAATATATATATCACACATATAATTATGTAAACATGCACTTTAAGACAAACTGGACAGCTCTTTCAATCAACATTCATACTCATTTGTACCCCATGCAACCACGAAAAAATGACAGAGCTGTCCAGGCTCAACGTTAACTTAATTGTTTGGATTCCCTTTGGAACCATTATAGGAGGTGACTTTTGCGTTTTTACTGTCTGATTGTCCCTGTCCCGCTCCTTATCAGTTTGATTGGGGTACCCGTATATTTACCCTCCTGTAACACACATTGTGTTTACCCAGCATCCACTTGTTTTTCCATTGTCGTATTTATTTAATACTCTAATGGTGCATGATGCAGAATGCTTTAAAACAAACATTAAAGACAATAAACACAATTCTATTATATTGCAGAGACACCAGTATTGGGCCATTTAAACCAAAAGTATTCAACAGTTCCCAGAGAAAATGTGGTGAGTAGTTTCACAATGATTTGAGTGTTATAATTTACACAATTTGTTAAATGCTATCTCCTTAAGCCCTCTCCTCAAATCCCCATCTCCAAATATTCTGAAGTCTTCCTCCTCTTTTTGGAAGAATACTGAACTGTTAAATCCTTGTTCGCTCTCCTAGAGTAACCTGGTGGATTTTATTTTACTCTCCAGTGTTTGCTAACTTAGCTTAGTTTTCGCTTGCCTTTCAACATTTTCCCATGAGTCATTCAGCTTGTTGATTAGTGGTGGTGTAATTTGAATGCACTTTAACGTTTTTGCTTTTCTTATTCCATTGCCCACCACTCGCTAGTTTTTATTATGAAATTGTGTTAACCATGGTACCGGATTGCTATTAGTCCTGTGACATTTAGTCTGTTTTTCTTTACTTTTGTTGTTGCTCTGTATGGTTAAGAGCCAGTTACTCCTTGATCAGGAGGTCACAAATATTTCAGATTAAGCCCTCTGAAGTTTGGTTGTCTGCCGAGTAGTGAGTAACCTAGGCTTCAGCCATGAAGGAACTTGAGGTCATCCCAGAGGAAGATCATGTCCCATCAGTCATAATTTCTCCTGAAACTTGTCAAATTCCACATCGGTTTGCAGACAAATGCTGTCCAGGTCATGAGTGAACATCAGTCCTCCATTCAGCTGTTGCATATAGGTTGTGTGACTTAAATTCAAAAACGTCTTAACTAGGGAAGTTAAATATATACAACACCATGCGGTCTATTATCTTTGTCACGCTACAACCAAAGGCCTCTAGAGCCCCTGGTTAGAGTTCTTGCAACATGCAGAAACAAATCATAAAAAAAGAATATGCCTCCACAGTCAGAGTATATTTTTCAGTAGTCCAGTCCAAAGAGGATTCCATCATCCACTGCTTCACACCAGACAAAGGAAGTGGAAATATCATTTGATTTGGGAAAGCAGAGTTCCTCTGCAATAAATCCTTGTGAAATGTGTTAGTGGTTCACTCCCTGCCAAGGACAAAAGCAGAATTTTAATGAATATTGTAAGATGGGTACAGGCAGTCTCAGATCAGATTTTAACATCAGCAAAAGACATAGCAGATATTTCTGTTTATCCTTATTCCCATGGCGTCTCCATTTGCTTCCTTTTCATGGCTATTCATCTTTGAATGAAAGCTGATGCGCAACAAAAAGCACTGTACCTTCTGTTTTCTGGTCCTACTCAAACTGAAAGACCAAGGCAGTTAGGCTAAAAACGATTGTTTTCAAAAACGCAATGCAGGAATGATTGAACATGACCTAGTGAAGATTATTCTCGCGTCAGTGATTTCAAACACTTCCCTGGTAGAAACCATTGTTCTGACAGCAGCAAACAGGATTTCTGGAGGCAGAGATTTCTCACAACCAGTAGCAGCCCTGGCAAGCTCTCTGCCACATTAGGCTTTGCTTCACTTGCATAAATCTCAGTGAGTAGAAATGTTTACTTCATCTCCCAGCCTTCCATAATATATCAAGGACATGAAAGCTAATCTAGATAAAAGATGTGCAAAAATGTCTCCCTGTGATCTTAGGCGGAAATGTCCTGCTAAACAAATCTTTATTCTACATCTTGTAAGAGTTTCACTCCTGTATTGATCACTTGTTGTATCATTGACTCTAAGCATGACTGCACATGGTATATCTACAGCAGTCTTATCACTCGGTGACGAAAGAGGAGAATGAAGATTATTGAAGTTGACTAACACAGGGCTTGAATTATTCATTGCAGCTCCATGAACATGTGTTCGAGGCATGTGATGCTGTAGATACACATGCTCTGCATATTTCTTCCTTCTAGTGTTGGGTCCGGAGTTATGCAAGTTGTTTTGCCCAAATGGTGATGGAACCTACACCTTTTAGGTACTGGCTCATAGCCACGTGAAGTACCCCCGTACTGACAGACACTCGGTTTGCAACTTAAGCTTGTTCCCAGAACACTACGAAGCGAACTGTATTGCTTGCAAGTCCTTTCACTCCAATAGGACCCTTTGGGATCGTAGAGCACTTTCTCTTGATGTCGTACAGAGCCACCAACAACACTCCCAACATATTTTATGAGGAGCATGCCCCGGAGCAGTCGTGGGTTGAGGACGCCTTTTCCATCGACGAAAGTCCCAGCTTGGAGCTCGAGGTTGACGTTGAAATGGAGGACATTACACAAGTGCAACCTGTGCGTACTGTACCCACTGCCCACCAGACAAATCCTGCCAAAAAACATTCAGCACTTCTGGTCTCAGAATCTGAGGTCCACCACTGCTGTCTAGCCATGGTCCGCACCGAAAAACCGCTACAAAACACCCCACCTTTGAGGATTGGCTCTAAAAGCACATTTGAAGCTGAAATACTCTGCTTCCACGTGAGCAGACCAAGACCAGCAATCGTCACTGTCTCGACCTTTGGTGCTAAGCTGGCAATCAACATCAACCACCTTGATGCCAAGCGCACCTTTCACCTTGATGTCGAAAGCTTCAGAGCTGAAGATGTCTAAGTTGAGTTCCAAGCCACAGTTGGAACCAATCCTGCACAAGTTCCAGGAAAAATTTAACACACAGGAGAAGAAAACTCACATCCAGACGGATACCTGACAAATCCTGGCCAAAGCTTCCTCTCTTCCACCACCTAAAAGGAAGCTCCTATTTAAAGAGGCTTTAAACATGGTAGTCCCTCCTAAAAGGAAGACCATGGACAAGGCTACCAGCCTTCCACCACTTCCTTTACCAACTCCACCTTCACTCCCACCTCCACCATTACCAGACTCTCCTTCACTGCCACCTCATACAGGAGAGCCACTGGATGTTTCATCACAAGGGTCTCCACAGTCAGATACTTGTGGGGGGAGGGGAGGAGACAAGTGGATGGCTTCTGGGATAGCTATGACACAGATCCCCATGCTGACATGGATTCTGATCTTTATCCTGCACGCCCTTCTCCTCCTGAAGATGCTACCTCTTACCAGGAGGTTTATTTCATAACTTGGAGCTTCATAAAGAGCCCTTTAAAGATGACTTCCTCTTCAGTACTGCTTAAACAACTCATGGGGCTACCCGAAACCTGCCCATGTTAAAAAGCATGCTTGGGCAAATGGATGACATATTCAAAGACCCTATTAAGGCTAGGGTCATAAGACCTAGGGAAGATAAAAAATATAAACCCCGACCATCTGACCCAATTTATATTAAAGGACCGTTAACACCACAGCACACAAGCGTGCCACTTCTCAGGCCACTGAAGACACCCTGCCTCCAGACAAGTAAAAGCATAGATGCAGCCGGGAAAAGGGTTGCCGCTCAGTCCCCATTGGCGTATTGCCAACTCGCTCTCCTAGCACGCTATGACTGTGCCCACTGAGACAAAATGGAAGAACTACTTCAACATTTCCCAGAGAAACATAAAAAAATGCAGCCAACAGTTAGTCTCTGAGGGAAAACGTTTCACACCTTCATACGGTGCACACTAGAGGCAGCTACAAGGGGAGTTGACACAAGCATTTTACTTGGGCGCCACGCATAGCTCAGAATCTCTGGGTTTAAACCTGAGATTCAATAAGGTGTGTTAAACATGCCCCTTAATAAGAAACATCTTTTTGGTTCTCATGTGCACTCCACATTAGAAAAAATAAAAAGGGACACATGGCAGAAAGGTATGGGAGCCCTCCAAATACTTGCTCCCCATGATACTTTACGTCTTCCAGGTTTTACATTGTGAATCTTATCTGGATTCACATGCTGTGCATTATTCTGCCATGTAGTGGTTGAGTCTGGAATTTTCTACTGTTTCACTAAATTTCTTTTAGATTGTCTTCTTTTTTACTACTTTGTTGGTGAACGTTGATGGACCCTCGATTTGGTGTCTCCCAGTAACATTGTTATACTTCCTCTGGATGTTCCCACCTTAGGTCACCAGCTTCAGCTTCTTTTTTTTTTCCGCCATTTGGTCTGGATGTTTTTGCAAAGATCTTGAAGAATTTCTGGAAATCTTTAACAAGAACTTTGTCAAAGTAAGAGATCATTGTCAGGGAGCGGACAAAGGACTAAGTAAGATCAATCGCAAATACAATTCTTTATCTCAACGGATTGCTAAGAATGCTCGGACGGGGGAGCCTCCCATGTGTGGAGTAATGGAGAAGACACCATTCCAGTTCTGCAAGAATTGCATCATAAATACGCTCAGAAGTATAAGCGTCCGGTTCCTTCGATCACTGGAGTGAAGATTGTAATGCCTGCTCTGTGTTTGCACCGAAGACATTGATGGTGAGAGTGAGACAAAGGCAAAAAAATAGCACTGTCCTTCAGAGATCTGGGACTTTCCAGGGATGACGAGAATGTTGCAGAGGGACCTGAAGGAGAAACTTTGGAGGGTGACCGGAAAATTGAGATCGAATAAAGAGTGCCAAAGAAGAGCTGAAAATTGGAGGGAACAAAGTCCATAACTTCTGCTAAGACACCAGAATCAAAGAAAAATATGACTAGCAAGCACAAAGGGGAACCTCTGCTTTGAAATGCTTGCCATCTGCAGGCACACAACCCATGAAAGAGAGTCCCACAGAGCCCTCGAGGGGAATTCCAGTGAAGAGAAAACTAAGGAAAAACATGCATCGTCCCAGTACAGAAGGGCAAAGTACGCTTCATTGTCAAAAACCCATGATTCACAAACGGTACGTTGAAGCTCGCAGTAGTAAAATACGATGAAGAAAATTTTGACATTTAAGAGAAAACACTTGATGACCAGCCCTGAAGAGCAGGCCATTGTAATCGAGCAAAAGAGGAAAACTTGAGGTCAAAATGTGTTCTCCAAAAGAAGAGTTTGACGACAGTCTGAAGGGATTCAGAATCCCACAGAAGACTTTGACAACGAAGTACGGTTCTGAGGTAGTAGTTGAGGAAATTCAGTCTCCACTCACACCTCAGCCTCGAGGACAAGGAAGAACTCTTTTTATGAGGAGGAAGATGGTCAACAAGTAATGTATCAGCCTCCTGAGGAAGGTGACTATTTTGAATCTCAATGGGAAGATTTGGAGGAGGATTCACCCTAGGAGGAAGTGGAGGCTTATCCATCCAAACTTTCACCCACAGATGACATTGGAATGTACAACATAGTGATCAAGAATGCAGCTGACAAGTTTACCATTCAGCTTGAGGAGGATAGATCTCGGTCATGTTTACTTTTAGAAAAACTGCTGAAAGTCAGGCAAGAAACTAATATCTGCCCATGCTTCCTAGCATTCTTGATCAAGACGGAAGCCTTTAAATAGCTAGCCACTTGCAAAGCACTCACACCAAGGACTGAAAAAAAATGCAAGTTTTCTTCAAGAGATCCTGCGTACATTAATGGTATTATACCGGCAGACTCAATAATAAGTTCGACTGTAAGGAAGAAAACCAACATCCCCTCGACTTCGGGCCACCTCCAGATATAAGAGAGTAAAAGAATGGAACCTATGAGTTGAAGTATGGAGCGGAGTGCTGTGAACTAATGGCGGATTGCTAATTCTGATGCATTACTTAATAGGCATACACATCTGTAAGGAAATGCCTCCTTGGCATGGTTGCCCCCTGACTTTTTGCCTTTGCTGATGCTATGTTTACAATTGAAAGTGTGCTGAGGCCTGCTAACCAGGCCCCAGCACCAGTGTTCTTTCCCTAACCTGTACTTTTGTATCCACAATTGGCAGACCCTGGCATCCAGATAAGTCCCTTGTAACTGGTACTTCTAGTACCAAGGGCCCTGATGCCAAGGAAGGTCTCTAAGGGCTGCAGCATGTCTTATGCCACCCTGGAGACCTCTCACTCAGCACAGACACACTGCTTGCCAGCTTGTGTGTGCTAGTGAGAACAAAGCGAGTAAGTCGACATGGCACTCCCCTCAGGGTGCCATGCCAGCCTCTCACTGCCTATGCAGTATAGGTAAGACACCCCTCTAGCAGGCCTTACAGCCCTAAGGCAGGGTGCACTATACCATAGGTGAGGGTACCAGTGCATGAGCATGGTACCCCTACAGTGTCTAAACAAAACCTTAGACATTGTAAGTGCAGGGTAGCCATAAGAGTATATGGTCTGGGAGTCTGTCAAACACGAACTCCACAGCACCATAATGGCTACACTGAAAACTGGGAAGTTTGGTATCAAACTTCTCAGCACAATAAATGCACACTGATGACAGTGTACATTTTATTGTAAAATACACCACAGAGGGCACCTTAGAGGTGCCCCCTGAAACTTAACCGACTGTCTGTGTAGGCTGACTAGTTCCAGCAGCCTGCCACACTAGAGACATGTTGCTGGCCCCATGGGGAGAGTGCCTTTGTCACTCTGAGGCCAGTAACAAAGCCTGCACTGGGTGGAGATGCTAACACCTCCCCCAGGCAGGAGCTGTAACACCTGGCGGTGAGCCTCAAAGGCTCACCCCTTTGTCACAGCCCAGCAGGGCACTCCAGCTTAGTGGAGTTGCCCGCCCCCTCCGGCCACGGCCCCCACTTTTGGCGGCAAGGCTGGAGGGAACAAAGAAAGCAACAAGGAGGAGTCACTGACCAGTCAGGACAGCCCCTAAGGTGTCCTGAGCTGAAGTGACTCTAACTTTTAGAAATCCTCCATCTTGCAGATGGAGGATTCCCCCAATAGGGTTAGGATTGTGACCCCCTCCCCTTGGGAGGAGGCACAAAGAGGGTGTACCCACCCTCAGGGCTAGTAGCCATTGGCTACTAACCCCCCAGACCTAAACACGCCCTTAAATTTAGTATTTAAGGGCTACCCTGAACCCTAGAAAATTAGATTCCTGCAACTACAAGAAGGACTGCCTAGCTGAAAACCCCTGCAGAGGAAGACCAGAAGACGACAACTGCCTTGGCTCCAGAAACTCACCGGCCTGTCTCCTGCCTTCCAAAGATCCTGCTCCAGCGACGCCTTCCAAAGGGACCAGCGACCTCGACATCCTCTGAGGACTGCCCCTGCTTCGAAAAGACAAGAAACTCCCGAGGACAGCGGACCTGCTCCAAGAAAAGCTGCAACTTTGTTTCCAGCAGCTTTAAAGAACCCTGCAAGCTCCCCGCAAAAGGCGTGAGACCTGCAACACTGCACCCGGCGACCCCGACTCGGCTGGTGGCGATCCAACACCTCAGGAGGGACCCCAGGACTACTCTAAGACTGTGAGTACAAAAACCTGTCCCCCCTGAGCCCCCACAGCGCCGCCTGCAGAGGGAATCCCGAGGCTTCCCCTGACCGCGACTCTTTGAGTCCCAAGTCCCGACACCTGGGAGAGACCCTGCACCCGCAGCCCCCAGGACCTGAAGGACCGGACTTTCACTGGAGGAGTGACCCCCAGGAGTCCCTCTCCCTTGACCAAGTGGAGGTTTCCCCGAGGAACCCCCCCCCCTTGCCTGCCTGCAGCGCTGAAGAGATCCCGAGATCTCCCATTGACTTCCATTACAAACCCGACGCTTGTTTCTACACTGCACCCGGCCGCCCCCGCGCTGCTGAGGGTGAAATTTCTGTGTGGGCTTGTGTCCCCCCCGGTGCCCTACAAAACCCCCCTGGTCTGCCCTCCGAAGACGCGGGTACTTACCTGCAAGCAGACCGGAACCGGGGCACCCCCTTCTCTCCATTCTAGCCTATGCGTTTTGGGCACCACTTTGAACTCTGCACCTGACCGGCCCTGAGCTGCTGGTGTGGTGACTTTGGGGTTGCTCTGAACCCCCAACGGTGGGCTACCTTGGACCAAGAACTAAGCCCTGTAAGTGTCTTACTTACCTGGTTAACCTAACAAATACTTACCTCCCCTAGGAACTGTGAAAATTGCATTGTGTCCACTTTTAAAACAGCTATTTGTGAATAACTTGAAAAGTATACATGCAATTTTGATGATTTGAAGTTCCTAAAGTACTTACCTGCAATACCTTTCGAATGAGATATTACATGTAGAATTTGAACCTGTGGTTCTTAAAATAAACTAAGAAAAGATATTTTTCTATATAAAAACCTATTGGCTGGATTTGTCTCTGAGTGTGTGTACCTCATTTATTGTCTATGTGTATGTACAACAAATGCTTAACACTACTCCTTGGATAAGCCTACTGCTCGACCACACTACCACAAAATAGAGCATTAGTATTATCTATTTTTACCACTATTTTACCTCTAAGGGGAACCCTTGGACTCTGTGCATGCTATTCCTTACTTTGAAATAGCACATACAGAGCCAACTTCCTACACATCAGTATTGGGAAGAGATTGGAGAACTGAAGAAACATCTCGTTGAGCAATATAAAAAGAGGGCAACACATATAGTAGAAAGCAGAAAGATTATAGCAAACACTTGCTTAAAATCTGCCCTGGATGCGGCTGACATTGAAGACATTGACATAGAAGTTTTTACTGTTGGTTGAGAATTTCGGGGTTCAAACCTGAAATACAAGCTAACATAACAAACACTCCATTTAATGGACAAAAATTATTTTGAAACAAGGTCTATGAAAGCCTCAACCAACTAAAGAAAGACAACGAAACAGCTAAATTCCTGTGTGCATTGCAGTTTGCTGGAGGAATACGAAAGGGGTGCATTCTGTGCAAGAAGACTTCGCCTCTAGGGGTAGCTTACAGTCACATCAAGGTTTCCACAGTAGCAACCAAACTGCTAAATCACACCAAAGCTGGCAGTACCAGCAGCAAGGAAAACATTTATTTCAAGGAAGAGCCATGAAAAGTCAATCAGCTGGAGGATATGCAACTCCTCCAGACTAATGACTGCACAGCACCAGTAACAACCTCAGAAACTCCATGAGTGACAGAAAACACCAAACAGTAAGGTTTCCATCACAACACATCAGTTGGTGGAAGATTGAAAAGCTTTTTCCAGGAGTGAAAGAAGATCACGTCAGGCAAATGGATCTTGAACACAATACAATTTTGATATTGCATAGAAACAAACACATTTCCACCAGCAAGAGGGCCAAAGAAAAGGATCAGTTCAAAAGAGGAAACAAATAGACTTCTCAAGGAGGTCAACGAGTTATTAGACAAACAAGCAATAGAACTGGTCCAAACTCAGGAAATCAGCAAGGGAAATTACTCAACATATTTCCTTATCTCAAAGGTAGATGCCTCACTGCGTCCATGCCTAGATCTCAGGTTAATTAACAAGTTCTTAAAACCCCCAAAATTCAATTCAAGATGACAACTTCACAGGAAGTCATTACACAGTTGCAAAAATTAGTTTATGTGGCAAGTATAGACTTGAAAGATGCCTATTTTGCATTCCAAATAATGCAAAACAAAAAATACCGACGTTTTGTGATAAACAGAAAACACAATCAATTCACAGTGCTAGCTTTTTGGAATAAAATCAGCACCAAGAGTCTTCATGAAATCTCTAGCATCACTGGAGACAATTGGTTAGTGTAAGGAAATGCCTCCTTGGCATGGTTACCCCCTGACTTTTTGCCTTTGCTGATGCCAAGTTTTGATTTGAAAGTGTGCTGAGGCCTGCTAACCAGGCCCCAGCACCAGTGTTCTTTCCCTAACCTGTACTTTTGTTTCCACAATTGGCACACCCTGGCATCCAGGTAAGTCCCTTGTAACTGGTACCCCTGGTACCAAGGGCCCTGATGCCAGGGAAGGTCTCTAAGGGCTGCAGCATATCTTATGCCACCCTGGGGACCCCTCACTCAGCACAGACACACTGCTTGCCATCTTGTGTGTGCTAGTGGGGATAAAAAGACTAAGTCGACATGGCACTCCCATCGGGGTGCCATGCCAACCTCACACTGCCTACAGGTATAGATAAGTCACCCCTCTAGCAAGCCTTACAGCCCTAAGGCAGGGTGCACTATACCATAGGTGAGGGCATAAGTGCATGAGCACTGTGCCCCTACAGTGTCTAAGCAAAACCTTAGACATTGTAAGTGCAGGGTAGCCATAAGAGTATATGGTCTGGGAGTCTGTCATGCACTAACTCCACAGCACCATAATGGCTACACTGAAAACTGTGAAGTTTGGTATCAAACTTCTCAGCACAATAAATGCACACTGATGCCAGTGTACATTTTATTGTAAAAATACACCCAAAGGGCATCTTAGAGGTGCCCCCTGAAACCTTAACCGACTATCCGTGTAGGCTGACTAGTTTTAGCAGCCTGCCACACACCAGACCTGTTGCTGGCCACATGGGGAGAGTGCCTTTGTCACTCTGTGGCTAGTAACAAAGCCTGTACTGGGTGGAGATGCTTATCACCTCCCCAAGCAGGAAATGTAACACCTGGTGGTGAGCCTCAAAGGCTCACCCCCTTTGTTACAGCACCCCAGGGCATTCCAGCTAGTGGAGTTGCCCGCCCCCTCCGGCCACGGCCCCACTTTTGGCAGCAAGGCCGGAGGAGATAATGAGAGAAACTAGGAGTCGTCACTGGCCAGTCAGGACAGCCCCTAAGGCAACCTGAGCTGAGGTGACTGACTTTTAGAAATCCTTCATCTTGCAGATGGAGGATTCCCCCAATAGGGATAGGAATGTGCCCCCCTCCCCTCGGGAGGAGGCACAAAGAGGGTGTAGCCACCCTCAGGGCTAGTAGCCATTGGCTACTAACCCCCCAGACCTAAACACACCCCTAAATTTAGTATTTAGGGGCTCCCCAGAACCTAGGAACTCAGATTCCTGCAACCTAAGAAGAAGAGGACTGCTAAGCTGAAAAACCCTGCCGAGAAGACGGAGACGACAACTGCTTTGGCCCCAGCTCTCCCAACCTGTCTCCCCACTTCTAAAGACACTGCTCCAGCGAAGCCCTCCCCAGGGACCAGCGACCTCTGAAGCCTCAGAGGACTGCCCTGCATCTAGAAGGACCAAGAACTCCTGAGGACAGCGGCTCTGTTCCACAAAGACTGCAACTTTGAAACAAAGAAGCAACTTTGAAACAACTTGCGTTTCCCGCCGGAAGCGTGAGACTTGACACTCTGCACCCGACGCCCCCGACTTGACTTGTGGAGAACGGAGAACAATCACTTCAGGGAGGACTCCCCGGCGACTGCGAGACCGTGAGTAGCCAGAGTTGCCCCCCCCGGCCCCCTACAGCGACGCCTGCAGAGGGAATCCCGAGGCTCCCCCTGACCGCGACTGCCTGCTTCCAAGATCCGACGCCTGGTCCCGCAGCCCCCAGGACCTGAAGGATCCGACCTCCAGTGCAGGAGCGACCCCCAGGTGGCCCTCTCCCTTGCCCAGGGGATGGCTACCCCGAGGAGCCCCTCTTCCCCCTTGCCTGCCTGCATCGCTGAAGAGACCCCTTGGTCTCCCATTGCTTTCTATTACAAACCCGACGCTTGTTTGCACACTGCACCCGGCCGCCCCTGTGCCGCTGAGGGTGTACTTTGTGTGGACTTGTGTCCCCCCCCCCGGTGCCCTACAGAACCCCCCTGGTCTGCCCTCCGAAGACGCGGGTACTTACCTGCTGGCAGACTGGAACCGGGGCACCCCCTTTCTCCATTGAAGCTTATGCGTTTTGGGCACCACTTTGACCTCTGCACCTGACCGGCCCTGAGCTGCTGGTGTGTTAACTTTGGGGTTGCTCTGAACCCCCAACGGTGGGCTACCTTGGACCCAAACTTGAACCCCGTAGGTGGTTTACTTACCTGCAAAAACTAACAAACTCTTACTCCCCCCAGGAACTGTTGAAAATTGCACTGTCTAGTTTTAAAATAGCTATATGTGATTTATGTGAAAACTGTGTATTCTATTTTACTAATTCAAAGTTCCTAAAGTACCTACCTGCAATACCTTTCATTTGAAGTATTACATGTAAATCTTGAACCTGTGGTTCTTAAAATAAACTAAGAAAATATATGTTCGGTGGCATGTGTAGCTGCAGATACACATGCTGTGCATAGTCCGCCGTCTGGTGTTGGGTCGGAGTGTTACAAGTTGTTTTTCTTCGAAGAAGTCTTTTCGAGTCACGAGACCGAGGGACTCCTCCTACTTTGGTTCCATTGCGCATGGGTGTCGACTCCATGTTAGATTGTTTTTTTTCCGCCATCGGGTTCGGACGTGTTCCTTTTCGCTCCGTGTTTCGGGTCGGGAAGTTAGTCAGAAACAACGGAAAATTCGTCGGTATTGATTCGTTCGGTATCGGGTTCGATTAGAATCGACACCGAATCTTGAAGAGCTCCGGTAGCCCTTCGGGGTAATTTCGATCCCCCGTCGGGGCCTGGTCGGCCCGACCACGTGCAACATCGAGACTGATGGAACGGACCCCGTTCCGATTCTGTCCTAAATGCCACAGTAAATATCCCTATACAGACCAACATTTGGTCTGTAACTTGTGCCTGTCACCCGAGCACAAAGAAGAAACGTGTGAGGCCTGTCGAGCGTTTCGGTCGAGAAAAACGCTCCGAGACCGAAGAGCCAGAAGGTTGCAGATGGCGTCCACGCCGACAGGACAACAACGGTTCGAGGAAGAGGGAGAAGAAGAAACATTCTCCATCCACGAATCGGATTCCGAAGAATTAGACGTCGAAGAAACCATGAGTAAGACGTCGAAACAAGCATCACACAGAAAAACAGACAAAGCCCAGGGGACGCCACTGCCGACAGGCCATGGCTCAACCCATAAAGTAGGTGACCGTCCATCGGCACCGAAAAAGGGCGAGCTGGTGCCGAGATCGTCCGACTCAGGTCGAGACACAGGCACGCAGCAATCTCGGGACCGAGAAACTGCTGCAGAAAAGGGTCGACACCGAGACAGCGGCACCGAAGCTGCTCGGCACAGAGATAGCGGCACCGAAGATGGTCGACGCCAAGAAGGTACGACACCGAAAAAGAGGAAAATCTCTTTGGAGCCGAAAACAACAAAAGACACGGTTTCGGTGCCAAAACGCCCAGCAACCGAACCGAAAGCTAGTTCCTACTCAGAGGAACAATCACTGTCCTCCCAACTTCAAAAACACAGATTTGAGGAGGAATTACAAACAACAGCTGTAGATCACACGCAAAAGCTGATCTTTATACAAAGTGGTACAGGGAAGATCAGCACCCTTCCCCCAATCAGAAGAAAAAGGAAACTAGATTTCCAACAACAAGAAAAAACACCACAAGCAAAAGTGGTGAAGAAGGTAACTCCACCACCGGCAACTCATATATCACCGGCACCTCATATATCACCGGCACAGACTCCGTCACAATCACCAGCTCATACCACCATGAGCCAAGATGACCAGGACGCATGGGATCTCTATGACGCCCCAGTATCGGACAATAGCCCTGAGTCGTACCCCACTAAACCCTCACCACCTGAGGACAGTACAGCGTATGCTCAGGTGGTAGCTAGGGCAGCAGAGTTTCATAACGTATCGCTATATTCAGAGCCTATCGAGGATGACTTCCTTTTTAACACCCTGTCCTCCACCCATAGCAATTATCAAAGCCTTCCTATGCTCCCGGGAATGCTAAGGCACGCTAAACAAATCTTTAAGGAGCCAGTTAAAAGCAGAGCAATAACCCCAAGGGTGGAGAAGAAATACAAGGCACCACTCACAGACCCTGCTTTTATTACATCACAACTGACACCAGATTCAGTTGTCGTAGGAGCAGCTCGTAAAAGAGCCAACTCGCACACATCAGGCGACGCACCACCTCCAGACAAGGAGAGCCGAAAGTTTGATGCAGCCGGGAAAAGGGTTGCAGTACAAGCTGCAAATCAGTGGCGCATCGCCAACTCGCAGGCACTCCTAGGGCGATATGACAGAGCCCATTGGGACGAGATGCAGCATCTCATCGAGCACCTCCCCAAAGAATTCCAAAAACGGGCAAAACAAGTGGTTGAAGAGGGACAAAACATATCCAACAACCAAATCCGTTCTTCTATGGATGCAGCAGATACAGCTGCAAGAACTATAAATACTGCTGTAACGATAAGGAGGCACACATGGCTGCGCACATCCAGCTTCAAACCTGAGATACAACAGGCAGTGCTCAATATGCCGTTCAATGAACAACAATTGTTTGGACCAGAAGTGGACACTGCAATTGAAAAATTAAAGAAAGACACTGTAAGGAAATGCCTCCTTGGCATGGTTGCCCCCTGACTTTTTGCCTTTGCTGATGCTATGTTTACAATTGAAAGTGTGCTGAGGCCTGCTAACCAGGCCCCAGCACCAGTGTTCTTTCCCTAACCTGTACTTTTGTATCCACAATTGGCAGACCCTGGCATCCAGATAAGTCCCTTGTAACTGGTACTGCTAGTACCAAGGGCCCTGATGCCAAGGAAGGTCTCTAAGGGCTGCAGCATGTCTTATGCCACCCTGGAGACCTCTCACTCAGCACAGACACACTGCTTGCCAGCTTGTGTGTGCTAGTGAGGACAAAACGAGTAAGTCGACATGGCACTCCCCTCAGGGTGCCATGCCAGCCTCTCACTGCCTATGCAGTATAGGTAAGACACCCCTCTAGCAGGCCTTACAGCCCTAAGGCAGGGTGCACTATACCATAAGTGAGGGTACCAGTGCATGAGCATGGTACCCCTACAGTGTCTAAACAAAACCTTAGACATTGTAAGTGCAGGGTAGCCATAAGAGTATATGATCTGGGAGTTTGTCAAACACGAACTCCACAGCACCATAATGGCTACACTGAAAACTGGGAAGTTTGGTATCAAACTTCTCAGCACAATAAATGCACACTGATGCCAGTGTACATTTTATTGCAAAATACACCCCAGAGGGCACCTTAGAGGTGCCCCCTGAAACTTAACCGACTGTCTGTGTAGGCTGACTAGTTCCAGCAGCCTGCCACACTAGAGACATGTTGCTGGCCCCATGGGGAGAGTGCCTTTGTCACTCTGAGGCCAGTAACAAAGCCTGCACTGGGTGGAGATGCTAACACCTCCCCCAGGCAGGAGCTGTGACACCTTGCGGTGAGCCTCAAAGGCTCACCCCTTTGTCACAGCCCAGCAGGGCACTCCAGCTTAGTGGAGTTGCCCGCCCCCTCCGGCCACGGCCCCCACTTTTGGCGGCAAGGCTGGAGGGAACAAAGAAAGCAACAAGGAGGAGTCACTGGCCAGTCAGGACAGCCCCTAAGGTGTCCTGAGCTGAGGTGACTCTAACTTTTAGAAATCCTCCATCTTGCAGATGGAGGATTCCCCCAATAGGGTTAGGATTGTGACCCCCTCCCCTTGGGAGGAGGCACAAAAGAGGGTGTACCCACCCTCAGGGCTAGTAGCCATTGGCTACTAACCCCCCAGACCTAAACACGCCCTTACATTTTGTATTTAAGGGCTACCCTGAACCCTAGAAAATTAGATTCCTGCAACAACAAGAAGGACTGCCTAGCTGAAAACCCCTGCAGAGGAAGACCAGAAGACAACAACTGCCTTGGCTCCAGAAACTCACCGGCCTGTCTCCTGCCTTCCAAAGAACTCTGCTCCAGCGACGCCTTCCAAAGGGACCAGCGACCTCTGAATCCTCTGAGGACTGCCCTGCTTCGACGACGACAAGAAACTCCCGAGGACAGCGGACCTGCTCCAAAAAGACTGCAACTTTATCCAAAGAAGCAGCTTTAAAGAACCCTGCAACTCCCCGCAAGAAGCGTGAGACTTGCAACACTGCACCCGGCGACCCCGACTCGGCTGGTGGAGAACCAACACCTCAGGGAGGACCCCCGGACTACTCTACGACTGTGAGTACCAAAACCTGTCCCCCCTGAGCCCCCACAGCGCCGCCTGCAGAGGGAATCCCGAGGCTTCCCCTGACCGCGACTCTCTGAAACCTAAGTCCCGACGCCTGGAAAAGACCCTGCACCCGCAGCCCCCAGGACCTGAAGGACCGGACTTTCACTGCAGAAGTGACCCCCAGGAGTCCCTCTCCCTTGCCCAAGTGGAGGTTTCCCCGAGGAAGCCCCCCCCTTGCCTGCCTGCAGCGCTGAAGAGATCCCTTGATCTCTCATTGACTTACATTGCGAACCCGACGCTTGTTCTAACACTGCACCCGGCCGCCCCCGCGCCGCTGAGGGTGAAATTTCTGTGTGGGCTTGTGTCCCCCCCCCCCCCCGGTGCCCTACAAAACCCCCCTGGTCTGCCCTCCGAAGACGCGGGTACTTACCTGCAAGCAGACCGGAACCGGGGCACCCCCTTCTCTCCATTATAGCCTATGCGTTTTGGGCACCAGTTTGAACTCTGCACCTGACCGGCCCTGAGCTGCTGGTGTGGTAACTTTGGGGTTGCTCTGAACCCCCAACGGTGGGCTACCTTGGACCAAGAACTGAACCCTGTAAGTGTCTTACTTACCTGGTAAAACTAACAAAAACTTACCTCCCCCAGGAACTGTGAAAATTGCACTGTGTCCACTTTTAAAGTAGCTATTTGTGAATAACTTGAAAAGTATACATGCAATTGAAATGATTCAAAGTTCCTAATGTACTTACCTGCAATACCTTTCAAACAAGATATTACATGTTAAATTTGAACCTGTGGTTCTTAAAATAAACTAAGAAAAGATATTTTTCTATAACAAAACCTATTGGCTGGATTTGTCTCGGAGTGTGTGTACCTCATTTATTGTCTGTGTATGTACAACAAATGCTTAACACTACTCCTTGGATAAGCCTACTGCTCGACCACACTACCACAAAATAGAGCATTAGTATTATCTATTTTTACCACTATTTTACCTCTAAGGGGAACCCTTGGACTCTGTGCATGCTATTCCTTACTTTGAAATAGCACATACAGAGCCAACTTCCTACAGACACTGACACAGCTAAAGCCATGGGCGCACTCTATTCCCCGCAGGGCAGAGGCACATTTGGCACATTTCGCAAAACTACTTTGTAGGAAGTTGGCTCTGTATGTGCTATTTCAAAGTAAGGAATAGCATGCACAGAGTCCAAGGGTTCCCCTTAGAGGTAAAATAGTGGTAAAAATAGATAATACTAATGCTCTATTTGGTGGTAGTGTGGTCGAGCAGTAGGCTTATCCAAGGAGTAGTGTTAAGCATTTGTTGTACATACACATAGACAATAAATGAGGTACACACACTCAGAGACAAATCCAGCCAATAGGTTTTTGTATAGAAAAATATCTTTTCTTCGTTTATTTTAAGAACCACAGGTTCAAATTTAACATGTAATATCTTGTTTGAAAGGTATTGCAGGTAAGTACATTAGGAACTTCAAGTCATAAAAATTGCATGTATACTTTTCAAGTTATTGACAAATAGCTGTTTTAAAAGTGGACACAGTGCAATTTTCACAGTTCCTGGGGGAGGTAAGTTTTTGTTAGTTTTACCAGGTAAGTAAGACACTTACAGGGTTCAGTTCTTGGTCCAAGGTAGCCCACCGTTGGGGGTTCAGAGCAACCCCAAAGTCACCGCACCAGCAGCTCAGGGCCGGTCAGGTGCAGAGTTCAAAGTGGTGCCCAAAACACACAGGCTAGAATGGAGAGAAGGGGGTGCCCCGGTTCCGGTCTGCTTGCAGGTAAGTACCCGCGTCTTCGGAGGGCAGACCAGGGGGGTTTTGTAGGGCACCGGGGGGGACACCAGCCCACACAGAAATTTCACCCTCAGCAGCGCGGGGGCGGCCGGGTGCAGTGTAGAAACAAGCGTCGGGTTCGTAATGTTAGTCTATGAGAGATCTCGGGATCTCTTCAGCGCTGTAGGCAGGCAAGGGGGGGGTTCCTCGGGGAAACCTCCACTTGGGCAAGGGAGAGGGACTCCTGGGGGTCACTTCTCCAGTGAAAGTCCGGTCCTTCAGGTCCTGGGGGCTGCGGGTGCAGGGTCTCTCCCAGGCGTCGGGACTTTGGATTCAAAGAGTCGCGGTCAGGGGAAGCCTCGGGATTCCCTCTGCAGGCGGCGCTGTGGGGGCTCAGGGGGGACAGGTTTTGGTACTCACAGTATCAGAGTAGTCCTGGGGTCCCTCCTGAGGTGTTGGATCTCCACCAGCCGAGTCGGGGTCGCCGGGTGCAGTGTTGCAAGTCTCACGCTTCTTGCGGGGAGCTTGCAGGGTTCTTTCAAAGCTGCTGGAAACAAAGTTGCAGCCTTTCTTGGAGCAGGTCCGCTGTCCTCGGGAGTTTCTTGTCTTTTCGAAGCAGGGGCAGTCCTCAGAGGATGTCGAGGTCGCTGGTCCCTTTGGAAGGCGTCGCTGGAGCAGGATCTTTGGAAGGCAGGAGACAGGCCGGTGAGTTTCTGGAGCCAAGGCAGTTGTCGTCTTCTGGTCTTCCTCTGCAGGGGTTTTCAGCTAGGCAGTCCTTCTTCTTGTAGTTGCAGGAATCTAATTTTCTAGGGTTCAGGGTAGCCCTTAAATACTAAATTTAAGGGCGTGTTTAGGTCTGGGGGGTTAGTAGCCAATGGCTACTAGCCCTGAGGGTGGGTACACCCTCTTTGTGCCTCCTCCCAAGGGGAGGGGGTCACAATCCTAACCCTATTGGGGGAATCCTCCATCTGCAAGATGGAGGATTTCTAAAAGTTAGTCACCTCAGCTCAGGACACCTTAGGGCTGTCCTGACTGGCCAGTGACTCCTCCTTGTTGCTTTCTTTGTTCCCTCCAGCCTTGCCGCCAAAAGTGGGGGCCGTGGCCGGAGGGGGCGGGCAACTCCACTAAGCTGGAGTGCCCTGCTGGGCTGTGACAAAGGGGTGAGCCTTTGAGGCTCACCGCCAGGTGTCACAGCTCCTGCCTGGGGGAGGTGTTAGCATCTCCACCCGGTGCAGGCTTTGTTACTGGCCTCAGAGTGACAAAGGCACTCTCCCCATGGGGCCAGCAACATGTCTCTGGTGTGGCAGGCTGCTGGAACTAGTCAGCCTACACAGACAGTCGGTTAAGTTTCAGGGGGCACCTCTAAGGTGCCCTCTGGGGTGTGTTTTGCAATAAAATGTACACTGGCATCAGTTTGCATTTATTGTGCTGAGAAGTTTGATACCAAACTTCCCAGTTTTCAGTGTAGCCATTATGGTGCTGTGGAGTTCGTGTAAAACAGACTCCCAGACCATATACTCTTATGGCTACCCTGCACTTACAATGTCTAAGGTTTTGTTTAGACACTGTAGGGGCACAGTGCTCATGCACTGGTACCCTCACCTATGGTATAGTGCACCCTGCCTTAGGGCTGTAAGGCCTGCTAGAGGGGTGTCTTACCTATACTGCATAGGCAGTGAGAGGCTGGCATGGCACCCTGAGGGGAGTGCCATGTCGACTTACTCATTTTGTTCTCACTAGCACACACAAGCTGGCAAGCAGTGTGTCTGTGCTGAGTGAGAGGTCTCCAGGGTGGCATAAGACATGCTGCAGCCCTTAGAGACCTTCCTTGGCATCAGGGCCCTTGGTACTAGAAGTACCAGTTACAAGGGACTTATCTGAATGCCAGGGTGTGCCAATTGTGGATACAATGGTACATTTTAGGTGAAGGAACACTGGTGCTGGGGCCTGGTTAGCAGGGTCCCAGCACTCTTCTCAGTCAAGTCAGCATCAGTATCAGGCAAAAAGTGGGGGGTAACTGCAACAGGGAGCCATTTCTTTACACAAGCCCCCCCCAGCCCACAGGCCAGGAGACTCAGCCCAAGCTGGGAGAGTCTTCCTAGTCTGTCAGGCGAGGAAGAGTAGGAGAAATAGGCTGGTTAGTTGCAGGGCCTACTCTGCCTTACATCCTTCTGTTCAGGTCATTCCCTTTGGGGAACTGACCTACTTCCACAGTGATAGGACCTAGTCTGAATTGCCTCTTGTCTGCCTCTTCAATGTCTCCACCCATTCTTTCTATTTTGGTCTTAGAGGTATCCACCTCTGCTAACCTTATCTTGGCCAGGGTTACCCCTAGCTTACCCAGAGAGGTTACCCAGAGCTGGAGTAACCCCACCATGACCAATAGGGTCAGGGGGCCTAACTTGCTATTTGGCATGGGGTCAGACCACCATGCTAAGGATAGGGCAGCCATAAAGGCTAACACCCAGCAGAGGCCACTGACAGCTGTCAGTGCCCAGAACCACACCTTTAGCTCTTCACCTAAAAGGGAAGGGGCTAAGTTACAGGCCTCTTTGGGTTCAGGTTGCCTGTCTGCTGTGTTAGAGTGGGGGGTTACCACATCTTGTAGTAAACACCCTTCTTCCACTCTTTCTTCTGTTAGCTGAGGAGCCACCCACTCAGGTTTAACAGTTGCCTGACTAGCCAGGACTTCTTGTGGGTCAGGTTGGACTTTATCAGGGCCATTTTTGGAGTTCTCCCCTACTGGAGCAGAATCTCCTTGGCTTGCTGTAACCTTGGCTAAAGGTTGTCCACCCTTCCTACTCTGTTTTCTTTTCTTCTTCTTCTGGGGCCTGCTTGCATTTACTGCAGAGGCAGGACTTCCAGAATCCTTGGGAGAGGACTGGCACTGGACCAGTTCCTCTCTTGGGCTCTGACTAACCTCTGGGTAGTCATTTCCAAGGAGACAATCAAGGGGGAGGTCTGTACTGACTACTACCCTTCTCCAGCTAAGAGTGCCACCCACTTCTATGGGCACTAAAGCCACAGGCCTCTTAGTGACCCTGTCTAGGCTAACTCTTACCCTGGCAGTCTCACCTGGGATGTACTGGTTTGAGAGCACCAGCCTGTCATGCACAAAAGTGTGACTGGCACAAGTGTCTCTCAGGGCAGTGGTTGGGATTCCATTCACCAGTAGGTGGTGGAAGTGTCTACTTCCCTCTGGAATCTCCAACTCACCTGTTGGGCCCTGTTTCCAGTTGAAGGCTATGAAGACCTCCTCATCTGAGGAGTCATCTCCCATGGCTACACTGGTTACCCCTGGAATTTTGTTCTGGGGTTTGTTTTTGGGACAAGAAGTGTCCTTGGTGTGGTGCCCAGACTGTTTACAGTTGTGGCACCATGCCTTAGTGGCATCCCAGTTCTTACCCTGGTACCCACCTTTGTTTTGGGTTGTGTCTTGGGGCCCACCCACCTGTTCTGGTTTTTGGGGGCCTACAGAGGACTCTTTTTCTTTGTTTCTAGTGTCACCCACTTTCTCCTGGGGAGTTTTTGTAACCCCTTTCTTTTGGTCACCCCCAGTGGAAGTTTTGGTTACCCTAGTCTTGACCCAGTGGTCTGCCTTCTTTCCCAATTCTTGGGGAGAAATTGGACCTAGGTCTACCAGATACTGATGCAACTTTTCATTGAAGCAGTTACTTAAAATGTGTTCTTTCATAAACAATTTATAAAGCCCAACATAGTCACACACTTCATTTCCAGTTAACCAACCATCTAGTGTTTTTACTGAGTAGTCTACAAAATCAACCCAGGTCTGGCTCGAGGATTTTTGAGCCCCCCTGAATCTAATTCTATACTCCTCAGTGGAGAATCCAAAGCCCTCAATCAGGGTACCCTTCATGAGGTCATAAGATTCTGCATCTTTTCCAGAGAGTGTGAGGAGTCTATCCCTACACTTGTCAGTGAACATTTCCCAAAGGAGAGCACCCCAGTGAGATCTGTTTACTTTTCTGGTTACACAAGCCCTCTCAAAAGCTGTGAACCATTTGGTGATGTCATCACCATCTTCATATTTTGTTACAATCCCTTTGGGGATTTTTAGGATGTCAGGAGAATCTCTGACCCTATTTAAGTTGCTGCCACCATCGATGGGACCTAGGCCCATCTCTTTTCTTTCCCTTTCTATGGCTAGGAGCTGTCTTTCCAAAGCCAATCTTTTGGCCATCCTGGCTAACTGGATGTCCTCTTCACTGGGGCTATCCTCAGTGATTTCAGAGGTGTTCGTCTCTCCTGTGAGGGAACCAGCATCTCTGACTATTATTTTTGGAGTCAGGGTTTGAGGGACCCTGTTCTCCCTAGATAGAATTGGTAGGGGGGAATTGTCCTACAAGTCACTATCCTCTTCCTCTGAGTTGCCACCCTCAGAGGGGTTGGCCTTTTCAAACTCTGCCAAAAGCTCCTGGAGCTGTATTTTGGTAGGTTTGGGGCCCATTGTTATTTTCTTTATTTTACAGAGTGACCTTAGCTCCCTCATCTTAAGATGGAGGTAAGGTGTGGTGTCGAGTTCCACTACAGCCACATCTGTGCTAGACATTTTGCTTCTAAAAGTTGGAATACTTTTTAAGAATCTACAACTGGTTCTAGAATCTAATTCAAACTTTTACAAACTTTTAAACTCTAAAAGAAATGCTAAACAGGATCTAACACAAGGCCCTAGCAGGTCTTTTAAGAATTTAGAAAACTTTTCAAATTGCAAAAAATCAATTTCTAATGACAATTTTGGAATTTGTCGTGTGATCAGGTATTGGCTGAGTAGTCCAGCAAATGCAAAGTCTTGTACCCCACCGCTGATCCACCAATGTAGGAAGTTGGCTCTGTATGTGCTATTTCAAAGTAAGGAATAGCATGCACAGAGTCCAAGGGTTCCCCTTAGAGGTAAAATAGTGGTAAAAATAGATAATACTAATGCTCTATTTGGTGGTAGTGTGGTCGAGCAGTAGGCTTATCCAAGGAGTAGTGTTAAGCATTTGTTGTACATACACATAGACAATAAATGAGGTACACACACTCAGAGACAAATCCAGCCAATAGGTTTTTGTATAGAAACATATCTTTTCTTAGTTTATTTTAAGAACCACAGGTTCAAATTTAACATGTAATATCTTGTTTGAAAGGTATTGCAGGTAAGTACATTAGGAACTTCAAGTCATAAAAATTGCATGTATACTTTTCAAGTTATTGACAAATAGCTGTTTTAAAAGTGGACACAGTGCAATTTTCACAGTTCCTGGGGGAGGTAAGTTTTTGTTAGTTTTACCAGGTAAGTAAGACACTTACAGGGTTCAGTTCTTGGTCCAAGGTAGCCCACCGTTGGGGGTTCAGAGCAACCCCAAAGTCACCGCACCAGCAGCTCAGGGCCGGTCAGGTGCAGAGTTCAAAGTGGTGCCCAAAACACATAGGCTAGAATGGAGAGAAGGGGGTGCCCCGGTTCCGGTCTGCTTGCAGGTAAGTACCCGCGTCTTCGGAGGGCAGACCAGGGGGGTTTTGTAGGGCACCGGGGGGGACACCAGCCCACACAGAAATTTCACCCTCAGCAGCGCGGGGGCGGCCGGGTGCAGTGTAGAAACAAGCGTCGGGTTCGTAATGTTAGTCTATGAGAGATCTCGGGATCTCTTCAGCGCTGTAGGCAGGCAAGGGGGGGGTTCCTCGGGGAAACCTCCACTTGGGCAAGGGAGAGGGACTCCTGGGGGTCACTTCTCCAGTGAAAGTCCGGTCCTTCAGGTCCTGGGGGCTGCGGGTGCAGGGTCTCTCCCAGGTGTCGGGACTTAGGATTCAAAGAGTCGCGGTCAGGGGAAGCCTCTGGATTCCCTCTGCAGGCGGCGCTGTGGGGGCTCAGGGGGGACAGGTTTTGGTACTCACAGTATCAGAGTAGTCCTGGGGTCCCTCCTGAGGTGTTGGATCTCCACCAGCCGAGTCGGGGTCGTCGGGTGCAGTGTTGCAAGTCTCACGCTTCTTGCGGGGAGCTTGCAGGGTTCTTTCAAAGCTGCTGGAAACAAAGTTGCAGCCTTTCTTGGAGCAGGTCCGCTGTCCTCGGGAGTTTCTTGTCTTTTTGAAGCAGGGGCAGTCCTCAGAGGATGTCGAGGTCGCAGATCCCTTTGGAAGGCGTCGCTGGAGCAGGATCTTTGGAAGGCAGGAGACAGGCCGGTGAGTTTCTGGAGCCAAGGCAGTTGTCGTCTTCTGGTCTTCCTCTGCAGGGGTTTTCAGCTAGGCAGTCCTTCTTCTTGTAGTTGCAGGAATCTAATTTTCTAGGGTTCAGGGTAGCCCTTAAATACTAAATTTAAGGGCGTGTTTAGGTCTGGGGGGGTTAGTAGCCAATGGCTACTAGCCCTGAGGGTGGGTACACCCTCTTTGTGCCTCCTCCCAAGGGGAGGGGGTCACAATCCTAACCCTATTGGGGGAATCCTCCATCTGCAAGATGGAGGATTTCTAAAAGTTAGTCACCTCAGCTCAGGACACCTTAGGGCTGTCCTGACTGGCCAGTGACTCCTCCTTGTTGCTTTCTTTGTTCCCTCCAGCCTTGCCGCCAAAAGTGGGGGCCGTGGCCGGAGGGGGCGGGCAACTCCACTAAGCTGGAGTGCCCTGCTGGGCTGTGACAAAGGGGTGAGCCTTTGAGGCTCACCGCCAGGTGTCACAGCTCCTGCCTGGGGGAGGTGTTAGCATCTCCACCCGGTGCAGGCTTTGTTACTGGCCTCAGAGTGACAAAGGCACTCTCCCCATAGGGCCAGCAACATGTCTCTGGTGTGGCAGGCTGCTGGAACTAGTCAGCCTACACAGACAGTCGGTTAAGTTTCAGGGGGCACCTCTAAGGTGCCCTCTGGGGTGTGTTTTGCAATAAAATGTACACTGGCATCAGTGTGCATTTATTGTGCTGAGAAGTTTGATACCAAACTTCCCAGTTTTCAGTGTAGCCATTATGGTGCTGTGGAGTTCGTGTAAAACAGACTCCCAGACCATATACTCTTATGGCTACCCTGCACTTACAATGTCTAAGGTTTTGTTTAGACACTGTAGGGGCACAGTGCTCATGCACTGGTACCCTCACCTATGGTATAGTGCACCCTGCCTTAGGGCTGTAAGGCCTGCTAGAGGGGTGTCTTACCTATACTGCATAGGCAGTGAGAGGCTGGCATGGCACCCTGAGGGGAGTGCCATGTCGACTTACTAATTTTGTTCTCACTAGCACACACAGGCTTGTAAGCAGTGTGTCTGTGCTGAGTGAGGGGTCTCTAGGGTGGCATAAGACATGCTGCAGCCCTTAGAGACCTTCCTTGGCATCAGGGCCCTTGGTACTAGAAGTACCAGTTACAAGGGACTTATCTGAATGCCAGGGTGTGCCAATTGTGGATACAATGGTACATTTTAGGTGAAGGAACACTGGTGCTGGGGCCTGGTTAGCAGGGTCCCAGCACTCTTCTCAGTCAAGTCAGCATCAGTGTAAGGAAATGCCTCCTTGGCATGGTTGCCCCTGACTTTTTGCCTTTGCTGATGCTATGTTTACAATTGAAAGTGTGCTGAGGCCTGCTAACCAGGCCCCAGCACCAGTGTTCTTTCCCTAAACCTGTACTTTTGTATCCACAATTGGCAGACCCTGGCATCCAGATAAGTCCCTTGTAACTGGTACTTCTAGTACCAAGGGCCCTGATGCCAAGGAAGGTCTCTAAGGGCTGCAGCATGTCTTATGCCACCCTGGAGACCTCTCACTCAGCACAGACACACTGCTTGCCAGCTTGTGTGTGCTAGTGAGAACAAAACGAGTAAGTCGACATGGCACTCCCCTCAGGGTGCCATGCCAGCCTCTCACTGCCTATGCAAGTATAGGTCAGTCACCCCTCTAGCAGGCCTTACAGCCCTAAGGCAGGGTGAACTATACCATAGGTGAGGGTACCAGTGCATGAGCATGGTACCCCTACAGTGTCTAAACAAAACCTTAGACATTGTAAGTGCAGGGTAGCCATAAGAGTATATGGTCTGGGAGTTTGTCAAACACGAACTCCACAGCACCATAATGGCTACACTGAAAACTGGGAAGTTTGGTATCAAACTTCTCAGCACAATAAATGCACACTGATGCCAGTGTACATTTTATTGTAAAATACACCACAGAGGGCACCTTAGAGGTGCCCCCTGAAACTTAACCGACTGTCTGTGTAGGCTGACTAGTTCCAGCAGCCTGCCACACCAGAGACATGTTGCTGGCCCCATGGGGAGAGTGCCTTTGTCACTCTGAGGCCAGTAACAAAGCCTGCACTGGGTGGAGATGCTAACACCTCCCCCAGGCAGGAGCTGTAACACCTGGCGGTGAGCCTCAAAGGCTCACCCCTTTGTCACAGCCCAGCAGGGCACTCCAGCTTAGTGGAGTTGCCCGCCCCCTCCGGCCACGGCCCCCACTTTTGGCGGCAAGGCTGGAGGGAACAAAGAAAGCAACAAGGAGGAGTCACTGACCAGTCAGGACAGCCCCTAAGGTGTCCTGAGCTGAAGTGACTCTAACTTTTAGAAATCCTCCATCTTGCAGATGGAGGATTCCCCCAATAGGGTTAGGATTGTGGCCCCCTCCCCTTGGGAGGAGGCACAAAGAGGGTGTACCCACCCTCAGGGCTAGTAGCCATTGGCTACTAACCCCCCAGACCTAAACACGCCCTTAAATTTAGTATTTAAGGGCTACCCTGAACCCTAGAAAATTAGATTCCTGCAACTACAAGAAGGACTGCCTAGCTGAAAACCCCTGCAGCGGAAGACCAGAAGACGACAACTGCCTTGGCTCCAGAAACTCACCGGCCTGTCTCCTGCCTTCCAAAGATCCTGCTCCAGCGACGCCTTCCAAAGGGACCAGCGACCTCGACATCCTCTGAGGACTGCCCCTGCTTCGAAAAGACAAGAAACTCCCGAGGACAGCGGACCTGCTCCAAGAAAGGCTGCAACTTTGTTTCCAGCAGCCTTGAAAGAACCCTGCAAGCTCCCCGCAAGAAGCGTGAGACTTGCAACACTGCACCCGGCGACCCCGACTCGGCTGGTGGCGATCCAACACCTCAGGAGGGACCCCAGGACTACTCTAAGACTGTGAGTACAAAAACCTGTCCCCCCTGAGCCCCCACAGCGCCGCCTGCAGAGGGAATCCCGAGGCTTCCCCTGACCGCGACTCTTTGAATCCTAAGTCCCGACACCTGGGAGAGACCCTGCACCCGCAGCCCCCAGGACCTGAAGGACCGGACTTTCACTGGAGGAGTGACCCCCAGGAGTCCCTCTCCCTTGATCAAGTGGAGGTTTCCCCGAGGAACCCCCCCCTTGCCTGCCTGCAGCGCTGAAGAGATCCCGAGATCTCTCCTAGACTTCCATTACAAACCCGACGCTTGTTTCTACACTGCACCCGGCCGCCCCCGCGCTGCTGAGGGTGAAATTTCTGTGTGGGCTTGTGTCCCCCCCGGTGCCCTACAAAACCCCCCTGGTCTTCCCTCCGAAGACGCGGGTACTTACCTGCAAGCAGACCGGAACCGGGGCACCCCCTTCTCTCCATTCTAGCCTATGTGTTTTGGGCACCACTTTGAACTCTGCACCTGACCGGCCCTGAGCTGCTGGTGTGGTGACTTTGGGGTTGCTCTGAACCCCCAACGGTGGGCTACCTTGGACCAAGAACTAAGCCCTGTAAGTGTCTTACTTACCTGGTTAACCTAACAAATACTTACCTCCCCTAGGAACTGTGAAAATTGCACTAAGTGTCCACTTTTAAAACAGCTATTTGTGAATAACCTGAAAAGTATACATGCAATTTTGATGATTTGAAGTTCCTAAAGTACTTACCTGCAATACCTTTCGAATGAGATATTACATGTAGAATTTGAACCTGTGGTTCTTAAAATAAACTAAGAAAAGATATTTTTCTATATAAAAACCTATTGGCTGGATTTGTCTCTGAGTGTGTGTACCTCATTTATTGTCTATGTGTATGTACAACAAATGGTTAACACTACTCCTTGGATAAGCCTACTGCTCGACCACACTACCACAAAATAGAGCATTAGTATTATCTCTTTTTGCCACTATCTTACCTCTAAGGGGAACCCTTGGACTCTGTGCATGCTATTCCTTACTTTGAAATAGCACATACAGAGCCAACTTCCTACAATCAGTATCAGGCAAAAAGTGGGGGGTAACTGCAACAGGGAGCCATTTCTTTACATACTTTCAGAGGAGGGTTTCGAGGTCAAGCCACACAAGCCAGCACCTCACAAACAACACCGTCTACCTACCAAGGACAGTATCAAAGGGGAGGCTTTCGGGGCCAATACAGAGGGGGCCAATTCCCAAGAAACCAGGGAAAATTTCAAGGGCCCAAAACCCCTCAAAACAAGCAGTGACTCACAAGTCACTCAACCCCTTCACACAACACCAGTGGGGGGAAGACTAAGCCAGTTCTACAAATCTTGGGAGGAGATAACAACAGACACTTGGGTCTTAGCAATTATCCAACATGGTTATTGCATAGAATTTCTCCAACTCCCTCCAAACGTCCCACCGAAAACACACAAGATGTCCAAACAGCATATAGACCTTCTAGGACTAGAAGTTCAAGCATTACTGCAAAAAGACGCAATAGAATTAGTACCAAAAACACAAAAGAACACAGGAGTTTACTCACTGTACTTTCTAATACCGAAAAAGGACAAAAGTCTGAGACCAATATTGGATCTCAGAACACTAAACACCTACATCAAATCAGACCACTTTCACATGGTCACGTTACAAGACGTAATACCACTACTGAAACAGCAAAACTACATGACAACGTTAGATCTAAAAGACGTGCATTTCCATATACCAATACATCCCTCGCACAGGAAATACCTAAGGTTCGTATTCGAAGGAATACATTACCAATTCAAAGTGTTGCCATTCGGAATAACGACAGCACCAAGAGTCTTTACAAAATGTCTAGCAGTAGTAGCTGCACATATCAGGAGGCAGCAAATACACGTGTTCCCGTACCTAGACGATTGGTTAATCAAAACCAACTCGCTAACAAAGTGTTTACACCACACAGATTATGTTATACAAACCCTTTACAAACTGGGTTTCTCCATCAACTATGCAAAGTCACACCTTTTGCCGTGTCAAACACAGCAATACTTAGGAGCGGCAATCAACACAACAAAAGGGATAGCCACTCCAAGTCCACAAAGGGTTAAAAATTTTCACAAGGTGATACAAGCTATGTATCCAACACAAAAGATACACGCAAAGATGGTCTTAAAACTCCTAGGCATGATGTCCTCATGCATAGCCATTGTCCCAAACGCAAGATTGCACATGCGGCCCTTACAACAGTGCCTAGCATCACAATGGTCACATGCACAGGGTCACCTTCTAGATCTGGTGTTGATAGACCGCCAAACATACATCTCGCTTCTATGGTGGAACAGTACAAATTTAAACAAAGGGCGGCCTTTCCAAGACCCAGTGCCACAATACGTGATAACAACAGATGCTTCCGTGACAGGGTGGGGAGCACACCTCAATCAACACAGCATCCAAGGACAATGGGACGTACATCAAAGAAAGTTTCATATAAATCACCTAGAATTGTTAGCAGTATTTCTAGCGTTGAAAGCATTCCAACCAATGATAACCCACAAATACATTCTTGTCAAAACAGACAACATGACGACAATGTATTATTTAAACAAACAGGGGGGAACACACTCGACACAGTTGTGTCTCCTCACACAAAAAATATGGCATTGGGCAATTCACAACCACATTCGCCTAATAGCACAGTTTATTCCAGGGATCCAGAACCAGCTAGCAGACAATCTCTCTCGGGATCACCAACAGGTCCACGAATGGGAAATTCACCCCCAAATCCTGAACACTTACTTCCAAATTTGGGGAACACCTCAAATAGATCTATTTGCAACAAAAGAAAACGCAAAATGCCAAAACTTCGCATCCAGGTACCCACACCGGCAATCTCAAGGCAATGCTCTATGGATGAATTGGTCAGGGATATTTGTGTACGCTTCCCCCCCCCTCTCCCTCTCCTTCCATATCTAGTAAACAGATTGAGTCAAAACAAACTCAAACTCATACTAATAGCACCAACATGGGCAAGACAACCTTGGTATACCACACTACTAGACCTGTCAGTAGTACCTCATGTCAAACTACCCAACAGGCCAGATCTGTTAACACAACACAAACAACAGATCAGGCATCCAAACCCAGCATCGCTGAATCTAGCAATTTGGCTCCTGAAATCCTAGAATTTGGACACTTGAACCTCACACAAGAATGTATGGAGGTCATAAAACAAGCTAGAAGGCCATCCACTAGACACTGCTATGCAAGTAAATGGAAAAGATTTGTTTGTTACTGCCATAATAATGAAGTCCAACCATTGCATGCATCTCCAAAAGATGTAGTAGGATATTTACTAAATCTACAAAAATCAAATCTAGCTTTCTCTTCGATAAAAATACATCTCGCAGCAATATCTGCTTACCTGCAGATTACTCATTCAACTTCCCTATTTAGAATACCTGTCATTAAAGCGTTTATGGAGGGCCTAAAGAGAATAATACCACCAAGGACACCACCTGTTCCTTCATGGAACCTCAACATTGTCTTGACAAGGCTCATGGGTCCACCTTTCGAACCCATGCATTCTTGTGAAATGCAATACTTAACGTGGAAAGTTGCATTTCTCATTGCCATTACATCTCTAAGAAGAGTAAGTGAAATTCAGGCATTTACTATACAAGAACCATTTATTCAAATACACAAAAATAAGGTAGTTCTAAGAACCAACCCAAAATTCTTACCAAAGGTCATCTCACAGTTCCACTTAAATCAAACAGTAGAATTGCCAGTGTTCTTTCCACAGCCAGACTCAATAGCTGAAAGAGCACTACATACATTAGACATCAAAAGAGCACTAATGTACTACATTGACAGAACAAAACTAATTAGGAAAACAAAACAACTATTTATTGCATTTCAAAAACCTCATACAGGAAATCCAATATCAAAACAAGGTATAGCTAGATGGATAGTTAGGTGCATCCAAACCTGCTATCTTAAAGCAAAGAGACAGCTTCCTATTACACCAAAGGCGCACTCAACCAGAAAGAAAGGTGCTACCATGGCCTTTCTAGGAAATATTCCAATGAACTAAATATGTAAGGCAGCAACATGGTCTACGCCTCACACATTTACTAAGCACTACTGTGTAGACGTGTTATCTGCACAACAAGCCACAGTAGGTCAAGCTGTACTAAGAACTTTATTTCAAACTACTTCCACTCCTACAGGCTGAACCACCGCTTTTGGGAAGATAACTGCTTACTAGTCTATGCACAGCATGTGTATCTGCAGCTACACATGCCACCGAACGGAAAATGTCACTTACCCAGTGTACATCTGTTTGTGGCATTAGTCGCTGCAGATTCACATGCGCCCACCCGCCTCCCCGGGAGCCTGTAGCCGTTTGGAAGTAATCTTCAACATTTGTACATTTGTAAATATATTACTTTAACCTTCATTTTGTACATACTTATTCATTCCATTGCATGGGCACTATTACTAACATACACAACTCCTACCTCACCCTCTGCGGGGAAAACAATCTAACATGGAGTCGACGCCCATGCGCAATGGAACCAAAGTAGGAGGAGTCCCTCGGTCTCGTGACTCGAAAAGACTTCTTCGAAGAAAAACAACTTGTAACACTCCGACCCAACACCAGACGGCGGACTATGCACAGCATGTGAATCTGCAGCGACTAATGCCACGAACAGATGTACACTGGGTAAGTGACATTTTCCTTTTCTATACAAAAACCTATTGGCCTGGAATTGTCTAGGAGTGTGTTCCTCATTTATTGCTTGTGTATGTACAACAAATGCTTAACACTACTCCTTTGATAAGCCTACTGCTCGACCACACTACCACAAAATAGAGCATTAGAATGATCTCTTTTTGCCACTATCTTACCTCTAAGGGGAACCCTTGGACTCTGTGAATGCTATTCCTTACTTTGAAATAGCACATACAGAGCCAACATCCTACATTGGTGGATCAGCGGTGGGGTACAAGACTTTGCATTTGCTGGACTACTCAGCCAATACCTGATCACACGACAAATTCCAAAATTGTCATTAGAAATTGATTTTTGCAATTTGAAAAGTTTTCTAAATTCTTTAAAGTCCTGCTAGGGCCTTGTGCTAGTCCCTGTTAGCATTTCTTTTAGAGTTTAAAAGTTTGTTAAAAGTTTGAATTAGAAACTAGAACTAGTTTTAGATTCTTAAAAAGTATTCCAACTTTTAGAAGCATAATGTCTAGCACAGATGTGAATGTGGTGGAACTCGACACCACACCTTACCTCCATCTACAGATGAGAGAGCTAAGGTCACTCTGTAAACTAAAGAAAATAGCAATGGGCTCCAAACCTACCAAAGTACAGCTCCAGGAGCTTTTGGCAGAGTTTGAAAAAGCCAACCCCTCTGAGGATGGCAACACAGAGGATGAAGATAGTGACTTGGAGGGAAATTCCCCCCCTCCAGTCCTACTTAGGGAGAACAGGGCTTCTCAAGCCCTGACTCCACAAATAATAGTCAGAGAGGCTGGTTCCCTCACAGGAGGGACCAACAACTCTGAAATCACTGAGGATAACTCCAGTGAAGAGGACATCCAGTTAGCCAGGATGGCCAAAAGATTGGCTTTGGAAAGACAGATCCTAGCCATAGAAAGGGAAAGACAAGAGATGGGCCTAGGACCCATCAATGGTGGCAGCAACATAACTAGGGTCAGAGATTCTCCTGACATGTTGAAAATCCCCAAAGGGATTGTAACTAAATATGAAGATGGTGATGACATCACCAAATGGTTCACAGCTTTTGAGAGGGCTTGTGTAACCAGAAAAGTGAACAGATCTCACTGGGGAGCTCTCCTTTGGGAAATGTTCACAGGAAAGTGTATGGATAGACTCCTCACACTCTCTGGAAAAGATGCAGAATCTTATGACCTCATGAAGGGTACCCTGATTGAGGGCTTTGGATTCTCCACTGAGGAGTATAGGATTAGATTCAGGGGGGCTCAAAAATCCTCGAGCCAGACCTGGGTTGACTTTGTAGACTACTCAGTAAAAACACTAGATGGTTGGATTCAAGGCAGTGGTGTAAGTAATTATGATGGGCTGTACAATTTATTTGTGAAAGAACACCTGTTAAGTAATTGTTTCAATGATAAACTGCATCAGCATCTGGTAGACCTAGGACCAATTTCTCCCCAAGAATTGGGAAAGAAGGCGGACCATTGGGTCAAGACAAGGGTGTCCAAAACTTCCACAGGGGGTGACCAAAAGAAAGGGGTCACAAAACCTCCCCAGGGGAAAGGTGGTGAGACAGCCAAAAATAAAAATAGTAAAGAGTCTTCTACAGGCCCCCAAAAACCTGCACAGGAGGGTGGGCCCAGAGCCTCTTCACAAAACAATCCTGGGTACAAGGGTAAAAACTTTGATCCCAAAAAGGCCTGGTGTCGTAGCTGTAATCAGCCTGGACACCAAACTGGAGACAAGGCCTGTCCCAAGAAAGGTTCCACTCCAAACTCCAATCCAGGTAACACTGGAATGGCTAGTCTCCAAGTGGGATCAACAGTGTGCCCAGAGCAAATCAGGGTCCACACTGAAGCTACTCTAGTCTCTGAGGGTGGGGTGGATTTAGCCACACTAGCTGCCTGGCCGCCTAACATGCAAAAATACAGGCAGCAGCTCTTTATTAATGGGACAAGTGTAGAAGGCCTGAGGGATACAGGTGCCAGTGTCACCATGGTGACAGAGAAACTGGTTTCCCCTGGCCAATACCTGACTGGAAAAACCTATACAGTCACCAACGCTGACAATCAGACTAAAGCACATCCCATGGCAATGGTAACTTTAGAATGGGGAGGGGTCAATGGCCTGAAACAGTCCCAGTAGACTGTCTGCTTGGAAATGACCTGGAGTCCTCAGCATGGGCTGAGGTAGAACTAAAAACCCATGCAGCCATGCTGGGTATCCCTGAACTGGTGTGTGTAAAAACAAGAGCACAGTGCAAGGCACAGGGTGAAAAAGTAGAGCTGGAGTCTGGAAGAAAGGCCCAGCCTACCAAGAGAAAAGGAAAGTCAGTTGGGAAACCAACTGCAACACAGTCAGAAAAAGAGAACCTCTCTTCTCAGGAAGAAGTTCTGCCTTCTGAGGGAACTGAGCCTTTGGAGCTTGAACCTTATCAGGTTGAGCTCTTAGGCCCAGGGGGACCCTCAAGGGAGGAGCTGTGTAAGGGACAAGAAACCTGTCCCTCTCTTGAAGGCCTTAAGCAGCAAGCTGCTGAAGAGTCCAAGGGCAAGAAAAATGGAACACATAGGGTCTATTGGGAAGATGGACTCCTGTACACTGAGGCCAGAGACCCCAAACCTGGTGCCACTAGGAGAGTGGTAGTGCCTCAGTCGTTCAGAGAGTTTATTCTGACCTTAGCCCATGATATTCCCCTTGCTGGGCATTTGGGACAAACCAAGACGTGGGAGAGGTTAGTCAACCACTTCTACTGGCCCAATATGTCCCACAAGGTTAAGGAGTTTTGCCTCTCCTGCCCCACCTGTCAAGCCAGTGGTAAGACAGGTGGGCATCCAAAGGCCCCCCTCATTCCACTTCCAGTGGTGGGGGTCCCCTTTGAAAGAGTGGGTGTGGACATAGTTGGTCCACTAGAACCTCCCACAGCCTCAGGAAATATGTATATCCTAGTAGTAGTGGATCATGCTACTAGGTATCCTGAAGCTATTCCCCTTAGGTCGACTACTGCCCCTGCAGTAGCCAAGGCCCTCATTGGTATCTTTACCAGAGTGGGTTTCCCTAAGGAGGTGGTGTCTGACAGAGGTACCAACTTCATGTCAGCATACCTAAAACACATGTGGAATGAGTGTGGGGTGACTTACAAATTCACTACACCATACCATCCACAAACTAATGGCTTGGTTGAGAGATTCAACAAGACATTAAAAGGCATGATCATGGGGCTCCCAGAAAAGCTCAAAAGGAGATGGGATGTCCTCTTGCCATGTCTGCTTTTCGCTTAGAGAGGTGCCACAGAAGGGAGTAGGATTCTCACCCTTTGAACTTCTGTTTGGTCACCCTGTAAGGGGACCACTTGCTCTTGTTAAAGAAGGCTGGGAGAGACCTCTTCATGAGCCTAAACAGGACATAGTGGACTATGTACTTGGCCTTCGCTCTAGAATGGCAGAGTACATGGAAAAGGCAAGCAAAAACCTTGAGGCCAGCCAACAGCTCCAGAAGTTTTGGTATGACCAAAAGGCTGCACTGGTTGAGTTCCAACCAGGACAGAAAGTCTGGGTTCTGGAGCCTGTGGCTCCCAGGGCACTTCAGGACAAATGGAGTGGCCCTTACCCAGTGCTAGAAAGGAAGAGTCAGGTCACCTACCTGGTGGACCTGGGCACAAGCAGGAGCCCCAAGAGGGTGATCCATGTGAACCGCCTTAAGCTCTTCCATGACAGGGCTGATGAAAATCTGTTGATGGTAACAGATGAGGATCAGGAGGCAGAGAGTGAACCTCTCCCTGATCTTCTGTCATCAGACCCAAAAGATGGCTCAGTAGATGGAGTGATCTACTCAGACACCCTCTCTGGCCAACAGCAAGCTGATTGTAGGAGAGTCCTACAACAGTTTCCTGAACTCTTCTCCCTAACCCCTGGTCAGACACACCTGTGTACCCATGATGTGGACACAGGAGACAGCATGCCTGTCAAAAACACATTTTTTAGACAGTCTGACCATGTTAAGGAAAGCATCAAGGTGGGAGTCCACAAGATGCTGGAATTGGGAGTAATTGAGCGCTCTGACAGCCCCAGGGCTAGCCCAGTGGTCTTAGTCCCCAAACCTCACACCAAAGATGGAAAGAAAGAGATGAGGTTTTGTGTGGACTACAGAGGGCTCAACTCTGTCACCAAGACAGACGCCCATCCAATTCCTAGAGCTGATGAGCTCATAGATAAATTAGGTGCTGCCAAATTCTTAAGTACCTTTGACTTGACAGCAGGGTACTGGCAAATAAAAATGGCACCTGGAGCAAAAGAGAAAACAGCATTCTCCACACCTGATGGGCATTATCAGTTTACTGTTATGCCCTTTGGTTTAAAGAATGCCCCTGCCACCTTCCAAAGGTTGGTGAATCAAGTCCTTGCTGGTTTGGAGTCCTTTAGCACAGCTTATCTTGATGATATTGCTGTCTTTAGCTCCACCTGGCAGGATCACCTGGTCCACCTGAAGAAGGTTTTGAAGGCTCTGCAATCTGCATGCCTCTCTATCAAGGCATCCAAATGCCAGATAGGGCAGGGAACTGTGGTTTACTTGGGCCACCTTGTAGGTGGAGGCCAAGTTCAGCCACTCCAACCCAAGATCCAGACTATTCTGGACTGGGTAGCTCCAAAAACCCAGACTCAAGTCAGGGCATTCCTTGGCTTGACTGGGTATTACAGGAGGTTTGTGAAGGGATATGGATCCATTGTGACAGCCCTCACTGAACTCACCTCCAAGAAAATGCCCAAGAAAGTGAACTGGACTGTAGAATGCCAACAGGCCTTTGACACCCTGAAACAAGCAATGTGCTCAGCACCAGTTCTAAAAGCTCCAGATTATTCTAAGCAGTTCATTGTGCAGACAGATGCCTCTGAACATGGGATAGGGGCAGTTTTGTCCCAAACAAATGATGATGGCCTTGACCAGCCTGTTGCTTTCATTAGCAGGAGGTTACTCCCCAGGGAGCAGCGTTGGAGTGCCATTGAGAGGGAGGCCTTTGCTGTGGTTTGGTCCCTGAAGAAGCTGAGACCATACCTCTTTGGGACTCACTTCCTAGTTCAAACTGACCACAGACCTCTCAAATGGCTGATGCAAATGAAAGGTGAAAATCCAAAACTGTTGAGGTGGTCCATCTCCCTACAGGGAATGGACTTTATAGTGGAACACAGACCTGGGACTGCCCATGCCAATGCAGATGGCCTTTCCAGGTTCTTCCACTTAGAAAATGAAGACTCTCTTGGGAAAGGTTAGTCTCATCCTCTTTCGTTTGGGGGGGGGGGTTGTGTAAGGAAATGCCTCCTTGGCATGGTTGCCCCCTGACTTTTTGCCTTTGCTGATGCTATGTTTTGAATTGAAAGTGTGCTGAGGTCTGCTAACCAGGCCCCAGCACCAGTGTTCTTTCCCTAACCTGTACTTTTGATTCCACAATTGGCACCCCCTGGCATCCAGATAAGTCCCTTGTAACTGGTACCTCTGGTACCAAGGGCCCTGATGCCAGGGAAGGTCTCTAAGGGCTGCAGCATGTATTATGCCACCCTAGAGACCCCTCACTCAGCACAGACACACTGCTTACCAGCTTGTGTGTGCTAGTGAGAACAAAATGAGTAAGTCGAGATGGCACTCCCCTCAGGGTGCCCTGCCAGCCTCTCACTGCCTATGCAGTATAGGTAAGACACCCCTCTAGCAGGCCTTACAGCCCTAAGGCAGGGTGCACTATACCATAGGTGAGGGTACCAGTGCATGAGCATGGTACCCCTACAGTGTCTAAACAAAACCTTAGACATTGTAAGTGCAGGGTAGCCATAAGAGTATATGGTCTGGGAGTTTGTCAAACACGAACTCCACAGCACCATAATGGCTACACTGAAAACTGGGAAGTTCGGTATCAAACTTCTCAGCACAATAAATGCACACTGATGCCAGTGCACATTTTATTGTAAAATACACCACAGAGGGCACCTTAGAGGTGCCCCCTGAAACTTAACCGACCATCTGTGTAGGCTGACTGGTTCCAGCAGCCTGCCACACTAGAGACATGTTGCTTGCCCCATGAGGAGAGTGCCTTTGTCACTCTGAGGCCAGTAACAAAGCCTGCACTGGGTGGAGATGCTAACACCTCCCCCAGGCAGGAGCTGTAACACCTGGCGGTGAGCCTCAAAGGCTCACCCCTTTGTCACAGCACCGCAGGACACTCCAGCTAGTGGAGTTGCCCGCCCCCTCCGGCCCCGGCCCCCACTTTTGGCGGCAAGGCCGGAGAAAATAATGAGAATAACAAGGAGGAGTCACTGGCCAGTCAGGACAGCCCCTAAGGTGTCCTGAGCTGAGGTGACTCTAACTTTTAGAAATCCTCCATCTTGCAGATGGAGGATTCCCCCAATAGGATTAGGGATGTGACCCCCTCCCCTTGGGAGGAGGCACAAAGAGGGTGTACTCGCCCTCCGGTCTAGTAGCCATTGGCTACTAACCCCCCAGACCTAAACCCGCCCTTAAATTTAGTATTTAAGGGCTCCCCTGAACCTAAGATTTTAGATTCCTGCAACAACAAGAAGGACTGCCTAGCTGAAAACCCCTGCAGAGGAAGACCAGAAGACAACTGCCTTGGCTCCAGAAACTCACCGGCCTGTCTCCTGCCTTCCAAAGAACTCTGCTCCAGCGACGCCTTCCAAAGGGACCAGCGACCTCTGAATCCTCTGAGGACTGCCCTGCTTCGACGACGACAAGAAACTCCCGAGGACAGCGGACCTGCTCCAAAAAGACTGCAACTTTATCCAAAGAAGCAGCTTTAAAGAACCCTGCAATCTCCCCGCAAGAAGCGTGAGACCTGCAACACTGCACCCGGCGACCCCGACTCGGCTGGTGGAGAACCAACACCTCAGGGAGGACCCCCGGACTACTCTACGACTGTGAGTACCAAAACCTGTCCCCCCTGAGCCCCCACAGCGCCGCCTGCAGAGGGAACCCCGAGGCTTCCCCTGACCGCGACTCTCTGAAACCTAAGTCCCGACGCCTGGAAGAGACCCTGCACCCGCAGCCCCCAGGACCTGAAGGACCGGACTTTCACTGCCGAAGTGACCCCCAGGAGTCCCTCTCCCTTGCCCAAGTGGAGGTTTCCCCGAGGAAGCCCCCCCTTGCCTGCCTGCAGCGCTGAAGAGATCCCTTGATCTCTCATTGACTTCCATTGCGAACCCGACGCTTGTTCTAACACTGCACCCGGCCGCCCCCGCGCCGCTGAGGGTGAAATTTCTGTGTGGGCTTGTGTCCCCCCCGGTGCCCTACAAAACCCCCCTGGTCTGCCCTCCGAAGACGCGGGTACTTACCTGCAAGCAGACCGGAACCGGGGCACCCCCCTCTCTCCATTGAAGCCTATGCGTTTTGGGCACCACTTTGAACTCTGCACCTGACCGGCCCTGAGCTGCTGGTGTGGTAACTTTGGGGTTGCTCTGAACCCCCAACGGTGGGCTACCTTGGACCAAGAACTGAACCCTGTAAGTGTCGTACTTACCTGGTAAAACTAACAAAAACTTACCTCCCCCAGGAACTGTGAAAATTGCACTAAGTGTCCACTTTTGAAATAGCTATTTGTGAATAACTTGAAAAGTATACAAGCAATTGAAATGATTCAAAGTTCCTAATGTACTTACCTGCAATACCTTTCAAACAAGATATTACATGTGAAATTTGAACCGGTGGTTCTTAAAATAAACTAAGAAAATATATTTTTCTATACAAAACCTATTGGCTGGATTTGTCTCTGAGTGTGTGTACCTCATTTATTGTCTATGTGTATGTACAACAAATGCTTAACACTACTCCTTGGATAAGCCTACTGCTCGACCACACTACCACAAAATAGAGCATTAGTATTATCTCTTTTTACCACTATTTTACCTCTAAGGGGAACCCTTGGACTCTGTGCATGCTATTCCTTACTTTGAAATAGCACATACAGAGCCAACTTCCTACAAACACCCTGCATTAATTATTCTGTCCAGCAGAGGGCGCCAAAGTACCATTAATAATATCCCTATGACAAAAGAACAAAAATAGTTTCCAATAAATGGTTTTCAGCAACGTGAAGGAGAGAATAAAGAAGACAAACGGTAAATAGTGTAGGTACAGGTACAGGCTGGGATTACGTTTCCCCACCCGCCAAAAAAAAGTAACATAACGGGGAGCCGTGGCCAACACAGCCAATAGGTCAAAGGAGCCGGGGATAAAAAAAGTTTGGGAACCACTGACCTACGGGGTTCAAGTTTGGGTCCAAGGTAGCCCACCGTTGGGGGTTCAGAGCGACCCCAAAGTTACCACACCAGCAGCTCAGGGCCGGTCAGGTGCAGAGTTCAAAGTGGTGCCCAAAACGCATAGGCTTCAATGGAGAAGGGGCTGCGCCGGTTCCAGTCTGCCAGCAGGTAAGTACCCGCGTCTTCGGAGGGCAGACCAGGGGGGTTTTGTAGGGCACCGGGGGACACACAAGTTAGCACAGAAAGTACACCCTCAGCAGCACGGGGGCGGCCGGGTGCAGTGTGCAAACACACGTCGGCGGGTTTTCAATTGGAATCAATGGGAGACCAAGGGGTCTCTTCAGCGATGCAGGCAAGGGGGGGGCTCCTCGGGGTAGCCACCACCTGGGCAAGGGAGAGGGCCTCCTGGGGGTCACTCCTGCACTGGAGTTCCGATCTTTCAGGTCCTGGGGGCTGCGGGTGCAGGGTCCTTTCCAGGCGTCGGGATCTGGGAGTCAGGCAGTCGCGGTCAGGGGGAGCCTTGGGATTCCCTCTGCAGGCGTCGCTGTGGGGGCCCAGGGGCGGGGGCAACTCTGGCTACTCACGGTCTCGTAGTCGCCGGGGAGTCCTCCCTGAAGTGTTTGTTCTCCACAAGCCGAGCCGGGGGGTGTCGGGTGCAGAGTTGCAAGTCTCACACTTCTGGCGCCAAACGCAGTTGTCTTGAAGTTGCTTCTTTGGAAACAGTTGCAGTCTTTGGTGAACAGGGCCGCTGTTCTCGGGAGTTTCTTGGTCCTTCTAGAGCAGGGCAGTCCTCTGAGGATTCAGAGGTCGCTGGTCCTGGGGAAACCGTCGCTGGAGCAGTTTCTTCAGAAGGGGGGGAGACAGGCCGGTAGAGCTTTGGCCAAAGCAGTTGGTGTCTCAGTTTTCTCTGCAGGGTTTTTCAGCTCAGCAGTCCTCTTCTTCTTAGGTTGCAGGAATCTGAGTTCCTAGGTTCAGGGGAGCCCCTAAATACAGAATTTAGGGGTGTGATTAGGTCAGGGAGGGCAGTAGCCAATGGCTACTAGCCCTGAGGGTGGCTACACCCTTTTTGTGCCTCCTCCCAAGGGGAGGGGGTCACATTCCTATCCCTATTGGGGGGGATCCTCCATCTGCAAGATGGAGGATTCCTAAAAGTCAGAGTCACTTCAGCTCAGGTTGCCTTAGGCCAGTGACGAAGACTCCTTGTTTTTCTCATTATCTCCTCCGGCCTTGCCGCCAAAAGTGGGGCCGTGGCTGGAGGGGGCAGGCAACTCCACTAGCTGGAATGCCCTGTGGTGCTGGAACAAAGGGGGTGAGCCTTTGAGGCTCACCGCCAGGTGTTCCAGCTCCTGCCTGGGGGAGGTGATAGCATCTCCACCCAGTGCAGGCTTTGTTACTAGCCACAGAGTGACAAAGGCACTCTCCCCATGTGGCCAGCAACATGTCTCGAGTGTGGCAGGCTGCTAAAACCAGTCAGCCTACACAGGTAGTTGGTTAAGGTTTCAGGGGGCACCTCTAAGGTGCCCTCTGGGGTGTATTTTACAATAAAATGTACACTGGCATCAGTGTGCATTTATTGTGCTGAGAAGTTTGATACCAAACTTCCCAGTTTTCAGTGTAGACAGTATGGTGCTGTGGAGTTCGTGTTTGATAGACTCCCAGACCATATACTCTTATGGCTACCCTGCACTTACAATGTCTAAGGTTTTGTTTAGACACTGTAGGGGCACAGTGCTCATGCTCAGGTGGCTGTAAGGCCTGCTAGAGGGGTGACTTATCTATACTGCATAGGCAGTGTGAGGTTCGCATGGCACCCTGAGGGGACTGCCATGTCAACTTACTTGTTTTGTCCTCACCAGCACACACAAGCTGGAAAGCAGTGTGTCTGTGCTGAGTGAGTGTAGCCATTATGGTGCTGTGGAGTTCGTGTATGACAAACTCCCAGACCATATACTCTTATGGCTACCCTGCACTTACAATGTCTAAGGTTTTGTTTAGACACTGTAGGGGTACCATGCTCATGCACTGGTACCCTCACCTATGGTATAGTGCACCCTGCCTTAGGGCTGTAAGGCCTACTAGAGGGGTGTCTTACCTATACTGCATAGGCAGTGAGAGGCTGGCAGGGCACCCTGAGGGGAGTGCCATGTCGACTTACTCATTTTGTTCTCACTAGCACACACAAGCTGGTAAGCAGTGTGTCTGTGCTGAGTGAGGGGTCTCCAGGGTGGCATAAGATATGCTGCAGCCCTTAGAGACCTTCCCTGGCATCAGGGCCCTTGGTACCAGGGCTACCAGTTACAAGGGACTTACCTGGATGCCAGGGTGTGCCAATTGTGTAAACAAAAGTACAGGTTAGGGAAAGAACACTGGTGCTGGGGCCTGGTTAGCAGGCCTCAGCACGATTTTAATTCAAAACCTAGCATCAGCCAAGGAGGCTTTTCCTTACTCAACCCCCCCACCCCCACCCCAAAACAAAAGAGGATGAGACTAACCTTTCCCAAGAGAGTCTTTATTTTCTAAGTGGAATAACCTGGAAAGGCCATCTGCATTGGCATGGGCAGTCCCAGGTCTGTGTTCCACTATAAAGTCCATTCCCTGTAGGGAGATGGACCACCTCAACAGTTTTTGATTTTCACCTTTCATTTGCATCAGCCATCTGAGAGGTCTGTGGTCAGTTTGAACTACAAAGTGAGTACCAAAGAGGTATGGTCTCAGCTTCTTCAGGGACCAAACCACAGCAAAGGCCTCCCTCTCAATGGCACCCCAATGCTGCTCCCTGGGGAGTAACCTCCTGCTAATGAAAGCAACAGGCTGGTCAAGGCCATCTTCATTTGTTTGGGACAAAACTGCCCCTAACCCATGTTCAGAGGCATCTGTCTGCACAATGAACTGCTTGGAGTAATCTGGAGCTTTTAGAACTGGTGCTGTGCACATTGCTTGTTTCAGGGTGTCAAAGGCCTGTTGGCATTCTACAGTCAAGTTTACCTTCTTGGGCATTTTCTTGGAGGTGAGTTCTGTGAGGGCTGTCACTATTGATCCATATCCCTTCACAAACCTCCTGTAATACCCAGTCAAGACAAGGAATGCCCTGACTTGAGTCTGGGTTTTTGGAGCTGCCCAGTCCAGAATAGTCTGGATCTTGGGTTGGAGTGGCTGAACTTGGCCTCCACCTACAAGGTGGCCCAAGTAAACCACAGTTCCCTGCCCTATCTGGCATTTGGATGCCTTGATAGAGAGGCCTGCTGATTGCAGAGCCTTCAAAACCTTCTTCAGGTGGACCAGGCGATCCTGCCAGCTGGAGCTAAAGATAGCAATATCGTCAAGATAAGCTGCACTAAAGGACTCCAAACGAGCAAGGACTTGATTCACCAACCTTTGGAAGGTGGCAGGGGCATTCTTTAAACCAAAGGGCATAACAGTAAACTGATAATGCCCATCAGGTGTGGAGAATGCTGTTTTTTTTTTTTTTTTTTGCTCCAGGTGCCATTTTGATTTGCCAGTACCCTGCTAAGTCAAGTCAAAGGTACTTAGGAATTTGGCAGCACCCAATTTATCAATTAGTTAATCTGCCCTTGGAATGGGATGGGCATCTGTCCATGTGACAGAATTAAGTCCTCTGTAGTCCACACACAACCTCATCTCTCTCTTTCCATCTTTGGTGTGAGGTTTGGGGACTAAGACCACTGGGCTAGCCCAGGGGCTGTCAGAGTGCTCAATTACTCCCAATTCCAGCATCTTGTGGACTTCCACCTTGATGCTTTCCTTAACTTGGTCAGACTGTCTGAAAATTTTGTTTTTGACAGGCATGCTGTCTCCTGTGTCCACATCATGGGTACACAGGTGTGTCTGACCAGGGGTTAGGGAAAAGAGCTCAGCAAACTGTTGCAGTACCTTCCTGCAGTCAGATTGCTGTTGGCCAGGGAGGGTGTCTGAATAGATCACTCTATCTACTGAACCATCTTTAGGGTTTGATGAGAGGAGATCAGGGAGAGGTTCACTCTCAGCTTCCTGATCCTCATCTGTTACCATCAACAGATTGACATCAGCCCTGTCATGGAAGACCTTAAGGCGGTTCACATGGATCACCCTCTTGGGGCTCCTGCTAGTGCCCAGGTCCACCAGGTAGGTGACCTGACTCTTCTTCTCTAGCACTGGGTAAGGGCCACTTCATATGTCCTGGAGTGCCCTGGGCGCCACAGTCTCCAGAACCCAGACTTTCTGCCATTGCAGCCTTTTGGTCATACCAAAACTTCTGGAGCCGTTGGCTGGCCTCAAGGTTTTTACTTGCCTTTTCCATGTACTCTGCCATCCTTGAACGAAGGCCAAGTACATAGTCCACTATGTCTTGCTTAGGCTCATGAAGTGGTCTCTCCCAGCCTTCTTTCACAAGAGCTAGTGGTCCCCTTACAGGGTGGCCAAACAGAAGTTCAAAGGGTGAGAACCCTACTCCCTTCTGAGGCACCTCTCTGTAAGCGAAAAGGAGACATGGCAAGAGGACATCCCATCTCCTTTTGAGTTTTTCTGGGAGCCCCATCATCATGCCCTTTAATGTCTTGTTGAATCTCTCAACAAGGCCATTAGTTTGTGGATGATAGGGTGTAGTGAATTTATAAGTCACTCCACACTCATTCCGCATGTGTTTCAGGTATGCTGACATGAAGTTGGTACCTCTGTCAGACACCACCTCCTTAGGGAAGCCCACTCTGGTAAAGATACCAATGAGGGCCTTGGCTACTGCAGGGACAATAGTCGACCTAAGGGGAATAGCTTCAGGATACCTAGTAGCATGATCCACTACTACTAGTATGTACATATTTCCTGAGGCTGTGGGAGGTTCAAGTGGACCCACTATGTCCACACCCACTCTTTCAAAGGGGACCCCCACCACTGGAAGTGGAATGAGGGGGGCCTTTGGATGTCCACCTGTCTTACCACTGGCTTGACAGGTGGTACAGGAGACACAAAACTCCTTAACTTTCTGGGACATGTTGGGCCGATAGAAGTGGTTGACTAGTCTCTCCCACGTCTTGGTTTGTCCCAAATGCCCAGTAAGGGGAATATCATGGGCTAAGGTCAGTATGAACTCTCTGAACTCCTGAGGCACTACCACTCTCCTAGTGGCACCAGGTTTGGGATCTCTTGCCTCACTGTACAGGAGCCCATCTTCCCAATAGACCCTATGTGTTCCAGTTTTCTTGCCATTGGACTCTTCAGCAGCTTGCTGCCTAAGGCCTTCAAGAGAGGGACAGGTTTCTTGCCCCTTACACAACTGCTCCCTTGAGGGTCCCCCTGGGCCTAAGAGCTCAACCTGATAAGGTTCTAACTCCATAGGCTCAGTTCCCTCAGAGGGCAGAACTTCTTCCTGAGAAGAGAGGTTCTCTTTTTGTTGTTGTGTTGCAGCTGGTTTCCCAGTTGTCTTTCCTTTCCTCTTGGTAGGCTGGGCCCTTTTTCCAGACTCCAGCTCTACTTTTTCACCCTGAGCCTTGCACTGTGCCCTTGTCTTGACACACACCAGTTCAGGGATACCCAGCATGGCTGCATGGGTTTTCAGTTCTACCTCAGCCCATGCTGAGGACTCCAGGTCATTTCCAAGCAAACAGTCTACTGGGATATTTGAGGAGACCACCACCTGTTTCAGGCCATTGACCCCTACCCACTCTAAAGTTACCATAGCCATGGGATGTACTTTAGTTTGATTATCAGCATTGGTGACTGGATAAGTTTGTCCAGCCAGGTATTGACCAGGGGAAAACAGTTTCTGTCACCATAGTGACACTGGCACCTGTATCCCTCAGGCCTTCTACACTTGTCCCACTGATTAAGAGCTGTTGCCTGTATTTTTTCATATTAGGAGGCCATGCAGCCAGTGTGGCTAAATCCACCTCACCCTCAGAGACTAATGTAGCTTCAGTGTGACACCTGATTTGCTCTGGGCACACTGTTGAGTTAGAAGTGGTACTTTTCTTGGGACAGGCCTTGTCCCCAGTTTGGTGTCCATGCTGATTACAGCTACGACACCAGGCCTTTTTGGGATCAAAGTTTTTACCCTTGTACCCAAAATTGTTTTGTGAAGAGGCTCGGGGCCCACCCTCCTGTGCAGGTTTTTGGGGGCCTGAAGAAGACTCTCTACTATTTTTGTTTTTGGATGTCTCAACACCCTTCCCCTGGGGAGGCTTTGTGACCCCTTTCTTTTGGTCACCCCCTGTTGAAGTCTTGGTCACCCTAGTCTTGACCCAATGGTCCGCCTTCTTTCCCAATTCTTGGGGAGAAATTGGTCCTAGGTCTACCAGATGCTGATGCAGTTTATCATTGAAACAATTACTCAATAGGTGTTCTTTCACAAATAAATTGTACAGCCCATCATAATTACTTACACCACTGCCTTGAATCCAACCATCCAGTGTTTTCACTGAGTAGTCCACAAAATCAACCCAGGTCTGGCTCAAGGTTTTTTGAGCCCCCCTGAATCTAATTCTATACTCCTCAGTGGAGAATCCAAAGCCCTCAATCAGGGTTCCCTTCATGAGGTCATAAGAATCTGCATCTTTTCCAGAGAGTGTGAGGAGTCTATCCCTACACTTTCCAGTGAACATTTCCCAAAGGAGAGCACCCAAGTGAGATCTGTTCACTTTTCTGGTAACACCAGCAGTCTCAAAAGCTGTGAACCATTTGGTGATGTCATCACCATCTTCATATTTATTTACAATCCCTTTAGGGATTTTCAACATGTCAGGAGAATCTCTGACCCTATTTATGTTGCTGCCACCATTCATGGGACCTAGGCCCATCTCTTGTCTTTCCCTTTCTATGGCTAGGATCTGTCTTTCCAAAGCCAATCTTTTGGCCATCCTGGCTAGCTGGATGTCCTCTTCACTGGAGTTATCCTCAGTGATTTCAGAGGTGCTGGTCCCTCCTGTGAGGGAAACAGCATCTCTGACTAGTATATTTGGAGACAGGACTTGAGTGGCCCTGTTCTCCCTAAGTAGGACTGGAGGGGGGGAATTCTCCTCCAAGTCACTATCTTCATCCTCTGTGTTGCCATCCTCAGAGGGGTTGGCTTTTTCAAACTCTGCCAAAAGCTCCTGGAGCTGTAGTTTGGAAGGTCTGGAGCCCATTGTAATTTTCTTTATTTTGCAGAGTGACCTTAGCTCCCTCATCTTAAGATGGAGGTAAGGTGTGAGGTCGAGTTCCTCCACATTCATCTCTGCACTAGACATTATGCTTCTAAAAGTTGGAATACTTTTTAAGAATCTAAAACTAGTTCTAGGTTCTAATTCAAACTTTCACAAAACTTTTAAACTCTAAAAGAAATGCTAAACAGGGACTAACACAAGACCCTAGCAGGACTTTTAAGAATTTAGAAAAATAGTTCAAATTGCAAAAATCTATTTCTAATGACAATTTTTTGGGAATTTGTCGTGTGATCAGGTATTGGCTGAGTAGTCCAGCAAATGCAAAGTCTTGTACCCCACCACTGATCCACCAATGTAGGAAGTTGGCTCTGTATGCACTATTTCAAAGTAAGGAATAGTATGCACAGAGTCCAAGGGTTCCCCTTAGAGGTAAGATAGTGGCAAAAAGAGAATACTAATGCTGTATTTTGCGGTAGTGTGGTCGAGCAGTAGGATTATCAAAGGAGTAGTGTTAAGCATTTGTTGTACATACACAAGCAATAAATGAGGAACACACACTCAGAGACAATTCCAGGCCAATAGGTTTTTGTATAGAAAAATATATTTTCTTAGTTTATTTTAAGAACCACAGGTTCAAATTTTACATGTAATACTTTGAATGAAAGGTATTGCAGGTAAGTACTTTAGGATCTTTGAATAATCACAATAGCATATATACTTTTCAAATAAAACACATATAGCTATTTTAAAACTAGACAGTGCAATTTTCACAGTTCCTAGGGGAGGTAAGTAATTGTTAGTTCTTGCAGGTAAGTAAACCACCTACGGGGTTCAAGTTTGGGTCCAAGGTAGCCCACCGTTGGGGGTTCAGAGCAACCCCAAAGTTACCACACCAGCAGCTCAGGGCCGGTCAGGTGCAGAGTTCAAAGTGGTGCCCAAAACGCATAGGCTTCAATGGAGAAGGGGGTGCCCCGGTTCCAGTCTGCCAGCAGGTAAGTACCCGCGTCTTCGGAGGGCAGACCAGGGGGGTTTTGTAGGGCACCGGGGAGGGACACAAGTTAGCACAGAAAGTACACCCTCAGCAACACGGGGCGGCCGGGTGCAGTGTGCAAACACACGTCGGGTTTTCAATTGGAATCAATGGGAGACCAAGGGGTCTCTTCAGCGATGCAGGCAAGGGGGGGGGGCTCCTCGGGGTAGCCACCACCTGGGCAAGGGAGAGGGCCTCCTGGGGGTCACTCCTGCACTGGAGTTCTGATCTTTCAGGTCCTGGGGGCTGCGGGTGCAGGGTCGTTTCCAGGCGTCGGGATCTGGGAGTCAGGCAGTCGCGGTCAGGGGGAGCCTCTGGATTCCCTCTGCAGGCGTCGCTGTAGGGGCTCGGGGGGGGGCAACTCTAGCTACTCACGGTCTCGTAGCCGCCGGGGAGTCCTCCCTGAAGTGTTTGTTCTCCACAAGCCGAGCTGGGGGCTTCAGGTGCAGAGTTGCAAGTCTCACACTTCTGGCGGGAAACGCAGTTGTCTTGAAGTTGCTTCTTTGGAAACAAAGTTGCAGTCTTTGGTGAACAGGGCCGCTGTTCTCGGGAGTTTCTTGGTCCTTGTAGAGCAGGGCAGTCCTCTGAGGATTCAGAGGTCGCTGGTCCTGGGGAAAGCGTCGCTGGAGCAGTTTCTTCAGAAGGGGTGGAGACAGGCCGGTAGAGCTGGGGCCAAAGCAGTTGGTGTCTGTCTTCTCTGCAGGGTTTTTCAGCTCAGCAGTCCTCTTCTTCTTAGGTTGCAGGAATCTGAGTTCCTAGGTTCAGGGGAGCCCCTAAATACAGAATTTAGGGGGGTGTTTAGGTCAGGGAGGGCAGTAGCCAATGGCTACTAGCCCTGAGGGTGGCTACACCCTCTTTGTGCCTCCTCCCAAGGGGAGGGGGTCACATTCCTATCCCTATTGGGGGGATCCTCCATCTGCAAGATGGAGGATTCCTAAAAGTCAGAGTCACTTCAGCTCAGGTTGCCTTAGGGGCTGTCCTGACTGGCCAGTGACTCCTCCTTGTTTTTCTCATTATCTCCTCCGGCCTTGCCGCCAAAAGTGGGGCCATGGCCGGAGGGGGCGGGCAACTCCACTAGCTGGAATGCCCTGTGGTGCTGGAACAAAGGGAGTGAGTCTTTGAGGCTCACCGCCAGGTGTTACAGCTCCTGCCTGGGGGAGGTGATAGCATCTCCACCCAGTGCAGGCTTTGTTACTAGCCACAGAGTGACAAAGGCACTCTCCCCATGTGGCCAGCAACATGTCTTGAGTGTGGATTTATTGTGCTGAGAAGTTTGATACCAAACTTCCCAGTTTTCAGTGTAGCCATTATGGTGCTGTGGAGTCCGTGTTTGACAGACTCCCAGACCATATACTCTTATGGCTACCCTGCACTTACAATGTCTAAGGTTTGGCTTAGACACAGTAGGGGCACAGTGCTCATGCACTGGTGCCCTCACCTATGGTATAGTGCACCCTGCCTTAGGGCTGTATGGCCTACTAGAGGGGTGACTTATCTATACTGCATAGGCAGTGTGAGGTTGGCATGGCACCCTGAGGGGAGTGCCATGTCGACTTACTCGTTATTTCCTCACCAGCACACACAAGCTGGCAAGCAGTGTGTCTGTGCTGAGTGAGGGGTCTCCAGGATGGCATAAGATATGCTGCAGCCCTTAGACCTTCCCTGGCATCAGGGCCCTTGGTACCAGGGCTACCAGTTACAAGGGACTTACCTGGATTCCAGGGTGTGCCAATTGTGAAAACAAAAGTACAGGTTAGGGAAAGAACACTGGTGCTGGGGCCTGGTTAGCAGGCCTCAGCACACTTTCAATTCAAAACATAGCATCAGCAAAGGCAAAAAGTCAGGGGGTAACCATGCCAAGGAGGCATTTCCTTACACCCTGTAAGCATCTGTTCATGCATGTAGTGCTGTAGACTCACATGCACCCACCCTCCTCCTCGGAAACCTGTGGCGGCTGCAGTTTTCACTTTTAATTCCACAGTATATTTAGCATGGTCATCTCATTACTTACACCTACTCTACACTCCTTTCTGACCAGCCTGCAGAAAACCAATTTAACAATGGAGTTGATGCCCTTGCGCATTATCACGGAGATGACGAGTCAATTTACCTGGTGACTCGAAAGACTTATTCAAAGAAAAACACTTGCACAACTAAAGACCCCACACTAGATGGCAGGAGTTTGCAAAGCACATGAATCTACATGCCACAAACAGATGCTTACAGGGTAAGTAACATATTTCTTACATGTCGTGCTCACCTTACAGTATTTTCTGCATAGGCAGTATATTGACAAGTAGCTCACTGCAACAGGCCTATGCTGACTGTTATAAATTTTGTTATTCCATAAGTCACCAGAAAGTGTAGTGGTGAAAGCTTCTCTGGTAAAGCTTAACCCGAAAGTATATCCTACAACATTTTCACACGAATGCTTGCATGGCATGTGGTGAAATGTTGCATCTTTTAGCCTTTCTCAGCACATGGTTAATACTATATGCCTGAAAGGTTTCTTCTCTTTCTACTTTCTGGTCCCCAATGAGGGCAGGCATCTCCATGAGTTCCTCAGAGAGGACAAGTTGAAACTGTTCATCTTTTTTGCCCTCTACCAGTGTGACTGGATTGTATTCCTAGATTAACTAGACTAATTCCTAATTCCAAATCCCTGTCCTGCAGCATATGCACTTCACTGTGGTGTCCTAAAACTATCAGTTTAAGGTGTTGCCTTTGTCTTGAGCATTGCACCGGATTGTTTACCCTCAGTGTGGATAACGATGGCTGCCTATCTCGGAAGGTTAGGGGTCTGTTTCCCTTGCTTAGGTGACTGGTTGGTGAAAGCAAGCTTGACTGCAGTGCCTGACTGTAACACATCCTGGATATCCTTTTTGGCTGAGGTTCTCAATCAGCCACCAGAAATCCTGCTTTCCTCAGGTCAAGTGCCACTTGTTTGTAGGGCTATTTTAGATATGAGCTACATGATGGCCTTTTCTCCACACCAGATATTTGTGATGTTTGGGCTTAGACAATACTGCCCCTCCTGAAGGCTCAGTCTGTTGCACCTGATGTGTATGATCCTCTCATGCTCATAAATCAATGATGTTTCTGAATTGGTGTCCGTGGAGCCAGTGGCTTGCTCCAGCACAGGGGGAGCTTTTCTGAAACTGTGGCTCAGGACTTGGAGTGGTGGATGTGCCATTCCAGTCTCACAGTGGATTGACTGTTTTGTCCTCAGACAGAAATTACTCTGGTGACAGACAAGACTTCTACGGGCTGGATGGTCCTCTGAGGGACTTACACAGCACAGTGATGTTCAGAGTGGAGTCTACCCATCGCTGTGCTGTATATAGGGGCCATTTGGCTGTATTTCACTGCCTACTTACCTTATCTTAGAAGCCTGATTATGCAGCTCCTCTCGGATAAAACCATGTATCCATTGTATCAACAACCAGGGGAGTATTGGACAGGACCTATTGCACTAGTTGAGGCACTAGTCCTTCAGGAATGGGAATGTCTCTCTGGAATGTTGAATCCCAGGCTGACACTGAACAGATCATCCCCTGAGACCTACCAGGAGATAATTCACCCAGATGTGGCAGAGACAGTCTTCCCATGTACGGTTTGCCTGAGTACCAGTCTGTATCCTTCTTGAACATGAAGTGCCTGTTCTCTGCACTGCACTTAAAGCCTCTGGGCTCTGTGAGATGTGGTCTGTCTAAGAAATGTGTCTGGCTTCTCCAGTTCCTCCGATATCCTTGTTGCACATGTCCTTCAGAAGATGTTGTTGTTGATTCTCTTTGCTCCAGACTAGGCAAGGAGAATTTGTTACGCTTCTCTTTCTGTGTTCAGGGTTGATACCCAAACAGGGTGGTCAGGGTCTCTTATCTCTACTCTCGTATGCTCAGACCTCATGTATGGAATTTGTACAATATCAGCTAAAGTATTTTAGCTGACAACCTTGAGGCTGTATATTATTTCCGTATACCACCTGCCAGCTAACTCTTACTATCTGAGGTTTTTACTTGATGTAGGACCTGGCAATAGGAGATTTGCAGAAGTGCACTCAAGTTTATTTTTGTGTGTGTTGCATATAAACTATAGCAAGGCAAAAATGCAATTAATGTGCTGGGAGGAAAGGCACTGTAAGGTGACCTCTTTTACGTGGTACAGTGTGTCCCAGCATACTTTGGGAGGGGGGAGGTATGTGTGTATATGTGTATATGTGTGTATATGTATATGTTCAGTGGCATGTGTAGCTGCAGATACACATGCTGTGCACATCCCGCCATCTGGTGTTGGGCTCGGAGTGTTACAAGTTGTTTTTCTTCGAAGAAGTCTTTTCGAGTCACGAGATCGAGGGACTCCTCCCATTTCGGCTCCATTGCGCATGGGCGTCGACTCCATCTTAGATTGTTTTTTTTCCGCCATCGGGTTCGGACGTGTTCCTTTTCGCTCCGTGTTTCGGGTCGGAAAGTTAGTTAGAATCTCGAAAAAATCGTCGGTATTGTTTGCGTTCGGTATCAGGTTAGTTATAACAGATCGACACCGACTTTTGAAGAGCTCCGGTGGCCCTTTGGGGTTTTTTCAATCCCCCCCGTCGGGGCCTGGTCGGCCCGGCCACGTGTTTCTTCAAGGCTGATGGAACGGACCCCATTCCGCTTCTGCCCGAAATGTCATAACAAGTATCCATATACAGATCAGCATCTGGTCTGTAACTTGTGTCTGTCTCCAGAGCACAAGGAGGATACCTGTGAAGCCTGTCGAGCGTTTCGGTCGAGGAAGACATTAAGAGACGAAGAGCAAGAAGACTGCAGATAGCGTCGGCGCCGACAGGACAAGGGCGTTTCGAAGAGGAAGAAGAAAGCTTCTCCATCCATGAATCGGACTCGGACGAGCTCGATCCCGAAGAAACGCCGAAAACCGCGAGTAAGATGTCGAAACATAAAACTCACGAGAAGACAACAAAAGCCCAGGGCACGCCACCGCCAACAGGCCATGGCTTAACCCGAAAAATAGGTGACCGATCATCGGCACAGAAAAAGGGCATGCATGTGGCGAAGTCATCCGACTCCGGTCGAGATACCGCCACACAGCTATCTCGGGCCCAAGACAGCGGCTCCGAACAGATTCGGCACCGATACAGTGGCACCGAAATGGTTCGGCACCGAGACACCACGACGCCGAAAATAAAGAAGGTTGCCTCGGAGCCCAAAAAGGCGACCGAAAAGATTTCGATTCCGAAACATCCAGCCTCGGAACCGAAAACAGGTTCCTACACAGAGGAACAGGGATTGTCCTCCCAGATGCAAGGATAGAAGTTCGGAGAGGAACTTCAATCTGTTGAGCCAGACTACACTCAAAGAAGGCTCCACATTCAAAAAGACACAGGGAAAATAAGCACTCTTCCCCCAATTAAGATGAAAAGAAGACTTGCCTTTCAAGAAAAGGACAAGCAGCCACAGGCAAAGGTGGCAAGACAAACAACTCCACCACCATCTCCACCACCATCAATGCACACATCACCGGTAGCCACTCCACCACTGATGCAATCCCCGACTCATACTGCAATGAGTCAAGATGATCCTGATGCATGGGACCTTTATGATGCTCCTGTATCAGATAACAGCCCAGACGGTTACCCTACAAGGCCGTCGCCACCTGAAGACAGTACATCCTACACGCAGGTGGTCTCAAGGGCAGCTGCCTTTCATAACGTCACCTTGCATTCAGAACCAATTGAGGATGGCTTTTTATTTAATATACTCTCCTCCACTCATAGCCAATACCAAAGCTTACCTATGCTCCCGGGAATGCTAAAACATTCAAAACAAATATTTCAGGATCCTGTTAAAGGCAGAGCCATAACTCCAAGGGTGGAAAAAAAGTACAAGCCACCACCAACAGACCCTGTTTGTATTACGCAGCAATTAACACTAGATTCTGTGGTTGTTGGGGCAGCTCGCAAGAGAGCAAACTCTCATACCTCGGGAGATGCACCACCTCCAGACAAGAAGAGTCGCAAATTCGATGCTGCGGGTAAAAGAGTTGCAGCCCAAGCAGCAAACCAATGGCGTATTGCCAATTCACAAGCACTTTTGGCAAGATACGATAGAGCTCATTGGGACGAAATGCAGCATTTCATAGAACTACACTGAAAACTGGGAAGTTTGGTATCAAACTTCTCAGCACAATAAATGCACACTGATGCCAGTGTACATTTTATTGTGAAATACACCCCAGAGGGCACCTTAGAGGTGCCCCCTGAAACCTTAACCGACTATCTGTGTAGGCTGACTGGTTCCAGCAGCCTGCCACAACCGAGACATGTTGCTGACCCCATGGGGAGAGTGCCTTTCTCACTCTGAGGCCAGTAACAAAGCCTGCACTGGGTGGAGATGCTAACACCTCCCCCAGGCAGGAGCTGTAACACCTGGCGGTGAGCCTCAAAGGTCCAGGAACCCCTTTGTTCCAGCACCGCAGGACACTCCAGCTAGTGGAGTTGCCCGCCCCCTCCGGCCACGGCCCCCACTTTTGGCAGCAAGGCCGGAGGAAATAATGAGAATAACAAGGAGGAGTCACTGGCCAGTCAGGACAGCCCCTAAGGTGTCCTGAGCTGAAGTGACTTAAACTTTTAGAAATCCTCCATCTTGCAGATGGAGGATTCCCCAATAGGATTAGGGATGTGACCCCCTCCCCTTGGGAGGAGGCACAAAGAGGGTGTACCCACCCTCAGGGCTAGTAGCCATTGGCTACTAACCCCCCAGACCTAAACACGCCCTTAAATTTAGTATTTAAGGGCTTCCCTGAACCTAAGAATTTAGATTCCTGAAACCTACAAGAAAAAGACTGCTGAGCTGAAAAACCCCTGCAGAGGAAGAACAGAAGACACCAACTGCTTTGGCCCCAGTCCTACCGGCCTGCCTTCCAAAGAAACCTGCTCCAGCAACGCTTTCCAAAGGACCAACAACCTCTGAATCCTCCGAGGACTGCCCTGCTTCAAGAAAAACAAGGAACTCCCGAGGACAGCGGCCCTGCTCCAAAAGACTGCAACTTTGTTTCAAAGGAGCAGATTTAAAGACCCCTGCAACTCCCCGCAAGAAGCGTGAGACTTGCAACACTGCACCCGGCGACCCCGACTCGACTGGTGGAGAACCAACACCTCAGGGAGGACCCTCCGGCGCCTCAGAGACCGTGAGTAACCAAAGTTGTCCCCCCCTGAGCCCCCACAGCGACGCCTGCAGAGGGAATCCCCAGGCTCCCCCTGACCGCGACTGCCTGAACCTAAAGTCCCGACGGCTGGAAAAGACCCTGCACCCGCAGCCCCCAGCACCTGAAGGAACGGAACTTCTGTGCAGGAGTGACCCCCAGGAGGCCCTCTCCCTTGCCCAGGTGGTGGCTACCCCGAGGAGCCCCCCCCTTGCCTGCCTGCACCGCTGAAGAGACCCCTTGGTCTCCCATTGAACTCTACAGAGAACACAACGCGTGTTTGCACACTGCACCCGGCCGCCCCCGCGCTGCTGAGGGTGTACTTTTTGTGCTGACTTGTGTCCCCCCCGGTGCCCTACAAAACCCCCCTGGTCTGCCCTCCGAAGGCGCGGGCAGACTGGAACCGGGGCACCCCCTTCTCTCCATTGAAGCCTATGTGTTTTGGGCACCTCCTTGACCTCTGCACCTGACCGGCCCTGAGCTGCTGGTGTGGTAACTTTGGGGTTGCTCTGAACCCCCAACGGTGGGCTACCTTGGACCCAAACCTGAGACTTGTAAGTGATTTACTTACCTGTTAAAACTAACAATAACTTACCTCCCCCAGGAACTGTGAAAATTGCACTGTGTCCACTTTTAAAGCAGCTATTTGTGTTTTATGTGAAAAGTATATATGCTACTGTAATTATTCAAAGTTCCTAAAGTACTTACCTGCAATACCTTTCAAATGAGATATTACATGTAGAATTTGAACCTATGGTTCTTAAAATAAACTAAGAAAATATATTTTTCTATAACAAAAACCTATTGGCTGGATTTGTCTCTGAGTGTGTGTTCCTCATTTATTGCCTGTGTGTATGTACAACAAATGCTTAACACTACTCCTTTGATAAGCCTACTGCTCGACCACACTACCACAAAATAGAGCATTAGTATTATCTCTTTTTGCCACTATCTTACCTCTAAGGGGAACCCTTGGACTCTGTGCATACTATTCCTTACTTTGAAATAGTGCATACAGAGCCAACTTCCTACATTGGTGGGTCAGCGGTGGGGTACAAGACTTTGCATTTGCTGGACTACTCAGCCAATACCTGATCACACGACAAATTCCAAAAATTGTCATTAGAAATTGTTTTTGCAATTTGAAAATTTTCTAAATTCTTAAAAGACCTGCTAGGGCCTTGTGTTAGATCCTGTTTAGCATTTCTTTTAGAGTTTAAAAGTTTTGTGACAGTTTGAATTAGAACCTAGAACTAGTTTTAGATTCTTAAAAAGTATTCCAACTTTTAGAAGCATAATGTCTAGTGCAGAGATGAATGTGGTGGAACTCGACACCACACCTTACCTCCATCTTAAGATGAGGGAGCTAAGGTCACTCTGTAAAATAAAGAAAATAGTAATGGGCCCCAGACCTTCCAAACTACAGCTCCAGGAGCTGTTGGCAGAGTTTGAAAAGGCCAACCCCTCTGAGGATGGCAACTCAGAGGATGATGATAGTGACTTGGAGGGTGATTCCCCCCTACCAGTCTTATCTAGGGAAGACAGGGCCTCTCAAGCCCTGACTCCAAGCATAATAGTCAGAGATGCTGGCTCCCTCACAGGAGGGACCAACCTCTCTGAAATCACTGAGGATAACTCCAGTGAAGAGGACATCCAGTTAGCCAGGATGGCCAAAAGATTGGCTTTGGAAAGACAGATCCTAGCCATAGAAAGGGAAAGACAAGAGATGGGCCTAGGACCCATCAATGGTGGCAGCAACATAAATCTGGTCAGAGATTCTCCTGACATGTTGAAAATCCCTAAAGGGATTGTAACTAAATATGAAGATGGTGATGACATCACCAAATGGTTCACAGCTTTTGAGAGGGCTTGTGTAACCAGAAAAGTGAACAAATCTCACTGGGGTGCTCTCCTTTGGGAAATGTTCACAGGAAAGTGTAGGGATAGACTCCTCACACTCTCTGGAAAAGATGCAGAATCTTATGACCTCATGAAGGGTACCCTGATTGAGGGCTTTGGATTCTCCACTGAGGAGTATAGGATTAGATTCAGGGGGGCTCAAAAATCCTCGAGCCAGACCTGGGTTGACTTTGTAGACTACTCAGTAAAAACACTAGATGGTTGGATTCAAGGCAGTGGTGTAAGTAATTATGATGGGCTGTACAATTTATTTGTGAAAGAACACCTATTAAGTAATTGTTTCAATGATAAACTGCATCAGCATCTGGTAGACCTAGGACCAATTTCTCCCCAAGAATTGGGAAAGAAGGCGGACCATTGGGTCAAGACTAGGGTGTCCAAAACTTCCACAGGGGGTGACCAAAAGAAAGGGGTCACAAAACCTCCCCAGGGGAAAGGTGGTGAGACAGCCAAAAACAAAAATAGTAAAGAGTCTTCTACAGGCCCCCAAAAACCTGCACAAGAGGGTGGGCCCAGAGCCTCGTCACAAAACAATCCTGGGTACAAGGGTAAAAACTTTGATCCCAAAAAGGCCTGGTGTCGTAGCTGTAGTCAGTCTGGACACCAAACTGGAGACAAGGCCTGTCCCAAGAAAGATACCACTTCTAACTCCACTCCAGCTAAAACTGGAATTGCCAGTCTCCAAGTGGGATCAACAGTGTGCCCAGAGCAAATCAGGTGTCACACTGAAGCTACATTAGTCTCTGAGGGTGGGGTGGATTTAGCCACACTGGCTGCCTGGCTCCCTAACATGCAAAAATACAGGCAGCAGCTCTTAATTAATGGGACAAGTGTAGAGGGCCTGAGGGATACAGGTGCCAGTGTCACTATGGTGACAGAGAAACTGGTTTCCCCTGGCCAATACCTGACTGGACAAACCTATCCAGTCACCAATGCTGACAATCAAACTAAAGTACATCCCATGGCAATGGTTACTTTAGAATGGGGAGGGGTCAATGGCCTGAAACAGGTGGTGGTCTCCTCAAATATCCCAGTAGACTGTTTGCTTGGAAATGACCTGGAGTCCTCAGCATGGGCTGAGGTAGAACTGAAAACCCATGCAGCCATGCTGGGTATCCCTGAACTGGTGTGTGTCAAGACAAGGGCACAGTGCAAGGCACAGGGTGAAAAAGTAGAGCTGGAGTCTGGAAGAAAAGCCCAGCCTACCAAGAGAAAAGGAAAGTCAGCTGGGAAACCAGCTGCAACACAACAAGAAAAAGAGAGCCTCTCTTCTCAGGAAGAAGTTCTGCCCTCTGAGGGAACTGAGCCTATGGAGCTGGAACCTTATCAGGTTGAGCTCTTGGGCCCAGGGGGACCCTCAAGGGAAGAGTTGTGTAAGGGACAAGAAACCTGTCCCTCTCTTGAAGGCCTTAGGCAGCAAGCTGCTGAAGAGTCCAAAGGCAAGAAAAATGGAACACATAGGGTCTATTGGGAAGATGGACTCCTGTACACTGAGGCAAGAGATCCCAAACCTGGTGCCACTAGGAGAGTGGTAGTGCCTCAGGGGTTCAGAGAGTTTATTCTGACCTTAGCCCATGATATTCCCCTTGCTGGGCATTTGGGACAAACCAAGACGTGGGAGAGGTTAGTCAACCACTTCTACTGGCCCAACATGTCCCAGAAGGTTAAGGAGTTTTGCACCTCCTGTACCACCTGTCAAGCCAGTGGTAAGACAGGTGGACATCCAAAGGCCCCCCTCATTCCACTTCCAGTGGTGGGGGTCCCCTTTGAAAGAGTGGGTGTGGACATAGTGGGTCCACTGGAACCTCCCACAGCCTCAGGAAATATGTACATCCTAGTAGTAGTGGATCATGCTACTAGGTATCCTGAAGCTATTCCCCTTAGGTCGACTACTGCCCCTGCAGTAGCCAAGGCCCTCATTGGTATCTTTACCAGAGTGGGCTTCCCTAAGGAGGTGGTGTCTGACAGAGGTACCAACTTCATGTCAGCATACCTGAAACACATGTGGAATGAGTGTGGAGTGACTTGTAAATTCACTACACCCTATCATCCACAAACTAATGGCCTTGTTGAGAGATTCAACAAGACATTAAAGGGCATGATGATGGGGCTCCCAGAAAAACTCAAAAGGAGATGGGATGTCCTCTTGCCATGTCTGCTTTTCGCTTACAGAGAGGTGCCTCAGAAGGGAGTAGGGTTCTCACCCTTTGAACTTCTGTTTGGCCACCCTGTAAGGGGACCACTAGCTCTTGTGAAAGAAGGCTGGGAGAGACCTCTTCATGAGCCTAAACAAGACATAGTGGACTATGTACTTGGCCTTCGCTCAAGGATGGCAGAGTACATGGAAAAGGCAAGCATAAACCTTGAGGCCAGCCAACAGCTCCAGAAGTGTTGGTATGACCAAAAGGCTGCACTGGTTGAATTTCAACCAGGGCAGAAAGTCTGGGTTTTGGAGCCTGTGGCTCCCAGGGCACTTCAGGACAAATGGAGTGGCCCTTACCCAGTGCTAGAGAGGAAGAGTCAGGTCACCTATCTGGTAGACCTGGGCACAAGCAGGAGCCCCAAGAGGGTGATCCATGTGAACCGCCTTAAGCTCTTCCATGACAGGGCTGATGTAAATGGTAACAGATGAGGATCAGGAAGCTGAGAGTGAACCTCTCCCTGATCTTCTGTCATCAGACCCTAATGATGGCTCAGTAGATGGAGTGATCTATTCAGACACCCTCTCTGGCCAACAGCAAGCTGACTGTAGGAAGGTCCTGCAACAGTTTGCTGAGCTCTTTTCCCTAACCCCTGGTCAGACACACCTGTGTACCCATGATGTGGACACAGGAGACAGCATGCCTGTCAAAAACAAAATATTCCGACAGTCTGATCAAGTTAAGGAAAGCATCAAGGTGGAAGTCCACAAGATGCTGGAATTGGGAGTAATTGAGTACTCTGACAGCCCCTGGGCTAGCCCAGTGGTCTTAGTCCCCAAACCTCACACCAAAGATGGAAAGAGAGAGATGAGGTTTTGTGTGGACTACAGAGGACTTAACTCTGTCACCAAGACAGATGCCCATCCCATTCCTAGAGCTGATTGATAAATTAGGGGCTGCCAAATTCTTAAGTGCCTTTCACTTAACAGCAGGGTACTGGCAAATCAAAATGGCCCCTGGAGCAAAAGAAAAGACAGCATTCTCCACACCTGATGGGCATTATCAGTTCACTGTTATGCCCTTTGGTTTAAAGAATGCCCCTGCCACCTTCCAAAGGTTGGTGAATCAAGTCCTTGCTGGCTTGGAGTCCTTCAGTGCAGCTTATCTTGATGATATTGCTGTCTTTAGCTCCAACTGGCAGGATCACCTGGTCCACCTGAAGAAGGTTTTGAAGGCTCTGCAATCAGCAGGCCTCTATCAAGGCATCTAAATGCCAGATAGGGCAGGGAACTGTGGTTTACTTGGGACACCTTGTAGGTGGAGGCCAAGTTCAGCCACTCCAGCCTAAGATCCAGACTATTCTGGACTGGGCAGCTCCAAAAACCCAGACTCAAGTCAGGGCATTCCTTGGCTTGACTGGGTACTATAGGAGGTTTGTGAAGGGATATGGATCCATTGTGACAGCCCTCACAGAACTCACCTCCAAGAAAATGCCCAAGAAAGTAAACTGGACTGTAGAATGCCAACAGGCCTTTGACACCCTGAAACAAGCTATGTGCACAACACCAGTTCTAAAAGCTCCAGATTACTCCAAGCAGTTCATTGTGCAGACAGATGCCTCTGAACATGGATAGGGGCAGTTTTGTCCCAATCAATGATGATGGCCTTGACCAGCCTGTTGCTTTCATTAGCAGGAGGTTACTCCCCAGGGAGCAGCGTTGGAGTGCCATTGAGAGGGAGGCCTTTGCTGTGGTTTGGTCCCTGAAGAAGCTGAGACCATACCTCTTTGGTACTCACTTCCTAGTTCAGACTGACCACAGACCTCTCAGATGGCTGATGCAAATGAAAGGTGAAAATCCAAAACTGTTGAGGTGGTCCATCTTCCTACAGGGAATGGACTTTATAGTGGAACACAGACCTGGGACTGCCCATGCCAATGCAGATGGCCTTTCCAGGTTCTTCCACTTAGAAAATAAAGACTCTCTTGGGAAAGGTTAGTCTCATCCTCTTTCGTTTGGGGGGGGGGGGGGGGGGGGGGGTGGGGGTTGTGTAAGGAAATGCCTCCTTGGCATGGTTACCCCCTGACTTTTTGCCTTTGCTGATGCTATGTTTTGAATTGAAAGTGTGCTGAGGCCTGCTAACCAGGCCCCAGCACCAGTGTTCTTTCCCTAACCTGTACTTTTGATTCCACAATTGGCACACCCTGGCATCCAGGTAAGTCCCTTGTAACTGCTACCCCTGGTACCAAGGGCCCTGATGCCAGGGAAGGTCTCTAAGGGCTGCAGCATATCTTATGCCACCCTGGGGACCCCTCACTCAGCACAGACACACTGCTTACCAGCTTGTGTGTGCTGGTGAGAACAAAACGAGTAAGTCGACATGGCACTCCCCTCAGGGTGCCATGCCAATCTCACACTGCCTATTCAGTATAGATAAGTCACCCCTCTAGTAGGCCTTACAGCCCTAAGGCAGGGTGCACTATACCATGGGTGAGGGCACCAGTGCATGAGCACTGTGCCCCTACAGTGTCTAAGCCAAACCTTAGACATTGTAAGTGCAGGGTAGCCATAAGAGTATATGGTCTGGGAGTCTGTCAAACACGGACTCCACAGCACCATAATGGCTACACTGAAAACTGGGAAGTTTGGTATCAAACTTTTCAGCACAATAAATGCACACTGATGCCAGTGTACATTTTATTGTGAAATACACCCCAGAAGGCACCTTAGAGGTGCCCCTGAAACCTTAACCGACTATCTGTGTAGGCTGACTGGTTCCAGCAGCCTGCCACAACCGAGACATGTTGCTGGCCCCATGGGGAGAGTGCCTTTGTCACTCTGAGGCCAGTAACAAAGCCTGCACTGGGTGGAGATGCTAACACCTCCCCCAGGCAGGAGCTGTAACACCTGGCGGTGAGCCTCAAAGGCTCACCCCTTTGTTCCAGCACTGCAGGACACTCCAGCTAGTGGAGTTGCCCGCCCCCTCCGGCCACGGCCCCCACTTTTGGCGGCAAGGCCGGAGGAAATAATGAGAATAACAAGGAGGAGTCACTGGCCAGTCAGGACAGCCCCTAAGGTGTCCTGAGCTGAAGTGACTAACTTTTAGAAATCCTCCATCTTGCAGATGGAGGATTCCCCAATAGGATTAGGGATGTGACCCCCTCCCCTTGGGAGGAGGCACAAAGAGGGTGTACCCACCCTCAGGGCTAGTAGCCATTGGCTACTAACCTCCCAGACCTAAACACGCCCTTAAATGTAGTATTTAAGGTCTTCCCTGAACCTAAGAATTTAGATTCCTGAAACCTACAAGAAGAAGAAGAAGACTGCTGAGCTGAAAAACCCCTGCAGAGGAAGAACAGAAGACACCAACTGCTTTGGCCCCAGTCCTACCGGCCTGCCTCCTGCCTTCCAAAGAAACCTGCTCCAGCGACGCTTTCCAAAGGACCAGTGACCTCTGAATCCTCAGAGGACTGCCCTGCTTCAAGAAAAACAAGGAACTCCCGAGGACAGCGACACAGGTCCAAAAGACTGCAACTTTATTTCAAAGGAGCAGATTTAAAGACCCTGCAACTCCCCGCAAGAAGCGTGAGACTTGCAACACTGCACCCGGCGACCCCGACTCGACTGGTGGAGAACCAACACCTCAGGGAGGACCCTCCGGCGACTCCGAGACCGTGAGTAACCAAAGTTGTCCCCCCTGAGCCCCCACAGCGACGCCTGCAGAGGGAATCCCGAGGCTCCCCCTGACCGCGACTGCCTGAACTCCATTTCCCGACGGCTGGAAAAGACCCTGCACCCGCAGCCCCCAGCACCTGAAGGAACGGAACTTCTGTGCAGGAGTGACCCCCAGGAGGCCCTCTCCCTTGCCCAGGTGGTGGCTACCCCGAGGAGCCCCCCCCTTGCCTGCCTGCACCGCTGAAGAGACCCCTTGGTCTCCCAGTGAACTCTACAGAGAACCCGACGCATGTTTGCACACTGCACCCGGCCGCCCCCGCGCTGCTGAGGGTGTACTTTTGGTGCTGACTTGTGTCCCCCCCGGTGCCCTACAAAACCCCCCTGGTCTGCCCTCCGAAGACGCGGGCAGACTGGAACCGGGGCACCCCCTTCTCTCCATTGAAGCCTGTGTGTTTTGGGCACCTCTTTGACCTCTGCACCTGACCGGCCCTGAGCTGCTGGTGTGGTAACTTTGGGGTTGCTCTGAACCCCCCAACGGTGGGCTACCTTGGACCCAAACCTGAGACTTGTAAGTGATTTACTTACCTGTTAAAACTAACAATAACTTACCTCCCCCAGGAACTGTGAAAATTGCACTGTGTGCACTTTTAAAACAGCTATTTGTGTTTTATGTGAAAAGTATATATGCTACTGTAATTATTCAAAGTTCCTTAAGTACTTACCTGCAATACCTTTCAAATGAGATATTACATGTAGAATTTGAACCTGTGGTTCTTAAAATAAACTAAGAAAAGATATTTTTCTATAACAAAAACCTATTGGCTGGATTTGTCTCTGAGTGTGTGTTCCTCATTTATTGCCTGTGTGTATGTACAACAAATGCTTAACACTACTCCTTTGATAAGCCTACTGCTCGACCACACTACCACAAAATAGAGCATTAGTATTATCTCTTTTTGCCACTATCTTACCTCTAAGGGGAACCCTTGGACTCTGTGCATACTATTCCTTACTTTGAAATAGTGCATACAGAGCCAACTTCCTACAATATATATATATATATATATATATATATATTCGATGGCATGTGTAGCTGCAGATACACATGCTGTGCACAGTCCGCCATCTGGTGTTGGGCTCGGAGTGTTACAAGTTGTTTTTCTTCGAAGAAGTCTTTTCGAGTCACGAGACCGAGGGACTCCTCCCATTTCGAGTCCATCGCGCATGGGCGTCGACTCCATCTTAGATTGTTTTTTTCCGCCATCGGGTTCGGACGTGTTCCTTGTCGCTCCGTGTTTCGGGACGGAAAGTTAGTTAGAATCTCGGAAAAAAATCGTCTGTATTGTTTGCGTTCGGTATCGGGTTAGTTAGCACAAATCGACACCGAATTCTGAAGAGCTCCGGTGGCCCTTCGGGGTTTTTTCGATCCCCCGTCTGGGCCTGGTCGGCCCGGCCACGTGCGACTTCAAGGCTGATGGAACGGACCCCATTCCGCTTCTGCCCAAAATGCCATCACAAGTATCCGTATACGGATCACCATCTGGTCTGTAACCTGTGCTTGTCCCCCGAGCACAAGGATACTTGTGAAGCCTGTCGAGCGTTTTGGTCGAGGAAGACGCTGAGAGACCGAAGAGCCAGGAGACTGCAAATGGCGTCCACGCCGACAGGTCAAGAACGCTTCGAGGAGGAAGAAGAAGCTTTCTCCACCCGCGAGTCGGATTCGGAAGAACTCGACGCCGAAGAAACACACCAAACCGTGAGTAAGACGTCGAAAATCAAGACTCACGAGAGGTCTACACAAGCCCAGGGGACGCCACCGCCAACAGGCCATGGCTTAACCCGAAAACTAGGTGACCCATTCAAGGCACCGAAAAAGGGCATGCTGGTGTTGAAGTCATCCGACTCCGGTCGAGATACCGCCACACAGCAACCTCGGAGCCGAGACAGCGGCTCTGAGAAACTTCGGCACAGAGACAGCACGCCGAAAAGAAAGAAGGTATCTTCGGAGCCTAAAAAGACTTCCGAAAAGGTTTCGGTTCCGAAACAGCCAGCCTCGGAGCCGAAAAGTAGTTCCTATACAGAGGAACAAGGATTAACCTCCCAATTACATAGATTTGGAGAGGAGCTTCAAGCTGTAGAGCCTGACTACACACAAAGAAGGCTTCATATTCATGAGGACACAGGGAAGATAACCACTCTTCCCCCCAATCAAAATAAAGAGGAAACTTGCCTTTCAACAAAAGGACAAGCAGCCACAGGCAAAGGTGGCAAGGAAAACAACCCCACCACCGTCTCCACCACCATCAATACATGCATCACCAGCAACAACTCCACCACTGATGCATTCACCAGCTCATACCACAATGAGTCAGGATGATCCCGATGCATGGGACCTCTACGATGCTCCAGTGTCTGACAATAGCCCAGACTCTTATCCTACAAAACCGTCACCACCTGAGGACAGTACATCCTATACACAGGTGGTCGCAAGGGCAGCCGAGTTTCACAATGTCTCCTTACATTCGGAACCAATTGAGGATGACTTTCTCTTTAACACCCTATCCTCCACCCATAGCCAGTATCCATGCCTTCCCATGCTCCCAGGAATGCTAAGACATTCAAAACAAATTTTTCAGGATCCGGTTAAAGGCAGAGCCATAACTTCGAGGGTGGAGAAAAAATATAAGCCACCGCCCACAGATCCAATATATATTACAACACAACTAACACCAGACTCAGTAGTTGTGGGGGCAGCTCGTAAGAGAGCCAACTCTCATACCTCAGGCGACGCACCACCTCCAGACAAGGAGAGCCGCAAATTTGATGCTGCGGGAAAAAGAGTTGCAGCACAAGCAGCAAATCAGTGGCGTATTGCCAATTCACAAGCACTTTTGGCAAGATACGACAGGGCTCATTGGGATGAAATGCAACATTTCATCGAACACTTACCCAAGGAGTTCCAAAAAAGAGCGCAACCGGTGGTGGAAGAGGGACAAAGTATCTCAAATAATCAGATACGGTCTTCCATGGATGCAGCAGATACAGCTGCAAGGACAATAAACACTGCAGTCACAATACGAAGGCACGCATGGCTGCGCACTTCTGGGTTCAAACCGGAAATCCAGCAGGCTGTGCTCAATATGCCGTTTAATGAACAGCAATTGTTTGGGCCGGAGGTAGACACTGCCATCGAAAAACTCAAAAAGGACACCGATACGGCCAAAGCCATGGGCGCACTCTACTCCCCGCAGAGCAGAGGCATATTTCGGAAAACACCTTTTTAGGGGAGGGTTTCGAGGTCAACCCTCAGAAACCACAACCTCACAAACCAGGCCTACCTACCAGGGTCAATATCAAAGGGGAGGTTTTCGGGGGCAATTTAGAGGGGGCCAATTCCCAAGAAATGGAGGAAAATTCCAAGGCCCCAAAACCCCTCAAACTAAGCAGTGACTCACAAGTCACACACCCCCATCACATAACACCGGTGGAGGGGAAGACTAAGCCAATTTTACAAACTTTTGGGAGGAAATAACAGACACTTGGGTCTTAGAAATTATCCGGCATGGTTATTGCATAGAATTTCGCCAATTCCCTCCAAACGTCCCACCGAAAACACACTATGTCAAAACTACATATAGATCTTCTAGGACTAGAAGTTCAAGCATTGCTACTAAAGGACGCAATAGAATTAGTTCCAATTCAACAGAAAAACACAGGAGTTTACTCACTGTACTTTCTAATACCCAAAAAGGACAAAACTCTGAGACCAATACTAGATCTCAGAACACTAAATACCTACATCAAATCAGACCACTTTCACATGGTCACGTTACAAGATGTAATCCCACTGCTCAAACAGCAAGACTACATGACAACATTGGATCTAAAAGATGCGTATTTCCATATACCAATACATCCTTCACACAGGAAATACCTAAGGTTCGTATTCCAAGGAATACATTACCAATTCAAAGTGTTGCCATTTGGAATAACAACTGCGCCAAGAGTTTTTACAAAATGCCTGGCAGTAGTAGCTGCACATATCAGAAGGCAGCAAATACATGTGTTCCCGTACTTAGACGACTGGTTAATCAAAACCAACACGCTAAGACAATGTTCACAGCACACAAACTACGTCATACAGACCCTTCACAGGCTAAGTTTCTGAATCAACTACGCGAAGTCACACCTTTTGCCGTGTCAAACACAGCAATACTTAGGAGCGACAATCAACACAGCAAAAGGGATTGCCACTCCAAGTCCACAAAGGGTTCAAACATTTCACAAAGTAATACAGGCCATGTATCCAACACAAAAAATACAAGTCAAAATGGTAATGAAACTCCTAGGCATGATGTCTTCACCCAAACGCAAGATTGCACATGCTGCCCTTACAACAGTGCCTAGCATCACAATGGTCACAAGCACAGGGTCAACTTCTAGATCTGGTGTTGATAGACCGCCAAACATACATCTTGCTTCTATGGTGGAACAGTACAAATTTAAACAGGGGGCGGCCTTTCCAAGACCCAGTGCCACAATACATCAGAACGACGGATGCTTCCATGACAGGGTGGGGAGCACACCTCAATCAACACAGCATCCAAGGACAATGGGACATACATCAGAAACAGTTTCACATCAATCACTTAGAACTGTTAGCAGTATTTCTAGCGCTGAAAGCATTTCAACCCATAATAACCCAAAAATACATTCTTGTCAAAACAGACAACATGACAACAATGTATTATCTAAACAAACAAGGAGGGACACAGTTGTGCCTCCTAACACAAAAAATATGGCATTGGGCGATTCACAACCACATTCGCCTAATAGCACAATTTATTCCAGGGATTCAGAACCAGTTGGCAGACAATCTCTCTCGAGATCACCAACAAACCCACGAATGGGAAATTCACCCCCAAATACTAAACAATTACTTTCAAATTTGGGGAACACCTCAAATAGATCTATTTGCAACAAAAGAAAACTCAAAATGCCAAAACTTCGCATCCAGGTACCCACAAGATCAATCCCAAGGCAATGCTCTATGGATGAACTGGTCAGGGATATTTGCGTACACTTTTCCCCCTCTCCTTCCATATCTAGTAAACAGGTTGAGTCAAAACAAACTCAAACTCATACTAATAGCACCAACATGGGCAAGGCAACCTTTGTACACAACACTACTAGATCTTTCAGTAGTACCTCATGTCAAACTACCCAACAGACCAGATCTGTTAACACAACACAGACAACAGATCCGACATCCAAATCCAGCATCGTTGAATCTAGCAATTTGGCTCCTGAAATCCTAGAATTCGGGCACTTAGACCTCACACAGGAATGTATGGAGGTCATAAAACAAGCTAGAAAACCTACCACTAGACACTGTTATGCAAATAAGTGGAAAAGATTTGTTTATTACTGCCATAATAATCAAATCCAACCTTTACACGCATCTGCAAAAGAAATAGTAGGATACTTACTACATTTGCAAAAATCTAACCTAGCTTTTTCTTCCATTAAAATACATCTTACGGCAATTTCTGCTTACCTACAAATTACGCACTCAATTTCATTGTTTAGGATACCAGTCATAAAAGCGTTTATGGAAGGCCTAAAGAGAATTATACCACCAAGAACACCACCAGTTCCTTCATGGAACCTCAACATTGTCCTAACACGACTCATGGGTCCACCTTTTGAGCCCATGCACTCTTGTGAAATGCAATACTTAACGTGGAAAGTTGCATTTCTCATTGCCATCACATCTCTAAGAAGAGTGAGTGAGATTCAGGCATTTACCATTCAAGAACCATTTATTCAAATACACAAAAATAGAGTTGTTCTAGGGACCAATCCTAAATTTCTACCAAAAGTAATCTCACCGTTCCACCTAAATCAAACAGTAGAATTACCATTGTTCTTCCCACAACCAGATTCGGTAGCCGAAAGAGCACTACATACATTAGACATCAAAAGAGCACTAATGTACTACATTGACAGAACAAAACTAAACTAATTCGAAAGACAAAACAATTATTTGTTGCCTTTCAAAAACCTCATACAGGAAATCCAATTTAAAAACAAGGCATTGCTAGATGGATAGTTAAGTGCATTCAAACCTGCTATCTTAAAGCTAAAAGAGAACTGCCTATTACACCAAAGGCGCACTCAACCAGAAAGAAAGGTGCTACCATGGCCTTTCTAGGAAATATTCCAATGAACGACATATCTAAGGCAGCAACATGGTCTACGCTTCATACATTTACCAAGCACTACTGTGTAGATGTGCTAACTGCACAACAAGCAACAGTAGGTCAAGCTGTATTAAGAACATTAGTTCAAACTACTTCAACTCCTACAGGCTGAACCACCGCTTTTGGGGAGATAACTGCTTACTAGTCTATGCACAGCATGTGTATCTGCAGCTACACATGCCATTGAACGGAAAATGTCACTTACCCAGTGTACATCTGTTCATGGCATTAGTCGCTGCAGATTCACATGCGCCCACCCGCCTCCCCGGGAGCCTGTAGCCGTTTAGAAGTAGATCTTAAACATTTGTACATTTGTAAATATATTACTTAAAACTTTATTATGTACATACGCATTCACTCCATTGCATGGGCACTATTACTAGCATACACAACTCCTACCTCACCCTCTGCGGGCAAAACGATCTAAGATGGAGTCGACGCCCATGCGCAATGGACTCGAAATGGGAGGAGTCCCTCGGTCTCGTGACTCGAAAAGACTTCTTCGAAGAAAAACAACTTGTAACACTCCGACCCAACACCAGACGGCGGACTGTGCACAGCATGTGAATCTGCAGCGACTAATGCCACGAACAGATGTACACTGGGTAAGTGACATTTTCCATATATATGTATATGTATATGTATATATATATATATGTATGTGTATATATAATGTGTATATGTATGTATGTATATATATAATTACCCCCTCTCTTTTTAGAAGTTTAGGCCGATGCGACAGAGCCGTTAATTTCCTAGTTCTCCTAGTGTGCCTTAGAGTCTAAAGTTGTTTTACTATCATGACCTCTACGGCCTCCTCTGTAAACCAAGCGGGTGACTTGCCTTCATTGTGGAAAATATCTTGCATTGAACGGGTCTCTGGTCCCTCATTGCTATCTTCAGTTGCCTGCTATGATGTAGCTCTGTACCTTTTCAGTGCTGTTCAGTTTCCTCAAACATCCCACTATCTTCTTTTATTCACCTCGTGGTTTTATTTCACTGCACAATGCAATGATAGACTATTAAAATATGATGAAGTGATCAAATGATTTTGCTCAACCATTAATGCTCTTCGGCCACGTGCTTGGTTCAATCCACTATACTGTTATTTTCTTTCCTGTTGGTGCAGGTACATCAAGACCTTGTGAGAATGAAAAATTGGTGACTGTAAAGGTATGTAATATTTCCCACAGTATTGCTTTACTCTTTAAATGTTCTTTTAGTCTTCATTTCTGCTGGAAGTTTATATTGGATACCATTGATGGGTACCTAGAAAGCCAAAAGTAATAATTCTATATACATTTGTGTAGACGACTTTCTTGTCCACTTAATTTAAACATAAATGTGAGAGTGGGACCAAAAGTCTTTCTGGAAGTCCCCACACATTTGTTTCCTTTGGTTTCACAGAAAGATACTTTTTAATTGAAATTGCCACCATTTTCTTATGGTCCATTCATACTTTCCATTTGTGAACTATCAACAGGTGATAAACTCAAGCTACAAAATATTTCTGATGATTGCTCCTAACCACAGGTCTCTTGCTAGATTGGATGCAGAATGGTTTCCAGCAGTTGTTTCCCCGTACAGATGGGTCATAATGGCTAACTTCATAGTGGCCTCATACTTGCCTTGTCCCCTTCCATCATTTCCTTTTCTTCCACACTCTCCGAGAAGGATCCCAAGCATTGCTTCTAAATGTTGTATTTGGCATACCGACACTTAACTTTTTTCTTCTAAAAAAGATCTCCCTGCCTCCGAAGACCAACGGCTTCAAACTGTGCCACAACTGCAGTAAGCAGATGTTGATTAGAGACCCATACACCATTTGCCTCTGGTGTCTCGGATTATTTGTCATGTGACATGCTTTCTGATGCATCTGAGAGTCATCAGGGAGTGGGCGGCGAAGCGGTGTGTTGCCAGGCAGGAAAATGGAGGTAGGCCATGTTCCAGGTCTCTGGCCTGCTCCAATTGAAGTCTGCATTTAGGGCAAGTTCAAGGTGAAATCAAAAACCAAGACTTGATGCAAGCACACATAGGTCAAGATGGCACTCATCCCCCACCTCTCTAGCTCCAGAGTGAGATACTGCAGTCCGCACTAGAAGGCCCCAATTCCATGTTAGTCATCGGACTCTGATATTGTTTTCTCGCTGGTACTGACTTTCCCAAATTTCCCAGGTCATCATAGACTCTGCAACAGGTTAGAGTCTTCAAGGAGGTTATGCTGTGCCTTTTTCAAATTATTCTGTGTCCTTTTGGAGTGCCTTTGGGCCTCATTTATCCTTTGGAGGCTTCCAATCAGACTTAACACCAACAGTTCCAACCCTAGCACTGTCTCCCACAATGGCCCTCTTTCCAGCTCTCTGCCAGCGCCAGGCCATGCCTTTAATCTGCCACGTTTTGCTGGATTTTGGCTGGTGTCTCCCTATGAGATTACTAAGGCACAACCCTTGCTGTATTGAGGATTCTGCACCTTTGCCTCAATGCCAGTACTTCTAATGGTGCTAGGATATTTTTGAGTCAGATTTGGTTGCATTTCAAGGCCTTTAGAGTGCTCCACATGGCTGCGATGAGGGGGATGCGGACAGCTTGTTACCTCTTTAATGTACTGATACTGGTCTGCATTTGGAATGTAAGTCGCCTTGATACCTTCCCTGAAACAGAATTGGACCCCCAATTAGGGCCTCTGATGGAACAAAGCAACTGTTTTGCGGTGGTGCTCCACAGAAGTGGTGGAATTGCAGTTGCCCACTGTGACAAAGTGTGTTGTATTATGTGTATTTTTGATAACGCAATATTGCCCTGGTGCTTTGCAGGAGTGTGAGGCTAGCCTTGAGGTGACAGCTCGAAGATCCATGTCTTCAGCTTTCTGCGGAAATCCAGAAGGGAATTCGAGGCTCTAATGTGGAGTGCCAGGTTGTTTCAAGCTTTGGGAGCAGTGTATGGGAAGCATGACCTCCTGATCTGTTTTTGCACATGTGAGCGGCATCTGCGAGTGAGACTCAAGCGGAGTAGAGATGCCTGAAGGGTTGGTATTTGTACACTGCTGTTAAATAGGCTGGACCTGTGTTGTGTATTGCTTTGTATGTGTGGGTGAGAAGCTTGAAATGTGCTCTCTTCTGTCAGGAGCCATGAAATGTGCTCGCTTCTGTATCAGGAGCCAGTGAAGTTTCCTCAGGTGTGGTGTGATGTGGGACAGGGTTGGGAGGTTGAAGACCAATCTGGCTGCTGCAGTCTGGATGTTCTCAAGTCTTTGTGAGTTGGTTGGTGATGCCTGCTTAGAGGGTGTTCCTGAAGCCCAGTCTGCAGGTGATGAGGGTCTTCGTGATGGATTTCCTGGTGTTAGGTAGCCACTGGAATATCTTTCTCAGCATCCTCATCGAGTGGAAGCATGGCATGGCGGCTGCATTGACCTGGGTGGCCATGTCCAGCTTGCTGTTGATAACGATTCAGAGGTTTCCTGCTTATGTGTGGAGGGTGGGAGTGGGTCTGAGGTATATAGGCCACCAGGTGGAGTCCCATGGCGAAGTAGTGTTTTTTTTCTTCTTTGTTTTTTTTTTTAAAGGATCACCATTCTTGTCCGTGTTCAGCTTGAGGCAGTTGGACTTCATCCAGGTGGCAGCTTCGGTCATGCAGAAGTTGATGATGTTCCTGGTAAAGGGTATTTTGTCAGAGAGGGACAGTATTAGTTGTGTGTTATCTGCATAGGTCAGTATGTCTGTGTCCCCTGATGTCTACCACCAAAGTCCTGTCGCTTTTGAAGAGTTCATGACTCTGCAAATGAGTTCTCTCGCTTCTGAGGAGTATGGTGGCATATTGACTGTTTGGGTACTTCTGGGTGAGGAAGGTGCAGATCCATTGGAGGATACATCTACAGAGGCCAGTCTCATGAAAGAGTCTGATTCAGAGCCCTTGCTGCCCTTCAACCAAGGCTTGATGCAGGTGTTGGCAGCAGGATGGTCAAAAGAATGTTCTTTGCCATCTGGGGGGGAAGTGGGTCCATCGCATTGCAAGGCCCCACAATCCTTCACCTGGGTCTTTGCATTTTTGATGCAGCACCCAACACAGGAGAGCCTTATAGTCAAGGCATCTGCTAGCAAAGTGAATCTAAATGTCTTCACAACCTGGGGAATTGAAGTGTGTTGACACTTTTGGAAAGAGGGGTTTCTCCTCCAGTCTCTACTCTTTCTCTTTGCCATAAGATGAGCAAGATCTTGCTCACCCTCCCCGAGGAGTTGCACAATTCCTTTGCCCAGATGGTCTGCAATGGATACAGTCCAGCCAAATACACTGAAATAACTGGGCTCACTACCACAGAATCTGTTGGCTGTGCTGTGGCACTAGCATGGTGATTCATTGTCATGCTTGTAATTACTCCACTAGCTTTTTCGAGGGTACTAGGATGACTCGGCATTGGAACATCAAAAGATTGACATGCTGTGGCCTGGAACTTGGGAAATTTACAGCCTCCAGCTCTCCACTTTCCCAACATTACCAGAAGTGTGAAGACTGCTTCTGGGGCCTTACTCGCCGCTTAACTTTGCTCCCAACCAGGGCAACATCCCACCCTGCCATTTCGTTGCTCTAGAGGACATTGCAGGGACAGAGACTAGCCACCAGCACAATCAGTTCTCTTCCTTGTTGGCTGCAGTGACTGGTGCCAAGCCACTTTAATTCCTCTCCCCCTTCCTACGTGTCATATGAGGCCAGTAGTAGGCAGAATGTTTTTGTCTCACTTGTTAGCATGTCTTTGCCTCCTAATAATAGGTCCTGCAGGTTGTTCAACATGGTTACTACCTCCCTTTCCTGCGTACTCCTGCAGACTTTCATCTGTACCATGTACTGCTACAAAATCTTGAGTTAGAGAGGATTCTGATTTGATCAAATTAAGTATTTTCCATATGCCTAAAATTAAATACATGACCATCCCCAGAGGAACCGGCTGTTCTCTTACCTTCGCACCTTCAGACTTTTCAACTGTTACCTATAAATTCATTCAAACGCTTTGGCTTATAGTTTAAGGAATCATGAGCTGCAAAACCACTGTTAACATTAGGCCAGAAAACATTTCAACTCATACTTTTAATCTTTATCAGTGTTAGCTTTGTTTTTCTGATATTGTGCCATTGAAGTGCGGAGTTTCACTTGGCTCTGCCCTCAGTCCCACACTTTGACTTTGATATGTGCTCTTTCGTGGACATTGTGCAACAATTCAACTATCAGTAGATGCAACTTGTGTATCTTCTTTATCTGAGATCAACCTGTAGAGCAATAAGGATGTTAACATTGGTATTGTGAGTGATTGTTATATATCACTTGTACTGCGTTTTTTGCCTACAATCATCTAGAGAATGTTGAGTACAGTTATTACATATTCAGATATAATTTATTTAGAAAGTCAAGATAAATCTGTGGGTATAGCAGTCGCATCCAACACAACTAGCTGCTCTTTGCTGACATCCCCTCACCCTGCCCCCACAACCCTCAGTGATCCACTCATCCGCATTCCACCTAATAACATTTTACTGTTCATAGGATAACAAGGTTAGAGAAAAAAGCAATTGCTCCATTCCTTTCTTCACAAAATAAGATGTATTTTACTATAGATTTTCCATGTGATCATAAAGATAATAAATGAAAAGTAACCAAAATGAAATAACACCTGTGAATATAAAAATACAGTTCGATGGCATGTGTAGCTGCAGATACACATGCTGTGCACATCCCGCCATCTGGTGTTGGGCTCGGAGTGTTACAAGTTGTTTTTCTTCGAAGAAGTCTTTTCGAGTCACGAGACCGAGGGACTCCTCCCATTTCGACTCCATTGCGCATGGGCGTCGACTCCATCTTAGATTGTTTTTTTTCCCGCCATCGGCTTCGGACGTGTTCCTTTTCGCTCCGTGTTTCGGGTCGGAAAGTTAGTTAGAATCTCGGAAAAATCGTCGGTATTGTTTGCGTTCGGTATCGGGTTAGTTACAACAGATCGACACCGAATTGAGAAGAGCTCCGGTGGCCCGTCGGGGATTTTCGATTCCCGTCGGGGCCTGGTCGGCCCGGCCACGTGTCTCTTCAAGGCTGATGGAACAGACCCCATTCCGCTTCTGTCCAAAATGCCATAACAAGTATCCATATACAGATCAACACCTGGTCTGTAACTTGTGTTTGTCACCAGAACACAGGGAGGATACTTGTGAGGCCTGTCGAGCGTTTCGGTCGAGGAAGACACTCAGGGACCGAAGAGCAAGAAGACTGCAAATGGCGTTGGCGCCGACAGGACAAGGGTGTTTCGAGGAGGAGGAAGAAACATTCTCCATCCAGGATTCGGACTCTGAGGAGGTTGATCCCGAAGAAATGCCGAAAACCGTGAGTAAGACGTCGAAACAAAAAACTCACAAAAAGACTGCCAAAGCCCAGGGCACGCCACCGCCAACAGGCCATGGCTTAACCCGAAAAGTAGGTGACCGTCCATCGGCACCGAAAAAGGGCGAGCTGGTGTCGAAGTCATCCGACTCCGGTCGAGATACAGGCACGCAGCAATCTCGGGCCCGAGAGAGTGGCTCCGAAAAGAGTCGGCACCGAGACAGCGGCACCGAAATTGGTCGGCACCGAGAGGGCACTACGCCGAAAAGCAAAAAGATTTTGTCGGAGCCGAAAAAAGCAGCAGAAAAGGTTTCGATGCCGAAACATCCGGCATCCGAACCGAAAATTAGTTCCTATTCAGAGGAACAAGGACTGTCCTCTCAAATGAAGACACACAGATTTGAAGAGGAATTACAGACAATAGAGCCAGATCACTCTCAAAGGCAGCTCTTTATTCAGAAAGATACAGGGAAGATCAGCACTCTTCCCCCAATCAGAATGAAACGAAAACTTACCTTCCAGGACAAGGACAAACCGCCACAAGCAAAAGTGGCTAAACAAATAACACCACCACCGTCCCCACATCACTCTCCACAACTATCACCGGTAGCCACTCCACCAATGATGCAATCCCCAACACATACGGGGATGAGTCAAGATGACCCTGACGCATGGGACCTTTACGACGCACCAGTGTCAGACAATAGTCCTCAATGCTATCCAGCAAGACCCTCGCCACCTGAGGATAGTACAGGCTACATTCAAGTGGTATCAAGGGCAGCAGCATTTCACAATGTCAGCCTTCACTCAGAACCCATTGAAGAGGACTTCCTTTTTAATACACTGTTGTCTACGCACAGTCAATATCAAAGTCTGCCAATGTTGCCCGGAATGCTAAAACACTCCAAACAGGTGTTTGAAGAGCCTGTCAAAGGGAGAGCCATTACTCCAAGAGTAGATAAAAAATATAAACCGCCACCAACAGACCCAGTGTACATCACACAACAGCTATCACCAGACTCTGTTGTAGTTGCCAGATATGATAGGGCCATTGGGACGAGATGCAACACCTTATTGAACACTTGCCAAAGGAGTTTCAAAAAAGAGCGCAGCAAGTGGTCGAAGAGGGACAAAATATCTCCAATAATCAAATTCGATCAGCAATGGATGCTGCAGACACAGCTGCTAGAACTGTCAACACAGCAGTAACGATAAGGAGGCATGCATGGCTGCGTACATCAGGATTTAAACCAGAGATACAATAAGCTGTGCTGAATATGCCATTCAACGGACAGCAGTTGTTTGGGCCGGAGGTGGACACTGCAATTGAAAAACTTAAAAAAGACACTGACACGGCCAAAGCCATGGGCGAGCTCTACTCCCCGCAGAGCAGAGGCACATTTCGAAAAACACAATTTCGAGGGGGGTTTCGAGGGCAAACCACAGAAGCCACAACCTCACAAACAAAGCCCACTTACCAGAGCCAGTATCAGCGGGGAGGTTTTCGGGGACAATATAGAGGAGGACAGTTTCAAAGAAACAGAGGAAAGTTCCAAAGTCCCAAAACTCCTCAAAACAAACAGTGACTTCAAGGTCACAAATCCCCAACACAACACCTGTGGGGGGGGGAGACTAACCAAGTTTTACACACATTGGGAGGAAATAACAACAGACACTTGGGTCTTAGCAATTATCCAGCATGGTTATTGCATAGAATTTCTCAAATTCCCTCCAAACGTCCCACCGAAAACACACAATATGTCAAAACAACATATAGATCTTCTAGGACTAGAAGTTCAGGCATTGCTACAGAAAGAAGCAATAGAATTAGTACCAAAAGATCAATTAAACACAGGAGTTTACTCACTGTACTGCCTGATACCCAAAAAGGACAAGAGCCTGAGACCGATACTAGATCTCAGAACATTAAATACCTACATCAAATCAGACCATTTTCACATGGTTACTCTACAAGACGTAATCCCACTGCTCAAACAACAAGACTACATGACAACACTAGACCTAAAGGATGCATATTTCCATATACCAATACATCCTTCACACAGAAAGTACCTAAGGTTTGTATTCCAAGGGATACATTACCAATTCAAAGTGTTGCCATTCGGAATAACAACTGCGCCAAGGGTTTTTACAAAATGCCTGGCAGTAGTAGCTGCACATATCAGAAGGCAGCAAATACATGTGTTCCCATACCTAGATGATTGGTTAATCAAAACCAATACGCTAAAACGGTGTTCACAACACACAAAATATGTCATAGAAACCCTACACAAACTAGGTTTCTCAATCAACTACGCAAAGTCACACCTGCAGCCGTGCCAAACACAGCAATACTTGGGAGCAACAATCAACACAGCAAAAGGGATTGCTACTCCAAGTCCACAAAGAGTACAAACATTTCACAATGTAATACAAACCTTGTATCCAAAACAAAAAGTACAAGTAAAAATAATACTAAAACTACTAGGCATGATGTCCTCATGCATAGCCATTGTCCCAAATGCAAGGTTACACATGCGGCCCTTACAACAGTGCCTAGCATCACAATGGTCACAAGCACAGGGTCAGCTTCTAGATCTGGTGTTGATAGACCGCCAAACATACATCTTGCTTCAATGGTGGAACAGTATAAGTTTAAACCAAGGGCGGCCTTTCCAAGACCCAGTGCCACAATACGTGATGATAACAGATGCTTCCATGACAGGGTGGGGAGCACACCTCAATCAACACAGCATCCAAGGACAATGGAACATACAGCAAAAACAGTTACACATAAATCACCTAGAACTGTTAGCGGTATTTCTAGCGCTGAAAGCATTTCAACCCATGATAACCCACAAATACATTCTTGTCAAAACAGACAACATGACAACAATGTACTACCTAAACAAACAAGGAGGGACACACTCAACACAGTTGTGTCTCCTAACACAAAAAATATGGCATTGGGCGATTCACAATCACATTCGCCTAATAGCACAATTTATTCCAGGAATTCAGAATCAGTTAGCAGACAATCTCTCACGGGATCACCAACAGATCCACGAATGGGAGATTCACCCCCAAATACTGAACACTTACTTCCAAATTTGGGGAACACCACAAATAGATCTATTTGCAACGAAGGAAAACTCAAAATGCCAAAACTTCGCATCCAGGTACCCACAACATCAGTCTCAGGGGTAATGCGCTATGGATGAACTGGTCAGGGATATTTGCTTACGCTTTTCCCCTTCTCCCACTCCTTCCATATCTAGTAAACAAGTTGAGTCAAAACAAACTCAAACTCATACTAATAGCACCAACATGGGCAAGGCAACCTTGGTACTCAACACTACTAGACCTGTCAGTAGTACCTCATGTCAAACTACCAAACAGACCAGATCTGTTAACACAACACAAACAACAGATCAGGCATCCAAATCCAGCATCGCTGAGTCTAGCAATTGGGCTCCTGAAATCCACGAATTCGGACATTTAGACCTCACACAAGAATGTATGGAGGTCCTAAAACAGGCTAGAAAGCCTACCACTAGACACTGCTATGCAAATAAATGGAAAAGATTTGTCTATTACTGCCATAATAATAAAATTCAACCCTTACACGCATCTACAAAAGATGTAGTGGGATACTTACTACATCTGCAAAAAGCAAAACTAGCTTTCTCTTCCATAAAAATACATCTTGCTGCAATTTCAGCTTACCTGCAAATTACGCACTCAACTTCATTATTTAGGATACCAGTCATAAAAGCGTTTATGGAAGGCCTAAAGAGAATTATACCACCAAGAACGCCACCAGTTCCTTCATGGAACCTCAACATTGTCTTAACACGACTCATGGGCCCACCTTTTGAGCCCATGCACTCTTGTGAAATGCAATACTTAACGTGGAAAGTTGCATTTTTAATTGCCATCACATCTCTAAGAAGAGTGAGTAAAATTCAAGCGTTTACCATTCATGAACCATTTATTCAAATACACAAAAATAAAGTTGTTCTAAGAACAAATCCCAAATTTTTACCAAAAGTAATCTCACCGTTCCACTTGAATCAAACGGTAGAATTACCAGTGTTCTTCCCAGAGCCAGATTCTGTAGCTGAAAGAGCACTACATACATTAGACATCAAAAGAGCACTAATGTACTACATTGACAGAACAAAACTAATTCGAAAGACAAAACAACTATTTATCGCCTTTCAAAAACCTCATACAGGAAATCCAATTTCAAAACAAGGCATTGCTAGATGGATAGTTAGGTGCATTCAAACCTGCTATCTTAAAGCTAAAAGAGAACTGCCTATTACACCAAAGGCACACTCAACCAGAAAAAAAGGTGCTACCATGGCCTTTCTAGGAAATATTCCAATGAACGAAATATGTAAGGCAGCGACATGGTCTACGCCTCATACATTTACCAAGCACTACTGTGTAGATGTGCTAACTGCACAACAATCAACACTAGGTCAAGCTGTACTAAGAACATTATTCCAAACTACTTCAACTCCTACAGGCTGAACCACCGCTTTTGGGGAGATAACTGCTTACTAGTCTATGCACAGCATGTGTATCTGCAGCTACACATGCCATCGAACGGAAAATGTCACTTACCCAGTGTACATCTGTTCGTGGCATTAGTCGCTGCAGATTCACATGTGACCACCCGCCTCCCCGGGAGCCTGTAGCCGTTTAGAAGTAGATCTTAAACATTTGTACATTTGTAAATAAATTACTTGAAACTTTATTATGTACATACGCATTCACTCCATTACATGGGCACTATTACTAGCATACACAACTCCTACCTCACCCTCTGCGGGGAAAACAATCTAAGATGGAGTCGACGCCCATGCGCAATGGAGTCGAAATGGGAGGAGTCCCTTGGTCTTGTGACTCGAAAAGACTTCTTCGAAGAAAAACAACTTGTAACACTCCGAGCCCAACACCAGATGGCGGGATGTGCACAGCATGTGAATCTGCAGCGACTAATGCCACGAACAGATGTACACTGGGTAAGTGACATTTTCCATACTATAATACATTACAGATTCCTTCAATTTGGAAGGAAACTGCCGACAATGCGTTTATAACGTTTTCCCATTAGGGCCCATTCCATTGGTTATTGGTCTTGCAATATCTTTTGATGTATTTCTAGTGTTTGATCTTCTGGATCTTTCACCGCAGATGGCCTATAACTGCATCTGATCCAGACACTTTGATACACATTACTATAATCCTTACTGTAATTGATGATTATTTGAGTTGTTAACAGTACCCTCAATTGTTTAATTTATGCTGCTTTATAACCCAATCCCCACAAAGGGAAGTCTCATTGAAATTCCACAGCAGCACCCGGTACCCTAACAGCATTCTTGCAAACCTCAATTACTTGGGTAGGATTAGACCATCATGTTCTTTCCCTAAAACTGTAACTTTGTCTCCACAATTGCCACAGCACTGGCACACAGTTAAGTCTCTTGTAAGAGGTACCCCAGGTACCAAGGGCCCTTTGGCCAGGGAAGGTCTCTAAGGGCTTCAGCATATATTATGCCACCCTGCAGGACCCCTCACTCAGCCCATGCACATTGTTTTGCAGCTTGTGTGTGCTGGTGGGTAGAAAAAGGCAAAGTCGGAATGGCACCCCTCTCAGGGTGGCATGCCCACAAGCCACTGCCTGTGTCATAGGTAAGTCACCCCTCTATCGGGCCTTACAGCCCTAAGGCAGGGTGCACTATACCACAGGTGAGGGAATAGCTGCATGAAAAATATGCCCCTACAGTGTCTAAGCAAATCCGTGGACATTGTAAGTGCAGTGTAGCCATATTGAGAGGAATGGTCTGGGAGTTTGTCATTACGAACCCACAGCACCATAATGGCTTCACTGAATACTGGGAAGTTTGGTACCAAACTTCTCAGCACAATAAACCCACACTGATGCCAGTGTGGGATTTATTGAAAATGTGCACCAAGGGCATCTTAGAGATGCCTACTGTATGTTAGCCCAACTGCTAGTGCAAGGCTGATGGGTCTGATCCAGCCTGCCACTTTCAGACAAGTTTCTGACCGCATGGGGTGAGTGCCTTTGTGCACTCGGGTCATCAGAAACAAAGCCTGTCCTGGGTGGAGGTGCTTCACACCTCCACCTGCAGGAACTGTAACTGCCCCCCCCCCCCCCCCCCTTTCCGGACAAAGCCCCGCTTTTGGCGGCAAGTCCGGCAGGAAAATTAGGGAAAACAGGGAGGTGTGACCACCCCAGCCAGGACCACCCCTAAGGTGTCTAGAGCGGAGGTGACTCCCGCCTTGCAGAATCCTCCATCTTGGTTTGGAGTACAGGTACCAATAGGGATAGGAATGTGCCCCATTCCTCAAAGGGAACTACTGCCCTCTGACTCCTCACACGCCCCTAAATCTAGGATTTAAGGGCCCCCCTGAGCCCAGCTCACCAGATTCCTAGTGACCAAAAAGAAAAAGGACTGCTACCAGCAGAGATGGAGGATAGATAACTGCTTTGGCCCCAGCCCTACCGGCCTGTCTCCTGCTTCAAAGAACCTGCAAAAAGACAAGTGACTCATCCAGTGGGCCCAGCAACCTCTGCCAACTCCAGAGGACTGACCAGTACCCAAAAGGACCAAGAACTCCTGAAAACAGCATCTCTCTCTAAAAGAAACCTACAACTAAGGACTCCCACCTCACTCCAGATGCGTGTGTTTTGACCTCTGTGCACCCACGACCTGTGTCCAGGTGAACCCATCCAGCAAGAGAGGGTCCCCAGGCGATTGCTAACAAGAGCCATGATTGGGTTGACCCGTTCAACACCCTACGACAATGCCTGCAAATGGAATCCCAAGGACCCCCGCCGCTCCGGACAAAGATATAAATTGCCTAAAGGACACCCTGCACCCACAGTCCCCTGATCTTGTAGAACTCGACCCTCTGTGCCTCATCGTTCAGCAGGCGGCCCTCCTCCTTGTCAGACTGGCGGTGTGCCCGAGACACCCCCCTTGCCCCGCCTTCAGCCTCTGTGTGACCCCTGGGGTCTCCCTATAGACCTGCATTGTAAATCCGACATCCTGTTTGCAACCTGCACCCGGCTGCTCCTGTGCCGCTGAGGGTGTATGTTTGGTGCCTACTTGTGGCCCCTCCAGTGCTCTTCTAAACCCCGCCTGGTCTGCCCCCTGAGTCGCGGGTACTTACCTGCTGGCTGACCGGATTCTGAGAACCCCTATCTCCTTAGGAGGCCATGTTAACTTGGTTCCTCTTTGACCTCTGCACCCGACCGGCCATGTGTTGCTGGTGGTAGGTGTTTGGGGTTAACTTGAACCCTCAATGACAGACTGCCTAAAGCCCTGAGATAAGAACTGTAAATTGGATACTTACCTGTAAAACTGTACTTTTTTTTTCTTCCCCCCAGGAACTGTTGAAAAATGCACTGTGTACATTTTTTTAAATGGCTTTCTGCCATATTAAGGAAAACTGTGTACATTGTCGATTTTGTATGTATGTGTATATATATATATATATATGTATGTGTGTGTGTGTGTGTGTGTGTATATATATATATATATATATATATATATATGTTCGGTGGCATGTGTAGCTGCTGTGCATAGTCCGCCGTCTGGTGTTGGGTCGGAGTGTTACAAGTTGTTTTTCTTCGAAGAAGTCTTTTCGAGTCACGAGACCGAGGGACTCCTCCTCCTTTGTTTCCATTGCGCATGGGCGTCGACTCCATCTTTGATTGTTTTTTTTCCGCCATCGGGTTCGGACGTGTTCCTTTTCGCTCCGGGTTTCGGGACGGAAAGATAGTCATAACTTCGGAAAACTACGTCGGTATTGTTTCGTTCGGTATCGGGTTAGATAGAATCGACACCGAATCGTGAAGAGCTCCGGTAGCCCTTCGGGGTAACTTCGACCCCCCCGTCGGGGCCTGGTCGGCCCGACCGCGTGTAACATCGACACCGATGGAACCGACCCCGTTCCGATTCTGTCCTAAATGCCACAGCAAATATCCATATACAGACCAACATTTGGTCTGTAACTTGTGCCTGTCGCCCGAGCACAACGAAGAAACGTGTGAGGCCTGTCGTGCGTTTCGGTCCCGAAAGACGCTCCGTGACCGAAGAGCCAGAAGATTGCAAATGGCATCCACGCCGACAGGACAACGAGGGTTCGAGGAACAAGGAGAAGAAGAGGAAGCCTTCTCCATCCATGAATCGGACTCGGAGGAGTTCGACGTCGAAGAAACCATGAGTAAGACGTCGAAACAGACACCACACGGGAAAACAGACAAGGCCCAGGGGACGCCACTGCCAACAGGCCATGGCTCAACCCATAAGATAGGTGACTGTCCATCGGCACCGAAAAAGGGCGAACTGGTGCCGAGATCGTCCGACTCGGGCGAGACACAGGCACGCAGCAATCTCGGGACCGAGAAAGTGCTGCCGAAAAGGGTCGACGCCGAGACAGCGGAACCGAAGCTGCTCGACGCAGAGACAGCGGCACCGAGGATGATCGACGCCGAGAAAGCTTGTAGGAAGTTGGCTCTGTATGTGCTATTTCAAAGTAAGGAATAGCATGCACAGAGTCCAAGGGTTCCCCTTAGAGGTAAGATAGTTGCAAAAAGAGATAATACTAATGCTCTATTTTGTGGTAGTGTGGTCGAGCAGTAGGCTTATCAAAGGAGTAGTGTTAAGCATTTGTTGTACATACACACAGGCAATAAATGAGGAACACACAGAGAGACAAATCCAGCCAATAGGTTTTGTTATAGAAAAATATATTTTCTTAGTTTATTTTAAGAACCACAGGTTCAAATTCTACATGTAATATCTCATTTGAAAGGTATTGCAGGTAAGTACTTTAGGAACTTTGAATCATTACATTAGCATGTATTTTTTTTTTTTTTTACATAAAACACAATAAGCTGTTTTAAAAGTGGACAAAGTGCAATTTTCACAGTTCCTGGGGGAGGTAAGTTTTTGTTAGTTTTGTCAGGTAAATAAATCACTTACAAGTCTCAGGTTTGGGTCCAAGGTAGCCCACCGTTGGGGGTTCAGAGCAACCCCAAAGTTACCACACCAGCAGCTCAGGGCCGGTCAGGTGCAGAGGTCAAAGAGGTGCCCAAAACGCATAGGCTGCAATGGAGAGAAGGGGGTACCCCGGTTCCGGTCTGCCAGCAGGTACGTACCCGCGTCTTCGGAGGGCAGACCAGGGGGGTTTTGTAGGGCACCGGGGGGGGACACAAGTTCACACAAAAAGTACACCCTCAGCGGCACTGGGGCGGCCGGGTGCAGTGTAGAAACAAGCGTCGGGTTTTCAATGTAAATCAATGAGAGATCAAGGGATCTCTTCAGCGGTGCAGGCAGGCAAGGGGGGGGCTCCTCGGGGTAGCCACCACCTGGGCAAGGGAGAGGGCCTCCTGGGGGTCACTCCTGCACAGGAGTTCCGTTCCTTTAGGTGCTGGGGGCTGCGGGTGCAGGGTCTTTTCCAGCCGTCGGGAAATGGAGTTCAGGCAGTCGCGGTCAGGGGGAGCCTCGGGATTCCCTCTGCAGGCGTCGCTGTGGGGGATCAGGGGGGACAGTTTTGGTTACTCACGGTCTTGGAGTTGCCGGAGGGTCCTCCGTGAGGTGTTGGTTCTCCACCAGTCGAGTCAGGGTCGCCGGGTGCAGTGTTGCAAGTCTCGCGCTTCTTGCGGGGAGTTGCAGGGGTCTTTAAATCTGCTCCTTTGAAACAAAGTTGCAGTCTTTTGGAGCAGGGCCGCTGTCCTCGGGAGTTCCTTGTTTTTCTTGAAGCAGGGCAGTCCTCTGAGGATTCAGAGGTCGCTGGTCCTTTGGAAAGCGTCGCTGGAGCAGGTTTCTTTGGAAGGCAGGAGACAGGCCGGTAGGACTGGGGCCAAAGCAGTTGGTGTCTTCTGTTCTTCCTCTGCAGGGGTTTTTCAGCTCAGCAGTCTTCTTCTTCTTGTAGGTTTCAAGAATCTAAATTCTTAGGTTCAGGGAAGCCCTTAAATACTAAATTTAAGGGCGTGTTTAGGTCTGGGGGGTTAGTAGCCAATGGCTACTAGCCCTGAGGGTGGGTACACCCTCTTTGTGCCTCCTCCCAAGGGGAGGGGGTCACATTCCTATCCCTATTGGGGGAATCCTCCTTCTACAAGATGGAGGATTTCTAAAAGTCAGTCACCTCAGCTCAGGACACCTTAGGGGCTGTCCTGACTGGCCAGTGACTCCTCCTTGTTGTTCTCATTATTTCTCCTGGACTTGCTGCCAAAAGTGGGGGCTGTGTCCAGGGGGCGGGCATCTCCACTAGCTGGAGTGCCCTGGGGCATTGTAACACGAAGCTTGAGCCTTTGAAGCTCACTGCTAGGTGTTACAGTTCCTGCAGGGGGGAGGTGTGAAGCACCTCCACCCAGAGCAGGCTTTGTTTCTGTCCTCAGAGAGCACAAAGGCTCTCACCGCATGAGGTCAGACGCTCGTCTCTCAGCAGCAGGCTGGCACAGACCAGTCAGTCCTGCACTGAACAATTGGGTAAAATACAGGGGGTATCTCTAAGATGCCCTCTGTGTGCATTTTTAAATAAATCCAACACTGGCATCAGTGTGGGTTTATTATTCTGAGAAGTTTGATACTAAACTTCCCAGTATTCAGTGTAGCCATTATGGAGCTGTGGAGTTCGTTTTTGACAGACTCCCAGCCCATATACTCTTATGGCTACCCTGCACTTACAATGTCTAAGGTTTTGCTTAGACACTGTAGGGGCATAGTGCTCATGCACATATACCCTCATCTGTGGTATAGTGCACCCTGCCTTAGGGCTGTAAGGCCTACTAGAGGGGTGACTTACCTATGCCACAGGCAGTGGGAGGTTGGCATGGCACCCTGAGGGGAGTGCCATGTCGACTTAGTCATTTTCTCCCCACCAGCACACACAAGCTGGTAAGCAGTGTGTCTGTGCTGAGTGAGGGGTCCCTAGGGTGGCATAAGACATGCTGCAGCCCTTAGAGACCTTCCCTGGCATCAGGGCCCTTGGTACCAGGGGTACCAGTTACAAGGGACTTACCTAGGTGCCAGGGTTGTGCCAATTGTGGAAACAAAAGTACAGGTTAGGGAAAGAACACTGGTGCTGGGGCCTGGTTAGCAGGGTCCCAGCACACTTCTCAGTCAAGTCAGCATCAGTATCAGGCAAAAACTGGGGGGTAACTGTAACAGGGAGCCATTTCTTTACAAAGCTCGACTACAAAAAAGAGAAAATTCTCCTCGGAGCCGAAAGCAAGCAAAGACAGTTTCGTTGCCAAAACGCCCTGCAACCGAACCGACTGCCAGCTCGTATTCAGAGGAACAATCACTGTCCTCTCAAATGCGCAAACACAGATTTGAAGAAGAGTTACCACTGACGTGGACCACACCCAGAAGCGGATCTTCATACAGAGTGGGACAGGGAAGATCAGCACTCTTCCCCCAATCAGGAGGAAAAGGAGACTCGAGTTCCAAACTCAAGAACAAACACCACCAGCAAAAGTGGTGAAGAAAGTAACTCCACCACCCTCTCCTCCACCTGTAACTCATACATCACCGGCACAGGCTCCGTCACATTCACCAGCTCATACCACCATGAGCCAAGATGACCAGGATGCTTGGGACCTATACGACGCCCCAGTATCAAACAATAGTCCTGAGTCGTACCCTACCAAGCCCTCACCACCTGAGGACAGCACAGCGTATGCACAGGTGGTAGCTAGGGCAGCAGAGTTCCATAACGTGTTGTTACACTCAGAACCTGTCGAAGATGACTTCCTTTTCAACACCCTCTCCTCCACCCATGGCACCTATCAAAGCCTGCCTATGCTCCCGGGAATGCTAAGGCACGCAAAACAAATCTTTAAAGAACCTGTCAAAAGCAGAGCGATAACTCCACGGGTGGAGAAAAAATATAAAGCACCGCCCACGGACCCTGCTTTTATCACATCACAACTGCCACCAGATTCAGTTGTGGTAGGGGCAGCTCGCAAGAGAGCCAACTCGCACACATCAGGCGACGCCCCACCTCCGGACAAAGAGAGCCGCAAGTTCGACGCAGCTGGGAAAAGGGTTGCTGTACAAGCTGCAAACCAGTGGCGCATCGCGAACTCTCAGGCGCTCCTAGCGCGATATGACAGAGCCCATTGGGATGAGATGCAGCATCTTATCGAGCATCTACCCAAAGAATTACAAAAACGGGCAAAACAAGTGGTTGAGGAGGGACAAAATATCTCTAATAACCAAATACGCTCCTCTATGGATGCAGCGGATACAGCTGCAAGAACAATAAATACTGCGGTAACCATAAGAAGGCACGCATGGTTGCGCACCTCCGGGTTTAAACCCGAGATTCAACAAGCAGTGCTCAATATGCCGTTCAACGAACAACAATTGTTTGGACCCGAAGTGGACACGGCAATTGAGAAATTGAAAAAGGACACTGACACAGCCAAGGCCATGGGCGCACTCTATTTCCCGCAGGGCAGAGGCACTTTTGGCACATTTCGCAGACCAACCTTCAGAGGGGGGTTTCGGGGTCAAGCCACACAAGCCAGCACCTCACAATCAACACCGTCTACCTACCAGGGACAGTACCAAAGGGGAGGCTTTCGGGGCCAGTACAGAGGGGGACAATTCCCTAGAAACCGGGGAAAATTTCAAGGTCCCAAAACCCCTACAACCAAACAGTGACTCACAAGTCCCTCAACCCCTTCACACAACACCAGTGGGGGGAAGACTAAGCCAATTTTACAAATCTTGGGAGGAGATAACAACAGACACTTGGGTCTTAGCAATTATCCAACATGGTTATTGCATAGAATTTCTCCAAATCCCTCCAAATGTCCCACCAAAAACACAAAATATGTCAAAACAGCATTTAGACCTTCTGGAATTAGAAGTTCAGGCATTACTGCAAAAGGACGCAATAGAATTTGTACCACGTACACAAAGGAACACAGGAGTTTACTCACTGTACTTTCTAATACCAAAAAAAGACAAAACACTGAGACCAATCTTAGATCTCAGAACACTAAACATCTACATCAAATCAGAACACTTTCACATGGTCACGCTACAAGACGTATTACCACTGCTAAAACAACAAGACTATATGACAACCTTAGATCTAAAGGACGCGTATTTCCACATACCGATACATCCCTCGCACAGGAAATACCTAAGGTTCGTATTCAAGGGAATACATTACCAATTCAAAGTGTTGCCGTTCGGTATCACGACCGCACCAAGAGTATTTACAAAATGCCTAGCAGTAGTAGCTGCACATATCAGAAGGCAGCAAATACACGTGTTCCCCTACCTAGACGATTGGCTAATCAAGACCAACTCCCTAACAAAGTGTTCACACCACACAGAGTATGTCATACATACCCTCTACAAACTCGGTTTCTCCATCAACTATGCAAAATCACACATTCTGCTGTGCAAAACACAGCAATACTTAGGAGTGACAATCAACACAACAAAGGGGATAGCCACTCCAAGTCCACAAAGGGTTCAACATTTTTACAAGGTTATACAAGCCATGTATCCGACACAAAAAATACATGCAAAGATGGTATTAAAACTCCTAGGCATGATGTCTTCATGCATAGCCATTGTCCCAAACGCAAGACTGCACATGAGGCCCTTACAACAGTGCCTAGCATCGCAATGGTCACAGGCACAGGGTCACCTTCTAGATCTGGTGTTGATAGACCGCCAAACATACATCTCGCTTCTGTGGTGGAACAGTATAAATTTAAACAAAGGGCGGCCTTTCCAAGACCCAGTGCCACAATACGTGATAACAGATGCTTCCATGACCGGGTGGGGAGCACACCTCGATCAACACAGCATCCAAGGACAATGGGACGTACATCAAACGAAGTTGCATATAAATCACCTCGAATTGTTAGCAGTATTCCTAGCGTTGAAAGCATTTCAACCCATCATAACCCACAAATACATTCTTGTCAAAACAGACAACATGACAACAATGTATTATCTAAACAAACAGGGGGGGAACACACTCGACACAGCTGTGCCTCCTGGCACAAAAGATATGGCAATGGGCAATTCACAACCACATTCGCCTAATAGCACAGTTTATTCCAGGGATCCAGAATCAACTAGCAGACAACCTCTCTCGAGATCACCAACAAGTCCACGAATGGGAGATTCACCCCCAAATTCTAAACACTTACTTCCACATTTGGGGAACACCTCAAATAGACCTATTTGCAACAAAGGAGAACGCAAAATGCCAAAACTTCGCATCCAGGTACCCACACAGGCAGTCTCAAGGCAATGCTCTATGGATGAATTGGTCAGGGATATTTGCATACGCTTTTCCCCCCTCTCCCTCTCCTTCCATATCTAGTAAACAAATTGAGTCAAAACAAACTCAAACTCATACTAATAGCACCAACATGGGCAAGACAACCCTGGTACACAACACTACTAGACCTGTCAGTAGTACCCCATGTCAAGCTACCCAACAGGCCAGATCTGCTAACACAACACAAACAACAGATCAGGCATCCAAACCCAGCATCGCTGAATCTAGCAATCTGGCTCCTGAAATCCTAGAATTCTGACATTTAAACCTCACCCAAGAATGTATGGAGGTCATAAAACAGGCTAGAAGGCCATCCACTAGACACTGCTATGCAAGTAAATGGAAAAGATTTGTTTGCTACTTCCATAGTAATCAAGTTCAACCATTACATGCATCTCCAAAGGATGTAGTAGGATACTTACTACATTTGCAGAAATCAAATCTGGCCTTCTCTTCCATAAAGATACACCTTGCAGCAATTTCTGCATACCTGCAGATTACCCATTCAACTTCACTATTTAGGATACCTGTCATTAAAGCGTTTATGGAAGGCCTAAAAAGAATTATACCACCAAGAACACCACCTGTTCCTTCATGGAACCTCAACATCGTCTTAACAAGACTCATGGGTCCACCTTTCGAACCCATGCATTCTTGCAAAATGCAATTCTTAACGTGGAAGGTTGCATTTCTCATTGCCATTACATCTCTAAGAAGAGTAAGCGAAATTCAAGCGTTTACTATACAAGAACCTTTTATTCAAATACACAAAAACAAGGTAGTTCTAAGAACCAATCCTGAATTTTTACCAAAAGTTATTTCACCGTTCCACTTAAATCAAACAGTAGAACTACCAGTGTTCTTTCCACAGCCAGACTCAGTAGCTGAAAGGGCACTACGTACATTGGACATCAGAAGAGCACTAATGTACTACATTGACAGAACAAAACTAATTAGGAAAACAAAACAACTGTTTATTGCATTTCAAAAACCTCATACAGGAAACCCAATATCAAAACAGGGTATAGCCAGATGGATAGTTAAGTGTATCCAAACCTGCTACCTTAAAGCAAAAAGAGAGCTGCCCATTACACCAAAGGCACACTCAACCAGAAAGAAAGGCGCTACCATGGCCTTCCTAGGAAATATTCCAATGAACGAAATATGTAAGACAGCCACATGGTCTACGCCTCACACATTTACTAAGCACTACTGTGTAGACGTGCTATCCGCACAACAAGCCACAGTAGGTCAAGCCGTACTAAGAACTTTATTTCAAACTACTTCCACTCCTACAGGCTGAGCCACCGCTTTTGGGGAGATAACTGCTCACTAGTCTATGCACAGCATGTGTATCTGCAGCTACACATGCCACCGAACTGAAAATGTCACTTACCCAGTGTACATCTGTTCGTGGCATTAGTCGCTGCAGATTCACATGCGCCCACCCGCCTCCCCGGGAGCCTGTAGCCGTTTGGAAGTAATCTTCAACATTTGTACATTTGTAAATATATTACTTAAACTTTATTTTGTACATACTTATTCATTCCATTGCATGGGCACTATTACTAACATACACAACTCCTACCTCACCCTCTGCGGAGAAAACAAACGAAGATGGAGTCGACGCCCATGCGCAATGGAAACAAAGGAGGAGGAGTCCCTCGGTCTCGTGACTCAAAGACTTCTTCGAAGAAAAACAACTTGTAACACTCCGACCCAACACCAGACGGCGGACTATGCACAGCATGTGAATCTGCAGCGACTAATGCCACGAACAGATGTACACTGGGTAAGTGACATTTTCAATATATATATATATATGTGTGTGTTCGGTGGCATGTGTAGCTGCAGATACACATGCTGTGCATTATCCTGCCATCTAGTGTTGGGATTGGAGTGTTACAAGTTGTTTTTCTTCGAAGAAGTCTTTTCGAGTCACGGGACCGAGTGACTCCTCCCTTTCGGCTCCATTGCGCATGGGCGTCGACTCCATCTTAGATTGTTTTCTTTCCGCTATGGGTTCGGATGTGTTCCTTTTCGCTCCGTAATTCGAATCGGGAAAGTTAGCTAAAGTATCGAAAATTTGACAGTATTGTTATCCTTGGTACCAGATTAGTGTTAGTGAATCAGCACCGACATCAAGACCGCTTCTGCGGCCCTTCGCGGCTTCCACTCTTCACCGAGGCCTGGTCGGCCCGACCACACCCGTCGTCCCAGACTAATGGACCAGACCCCTTCCGTTTCTGTCTTAAGTGTCACGCAAAATATCCTTATACAGACCAGCACCGAGTCTGTAATCTGTGTTTGTCACCCGAACACAGAGAGGATACTTGTGAAGCTTGCCGAGCGTTCTGATCGAAAAAGACCTTGAAGGATCGACACGCAAGAAGACTGCAAATGGCGTCGAAACCGAAAGAACAGCTCGACTTCGAAGGGGAGCAAAGCATCTCCATCCAACAGACACTCTGATGAATCCGAAGGTGAATGACCCTCGACGGTGCAACGAACCGTGAGTAAACCTGCCCCGTCCAAAACTCAGGGTCACACCAAAACATTTAAGGCCATGGGGACGCCACCGCCAGCAGGCCGTGGCTCAACCGATGGAAAGGAAGGTGACCAAACATCGGCACCGAAAAAGGCTAAAGAATTGCCGAAGACTTCCGACTCCGTTCGAGAATCTGGCACCGAACGATTTCGACACAGAGTTCGAATCGACCAAACCACAGAAAATCTCCTCGGAACTGAAAGACTGTAGCAACAAACCTCAGTACCGAAAAAAGCAGCCTCAGAGCCAAAAAGAAGCTATTTTACAGAAGAGCAAGGACTTTCCAACCAACTCAAGGAAAGACATCGATTTGAGCAAGAGTTAGGTATGGAAGAACCTGACCATACACAACAGAGGTTACACATTCAAAAAGAGACTGGCAAGATACACACTTTACCTCCACTCAAATCAAAAAGGAAACTTGCATTTCAGGAGACAGAAATGCAACCTAAGGCAAATGTGGTTAGAGACAAATCTCCACAACCGATGTTCTCACCACAACCGTCCCCACCTCACTCACCACAGTTGTCACCAGTGGGCACGCCTATAATGCAGTCACCCACACATACTGGGATGATGCATGGGACTTATATGATCCACCAGTATCGGATAACAGTCCAGAATGTTATCCAACAAAGCTGTCACCACCAGAAGACAGTACTGCATATACGCAGGTACTATCCAGGGCAGCTACGTTCCGCAACGTAGCAATGCACACAGAGCCAGTGGAAGATTACTTCCTTTTTAACACTCTGGCATCCACCCACACTTCCTATCAGAGTCTGCCGATGCTCCCGGGCATGCTCAAGCACGCGCAACACGTCTTCCAGGAGCCTGTAAAGGGAAGAGCTATCACGCCTAGAGTTGAGAAAAAGTACAAACCTCCCCCAACAGATCCTGTGTTCATGACACAGCAACTCACACCAGATTCAGTGGTTGTAGAGGTGGCAAGGAAAAGAGCAAATTCACAATCGTCAGGAGACGCTCCACCACCTGACAAGGAAAGTAGAAAATTTTATGCTGCGGGCAAGCGAGTGGCATCACAAGCAGCCAATCAATGGCGAATAGCAAATTCACAAGCCCTACTTGCACGCTACGACAGGGCACACTGGGACGAGATGCAAGACCTCATACAGCACTTGCCCAAGGAACACCAAAAACGTGCCCAGCAAGTGGTGGAAGAGGGACAGGCCATATCTAATAACCAGATATGGTCCGCAATAGACTTGGCAGACACGGCAGCACGGACTGTCAACACGGCTGTGACCATTCGCAGACATGCATGGCTGAGAAGTTCTGGATTCAAGGCAGAGATTCAACAAGCGGTGTTAAAAATGACGTTTAATCAACAACAGTTGTTTGGGCCGGAAGTCGATACAGCCATTGAAAAAAGACACAGACGCGGTCAAAGCCATGGGCGCGCTCTATTCCCCACAAGTCAGAGGCACCTTTAGAAAACCACAATTCAGAGGAGGGTTTCAGCAACACACATCTGAGCCTTCCACCTCTCAAACCAGACCCACCTATCAGGCACAATACCAAAGGGGAGGGTTTTGTGGTTCCTATAGAGGGCAATTCCCGAGAGGAAGGAAATTCCAAACAACCAAGCCAGACCAAGCAGTGACTTCAATGTCCCAACACTTGTCGCCAGTTGGGGTGGGGGGGGAGGCTAACCACATACTGCCAAAACTGGACACATTACCACAGATCCTATCAATTATCCAACATGGTTATTGCATAGAATTCACGAGATTTCCTCCAGATGTGCCACCCAAAACGCACAGACTGTCCCAACAGCACTTACACCTATTACAATAGAGGTCCAAGCACTACTACAAAAACAAGCAATAGAGCTCGTACCCAATCATCAAAAAGGAACAGGCGTCTACTCACTATATTTCCTGATTCCAAAAAAGGACAAAATGTTAAGACCTATCTTAGATCTCAGAACACTGAATCTCTTCATCAAACCAGACCACTTCCACATGGTAACACTTCAAGATGTAGTTCCCTTATTAAAAAAGGAGGAATACATGACAACATTGGATCTCAAGGATGCGTATTTCCACATACCCATCCATCCTTCCCACAGAAAATACTTAAGGTTTGTAATGCACGGTATACACTATCAATTCAAAGTGCTACCGTTCGGAATAACAACAGCCCCAAGGGTATTCACAAAATGCCTAGCAGTAGTAGCCACTCACATAAGGAGACAGCACATGCACGTATTCCCATATTTAGACGACTGGCTAATAAAAACCAACACTCAACAACAGTTTCTTCTTCACACACAATACATCATAGAAACTCTACACAAACTGGGGTTCTCTATAAATTACCAGAAATCACATCTGCATCCATCCCAAATACAACAATACTTGGGAGCAACACTCAACACACAAAGGGCAGTTGCCACTCCAAGTCCACAGAGAGTCCAATCGTTCCAAAATATAAGATCAAGCATACAACCGAACCAACACTACACGGTAAGGTTTGTAATGAAACTACTAGGCATGATGTCCTCATGCATAGCCATTGTCCCAAATGCAAGATTACACATGCGGGCCTTACAACAGTGCCTAGCTGTAGGAGGTTGGCTCTGTATGCACTATTTCAAAGTAAGGAATAGTATGCACAGAGTCCAAGGGTTCCCCTTAGAGGTAAGATAGTGGCAAAAAGAGATAATACTAATGTTCTATTTTGTGGTAGTGTGGTCGAGCAGTAGGCTTATCCAAGGAGTAGTGTTAAGCATTTGTTCTACATACACACAGGCAATAAATGAGGAACACACACTCAGAGACAAATCCAGCCAATAGGTTTTGTTATAGAAAAATATATTTTCTTAGTTTATTTTAAGAACCACAGGTTCAAATTCTACATGTAATATCTCATTTGAAAGGTATTGCAGGTAAGTACTTTAGGAACTTTGAATCATTACTTTAGCATGTGTACTTTTTTCATAAAACACAATAAGCTGTTTTAAAAGTGGACACTTAGTGCAATTTTCACAGTTCCTGGGGGAGGTAAGTTTTTGTTAGTTTTGTCAGGTAAGTAAATCACTTACAAGTCTCAGGTTTGGGTCCAAGGTAGCCCACCGTTGGGGGTTCAGAGCAACATCAAAGTTACCACACCAGCAGCTCAGGGCCGGTCAGGTGCAGAGGTCAAAGAGGTGCCCAAAACGCATAGGCTGCAATGGATAGAAGGGGGTGCCCCGGTTCCGGTCTGCCAGCAGGTAAGTACCCGCGTCTTCGGAGGGCAGACCAGGGGGGTTTGTAGGGCACCGGGGGGGGACACAAGTCAGCACAGAAAGTACACCCTCAGCAGCACGGGGGCGACCGGGTGCAGTGTGCAAACACGCGTCGGGTTTTCAATGTTGTTCAATGAGAGATCAAGGGATCTCCTCAGCGTCGCAGGCAGGCAAGGGGGGGGCTCCTCGGGGTAGCCACCACCTGGGCAAGGGAGAAGGCCTCCTGGGGGTCACTCCTGCACAGGAGTTCCGTTCCTTTAGGTGCTGGGGGCTGCGGGTGCAGGGTCTTTTCCAGCCGTCGGGAAATGGAGTTTCAGGCAGTCGCGGTCAGGGGGAGCCTCGGGATTCCCTCTGCAGGCGTCGCTGTGGGGGCTCAGGGGGGACAACTTTGGTTACTCACGGACTCGGAGTCGCCGGGGGGTCCTCCCTGAGGTGTTGGTTCTCCACCAGTCGAGTCGGGGTCGCCGGGTGCAGTGTTGCAAGTCTCATGCTTCTTGCGGGGAGTTGCAGGGGTCTTTAAATCTGCTCCTTGAAACAAAGTCGCAGTTCTTTTGGAGCAGTGCCGCTGTCCTCGGGAGTTTCTTGGTCTCTTGGAAGCAGGGCAGTCCTCTGAGGATTCAGAGGTCGCTGGTCCTGGAGAAAGCGTCGCTGGAGCAGGGTTCTTTAGAAGGCAGGAGACAGGCCGGTAGGACTGGGGCCAAAGCAGTTGGTGTCTTCTTTCTTCTTCTGCAGGGGTTTTCAGCTCAGCAGTCTTCTTCGGTAAGTTGCAGGAATCTAAATTCTTAGGTTCAGGGAAGCCCTTAAATACTAAATTTAAGGGCGTGTTTAGGTCTGGGGGGTTAGTAGCCAATGGCTACTAGCCCTGAGGGTGGGTACACCCTCTTTGTGCCTCCTCCCAAGGGGAGGGGGTCACATCCCTAATCCTATTTTGGAATCCTCCATCTGCAAGATGGAGGATTTCTAAAAGTTAGAGTCACTTCAGCTCAGGACACCTTAGGGGCTGTCCTGACTGGCCAGTGACTCCTCCTTGTTATTCTCATTATTTTCTCCGGCCTTGCTGCCAAAAGTGGGGGCCGTGGCCGGAGGGGGCGGGCAACTCCACTAGCTGGAGTGTCCTGCGGTGCTGTCACAAAGGGGTGAGCCTTTGAGGCTCACCGCCAGGTGTGACAGCTCCTGCCTGGGGGAGGTGTTAGCATCTCCGCCCAGTGCAGGCTTTGTTACTGGCCTCAGAGTGACAAAGGCACTCTCCCCATGGGGCCAGCAACATGTCTCGGTTGTGGCAGGCTGCTGGAACTAGTCAGCCTACACAGATAGTCGGTTAAGGTTTCAGGGGGCACCTCTAAGGTGCCCTCTGGGGTGTATTTCACAATAAAATGTACACTGGCATCAGTGTGCATTTATTGTGCTGAGAAGTTTGATACCAAACTTCCCAGTTTTCAGTGTAGCCATTATGGTGCTGTGGAGTCCGTGTTTGACAGACTCCCAGACCATATACTCTTATGGCTACCCTGCACTTACAATGTCTAAGGTTTGGCTTAGACACTGTAGGGGCACAGTGCTCATGCACTGGTGCCCTCACCTATGGTATAGTGCACCCTGCCTTAGGGCTGTAAGGCCTACTAGAGGGGTGACTTATCTATACTGCATAGGCAGTGTGAGGTTGGCATGGCACCCTGAGGGGAGTGCCATGTCGACTTACTCGTTTTGTTCTCCCCAGCACACACAAGCTGGTAAGCAGTGTGTCTGTGCTGAGTGAGGGGTCCCCAGGGTGGCATAAGATATGCTGCAGCCCTTAGAGACCTTCCCTGGCATCAGGGCCCTTGGTACCAGGGGTACCAGTTACAAGGGACTTACCTGGATGCCAGGGTGTGCCAATTGTGGAATCAAAAGTACAGGTTAGGGAAAGAACACTGGTGCTGGGGTCTGGTTAGCAGGCCTCAGCACACTTTCAATTCAAAACATAGCATCAGCAAAGGCAAAAAGTCAGGGGGTAACCATGCCAAGGAGGCATTTCCTTACACTAGCAAAACATTGGACACAAGCACAGGGTCAACTTCAAGACCTAGTGTTGATAGACCGCCAAACACACTCCTCGCTTCAATGGTGGAACCCTATACATTTAAACAAAACGTGGCCATTCCAAGACCCAGTGCCTCAAGCTGTTATCACAACAGATGCTTCCATGGTGGGGAGCACACCTCAACAATCACAGCATACAGGGTCAATGGGAAAATCAACAAAAACAACTTCACATAAATAACTTGTAACTGCTAGTGGGTTTTCTAGCATTAAAAGCGTTTAAACCACTAGTAGCCCACAAACACATTCTTGTCCAGACAGACGACATGACAACAATGTACTATCTCAACAAAAAAGGGGGGGACACACTTGTCACAACTGTGTCTCTTAGCACAAAAGATTTGGCATTGGGCAATTCACAACAACATTCGCCACATCCCCAGATCCTACAGGATCACTTCCACCGCTGGGGAACACCAAACATAGACCTATTTGCAACAAAAGAAAACTCAAAATGCCAAAACTTCGCGTCCAGGTACCCACACCTTCAGTCCAAGGGAAATGCACTATGGATCAGTTGGTCAGGGATATTTGCTTACTCTTTTCCCTCTCTCCCACTCATTCCTTATCTGGTCAACAAACGAAGTCAAAACAAGCTCAAATACTCATAGCACCAACCTGGGCTCGCCAACTGTGGTACACAACACTGTTGGACTTCAGTAGTACCCCACATCAAACTACCAAACAGACCAGATCTGTTAACACAACACAAACAGATCAGACACCCGAATCCAGCATAGCTCAATTTAGCAATCTGGTTCCTGAAGTCTTAGAATTCAGACATTTAAATCTTACAGAAGAGTGTATGGAGGTCATTAAACAAGCCAGAACACCTACAACAAGACATTGTTATGCAAACAAATGGAAGAGATTCATTTTGCCACTGCCACACTAATCAAATTCAACCACTACATGCCTCCACAAAGGACATTGTAAGCTATAAGCTATTTATTACTTACAAAAGTCTAATCTAGCATTCCCTTCCATTAAGATCCATCTCACTGCAATATCTGCCTATCTGCAGATTACACATACAACATCACTTTTTAGAATCCCAGTCATTAAAGCATTTATGGAGGGACTAAAAAGAATCCTACCCCCCAGTACCTTCGTGGAACCTTAATATTGTATTAACACGACTCATGGGCCCACCATTCGAACCCATGCATTCTTGTCAAATTCAATATCTGACCTGGAAAGTAGCCTTTCTAATAGCGATCACATCACTTAGAAGAGTGAATGAAATACAAGCATTTACTATTCAAGAACCCTTTATACAAATACATAAACAAAGTGGTTCTCCGTACAAATCCAAAATTCTTACCAAAGGTCATATCTCCATTCCATCTAAACCAAACTGTGGAACTCCCAGTCTTCTTTCCACAACCAGACTCAGTAGCTGAAAGGGCCTTGCATACACTAGACGTAAAAAGAGCACTAATGTATTACATTGACAGAACAAAACAATTTCGTAAAACAAAACAATTGTTTGTAGCTTTCCAAAAACCTCATGCAGGTAACCCTATATCTAAACAAGGCATTGCCAGATGGATTGTTAAATGTATTCAAACTTGCTACATTAAAGCAAAAAGAGAATTACCTATTACACCAAGAGCACATTCCACTAGAAAGAAAGGCGCCACAATGGCTTTTCTTGGGAATATACCAATGACAGAGATTTGTAAGACAGCCACCTGGTCTACGCCACATACATTTACTAAGCATTACTGTGTAGACGTGTTAGCAACACAACATGCCACAGTAGGATAGGCTGTATTAAGAACATTATTTCAGACAACTTCAACTCCTACAGGCTAAACCACCGCTTTTTGGGGAGATAACTGCTTAGTAATCTATGCACAGCATGTGTATCTGTAGCTACACATGCCACCGAACGGAAAATGTCCCTTACCCAGTGTACATCTGTACGTGGCATGAGACGCTGCAGATTCACGTGCGCCCTCCCACCTCCCCGGTAGTTTGTAGCCGTTTTTAGTTGCATGACAATTGTAAATAAATATTATTTTAATAGACCTTAGATACATACAGTTCGATGGCATCTGTCGCTGTAGATACACATGTTCTGCATAGCTCGCCATCTGGTGTTGCGTCGGAGTGTTACAAGTTGTTTTTCTTCGAAGAAGTCTTTCGAGTCACGGGACCGAGTGACTCCTCCTTCTGTCTCCATTGCGCATGGGCGTCGACTCCATCTTCGATTGTTTTCTTTCCGCCATCGGGTTCGGACGTGTTCCTGTCGCTCCGAGTTTCGGAACGGAAAGTTAGTAAATTTCGGAAGATTTTCGTCGGTATTGTTGCGTTCGGGATCGGCGTAGTTAGATTCAACACCGCATCGAAGGTCAACGCGCTCCGGTGCCCTTCGGGGTAGCTTTCGTTCCCCCGTCGGGGCCTGGTCGGCCCGACCGCGTGTAGAACAACGCCGATGGAACGGACCCCGTTCCGTTTTTGTCCCAAATGCCACAACAAATACCCGTATACAGACCAACATTTGGTCTGTAACCTGTGCCTGTCACCTGAGCACAGTGAGGAGACTTGCGAGGCCTGTCGCGCGTTCCGGTCCCGAAAGACACTCCGTGACCGTCGAGCCAGGAGACTTCAGATGGCGTCCACGCCGACAGCGCACCGAGAGTTTGAGGAACAAGAGGAAGAAGAAACCTTTTCGATCCACGAATCGGACTCCGAGGAATTCGACGATCAAAGAACCGTGAGTAAGACGTCAAACAACACATAAGAAAAGTGACAAGGCCCAGGGGACGCCACTGCCACCAGGCCATGGCTCCACCCATAAATTCGGTGACCGACCATCGGCACCGAAAAAGGCCCAAACAGTGCCGAGATCGTCAGACTCCGGTCGAGACACCGGCACGCAGCCTTCTCGGGATCGAGAAAGTGCTGGAGAAAAGCAACGACACCGAGATAGCGGTGTAGAAACGGCTCGCCGCCGAGACAGCGGCACCGACGAAGATCGACGCCGAGAGGTTTCGACTCCAAAAAAGAAAAAAGCCACCTCGGAGCCGAAAAAACATACAGACAGGGTTTCGGTGCCGAAACAACCCGTAACCGACCCAGGTCCAGGCTCTTATACAGAGGAGCAATCACTGTCCTCTCAGATGCGAAAGCATAGGTTTGAGGAAGAGCTGCAATCCACCGAAGTGGACCATACGCAAAAACGTATTTTCATACAGCAGGGAACAGGAAAAATAAGCACCCTTCCCCCATTAGGAGAAAAAGGAGACTGGAATTTCAAACAGACCAGGCGCCACAAACCAAGATGGTGAAAAAGGTGACTCCGCCACCCTCTCCTCCACCTGTAATTAACGTCTCACCAGCACAAACTCCGTCACATTCCCCGGCTCACACCACCATGAGCCAAGGTGACCAGGATCAAGACGCTTGGGACTTATATGACGCCCCAGTGTCGGACAACAGTCCGGAGGCATATCCAACAAAGCCCTCACCACCAGAAGACAGCACAGCATATTCTCAAGTGGTGGCTAGAGCGGCACAATTCCACAACGTAAACCTCCACTCAGAACAAGTCGAGGATGACTTTTTATTCAACACCCTCTCCTCCACCCACAGCTCCTACCAAAGCCTGCCTATGCTGCCAGGTATGCTTCGGCACGCAAAGGAAATCTTCAAGGAGCCGGTCAAAAGTAGGGCAATAACGCCAAGGGTGGAAAATAAATATAAGGCACCTCCTACAGACCCTGTTTATATCACCACACAGCTGCCACCAGATTCCGTCGTAGTAGGAGCAGCTCGGAAAAGAGCCAACTCCCACACATCTGGGGATGCACCGCCCCCAGATAAAGAGAGCCGCAAGTTCGATGCAGCTGGGAAAAGAGTCGCAGCACAAGCTGCAAACCAGTGGCGCATCGCTAACTCTCAAGCACTACTTGCGCTCTATGACAGAGCCCATTGGGATGAGATGCAACACCTCATCGAGCATCTACCCAAGGAACTACAAAAGAGGGCAAAGCAGGTGGTTGAGGAAGGTCAGAACATATCAAATAACCAGATACGGTCCTCTATGGACGCAGCAGACACAGCTGCAAGAACAATTAATACATCTCTGACCATTAGAAGGCACGCATGGCTAAGAACGTCTGGGTTCAAACCAGAGATACAGCAGGCAGTGCTCAATATGCCATTCAACGAAAAACAACTGTTCGGACCAGAAGTGGACACGGCAATCGAAAAACTAAAAAAGGACACTGACACTGCTAAAGCCATGGGCGCACTCTACTCCCCGCAGAGCAGAGGAACCTACAGCACCTTCCGCAAGACACCCTTTAGAGGGGGGTTTCGGGGTCAGGCCACACAAGCCAGCACCTCGCAGGCAACACCGTCCAGCTACCAGGGACAGTACAGGGGAGGCTTTCGGGGTCAATACAGAGGAGGGCAATTCCCTAGGAATAGAGGAAAATTTCAAAGCCCCAAAACCCCTACAACCAAGCAGTGACTCAGATGTCACTCACCCCCTCCACACAACACCAGTGGGGGGAAGAATAGGTCATTATTACAAAGCATGGGAGGAAATAACTACAGACACTTGGGTCTTAGCAATTATCCAACATGGTTATTGCATAGAATTCCTAAAATTCCCTCCAAACATACCACCAAAAGCACAGAATTTATCAAAACAACATTCCGAACTTCTGGAAATAGAAGTTCAAGCACTATTGCAAAAGAATGCAATCGAATTAGTACCAAACACACAAACAAACACAGGAGTCTATTCACTGTACTTCTTAATACCAAAAAAGGACAAAACACTGAGACCAATCCTAGACCTCAGAATACTAAACACCTACATCAAATCAGACCACTTTCACATGGTCACGCTACAAGAAGTGTTACCATTGCTAAAACTACAGGACTACATGACAACCCTAGACCTCAGACGCGTATTTCCATATACCAATACATCCATCGCACAGAAAATACCTACGGTTCGTATTCAAAGGAATACATTACCAATTCAAGGTATTGCCTTTTGGTTTAACAACCGCACACATCAGAAGGCAGCAAATACATGTATTCCCGTATCTAGACGACTGGCTAATCAAAACCAATTCACTAACAAAGTGCTTACACCACACAAATCAAATCATACAAACCCTCTACAAACTAGGTTTCACCGTCAACTTTGCAAAATCCAACATTTTACCGTGCAAGGTACAACAATACCTGGGAGCCATAATAGACACAACAAAAGGAGTAGCCACTCCAAGTCCCCAAAGAATTCAAAATTTCAACAAGATCATACAACGCATGTATCCAACACAAACAATACAAGCAAAGATATTATAACTCCTAGGCATGATGTCCTCATGCATAGCCATTGTCCCGAACGCAAGACTGCACATGAGGCCCTTACAACAGTGCCTAGCATCACAATGGTCACAAGCACAGGGTCACCTTCTAGATCTGGTGTTGATAGACCGCCAAACTTACCTCTCGCTTCTATGGTGGAACAGTATAAATTTAAACAAAGGGGCGGACTTTCCAAGACCCAGTGCCACAATACGTAATAACAACAGATGCTTCCATGACAGGGTGGGGAGCACACCTCGATCAACACAGCATACAAGGACAATGGAACGTACATCAAACAAAACTGCATATCAATCACCTAGAAATGCTAGCAGTTTTTCAAGCATTAAGGGCTTTCCAACCAATTATAACTCACAAATACATTCTTGTCAAAACAGACAACATGACAACAATGTATTATCTAAACAAACAAGGGGGGAGACACTCAACGCAGTTGAGCCTGCTGGCACAAAAGATATGGTGATGGGCAATTCACAACCACATTCGCCTAATAGCACAGTTTATTCCAGGGATCCAGAATCAACTTGCAGACAATCTCTCTCGATCACCAACAGGTCCACGAATGGGAAATTCACCCCCAAATTCTAAACACTTACTTCAGGCTCTGGGGGACACCTCAAATAGACTTGTTTGCAACAAAAGAGAACGCAAAATGCCAAAACTTCGCGTCCAGATACCCACACAGGCAGTCCCAAGGCAATGCCCTATGGATGAACTGGTCAGGGATATTTGCCTACGCTTTTCCTCCTCTCCCTCTCCTTCCTTTTCTGGTAAACAAATTGAGTCAAAACAAACTCAAACTCATATTAATAGCACCAACTTGGGCAAGGCAACCCTGGTACACAACACTGCTAGACCTATCAGTAGTACCCCACATCAAATTGCCCAACAGGCCAGATCTGTTAACACAACACAACCAACAGATCAGACATCCAGATCCAGCATCGCTGAATCTAGCAATCTGGCTCCTGAAATCCTAGAATTCGGACACTTGAACCTCACACAAGAATGTATGGAGGTCATAAAACAAGCTAGAAGGCCATCCACTAGGCACTGCTATGCAAGTAAATGGAAGAGGTTTGTTTGCTACTGCCATCATAATCAGATCCAACCTTTACACGCAACTCCAAAGGATGTAGTGGGTTACTTGCTTCACTTACAAAAATCTAACCTAGCCTTCTCTTCCATTAAAATACACCTTGCAGCAATATCTGCATACCTGCAGACTACCTATTCAACTTCCCTATATAGGATACCAGTCATTAAAGCATTCATGGAAGGCCTTAAAAGAATTATACCACCAAGAACACCACCTGTTCCTTCATGGAACTTAAATGTTGTCTTAACAAGACTCATGGGTCCACCTTTTGAACCCATGCACTCTTGCGAAATACAGTTCCTAACCTGGAAGGTTGCATTTCTCATCGCCATTACATCTCTAAGAAGAGTAAGCGAAATTCAGGCGTTTACAATACAAGAACCTTTTATACAACTACACAAAAATAGTCGTCCTAAGGACTAATCCTAAATTTTTACCAAAGGTTATTTCACTGTTCCACCTAAATCAAACAGTGGAACTACCAGTGTTCTTCCCACAGCCAGATTCCGTAGCTGAGAGGGCACTACATACCTTAGATGTCAAAAGAGCATTAATGTACGACATTGACAGAACGAAGAACATCAGAAAGACTAAACAACTATTTATTGCATTCCAAAAACCTCATGCAGGAAACCCAATATCAAAACAAGGTATAGCCAGATGGATAGTTAAATGCATCCAAATCTGCTACCTTAAAGCAAAACGACAACTGCCCATTACACCAAGGGCACACTCAACCAGAAAAAAAGGTGCTACCATGGCCTTTCTAGGGAACATCCCAATGCAAGAAATATGTAAGGCAGCCACATGGTCTACGCCACACACGTTCACCAAGCACTACTGTGTAGACGTGCTATCCGCACAGCAATCCACAGTAGGTCAAGCCGTGTTAAGAACATTATTTCAGACCACTTCCATTCCTACAGGCTGAGCCACCGCTTATGGGGAGATAACTGCTTACTAGTCTATGCAGAACATGTGTATCTATAGCGACAGATGCCATCGAACTGAAAATGTCACTTACCCAGTGTACATCTGTTCGTGGCATCAGTCGCTGGAGATTCACATGTGCCCACCCGCCTCCCCGGGAGCCTGTAGCAGTTTGGAAGTTAGCTTCAACTTTGTACATTTGTATGTATTATTTTCACCTTAAATAGGTACATACTTATTCACTCCATTGCATGGGCACTATTACTACAACAGAACTCCTACCTCACCCTCTGCGGGGAAAACAATCGAAGATGGAGTCGACGCCCATGCGCATTGGAGACAGAAGGAGGAGTCACTCGGTCCCGTGACTCGAAAGACTTCTTCGAAGAAAAACAACTTGTAACACTACGACCCAACACCAGATGGCGAGCTATGCAGAACATGTGAATCTCCAGCGACTGATGCCACGAACAGATGTACACTGGGTAAGTGACATTTTCATTACTACTCCATTGCATGGGCACCTCTAGTATACTCACAACTCCTGCCTCACCCTCTGCGGGGAAAACAATCTAAGATGGAGTCGACGCCCATGCTCAATGGAGCAGAAAAGGAGGAGTCACTCGTTCCCGTGACTTGAAAAGACTTCTTCGAAGAAAAACAACTTGTAACACTCTGAGCCCAACACTAGATGGCAGGATAATGCACAGCATGTGAATCTGCAGCGTCTCATGCCATGAACAGATGTACACTGGGTAAGTGACATTTTCCATATATATCATTTTATGTACTTACCTGCAAACTGAATCTTCTTGTTCTAGAAATACATTTACACAACATATTTTTCTATATAAAATCCTATTGGTCTGGGGTTAAGTCATTGAGTGTGAGTGCTCATTTATTGCTTGAGTTTGTACAACAAATGCTTAACACTACCCTCTGATAAGCTTAACTGCTCGACCACACTACCACAAATAGACCATTAATATTTTTGCCTCTGTCAAGCCTCTGGGGAACCCCTGGACTCTGCACACTATCTCATTTTGATAAAGTATATACAGAGCCAGTCTTTTACAGTGTCCATTGAGATAATCATGTTATGCTTGTATAAGGTAGCCAATCTCAAATCCCTTAGCATACCTATTTTTAAACCTCTGATGTACCTATTTGGAACCTGATTTATGTCTCCTCAACAACTGAAATAGTCAACAAAAACAGGATTAAGTATAGTCCTGTAAGTAAGCATAGTGGCTTGCAGTGCCTCCCTCCAGTCTATTCCACCCTTGTTGGATAACAGAATGAATTCCATAATTACTTGTTGAATCTCTGTTTGCCTTAGGATGAAATACAGTTGTATACCACACTTGGCCGAGTATGATTACTTGCAAGTTGCTTGCCATTGTTTGATACAACCACCTTAGGCATACCCTCCATGCATAATGACTCCTCTGGCAATCCAGCCATGGCTTCTGATGTAACCTTTCCAACCATCCTCACTTGGGGCCATTTGGAACAATATTCACAACTACTAACCAATAAGCTTCTTGCCTAAGAAGAATGGACAATACCCCAAGAACATCAGTAACATGTTTTTTCCCATGAACCACCTGACAGTTCAGCAGAAAAGGATTCAGTCTTTTCTGATTTGTCACGGGAAGAACATAACTTATGCAATCTTACCCATTTACCTACCTTGTCATCCAAACCAGGCTACCTAGTATCAGATATACAAACATAGCCCTCATGAGCTCCTTTAACCAGTCTATTTCTTGGATTAAAAGGAGGAATAACTTTAGCATCTCCTGAGAATTGCTATATTTTCAATGACAAACTCATCACCTATTTTGTAAAACCTCATAGCACGTTCAACTAGCCACTCACAGATGTCACTTCACTTTCTTCCACAGCTTGTCATTCCTAACTTCTTCAAACCATTTATTTTCTGTTGTCACTTCAGATCCATCATTATTTTTCTCCAATGTACTTATGACAAAAAATGTGAATGTTTCCTTGTGCTCCAACTCCTAACAATTATCCATATTCTCAATCTTGGTTGGTAGTCTAGACATAGTCAGTGTGTATATTTTTTTCCTGGCATATACTCAATACAATATTGAAAGGTCTTCATTTTTTTAAACTAGTCTTGCGATCATAGCCCGCCCACCTCCAGGTTGCAACATGTTGACCAGAGGTTTATGATCTGTCCTTGCAATCCATGTGGTAGAGAACAAAACTCTATCATGTTCTGCCACTCCCAAACATAGGCCAAAAGTTATTTCAATTAGAGAATATCTTTCGTATTTACATAAGGCTCTTTGGCCAAAATACTTTCATGTTTGTCTTCGTGTTACATTAAAATCAAACTTGAACCACAATTTCTTTTATCAACAGCATTGATGCATATTTTCCTACCACCTATGGTTTTAAACAGATCTTTGACTGTCTCTTTTGTAACAAATCAAAATCTTGACAATTTTCCCAAACAATTTTTTTCTGTGTTTCTGTAACATAGTCTTATATGAATTTAGAATAAAATGTAGTTAAACCAAGGAAGGCCACTAATTGTTCCTTAGCAGTATGGGTAGGTGCTATTATTATTGGTTCAACATGGCAGACTTTTGGTTTTATACCCATATTAGTAATGACATGTCTAAAATATTAAAGCTCTTGTTTAGTGAATTTACACTTGGAAAGTTTGAAGGTGACAGATTTTTCCAGAAGGGCAGTTAACACAAAAAATTGTGTTCATGTTCAGCATTCCCAAAAACTACAATATCACCCTGGAATACCATTGACCTTGAATGTCATCAAAAGATTTGTGGTATATTTTTATTCACCCAGAAATAATTGATGGTGTTCACTTGCCTGTACTAATATTGAAAAAACAAAGCTCCAGCCAAAGTGGATGCCATCTCATGAAAAGTGCGTAAGAGGTGTGAGTCTACTCAGATTTCCTAATTTTGATTTTGGAGATCTATGCAAAATCTTATTTCGCCTGACCCTTTGACAGTTGTTACTACTTGTGATAGCATAAAGGAAGATTTGAGAAGTTCATTTGTTAATTCTATTAAATCAGTTAACAATTCATTCATTCAGTCTAGTTTTGTGCATAAGAAGAACATTTTCTACTCAATGTCTGACATTCACAGCATTATCTTTTGAATTATCTTGTGTTTCAATCCTGTGAGGTCACCCAAAAAGTGGTCAAATATTTCATTTAACCTGCCTACAAAGTCATCTGAATCTAGGGAATGGTGTAATTTAATCCCTGATTCAAATTATTAATCTTTGTAGAATTCACAATAAGAACTAGAGAGTTGGCCCTAACTTCCCATTTCCTCTATGCAGCCAACCTGGAAAGAACTGTTCTTTTTTCAGAGATATTTTCACACTGGCGTGTCTGCCAGTGAACTCAAAATTGGGCCAGAAATACCTAATGCAGTCGATCCTTTGAGTAATATAATCTTCAGGAGACACATCGGCTGAATACAGTTTTTGTTGGGCCAATTTGTCTCCATTTCTCTTTGCGTATGATTAATCAAGCACATGGATCTACAATAACGTAGATTGGTTTATCATACACTCACTGCATACGATGGAAGACTTCTTCTCTTGTCCTTCGCACGTTTACTTTCATTCACACTGAACTATATCTCTGTCCTCATTTTATGTCACCAAAATCAGTCTTGCAATCAGAACTTTTACATAGATTGCTGAAATGACCCTCTTTTTTATTTATTTTTTATTTTGGGTACCACATCTATAACAAACTAAAATAGTTTAGGTTCTTCATTACCACATATTATACTTTTCAGTTATCACAGTTCTTCTAAGATATAGCATACAATTGAACTTTAGGGCCATCTCTGATATATTGAACAAAAAGTTCAGAGTGTTCTACCCAGCTAGCTATTTTTATAGTGGCATTTACTGTCATGTTTGTACTCTCCCATCATTTTTCTTGTATTCTTTTGATATTGGTTTTCATTAAAATTTGATTTTTCAAAACCTGCCCATAGTTAATATATTCAAAAATATATGTGGGTGCCAGTGAACTAATGCAGACACATTTTTGATTGATTTATAATTGCCTTGTTTTCTTGGATACAATTTTTCACTTTCCTTTATCAGTTTAGTTTTTTTCCGTAACATATATGCATTTGTTTAGATGGATATTAAAACACATCAGTGTTGCATGATCTTTCTGATAGGTGTAGATAGTTGAAGTCTTGTAACCACCCAAACAGTATTTTAATAGAGCTGGACTTCTCCTAGGTGGGCAGTAATCACCTTGTAGAATTTCTGCATAAGCAAGTAAAACTGCTGCTCTTGTTCTATAGGGCGGTGGGTGGTTCACCAGCTGACTGTCACAATGATGGTGGTAAAATGCTCGTAATGATTACATGTATAAGAATGTATATATTATATGTAATAAAATGAATATAAGAAACTTAAAAAAGAAAGCGTGATACTGTCTGGATAAAAGTAGTCACCTCTGCCCACTAGTCTGTGGAAATAGACTATGAAGTCCAGCTTTTAGAGAATATTACAAATGCTCTGCAATAATACGAAAAATGTCAGCTCATCAGTTTTAATAAAAAACTAATTTAATTGACGATGAAACTGCTTCAATTGTCATAGAAGTATCCATATAACAACATGTGATGGATTTTTTTATTTAATTGTAGCAGTTTGGATAAAAAAAAATACTAGGTGTCAGATAATTCCTTGCTGTTCTTTCAACACTAGGTTATTCTCTTAGCTGCTCCCAAATTGCTATCCAAAGAACCAACTTTGCTCCAGATTGAGAGAGAGGTTTCCTGGGACACATTCGATAACAAGGTTAAACTTGATGGCAGCAACCTGATTTAACATTGTCCATGTCTTAAACCATACCAGAATGCTACGATTGTCAGAGTTGACATGATTGGGCATACCATCTTGCCATACCTTAGAGTGCAGACCTTGAACAAAGTCCACAACTGTTAAGAGAGAGCTGATCATTAGCTGTGGTCATTGATATGTCTCTAACAAATTCTACCTGCTGATGGGAGAAGCTGTTCCCTGACCTCACAGGTGGCTGTAAATAATCTGATTACACCTGGAGGTGCAAAGACCTACTTTTAATATGCTGTTCAATGGTGATGGACAGTTTTGGAAAGATGTGGGTGTGCTGCTGTAGAATATCTAGTGAAGCATTAAAATGGCTGTTTGCGAGCTATGCAAACTCGGCGCCTATTGACTTTTCATGGAGTCAGGGTTAGCAATAGCCCAGTGCCTACTGCTAACCTTAAACACAACTTAACTCAGAAGTCCCAGCTAAGTTGCTTTTACTCATGCAAGCTGGTTGGCCTTAAAAAACAAAAAACCTAAACAAAAAAAAATGGTCTGGTGTACCCAAGTCTGGTCCCATCATGGGATGGCAGACCAGACGATCACCACTGATGATTTGGACTTAATTAGATCTAGCCATACCTACTCAGGTACTCCAGATATGGAAAACTACCAACATCTCACTGAGCTACAGCAAGAATTCCTCACTATATTGCTGAAGGGACCAATAGAGAGGGTGCCGAAACTCCAAAGCTAACATATCACTTCAGGCTACTTCTGTTCAAAGACCATTTCTTGGAGTATTCCATTTTCTGAAGAAAATCTTTGATAGGTGAATCTGCAGGTGATCAAGCTCCATGCAGGATGGACTGTGTATGGTCTCCCCGATCTTCCCAGATACTGACTTTCACAGACATCACAAGACCCCTTTAACTTTCAGCAGCTGGCTACCATTATCAATTTAAAATTCACCCTTTTGTCCTCAAGTGCTCAATTATTCTCAAAATGCCCTGCTCTATTAGCAGCCCACCTCAGGGAAGACACAGTCGGTATTTCCTTGCCTGAATGACCAGCTGATCAAAAGAAAAATCAGCACGAGAGCCTTAACTTTCACTACTGGGCGAACATTCCAGAAAGGTACTCCCTGCATCTCCGCTCAGGCTTGCAGTTTCTTTGAGCACTTTGGGATACCACTGAAGTCAATGCTGAGCCATCAGTGAAGTATGTGGGACAGGTTTTTGCCTTACCCAATGACTATAGCATTTGTGAAACCTGCACAGCCCAACTGTACAAGTCCCTTCTAGGAATGAGGTGCACATGCATTCCTCTATCATTTGCCATCTTGGCATGTGTGTTCAGCAGGAGTTAGGCACCGAATAGCTTTATCACAAGAACATTGTCACATTCCTCACGCTGCAGTAGGAGCCAGCAATTTACCACAGCTGTGGCAGCTGGAGCGTGGCAACTGGAGCACAGCTTCACTGCGGACCTTTTAATAGGCGCCATGCCACCCTTCATCCTGTCTACGGGATCGAAAAGTTTTTCATAGCTGTCCTCCCACGCGCTGCTAGGTGGCGGCGCCATGTAGCTCCGTGTTGGCTTTATTTCAACCCAGAATTGGTGCAGCAAAGCCACATGTAGGCATCACCTCTGCGCTCCTGTCAGTTTTTTGCTTGACCTTTTCTGTACCCTTTAATGCAGAGCACAAAACAATTAGAACTACTAGTTTGCAGATGTCTAATTTGAGATCTTTGTACATGGTTAAGAGGCCACACCACTGAACAGGAAGATGGGAGTACAGTGAAGACTATGCAGTTATGTGGAATATCCACCAGAAAGAGCATGCCGAATGTAAATAACTCATTCTTCTGATGGATACTTCTAACTTCAGAATCCTTATCTTTAGAATAGATACCAAAGCAGTATCTCTCACAGGTGGTGAATGTGTGGAGTGGGGTTAGATCAAAAAGTCCTGCAGAACTGATAAAATGACCTACCTGTCAAACCTGGTCATAATTGTAGTAGTGCTTTGTGAACATGTATGCTCACGTTGTGGCCTGTTAGATGTCAAGAACAAGCACTTTGAGTGCCAGCACAGTGGTGGCAGCCTTGGTCCTCCTGCAATAGGTTCTCAGTCCTTCCTGAGGCTTCTTTTTGGCCAAAGAGCATCAGATCAAAATGCAAATTACTGTCTACTTTGTCAGAATCTTTTTCTGCACTGCAGTGCCTTTGCCCCAGAGAACCCCACAAAAACCTGATTGTCCACCCCATGGTCTTTGATGCGATTGATGTAAAATCTTATAACTCTCTCTGGTCCAGCTGATGGAATCTCTCCTCCTGTTTTAGGGGATGTGGTGGGGCAAAGAATGTTTGGATGAAAATGGGTTAACTGAATTGTAAAGGAGTAATTTCATTTGACAAAATGCCTGCCCTGGCCTTCGGCACCAGCTTTGCTGGAAAAAAAAATGGCATAGGGAATTGCAATAAGTCAACAAGCTGAAGCTGTCACAACGACAAAGACAGTCTTTGTTGTCAGAAGATGCCTTGAGCAGCTGTGCATTAGCTCAAAGGGAGTGCACATGAGATGTCAGGACCAAATTAAGATCCCATTGTGGCATTGCAAACCGTTTGGGGGAGAACATGTGTGTTATACCTTGAACAAACTCATCAAAGGCATCGGCCTGCTGTTGCATCGTTGATGGCGAGGGAAATTTGGGAGCATCAGGATCAAATATGGGATCATCCACTCAATTGGGGTTCCTGGAGAGAAATAAGAATGACCTGTCTTTAGGTAGTGTGCTGGGATGCTGTTGAGTCTCGCTTTTGCATGTTGTATTTCCTTTTTGATTTGCACTTTGACCTACTGGATGACTTTGCATGCGAAGATCTACTGCAGGACTGCCCTTGAGAGTGAGAAAGGGTTCGCCCCCTCGAATTGGAGTGACACTTCGGTGTTCGTTGACACAAAGCTTTGCTTCATGGTCCTGGAATTACCTTTAGGTGAACGAGGGCACGCTTATTACACAATTTGGATTTCTGCCTCGAGCTCGAACACCAAATTACATCTTATGTGGGCCTGTACTTGACATCAGTTTTCAGCAGCCAAAGCATGTTTGAACTCTGTAGTTTTAGGTGGAGACATTGTAAGGAAATGCCTCCTTGGCATGGTTACCCCCTGACTTTTTGCCTTTACTGATGCTAAGTTTTGATTTGAAAGTGTGCTGAGGCCTGCAAACCAGGCCCCAGCACCAGTGTTCTTTCTCTAACCTGTACTTTTGTTTTCACAATTGGCACACCCTGGCATCCAGGTAAGTCCCTTGTAACTGGTACCAAGGGCCCTGATGCCAGGGAAGGTCTCTAAGGGCTGCAGCATATCTTATGCCACCCTGGGGACCTCTCACTCATCAGCACAGACACACTGCTTGCCAGCTTGTATGTGCTAGTGAGGACAAAACGAGTAAGTTGACATGGCACTCCCCTCAGGGTGCCATGCCAACCTCACACTGCCTATGCAGTATAGATAAGTCACCCCTCTAGCAGGCCCTACAGCCCTAAGGCAGGGTGCACTATACCATAGGTGAGGGCACCAGTGCATGAGTACTGTGCCCCTACAATGTCTAAGCAAAACCTTAGACATTGTAAGTGCAGGGTAGCCATAAGAGTATATGGTCTGGGAGTCTGTCCTGCACGAACTCCACAGCACCATAATGGCTACACTGAAGACTGTGAAGTTTGGTATCAAACTTCTCAGCACAATAAATGCACACTGATGCCAGTGTACATTTTATTGTAACATACACCCCAGAGGGCACCTTAGAGGTGCCCCCTGAAACCTTAACCTACTACCCGTGTAGGCAGACTGGTTTGAACAGTCTGCCACACTCGAGACATGTTGCTGGCCACATGGGGAGAGTGCCTTTGTCACTCTGTGGCTAGTAACAAAGCCTGTACTGGGTGGAGATGCTTATCCCCTCCCCCTTGCAGGAACTGTAACACCTGGTGGTGAGCCTCAAAGGCTCACCCCCTTTGTTACAGCACCCCAGGGCATTCCAGCTAGTGGAGTTGCCCGCCCCCTCTGGCCACGGCCCCACTTTTGGCGGCAAGGCCGGAGGAGATAATGAGAAAAACAAGGAGGAGTCACTGGCCAGTCAGGACAGCCCCTAAGGCAACCTGAGCTGAGGTGACTCTGACTTTTAGAAATCCTCCATCTTGCAGATGGAGGATTCCCCCAATAGGGATAGGAATGTGACCCCCTCCCCTTGGGAGGAGGCACACAGAGGGTGTAGCCACCCTCAGGGCTAGTAGCCATTGGCTACTGCCCTCCCAGACCTAAACAGACCCCCCCCCCCCCCCTTCTAAAGACACTGCTCCAGCAACGCTTTCCCCAGGGACCAGCGGCCTCTGAATCCTCAGAGGACTGCCCTGCTCTAGAAGGACCAAGAAACTCCTGAGGACAGCGGCCCTGTTCACCCAAAACTGCAACTTTGTCACAAAGGAGCAACTTTAAAACAACTTGCGTTTCCCGCCGAAAACGTGAGACTTGCTACTCTGCACCGACCCCCCCACCCGCCTCGACTTGTGGAGAACAAACACTTCAGGGAGGACTCCCCGGCGACTGCGAGACCGTGAGTAGCCAGAGTTGCCCCCCTTGGGTCCCCACAGCGACGCCTGCAGAGGGAATCCCAAGGCTCCCCCTGACCACGACAGCCTGCTTCCCAGATCCTGACCCCTGGTAAAGACTCTGCACCTGCAGCCCCCAGGACCTGAAAGATCGGAACTCCAGTGCAGGAGTGACCCCCAGGAGGCCCTCTCCCTTGCCCAGGTGGTGGCTACCCAGAGGAGCCCACCCCCCCTTGCCTGCCTGCATTGCTGAAGAGACCCCTTGGTCTCCCATTGATTTCAATCACAAACCCGACGCATGTTTGCACACTGCACCCGCCCGCCCCGTGCTGCTGAGGGTGTACTTTCTGTGTGGACTTGTGTCCCCCCCCGGTGCCCTACAAAACCCCCTTGGTCTGCTCTCCGAAGACGAGGGTACTTACCTGCTGGCAGGCTGGAACCGGGGCACCCCCTTCTCCATTGAAGCCTATGTGTTTTGGGCACCACTTTGAACTCTGCACCTGACCGGCCCTGAGCTGCTGGTGTGGTAACTTTGGGGTTGCTCTGAACCCCCAACGGTGGGCTACCTTGGACCCAAACTTGAACCCCATAGGTGGTTTACTTACCTACAAAAACTAACTAACTCTTACTCCCCCCAGGAACTGTTGAAAATTGCACTGTCTAGTTTTAAAATAGCTATATGTGATTTATTTCAAAACTGTATGCTATTTTGATTATTCAAAGTTCCTAAAGTACCTATCTGCAATACCTTTCATTTAAAGTATTACATGTAAATCTTGAACCTGTGGTTCTTAAAATAAACTAAGAAAATAGATTTTTCGATACAAAAACCTATTGGCCTGGAATTGTCTGAGTTGTGTGTTCCTCATTTATTGCCTGTGTGTGTACAACAAATGCTTAACACTACTCCTTTGATAAGCCTACTGCTCGACCAGACTACCACAAAATAGAGCATTAGTATTATCTCTTTTTGCCACTATCTTACCTCTAAGGGGAACCCTTGGACTCTGTGCATACTATTCCTTACTTTGAAATAGTGCATACAGAGCCAACTTCCTACAGACATTGTTCCCTTGCACACTGGATTTGAAAAGTGTGTTAATACAGACATAAATGGGAGTGAGCTTCGTAACCAAACAGAAAGAAAGGGACTGATGTCAGAGCACAGGGGTGGTGCGTAGGTGTCTCCTCTCCATTTCTGGGACAAAATGATGCCACTGTGCCACATAATGATTCCCGGCAGCACAACTGTGAAACTTCCAAATCTAGTCTGGAGCCTGGTAAGTATTCTAAAGTCTGCAGTTAAAAGTATCCAAAAGAAACCGGTTTATTGAAGCAATAAATACTGAAAAGTGCTCAGAGAGACAGTGCTTTGCGTCCTCAAACTAATGAGCATAGAATGCTGCCTCTCCTACATCTCATCTCTTTATGTTTGAAATTCAGACATGAGAAGGATAGAAGGTGCCTTAAAATAGATACAGGTAATATACATGTCCTTGCAATTAATTTGTTAGCCCCCTTTTGGCATTGCCATTTGTAGGAAACTAACTATTTCAGAATTGCAGTGTGCACCGGAATGGCTGTGGATAGACATGGAGTTTTCATTAGAAACAATATAAATCATTGACGCAGCAACATAAGTTCACTTTACGGAAGGCTTGCATGTACAGGTAAGGAATCCACTTCTAATAATGGCACCACAAAGGTCTGTGGCCAAGTGAAGGCAGATTCTTCCGTGCTGCTGTTTTACTATAAAGGACAGTACACCATTCATATTCATTATAAACAATTGGGGGGATTTCATGGCAAAATTTATTTTTCCAGACTGCGGAGCTGAACAGTTGCCCACAGCATTACCGTATCAGCATGGGAGGGGGTATCTCACAAATCCTGCTCTCAGCTGTACTAGTTGGATAAGAATGAATAGAGGAGCATTTCAGTTAACTAGTGTTGAACTGTTATGACAATTATTAGGTCATTATCACAGGTTAAACATAAATGGGTGATTGTTACAAAGGTATTGTGCTGAATGGTATGTAGAATCTCCCCCTGAACTTTTCACACCCTTGTTTCTGCATTCTTTAGGATTTCGTGGTGATATACCTCTCATTAGCATTGTGCTTCAGTCTAGTTCTGTTCCATGTATCTCAAAGCACACTCCCTGCACTTGCTAGCCCAGATGAGATTTTTATAACCTTCTCATGAAGACAAAAGCTGTGATAAGTGCTTGGTCCCTGATGAGGCGGCATGGTGACTATACCTTGCCTACGGGGTCGCTCCCCCTTTTTGAGAATACTAAGATCTACAATGACTAATTGGTACCCTTAATGTGTCACCAATCACCCTGCCCTCATCCACCCCATCTGAGAAACAATGGTACTTCCTAATCCTGTCAGGGCTCTAAAAGAACACTTCTCAAGCACACACCAGTTAGAACTAATCTGCAGTGCCTCAGACGTATACATTTGGTTATGGCACAGGATAGGTGAAATAACCACAAAACTGTAATTACATTAGACAATAAAACATATTTGACTACCTTAGATTAGAATGGCTGCACAAAGCTTTGGGGGCAATTCTTTTGGGGCCAAAATGTTTTTAATGGATGTCTACCTTACATGAATCATGATTGTCCAATGGCAATGATAAGTTCTAGCGGCTAATTTCTACTACACTTTGTCTAAGACCAATCAAACAACTCCGTTGTGAACCCTTTCACTAAGCTTTCCATGCCTTTAGAGAAGTCATGATAAAGGCATGCTGCAAATTCTTGAGACCTTGCTTTTCATACTTTGAGGCCTGAGTTCACCAGGTGACGAAAGTAAAGGAGTAGCTTTGAAGTTTGTGGGGAAAAAAGAAGCTGAGGACCTTCTTTTATTGCTGAAGGTGCTCTAACCTTGGAAGACAACATTAATTCCTTTAGGTTGAAACATTTTTTATCTCTTGTAGGAAACTGGCTCTTTATATCAAAATGAGATACATAGTGCAAAGAGTCCAGGGGTTTCTTTACTAGTGGACAGGGGCTTGCTCTTGCAATCTCAAGGTACACATTTAGGAAGTAGTATTGTCGAGCACCCTTAGGCTTGTCAGAGAGGAGTGTTGACATCTGCAAAACACACAGTCAATAAATGAGATACAACTCCAGGAGAGCAACACCAATATACAAAAATGTATCTTTTTATAGATGTTTAGGCGCCAGAATCCAAACAATCAGATAAGTACCTTTTGCTAGGAAAGTACTTTCAGGTTTCAAAAGTTGACACAGTGCATTTTTCAGAAGAGGCAATGTTATCCTACAGAGAGAAAAACAAGTACTGCATTCATGTTTGCTACAGCGACTTACGGGACCAATCTCCTGGACTTATGGTAAGTACTGGACAAGGATCAGGACCACACCAACAGATAATACCAGGCGGCATTAGGGTGGCTAGATGAAGAGGTGTAGGACATCGTCGGGTGCCCAATGTTAGTCAATGGGGATCAGACCGGTTGATTAGAAGCTGCAGTTTTGGTCAGTCGAGGAGAACAAACAGGTGGGTTCATGTGTTAAGATGCTCGGGGATTGAGGCACCTTCCATCGTCTTCTGCAGAGGTGTCTTGAGGTGTCAAGTTTTCTCCACCGAGAGCACTCTCAGTTGAGGGGCCCTGCGGGCAGAGGATGCAGACTGCATCAGTGAGCCCACAGTGGGCAAACCAAGGTGGGCTTTGTCTCTGGAGGGCTGGTGGGACCGCGTTGGCACCAACGCCCAGTTCAGCTCGGGCTAGGCAGCACTGCTGCAGTGGTGCTTTCAGGTGTCAGGTTTTTGAGGTCCGGAGTCCTCTCAGGTCTCTTGGGGTGCCTGCAAGATGCAGGGAGGCCGCTTCACTGCTCCATGGGAGTTCATGGGTCTTTGTTGAAGGCAGACAGTCCTACCAAGCTTTTGGAGGCACAGCATCGTGCAGGATGAGTCGAATTTGTCGCACATCGATGGGAACAGCAGACAGGCTGGCAGGGCTGGGGTCAAGTCAGGTGCTTCTTCCTCGGACTTTGCTTTTGCGGCTCTTGGGTGTCCTTATTTGTAGGTCATCAGGAATCTGATTTCCTGGTGCCAGGGGCTCCCCTAAATATTGAATTTAGGGGCATTTTGGGGATTGTAGGGTAGTCGCCAGTGGGCTGCTTACCCATTTGCATGCTACACCCTCTATATGACCATTTCCTTTCAGTGAAGCCAGATCTGCACACTAATGGTGGTAGGCTTATTTGATGCCCCTTACCTTGGAATGCAGTTTCACAGGTCATCCTGTTGGGTGGGATGTGTAAACACCTCGCCCAGAGCAGGCTTTGTCTCGGACCGCCCAAGAGAAAAGGCTGTCATCCTAAGGTGGTAGGCTGGCTAAAACTAGTCAGTCTGCACACGGGTAGTTGGCAGGTTTTCAGGGGGGACCTCTAAGGTGCCCTGTGGGTGCATGTACTAATAAATCAATCACTGGCATCAGTGAGCATTTGTTAATACAAGATGTTTGATACCAAACATCCCTATTTTCAGTGAAGCCATCCTGGAGCTGTGGAACTCGTATTTTCCTGGTCATCAGCTTGCTGTCTCAGGCTCTCAAGAGTGGGACAGGTCCACTGTCCCTGGAACAGTTCTTCCCTAGAGGGTGCCCCTGTTCCCAAGAGCTCTGAATTTAAGGCTGGAGTTCCAGAGGCTCAGTTCCTTCGAGGGCTGACAGGTCTTCTCCCTGAGGAGAGGGGTCCTGAGCTTGTGGCTGGTCAGAAGCTGGCTTACCAGACTTCCTGCCTTTTCTCTTGGAGGGCTGGACCATTGTTCCAGGCTCCAACACCTTTTTGTTACCCTGGGCTTTGCATTGTGCTCTTGTTTTTACAGACACAGACATGGGACACGGGACACCAGACACCACCATAGATGCATGGGTCTTTCTTTCAGCCGAAGCTGAGGACTCCAGGTAATTTCCTATCAGACAGGGATTGCAGAGGATACTACCACCTTCTTTTGGCTGGTAACCCATGCCCAATCTAAGGACACCATTGCCGGGCGATGGACCTTAAATTGGTTGTCATCAATGCTGACAACCAAGCTAAGGACACCATTGCCAGGCGATGGACCTTAGCTTGGTTGTCCGCATTGATGACTGTGAAGATCTCACCAGTCAGTAGCTGTTCTGGGGTTATCAGTTTTTTAGTCACCATAGTGACACTTTGACCTGTATCCCTCCATGCTTCAACTCTGATCCCATTTATATGAGGCTGCAGTCTGTACTTCTCTGGGTTACTGGTCCAAACAGCCAGGGCAGCTACATCCACCCTACCTTCGGAGACTAAACCTGCTTCTGTTTGCCCTCTGACATGGTCAGGGCACACCTGGGATCCCATCTGGAGACTTACCACCGAAGCAAGAGCTGCAGGTGCACTAGTTAGATTCTTTTTGGGACAGACAGAGTTCTCCAGTTTGGTGCCCATTAGCTTTGCAATTAAAGCCCCAAGCCGCCTTGGTATACCAATGTTTACCCTTGTATGCACCCTTGGTCTTTCTTGCTTTGGGGCCCACCCTCTTGAAAAGGATTTCGGGGGCCTTTTGAAGACTCTGTTTAAATCTTTAGACTGGTCACCATCTTTCCTGGGGGTACTGGGTGGGGCTTAGCAACCCCTTTCTTTTCCCTTTTAACCAGCCACCTAGTGTCTAAAGTGAGAAGTCAACAAAATCTACCCAGGATTGACTTGAGGTTTTTCGAGTCTCCCTGATCCTATACTCCTCAGTGGAGATTCCAAAGCCCTCAATCAGGGTATCCTTCATGCGGTCAGAGGACTCCGCATCGGCCTCATTCAGTGTCATAAGCCTATCCATACACTTTCTTGACAACAGTTCCCAGAGTACAGAGCCCCAATACTTTTGGCTGAGTTTCCTCATTTTACAAACCCTCTCAAAGGCTGTAAACCACTTGGTGATATCATCACTTTCTGTATATATTTGTGGACAATCCCTTTGAGGATCTTAGGGCCAAAAGCATCTTCTTTCGCCCTGTTTTAAAATTTTGCTTGCACCAGCGATTTGCCATTGGGGTTTTCTTTTTCTGCCATGGCTCTATCATTTTCTCTCAGGAACTGCTGCAGATGTGCTTTAGTGGGATTAGACCCCAAGGCAGTTTTCCATGCTTGGCAGAGGGCTTTAAGTTGGACCAACCTAAGATTTTTGTAGGGGCCCAGGTTGAGCTCCTGGGATGGACCTACTGCATCAATCATGGTTTTTAAAGTAGTTGGGACCTTATTAGAACTCCCCCCAAAAACTTCTAAGTCTACTTCTAAAAAGGCTTAACTGACTAAATTATTATTAAATTCTCAACACTTTAGCCTGCTGGACTTAACATAAAACACTAACAGTTAATTTTAAACAATTTAGAAAAATCACAATATTGGAAAAATGTTTCTAATTAAAGACCATTTTGAATTCCTTAGTGTATTCACTGATTAACTGAGTGGTACAGCAAACATCAAGTTGTGTATTCCACCGCTGCACCACCATTGTAGGAAACTGGCTCCTTGTATAGGATACCAAAATAAGGTATACTGTCTAAAGAGTCCAGGGGTTTCCTTACTAGTGTACTGGGGCTTGCTGTCGCAATCCCAAGGTGCTCTCTTTGTGGGTAGTGTGGTCGGGCAGGCTTAGGCTTATCAGAGAAGTGCTAACATTTGCCCATTTGCTGCATGCACACAAGCCATAAGTGATTGTAAGGAAATGCCTCCTTGGCATGGTTACCCCCTGACTTTTTGCCTTTGCTGATGCTATGTTTTGAATTGAAAGTGTGCTGAGGCCTGCTAACCAGCAAGGCTTGCAGAAGAAAAATTATACCCTTGCCAATTGTTTCTATTCTCTTTGATTCACGATCAAGCAGGTTGGCAGAGGAGGCATTGGGATTGACTTTACTGAAGGGCAGTAAGAATGTCTGGTTCGAAACCCATGCCTAATAACAGGTGGACCCAAACATGGTTTCCCCCCTAGTGCCCGAAAAGGTATCTGCGAGGGCTTTACTAAATGGTGTAGGTTCCAAGGGCACAGAGGAAACACGTGCCAGTGGAAGTTCAAGTGGAGGTCCCTGTGTACTATGTGGGACCTGAAGACACACCAGACACATCCTTGTTAAGAAACCAGTATCCTCTTAAAATGAAACCATGATTCCCTTTTGTTATATCCCTACTCAAAATTTCACTTGAATCCTTCTGCATCACAAAGTTAGGTGCAGTCCACGGTCTACACCAATTAGAATAAGGTTACTTCAGTTCTAAATAACATGTAAATTTAAACAGCTGAACCGTATTATCAAGTGTCATTGTAGGAAAGTGCCCTTTTCTGTCATGATCAACCCCACTTCTTGCCTAGTATTTGATGCAATTTTAATGGAAAGTGCACTGGGTTCCTGCTAATCAGGTCCTCCATGTCAGATCCCTTTCCCTAAATTTGTACAGTTGTTCCCCAAATGACAAAACCTTTGGCACTCCTGTAAGTCCCTAGTAAATGGTACCACAGATACTAGGACATGGGCACCAGAAAGGGGCCCCAAGGGCTGCAGCATGTATTGTCACCCTCAGAGACCCCTCACCTAGCTCATGCAGACTGACATCGCAGGCTACATGTCTTGGTGCAGACAAAAGTGAAACCACGACTTGGCACAGAGACTGTGTAAAATACCTACTAACACTGCATACAATGTATGTAAGTCACACCCACAGCAGGTCCTCCAGGTGCATTCTGTTACATGTGTGGACACATCTGCAAGAGCAGATATGCACCTGCTATGTCTGTCGATTCTTAGACAAAGTAAGAGTGATCAGAAAAGTCATTAAGTACATGTGCTGGACATCAGCCAATAAGAGTTCCCCCAGCTACATGATGGCTTTACTGAAACTAGAGATGTTTGGTATCAAACATCTTGTATTAATAAAACACTCTGATTCCAGTGATGGATTTATTAATACATGCAGCCAGGGGGCACCTTAGAGGTGGCCCCTGATAAATCTACCAACTGCTGACGTACTGCCCAACTAGTTTTAGACGGCCTGCCACCAACAGACAGACATGTTTCTGATCCCCAAGGGTGAGAGCTTCCACTCTCAGGCGGTCAGTAACAAAGCCTACTCTGGCAAGGGTGTTAACACACGCCTCCCAGAAGGATGACCTGTACATATGCATTGCAGGGTAGGGGGCTTCAAAGAGCCCAACGCTCCTGGTATGCAGATCTGGCTTCCTTTAGAGGAGATGCCGACCCCGCCCGCCACCCCCCCACCCCCCACTGGCCCAGGTCCCATTTGGCACCTGGGCAGGTAGGAAAATTAGTAGTCAGAAAGGCATGCCTGCCTTCTGTTCAACAATTGCACAGAACACAACTTGTTCTGGAACTGCTTGTGCCTCCAAGAGCCTGAGAGGACTGCCAGCCTTCAACCATCACCCAGGAACTCCTGTGGAGTAGCAGAGCTGCACCCCTACAGGCACCTCAAAAGTAATGCAAGCACTCCAGACTGCCAAAACCAGACACCGAAAAGCATCAGTGCACCCTAGCCCAAGTATAAGTCAGCCAATGGCACCTTTTGGTGCTGCTTTGGACCTTGTCCTATACTTACTTGAAATCCAGAAGAACAGTCCTGTAAGTCATTGCTAAGTACCGAATGCAGTATATGTTCCTTTTCCCATAGGATAACGTAAGGCCCCTGGCTCTGAAAAGCACCTCCGCACCGAGACACCCCAGTGCCTCCCGAAGTGATCTGTTGGTGCTGCCTTGCACCCACGCACACAAAGTCCTCCACAACACAGGCCCAGCCTACCTCAACGATAGACTCACCTTCCACACCCCCACCTGCTATCTTTTCTCCGCCAGCCTCACCCTCGCCTCCGTACCCCGCATCACCACCGGATGAAGATCCTTTTCTCACTTAGCCGCCAAGACCTGGAACTACCCACTGCTCCACCTTCGCCAGACCCAGGACCACCTTACATTCAGGAAACACCTCAAGACATGGCGTTTCGACCAGTAGCTCCCTACTCCCTATACTTACCTTAACTCCAGAAGAGTGGTCCTGTAAGTTGCAGTAAAGTACCTGTGTGCAGTGTAGGAAGTTGGCTCTGTATGTGCTATTTCAAAGTAAGGAATAGCATGCACAGAGTCCAAGGGTTCCCCTTAGAGGTAAAATAGTGGTAAAAAGAGATAATACTAATGCTCTATTTTGTGGTAGTGTGGTCGAGCAGTAGGCTTATCCAAGGAGTAGTGTTAAGCATTTGTTGTACATACACTTAGACAATAAATGAGGTACACACAGAGACAAATCCAGCCAATAGGTTTTGTATAGAAAAATATCTTTTCTTAGTTTATTTTGAGAACCACAGGTTCAAATTTAACATGTAATATCTTGTTTGAAAGGTATTGCAGGTAAGTACATTAGGAACTTTGAATCATTTCAATTGCATGTATACTTTTCAAGTTATTGACAAATAGCTACTTTAAAAGTGGACACTTAGTGCAATTTTCACAGTTCCTGGGGGAGGTAAGTTTTTGTTAGTTTTACCAGGTAAGTAAGACACTTACAGAGTTCAGTTCTTGGTCCAAGGTAGCCCACCGTTGGGGGTTCAGAGCAACCCCAAAGTCACCACACCAGCAGCTCAGGGCCGGTCAGGTGCAGAGTTCAAAGTGGTGCCCAAAACGCATAGGCTAGAATGGAGAGAAGGGGGTGCCCCGGTTCCGGTCTGCTTGCAGGTAAGTACCCGCGTCTTCGGAGGGCAGACCAGGGGGGTTTTGTAGGGCACCGGGGGAGACACAAGCCCACACAGAAATTTCACCCTCAGCAGCGCGGGGGCGGCCGGGTGCAGTGTAGAAACAAGCGTTGGGTTTTCAATGTTAGTCTATGAGAGATCAACGGATCTCTTCAGCGCTGCAGGCAGGCAAGGGGGGGCTTCCTCGGGGAAACCTCCACTTGGGCAAGGGAGAGGGACTCCTGGGGGTCACTTCTCCAGTGAAAGTCCGGTCCTTCAGGTCCTGGGGGCTGCGGGTGCAGGGTCTTTTCCAGGCGTCGGGACTTAGGTTTCAGAGAGTCGCGGTCCGGGGAAGCCTCGGGATTCCCTCTGCAGGCGGCGCTGTGGGGGCTCAGGGGGGACAGGTTTTGGTACTCACAGTCGTAGAGTAGTCCGGGGGTCCTCCCTGAGGTGTTGGTTCTCCACCAGCCGAGTCGGGGTCGCCGGGTGCAGTGTTGCAAGTCTCACGCTTCTTGCGGGGAGATTGCAGGGTCTTTAAAGCTGCTCCTTGAAACAAAGTTGCAGTCTTTTTGGAGCAGGTCCGCTGTCCTCGGGAGTTTCTTGTCTTTTTCGAAGCAGGGCAGTCCTCAGAGGATTCAGAGGTCGCTGGTCCCTTGGAAGGCGTCGCTGGAGCAGAGTTCTTTGGAAGGCAGGAGACAGGCCGGTGAGTTTCTGGAGCCAAGGCAGTTGTCGTCTTCTGGTCTTCCTCTGCAGGGGTTTTCAGCTAGGCAGTCCTTCTTCTTGTAGTTTGCAGGAATCTGATTTTCTAGGGTTCAGGGTAGCCCTTAAATACTAGATTTAAGGGCGTGTTTAGGTCTGGGGGGTTAGTAGCCAATGGCTACTAGCCCTGAGGGTGGGTACACCCTCTTTGTGCCTCCTCCCAAGGGGAGGGGGTCACAATCCTAACCCTATTGGGGGAATCCTCCATCTGCAAGATGGAGGATTTCTAAAAGTTAGAGTCACTTCAGCTCAGGACACCTTAGGGGCTGTCCTGACTGGCCAGTGACTCCTCCTTGTTGCTTTCTTTGTTCCCTCCAGCCTTGCCGCCAAAAGTGGGGGCCGTGGCCGGAGGGGGCGGGCAACTCCACTAAGCTGGAGTGCCCTGCTGGGCTGTGACAAAGGGGTGAGCCTTTGAGGCTCACCGCCAGGTGTCACAGCTCCTGCCTGGGGGAGGTGTTAGCATCTCCACCCAGTGCAGGCTTTGTTACTGGCCTCGGAGTGACAAAGGCACTCTCCCCATGGGGCCAGCAACATGTCTCTGGTGTGGCAGGCTGCTGGAACTAGTCAGCCTACACAGACAGTCGGTTAAGTTTCAGGGGGCACCTCTAAGGTGCCCTCTGGGGTGTATTTTGCAATAAAATGTACACTGGCATCAGTGTGCATTTATTGTGCTGAGAAGTTTGATACCAAACTTCCCAGTTTTCAGTGTAGCCATTATGGTGCTGTGGAGTTCGTGTTTGACAAACTCCCAGACCATATACTCTTATGGCTACCCTGCACTTACAATGTCTAAGGTTTTGTTTAGACACTGTAGGGGTACCATGCTCATGCACTGGTACCCTCACCTATGGTATAGTGCACCCTGCCTTAGGGCTGTAAGGCCTGCTAGAGGGGTGACTGACCTATACTGGCATAGGCAGTGAGAGGCTGGCATGGCACCCTGAGGGGAGTGCCATGTCGACTTACTCTTTTTGTTCTCACTAGCACACACAAGCTGGCAAGCAGTGTGTCTGTGCTGAGTGAGAGGTCTCCAGGGTGGCATAAGACATGCTGCAGCCCTTAGAGACCTTCCTTGACATCAGGGCCCTTGGTACTAGAAGTACCAGTTACAAGGGACTTATCTGGATGCCAGGGTCTGCCAATTGTGGATACAAAAGTACAGGTTAGGGAAAGAACACTGGTGCTGGGGCCTGGTTAGCAGGCCTCAGCACACTTTCAATTGTAAACATAGCATCAGCAAAGGCAAAAAGTCAGGGGGCAACCATGCCAAGGAGGCATTTCCTTACATGCAGTATATGCCTTTCTTAATAGGAAAACATTACCGCTTCAGAAATTACACTGTTGATTTTTCAAACTTGCAAAAATTCATATCTTGAAACATACTTACCTGATCTTGGTGCCCAAAATTACATAAAGATGGGTTATTGAGTCTTGTGGATCACTGTAGGAAGTTGGCTCTGTATGTACTATTTCAAAGTAAGGAATAGCATGCACAGAGTCCAAGGGTTCCCCTTAGAGGTAAAATAGTGGTAAAAAGAGATAAAACTAATGCTCTATTTTGTGGTAGTGTGGTCGAGCAGTAGGCTTATCCAAGGAGTAGTGTTAAGCATTTGTTGTACATACACATAGAGAATAAATGAGGTACACACACTCAGAGACAAATCCAGCCAATAGTTTTTGTATAGAAAAATATCTTTTCTTAGTTTATTTTAAGAACCACAGGTTCAAATTTAACATGTAATATCTTGTTTGAAAGGTATTGCAGGTAAGTACATTAGGAACTTTGAATCATTTCAATTGCATGTATACTTTTCAAGTTATTCACAAATAGCTATTTTAAAAGTGGACACAGTGCAATTTTCACAGTTCCTGGGGGAGGTAAGTTTTTGTTAGTTTTACCAGCTAAGTAAGACACTTACAGGGTTCAGTTCTTGGTCCAAGGTAGCCCACCGTTGGGGGTTCAGAGCAACCCCAAAGTTACCACACCAGCAGCTCAGGGCCGGTCAGGTGCAGAGTTCAAAGTGGTGCCCAAAACGCATAGGCTTCAATGGAGGGAAGGGGGTGCCCCGGTTCCAGTCTGCCAGCAGGTAAGTACCCGCGTCTTCGGAGGGCAGACCAGGGGGGTTTTGTAGGGCACCGGGGGGGACACAAGCCCACACAGAAATTTCACCCTCAGCGGCGCGGGGGCGGCCGGGTGCAGTGTTAGAACAAGCGTCGGGTTCGCAATGGAAGTCAATGAGAGATCAAGGGATCTCTTCAGCGCTGCAGGCAGGCAAGGGGGGGCTTCCTCGGGGAAACCTCCACTTGGGCAAGGGAGAGGGACTCCTGGGGGTCACTTCTGCAGTGAAAGTCCGGTCCTTCAGGTCCTGGGGGCTGCGGGTGCAGGGTCTTTTCCAGGCGTCGGGACTTAGGTTTCAGAGAGTCGCGGTCAGGGGAAGCCTCGGGATTCCCTCTGCAGGCGGCGCTGTGGGGGCTCAGGGGGGACAGGTTTTGGTACTCACAGTCGTAGAGTAGTCCGGGGGTCCTCCCTGAGGTGTTGGTTCTCCACCAGCCGAGTCGGGGTCGCCGGGTGCAGTGTTGCAAGTCTCACGCTTCTTGCGGGGAGATTGCAGGGGTCTTTAAAGATGCTCCTTTGGATAAAGTTGCAGTCTTTTTGGAGCAGGTCCGCTGTCCTCGGGAGTTTCTTGTCGTCGTCGAAGCAGGGCAGTCCTCAGAGGATTCAGAGGTCGCTGGTCCCTTTGGAAGGCGTCGCTGGAGCAGAGTTCTTTGGAAGGCAGGAGACAGGCCGGTGAGTTTCTGGAGCCAAGGCAGTTGTTGTCTTCTGGTCTTCCTCTGCAGGGGTTTTCAGCTAGGCAGTCCTTCTTCTTGTTGTGGCAGGAATCTAGTTTCTAGGTTCAGGGAGAGCCCTTAAATACTAAATTTAAGGGCGTGTTTAGGTCTGGGGGGTTAGTAGCCAATGGCTACTAGCCCTGAGGGTGGGTACACCCTCTTTGTGCCTCCTCCCAAGGGGAGGGGGTCACATCCCTAATCCTATTGGGGGAATCCTCCATCTGCAAGATGGAGGATTTCTAAAAGTTAGTCACCTCAGCTCAGGACACCTTAGGGGCTGTCCTGACTGGCCAGTGACTCCTCCTTGTTGCTTTCTTTGTTCCCTCCAGCCTTGCCGCCAAAAGTGGGGGGCCGTGGCCGGAGGGGGCGGGCAACTCCACTAAGCTGGAGTGCCCTGCTGGGCTGTGACAAAGGGGTGAGCCTTTGAGGCTCACCGCCAGGTGTTACAGCTCCTGCCTGGGGGAGGTGTTAGCATCTCCACCCAGTGCAGGCTTTGTTACTGGCCTCAGAGTGACAAAGGCACTCTCCTCATGGGGCCAGCAACATGTCTCTAGTGTGGCAGGCTGCTGGAACCAGTCAGCCTACACAGATAGTCGGTTAAGTTTCAGGGGGCACCTCTAAGGTGCCCTCTGTGGTGTATTTTACAATAAAATGTACACTGGCATCAGTGTGCATTTATTGTGCTGAGAAGTTTGATACCAAACTTCCCAGTTTTCAGTGTAGCCATTATGGTCCTGTGGAGTTCGTGTAAAACAGACTCCCAGACCATATACTCTTATGGCTACCCTGCACTTACAATGTCTTACCTATACTGCATAGGCAGTGAGAGGCTGGCATGGCACCCTGAGGGGAGTGCCATGTCGACTTACTCATTTTGTTCTCACTAGCACACACAAGCTGGTAAGCAGTGTGTCTGTGCTGGGTGAGGGGTCTCTAGGGTGGCATAATACATGCTGCAGCCCTTAGAGACCTTCCCTGGCATCAGGGCCCTTGGTACCAGGGGTACCAGTTACAAGGGACTTATCTGGGTGCCAGGGTGTGCCAATTGTGAAAACAAAAGTACAGGTTAGGAAAGAACACTGGTGCTGGGGCCTGGTTAGCAGGCCTCAGCACACTTTCAAATCAGAACTTAGCATCAGCAAAGGCAAAAAGTCAGGGGGTAACCATGCCAAGGAGGCATTTCCTTACACCATCTCATCGCTCTAAGGAGGAAGAGAGACTTCATAGTTTGGACCCCATGATTGCACCAAGCTTTTATATTGATCACACCTAGCAACATCTGGTGGACAATCAATGTTACGAGTATCTCCAGAGCATGGAAGGGGAAGGCAGTCCAGAAGCTGGCCATCTCCTCATAGACTGTTCTCTGTATAAATATCTGCTGGTGAAGAAGCAGCCTCGGTGGTCTTACAGATTCATTTCACCTCAATTAAGGTTGCTGCCACTATACTAGCTCTTGGAGTACCTGTTGTTGACATTTGTTAGGTGAGTATGGAGGGTGTTGGTTTGTACATTCGTGAAGCACTAATTCCTCAACCGTAAGGTTGGTAGAGAGGACTTTAAAAAAAAATGTTATTTGGTCTGCTCGGTCCTACAGCACCTTTTGGCTTGAGCCAACTCGCCAACCGGAGAGGTACTGTTGCAGTATAAATTTGCAAGATGATGGATCTGGTAGAAGAAGCTACATATCTGTAGAAATTATCTTTTGGTGGGTACTTTAACAACAGACTCCTCACCAACTCTCCTGCCTGCCCGTTGTGTGAAGGGGGCTGTTTTTCAATCTAAAAAGGTTGCAATCTAAAGTTATCCACACCGTTCCTGCCAATTTGCAGATGGGTGCTCTAAGTGTTCATGCAGCCTAAAAAAGCAACTGACATCAGTGCACATGGGTGTCACATGTGGATCCTTTATTACTTCTGGAGTGGAACCACGGTGGTGGTGAGCTACATGACACCTCCTACATCCACACTGGCGAGCAGCTTAAAAAGTTTGGGATCCAGTCTGTCTTCTGCCCAATATTCACAAGGTGAGGAATTGGAGGTTCGAGTAGCCACCAGAAAGGTTGTTACCCATGGCAATTAACTTGTTCTTCTCAAAATGACTCTGAAATTACTGGATTTAAGGGTGGTCTTTTCTCTTTAAATATCCGTGCCACCAGTGAATGCCTCTAAACATACAGATTCCTGTCATTCTTCAGCTTTAAATGTTAACATTCAGTTAGGTGAGTATTTGTGGAACTGCAGCACAAATGATCAATTCAAATGTCATTGTCAGCATGTAGTCCAGAGGTCCCAAATAGGCACAGGTGTCCATAGCTTGGATCGAGACGTTGTGTTTAAAAAGCAAATTCAAAGTTCAGGGTTTGGAAGTGAAGACAGTTTAAAAAGATATGTATTAAAATAAGGCACATACAACATAATGGTTAGGAATATTGTGGAAAACATTTGAATAGTCTACAGACCAATAGTTGGATCTGAAGTAGTTGTCTTCTTTTACCTATAGTGGGTATACAAATATTGGCAGTATTGTTCCACTTGGTCCCTACGCTAGACATGAAGCTATGAGCAGTACCTCGTTGATGCTATTAATCACCAGCTGCCTTTTATTCAAGTAGACATTGTAAAATCTGTTATGCTTGAAATCATGCAAAGACCTTTAGGATTGGTAAACTTACAAACTCACATTATTAATGAATTGCTTGTCTGCTTATATAATGTATTTAAATATTTATAAACAACACCTGTGACATGTTGGAACCTTAACATTTTGCCTTTGACCATTTGTTTAGCAACATTAGTTGAGGTGATAGGGACCAAACCTTCAGACTTAGGGAAGTGATGTGGCTTTATAAGCATGCACCAATTTCCACCCAATAAAGGTACAAGGATACTGGGGTGTGTCATCAATAGGGGGGGGGGGGGGGTCATGGTGGGGGTGCAGGCTCTATCTCAGTTTACTATTCCTGATTCTTATTTTGTTCTTTATTTAACTAAAAATACCCTTAATTTTCATGCATTATGATCAGCATAGTCAAGGCTATTTTACAGACGCACGTGTGGGTGTGCCTGCCATCTCAGGTTTTGCTGGACTTCTCATTTCAGTCCTGGATTGTGAGGCCTGCCTTGATGTTTGGTCTCACATCCCTGTAATGCAGGGCAGTCTCGCTAATTGGAACAAAGCCTGGCCACTTTAGACTTCAGCCCTGTTTTTGGAGGCTGTGTTCCACGTGGGTTTTGTACCTTTCCCTACTACTCGCAAGGTGGGGATGGTTTTAGCAAGCATCACTTCTGTGAGGGTTTGGGGAAAGGGGAGGTTCACACGAGGCTGCAGGTCTGCGGCTGTCAAAAAGGATTACTTCTGGATTCAGTGACTCCTTGATGTGATTAAGAAATCAGTTTGACTTTGGAGCAGCAGATAGATATGATTGGTTGTTTGGTTCTGCTACGGTTTTCCTTTCTGTTGTGCACTTTTGTAATCTAATGTGTAGTTAATTTGTTAATTCTCTTTCCACTTAAAGAAACCTAGTACAAGCATAGGGTCAAGATCTGCATTGTTTCGTGCAAACTTAAATCTCCTGATCCATATTGTCACTGCGGCAGAGTAGCAGAGCTTTGTTGGTGATCAGACTTGTATACTCCTCCTGGAATTCTAGCAGTGCCACCCCTCATGGCTTTCTTTCAGGCACACATTCAAGACCAGTTTCTCTCAAATACTGTGAAGTTAACCTGCTGCAGCATCTGCAGTTTCAAAACCACCAACCACAATAGCGGTCATTACACCGCAGTCCTTGCTGTGGCACTTCTTTGTTTTGCAATATTCCCCACCCAGCTTTGCTAGTGTACTTCAGTCTGGACACCAGCCCTCTACCGGATGAGTACTCGGAGCCACACATCTCTACTGATGTTGGAGCAATGCTGTGGACTCAAACATCTCTACTAGCAGAAGTTTTGCTAGGCTAGGTGCCTGATAGACCTCCTTCCAGCCAGTTGTGTGAACCATGCATTTGGTGCCCATGAGTGTTCGCTTGGTTTTTTAATTTCCGTGTTTCTCTTTGAGTTAGATGCCAAATGCTTGTAAAACAACTGTTTTTGCCCAATTCATTAAACAGTGTGCTGGAACTTGGACCATTTTACCCCAGGTTGTAGAACATTTTCCCATAGAGAGAAGTCTATTGGACAACCTCTGAGATAGTGTTGCTTTTTTTGCCCTATTCTCCAAGCCCATCAAAGTTCATCAGCCATCACTGTAATGACAATAAACAGTGTTGTCTTAAGACAAAATTGCTAATGACAGTGTTGGCTGTTTTGCAAATTAATGTTCTAAATTTTGACTTGCATTTTTACTCATAACAAATGTGATTGATCATGGGTAGGATGCTAATCCTTGTTGAGAGCAAGGGCAATGTTCTTGCATATCCGTTGTGTTGATAGGGATGGACTTTTTAATGTTCAGGACTTTGTTACTTTTGATGAGTTAAAGATTTTAAATTTTTAAGTGGAAATTACTTGGTTGTGTGGTGGTAAAAGTGCTCAGACTAAAGTCCGTATTCTCTTAGTGGCTGTATTTACCCAGTAGCACTTATTTGGAAACGTGGATGAGTGTGTTTGGTCTTCTTGTGGAGGCTTTTACATAATTCACCATAAGTTCCCACGAACTTGCCAATTAATTTGCAACTTCTAACTAGAAGATCCAGTGCCTGCTGCAGACATCACCAATTTTCATTATTTCAGGTCACTCTTTTGCCTTCATGCCTCTTAGCTGATTAAGCACAGGCACCATTGTAGACTAGAGAGCTTGCTAGGGTCTTTAAACCGGGACCACCACCTTCCCTCCATCAGCTGCCACACCAGCACTTTTAGTATTGTCAGCCAAACCCACTATCACTATCTGTGAGGTATTTATGTACTTCAGCAGGCCAGTTTAGGATCACCCATCCCCTTATTCTTCCTGGTCTTGTGCTCGCCACTTTGAGTCTTATGCCCTCTGGTGGAACTGTTGTGCCACAATATGTTTTAGCACTACGTCCCATTCTTGAGTATTCCCCTTAAATGGTGGGATCTGTCTTATAAGAGTCCTATTACTCTTTTGACTCTTGCATCCTAGCTTTCTCTCATGCCACAACACTGCTTGTCATGGGGTAACCAAGCCGTCATGTGCCTCCAGATTCATGATCAGCACCCTTTCCAAGTCCCGTTTTTCCTCAGGGCTGAAGGGCTGCTGCTCAAAATTGCACAGATTTTCAAAGGAATCTCGTAATTCCAGAGATGTTAGCCCTTCATAATGCTTTCACATAAAGGTCTAAGTGTGCTGTTTGAGAGATGTGTATGTTCGTCCCTTAGCTCTTAAATTGGAACCCTTTATATCACTCACCACTAATCCCAGAGGGCTAGGACGATCCATCCTCTCACTGTGGCACCTTACCTAGTACTTCCACAACACTGAACGATGGGGCCGTTAGTAAAGCTGACATTTTGTAGTCTGATGTAACTGTCTTGTAACCACTGAAATTATTTTGTAGGAGCTCAATGAAGACATTTTATGTCTTATTACAACATTGTGTCAAAGATGCTGGGTGATAGTAAACTAAAACCCACAGTTCCATGAGCTTCTTATACTGACAAGATGTACAGGCATAATGTCGGAGTACTCTTGGACTGATTAGTATATTGTTCAGTTGATAGTAATAAAAGTAGTCAGGCACAATCCACTGGCAACAGTGTTCAAACATTTTCTTACTACAGGTCGATCCCTTTACATGCTGCTGCTAGTAAAGTTTGGATTTCAGTGGGAGGGGAGGATGTTGAGATAAGCAGAGCGGCATCAACAGCTTGACCATTCATAGCACTGGCAGCTTGTGTGAAGAGAATTACGACCTTCATACTGTTTCTGGTGCGAGATTCAGATAGAACAGTTCAGTTGCAGGAGCTACTTAACCGAGATGAGGTACACCATCATTCGTAGCCACAATATCATTCTGTAGTCTTGCAATCATTAACCCTTTGTGTTTAGAAGCACGTCGACCTATAAGGAACTTCAAAGTCTACATTTTTACCATTGAAAAAATGCAACTCTTTTGAAGAGCTCCAAAACAGTATGTTCGATGGCATGTGTAGCTGAAGATACACATGCTTCGCATAAGTCCGCCATCTAGTGCTGCGCTCAGTGTTGCAAGTTGTTTTTCTTCAAAGAATATTTTCGAGGCACGAGATCGAGTGACTCCTCCTCTCGGTGATAGTGAGCATGGGCATCAAGTCCTCAGTTAGATTGTTTTCTTTCTGCCGCTGGGGTCGGACGTGTTTCCTCTCGCTACAGTGGATTTCGGTTCGGTGTCTCCTGAACTTTATTCTACCTTTATATACACTTCGGTATAGTTTGTTAGGAAAATAGCCCTTGCTGCAGTCCCCCCCCCCCCCCCCCCCCCCCCCCTTCACCCCACCTTCCCCAGACCCCTCATCCCCCTAGCACTTTTTGACTGATATTGATGCTGACTTGACTGAGAAGTGTGCTAGGACCCTGCTAACCAGGCCCCAGCACCAGTGTTCTTTCACTAAAAATGTACCATTGTTTCCACAATTAGCACGCCCCTGTCACACAGGTAAGTCCCTTGTAAAAGGTACCAGTGGTACAAAGGGCCCTGTGACCAGGGAAGGTCCCTAAGGGCTGCAGCATGTGTTGTGCCACCCTAAGGGACCCCTCACCTAACACATGCACACTGCCATTGCAGATTGGGTGTGTTGGTGGGGAGAAAAAGGCAAAGTCGACATGGCATCCCCCTCAGGGTGCCATGCATACAAAACACTGCCTGTGGCATAGGTAAGTCACCTCTCTAGCAGACCTTGAAGCACTAAGGCAGGGTGCACTATACCACAGGTGAGGTCATATCTGCATGTGCAATATGTCCCCGCAGTGTCTAAGTCCATTCCTAGACATTGTAAGTACAGTGTGGCCATATTAAGTATATGGTCTGGGAGTTTGTCAGAACGAACTCCACAGTTCCATAATGGCTACACTAAATACTGGGAAGTTTGGTATCAAACTTCTGAGAATAATAAACCCACATTGATGCCAGTGTTGGATTTATTACAAAATGCACTGTAAGGAAATGCCTCCTTGGCATGGTTACCCCCTGACTTTTTGCCTTTGCTGATGCTATGTTTTGAATTGAAAGTGTGCTGAGGCCTGCTAACCAGGCCCCAGCACCAGTGTTCTTTCCCTAACCTGTACTTTTGATTCCACAATTGGCACACCCTGGCATCCAGGTAAGTCCCTTGTAACTGGTACCCCTGGTAGCAAGGGCCCTGATGCCAGGGAAGGTCTCTAAGGGCTGCAGCATATCTTATGCCACCCTGGGGACCCCTCACTCAGCACAGACACACTGCTTACCAGCTTGTGTGTGCTGGTGAGAACAAAACGAGTAAGTCGACATGGCACTCCCCTCAGGGTGCCATGCCAACCTCACACTGCCTATGCAGTATAGATAAGTCACCCCTCTAGTAGGCCTTACAGCCCTAAAGCAGGGTGCACTATACCATAGGTGAGGGCACCAGTGCATGAGCACTTTGCCCCTACAGTGTCTAAGCCAAACCTTAGACATTGTAAGTGCAGGGTAGCCATAAGAGTATATGGTCTGGGAGTCTGTCAAACACGAACTCCACAGCACCATAATGGCTACACTGAAAACTGGGAAGTTTGGTATCAAACTTCTCAGCACAATAAATGCACACTGACGCCAGTGTACATTTTATTGTAAAATACACCCCAGAGGGCACCTTAGAGGTGCCCCCCTGAAACCTAATCCAACTACCCGTGTAGGCTGACTGGTTCTAGCAGCCTGCCACACTCGAGACATGTTGCTGGCCACATGGGGAGAGTGCCTTTGTCACTCTGTGGCCTGTAACAAAGCCTGCACTGGGTGGAGATGCTAACACCTCCCCCAGGCAGGAGCTGTAACACCTGGCGGTGAGCCTCAAAGGCTTACCCCCTTTGTTCCAGCACCACAGGACACTCCAGCTAGTGGAGTTGCCCGTCCCCCTCCGGTCACGGCCCCACTTTTGGTGGCAAGGCCGGAGGATATAATGAGAATAACAAGGAGTCGTCACTGGCCAGTCAGGACAGCCCCTAAGGTGTCCTGAGCTGAAGTGACTAACTTTTAGAAATCCTCCATCTTGCAGATGGAGGATTCCCCCAATAGGGATAGGAATGTGACCCCCTCCCCTTGGGAGGAGGCACAAAGAGGGTGTACCCACCCTCAGGGCTAGTAGCCATTGGCTACTAACCCCTCAGACCTAAACACGCCCTTAAATTTAGTATTTAAGGGCTTCCCTGAACCTAAAGATTTAGATTCCTGCAACTTACCGAAGAAGAAGACTGCTGAGCTGAAAACCCCTGCAGAAGAAGAAAGACGACACCAACTGCTTTGGCCCCAGTCCTACCGGCCTGTCTCCTGCCTTCTAAAGAACCCTGCTCCAGCGACGCTTTCTCCAGGACCAGCGACCTCTGAATCCTCAGAGGACTGCCCTGCTTCAAGAGGAACAAGAAACTCCAGAGGACAGCGGCCCTGCTCCAAAAAGACTGCAACTTTGTTTCAGAGGAGCAGATTTAAAGACCCCTGCAATCCCCGCAAGAAGCGTGAGACTTGCAACACTGCACCCGGCGACCCCGACTCGACTGGTGGAGAACCAACACCTCAGGGAGGACCCTCCGGCGACTCGGAGACTGTGAGTAACCAAAGTTGTCCCCCCTGAGCCCCCACAGCGACGCCTGCAGAGGGAATCCCGAGGCTCCCCCTGACTGCGACTGCCTGACTCTAAAATCCCGACGGCCTGAAAAGACCCTGCACCCGCAGCCCCCAGCACCTGAAGGATCGGAACTTCAGTGCAGGAGTGACCCCCAGGAGGCCCTCTCCCTTGCCCAGGTGGTGGCTACCCCGAGGAGCCCCCCCCCTTGCCTGCCTGCACCGCTGAAGAGACCCCTTGGTCTCCCATTGACTCCCATTGGAAACCCGACGCTTGTTTGCACACTGCACCCGGCCGCCCCCGCGCTGCTGAGGGTATACTTTCTGTGTGGACTTGTGTCCCCCCCGGTGCCCTACAAAACCCCCCTGGTCTGCCCTCCGAAGACGCGGATACTTACCTGCTGGCAGACTGGAACCGGGGCACCCCCTTCTCTCCATTGAAGCCTATGCGTTTTGGGCACCACTTTGAACTCTGCACCTGACCGGCCCTGAGCTGCTGGTGTGGTGACTTTGGGGTTGCTCTGAACCCCCAACGGTGGGCTACCTTGGACTCCAATCTTAACCCCATAGGTGGTTTACTTACCTGCAAAAACTAACATTACTTTACCTCCCCCAGGAACTGTGAAAATTGCAGTGTCCACTTTTAAAACAGCTTATTGTGTTTTATGTAAAAAGTATATATGCTACTGTGATTATTCAAAGTTCTTAAAGTACTTACCTGCAATACCTTTCAAATGAGATATTACATGTAGAATTTGAACCTGTTCTTAAAATAAACTAAGAAAATATATTTTTCTATAACACAACCTATTGGCCTGGAATTGTCTGAGTGTGTGCCTCATTTATTGCCTGTGTGTATGTACAACAAATGCTTAACACTACTCCTTGGATAAGCCTACTGCTCGACCACACTACCACAAAATAGAGCATTAGTATTATCTCTTTTTGCCACTATCTTACCTCTAAGGGGAACCCTTGGACTCTGTGCATACTATTCCTTACTTTGAAATAGTGCATACAGAGACAACTTCCTACATGCACACAGAGGGCATCTTAAAGATGCCTCCTGTATTTTACCCAATCCTTCAGTGCAGGGCTGACTGGTCTGGGCCAGCCTGCCACTGAGGGATGAGTTTCTGACCCCCTGGGGTGAGAGCCTTTGTGCTCCCTGGGGCCAGAAACGAGGCCTGCACTGTAACACCGAGCGGTGAGCCTCGAAGGCTCCGGCTTTTTGTTACAATGCCCAGGACACTCCAGCTAGTGGAGATGCCCATCCTCTGAACAAAGCCCCCACCTTTGGCAGCAAGTCCAGAGGGATAATTAGGAAAAACCAGGACGAGTCACCACCTCAGCCAGGACCACCCCTTAGGTGTCCAGAGCTGAAGTGACCCCCCCCCCCCCCCCTCCCTCCTCCTTGCAGAACCCTCCATTTTGGTGTGGAGGATCAGGGCCAGTAGGGACAGGAATGTCCTCCCCTCCCCAAAGGGAGTGAGCACAAGGATGGTGTAGCCACCCTCAGGGACAGTAGCCATTGGCTACTGCCCTCTGACCCCTAAAAATGCCCCTTAATCTTGTATTTAAGGACTCTGAACCCAGAGAGTCAGATTCCTGATGGTGTGCCCTGCAGCAGTATTTACTTCTGAACTGAGTCTTGTGGTTCTAGTAATAAAGTAACACAGGTATTTTTCTCCATAAAAACCTAGTGTCCTGGATTTAAATCATTGAGTGTGTGTTTTCACTTCTTGCTTGTGTGTGTACAACAAATTCTTAACACTACCCTTTGATAAGCCCAACTGCTCAACCCACACTACCACAAATAGAGCATTAGTATTATCTATTATTGCCTCTCGGGGAGCCCCTGGACTCTGTGCGCATTATATCTCATTTTGGTATAGTATATACAGAGCCAGCTTCCTACATTGTTTCGATTGTGTTTTCTTTTCTTTATAGTCTATCTGATTTCGATCATCTGGGTCGATTTTACGCCCTTAGGAGTGACCTCAACTTTCTTGGGCCTACTTCAGCACATTTTTTAGACTGATGGAATAAACTCCGTTTTGGTTCTGTCCTCAGTGTTATGCCAAATTTCCCTACACTGACCAGCATTTGTTGTGTAATCGGTGCCTGTCTCCGGAACACAGAGAAGAGACATGTGACGCCTGTAGATCCTTTCAATCAAAGAAGCCTCACTGGAACCGAAGAGCACGTTGATTAGAGATGGTGTCCAGGTCGACACACATACACAACCAACATCTTTGGAGAAGAGCACTCTTACGAAGAACAGCGCACAGCCGTCTCCATTAAAGATTCAGACTCTGATCAAGACTCTGATGTCGACAGTCAGTCCATAACACCGGCACAGTACATGAGTACATTAGTGTCATCACACCAAACAAAGACCATTAAAAAGACTCTTGCATTGGTCCGCCCCTGCCCTCTGGGCATGGTCTGAGCCAAAAAATACATTCGGATGACCAACCTTTGGGTTCAGCACTGAAAATACAGAAGATCAAAATGCATTTGGCACTGACCAAACGGACTTCTACATCTGTTTCGGTGTTGAGCTGAAAATCGGACATTAGGAATCGAAAACTGCCAGCAGTGAACATATTGTAGTTACGTAGGAGTCCTCTGCAATAGAACCTATATTAGTTGTTATGGACGATAAGTAGCCCAAACCTTTCATACAGAAGGACACAGGAAGGATCATAGCCTCTCCTCCTATAACAACTAAAAGGAAACATTCATTTAAGGCGACTTTGGACGCTGGGCCTTTTTACTAAAAAAAAGTCTCAAGAGGAGTAAGATAAGCTACACAACAACCTCGGCCTTCACCACCACATTCTCCTTTCCTTCCTTCTACCCCACCTACACACACTACACAGTTCTCTCCATAGACCTCAGCTGCATCACCTCATAGGGATGAACTAAGTGTGATGTTCAAGAAGATGTAGACCCATGGGATCTATATAAATCTGATCCCATTCTCTCTACTGACCCAGATTTACACCCAGCAAGGCCATCTTTCCCTAAAGATACTACTACTTTCAGTCAAGTGGTAGCTAGGTCAGCTGCGTATCACAACATACAATTGCATAGAAATCCCATTGAAGAGGATGTTTTGTTAAATACCTACACACAGGGAGTACCAATGTCTCCCTATGCTTCCATGTATGCTTAGACATGCTACAGACATTTTTAAGGAACCCGTCAAGGCAAGGATCATTACACCCAGGGTTGAGAAAAAGTACAAACCTGCTCCCTGTGATCCAGTTTTTATTAGAACGCAATTACCACCTGACTCTAAGTGTGGCAAGAAAATGTGCCAATAGTCAGTCTACAGGATATGCTCCTCCTCCAAACAAAGAAAGTAAAATATTAGATGCAGCAGGTAAGATGGGCTACAGAGGTGGATACCACCATAGAGAAGCTTAAGACTCAAACAGTTAAGGCTATGGGTGAGCTATACACCACACCCACTAGAGGCACTTTTCGTAGGCCACTTCTGTAGGAAACTTTAGAGGTGGTATCCAAGTTTAAGCCACAGACAAATCCACCGCTCAACAGAAACAGCGGTCACACTTCTATAACAGAGGTTCTTACACAGGATCTAATACTAGAGGAAGAAGTGAAAACATCTGCTTCCAGAGGTTCCTCCACCTCCACCTCAACAAAACAGTGACTTCTTACAAATCCCCATAGTCCTGTGGGAGGAAGGCTACCAATCTTTTTTCCACAACGGTACGACATCACCGTTCTATCAGTTGTCCAACATCGCTATTGTCTAGAACTCATGTCCACTCCACCAAACATTTTCTTTGTTCCCACACATTTTCTCATGATCATCTCACTCTGTTGAAGGAGAAAGTACAGTCCCTTCTTCTGAAAGGGGCTATAGAACCATTCCTACATTCCAACAAGGGTCAGGCGTATATTCACTTTACTTCCTAATACCCAGAAAGGATGGTTCATCTCAGACCTCTCAATCTATACATACTTTCTGGGCATTTCCATATGGTCACTCTGCAAGATGTTATTCCCCTATTACAGCAAAGGGATTACATGACGGCATTGGACCTCAAAGATGCATATTTCCACATTCCCATACATTCAGCACATTGCAAATATCTAAGATTTGTCATTGCAGGAAAGCACTATCACTTTTACGGTACTACTATTTGTGGTGACAACATCTCCAAGGGTATTCACAAAATGCTTGGCAGTACTAGCAGTATTTCTAAGAGGATAACACATGCATGTTTTCCCATATCTGGACGACTGACTCATAAAGGCCAATAGAATTCACACTTGCCAGCAACACACTCAATACACTGTCAATCTTCTACACAATTTGGGGTTCACAATAAATTACCTCAAATCTCATCGTAAACCATCACAAATACAGCTTTATCTGGGAGCAATTCTGAACTCAGCCAGCATTAGCATATCCAAACCAAATAAGGATTCAAGCTTTTCAAATTTCCATCTCAATTACTACAAAATCATACTTACACAGTGAAGCTAGTGATGCAACTGTTGGGAATGATGGCTTCTTGTATAGCCATAGTTCCTCATGCAAGACTACACATGCGTCCCCTACAACAGTGCCTTTCTCAACAGTGGTCTCAATCACATGGTCATCTCCAGGATCTAGTATTGTTGGACTGCCAGACTAACCGCTCTCTGCAGTGGTGGAATCCCATGAACCTCTCAAAAGGGCGTCTCTTTCAGGACACTGTGCCTCCGATCACTATTGCAACAGATGCATCACGGATAGGTTGGGAATCTCACCTCATCAACCTCACCATACAAGGGAATTTGGATCCCATTCAACAGACTTATCACATCAATTATTTGGAATTGCTAGCAGACTTTCTAGCACTCAAAATATTCCTTACACAAATCTTAAACAAGGTAGTGTTAGTAAGCACAGACAATGACAACTATGTATTACCTGCAACTGGAGGGGGACACACTAATCTCAATTGTCCCTTCTAGCTCAGACAATTTAGAAGTGGGCAATTCACATTCAGTTACTGGCAGAATATCTTCTAGGAATGGACAGTTAGTTAGTGGACCTATTAACCAGGACGCTACAACAAGTCCAAGAATGGGAAATTCACCCACACGTACTTCAAAAATAATTTCAATTATTTGGAACACCAGAGATAGATCTCTTCGCCGCCACAGAAAACTCAATATGCCAAAACTTTGTGTTGAGATATCCACACCTTCACTCCAATGGCTATGCTCTATGGATGAGTTGGTCAGGGATATTTGCTTACGGTTTTCCGCCTCTCCCACTCATGCCATTCCTAATATGCAAACTGAAACAAACATCACTCACCACCATTCTTGTAGTCCCCACATGGGCACGTCCGCATTTGTATACAACGTTGTTGGATCTGTCTGCAGTCCCACATCACAAACCTCCAAGCAGATCAGATCTTTTGACTCAAAAGAGAGGCCAAATCAGACATCCAAACCCCTGCACACTCAATCTTGCGATATGGCTACTGAAGTTATAGAGTTTGGCTATTTACAACTTCCATCTAAATGTATTTGACATTCTTAGAGAAGCACACAAATCTACAACTAGACAGTGTTATGCTGCTAAATGGAAATGTTTTGTAAATTATTGTCGTCCTAAAAATATTGATCCACTTAAAGCCTCAGTAGAAGACATTGTTTGTTATTTGCTATACTTGCAAAAAGCAAATTTAGCATATTCTTCTATTAAGCTTAATTTAGCGGCTATAGCTGCTTACCTTAAATTCAGCGACATCCTTCTTTATTTAGAATTCCTATAATCAAGGCATTTATGGAGGGCCTTGAGAGAGTTATTCCACCCAGAGTTCCTCCAGCTCCTGCATAGAAACATAATATTGTGCTTACCAGACTTATGGGTCCACAATCTGAACCCATGTACTCCTGTGCTTTACCATTTCTTTAATGAAAATTTGCTTTATAGTAGCTATAACTTATTTAAGAAGAGTTAGTAAGATTCAAGCGTTCACTTTAGAGGAACCCTTTTTCCAAATGCACAAAGACAAAATAGTACTTAGAATAAATACAAAGTTATTACTTAAGGTAGTTTCACCTTCTCATATTAATTAGTGGACTTGCCAGTCTTCATTCTACAACCAGACTCAGTTACTGAAAGAGCTCTACATACACTGGATGTTAAAAGAGCTCTTATGTATATGTATTACATTGAGAGAACAAAAAGCTTTAGGAAATCAAATGAACTATTTGTAGCTTTTTCAGAGCCTCACCACAAGGGTAATCCAATTTCAAAGAATGGATGAGCTAGATGGATAGGCAAGTGTATTCCAACTTATCTTAAAGCTAAAAGACCGGTACCAGTAGCTTCTAAAGCACACACTACCAGGAAAAAACTTTTATAGCCTTTTTATTAAACATTCCAATAGCAGATATTTGTAAAGTTACTACCTGGTCTATACCACACACGTTTACTAAGCACTACTGTGTAAATGTTCTAGCTTGTCAACAAGCAGATGTTGGACAAGCAGTACTTAGGACATTATTTCAAGCTTTTCCAACTCCTAACGGCTAACCACCGCTTATTTGGGAGGGGAGTGCTTTACAGTATGCAAAGCATGTGTATCTACAGCTACAGATGCCATAAAACAGACAATTCTACTTACCCAGTAGAAGTAGTGTGTGTGTGTTCGATGGCATGTGTAGCTGCAGATACACGTGCTATGCATAGCTCTTCTGACATCTAGTGTTGTGCTTGGATTGTTACAAGTTGTTTTTCTTCGAAGAAGTCTTTTCGGAGTCACAGGATCGAGCGACGACTCCTCTCGGTTACAGTGCGCATGGGCATCGACTCCATTGTTCGATTGTTTTCTTTCTGCTGTCGGGTTCGGATGTGTTTCCTCTCTCTCCGAGGTTTCGAATCGGAAAACCTTTAGAAAACCTATTAATTGTCTGTATTGTTTTAATCGCTTTTCCATCTAGCATCGAACCGGTAGTACCCCAATCGGGCCTACTTCGGCCTACTGCGTGGAAACCTTATGGATCGGACTCCATTTTGATTCTGCCCTCGGTGCCACGCAAATGTACCATATACAGACCAACATCTGGGTTGTAATTTGTGCCTTTCTCCGGACCATCAAGAAGATCGAAGAAGACATTGAGTTCGCAGGGCCCGGAGACTAGAAATGGCGTCAAAGCACTGAACATCTCGACATCATGGAGGAAGAAGAGGCACAGACAGCGGATGACAGAACCATCACGGCTGGCCAGCATGTGAGTACGTCTACCCCTATGGCCACATATAAAAAACAACCGAAGGCCTTGGGTACACCACTGCTGGAAGGCCACGGTTCGGCCCGAAATTAGACTGTCGGCGACCGACCTGTAGGATCGGCGTTGTAAAAGGCCACTCCTCCATCCACTTCGGAGCCGAGCAGGTCTGTTAAAACTTCTACCTCGGAATCCAGGGAGCAACTTCACTTTTTGGAGTCAAAAGTTCGACGTCCTGCTTCGGAGCCGAAACAACCAACTTAGTTTTCGGGACTGAAAAAGATCCAAACTTCAGAACCGGAAAAATCCTCATACATAGAGGAGCAAGGACTTTCGAGTAAACTTAAACAAATCTCGAAGCTGATGCAAGAATCTCACAAAGCTGTAGAGAGTGAGATTGGGCCAATATTGGATGTTATGTATGAAAGACAATCAAGAATACATATACACAGAGACTGGTTGAATCCTGCCTGCACCTCCCTTAAAAACTAAAAGAAAGCTGGCCTTTCAAGAAGAGTTGGACTCTGTTCAGAAACAAAAGGAGAAACCAGTGCATCTCCCTTCTCCTCATTCTCTATAGCTTTCTTTCTCACCTCACAATAGCCCACCACCGTTGCCTTCTCCAACACATTCTTTATACTCACATGGCGATACAGTGGGCCCCATGGGATGTTTACGAACCTGATCCCATTCCAGATGATGATCCTCATCTATACCCGTCCATACCTTCTTTGCCAGAAGACACTACTGCGTACACTCAAGTAGTCTCTAGGGCAGTTGCTTATCACGGGGTGCTTATGCACTCTGAACCCCTGGAAGATTTTTTCATTCAACACTCTCTCTTCCACTCACTCTAGATACCAGTGTCTCCCAATGTTGCCTGGAATGGTAAAACATGGTGAGCAAATCTTTAGTGAGCCTTTCAAAGCTTGAGTCGTCACCCCTAGAGTAGACAAAAAATATAAACCTGCACCTACAGACCCGGACTACATTACACATCAGATTCCTCCGGACTCAGTAGTGGTTAGCGCTGCTAGAAAAAGAGCTAACAGCCAGTCATCAGTAGACGCTCCTCCTGATAAACAAAGTCGAAAGGTTGATGCTGCCGGCAAGAGAGTAGCCACGGAGGAAGCAAAACCAATGGAGAACTGCCAATTCTCAAGCACTTCTGGCCAGATACCATAGAGCCCATTGGGATGAGATGCAAGAATTCATACAGTACCTCCCAAAGAAGCATCAAAAAAGGGCACAACAGGTTGTAGCAGAGGGACAATCTATAAGCAATAACCAGATAAGATCTGCCCTTGATGCTGCTGATACAGCCAGAAGGAGTGTCAATACTGCCATTACAATTAGAAGGCATGCATGGCTGGTTTTAAACCAGAAATTCAACAGGCAGTACTTAGATGTTTCTTATCAAAAGGCATATTATTTGGTCCTGAAGTTGACACCACTATTCAAAAACTGAGGAAAGACTCTGTAGGAAGTTGGCTCTGTATGCACTACTTCAAAGTAAGGAATAGTATGCACAGAGTCCAAGGGTTCCCCTTAGAGGTAAGATAGTGGCAAAAAGAGATAATACTAATGCTTTATTTTGTGGTAGTGTGGTCGAGCAGTAGGCTTATCAAAGGATTAGTGTTAAGCATTTGTTGTACATACACAAGCAATAAATGAGGAACACACAATCAAAGGCAATTCCAGGCCAATAGGTTTTTGTATAGAAAAATATATTTTCTTAGTTCATTTTAAGAACCATAGGTTCAAATTTTACATGTAATAGTTCAAATAAAAGGTATTGCAGGTAGATACTTTAGGAACTTTGAATAATCACAATAGCATATATACTTTTCACATAAATCACATATAGCTATTTTAAAACTAGACACTTAGTGCAATTTTCACAATTCCTAGGGGGAGTAAGTGTTTGTTAGTTTTTGCAGGTAAGTAAACCACCTGCGGGGTTGAAGTTTGGGTCCAAAGTAGCCCACTGTTGGGGGTTCAGAGCAACCCCAAAGTTACCACACCAGCAGCTCCGGGCCAGTCCGGTGCAGAGTTCAAAGTGGTGCCCAAAACGCATAGGCTTCAATGGAGAAGGGGGTGCCCCGGTTCCAGTCTGCCAGCAGGTAAGTACCCGCGTCTTCGGAGGGCAGACCAGGGGGGTTTTGTAGGGCACTGGGGGGGGGGGGGGGACACAAGTTAGCACAGAAAGTACACCCTCAGCAGCACGGGGGCGGCCGGGTGCAGTGTGCAAACACACGTCGGGTTTCCAATGTAAATCAATGGGAGACCAAGGGGTCTCTTCAGCGATGCAGGCAAGGGGGGGCTCCTCGGGGTAGCCACCACCTGGGCAAGGGAGAGGGCCTCCTAGGGGTCACTCCTGCACTGGAGTTCCGATCTTTCGGGTCCTGGGGGCTGCGGGTGCAGAGTCTTTACCAGGCGTCGGGATCTGGGAGTCAGGCAGTCGCGGTCAGAGGGAGCCTCGGGATTCCCTCTGCAGGCGTCGCTGTGGGGGGTCAGGGGGGGCAACTCTGGCTACTCACGGTCTCGTAGTCGCCGGGGAGTCCTCCCTGAAGTGTTGTTTCTCCACAAGTTGAGCCGGTGGCGTCGGGTGCAGAGTAGCAAGTCTCACAATTCCGGTGGGAAACGCAGTTGTTTTAAAGTTGCTTCTTTGGAAACAAAGTTGCAGTCTTGGGTGAACAGGGCCGCTGTCCTCAGGAGTGTCTTGGTCCTTCTAGAGCAGGGTAGTCCTCTGAGGATTCAGAGGTCGCTGGTCCCTGGGGAGAGCGTCGCTGGAGCAGTGTCTTTAGAAGGGGGAGACAGGCCGGTAGAGCTGGGGCAAAAGCAGTTAGTGTCTCAGTCTTCTCTGCAGGGTTTTTCAGCTTAGCAGTCCTCTTGTTCTTAGGTTGCAGGAATCTGAGTTCCTAGGTTCAGGGGAGCCCCTAAATACAGAATTTAGGAGTGTGTTTAGGTCTGGGAGGGCAGTAGCCAATGGCTACTAGCCCTGAGGGTGGCTACACCCTCTTTGTGCCTCCTCCCAAGGGGAGGGGGGTCACATTCCTATCCCTATTGGGGGGATCCTCCATCTGCAAGAAGGAGGATTCCTAAAAGTCAGTCACTTCAGCTCAGGTTGCCTTAGGTGCTGTCCTGACTGGCCAGTGACTCCTCTTGTTTTTCTCATTATCTCCTCCGGCCTTGCCGCCAAAAGTGGGGCTGTGGCCGGAGGGGGCGGGCAACTCCACTAGCTAGAATGCCCTGTGGTGCTGTAACAAAGAGGGGTGAGCCTTTGAGGCTCACCGCCAGGTGTTGCAGCTCCTGCAAGGGGGAAGTGATGAGCATCTCCACCCAGTGCAGGCTTTGTTACTAGCCACAGAGTGACAAAGGCACTCTCCCCATGTGGCCAGCAACATGTCTCGAGTGTGGCAGGCTGCTAAAACCAGCCAGCCTACACGGGTAGTTGAAACAGTGCTCACAAGGAAGAGATCCATAGGAAAAGGGCGCTCACAGAAAGTCCATATAGTGATAATGAAGAATATTAGTGGCACGGTGCACCTGGCAAGAGGATCTTCCTTAGTCCTCCAATGTTTCAAGGGAAACTGACAGTGACAAAACAAATGTCAGGGCACTCATGAATCCATACTTATAAGTTAGTAATATATCCAATCTTCATTGTATGATCACAACCATCTTGAGTAGGTCTCAAAATCCACATTTATTTATGATGTTTAGAGTTCAAAACAAAGATCGTCTTTGAAATTAAAGCTTTATGTAGTAGACATGGCCAATAATTTTAATAGCCACTACAGCCACAGCCAACACGTGTTTCATCCTATGAGAATATGTTCTCTTAGGGACTTCATCAGGGCTGAAAGTAAATAAGAACAACGTCTAACTTATAAAGTATAGGTCAATGGAATGAGCAGAAAACAACCAACTCATACGGTGACAATAGTCAGAAAAAAGGAAACATGCTATATTGTGACTTATGTGATATTAATCAAAATACAACTATAATCTACCATTTACAATATATATCAAAATGTACAAACACCCGGGAATATCCAAGTCAATTAAAAATAGAGCCATATCAATCAGAGCACCATGTGCAATGTCCTTAAGTGCCAAAGGTTCATAAAGTCAAATGTGCACGTCCCCATCAGAAAGCTAAATATAAGTGGAGCCTGGTTGTGAGTATAAGGATAGGGGCCAGGTTAATGTGAAAACTTAGCAATAGTCCCTCCAAAATGTACAGATAAGTATGACAGGGGAAGATCTAATAGCGACCCATAGTATATCCTCCAATCAATCTTGAAGGACCTACCTTAACTTCAATTTATAGTGTATTGCGCAAATAATCCTCTAATAATAAATGCATGACCTGCAGAGACAGAATTTACATACTAAAATTCTCCAGTATACCTATACCATCCCGAATAAAAGACCGCCACCAAACAGTTAAAAAATAGTTAAGTCACTCAGGTAGATGAGCCACAACTAAACTTAATATACTATAATCATTCACAATCAATAACGATTTGAAGTCATCACCATGCGTACCTAGAGTAAAGTGAACACGAGAAAAACATCCGTGTGATAAGCCCGAACTACGTAAATTCGAAAGTCAACATTCTATGTAACAAAAATAATCTCAAGGAAACAAAATATAACCAGTTTATAATAATCCCTTAACCACTCACCTATCAAATCCCGGTTATTTAAATCTACATGGGGAACCCCACCGCGGTCCAAACCATCCGCAGCGTTCCCAGTAACGGAGAATTATGTCGAAGCCGGCCGATCGGGGAAGACTCTATTTGAAGCGTCCCCGCGTTTACTAGTAAGACATGGAAAGGGGACTGCACCATTTAAGGCGAAATACGGGCGCCATCTTGAAAGTATATAGATGTTGGAGGTAACATCTCCAATAATGTGGAACCGAAGGTCCTCCATTAGACTGAAAGGACGAAATAATACTGAAAAAATACTTTAGTAAAAGGTAAAACAGCCCAGAATCTGTCAGCGAAATATCTCTCAAGTAAAAAATAGTTAATAGTAAGATATTCGCCCAAGTACTACATGTTAACAGAATACCGCCCCATAATGGAGACGGGGAAACCTTAGTATCCATCTTTAACAAAACAACCCAGATATTCCAAACACAAACCATTGGTGTAGGAAGTTGGCTCTGTATGTGCTATTTCAAAGTAAGGAATAGCATGCACAGAGTCCAAGGGTTCCCCTTAGAGGTAAAATAGTGGTAAAAAGAGATAATACTAATGCTCTATTTTGTGGTAGTGTGGTCGAGCAGTAGGCTTATCCAAGGAGTAGTGTTAAGCATTTGTTGTACATACACATAGACAATAAATGAGGTACACACACTCAGAGACAAATCCAGCCAATAGGTTTTGTATAGAAAAATATCTTTTCTTTATTTTAAGAACCACAGGTTCAAATTTAACGTGTAATATCTTGTTTGAAAGGTATTGCAGGTAAGTACATTAGGAACTTTGAATCATTTCAATTGCATGTATACTTTTCAAGTTATTGACAAATAGCTACTTTAAAAGTGGACACTTAGTGCAATTTTTCACAGTTCCTGGGGGAGGTAAGTTTTTGTTAGTTTTACCAGGCAAGTAAGACACTTACAGGGTTCAGTTCTTGATCCAAGGTAGCCCACCGTTGGGGGTTCAGAGCAACCCCAAAGTCACCACACCAGCAGCTCAGGGCCGGTCAGGTGCAGAGTTCAAAGTGGCGCCCAAAACGCATAGGCTAGAATGGAGAGAAGGGGGTGCCCCGGTTCCGGTCTGCTTGCAGGTAAGTACCCGCGTCTTCGGAGGGCAGACCAGGGGGGTTTTGTAGGGCACCGGGGGGGACACAAGCCCACACAGAAATTTCACCCTCAGCAGCGCGGGGGCGGCCGGGTGCAGTGTAGAAACAAGCGTCGGGTTTGCAATGTTAGTCTATGAGAGATCAACGGATCTCTTCAGCGCTGCAGGCAGGCAAGGGGGGGGCTTCCTCGGGGAAACCTCCACTTGGGCAAGGGAGAGGGACTCCTGGGGGTCACTTCTCCAGTGAAAGTCCGGTCCTTCAGGTCCTGGGGGCTGCGGGTGCAGGGTCTTTTCCAGGCGTCGGGACTTAGGTTTCAGAGAGTCGCGGTCAGGGGAAGCCTCGGGATTCCCTCTGCAGGCGGTGCTGTGGGGGCTCAGGGGGGACAGGTTTTGGTACTCACAGTCGTAGAGTAGTCCGGGGGTCCTCCCTGAGGTGTTGGTTCTCCACCAGCCGAGTCGGGGTCGCCGGGTGCAGTGTTGCAAGTCTCACGCTTCTTGCGGGGAGATTGCAGGGTCTTTAAAGCTGCTCCTTGAAACAAAGTTGCAGTCTTTTTGGAGCAGGTCCGCTGTCCTCAGAAGTTTCTTGTCTTTTTCGAAGCAGGGCAGTCCTCAGAGGATTCAGAGGTCGCTGGTCCCTTGGAAGGCGTCGCTGGAGCAGAGTTCTTTGGAAGGCAGGAGACAGGCCGGTGAGTTTCTGGAGCCAAGGCAGTTGTCGTCTTCTGGTCTTCCTCTGCAGGGGTTTTCAGCTAGGCAGTCCTTCTTCTTGTAGTTTGCAGGAATCTAATTTTCTAGGGTCCAGGGTAGCCCTTAAATACTAAATTTAAGGGCGTGTTTAGGTCTGGGGGGTTAGTAGCCAATGGCTACTAGCCCTGAGGGTGGGTACACCCTCTTTGTGCCCCCTCCCAAAGGGAGGGGGTCACAATCCTAACCCTATTGGGGGAATCCTCCATCTGCAAGATGGAGGATTTCTAAAAGTTAGTCACCTCCGCTCAGGACACCTTAGGGGCTGTCCTGACTGGCCAGTGACTCCTCCTTGTTGCTTTTTGTTCCCTCCAGCCTTGCCGCCAAAAGTGGGGGCCGTGGCCGGAGGGGGCGGGCAACTCCACTAAGCTGGAGTGCCCTGCTGGGCTGTGACAAAGGAGTGAGCCTTTGAGGCTCACCGCCAGGTGTCACAGCTCCTGCCTGGGGGAGGTGTTAGCATCTCCACCCAGTGCAGGCTTTGTTACTGGCCTCAGAGTGACAAAGGCACTCTCCCCATGGGGCCAGCAACATGTCTCTGGTGTGGCAGGCTGCTGGAACTAGTCAGCCTACACAGACAGTCGGTTAGGTTTCAGGGGGCACCTCTAAGGTGCCCTCTGTGGTGTATTTTACAATAAAATGTACACTGGCATCAGTGTGCATTTATTGTGCTGAGAAGTTTGATACCAAACTTCCCAGTTTTCAGTGTAGCCATTATGGTGCTGTGGAGTTCGTGTTTGACAGACTCCCAGACCATATACTCTTATGGCTACCCTGCACTTACAATGTCTAAGGTTTTGTTTAGACACTGTAGGGGTACCATGCTCATGCACTGGTACCCTCACCTATGGTATAGTGCACCCTGCCTTAGGGCTGTAAGGCCTGCTAGAGGGGTGACTGACCTATACTTGCATAGGCAGTGAGAGGCTGGCATGGCACCCTGAGGGGAGTGCCATGTCGACTTACTCGTTTTGTTCTCACTAGCACACACAAGCTGGCAAGCAGTGTAGTGTGTCTGTGCTGAGTGAGAGGTCTCCAGGGTGGCATAAGACATGCTGCAGCCCTTAGAGACCTTCCTTGGCATCAGGGCCCTTGGTACTAGAAGTACCAGTTACAAGGGACTTATCTGGATGCCAGGGTCTGCCAATTGTGGATACAAAAGTACAGGTTAGGGAAAGAACACTGGTGCTGGGGCCTGGTTAGCAGGCCTCAGCACACTTTCAATTGTAAACATAGCATCAGCAAAGGCAAAAAGTCAGGGGGCAACCATGCCAAGGAGGCATTTCCTTACAATTGGTAATCAAACTGACGAAATATCTTTGCAATACCAAAAGAAGGTGAAATTCCGAGATAACATCCATAATTAATAAGAGGGGGGTTAAGTACGTGCCCCATTTAGACCCCATGTAACTTTGTAAGGCCAGTGCAAAACTCTGATCAATATAAGAGCTCCCCAAATCATATGTCACTGTAGTACTGAAAGTTCATATATTACATAGGATTTGTAATACAATGCACAGTCTATATAATGCAATGTAAGTACATCAAAGAGCTAAATGCAAAGTCAAATCATAAGAAAATCACTGTACAGTCCATATCCCAAAATATTGGTTCACAACTAACAATAGTCAATGTAGATAACATCGGGATATTTTTTTGAGTCACACCATTATAAAGGGATATATTTATAATGAACTAACAATAAACTCTAAATAATAAAGACACTCATTGTTAAACACCCCAAGTCGGCAACACATTAAAGGTTCTAATAGAATAGTTGGAAACAGTGATACATTAATCACATAAGTAATATTCCATCTCAAAATTAGGGAATCCCGAGGCTCCGTCTTCCACCGCTCTGAGTTTTAAGATCCAATAACATTCCCTTCTTCTGAGGGCTAACTCTCTATTCCCCCCCGAGGGTCTCTCTTTATGAGATCAAAACCAAAGAATTCAAAACCATTTTAATATATATTGTAACTGGTAGATTATAGTTCTATTATTTTGATTAATATCACATAAGTCACAATATAGCATGTTTCCTTTTTTCTCACTATTGTCACCGTATGAGTTGGTTGTTTTCTGCTCATTCCATTGACCTATACTCTATATGTTAGACGTTGTTCTTATTTACTTTCAGCCCTGATGAAGTCCCTAAGAGAACATATTCTTATAGGATGAAACACGTGTTGGCTGTGGCTGCTATTAAAATTATTGGCCATGTCTACTATATAATGCTTTAATTTCAAGGACGATCTTTGTTTTGAACTCTATACATCATAAATAAATGTGGATTTTGAGACCTACTCAAGATGGTTGTCCTCATACAATGAAGATTGGATATATTACTAACTTATAAGTATGGATTCATGAGTGCCCTGACATTTGTTTTGTTACACGGGTAGTTGGTTAAGGTTTCAGGGGGCACCTCTAAGGTGCCCTCTGGGGTGTATGTTACAATAAAATGTACACTGGCATCAGTGTGCATTTATTGTGCTGAGAAGTTTGATACCAAACTTCCCAGTTTTCAGTGTAGCCATAATGGTGCTGTGGAGTTCGTGTTTGACAGACTCCCAGACCATATACTCTTATGGCTACCCTGCACTTACAATGTGTAAGGTTTGGCTTAGACACTGTAGGGGCACAGTGCTCATGCACTGGTGCCCTCACCTATGGTATAGTGCACCCTGCCTTAGGGCTGTAAGGCCTGCTAGAGGGGTGACTTATCTATACTGCATAGGCAGTGTGAGGTTGGCATGGCACCCTGAGGGGAGTGCCATGTCGACTTACTCGTTTTGTCCTCACCAGCATACACAAGCTGGAAAGCAGTGTCTGTGCTGAGTGAGGGGTCCCCAGGGTGGCATAAGATATGCTGCAGCCCTTAGAGACCTTCCCTGGCATCAGGGCCCTTGGTACCAGGGGTACCAGTTACAAGGGACTTACTTGGATGCCAGGGTGTGCCAATTGTGTAAACAAAAGTACAGGTTAGGGAAAGAACACTGGTGCTGGGGCCTGGTTAGCAGGCCTCAGCACACTTTCAAATCAAAACATAGCATCAGCAAAGGCAAAAAGTCAGGGGGTAACCATGCCAAGGAGGCATTTCCTTACAGACTTAGATACTGCAAAAGCAATGGGGGCGTTATACAAAACACCAAATAGAGGCTCCTTTAGCAGACCACAGTTTAGAGGTGGATTTAAGCCACAATCGTCTAATGCTTCCACCTCCCAGACAAAGCAGGGACAACAAACCCAATATCAAAGCAGGGGATTTAGAGGGTCCTATAGAGGACAGTACTTCAGGAACAGAGGCAAATTCCAAGCCTCAAAGCAAGCCACTACACCATCTAAACAGTCACTTACTTCCCACCCTTCCACTCAACACTTCTCCTGTGGGGGGGGGAAGACTTCAGCAATTCCACTTTCGTTGGCAAAATATCACCACAGACAATTGGGTATTATCAATTATCCACAATGGCTATTGCCTGGAAGTAATCTCCACCCCACCGAACATTCCTCCACCATACCACAAATTGTTCCCAGAACAAAACGTTCTGTTGCAACAAGAGGTACAATCTCTACTATTAAAACAAGCAATAGAATTGGTTTCACATTCTCAACAAGTAACAGGAGTATACTCACCATATTTCCTCATTCCCAAAAAAGACGGCACCCTCAGGCCCATCTTGGACTCCATCTATACATCCTGTCTGAACATTTTAACATGGTAACTCTGCAGGATGTCATTCCACTACTACAAAAACAAGATTACATGACTGCTTTAGACCTCAAAGATGCGTATTTCCACATACCCATCCATCCAGCTCACAGGTAAATACCTCAGGTTTGTCATAGCAGGAAAACATTACCAGTTCAAAATGTTGCCATTCGGCATAACAACAGCTCCAAGAGTGTTCACAAAATGTCTAGCAGTAGTAGCAGCCTACTTAAGAAGACAACACATCCACGTCTTTCCATATCTAGACGATTGGCTAATAAAATCAAGCAATTTTACACAATGCCAGTAACACACTCATTGTGATCGAAACCCTGCATACACTAGTTTTCACTCTGAATTACCAAAAATCACATTTTCAACCAGCACAAGTACAACCTTACCTAGCTGCTATCCTAAATACTCAAAAAGCCCTAGGTTATGCAAATACACAAAGAATACAAGCTTTCCAAAATCTCATACCACACATACAGCCAAATCAACAATATACTGTAAGATTTATCATGAAAATTCTAGGAATGATGGCATCTTTCATAGCCATAGTTCCACATGCAAGACTAAACATGAGGCCCTTACAACAGTTCCTCTTACAACAGTGGTCTCAGGCACAGGGTCAATTGCAAGATCTAGTGTTGGTGGACCGCCAAACGCATACATCCCTTCAATGGTGGAATCTCAGCAATTTAATGAAGGGGCGGTCATTTCAGGACCCTGTGCCTCAGACCACAATAACAGATGCATCATTGATAGGTTGGGGAGCTCATCTCATCAACTTTACCATTCAAGGAGAATTGGATTCCAAACACAGACATTTTCACATAAACCATTTAGAATTATTAGCTGTTCCTTGCCCTAGAAGCATTTGAACCCCTTCTCAAACACAAGAATGTTCTGATAAAAACAGACAATATGACAACAATGTATAACCTGAAGAAACAAGGCAGAACTCATTCATCTCAACTGTCCATTTTAGCCCAGACGATATGGAAATGGGCAATTCACAATCACATTCATCCATTGGCAGAATATATTCCAAGAATACACAATCCGCTAGTGGATCTCCTAAGTAGAAACCACCAGCAGACACACAAATGGGTGATTCACTTTCAGGTACTTCAAAAGCACTTTCAAAAGTGGGGAACACCAGAAATGGTCTTATTTGCAACAATCAAACGCAAAATGCCAAAACTTTGCATCCAGACACCCACATCCCCTATCCAAGGGCAATGCTGTGTGGATCAGTTGGTCAGGGATATTTGCTTATGCTTTTCCCTCTCTCCCACTCCTTCCCTTTCTGGTCAACAAACTACATCAGACATCTCTCACCATGATACTTATAGCCCTAAAGTGGGCACGACAACATTGGTACACCACACTCTTAGACCTGTCAGTAGTACCTCACTCCAAACTTCCAAACAGACCGGATTTGTTAACACAAAACAAAGGTCAAATCAGGCATCCAAACCCAGGTGCTCTCAATTTAGCAATTTGGCTCCTGAAGTCATAGAGTTTGGATACCTAAAACGTCCATTAGAATGTATGGAAGTGCTCAAACAGGCACGTAAACCTACCACTAGACCATGTTATGCTAACAAATGGAAAATAATTGTTTACTACTGTCAAACTAAAAATACTGATCCACTTACAGCATCAATACAAGATATTGTGTGCTATCTACTTCATTTGCAAAAATCAAATTTAGCTTTCTCATCCATTAAAATGAATCTGACTGCAATATCCACATACTTGCAGACTATTCAACACACCTCTCTATTCAGAGTTAGTTATAAAAGCCTTCATGGAAGGAAAACGTATTATTCCACCTAGAACACCACCTGTTCCTACTCAGAATCTAAATATCGTACCTACCAGACTCATGGGCCCACCTTTTGAACCCATGCATTCTTGTCTGATTCATTTTTTAACATGGAAAGTTGTCTTCCTAGTAGCTGTTTCTTCTTTACGAAGAGTTAGTGAAGCACACACATTCACAAGCATTCACTCTTGAAGAACCTTTTTTCTAAGTGCACAAACATAAAGCTGTACTTAGGACAAATCCCACATTTGACCAAAAGTAGTATCACCTTTTCACATAATCCAAGCGGTGGAATTGCCGGATCTTCTTTTCACAGCCAGACTCAGTTGCAGAAAGAGCCCTTCATGCTCTTGATCCCAAAAGAGCTCTCATGTACTATATAGATAGAACTAAAGATTCTTGGGAAACAAAACAACTTTTCGTTGCTTTTCAGCAACCACATAAATGCAATCCTATCTCTATACAAGGATTAGCTAGATGCATTGTTAGATGCATACACACATGTTACATTGAGGCAAAAAGGCAACTTTTGAACACACACAGAGCACATTCTACTTGGTGCGTCGAAGGCATTCTGAGGAAACATACCAATGGCTGATATACGTAAAGCTGCCATATGGTCTACTCATACATTTACAAAGCATTATTGTGTAGATGTACTTCCAAAGCAACAGGCTAATGTTGGCCAAGCTGTGTTAACATTATTTCAACCAACTTCAACTCCTACAGTTTAGCCACTGCTATTTTTTGGGAGTATTAACTGCTTTGTAGTCTATGCATAGCGTGTGTATCTGCAGCTACACATGCCATCGAACGGGAACATTTCACTTACCCAGTGTACATCTGCTTGTGGCATGTAGTGCTGCAGATTCACATGCACCCTCCCTTCTCCGTGGAAGCCTGTAGTCGTAAGTTTATAATTTGAGCATTTGTAGATACATTTACATTTTCATGGACATCTATTTTTTTACTTACTACTTTTATTCACTATTTATATTCTTACACCTTATCACTCCTTCATTCAGCCTTTTGCGGGAGAACAATCTACCAATAGTCGATGCCCATGCGCAGTATGACCGAGAGGAGGAGTCACTCTATCCCCTGACTCCGAAAACACTTATACCCTCTTTACTTCACCCACCTGTATTACTGAGAGGAGGAGTCACTCGATCTCGTGACTCGAATATTCTTCAAAGAAAAACAACTTACAACACTCCAAGCCCAATGATGGCGGTCTTATGCAAAGCATTTTAATCTACAGCACTACATATTACAAACAGATGTCTACTGGGTAAGTAACATTTACCTTTTCTGGTTAAGAAAATGTTAAATTGTGCACTCCTATATTAAGCACTAAAGTGAGAAGCACAAAATATTTTCTGCATGTTGTGACATAGTATTTCAGTAAATAACAAAGGGCTAATAACCTCGGAGAGGTCTTCGGTTAGCATTGTTGACAAGAAACTAAAATGTTTATTTCCGTTCATACTTTTATAATATTGAACAGCTTTTTGTAACATGTTAACTACATTTAAGTAATAGTTCATATATGTATGAAATCCGTAATTAATAATGAGACTTTTTAGTTAGTTGACTTTTATAATCCCTTGTATGTTTATGGTACCATTGGTGTTGGTGTAACACAGGTTCATCCTCAGTCCTTTTCATATTATATCTAATGGAAGAGAGACTGTTGTTGCAAATATACGTTATATAAAATGAGTCATGAATGGAAGTAAAAAGAAAGTAATTTCCACTGTGTAATTTTGGCAATTAAATATTAAAAGCCAAGGACTGTAGGTGGCCTTAACAGCCAGATGGCCAATTTTGAAATCTGGCAAAAGTCAAGAAATGAAATAGTGTGCTTAAAGTGGCCTGTGGCTCCTACTTTGGCATTTTTTGGCTTTGGCTTGGGGACCATAATACAGTGGATTAAACATTGCTAGTCAATTATTTGATCAGCCCTCACGAATGATCCACCCCTGGCATCTTTCGGTTGACTGCTTGAGTGTATCCCACAGCCTTCGTTATACCTGAGGCATTATTACATCTGAAAGCTACTCCATTTTCATACATTCAGTATGGTTTCTGAAAAGTAGTCACTCATCGCATATTCAATTATTTATGTCTCCTCTTACCTGCACCTCCCAATCAAGACTTTGCTTTAAACCCCTATCTGCAGTTGATCCCACCCCCTCCCCACCGAGAAATGCTGCTGACAGTGTAAATGCTCCTGAGTGCTCTTCCTCCCCACCAGCGGGCATCTTCCACTCTAGAGCAGGGGACTAAGTGGATGTGGCTTGTAAATCACAATGCGTTATTGGCTTTACCAGTGCGTATGAGCTTAAATTCTTAACTAACTCGAGCAATGAGTTATAAACCTCGAGGGAGGGGAGCTGCCCCATGTGCACTTATCTGCAGGTGACTGAACAATTCTGTAAGTTTTCATATTAAAGTTATCTGAAAATCCTCCATTTTGTTAATATTAGCTGGGAGACTCTTGGAAGAGCTCTTGCAGATGACATGCGGCACAAAATCATGTAGGGTTCTGATAATGGTAAAAATCATTTGCATCTAACTATGAGAAGTTGACACATAATAGAAGATCAGATTCAGCATAGTCTCCCGAAGGAAAATTGTGGGTACACATGTTTTTATTTCCTGTGATGACTACTCTAGTTAAGCACTTACCTTTTATATTGGATTATTAATATATGAAGATGCCACAGTATCTTTTTTTGGTTCATGTTTTCTTCAATATTTTTGCTAACCTCTTTCTGCCAAGCTTTAGATTTGAGCAGTATGTTTACAGTTTGTCACAAGTGAAATGGGGACTCAGTTATCTTTTTTGTTTTTAATTTAAGGTGAAGTGAGTTACTGACTTGAGCAAGTGCGCACTCTGTGCGACTGTGCCAAATATTTTTTTAAAATTAGGGATATGCTCAGAAAGAATGTGATGATGTTAATTGCGAAGAGGTTGTTCAATCTTTTCATTTCTTTTGAATTTGTTTGCGATGAGGTCTGGCAGTTTAAGATTTTTGGTGGGTCCAAGAGTCTTTCATTTGTTATCTGTGGGTCCACCATATCTACCCTGCACGGCTCACAAAGGAATTACTCTTTGGACCAGCAGCTCACGTGCCCAGTTTAGAACTGTCCTGTAAACATTCCATGAGGTGGCGCTATTGGCGTTGTAAATTAATTACTAGGCTTTTTTGCCACATAAATTGGTCTTTTCCTGCCACATAATTTCAGTGGCCCTATATATAACTAAAACACTTCCATTTACCTTCTCCCTCTATCTGCAGACAAAAATGAAAATGTTGCCATTTAGTATCCTAATTTAAGTCTGCTATGCTAATTCCAATAGAATACTGTTTTCACTACCCCACCATCAACTCTGATGCCATTGGGCTATGTCTGCGCAATATAATATGACAAAATAAATAAAAAAATAAAAAAATATGGGGCTTAGGGGAGGGTGTGGGTGAATAGTTATTATTGAGGTCTTCAGATGGTGGGTTTGTAGAGTTTAATGGCAGCCTGTATCAAATTTTTATTTGTGCAGTTAAAACTAAACTGAAGGATGTGTTCGACAAATGTAGCAGTTCATCCAAGCGTTTGTTACAACCTCAAAACAAATCAAGTGTTAAACTGCATGACTTCAAAGGGATTGTGCGTGCTTTGACTGTGCACACACTCATTCTTTGTGTTTATGCACGCTGTTACAACCATGACTTAAACAGTATACTCAGTGGGTCATGCAGTGCAGCCTCCCATAGTGTCAACATGTTTTTGCCCACTATTAAGCCTCTGAAAAGGTCGGGGGCACTTTTCCGAAGTGTTCCCCATAATAATCTTGCCCCCAAATATCCTAGTCTTACAAAACAAATAAAAGCTTTGCCTGTAATTGGTGAACCAACTGCTCACTGGACCAGCAGTGGCTTGTTTCTAAGCCACTGTGTGTATTGAACTAATGGATTCATGCTTATATAAGTAAAATGCAGCAGCTACGCCCACAGCCGGAGTGGCTGGATGAGGAATACATTGATCTCACATATATGGTCACAGCAGGGAACGCAGGAGTTGTCTTTGGATGCTATGACTAGGTATTGGCCCATGTACAGTGGCTTGCGGGTTGCAAGCCTGTGCTTAAATAGTTTTTTTTGTTGTTTTTTTTTTGTTAGTTTGTGCCCGACGTGTGAAACTGTTGAAGGGTGCAAATGTCTAAAGAGGGGTTAGGGGTGTTATTCCAGAGATGGGGTGCAACTCCACCATTGCTTCATTTTGATTTGAGCATTGAGGTACAGTTTGTCTCCTTTGGAGCTTAGTGGGTTGGTTGAAAAGCTTTTTTAAAATCTTTTTTGTGCATTTGGGGACATAGCATCTTAGGCACTCGTAAATCATGCACAAGGCCTACTTTCTTTCTTCAGCATGGAGCCAGATTTCCTTTTTATGTGTATATACTCGCTGCCTATTTAATTTTATAAAAAGTTGGAGAACCCCCTGAGTAGGTTTTATTGATCCCAGATTTAAGAATTGCTGGAATAATGGACTCTGCATCTCCTCATTCTCTTGAATGGTGCTTTCTTAATTAGAACTACATTGATCATGTGTTTATGCACCATGACTATGTGTAGTGATTAAAACACTGATCTAACGGAAGGTGTGTGAAAAGGAATGCCACAATCCTGTGGCATTAATCAAAATTACAGAACTGGTCCCAAGTACATCATACTATCTCTCCACTGTACTTGTTTTTGGGTGTAACAATTTAGAGCAGCTCCCAGATTGCCTAATTGAGAGAGGGACTTGTGCATTTTCAAGACCTACTTGGTTTAAAACAGGCCTTACCTAATTTAGGTGTAGCAGTTTCCTTTTCTGAAATGTTCTTAATGTTTTAGAAGCTGAGTAGAATAAATGTCTCTTTCTAAACCTCCTTAGGAGCTTATGCTTTAGTACCCTATGAAGTGAGGGTGTAGACCTCAGTTTCGAACAGATTAATAACAATCGGATGGCTTATTTTTCCCTTGTTATAATTTTTATTAAGGTGAAGCTCTATTACACATGATAAAGTATAAATCAAATGTATCCAAATAAAACCTATCCGTAAAATCAGTAAAATTATATGATTTGTTAGTTCATTATGTACAACACTTAGCAGCATATACAAATGTAAAAAAACACTAAAGTTTTTTTTTTGAATTCTCCTAACCGGTGCCCATGTGATCCTGCACCTTCCATATTTTGCAAAACTTCAATGTAGTTTATATTATGTACATACATTTTAGACTTTGTCTTAGGAATCAGTTGGATCACAGTACTACCTGTCAACTGAAGCTAGGACATGTTCTCGGTCCAGACGTGCAAAACGATTGATGGCTAGACTAAAGAACAATAGTGAATTATTCCATTGTTTAGCATCCCTGACAAGCAACATTACATTTTCGGGAATGTTCAAATTTAGAGTCGTTGAATGTGTTCCTATATAGCACTTCGGTGCTATCACATCACTAACCTGTAGGTAACACTGGGTTTACAGACTTGATTTCTTTTTTTTCTTCTTACATTTGGCTGTTACCTGGGTACCTCTCATGCTGTGAGTGCATTCAGTGATGGTTATCCTACTTAGATGCGGCTCTTTATTTATTAAATCTTTCGTCGTCTCTGCTCCTAGGTGTAATGGCGCTATGTCTTGTCTTAAGTTGCTGCAAACCTTGAAACTTTGAGTCTTACAAAATTTAATTTGCAAAACATGGACATTGTGTGCTAGGCCCATCATTTCTTTCAGTGCATTGTGACTGTCCTAGATCGAATATAGATACATTTAGACATTCTATGCTTCCCTTCTTCCCAGAGACTTTTACCAAAGAGATATGGTGGCCAAAAACGTAATGACTCGGTGTGGTGCTCTTAAAAATGGTTTGTGTGTATGGTTTTACTGGCCTTCTGCACATATTTTAAAAATGCAGAATTATCAATGCCAGCCCACTTCAGACAGCATTACCCAGGAATTTTGGAGGTGTCCTATGGAGTGCAAGCCTTGGGTGAATGATGGGCAAAAGAACATAGGGATGACGCCCCTACATGCAACAGAAAGCACCCAAAAAATACTTATGTTTCTTAAAGAGCTGATCTGTTGATGGCGGTGCATGCTATACATCTGACAGATGTGTTGAAATTAAGCTTCTCATTCAATGCAGAAGTCTTGTGGTTACTTGAGAAGCAGTGAAATCCTTAAGCCAGTATGCTGTCTGATTCTCTGGTGGTTTTTACTTTTTTTCCTCACACTGCTTAAGAGACTATTGATGTTCTTTTTGGCTATTTGTCTCATTACTTTTTTTTTCTTTTTCCGAGCTCTACAACCACTGATTTCTCATGATTTGTCCGAGACCAGTCTTTGATGGTAAATTTATATTCATTACTCACATTTTGCCTCATCAGTTCTTTCAAGCCCCAAGTCTAAACTGTGCCATCTGCGAAGGTGTAAAGTCTTTGGTCATTTTGTAATACCCTGCCCCTCTGTTAACAGTTGCAGATTGTCTGACTCATTTCAGAAGCTCATAAAAAGCAGAACACAGGGCATGCTTGACTATAGATTAAGAAGGATGATAAAAGTAACATGCAAATGAGGTATGCATTCTAAGCTGCTGCTAAGAGGACTAAATTCACTGTCATGTACCAACCTTCATCCTTTGAAGGTGCTGTGATGCCTGTGTGAGGTCTGTCCAGTTACCTCCCCTACCATCTATTGAAATCAGCATTGGCCCTTCTACTGGTAGTTCATACACTGGAGTATTTGAGGAGTTGTAGCTTTTTAGTTTAGATTTTACTGCCAGTTGAGGAGTCCATAGAGCTGGCTGTGCGCCAGTTACACCTCCAAAAATGTAATGCCTTCACCCCAGCACTACAGATGTACAAATGTACTACAATATGGTACTTACCAGAGACCTGTTGCTGTCCTGCAGCTTACAATACTGTTTAAACCTGTTCTGCCCTCCCTGAACGATTTAATGCAGGGATTGTGTGAGATGTCATCCTCTCTGAATGAGGAGAACTCAGTCATCTTCTCAGATTTGCTAGACTGTTTCTATGATTAATGTAGTATTTTTTTTTTATTTTCCTCGTCTCACATTTAATCCTTGGAATCCTAGAAAGCCATATGATTGGCAGGGAAGCAGTTTTCATGGCACACGATTTTAGTTGAAACTGTTTGTTCAATGGCATGGATGGCTGTAGATACACACGCTTTGCATAAGTCCACCATCTAGTGTTGGAGTGTTACTAGTTGTTTGTCTTCGAAGAATCTTTTCGAGTCACAATGTCGAGTTACTCCTCTCAGTGATAGTGCGCATGGGCATTGTGTTCTTTGTTAGATTTTCTCATCGCCGTTGGGTTAGGATGTGTCTCCTCTCGCTCTAGTAGGTCTCTGTGCAGTCTATTTCTACCTTTCCTGTCAGTCTTTCTTTCGATGACTGTATGGTATTTCGATTGCGTATTTCCACACTTTAATCGATCCGATTTCCAGTTTCCAGGTCGGTTCAATGCCCTTAGGGGAGTTCATGCCCATCTTGGGCCTACTTTAATTGCTGCCATAAAATGTTGCGCTAATGGAACAAACTCAGGTTAGGTTCTGTCCTCGATGCCACTCCAAGTTCCCACACACGCATCAACACTTGGTGTGTAACTTGTGCTTGTCCCTGGGACACCTGTAGATCTTTTCCATCAAAAAGACTCTCCGGGACAAAAGAGCACATCGGTTGAAGATGGCGTGAAGACACTAGATAACACTCCTGACATCTTCAGAGAAGAACACACACAAAAAGAAATTAGACATCAGACAGCCCTCTCAATCCGAGACTCTGACTCGGGCAAAGATTCTGACATTGACACCCAATCGATTCCAGCAGTGCAGCATGCGACTACAGCAGCCCCATCTTCGCACATAAAAATGTTGACAAAGACTTCTAAGCTGGTCATCGGTCCACCAGTGCCTTAGGGCCATGGTGCAATCCAACAATTATGTTCGGATTCGCCTCCCTGTGGTCTGGCACCGGACTTTGTAAAGACCAAGATGTCTTCGACACAGACTAAAGACAACAGCCTCCCATTCAATATCGGCAACGAGTTGAGCTTTTTCATTCAAGCACTTTGGCTCCGAAAAAAGCCTTTAAAATTGCCTTCAGAGCTAGCCCCTTCTGTCTGAAAAGACTTCAATGCCGAAAATTTTGGAATTGAAAATTATGGTTACCAAAGAATCCCCAATGTCAGCTGAAGGGACTTCACCACTAGAGCCCATTTTGGAAGTCATGGATGCTCGTCAGCGCAAAATTCATATACAGAAAGGAACGGGGAAAATAATAGCTTCGCCACCTGTTCCAATTAAAAGGAGACATACCTTTCAGGAAACATTGGAGACTGCTCTTCCTCCAAAAAAAAAAAAAAAGTCACCAAGGATAAAGACACAGCTCCAGATCAACCTCAGCCTTCTCCACCTCACTCTCCTGTACTTTACCCTTCTCTGCCACCACCCCAATCTCCTCCATCTTTCGGACAGCCACAATTCTCTCCACAAGGGTCATCATCACCTCATAGAGATGACTTAGGTGATTTTCCACAAGATGTAGATCCATGGGATATTATATATGATCCAGATCCAATTCTCCCAAATTACCCTGATTTATGTCCAGTAAGGCTTTTAACTCCTGAGGATACAACAGCATACAACCAAGTTACTGCAAGAGCAGCAGCATATCATAATCTACATATGCACACTGACCCTATCGAAGAGGATAGCCTCTTTGATACTTCAACCAACACCCATAAAGAGTCAGTTCCTGCCAATGCTGCAGATATGCTTAGACATGCCACAGATCTTCAAAGAACCTGTTGGGTCAAGAGTGATTACACCAAGGGTTGTTAAGAAATACAAAGCTGCATCCTCAGATCCAACATTTATGAAATCACATCTACCATTAGACTCTGTACTTGTAAGTGCGGCACAAAAGCATGCTAATAGTGAGTCCTCAGGAGACACTCCTGATACGGAGAGCAGAAAAACGATGCAGTGGACAAAAGGGTAGCTTCTGAAGCTGCAAATCACTGGAAAATTGCAAATTCTCAGTCATTCCTAGCAAGGTATGATGGGGTGCACAGGGATGAAATAGAGGAACTTCTCCAGTATCTTCCACAAGAACCTCAGAAAAGAGGTCAGGTGATGGTCACAAAAGGTCAGGCCGTCTCAAACAATGCAATCAGATGCACCATCGATGCAGCAGCACGTGGTGTAAACACCAGCCTTCTTATAAAAAGGCATGCTTGGTTGCGGTGCTCAGGCTTCAAGCCAGAAATGCAATAGGCAGTTCTCAGCTTGCCTTTCGATAAAGAATATTTATTTGGCCCTGAGGTCGGTACCATTATTGACAAGCTGAAAAAGACTCAAACAGCTAAAGCTTTGGGGGCCTTGATAACTATACCCGCTAGAGGCACTTATCGTAGGCCAAAATTTAGGGGAGGCTTCAAGCCATCATCTAACGAACCTTCCACCACCCATACCAAAAAAGGAACACATTTTTACAATCAAGGTTCCTTTTAGAGGCTCTCAGAATGGTGCAGATAATAGAAGCAGAGGTAAGGCGTCCACCTCTAGAGGTGACACCGACCACCTCTAGAGGTGACACCGACCCCATTTTCTCCACCAGCAAACAAGTCTCCTTAAGCCACACCACCGAACTTCACTGGACAAACCACCGCTGCATCCACTTCCCCTTCGAGAAACCTACAATACACCATCACCCCCAATGGATTCCACACCGCAGATGGAACAAGGTCATCGAAGACCAGCTAATCACTACCCTCTCCCGGAACCCACCCATTGACACCACCGACACTGACACAGCTGCCCGCAACCTCAGGCAATGGATCGACGACTGTGCCAACAGTCTCGCCCTGATCAAAAATCCTTCCAACAGACGCACCGACAGAAAGGCCTTCTGGTTCACCGCCAACCTCCAAGAATCTAAGCAAACATGCCGGAGGCTCGAAAAGAAGTGGCATCAAGATCAGACACTGGACAACCACAGAGCCTTCAAAAACGCCATCCGCAGACACCACCAACTCATCTGAACCGGCAAGAGAACCACCTTCAAAGAATGCATCAACAACAACGCACACAGCTACAAGGAGCTCTTCAACATCGTGAAGGAACTCCCCAACCCCAGCTCCAATGATGTACCACCATCACAAGATCTCTGCGACTCCCTAGCCACCTTCTTCCACCGCAAAATCACAGACCTCCATGACCGCTTCAGCACTCAGACCCCACCTCTCAACATCCCCCACCACCAACTCGCCACCCACCAGCCTCCTGCTCTGCTGGACCCATGTCAACAACACCATCGAAATCATGAACACCATCCACTCCGGCTCACCATCTGACCCCTGCCCTTACCACATCCACAAGAAAGAAAGCTCCGTCATCACACCCCAACTCCGGAAGATCAACAACAGTTCCTTCGAGTCTGCCACCTTCCTGGAGTGCTCAAAGTACGCCAAGATCAAATCCCTCCTCAAGAAACCCAAGGCGGACCCAAAGGACCTCAAGCACGTCCGGCCCATCTCCCTGCTCCCCTTCCCGGCAAAAGTCATAGAGAGAATTGTCAAACAACTGACCGGTTTCCTCGAGAATAGCACACTGTACCCTTCCTAGTCAGGATTCCACAGCATCGAAACTACCCTCATCGCTGCCACCCATGACATCAGAACTATAGTGGACAACGGCAAAACCGCGACCCTCATCCTCCTGGACCTCTCAGCCGCGCTCCACACAGTCTGCCACCACACTCTACACACATGCCTCAGCAATGCAGGAATCCTCGACAGAGCCCTGTGCTGGATCATCTCCTTTCTCACCGGCATGACTCAGAGTCCGCCTCCCTCCAGTCTGCTCTGAAGCCACCAAAATCATCTGCGGCGTACCTCAGGTTTCGTCCCTCAGCTTGACCGTTTTCAATATCTAGATGGCTCCGCTCGCTAACATTGCCCAATCTCACAACCTCACAGTCCTCCCACACCGATGACACCCAGCTGATTCTCTCCCTCACCAAGAACACCGCCAAGACCAACCTCTACGAAGGAATGAAGGCCATTTATAAAAGGCAAATTTAGCATACTTATCTACTTCATTTAGCAGCTATAGCTGCTTACCTCCAAAACAGATGTTTATTGAAGGACATAAGAGGGTTATTCCTGCCAGGGTTCCTCCAGCTTAATATTATCCTTACTAGACGTATGGGTCAACCATTTGAACCAATGTATTCCTGTTCTCTTCAATTTCTTTCATGGAAAGTTGCCTTTTAGTGGCAACACTAGATGGCAGACTTATGCAAAGCATGTGAATCTACAGCACTACATGCCTCCAACAGATGTCTACTGGGTAAGGAACGTCTTCCTTCGACCCACTACCTTATACTGGGTTTGATCCTTTTGTGAGTCATGTTGGAGCAGTGAGCTGTAATGCTACAATAATGATCCAGGGGGTATATGCAACACAGAGCAGATATATGAATCGCCTGAATGACTGGGGTAGAATTTGTACCAGAAGAGCTGCCAACATGGGAACCATGAACATTAAGAATATTCTTAGCTGCCAACTATTTTCAGTAGGGTGTGAAGAATCTGTGGTAGTGGATGTCTCACCTATTCCAAAATGTGCCTGACCGTTAAGGTTCAGAAGCTCAAAACCTTGAGTTTGAAGATTGTCAGATTGCTCTCATGCATTCACTATGTGCCAGATCGAACCACGTAAACCACTAGCTAAGATCATCCTTGACAAGGTGACCTGGTTAAGAGTATTCAGAAAAGGATAGTAGATATTGTAAGGAAATGCCTCCTTGGCATGGTTGCCCCCTGACTTTTTGCCTTTGCTGATGCTATGTTTACAATTGAAAGTGTGCTGAGGCCTGCTAACCAGGCCCCAGCACCAGTGTTCTTTCCCTAACCTGTACTTTTGTATCCACAATTGGCAGACCCTGGCATCCAGATAAGTCCCTTGTAACTGGTACTTCTGGTACCAAGGGCCCTGATGCCAAGGAAGGTCTCTAAGGGCTGCAGCATGTCTTATGCCACCCTGGAGACCTCTCACTCAGCACAGACACACTGCTTGCCAGCTTGTGTGTGCTAGTGAGAACAAAACGAGTAAGTCAACATGGCACTCCCCTCAGGGTGCCATGCCAGCCTCTCACTGCCTATGCAAGTATAGGTCAGTCACCCCTCTAGCAGGCCTTACAGCCCTAAGGCAGGGTGCACTATACCATAGGTGAGGGTACCAGTGCATGAGCATGGTACCCCTACAGTGTCTAAACAAAACCTTAGACATTGTAAGTGCAGGGTAGCCATAAGAGTATATGGTCTGGGAGTCTGTTTTACACGAACTCCACAGCACCATAATGGCTACACTGAAAACTGGGAAGTTTGGTATCAAACTTCTCAGCACAATAAATGCACACTGATGCCAGTGTACATTTTATTGTAAAATACACCACAGAGGGCACCTTAGAGGTGCCCCCTGAAACTTAACCGACTGTCTGTGTAGGCTGACTAGTTCCAGCAGCCTGCCACACCAGAGACATGTTGCTGGCCCCATGGGGAGAGTGCCTTTGTCACTCTGAGGCCAGTAACAAAGCCTGCACTGGGTGGAGATGCTAACACCTCCCCCAGGCAGGAGCTGTGACACCTGGCGGTGAGCCTCAAAGGCTCACCCCTTTGTCACAGCCCAGCAGGGCACTCCAGCTTAGTGGAGTTGCCCGCCCCCTCCGGCCACGGCCCCCACTTTTGGCGGCAAGGCTGGAGGGAACAAAGAAAGCAACAAGGAGGAGTCACTGGCCAGTCAGGACAGCCCCTAAGGTGTCCTGAGCTGAAGTGACTCTAACTTTTAGAAATCCTCCATCTTGCAGATGGAGGATTCCCCCAATAGGGTTAGGATTGTGACCCCCTCCCCTTGGGAGGAGGCACAAAGAGGGTGTACCCACCCTCAGGGCTAGTAGCCATTGGCTACTAACCCCCCAGACCTAAACACGCCCTTAAATTTAGTATTTAAGGGCTACCCTGAACCCTAGAAAATTAGATTCCTGCAACTACAAGAAGAAGGACTGCCTAGCTGAAAAACCCCTGCAGAGGAAGACCAGAAGACGACAACTGCCTTGGCTCCAGAAACTCACCGGCCTGTCTCCTGCCTTCCAAAGATCCTGCTCCAGCGACGCCTTCCAAAGGGACCAGCGACCTCGACATCCTCTGAGGACTGCCCCTGCTTCGAAAAGACAAGAAACTCCCGAGGACAGCGGACCTGCTCCAAGAAAGGCTGCAACTTTGTTTCCAGCAGCTTTGAAAGAACCCTGCAAGCTCCCCGCAAGAAGCGTGAGACTTGCAACACTGCACCCGGCGACCCCGACTCGGCTGGTGGAGATCCAACACCTCAGGAGGGACCCCAGGACTACTCTGATACTGTGAGTACCAAAACCTGTCCCCCCTGAGCCCCCACAGCGCCGCCTGCAGAGGGAATCCCGAGGCTTCCCCTGACCGCGACTCTTTGAATCCTAAGTCCCGACGCCTGGGAGAGACCCTGCACCCGCAGCCCCCAGGACCTGAAGGACCGGACTTTCACTGGAGAAGTGACCCCCAGGAGTCCCTCTCCCTTGCCCAAGTGGAGGTTTCCCCGAGGAATCCCCCCCTTGCCTGCCTGCAGCGCTGAAGAGATCCCGAGATCTCTCATAGACTAACATTGCGAACCCGACGCTGGTTTCTACACTGCACCCGGCCGCCCCCGCGCTGCTGAGGGTGAAATTTCTGTGTGGGCTTGTGTCCCCCCCGGTGCCCTACAAAACCCCCCTGGTCTGCCCTCCGAAGACGTGGGTACTTACCTGCAAGCAGACCGGAACCGGGGCACCCCCTTCTCTCCATTCTAGCCTATGTGTTTTGGGCACCACTTTGAACTCTGCACCTGACCGGCCCTGAGCTGCTGGTGTGGTGACTTTGGGGTTGCTCTGAACCCCCAACGGTGGGCTACCTTGGACCAAGAACTGAACCCTGTAAGTGTCTTACTTACCTGGTAAAACTAACAAATACTTACCTCCCCTAGGAACTGTGAAAATTGCACTGTGTCCACTTTTAAAACAGCTATTTGTCAATAACTTGAAAAGTATACATGCAATTTTTATGATTTAAAGTTCCTAAAGTACTTACCTGCAATACCTTTCGAATGAGATATTACATGTAGAATTTGAACCTGTGGTTCTTAAAATAAACTAAGAAAAGATATTTTTCTATAACAAAACCTATTGGCTGGATTTGTCTCTGTGTGTGTGTACCTCATTTATTGTCTATGTGTATGTACAACAAATGCTTAACACTACTCCTTGGATAAGCCTACTGCTCGACCACACTACCACAAAATAGAGCATTAGTATTATCTATTTTTACCACTATTTTACCTCTAAGGGGAACCCTTGGACTCTGTGCATGCTATTCCTTACTTTGAAATAGCACATACAGAGCCAACTTCCTACATTGGTGGATCAGCGGTGGGGTACAAGACTTTGCATTTGCTGGACTACTCAGCCAATACCTGATCACACGACAAATTCCAAAATTGTCATTAGAAATTCATTTTTGCAATTTAAAATTTTTCTAAATTCTTAAAAGTCCTGCTAGGGCCTTGTGTGTTAAGTCCCTGTTTAGCATTGTCTTGTAGAGTTTAAAAGTTTGTTAAAGGTTTGAAATTAGATTCTAGAAACAGTTTTAGATTCTTTAAAAAGTCTTCCAACTTTTAGCAAAATAATGTCTGATACAGAGATGAATGTGGTGGAACTCGACACCACACCTTACCTCCATCTTAAGATGAGGGAGCTAAGGTCTCTCTGTAATATCAAAAAAATAACCATTGGCTCCAGACCTACCAAAATTCAGCTCCAGGAGCTGTTGGCAGAGTTTGAAAAAGCCAACCCCTCTGATGATGACATCACAGAGGAAGAAATTAGTGACTTGGAGGCCAATATCCCTCCTCCAGTCCTAAATAGGGAGAACAGGACCCCTCAAGTCCTGTCTCCAACTGTGTTAGTCAGAAATAGTGAGTCCCTCACAGGAGGGTCCCACATTTCTGAAATCACTGAGGATGCTCTCAGTGAAGATGACCTCCTGTTAGCCAGGATGGCCAAAAGATTGGCTTTAGAGAGACAGCTCCTAGCCATAGAAAGGGAAAGACAAGAGATGGGCCTAGGACCCATCAATGGTGGCAGCAATATAAATAGGGTCAGAGATTCTCCTGACATGTTAAAAATCCCCAAAGGGATTGTGACAAAATTTGAAGATGGTGATGACATCACCAAGTGGTTCACAGCTTTTGAGAGGGCTTGTGTAACCAGAAAAGTGCACAGATCTCACTGGGGTGCTCTCCTTTGGGAAATGTTCACTGGAAAGTGTAGGGATAGACTCCTCACACTCTCTGGAAAAGATGCAGAATCTTATGACCTCATGAAGGGTACCCTGATTGAGGGCTTTGGATTCTCCACTGAGGAGTACAGGATTAGATTCAGGGGGGCTCAAAAATCCTCGAGCCAGACCTGGGTTGACTTTGTTGACTACTCAGTGAAAACACTAGATGGTTGGATTCAAGGCAGTGGTGTAAGTAATTATGATGGGCTGTACAATTTATTTGTGAAAGAACACCTGTTAAGTAATTGTTTCAATGATAAACTGCATCAGCATCTGGTAGACCTAGGACCAATTTCTCCCCAAGAATTGGGAAAGAAGGCGGACCATTGGGTGAAGACAAGGGTGTCCAAGACTTCAACAGGGGGTGACCAAAAGAAAGGGGTCACAAAGACTCCCCAGGGGAAGGGTGATGAGACAGCCAAAACTAAAAATAGTAAAGAGTCTTCTACAGGCCCCCAAAAACCTGCACAGGAGGGTGGGCCCAGAGCCTCTTCACAAAACAATGGGTACAAGGGTAAAAACTTTGATCCCAAAAAGGCCTGGTGTCATAGCTGTAAACAGCATGGACACCAAACTGGAGACAAGGCCTGTCCCAAGAAAGGTTCCACTCCAAACTCCCATCCAGGTAACACTGGTATGGCTAGTCTCCAAGTGGGATCAACAGTGTGCCCAGAGCAAATCAGGGTCCACACTGAAGCTATTCTAGTTTCTGAGGGTGGGGTGGATTTAGCCACACTAGCTGTCTGGCCGCCTAACATGCAAAAATACAGACAGCAACTCTTAATTAATAGGACTAGAATAGAGGGCCTGAGGGATACTGGTGCCAGTGTCACCATGGTGACAGAGAAACTGGTTTCCCCTGGCCAATACCTGACTGGAAAAACTTACACAGTCACCAACGCTGACAATCAGAGAAAAGTACATCCCATGGCAATGGTTACTTTAGAATGGGGAGGGGTCAATGGCCTGAAACAGGTGGTGGTCTCCTCAAATATCCCAGTGGACTGTCTGCTTGGAAATGACCTGGAGTCCTCAGCATGGGCTGAGGTAGAACTAAAAACCCATGCAGCAATGCTGGGTATCCCTGAACTGGTGTGTGTGAAAACAAGAGCACAATGCAAGGCACAGGGTGAACAAGTAGAGCTGGAGTCTGGAAGAATGGCCCAGCCTACCAAGAGAACAGGAAAGTCAGTTGGGAAACCAACTACAACACAGCAAAAGAAAGGGAACCTCTCTTCTCAGGAAGAAGTTCTGCCCTCTGAGGGAACTGAGCCTTTGGAGCTTGAACCTTATCAGGTTGAGCTCTTAGGCCCAGGGGGACCCTCAAGGGAGGAGCTGTGTAAGGGACAAGAAACCTGTCCCTCTCTTGAAGGCCTTAGGCAGCAAGCTGCTGAAGAGTCCAAAGGCAAGAAAAATGGAACGCATAGGGTCTATTGGGAAGATGGACTCCTGTACACTGAGGCCAGAGACCCCAAACCTGGTGCCACTAGGAGAGTGGTAGTGCCTCAGCTGTTCAGGAAGTTCATCCTAACATTGGCCCATGACATTCCCCTTGCTGGACATTTGGGACAAACCAAGACGTGGGAGAGGTTAGTCAACCACTTCTACTGGCCCAATATGTCCAACATGGTTAAGGAGTTTTGCCTCTCCTGCCCCACCTGTCAAGCCAGTGGTAAGACAGGTGGACATCCAAAGGCCCCCCTCATTCCACTTCCAGTGGTGGGGGTTCCCTTTGAAAGAGTGGGTGTGGACATAGTTGGTCCACTGGAACCTCCCACAGCCTCAGGAAATATGTATATCCTGGTAGTAGTGGATCATGCTACCAGGTATCCTGAAGCTATTCCCCTTAGGTCGACTACTGCCCCTGCAGTAGCCAAGGCCCTCATTGGTATCTTTACCAGAGTGGGTTTCCCTAAGGAGGTGGTGTCTGACAGAGGTACCAACTTCATGTCAGCATACCTAAAGCACATGTGGAATGAGTGTGGGGTGACTTATAAATTCACTACACCATACCATCCACAAACTAATGGCTTAGTTGAGAGATTCAACAAGACATTAAAGGGCATGATCATGGGGCTCCCAGAAAAACTCAAAAGGAGATGGGATGTCCTCTTGCCATGCCTGCTTTTCGCTTACAGAGAGGTGCCACAGAAGGGAGTAGGATTCTCACCCTTTGAACTTCTGTTTGGTCATCCTGTAAGGGGACCACTTGCCCTTGTTAAAGAAGGCTGGGAGAGACCTCTCCATGAGCCTAAACAGGACATAGTGGACTATGTACTTGGCCTTCGCTCTAGAATGGCAGAGTACATGGAAAAGGCAACCAAAAACCTTGAGGCCAGCCAACAGCTCCAGAAGTTTTGGTATGACCAAAAGGCTGCACTGGTTGAGTTCCAACCAGGGCAGAAAGTCTGGGTTCTGGAGCCTGTGGCTCCCAGGGCACTCCAGGACAAATGGAGTGGCCCTTACCCAGTACTAGAAAGGAAGAGTCAGGTCACTTACCTGGTGGACCTGGGCACAAGCAGGAGCCCCAAGAGGGTGATCCATGTGAACCGTCTTAAGCTCTTCCATGACCGGGCTGATGTCAATCTGTTGATGGTAACAGATGAGGATCAGGAGGCAGAGAGTGAACCTCTCCCTGATCTTCTGTCATCAGACCCAAAAGATGGCACAGTAGATGGAGTGATCTACTCAGACACCCTCTCTGGCCAACAGCAAGCTGATTGTAGGAGAGTCCTACAACAGTTTCCTGAACTCTTCTCCTTAACCCCTGGTCAGACACACCTGTGTACCCATGATGTGGACACAGGAGACAGCATGCCTGTCAAGAACAAAATCTTTAGACAATCTGACCATGTTAAAGAAAGCATCAAGGTGGAAGTCCACAAGATGCTGGAATTGGGAGTAATTGAGCGCTCTGACAGCCCCTGGGCTAGCCCAGTGGTCTTAGTCCCCAAACCTCACACCAAAGATGGAAAGAAAGAGATGAGGTTTTGTGTGGACTACAGAGGGCTCAATTCTGTCACCAAGACAGATGCTCATCCAATTCCAAGAGCTGATGAGCTCATAGACAAATTAGGTGCTGCCAAATTCTTAAGTACCTTTGACTTGACAGCAGGGTACTGGCAAATAAAAATGGCACCTGGAGCAAAAGAGAAAACAGCATTCTCCACACCTGATGGGCATTATCAGTTTACTGTTATGCCCTTTGGTTTAAAGAATGCCCCTGCCACCTTCCAAAGGTTGGTGAATCAAGTCCTTGCTGGCTTGGAGTCCTTTAGCACAGCTTATCTTGATGATATTGCTGTCTTTAGCTCCACCTGGCAGGATCACCTGGTCCACCTGAAGAAGGTTTTGAAGGCTCTGCAATCTGCAGGCCTCTCTATCAAGGCATCCAAATGCCAGATAGGGCAGGGAACTGTGGTTTACTTGGGACACCTTGTAGGTGGAGGCCAAGTTCAGCCACTCCAACCCAAGATCCAGACTATTCTGGACTGGGTAGCTCCAAAAACCCAGACTCAAGTCAGGGCATTCCTTGGCTTGACTGGGTATTACAGGAGGTTTGTGAAGGGATATGGGTCCATTGTGACAGCCCTCACTGAACTCACCTCCAAGAAAATGCCCAAGAAAGTGAACTGGACTGTGGAATGCCAACAGGCCTTTGACACCCTGAAACAAGCAATGTGCTCAGCACCAGTTCTAAAAGCTCCAGATTATTCTAAGCAGTTCATTGTGCAGACATGCCTCTGAACATGGGATAGGGGCAGTTTTGTCCCAAACAAATGATGATGGCCTTGACCAGCCTGTTGCTTTCATTAGCAGGAGGTTACTCCCCAGGGAGCAGCGTTGGAGTGCCATTGAGAGGGAGGCCTTTGCTGTGGTTTGGTCCCTGAAGAAGCTGAGACCATACCTCTTTGGGACTCACTTCCTAGTTCAAACTGACCACAGACCTCTCAAATGGCTGATGCAAATGAAAGGTGAAAATCCTAAACTGTTGAGGTGGTCCATCTCCCTACAGGGAATGGACTTTATAGTGGAACACAGACCTGGGACTGCCCATGCCAATGCAGATGGCCTTTCCAGGTTCTTCCACTTAGAAAATGAAGACTCTCTTGGGAAAGGTTAGTCTCATCCTCTTTCGTTTGGGGGGGGGTTGTGTAAGGAAATGCCTCCTTGGCATGGTTGCCCCCTGACTTTTTGCCTTTGCTGATGCTATGTTTACAATTGAAAGTGTGCTGAGGCCTGCTAACCAGGCCTCAGCACCAGTGTTCTTTCCCTAACCTGTACTTTTGTATCCACAATTGGCAGACCCTGGCATCCAGATAAGTCCCTTGTAACTGGTACTTCTAGTACCAAGGGCCCTGATGCCAAGGAAGGTCTCTAAGGGCTGCAGCATGTCTTATGCCACCCTGGAGACCTCTCACTCAGCACAGACACCCTGCTTGCCAGCTTGTGTGTGCTAGTGAGGACAAAACGAGTAAGTCGACATGGCACTCCCCTCAGGGTGCCATGCCAGCCTCTCACTGCCTATGCGGTATAGGTAAGACACCCCTCTAGCAGGCCTTACAGCCCTAAGGCAGGGTGCACTATACCATAGGTGGGGGTACCAGTGCATGAGCATGGTACCCCTACAGTGTCTAAACAAAACCTTAGACATTGTAAGTGCAGGGTAGCCATAAGAGTATATGGTCTGGGAGTTTGTCAAACACGAACTCCACAGCTCCATAATGGCTACACTGAAAACTGGGAAGTTTGGTATCAAACTTCTCAGCACAATAAATGCACACTGATGCCAGTGTACATTTTATTGTAAAATACACCCCAGAGGGCACCTTAGAGGTGCCCCCTGAAACTTAACCGACTATCTGTGTAGGCTGACTAGTTTTAGCAGCCTGCCACAAACCGAGACATGTTGCTGGCCCCATGGGGAGAGTGCCTTTGTCACTCTGAGGCCAGTAACAAAGCCTGCACTGGGTGGAGATGCTAACACCTCCCCCAGGCAGGAATTGTCACACCTGGCGGTGAGCCTCAAAGGCTCACCTCCTTTGTGCCAACCCAGCAGGACACTCCAGCTAGTGGAGTTGCCCGCCCCCTCCGGCCAGGCCCCACTTTTGGCGGCAAGGCCGGAGAAAATAATGAGAAAAACAAGGAGGAGTCACTGGCCAGTCAGGACAGCCCCTAAGGTGTCCTGAGCTGAAGTGACTCTAACTTTTAGAAATCCTCCATCTTGCAGATGGAGGATTCCCCCAATAGGGTTAGGATTGTGACCCCCTCCCCTTGGGAGGAGGCACAAAGAGGGTGTACCCACCCTCAGGGCTAGTAGCCATTGGCTACTAACCCCCCAGACCTAAACACGCCCTTAAATTTAGTATTTAAGGGCTACCCTGAACCCTAGAAAATTAGATTCCTGCAACTACAAGAAGAAGGACTGCCTAGCTGAAAACCCCTGCAGAGGAAGACCAGAAGACGACAACTGCCTTGGCTCCAGAAACTCACCGGCCTGTCTCCTGCCTTCCAAAGATCCTGCTCCAGCGACGCCTTCCAAAGGGACCAGCGACCTCGACATCCTCTGAGGACTGCCCCTGCTTCGAAAAGACAAGAAACTCCCGAGGACAGCGGACCTGCTCCAAGAAAGGCTGCAACTTTGTTTCCAGCAGCCTTGAAAGAACCCTGCAAGCTCCCCGCAAGAAGCGTGAGACTTGCAACACTGCACCCGGCGACCCCGACTCGGCTGGTGGAGATCCAACACCTCAGGAGGGACCCCAGGACTACTCTGATACTGTGAGTACCAAAACCTGTCCCCCCTGAGTCCCCACAGCGCCGCCTGCAGAGGGAATCCCGAGGCTTCCCCTGACCGCGACTCTTTGAATCCTAAGTCCCGACGCCTGGGAGAGACCCTGCACCCGCAGCCCCCAGGACCTGAAGGACCGGACTTTCACTGGAGAAGTGACCCCCAGGAGTCCCTCTCCCTTGCCCAAGTGGAGGTTTCCCCGAGGAACCCCCCCCTTGACTGCCTGCAGCGCTGAAGAGATCCCGAGATCTCTCATAGACTAACATTGCGAACCCGACGCTTGTTTCTACACTGCACCCGGCCGACCCCGCGCTGCTGAGGGTGAAATTTCTGTGTGGGCTTGTGTCCCCCCCGGTGCCCTACAAAACCCCTCTGGTCTGCCCTCCGAAGACGCGGGTACTTACCTGCAAGCAGACCGGAACCGGGGCACCCCCTTCTCTCCATTCTAGCCTATGTGTTTTGGGCACCACTTTGAACTCTGCACCTGACCGGCCCTGAGCTGCTGGTGTGGTGACTTTGGGGTTGCTCTGAACCCCCAACGGTGGGCTACCTTGGACCAAGAACTGAACCCTGTAAGTGTCTTACTTACCTGGTAAAACTAACCAAAACTTACCTCCCCCAGGAACTGTGAAAATTGCACTAAGTGTCCACTTTTAAAACAGCTATTTGTCAATAACTTGTAAAGTATACATGCAATTTTTATGCTTTAAAGTTCCTGAAGTACTTACCTGCAATACCTTTCGAATGAGATATTACATGTAGAATTTGAACCTGTGGTTCTTAAAATAAACTAAGAAAAGATATTTTTCTATAACAAAACCTATTGGCTGGATTTGTCTCTGAGTGTGTGTACCTCATTTATTGTCTGTGTATGTACAACAAATGCTTAACACTACTCCTTGGATAAGCCTACTGCTCGACCACACTACCACAAAATAGAGCATTAGTATTATCTATTTTTACCACTATTTTACCTCTAAGGGGAACCCTTGGACTCTGTGCATGCTATTCCTTACTTTGAAATAGCACATACAGAGCCAACTTCCTACAATAAGGAAGGCCAGTTTCCAACTCCAAAACAAATAATCCTTTTATCTGTGCTTTTCTAATCTTGATATCTGTGCAGCAGTCTCAATAACAATTTTGGCTTCTGCTTTAAGCCTGGAGCCATGCATATAATTGATACTAGAAATTTGGGTGTGGATATACATTCTAGTGGTATTGGCAGTTAGGAGGTGTGAATCTGGTACCAGATATAAAACAGGAGCACTGCAGCTTGTCATAGTGTAGAGTGCCTCCCTCTTAGGATACATGGTTCACTTGTAAAACATTCAAGTCAGAGGATTTTGGTTACTGTAACAATCGACCATGCACATGGTTTCTAAATGAAAGGGCAGTCATATTACTTGTAAAGTAGATTCTTATGGACTCAGATAGACCTTGATGTTGATCTTTTTGGACACTACAATAACATTTTACATTCCTAAGCTAAGAGGTCTAACCAAAAACAACTGTTATAATGATTGTTCAATACAACCATTGCAACTCCCAGTTGAAAATTTGCCAAGTCCACTCAAGTGTAGAGCTTAAAGCTTGAGTAGGTAAATCGCAGAAGACCCAGGAATATGAGCTTAACCGAGAGGATGTACATTACTTGTTCAGTTGCGCACCAACGTTTAATCTGTTACCACTAGAAAATGCCTAGACTAAATTGCCAATTGTTTGATCTTCTTGCTTTGCCATTCTGATAATCTACGACAACAGATAGGTGCATACCTTTCCACTGATTTCTGTGGTCATCTGGACTGCTCACAAATTACGCAACTCATGTGGTTCGTCTGACCTGGTTTGCGGTCAGCAGTTGTTGCTCCTGCCACTGTGGCCATCCTTACATGCCCATTCAGAGCCAGCTTCTGGTTATTGTGAGTGGTTGTGTGCCACACCAGCCCTTAACATTAAAGTTAATTAGCTTGACTCCTGAAGTTCTTAAACTTTCTCCAGGTCGCTCAAGCTGTCTGGAGGTAGTTAGAGCGGCCAGAATCTCGACCAGTTAGTTATTCCTAGGCTTTAAGATCAAAGATAATTTTCCATCCTGCTAGTGGAAGTGATTTGATCTGCTTCGTTGTCAGAGTGATATTGTAGCTTCTTATTTGTTGCACTAGCAAAAACACTATAGCAGTCTTCTGTAATCAGTACATCAGGAAGTGATAAGGTCCTGATTGTAGTCTGACAGTGATTAATTAATTTTCATGGATCTTGAGTTGCCACACTACATGCACATCTCTAGATCATATACTTGGGAGTTAAATGTATTGTCTAAACGTTACCAGTAATTTTAGACCATCACATTTTGTAATTCGTGTCCATAAATATATCAAAATCATAGGGCTAGTGAGATGAAGGCCATGTCTTTTGGCAAATCAGTTCTTATTATTTAATAGGTAAAGAGTGGTGCTTAGACCTTATTCCTTATTTTAGCTCAAGTTCCCCTTCACACCTATCCCTCCTGCTGCAGCTTCCAGACTCACTCCAGGTGAGAGGCCATTTCATATGTTGAATGTAAAAAGAGCTTTATAGTTTTATCTAGATTGGATAAAGACATTTGAAACGATGAACACACTTTTTGTGACCTTCATCCTAGCAACCAGTGGTAGACTAATCTCAAAACAAAGGTTGGTCTCATTTTGTAATCAGTTACAATTTGGAATGCTAACTCGGTGCTTCCATTCAAAAGAGCACTGGTTTTCTTACCTTTTCTATAAGTGTTATTTGTGCAAGAGAGGAAAAGCAAGTTGTCTTGTGGCAGGCACACTTTTATGCCAGTGGTCAGTGGGGGATGACTTTCGATATAGCACAGTTTGGATGCCTTGATTGCAAGTAAAATGTAAGAAGACAGCAAAAACGAACCATACCAACAAAAAAAAAAAGTATTTCAAAATGTGAAAAACAATTTAAAATCTTTTTGCTTTCGCCCCCACCCGTCTAGGACTGCCTCGTTTTACTGTTCTACTTCTGTATTAATAACTCCTATCTTTTGTTTTTCATTATTGAAACCTGGTAAGGTTTTTTTTTTTTTCTTTTTCTTTTTTTCTTTTCTAGTGTTCAGTTCACTCTTTCGATCTTTCTGGTTTTCTTGCAAGAGACACCCTTCAGTGTAAACATACATAGTTCCCTCTAGCAGCAGAAAGGCAAAAAAAAAAAAAAAAAAAGCAACTTCATGAGCACTTTGTTCGAACATTCCGTTACCCAACCTCTGCAGACTTACCTCTTGGGGAGTAAGGCACAGATTTTGTGGGTGCTGCTCCCCTGATTTTAGAAGAGATGTTCAGATTAGGCAAACCACCATGTGGTATTTACCTATGGACACAGGGTTTCTGCTTCCCACCCCATATCACTAGCTAAAAGCTCAGTTTTTTTGAGGTTTTATAGCTTTTTCCATGTGTATGAATCTGGGAATGGTATTGTGGTGGGAAATTGACCAGTGTTGGTATTGTTCCTTAATTCATAAACTCAGCTTTTGAATTGTTATGCAGTAAATACAAAAAAATAAAATGAAGAGAATCTGTTGATGCATACATGCCAGGCCCCATCGCGCTGGGGGGGATGTTCAGGATTCGTGCTTTAAAAGGCAGGTTTGGTTGAGCAGTTAGCACTGTTGCAATAGGTCTCTCTCCGTATTTTTCCTGCAGTTTATTCACGCTCTGCTTTCTGTCAGGTGATATGTAACATTTTGTCTGTGTACTTCTTAATTGATATAAAGTCCTTAAGACTTTGTTCTTGGGAATATGACCACAGAAAAATTGTGTTTCAAATCCTCCTTTGCAAGAGTCCAGAAGTTGTCTATGCTCTCCAAATAAATCTGTTTACTTTGTCGTAGTAGTCTAGATTAAAAAATCTGGATATCTCCTACCCAAAGCCTCCACTCTCTACTCCCCAAAGCCTCCGCTCCCTATTGCAAAATGACCTTTGAGTTTCTAATCAGTAATTGGACCCATTGTGTGGTGAAGCCACATCTCAGATACTACTTTTATCCACAGTAGGATAGAGGTTTGATATTGACATTCTTAAGATTTTTTTTTTTCCTGCATCTCAAATCCTTATCAGTCTAAAAAGAAATTGTGGGTCTATTTGTTGTTGTTGTGCTTTGTTCTATATTGCTAGTTTCATTATTCAACGTAGTAATTTCAAGATAGTTTCCACCTGCAACTACACTAACTATCCATAGGTGGCACTTCTGTGCCAGCCAGCAGCCTTTTCTAAGGAATTGTATGAAGCTGATCATTACCTGGGCCTGAGAGTTGTAAAGTTCTGAGAAGGTCAGGGGCAAGGACAGTAGCCTATTCTTGTGCTCCAGCTGGTACTGCAGTTGTTGCTATTCAAATTTCTTGAATTGACTATGGAACATGAACCTAACATTCCAAAGGAACTAAATTTGCTGTATGAGTTGCAACGCTTTTCAGAGTGTTGCCAAATTAACTGTCTTCTCAAGCTGGTTAATTTCCTCAAGGCACTAATTTGTAATTATGACAACCTGCCTGCTTCTAAGTAATTGGATCTAGTGGGAGCTGTGAATCGATGCGATCTTCCTGGAAGAGTGCTTAATACTGTCTGTTATCTTTGTAAGGAATGTTAGAATGCTTCAGGTTCACTGCACCTACAAAAGCAATGGTATTTTCAATAAAGGATAAGTTGCCTCCCAGGCCTCACCAGTTCATGCTTAATGATTTCTGGTTTCCAGCTTGATAGAACATCGTATGTCATTTTAGTGCCCCATGACTGCTTTTTTCAAGAGCCAAGTGTTAATTGTAATCTTTTTTTTGTTTCTTTTTTTTTTAAAGATATGTCTGTGAATTCTAGGTCAACAGATTAAGATTCGATGATTTACATTCTTGTGATAGGAAAGTCCTCATCAGGATGTTTTTCTCTACGTCGATAGGGCATTACAATACAATTATGAAATTCGAGCGGTTTTCTCTGTGGGCTAATTATGGACATTTCACCACAGCTAATGTATTTCCTCAATCTTTTTCATGGGCAGTGAAGGAAATCTTGTATGGCTCCACCTGGATGCCTTCCGCTGCTGAGGCCAAGTTCACTTAGGCTGATAACTGATATGTTTTCCTATCATCAGGCTTCAGCCAGTTGGTTGTTCACTTTGTTTCCCTGCTTAGTAATCATTTAATTGTGTTTGGCAAAAGGAGAGGCTATGATGTAGGAGTAAGAAGTTACCTTTATGGTGGCTCACTACTTTGTCTTTGGGCCGTTTCGTTCAGTAAATCAGGTGAGTGGTCAGATTGTGCATAGAAAGGGATAGGCACTGCTCACATAAGGGCACTGCGTGGACTGGCCTTTGACAGCTTGAGAACCAGTTTCTGGGACCACCAGTTATGGCAGCAGTTTACAGTGGTGGATAGTGGGAGACATAATACAGGTAACCTTTCCTTCTTGCATAGTACATTTCACCCTTATTTGTGAATTGTGTTAAACCTACCCCTAAGCTTCACTGTGCTTCCCAGGGAATGGATTTAGTCTGGAGACGTAACTTAACTTTTGACCCCTTGCTGTCATAATTGGCCAGTCATAATGGGGGTTTGAGGATGCTTACAGGAATACTGACGGAGTTTGCTGAATATCGGCAGCAATCAGTGTACGAAGGGTGTTTAAAGTAGCACCATTTTTCACTGATGGCTGTATGAGGTGATGGAAATTACTGTCTTGAAGGATTGCAGGCGGGCAAAAAGCAGGCTAACGCTATTTAGACTATGCTTCCTTCAAGTTGCAATTTCTGATGTTCAGTCAGCCAACTATCCTCAAATTAAGGATCTTTCCCTTATTTTTCAGATCTTCCACTCTGCTGGGAAGAGCCTGCTCAACTTTTATAAGTTACGCTGTCAGCACTTCATGTTGTGAACCAGAAGCATCCACTGATACCAGCATAGTCTGATCCGATTTAACGTGCCCTGGTACGGAGGAGACTGATAACTTAAGTGCAACAATTGTTTCTTGAAGGCTAGGCAGCCTTTTCTCAATTTTTTCCAACAGGGCTTACGGCTTATGTACATCATCTCTTGCAAGCCATGAAGTCCAATATATTGCTTCCTCAAATGCGGAATTCTTGTGTCCAGTTCCTTATTTATTTTCCACAGCCGCGACCCATGCGAAACAAGTCTTTCATGCTGTGAGTTCCAGCTTTAACTTTTATAGGCATTTTAATGTCCTGCAGTCAGCCAACCAGAATGTCACAATTACAAGGAGAGCTCCCAACTGAAGACCACATACTAGAAAACAAGGCCTCAACAAATGGAATTTTTAAAAGACTTTCAAAACTTTCTTTTTAGCTCATGTTAACCAAGCAACATTAATAGTGGAACAACGTGGGATGGTTTCTATTTTCTGCAGGTAGATCCATGGTACTCGGAGGCTCTATTATGTCACTGAGTGTGCTATTCTTTCCTGAACAAAATTTGATTTCCAAGACTACTTAAGTCCAGAACATTTGTGTACAAGTTCAAGCAACATTTGTTGGAAATGATTACACTGGAAGGAGTCTTCATTTAGAGATGCCATTAGTAAATGTTGTTGACAGAATGAATAAAATGAATGTTTTATTCCTCTCTCCTTTCTCCCAAGAGGATGTACTACATCAGACGGATGGAGTTGTACAGGATTCCTATAAACTTCTTTTTTAGGTATTTGTGTGCTCTGAGACCCAACTGAAAACATGGACCTACTCTTGCCCACATTTTTTAGTTTGGTGAGGGGATAGAAAACCTCAACTGATTTGAAAAAATAATAATAAATAAAAAAGCACTCTTCCACATAATTACCTCAAAATGTATTCTTTTAAATATCTCAAATATTCTTTAAGAAATGGTGATTTAAACTCCATTAAAATACAACACTTCAGCAGTGAGTAATGCATGAGCAAAATAGTAATCGTTTTTCAAATAAAGCTGTACGTGTATTACCTAAATTCAGTAGCAACCGATACACCCCTTGAACAGACTCACCTTGCCATCCCCATTTTAATGCCATTGTAAATAAATACCTGTCTCACTCACTTTTGCTATCCCGTTTGCATTATTCTGTGGCCTGTGGAGTTTGTATATCAATATTCTGCCTCCGTATGTAGCCGCAGTATGTAGTGTGTTGAAAATAGCCTAATCAGCTAAGAACAGCTTGTAACAACGGTATACTGTTTCCTGCTTTGTGAAAGCTCAAACCTGTTGCCCGCTACAGAAGCTTTATCTAAGCTGCAGCAGCTTAATCAGTGCTTTTTATAGTCCATGTATTTCATTTATGTAAGAGTTTTATATTCCATTTGTATTGTCTCCTATGCGTTTTTCAGTCTGTCGGTCGTACGAAAGGAACATTTAACCAAATCGAGAACAATTGTAGCTTTTCAAAGCTTGGCGAAGCCTGTCTTGATGAGATTATCACATGCGTTGTATGCTTCCCTCTACCTGATGCATTGAGCACTAAAAAGATAAGGCAGGTTGTCTTTTCTATATGATCTCAGTGTGCTAGGATGACCAGCATTGCAGCCACTGACTGAGATAGTAATTCCCGAGATTGCATGGATTCTCCGATTTAGCGCTCAGTCTTGTTTCCAGTTTTCACTGTAAATAATCTGGGAATGTTGCTAAAGAAGACCTATGCATATACCTTTTCTCAAAGTCTAGCAAAAGGTTGAGATTGTTTTTGAACAAGTGGTAATTTGTGCAGGACTCCATATGCAAGTTGTAAAACCATCTGTTAAGCAGCAAGATAGGGTGAATCCTCATCAGCCTTGCTTGTACCCCATCTCCTGCATTCTTTGTTTGCAGCACTCCTTACGGTTATATATTCCCCTCTAGATTCCTTGAGAAATGTTAAAATTGGGCCAGTCTTGAAGTGAGGTAAGGATATTGAGGTGATTTAAAAGGTGTGTTTACCGCATTAGCGTGATTGAGATAATTTCCTGGCAAAAATAGTAATTTCTCCTGATTTGAGTGCCAACTGAAAAAATATATTTAGAATTTAGGAGCCTGTAAAAATAGCATAGGTAAAACCTTTTCTCACACATTTCACCAGCTGTAGATTGTTAAAAGGCCAAAGAGATCCTACAATGGATGCCAAGTCTATGGCTTGATTTGGGTCTACAATCAGTTTTCCCGTAGATACGGCTAAATGCAGATTCTTCACACTTTAAATATCCAGAGGCATCAGGCTAGATCAAAAAAATCTTTAACAGTACCCCTACGTGCCAGTAGGTGGTGTCACGTGGATCTGCAACGCCATTGTTCTTCTTGAAGTGATGAATGGAGCCTCGTATTGGAACCACCAATGCAGGTTGACATCAGTTCCACTCTTTCTGGGCTACCAGATGCAGATCCAGAGCTATCCCACGTTTCTTCACAGGACTGTTTTTACAAACTTTCTCAATTGCTACCAGTGTGTAAGGGAATTTCACCTCCAAAAACAATAGGGTTTAGACAATAGTCTGTGATAGATCACCACCCACTAAGCTTTTCTGGTGCTTGAGGTTGGTCCACGACTCAAAGGCCCGCAGTAATTACACCTTGAGCACACAAAGGCCATCTGGGACTATGAAGCAGGGCTGTACCTTGCTAAACATCGCAAGTCACTATGCTGTGACCAGTCGAAGGAAAGGTACTGTTCCAGTGGCAGATCCCAGTCAGTCAAAGTTTTCAGGCAAGTCAAAGAAAAAATGTAAGTTGTCCAAGTGGTACCCTGCTCCTTCCTGCCACTCTGGAATTCCAGCTAAGGCATGACCGCTTGCCTCCCAGTCTCGCTCCCAAAGCAGTTTTATCTTGGACCCGTTTTTAACCCTTGTCCCAAGGCTCTCTGAATTCCTGGGGGGTCATCGGTGGCACCACAGCATATTGAAAGGTTCTGTGATACCATGTTGCGGCTCTTTGGCATGCTACTGGCTCTCTTTGGCGTGCCTTTGGGTTCAAGGAACTGTGAGGACCTCCATTCGGGAAGCCCCTGGCAGGGCCTCCTCACTCAGCGCCAGTTGGACCCTTTATGGCGCCCTACATTGATGTTGAATCCTCTCTTTGCATTGCAATCCACAACAGACCCTGGTGCATCAACATGTATGACGAAGCACACCCTGTAGTGATTTCTGACTCAGAATTGGTGCCTCCTCAACCAGGGCTGTGCCCTGATTCTTTGGTTGCAGCCCTCATCAGATACATTTCCCCTACTTCAGGGAAGAGCTCAAGTTCTCCATAATTTGTTTGGTACCACCTAGGATAATGAGGTTTATGATGCAGGGTGTGTGAGTTTGCACACCCTTATATGATAACTGTTATGAAGATCTTCAAGATGCCAGTGGCATAAATCCTTTGCCAGAAGTGGGCTGGTTTCTCCTCCTGGCCTTGCCAAAGAAAAAAGTACCTCACTTGCAATGGTGATGCAAAGGGTAGCTGAGGTTCTCAACCTCTAGTTGCCCACCATGGAGTTGGAAGCAAATGTCCTTCCTGTGGAGCTCCAGTACCGGCAAATTAGTGTACCACTTCTGCCATTTAATGAATCCCTTACAGACACTCTTTTTGGGGCCTAGGCAAAGACTTGTTCCCAGTCTCCGGTCAACAGGCAGATAGATCCCTGCATGTGATACTGTACCAATAGAGGTGAGGGGTCATGGATCTTGTGTCATGAAGCATCACACCTCTAGAGGTGGCTGGAACGCTAGGGGATTTTCCTGATGATGCACCACCTGACAGGATCTCTAAACATCAGTGCAGATTAACCAAGCCAATGACGCCTAGCAGACCACAAATGGCAGTTACACCTGGAGGTAGCACATATTCTCTTCTGTGAATGGGAAGAACCTTTGTATGATCTTTCCCTACTGCTGAGAACATGCAATATCCTTGCTTTGCATGTTTGAATTTCCGAAACGGCTCACCCTCTGAAACCAATTCCATCTGTAGTGGAGCAGGACTCCTATATGCCTTTCTCCCCTGCCTCTCTTGCCCTAAGTTCTGACGATTGGGAAGAGGTTATTGATGTCATCTTGGCAGTCAGGCATCCCTCCACCAAATAGGTCCACTCCTGCTGTCGGGGCAAGTTGGTAACTTGGTGTGTTACTCAGCCGATTGATCCGTTCAAGCCAAACGTTCAAAGGTGTTTTTTTATGTAGTCCCTAGCCCAGCAAGGACCTGCTTTGGGCACAGTTAAGATATACTTGTCCACTCTCTAGGTTTTCCTGTGGTTGCCAGATAAGCCCTCTGTTTTTAATCACCAGTTGTGATGTGGTTTTGGAAGGTTTGCAACATATGTTCCCACTTTTTCCTTTCGTAATGCCTCAGTGGGACCTCAACTTGGTCCTCACATTTCTAATGTGTACTCCCTTTGAACTGCTGCATAGCTGTCTGTTGCAGCTTCTTACTCTCAAGACTGTTTCTCAGCGCCTTGGCATTAGCATGGCTGATGAACAAGCTGCAAGCCTACTCCATCCAACTGCCATACAATACATTCTTCCCATATAAACTGGTTCTGAGACCCTGAGCCTCCTTTCTTCCAAAAGTAATCACACTTTTTCATGCCGGTCAAATATTACCCTCCTGACGTTCTTCACTTCGCGTCTCTCTTCTAAAGAGGAGAGACTCTATTGGTTGGATCCTAAAAGAGCTGCTAGTTTTTAGATCCATCTTACCAGGGAACAGCTTGTTTACAATCAGCAGGTCATTGGAGTTGCTGAGGCAGAAAACGGCAAGGCAAGGCAAAATAGGGCAATTTATCTTTGAATTGTGCTCTGCATAAAAATCTACTTCACATTGGCCAAGAAACAACCCCCGTATTGCAGTTGTGGGCACCATCCATCAGAGCCAAGGCTGCTACCACTGTGTTGGGTAATGTAGTGCCTTTTCTAGGCGTTTGCCAGGTTGCCATGTGGGAATCATATGTTAACAAAGCACTACTGTCTGAACAGCCAGGTTTCTCAAGGTCAACTTTGTAGTGTAAGCTGGCAGGACTTTCTGGTTTGAGCAAGTTTGCAGACCCTCCACCCTGGGAGATACTACTTTGGTGTCTAGATAAAAGATAAGGAATCTCCAGTGAGAAGTATCTATCAGAAGAACAAGTTACTTACATTTGGTAGTGCTCTTTCTGGTCTGTACTCTGTGTAACCAATGATTACTCACTAACCCTCCCACCTCTCCAGTTCCTTCTAATAAGGTCCCACTTTTAGAGATATGCACGGTGTCTAGAAAGCAACTGACATCGGTGTGCATGGGTAGTGCATCTATGCAGTTCCGTTTGTCACTTCTTGAGTGGAACAACTTCTATTTGGAGCTGCACAACTCCACCAACTGGCAAAGAGAGGTACTGCTAAAGATTTTTCAAATCCATTTCAATACCTGGGGATTATCAAAAGTTGAGTCTGCAGTTAGAGTATCTACTGGAAAGTGATTCCAAAAGTAAGTAACTGGCTAGTGTAGCAATAGACCACTTCTACTTGAGTTGTCAGCCCTCACTCTTTCTTCCACTCCTCATGTCAGGGAGTCTTAATAGTTGTCAGATGTTAAGTAGGGAAGTCATTACGGCTTGTTTGAGCCTTACCTTTGGATAGGGATTTTGAATACTTGCACAACATGAAGAGTTGGATAAGCTAGTCTACTGTTCAGAAGGTGAGCCTAGGGAAGTGAAAATTCCTGAAATATCAGAATTATTAAAACAAAGGCGTCACATTTGATTCAGAACAAAGCTATGGCTTGCTGAGTTTAAAGTGAGGAAAGGCAGTGGAACCAATTTAAATCTCATGTTTCTTGGAGAGAATATCAGAACTAGTTGGTAGATAGGCTAGGAATGATATTTAGGCATTTAAGAATATCTGTTCCCTCAGTCTACTGTTGTAGACAGATTATGAACCACATGCCCGTTGGATCTTTTAATCTGCTGTCTGGAAATTAAGGAGTCTTGAAATCCACAACAACTAAAGGTCAAGGTATACATTACGTTTTTCTAGATACATTTTAAAATGGAAGAAGGATGATTTTTGTGATCTACATAGATTTACCAACACATGAATTACCATCTGACACTAGAGGTGAAGATTAATACTTTGTAATGCTATTGAGATTATTGAGATTGATCACATAAGCAAAAAAATGGTGAGTCATTGCCAACAAACCATGCTTCATCAAGTGTATATCAGTGCATTGACATTTTGGAGAAGATGGAAGCTGAAATTAGTTTTGCTTATAAATTTTCGGTAATCTGAACATCTGGATTGAGCAGTTGAAAGCACCAGCCACACGTGAAGCTGGCTTGTTCAAATATTGAATTTCTCATAGCTTCTTAGAAGCACACTACTGAAACTAGGATGTTTTTCTGATGTTGACCTCTCCAAGTAGACCCACCACATATTGGCATTGGTGAATTATGTAGCACTTTCTTTTCAGTCCACATTCTCAAAAGTGATCTATTGCAATAGTCACTTACTTGAGGTAGAGGGTGTGGGCAAGCAGCAAGTGACTGAATCCGTACTTTCGCCTGCAGGACACAAACTATAGTTTAACATACATGCTGAATAGGACTGTTATCCTCAAATGAGCTAACAACCTTGCAGTGACATTGGCTACTGATTGGTTTATATGCAGCTAGCTGAGTCCATAACATAAGCATGTGTCTAGGAGAGGATATGGCAGCAAAGCAATGACCTTAATTTCACAATGGAAAACCTGGAATCTAAAATCAGACTAGACTAGTGCAAAAGTGTACTATCTGAAGCTGATATTTGAGACTGCATTGTATAGGAGTTCAGGAAAATATTGTGCAGAACCATATTATTCTTCACAACAAATATTACCTTGAGTGCAATCTAATCGTACCAACAGAATTCAAGCAACATTTGTTGCATACGGTTACATTTGAAAAAAGCCTCCATTTTGAGATTGCATTAGTAACTTTTGATAGTCTCAATGAAGTGGGCTTGGTTTATTTCCTCCTCCTTGCTCCCCAAGAGAACCTATCACAATATGTAGTTGGAGACCTACATGATTCCTACAACTTAGTATTGATGTATTCTAAGAAGCAACTGAAAACATAGACCTGCTCCTAACCAACCTTTTTACTTTGGTGGGGGTGGGAGGGTGGGAAGAAAAATCTCCGGAAAGGTTTAAAAAATATATATATAATAAAAAAAATATATATATATATATATAATGCAATGCTCCCAAATATTCTTTTCAAAGTAGCATTTAAATTATATTTAAACACTTCGGGGAAAAGAGCCACGGTCAAATGTGTGTGAACATAATGGCAATAGTTTTTCCGGTAAAGCTGCATGCATCTACTACATTTATTAACCATTGATTCACCGCTCAGACTTCCCATATCTGTCCCCATTGTGAATGCCATGGAAAAAAAGACCATCTTTATTTTCTTTTTATGGCTTGATGTATCATCACTAACTTATGCCATCCTATTTGCAGTATATCCAAAGGAAAGGCTTAGGAGTATTGACAATCGCTTAATAAGATAAGCTCAGCTTGTTCCTTTGTTTAAAAGGGTTAGCTGTTTTCTGCTCTCTGGAAATTTCAAACCTTACCTATGCTGTAGCAGTTTTAGTGGGCAAAATCTGCACCACCAAACTGTTTTGCATTACTTGCATCATTTTAGCTAGGTTTTTATAGTACATGCATTTCTTTTATGGACGATTTGTATATTCCAGTTATGTCGCGTTCATTTTCCAGTGTGTTTGACAGTGTCATACATACAGAAACCATTTAATGAAACAGACAACAATTGTCTCTTCAAATCATAGCAGCTCCTTTCTTGATTAGATTGCCATATGCACAGTTAATTTCCCCTTGGCAAAGTTGACTTATTTAAGTAGATCCGCCACGTATGTTGGCCTTTGTTGATCTTGCAGCGATTTCTTTCCAGTTGACTTTCTCTCAGAGTGAACTATTGTACAATCCACTTACTTACTTGTGTGTGGTTGACAAGCCACTGAATCAGATCACATCCCTGCAGGAAGCAAACTCTTTTTTCCAAACAGGCTGGATTTATTATTAGTTGCAGTAGCAATTTAGTTGGGTAAGCAAGCTTTAATGACAGCAGCTTGATATTTCATTCTTGGGTTTAGATATCCATTCAAATGATGCACAACAGATATTCTTGAATTAGAGTAGAGTGATGTAGAGTCTCATAGAGTTTAGGTCTGTGGAGTGGTGTAGAGAGGAGTGTCATTGAGAGTTTCGCAGTGTAGAGTTGAGGGGTGTAGGTGTGCAAAGTGGGGTGGTGCAGTTTTGTAAAGGAGAATGGAGTAGAGTGTGGTAAAGTGAAGGGGCAGAGTTGAGTAAAGTGGCATAGTGTCATGGAGTGAAGTACAGTGGCCTAGAGTAGCGGAAAGTGGTGTGACATAGATTGGAGGGGTGTAGAAAAGAGTGGCATAGTGTAGTGGAGTGGCATCGAGTGGAGTGGCTTGGAGTGCATTGTGTGGTACTGCACTGCCATTACAGACAACACATTTTCAATTTAAATGACCATTACATTTGCACAGTTTCACTGAGAAAACTATACAAAGCACAAAAGATAATATGTTGAAATTACATCACCCAAAGCATTGATTTCTTTTGATCATATTAAAATATTTGTTTCCAGCACAGTTCATTTACAGATATTTAAGTTTAGTTGTGTGCTACAAAAAAGCCTTTCCTTTCACATCCCTGAATTGTCAGGTAAATCCTCTCACTTTGAAGTCAGAGAAAGAAAAGTAAACACTAGTCTCCCTTGAGAGACAGAGCCTGACATTTTAGCTCTGTCTTTGAATGCACAGCAAATGTGACAAGCTAAGAACAAAGACTGTTTGCTGTACTCTTCCACAAGTGCTAGCTTTATGTAAGCAGGCTGTGCTCCACAGGAGGGACAAAGACATGTGGGACAGCCTAAAATAAAGCCATCAAATAGAAAGGGTCCCCACGAAGTCTTTAGCAAGCTGTGCTGTCTGGTAGGTATCAACCTAAAAAGTAGACATGGAGGTTCTCTTAACTAATGCTTTCCCACCAGATAGTTATGTGAAGGGTGGAATGACAGCTGTCCCAGTCATGGGAAAGAAGGAATAACAATCCCTTGTTATTGTATGTCTTCGGCAGACTGAACACATCATTTTGACACCTTACAGCTGTGACCCAACAAATTTACTATTTTATTACAAATCTTCCACGTCACTCAAGGGCCTTTGGGAGAATCTGACAGTCAAAACAAAGTGTTATGCTAGACTGTATCCTATTAACCTCAACCGTGACTGTGCTACTAAAGAGCTCTGCACAGAATTGCTTGTGGAGTGGCCCTGCACTCAGTTCTTTCCTCGCTCCTCTGCAAGGTGTACCTGCTACACCTGCCTTTACTGATCATTTGTATTCACTATGGTGACTAGTCAGGTGATAAACATATCATTTTGAAAATTAAATGTTATCCCTGTAAGTCAGAAATATTTTCTGACTGTATGCTGGTTCACCTTTCTTTTCTTTTTTTTTTTAAATGGTGAAAGCTCAACCCAGTTAAAAACAAGTTATTGGGGCCAGATTCACACACACCATGATATAGTACTTCTGTTCCATTGATGATAACCATGACTGTACTGCATGAAGTTCACTTCCTGTTCACCTACATTGCAGCTTTGGACAAGACTGGAAATACCCCATCTAAAAATAATTAAAAGGAGTTTCTTGAGCTGGCATACCTTTCTGAAACCCAGACACTAGTGGCAGTTGCACTACCAAGTGCTGACTAGCTGAAAGCTGGTCTAACTAGGTACCTTCAACATCTGCATCATAAAGTTTCAAAGACTGTACAATAGGGTAGTTCAATACACAGTACAAAGAGCCCATCCTATATTAACTCTTAATGGGATGGCAGGTTGCTGTAAGTCCCTTAAAATTGGTCAGTGGGTCGCTCCTGTTCAGGATACCATCTATGACTGTATCTGCCCCACTAGGTCCCCAGAAGGTACTTACAATCCTTTGTCCTTCCTCTCCTTTTGGTGCCCTGCTTGAACATGATTATATGGTGACACATTTCTGCCCGGACATTTGAGACATCCTTATTCTCGAGGTAAACCCTGTGCTCTTTAGTACAACTGGGAATACTGCCACAAGTTTACCTCTATGGGGATCATGTGATTCATAAATTTTGCAAACACATTATGATCAAGATCTGTGCTTGCGTTTGTGAGCTATCAGCAGTGGTAAATTAGATGCAATTTAAGAGAGGAAGACATATGTGTGGAAAGGTGGCAGCTAAGGTTTGTCAGCCAAATGCAGACTTGTGCATTTAGAGTATAGTATCCCTGTTAGAGGATTACATGCTAATGCAATGAGTATTCGAGGGAGCCGTACAGGCAAGAAATCTTGAGGCTCTGTCGGACTTCCTGAGTCTGTAAACTGTCACAACAGCATGAGTCACAGGAATGAGAACTTTGCAAGAGATGTAATTAGCCTATTGGTGAGGCTTGTTTCTTTTATTTACGTTGTCGATGAAGTTTCCATTAAAGTGTTACATGGATTTGATCAAGACCCAAGAAACTCAGTTTTAACAGGCAGAAGAATGCAGACTCAGGACTAAGGTTGCAGATTTAGTTGATGGCTCCAAATTGGTTTCTTATTACGGTCTGTCCAGATAAATTCCTAGCAGTTGCAAATTGGACAAGATCTTGACATGTGTTCTTTCAGCACAGCAAGCTCTATGTGAAGAATATATATGAAGTTCCTTGAATACTCTGCTGAAGCTACAGCCATGTGCTTACTGCCAGCTTAAAACCCTTGCATCCCAAAACCACTGTCTGTGTGGTGCTAGCCTTCAGACTTCACATAAAATCTTCATTTAATAACATTCTGGTTGATCTTGGTAACATCCCAGTTATCTCCCACTACACACAGTACACTCCATGCTGCAGTGAACTAATTAACCTCGTACAAAGACTCCTGGCACGATCTGCAACTTAAATCTGATAACTTGTGACTAATGTCAATAGCAGTATTCGAAAGCTGATAGGTACACTATTCTTTTTCTCTCAGTATGTTAGCAGCTTTCTGAGACCAATTAAGTTTTATATCAACAATAGGTATTGCTTCTCCCCTATGTTTCCAGGGGTGTAAACAACAGATGTCTCACCACAGTTGTTAGTGCTTTTGGCATCCTAAAAAAAAAAAGGACCCTTAAGAGGAAATGGAGTAAAGAAAACCAGCAAATAGGTTAGCCAGAGGTCCTGACCTGGTAAAAGGCAATGTTTAGGCAAAAATATGGCAAGCATTTAAGCTCTTGCATATGCAAGTGCATGGAAGAGCTCCTGGGCTTTTGAAATGGCAAACAGTTCACGGCAATGGTCAGTAGTACATCATCCAAATTTTCATCTCAAAAAGGTAGTTATTCTCCTTTGAGTCCATTTGTACATTATGTATGTCAATCTAGTGCCTGCTCTTGGTAGACTAAAAATGTACATATGTATTTTGGAGCCAGAGAGCCCTGCCAAGGAACACAAATCTTATGTTGGACATGCAGGATATTAATAATCTCATCCAACATTTGTTATACAAATGAGACAAACCTAGAGATGATAGTGCATTCTCTATTTGAAACAAAGTTAAAACTCACTTTGAACTCCACACATTTGATTCTGAACAGTTTACTGTATGTTTAAAGGTACATGGTTGGTCCAGACTCTGATCAGTTTTCCACTGCGGTTGGGGCTTGCTTTCTTATGTGTTTATAGGTTGGGTGAATAGGAGATTTGATGTGCTTGGTGGCTCGTCCAAGGCTATACATCATCTTGCTAACAAGCCCCTGCCATATGCTTTGTTGATTAAGCAGAATAGCAGCAGGAATTAAGATAGTGTTAACAGGGAAGTGAAGCAGGTATAGGAAGAGGGGCAGCTGAAGTGGCGATTTTCCCACACTCCCAATACACAGGTATGAGAGAGCAAATAGTTTTACTAAGATCTGGATAGGCAGGCAAAGTATTGATAAAACCTTACACTGGGCTGTGAATAAACGATTATGAATAATGTCTACAATCGATATGAAAACGTGTAAGACTAACCCAGATGAAGTCCATTGTTGGACGAAACGCATTGGCTGGGCTGGGTGGTATAAAGAAATTAAAGTAAAGATTTGAAATGACATCAGTACATGGCTCTTCCCTTTTTGATCAAGAAATTACTAATCGGACAAATAAAAAGGAAACACAATGTTTCTGTAATGTGATAGTTTTTAGACTAACACTCATTTAAAAGGACTTGTATATATTTAGGCACTCCTCTTTACTATATTAGTCCATAATGGAACTTGTAATATGAAGGATGGGATATCTGTCACGTTTGTGATGGAGTAATCCCCTCTGTCACTTAGCTATACTTAATGTCTTTAACTATTAAAAACTGTAATAAAGAGTCCCCCCCTCTGTAAAGCAAGGAAAATGTCTGTCGCCACTCTGGTTTACACTTGTGTTTGCGAGACAGGAGTCTACTAAAGTCAGATTATACTAACTGATATTTAGATGCAATACACATGACAAGTGTATCGTTAGAATGGATACAACACAGTAAGACATAATCAAAAAGAATCTAAGTTCAGTTAATAAAAATTACACTGTTGGTCACAGTATAAATACCAGCTGTTTAAAAGAAGTTAAGAAAATGTACTTCCTACTGCATTCTAATTGGGTTTAGAGACATGAAGCGTAGATGTGGTAGGCTTGAAACAAAAAGCAGGAAATTTAGGAAGCCACTGATCACCACTAGATTAACCTGCAGCTGTAGGGATATAAAAAATGTGTTGACGAAAAAGAATATATTAAGAAAATCGAGGCTGCCACCCCTAAACCCAACGCTGCAAGCTTCTATCTCAAACGACTTCTTCCATGGTCTGCATCTTCCAGTGAGAAAGCCAGTGCTTGGCAATTAATTCTATAGAAAAAAACATTCAATAACTATAGCTGATTCTGCGAAGCTCAAAACAGATCTGCGACAACTTGTAAACTATTTTTTTTTTTTTTTTTCACTACAATGTGCCAAATGAGACTACATCAATAGGTTCCTTGAAAAAAAATCACCTGCTGCAAATACGTATTAGAATGGTTCCTTATGCATCAAAGCTATTATTACTCCAAGAGATAAATTGATAAACCACTCTCTTCATACAGGGGAGATCCTCATTACTCACTCCCATTTCCCCCTCGTTCCAAAAAAGCATCTCTGGACCTAGACACTGTAGATAATTATTTCTCTATAGAATGTACACCTTTGCCGTAAAAAACATGGAGAAGATTGTTGTCTTCAAGCTCCTAACCTTATTGTATGCTCACCACAAATTGGCTACACATTAGTCTGGCACATTAGTGTGGCGCCAAGGCAATATTGTTGGCTGTACTCAATGTGTTATACACTAATATCCCACAGCAGGTGGGTATTGGAGGTGATTTTCTCAATTCCCGACCCTCTTCTGCCAGGGTTCCTACAGATTTTGTGATGGAACGTTTGGAGATCTCACTCACTAAAATTAATGCAGCTCAGTCGAAGTGCTGGATGGCCGGTTCAGTGGAAGAGCCAGGTCTTGAAATCCCTCCTGAATTAAGACAGAGAGGGAGGCTGCCTGAGATGGAGAGAGAGAGTTCCAGGTCTTAACAATGAGGTAGAAGGATCTTCTTTCGGCTGTGGTCTTGCGGATCTGTGGGATGGTGGCCGGGGCCAGGTGAGCAGAACAGAGTTGTCTGGTGGGTGGGTGTGTGGAAGGCGAGGCGGTGGTTGAGGTATGCATGTCCGATGTTGTGGAGGGCCTTGTAGTTGTATATGAGGAGCTTTAAGGTGATTCTTTTGTTGCTATGGAGCCAGTGGAGGTCTTTCAGGTGCCTGGAGATGTGGCTGTAGCAAGGGATGTCCAGGATAAGTCTAGCAGGGCGTTCTGGATTCTTTGCAGCTTCTTTTGGAGCTTGTGGTATGTGTCGGCATAGAGTGCTTTGCTGTAGTCGATCCTGCTGCTGACGAATGCCTGTGTGACTGTTCTTTTGGGTTCGACAGGGATCCACTTTAAGATCTTTCAGAACAGGCAGAGCGTGTGGAAGCAGGAGGACGAGGCAACATTGACTTGGTGGTTCATGGAGAACGAGGAGTCGAGGATGATGCTGAGATTGTGTGTGTGGTGTAGGGGGAGTGCAGCTGGCCACCAGTAGTCGTCCCAGGCGGATGGGGTGGTCCCCAAAATGAGGATTTCGGTCTTGTTGGAGTTGATCTTGAGGCAGCTGTCTTTCATCCTTTTGGCGACTGCCTTCATCCCGTTGTGGAAGCTGTTCTTCGCGATTGTTGGTTTGTCGGTGAGGGAGAGGATCAACCACGTGTCACCAGCGTAGTAGACAATGTTGAGTGTGGTTTTGGACGATGCCTACTAGCGGGGCCATGAAGATGTTGAAGAGGGTGGGGCTCAGGGAGGAGACCTGGGGGGTGCTGCAACCAATCTCTAAGTTCGGATGTGAACGGTAGGAGCCTGACTCTGGGTTCAGCCGGTGAAGAATGAGAGGGTCCATTCCAGGGCTTTACCGCAGATGCTGGAGTCGTGGAGTCTTGCGCACAGGGTGTGATGGGAGACTGTGTCCAAGGCGGCCGAGAAGTCCAGGAGGATGAGTGCTGCAATTTCGCCTTGGTCGAGAGATTGCGGATGTTGTCTGTTGCAGTGAGGAGAGCACGCTCAGTGCTGTGGTTGCTTCTGAAGCTGGATTGGGAGGGTCCAGGATGTGGTAGATTTTGATGAATTCTGTGAGTTGGGCACTGATGGCTTTTTCGATGACTTTGTCCAGTAAGGGGAGCAGAGAGATGGGTCTGTAGTTCTTGAGGTCTGTTGAGTCTGCTGAAGGCTTCCTCAGCAGGGGGATGAATGATTATTTCCTTGAAGCAACTGCCTTATCTGACAAGTTATTGACGCAGGGTTACCGTAGTTGATTAAACACACTCTCAAGCGTGCCTGATTCTGCCCCAGAGAAGTCCTGATCACTCTCAAAGCTCGCTTCCCAAACACCCATTTCCATTCAAGTAACTAGGTAAGCAGAAAAATCAAGAAAAATTTAGGGAATCTGCGTAGCTGTTCCTTCTTTTCGAAGCCCCCACTTTTTTCTTATAAAAGGTAGCAATCTAGGTGATCACTTTGTGCATGCAGTTACAGGGACCCCTAAAAATAACATTAACCAGTCTATTACCACTACCTGGGGTTTGCCACCTGTAACTGAACATTTCAAATGTCAGAATTGCGGTGTATGCTCTGACTGTAAATGTGAAGGGATTTAGAGTAGGTACATGAACATTTTAAACACTTGAGCAAATACCGCACCTGTAGTGTTATCCATGCAGTTCGGTGCCCTTGTGATCTGCTGTACACAGGTCAGACAACACAGGTGGTTGAGAACTGAATTACCCAACATAAAAGTAGAATTTGTCACAAAGTAGAAACAACACCATTAGTCTCATTTTCTAACCATGCTGAAACTGATTTAATTTGGCAAATGTTTGATCAACCAGTTCTCCCTCGTGGTGGTGATCTGATAAAGCTGCTGCAGCGCTATGAACATTGTTGGATATCACAGTGTGACTCAGTGAATAATGCCTCAACACCCTGGACAGGTGGAACAATGCAGCCCTCTATAGGATCTTGAGGAACTTTCTGCTATGCCTTTTCATTATGGATTGTTTTGCTATGTACATCTACTTTTACTTAAAAGACCTTGAGTATCAATGTTCATAACCTTCCTTTAAGAAATAAGCCATGGCTCCCTGTTTACATACAGTATAATTTAGGGTCCTGATTTATTACCAATATGTTTTATTTTCAGCTTTGTATGCGTTGAATGAGCAGATGTGTCCATCCAACATATTTTTTCATGTAACCAAGGAGTATGAATAATGGCTTGTATATAGTCTAGGTGATAATCATTCTTGTTTGATTACAAATTGTGGATGGTTATAATTTTTGATACCAGGAGTGGTACTGAATTCATCCTGACTTCATGTAGTGTTTACATGCACCCCAATTATTTACCATCATAAATTATTTTCAGGGACCCTTTCTTTTCGGTTTCCTTTTCCCTCTGTTCTCTTCCTACTCCTTATCTGGGAGCCTAAATAACGATCCCTTTGAGGGTTAAAACCTACCGAACCCCTTCTGTGGTCCAAGGTTCCAATCTAGACTCTGCAAGTTCCCAATTTTTACTATCAAATGATTTTCATGGGCCCTTTTTTTTTTTTTTGCTTTTCCTTTCCCGTTGTTCTGCTTTTCTCTTCCTGCCCCTTATCTGGGAGCCTAAATAACGATCCTTTTGAGGGATAAATCCTACCAGACTCCATCTGTGGGCCAAGCCTTCAATCTAGGCTTGGCGAGTTGCCATGGGGGTCAGACAGGCCACCATCAAAGGGAGGCGGTCTGGTTTCTTAAGCCAGACATGCAGGGTTTTTTCTGTAATCAGACGCTTAGTACAGTGTCTTGGTTCGGCGTTGGCAATTAACACAACCTTCTCCTTGGGCCGAGCTCCCAAACCAAGCCCAGCGAGTTCCCCCGGGCATTGCCGTCGTTACAACGATGCAATTTATTCTTGATAGCCAGACATACAGGAGTCTTTTCCCTTTAAAGGATGTTTCACACGGCAACTCGGTTTGATATTGGTGATTAACTAAGGTTGTTCCCCTCTTCCTGAGTTACTCAGCCGTAAGCAGGCTTTCCCTTCTGGTTTTTGTTCAAGAAGCACTAGATACGGATTGCATCCTTTATTAATGGAAGCTCATGGCTGTGTTTACAGAACTTCCAGGGATTGATGTGCCTTAATAGTTGAGATGGTTATGGACTGAGGTGATTTTTGCCTCCTGATTTTGGTGGTAAGCAGGCATTCCCCTTGTCTTTGTATCTAGCGCATTGTATAGAGATTGAGTGCCCTATCTATGCTGGTTTCTGGTTGTCTCTACTCCGGTCCCAACAATTGATTCGCTAATATTATTGCTTCGCGGAACCAATGAACACGCACAGTATGAAGCCCCTACCCTTATTTCAATATTGAAAGGAGGTGAGCCTAATATTGCTTATGGGACTGTTCCAGGTTTATCTGAGATTTTCCCTCTTCTTTTTTATTTTTTTTATTTATTTTTTTTAAATTTAAATTGCCTAGGTGCTGGAAGTGAGTCTATCGGTCTGTGAAGGATATATATATTTATTTTGGGAACAACATTTGTAGGTTAGTTTCACCCAATTATCTTTGAATCTTTGGTGAGACCAGCACTATGTTACTAATAGTCCTATTGATCTAAGGGCAAATTTGGACACTGTGTGCCTTGTCACACAACCCTTTATTTGATGCCCTTTGGAATGAACTGTTGATTGATTCTGGTGCTTGGATTGACTATTTGACCCACGTGAGAACCCCTTAGGGAATTTCTTCCAGGTTGGTGGCCTCTAAAGACTCTTCATTTCACGTTTTCTTGCCTGTTCTTTCCCTTTGGCTAATGTCTATCTTCTATGTACTTTCTTTCGACAGCAGTGCATTCTCTTCTACTGTCCTGATGATGATTCTTAAATAAAGGAGGGTCAAAACGATGACATCTGATACGGCTAAATTGGGCCCCTCCTTTTTGATCTATTACATGTGGCTCACTAATCAGTTCTGTGTTTTACATGCATTGTTCACAAGCACTTTGTGGTCACGTTGTGTGGTTCACATCACTTTGAGAAATGGTGATGCTGCTATATTCTTTAATGTCGTGGAAATTAACAATATAGACTGTAACAAGAGTAAGAGTGCTCTCCTGTGGTATTTCTATTTATTATGTATCAAATAGTGGTTGTAAGTAATACCTGTTGAGCCGTTGTTGCAGGTACCCCTTGGTACCTGGGGTCTTAACTGGTTTTTCGAGATCCCTGTGATTTTTCTCTTTGTACTAAATGTGTTAGGCAGCGTAAAGCCCCCTGTGCTAGGCAGTTTTTTGGCTATTTTGGATAGTTTGCACTTAGACCGTCATAACTTTTTGTCCACATAAGCTATCCATGCCATATTTGCACCCCCCAAACATTCTGGGGATTCTAATGGTACCCAGGGTTTGTGGATTCCCCTGGAGGGGACTGAGAAAATAGCCAAAATACAGCTAAATTTGTTTTTTTGGTGGGAAAATTGCTTCAGAAGGCGTTTTTCCCTGCAGTTGGCTTCAATGAAGTGTTTGTGGTGCTAAAATCATCAGCTTTCAGGAACAGGCAGACTTGAATTAGAAAACCAAATGTTCTCATTTTTAGGTCGAGCACGCATGCGCTTTGACCTCTTATAAGTATTGTGAACTTTTAACCACGCCCACCTCACGCCCATCACTTTAACTCACTCATGGGCTTGCCCTTCAAAAATCACTTGATTTCATTGGTAATTGCTTTGTTTGTCGTCCTTTGAGGCTATTTGTCACACCTTTCAGACTGCCCTTGTTAAATGGATTATTGTACGATTGTCAATATACTTCAGCGTAGGAGAACTTTCTTTTGTCTCTCCCCTTCGTGCTGCATGGCGGCCATGGGGTGAACAGGCACAACAGCGTAAACTCGATCAGCGGTATTAGAGCGCTGGTCATATTGCTCATGGTTACCTAATCAGTCATTTCTTTTGGCTCTCCTCTTAAAACACTTGAAATTGGTGAAAGCTTTACTAAAACAGAAATCCTCAAAACAAGTGGCTCTCCTGACACAGCAGGAGAGCCAAAACTACAATATTCACTACACTCTGGGAAACTTGTCCCCTAATGCTTAGCAAGCATTTTTTTTCTTCAAAACAATTTTGGTCATAACTCACTCTTCTTTGGGTCCACACACTAGGTTAGTGGGGACTCCAAAATAAAAAAAAAACTCCTACCACTTAGTATCTGTTTAACCTTTTTCATGGCTGTAACTGTTTTATGGCCAAGAGCAGGTTGCGTTTTAAGGGACGCCTTTATAACTTCATTGCTATAGACGTGTTAGCCCTGAATGTTTGATGCACTATACCTGCTAGGGGTTAAATATATGTTAGCACTGCATTATTTATTTTTCTGTGGTTATGCTCTCTAGGGGCTAACCACACAGTTACGTGACCAGATTTTTTTTTACAAATGCTATTTTCATTGTGGGTTCCTTTAGGAGCTGTTTAAGTATTAGTCATATCAACATAATAAATATTTGTGGGACGGAAACTTGTCTCCTAATGCTTTGCAGGGTATTACTTTTATAAATATTTTTTCTCATAACTCAGCCTGTGTTGGTCCTAGGACAATGGACCCCCATCCAAACATTGACCACAATGTGCTCTTTCTGTTTACATCATCTCTGGGTCCCCACACTGTTAGTGGGGACTACAAAATAATAACCCCTACCACCATTAATTATCTTTTTAAGATTTCTCATGGCTTGAACTTCTGAGAGAAGTTATGTTTTATGGGCCTTGTTTGTAATTTCATTGTAATCGTTTTGTTAGCATTGGAAATGTGTTATGCACTATGTCCTCTAGGGGCTAAGTATATAGTTACACTGCATTACTTTTGCCCATTCTTTTTTCATGTGGTTATGCTCTGTAAGGGCTTACTGCATGGTTACATGACCATGTTCCTTCCAAATGCTATTTTTATTGTCGTGTCCTCTAGGGGCTGTTCTGAACATTGCAGTCAATATACTATAATAATTGCGGCATAGAAATGAGCCCCATAATGCTTTGCAGGGCATTACTTTTACAAAACATTTTGCTTATAACAGGCTGTGGTGGTCCTAGGACAATAGGACCACCTTCAAAACACTGTCTACATCATCTCTGTGTCCCCACACTAGTTAGTGGGGATCCCAAAATAACAACCCCTCCTACTTTTCACTGTTTGTTTTAAGCTTCCTCATGGCTACAGCTTTTGTTTTACAGCTGGGAGCAGTTTTCTTTTAAAGACCTTACTTGTAATATCATTGCAGTAGGCCCTCCAGGCATAAAATGCCTTCTAGGGGCTAAGTATATAGTTACAGTGCATTACTTTCTCCTGTATTTTTTTCATGGGTTATCCCCTCTTGTGACTAACAATATGGTTACATGACCATGTTTCTTACAAATTATATTTTTGTTATGGTTCCCTCTAGGTTTTTGTTTTTTTGCATTAGTCTGACATAATTGTATATGTTTTAATAATCTCTCTTTATTACAATTATGACTATAATTCAGGCCAACATCCCTATTACACTATGACTGTTTGAACACTCTTGACCTATTTGGATGACCCTTCTTGTTTATTTCTCTCGTTACTCCTCTGTGGCTGTCTTGTGTCTTTTTTTGGGGGGGAGAATTGCGTTAGCCAGCACCTCTGATGGTGGGGTGGTGAAAGTGGTATTCTGTTTGTATTACAATGGCAGATTTAAATTGGGATGCTAAATGGCAACCTTTTCATTTTTTGCTGCAGATAGAGGAAGAATGTAAATGGAAGTGCTTTAGTTACATGCAGGGGCACTGGAATTATATGGCAGGAAAAGACGAAATTATGAGGGAGGGTTGACCAATTTATGTGGTAAGAATAGTCCAGTTATGAATTTACAGTGCTAATAGCTGTAATTCAAGCAAATGCGAGACCTATTTCATTGCAAATGCTTGTTCCTGTTTTTGTGCTTTCAACCTCCTTCCAGTTAGTGGTAGAAATGAGTGAGAAACAAATGGTGGGTCCCAGAAAACTATACATTTCTGGAACTTAGAGAAAATGTTGAATTCAGCAAAGGGTCATTTGTGTAGACCCTTCAAGGGTTTCCAATAGAAAGCAACAGTTGAAATTAAAAAATGAAACTGAGTTGGCGAAAAGCCATTTCTGTCTGTTTTCACCTGTAACTTTACCTAACTACGGTAGATTTTCGAAAGCCTTATATTGTAATGTCCTCTGGACCCTTCTGGGTGCAAGGATATATAGGTTCACCAAGAACCTGAGGTACCCAGAGCCAATAACTGAGCTGCACCTAACAATGGTTTTTCATTGTGTAGCGGGTATACAGCAATTCATTTGGTAAAAATATAGAGTGAAAAATAGGTGTCCAGGATCCTATGTATTTCCGAAATGGGCACACAATACGGTGTTTAGAAGCATTGGCTATTTGCATGTCTCTGAATTTGTGGGTACCCATAGAAGCATGTGAATTATAGGGCATTTCCCAAAATAACAACTTTCTTACACACTTACGTTTGGAAGGTGCAAATGCAGAGAACGACAAGTGGTAATAACACTTGTTGTACTATTCTGTGTTCTCCCAAGTCTCCTGATAAAAATGGTAATTAAATGTGTGGGTAGGCCTAGTGCCCCCAACAGGAATGGGCCCAAAATGCAGCATGACCCATCACATTTTTCCACTGAAAACTGATCCCTTTTTTGTAGTGTGCATAGCTGTGGATTTTGGGCTCACGCTCAGTCGACAACTAGGGAACCTTCGCAAACCTGTACATTTTTTTTAAAACTAGACCCCTAGGGGAATTCAGAATGAAGTCACTTCTGTGGCTCACACCAAAATGTTTCACCCCCAATCCCTTGCAAACCTCAAAATGTGTCTATAAAAACACATTTTCTTCACATTTCTTTGGAGGAAGGTTCTGGAATCTGAGGGCAGCTACAAACTTCCCTTCACCTAGCATTCCCCTATGTTTCTTGATAAAATTGGTACCTCTCTTGAGTAAGTAGGCCCAGTGGCCACAACAGGGAACGGCCCAAAAGGCAACATGGATACATCACATTTCTTCACTGAAAACTGACCCTTTTTTGCAAAGTGGGTTTCTGGGCCCAAGATCATCTGACACCTAGCAAACCTGTACATTTCTGAAAACTAGGTACTTGGGGGAATCCAGAATGGCGTGGCTTGCGTGCCTCTCACCATGTTGTGTTACCAAGTATGCCTTGTAAACCTCAACTAAAAAACCACATTTTCCTCACAATTCTGTGATGAAAAGTTATGGAATCTGCACAGAGCCACAAACTTCCTTGCACCAAGCATTCTCCCAAGTCTTCTGATACAAATGGTTCCTCACTTGTGTGGCTGGGTCTAGTGCTAGTGACAGGAACGTATCAAACCAAGGGTAATGGGAGCCGTTGCTTGGGGATTCCTACTGGGGATTTCTGGGCATCTCAATCTGATAAAATAAAAAAAAGTTTTCCTTGGTGTCCAGTGGGATATATGCCCCTGCGGGGGCAGATGGGGTAATTGACTGTTTTTATTTTTGAGGGAGGAGGGGGGATGCACATGTTGAACAGGCCCCACCCCTACAAATGAAAAAAAAAAAGAAAAAAAAAGTAATACCTGGTGCCTAGTGGTTCCATCCTCAGCACAAGAGCACTGTGGCTGAGTACGGAACCGTTCCTTCCTCAGCACTGAACTAGTTAAGAGGATATGTTTCTCCTGATACTTCTGTATTTGTCCATGGAATTCAACTCCGTGACCTTTAACCTTTTGCTCTCCAAACCAAGGTTTTAGGCTGCCATGTCTGACATAGCCATTAAATGGTCTGGTTTTCTTTCTTCTGCACACAGGGCCTCAAGGTTTGCCCTTATTAGTCCCCTTCAAAGACTAGTGGTTAACTGTGGGATCACCAAGTTCTAATATTTAATACTTGTATCAGACATTTCTTTTTAAATAATTGTGGTCAGCGTGCTGCAGCTCCATTTCTATGCAGATGATTTATCTGTGGAGCTGATGATGCTTTTATCTGTTTAAAATGAGAATTGGGAGGTATGGCACAATGAACCATAGTGGGATGGTGCTAAGTGGGGACAAAATACTAGTCTTCCTCTAGGTACGAGCTCACAAACTCCAGGTGACAAGCAGTCTTACCAAATCACCTAAATGTTTCAATCTCCCAAAACAGGTTTACAGCTTGCACTTGATAGTAGTATGGACCTCTTATCTAAACTTAGAGCCCCATATAATGTGCAAGGTTCGCTTGATATCTTTATTTGTTGCCGGAGACCAACCCAAACCTATTTATATGAAAATAAGTATAGTTTGGTTGGCACCCTTCAAAACGTTACTACTCCTATTGTGATATTAAAAGGCCTTCCACGGTGTCAGATTTAACAAAGTTGTTTTGACAATTGAGCTGGAAAAAACAGAAGAGATGGTCTTGCAACACTCCACTTGCTTCCACTGCTCAGACATTACTTTTTAGTTTAGTTGGTCTTTGGTGCTTAATTGCGTCAGACCCTACACGTTCCTATAAGTAACGGAAAATGTTTCATAGTATCTTCAGACAGGATTCTTCTAATCAATCAGATGCAGTCGAGAGTGCAAAATGCTAGACTGAGGGCGTGGTCTGGCCGCGATCCATGATGGCCGCCTGAGAGCCGAGCTCCGTAAGGCGGCGGGCCACGCGGCGGTGGTGCTGGAGGCGCTCCAGGGGACCCCCGAACGCAGCGGGCCGACATAGGAGTTGGAGATGACGAACGGCCGACATCTGTGACGCGGGGGGAGCGCCCTCCCCGGAGGCACTGGGTGATGCGAGGGAAGCAGCCTTGAGGCCTACGGCAGGCTTTTGAGCCGCGGCCTCGAGTGAGGAATCACCCCGACACAAAGAGATGCGTCCCTCGCAGAAGCCCGAGGTGAGGGAGCGCGCCCTCCGTCCCAACCGGCACCTTGACGGCGGCTCATCTGCGCCCCCCGGAGCCGGCAACAGGCCGGGACACCGCATGCCCCCCTCCCTTCCTCCCGATCGACCGCTGCTGGAGGGGGAGAACGGAGCCAACCAATATCACGGCCTAGAACAACAGGAGGTGGCCCGATACCGACGGCGCGCCTCCCGGTGCCTCTCCAACCTCCCCCTTTCTGCCAGGGGTGACGAGATCGGGCACAAGAGGCCTCACCACCAGCGGAGTGCAACGGACGGCTACCCCCACCCCCCAGCCTTACCTGCTTCAGGGAAGGCCCCCTGAGAAATGACAGAGGCCTTGGAGAGGACGGAGAGGTGAGGGCCGAGCCGGTGAGTCAGAGGGTGAGAAACGTACGGAGATGAGGATGGTGGATGAGTGAGAGAGAGGGGCCAGGAGTGAGGAGAGAGAGGAATATAACAACGTGCGGAGAGAGGAGGAAAACGACGGGAAGAGGAGAAGGCAAAGAGCAAAGGAGCAAACACTACCCAATAAGAAGAGGGGCAAGAACAGGAGGGGGCAAGGAGCAAGGAATAAAAAAGAAAAAAAAAAAGAGGAGAACAAGATAGAGAAAGGAAAACGAACAACACAAACATAACAACAAAAGAAGCAATACCACACTAACAGGAAAAGTGAAAAGCCACTGTAGCCTCCAACAAAGCTAGAACTAACGAGGCATAGAGAGCAAAGAGGGCCAGGAATACCATCAGACCTCGGCTCCATAACAACTCCTCTTCCCACAGAACAGCCCTGTGGGACGCTGAACGCTATAGAGCCAACACCGTGATCCTTCCCCTCGTATATATACATCGACAGCTCTCCCCAGGAGGCCACTTGGGGAGGTACTCACCTGAACTTGCCAAATACTCTGAATCCCCCTCACCCCACCCCCACTCTCTCTTCTCTGCCACCCACACGTACGCGCTGACCGCCCTCATTGAGACACGGACAGGCACCCCCTTGGATCCTCACCTGCATGGAGAAACCCGCAATGCCCAGAGGCAAGACGGCGGGTAAAGTACCGTGTAAACCTGCTCGCCAACTACTCTTCTCTGAAGCCCTGCGCCAACAGAAACACCCTGCTACCACAGACTCCACCCCCCCTCACACGACACCATGTCAAAAGATACTCAAGGGGCATCAATGGATCGAATACTGCAGGAGATATCTGCAGTAGGCCGCAAACTGGAAGGGATGGACACTGCCATGTCCGCATTAAGAGCGGAAACGAGATCCATGCGCCTGGAAATAGCAGGCTTCCAGTCACAAATCTCCGGACTGGACCATCGAGTAGCGGCTGTGGAAAGTCAAGTGGTCTTACAGACTGACAGAGATCAGGAACTCTTGTACCTTCGTAGCAAGTTAATCGATCTCGAGGACCTAAGCCGCAGAAACAACATCCGCTTCCTAGGATTTCCGGAAGGCATTGAGGGTACAGATATCCTTTCTTACCTGCGGGACACACTTCCCAAACTAGCCGACATAACATTTGACCCCCCTCTGGAATTTCAGAGCGCATAGACTTGGTCTCAAGAGACAAAACGGAAAAGATCGTCCTCGTCCAATCATAGCCTGCTTCCTCCGGCACGGGCAGGTCCGCCAACTGTTACAGCTATCCCGAAAGCAAGGCCCACTCCGGCTCGGTCCCCTTGAAACCCGCCTTTCAGCAGACTTCTCCAAAGAAACAGCAGATCGAAGAAGAGCCTTTCTCTCCCTTCGCCACCTGGATGTGGATAACTAAGAACGGAGAGTCACGAACCTTCTATGACCCAGAGGACCTGAAGTCATTCCTAGAGGGGCTGCATGATCCGACACAACCCATGGAATCAACAACCCAACCCCAAGACACACAGAACCAAACTAAGGGAATGGGCCAATCGGAAATTGCTCTGGACATCGACTGAAGACCTACTACAGACCCCCAAACCAGGGGCAGAGACCTGGAGAGATTAACAAAAAGTTTTGATGACGGGCCAAGTCCTACAGGCGGTAGCGATGCACACACAGCTGCCAGACAGAGATGAATCCCGATCCCCTCTGAAACCCTAGGTGCCTGCTACCTGAAACCAACATGGACATAGTTTTCCTACAAGCCCTCGATATCAACAACCACAGACTGTCATAGAAACGTTGCAGGAAACACAGGAACTATATGACGAAAGAGTCTGGACTCAGAGAAATGATGAGTATTCTATTTTAATATACACTCTTCAGACACTGTACCACGGAGAACCCCCCCCCCCCCCCAAGGCTATAATCGCCTTGGACTGCTTAGACTGTTCGGATTGTGTGATAGTTTTCGCTGACTCCCGTTTACTTTTGTTTCTCAACGTCCCCCACCCCTTCATGTCGGGTAACACTCACCATATCCCACATCACTTCTTCCATCTAGAATCAGGATCTGTAACGTCCCCGGGAAAATGTGGGAACTGACACACTACCCCTAAACACTACTGGTTTGCCCTGGCAGGGTTGGGGCAAAATGATTCTGAACTGTGTTTTGAGCTCTAGACCCCGGTCTACTAACAAACGCAACAGTGATATAAGGATGGGCGATGGTGTAAAGCAGAACAGACCACAGATGCTAAGTCCCAGAGTATACACATGCCACAACCCCTCAGAACAACCAAGGGGAAGCGACCTCAATAACAACACCTGCTTCTGTCCTTTCCCCGCGCTTCCCCCATCCCCCCCCTACACAGGGAGGCGACCAACATGCGACAAACACAGCATGACTGGAGGCATCTACGTGAGGGACGGGGGCGCCCCCCCCCCCCCCCCCCCATGGTGCAGGGCCCGCTGGCCAGGCGTTGAAGCTCAGTTGGCCTAGGTTTTAGACCCGCCGGTTAAAGTTTGTGTACTTCGGGACTCGTATCCCGGTCTCCCTTCTTTACCACCTTCTTTATTTCTTCTCCCCCCCCACTGTTTCCTCTTTATTCTCTTTTCAACTCTTCTTCGTATTCAACGCACCCACCATCACCCCCTCCCCCCCTGACATCCTCTTCAGTTCAGAGTCCACCTCACTCCCCCGAGCCTCTACCCCCGGGTGGGCGGACAAAGGAAAACAGGAAACGAGGATGCCCAACCAGATGGGAGCACCGGTGGCTCCCCTCAGGGTTATATCATGGAACGTAAACGGCCTTACCCACTTTATCAAACGGAAGAAAGTCCTATCCTACCTTAACTCAAAGCAGGCAGACATCGCCTTATTACAAGAGACACACCTAGACAGTCTTGAATCTGACAGACTACGACGTGACTGGGTAGGATCTGTGCTGTTTAGCTGCACCCCACCCTCACCCGATTCGGAAAATGTCCCAAGAAAAAGCGGGGTGGCGATCCTCTTACGCAAAACCCTCCCTTTCCCGGTCGTCAAATCGTGGACGGACCCTGAGGGCCGATACATATTTACCAAGCTGAAAATTGAGGACTCGACATTGTGTGTGGGGTCAGTCTATGCACCAACAGGTCCCAAACGCCTCTTCTTTCTCAATCGACTTCTAACCGAGATAGGGGCATCCCGTTACGTTATAGGAGGAGACTAAAACCTAGCAAGGGACACAGCATTGGACAGGACGGGGCCTCTAGACATAAGTAACAACGCAGACAGAGCCATTCAGTCTGATATACTTGCGGATAATGGTCTGGTTGACCACTGGAGGCTGACTCACCCAACGGACAGAGAATTTACCTTTCTCTCGCCGGTGCACGGTGCCCAATCACGGATCGATTACTTTCTCCTATCCCATAATCTTGTGGCCTACACCCTGGAGGACGATATACTGGAGGGAGGTCTTTCAGACCACTCCCCAGTCCTTATAGCCATCCGCTTAGGCCTGGTATCCCGGGCCGAAAACCCTGGAGATTAGCGATCCATCGATATCGATCCCCCCAAGGTAAGTTGCAGCTACAGGATCATGCGACCACTTTCGCCCAAGACAACCTCGGTACGGTAGATTCAAGCCGAACTATGTGGGCCGCAGCCAAAGCCTCGATACGGGGACAGCTCATGCGAGATGCGGCGATAGCGAACAAAGACAGAAAAGAGCAACAAGCGGCTCTGGAACTCTACATACGCAGACTAACTAGACAATATACAGCACACCCCTCCCTCCCAAGCCGCCGAAGTCTAGAACAAGCCCAAATGGCCCTTAATGAGCTATACACCACCTAGGCCGAATTCGCATTACAGAGACTCCAAGGGAGACACTATGAACAGGGCGTGAAGGCGGGACGACTGCTCGCAGCACAACTCTGCCAAAGAACAGCCGCTCTAGCCATCCCAGCCAATCGCTCTCCCTCTGGGGACATACTGACCCACCCGCAGGCCACTGCAAACAAATTTGCCCAATTCTATAGACACCTTTACACGGCGGAAACCACGACCAACCTAGCTAGAAGCCAAGAAGCTAGACCTCCCCTCCCCTCCCTAACAGCCGAGGGCCGTAGCCTATTAGAAGGGGAAATAAGCAGACAGGAGATAAAGTCATCTCTGACCTCCCATACCACAAATCACCCGGAGAGGACGGATACCCGGCAGAATTTTATAAATGGGTAGGGGCAGAGGCGATTATCTTATGCGAAGCCCTCAATGAAGCCTGCGAAACAGACACTAGGGGCCATATCCAATAATGCCACAAAAGCTGTCATACCGAAGCCTGGGAGAGATCCCTTATTATGCGGCAGCTACCGACCCATCTCTCTACTAAACGGGGACATCAAAATTCTGGCAAGCCTCCTAGCAAACAGATTACGTAAAGTAATCCCGTCCTTAATACACTATGCACAGGTGGGGTTCGTACCGGGCCGCACGTCCAGGAATCACCTACGAACCCTGTGCCATACCTTATGGGCGTCCAGAGACTCCCCGGAGACAGCGCTGGCCCTGTCCTTAGACGCCGAAAAAGCGTTCGACCGCATAGAATGGCCCTACCTATTTGCGGCCCTAGAGAGATTTGGTCTAGGCAACAAATTTATCTCCATGGTACGACTGCTCTATGATCAACCCGCGGCCAGAGTCAACTGCGGAGGCTTCCTCTCAGACCCTTTCCCTATTCGAAGGGGTACACGGCAGGGATGCCCCCTCTCACCTCTCTTGTTCCTTCTGGCCATGGAGCCAGCCATCCGGTCCTCCCCGTCCATAACTGGCCTACCACTACCCGAAGGCACCTTCAAGATATACCTCTATGCTGACGATATCCTCTTAACACTCACGGACTTGGAAAGATCCATACCGGCCCTATTAGAGGTAATCGAGGACTTCGCAGCTCTATCGGGATACCGTATTAACTGGGACAAAAGCGAGGCACTTCCGCTATCGAGAGTAACCACAAAAGCGGCACTCCTAGGCTATCCATTTCGGTGGACACCAAAACGTCTAAAATACCTCGGAGTGCTTGTCAACACTCGGGCGAAACTAGACTTTGCGAAATGGACCCAGTTAGGCCTCTCCATGTGGGGCAGAGTACAAGCGGTTAGAATGGTGACTGTACCCCGCTTCACCTATATCCTAGGTCTCCTGCCCTTACAAGTGCCCCTTTCCACACTAAGAGGCATCGATGCACTAATTAGATCATTTGTGTGGGGCACAATGCGACCACGGCTATCACCAGCCAAGCTTTTGGCCCGCCGTATAAACGGGGGAATGGGACTCCCATCGGTGGAACACTACTCTTTAGCCCTCCAAATGTCTCAGCTATCCAATACACTATCGAATATACCAGACCCCCCCTTGTGGGTAGCAGTAGAAAAACTACTCCTGACTGCGAACAAAGGACTTGGTGGACCCTACCGTGCAGACCTCCCAGTCACTAACTCAGTGAACCCTATCCTGGTGGCGACCAGGGCATCCTGGCAAAGGGCCCACAGACTGTTTGGGGTCCACCCCCTCATACACGCCCAAGCGCCCCTGTGGCACAACAGTGGCCTACGCATTGGTGGCGAGGTACTCCATTGGCTACAATGGAAACAGGCAGGCATCCTCACCCTCTCACAGGTCCTGGAGAACGATGTGCTCAAACCCTTCCCCAAGTTACGGGAGGAGTTCGGCCTACACCCAAACCAGGAATGGAGATACATGCAACTCGAGCACTGTCTCTCCCGAGGGAATACACCTCCTCTGCGGGGATCCCTGAGCTCACCGATAGTGGCCTACCTGCAGCAATGGGGACAATACAAGGGAGTAATGTCGGGTCTCTATGATCTAATTACTCAACGGCTTTACTCCCAACCACTAATGGACAAACTACGTCTACGGTGGCAAACCCGGCTGCAGCAGGATTTAGACCCAGAAGATTGGGAAGCTATCCTAGAGGCACTAGACAGAGGTACCCGGGAAGCACGCTTGAAATTCTGCCTCTTCAAAATCTTACATGAATGGCACTGGTCCCCAGCGAAACTGCATAGGACCGGACTCCTCCCGCATGCGAACTGCTGGCGATGTCCAGAAACATCCTGTGACCTGATGCATATCTTAGTAAACTGTACAACAGTGCGACCACTCTGGGACGCTGTGAGCTCCACTCTGGCTGAAGTAATGTCACTTCCGTCACCACTTCCCCCTGCCCTCATACTTATGCAAGATACGACCTCCCTACCAGACCTCCCTAGACCACACAAGAGACTGTTGCACACAGCGTTAGCTACTGCATACTCAGACACTGGCTGTCAGAGAACCCCCCCCCCCCCCCCCAAACTCCGGAGGAATGGATTACAGCCATGATCCGCACTGCTATGCATGAACGGATCATCTATAACTTACAAGACCAAGCTCAAATATTCCTACAGGTATGGGCTTCCTTCCTCACAAGAGGGCAATAGTACCCTACCCCGGAACTATCACTGTTCCCTTCTCCCTTCCACCCCCCCCCCCCTTCACCCCCCCACCATGCGTCTATTCCCCCTTGCTTCCCTACCCTCGCTCCCGTATCTCCCCCTCCTTTTGTACTCTTCCCCTCTCCCCCTCCCTATCTTCCCTTCTCTTTCTTCTCTTTTCCCCCCTATCCCCACGTCTCTTTCTAAATACCCACTAGAGTCCGAATGCCGCCTTCCAGCAACACTCCAAACAGACCTCCATAGTAGATCCTCCTTCCTATGTCATCTGATAGTCACCTGGTTCCAGCCAAAACTGACCAGAGTTGACACGAGCTGCAAAACCCATTATCTGCGCAGCGACATCCCTTGCTTCCCAAGGTGGCACTTCCCGGTCCCCTCGTTTGATTAGGTATTACCTACCCCTACCCCTCATCCTTATATCTTTATCCTCTTTAAACCCCCCCCACATAGCCTAAGATATCTTGGAAGTGAACTCTACCTCAGGTTCTCATATTACGACCGATACCTTGTTTGTGCCTTATGCGTTCTCTTCTTCTTCTTTGGTTTTCTAATATCACTGATGTGCAATTACTTTCAAATGATGGGACCCTGATCCCGCTGACTTTGTATCACATTGTGTTATTAACAATAAAAGAAAAGTAAAAAAAAATAATTAAAAAAAAATGCTAGACTGAAAAGGGAATAGTTTATTTTCTGATATATGGTTTGAGTTATGGACCTTGCTGCTGAAAGCAGTCATATAGCTGCTTGCCCTATTAAGATTTAAAAAGGTGGTGAAGACCTTGTTTAATCATTAACATTCCCCAGGTTTGGCCTAATGTACTGATGTGCTCAGTATTTCGACAGACAACGTTTTTAAAACACAGTAAGGTGCAGCAATGATAGATAATGTGAATTGTATTAATAAATACAAATGCAAATTATCTCTGTGGACGTAGGTTTGCTGTGACATTCTGGACCTCAGTGCACCCCCCCCCAAAAAATCTGATTGTAATAGTGTCAGTTTACATTAAAAACACTATTCATTAAACCATACAGAGACAGTCTGTGGATATTCTCCAGGAAGCAAAGTGAGATGCACATAAATGACTATGGTGTATCCTCTTCCAGTGGGATGAGTCTGTACAAAGCACTACTGGGAACAAGGTGTTTTAGAACTCTAGGTAGGTCAACAGTATTAGAAGCCACTAGCCAGTCTAATGATATTAATGTGCTGGCACCTCTGATGAGCCACGCCTAGGAGTCACAAATCACTTCCTTTTTTTCGCATGTCAGATTAATGGAAGTCTGCACCCTACCAGTAAGTGTCCAGTCCATTAATATGAGGAACAAAAATCTGTATAAAAGGGATCAGTGAGGTTAAATGTCCCAAGCTTGAAGGCTATCTAAAGTGTTGTGACGTGCTTGCAGAGTTATCAATTAACAAAGTAATATCAAGAGTATTGCCATTGCTGCGATTCACTAACTTGCTTAAAATTACCCCCAAATTGGCACTATATTTCGTCCAATTCTTCCCAACTGTCATTAAAATAAAAAAAATGCAGCTCTTAATTCTGCCATACTTAAAACATTGGCCCATCATCCTCGCAATCTGACTCGATTATATTATGTCTGCTTGTGGTAGTTTTGTTCTGTGCACTTGTTTATCATGGACATCTATTTTACTGCCAACCTTTTCCAGCAGAACTTTTCTTCAGTTATTTGGTTTCCTAGGGCTAAAGTAACTTTGGACCCAAGATGCTTAACCACAGTCTTGTTTATGCTGTCGGAAGCATTGATCCAGATTCTCAGTGTGATATAGATATTGTCTTAATTATATTCTCTGCAGCATGTACATTATCATTCTATATTATCTTTAAACATGGCTATTGTCTTAAGTGCTGCCTAACTCGTTCTACAAACCTCAAGTTAACTCGTACAAATATCTTAAGCTCCCACCTGGATTTGATCCATTTTAGTGCATTAAAGTTTCAGCTCTTGCTGATTAAAAATAATTTGCTAGTTTTTTGGTGGTATTATTTCGTTAAGGAACCATAATTGAATCACACTAAATATTAATCATTCTTTGGTATTGAGAATAAATACATTGTTGAAACCAGAGATGTTTTTTTTGTTAGACTAGAATTGTTGCAGCCTTTTTATTTTTTTGGGGAAAAAGACTTTGCTGTTTTAAGCCAAGTTGTTAGACTGTATTTTGCAAGCAAATTTAAAATAGTGTTGTGAAGAGTACCCAGACACTGCCGTGTTTCCATAAAAAAGAGATCCTCAGTGCAGCAAAAACACTATTGCAAGCAGAATCTGAACACCTCAGTATAACACAGAAAGCGGCTGGAAGCAAATATATATTTATAATTGTTTCATCTTTCGTTGCTTCTCAAGTGCTTCTTTTATAGGTAAAACCATTGAAACACAAATGGGAACTTCTATGTCCAGAATTGTTTATTTGCCAGTGTCGGCGTTGTCAGTTGGTTGCTAGTTAATTAATTCTGCTATGTCCTTTTGTGAATACTTCATTGGGCCAGTTCTGGCGGTGTGGTAGAAATGGCTGTAAATTAGGTGAGGACATTTTAAAAACCTAATTTGCTGTCGGTTTGGCTTGAAGATTGACGCACCACTGAGCATAACTTCTAGTTGTATTCGTGCCACCTGACTCCTTCAGCCAGTCGTGACTTTAATCTGCAACACTTTGCCTTTTTGAAACCCATACTTAAAATATTTAATGCTAAATAGTGCATTACTGTTTTAAAAAATATATATAAAAAAAAAAAATAAGTCACCGAAGGTGTCAAACATAAGATTTAGCTCCCTACTGAGATCTGGGTACAGTAGGTACTGGTCAGTGGCAAGAGATCGCCTGACCTTGATTATGCTCTATACTTTCTGTTCTACAAAGAATGAGTACCTTTACCTAACAGTTTTTTAATGTTTCCCTCAGTTTCTACATGTGCCTCTTTGCTGTGTAAAATGTATTAATATATTGCTTCATGCAACTGATCCGTATTTTCAAATTGCGAAATAATTTTGAAAAAGCCCAACATCTTGAAATTCTTTAGCTACTGATTTTCTTTCAGTTTTTTTGTTGTCTGAGCATTGGTGCCCTATGTAATGGACCAAACATAGTTTTGAATATTGGTACAAAACACTGTGGTCCTTCAAACCATTTATCTACATGGTGATCTAATTTTCTGTGACTATTCATTTAGTATCCATGCGTGTCCCTCCACTGGTTCATTTCTGAAGCTACATACTCCGTTCTGGCGCTGACACATGTCATAGATTTGAAAACGCATCTTTGCTTTCATAGCACCTCTTCCTGCACAAAACAGAAGAAAAATATTTGGGAATTTTTGCTGGTCTCAGTTGCTTTTCAGTATGGGTGGCAGAGTGTAACGATGACTTGGGCACCAAATAGGAACATTAATGCCGATTTTACTATTGAGATGAGCGGTCACGCCAGCTACAACATAAAAGCTGCACTGTAGAAAGAAAGAAGCTATTTTCCCGCTGGCAAGGAATGTTCACACTGACCAAGAAGCGAATTCCAATCTCTGCATTCCATGGAAAATGAAAGGAGGGAGCTGAGATGGGAACAACGTGAAATATAACCATAAGAAACTCATCTTCCTCCTTAACAATTGCTTGATAAAAATGGCCATGTGATTACATCTATGAAGCTAACTAATAATTCAGGAAAGAAGTAAAAGATAAAACGAAGATCAAATTGAGAGTAAAGTACATACAGAAATATATCAAAGCATGTACTCCTTCAAATTTGTGATGTCTCCAACAATGCTAATCAGCAGATTAGTGAGACATCCAGAAGATGCTGTTACTAAGCCCATGTCTCCATTTATGTAGTTCAGCAAGCTCCCCATATTGTTGTGAACATGCTTGACAAGGGAAACCCTGAAAGTAGAGCCTCCATATTGCTCACACAGTGAACAATCAACATTATAACCATTGTTATCAAGATCCTGAACCAGATGGAAGTGAGCATCAAGTCCATTTGACCCACCTGAAGAAATTGAGAGCTATTACCCTGCTTGTACAGATACGTATCTATACTTTGAGTATGAATCATCTGAGCTCTATTTTTGTGTGATTAACTTGCTTGGAACCCAAACAGCACCAGCATCCACCTGGTCATTCCAGATCCCAGTGACCTTCAACCTAGATTTCCATTTGGCAACACTCCTCTAACTCCAACATAAGCCATTCTGGACTTGCACTGATCCTATCCCTACCTTAATAATTAGTGTTGTCATTGACAAATTTGGATTAAGTCTTTATGTTCTCAAATTCTGTCCGAATTGCCAACCCTAAAATCTTCAGCTTTGATATGTATCCTTTTGTAAGTTTCAACACTCTTCTTTAAACATTACACACACTAACAAACTCCTTGCACATGAACTTTGTTTTAATTTCAAAGCCATTCTTGTAAATCCACTGCAACTTACTTGGAAACAGGTTTTTAAAATGCAATTGTTTAAATGCACTTTTACCCCACTGGAGGAATGTGGGGTGATATATTTCCAAACCCTGTCTCAGTGGCAGTTCCAAAACAGAACCAAAGTACACACTAATTGAATAGTATCTCTAATGATCCTGTTAACCCTCTACACCATGCCATTGCTTTGCTGACTACATAGAGCAGCTGTGAGTAATCCCAGTATGATGAAAATAATTGTTAATTTCATTCGAAACATCAATTTGCAGAATATCAATGACTGTACAAGTAATTGGTTCAGTGACAACAGAATAGTACACCCACTTTGGGTAATAACCAGCAAGTACAGTAATGAAATCCTTAGCACCTGGCAAACCATGGACTGGACCAAAAAAGCTATTGCCAGTTATTCCAGGGCTTTTGAGGAACTCTGCAGGTGTAAATGGTGTGCTACATGTAATAAAATGTTTCTCTGCATCTTGACACACCGAACATGCTTCAATTAAAATTTCAACAGAAAAATCCATTGAAGGTCACCAGTAGTATTCCCACAGGTTTTGTTTTTTTGCAACATCAATTATTCCCTGATACACCACATCGAGCCAAACACATTAAACCTGCTTGTAACCCCACTGGAGGCACTGCCTTTTCTCCTTTCAGAACCAACTCACCCACAATAGTTTACTCATTCTGAAACTTTGAAGTTCTCCATGTCAGTGCTCCATAGGTCAGCCATTTAAAACATTCATTCCCCAAATAGATTACTTAGATAGCCATAGATATCCCATTGATCATCCCACATTCCATGCGATCACTCTGTGAATCACCCTTGTTGTTGCCTTCGTGTGGAACTCTCAACAGAAAATCATATTTCATTGTTCTTGCCAGAAATGTGCACAATCTCAATTATACTATTTCAGTCTGAACAGCAATCAAACTAGCCACAGAGATGTCTATTCCTTTCCTATCAATTAAAAAAAACTGAAGGCATTTGTGGTCAATACATAAAACAAATATTTTGCCCCACACAAGTGCCAAATACTTAATTGCCAGGCCCTAGCTTTGTGCAAGCAAGGGCTGGCAATCAGTAGTTCTATAGCAGGTCAGCCCTATGCAAACACTTTGATGCAAATGCGAAAGTACATTATTTGGTACCCACCCTTTGGCTAAAACCAGCTCCAATTCCTTCAGTGCTAGCATATACAGTGTTGATGCATGATTAAACTTCCTGGTGAGACTTGAGTGTAGGAGCCTAAACTATTTCGTAATTTAAAAAACAAAGTCTGTTCCTCACCTCAATCAAACTGTACACCCTTGCTGAGTAGTTTATTTCATAAGTTCAAACTTTTATGAATTGTTAGTATTATTTACCCAAACCAAGGAAGTGCATTGCCTGTCCTGTGGTTGTGGGAAGAGGAGCATCAGTAATAGCCTTCAACAAACCTTCTTTGGGCCTACTGCCAGCAGGAGTCAAATAGTGACTCTAACATTCCACCTGCTCTGTGTATAACATGCACTTCTCCAATTTCAGTCTTCCAATGGTCCCTTAAAAATACTAAGCACATGATCCTCCATACTGATTTGTTCCTCCTTTGTGCACACATGAATAAGGGTGTCATCCTGAAAAGCGTTAACACCTTGCATATTATTAAATAATTTGAACGTTACTTTTTTGAAAAGTTGATGTGACAGAGCAAGTCTGAAAGACATCCTTAAGTGCATACAACCTCCAAATGATGTGACAACGGTTGTTAGGGATCTTGACTCTTCAACTATCTCAATGTGATATGCTGATGTCAAGTCTGTGATAGCCTAGAAACACACTACTCAGCTGAGCAAGTCTCCAAAATGTTGGATAAAGGTTGACAGTCAATCAGAATTTATTTTAATTTAGAGACCTGAGGTTGGCATACAAACAGATCTCTATTTTTTTTGCTCCCCACCACAGAAGCTTACTCTGAGGAATCAACAGACTTGGAGACTCCATCTTTATCCTGCTTCCCTAAACATGCACCTGAGACCTAAGGCAAATTATGAACTTTGTTGAATAGGAATGATATTCTCCCCAACAATCCTGTGCATAAATCCTCTAAAACAACCTTTCCTGTCTTCAGATACCACTTTATGGGCTTCCAAAATGTCCTGCACCTTGTTATTTTTCTAGTGCAAGTAGAGAAATAGGTCCGGGTGTACTGTACCTTAAAACAGTGCAAAACTAGCTTTATCTCTCCAATCCAGAATGTTTAGTCTTTTTTTTCTATGTATACCTTAGTATACATGTCTCTACCCTAATGCATAACCTTTCCCATAAATATCTCAACTAGTCAATTCTTGTACCTCCATACACAATGATTGGTAGGAGAAGAAATCATGAAATATTGGTCAATTTTCTAACAATCTATCAGATGTTATTCTTAGTAAAGGTAATACTCTGAATCAGTGGTAACACGTGAGAGCGTTTCTCACACCATAATGTCACACCCAGGGGGAGTATGCACCTTGAAAATCATCTGCCAAGTCTGTGTGCAGTATTTACTTGAACCAGTTTTTCACCTGCCTTGCCTGACAGTGACCAGTTCAATTTTCCTGCATGCAAGACAATTGGATACACGAGCTCCATGAAAAAGAGAAAGTTCGCCCTTAACAGTTCCGTTTAGTACCTTGTCACTCCTCCCACGATCATATTTGCCTTGAATAACTGTGAACTGGTGACCAAGTTCACAAAAGCTGAACCGTTTCTATTGCGTTATCTTGAAACTGGGGCTAAATGTTCAGTGCCCTTTAGCTTCCGCTTCCTACTGCTTACAAGCTGCTCTTGTGTTTCGTGTCAAAATATCCTTCTGGTCCTTATGAAATTTGTCTATCGATCCTTCCAAATCGAATGTTGAAAGCAAAATATTTAGTTCTGCCACTCAGTACCTAATAATAGTTTTGTGAACTAGTTGCTGACGTGAACACATGACTCGGCTACTATGCCCTGTTCCTGACTTAAGTGTCTACTTAACCTTTCAGCAGCTTAGGAGTACCAAAACGAGAACAGTCTGCCTCAGTTTCAGGTAGACTATCCAAAATATGCTGTCCCTCTCCACAGAGACACCTGTAATCATGGTGAATTTGCATTAACTGTCAGACTTCTTTGAAACAATGGCCATGAAATAACGCTCAAAACGTATGTGCCAAGTACTGCCAAAAACACACTGTGCAGAAACAGATTGCACGGTCTGCCTGGTTGTGCAGCGTTTAATGAAATAACGAACAACAAACTCAGAACTTGCATAACACAGAACCAATAAAGATAAACTTTAGCTATTGAAGTTTTGGAAAGATAAATAAATAAAACGTTTTTATTTGTAATTTTATAGAATGAAAAACAATGTTTTACTTCCTTTGCTTTGAGTTTAGAGTCCGAAATAGTGTCTTGTATACATTGTGTTGCTCTGTTTTCGGGCAGTAGTACTGATACTTCAAGGTAATATTACCTCACACTATAGCTCTGTGGCAATGGTTGCAATGTGCACTGAAAATGGGCACTCTGTAGCTTCCAAACAATAATAGTCTTTCACAGTGTGACGTTCCATCCATGACGCATTTGAGCATAATTCTGTGATAATGGCAGGCCTGACTGCCTGGCTGTGTTTAACTAGTGTTGCACTGCCATTCACCAGACGACGGAGTGACCTATTAGCCGACAGATTTTTGCCCTTCAGAACCACCCAGCGCACAGCAGAGCTTGTATGAGCCAAGCGGACAGCTTAGATCAGTGGTTCCCAACCCGTGGTCCGGGGACGCCAGGGGGTCCGCGACTGCTAAGAAATGTAAAGAAAATGGACAGATTATGTCCCCAGCTTTCAGTAATGACTTAGCGTGGGGGTTCCCGGACTCCAATAATGATTTAGTGGGGGGCCTGGATTCCAGTAATCATAAATTGGGGATCCACAGAAGTCCAAAGGTTGGGAACCACTGGCTTAGATGATCCTGCTCCATTCCACTCATGGAAGCTCATTTTTGTCACCAAGAGGTTCTTCCTCTGTACAAAATGGAGCAGGATTAGATGTAGATTCACATGCTTGTCGTTCTCCAACAAGTAGTCTGTTGGAAAAACGTGCTTTGTTAGTGAAACCTCGTGGACTTTGACAAAGGGAGTGCCTGTAATGAATCCTCCAGTATGAATGTGAAAAGTCCTAAACGGTAACTCACTTAGTGGTGACCTGTTTGTTTAGATGTTTTTCTGCCATTGAATCAGTCACTGAGGGGTAGTGTGGAGGCTAGAACGTGCCTCTGTGTTATGATTACGAATATTGAAAAAGCTGATGTCATGACAATGTGTTTAGTTTTAATCTGCTGCTATTTTTTTCAATTTGCATCATGGAAACGGATTCAGTTTTAACCTCAGTCGGATGGCACAATGTATAGTCCGTGCCTAGGACACTTGAGATAAAGTGCACCCTGTGACCTATAACTGCTCGTTCACATTTGGGTGCCCTTGCTGAGAAAGCCAGTGCTCAAATCCTCTGAAGAGGATGCTGAATGTTCTTATTAGAATGTACGTTTTCAGTGGTTTCGAAAAAGGGATAGGGTTTTCAGTTGCATCACAGAAAATAGGTGCTGCTGCTCAGAATGTGAATATCACCATTTCTAACAAGTGGACTCCTCAAAACCTCATGAGGAATCTTGGTTATTGAAGATGTTCAAAGAGCACCAGACCATGGAATGATGGCTATCTATCTGGCGTGCTAGAAAACCTTTGACTATAGACAACTGAAGGATATAAATTGTATTGGCTCCAGGAAAATGATTCTTTTGTGTTTTGTTGCGGAACTCTGCCACTTCAACAAGATTAAATACGTTGAGAATTCAACTCTTTCTTCATTCAGAGCACACTAATTTGAGCACTTATATTTATCATCCTTATTTTACTTTAGTGAAAATTGTTCCATTGCTGCTTTTGGTGACATTTTTAATTTGTGCAGGAACATGGCAAATAGTCTGCATCCAGTTCAGATTAATCCATTCTTAGAAACTCCAGGTCAGCCACCTATGAGATGGCAGCAACGTTACAGTGTGAAAATTTAATTGTTGTCAGTGATGGAAGGAACTATTCCAATCAAAGAAAAGAGACATTGTCAAAAATGTCCTGTCCAGCTTAACCTAGAAGTCCAAATAACAATTTGCTGGAGTACGAACGACCTTCTGGTGATGCACCTTGGAATGTTTACATTGAAACTGTTAAGACTATAGAAAAGGTTTTGTTAACAACCTAACATTTTGGTTGAAAGATGTAGTTTCTTTCATAGGAAGCAGTTTGCGGAAGAAAGTGTAGAAGATTATATTTCTAATTTACACATTTTGGCTTCCAAATGTGAGTTTGGGGAAAATGTAAACACCTATTTACGTGATCAATTCGTTTTCAATTGCTACAGTACAAAACATACAAGAAATCGAAATGTTAGGTTACTTTGAAGATGACTTGAATATTTTAGGATGTAGCATCCTAACTAAGGTTTATGTAGCTAAGAATGGACGTGACATTGTTGGTTAGCGTTACTTGGAAAGAATGGGGATAATTCTTAAACTGGGGAGTGGTCTACTCATTCTATTAGGATAAATGCCTGATGCATCTTTTGAAATTCACAAAGATAAGTCACATAGGGACGTTCGTAGCATTACTGAAAAATATCCTAACATTTTTCTAAACTAAAGTTGGTTGTGTAAAAGGAGTTATTCACAACATCAAACTGAAACACAATTCCCTGCCTGTTAAACATAAAGTTAGACCAGTCCCTCTGAGTGTTAGAGATGAACTGAAGAAACTTTTGGATGAGATGTGTAAGGATGGTATCATAGCACCCAGTGATTAGTCTGAGTGGGTTTCAGCTATTTAATTTTTTTTTAAAAAAAAAATGGAAAGTTATGTGTGTGTGTGCTGACCTACGCTCTTCGAATATACATATTTTAGTGGACTGCCACCCTTTGCCAAAAATTCAGAAAATGCTTATGGCAATTGGAGAGACTACGCATTTTTCTATTATTGACTGAAAGTCAGCCTACCATCAAGTTTAATTGTCACCTCGTTCACAGGAGCTTACGTTTGTCGCACCTTTTGGCACTTTAAAATTTCTGAGGCTACTATTGGATTTGCTTCTGCAGCAGGCGTTTTTCAGAAGTTAATGGACAGGTTATGTAAGATCGTCAAAGGGGTGCAGGCGTTCCAGGACGATATTCTTATCTATCGTAAAAGAATTGCCAAACATGACAACATATTGGAAACAGTTTTATGCATTTTAAGTGCCAAAGAGATGACTGCGATCAAAGAAAATGCAAGTTTCTAGTAAAAGAATAAATTATTTAGGTCGCACTATCACTGAAGGGAGGATAAAATTGAAGAAAGATTTATTAGATGCTATTAGCAAAGCACCTTCACCGACGAATAGTGATTCACCTAGATCTTATTTGGGTCTAAGTAAATACTATGCTAGATTTGTTCAAGGTTATGCTTCACATGTCGAACCGTTACTTCATCTAATTGGAAAGAAATCAAAATGTATGTAGACAGAAGCACAAGAAGCTTCTAATATGATCAAAGAAATGTTTATTAAGGCACCGGCATTACAACCGTTCAATAGTTTAGATAAGTGTGTTGTGGATGCTAGTTCTATTGGGCTTGGAGCTGTTCTCACAAAAACATCATGAACAAGAAAGTACCATAGCTTTTATTTCCAGATCATTAACAAATCTCAGTTGCATTATCGCACAATTGAAAGAGAGGCTTTGGCCTGTGCTTGGGCAGCAGAAAAGTTTAAATCGTACCGATGTAGACACATTTTTGATCTCGTCACTGAGGGCTCTACTACATGTTATCATTATCTCAGGACACCAAAACTACGTACCTGCTCACCTACTTTTTAGGATACACATACAGACCGCTCAGTTGCTTCATCTCTTTTGGTTTGATACTTGATTTCTCAGTGATAGTTTGCCTTGAAAAAGTCAGTGTGTGACAAAACACGTGTTGGCTGTGCTTGACTGGCTGTACTCACTGATACACAACTTTTGATCCAATTAAACATCTCTGTGGAACACCAAGAAGAATACTATACTATTCATTATCATATGTGTATTGCCTTAAAATACTTTTGTATTATACAACTAAATATGCGCCTGTGTGCTGTGGTCATATCTGCTTGTCTATTGTGTATACCGCTGTACACTTTACATGTGCCTATAGGTAGTAGGGCACTAGACCACTTGCACCACTGTGACTTTTTTACTGTACTTAATTGGGCACCATTTGGAGATGCAGAAGCGCTTTCCATTACTACCTGTATCATTGGTTTCATTTGCTGAAATTTAAGGAGTAAAACCTTTGTATTTCCAAAATGGGCACAAGATAAAGTGTTGAGAAGCAGTGGTTATTTGCACATCTGTGAATTCCAGGGTGCCCATACTAGAATGTGAATTACAGCGCATTTCTCAAATAGATGTCATTTTTACACTTTGTCTTATATTTGGGAGGACAAATATAGAGAAAGACAGGGGGCAATAACACTTGTTTTGCTATTCTGTGTTCCCCCAAGTCTCCCGATAAAAATGGTACCTCACTTGCGTGGGTAGGCCTAATGCTTGCAACAGTAAACGCAACATGGACACATCACATTTTTACATTGAAAGCTAACGTGTTTTTTTTGCAAAGTGCCTAGCTGTGGATTTTGGCTTCTAGCTCAGCCGGCACCTAAGGAAACCTACCAAACCTGCGCATTTGGGAAAACTAAACACCTAGGGGAATCCAAGATGGGGTGACTTGGAGCTCTCACCAGGTTTTGTTACCCAGAATCCTTTGCAAACCTCAAAATGTGGCTTAAACTTTTTCCTCAAATTTTGGTGACGGAAAGTTCTGCAATCTGAGAGGAGCCACAAATTTGCTACCACCCAGCGTCTCTCCCCCTCCCCCCCCCCCCACCGCCCAAGTCTCCCGCTAAAAATGGTACCTCACTTGTGTGGGTAGGTCTAGTGCCCGCAACAGGAAATGCCCCAAAACACAATGTGGACACATCACATTTTCCCAAAGAAAACAGCTGTTTTTTTTGTTTTTTTTTGTGTGCAAATTGCCTAGCTGTGGATTTTGGCCTCTAGCTCAGCTGGCACCTTGGGAAACCTACCAAACATGTGCATTTTTTAAAGGTAGACACCTAGGGGAATCCAAATGGGGTGACTTGCCTGGCTCTCACCAGGTTCTATTACCCAGAATCCTGTGCAAACCTCAAAATTTGGCTAAAAAACACTTTTTCCTCACATATCGGAGACATAAAGTTCTGGAATCTGAGAGGAGCCACATATTTCCTTCTACCCAGCGCTCCCCCAAGTCTCCTGATACAAATGGTACCTCACTTGTGTGGGTGGCCCAGGTGCCTGCTACAGAAAAAGGCCAAAAACCTGAAAAGATTGAGGGGATAGCACAGCGAGTTGATACGTACATATTTTTCTTTTATACATCTTTAGTCTGACTCTGCTTTGTGGACCCACACAAGTGAGGTATCATTTTACTTGGGAGACTGAGGGGAATGCTGAGTGGTAGGAAATTTGTGACAGAGCGGTGATCCTACAAAGAAAAGTGAGGAAAATATGCTTTTTTTACGAAATTTTGAAGTTTGCAGAAGAGAATGGGTAAGAAAATGTTGGGGGAATCCACGCAAGCCACAGCTCCTTGGATTTCTTAGGGTATCTAGTTTAAAAAAAGTCTGGGTTTGGTAGGTTTCCCTAGATGAAGGCCGCAGCCAGCACCGAAAATATAGATTCTCCCCCCACACCCCCAAACACAGGCAGTTTTGTCATAGATCATTTTGATGTGTCCACGTACTTCTGTTATGTTGCAAACACTAACATTGTGAAAAGAAACGCACTTAGGTTATGTTAAAAAGACCCTTCACCCACCAACCAAGTTAGTGGCATGCTTGATCACCTACCGTGTCACGGGTGTCTTGCTATGCCTGATTACAGATAAGCAGGTTTGATATTTTTACCACAGATTTTGGTTGGATTCGCCACGAGGGTGAGTAATGGTTCAGTAGATCAGATTTTATAAACAAGAGATTTCACAAAAGTGAAATGCACTGTTAATAACTGAAAGGCCAAAAAACTGAACCAATGACTCACAGCTTGTGAGCTGTAAGGCCGTGTCAAGGCACCAACCGCTTTACAGTCCATTCACACACCTTTCAAACATGACATGCACAAGACCATTCACGCCGCCAGCCGCGGGCCCAGCACATTACAACACTCACATCAACAGACAGTGCCATTCAAGGGCCCATCACTTTCGTACGCCCACATGCCTGATACAGCAATCACACCAGCTGATGGGAGTGTGTGGACTGGTGTTTTCAACCAAGCGCCACCCCAGGCACACCGCCAGCCAAGCGCCACCCCAGGCACACCACCAGCCAAGCGCCACCCCACACACACACACACACACACACCACCAGTCCATGCACACCGCCATCACTTTTTTGTTTTGTTTTTAAACAACAAAGAAACCACTAATTATAAATAAGTACCAAACACAAAAGCTCTAACTGAATATATGACAGTAATGCCAACTGTGAAATTGAACATATGAAAATATTAAACAGCAGTTTACGCTCACAGTATTTTCCAATAATTCTTCTGTGTTTGGTAGCTCCTGAAACAGCACCCATACACAGCCCAGACTTTGAAGGACAATCAGGGCAGTACATCCTAGTCTCCTTCCTGATACCTCTTCGCGCACAGACTGTACATCTCTTAGTAGGAAAGTCTTTTTTTGTCCGTGGGCGGAATGTGCTCAGCAAAGTGACGATCTTTCAATCTACCCACATTCTCCACCACTGCTTCTCTAGGAACTCTTGCCTGTTCCAGCACAACAAGGCTCACTATGATAGACTCCTGAAATTTCAAAAATGTCATTCTTAACTCTGGAGAACTATCCTTGAACACAACAAAAGCATTAAAAGTTACCAAGTGGAACAGGTGAATCGCTAATTTCTTATACCAAACATAAGCCTTACGAGCAGCAGTGTAAGGTTCCACCCTCTGATCTACTCTATCAACACCACCCATGTGCGTATAGTAGTCTAAAATGCACACGTTTGCGCACTTCAGCCACCTGACCCCAAACAGCCACAGGTGATGTACTCATCATGGATGGTAGTTAGCATGTACTCATCCCTCCTGTCTACAAATTGCAGAGCTAGCAGCTCATCATTCCGCAAGGCACTACACTGTCCCTTAAGTTTTGTTTGCAGACAAGCTCTCTTGGATAGCCTTTCTGATTAGAGCAGATTCTGCCACAAGCAACAGTGTCCACTCTGAACAGTTCCTTGAATAACTGAACTCCAGTTTATCTACATATAAATGGTGACCTTTGTTAAACAGTCATCTACCAAGTTCCGACACAATTTTCTCACTAACTCCAAAAGTGGGTGGACAACCAGGGGGAGTCAATACTGGAATCCCTACCAATGTAGACCCAAAAATTATAAACATATCCTGTACTACTTTCAGACAGCATATACAATTTAATTCATACCGTGCCCTCTTGCTAGGAATGTACTGCCAAAAAAAACCAAACGACCCTTGAACAGGACCAAAGACTCATCTACAGATATTTCTTTGCCTGGAACATAAATCTCTGAAAACCGATCTACAAAATGATCAAGGACAGGTCTAATCTTAACAAGATGGTCAGAATCAGGGTGATCTCATGGCAAGGCCAAAGCATTATCTACAAAATGCAACATCCGAAGAAGCAGCTCATACCAGTTACGACTCATGATGGCAGGAAATATAGCAGTTGCCATCAAGGGACTAGTAGACCAATAAGAAGACAGTGATAGCTTCCTTATCAGCCCAATCAAAAAAGTTAAACCCAAGAACCTTTTCAACTCTTCAGGCAAAAAGTTTTCCGTATTTACTGTGCACCCTGGGAACCAGTAAAGGCAGGCAACTGTGGCTTCTTCATGTTTGGTGCAACCCACGTGTTAGGTCTTCCAATGGGAAGCCTTTAAGCCACTGGCTGCTGCACCATTGGCACATCAGTGTCCTCCTCTAAAACAGGCAGTTCATCAGCACTGAGAGGAGCTTCATCATCAGATGATCCCTCTCTGACAGAGTTCACTTCCAGAATCTTGCACTTCCTCCTCTGCCTCAGATGCAGAGTCAGTCTCATAATCATGGTCAGAAGACGACTCAAAAAGCACACCAACAACCTGCTGAGCGGTCATCCTACGGCTAGCCATGATCCTTCCTACAAAAAGTAACTGGACAAATGCACCACCAATTACCAGCACTGTGTAAGATAAGTAATAAGCAAAGTGTAGCTTTATCACTAAGAGTTATAAACTCAAAAACTATACCACTCACTTGCCTGAAATAGCTCGACTCCCCAGCATCTACTCTGCACAACCACAGCAATCGCCAATGATACCCACTAAAAAGAAAAGCAAATTAGACATAAGACAACACAAATATTGTGCATAAATCTAAGGACAATTTCAGACACAATCCTGCATTTATTACACCACCTACAAACATGTCATTCATGCATGGCAACAATACTCCTTTGGAGTAAATTTATTTACTTACCTAAAACATGCATCTACGCAAACCGCAGGACAACCACTGCCAAAACCACAACAAGCCATAGCAAAGGAAGCAAAAGCTTTGAACTAGAACAAAAAGGAGAACTAAACTGTTGCATCACAAATGCAAATACTTCACCAGTTGACAAACACCCCGCCACCAAACATTTGTATATTTTCCCTGGTGTCTAGTGTTCTCTTCACAAAGGAAAGAAGAAAAAATTCCTGCCGTCTTTATTGGCTTCTGCCCCCAAGGGGGGCTGAAATGGCATAGAGTATATTGCCCCCTTTGGAGGGGGGCAATCCTTGCCCAAGGGGGCCACCCCCGCACAAAGCGCGGACACATACATACACACAGCCCCCCCACCCCCGATAAGTGAATTCTGCCCCCTTTGGGGGCAAATGGGCTTAACATAAAATACACTGATCTGCCCCAAAGTGGGGCAGAACCACCCAACAGTGCTTTGTCTCCCTCCCCCCGAACACACACACACACACACACAAAAAAAAACCAAAGGAAAGGAAAAAAAAAAATACATGGCGTCTTTATGGCTTTGGCCCTTCACTCACACGATCCCTGGCCCTAAGTGGATTCTGCCCCCCCTTGGGGGCAGATTAGCCTAAAAAGCAATAGGCCGATCTGCCCAATAGTGCTTTTTGCTCCTTGAGGAGCAAAAACAATCCCTGGTTTCTAGTGGCTTCTGCCCCCCCTGGGGGTCAGCTCAGCCTGCAAATAAAAGGCTGATCTACCCCCCAGGGGAGCAGAAATAGTGATAAATATATTGGCCCCCCAAGGGGAGCGACCCCACTCTGTAAAACACTCACACTTTCTTTCCCTCTTTCCTTCCCTCTTGGTGGGCAGCAGGAAAGAGACATCAAGGGAATGGAAAACCCTTTCCTTTCCCCTAATGCCTCTTTTTTTTTTTTTTTTAAAGCAATTTCTCAGGCCCCCCCCCCAAGGTAATGGGGAGCAGAAATAGTGATAAATATATTGCCCCCCCCCCCCCCCAAGGGGAGCGACCCCACCCGGTAAAAAACTCACTCTATAAATCCACTGGAGGAAGCAGTCTTCTCTGTGGCACTTAGCTTCCAGGATCTCCCTGCCTGGGGTGTTTGAGCAGTGCAAATGAGAACTATTGCCTGGGCTGAAAGGAAAAGCAACCATTACATGTACAGTCTAACTCCACCCTCCCTTTAGGGAAGATTTAAAGGAATGACATGAGCAACCCAGTTGTAGTAAAAAAAAAAAAAAAAAAAAGATCTTATTAGAAATACGAGTAAGTAGCCTTCTACCTACCATCAGTGTCCTACTCCAAGTGATCCATCATAAGAGAATGACAACTAGGGATTGGGGAGAGCGTATTCGCCCCATTTTCCAGTTTTCTTGAATATACTTACCGAAATGGGATCATCATAATCATTTATTTATGGATCAAAACATCCTTAACACAAAAAGTAATAGTGTACAAAATGCAAGACAAAAGAGCAACCAGGGCACTCCAAAATAATAAGTCCGAAATGAGTAAAGTTGCAGGAAATACTTTAATCCCTTGTGTTGGAAAAATTCAATTAGTGCTCAAAGATAGTCATGTCCACATGTTAGAAAAGGCATATCAGAGTTCAGAAACAGCCAACACGTGTTTCGTCCACACGGACTTTTTCAAGGCTGGAAACAAAAACAAATGGGATCTCTTAAAAGTAATAATACCATCCGGTAGGTACAATAAACAGTGATATATCAGATTGAAATTGAAGTTACAGCAAAGAGATTTTGCATAGGATGCATAGCCCTTAGGCGTGCATGGATAATCTGAATAGAGATACTCCCATTGTTGAAAAGTTGAGCACAAAACATGCCACGCAGACAAGACCGGTGGATATAGGAAGGAGGTGAGAGAAAAATATTTACATTAGTGAGTGAAGATGTAAAGAGCCACCACGTGAATATTAGGTGCAGTAAGGAGTGTGATTACCAGACACAAGAGTAGAAATGATGGTACTGCGCGCATGCTATATACAAGAGTGGGACAACCGGTGCCCATGGAAAATTTCACCTCTAGGACTAAAGTGAAAAAAGCCAGTTCTTAGAGTCCTTCTGAAATAAACATCAAATGCGGTTCTATAACTCAGAGAGGCCCAAAGAAATGTGGACTATAATTGTGAAGTCCTAACTAAGAGGTGTATAAAAGAGAAACGGGGAGAGGGAAGGCAAATGTTTTCCTACCAAAAAAGAAGAGTAATCCAGCAGAGTATATGGCCGTCCCTTGTAGTATAGGGAAAAGGTAATCTTCCAAGACAGAAAGGACTGTAAACGTTGAGTGTATCCGTAGTATGGGATAACACTTGCAAAAGGCCTAAATAGACCCAGCCTGTAATTATAGAAAAAGAATAAACCATATAAGAAGCGACCAGTAATTATGGAGGGCCAATTGGATATATAAGGAGTAATTTGTGATAACTTTATTAAAAGTAGAAAAAGTGAGCCCTAAATAGGCAGGAGTTAGTCATTCAATAACAGAAATGGGCTGAAAAGCAAAAGTACGCAGAATGGTGACCTAAATGTGAGGCAGGCAGGCAAAGTACATGTCATAAAAGCCTGTAAAGCGCGAGTGAGAGAGCCATATGGGCGGTATCCAAAGTAATACCAAAATACCTAACTCCTTAAAACAGCTGTTTAACTAGACTGAGTAGTCGCCAGAATGTGTACAAGTCCAGGTCGTCGGAGTCTATAACTCCGTACGTGTAAACATACTAGAAGATAGTCGAAAATAGAGAAGCCCTCCCATTAAGCGTTTCCCGTTATCCAAAAATAGACCGCTGTATGGAAAATGAAAGAGAACGGCAGTAAGCATTCCCCCTTACCTGCACTCTCCCGAATTCCGAGAGTAAGGAAAAACAGCGTGTATGATCATGAGCAGCGCATCATAAAGCTGCCGTGTTATGAGAGACACGCCCCAGTCAGTGTCGGCGTCTAAATACGCGCACTCACAAATAAAATAGAAGAAGGACTAAAGTCAAAAACGGAAAACGAGCAAACTCCACTCGTCATTAATGGCACTCAACGGGTGCCATTTTGGATGTAGTGAAAGGTGTGCCAAGGCGTTGTTGTAGACATAAAAACACAAAGTTTTTAGAAAATAGCGTGCAGAACACCGGGTGGGAGTTGACTAATCCCCAATGTGGAAGTGTGCCAATAGATAGAGAGTGACGTTAGAAAGATCCCTTTACCAGAATTTTAAAAAAGGGCAAAAAGGGCACTTTATAGAAAGTAATTACATACATATAGAAGTAAGATTACTAGGACAAGAAGCACGATATATGGGACATGAAGAACAGTCAAATATAATAGAAAGAGGCATATAAACTTTCAAATGGGACATAATATTGTGCAACACTAATGCAGGGTACTTTACATACACACTTATGTAGTATACACAGGAGAGAGAGGGAAGACAAAAAAATAGTTCCAAAGGCACAAAATCCTAACACAAAAAATATATATATATTTTTTTTCCCCCTTCGAAAAAAGGCGAGATACTACATCCCAAATTATACATGGTGATGCAACTAAAGGAAATAGGCCCAATGATCACGTAATGAGGGTGTAGTGAAAAAGGAAGTTTAAAAAAAATCAAATGTTAGAGAAATACATGAAGGTCCTTGTGGATGTTAAGGCCCTGTTCTACCGCTCGTAGTTTAATAATCCACCTGCTTTCAAGGCGTCTTAGGGCCAAAGTCCGGTTGCCTCCTCGAGGCGTCCTGTTCCGAATCAATCTCATGGATATAAATGTCCAAGACTTCTCTGTGTCCATGTGCCTCATTGTAGTGAGTCGCAAAAGGATAGTTGTTTGATGACCGAATAGCTCTCAGGTGTTCTTGTATTCTCTCTTTTAACGGTCAAATGGTGCTTCCAACATAAATAAGCCCACACGTACAGACAATGCAATACACCACAAAACTTGTGTTGCAATTAATAAAGTGTTTGAGTTTGTGTGTAACCTGAGTGTTGCACTGGAAACTCACTGTCTTGTCTTTAATGTACCTACAAATGTTACAATGGCCACATCTGTATGTGCCTGGTGGAGGTTTAGGCAACCAGGTATCCCTACTTTCAGGTGGCATGAAGCTATGACATAGCTGGTCCCTTAGGGTGGTGACCCTCTTGTAAATGATGCTGGGATTTTCAGTAAGACCATTTTTTTGTGTATCGTCTGTTAGTAGTAATGACCAATGTTTGCGTACAGTTTTAAAGACTTGGGAGCTCAGTGCACTATGCTTTATCACAAGAGAGATATGTTTGTGTGAACTCTCCTTCTTAGAGTTGGTAAGTAGGTTCGGGCGTTTGGTTTTCATGATCATATTGCAGGCTTTGTTGAGAGTCTGTGGGTGATAGCCTCTATGCCTGAAACGTAGTTCCATGTTGTGCAATTCTTCTCGGAACACCTGATCCTCACTACAATTGCGACAGATCCTAGTGCTTTCCCCATATGGAATGGCATTGATTTGGGGCTTAGTATGTGAGCTGGTGGCGTGCAAAACAGCATTGCATGCTGTAGGTTTTCTGAACAGTTTGGTACAGATTTTACCATGCTTAATGTATATGGTAAGATCCAAAAAACTGATGGAAGATTGACTGGCCTCATGAGTAAACTTGATATTGAAAGTATTGTTGTTTAGATGTTCTGTGAGAAGTGTTAGAGAAGGTGCATCGCCTGACCAAAAAACTAAGATGTCATCAATGTACCTACCCCAGTACAGAAAGTAATAGTCCATCAATGCAAAACGCTGAACTTAAATAAAAAAAAACAACTATATTTCACACATTATAAAGTGCATTCTAGGCGTTGACCTCCACAATTCACATTCAAGGATCATGCAGACCTAACTAATCACCCATTTAAATCAGGTCTCAAAAGTCCTACTCTAATTCACTTGCCAGTATCATCCATCTAGTCTAATCAGAGCCTAATTAAAGTTTATAAGCGTTCTTTTGTCTCAAGCTTATAATATATACATTGCAATACTGCATTGAATATAAAAATGTGCTTTTGCATACTCTTAGAGCAGACCACCCTTCTAAACATCTAACGTCAGCCAAAACTGGTTTCATCCATTGTTTCGGTCCGTACTCAGGAGATCAGCAATGGTTTCTTGATACACTTTCCTCCTTATTTACCCCATCGCCTTGTCCTTGTGAGGACAGTTTTAACAAATGACTTGTGCATCACAGTTTGCGCTCTTATCTCTGGTTCAAACAGATTCAGTGGTGTTGATTGATGGAGTTTAAAAAGTTTTCTTAAGAAGAATATGATGTGCTAAAGGCACAGACTTACCATATAGATGGCCCTCTCAACTCAGCAAATATCAGTCCCCCCTTCTTTCAATTGCCTTCCATAGCTCTCATAGGATTGACAAGTCCTTCGCCAAGATTCACATTCAAAGATATTGTTACTTGACCACAATTGGTCACTATTGCTACACTTTATCCCCTTGCTGGAGGAAAGCCCCTTCTACCTAAAAAGGATATCCAAATATTCAAATTCATCCACTGCTCCAAAAAATCTTGGCCTGTGATGTGCTTGTGCCTGACTTCCTTGCATCTTCCCACCCAATTCTCTTGAAATCTATACTCTGTTTCAACCTATAATACATTAATTTTGATCTTCACTATAGCAGTGAGTGACCAAATGCTGAATATACCCATGATTTGCAACTGGCTTCCCTCTTGTTTGTTGATCTAAGGGCCTAATATGTCATCACATAACAAGCAAAACTTGCCATTACCAAAATAATATAGTCTACCACAGTATGTGGTCTCAATTTTGATATAATTAACAATTCTGATTCCCATCCTTTAACCTTGATAGCTTTCGACTGTGTACATCTCACCTTCATGAGTCCTGCATAGTTGCCTCTTTCCCACCTTTCAAGTCTGCAATAAAAGCCCACCTACTCCATTAGGCGATTCTAAAGGTTAGATGACTCTTCCCCCTTAACTGGTTACCACGATCCTAAACTTGCCAGGAGATGCAACTGGTTGTGTTATGTATACGTGGCCTGTCCTTGTTTTTTTAGCCATGTTGCCCTCATGCAACCACTGTTTCCTTCCACTTTTTAAAGTAGGTTTTTCAGCAGCAAGTGTAGTCCTGGGTACACATGATGTATGTAGTCTACAGGTACAGGAATCCCAGTTTGTTTTAGTCCTTTTTTTTTTTTTTTCTTTTGTTGGTTCTATCGCTTTTTCACTCACATTTAACAGGAGCCGCATGTTTCACACAGATTAACCTTTTTTGGGGAACTGTGTTTAGTTGTTCCAATCAGAGGCATTTAACATTACAGAGAATTTTTTCAATTCATTTGCAGATTCCCCTGAAAAAGGGTCAGGACCCAAAATGCATTTTGGTTTGGTAATTGAGTTAATGGAGTGAAATTTGATGTTCAATTGAATTCATTTTTGATGTTGTGGAGTTACATAAGAAAATATTCAGTTACTTTGAAGAAACGTTATGGAAATTAACTTTGACTATGAGGAAGAAATTTATGAACTACAGAGAACGGAAATGTGTATTTAAGAGTATGAAACATAGTGGGGCTTGTTTATAAATCCCTGAAAGTTGCATCAGGTGACTGGAGAGGCAAGTCCTCCAACACCAGTGAAGGGAGTAAACCAGTGAAAACTTAGTCGATTTTTTTTTTGTATGTATAATTTACTGTCCTATTCTGAATGTAGCATAACAAAATAAAATGATGGACGGAGTGTTGAAATTTTTCAAACACTCACCCCCGGTCACAGATCTGGGTTTAATCAATCATTATTTTGCTCGCCACGTCACACCAGTTTGGACCCAGCCATATGCAAATCAGTCTTGACCCTGTCCTCATGGGAACAGTCCTGCCCAAACTTCCAGGCCAGATCCTCCCTGGCCAGGAAACATGCATCCTAGGACCGGTTTCAGGGTATCACCCTTCATCAGTCAGGCTAGCTTGAATCCAGTGGTGCAGCGAGCAAGGGACCCACATCTGGGCATACCCCTGCCACTTAGAGTGCACAGAGCAACATCACAAAATGTAGTACCGAGTTGACGTGGCTCTCTGTGGCTGTCGTTATTTCCTCCCAGACTATGCGGTTTCCCTGTGCCAGTCCTTAGGACATCTCCTTGTCTGGCAGCAGGGAAGCGAGCCCCCCCTATCCTACCAAACATAGGGTAAAGGGGGAGTGGTGGGTTGGGTGGCCGGGGGTGGGGTTGGGGCTAACATAGCTGGAGCCCATGCCTAGGCACGAGGTGGATGTGAGGGTGCGAGTCTAAGTGAGAACGGGTGAGTGCTGGGGCAGCACTGTGGTTTTGCTGGCTACTCAGGCTCTGCCTGGGAGTTCATAAGGTTGACATTATAGTTTACTAACGCGGCTGAGGCCGTAGTTCTAGGTGAGTGTGTGGCTTACTGTGATTTACATTGTGACCTGGATTACACATGTTATATTGATTGTGGGTACCATGAACGTGGGTCTAGTGCTGATGGCGGGTGGGCACCTTATGGGGGTACAGGTATGGAATGAGTAGTTTCCTCAAATGAATATACAGTGATCAATGTTTAACGCATTGGAGCCTGTTATTGTGTGGTACTTGGATTATTGAATATTGTGTGCTCATTGACACTTACTCTGATATCACATTGTAATCAAACTGCTTTAATCATGTGTGTGTTGAATACACCTTTTCTATATGTACACCCGTGTGAAGCCTCTTTTTGGGTTCGTTCTGCCGGGGTTTTGTGGTAACGTGCTGTGCTTTACTGTTGCTTTACACATTGCCTCCGAGAAAAGCCTGAATGCTCTGAGCTAACATACGCAAGGATGAGTGCAGGTGTACTTGACCACCCCGTTCAGGAGTGGCACGTTCCGCCTAGCTGAGCTTACGCTTTAGCCTACCGAACTGAGCCGCCTCCAATAGGTAGGGAACGCAGCAACATAAAACCTGTTAATACCATCCATGGCAGTAGACATGAGAGAACATACTGTAGTATGTATAATTTACAGGAACTGCCCTATTCTGAATGTAGTACTGAGTGGCTATTTTAACACAGTTGTTGTCTTTGCAGCCCAGAACAGTATCCTGTGCAAGCCGTTGTTACAGAAGTGATTTTAATCATGTACATTCCTCTGGCATCATAACAGGAAACTACTCCAGTTCCTACACAAATCAGAGGTTAGTACTTCTAATTCATAGTATCCTTCTTCTGATTACAGGAGTGGTTATTGCTGTTGCTCATTAGTTGATTGATTTGTCTGTATTGGCTAATTACCCTCGTCATTCATTTTAGAGCAGTTTAGGATGAGTTGAGCATCTCCACTTGAACTAAAAGCAAAAATATTAGTACCAATATTTGCGCAGGTTTTGTCGCTTAATTTAGGGTCTCCGCAAATTGAACTAGCTGGATTAATTTTTGTAAAAATATAGATTTCGTTTTTTATTAACAACTAGAGGTAACAGACATGCTGTGGCAAGACATCCCTTCAGCCATTGCCATGTTATGCAGATTTGTACAGCGCATGATCACCCAGGAGGGATTCCTGATGCTGAGCAGTTGTGCGCTTAGCCATACCTAGGACCTAGTAGGGTGACTCAAAGCCATGTTTTCAGCTTCTTGTGGAATTCAAAAAGTGAGGAGAAGTTTGGTGGCAGGTCGTTACATTCTTTAGGAGTGAAAAGGCCCTACTGCCACATCTGACTTTCCGTAGGCATGCACTCATTAGTCATTAGGGAAAAAAAGACACCTTCCACCTCTAACATTCTCAACTTGGCTTCTTTTCCCTAATTATCTGTTCTATCTCCTTCTCACCTATCACTGGTAGTGTGCAGAATTTGCATTTGCTTGATTACATAAAATTTTTGAACAAATTGTGTGTCATAACACAAAATGCGAAACCGGCATTTAATGCTTATTTTAGTGTGAAATGTGTCATTTTTGGACACGAGGATGCATTTCCTGCAACAACAAAAAATAAATGTAAAATACTCAAGAACCCCAAACAATAATCAATTGCTCCAAATCACTTGCACTAAATGTTTTCTGTGAACAGCATAATTTTGGAAACTCCACATAACCAGAGTAACGTGACATTACTTCGGCGTAATAGTCATTTTACCTAGGACTACCTGTTTCCATCCTGATGGCAGTAATGATACTTCATATTAATTTGAGCTATTTTGTACTTACTTTTAGGACTCTAATGCATACTAGTTTATAGAGTAATGTGTACAAAAGAAGCTTTGATTATGTCATCTGTGATGTAATTAATGATGTTGTGTGAGATGTTATGATAGCATAGAAAATGTCACGAGCATGTCATGAGTGATGTAACATGTGAGGTCATAAGCAGTGCATGGCTAGGGCTCACGTTATATTTATGACCAAGGTGCTAAAGTTTATACTACCTAGCAACCTTCATACTGTGGTGTAAACTTTACAGGTAGCCAATTTTCTGAGACAAAAGATGCGCGTGTACAAAGGTTAGTACCTGGTGCACACAGTCTTCTATGTTATGTAGAAATTGTCATGCTGAGACGATTCTGTCTAAACTTAAGACTGCTTATGTATGTTAGTATGTACTACATAGTATCTTTCCCTGTTGGAATCTTTTTCTGCAGAACCAAAACATGTTTTAAAAATTCTGGACACAAGACGTCAACTATTATCTGCACAGTTACTTTTCAGTGCAAAGATTTATAACGTGTTCGATACCCCAAAACAACTACGATGGTTTAGAAGCACGTGTTTTGTAAGCGCTTACACATTAGCTGCACACAGGCTGTACAAAAGTAGGTAGAAATTTAATATGGTAGCTACCTGCCACTATGTAAGCTGTAAAAATAACACATTGGATGATGTGATCAGTGATATCATCAATGTAATTTTAGATGTCATCAGTGATATCATAAATGATGGCCTAGAACATGTCACGAGTGGTGTAATATGTGAGTGTAGAAAAGTACAATCTTTCTAGCATGATTGCCCTACTTTTTGCCAGTGTGTTTAGACTGTAGTGCACTGGGATCTTGCTAACCAAGAACCCTGTGCCTGTGCTCTCTCCTCAAAATGTGGTTGCTGGTGAGCTTCACACCCCACAACCGGGCATTAGTACACCAGGGGTCTCCCATGGGCTGCCGCGTGTATTGTGCCATCCATAGGAGCCCATGTAAACTGTGTCTGCAGGCCTGCCATTGCAGCTTGCTTGAAATGGTGCATGCACCATTTTACCAAAGATATGAGGCTTACCTTACATCCTGGTCACTGCACTTAGACACTATAAGTAACCCCTCTGGTAGGCCCCTTCAGCCCAAAAGCAGGGTGCATGTCCCTAAGTGTGAGGGTACCCTTGCATTAGCAGGGTACCCTTACAAGCCCCATTCCCTGGGCTTTGTAAGTGCGGGGAAGCCATCTTAAGGTATGTAGTGGACACTGGTCAACATGAGTGGTCCAGCTACATAATGGCTCCTCCGAACCTAGGCATGTTTAGTATCAAACATGTTGGAATCATGCAACTACACTGATTCCAGTGCTGGTTGCATGACCCCCTGTACTCTGGGGGTTCCTTAGAGGTTCCCTCAGTTCTGCCTGTGCAGCCGTACAGGGCCTGGCTGCCAGCCCACGCTACCAGACACTTTTCTACCCTCTTGCTGGTGAGCCAGACTTGAGCAGCAGAAGGCAGAACAAAGGATTTCCTGCAAGGGAAAGGTGTGACCACCTCCCCCTGTGTATTAGGTGTATAGGGGCTAGGGTGGGGTGGCCTCTGAGCAACACCAGACTGCTTTGAAGGCCACATTTGGTACTCTCCTTGCATAATCCGGTTTGCACCAGTTCAGGAGCCCCCAGTTCCAGAGCGAAACTGCTCAAAGGACAGGGGAGTAACCCCCCCCCCTCCCGCCCAGTGCAGAGCTCTACCAGGTGGCTACTTGATTCTGACATCTTGAGAATAAGATGTGCGGAGGCCGCTGGAAGCATCTGACTGGTTAGGCAAGGTAGATGACGTCCCTACCCCCTCTGATAGGTGGGTCATTTCAGAGAGTAACCGACTCCCTTTTTGGGTTACTTAAGGGCTCCCCAAGGGTGGTTCCTCAGATTCGACGAGCAAGACTCTACAAGGAACTCTTTTCAAGACCTCTTTTGCTCCTGGCCTCTGGACCCGCTGCTGATCTGCTTTGGAACAGAAACAAGCCTGCTTCTGATGAGAAGGCTCCCATTGTAACATTGTTTCTCTGGATCCTGCAAGAATTCTGCAACATACAAGGCTGTGCATCCTTCAGGGTCACAAGGACTCTGTTTACACCTGGAAGCATGAAGGAATCTCCCTTGCAGTGAAGGAGTCACTCCCTTGCATCCACAAGCATCTCAAGACAACATCAACCTGCAAGTGAGGTCTGCTGTTCCACAGACATCGAAAAGCTCTGCATCACATGTAGTGGATCTGTGGCCTCCTCTGGGTCCTCCTTGTCTTCTGACATACTTGGGAGACTGTGGGCCCCTGTCCTACAACTCCTGCGATGTGGGACTTCTGCTTTGTTGTGCTGCTGAGGACTCCTTGTGACTCTCGTGTCCATTGCCTGTGGTTAACTTGTGGGGGCTCCAGTAACTTCTGCTGACCTTCCTGTGTGCTGAGCCAGCCCTGAATACCCCTCAAAGGTAGAGTCTCCTGGACCTTGCTGGTCCTCAAAACTTTGCAGATACATCAACAGTTCCAACAGTTCCTGCTTGCATTTGCCAGTGATTATTGGTGGCCTCGCTGGCCACTGATTTTCCTGCAATCCGGCGGCCATCAAAGGACAGCTCGTAGGCGACTCCTGGGATCTTCTGCAGCTCCTGGATTCCGCAGCTGGAATTGTTCCTCCATCGACTTGCAGGAAATTCACCTCCAAGAGGGTGGGCATTGCCACATGCTCCACCCGGGCACCTCCAAGGGTGCTAGACTTCTCAGGTCCTCACTCTCTGGAATATGTCCCTGGATTCCACTAGCCTTGTCCACGAGTCGGGACAGCAGCTGGACAATCCGAGGCTTCCATTGACTTCAGTGAGGGTTTCCAACGTCCCTTCACCCTATGCATTCGGGTCCCCTGGTGTAGCTAGCTACTCCTGTCTTCTGGGTATCCTTGGGTGGGGACACTCCAAATTTCCTCTTGTATGTTGGTTTTCTCAGAGTCCACTGGGAAGGGTTCTGAAACACACGAACTCCAACCACTACTTTCCTGTGTTAGTCTACGGGACGACTGGGTAGGTAACCACTCCGCACGTGATCGCTGGCGTACTTACCTCTGGTGTTTTCATCTACTCCTAGCTAAATACTACACTTACCTTGAGAAGAGTGGCCAGGGCACACCCGTATCGTAGATCAGATAATGTTCAGGAATTGAGTGGATGTCCGGTCAGGAAAGATGGTATGTAGGAATTTATTATAGATGCAAGTGAGTAGTCAGAGTCTCAATCACAAAGAATAACCCGTGCCGGTTGCGTCGGGATTAGGCAGTGTATAAACTGCCTAATCCTGACGCGACCGGCACAGGTTATTTCTTCAACACATGAGGCTTATCATGGCCACCACTGATCTCTGCAACGCATATTGACTGCACCTAGAGATCCAATACTACCATCAGTTTGTTTAATGCTTCAACCGTATCTATGTATACATTACACCCATCCAAAGCCTTGACAAAGTCTTGAAGACGAAACACGTGTTGGCTGTTTTGCTGTACGGACTTTTTGTTCCTTGTGGTCATCTGATTGTAACTCTGACCATTTACTATCATCTGGCTGTTCTGGATACATGGACTTACTGTACAACGTATTCTTTGTGATTGAGACTCTGACTACTCACTTGCATCTATAATAAATTCCTACACACCATCTTTCCTGACCGGACATCTACTCAATTCCTGAACATTATCTGGATCTACGATATGGGTGTGCCCTGGCCACTCTTCTCTCGCTATATAGGCAACCAACCACTCCTTAGTGTGTGGCCCTCTGACACCTGTGGTGGCAGGTGTTTCGGCTAGCCTGGCACCCACCACTATTTTGTTCACCTACTTGACTATGTTCTGATCATACATTTGGTATACTTGCTGCTGATGTGCGCGCACCTGTTGGCATTCTCCACCTCCTTCGCTTGACTTACTACACTTCCCTTGGTTGGGTTTACTATTTTGCATTTCACTTACTTAGTATATGGTTTGCGCCTTGTCTGTTGGTTTCCTCAGGGTCTGCTGGGAAGGGTCCTGAAACACACAAACTCCAACCACTACTTTCCTGTGTTAGTCTATGGACATCTGGATAGGTAACCACTCTGCACCTGGTCACTGGGGCACGTAACGTACTTACCTCTGGTGTTTTCATCTACCTCCAACTCCTAGCTAAATACCACACTTACCTTGGTTAGGTTTACTATTTCGCATTTCACTTACTTAGTATATGGGGTACGCCCTCAACCCCCCCATAGTGCCCTATATATTTTAACCTATTTCTGCTTGTTATTTGGTGTATATACTGTGTGTAGATATCTCCAGAGGGAGATATACCAGTACTAGTCTAGTAGTTAGTGCTGTAATAAAGAATCATTTATTTTTGCAACGCTTGTGTGGTTCTTTCTTGTGAATGCGTTATTGCCTGACTACTGTGGTATTGCATGTGGTTTACTTTCCTCCTGATAAGCTTCAGCTGCTCTCCTCAGCTACCCCTAGAGAGCTTTTGCTATCTGGACACCTTTTCACAATCACTAAGAGTTGCCTGGACACAGTATAGGGTGTCACACCGTAGGTCTACACCATAAACTGAGCCAGCCTCCTACTGTGAGGTCATAAGCAATGCATGATGGAGCCGAAAGTTATAGGTAGCTGCGCTAACTATAACTGGTGAGTTTCTGTGGTGTATTTAGTTCAAAACATTACTATCATCATTGGCCTATTCACCTAACTATAACATTACTTTAAACTTTTTTCAGTGAGATATACTGTGTATATATCTCACAGGGGTGGCTGCCACTGTGTAGTTTGTTGTAACTAGGTGACATTATCCATATGTTAAAGGCAATTTTACTTTGTGAAAATTGCTGTCCCTCTGCAGGGATTTCATGCTCTGTTTGAAAGAACACTGTTTTTTCTCATACGTTTCTCATAGAGGTTATGGAAGGTGCTCCAGAAGCTAAAATGAGAGCACATTTTCTATAAGTTCACTATATCTTCCTCAACCACGTGAGAATGAAATCCGATATTTAGTAAGATGTAATTCCGACAGCAGCAGCACCAATCCATCATTTAATTCCCCAGTATTCTATTGCAGCTTCCCACAGTATTATGAGCAACTAGAGCACTAGCGTTCTGAATTTGACAGACCTATGGCACATTGAACACCATTTACTGGAATCAAAGCTGCAGTACAAGAACAACATGAGGGGTTAATTTTGTCATTGAAATTATGATTCATGTTCTAGAAAACTAAAATCAAGCCAAAATTTGACTTTCTGGCACGTAAGGGAGCCTTGGCATTGAAACACTCACTGTCACAGGCACGCACCATGAAGTGGACTCTCACAGAGCCCTCGAGTGTGACTTCAGTGGAGAGAAAACTCAGTAAAAACCTGGTTTGTCAAAGGATGGAAGGTCAGAGGACGCATCAACGTCAACTACACAACATACACTTTGCTTCAGCTGAGTCCCAGAAAAAAAGATTACCAAAAAAAGAAATGGGGCCAGGGTAGGGACACCCTCACCCCTTAGCTCTGGTGCAAAAAAAAAGCATTTTGACTTTATTGGCTGGAGTCGCTGCCGATCTCCAGAAAAGGTGAAAAAAAACAAAAAACTACTGTGTTTGTGAAGCCACCGAGTGGGCCAGGTCCCAGGGGCATTGTGATTTTGAATACCTGGGTGACCTGGCCCCCCTGCAGCTCTGGGGACCACCACCTACCCAGGGCTAAATTTGAATAAGACAGGTTATCCATTTTGGACCCCCGACCCTGGGGACCACCACCTCCCTTGGGCTGTATAAGTTGGAGGGGGGCTGTGCGCTCCCCTCAAGGAGCCAGTGATGACCCTGGCACCCCCACCTCCAAAGGCTGGCTCCTGCTATGTCGCAGGGTGCCTAACCCCAGGACATAGCTGTAGGAAGTTGGCTCTGTATGCACTATTTCAAAGTAAGGAATAGTATGCAGAGTCCAAGGGTTCCCCTTAGAGGTAAGATAGTGGCAAAAAGAGATACTAATGCTCTATTTTGTGGTAGTGTGGTCGAGCAGTAGGCTTATCAAAGGAGTAGTGTTAAGCATTTGTTGTACATACACACAGGCAATAAATGAGGAACACACACTCAGAGACAAATCCAGCCAATAGGTTTTGTTATAGAAAAATATATTTTCTTAGTTTATTTTAAGAACCACAGATTCAAATTCTACATGTAATATCTCATTTGAAAGGTATTGCAGGTAAGTACTTTAGGAACTTTGAATAATTACAGTAGCATATATACTTTTCACATAAAACACAAATAGCTGTTTTAAAAGTGGACACAGTGCAATTTTCACAGTTCCTGGGGGAGGTAAGTTATTGTTAGTTTTAGCAGGTAAGTAAATCACTTACAAGTCTCAGGTTTGGGTCCAAGGTAGCCCACCGTTGGGGGTTCAGAGCAACCCCAAAGTTACCACACCAGCAGCTCAGGGCCGGTCAGGTGCAGAGGTCAAAGAGGTGCCCAAAACACATAGGCTTCAATGGAGAGAAGGGGGTGCCCCGGTTCCGGTCTGCCAGCAGGTAAGTACCCGCGTCTTCGGAGGGCAGACCAGGGGGGTTTTGTAGGGCACCGAGGGGGACACAAGTCAACACAAAAAGTACACCCTCAGCAGCGCGGGGGCGGCCGGGTGCAGTGTGCAAACACGCGTCGGGTTTTCAATGGTTTTCAATGAGAGACCAAGGGATCTCTTCAGCGGTGCAGGCAGGCAAGGGGGGGGGCTCCTCGGGGTAGCCACCACCTGGGCAAGGGAGAGGGCCTCCTGGGAGTCACTCCTGCACAGAAGTTCCGTTCCTTCAGGTGCTGGGGGCTGCGGGTGCAGGGTCTTTTCCAGCCATCGGGACTTTAGGTTCAGGCAGTCGCGGTCAGGGGGAGCCTCGGGATTCCCTCTGCAGGCGTCGCTGTGGGGGCTCAGGGGGGACAACTTTGGTTACTCACAGTCTCGGAGTCGCCGGAGGGTCCTCCCTGAGGTGTTGTTTCTCCACCAGTCGAGTCGGGGTCGCCGGGTGCAGTGTTGCAAGTCTCACGCTTCTTGCGGGGATTGCAGGGGTCTTTAAATCTGCTCCTCTGTAACAAAGTCGCAGTTCTTTTGGAGCAGTGCCGCTGTCCTCGGGAGTTTCTTGGTCTTTCTTGAAGCAGGGCAGTCCTCTGAGGATTCAGAGGTCGCTGGTCCTTGGGAAAGCATCGCTGGAGCAGGTTTCTTTGGAAGGCAGGAGACAGGCCGGTAGGTCTGGGGCCAAAGCAGTTGGTGTCTTCTTTTCTTCCTCTGCAGGGGTCTTTCAGCTCAGCAGTCCTCTTCTTCTTGTAAGTTGCAGGAATCTAAATTCTTAGGTTCAGGGAAGCCCTTAAATACTAAATTTAAGGGCGTGTTTAGGTTTGGGGGGTTAGTAGCCAATGGCTACTAGCCCTGCGGGTGGGTACACCCTCTTTGTGCCTCCTCCCAAGGGGAGGGGGGTCACATCCCTAATCCTATGATGGAGGATTTCTAAAAGTCAGAGTCACTTCAGCTCAGGACACCTTAGGGGCTGTCCTGACTGGCCAGTGACTCCTCCTTGTTATTCTCATTATTTCCTCCGGCCTTGCCGCCAAAAGTGGGGGCCATGGCCGGAGGGGGCGGGCAACTCCACTAGCTGGAGTGTCCTGCAGTGTTGGAACAAAGGGGTGAGCCTTTGAGGCTCACCGCCAGGTGTTACAGCTCCTGCCTGGGGGAGGTGTTAGCATCTCCACCCAGTGCAGGCTTTGTTACTGGCCTCAGAGTGACAAAGGCACTCTCCCCATGGGGCCAGCAACATGTCTCGGTTGTGGCAGGCTGCTGGAACCAGTCAGCCTACACAGATAGTCGGTTAAGGTTTCAGGGGGCACCTCTAAGGTGCCCTCTGGGTTGTATTTTACAATAAAATGTACACTGGCATCAGTGTGCATTTATTGTGCTGAGAAGTTTGATACCAAACTTCCCAGTTTTCAGTGTAGCCATTATGGTGCTGTGGAGTTCGTGTTTGACAGACTCCCAGACCATATACTCTTATGGCTACCCTACACTTACAATGTCTAAGGTTTTGTTTAGACACTGTAGGGGCACAGTGCTCATGCACTGGTGCCCTCACCTATGGTATAGTGCACCCTGCCTTAGGGCTGTAAGGCCTGCTAGAGGGGTGACTTATCTATACTTGCATAGGCAGTGAGAGGCTGGCATGGCACCCTGAGGGGAGTGCCATGTCGACTTACTCATTTTGTTCTCACCAGCACACACAAGCTGGCAAGCAGTGTGTCGGTGCTGAGTGAGGGGTCTCCAGGGTGGCATAAGACATGCTGCAGCCCTTAGAGACCTTCCCTGGCATCAGGGCCCTTGGTACCAGGGGTACCAGTTACAAGGGACTTACCTGGATGCCAGGGTGTGCCAATTGTGGACTCAAAAGTACAGGTTAGGGAAAGAACACTGGTGCTGGGGCCTGGTTAGCAGGCCTCAGCACACTTTCAATTCAAAACATAGCATCAGCAAAGGCAAAAAGTCAGGGGGTAACCATGCCAAGGAGGCATTTCCTTACAATAGCTGTTTGATTTGACAGCTCCCCCAAGTCAAAGCAAACGCTCTGATTCCAGCAAGTGAAAGCTGTCAAACAAAGTAATGAAAATTGCTTTACTTAATTTTTTTTTAAAAACATGAAAAAAAACCATAAAGGTTACAAGGACGTTATAATTAGGCTTACATTTTAAACGTATAGAAACTTTGTATAGCCGAGGCACAGGTTATAGTTACCTTACGGCACAAGTTAGTTACTTGAGATCACTCTAACTATAGCAGGTGAATTTCTGTGGTTTTGTTAGTTTAAAATGTGAGCCTAACTCTAACCTTTGTTTTTTTTCTTTTTTATTTCTATAGTTTTTTTTTGTTCTGTTTCTGAACTATAACGTCCCTATAACCTTTTTTTTTTTTTTTGTGTGAATATATATATATGTTCGATGGCATGTGTAGCTGCAGATACACATGCTGTGCACAGTCCGCCATCTGGTGTTAGGCTCGGAGTGTTACAAGTTGTTTTTCTTCTAAGAAGTCTTTTCGAGTCACGAGACCGAGGGACTCCTCCCATTTCGACTCCATTGCGCATGGGCGTCGACTCCCTCTTAGATTGTTTTTTTTCCGCCATCGGGTTCGGATGTGTTCCTTTTCGCTCCGTGTTTCGGGTCGGAAAGTTAGTTAGAATCTCGGAAAAAATCGTCGGTATTGTTTGCGTTCGGTATCGGGTTAGTTAGAACAAATCGACACCGAATTTTGAAGAGCTCCGGTGGCCCTTTGGGGTTTTTTCGATCCCCCGTCGGGGCCTGGTCGGCCCGGCCACGTGCGACTTCAAGGCTGATGGAACGGACCCCATTCCGCTTCTGCCCAAAATGCCATAGCAAGTATCCGTATACGGATCAGCATCTGGTCTGTAACTTGTGCTTGTCCCCGAGCACAAGGAGGATACTTGTGAAGCCTGTCGAGCGTTTCGGTCGAGGAAGACGCTGAGAGACCGAAGAGCCAGGAGACTACAAATGGCGTCCACGCCGACAGGTCAAGAACGTTTCGTGGAGGAAGAAGCTTTCTCCATCCACGAGTCGGATTCTGAAGAATTTGACGCCGAAGAAACACCCCAAACCGTAAGTAAGACGTCGAAAATCAAGACTCACGAGAAGTCCACAAAAGCCCAGGGGACGCCACCGCCAACAGGCCATGGCTTAACCCGAAAACTAGGTGACCGATCCAAGGCACCGAAAAAGGGCATGCTGGTGTCGAAGTCATCCGACTCCGGTCGAGATACCGCCACACAGCAGACAGCGGCACCGAAGAATTTCGGCACCGAGACACCACGCCGAAAACAAAGAAGGTTTCTTCGGAGCCTAAAAAGACTTCCAAAAAGGTTTCGGTTCCGAAACATCCAGCCTCGGAGCCGAAAACTAGTTCCTATACAGAGGAACAAGGATTAACCTCCCAATTACATAGATTTGGAGAGGAGCTTCAAGCTGTAGAGCCTGACTACACGCAAAGAAGGCTTCATATTCATGAGGACACAGGGAAGATAACCACTCTTCCCCCAATCAAAATAAAAAGGAAACTTGCCTTTCAACAAAAGGACAAGCAACCACAGGCAAAAGTGGCAAGGAAAACAACCCCACCACCATCAATACATGCATCACCAGCAACAACTCCTCCATTGATGCACTCACCAGCTCATACTACAATGAGTCAGGATGATCCCGATGCATGGGACCTTTACGATGCTCCAGTGTCTGACAACAGCCCAGACTCCTATCCCACAAAACCGTCACCACCTGAGGACAGTACATCCTACACACAGGTGGTCGCAAGGGCAGCCGAATTTCACAACGTCACCTTACATTCTGAACCAATTGAGGATGACTTTCTGTTTAACACCCTATCCTCCACCCATAGCCAGTACCAAAGCCTTCCCATGCTCCCAGGAATGCTAAGACATTCAAAACAAATATTTCTGGATCCAGTTAAAGGCAGAGCCATAACTCCAAGGGTGGAGAAAAAGTACAAGCCACCGCCAACAGATCCAATCTATATTACAACACAACTAACACCAGACTCAGTAGTTGTCGGGGCAGCTCGTAAGAGAGCCAACTCTCATACCTCAGGAGACGCACCACCTCCAGACAAAGAGAGCCGCAAATTTGATGCTGCGGGAAAAAGGGTTGCAGCAAAAGCAGCAAATCAATGGCGTATTGCCAATTCACAAGCACTTTTGGCAAGATACGACAGAGCTCATTGGGATAAAATGCAACATTTCATCGAACACTTACCCAAGGAGTTCCAAAAAAGAGCGCAACAGGTGGTAGAAGAGGGACAAAGTATCTCAAATAATCAGATACGGTCTTCCATGGATGCAGCAGATACAGCTGCAAGGACAATAAACACTGCAATCACGATACGAAGGCACGCATGGCTGCGCACTTCAGGGTTCAAGCCGGAAATCCAACAAGCTGTGCTCAATATGCCATTTAATGAACAGCAATTGTTTGGGCCGGAGGTAGACACTGCCATTGAGAAACTCAAAAAAGACACCGATACAGCCAAAGCCATGGGCGCACTCTACTCCCCGCAGAGCAGAGGCACATTTCGAAAAACACCTTTTAGGGGAGGGTTTCGAGGTCAACCCACAGAAACCACAACCTCACAAACAAGGCCTACTTACCAGGGTCAATATCAGAGGGGAGGTTTTCGGGGGCAATATAGAGGGGGCCAATTCCCAAGAAATCGAGGGAAATTCCAAGGCCCCAAAACTCCTCAAAATAAACAGTGACTCACAAGTCACACAACCCCATCACATAACACCTGTGAAAATATATTTTCTTAGTTTATTTTAAGAACCACAGGTTCATGTTTTACAAGTAGTACTTCAAATGAAAGGTATTTCACTCAGGTATCTTAGGAACTTTGAATCAACACAATATCATGTACAGTTTTAGCAAAAATGGCAATAAGCTATTTTAAAACTAGACACAGTGCAATTTTCAACAGTTCCTGGAGGAGGTAAGTTTTGGTTAGTTTTGCAGGTAAGTAAAATACCTACAGGGTTCAAAGTTGGGGGTTCAGGGCAACCCCAAAGTTACCACACCAGCAGCTCAGGGCCGGTCAGGTGCAGAGGTCAAAGTGGTGCCCAAAACGCATAGGCTTCAATGGAGAAGGGGGTGCCCCGGTTCCAGTCTGTCAGCAGGTATGTACCTGCGACTTCGGAGGGCAGACCATGGGTTTTTTGTAGGGCACCGGAGGGGACACAAGTCAGCACAAAAAGTACACCCTCAGCGGCACAGGGGCGGCCGGGTGCAGTGTGCAAACAGGCGTCAGGTTTGCAATAGATTTCAATGGGAGACCCAGGGGTCTCTTCAGCGAAGCAGGCAAGGGGAGGGGCTCCTCGGGGTAGCCACCATCTGGGCAAGGGAGAGGGCCACCTGGGGGTTGCTTCTGCACTGGAGGTCGGATCCTTCAGGTTCTGGGGGCTGAGGGTGCAGGGTCTTCACCAGGTGTCGGGTTCTTTGAAGAAGGCAGTCGCGGTCAGGGGGAGCCTCTGGATTCCCTCTGCAAGCGTCGCTGGGGGGGTTCAGGGGATCAACTCTGGCTACTCACAGGGTCGCAGTCGCTGGGGAGTCCTCCCTGTAGTGTTGTTTCTCCGCCGGTCGAGCCGTTGGCGTCGGGTGCAGAGTGGAAAGTCTCATGCTTCCGTCGGGAAACGTGCAGTCCTTTAAAAGTTGTTTCTTTGTTGCAAAGTTGCAGTCTTTATGGAACAGGGCCGCTGTCCTCAGGAGTTCTTGGTCCTTTTAGATGCAGGGTAGTCCTCTGAGGCTTCAGAGGTCGCTGGACCCTGGGGGACGTGTCGCTGTTGCAGTTTTTCTTTAAGTGGGGAGACAGGCCGGTAGGGCTGGGGCCAAAGCAGTTGGTGTCTCCGTCTTCTCTGCAGGGCTTCAGGTCAGCAGTCTTCAGGTTGCAGGAATCTGTTTTCCTAGGTTCTGGGGGCCCCTAAATACTCCATTTAGGGGTGTGTTTAGGTCTGGGGGGTTAGTAGCCAATGGCTACTAGCCCTGAGGGTGGCTACACCCTCTTTGTGCCTCCTCCCTCAGGGGAGGGGGGCACATCCCTAATCCTATTGGGGGAATCCTCCATCTGCAAGATGGAGGATTTATAAAAGTCAGTCAGCTCAGCTCAGGACACCTTAGGGGTTATCCTGACTGGCCAGTGACTCCTCCTTGTTTTTCTCATTATCTCCTCCGGCCTTGCTGCCAAAAGTGGGGCCGTGGCCGGAGGGGGCGGGCATCTCCACTAGCTGGGATGCCCTGTGGCGCTGTAACAAAGGGGGTGAGCCTTTGAGGCTCACCGCCAGGTGTTACAGTTCCTGCAGGGGGAGGTGAGAAGCACCTCCACTCAGTACAGGCTTTGTTACTGGCCACAGAGTGACAAAGGCCCTCTCCCCATGTGGCCAGCAACGTGTCTGGTGTGTGGCAAGCTGGCAAAACTAGTCAGCCCAGACTGGAAGTCGGGTATGTTTTCAGGGGGCATCTCTAAGATGCCCTCTGTGGTGTATTTCACAATCAGATGTACACTGGCATCAGTGTGCATTTATTGTGCTGAGAAGTTTGATACCAAACTTCCCAGTTTTCAGTGTAGCCATTATGGTGCTGTGGAGTTCGTGTTTGACAGACTCCCAGACCATATACTCTTATGGCTACCCTGCACTTACAATGTCTAAGGTTTTGCTTAGACACTGTAGGGACATAGTGCTCATGCACCTATGCCCTCACCTATGGTATAGTGCACCCTGCCTTAGGGCTGTAAGGCTTGCTAGAGGGGTGACTTATCTATGCCATAGGCAGTGTGAGGTTGGCATGGCACCCTGAGGGGAGTGCCTTGTTGACCTAGTCATTTTCTCCCCACCAGCACACACAAGCTGGCAAGCAGTGTGTCTTTGCTAAGTGAGGGGTCTCCAGGGTGGCATAAGACATGCTGCAGCCCTTAGAGACCTTCCCTGGCATCAGGGCCCTTGGTATCAGGGGTACCAGTTACAAGGGACTTACCTGGATGCCTGGGTGTGCCAATTGTGGAGACAAAGGTACAGGTTAGGGAAAGAACACTGGTGCTGGGGCCTGGTTAGGAGGCCTCAGCACACTTTCAAATCATAACTTGGCATCAGCAAAGGCAAAAAGTCAGGAGGGTAACCATGCCAAGGAGGCATTTTCTTACACTGACCCATGGGACCTTTATGATGATCCCATTTCTGACAATAGTCCAGCGTGCTATCCGTCAAAGCCATCATCTCCAGAGGATAGCACTTCATATACAAATGATATGCTGCTGCCCTAGCTAGAACCTAACGTAGCCATGCACACAGAACCCCTTGAGGATGATTTTTTATTTAACACGTTGTCCTCGACTCACGCCACCTACCAGAGTCTACCTATGCTTCCTGGCATGATAAAACATGCGCATCAAATCTTCCAGGAACCAGTTAAAGCAAGAGCGATCACTCCAAGGGTAGAAAAGAAATATAAGCCGCCTCCTTCAGAGCCAGCTTTTATTACCCAACAGCTACCCCCAGATTCCGTAGTGGTCAGTGCAGCAAGGAAGAGGGCTAACTCCCAGTCGTTTGGGGACGCACCCCCACCAGATAAAGTAAAAAATGTTTATGCTGCTGGTAAAAGGGTGGCATCACAGGCAACTAATCAATGGCGTATAGCCAATTCCCAAGCGCTAATGGCCAGATACGACTGGGCCCACTGGGACGATATGAAAGACATTATCCAGCATCTCCCCAAAGATCAACAGAAGAGAGCCCAGCAATTAGTAGAGGAGGAACAGGCAATTACCAACAATCAGATCAGGTCAGTGTTAGTCTCCGCAGACACAGCCGCAAGAAATATTAATATAGCTGTCACCATTAGGTGACGTGCATGGCTTAGGTCGTCAGGCTTTAAACCTGAAATCCAGTAGGCTGTTCTTAAATGAAATGAAAAAAAGACGCCGACACTGACAAAGCTATAGGGGCGCTTTACTCAACTCAATACAGAGGCTCATTTCGAAAGCCTCAATGTAGGGGAGGCTTTAGACCCCAAACATCTGAGCCATCTACCTCCCAATCCAAACCCTCTTACCAGACCCAATACCAGGGAGGGGGGTTTCGGGGAACCTACAGAGGACAATTTCCCAGATCTAGAGGAAAATAGCAGCCCTCAAAGCAACCCGCGCATGCCAAACAGTGACCTGATCCACATCTTGCCTCACCACACTTCCCCTGTGGGAGGAAGACTGTAAAAGTTCCACGCCCACTGGTTACCCATCACAACAGACAATTGGGTCTTATCCATTATCCAACATGGTTACTGCATAGAGTTCGCACAAACTTCTCCAGATATACCCCCAAAACCATAAAAACTCTCCTCTCAACACATTTCAATGTTGCAAACAGAGGTACAGTCACTATTACTCAAACAAGCCATAGAGCTTGTGCCACATCATCAAAGAGGGACAGGGGTTTACTCCCTGTATTTCCTCATTCTCAAAAAAGACGAAACATTGAGACCAATACTAGATCTCAGAACTCTCAATCTTTACATCCTATCAGAACACTTTCACATGGTAACACTACAGGATGTAGTCCCATTGTTACAACAAGATTTTATGGCAACACTGGATCTAAAAGATGCATATTTTCACATACCCATCCATCCAGCGCACAGAAAATATCTTAGGTTTGTAATACAAGGAAACAATTATCAGTTCAAAGTGTTACCTTTTGGGATAACAACACCTCCCAGGGTATTTACAAAATGTCTTGCCGTAGTCGCAGCATACATAAGACAACATATCCATGTCTTTCCATATCTCCACGACTGGCTAATAAAAGCCAACAGTCAAACACAGTGCCAATACCATACACGTTATGTAATAAACACCCTACACACACTAGGGTTCTCAATAAACTACCAAAAATCACACCTACAACCAGCGCAAGTTCGACAGTATTTAGGAGCCACATTAAACACCCAAAGAGCACTTGCAAGCCCAAGGCCACAAAGGGTACAATCATTCCTCAACATGTTACCAAGAATCCATCCAAACCAACAATACACAGTCAAATTTGTCATGAAACTGTTGGGCATGATGGCATCATTCATCACCATTGTCCCAAATGCAGGACTAAACATTGCTGCCCTTACAACAGTGCCTGGCACATGGTCATCTTCAAGATCTAGTGTTGCTAGACCGCCAAACACACATCTCGCTTCAGTGGTGGAATTCCACAAATTTAAACAAAGGGCGGCCATTTCAGGACCCTGTGCCTCATGCCATTCTTACAACAGATGCATCAATTATTGGATGGGGAGCACATCTCAACAATCACAACATTCAGGGACAATGGGATACCAAACAAAAACAACTTCATATAAATCGCTTGGAACTGCTAGCGGTATTCCTAGTACTAAAAGCTTTTCAACCTGTTCTTGTTCACAAACACATTCTCATCAAAACAGACAATATGACGACAATGTACTACTTGAACAAACAAGGAGGGAACCCATTTATCACAACTTTGTCTTCTAGCACAAAAAAATTGGCATTGGGCAATTCACAACAACATTCACCCTGTAGCACAGTATATTCCAGGGATTCACAATCAATTACCAGACAGTCTCAGCCGGGATCATCAGCAAACACACGAGTGGGAAATTCACCCCCCAAGTACTTCACAAGTACTTTCGCCAATGGGGAACACCAGACATAGATCTATTTGCCACCAGCCAGAACGCAAAATGCCAAAACATCGTATCCAGGTACCCACACCCTCTATCCAAGGGCAATGCTCTATGGATCAACTGGTCAGGGATATTTGATTACGCTTTTCCCCCTCTCCCGCTCATTCCATTTCTGGTCAACAAACTGCGTCAAAACAAACTCATACTTATTGCACCAACGTGGGCAAGTCAGCCATGGTACACAACATTGTTAGACCTGTCACTAGTACCACACATCAAACTACCAAACAGGCCGGATCTGTTGACACAAAACAAACAACTGATCAGACACCCCAATCCAGCAATACTCAATCTAGCAGTCTGACTCCTGAAGTCTTATAGTTTGGATATCTACATCTTCCACCAGAATATATGGAAGTAATTAAACAAGCAAGAAAACCCACTACCAGGCAGTGCTATGCAAACAAATGGAAAAGGTTTGTCTTTTACTGCCAATCCAAACACATAACACCTCTTCCCGCATCCATACAAGACATTGTAAGTTATTTACTTCATCGAAAAAAAATGTTCTCGCTTTTTCATCCATCAAAATACATCTCACAGATATTTCAGCCTATTTACAAAATATACAAAACAATTCTCTATTTAGAGTGCCTGTCATCAAAGCCTTCATGGAAGGTCTAAAATGTATCATACCTCCAAGAACACCGCCAGTACCTTCATGGAATCTCAATATTGTACTCACACGGCTCCTGGGTCCACCCTTTGAACCCATGCATTTGTGTCAACTTCAATTTCTAATGTGGAAAGTAGCATTCCTCGTTGCAATCACTTCATTACGAAGAGTTAGTGAAATACAAGCATTCACTATTGAACAACCCTTTATGCAAGTACACAAACATAAGTTTGTACTTCGCACAAGCCCAAAATTCCTACCCAAAGCCATCTCACCGTTTCATTTAAATCAAACAGTGGAACTTCCAGTCTTCTTCCCACAGCCAGACTCGGTAGCAGAAAGAGCGCGCCATACATTAGACATTAAAACAGTTTTAATGTATGACATTGACAGAACAAAATCATTTAGAAAGATTAAACAGCTATTTGTCGCATTCCAAAAACCCCGTACTGGTAATCCTATCTCAAAACAAGGCATAGCCAGATGGATAGTAAAGTGCATCCAAACCTGTTACCTAAAGGCTAAAAGACAGCTATTAGTAACACCAAAAGCACTTTCCACCAGGAAGAAAGGAGCAACAATGGCATTTCTAGGAAATATACCAATGACAGAAATCTGTAAAGCAGCCACTTGGTCAACACCCCATACATTTACCAAGCATTACTGTGTAGATGTGTTAGCAACACAACAAGCTACAGTAGTACAGGCTGTACTAAGAACACTATTTCAAACAACTTCAACTCCTATTGGCTGACTGTAGGAAGTTGGCTCTGTATGCACTATTTCAAAGTAAGGAATAGTATGCACAGAGTCCAAGGGTTCCCCTTAGAGGTAAGATAGTGGCAAAAAGAGATAATACTAATGCTCTATTTTGTGGTAGTGTGGTCGAGCAGTAGGCTTATCAAAGGAGTAGTGTTAAGCATTTGTTGTACATACACCCAGGCAATAAATGAGGAACACACACTCAGAGACAAATCCAGCCAATAGGTTTTGTTATAGAAAAATATCTTTTGTTAGTTTATTTTAAGAACCACAGGTTCAATTTCTACATGTAATATCTCATTTGAAAGGTATTGCAGGTAAGTACTTTAGGAAATTTGAATCATTACATTAGCAGGTATACTTTTTACATAAAACACAATAAGCTGTTTTAAAAGTGGACACTTAGTGCAATTTTCACAGTTCCTGGGGGAGGTAAGTTTTTGTTAGTTTTCACAGGTAAGTAAGTCACTTACAGGTTTCAGTTTTTGGACCAAGGTAGCCCACCGTTGGGGGTTCAGAGCAACCCCAAAATTACCACACCAGCAGCTCAGGGCCGGTCAGGTGCAGAGGTCAAAGAGGTGCCCAAAACCCATAGGCTTCAATGGAGAGAAGGGGGTTCCCCGGTTCCGGTCTGCCAGCAGGTAAGTACCCGCGTCTTTGGAGGGCAGACCAGGGGGGTTTTGTAGGGCACCGGGGGGGGACACAAGTTCACACAAAAAGTACACCCTCAGCGGCACTGGGGCGGCCGGGTGCAGTGTAGAAACAAGCGTCGGGTTTTCAATGTAAATCAATGAGAGATCAAGGGATCTCTTCAGCGGTGCAGGCAGGCAAGGGGGGGGCTCCTCGGGGTAGCCACCACCTGGGCAAGGGAGAGGGCCTCCTGGGGGGTCACTCCTGCACAGGAGTTCCGTTCCTTTAGGTGCTGGGGGCTGCGGGTGCAGGGTCTTTTCCAGCCGTCGGGAAATGGAGTTCAGGCAGTCGCGGTCAGGGGGAGCCTCGGGATTCCCTCTGCAGGCGTCGCTGTGGGGGCTCAGGGGGGACAACTTTGGTTACTCACGGTCTCGGAGTCGCCGGAGGGTCCTCCCTGAGGTGTTGGTTCTCCACCAGTCGAGTCGGGGTCGCCGGGTGCAGTGTTGCAAGTCTCACGCTTCTTGCGGGGAGTTGCAGGGGTCTTTAAATCTGCTCCTTGAAACAAAGTTGCAGTTCTTTTGGATCAGTGCCGCTGTCCTCGGGAGTTACTTGTCTTTCTTGAAGCAGGGCAGTCCTCAGAGGATTCAGAGGTCGCTGGTCCCTTGGAAAGCGTCGCTGGAGCAAGGTTCTTTGGAAGGCAGGAGACAGGCCGGTAGGACTGGGGCCAAAGCAGTTGGTGTCTTCTGTTCTTCCTCTGCAGGGGTTTTTCAGCTCAGCAGTCTTCTTCTTCTTGTAGTTTCAGGAATCTAAATTCTTAGGTTCAGGGGAGCCCTTAAATACTAAATTTAAGGGTGTGTTTAGGTCTGGGGGGTTAGTAGCTAATGGCTACTAGCCCTGAGGGTGGGTACACCCTCTTTGTGCCTCCTCCCAAGGGGAGGGGGTCACATTCCTATCCCTATTGGGGGAATCCTCCTTCTACAAGATGGAGGATTTCTAAAAGTCAGTCACCTCAGCTCAGGACACCTTAGGGGCTGTCCTGACTGGCCAGTGACTCCTCCTTGTTTTTCTCATTATCTCTCCTGGACTTGCCGCCAAAAGTGGGGGCTGTGTCCAGGGGGCGGGCATCTCCACTAGCTGGAGTGCCCTGGGGCATTGTAACACGAAGCTTGAGCCTTTGAAGCTCACTGCTAGGTGTTACAGTTCCTGCAGGGGGGAGGTGTGAAGCATCTCCACCCAGAGCAGGCTTTGTTTCTGTCCTCAGAGAGCACAAAGGCTCTCACCGCATGAGGTCAGACACTCGTCTCTCAGCAGCAGGCTGGCACAGACCAGTCAGTCCTGCACTGAACAATTGGGTAAAATACAGGGGGCATCTCTAAGATGCTCTCTGTGTGCATTTTTTAATAAATCCAACACTGGTATCAGTGTGGGTTTATTATTCTGAGAAGTTTGATACTAAACTTCCCAGTTTTCAGTGTAGCCATTATGGAGCTGTGGAGTTCGTTTTTGACAGACTCCCAGACCATATACTCTTATGGCTACCCTGCACTTACAGTGTCTAAGGTTTTGCTTAGACACTGTAGGGGCATAGTGCTCATGCACTGGTGCCCTCACCTATGGTATAGTGCACCCTGCCTTAGGGCTGTAAGGCCTACTAGAGGGGTGACTTATCTATACTGCATAGGCAGTGTGAGGTTGGCATGGCACCCTGAGGGGAGTGCCATGTCGACTTACTCGTTTTGTTCTCATCAGCGCACACAAGCTGGCAAGCAGTGTGTCTGTGCTGAGTGAGGGGTCCCCAGGGTGGCATAAGATATGCTGCAGCCCTTAGAGACCTTCCCTGGCATCAGGGCCCTTGGTACCAGGGGTACCAGTTACAAGGGACTTATCTGGATGCCAGGGTGTGCCAATTGTGGAATCAAAAGTATATTTTAGGTGAAAGAACACTGGTGCTGGGGCCTGGTTAGCAGGGTCCCAGCACACTTCTCAGTCAATTCAGCATCAGTATCCAGCAAAAAGTGGGGGGTAACTGCAACAGGGAGCCATTTATTTACACTGACCACCACTTATGGGAGGAGAACTGCTTTGTAGTCTATGCATAGCATGTGTATCTGCAGCTACACATGCCATTGAACGGAAAATGACACTTACCCAGTGTACATCTGTTCGTGGCATGTTCCGCTGCAGATTCACATGCACCCTCCCTCCTCCCCGGGAGACTGTAGCCGTTTAAGTTACATTTAAATTTGTACATATGTATATATATATATCTCTATTCCATTGCATGGACATCTCTTTCTTTACACTCTTATCACTCCTACCTTACCCTCTGCGGGAAAACAATCTAAGATGGAGTCGTTGCCTATGCGCAATGGAGCCGAAAAGGAGGAGTCACTCTGTCCTGCGACTCAAAAAGACTTCTTAAGAAAAACAACTTGTAACACTCCGAGCCCAACACTAGATGGCAGGACCTGTGCATAGCATGTGAATCTGCAGCGGAACATGCCACGAACAGATGTACACTGGGTAAGTGACGTTATATATATATGTACATATATGTGTGTTCTATGGCATGTGTAGCTGTAGATACACATGCTTTGCATAAGTCCACCATCTAGTGTTTGGCTCGGAGTGTTACAAGTTGTTTTTCTTTGAAGAATTTTTTTCACGTGACTCCTCCACTCGGTGATAGTGTGCAAGGGCATTGAGTCCTTTGTTAGATTGTTTTCTTTCCGCTGTCTGGTTCGGGCGCGTTTACTCTCGCTCCGGTAGATCTCAGTTCGATATTTTTTTTTTTACTTTATTCTAACTTTCAAGAAGAAGTAGGACATCGCAAAGCCGTCTCCATTATAGATTCGGACTCGGATCGAGATTCTGATGCCGACAGTCAATCCATCCCATTGGCGCAGTATGTGAGTACATCAGCCCGTCACACCAAACAAAGACAATTAAGAAGACTCCTGCATTGGTCTTCAGTCCTCCACTGCCTTCGGGTCATGGTCGGACCTGAAAAATATCTACGGATGACCAACCCTTTTGTTCGGCACTAAAACAAAAGACCAACGTGCATTCGGCATATACCAAACAGTCTGCCACTTCTGTTTCGGTACCGAGCTGAAAATCTGACTTTTCCACCTTGGAGCCGAAAAAAATAAATGCATTTTTGGAGCCCACATTTTCGGCCCGAGTCGAGCATTCCGTATCGAAACCTTCAAAGTTGAAAACTGGCACTAGTAAACCTTCTGCAGCTATGGAGGAGTCCTCTGAAGTATAACCTATATTGGAGGTTATGGACGCTAAAAAGCGCAAACTTCATATACATAAGGAAACAGGAAGGATCATGGCCTTTCCTCCTCCAACAATTAAAAGAAAACTTACATTTCAAGAGACTGTAGACGCTGGGCCCTTACCTATCAAAGTCTTGAAACAGAAGGAGAAACAAAAGGCTACGCAATAACCTCAGTCTTTACAACCACATTCTCCTTCCCTTCCTTCTACCCCACCACCACCTTCACCCACACACTCAACACAGTTCTCTACACAGGTATCATCTGCATCACCACATAGGGATGATTTAAGTGATCCTCAAGAAGAGGTAGACCCATGGGATATATATGACTCCAATCCCATTCTCCCTAATGACCCAGATTTATACCCAGCGAGGCCATCTCCCCCTTAAGATACCGCTGCTTATAATCAAGTAATAGCCAGGGCACCTGTGTATCGTAGCAGCTGTGTAATTACATACAGATCCCATTGAGGATGAATTTCTATATAACATCTACTCATAAAGAGTACTAGTGTCTCCCTTTGCTTCCAGGCATGCTTGGACATGCGGAAGATATTTTTAAAGAACCTGTATACGCCTGTATAAGCAAGGATCATTACACCCAGGGTTGATTTTTTTTTTTATTTATTTTTTTAAATACAAACCTGCACCCTATGATTCAGTTTTTATTAGGGCACAATTACCACCTGATTCTATAATAGTGAGTGCAGCAAGAAAATGGGCCAAATACAGGAGATGCTCCTTCTCCAGACACAGAAAGTAAGACATTTGATGCAAGAGGTAACAGTGGCTACTCAAGCTGCCAGCCTCTAGAGGACTTCAAATTCCCAGGCTCTCCTAGCAAGGTATGATAGGGCCCATTGGGACCTGATGGAAGACATGCTGCAGTATCTTCCACCGGAACATCAAAAAAGGGGACAACAAATAGTAGCAGAGGGACAGGCTATTTCTAACAACGCTATTTGATGTGCTACTGATGCAGCTGATACAGCAGCAAGGGGACTTAACACAGTATAATCTTCAGGAGACATGCATGGCTAAGATCTTCAGTATTTAAGCCCGAGGTACAGCAAGCTGTATTAAATATGCCCTTTGATAAGAGAGCATTTATTCAGACCAGAGGTGGATACCACCATAGACAAGCTTAAAAAGGACTCAGAGAGAACTAAAGATGTGGGTGCTCTATACATCACACCCACTAGATGCACTTTTCGAGGGCCACAATTTAGGGGTGGTTTCAAGCCATCCACCTCACAACAAAAACAAGGACCACATTTCTATAACAGCGGTTTATTCAGAGGCTCTTACAGAGGACCTAGTTATAGAGGGAGAGGCAAATCAACTGCTCCCAAAGCTTCCACTACCTCAACAAAACAGTGACTTCCTACAACGCATACATCTCCTGTGGGAGGAAGACTGGTTAATTTTTGCTCACAACATCAGCACAGATCAGTGGGTCCTATCAATTATCCAGCATGGTTATTGTCTAGAACTAATCTCCTCACCAACAAACGTTCCTCCTCGTTCCCACAAACTCTCAAGACCATATCATTATGCTAAAGGAGGAAGTACATTCCCTTCTTCTCTAAGGGGCTATTGAACTGGTACCCACATCCCAATAAAGGTCAGGAGTATATTTACTTCACTTCCACATACAATTCTAAACACCCAGTCAGTATCAGCATATCCAAACCCAGTAATGATTCAGGCTTTTCAAAATCTAATCTCTCAATTGCAGAAGAATAAATCATACTTACACAGTGAAGCTAGTGATTAAACTGTTAGGAATGATGGCTTCATGTATAGCCCTAGTTCCCCATGCAAGCCTTCACAATCAACCACTAGAGCAGTGCCTTTCCCAACAGTGGTCTGTCATAAGATCAACTTCAGTATCTAGTGTTGTTGGACCGCCAGACTTCACCGCTCTCTGCAATTACACCAACCTATCAAAGGGGTGGCCCTTTCAAACCCCTGTGTCTCAGACCACTATCAGAACAGATGCATCACTAATAGTTTGGGGAGCTCATCTCAACAACCTCACTATACAAAGGGAATGCGACTCCAACCAACAGACCTATCATATCTACCTGGAATTACTAGCAGTATTCTTAGCACTCAAAGCTTTTCTGACACAAACCACACACAAGGTAGTGTTAATACAGACAGACAATATGACCACAATGTATTATTTGCAAAAACAGGGGTGGGGCCACACATCTCAACTGTCCCTTTTAGCACAGACAATCTGTAAATGGGCGATTCACATTCAGTTAGTGGCAGAGTATCTCCCAGGGATGCACAATCAACTAGTGGGCCTCTTAAGCAGGATGCAGCAACAAGTCCACGAATGGGAAATTCACCACGAGTAATTCAACAATACTTTCAAATGTGGGGAACTCCAGAAATAGACCTATTCGCCACAAAAGAAAACTCAAAATGCTAAATCTTCGCATCCAGGTACCCACACCCTCAATTTATGGGCAATGCTCTATCGATGAACTGGTCATGGATATTTGCTTACGCTTTTCCGCCTCTCCCACTCATTCCATCTCTGATAGAGAAACATCACTCACCAAGATCCTCATAGTTCCTACATGGGCATGTTAACATTGGTACACAACACTAATGGACCCTTTCTTTAGTACCACATCAGAAGCTCCCAAACAGACCGTATCTCTTAACTGAAAACAGAGGCCAAATCAGACATCCAAACCCCAGCACGCTTAACCTCGCAATTTGGCTCCTGAAGTCAGAGTTTGAATACCTACAACTTCCATCTGAATGTATGGACAACTAGACAGTGTTATTCTGCTAAATGGAAACGTTTTGTCTACTGTTGTCAGCCCAAAAATATTAATCCACTTAAGGCTTCAGTCCAAGATATGGTCTGCTATTTGTTACATTGACAAAAAGCAACTCTGCCATACTCCTCAATTAGGCTTCATTTAACATCTATAGCTGCCTACTTGCAAAACAGACAACATAGTTCCCTATTTAGGATTCCTGTTATAAAAGCCTTTATGGAGGGTCTAAAAAAGTTATTCCTCTTAGAATTCCTCCAGCTCCTGCATGGAATCTTATCAGTGTACCCACAAGACTTATAGGGGGCCACCGTTTGAACCCATGCATTTTTGTACTCTACAGTTCTTATCATGGCAGCAATCACTTCTTTAAGAAGAGTTAGCAAAATTAAAACGTTCACTTTAAAAGACCCTTTCTTTTAAATTCATAAAGACAAATGAGTACTTAAAAAAAATCAAAAATTCCTACCAAAGGTAGTTTCACCTTTTCATATTGACCACTCAGTGGAATTGCCAGTCTCCTTTCCACAGCCAGACTCGGTTGCTGAAAGAGCTCTGCACACCCTTGATGTTAAAAGGGCTCTCATGTACTATATAGACAGAACAAAAGATTTTAGGAAATCAAAACCACTCTGTGGCATTTTCAGAACCTCACAAAGGCAATCCTAGCTCAAAAAATGTGTTAGCCAGATGGATAGTGAAATGTATTCAAACATGCTCTTTTAAGGCTAAAAGGCAGTTACCAGTAACTCCTAAAGCAAATTCCACTAGGAAATAAGCTTCAATGGCATTCTTAGGCAACATACCAGTGGCAGACGTATGTAAAGCTGCTGTTTGGTCTATACCACTCACTTACATAACATTACTATGAAGGTGTTTGGCCAGGCAGTCCTTGGGACATTATTTCAAGCTTCTCCAACTCCTACAGGCTAGCCACTACTTATTTGGGAGGGGACTGCTTTACAGTCTTTGCAAAGCATGTGTATCTACAGCTACACATGCCATTGAACAAAAATGTTTCTTACCCAGAATACATCTGTAAGATCCTGGCTCTGTATATACTATATCGAAATGAGATATAGTGTGCACAGAGTCCAGGGGTTCCCCAAGAGGCTTGACAGAGGCAATAATAGATAATAATACTGCTCTATTTGTGGTTGAGCAGTTAGGCTTATCAGAGGATAGTTGTAGGAAAATGGCTCCTTGTTGCAGTTACCCCCCACACACATTTTTTGCCTGATATTGGTGTAGACTTGACACTTCCAATCAAAGCTGGCATCAACACTAGGCAAAAAGTGTGTGTGGTGGGGGGTGAAAATGCCAACAGTGGCATTTTCCTACACTCACCTTAAGCCAGTAAAAATTCAACCTTATCTAGGAGCAATTCTGAATACTCAGTCAGCATTAGCCTACCCAAATCCTAACAGATACAAGCTTTTCACTCCTTCATCCCATTTGCAGACCAATCAAACTTACACAGTAAGGATTGTCATGAAACTATTGGGAATGATGGCATCATGCTTAGCAATAGTGCCAAATGGACGTCTAAACATGAGACCACCGCAATAGTCTCTCTCGCGATAATGGTCTCAGGCACACGGTCAGCTACAGGATCTAGTGTTGCTAGACCGCCAAACTTACAAATGGTGGAATCACAACAACTTAGCAAAATGGCGGCCATTTCAGGACCCTGTGCCACAGACCATAGTCACAACAGATGTGTTAATGACAGGTTGGGGAGCCCATCTCAACAATCTCACAATACAAGGGGAATGGGACTTAATCCAGCAATTTTACCACATAAACCACTTGGAATTACTAGCAGTGTTCTTAGCCATCAAAGCATTCCAACCACAGATCATACACAAAATAGTCAAGACAACATGACAACAGTGTATTATCTGAAAAAACTGTGGAAACACACAAATCGCAATTGTTCCTTCTAGCATAAACAATGTGGAGATGGGTAATTCACAGTCACATTCACCTGCTAGCGGAATACATCCCAGGGATACACAACCAGCTATCGAACCTTCTAAGCAGGACGCAGCAACAAATACGTGAAGGGGAGATTCACCCACAAGTAATTCAATATTCATTTTAAATGTGGGGAACACCACATATAGACCTTTTCGCAACAAGCGAATTTGAAAATACCAAAACTTTGCATCCACATACCCTCACCCTCAATCCAAGGGCAGTGCTCTATGGATCAACTGGCCAGGGATATTTGCTTACGCTTTTCCCCCTCTCCTGTTAATTCCCTTTCTGGTCAACAAAATGAGTTACACTTTCCTCACAATGATACTCATAGCTCCCACGTGCGCCCCCCCAACACTGGTACACCACAGTGTTGGATCTGTCATCACAAGCTTCCGATCAGACCTGTTAAATCATAACAGGGGTCAAATCGGGCATCCTAATCCCAGTGTGCTCAAGTTAGCGATTTGGCTCCTTAGGTCATAGTATTTGAATCCCTAAAGCTTCCATTAGATTGTATGGACATTCTAAAACTAGCATGTAACACAACAACCAGGCAGTGCTACGCAAATAAATGGAAACGTTTCGTATATTCCTGCCAACCTAAAAATATTGATCCACTTAAAGCATCAGTACAGGATATTGTGTTATTTGCTGTATTTACAAAGAGCAAATCTTGCCTATTCGTCTTTTAACCCCTCGGGTGCCTTAGATGTGACGGTTACGTCCTGGGCAGTACCGCTTGGGTGCCCAGGACATAACCGTTACGTCCATACAGGGGCCCACGGGGGAAGAGCTAGCGCTCCCCCGTGGGTCTGGAACGCCCCCTCCCCTGGGCAGAGATGTAAGGGGAATCACTTCCCCTTCCACCCCCGCACCCCCCAGCAGGGATGCTATATATATATATATATATATATATATATATATATATTTATATTTATTCGATGGCATGTGTAGCTGCAGATACACAAGCTATGCATTGCTTCCGCCATCTAGTGTTGGGCTCGAAGTGTTACAAGTTGTTTTTCAGAGTCACAGACTCGAGTGACTCCTCCTCTCCGTCATACTGTGCATGGGCATCAACTCCATTGTTATTGTTTTCCCGCAAAAGGGTGTAGGAAGGAGTGATAGATTGTAAGAACATAAATGTTGTATAAAAATAGTAAGTAAAAATAGATGTCCATGCAAAAGTAAATGTAGTTACATATGTACAAATAAAAAAACTGCAATGACTATAGGCTTCCCGGGAGGAGGGATGGTGCATGTGAATCTGCAGCACTACATGCCACAACCAGATGTTAACTGGGTAAGTGTCATTTTCCGTTTGGTGGCATGTGTAGCTGCAGATAGACGTGCTATGCATAGACTACAAAACAGTTGCTCTCCCCACAAAATGCAGTGGCTAGCCTGTAGGAGTTGGAGTTGTTTGAAATAATGTTCTTAAGACAGCATTGACCAACAATGGCCTGTTGCTTTGAAAATACATCTACACAGTCATGCTTTGTAAATGTATGTGGTGTGGACCATGTGGCAGCTTTGCATATGTCAGCCATTGGTATGTTTCCTAAAAATGCCATAGAGGCACCTTTTTCCCTAGTGGAATGAGCGTTAGGTGTGATTAAAAGTTGTCTTTTTGCCTTAATGTAACATGTTTGAATACATTTAACAATCCATCTACCTAATCCTTGTTTAGAGATAAGATTACCTTTATGTGGCTGTTGAAAGGCAACGAAAAGCTGTTTAGTTTTTCTAAATTATTTTGTCCTATTCACATAATACACATCTACCAGCCTTGGTGTTTTCTTGTCCCTTGCACTGTGGACACCCTAAACCCTGAAGACTGGGATCGTAAGTGGAGTACTTACCTGTAAACTGTGTTGATACTTCTCCTCCCCTAATTGCTTTCTATGGAAATTGCATTGTCTATTTTTGAAATTGAAAAGTATCACTTACCTGAAAACTGTTTTATCTGTGAATTCTTAACAAAGTGCATTAGATACTTGACAGTGACAAATTCTTGAAACAGTACTTACCTGCAACAAAGATCCTTTTGGCTCTAGAAATAAAGTAACAAAGTATATTTTGTGATACATAATCATATGGCCTGGAGTTAATCATTGAGTGTGTGCTTCATTTCTTCACTGTGTGCACAACAAATGTTTAGCACTTCTCTCTAATAAGCTTAACTGCTCAACCACACTACCACAAAAGAGAGCATTAGTGTTATCTACTTCAGTCTCTTTAAAGCCTTACTTTGTTATACTATATACAGAGCCAAATTCCTACAACCAAGATACACCAAAAGAAACAGGCACCAAATGACGTCAGTCCATGCCTGCCAAATGTGGTTTACTTTAGAACAGCTATAGTGAGGTTTGAACGGTGCATGACCGGCGTGGAAGTTGAGATTGCCTTGTTAACTTAAATGCTCAGTTTCAAACTTCTAATGAATATGGGTCTACGTGTGTGTAGGAAGGTAAACTTTCCTTTTCTTTTTCAGCTATGATGTTTCAGAATTGCATGATACTGCTGCAACAGTAATCCAAAGGAAAACTCGAACACTGCGATCATTGTGGTCCTCAGCTGTGCGACTGAGATTTGATGGGTGAGTTTAAATACACATGTCCATTAGTTTCCATGTTTACTATATTTCAAAAGCAGTGTTTTGAATTGAACTTTATTTTTGATTACTTGCATTATCAGCTTGTGAGCTGCAATATTTGCTATTGTCTTTAAACTGTTAAAAACAGTTCTTTTTTTCTATAATTTCCCTGGCTCCTGCTGCTTTCTTTCTACAGACCAGATGAACCTGCTTTAAAGCCGCCTGGCATCTCCTCTCCTGCCAGTATGTTGCTCAGACAGTGGGAGTCGGATCTTCAGCGCACCCATTGGCTCTTTTAGCATAATTCATCACAGTATTGTTTTAATTCAGAAAAGTGCATTTACGGTGCTGCCCTTCTGCTGTTTCCTTTCTAGACAGCCGGCAGCTCTGCTTTAATTCCCCAAGTGGCATCTGTCCGGGGCATTGCTCACACCTTTAGCATGCCCAGCAGCTATTCTCCCCTGCCGCAAATATATATAGTTCTTATAAAACCACTACAGAACAAGCATTTGCAATGCAGTGGGTCTCGCATTTGCTCGAGTTCGAGCTATTAGCGTTGTAAATTCATAACTGGATTTTTCTTGCCACATAAATTGAAAATGAAAAGTAAAACATTTGTCATAAGCAAGCCAATTCAAAGCGCTATGGCCACCAGGAGTATGAAGGAGAGACACAAAAGGAAGAAGACATTCGCTCACAGTCAAACAGATTGGCAAACATGCTATTATCCATGTAACTGCGTCGTTGGCTAAGGTGGTAAAGCTGGCTAAGCTGCCCCAAGGAGGGACAAACGTAAAGCATTTACCAATAATGACAAAGGATTTTTGAAAGGCAAGCCCGTGCATGAGTGATGATTGGCGTGCGGTGGGCATGGTTAAAAGCCCACAGATAGATTACAACACGTCAGAGTGCTTGCGCTCGACCTACAAATGTGAAGATTTCAGCTCTCTGTCAATAAAAGATTGTGGTGTCTGATACGTTTATTATGTAACTTCTTCAGGTATTACATTATCACATCTCTTGCAGGTGGGGAAATCTGGCATTCACATATTGCAAGTCCAGATGAGCAAATTGTTTGAGATCATTGCCTTCATGTAAACTTGAGACAAAAGACATGGTGGCACACTGTAACCGTCCATTGTAACAATTATATTTTTGTTTTCCTTTTTCCCTTTCTCCCAGAATTTCTTGTACAGCTGCCGATATTCCAGCAGACTTTGATACCTCTGCAGCTCTTTTGCTGTCAAGAATTCATTTTCCAATCAGGCATGGACCACTGGAAAAATGCGGTAAAATGAATTTTGTATTGGTGCATTTTAATTAACTGATTAATTTATTTTAAGCATGTTTCGAATTCCATTATATTCTTCAAGGTGTAGTACCTTTCTTTAACATGTTTTTGTTTTGTTTATTGGAGCACTAACTCTAAATCACATTTGTCATGTGCTGTCTATTGGAGAAAGGCAAATTCCTTATGGTTCTGCATTAGGATGGTATTTTCTCATGTCAGCGGCTTGAAATGGATGATCACAGAATGGAATGTTCGTCCAGATTATTCTCAACTTCTCTGCAAAATGTTCCTCCATAGTGTGCAGAAGATGCTCACCTTGTGTCTTTGAGATAAGTGAAAAAATATGTAATGCATTTTGGTAAGCTGAGGACATGACCGCACATAACATGGAGAAGAGTTGGACTTGCTTAGGGATTGAGGAGCCCTGGAAGAAGTGCTTAATTAAAGCCTTTTGTTGCGGCTGAGGGCCACTGGCACTGATTTTTGGTGACCAGAACTTATTTTCCTTTGTCAGACATTTCCAGAAAGGGTGATTGAGACAAACATATGAAGTTTAAAGACCGAGGAAGAGAAAAACAGAAAAACCATCACAAAGGGAGAAAGCAGGAACCTCAAGGAGTGAAGTAAAGGGGGCAGGGAGTGTCTGGCTGTGAATTGAAGAGATGCAAGGTGAATTCAAGACTAAGCAGCCATGGTATTCGGCATACCAACATTTTACTGCACCGGCTGCATGCTTCTGAAGTAGAGCTTTGGGCATCAGCACTCATTATCTTACAAAGTAAGCACTGCCTGGAAAAATAATATTGGCATTGCCATGTTGTAGTAAGCTGGGTTCTGGTTGCAGTCTACCCCTACACCCACCCCCCAAACACATTTTGCATGGTTTTTGATGCAGCTTTGACTGCAGTGCACTGAAGTTGCTCCCCAAAAGTGAAAACACAACATGGCACACAGCCCCTGTGTGCCATGTCCCCTAAACACTACATGTAATATGTATAAGCCACCCCTACAGCTGTCCTTATACCCCTATCGCGGGGTGCATTATTATAATATGTATATGTGTACATATCTCCACGAGCAGATGTGCCCCTGCTATGGCTTTGTCGATTCTTAGACATAGTAAGTAAACAGGGAAGCCATTTTAAATACATTTGCTAGACACAGGTCAATAAGAGTTCCCCAGCTACACAATGGCTTCACTGAAAATAGGGATTTTGGTATCAAGTATATGGTACCCCTTGTGCCTATGGGATGGGGAACTAAAGGAAGGCCCCTGAGGGCTGCAGCACGAATAGTGCCACCTTCAGGGACCCTCTTACTAAGTGTACACAGTGCTGCTTTTGAGGCTTGCGTGTCTTGATGCAGCACTAAAATGAAAGTACAACATGGCACACAGCCTGTGTGCCCTGTCCCGTTTACACTGCGTGTAATGTGTAAGTCACCCTTCTATTAGGTCTTCTAGCCGTAAAGGCAGGGTGCATTTTTTTTTTTTTTTACATGTGAGGGTGAACCTTCATGAGCAAATATGCCCCTCCCCCCCACCCCAGTCAGCCTGAAATGAAATGAACACAGTCTTAGGAATTCTGCCATCTTGTGTGTGGTGGAATTAGGAATTCTGGACAGGTTGATGTCCACTCCCCAAAGTGGCCATCTAGGGGGCAGAGTGATCCCAAGGGTAAGTAACCCTTTGGCTACTTACCCTTCACTCCCCCTGAATGCCGAACGGCCCCTAAATTGAGCATTTAGGGTACCCCCTAATACCAGAATCTCAGATCTTCGCTGGAAACAAAAGGAGTGTACAAAAAGCCTGCTGAACCCAAGAACCGAGGAGCGCGATGGACTTGGCGCATACCCTACTAGCTTGCCTGCTGCATCCGACCCTGGAGGAGCAACTGCCCTGTCCTGCTGCTGCAGCCTCCATGAAACCAGGAGAGCTGCCAGTTCTTCACAGATCGCCAAGTACTACTCCCTTTGGAGCAGAAGAGCTGCTTCTCTCCATCTGCAGGCAACACAAGAATGAACTCGGAGGACTGGGACGGCCAAAACCTGATATCACCTTTGCAGCTGAGCAGCCAAGCCCGGGCTGAAGTAGGCCAATGGTGTCAACATGGTCCCCAGGCCCTCCAGACATGATGATGCCCACCTTGAGCTCACCCACTGTTGACTTCCGAAGGTGTCTGCAGCATCTTTCTGCAGGCACCCCACCCTTGCAATTGCCAGTGATGTGAAGACAAAGACCCAGTGCGTCAGGACACATCTGCACCCATCCACCCCGGACTGTGGCGAAGAGGACCAAGGGTGTCCCCACATCTCCTATCCTCGTGGGAACTGAGCCCCCTTGTTGGCTTGGTCGGACTGAACCCCCGCCCCCCAAGTCCATGCTTGCAGCCTGGTTCTGTGGGCCCTCCTTCAACCACGAGAAACTCAAGCATCGGACCTGACACCAGAAGAAACAACTGCACCAAAGTCCCACAGACCGAGGAGATGTGGACCACCCGCGTCCCTATGTGCCAGAGGACCTCAAGGGTCTAGCCCCTCTTTGGGTTCCCCCGGACTGATCTTCCAGACCTAACTTGCAGCAACGTCCTCACTAGACTGTTTCCCATAGAATTGACTGGGACATCCAGTGCCATAACACACATCTGCACCCGGACAAGTCTCGGAGAACTGTGCAGTAAGTCGCTGTGAAGTGTCTGAATGCAGTATATATTTTTCTTTCATAGGATAACATTATCGCACCCAAAAAGTGTCAACTTTTAAAAACTGTAAAAATTCCTATCTCAAAGTACTCACCTGATTCCAGTGATCTTGGTATCAATGTTTATATGAAAGTACATGCTTATTTTTATAAATTGGTGTCAGATTTCTTTATTTAGTGTGTGTCACTTATTGTCTGAGTGTGCGCCTTACATGTTTGGCACTACCCTCTGATATGCCTAACTGCTTGACTACACTACCACAAAAGAGAGGAGTTCTGTGATACTTTTTGGGTTGGCTTGGACTCTTTGCACAGTATTCCTCATTTTGGTCCATTATGTGAAGAGCCAGCTTCCTACACAAGTGAAAGGCAAAGGGGAATCTAACTTGCACTGGGGAACATGTTGGAACCAAAGGGTGAATGATGACCTAATTAATTGCTTTATTTCCGGGAAGATGATCATTCCCAGCAGTACACAAGAAGGTCCATACACTTCAACTGAGGAATGGAGCAGGGCAACACCAAAAGGAAATAAGTGTTCAGGCCAGGACGCAGATCATGTTGATATATTTGTTGGAAGTTTGAGCCTATAGAATTTTAATTTTCATCCTACTCCAGTGTCCTCAGAAATATGAGATGGCATACTGGAGACTTGAGAGAAAGAAAAGGAAATCTAGATAAGAATTTGTTTACAATGATTCTCTTAATTTTTATGGACATCCTGAGTCTTGAAGGGAGAGAATGTGTGTCAGAACTTTACTTCTCCCACAAATCTGTCTTATTCTAGACCTTACTTGATAAAGATTTTTTTCTCTCAGTCTGGTGCCAACTAAAGTTTTTAGGAAACGTTTTGGCAAATAGACTGGTAGCTGTCATACAGAGTCAATGATGAGAGCAGTTTATGTCTAAAAAAGCCCGGGATGTAAGATGGTTAGCGTATGATGGTGAAAACTGTGGAAAAGGATGTGGAGTTGTTTGTGTTGGTTGCTCTGGACAACAGAGAAATAGTGTCCTTGTCCCGCCTGTTTCAAATTCTACCGCAAATGAATTGCAGCCGGAAATTTTGTTGGTTAAAAATGCTATATTGGAAACAGGTGGCAAAAGTCAAATGCTGTGATCTCAAACAGTTTCAGCTACAAGATACTAAACATTGGGGCGTATGCATTGCCACTGCAGAGCTTGTTTTCTCGCTGTATGCAGACAATCTTCTGATACATTTTGGCATCCAGCAGTCATTGTGCTTACCCTTTTGTTAATACTGGAGAGGTTCAGCACTATGTGACCTGCCCACATATTCTGTGTTGCACACTCTGTTTTGCAAAAAAGAATACATCATTAGGAAGTGCTTCTACATTTAAGAGACTGATTTCTGAGGAGTACTTCCATCAGCAGATTGGTCAACCTTTAAATCTTCTCAGACTCCAGACTGAATGTGGAAATGTACAATTGCTTCACAGCACCAGTAGTTGGCACCTCAAGGCTCCTTTCATGACTTCAGTCCCTTCACCAGACGTGATGAGACAAGGCGTATGCTGCGGTAGTTGACTCTCCATCTGCAGTTGCCAAGCAAGTGGGAACCTTCTTTCAAGTCATGTGCGAGCCCTGTAAAGCAGCTTCAGCATGCCCTGCTGTACTTATAGGTACCATTGAGCCTTCAGACTGGACTGACCCGAAGACTGCTAAGGTGGCTTTTATATCTGATAGAGACTTCTAGCTGCAGATTCCTTAACTTTGAATTTCCCAATTGTCAGACTGGATCCAGAAGATCTTTGTGTGAGCAGTACCCCTGCACGTCTTCGGGTGGCTTTGTTCGGTTTTGCACGGTGTCGTTGGCACTGGAAGTGGTAAACTGTATAGGCGCCACCCAGGCATGCAGAAATCGGTTCTTTTCTTTCTTGCTCAGTTAGTGCTGGTCTTTTTGATAGGCTTTTTCAACGTTTTTGTTGACTGTTTTCAAATTGTAGAGAATGTCATCTCGTAAGGCAGGGTTTAAGCTGTGTAGCACCTGTCACCACACCATGTCAGTAACGGACCTGCACCTTGTGTGCTTATGGTGTGTCTAGCATGACCACGACTCAGTCGTACTCGGACTGCGGGGCCATGGTGCTGAAGGCTTTGAGGGAAGTGGTCCCCTAAAGATGCTTGCTTGGCAGTTGACATTTAGCGCAACTCCTAGGAGGTCTCGGTCCCAATCGAGAAGGTCGAGGGACCGCTCCAGGAGCCCCAAGTCCTCTTACTCTCACTCTTAAGTGCTCAGGAAATTCAGGGAAGAGGCCCAAAAAACAGAAGAAGTTTCCTTCTCCATCGGCCAACACAACAAGTTTGGAACATCTGCATTCCAGGCACAGTTCCCTAGAGCCGTTGCCAGGTCCAACTCGGCTCTCTCCCCATTTCAGGAAGCCGGAGCGACTCCCGCACAAGGAATTTTACGAGGCCATGCGCCTCGTCTTTGAACTTGCAGACCCCTCTGGAGTGCCTTCGGGCGGGCCCTGTGGGGTTAGAGGAGGCCCCATCAGGTTCTGCACCAACTGCTCTGGCCTCTGCTCTGATGGGGTCTTGTGGATCCGATCATGGATCCGGACCGGCGGTGGTCGCGCCTGTGTGACCTTCTCTTGCACTGGTCCCGGTGCATTTGGTGCCCACCAGTGGTGCCAGTCCTGTTTTTATCCCGGTGACTTGGAGTCAGAATGACGTAGCTCCATGCTGACTCCGGCATCAAAGGGGCTCATTGGTCCTTGGTCGTTCTGTAGGCATTTTTTTCAGATCAGCCAGGCTTAACGGAAGAATGGGAAGGGGTCGTTAGACCCTTTAGAATACCAGTTAGGTACGTGTAAGAAAGTGCCCGTGTTGGCATAGTATACCCCCCCTCCCACACACTTTTTGCCTGATATTGATGCCAACTTGACTGTGTATGTGCTGGGATCCTGCTAACCAGCCCCCATCACTAGTGTACTCTCCCAAAAACTGTACCACTGTTCCCACAATTGGCACACCCCTGGCACACAGTTAAGTCCCTTTGTAAAAGGGCCTCGTGGCGAGAGAAGGTCACCAAGGGCTGCAGCATGTATTATGCCACCCTGGGGGACCCATCACCAAACTCATGCACACTGTCTTGCAGATTGTGTAAGCTGGTGGGGAGAAAGTCAGTCAACATGGCACCCCTCTCGGGGTGGCATGTTCACAAACCACTACCTGTGGCATAGGTGAGTCACCCCTCTATCAGGACTTGCAGCCCTGAGGCAGGGTGCACTATACCACAGGTGAGGGCATAGCTGCATGAGCAATATGCCCCTACAGTGTCTTAGACATTGTACGTGCAGTGTGTCCATATTTATGTATATGGGCTTGGAGTTTGTCATTATAAACTGCATAGCCCCTTAATAACTTCACTGGATACTGGAAAGTTTGGTATCAAACTTGTCAGCACAATAATCCCACACTGATGCCAGTGTTGGATTTATTGGGAAATGCACCCATCTTAGAGATGCGCCCTGTATGTTAGCCAAACTGCTAGTGCAGCACCGACCAGTCTTTGCCAGCCTGCCACTCTCAGACGTGTTTCTGACCACATGGGGTGAGAGCCTTTGTGCTCTCTGCGGCCAGGAACAAAGCCTGCACTGGGTGAAGGTGTTGAATCAAAGGCTCAGGCCTCTTGTTAGTGAGATGCAAGTGCCCAATCTGGGTTGACACCTCCAGTCCAACACAACACCTGCAGCCTAAATCCGGAGGGCATCCGTCTGCGACAGAACTGAATGAAGATTCCAGACCCAAATGGTACCCCTGCACCTGCAGCCCCCTGGCCTTGAGGAGTCTGAACTTCAGTGCAGCAACATCCAGCAGATGGCCCCACTCCTTGTCCAGTCTTTGGTTTCCTGACCCCCTGGACTTCACTTGCAGCGTCTTTGACTCCTGGGACCCCCTATTGGAAAGCAATGGCAACCCGACGCTGTGTTTGCACCTGGCCGCCCCCACGCCGCTGAGGGCGTGTTGGGTGCTGACCTATTTTTGCTATATAAAAACAATCGGCCTGGAGTTAGCCTTTGAGTATGTGCTTCATTTATTGTCTGTGTGTGTACGCTCAATGCTTTGCATTACCCTCTGATAACCCTAACTGCTCAACCATACTACCACAAAAGAGAACATTAGTATTATCTACTTTAGCCTATGTTAAACCTCAGGGGAACTCCTAGACTCTATGCACACTATATCTCATTTTGATATAGTATATACAGAGCCAGCTTCCTACAGTACATCTTTGGACTGACTTGAGGAACTTGGAGATGCCTGTGGACTGGACACATCTCCAGATACTGGTTTGCTCTTTTCCCCTACCTTGGCTACAGAAGAGGGAGCATCATAGGCAATGGTAGTTAAGAGGGCAGTGGAGGTCCTCAACCTCGAGCTTTCCCCAGTGGCAGTCAAGCTAACCTCTTGACAGAAGTGCATCAACCTGGAGCTTCCTCTTCAGAACCCCAGCTCCCCTTTAGAACTTCTGCTCCCCTTCAACGAAGCACTGACTGATGTCCTGCTGGTAACATGGTCCAAGCCCAGCACAGGGCCTCCTGTGAACAGGACAATTGCCAACTGCCATCGCCCCGCCCCAGGTGACCCAGGTTTCCTCAATTAACACCCTACTCCTGAGAACCAGATGGCTCAGCCCTCAACTTCCCATGGTGCGTTCCCTGCCTCTCCCCCAGGCACGGAATCCACAAGGCTGGATACCTTGGGAAAGTTGATATTTTCTTCTGCCAGCATCGCATTGTGGTCGGTGAACACTGCATGCCTTATTTTCGGCCTTTATTCCCACAACCTGTGGGATACGGTTGCGCATGTGATGTCCTGGAGGAAGCACAGGCCATTCTCTCCAAAGCAGTGAAAGATGGGAGAGATGCGGCAAAGTGGATTAGATGTAGATTGAGCATGACTGACTCACTGGGCAGAGTGGTTTTGTTGACGGGGGCCTTGAGTCACCATGCCTGTCGGAGAACATCTGGCTTTTCGGTGGATGTCCAGGCCAGCCTCATGGATGTGCTCTTCAACTGGACTAGTCTCTTTGGAGAGAAGGCAGACTCTGCACTGGGGCACTTTAAGGACTCTTGGGCTACGTCCCCAGCCTGCCTTTTATGGCTACAGAAAGAGCGTGCCACTGCTCCATCCATATGCCAGCTACCATCCTGCGCCAGCTTCCCAAGCTGTGTGAGGATATGGGTTTGGTGCATTATGAACTCTTGGGTCTGGTTGCCAGAAGTCATCTGCCACCAACCCCCTGGCCGCTGCAGCTTGCAAGCCCTCCTAGTCTGGTTCTGCCAGACCATGAGTGCCCAGTTGGAGGGAGGATCCAGCATCATCTCTTCCAATGACGATCTATTACATCAGACAAATGGGTCTTGCAGATCATTCTGAGGGGCTACTCCCTCCCTTTTCAATTCTTCCCCTCCCTCTATACCGCCAACTCAGGAAGGGCTAACGGAGTTTCATTTATCTTTACTCCGAGAGGAAGTTACAGCTGCCTTCGTCAAGGGAGCTATAGAGTGTTCCAATATCAGAAGTAGGCAGTGGTTGTTATTCCTCCTACTTTTGGACTCCCAAAAAGAACAAGGGACTTTGCCCTAATCTAGACGTCCAAACTATCAATCTCTTCCTCAAAAAGGAGAAATTCGAGATGCTCACTTTAAATCAGGTCCTGTCTGCCCTAGACCAAGGAGATTGGCTGGTAGCGTCGGACATGCAGGATGTGTATTTCCACATCCCCATCTTCCCTGCCCACAGCCGTTACCTGTGGTTCAAGGTATGCCAGGAGCACTTTCAGTTCGTGGTGCTTCCCTTCAGTCTTAGCAGCGCCCCTGGGGCCTTCACCAAGGTGATGGCGGTGGTTGCAGCTCCTCTGTGGAGATTAGGGGTATCAGTCTACCCTTACCTCAGCGACTGGCTGTTCCAGGAAGGCTCGCCCCAGGCTGTCGTCTCCCACCTTTAGACAACAGTGGTCCTCTTGCTGGGCTTCACTACCAATGTGCTGAAGTCACACCTATCTCTGTCTCAGATGCTCCCTTTCGTCATAGCAGTTATGGACACAGTGCAGTTTTGGGGTTATCCTCTCAAGTAGCAAGTCCAGGATAGTCATGCTATGATACTGATGTTTCAGCCTCTGTCCTGGATTTCGGTGAGAAGGACTCTTAGGCTGCTAGGCCTCATGGCCTCCTGTATCCTGTAAGTGAATCATGTCAGATGGCATATGCGGTCTCTGCAGTTGACATGAAGTTCTAGTGGGGGCAGCATCAGGGGAATCTCTCCTTCATGGTCTAGATCTTGGAGGGAACTGCAAAAGATCTGCAGTGGTGGCTGACAAACCACGATTGAGTCAAAGGCAGACTCCTCTCGCTTCCCCAACCAAATCTGACCGAAGTGACAAACATGTCACTCCTGGGGTGGGTAGGCCATTTGGGAGAGGTGGAGATCAGAGGACTTTATTTGCAGGAAGGATTTGGTCTGCACGTCAACTTGCTGATGGTCCATGCGTTCTGGCTGGCGTTAAAAGCATTTCTTCCCTCTGTCAAGGGGAAGATAGTGCAGGAGTTCACAGACAACATCACTGCCACGTGGTACTGCAAATATCAGGGCCGGGTTGAGCTGTGGATCCTTTGTCAAGAGGCCCTGCATCTCTGGATATGCTGTAATGGTGTAGGAAAGTCCCCTCTTTCTGGCATGGATACTCCAACTTTTTGCCTGATGTCAGTGTATTTAGACTGTTTTCACTGGGATCCTGCTAACCAGCACCCCGGTGATTGTGTTCTCTCCTCCAAATGTAGTTGTTTTGGTACTTCTTACACCCCACAATTGGCATACTGGTGTACCCCCCTAAGTCCCTAATATAAGGCACTTAGGTACCCAGGGCATTGGTACACCAGGGGCCCCCAATGGGCTGCAGCATGTATTATGCCACCCATGGGAGCCCATGCAAACTGTTTGCAGGCCGGCCATTTGCAGCCCACTTGAAAAGGTGCATGCACCATTTCACTACAGGTCTTCACACCAGGTCACTTTAAGTCACCCCTATGGTAGGCCCTTTCAGCCCAAAGGGCAGGGTTCAGGTCCCTGTGCGTGTGGGCACCCCAGCATGAGCAGAGGTGCCCCTACGAACTCAGTCCAGACTTTGTAAGTACGGGAAGCCATTTTAGCTTTGTATTGGCCACCGGTCATTGGTCCAGCTACAAAATGGTAAGCCCGAACCGGGGCATGTTTGGTATCAAACCTGTCAGAATCATGATTCCAGTATTGGTGGCATGATTCCATGCACTCTAGGGGCTCCTTAGATGATCCCTCAGTTCTGCCCCTGCCAATCTTCCGGGTCTGCAGGTACCCTGCGCTGCTGCAGCCCCTCAGACACAATTCTGGCCTTCAGCTTCTTGACCTGCTCAAGCAGGAGACAGCAGAACAGAGGATTTCCTGTAAGAGAGGGTTGCAACCTCCTCTCTTTTGGGAGTAGGTGTTACAGGGCTGGGGCGGGGTAGCGTCCCCAGGCCACTGGTTTGCTTTGAAGGGCACATGTGGTGCTCTCCTTGCATAATCCTGTTTGCACTAGTCCAAGGACCACTGGTCTCTGCTCTGGCATGAAACACACAAAGGAAAAGAAGCTGTCCATTCCCATGTCCAGCACCACCCTTGGGGTGGTGCCCAGAGCTTCTCCAGATGGCCACATGGTTCTGCCATCTTGGAAAAAAGATGTGCAGAGGCCTGTGGTAGCATCTGACTGAGTAGGCCAGGTACTTGACGTCAGGGACCCCTCCTGATAGGTGGTCACTCCAGAGTGTGACCAAACACCCTTTTTCGGCTATTTAGGGACTCCCTTGGTCCACCGGGTTAGTCACTCAAGATTCCATCAGGACTCCTCTGCAAAGACCTCTTCTTCTCCTAGCCTCCAGAAAAGCACTTGGCAACACAGGAACCGAATAAGACTGCAACGCCTGAGAAGACTTCTCCTTGCAACATTGTTTCCTCAACTCCTGTCAGCAATCTGCAACATTTCCAAGGATGTGCATCGTCTGGGTTTGGCAAGACTTCAGCTGCACCAAGAGGCAAGAAGGAATCTACCTTGGAGTGAAGAATTCACTCCTCTGCATCTGCAGGCACCTAAGGCAAAAACGCCCAGGTGGTGGGATCTTCTGTCCTCTGGATCTGCAAAGATTCTCCAACACAGGTGGTGGTTCTGAGGGATTCCCTGTGTCCTCTGCCTTTCGTCCAACGAGGGAGATGGTGACCCCCCTCCGTCTTCCATCAGGACAGAATCCCTGATCACTGCAACTGTTGCATCAACCAAGGCTTGTTGACTCCTACACCGAAGAATCTTCAGGCTGCAAGTGCACCCGGCCCCCAGCACTCTACCTCTGCCAGGACGTGGTACTGCTCTGTCAGGTGTGATGACAGGGCCTCACCGCGACTTACTGTTCCTGCTGCCAGTGGGTTTTTTGTGGGGGCTCCGACTGCTTCTGCTGGCTTGTCTGTCCACTCAGTCGGCCCAGACCCCCCGTCCCCCCCCCCACCCCCCTCTTGCATTTGCTTTTTCTTGTTGGTGGCCATCCTGACCCCCTTACCCATCTGCAATCCGATGACCATCGAAAGAGAGCTCGTAGGAGACTTCAGGGACTACTCTGCCGCAGCTGGACTTCATCCATCACCGTTGACTCGAAAGTTCAGCTACAAAAGTCATTGACTTCTGCCCCACCTGGACACTGCTTTATGGACTTGACTCTGTCCCCTTCTTTTGCAGGTCTTATTCAACCAGAATCCGCCCTTGGGTTTCACTGGTCCTGTCCTGCTTCTGCTATTTCCAACCACGACATCCCCATGTTAGCCTGTGGGAAAACCGGGTAACTTACCTCTCTGCACCCAGGCGCTAGGGATCCTCTAGATACCTTCTGTAGGAAGCTGGCTCTGTATCTACTATATCAAAATGAGATATCGTGTGCACAGCGTCCAGGGGTTCCTCAGAGGCTTAATAACTGCTAAAGTAGACAATACTAAAGCTCTCTTTTGTGGTAGTGTGGTCTAGCAGTGCGGCTTATCAGAGGGTAGGGCCTCATCTTTCAGGAACTATGGGAATTATGTGCCTCTAGGAAGTTGAAGATGGCGAGAAATCCCAACAAAACAATACCCCTGGGATTGCTAATCCAATCTGATCTCCAAACCGCAGAGAGCCAGGTAGAACAGGAAGTAGAGACTAACCCTCTGGTGTTAGACAGGATATACTTAGATCCTACTGGGGAAGGTCTGTCAAATTCTGGGGAACACTGTAGCCCTTCGGGAGCACTCATGGTAGTGAAAAGGGGGGGGCATACAAGTAGGCCCACTTTTTCTCCTAGGGAGTTGGTGTAACGGGTCCCCAGGAGGAGGGATAAATCCTCACCTCACCATACCCAAGTCTCAGCAGCTTCTGATAAGACTAACCACACTGGCACGTGGGGGAAGCAGGGGGTGGGGTCCCTAGACAGGGAATTCAGTAGACTGAGACTAGCAGAGGCCACACTGAGGCTACGGCAGCAACAGTTAGCCCTAGATAGGGAGGCCTTAGCAGTGGAGAGGGAGTGTAACAATTTGGGGTTAACACCCCATGATGGCAGTAACAGCAGCTATAGCGAGCAGGATCAGGGAGGACTCCCATGACTTCAGGAATCTTAACAAAATAGTCCTACCTTACAAGGCTGGAGACTACATCCACAAGTGGATCACAGCACCTGTCCTAAAAAGAGCACTAAACCTGCTACTACCACTACCACTTCTACCCCTAGTTCCCCTAGCAATAGCACTGGTAATAGCAGTCTGTCCAAGGGTGTAGCTGGGTTCACCCTGGGATATGCTGTGGGCTCTGGGTTAGTCAGTGAGACCACTGAGGCAGTTTTGGTCTCAAGGTGTTATTGATCTTGCCACGCTAGCTGCTTGTCCCCTTAATATGGGTAAGTACAATCAGCATCCCCTTATCAGTGGTGTGTAGGCTGAGGCCTACAGGGACACAGGTGCCAGTGTCAGTGGTGACTGAAAAACTGGTGTCCCCTGAACAGCATCTGCTTGGACACGTGTACCATGTCACCGATGCTCACAACAACACTAAGTGCTACCCCATTGCTGCTGTTGACCTTAGCCCTTGGAGGGGGGTTTACTGCCCACAAGAAAGTTGTAGGATCCTCTCACCTGCCTGTGAAGTGTTTACTTGACAATGATTTGGAGACTTCAGCCTGGGTTGAAGTGGAGTTGGAAGCCCATGGAGCAATGCTGAGCACCCCTTGGGCAAATCTTTGCACCGACTAGAGCATAGGCCAAGAAACAGGGAGAGCAAGGGACCCTAGAGCCTGGATAAATGGGCCAGGACATTCCCTAAAAGAGAGGTAGGAAGGGTAAGAAATAACACCCCTGTCCAGACTTCATGTGAGTGTCCCACTCCTCGGGGAGCGGAAATCTGGCCCTTGTGTGGAACCTAGACCAGAGGAGTTGAAAGCAGATACAACTGAGCTCTTAGGTGCAGGAGGACCTACCTAGAACAGAAGTCCTATCCTTCTCTTGAGACCCTGAGACAGCAAGCAGCTGCTCAGGAGTCCTGGGATATAAGTGGAACCTATAAGGACTTCTAGGACAATGGCCTCCTTTACTCTGAGACAGGGGACCCCAAGCCTGGTGCTACCAGAAGATTGGTCATCCCTCAAAAATGTAGGGAGTTCCTATTGACCCCAGCACATAATATTCCCTTTGCAGGGCACTTGGGGCAAAGCAAAACTTGGGATAGACGTGTCCCACACTTTCACTAGCTTCATATGTCTGAGGACACAAAGGAGTTTTGTTGCTCCTGTGCCACCTGTCAAGCCAGTGGTAAGACAGGTGGCATCCCAAAGGCCCCCTTAATGCCACTGTAGGGATAGACATTGTTGGCCCCTTAGACCCTCCAACCTCATCTGGGAACAGATTCATACTGGTGGTAGGAGACCATGCCACCAGGTACCAAGTGGCAATTCACCTTAGGACCACTACAGGGCCTACAGTGGGCAAGTCTCTGATGGGAATCTTCTCCAGAGTGGGTTTTTCTAAGGAGGCGGTGTCAATAAGAAGTGCAAACTTGATGTCTGCATACCTTAAAGCAATGTGGAAGGTGTAAAGAAATGGCTCCCTGTTGCAGTTACCCCCCACTTTTTGCCTGGTACTGATGCTGACTTGACTGAGAAGTGTGCTGGGACCCTGCTAACCAGGCCCCAGCACCAGTGTTCTTTCACCTAAAATGTACCATTGTTTCCACAATTGGCACACCCTGGCATCCAGATAAGTCCCTTGTAACTGGTACCTCTGGTACCAAGGGCCCTGATGCCAGGGAAGGTCTCTAAGGGCTGCAGCATGTATTATGCCACCCTAGAGACCCCTCACTCAGCACAGACCCACTGCTTACCAGCTTGTGTGTGCTAGTGAGAACAAAATGAGTAAGTCGACATGGCACTCCCCTCAGGGTGCCATGCCAGCCTCTCACTGCCTATGCAGGATAGGTAAGACACCCCTCTAGCAGGCCTTACAGCCCTAAGGCAGGGTGCACTATACCATAGGTGAGGGTACCAGTGCATGAGCACTGTGCCCCTACAGTGTCCAAGCAAAACCTTAGACATTGTAAGTGCAGGGTAGCCATAAGAGTATATGGTCTGGGAGTCTGTTTTACACGAACTCCACAGCACCATAATGGCTACACTGAAAACTGGGAAGTTTGGTATCAAACTTCTCAGCACAATAAATGCACACTGATGCCAGTGTACATTTTATTGTAAAATACACCACAGAGGGCACCTTAGAGGTGCCCCCTGAAACTCAACCAACTATCTGTGTAGGCTGACTAGTTCCAGCAGCCTGCCACACTAGAGACATGTTGCTGGCCCCATGGGGAGAGTGCCTTTGTCACTCTGAGGCCAGTAACAAAGCCTGCACTGGGTGGAGATGCTAACACCTCCCCCAGGCAGGAGCTGTAACACCTGGCGGTGAGCCTCAAAGGCTCACCCCTTTGTCACAGCCCAGCAGGGCACTCCAGCTTAGTGGAGTTGCCCGCCCCCTCCGGCCATGGCCCCCACTTTTGGCGGCAAGGCTGGAGGGAACAAACAAAGCAACAAGGAGGAGTCACTGGCCAGTCAGGACAGCCCCTAAGGTGTCCTGAGCTGAGGTGACTCTAACTTTTAGAAATCCTCCATCTTGCAGATGGAGGATTCCCCCAATAGGGTTAGGATTGTGACCCCCTCCCCTTGGGAGGAGGCACAAAGAGGGTGTACCCACCCTCAGGGCTAGTAGCCATTGGCTACTAACCCCCCAGACCTAAACACGCCCTTAAATTTAGTATTTAAGGGCTACCCTGAACCCTAGAAAATTAGATTCCTGCAACAACAAGAAGAAGGACTGCCTAGCTGAAAACCCCTGCAGAGGAAGACCAGAAGACAACAACTGCCTTGGCTCCAGAAACTCACCGGCCTGTCTCCTGCCTTCCAAAGAACTCTGCTCCAGCGACGCCTTCCAAGGGGACCAGCGTCCTCTGAGGACTGCCCCACTTCGACGACGACAAACTCCCGAGGACAGCGGACCTGCTCCAAAAAGACTGCAATCTCCCCGCAAGAAGCGTGAGACTTGCAACACTGCACCCGGCGACCCCGACTCGGCTGGTGGAGAACCAATACCTCAGGGAGGACCCCCAGACTACTCTACGACTGTGAGTACCAAAACCTGTCCCCCCTGAGCCCCCACAGCGCCGCCTGCAGAGGGAATCCCGAGGCTTCCCCTGACCGCGACTCTCTGAAACCTAAGTCCCGACGCCTGGAAAAGACCCTGCACCCGCAGCCCCCAAGACCTGAAGGACCGGACTTTCACTGGAGAAGTGACCCCCAGGAGTCCCTCTCCCTTGCCCAAGTGGAGGTTTCCCCGAGGAAGCCCCCCCTTGCCTGCCTGCAGCGCTGAAGAGATCCGTTGATCTCTCATAGACTAACATTGCGAACCCGACGCTTGTTTCTACACTGCACCCGGCCGCCCCCGCGCTGCTGAGGGTGAAATTTCTGTGTGGGCTTGTGTCCCCCCCGGTGCCCTACAAAACCCCCCTGGTCTGCCCTCCGAAGACGCGGGTACTTACCTGCAAGCAGACCGGAACCGGGGCACCCCCTTCTCTCCATTGAAGCCTATGCGTTTTGGGCACCACTTTGAACTCTGCACCTGACCAGCCCTGAGCTGCTGGTGTGGTGACTTTGGGGTTGCTCTGAACCCCCAACGGTGGGCTACCTTGGACCAAGAACTGAACCCTGTAAGTGTCTTACTTACCTGGTAAAACTAACAAAAACTTACCTCCCCCAGGAACTGTGAAAATTGCCCTAAGTGTCCACTTTTAAAGTAGCTATTTGTGAATAACTTGAAAAGTATACATGCAATTGAAATGATTCAAAGTTCCTAATGTACTTACCTGCAATACCTTTCAAACAAGATATTACATGTTAAATTTGAACCTGTGGTTCTTAAAATAAACTAAGAAAAGATATTTTTCTATAACAAAACCTATTGGCTGGATTTGTCTCTGAGTGTGTGTACCTCATTTATTGTCTATGTGTATGTACAACAAATGCTTAACACTACTCCTTGGATAAGCCTACTGCTCGACCACACTACCACAAAATAGAGCATTAGTATTATCTCTTTTTACCACTATTTTACCTCTAAGGGGAACCCTTGGACTCTGTGCATGCTATTCCTTACTTTGAAATAGCACATACAGAGCCAACTTCCTACAGAAGGAGTGATGTTTAACATGTAATTTCAACAAAGTATCTTCTTTGCCAAAGCCCTTGCTGATTGACCCAGCACCAGTTTTGTTGTTGAATCCTACTTTGCACCTGACCAGTCCATTTTGTATGAAGCACAAGAGAAAACTGTGTTGTTTTTTTTTGGTGGATGTTCCTCTTTGGGATGCTCTAACGCTTGTTCAGAGGTTTGCGAGGGATGGATGTCCTCTTCAGCTCTGGCACCATTCAGATGACCTTAATAATAACTTACACAGAGGATCTCTATAACTAGGTGGACATTCATCCATGTACTGCATTGATAGCGGCTGAAGTGCTGGGACCTCTTGTTTTCATTGAAGAACCCAAAGCAAACTTACTGACGAGATTTGGCAACTGACCTCATATACTTCTGAGCCACTGCTTCCCTTCAGTGAAGCTCTGTTGGACCCAATTCATCCTGCATAAGATAAACTCCTCTCTGTTCCTGCTTGGAGCCTGTAGGTGACTGTGCACCATAGACCTGCTCTTGGAGATCTCAAGTTTCTCTCTGCCACCCACAACCATGAGCTTGGTGTGCAAGCTTCTTCATCCAAGTTGAAATCCAGTGCTTTTCTCTCTTCTCACAGTTTTGATTCCAGTTTCATAGACTCTATGTAGAAAAGGTTTTCTACTCTGGCAGTTGGTCCTTGCGCTCCTCTAGTGCCATGTGCCTGTTGGCTATGGCCAAGCTTCTGGATGGACAGGATGCAGCCAAAGAGTTCTGGATGTGTTTGACTGGCTTCTTTGGCCACATCCATATGAACCTTATAGACATGCTGTTTGATTTCTAACCTTTGATAACACCAATGTTGGCCTTGAACTCTTCAGGCAGAGCTAATCCTCCGCACACTTGCTGGTTCTTGCCTCCATTACACGCAGGTTTATTCACCAATACAGGACATTGTGGGGCTATTTCAGAGACTAGTTCTTTTGCCAAAGGTAGCCCTCCCAGCTAATCTAGCAGAAGCAACATATTTTTTGAGGGGTGGTCAAGGACCGAGACACACAAACACCACCTTCCTCTTTCTCCTCTCCAGCTCCTTCCACAAAACCACCGTAATTGTCCTCTGACAAGTGTGTCCAGTAACATGTCTCACATTTTGCAAAAAATTGGTGGTCCATTAATGTGGACCATTGTCTCCCAGCTGTAGAAAATTATTTGGCAGCTTGACTTATCTGGATTCATATGCTGTGCATTATGCTGACATCTATTGGTTGGGTTCATAATTGTCTTTGCTAATCGTTTTTTTTTTTTTTCTTTTGGCCATTGACCACCATAATTTGGTTGTATGTTCATGCTCCTGTGACATCTGACTTATGCCCCGGAGGGCCCTGTGCATGGTTGCCATCTTCAAATTCTTTATTTCGCTGTACACAACCGCATGGTTCAGAGAATGAATATCTGAGATGGGGGCGGGTGGGTCGGTGCCATCCAGCATGGAGAATATCCCCTTTATGTGCTGACCAAGGTGCCACCAAAAGTTCATCCAGAAATATAGTCAGTGTCTTAATTCTCTGCCTTCTGGAGCACCATAGTGCTGAAAGATGCACCACATTTTTACCCAAGACACTCAAGGCCCGGGAGAAACTGAGGTGGGTGCACTAAGTAGTGATGTAGAGACAGCAGAAGCATTCTTCCCACAGCTCAGGACCTTGCTCTGTTGAGTGATGAGTAACAAAACACCTAGGATACAGGTATGACACAGGATCCAAGGTTGATGGAAATGTTGTCTAATTTGGAAAGGAATAGCTGCCAAAGAACATACTGAGGGAAAGGGAACAAAAAGCGTACACAGGTGACCACACAAACGCTGAAGCCCCTGGACACGAAAACCACCTTGACGCCAAACCCTTTGAGCGAATGGAGATTGTTAGAAATGGGGTTTTTGGTTGGCAGTCAGGTTACCCCCTGTCCAAGCAAAAGCCCTCACTCTAGTCAGGGTAAGTCACACACAATCCAAGATTATCCTGTGCCCACCCTCTGGTAGCTTGGCACGAGCAGTCAGGCTTAACTTAGAAGGCAATGTGTAAAGTATTTGTGCAATAAATCATACAATACCACCATATAGCACCACAAAAATACACCACACAGTGTTTAGAAAAATATATAATATTTATCAGGATAATTGTAGGTCAAAAAGAATAAAGTTGCAATGGGAAATTGTAGAGATATCACTGAAAAGTGATATAAAGTGTCTTAAGTCTTTAGAATATAAACAAAGTCTCTTTCAAGCACAAGTACCTGGTTTAGCGTGGAAAAATCTCCTCAGAGGGCCACAAGAGAAGAGGTGCGTGGAAAAAGGGTGTGTGCGTCGATTTCTCCCCAGCACACCCGGACTTGCATCGTTATTTTCCACGCGGGGAAGTCGGGCGTCGTTTTCCGGCGCGCGGACAGTCTCTTTCTGTGGATCGCGGGGATTACCAGATGTCCCGGGTCTGTGCGTGGATTTTCCTGCTTGTTTTCCGGCTGCGCGTCGGTCTGCGGGGCTGTGCGTCGAAATTACGATCTCACGGCAGGCGTCGCGTCGATTTCTCCTCTAGACTTCGATCTGCGGGGCTGCGCGTTGAAATTACGATCTCACGGCAGGCGTTGCGTCGATTTCTCCTCTAGAGGTCGGGCGGCGTTGTCCTTGCGAGGCCGTGCGTCGGATCTTCGATCGTCCCAAGAGCGTTGCGTCGATCAGCGTCGGTGTGCGGCGTTTTTCTCGCCGCGAAACAAGCTGTGCGTTGAAATGTTCGGCGCACGGAGCATCCAAGTAAAAGAGAGAAGTCTTTTTGGTCCTGAGACTTCAGTGAACAGGAGGCAAGCTCTATCCAAGCCCTTGGAGAGCACTTTCACAGCCAGACAAGAGTTCAGCAAGGCAGCAGGGCAACAGCAAGGCAGCAGTCCTTTGTAGAAAGCAGGCAGGTGAGTCCTTTGAGCAGCCAGGCAGTTCTTCTTGGCAGGATGTAGTTTCTGGTTCAGGTTTCTTCTCCAGCAAGTGTCTGATGAGGTAGGGCAGAGGCCCTGTTTTATACCCAAATGTGCCTTTGAAGTGGGGGAGACTTCAAAGAGTGGCTAAGAAGTGCACCAGGTCCCCTTTCAGTTCAATCCTGTCTGCCAGGGTCCCAGTAGGGGGTGTGGCAGTCCTTTGTGTGAGGGCTGGCCCTCCACCCTCCCAGCCCAGGAAGACCCATTCAAAATGCAGATGTATGCAAGTGAGGCTGAGTACCCTGTGTTTGGGGTGTGTCTGAGTGAATGCACAAGGGGCTGTCAACCAAGCCCAGCCAGACGTGGATTGTAAGGCACAGAAGGATTTAAGTGCAAAGAAATGCTCACTTTCTAAAAGTGGCATTTCTAGAATAGTAATATTAAATCCGACTTCACCAGTCAGTAGGATTTTGTATTACCATTCTGGCCATACTAAATATGACCTTCCTGCTCCTTTCACTGCCTTCACCAGTGTATGAGGGCAGCCCCAATGTTAGCCTATGAAGGGAGCAGGCCTCACAGTAGTGTGAAAACGAATTTAGGAGTTTTACACTACCAGGACAAATAACTACACAGGTACATGTCCTGCCTTTTACCTACACAGCACCCTGCCTTAGGGGTTACCTAGGGCACACCTTAAGGGTGACTTATATGTAGAAAAAGGGGAGTTCTAGGCTTGGCAAGAACTTTTAAATGCCAAGTCGATGTGGCAGTGAAACTGCACACACAGGCCTTGCAATGGCAGGCCTGAGACAAGGAAAAGGGGCTACTTAAGTGGGTGGCACAACCAGTGCTGCTGGCCCACTAGTAGCATCTAATTTACCAGCCCTATGCACATAAAGTGCACCTTACTAGGGACTTATAAGTAAATGAATAGTCCAATCAGGTATGATTCCAGGTTACCATGTTTTAGGGGAGAGAGCATATGCACTTTAGCCCTGGTTAGCAGGGGTAAAGTGCGCAGAGTCTATAAACCAGCAAAAACAGTGTCCAAAAAGTGGAGGGAGGCAGGCAAAAAGTTAGGGGTGACTACCCTAAGGCTGTCAGGTCTAACATGTGTCCCCCCCAGCTGAAAGTGGGGAGAGCTACCCGACCTCCTGGGAGCTCTCATCGCTAAGGCGGAAGTACCTGGAGAGACCATCAGCATTGGCGTGGTCAACCCCTGGGCGATGTTCCACCGTAAAGTCCATCCCCTGTAGGGAAATGGACCACCTCAAGAGTTTTGGATTCTCACCCCTCATCTGCATGAGCCATCTGAGGGGCCTGTGGTCTGTCTGAACCCGGAAGTGAGTCCCAAACAGGTAGGGTCTTAGCTTCTTTAGTGCCCAGACCACAGCAAAAGCTTCTCTCTCAATAGCACTCCACCTCTGTTCCCGTGGTAATAGCCTTCTGCTAATAAAGACTACCGGTTGATCTCTGCCCTCCTCATTCAGCTGTGCTAGGACTGCCCCTATGCCATGCTCTGAAGCGTCTGTCTGCACGATAAATTCCTGGGAGTAGTCAGGGGCCATGAGCTCGGGGGCCGTGCACATGGCTTCCTTCAGGGCGTCAAAGGCTTTCTGACAAGCCTCTGTCCAATTCACCAACCTAGGTTGTTTCTTGGAAGTGAGTTCTGTCAAGGGTGTTACAATGGTACCATAGCCCTTGACAAATCTGCGGTAGTATCCTGTGAGGCCTAGAAAGGCTCTCACCTCAGTCTGCGTTCGCGGTGGTTGCCAGGCCTTGATAGTTTCAATCTTGGCCTGGAGTGGCTGCACCTTGCCACCACCCACTAGGTGTCCCAAGTACACCACGGAACCCTGCCCAATCTGGGACTTACTAGCCTTGATGGTCAGGCCTGCCTGTTGCAGGGCCTGAAGCACCTCCTTGAGGTGAAGCAGGTGTTCCTCCCAGCTGGAACTGTAGACAGCTATGTCATCCAGGTAGGCTGCACAGAAGGCATCCTTGCCAGCTAGGACCCCGTTAACCAACCGTTGGAAGGTAGCGGGGGCATTTTTCAACCCAAACGGCATCACCCGGAACTGGTAATGGCCATCAGGGGTTGAAAATGCGGATCTTTCCTTAGCCCCCTCAGTCAGGGCGATCTGCCAGTACCCTGAAGTAAGATCAAACGTACTCAGGAACTTGGCAGCGCCTAGCCGGTCCACGAGCTCATCAGCTCGGGGGATGGGGTGAGCATCAGTCCGTGTGACTGAGTTGAGACCCCGGTAGTCCACACAGAACCGGAGTTCTGGCTTCGCACCTGGGGCAATAGCCTTAGGGACCAACACTACTGGGCTGGCCCAGGGACTACTGGATTTCTCGATAACCCCTAGAGTCAACATCTTGGAGACCTCCTCCTTGATGCTGGCCTTCACCTTATCCGACAACCTGTACATTTTGTTCTTCACAGGGAGACTGTCACCAGTGTCAATATCATGAACACAGAGGTGGGTCAGTCCAGGAGTAAGGGAGAACAGGGGGGAGAACTGCTCCAACAGCTCATAGCAGTCTCCTTTCTGGTTTAGAGTCAGGGAGTCAGACAGAATGACCCCGCTTACTGACCCATCACCTTCTTGGGCAGAGAGGAGGTCGGGGAGAGGTTCACTCTCCTCTTCCATTCCTTCATCTGTGACCAGAAGCATGTTGATCTCCGACCTCTCAAAATGAGCTTTTAGTAGGTTCACATGGAGCACCCTTAGGGGATTCCTAGGGGTTTGGAGGTCCACTAGGTAAGTGGCCTCCCCTTCCGCTCCTTTATTTCAAATGGGCCAGACCAGCGGTCCTGGAGAGCTCTGGGCTCTACTGGCTCCATTACCCACACTTTGTCTCCAGGTTGAAACTCTACCAGGGTGGCCTTCTGGTCATACCAGTGTTTCATTACCTCTTGACTGGCCTCAAGGTTACTTTGGGCCTCTTTCCAGAAGCGGGTCATCTGGTTGCGGAGGGCCAACATGTAGCTGACCACATCCTGAGGGGGTGTCTTTGGAGCTTTCTCCAATCCCTCCTTGACAATGCTTAAGGGTCCCCTGACAGGGTACCCGTAGAGAAGCTCAAAGGGACTGAACCCTACCCCCCTCTGGGGGACCTCTCTCTAGGCAAAGAGAAGGCATGGTAAGAGGACGTCCCACCTACGCCTCATGGCCTCAGGGAGGCCACCAATCATGCCTTTCAGGGTCTTGTTGAATCTCTCCACAAGACCATTAGACTGGGGGTGATAGGGTGTGGTGAACTTGTAGGTTACACCACACGCATCCCATAGAGACTTCATGTAGGCAGATATGAAGTTAGTGCCTCTGTCAGACACTATCTCCTTGGGGAACCCCACACGGGTAAATATCCCCATCAGAGTTCTGGTCACCACTGGTGCGGTTACGGTCCTCAGAGGGATTGCCTCTGGGTAACGGGTGGCATGGTCCACCAAAACCAGGATGAACCTGTTGCCTAAGGCGGTTTTGGGGTCCAATGGACCAACAATGTCGATGCCCACCCTTTCAAAGGGGGTGCCAACGACAGGAAGTGGAATCAGGGGGGTTTTAACCCTTTTTCCTGCTTTACCACTGGCCTGGCAGGTAGGACAAGATCTGCAGAACTTATCTGAGTGTGTCCTCATTTTGGGCCAATAAAAGTGGGTGACAAGCCTGTTAAAGGTCTTGCCCTGCCCCAAATGTCCTGCCAGGGGAATGTCGTGAGCCAGACCCAGTAGGAAGGTTCGGTAACATTGGGGGACCACCAGCATACGTGCTGCCCCAAAGGCCGGAACCTTAGGCTCACTGTAGAGGAGATCATTCTCCCAATATAGGTGGTGATTGCCAGAGGTGTCACCTGCTGCCTGGTTTGAGGCTTGTTTCCTCAAACCTTCCAGAGTGGGACATTCTTTCTGCGCTTTGCAGAATTCCTCCCTGGTGGGTCCACCCTCAACTTGCCAGCCAGCAAGCTCAGGTAAGTCACCTAGGGTGGCAATGTCTTCCCCAGTTGGCTCGGCAGCCTCCTCCTCAGGAGCCCCGTCAGCCACTGCGGGAACTTCTGGGGCCGGTCTCCCGCGCCCCTGGTCCCCCCTCCTGGCAGCTCTCTGGGCCATCGTTCCAGGCTCCAGATGCCCTTGACTTCCCTCTCGGTCAGCCATGGACCGTGTGGTCATGCAGACCCACTCAGGTAACCCTAACATCTCCAGGTGAGACCTGAGCTCCACTTCTTTCCAAGCAGTGTGCTCAAGATCATTGCCTAACAGACAATCTACAGGCATGGCAGGACTCGCAGCTACTTTCAGAGTACCAGAGACCCCCACCCCCCCCACTCAAAGGGAACCAGAGCCACCGGTAGGTGACTCTCGCAATTGTCAGCGACTATGACCTGGTGGAATGTATTAGGGACTATCTGCTCTGTTGACACCAGCTGACTCTTGATAGTAGTCATACTGGCACCTGTGTCACGCAGAGCCTCCACCTTCTGCCCATCAATGGTGACCCACTGCCGGTACTTGGAAGTATTTTTGGGCATGTGGGCCTTGGGCACCATTTCTCCTTCTCCCAGGGACACTAGGGAAATCTCTACCTGCTCCCCAAAGCTACTTGGGTCCATCTCCCCCCGAGCGCTACACTAGTCAACCCAGGTGCCTGTCCGGTAGTGGACGGTGCCCTCTTGGGGCACTGTGGATCGCCTTTGTAGTGACCATACTGGTAACACTCCATGCATTTGGGGCTAGATCTCCCTGACTTGTCATATGTCCCTGGCTTTTTCCCAAATTTGGAAAAGGAAGGGTTGCAACCCCCTCCCTGGGAATTCTTTTGGGGGCCTTTGGAGAGTTCCTTATCTGCAAGTTTATCTCCCCCCTCTTTCTTCTGTTGGGAACCCTGACCACCTTTGTGGGAGTCCCCCCAGGTACCTTCTTGGACACTCTGGTGCTAACCCAGAGGTCCGCCTCCTCAGCAAGCTTCCTGGGATCAGTCAGCTTACTATCCACTAGGTGCTGGCGCAACTCTGTATAAGTAGTATTAAGCATATGCTCTCTCAGAATCAAGTCATATAAACCTTTATAATCTGCTACTTTGTTGCCCCGCACCCATCCATTCAGTGCCTTACTGGAGAAATCAAAGAAGTCTACCCATGTTTGTGTGGTTTGTTTGGTGCTGTCCCTGAACCTCTGACGGTATCCCTCAGGGGTCAGCCCAAACTTGGCAAGTAAAGTGGCTTTCTGAAGTGGGTATGTGTTTTGATCAGGTTGATCCAATGTGAGAAGTGTGTCCCTCCCCAATGGCGGCACATAACCCCACATAGCTACCCCCCATTGCCCTTCAGGAACCTCATGAGCCCTTAGTGCTACTTCATAAGCAGCTAACCATTTAACTATGTCATCTCCCACCACAAAACTGGGCACCACATTTTGGGGTATACGAACCTTCTTTTCTCCAGCAGGTCCTGTCTGTATGCTGCCACCATTATTGCTGGATTCAGACTGTCTTGCCTTGATCTCCAGCTCCTTGAGACTCAGTTCATGAGCCAACAATAGTTTCTTTTCAGCCAAAGCTCTTTCAGCTTCCACCTGTTTGGCTGCTCTTTCAGCTTCCGCTTGTTTGGCTGCCCTTTCAGCTTCTGCTTGAATCTGTTTGGCTGTTCTTTCAGCTTCAATCTGTTTGGCTGCTCTTTCAGCCTCAGCTTGTTTGGCTTCTCTCTCTGCCCTCCTCTCCTCCTGTTGAGCCTCAATTTTCAGTTTTGCCATTTGCAATTGGAACTCCCTTTCCTCTCTCCTTTCCTCTGCGGTCAGGCTTTGCATAGAGACACTGCTCCCTGGTCTGGAAGGGGGCACAATTGCAGTGGTAACACCATCCACCGATAGTGAAAATTCCTCTGAGGGGCCATGTTCTGGCTCCTCTTCCTCATCATCCTCTAAATGGGCTTCTGCCCAGGCCCTCAGCGCCACTTGAAAGTCCTCCTTTCTGGAGGCCCCTTGGGTGGGTACCCTCAATGCCCTGCAGAATCCTCTTAGTTGTTTGACCGTATATGCATCCAACTGGACTAGGTCAAAGTCCCCTGTCTGAGACCCAGTCAGAGACATGTTGAGTGAGGATTTAGTTTTTGAAAATTGTCAGGAAAAAATCGGGTTTTCAAAAAGAGATAAAAACCAAGTTGACCTTCAACTGTGGGTAGGTAGTGAAATACTTAGCTACTGTATGTCACTGCACAAATACAAGTCCTATCCTCACCGCTGATCACCAATGTTAGAAATGGGGTTTTTGGTTGGCATTCAGGTTACCCCCTGTCCAAGCAAAAGCCCTCACTCTAGTCAGGGTAAGTCACACACAATCCAAGATTATCCTGTGCCCACCCTCTGGTAGCTTGGCACGAGCAGTCAGGCTTAACTTAGAAGGCAATGTGTAAAGTATTTGTGCAATAAATCATACAATACCACCATATAGCACCACAAAAATACACCACACAGTGTTTAGAAAAATATATAATATTTATCAGGATAATTGTAGGTCAAAAAGAATAAAGTTGCAATGGGAAATTGTAGAGATATCACTGAAAAGTGATATAAAGTGTCTTAAGTCTTTAGAATATAAACAAAGTCTCTTTCAAGCACAAGTACCTGGTTTAGCGTGGAAAAATCTCCTCAGAGGGCCACAAGAGAAGAGGTGCGTGGAAAAAGGGTGTGTGCGTCGATTTCTCCCCAGCACACCCGGACTTGCGTCGTTATTTTCCACGCGGGGAATTCGGGCGTCGTTTTCCGGCGCGCGGACAGTCTCTTTCTGTGGATCGCGGGGATTACCAGATGTCCCGGGTCTGTGCGTGGATTTTCCTGCTTGTTCTCCGGCTGCACGTCGGTCTGCGGGGCTGTGCGTCGAAATTACGATCTCACGGCAGGCGTCTCGTCGATTTCTCCTCTAGACTTCGATCTGCGGGGCTGCGCGTTGAAATTACGATCTCACGGCAGGCGTCGCATCGATTTCTCCTCTAGAGGTCGGGCGGCGTTGTCCTTGCGAGGCCGTGCGTCGGATCTTCGATCGTCCCAAGAGCGTCGCGTCGATCAGCGTCGGTGTGCAGCGTTTTTCTCGCCGCGAAACAAGCTGTGCGTCAATTTTCGGCGCACGGAGCGTCCAAGTAAAAGAGAGAAGTCTTTTTGGTCCTGAGACTTCAGTGAACAGGAGGCAAGCTCTATCCAAGCCCTTGGAGAGCACTTTCACAGCCAGACAAGAGTTCCGCAAGGCAGCAGGGCAACAGCAAGGCAGCAGTCCTTTGTAGAAAGCAGGCAGGTGAGTCCTTTGAGCAGCCAGGCAGTTCTTTTTGGCAGGATGTAGTTTCTGTTTCAGGTTTCTTCTCCAGCAAGTGTCTGATGAGGTAGGGCAGAGGCCCTGTTTTATACCCAAATGTGCCTTTGAAGTGGGGGAGACTTCAAAGAGTGGCTAAGAAGTGCACCAGGTCCCCTTTCAGTTCAATCCTGTCTGCCAGGGTCCCAGTAGGGGGTGTGGCAGTCCTTTGTGTGAGGGCAGGCCCTCCACCATCCCAGCCCAGGAAGACCCATTCAAAATGCAGATGTATGCAAGTGAGGCTGAGTACCCTGTGTTTGGGGTGTGTCTGAGTGAATGCACAAGGGACTCTCAACCAACCCCAGCCAGACGTGGATTGTAAGGTACAGAAGGATTTAAGTGCAAAGAAATGCTCACTTTCTAAAAGTGGCATTTCTAGAATAGTAATATTAAATCCGACTTCACCAGTCAGTAGGATTTTGTATTACCATTCTGGCCATACTAAATATGACCTTCCTGCTCCGTTCAGATCAGCAGCTGCCACTTCACCAGTGTATGAGGGCAGCCCCAATGTTAGCCTATGAAGGGAGCAGGCCTCACAGTAGTGTGAAAACGAATTTAGGAGTTTTACACTACCAGGACATATAACTACACAGGTACATGTCCTGCCTTTTACCTACACAGCACCCTGCCTTAGGGGTTACCTAGGGCACACCTTAAGGGTGACTTATATGTAGAAAAAGGGGAGTTCTAGGCTTGGCAAGAACTTTTAAATGCCAAGTCGATGTGGCAGTGAAACTGCACACACAGGCCTTGCAATGGCAGGCCTGAGACAAGGAAAAGGGGCTACTTAAGTGGGTGGCACAACCAGTGCTGCTGGCCCACTAGTAGCATTTAATTTACCAGCCCTATGCACATAAAGTGCACCTTACTAGGGACTTATAAGTAAATTAATAGTCCAATCAGGTATGATTCCAGGTTACCATGTTTTAGGGGAGAGAGCATATGCACTTTAGCCCTGGTTAGCAGGGGTAAAGTGCGCAGAGTCTATAAACCAGCAAAAACAGTGTCCAAAAAGTGGAGGGAGGCAGGCAAAAAGTTAGGGGTGACTACCCTAAGGCTGTCAGGTCTAACAGAGATCCAAACACAAAGAACCTCACAGGTCTAAACAAAAGACCCCTGTTGGGGGGGAAGCTCCAAGAATCCGTTTTTATGCCTAAAAGCGATAGAGAATTGGGGAGGTTGGGGTAGGTAGTCAAAATTGGAGCTCCTGAATCTATAGAGGAAAACACCACTAATGCACAATGCTGAGCGACGGGAGTGCTAGTTGGGGAGGAAGAAAATGCCAGATCTGATAGACATCTAGCTGCAGATTCCTTCTTTTTTGTGAGCAGTACCCCTACGCGCCATTAGGTGACATTGATCTGCTTCACATCCGTTGTTGTCCATGCTGGATATGACATCGGGGGTCCTATATAGGCACCACCCCAGCGTGCTGACTTCATTTCTTTTCTTTCCGCTCCAGCTAGCACTGATCCGAAGAGAGCTACCCCTCAGTCAGTTTTGACTTTGAGTGTTTTTATATTTAATTTACTCCTGTGTGTCGCGGGATGTCTTCTGGGAAGACTGGATTCAATCTCTGTGGGTCCTGTCATTGGGCGATGTATGTGACGGATCTGCACCTCGTGTGCCTTTTTGTCTCGGAGCGCAACCATTAGCTAAAGTTGTGCCCTGTGTGTCAGGCCGTGCATCTGAAGGCTTTGAGGTAGTGCTCCCTGAAGCGTATGGTGGTCTGGGGCTCAACTCAAGTTGAGATCTCAGTCGAGAGTAAGTACGTGGAATTGGTTGTGGAGTTCAAAGTCTTTGTTGTCGTCCCACTCCCAAGTCCTCGGGACGATCAGGTAAGTCAAGGCATAAGAAAAAAATCTAAGACGTCAAAGCACTCTGCGACTTATCCTCATCCGTCACCTGATAAGACGAGGGAGCTTTGAAGCTCTAGTCCTCATTCTGCAAAACCTGGGACGTCTCCACACCTCCCTGTGTTTTGGGAAACCTGGGCAACACCTGCCCAGCTTCCAGAGTTATGAGGCTATGTGTCTCACTTTTGGACAGCCCCACCCTGCTGATCCACCTCAAGGCCCAGTGGAGTCATAGGGGGCCCCTTCAGGTTCTGTGCCATCAGCTTTAGCCTTGCGCTGAGGGGTTCCCAGGGATCCAGTCTTGGATGTGGACCACCAGACACCAGTCCTGATGCAGATGCTCCCGTCGTCACCTGCGCTTATGGGCGGCACTATTCTCATTGTAATCACTGACTCTGACAAGAAGCCTAATGGGTGTTTCGTCTCCTCACTCGGATCCTGAAAACCAGCCCCATGAAGTGGTGTGAAGACTTGGGTGAGGCCAGCGGTCTGGATGCTTCTCCAGATATTGGCAAGCTTTCTCCCCTACTGTGGCTATGGAAGATGGAGCATCTTATTCTGTGGTGTTGAGGGGGGCAGCTGAGTACCTGGAACTTCATCTGGTTTTGGTGGCTGTGAAGACTAATCTGATATAGGTGCTGCAACTGGGAGCTTCCACCTCAGAACCCCTGTTCCCACTCACTGACGTCTTCCTGGGTATCTGGTCCAAACGCAGCACAGGGGTTTCTGTGAATGGGACGATTGCTTTCCACCATCACACTGCACCTGGAGATCCAAGTTTCTTAATGCAACACCTGATCCTTGAGAGCTTGGTGGTCCAAGCCTCTTCCTCCAAGGGTGCCTTCCCTTCTGCTCCAAAAGATTGGACTCACTTGGGAAGATGATTTCTTCTGCCAACCTTGCATTGCGGTCCATGAACACCACATGCCTTTGGGGCTATTATTCCCATATGCTGTAGGATATGGTTGCACAAGTGCCGTCACAGGTCCCAGAGAGGCCTGGGCTGTACTGTTTTAGGCTGTTGCTAGGCAGAGTGGTTTCTTTGTCAGTGTCTCCGAGGTGCCTCGCCTGACTGAGCACGTCTGGCTTTTTAGGGAATGGCCAAGCTTCCATGATTGCATCCGTCTCTTCGGAGCCAAGGAAGATTCAACGCTTAAGTGCTTTAAAAATGTTCGGGCTATGGCCAGGGCCTCGCGGCAGCCTCTCACCCCCCCCAGTCTGCCTTTGGCCCCTTTCATGGCTACAGAAGGGGCCCCCAACCACACCCATTCACATTTGCCATGCTGCCCAGTCTCTGCTTTGCTGAGGGAGCGGGATCCACCTGACTTGAATACAGGATATTCAGGCTATGATACTGATGTTTCAGTCTCTGTCCTGGATTTCTGTGAGAATGAATGAGGCTGCTGGGCCTCATGGCCTCCTGTGTCCTGCTGGTAACACATGCCAGATGGCATATGCGGGCTCTGCAGTGGTCCCTAAAATTCCAGTGGGAGTAGCATCATGGGAATCTCTCCAAAAAGGTCCAGATCTTGGAGGGATCTGCAAAAGATCTGCAGTAGTGGTTAACAAACCGCAGTTGGGTCAGAGACAGACCCTCTGCCTTCCCCAGCCAGGTCTGACAGTGACAAACGTGTCACTGCTGGGACTGGGTGGCCTTCTAAGAGAGGTGGCGATCAGAGGCATCTGGTCTCTGGCAGAAACGGGCCTCCACATCAACCTGTTGGATCCCCATTAATCCGGCTAGCATTGAAAGCCTTTCTGCCCTCTGTTAAGGGAAAGATGGTGGACGTGTTCACGGACGACACCACCCCCATGTGATACTGCAACAGGCAGGGTAGGGTCCCAAACACGTTGTGAAGAGGTTCTGTGCCTTTGGATGTGGCAGGAATTATACCTAGTGTTTCAGCATCTGGCGGGCTCTCTGAACGCCAGAGCAGACAAACTCAGCTGAAAATGGCTAGCGGATCATGAATGGAGTCTTCAACCGGAGGTGGCGCAAGGCCTTTTTCAACAGTGGTGAGAACCTTGGTTAGATGTGTTCACCTTTGGCGAGAATGCAATCTCCCCAGTTTTGCGCGTTGGAATTTCCAAGGTGGCAATCACTCTGAAACACTTCATCTTTAGTGGACTAAATCTCTAGTGGAGTTTTGTACACCATTCCACCCTGACCACTTCTACCCATAGTTCTCAAGAAGATCAGGAACGACTGGGCAGAAGTAAACCTTGTGGCCCCGGACTGAGCACAGAGTCTGGTATCCTGAGCTGCTGAGTATGACCCTCCGATCAAACTACCCCTTCGGGAGGACCTTCTGTCGCAGCAGCCGGGATGGTTTTTCACCCAGACCTGTCCACTTTCCACCTTCCTGCTTGGAAATTGATTGGCAGCAGTTGACGGCGTTTGACCTTCCTGTCTGTAACGTCATCTTGGCAGCCAGGCGCCCCTCCACCAAAACAATATACGCCTGTTGTTGGAAGAAATTTGTGGCATGGTGCACAGACAAGTCTGACCCCCTTTCTGCCCCTCTCTCTGAGTTCCAGTTTATCCTTTCCCTTGCCCAGCAGGGCACTGCTCTGGGCAGTCTTAAAGGATATTTGTCTGCTATGTTTGCTTTTTTTAAATTTTGCCTGATCAACCTTATTTGTCTAAGTCTCCTATTTTACATAGGTTCCTCAAAGATCTTACACCTCTTTTTCCTCCATCCCCAATCATCATGCCCCTATATGGGTTTGACTATTCTGATGTACGCTTCTTTCAAGCCTCTCCACAATTGTCCACTCAGGCTTCTCCCTCTGAAAACAGCCTTCTTTATGGTGATCACATCTGTCCCACAGGGTGAGTGAGCAGCAGGCATTGCTATCTAAGCCACGCTACCTTTCTATCTATCCTGGCAAAGTGGTGCTTCGCACTACGACCTCTTTTCTGCCCTTTCAAATAGACCAATCCATCACCTTGCCCTCTTTTTATGCACCCCCACATCCTTCTAAAGAAGAGGAAAGACTCCATCGCCTGGACCCAAAAAGAGCATTGGCTTTCTACCTTGCTCGTACAAAAAAGATCCAGGTGGATGGCCAACTCTTTGTAGGGTATGTGGGCACGAAGAAAGGTCATGCAGTGCTAAAGCAGAAATTCTCCAGATCGGTTGTACTCTGCTTCAAGATCTGCTATGCACTGGCCAAAAAGTAACACCCTGAGGGTTTCAATGCACCTTCTACTTGAGCTAAAGCTGCGACTGCTGCATTAGCACATGAAGTTCCTTCTTTGACATCTGTCAGTCGGCAATGTGGGCATCTCTGCACACGCTTACCACTCACTTCTGCTTGGACAGTTAGGTCTGTGGGGACAGGCACTTTCCCGTTTTGTCCTGCAGGACTTTCTCGTCTGAACTTGGTTCGCAGACCCACCTCTGAGGATGATGTTGCTTGGGTATTTATTCAAAGGTAAGGAATCTGCAGCTAGAAATCTCTATCAGATGGGCACATTAGTTACCTTTGTTAACGCCTTATCTGGTAGAGACTATCTAGCTGAAGATTACTTACTGCACCACCCGTCCTTCCTACTCTGTGAACTGATTTCTAGGGGCAAGGACTCCCATTTCAGGGCCTTAGTTTTGACGCACCAGTAGTCCGTGTTCTTCATGACTGTGCTTCTGGCATGGAAAGTCGTGAAAAGGAACGGACGTCAGCATGACGCCTGAATAGGAGTGAATTAAGTTGATGACAGATGCAGGGCTTACCGAGCCCCACCTAACAGCGTGCAGGGCTACTGCTCACAAAAATCTTCCAGATCCAGTCTGATGCCTTTAGGGCTGGAAGGCTTGCTGGAGGGGTGTAGGAAGGTGTAGGAAAATGGCCCTTGTTTCAGTTACCCCTCTCCCCCCCCCAAACTTTTTGCCTGCTATTGATGCTGACTTGACAGTGTGCCTGGGAGCCTGCTAACCAGGGCCCAGCACCCGTGTTCTTTCACTAAAAATGTACCATTGTTTCCACAGTTGGCACACCCCTGGCACACAGATAAGTGCCTTCTAAAAGGTACCAGTGGTACCAACGGCCCTGTGACCAGGGAAGCTCCCTAAGGGCTGCAGCATGTGTTGTACCACCCTAAGGGACCCCCCACCTAACACATGCACACTGCCATTGCAGATTGTATGTGTTGGTGGGGAGACCCCTGTGGCAGGTCTTAAAGCCCTAAGGCAGGGTGCACTATACCTCAGGTGAGGTCCTATCTGCATGAGCAATATGCCCTTACAGTGTCTAAGTCCATTCTTAGACATTTTAAGTACAGTGTGGCCCCTCACCTAACACATGCACACTGCCATTGCAGATTGTGTGTGTTGGTGGGGAGAAAAAGGCAAAGCCGACATGGCATCCCCCTCAGGATGCCATGCATACAAAATACTGCCTGTGGCATAGGTAAGTAACCCCTCTAGCAGGCCTTCCAGCCCTAAGGCAGGGTCACTATTCCACAGCTGAGGGCATATCTGCATGAGCAATATGCCCCTACAGTGTCTAAATCTATTCTTAGACATTGTAAGTACAGTTGTGGCCATATTAAGTATATGGTCTGGGAGTTTGCCAAAACGAACTCCACAGTTCTATAATGGCTACACTGAATACTGGGAAGTTTGGTATCAAACTTCTCAGAATAATAAACCCACGCTGATGCCAGTGTTGGATTTATTAAAAAATGCACACAGAGGGCATATTAGAGATGTCCTCTGTATTTTACCCAATCCTTCAGTGCAGGACTGACTGGTCTGTGCCAGCCTGCCTCTGAGAGACAAGTTTCTGACCCCCTGGGTCTCTGAGGCCAGAAACAAAGTCTGCACTGTGTGTAGGTGCTTCACACCTCCCCCCTGCAGGAACTGTAACACCTAGCGGTGAGCCTCAAAGGCTCAGGCTTCGTGTTACAATACCCCAGGGCACTCCAGCTAGTGGAGATGCCCAGTCCCCGGACAAAGCCCCACTTTTGGCACCAAGTCCAGATGGATAGTTAGGAAAAACAAGGAGGAGTCACCACCTCAGCCAGGACCACCCCTAAGGTGTCCAGAGCTGAAGTGAACCCCTCCTTGCAGAATCCTCCATCCTGGTTTGGAGGATCAGGGCCAATAGGGATAGGAATGTGCCCCCTCCCCAAAGGGAGTGGGCACCAGGACGGTGCAGCCACCCTCAGAGACAGGAGCCATTGCCCTCTAACCCTAAAAACGCACCCAACTTTTGTATTTAAGGGCTCCCTAAACCAAGGTAGTCAGATTCCTGACGACCTCACAAGGAGGACTCCTTAGCGAAAACCACAGCAGAGAAGGAAAGGAGACAGCAACTGACTTGGCCCCAGCCCTACCGGCCTGTCTCCTGCTTTAAAGAACCTGCAGAGGAAAAGCGACAGATCCTGCAGGTCCAGTGTAGGAAGATGGCTCTGTATGCACTATTTCAAAGTAAGGAATAGTATGCACAGAGTCCAAGGGTTCCCCTTAGAGGTAAGATAGTGGCAAAAAGAGATAATACTAATGCTCTATTTTGTGGTAGTGTGGTCGAGCAGTAGGCTTATCAAAGGAGTAGTGTTAAGCATTTGTTGTACATAGACACAGGCAATAAATGAGGAACACACACTCAGAGACAAATCCAGGCCAATAGGTTTTGTTATAGAAAAATATCTTTTCTTAGTTTATTTTAAGAACCACAGGTTCAAATTCTACATGTAATATCTCATTTGAAAGGTATTGCAGGTAAGTACTTTAGGAACTTTGAATAATCACAATAGCATATATACTTTTTACATAAAACACATATAGCTATTTTAAAAGTGGACACAGTGCAATTTTCACAGTTCCTAGGGGAGGTAAGTTATTGTTAGTTCTTGCAGGTAAGTAAACCACCTACGGGGTTCAAATTGGGGGTCCAAGGTAGCCCACCGTTGGGGGTTCAGAGCAACCCCAAAGTTACCACACCAGCAGCTCAGGGCCGGTCAGGTGCAGAGTTCAAAGTGGTGCCCAAAACACATAGGCTTCAATGGAGAAGGGGGTGCCCCGGTTCCAGTCTGCCAGCAGGTAAGTACCCGCGTCTTCGGAGGGCAGACCAGGGGGGTTTTGTAGGGCACCGGGGGGGGACACAAGTTAGCACAAAAAGTACACCCTCAGCAGCACGGGGGCGGCTGGGTGCAGTGTGCAAACACACGTCTGGTTTTCAATAGGTTTCAATGAGAGACCAAGGGGTCTCTTCAACGATGCAGGCAGGCAAGGGGGGGGCTCCTCGGGGTAGCCACCGCCTGGGCAAGGGAGAGGGCCTCCTGGGGGGTCACTCCTGCACTAGAGTTCCGATCCTTCAGGTCCTGGGGGCTGCGGGTGCAGAGTCTTTTCCAGGCGTCGGGATTTTGGATTCAGACAGTCGCGGTCAGGGGGAGCCTCGGGATTCCCTCTGCAGGCGTCGCTGTGGGGTCTCAGGGGGGACAACTTTGGTTACTCAGTCTTGGAGTCGCCTGGGGGTCCTCCCTGTAGCGTTGTTTCTTCACCAGTCGAGTCGGGGTCGCCGGGTGCAGTGTTGCAAGTCTCACGCTTCTGTCGGGGATTGCAGGGGTCTTTAAAGCTGCTCCTCTGGAAACAAAGTTGCAGTCTTTGTTGAACAGGGCCGCTGTTCTCGGGAGTTTCTTGGTCTTTTTAGAGCAGGGCAGTCCTCTGAGGATTCAGAGGTCGCTGGTCCTGGGGAAAGCGTCGCTGGAGCAGTTTTCTTCCGAAGGGGGGAGACAGGCCGGTAGGGCTGGGGCCAAAGCAGTTGGTGTCTCCGTCTTCTCTGCAGGGTTTTTCAGCTCATCAGTCCTCTTCTTCTTAAGTTGCAGGAATCTAGTTTCCTACGTTCTGGGGAGCCCTTAAATACTAAATTTAAGGGCGTGTTTAGGTCTGGGGGTTAGTAGCCAATGGCTACTAGCCCTGAGGGTGGGTACACCCTCTTTGTGCCTCCTCCCTGATGGGAGGGGGGCACATCCCTAATACTATTGGGTGAATCCTCCATCTGTAAGATGGAGGATTTCTAAAAGTCAGAGTCACCTCAGCACAGGACACCTTAGGGGCTTGTCCTGACTGGCCAGTGACTCCTCCTTGTTTTTCTCATTATCTCCTCTGGACTTGCCGCCAAAAGTGGGGGCTGTGTCCAGGGGGCGGGCATCTCCACTTGCTGGAGTGCCCTGGGGCATTGTAACACGAAGCTTGAGCCTTTGAAGCTCACTGCTAGGTGTTACAGTTCCTGCAGGGGGGAGGTGTGAAGCACCTCCACCCAGAGCAGGCTTTTGTTTCTGTCCTCTGAGAGCACAAAGGCCCTCACCACACGGGGTCAGAAACTCGTCTTTCAGCAGCAGGCTGGCACAGACCAGTCAGTCCTGCACTGAACAATTGGGTAAAATACAGGGGGCATCTCTAAGATGCTCTCTGTGTGCATTTTTTAACAAATCTAACACTGGCATCAGTGTGGGTTTATTATTCTGAGAAGTTTGATACCAAACTTCCCAGTATTCAGTGTAGCCATTATGGAGCTGTGGAGTTCGTTTTTGACAGACTCCCAGACCATATACTCTTATGGCTACCCTGCACTTACAATGTCTAAGGTTTTGCTTAGACACTGTAGGGGCATAGTGCTCATGCACATATGCCCTCACCTGTGGTATAGTGCACCCTGCCTTAGGGCTGTAAGGCCTGCTAGAGGGGTGACTTACCTATGCCACAGGCAGTGTGAGGTTGGCATGGCACCCTGAGGGGAGTGCCATGTCGACCTAGTAATTTTCTCCCCACCAGCACACACAAGCTGGCAAGCAGTGTGTCTGTGCTGAGTGGGGGGTCCCTAGGGTGGCATAAGTCATGCTGCAGCCCTTAGAGACCTTCCCTGGCATCAGGGCCCTTGGTACCAGGGGTACCAGTTACAAGGGACTTACCTGGGTGCCAGGGTTGTGCCAATTGTGGAGACAATGGTACATTTTAGGTGAAAGAACACTGGTGCTGGGGCCTGGTTAGCAGGGTCCCAGCACACTTCTCAGTCAAATCAGCATCAGTATCAGGCAAAAAGTGGGGGGTAACTGCAACAGGGAGCCATTTCTTTACATCCAGCAACCTCTGAAAAACCTCCAGAGGACTGCCTGCATCACAGATGATCAAGAAATCCCGTGGACAGCATCCTTGTCCGAAGAAGAACAGAAGAAACCTCTTCTAAAGGACTCCCACCTCACTCCAGAAGCGTATGTCCTAACCACTCTGCACCCGACACCCACGGCCTGAGTCTAGGTGGCCCAACCGACCAGAGAGGACCCCCAGGCGACGGTGACCAATAGCCCACCATGGGCTGACCTCTCCACCCCTCCACGACGACACCTGCAGAGGGAATCCCGAGGCCCCCCTGACCGCGACTGCCCTGGACGAAGATAACTGATGCCAAAGGACCCACTGCACCCGCAGCCCCCAGGCCTTGGAGAAATTGACACCCGGTGCAGCCACGATCAACAGGCGGGCCTATTCCCTGTCTGGGTGATGTGCCCAAGACACCCCCCTGGACCTTGACCCCCGAGGACCCCTCAGCGTTTCATTGGAAACCCGACGCCCAGTTTGCACCCTGCTCCCGGCCGCCGCAGTGCTGCTTAGGGTGTGGGATTGGTGCCTACTTGGGGCCCCTCCAGTGCTCCTCTAATCCCTCCCCCCCCCCCCCAAAAAGTCTGCCCACCGAGCTGGCTGCAGGTACTTACCTGCTGGTACACCGAATTCAAAGTACCCCCTGTCTCCATAGGAGCCCATGTTAAAATTGTTCAACTGTGACCTCTGCACCCGACCGGCCCTGTGTTGCTGGTCGTGGGTGTTTGGGATTAACTTGAACCCCCCAGTGACGGACTACCTAAAGCCCAGAGACTGGAAGTGTGAGTCGTGTACTTACCTCTGAAACTGTACTTTATTTTCTTCCCTCAGGAACTGTTCTGAAAATGCAGTGTCCACTTTTAAAATAGATATTCTCTGTTTTCTTAAAAACTGTTTACTTGACTAACGTGAAACAAAGTTATATTGATGCCTATGCTAAGTACGTACCTGCAACAGTATTTACTTCTGAACTGAGTCTTGTGGTTCTACTAATAAAGTAACAAAAATATATTTTTCTATATAAAATCCTATTGGTCTGGAGTTATGTCATTGAGTTTGTTTTTCTTCTATTGCTTATGTGTGTACAACAAATGCTTAACACGCTCCTCTGATAAGCCTAACTCCTCGACCACACTACCCCAAATACAGTATTAGTATTATCTATTATTGCCTCTGTCACGCCTCTTGGGGAATCCCTCGACTCTGAGCACACTATATCTCATTTTGATATAGTATATACAGAGCCAGCTTCCTACATTGGTGGATCAGCGGTGGGGTATACGGCTGTGCCATTTGCTGGACTACTCAGCCAATAGCTGATCACATGACTAAATTCCAAAATTGCCTTTAGAAAACTGATTTTTGAATTTGACAATTTTTTTCTACATTTTTAAGTCCTGCTAGGGCTCTGGTTAAGTCACCTTAGCATTTCTTTTTAGATTTAAGTCATTGTAAATTAGTGATTAGTAACTAGAAGTAGTTTTATTTCCTAAAAGTAATCCCCAACTTTAGAAACAAAATGAGTAGCTCAGAGGACATGGTGATGGAACTCAACTTCATCCCTTACCTCCATCTTGGGATGAGAGAGTTAAGGAGTCTCTGCAGCCTCAGAAAAATCAAGACAGGTTTCAACCTTACCAACGTCAAGTTCCAGCTTTTGATAATGTAGATACAGAGCCAGCTTCCTACAGAGGGTACCTCCTTTGACATGGTCACCCCCGCCCAAACTTTTTCCCTGGTTTCTGGCGCAATTTCGACTGAAACTGCAGTGGGTCCCTCATAAACTGGTCCCCAGTGCTAGATTTATTTACCCCCAAAACTGCACAGTTGTTTATCCAAAAACCTTTAGCTGGCAGTGCAAGTCCCTAGTATATGGTCCTCCTTGTGCCTAAGGCATGGGGTACTAAAGGAAGGCCCCTGAGGGCTGCAGCACAAATTGTGCCGCCCTCAGGGACCCTCTTACTAAGTGCACAGTGCTGCTTTTGAGGCTGCGTGTCTTGATGCAGCACTAAAATGAAAGCACAACATGGCACACAGCCTGTGTGCCCTGTCCTGTTTACACTGCATGCAATATATGTAAGTTACCCCTCTAACAGGCCTTCCAGCCCTAAAGGCAAGGCGCATCATATTACATGTGAGCGCGTACCTGCATGAGCAAATATGTTGAATCTCAGACATAAGTGAACAGGGAAGCCATGTTAAGTACAAGTGCTGGACACTGGTCATTATGAGTTCCCCAGCTACATGATGACTTCATTGAAGATAGGGACGTTCGTTATCAAACATCTTGTATTAGTAAACCGTCACTGAATCCAGTGATGAATTTACTAATACATGCACTCATCACACTTTAGAGGTGACCCCTGAAAACGTATCAACTCCTAGCATGGGCACTGACTTTTCAAAAACAGTTTAGCCACCTTAGACATAGTCCTGCCCTCCTGAGGTGAGGGCCAATGCTCTCGAGAGCAAAGGCCTGCTCTGTGCACAGGTGTGACCTACTCTCCCAGCAGGGTGGACATTCAGGGCAGGGCGCTTCAAAGGCCTTGATGCCTTTGTAATATATCCCAGGACTCTACAGATGGTGGCTGTAGGAAAGTACCCTCTTTTTGGCATGGTTACGCCCACATTTTGCCTGATGTCAGTGTGTTTTGACTGTGTTCACTGGGATCCTGCTAACCAGGACCCTAGTGACTGCTCTCCCCCTCTAGATATGGTTGTCCCTAACTTTTTCAACTCACAATTGGCATTCTGGTGCCCCCATATACGTCCCTACTATATGGTACCTAGGTACCCAGGGCATTGGGGCACCAGAGGTTCCCGATGGGCTGCAGCATGTATTATTGCATCCATGGGAGCCCATGCAAAATGGTTCTGCATGCCTGCCATTGCAGCCGGCGTGAAAAAGGTGCATGCACCCTTTCACTACAGGTCACTGCAACAGGTCACTGAGTCACCCTTGTGGCAGGCCCACCTAGCCCAGAGGGCAGGGTGCAAGTACCTGTGTGTGAGGGCATCCCTGCATGAGTAGAGGTGCCCCCAGAAACTCCAGCTCCATTTACCTGTACTTTGTGAGTGCGGGGAAGCCATTTTAGCTGTGTACTGGACATAGGTCACTTACCTTTGTCCAGCTACATTATGGTATCTCCGAACGTAGGCATGTTTGGTATCAAACATGTCAGAATCATACCCAAATACTGTTGCCAGTATTGGTTGTATGATTCTGTTCACTCTGGGGGCTCCTTAGAGGACTCACAGCTTTGCTGCTACCAGTTTGGCTGGTTTCTGCCCTCCTGCTGCGTGAGCAGCTCAAGCCCAGGGAGGCAGAACAAAAGATTTTCTTTGAGAGAGGGAGTCAACTCCCTGTCCCTTTGGAAAAAGGTGTTGCATGGCTTGGAAGTGGTAGCCTCCTCAAGCCACTGGTATGCTTTGAAGGGCACATTTGGTGCCCTCTGTGGATAAACCAGTCTGCACCGGTTCAGGGACCGCCTATCCCTGATCTGGTACGAAACAGGACAATGGAAAGGGGAGTAACCGCTCCCCTGTTCATCACCACGCCATGGGTGGTGCCCAGAGCTCATCCAGGTGGCCACTTAATTCTGCTGTCTTGGATCCAAGGTTAGCAGAGGCCTCTGGGAGCATCTGCGTGGCCAGGTCAGGCAGGTGATGTCACAGCTCCCTCCTGATAGGTGGTCACCTTGCTAGGTGACCAATCCCTCTTTAAGGGCTATATAGGGTCTCCCTCTTGGGTGGGTCCTTAGATTCGACGTGCAAGATTCCAGGAGGACTCATCTGCAATGTTTACTTCCACTTCTGGCTACTGGAACCGCAACAGGCCTTCACAGGAACCTACAATCTGCAGCTCCAGCAACGACTTCGCTCTGCAACCTTGTTTCTCAACATTTCCCCATCTGTACATCCTCTGAGGGTGGCAAGTCTTCTGTGTGCACCACGAAGGAAGAATGAATCTCCCTTGGAGTAAAGGAGTCACTCCCTTCAAATCCGTAGGCACCAACTGCAATGACGACCAGATCCACTGTCCAGCAACTCTGCGTGGATCTTGCAAAACAGGTGGTGGTCTTGAGTGGTCCCCTTTGTCCCCTCTACCAGCTGTCCAACTTTGAAGGTGGTGAGTCTCTGCCTTTCCTTGCAGGATGGTACACCTGTGCACCAGGACTCTTGCAGCTACCAAGGCTTGTTGGCTATTCTTCCAGGGGATCTTCAGGCTCCATGTAGCCCCGGCCTCCAGCACTCTTCTCTGCAACGCATGGTCTCCTGCCTGCTGCTCCAGCGATGTGGGACTCCTCTCCAGGTGTGCTGAATGGGCCTCACTGGAACTCCTGTGCCTGCTGCCTGTGGGTCACCTGTGTGGGCTGCCTCCTCCTCTTGTGACTTCCCAGCTGCTGAGGGTCAACTCTGACTTCCCTCCTTGGGTCGAGGACCCTAGACCTTGCTGGTCATCTTCAGCCTTGCAAAATCTTCTCCGACGACCCTTGCGTTAGCCAAGGCTTGTTGGTGGTTTTCCAGCACCACTGACCGACTGCATCACGACCGTCGATGTGGGACATCACTTCTGGAACTCCTCTACTGCTCTTGTGCTGCACTGCTGACTTTAGTCATCCACCATCAACCTGGTCCTGCATCCACAGAAGGGTGGGTAGTGGCTCCTGCCACAGCTGGACACTCCAACTTCAACTGGAAGTGGTCCCCCTTTTTTTGTTTTTTTTGCAGCTACTCTTCTATGATGATCCACCTTTTGGTTTCTTCCAGTCGTATCTGGGTCTTGCACAGTCCTTTTCCAAAGTTGGTTTTGGGGAAATCTAGGTACTTACCTCTTCTCTCCTGGTCAGTTGGAAGGGGGGGGGGCACCTACCCTGGTACTCACCTCTTGGGGTTCCTATTTCTTCCTACGTCTTCTGCTGATTCAACGTCCTTAGGTGGGGGACTTCCTTTCACATTCCACTTTTTTAGTATATGGTTTGGCCTTCCGGTAGGGCCACAACTGTTTGCTATTGCTGTTACCAATGCCTACGGCTTTCTATGTTATTTCCTGATTGATAATGTGTATGTAATAGTGGGTTTGCGTACCTCCACTTGGGGCATTGCCCATACAGTATTTTAGTATGTGTGTTACCATAATAAAGTATTTTTGTAACACTGTGTGGTTCTTTCATGTGTGTGTAAGTGATGTGCGACTATGGTGTATTGCATAAGCTTTGCATGTCTCCTAGATAAGTCTTGGCTGCTCATCCACAGCTACCTCTAGAGAGCCTGGTATAGGGTGATAACACCAAAGATGTCTACCACACACCAGGCCAGCGTCCTGCAAGGATAGCTCAGGTTCCTCAAGGTCCAGAGAAGAACTCTCTGAAGATGAGATTATCAATTGCCCTGGAGGACCGGATACTGGCCACAGAAATGAGTTTAGCACCCCTGAGTGGTGGCATCAATATCATATCATAACATAATTATCATATTAACTAGCACAAAACCCCACATACCACCCCTATACACACATCCACCCCACCTACAACAGTAAGACACCTTCATTCTCACACCAAACACTACTCTGTCCATTCCCACAAACACAACCTACCATCGCCCACACAACACAAAACCAAATTGTATATTACTTTCAGCCATCCAGATACATTCCCTGTTCATACACACCAACAGCACTATCCTCTGTTTGCTACTGCCATGATAAAAGATATCATGACAATACCTAAAACCACCCTTCCAACACACCATCTACAGACACCCTCTATTCACCAATTACACTCAACCATACAATCCTTACACTCCACTAGACCACACATTACCTCTTCCAAAGTAAAAACTAACACAAACACCCCTAACCCACATCCTTCGCCTCTTACATACCTCATACACTCTTCGCCAAAACACAACACCCCCTGTAATATTCTAATACCACTCACCCGCACTAACCCACATACAAATCCTTTACAGAAACCACTACATGAATATATCCTCCAACTATTCCACACAAAAAACAGACCACACACACCAGCATTCTGTCACACCCACCCCCACCCTCAAGACTACACAAATACAAATCCTGCCCATTCTTCACTCCTAAATTCTCACTCTTCACAAACATCTGTCACAAGCACCCCAACACAGCAACATTCATTCACCCGCCTCTCATCTACTGCCCAATTAAGAGCCTTTCATTATGATCCACATGCTCCTCCACCATCCCTAACCCATATTTCTTTCACACTAAACAGACGCAAACAAAATAAACAATGTGCTGCTCTTAACAACTTCACATCCCCTTGTCTATTACACAACAAGGCTACTCTACAAACAAAAACCACTCATCTGTCACTCTCAGCCACCAAGTCCACCACCAACATACACAGACCCAACAAAATGCTTCTGAAACCTGCTTGAAGAGGAACACTATATTGAAAAACAGGACTGTTGTGACCCTTGTACAGTTATCACAACTAACACCTGCTACAAGCTCAAAATATACTGCTCACCCTTCTCCAAAACAAAGCAACACCACCACAAGCAAACATTTTCTAAGCTGCCTGCTCATAAATGCTCGATCACTCTAAAAAAAAAAAAAAAAAAAAAAAAAACTAGCCCCACATCTACGACCTGCTTCCGGGGACACACCCTTACGTTCGATGGCATCTGTCGCTGTAGATACAACACATGTTCTGCAATAGCTCGCCATCTGGTGTTGGGTCGGAGTGTTACAAGTTGTTTTTCTTCGAAGAAGTGTTTTCGAGTCACGGGACCGAGTGACTCCTCCTTCTGTGCTCATTGCGCATGGGCGTCGACTCCATCTTCGATTGTTTTCTTTCCGCCATCGGGTTCGGACGTGTTCCTGTCGCTCCGAGTTTCGGAACGGAAAGATAGCTGAAAACGGAAGATTTTCGACGGTATCGTTGCGATCCGGTTCGAGATAAACACACACGACGACGCATTGAACATCGAAGCGCTTCGGTGCCCTTCGGGGTAGATTTCGGCACACCGTCGGGGCCTAGTCGGCCCGACCGCGTGGAGAACAACGCCGATGGAACGGACCCCGTTTTGATTCTGCCCTGAATGCCACAACAAATATCCTTATACGGATCAACACTCGGTCTGTAACCTGTGCCTGTCACCCGAGCACAGCGAAGAATCCTGTGAGGCCTGTCGGGCGTTCCGGTCCCGAAAAACTCTGCGCGACCGTCGAGCGAGAAGACTGCAGATGGCGTCCACGCCAAAGGAGCATCGACAGTTCGAGACAGAAGAGGAACAGGAGGAATCCTTTTCCATCCAGGATTCAGACTCCGACGAACTCGACAATACAAAAACTGTGAGTAAGACGTCGAGATCAGAACTTAAAAAAGGCAAAAAGGCCCAGGGGACGCCACTGCCAACCGGCCATGGCTCAACCCAAATTACCGGTGACCAACAATCGGCACCGAAAAAGGCCCATTCAGTGTCGAGATCGTCCGACTCCGGTAGAGACACCGGCACGCAGCCTCCTCGGGACCGAGAGAGTGCTAAAGAGAAGCATCGACACCGAGAGTTCGGTGTCGACACGGATCGACGCCGAGACAGTGGCGCCGAAGACCATAGGGGCCAAGATTTTTCAGCACAAAAGAAGAGGAAGGTTACCTCGGAGCCGAAAAGACAAACAACAGGGTTTTCGGAGCCGAAAAAAGCACCAACAGACCCAGTTTCAGGCTCCTATACTGAAGAGCATTCTATGTCTTCACAAATGAAAAAACACAGATTCGAACAGGAACTGCAATCCACTGAAGTGGATCACACGCAAAAGCGTATCTTTATTCAGCAGGGGACAGGGAAGATCAGTACCCTTCCACCTGTCAAAAGAAAGAGAACACTTCAGTTTATAGCACTAGAGGCTCCTCAGCAACAAACAGCAAAGAAGGTAACACCTCCTCCCTCGCCTCCACCTGTAACTCCGGCTTCGCCAACTTACACCCCGTCACATTCGCCAGCTCACACCGCCATGAGCCACGATGACCAAGATCAAGACGCGTGGGACTTGTACGATGCACCAGTGTCTGATAACAGCCCAGACACACACCCAACTAGGCCATCACCACCTGAGGACAGCACAGCCTATTCACAAGTGGTGGCTAGAGCAGCACAGTTCCATAATGTGGAACTACACTCTGAACAAGTAGAGGATGACTTTTTATTTAACACCCTCTCCTCCACCCACAGCTCCTACCAAAGCCTGCCTATGCTCCCAGGCATGCTACGCCATGCAAAGGAGATCTTCAAGGAACCAGTTAAAAGTAGGGCAGTAACGCCTAGAGTGGACAAAAAGTATAAGGCGCCTCTTACGGACCCTGTATTCATCACCTCTCAGCTGCCACCAGACTCTGTGGTGGTAGGGGCTGCCAGAAAACGGGCAAATTCACACACTTCTGGGGATGCACCTCCCCCAGATAAAGAAAGCAGAAAGTTCGATGCAGCCGGGAAGAGGGTCGCTGTCCAAGCAGCAAACCAGTGGCGTATCGCAAACTCACAAGCGCTGCTAGCGCGATACGACAGAGCCCACTGGGATGAGATGCAGCATCTCATTGAACATCTCCCAAAAGATCTACAAAAAAGAGCAAAACAGGTTGTTGAGGAGGGTCAAAACATTTCCAACAATCAAATACGCTCCTCTATGGATGCAGCAGACACAGCCGCAAAGACCATTAATACGTAGGTTACCATCCGTAGGCACGCATGGCTAAAAACGTCTGGATTCAAGCCAGAAATTCAGCAGGCAGTACTTAACATGCCAGTAAACGAAAAACTTCTGCTCGGTCCGGAGGTCGACACAGCCATAGAAAAGCTCAAAAAGGACACTGACACTGCCAAGGCCATGGGCGCACTCTACTCCCCGCAGAGCAGAGGATCTTATACCACCTTCCGCAAAACACCTTTTAGAGGAGGGTTTCGGGGTCAGGCCACACAAGCTAGTACCTCACAGTCCGCACCGTCCACCTACCAGGGACAGTACAGGGGAGGCTTTCGGGGCCAGTATAGAGGAGGGCAATTCCCTAGGAATAGAGGAAGATTTCAAAGCCCCAAAACCACTACCAACAAGCAGTGACTCACACGTCACTCACCCCCCCCCCACACAACACCAGTGGGGGGAAGGATAAGTCAATATTACGAAGCATGGGAGGAAATAACTACAGACACATGGGTCCTAGCAATTATCCAACATGGTTATTGCATAGAATTCCTGCAATTCCCTCCAGACATACCACCAAAATCACAAAATTTATCAAAACACCATTCACAGCTTCTAGAGATAGAAGTTCAAGCACTACTGCAAAAAAATGCAATAGAATTAGTACCAAGCACACAAATAAACACAGGAGTTTATTCACTGTACTTTTTGATACCAAAAAAGGACAAAACACTGAGACCAATTCTAGACCTCAGAGTAGTAAACACATTCATCAAATCAGACCACTTTCACATGGTCACACTACAAGAAGTGTTACCATTGCTCAAAAAACACAACTACATGACAACCCTAGACCTCAAAGACGCATATTTCCATATACCAATACATCAATCACACAGAAAATATCTAAGGTTTGTATTCAAAGGAATACATTACCAATTCAAAGTATTGCCTTTTGTTTTAACAACCGCTCCAAGAGTATTCACAAAATGCCTAGCAGTAGTCGCTGCACACATCAGAAGGCAGCAAATACATGTATTCCCGTATCTAGACGACTGGCTAATCAAAACCACTTCGCTCACACAATGCTCAAACCACACAAATCAAGTCATACAAACCCTCTACAAACTAGGGTTCACCGTCAACTTTGCAAAATCCAACATTCAGCCAAGCAAAGTACAGCAATATCTAGGAGCCATAATAGACACGACAAAAGGAGTAGCAACGCCAACTCCACAAAGAATTCACAATTTCAACAGAGTCATTCAACACATGTCTCCAAATCAGACAATACAAGCAAGAACAATACTACAGCTCCTAGGCATGATGTCCTCATGCATAGCCATTGTCCCAAACGCAAGACTGCACATGAGGCCCTTACAACAGTGCCTAGCCTCACAGTGGTCTCAAGCACAGGGTCACCTTCTAGCTCTGGTGTTAATAAACCGCCAAACTTACCTCTCGCTTCTATGGTGGAACAGTATAAATTTAAACAAAGGGCGGCCTTTCCAAGAACCAGTGCCACAGTACGTAATAACAACAGATGCTTCCATGACAGGGTGGGGAGCACATCTCAATCAACACAACTTAAGAGGACAGTGGAACATACATCAAACAAAACTGCATATAAATCATCTAGAATTATTAGCAGTTTTTCAAGCACTAAAAGCTTTCCAACCAATCATAATCCACAAATACATCCTTGTCAAAACAGACAACATGACAACGATGTATTATCTAAACAAACAAGGAGGAACACATTCAACGCAGTTAAGCTTATTAGCTCAAAACATATGGAAGTGGGCAATCCACCATCAAATTCGTCTAATAGCACAGTTTATTCCAGGGATCCAGAATCAACTGGCAGACAATCTCTCTCGAGATCACCAGCAAGTCCACGAATGGGAAATCCACCCACAAATTCTAAACACCTACTTCACACTCTGGGGAACACCTCAAATAGACTTATTTGCAACAAAAGAGAACGCAAAATGCCAAAACTTCGCGTCCAGATACCCACACAAGCAATCCCAAGGCAATGCCCTATGGATGAACTGGTCAGGAATATTTGCTTACGCTTTTCCTCCTCTCCCTCTCCTTCCTTATCTAGTAAACAAATTGAGTCGAAACAAACTCAAACTCATTTTAATAGCACCAACGTGGGCAAGACAACCCTGGTACACAACACTGCTAGATCTCTCTGTAGTACCCCACATCAAACTGCCCAACAAACCAGATCTGTTAACGCAACACAACCAACAGATCAGACACCCAGATCCAGCATCGCTGAATCTAGCAATCTGGCTCCTGAAATCCTAGAATTCGGACACTTACAACTTAGCCAAGAGTGTATGGAAGTCATAAAGCAGGCCAGAAGGCCATCCACTAGACACTGCTACGCAAGTAAGTGGAAAAGATTTGTTTGTTTGTTACTGCCATCATAATCAGATACAACCACTACACGCAACTCCAAAACATATAGTAAATTACTTGCTCCATTTACAAAAAGCAAAGCTAGCCTTCTCTTCTATTAAAATACACCTTGCAACAATATCTGCATACCTGCAGACTACCTATTCAACTTCCTTGTATAGGATACCAGTCATCAAAGCATTCATAGAAGGTCTTAAAAGAATTATACCACCAAGAACACCACCTGTTCCTTCATGGAACCTAAACGTGGTCCTAACAAGACTCATGGGCCCACCTTTCGAACCCATGCACTCTTGCGGAATACAATTCCTAACCTGGAAAGTTGCCTTTCTCATCGCCATTACATCTCTAAGAAGAGTAAGTGAAATTCAAGCGTTCACAACACAAGAACCTTTTATACAAATACATAAAAATAAGGTCGTCCTACGACCTAATCCTAAATTTTTACCAAAAGTTATTTCACCGTTCCATCTAAATCAAACGGTAGAACTACCAGTTTTTTTCCCACAGCCAGATTCTGTGGCTGAAAGAGCACTACATACATTAGATGTCAAAAGAGCATTAATGTACTACATTGACAGAACAAAGAACATCAGAAATACTAAACAGCTATTTATTGCATTCCAAAAACCTCATGCAGGTAACCCAATATCAAAACAAGGTATAGCCAGATGGATAGTTAAATGCATCCAAATCTGCTACCTTAAAGCAAAAAGACAACTGCCCATTACTCCCAGGGCACATTCAACAAGGAAAAAAGGTGCTTCAATGGCCTTTTTAGGAAACATCCCAATGCATGAAATATGTAAGGCAGCCACATGGTCTACGCCTCACACATTCACCAAACACTACTGTATAGATGTGCTATCCGCACAACAAGCTACAGTAGGTCAAGCTGTATTAAGAACTCTATTTCAGACAACTTCTACTCCTACAGGCTAAACCACCGCTTATGGGGAAATAACTGCTTACTAGTCTATGCAGAACATGTGTATCTACAGCGACAGATGCCATCGAACTGAAAATGTCACTTACCCAGTGTACATCTGTTCGTGGCATCAGTCGCTGAGATTCACATGTGCCCACCCACCTCCCCGGAAGCCTGTAGCAGTTCAGAAGTTACCTTCAATTTTGTACATTTGTATATATATTATTTAAACCTTTAATAGGTACATACTTACACATTTCATTGCGCGGGCACTATTACTATAGTACAACTCCTACCTCACCCTCTGCGGGGAAAACAATCGAAGATGGAGTCGACGCCCATGCGCAATGAGCACAGAAGGAGGAGTCACTCGGTCCTGTGACTCGAAAACACTTCTTAGAAGAAAAACAACTTGTAACACTCCGACCCAACACCAGATGGCGAGCTATTGCAGAACATGTGAATCTCAGCGACTGATGCCACGAACAGATGTACACTGGGTAAGTGACATTTTCATTACTAGTCGTAATGGAATCATGGTTGGGAGATGACATGGCCCCAGTGTTGCATGAAGCCGTTCCTCCAGGCTATCAAACCATCACTCAAAACTGTATAGGCAAGAGAGGAGGCAAACTAGCTATTATATTCAAACAAGCAATAAATCTCAGTAAAACAGACGCCATTTCCATACAAGGTTGTGAGGCCCTCCTCACCAGATGCAACCCTGCACCAGTTTCCTCCTGTAACTTTCTCGTCCTTTACAGACCTCCACCTAACAACTCAACATTCCCAGACACTGTTCTAGATACAGTTCCAAACCTTATAACTTTATACTCAACCCTATGCATTCTTGGGGACCTAAACATTTGGTTTGACAAACCCAGTATGCCCCATCCAAAAGCTACCACCACTGGCCTAGTCACATTGAACCTATATCAGATTGTAAGCAATCCTACGCACATCCTAGATGTCATTTTTACAAACCCGAACTAGTTACCGTTCAAAGCATCACACCAATCACATGGTCAGACCACCATTTGATAACTTCCCAACATAAAACACCACAAATCAACACACCCCATAGCAACTTAAATACATGCATCTATCGACCATGGAGCAAACTAAATTTTGAAGACTTAGAAACACAACTAACAGCCAACACAGATCTACACAAAATTAATTCTGTTCCTAAACTTTGAGTGGCTACAGGAAGCTTTTGATATTCTAATAGCACTCAGAAAAACTCAAAAGAAAACTAACACCTTAAAGAAGCACAGAACCTAAAAATAAATAAAGCAACAAATCAATAGTTTGCAACGCACCTTGCTCAAAACAAAGAACATTCAAGACAAACTTCAGCTAGACAAACTTAATACAATATTCAAATCATCAATTAAAAAAGCTGAACAAGCATTTGCAATGCAACGGGTCTCGCGTTTGCTAATGTTACAGCCATTAGCGTTGTAAACTCCTAACTAGACTTTTCTTGCCACATAAACTAATAATAAAAAGTAAAACAGTTTCACATTTGCAAGCTGATGGTTGCCATGAGCGTGAAGGAGACACAGAAAAGGAAACAGTTCGCTCGCAGTGAAACTTATCGGCAAAAGTGCAATTATCCATGTTACCGGCAAAAGAGCAATTATCCATGTAACCAGCAAAAGTGAAATTATCCATGTAACAGGGTCTATGTCATGCAAAGTGCTTGACTTCTGCCCAGTGAGATCGCACTGCGCAAGAAATGAAAAGATAAAGTAGTCCAGAAACCAGCTAAAAACGCAAAAACTCGTATGTTTTCAGTAGTTTACCGGTGCGCTCGTGGAGGGCTAAACACCTGAAAAGGCATATGACGTATGCATGCCTTTCACAAATGAAATCAATCAATTTTTAAAAGGCGAGCCCACAAAGTAATGAAAGTGACGGGCGCGACATAGGTGTGGTTAGAAGCCCAAAGAGAGATTACAACATAGTCCAGAGTGCTTGTGTATGCTCGACCCTAAAAAGGTACTACTCAGACACAATTATAAATGGTAAATCTGCAACTAAAGCGTTTTATAAAATTCTCAATGAATTTCGAAAACTCAAATGCATGGAAGGAAGTCATTCCACTACTGAAGATTTCACAAACAAACTGGCAACTCATTACACAATCAAGGCGGACACATTGGACTCCTATTTAAAACAGAACACCATCAGCACCAACCTGTTTCCTAAAATCCCCTCCAAGAGAAAACCAACCCTGCCCTCTGCACTCCTTCAAACAAACACCACAAGTTGAATTCATGAATTTGGTCAAAAAAAGGATGCCCTCCGGTTGCCATTCTGACCCTTGTCCACCCCACATCTTCAAGGACATTTTTTGTATCTACTTCTGCTGCCACACCTGTAAGACGAAGAATCAATAACTCTTTAACTACAGAAACTGTTCTTGAAAACCTGAAAAAGGCATATATACATCCGTTATTAAAAAAAAAAAAACCTATTCCCACAAGACCCCAAGAACTACAGAGCAATCACAAATGGACCTTTCCTGGGCAAACTGATAGAAAGAGCAGCATTCGCCCTGATGTCATAATTCATTGAAGACTATTCCATACTTTCAGACATCCAAACTGGATTCCGCCCAGGAAGAGGCACTGAATTGGCACTCAGCAATCTGGGATGATCTTAAAACAGTTGACTGCAGTGGAGTTGCTGCACTACTTCTCTTGGACCTCCCAGCTACCTTTGGTACTGTTGACCATGACACCCTAATTCAAAGACTCCACAAAGCCGGCATAGAAGGGACTGCTCTTGACTGGATTACATCCTACCTTCAAAACAGAACTAATACTATCTATTCTTCCCCCTTATCGTCCAAACCCTACCTCACAAAAGCAGGGGTCCTCCAGGATTAATCATCTGACCTATGCTTTTCAACATCTACATGTCACTACCAGAATTGATCAATGATTTTCAACTCACATACTAAAACTGTGCAGATGACACACAAATACTACTTAAATTAGAATGCTCCAGAGACATTGAAAACTTACAAATCTTCAGTTGCCTCAGAGCCGTTGATCAGTGAATGACTTGGAGCCATCTCAAACTGAATACTTCTAAAACGGAAATATTAACATGAAGCGACTGGAAAAATTATGACCAACTGTGTGTCTGGCCTGACTATCTCAAACCACCTCCTCAAGTATCCATGGAAGTTAAAAACCTTCGAATTACCATGGACTCCAAGTTAACAATGAATGCCCAAGTGGATAAATTAGCATGATCAAGCTTCATCACCTTGAAGACTCTGCGACGCATCTTCCCTCACCTCGGATTTCCACACACGGTGCCGGCTACTGTTTCTGTACTATCCAAACTGGATTATGCCAATGGCCTTTACCATGGATCATCTCTATCTATTATGAAAAAACTACAACATATCCAGAATTCGGCTGCCAGGCTATTACATGTAAAGCCACAAGCCCATATATCCCTTGCCTTGAGAGCACTACACTTGTTACCCATTGCCAGAAGAGCCACCTTCAAGCTGCTTTGTATCACCCCCAAAGCTATTCATGGAAAAGGAATGCTTTTCATCAGAAACAAAATAACCAAATACATTCAGCAAAGAAACCTCCACTCAAGATTGGCACACTGTTTTAGAACACCACCATACAAGAACAAGACAACAGGTGGTACATCCGCCTCTGATCAAGCAGCCAAACTATGGAATTCATTACCCCCAATTATAAGATTCCACAGATAACTATCTTGCCTTCAGAAGACTACTCAAGATTTTGCTCTTTCCTTCTTAACCACCATATTCAAACAGCAATGAACTGCAAATGTCTGTGTTGATAAATATTTGTAATCTGATGGTATATATTCTAGTTATGTATAGTTTTATAAGAAATATGTATTGTTGCTATTTCATATAATACATTATACATATACTCTTTAAGCCTGTTTAGCACATGCATATTTACATACTCACTCAGTTATATATTATTCTATGCTTAACATGTGCATAGGTCATTGCGTAGTTCCTAGATGAGTTTATATTAGATAAGAATCCCTGCTTTCTTTTTTTTATATCACAATGAGCAAATCTTATCTTAACTATTTAACAGCAAGCATTTCGATATTCAAAAATTGAGGACAAATAAATGTTAGAAAAGTAAACTTATTTAACTTCAAATATTGCAAATCTTGAAAATCTGTTTATACAGTACTACTTTTCTTCTCATATTATTATACCCATTAATATATTCCCTTACTATGTATTTACAAATCTATTTATCATTACTTCAGTCCTACTGTACTAGAGAAAAATAAATACAAATTACATTTAATCTAAATTTCAAAATTCAAATTATAAATTAAAATACATACATAAAAAATAGAAATATATATAATATGAATGTTACACTCTTGTGAGCTTTGTCTCCCTAGCACCCTATGTCTCTCCATTATCCAACCCTACTCTGACTCATCCTAAACCCATTCTACTATTTTAATCTACAAAATAACCCTACCTGAGCTCTTCCCTCCTTTACTGCATCTAGCTCACCCCAAGCCTCAGTTTACTACCATGGTCTCCCAAAGTCTTCTCCAAGACTTGCCAGCTAGCACTGGGGAGCTCTCCTTTGGGAACTGTTCTCAGGAAAGTGTAGGGATAGACTCCTCACACTGAATGAGGCAGATGTAGCATCATGTGATCTCATGAAGGCTGCCCTACTTTAGAGATTTGGGTTGACTCCTGAGGAGTACAGGATCAAATTCAGGGAGACTTGAAAAATCCAGAGTCAGTCCTGGGTTGATTTTGTGGACTTCAGTGAAAACTCTAGGTGGCTGTTTAAAATGTAACAATGTGCATGATTATGAAGGGCTTTATAATCTAATAATGGTAGAGCATCTGTTGAGCAATTGTGTTGAAGAAAGGGTGCACCAGTGCCTGGTAGACCTAGGTCTACTTTCTCCTACAGAGTTGGGGAAGAAGGCAGACGACTGGGTCGAAACAAGGGCGACCAAGACTTCCACAGGTGGGGGGAACCACAAAAAAGCCCCCACAATGGAAAGACGGTAACCAAAATAAGGACAAAAACAAAGTCTTCTAAAGGCCCCAAAAACCTGCACAGGAGGGTGGGCCCCGAAACTCTTCCCAGCCCAAGGGTGGGTTCAAGGGGGAAAAATGGGACTCCAGCAAGGCTTGGTGCCACACTTGTAAAGTCATTGGGCACCTAACCGGAGACCCTAAACTATCCTAACAAGAATGCCTCTAGTGTACCTGCAGTGGTAAGTTTCCAGATGGGATTTCAAATAGGCCCTGGCCATATTAGTGAGCCTGCTAAGACAATTTTAATCTCAGAGGGTGGGGTAGATGTAGCTGCCTTGGCTGTTTGGCCCAGTAGTCTGGAGAAGTACATACAGCAGCCTCATATAAATAGGATTCAAGTTGTCACTAAGAGACATTGGTGCCATGGTGACTGAGCAACTGGTGTCCTTAGACCAGTGTCTTCCTGGAGAGACATATACTGTTCCCAACACAATCAGGCTAAAGTCCATCCAATGACAGTGGTGTCCTTAGAATGGGAAGGGGTTACAGGCCAAAATAAGGTGGTGGTATCTCCTGCTATACTTGTGCTATGTCTGCTAGGGAATGATTTGAAGCCCTAAGCCTGGGCTGAGGTTGAAAGAAAGACCAATGGAGCGATTCTGGGTATCCCTGAGTGGGTGTGCGTCAAAACCAGAGCAAAGCACAGGGTGAGAATTAGAGTTGGGGCCTGGGATAATGGCCCAACCTACCAAGAGAAAGGGCAGGAAGACTGGGGCCCCAGCTTCCAAACAGACCACAGAGGAGGGTCACTCTCCTCAGGGAGAAGACTTAGCAAACTCAGGAGATTGGGCCTTAAACGGCAGAACTCCTAGGTCCAGGGGGAACCCTCTAGGGAAGATCTGACTCAGGAACAACAAACCTGCCCCACTCTTGGAGGCCTGGGGCAGCAGGCTGCTGCACAAGAAAAATGTGATGTTAGTGGTACCCACAGGACCTATTGGGAGTAGGGCTGCTGTATACTGAGGACAGAGACCACACACCTGGTGCCACCAGGAGACTAGTAATGCCACATCAATGCAGAAATTTTCTCATAATATTGGTCCATGACATCCTCTTTGCTGGGCATCCTGGCCAGACAAAAACGTGGAGTTGGTTGTTCAAACACTTTTACTGGCTAGGCATGCCCCAGAAAGTAAAGGAGTTTTGTAACTCGTGTGCCACCTGTCAAGCCAGTTGCAAGACAGGTGGACAACAAAAGGCCCCCCTTTAATTCCACTTCCAGTAGTTGAGGTTCCCTTTTAAAGGGTTGAATCAACATTGTTGGTCCCCTTGACCCTCCAATCGCATTCGGGAACAGATTTATACTGGTCGTAGTGGATCGTGCCACCAGGTACCCTGAAGCAGTTCCCCTAAGGACTACTACTGCCCCTGCGGTAGCTAGGATCCTCATTGGTATTTTTGCCAGAGTGGGCTTTCCTAAGGAGGTGGTGTCAGACAGAGGTACCAACCTAATGTTGACTTCCAGAAGCACATGTGGGCTGAATGCAGTGTGACCTACAATTTCACAACCCCATATCACCCCCAGTGCAAAGGGCTTGTTGAGAGAATTAACAAGACTCTCCAAGGCATGATTGATGGCCTCCTTGAAAAACCTAGAAGATGGGATGTCCTACTTCCATGCCTGCTTTTTGCCTACAGGAAAGTGCCAGTGAAGGGAGTGGGTTTTTCCCCATTTGAAATTTTGCTTTGGCATCCTGTTAGGGGACCACTTTGGAGAGACCTCCCAGAGAGCTCAAGCAGGACATAGTGGATTACATGCTTGGCCTTCATTCGAGTATGGCGGAGTACGTGAAAAAAGCAGGCAAAAACCTTGAGGGTCAGCCAAGAGCTCCAGAAGCTCTGATTTGACCAAAAAGCTGCACTAGTTGTATACCAACCTGGGTAAAAGTTATGGATTTTGGCACCTGTGGCCCCTAGGGCCCTCCAAGACAAGTGGAGTGGACCCTACCTCATCCTAGAGAAGAAAAGGTAATTCACCTATTTGGTTGATTTGTACAGTTGCAAGAATCCCAAGAGATCTGATAGACTTCTAGATGCAGATTACTTTCCTTAGAATTTCCTCCAGGCATCAGACTGGATCTGGAGATTTTTCTTCGAGCAATACCCCTACGTGCTGTCAGATGGCGTCTGTCGACTCCCCATGCATTGTTGGTGTCATGTTCACTGTGATGATGTTGCTGTCGTATATAGGCGCCTACCCAGCACGCTGATATCAGTTCTTTTTTTCTGCGCCAGACTATGTGCTAATGCGGAGAAGAGCTACCACATGTCATTGTTTGACTAACTGCGACACTTTTGTCGGATTCTTTTTGCTGAGTTTTGGGTGCGTCGATGGATGTCCCTGAAGACCGGTTTTAAACCCTGCAACTCCTGTCACTGAATGATGTCGGTGATGGATCCACATCTCGTCTCTTGTTGGTGTTTGGAGCACCACCACGACCCAAAGTCGTCCTCTGAGTGTCCTGCCATTAACTTGAAGGCTTTCAGGGAGTGGTCCCTAAAGCTCATTGTGCCAGCTCTGCTTTGCTCCTGGTCTCGATCAAGAGGAAGGTCACAAGATTGCCCGTGAAGCCATCTCTAATCCTCCTCGTCCCATTCCGAGTCCTCCTGACGTTCGGATCACAACAGGAAGTCAAAGAAGGCCAAACTTTCTTGGTCTGCGCCCTGTCGATCAGATGACGTGTGTAAAGAAATGGTTCCCTGTTGCAGTTACCCCCCACTTTTTGCCTGATACTGATACTGATGCTGACTTGACTGAAAAGTGTGCTGGGACCCTGCTAACCAGGCCCCAGCACCAGTGTTCTTTCACCTAAAATGTACCATTGTCTCCACAATTGGCACAACCCTGGCACCCAGGTAAGTCCCTTGTAACTGGTACCCCTGGTACCAAGGGCCCTGATGCCAGGGAAGGTCTCTAAGGGCTGCAGCATGACTTATGCCACCCTAGGGACCCCTCACTCAGCACAGACACACTGCTTGCCAGCTTGTGTGTGCTGGTGGGGAGAAAATGACTAGGTCGACATGGCACTCCCCTCAGGGTGCCATGCGAACCTCACACTGCCTGTGGCATAGGTAAGTCACCCCTCTAGCAGGCCTTACAGCCCTAAGGCAGGGTGCACTATACCACAGGTGAGGGCATATGTGCATGAGCACTATGTCCCTACAGTGTCTAAGCAAAACCTTAGACATTGTAAGTGCAGGGTAGCCATAAGAGTATATGGTCTGGGAGTCTGTCAAAAACGAACTCCACAGCTCCATAATGGCTACACTGAATACTGGGAAGTTTAGTATCAAACTTCTCAGAATAATAAACCCACACTGATGCCAGTGTTGGATTTATTAAAAAATGCACACAGAGGGCATCTTAGAGATGCCTCCTGTATTTTACCCAATTGTTCAGTGCAGGACTGACTGGTCTGTGCCAGCCTGCTGCTGAGAGACGAGTTTCTGACCCCATGCGGTGAGAGCCTTTGTGCTCTCTGAGGACAGAAACAAAGCCTGCTCTGGGTGGAGGTGCTTCACACCTCCCCCCTGCAGGAACTGTAACACCTAGCAGTGAGCTTCAAAGGCTCAAGCCTCGTGTTACAATGCCCCAGGGCACTCCAGCTAGTGGAGATGCCCGCCCCCTGGACCCAGCCCCCACTTTTGGCGGCAAGTCCAGGAGAGATAATGAGAAAAACAAGGAGTCGTCACTGGCCAGTCAGGACAGCCCCTAAGGTGTCCTGAGCTGAGGTGACTCTGACTTTTAGAAATCCCCCATCTTGTAGAATGAGGATTCCCCCAATAGGAATAGGGATGTGCCCCCCTCCCCTCAGGGAGGAGGCACAAAGAGGGTGTACCCACCCTCAAGGACAGTAGCCATTGGTTACTGCCCTCCTAGACCTAAACACACCCCTAAATTCAGTATTTAGGGGCTCCTCAGAACCTAGGAACTCAGATTCCTGCAACCTAAGAAGAAGAGGACTGCTGTGCTGAAAAACCCTGCAGAGAAGACGGAGACACCAACTGCCTTGGCCCCAGCTCTACCGGCCTGTCTCCCCCCTTCGGAAGAAAACTGCTCCAGCGACGCTTTCCCCAGGACCAGCGACCTCTGAATCCTCAGAGGACTGCCCTGCTCTAAAAGGACCAAGAAACTCCCGAGAACAGCGGCCCTGTTCACCCAAGACTGCAACTTTGTTTCCAAAGGAGCAACTTAAAGACAACAGCGTTTCCCGCCAGAAGCGTGAGACTTGCGACCCCGACTCGACTGGTAGAGAAACAACACTTCAGGGAGGACCCTCCGGCGACTCCGAGACTGTGAGTAACCAAAGTTGTCCCCCCAGAGCCCCTACAGCGACGCCTGCAGAGGGAATCCCGAGGCTCCCCCTGACCGCGACTGCCTGACTCCCAGATCCCGACGCCTGGAAAAGACCCGCAGCCCCCAGGACCTGAAGGATCGGAACTCCAGTGCAGGAGTGACCCCCAGGAGGTCCTCTCCCTTTCCCAGGTGGTGGCTACCCCGAGGAGCCCCCCCCTTGCCTGCCTGCATCGCTGAAGAGACCCCTTGGTCTCCCATTGATTTCAATTACAATCCCGACGTGTGTTTGCGCACTGCACCCGGCCGCCCCGTGCTGCTGAGGGTGTACTTTCTGTGCTAACTTGTGTCCCCCCCCGGTGCCCTACAAAAACCCCCTGGTCTACCCTCCGAAGACGCGGGTACTTACCTGCTGGCAGACTGGAACCGGGGCACCCCCTTCTCCATTGAAGCCTATGTGTTGTGGGCACCTCTTTGAACTCTGCACCTGACCGGCCCTGAGCTGCTGGTGTGGTAACTTTGGGGTTGCTCTGAACGGTGGGCTACCTTGGACCCAAACTTGAACCCCGTAGGTGGTTTACTTACCTGCAAGAACTAACAAACTCTTACTCCCCCTAGGAACTGTGAAAATTGCACTGTCTAGTTTTAAAATAGCTATATGTGTTTTATTTGAAAAGTATATATGCTATTGTGATTATTCAAAGTTCCTAAAGTACTTACCTGCAATATCTTTCATGCAAAGTATTACATGTAGAATTTGAACCTGTGGTTCTTAAAATAAACTAAGCAAATATATTTTAGATAAGCCTATTGCTCGACCACACTACCACAAAATAGAGCATTAGTATTATCTCTTTTTGCCACTATCTTACCTCTAAGGGGAACCCTTGGACTCTGTGCATACTATTCCTTACTTTGAAATAGTGCATACAGAGCCAACTTCCTACAACGTGACACAGGTAGAGCTTTGACTCTCTAGGCCTCCATCTTCGAAGCCTGCGTCTGGGTCGGCTCCACGCCTCCCCGACTTTCCGGAAACCTGTGCCACACCTGCCCAGTGGAAAGAGTTCTGTGAGGCCATGCGCCTCTTCTTCGGGCAGACCGACCCATCCTCTGAGCCTTTGGGCCTAGGAGAGTCGGTGAGAGTCCCCTCTGGTTTCGCGCCAGCTTCTTTGGCCTGTGCTCCGGGGGCAGCTCTGGATCCGCTCTTGGATCTGTACCAGTGCCGGTCATGCCAACACAACCTTCTCTGGCATCGGGACCGACGTCAGCGCTCTCGACACAGATGCTATACTCATCCCGATAACCCAGAGCCAGAACTGCGGCGCTCAACGTAGATTCTGTTTTACATGGACTTTGCTGGGCCTAGGGTGGATCCTTTCTATAGGTATGGATATAGGGATAGTGTAGAGGGGTTGCTGGACCCTGTAGAATACCACCTTGACCCTGACATGGACTGATTCAGGATTTGGCCGATGCTAACAGACTAGATACCTCTTGTGACGCTGGCATGCTTTCTCCCCCTACCATGGCTATGAAGGAGGGAGATTCATCCTCCATGGTGGTGATAAGGGTAGCTGAGGTTTTGGACCTCGAGCTTACTTCTGTGAAGCTCAGGACTAACCTCCTGACCGAGGTGCTTCAGCCTGGGGCTTACACTTCGAAGCCCCTCCTACCCTTCAGTGAAGAAATTGTTTTATTCACCAGTCTGGCGCTGCTTTGTGCTGCTGTCTGTGAACAACGCATGCCTTTTGGCCCGATAATCCCTTACTTTCTGGGATATGGTCATTCAGGCGCTGCTTCAAGTCCCTGAGGAGGCCTGGACAGTTCTCTCCCACGCTGTTACTGACAGGCGAGACGCAGCAATGTTCATGATTCATTGTAGGCTGGATACGGCCAACTTACTAGATAGATCGGTTGCATTGATGGTGGCCTTGCGGCGCCACGCCTGCTTGAGGACATCTGGCTTTGCTGGACATCCTCTGAAATCTCTAGTGGACATGTCCTTTGATTGCACCCGTCTCTTCGGAAACAAAGTGGCTATGGCTTGGTCCCTTAGCCTCGTAGCTGCTCCTTGCCCCACACAGTCCACATTCTCCCCCCTTTTGTGATTATGGAAGAGGCACCCAGCCGCGTCCATTTCAACCTGGCCACTGACCTGCGCATGCTTCACAGTCTCTGGGTGGCCGCAGACGTGGGATCCCGCGTGCTCGTGGATTAGGGATCCAGCGGTCCACCCAGTCTACCCCCACCCCCTGCCTCCAAGCCTTCCTAATCCGTTGGAGCATCCTGGGCCAGTTGACGTCCGGATCTGCCATCACCTGCCCCACTGGGAATCCATCACCCACGGACAGGTGGGTGATAAATTGTCTGAAGAGGCTACTCCCCCACATCGAGACTTCCCCTCCTGCCATGCCACCATCATACGATCATCTGTCGGAGGATCATGTGGCACTTCTCCTCAAGGAAGTCATAGCTCTTTTGGCCAAGGGAGCCATAGAGAGGATCCCAAAAGGACAAGGGCCTTAGTCCTATCTTAATTCTCTGGACCCTCAATCTATTCCTCAAGAAGGTGAAGTTCAGAATGCCAACTCTAGCTCAGGTCCTGTCTGCCCTGGACCCTGGAGACCGAATGGTAGCGTTGGACTTGCAGGACGCCTAGTTCCACATTCCTGTCCTGCCGGCCCACAGACATCACTTGCGATTTGTGGTAGGTCACAAACACTTTCAGTCCACCATGCTTCCTTTTGACCTTACCATTGCTCCTCGGGTGTTCACGAAGGTCATGGTAGTGGTTGCTGGTCATCTGCGCAGCTTTAAGGGTTTCAGTCTTGGCCTATCTCGACAACTGTCTGTTGAAGTCAAACTCTCCCCAGACTGTCGTCTCCCACCTCCAGACTGCAGCAAACCTCCTGCGTTTGCTGAGGTTCACTATAAACATGCCGAAGTCACACTTGACTCCCTCTCAGACGCTCCCTCTCATCGGAGCTGTTCTGGACACAGTGCAATTTCGGGCTTATCCTTCCGAAAAACCGAGTCCAGGATATTAGGGCTTTGATTCCAATGTTTCGGCCTGTATCCTGGATTTTGGTAAAAATGACTCTGAGGTTGCTGGGCCTCATGGCCTCCTGCATCCTGCTGGTCGAACATGCCAGATTGCATATGCAGGCTCTGCAGTGGGACTTGAAGTTCCAGTGGGCGCAGCATCATGAGAACCTCTCCGACATGGTCCAGATCTTGGAGGGGACTGCAGTAGATCTGTAGTAGTGGCTGTCGAATCCTGGTTGGGTCAGCGGCAGATCTTTCTTCCCCAACCAGATCTCACAGTTGCATCACTCATGGGATGGGGTGGCCACGTGGGAGAGGTGGAGATCAAAGACCTCTAATCTACAGCAGAGTCTAGGATCCACATCAACCTTTTGGCGCTCTGGGCGATCGACTTGCATTTAAGCATCCCTTCCCTCTCTCAAAGGGAAAAGCGGTGCAGGTGTGACACCACCACCACCATGTGGTACAGCAACAAGCAGGGCGGAGTGTGGTCGTGGATCCTCAGTCAAGAGACTGTTTGCCTCTGGACATGACTGGAATGCCAGGGTATTTCCCTGGCGGTTCAGCATTTGGCAGGCTCTCTGAATGCCACAACAGACTAACTCAGCCATCGATACATAGTCGATCACAAATGGCGCCTCCAGCCAGAGGTGGCGCAAGGTCTCTGTCAGCAGTGGGGAGAGCCTTGGTAAGATCGGTTTGCCTCTGCAAAGAACGCGCAATGTCAGCTGTTTTGCACATTGGAGTTTCCAAGGCAGCACTCGCTCGTCAACGCTTTTCGTCTCCAGTGGCACTCAGGCCTCCTTTGCGCCTTCCCAGCATTGCCACTTTTGCCCAGAATTCTGAAGGTGGTAAGGCACAACCGGGCCCAAGTAATCCTGGTGGCTCCGTACTCTGCACGAAGAGTCTGGTATTCCAATCTACTGGGACATGGCCATCGATCTCCGATCAGGCTTCTCCTTTGGGAGGATCTCTGTCACAGCAGCAGGGGACGGTACTTCCCCCGAACTTGTCCATGCGTGGAGATAGAGCAGGGGCAGTTGACCGCTTTCCACCTTCTGCCTAAAGTCTGTGATGTTAACTTGACAGCCAGGCGCCCCTCCACTAAAACGGTAAATGCCTGTTGTTGGAACAAACTTGTGGCATTTTCTACCAACAAATCTGTTCCCCTTTCTGCACCTCTTTCAGAGGTTCTCTTCTTCATTCTCTCTCTTGCCTAGCACGGCTCTGCTCAGGTCACCCTCCAGGGTTATTTGTCTGCCATCTATGCCTTTTTCAGACTGACATACCAAACTTCTCTGTTCAAATGTTCGATTGTTGGGAGGTTTCATAAAGGACTCGCCCACATGTTCCCTTCTATACCATTCATAATGCCCCAGTGGGATTTTAACTTGTTCCTCACATATCTTGTGTGCTCCTTTGGAGCTGCTCCACAACTGTCGGTTGAGGCTCTTGACTCTTAAAACTGCCTTCTTGATTGCTATCACCTCTGCTCGCATAGTGAGTGAGCTCCAGGCTCTCTTCAAAGCCACCATTACTAGCTGTCCATCCTGACAAAGTGGTACTTTGTACCAGGGCTTGCTTCCTTCCCAAAGTGGTGAAACCTTTTCATGTAGGTCAATCAATCACCTTGCCTACTTTATATGCACCCCCACATCCTTCTCATGAGGAGGAGAGACTGCATCGCCTGGATCCAAAAAGAGAGTTTTGCGTTCGACCTCAATCGTACCAAAGATTTTAACCAACTCTTTGTTGGTTATGTGGGTGTGAAGAAAGGAAGGACGGTGCAGAAGAGGACCATCTTGCGATCAGTAGTCCTCTGCATCAAGATGTACTATGCTTTGGTGAAACCACAACCCCCTGAGGGTTTGCGTACCAATTCCACCAGAGCAACTGCTGCTACCACTGCATTAGCACGCGGAGTCTCAGTCCTGGATATCTGCCAGGCAGCGACGTGGGCATCCGCCTACATATCACTGCGACATTATCACGGCGACCACAGCGCCAATGACGCACACGGAGTCAACTGACGCCACCTGACAGCACGCAGGGGTACTGCTCGAATAACAATCTACAGACCCAGTCTGACACCTGGGTGAAATTCTAAGGGAAGGAATCAGGAACTAGAATATGTCTCTACCAGATATATTGTTACTCAAGGTAAATAACTTGTTTGTTAATTCATGTATACCGCCTGAAACCCTACAATGACCGAGCTGAGTTGATCATGGTCACAAATGAGGGACAAGAAATTGAGTGAACTTCTCCGTGGTCTCCTCTCCAGCAATCCCAAGGATGGCTCAGTTGAGGGAGTAGTCTTTTCAGACATCCTCTGTGACTGTGACAGGTAGGTCTTGCACCAGTTTGCTGAAGTCTTCTTCTTGACCACTGGCATAAATATTGGTGCACCAATAATGTGGAAACTGGATACAGTTTGACATAGTCAGTTTGTCTTTTGTTTTTGACAGGTAAAGAGCACATCAAAGCTGAGGTCAGCAAGATGCTGAATTTGGGAGTCGTTGTGCACTCAGCAAGCCCCTGGGCCAGCCCAGTCGTGCTAGTCCCCAAACCTCATTTCCAAGTTGGAAAGAAAGAGATGAGGTTCTGTGTGGACTTATAGGGGTCTCAATGCAGTGACAAAGACAGATGCCCAACTAATTCCCAGAGCAGAAGTTCTCATTAACTGATTAGGAGTAGCCAAATATCTGAGTACTTATGATCTCACATCAGGGTACTAGCAGATAGACCTGACACCAGGAGCAAAACAAAGGTCTGCATTCTCCACTCCAGATAGGCATTGTCACTTCTCTGTAATGCCCTTTGGTCTGAAGAATGCCCCTGTGTAGGAAGCTGACCTGGTGTGTTGTGGGTACCTAAGGTACTTAAATCTTATACCAGATCCATGTATCTCCTACTAGTGTAGTGTAGGCAGTGTCTAGAAGCCAGGCTCTCTAGAGGTAGCTGTAGATGAGCAACCAATGCTTATCTAGGAGACATGCAAAGCTAATGTAATACCACTGTAGTCACACAGCACTTACATACATGAAAGAACCACAGTGTTACAAAAATAAAGGTACTTTATTTTAGTGACACAATACCAAAAGGTACTAGAGATGCAACCCTCCAATAGGAGGTAACACACTAGATATGCACATTAGTTATCAGCAATAGGCATAGAAAGTGATAGAAAACAGTGCAAATGCAAATAGACAATAGTGACCCAAGGGGGAGCCCAAACCCCATATTCTAAAAAAAAAAAAAAAAAAAAATGGAATGCGAACACAGGACCCCAACCTAAGTAAGTGGAATGTGTAGAGGGGAGCTGGGAGTACTAGGAAACCCCAAAGGTAAGTACCACAATTCCCCTTAGCGACCAGGAGAAAAGGAGTAAATTACTGGATTTTCCCCAAACTGGGAGCGTCTACCCACCCAGCTGTGGATACAGGAGTTTGCCGATGATCGGATGAAGACAGTCCGGAATGCAGCCCTGGAGCAGGTGATGAGATCCTGGAAGATGCAGTCGACCTCCCACGCCAAATGGAAGATTGCAGTTTGTCAGTGGCATGGAGAAATCACCTACAAGCCTTGGCAAAGGCTTAAGTCGGGGTAAAGCAAAAGTGGAGCTGACGGGGACCGGCAAGGTCCAGGAGGACTCAACCCACCGAAGAGTCCTAATGGGACCCTCGGCAAGTCAGAGAGTCCAAAGAAAAAGAGGCAGCCCCCACAGGAGACCCACTGGACGAGGAACATGGAGCCCAGGCAGCACACCTGGAGGAGGGTCCCACACTGCAGGAGATGCACCCAGAGGGCTGTGCGTCACAGGAAGTAGTGCTGGGGGCTGGGGCTACACGGAGCCTGAACATCCCTTGGAAGAGATGCAAACAAGCCTTGGCAGCTGCAAGAGACACAGTGCACGGGAGTACTGCTCTGCGTGGGAAGGCAAGTGCTTACCGCCACCAAAGTTGGACACCTGGCAGAGAGGACCAAGAGGACTACTCCGGACAGCCACCTGTGATGCAGGATCCACGCAACTCAGGATGAGAGGAGATCCACACAGCCGGTCGTCATTGCAGTTGGTGCCTGCGGATGCAGGGAGTGACTCCTTCACTCCAAGGGAGATTCCTTCTTCCTTCTTGTGCAGGCTGAGGACTTGCCGGCCTCAGAGGATGCACAGCCAAGGAAATGTTTCAGAAGCTCGAAGGAGCCGTGGAAACAGTGTTGCAAGCAGAGTCTTCGTTGTGGATGCAGATTGTTGGTTCCTGGAGGGTCCAGCCATGGTTCCAGTGGCTAGATGTCGAAGTAGAGGTGGCAGAGGAGTCCTGCTGGAATCTTGCAAGCTGAATCTGAGGACCCACCCAAGAGAGAGGCCCTAAATAGCACTGAAAGTGGGATTGGTCACCCATCTAGGTGACCACCTATCAGGAGAGGGGGCTCTGACATCACCTGTCTGACCTGGCCACTCATGCTCCCATAGGTCCCTGCCAACCTTGGATTCAAGATGACAAAACCCAGGGACCCTCTGGAGGAGCTCTGGGCCCACCCCGTGGTGGTGATGGACAAGGGGAGTAGTCACTCCCCTTTCCATTGTCCAGTTTCGCACTAGAGCAGGGACTGGAGGTCTCTGAACTGGTGTAGACTGGTTTATGCATGAAGGGCACCAAATGTGCCCTTCAAAGCATACCAGTGGCTTGGGGAGGCTATTCCCTCCCAAGCCATGTAACACTTATTTCCAAAAGGAGAGGGTGTAACCTGCCTCCCACCCCCCCACCCCCCCAAAAAAAGGAAATCCTTTGTTCTGCCTTCTTGGGCTTGAGCTGTTCAAGCAGCAGGAGGGCAGAAACCTGCCTGTGGACTGGTAGCAGCTTGGGCTGCCCAGAAAACCCTAGAAGACTGGGAGGAGCAATGCTGCGGGTCCTCTAAGGAGCCCCCAGAGTGCATGGAATCATACTTTCAGTACTGGCAACAGTATTGGGGTATGATTCCGACATGTTAGATACCAAACATGCCTAGGTTCGGAGTTACCATTATGTAACTGGACATAGGAGCTGGAGTTCATGGGGGCACCTCTGCTAGTGAAAGGGTGTCCTCAAACACAGGTATTTGCACCCTGCCCTCTGGGCTAGGAGGGCCTGCCATAGTGGTACCTTACAGTGACCTGTAGTGAAAAAGGGTGCATGCACACTTGCAATGGCAGGCCTGCAGAACACTTTGCATGGACTCCCCATGGGTGGCATAATACATGCTTCAGCCCATGGGAATCCACTTGTACCCCAAAGCCCTAGGTACCATATACTGGCGACTTACTTGGGGGGGGCACCAGTATCCCAAATGTGAGGTAAAAATAACTGATTTACCATGTTAGAAGGGAGAGAATAATCACTGGGGTCCTGGTTAGCAGGATCCCAGTGAACACAGTCAAACACAAACAGGCAGAAATTGGGGGTAACCATGCCAAACATTAGGGTACTTTTCTACACCCTTCCACAGGTTGGTGAATAAAGTACTTGCTAGGTTACAAGACCAAAATGTCTTCAGCTCTGCCTAGCAGGATCACCTTATCCACCTCAGAAAGGTCCTTGATACTCTGAAAAGTACAGGCCTCACTGTCAAGGCAAGCAAGTGCCAGATAGGGCTGAGCCAGGCTGTATACTTGGTACACCTGGTAAGTGGAGACCAACTTCAACCACTCCAACCCAAGATCCAGACAATTCTTGACTGGGAAGCTCCAACAGCCCAGACCTAAGTGAGGGCATTCCTTGTCTTGACTGGGTATTACAGAAGATTTATGAAGGGCTCTGGCAGTATTGGGGCACCCCTCACAGAACTCCCATCCAAAAAAGATGCCCAAAAACTGGATAGTCTGCTGTCAAAAGACCTTTGACACTCTGTAGGAAACAATGTGCTTAGCACCTGTTCTAAAAGCTCCAGATTCTGTTCTAAAAGCTCCAGATTACTCTAAGCAGTTCATTGTGCCGACAGATGCCTCTGAATTAGGGATAGGACCAGTCCTGCCCCAAATCATTGATAATGGCCATGAGCAGTGTGCTTTCAATTACCAGGAGGTTAACTCCCCTAGAGCAGCGTTGGAGTGCTAAAGAGAGAGAAGCCTTTGCTGTGGTTTTGTCCCTGAAGAAGCTGACACCATATTTGTTTGGTTCTCACTTCTTAGTTCGAACTGACCATAGGCCTCTCAGATGGCTGATACAAATGAAAGGTGAAAACCCCAAACTGTTAAGGTGGTCCGTCTCCCTACAGGAAATGGACTGTTTGATGGCATGTGTGGCTGTAGATACTCATGCTCTGCATACTTCCTCCATCTAGTGTTGGGTCTGGAAGGTTATTAATTGTTTTTGTTCAAAGACGTCCTTCACGTCCCGAGGTATAGTGACTCCTTCTCTTGCTGGTAATGCGCATAGTCCTGAACTCCATCTTCAGATTGTTTTCTTCTGCCATCTGTTTCGGTCATGTTTCTTCAAAGGTTCAGGAAATCCTTTCTAACCCCCATCAGTATTTTCAGATTTCTTTATCCATTTCAATCCGGGACTGAAGAAGTGTCACCGGAGCAACTGGAGGAGGATTGTGATGCCTGCGAATTCTTTAGATCACAAAAAAAGACTGTGACAGAGTTGATTGAAGGGAAATGCATAGGCAGGAGATGAAATAGATGGCTGACTATTTCTTTATCCAGGATTTCATGTGAGACGCAGAGCATGAGCACGACATCTAGGAGGCCTCACCTGCAGAGGAGGAGGCATTCTCCAAACAAGATTCGGACTCCGAAACCGAAGTGACACTGGGGATGCAGGAAGTTTCCCCAGGTCAACAAACCGTGAGTAAATCACCCCCTGCTCTGATCAAAAAACATTCCACGTTGGAAGCTCACTCTCGAGCCGCCACTGCATCTCAGCCATGGCAAGCACCGTAAAACTTTTTCGGATGCCTCGCCCTCACTCGGCACCCAAACTGGAAAAGGGTTGCTTCCACTCCGCGCAATCACACTCTGCACAGAAACCTTCCACCTCCCATTTGGCTCTGGTTCTCTCGACACTGAAAAGACTGCTTGCCTCTGCTCTGACGACTTCAGCACTAAAACTATCTGCTTCGGAACACAAACACTCAAATCCAAGAAGAGCTTGGAATCGAAATTGCTGCTGGAGCCCATTCCCCATAAAATGAAGCAGCAGCTCCAAGATAGGCAATGCCAGCTTCATATCTAGCCTAAAACAGGAAGAGTGTTTGTAGGAAGTTGGCTCTGTATATACTATTTCAAAGTAAGAAATAGTGTGTACAGAGTCCAAGGGTTCCCCTTAGAGGTAAGATAGTGGCAAAAAGAGATACTTCTAATGCTCTATTTTGTGGTAGTGTTGTTGAGCAGTAGGCTTATCAGAGGGTAGTGTTAAGCATTTGTTGTACACACACAAGCAATAAATGAGGAACACACACTCAAAGACAATTCCAGGCCAATATGTTTTTATATAGAAGAATATATTTTCTTAGTTTATTTTAAGAACCACAGGTTCAAGATTTACAAACAATACTTTAACCCCTTCGCTGCCAGGCCTTTTCCCCCTCCTGTGCCGAGCCTTTTTTTGGCTATTTGGAGCAGTTCACGCTTAGGCCCTCATAACGTTTTGTTCACATAAGCTACCCACGCCAAATTTGCGTCCTTTTTTTCCAACATCCTAGGGATTCTAGGGTTACCCAGACTTTGTGGGTTCCCCAGAAGGAGGCCAAGAAATTAGCCAAAATACAGTGCAAATTTCGTTTTTTTCAAAACAATGGGAAAAAGGGGCTGCAGAAGAAGGCTTGTGGTTTTTTCCCTGAAAAGGGCATCAACAGAGGGTTTGCGGTGCTAAAATCACCAGCTTCCCAGCTTTCAGGAACAGGCAGACTTAAATCAGAAAACCCAATTTTCCAACACAATTTTGGCATTTTACTGGGACATACCCCATTTTTACGATTTTTTGTGCTTTCAGCCTCCTTCCAGTCAGTGACAGAAATGGGCATGAAACCAACACTGGATCCCAGAAACCGCAACATTTCTGAAAAGTAGACAAAATTCTGAATTCAGCAAGGGGTAATATGTGTAGATCCTACAAGGGTTTCCTACAGAAAATAACAACTGAAAAAGAAAAATATTGAAATTGAGGTGAAAAAAACATAAATTTTTCTCTACGTTTTACTCTGTAACTTTTTCCTGCAATGTCAGATTTTCGAAAGCAATATACTGTTACGTCTGCTGGACTCTTCTGGTTGCGGGGATATATAGGGCTTGTAGGTTCATCAAGAACTCTAGGTACCCAGAGCCAATAAATGACCTGCACCCTGCAGTGGGTTTTCATTCTATACTGGGTATACAGCAATTCATTTGCTGAAATATAAAGAGTAAAAAATAGCTATCAAGAAAACCTTTGTATTTCCAAAATGGGCACAAGATAAGGTGTTGAGAAGCAGTGGTTATTTGCACATCTCTGAATTCCGGGGTGCCCATACTAGCATGTGAATTACAGGGCATTTCTCAAATAGACGTCTTTTTTACACACTGTCTTACATTTGGAAGGGAAAAATGTAGAGAAAGACAAGGGGCAATAACCCTTGTTTTGCTATTCTATGTTGCCCCAAGTCTCCCGATAAAAATGATACCTCACTTGTGTGGGTAGGCCTAGCGCCCGCGACAGGATATGCCCCAAAACACAACGTGGACACATCACAGAAAACAGAGCTGTTTTTAGCAAAGTGCCTACCTGTAGATTTTGGCCTCTAGCTCAGCCGGCACCTAGGGAAACCTACCAAACCTGTGCATTTCTGAAAACTAGAGACCTAGGGGAATCCAAGATGGGGTGACTTGTGTGGCTCGGACCAGGTTCTGTTACCCAGAATCCTTTGCAAACCTCAAAATTTGGCTAAAAAAACACGTTTCTCACATTTCTGTGGCAGAAAGTTCTGGAATCTGAGAGGAGCCACAAATTTCCTTTCACCCAGCGTTCCCCCAAGTCTCCCGATAAAAATGATACCTCACTTGTGTGGGTAGGCCTAGCGCCCGCAACAGGAAACGCCCCAAAGCGCAACGTGGACACATCCAATTTTTTGAAAGAAAACAGAGGTGTTTTTTGCAAAGTGCCTACCTGTAGATTTTGGCCTCTAGCTCAGCCGGCACCTAGGGAAACCTACCAAACCTGTGCATTTCTGAAAACTAGAGACCTAGGGGAATCCAAGATGGGGTGACTTGTGTGGCTCGGACCAGGTTCTGTTACCCAGAATCCTTTGCAAACCTCAAAATTTGGCTAAAAAAACACATGTTTCTCACATTTCTGTGGCAGAAAGTTCTGGAATCTGAGAGGAGCCACAAATTTCCTTCCACCCAGCGTTCCCCCAAGTCGCCCGATAAAAATGAAACCTCACTTGTGTGGGTAGGGCTAACGCCCCGACAGGAAATGCCCCAAAACGTAACGTGGACACATCCCATTTTTTGAAAGAAAATAGAGCTGTTTTTTGCAAAGTGCCTACCTGTAGATTTTGGCCTCTAGCTCAGCCGGCCGTGACGGCGCAAAAAAAAATCCCTGGTGCCTAGTGGTTTCTGCCCCCCTTGGGGGCAGATTGGCCGATTGTAGGTCAATCTGCCCCCAAGGGGGGCAGAAATGGTCTAAATACAATTTGCCCCCCAGGGGAGCGACCCTTGCCTACAAGGTCGCTCACCTTGCGTGACGGCGTAAAAAAAAGATCCCTGGTGCCTAGTGGTTTCTGCCCCCCTTGGGGGCAGATTGACCTACAATCGGCCAATCTGCCCCCAAGAGGGGCAGAAATGGTCTAAATACAATTTACCCCCCAGGGGAGCGACCCTTGCCTGATGGGTCGCTCCCCATCTCTAAAACAAAAAAAATCCCTGGTGCCTAGTGGTTTCTTGGGGGCAGATCAGCCTAATCAAAATAGGCTGATCTACCCCCCCCCCCAGGGAGCGACCCTTGCCTAAGGGGTCGCTCCCCTTGCGTGACATTCACGCAAAAAAAAAACTCCCTGGTGTCTAATGGTTTCTTCCCCCCTTGGGGGCAGATTGGCCTCATCAAAATAGGCCAATCTGCCCCCAAGGGGGGGCAGAAAAGGCCTTCCCAAAAAAATGCCCCCCCTGGGAGCGACTCTTGCCCAAGGGGTCGCTCCCTTTTGTCAGTTTCAATAAAAAAAATAAAAAAATCCCTGGTGTCTAGTGGGGTTTCAAGCAATCCGGCTTTTGAAACCCTGGGAAAGACTTCAAAGGGAAGGAAATACATTTCCTTCCCTTTGAAGCCCCTCTGGGCCTCCCCCATGGGATTGAAAGAGAAATGCTTTGCATTTCTTTCAATCGCGCTGGAAGCAGAGCTTCCAGTCCGATGGGGGAGACCCTGTGACTAATCACGCGCGCTGACGTCACAGGGGGGTTGGGGGGGTCGGGGGTGGAAGGGGAAGGGCTTCCCTTTCCATCCCTGACTTGGGGGGGGTGGGGGGAACCCCACAGAGGGAGCGCTAGCGCTCCCTCTGGGCTCTGTGCACAGGACGTAATGGTTACGTCCTGGGCACAGCAGCACTGTGCCTCAGGACGTAACCATTACGTCCTGGGCACAGAACGGGTTAAATGAAAGGTATTTCACTCCGGTATCTTAGGAACTTTGAATCATCACGATAGCATGTACAGATTTGGTAAGAATGTCAATAAGCTATTTTAAAATTGGACACAGTGCAAAAATCAACAGTTCCTGGGGGGTGTAAGTATTTGTTAGGTTCACAGGTAAGTAAAGCAGGGTTCAAAGTTGGGTCCAAGGTAGCCCACCATTGGGGGTTCAGGGCAACCCCAAAGTTACCACACCACCAGCTCAGGGCCATTCAGGTGCAGAGGTCAAAGTGGTGCCCAAAACACATAGGCTTCAATGGAAATAGTGGTGCCCCAGTTCCAGTCTGCCAGCAGGTAAGTACCCGCGACTTCAGAGGGCAGACCAGTACACCCTCAGCAGCACAGGGGCGGCCGGGTGCAGTGTGCAAACAGGCGGCAGGTTTGCAATAGGTTTCAATGGGAGACCCAGAGGTCTCTTCAGCGATGCAGGGGGGGGGGGGGGGGGCTCCTCGGGGTAGCCACCACCTGGTCTAGGGAGAGGGCCTCCTGGGGGTCGCTCCTACACTGGAGTTTGGTTCCTTCCGGTCCTGGGGGCTGCAGGTGCAGTGTCTTTACCAGGCGTCGGGTTCCTCGAAGCAGGTAGTCGCGGTCAGGGGGAGCCTCTGGATTCCCTCTGCAGGCATCGCTGTGGGGACTCAGGGGGGGTCAACTCTGGCTACTCACGGGCTCACAGTCGCCGGGGAGTCCTCCCTGTAGAGTTAGTTTTCCGCAGGTCGAGCCGGGGGCATCGGGTGCAGAGTTGAAAGTCTCACACTTCCGGAGGGTAACGCGTGGACTTTAAAAGTTGCTTCTTTGTTGCAAAGTTGCAGTTTCTTTGGAACAGGGCCGCTGTCCTCGGGAGTTCTTGGTCCTTTCAGATGCAGGGTAGTCCTCTGAGGCTTCAGAGGTCGCTGGACCCTGGGGGACACGTCGCTGTTGAAGTTTTTCTTAAAGTGGGGAGACAGGCCGGTAGAGCTGGGGCCAAAGTAGTTGGTGTCTCTGTCTTCTCTGCAGGGCTTCAGGTCAGCAGTCCTCCTTCGTCTTCAGGTTGCAGGAATCTAGTTTCCTAGGTTCTGGGGAGCCCCTAAATACTGAATTTAGGGGTGTGTTTAGGTCTGGGAGGGCAGTAGCCAATGGCTACTGTCCTTGAGGGTGGGTACACCCTCTTTGTGCCTCCTCCCTGAGGGGAGGGGGGCACATCCCTATTCCTATTGGGGGAATCCTCCAAAATCCAGATGGAGGATTTCTAAAGGCAGGGGTCACCTCAGCTCAGGACACCTTAGGGGTTGTCCTGACTGGTGGGTGACTCCTCCTTGTTTTTCTCGTTATCTCCCCTTGACTTGCCGCCAAAAGTGGGGGCTGTGTCCAGGCGACGGGCGTCTCCACTTGCTGGAGTGCCCTGGGGCATGGTAACACGAAGCTTGAGCCTTTGAGGCTCACTGCTAGGTGTTACAGCTCCTGCAGGGGGGAGGTGTAAAGCACCTCCACCCAGAGCCGGCTTTTGTTTCTGTCCTCAGAGAACACAAAGGCCCTCACCACATGAGGTCAGAAACTCGTCTCTCAGCAGCAGGCTGGCACAGACTAGTCAGTCCTGCACTGAACAATTGGGTAAAATACAAGGGGCATATCTAAGATGCCCTCTGTGTGCATTTTTAATAAATCCAACACTGGCATCAGTGTGGGTTTATTCTGAGAAGTTTGATTCCAAACTTCCCAGTATTCAGTGTAGCCATTATGGAGCTGTGGAGTTCGTTTTTGACAAACTCCCAGACCATATACTTAATATGGCCACAACTGTACTTACAATGTCTAAGAATAGATTTAGACACTGTAGGGGCATATTGCTCATGCAGCTATGCCCTCACCTGTGGTATAGTGACCCTGCCTTAGGGCTGTAAGGCCTGCTAGAGGGGTGACTTACCTATGCCACAGTCAGTATTTTGTATGCATGGCATCCTGAGGGGGATGCCATGTCGACTTTGCCTTTTTCTCCCCACCAACACACACAATCTGCAATGGCAGTGTGCATGTGTTAGGTGAGGGGTCCCTGAGGGTGGCACAACATATGCTGCAGCCCTTAGGGACCTTCCCTGGTCACAGGGCCCTTGGTACCTTTTTCAAGGGACTTATCTGTGTGCCAGGGGTGTGCCAATTGTGGAAACAATGGTGCATTTTAGGTGAAAGAACACTGGTGCTGGGGCCTGGTTAGCAGGGTCCCAGCACACTTCTCAGTCAAGTCAGCATCAGTATCGGGCAAAAAGTGGGGGTAACTGCAACAGGGAGCCATTTCCTTACAGTGTTGGTAAAGACTGCTATCACCCTTGGGGCAGCATAAGCAGTCAGTGCTAAATGCTGGACGGTTCATCCCCGGCTCATGTTTCTCTTGTCTCCCAGGAGTTGTCTTCCCCTCTGAAGGCCCTGAGACTCATTTGAGCAGCAGCAAGTCGAGTGTCGTTTAAAGGACCACAAGTGGCTCTCAAGTAGGCCCTCGGTCAAGGAACTGGCTTTTACACAGGACTATATACCTCTGTAGCTTTAATTGCTCTCATTGAGCCCAGCAGCAGGCTTTCTTAGATGGGGCCAGTACACCATTGTGGTCAATCAAGGTTTGTTTCTTCCCTAATCCATGCTTTCCCCACAGTATTGCCTGCGTTGGGGATTTTGCAACCTCTAAGGGTGCCCCTTCACTGTGCAGTATTTGTGAGTGGCTTAGCCCAACAGGTGTCAATGTCCCCAGCTCCAAATTCCTTCACTGTTGGATGTACACCGTTCCCTGCAAGAATATCTTCCAAGACCTTCGCCTGACAGTTGCAGCTCCAGTTTGTCCGGTCCCTGGGCGTCCCACCAGTGCCAATGACTTCAGTTTTTGTTTCCCTCCTCTTCAGTCGCCTAGCAGATCCTCGCATTGGTCTGCCTCACCCCACCCAGCCTCCATCACGGGGCATCATAAGTCACACTGGCATTCCAGGACCTGCATGCCATTGGCCGCAGCGGCCACTGCAGCCTCTGTCTGGCAAAGTTGCGGTCCAGAGACTCAAATCGTTCCTTAACCAGGCTCAGACAGAATCCAGAGCAGCTCGGCCATACACCCTTCTAGGGGTTCTAGAATCTCTGTAATGAAGGATTCACTTAATTTCATTATAAAAGACCATAACAATGGAATTTCCATGTTATACACCATGAAACAAGTATTTATAGTACTTCACATAGATATAAGGTGTCCATGTTTACACAATCATTTAACCGTTTCATACAATTCATAATTGAAAAATCTCATTTTAGATATAAATGTTCACTTTGGCTCCTATGGGGAATTAAGTTAGTGTGTTGTTGTCTCAAAATAACACACAGATAGTTTTTGCATCAGAGATATATACTTTAAAGAAAACGTTTTATTAGTTTTTCACGAAAAGCAGATGGCCCAGTTGGCCCCAGTTTACATCAATCTTGCATCATAATTTCCTTACATCAGTAACAACATTGATACTGTGAGCACAATCAACATATTTAATGCATCCAATCACATCATTGCATCTGGTGCATTTGGAGTCCCCTGGTAACCCTCTGTAACCATTATCAGTATCAACTACCTCCCCAACCAATCCGCCCCCCCCTCTCAATTGCATCTACAGAAAAAATGTAATACTATTATATTCCAAGAGTTCCCTTCAGCAGCACCACATGGTCAGTACACCTACTGTAGACATTTTTTATATATAGAGTGAGGTGCGGGGGCTGAGAAAAAAACAGCCATCCCCTGTTCCAACAGACATCATTATTGACCCATGCTATAAGCATCTCTCATTGTAATCTTTCATGGTGATATGGCATCACCTATTGCAGCTGTCTGAAATTCAGCCGATATGGTCTCCCATGCACGTGCCATCTCCAGAGAATCAATCCCCCTGTGTGCCCCCTCAATCAATCGGGAGTCAAATACGCTTACCGTAGTACTTAGAAATTAATGAGTTTAAAACAAGCATTTTTGTGAAACTTTAGGTATTCTATTAAGTATGGCTTCCCAGGCCTCTTTTGATATCAGTTCTCTCAGTTAGTTTTTAAGTTTTCCAGCGGGTGACGACAATCCCCCCTAAAGCCTTGTACAAACAGTAAACCACTTTAACAGTGCCCGAGGAGAGGGCTATGTATTCACAACTGCCCATTGCTGGTGGTTCCACTGTGCCATTTCACCAGTTGGGGTAAATCGCCGCGGTGATTGCCCTATATAAGAGAAGGTGCCTCCCAGGGATATTATAGTCTACTCTAAAATTCTCAAATGTAAGCATTTCCCCGTCCCTAAAGAGATCTCCTAGGGTAGAAGCCCCTGCCTCTGCCCAGACTTCAGTTTTCTCCAATCCCCACCATGCTTAAGGGCTTCCAGCAACATCTGGGTATCTGGAAAGTTGGTTACTTTAACATGGACCCTTTGCAGGCATCTATCCCAACAATTGGCAGTCACCTTGAGTTCCCCAGTATCTATTGTGGTAGTGCGCCTGACCTTCAGCAAATTTCTAGTTAAGTCAGTCAACCCCTGTACAAAAGAGGGCCAAGCTCCTTCCTCTGTCTTTGCCTAGTGGCCATCCATTGGACAAACCACTACAACTGGGCCACTGGGTAATACCTCTCAAAGTGCAGGGTAGCCATATTAAGTATATGGCTCGGGAGTTTGTCAAAACGAACTCCACAGTTCCATAATGGCTACACTGGGAGGTTTGGTATCAAACTTCTCAGAATAATAAACCCACATTGATTCCAGTGCTGGATTTATTACAAAACGCACACAGGACATCTTAGAGATGCCCCCTCTATTTTACCCAATTCTTCAGTGCAGGACTGACTGGTCTGTGCTAGCCTGCCACTGAGACGAGTTTCTGACCCCAATGGGTGAGAACCTTTGTGCTGTCTGAGGCCAGAAACAAAGCCTGCATTGGGTAGAGGTGCTTCACACCTCCCTCCTGCAGGAACTGTAACACCTAGCAGAAGCCCCAAAGGTTCAGGCTTCGTGTTACAATGCCCTAGGGCACTCCAGCTAGTGGAGATGCCCGCCCCCTGGACACAGCCCCCACATTTGGCGGCAAGTCCAGAGGAGATGATGAGAAAAAACAAGAAGTCACCCTCCAGTCAGGACAGCCCCTAAGGTGTCCTGAGTTGAGGTGACCCCTGCCGTAGGAAATCCTCCATCTTGTTTGTGAGGATTCCCCCAGTAGGATTAGGGATGTGCCCCCTCCCACAGGGAGGAGGCACAAAGAGGGTGTAGCCACCTCAAGGAGAGTAGCTATTGGTTACTGCCCCCCAGACCTAAGCACATCTCTAAATTGAGTATTTAGGGGTGACCTTGAACCCAGGAAACCAGATTCCTGCAACCTGAAGAAAGGACTGCTGACCTGAAAGCCCCGCAGAGAAGACAGAGACAACATCTGACTTGGCCCCAGCCCTACCGGCCTAGCTCCAGACTCAAAGAACTTGCACAGCGACGCATCCAGTGGGACCAGCAACCTCTGAGGACTCGGAGGACTGACCTGCACCTAAAGAACCAAGAACCTCTTGAGGACAATAACTCTGTCCAGAAACAACAGGAAAGAAAGCAACTTTAAAGAGACTCCAACTTCCCGCCAGAAGCCTCTGCACCTGACGCCTCAGGCTCGAGTTCAGGACAACACCGCAGGGAGGACTCCCAGGCGACTCCAATGACGTTGACACCCTGAGTCGACCTCCCTGCACCCCGACAGCGACCCCTGCATAGAGGATCCAGGGGCTCACCCTGACCGCGACTGCCTGGTCACAAAGGAACCTGACGCCTGGATCAAGCACTGCACTCTCAACCCCCAGGACCGTGAAAAACCACCTACCAGTGCAGGAGTGACAAGCAGACGACCCTCATCCTAGCCCAGTCGGTGGCTGGCCCGAGAAGCCCCCCTGTGCCTTGCCTGCATGTCCAGAGTGAGCCCTGGGTCTCTCCATTGTTTTCAATGACAAACCTGACACCTACTTTGCACACTGCACCTGGCTGCCCCTGTGCTGCTGAGGGTATGTTTTGTGTGCTTGTATGTGTGTGTCCCAGTGCTCTACAAAAACCCCGGGTCTGCTCTCCGAGGACACAGGTACTTACCTGCTAGCAGACTGGAACCAGAGCACCCCTGTTCTCCATAGGCGCCTAAGTTGTTTGGGCCCTTCTTTGACCTCTGCACCTGGCCGGCCCGGTGTTGCTGGTGCTGAGGGTTTGGGGTTGCCTTGAACCCCTAACGGTGGGCTGCCTATGCCCCGGGTGCTGAACTTGTAAGTGCCTTACTTACCCGAGAAACTAGCCAAAACTTAACTCCCCAGGAACTGTTGGTTTTTGCACTGTATCCACTTTTAAAACAGCGTATTGCCATTTTAACCAACACTGTGTGTACTACTGTTTTAAATCAAAGTTCTATACTTACCTGTGTGAAGTACCTTACAATTGATGTACTTACCTAAATCTTGTGGTTCTAAAATAAATTAAGAATATGTTTTCTATATAAAAACCTATTGGCCGGGAGATAAGTCTTTGAGTGTGTGTTCTCATTTATTGCCCGTGTGTGTACAACAAATGCTTAACACTATCCTCTGATAAGCCTACCGCTCGACCACACTACCACAAATTAGAGCATTAGTATTATCTAACTATGCCACTATCAACCTCTAAGGGGAACCCTTGGACTCTGTGCGCACTATCTTTCACTTTGAGATAGTATATACAGAGCCAACTTCCTTCACCTTCGTATCCAGTTCCCTAAATGTTGCTCTTCGGATCCACAATGGGAGCCCTCCAAAATAATATAGTAAATGAGGGAGGGCAATCATCTTCAACAGTGCTATCCTACCTGATAGTGGGGCGGTTTTCCAAAATTCTTTGCTGGTTTTCAAGGCACGCACAGCACTGCTCACATTCTCCAGGAGGTCTGCTCGATCACGATATATCTTAACACTTAGGTACGAAACACACCTCGGGGCTCATTGCAGAGGGGATAAATCAGCTGGTGGAGCCACCTCTGCTATCATTGGGAATACCCAGGATTTCTGCTAATTCACTATAAGGCTTGCTAGTCGCCCAAAATATTCCAACATAGACCTAGCCCCAGCCAGCTCCTCTGCAATATCTCATAAGAATAGTAGCAGATCATCAGCATATAATGCTATCCTATGCCAGTTCCCTTTCACCTTCAGACCTTAATATTGTGCTCCCGACCGAGCCGATAGGGGTTCCACAGCCAAAGCAAAAAGCAGGGTGGAAAGTGGGCACCCCTTTGGTGTCCCCCTCTTCACCCTGTAAGTTTTTGATACCACCTTATTTGTTGGCATACGTGCCTTTAGGTTTGTGTATAATAATCTAGTCCAGGCCACAACGCCACCTCCCAGTCCTATCTGTGTCATTACAGCATACAAATACTCCCACTCTAAACTATCAAACACCTTTCTCGAACAACAGCCATGACCACTGGCCCTTCACAGTCGGGGATACCTTGTTACAGAATGGAGAGGAATCGTCTAATGTTAAGGGAGGTATTGCGCCCGGGTATAAACGGTGCCTGATCTGGGTGTACCAGAAATGACGTGGGGGGATCAGACGTGTGGCCAGTATTTTACTAAGTATTTTCTAATCGACATTTAGCATCGACTTGGGAGGTACACCCTATAATCCCAGGAGAGCCCACTGGGTTTCAGTAGCTTCCAGAGTAGAGTCAGGCAAGCAGCCCCTTGTTCGGTATTCATTATATAGCTTGTCAAGTTTAGATGCTAATTGGTCTGCATAGGTCATGTATCATTCTGCCAAGAAGCAGTCTTTCCCAGGGGTTTTGCCATGGGCTATTCCTTTAATTGCTACCTGTAGGAAGCTGGCTCTGCATATACTATATGAAAGTGAGATGTAGTGTGCACAGGGGTTACCCAGAGGCTTAACAGAGGCTAAAGTATATAATATTATTGCTCTCTTTTGTGGTAGTGTGGTCAAGCAGTTGGGCTTATCAGAGGGTAGTGAAAAGCATTTGTTGTACACACACAGACAATCGAAGAAGCACACATTCAATCACTTAACTCCAGACCAATGTTTTTTATATAGCAAAAATATATTTTCTTCATTTATTTTTAGAACCACAAGATTCAAGCTGCAGGTAAGTATTTCAGTAGATATGTATTTCACACACGTATTCACATTACTTTGTTTGAAATCGATAAGTTACACAGTTTTTGAAATATTGGCAATAATCTGTTTTAAAACTTGACACTGCAATTTTCAGAAACGGGTCCTGGGGGGAAGAAAAATTAGATCGATTTGCTGGTAAGTACAACACTTACAGTTCCAGTCTTCTGGGATTAGGAAGTCTACAGGTTGGTCTTAAAGTTAACCCCAAACACCCCCTACCAGTAACACGGGGCCTGACTGGTGCAGAGGTCAAAGTGTAGGCAGAATTAACATGGGCTCCAATGGAGACTGGGAGCACACTGTTTCAGATCTACAGGCAGGTAAGTACCTGCATCTTTGAAGGGCAGACCTGGGGGGTTTAGAGGAGCACTGGAGGGGGCACAAGTAGGCTCCAAAGTTACACCCTCAGCGGCACTGGGGCAGCCGGGTGCCGGGTGCATGGTTCAAACAAGATGTCGGGTATCCAATGATTCTCTACGAAAGACCCCAGGGGTCACTCAGAGGCGTGCAGGCAAGGTCCAGGGGGTCGTCTCAGGCAAATCACAGGCTGGACAGGGAGGAGGGTCGCCTGCTGAACATTGCTGCACTGGGGGTCGGTTTCTGCAAGGCCTTGGGACTGCTGGTGCAGTGGGTCTTCAGGCGTCAGATATCTTAGTCTGGAGCTTTTATGGTCAGAGGGGTCGTGGGATACCCTCTGCAGGTGTCGTCGTGGAGGGGTGGAGAGATCAACCCAGGATGGGCACTTGCTCGGAATCACCTGGGGAATCTTTTTGGCTGGTTGGGCCCCTTGGACACGGGCCGTGGGCGTCGGGTGCAGAGTGGTTAGGACTCACACATTCGGAGTGAGGCTGGAGTCCTTAGTTGTTTCTTCTTGGACAGGGCTCCTGTCCACTGGAGTTCCTGGTCCTTTCAAGTGCAGGGCAGTTCTCTGGAGCTTGGCAGAGGTCGCTGGTCCTGCGGGATGCATTGCTGTTCTTTAAATCAGTAGATAGTCTGGTAGGGCTGGGGCCAAATCAGCTCTGGACACCTTAGAGGTGGTCCTAGTTGGGGTGGTCACTCCTCTTGGTTTTCCCTAATTTTCCCACTGGAGTTGCTGCCAAAAGTAGGGACGGGCAGCTCCACTAGTTGGAGTACCCTGGGGTACTGTAACCTGAGGCTTGAGACGCTCACCGCCAGGTGTGAATATTCCTGCAGGGTGGGGTGTGAAGCACTTCCACCCAGGACAGGCTTTGTTTCTGACCACTAAGAGCACAAAGGCTCTCGCCCAGTGTGGTTAGAAACTTGTCTGAAAGTGGCAGGCTGGCATAGACCGGTCAGTCGTACACTAGCAGTTTGGCTAACATACAGGGGGCATCTCCAAGATGCCCTCAGTGTGCATTTTTCAATAAATCCCCCACTAGCATCAGTGGGGGTTTATTGTGCTGAGAAGTTTGATATCATTTGATTCAGTGAAGCCATTATGGATCTGTGGAGTTCCTACTGACGAACTCCCAGACCATATATTCATTATGGCTACACTGCACTTACAATGTTTAAGAATGGACTTAGACACTGTAGGGGCATATTGCTAATAAAGCTATGCCCTCACTTGTGGTATAGTGCCCCCTGCCTTAAGGCTGTAAAGCCTGCTAGAGGGGTGTCTTACCTATGCCACAGGCAGTGGTTTGTGGGCATGCCACCGTCAGAGGGGTGCCATGTCGCCTTTGCCTTATTCTCCCCACCAGCACACACAAGCTGCAAAGGCAGTGTACGTGTTCTTGGTGAGGAGTCCCCTAGGGTGGCATAATGCATGCTGCAGCACTTGGGGACCTTCCCTGGCCATATAGTCCTTGGTACCATGGGTACCTTTTACAAGGGACTTAACGGTGTGCCAATTATGGAAACAAAGGTACAGACTTTGGGAAAGAACACTGGTGCTGGGGCCTGGTTTGCAGGATCCCAGCACACTTTCAATCAAAGTTAACATCAACACTAGGCAAAACGTGGGGGGAGTAACCATGCCAACAGTGGCACTTTCCTACACTACCTCAATCTCTTGCTGGGTAATGGCCTCCCCCAGTACTTCTGCCTCCTCAACAGTGAGGTGTAGTAGCTCTAGTGAGCCCAAATGCACCCTGCCTGCTTCCACGTCCCAGGTGCTCGTGCTCTGGTATAACTGGTTATAGTACTGAAGGAAACATTAATTAATCTCTTTTTGCTTGAATTCCTGGCCCAATTCATCCATTTCCAGTTCCAAAATTGGAGTCCCCCTCTTCGTTGGATTCGCCAGCCAGGCCAATATTGTGCCTGCCTTGTCTCTCTCCGCATGTGTTCGTGCCATGTATCCCCTATAGTCAAAGCAGCGGAGTCTCTCCACGCTAGCTGCTACATCCTCTCAGCATCCTGTATTTCTTTCACTAGGGTTCTCCTCACTCCCCTCCCTGTCGCCAAACATTGACTCCTCATTGTGGCTTTAAATGCTTAGCACTCTACCTGCGTACCCGATGCTGTTCCCTCATTAGTCTCAAAATAACCTTCTATACTCTGCCTCAGTTCCTCCCTAACTGCTTGATTTTCTAGTATTTCATGTTTTAACCTCCAGGTTTGGGTATCTTAGTCCTACGACTGTGCCAATCGTGACCTAGGAGTTTGGGATTGTGGTCTGAAATTGTACAGGAGAAATACTCCACATTTGTCACTGTATCATGCACATCAGAGGAGCCATGAATCTGTCTAATCTCACATGTACGTTATATAACCTGGAAAAGTAAGATTAATCCCTGTTATGGGTATGTGTCACTCGCCACAAATCCACCAGGCCTTATTCTCTCTGCCAGTTTAAAAACATCTGAGCCAATTTCCTTACTGGTGCATCTCTCAGAGCTGGTTGTGACCTATCTGTAGGAAGTTGGCTCTGTATATAATATTTCAAATTAAGAAATAGTGTACACAGAGTCCAAGGGTTCCCCTTAGAGGTAAGATAGTGGAAAAATTAGATAATTCTAATGCTCTATTTTGTGGTAGTGTGGTCGAGCAGTAGGCTTATCAGAGGGTAGTGTTGAGCATTTGTTGTACACACACAGGCAATAAATGAGTAACACACACTCAAAGACTTAATCCAGCCCAATAGATTTTTATATTGAAAAATATATTTTCTTAGTTTATTTTAAGAACCACAGGTTCAAGATTTACACTAAACACTTTAAGTGCAAGGTACGTCACTTAGATACTTTAGGAACCTTGAATAAAAGCAATATCATATACAGTCTTTGTAAAAATGGCAATAAGCTATTTTCAAAGTAGACACTGTGCAGAAATCAACAGTTCCTGGGGGAGGTAAGTAAAGGTTAGATTAGGAGGTAAGTAAAACACTTACAAGTCTCAGTCCTGAGGCATAGGCAGCCCACCGTGGGGGGTTCAAGGCAACCCCAAAGTTACCACACCATCAGCTCAGGCCCGGTGAGGTGCAGAAGTCAAAGAGGTACCCAAAACACATAGGTGCCTATGGAGAACTGGGGTGCTCCTGTTCCAGTCTACCAGCAGGTAAGTACCTGCTTCCTCGGGGGCAGACCAGGGGTGTTTTGTAGAGCACTGGGGGAGACACAAGTAGGCAGATAAAACCAGGCACACAAAACACACCCTCAGCTGCACATGGGCGGCTGGGTGCAGTGTGCAAAGCAGGCGTTGGTTTTTAGATATGAAACAATGGAGGGACCCAGGGGTCACACTAGCGGTGCAGGCAGGCACGGGGGGGGTGCTTCTCAGGACAGCCACCACCTGGGCTAGGCAGAGGGTCGCCTGGGGGTCACTCCTGCGCTGAGGTTCGGTTCCTTCAGGTCCAGGGGGCTGCGGGTGCATTGTTGGTTCCAGGCGTCGGATCCCTTGTTACAGGCAGTCGCGGTCAGGGGGAGCCTCTGGATTCTCTCTGCAGGCGTCGCTGTGGGTGCTCAGGGGGTCGTCTCTGGTTACTCACGTGCTCGCAGTCGCGGGGTAGTCCTCCCTGAGGCGTTGGTTCTCTGAATCTCGAGCCGGGGGCGTCGGGTGCAAAGTGAGAAGTCTCACGCTTCTGGCGGGAAACATGCAGTCTTTGGAAGTTGCTTTTTTGTTGCAAAGAAGTAGCTGGTTTGAACAGGGCCGCTGTTCACAGGAGGTTCTTGGTCCTTTAGTCCAGGGCAGTCCTCTGAGGCTTCAGAGGTCACTGGTCCCTGTCTGATGCGTCGCTGGTTGCAGGTTTTCGAAGTTGGAGACAGGCCGGTAGGGCTTGGGGTCAAAGCAGTTGTCATCGTCTTCTTCCTTCTCTGCAGGCTTGTAGGTCAGCAGTCCTTCTTGTTTCTTCAGGTTGCAGGAATCTGATTTCATGGGTTCTGTGGTCCCCCCCCCCTAAATACTAAATGTAGGGGTGTGTTTAGGTCTGGGGGCAGTAGCCAACGGCTACTGTCCTGGAGGGTGGCTACACCCTCTTTGTGCCTCCTCCCTGAGGGGAGGGGGGGGCACATCCCTATTCCTATTGGGGGAATCCTCCAAAATCAAGATGGGGGATTTCTAAAGGGAGGGGTCACCTCAGCTCAGGACACCTTAGGGGCTGTCCTGACTGGTGGGTGACTCCTCCTTGTTTTTCTCATTATCTCCCCTGGACTTGCCGCCAAAAGTGGGGGTTGTGTCCAGGGGGTGGGCATCTCCACTAGCTGGAGTGCCCTGGGGCATTGTAACACAAAGCTTGACCCTTTGAGGCTCACTGCTATGTGTTACATTTCCAGCAGGGGGTGAAGTGTTAAGCATCTCCACCCAATGCCGGCTTTGTTTCTGGCCTCAGAGAGCACAAAGGCTCTCACCCTAGGGGGTCAGAAACTCGTCTCTCAGTAGTAGGCTGGCACAGACCAGTCAGTCCTGCACTGAAGGATTGGGTAAAATACAAGGAGCATCTCTAAGATGCCCTGTGTGTACATGTTTTAATAACTCCAACACTGGCATCAGTGTGGGTTTATTATTCTGAGAAGTTTGATTCCAAACTTCCCAGTATTCAGTGCAGCCATTATGGAGCTGTGGAGTTCGCTTTTGACAAACTCCCAGACCATATACTTAATATGGCCACACTGTACTTACAGTGTCCAAGAATGGTCTTAGACACTGTAGGGGCATATTGCTCATGCAGCTATGCCCTCACCTGTGGTATAGTGCACCCTGCCTTAGGGCTGTAAGGCCTGCTAGAGGGGTGACTTATCTATACCTATAGGCAGTATTTTGTGGGCATGGCATCCTGAGGGGGATGCCATGTCGACTTTGCCTTTTTCTCCCCACCAACACACACAATCTACAATGGCAGTGTGCATTTGTTAGGTGAGGGGTCCCTTAGGGTGTCACAACATATGGTGCAGCCCTTAGGGACCTTCCCTGGTCACAGGGGACTTATCTGTGTGCCAGGGGTGTTCAAATTGCAGAAACAATGTGTAAGGAAATGCCTCCTTGGCATGGTTACCCCCTGACTTTTTGCCTTTGCTGATGCTATGATTTGATTTGAAAGTGTGCTGAGGCCTGCTAACCAGGCCCCAGCACCAGTGTTCTTTCCCTAACCTGTACTTTTGTTTTACACAATTGGCACACCCTGGCATCCCGGTAAGTCCCTTGTAACTGGTACCCTTGGTACCAAGGGCCCTGATGCCAGGGAAGGTCTCTAAGGGCTGCAGCATAGCTTATGCCACCCTGGGGACCCCTCACTCAGCACAGACACCCTGCTTGCCAGCTTGTGTGTGCTGGTGAGGACAAAACGAGTAAGTCGACATGGCACTCCCCTCAGGGTTCCAAGCCAACCTCACACTGCCTATGCAGTATAGATAAGTCACCCCTCTAGCAGGCTTTACAGCCCTAAGGCAGGGTGCACTATACCATAGGTGAGGGCACCAGTGCATGAGCACTGTGCCCCTACAGTGTTTAAGCAAAACCTTAGACATTGTAAGTGCAGGGTAGCCATAAGAGTATATGGTCTGGGAGTCTGTCAAACACGAGCTCCACAGCACCATAATGGCTACACTGAAAACTGGGAAGTTTGGTATCAAACTTCTCAGCACAATAAATGCCCACTGATGCCAGTGTACATTTTATTGTGAAATACACCCCAGAGGGCACCTTAGAGGTGCCCCCTGAAACCTTAACCAACTACCTGTGTAGGCTGACTGGTTTTAGCAGCCTGCCACACTCGAGACATGTTGCTGGCCACATGGGGAGAGTGCCTTTGTCACTCTGTGGCTAGTAACAAAGCCTGCACTGCGTGGAGATGCTATCACCTCCCCCTTGCAGGAGCTGTAACACCTGGCGGTGAGCCTCAAAAGCTCACCTCCTTTGTTCCAGCGCCACAGGGCATTCCAGCTAGTGGAGGTGCCCGCCCCCTCCGGCCACGGCCCTACTTTTGGCGGCAAGGCCGGAGGAGATAATGAGAAAAACAAGGAGTCGTCACTGGCCAGTCAGGACAGCCCCTAAGGCAACCTGAGCTGAAGTGACTCTGACTTTTAGGAATCCTCCATCTTGCAGATGGAGGATCCCCCCAATAGGGATAGGAATGTGACCCCCTCCCCTTGGGAGGAGGCACAAAGAGGGTGTACCCACCCTCAGGGCTAGTAGCCATTGGCTACTAACCCCCCAGACCTAAACACGCCCTTAAATTTAGTATTTAAGGGCTTCCCTGAACCTAAGAATTTAGATTCCTGCAACTTAAAGAAGAAGAGGACTGCTGAGCTGAAAAACCCTGCAGAGAAGAAGACACCAACAGCTTTGGCCCCAGCCCTACCGGCCTGTCTCCCTCCTTCAGAAGAAAACTGCTCCAGCGACGCTTTCCCTGGGACCAGCGACCTCTGAATCCTCAGAGGACTGCCATGCTTCCAAAAGACCAAGAAACTCCCGAGAACAGCGGCCCTGTTCAACAAAGACTGCAACTTTGTTTCCAGAGGAGCAGATTTAAAGACCCCTGCAATCCCCGCAAGAAGCGTGAGACTTGCAACACTGCACCCGGCGACCCCGACTCGACTGGTGGAGAACCAACACCTCCGGGAGGACCCTCCGGTGACTCCGAGACTGTGAGTAACCAAAGTTGTTCCCCCTGAGCCCCCACAGCGACGCCTGCAGAGGGAATCCCGAGGCTCCCCCTGACCGCGACTGCCTGACTCTAAAATCCCGACGGCTGGAAAAGACCCTGCACCCAGAGCCCCCAGCACCTGAAGGATCGGAACTCCAGTGCAGGAGTGACCCCCAGGAGGCCCTCTCCCTTGCCCAGGTGGTGGCTACCCTGAGGAGCCCCCCCCCCCCCTTGCCTGCCTGCATCGCTGAAGAGACCCCTTGGTCTCTCATTGAAACCTATTGAAAACCCGACGCGTGTTTGCACACTGCAACCGGCCGCCCCAGTGCCGCTGAGGGTGCACTTTCTGTGCTGACTTGTGTCCCCCCCGGTGCCCTACAAAACCCCCCCTGGTCTGCCCTCCGAAGACGCGGGTACTTACCTGCTGGCAGACTGGAACCGGGGCACCCCCTTCTCCATTGAAGCCTATGCGTTTTGGGCACCACTTTGAACTCTGCACCTGACCGGCCCTGAGCTGCTGGTGTGGTGACTTTGGGGTTGCTCTGAACCCCCAACGGTGGGCTACCTTGGACCCCAATTCGAACCCCGTAGGTGGTTTACTTACCTGCAAGAACTAACATTACTTTACCTCCCCCAGGAACTGTGACAATTGCACCAAGTGTCCACTTTTGAAATAGCTATATGTGTTTTATGTAAAAAGTATATATGCTATTGTGATTATTCAAAGTTCCTAAAGTACTTACCTGCAATACCTTTCAAATGAGATATTACATGTAGAATTTGAACCTGTGGTTCTTAAAATAAACTAAGAAAATATATTTTTCTATAACAAAACCTATTGGCCTGGAATTGTCTCTGAGTGTGTGTTCCTCATTTATTGCCTGTGTGTATGTACAACAAATGCTTAACACTACTCCTTTGATAAGCCTACTGCTCGACCACACTACCACAAAATAGAGCATTAGTTTTATCTATTTTTGCCACTATCTTACCTCTAAGGGGAACCCTTGGACTCTGTGCATACTATTCCTTACTTTGAAATAGTGCATACAGAGCCAACTTCCTACACAATGGTACACTTTTAGTGAAAGAACACTGGTGCTGGGGCCTGGTTAGCAGGTTCCCAGCACACTTCAGTCAAGTCAGCATCAATATCAGGCAAAAAGTGGGGGGCAACTGCAACAGGGAGCCATTTTCCTACACTATCCTCTTCTAAGTCCACCACGCAGTTATCGCCCCCATTTGCTAATGTCTGAGTCAAATGCCACGCCAGTTATATTGACAGGTTCATTAGAATACCGCCCGGATCCACATTTGGAGCATAGATGTTGTCTATCGTCAAGTCTCTGCACTCCAGCATTCTGTTCACTACTACAAATCTCCCCTCAGGGTCCACTTCTTGTGTTGTGCTGGAAAGGAACCCCTGCCCTCACCCAAATGAGGAACCAACCCTGCAAAAGCAGAGTAAGTGGTATAATATGCCTGCCCTCGTAATCTGCGTTGCAGCGCTGCTCCCTCTTGGGCCATCAAATGGGTGTTTTGTAGTCGTGCTACGTGGATGCCCCGTCTATTTAGATATGACAGTATTTTATACCTCTTGGAGATAGTATGCATGCCTCTAATATTCCAGGACAACAGTTTATAATTGGATTGTAATGTCATACTAGTTGTAGATGATGATCTGTATGTGTCCTGCCATGTTAGACCCCACCCCATCTCATGTGCCACCAAGGCCCCCAGTCAAGACAATTTACTTAATATTTTGATACAATTGTTGTATCCACAAATGAGAAACAGGGGTCTTACAGAGTGCGTGGGGGTCCTTCTCCACCTTATACCTGAGGAATGCCGCTCCCTGCTCTCACCACTAGGCCAGGTTGCGGGTGATTGTCAGTCCAGTTCCAGACCTCCTGTGGGGAAAAAAAAGACTCACACCGGTCACCACCCAGAGGCGTGCAGGGAACATCATGCTATATGTCACCCCCATCTGCCAGAGGTGTTATTTTAGCCTTGTTAAAGGTAGCACTCCTCTTCTGAACTTTGCAGGAGAAGTCAGGATATACCTGTACTCTGGTACTGTCCACCATCAGTTCCCCCTTCTGGCGTGATTGTTCCTGTATCTAATCCCGATCTTTGTAAAATAATGGTGTAAGGAAATGCCTCCTTGGCATGGTTGCCCCCTGACTTTTTGCCTTTGCTGATGCTATGTTTACAATTGAAAGTGTGCTGAGGCCTGCTAACCAGGCCCCAGCACCAGTGTTCTTTCCCTAACCTGTACTTTTGTATCCACAATTGGCAGACCCTGGCATCCAGATAAGTCCCTTGTAACTGGTACTTCTAGTACCAAGGGCCCTGATGCCAAGGAAGGTCTCTAAGGGATGCAGCATGTCTTATGCCACCCTGGAGACCTCTCACTCAGCACAGACACACTGCTTGCCAGCTTGTGTGTGCTAGTGAGGACAAAACGAGTAAGTCGACATGGCACTCCCCTCAGGGTGCCATGCCAGCCTCTCACTGCCTATGCAGTATAGGTAAGACACCCCTCTAGCAGGCCTTACAGCCCTAAGGCAGGGTGCACTATACCATAGGTGAGGGTACCAGTGCATGAGCATGGTACCCCTACAGTGTCTAAACAAAACCTTAGACATTGTAAGTGCAGGGTAGCCATAAGAGTATATGGTCTGGGAGTCTGTCAAACACGAACTCCACAGCACCATAATGGCTACACTGAAAACTGGGAAGTTTGGTATCAAACTTCTCAGCACAATAAATGCACACTGATGCCAGTGTACATTTTATGGTAAAATACACCACAGAGGGCACCTTAGAGGTGCCCCCTGAAACTTAACCGACTATCTGTGTAGGCTGACTAGTTTTAGCAGCCTGCCACAAACCGAGACATGTTGCTGGCCCCATGGGGAGAGTGCCTTTGTCACTCTGAGGCCAGTAACAAAGCCTGCACTGGGTGGAGATGCTAACACCTCCCCCAGGCAGGAATTGTCACACCTGGCGGTGAGCCTCAAAGGCTCACCTCCTTTGTGCCAACCCAGCAGGACACTCCAGCTAGTGGAGTTGCCCGCCCCCTCCGGCCAGGCCCCACTTTTGGCGGCAAGGCCGGAGAAAATAATGAGAAAAACAAGGAGGAGTCACTGGCCAGTCAGGACAGCCCCTAAGGTGTCCTGAGCTGAGGTGACTCTAACTTTTAGAAATCCTCCATCTTGCAGATGGAGGATTCCCCCAATAGGGTTAGGATTGTGACCCCCTCCCCTTGGGAGGAGGCACAAAGAGGGTGTACCCACCCTCAGGGCTAGTAGCCATTGGCTACTAACCCCCCAGACCTAAACACGCCCTTAAATTTAGTATTTAAGGGCTACCCTGAACCCTAGAAAATCAGATTCCTGCAACAAGAAGAAGGACTGCCCAGCTGAAAACCCCTGCAGCGGAAGACCAGAAGACGACAACTGCCTTGGCTCCAGAAACTCACCGGCCTGTCTCCTGCCTTCCAAAGATCCTGCTCCAGCGACGCCTTCCGAAGGGACCAGCGACCTCGACATCCTCTGAGGACTGCCCCTGCTTCGAAAAGACAAGAAACTCCCGAGGACAGCGGACCTGCTCCAAGAAAAGCTGCAACTTGGTTTCCAGCAACTTTAAAGATCCCTGCAAGCTCCCCGCAAGAAGCGCGAGACTTGCAACACTGCACCCGGCGACCCCGACTCGACTGGTGGCGATCCAACACCTCAGGAGGGACCCCAGGACTACTCTGATACTGTGAGTACCAAAACCTGTCCCCCCTGAGCCCCCACAGCGCCGCCTGCAGAGGGAATCCCGAGGCTTCCCCTGACCGCGACTCTTTTGAACCTAAAGTCCCGACACCTGGGAGAGACCCTGCACCCGCAGCCCCCAGGACCTGAAGGACCGGACTTTCACTGGAGAAGTGACCCCCAGGAGTCCCTCTCCCTTGCCCAAGTGGAGGTTTCCCCGAGGAATCCCCCCCTTGCCTGCCTGCAGCGCTGAAGAGATCCCGAGATCTCTCATAGACTAACATTGCGAACCCGACGCTTGTTTCTACACTGCACCCGGCCGCCCCCGCGCCGCTGAGGGTGAAATTTCTGTGTGGACTTGTGTCCCCCCCGGTGCCCTACAAAACCCCCCTGGTCTGCCCTCCGAAGACGCGGGTACTTACCTGCAAGCAGACCGGAACCGGGGCACCCCCTTCTCTCCATTCTAGCCTATGTGTTTTGGGCACCACTTTGAACTCTGCACCTGACCGGCCCTGAGCTGCTGGTGTGATGACTTTGGGGTTGCTCTGAACCCCCAACGGTGGGCTACCTTGGACCAAGAACTGAACCCTGTAAGTGTCTTACTTACCTGGTAAAACTAACAAATACTTACCTCCCCTAGGAACTGTGAAAATTGCACTAAGTGCCCACTTTTAAAACAGCTATTTGTCAATAACTTGAAAAGTATACATGCAATTTTGATGATTTGAAGTTCCTAAAGTACTTACCTGCAATACCTTTCGAATGAGCTATTACATGTAGAATTTGAACCTGTGGTTCTTAAAATAAACTAAGAAAAGATATTTTTCTATATAAAAACCTATTGGCTGGATTTGTCTCTGAGTGTGTGTACCTCATTTATTGTCTATGTGTATGTACAACAAATGCTTAACACTACTCCTTGGATAAGCCTACTGCTCGACCACACTACCACAAAATAGAGCATTAGTATTATCTATTTTTACCACTATTTTACCTCTAAGGGGAACCCTTGGACTCTGTGCATGCTATTCCTTACTTTGAAATAGCACATACAGAGCCAACTTCCTACATTGGTGGATCAGCGGTGGGGTACAAGACTTTGCATTTGCTGGACTACTCAGCCAATACCTGATCACACGACAAATTCCAAAATTGTCATTAGAAATTGATTTTTGCAATTTGAAAAGTTTTCTAAATTCTTAAAAGACCTGCTAGGGCCTTGTGTTAGATCCTGTTTAGCATTTCTTTTAGAGTTTAAAAGTTTGTTAAAAGTTTGAATTAGATTCTAGAACCAGTTTTAGTTTCTTAAAAAGTATTCCAACTTTTAGAAGCATAATGTCTAGCACAGATGTGAATGTGGTGGAACTCGACACCACACCTTACCTCCATCTACAGATGAGAGAGCTAAGGTCACTCTGTAAACTAAAGAAAATAGCAATGGGCCCCAAACCTACCAAAGTACAGCTCCAGGAGCTTTTGGCAGAGTTTGAAAAGGCCAACCCCTCTGAGGATGGCAACTCAGAGGATGAAGATAGTGACTTGGAGGGAAATTCCCCCCCTCCAGTCCTACTTAGGGAGAGCAGGGCTTCTCAAGCCCTGACTCCACAAATAATAGTCAGAGATGCTGGTTCCCTCACAGGAGGGACCAACAACTCTGAAATCACTGAGGATAACTCCAGTGAAGAGGACATCCAGTTAGCCAGGATGGCCAAAAGATTGGCTTTGGAAAGACAGATCCTAGCCATAGAGAGGGAAAGACAAGAGATGGGCCTAGGACCCATCAATGGTGGCAGCAATATAAATAGGGTCAGAGATTCTCCTGACATGTTGAAAATCCCCAAAGGGATTGTAACTAAATATGAAGATGGTGATGACATCACCAAATGGTTCACAGCTTTTGAGAGGGCTTGTGTAACCAGAAAAGTGAACAAATCTCACTGGGGTGCTCTCCTTTGGGAAATGTTCACAGGAAAGTGTAGGGATAGACTCCTCACACTCTCTGGACAAGATGCAGAATCTTATGACCTCATGAAGGGTACCCTGATTGAGGGCTTTGGATTCTCCACTGAGGAGTACAGGATTAGGTTCAGGGGGGCTCAAAAATCCTCGAGCCAGACCTGGGTTGACTTTGTTGACTACTCAGTGAAAACACTAGATGGTTGGATTCAAGGCAGTGGTGTAAGTAATTATGATGGGCTGTACAATTTATTTGTGAAAGAACACCTGTTAAGTAATTGTTTCAATGATAAACTGCATCAGCATCTGGTAGACCTAGGACCAATTTCTCCCCAAGAATTGGGAAAGAAGGCGGACCATTGGGTCAAGACAAGGGTGTCCAAGACTTCAACAGGGGGTGACCAAAAGAAAGGGGTCACAAAGACTCCCCAGCAGAAGGGTGATGAGACAACCAAAACTAAAAATAGTAAAGAGTCTTCTACAGGCCCCCAAAAACCTGCACAGGAGGGTGGGCCCAGAGCCTCTTCACAAAACAATGGGTACAAGGGTAAAAACTTTGATCCCAAAAAGGCCTGGTGTCATAGCTGTAAACAGCATGGACACCAAACTGGAGACAAGGCCTGTCCCAAGAAAGGTTCCACTCCAAACTCCCATCCAGGTAACACTGGTATGGCTAGTCTCCAAGTGGGATCAACAGTGTGCCCAGAGCAAATCAGGGTCCACACTGAAGCTACTCTAGTTTCTGAGGGTGGGGTGGATTTAGCCACACTAGCTGTCTGGCCGCCTAACATGCAAAAATACAGACAGCAACTCTTAATTAATGGGACTAGAATAGAGGGCCTGAGGGATACAGGTGCCAGTGTCACCATGGTGACAGAGAAACTGGTTTCCCCTGGCCAATACCTGACTGGAAAAACTTACACAGTCACCAACGCTGACAATCAGAGAAAAGTACATCCCATGGCAATGGTTACTTTAGAATGGGGAGGGGTCAATGGCCTGAAACAGGTGGTGGTCTCCTCAAATATCCCAGTGGACTGTCTGCTTGGAAATGACCTGGAGTCCTCAGCATGGGCTGAGGTAGAGCTAAAAACCCATGCAGCAATGCTGGGTATCCCTGAACTGGTGTGTGTGAAAACAAGAGCACAATGCAAGGCACAGGGTGAAAAAGTAGAGCTGGAGTCTGGAAAAATGGCCCAGCCTACCAAGAGAACAGGAAAGTCAGTTGGGAAACCAACTGCAACACAGCCAAAGAAAGGGAACCTCTCTTCTCAGGAAGAAGTTCTGCCCTCTGAGGGAACTGAGCCTTTGGAGCTTGAACCTTATCAGGTTGAGCTCTTAGGCCCAGGGGGACCCTCAAGGGAAGAGCTGTGTAAGGGACAAGAAACCTGTCCCTCTCTTGAAGGCCTTAGGCAGCAAGCTGCTGAAGAGTCCAAAGGCAAGAAAAATGGAACACATAGGGTCTATTGGGAAGATGGGCTCCTGTACACTGAGGCCAGAGACCCCAAACCTGGTGCCACTAGGAGAGTGGTAGTGCCTCAGCTGTTCAGAGAGTTCATCCTAACATTGGCCCATGACATTCCCCTTGCTGGACATTTGGGACAAACCAAGACGTGGGAGAGGTTAGTCAACCACTTCTACTGGCCCAATATGTCCAACATGGTTAAGGAGTTTTGCCTCTCCTGCCCCACCTGTCAAGCCAGTGGTAAGACAGGTGGGCATCCAAAGGCCCCCCTCATTCCACTTCCAGTGGTGGGGGTGCCCTTTGAAAGAGTGGGTGTGGACATAGTTGGTCCACTGGAACCTCCCACAGCCTCAGGAAATATGTATATCCTGGTAGTAGTGGATCATGCTACCAGGTATCCTGAAGCTATTCCCCTTAGGTCGACTACTGCCCCTGCAGTAGCCAAGGCCCTCATTGGTATCTTTACCAGAGTGGGTTTCCCTAAGGAGGTGGTGTCTGACAGAGGTACCAACTTCATGTCAGCATACCTAAAGCACATGTGGAATGAGTGTGGAGTGACTTATAAATTCACTACACCATACCATCCACAAACTAATGGCTTGGTTGAGAGATTCAACAAGACATTAAAGGGCATGATCATGGGGCTCCCAGAAAAACTCAAAAGGAGATGGGATGTCCTCCTGCCATGTCTGCTTTTCGCTTACAGGGAGGTACCACAGAAGGGAGTAGGGTTCTCACCCTTTGAACTTCTGTTTGGTCATCCTGTAAGGGGACCACTTGCCCTTGTTAAAGAAGGCTGGGAGAGACCTCTCCATGAGCCTAAACAGGACATAGTGGACTATGTACTTGGCCTTCGCTCTAGAATGGCAGAGTACATGGAAAAGGCAACCAAAAACCTTGAGGCCAGCCAACAGCTCCAGAAGTTTTGGTATGACCAAAAGGCTGCACTGGTTGAGTTCCAACCAGGGCAGAAAGTCTGGGTTCTGGAGCCTGTGGCTCCCAGGGCACTCCAGGACAAATGGAGTGGCCCTTACCCAGTACTAGAGAGGAAGAGTCAGGTCACCTACTTGGTGGACCTGGGCACAAGCAGGAGCCCCAAAAGGGTGATCCATGTAAACCGCCTTAAGCTCTTCCACGACAGGGCTGATGTCAATCTGTTGATGGTAACAGATGAGGATCAGGAGGCAGAGAGTGAACCTCTCCCTGATCTTCTGTCATCAGACCCAAAAGATGGTACAGTAGATGGAGTGATCTACTCAGACACCCTCTCTGGCCAACAGCAAGCTGATTGTAGGAGAGTCCTACAACAGTTTCCTGAACTCTTCTCCTTAACCCCTGGTCAGACACACCTGTGTACCCATGATGTGGACACAGGAGACAGCATGCCTGTCAAGAACAAAATCTTTAGACAGTCTGACCATGTTAAGGAAAGCATCAAGGTGGAAGTCCACAAGATGCTGGAATTGGGAGTCATTGAGCGCTCTGACAGCCCCTGGGCTAGCCCAGTGGTCTTAGTCCCCAAACCTCACACCAAAGATGGAAAGAAAGAGATGAGGTTTTGTGTGGACTACAGAGGGCTCAATTCTGTCACCAAGACAGATGCTCATCCAATTCCAAGAGCTGATGAGCTCATTGATAAATTAGGTGCTGCCAAATTTCTAAGTACCTTTGACTTGACAGCAGGGTACTGGCAAATAAAAATGGCACCTGGAGCAAAAGAAAAGACAGCATTCTCCACACCTGATGGGCATTATCAGTTTACTGTTATGCCCTTTGGTTTAAAGAATGCCCCTGCCACCTTCCAAAGGTTGGTGAATCAAGTCCTTGCTGGCTTGGAGTCCTTTAGCACAGCTTATCTTGATGATATTGCTGTCTTTAGCTCCACCTGGCAGGATCACCTGGTCCACCTGAGGAAGGTTTTGAAGGCTCTGCAATCTGCAGGCCTCTCTATCAAGGCATCCAAATGCCAGATAGGGCAGGGAACTGTGGTTTACTTGGGACACCTTGTAGGTGGAGGCCAAGTTCAGCCACTCCAACCCAAGATCCAGACTATTCTGGACTGGGTAGCTCCAAAAACCCAGACTCAAGTCAGGGCATTCCTTGGCTTGACTGGGTATTACAGGAGGTTTGTGAAGGGATATGGATCCATTGTGACAGCCCTCACTGAACTCACCTCCAAGAAAATGCCCAAGAAAGTAAACTGGACTGTGGACTGCCAACAGGCCTTTGACACCCTGAAACAGGCAATGTGCTCAGCACCAGTTCTCAAAGCTCCAGATTATTCTAAGCAGTTCATTGTGCAGACTGATGCCTCTGAACATGGGATAGGGGCAGTTTTGTCCCAAACAAATGATGATGGCCTTGACCAGCCTGTTGCTTTCATTAGCAGGAGGTTACTCCCCAGGGAGCAGCGTTGGAGTGCCATTGAGAGGGAGGCCTTTGCTGTGGTTTGGTCCCTGAAGAAGCTGAGACCATACCTCTTTGGGACTCACTTCCTAGTTCAAACTGACCACAGACCTCTCAAATGGCTGATGCAAATGAAAGGTGAAAATCCTAAACTGTTGAGGTGGTCCATCTCCCTACAGGGAATGGACTTTATAGTGGAACACAGACCTGGGACTGCCCATGCCAATGCAGATGGCCTTTCCAGGTTCTTCCACTTAGAAAATGAAGACTCTCTTGGGAAAGGTTAGTCTCATCCTCTTTCGTTTGGGGGGGGGTTGTGTAAGGAAATGCCTCCTTGGCATGGTTGCCCCCTGACTTTTTGCCTTTGCTGATGCTATGTTTACAATTGAAAGTGTGCTGAGGCCTGCTAACCAGGCCCCAGCACCAGTGTTCTTTCCCTAACCTGTACTTTTGTATCCACAATTGGCAGACCCTGGCATCCAGATAAGTCCCTTGTAACTGGTACTTCTAGTACCAAGGGCCCTGATGCCAAGGAAGGTCTCTAAGGGCTGCAGCATGTCTTATGCCACCCTGGAGACCTCTCTCTCAGCACAGACACACTGCTTGCCAGCTTGTGTGTGCTAGTGAGGACAAAACGAGTAAGTCGACATGGCACTCCCCTCAGGGTGCCATGCCAGCCTCTCACTGCCTATGCAGTATAGGTAAGACACCCCTCTAGCAGGCCTTACAGCCCTAAGGCAGGGTGCACTATACCATAGGTGAGGGTACCAGTGCATGAGCATGGTACCCCTACAGTGTCTAAACAAAACCTTAGACATTGTAAGTGCAGGGTAGCCATAAGAGTATATGGTCTGGGAGTCTGTCAAACACGAACTCCACAGCACCATAATGGCTACACTGAAAACTGGGAAGTTTGGTATCAAACTTCTCAGCACAATAAATGCACACTGATGCCAGTGTACATTTTATGGTAAAATACACCACAGAGGGCACCTTAGAGGTGCCCCCTGAAACTTAACCGACTATCTGTGTAGGCTGACTAGTTTTAGCAGCCTGCCACAAACCGAGACATGTTGCTGGCCCCATGGGGAGAGTGCCTTTGTCACTCTGAGGCCAGTAACAAAGCCTGCACTGGGTGGAGATGCTAACACCTCCCCCAGGCAGGAATTGTCACACCTGGCGGTGAGCCTCAAAGGCTCACCTCCTTTGTGCCAACCCAGCAGGACACTCCAGCTAGTGGAGTTGCCCGCCCCCTCCGGCCAGGCCCCACTTTTGGCGGCAAGGCCGGAGAAAATAATGAGAAAAACAAGGAGGAGTCACTGGCCAGTCAGGACAGCCCCTAAGGTGTCCTGAGCTGAGGTGACTCTAACTTTTAGAAATCCTCCATCTTGCAGATGGAGGATTCCCCCAATAGGGTTAGGATTGTGACCCCCTCCCCTTGGGAGGAGGCACAAAGAGGGTGTACCCACCCTCAGGGCTAGTAGCCATTGGCTACTAACCCCCCAGACCTAAACACGCCCTTAAATTTAGTATTTAAGGGCTACCCTGAACCCTAGAAAATCAGATTCCTGCAACAAGAAGAAGGACTGCCCAGCTGAAAACCCCTGCAGCGGAAGACCAGAAGACGACAACTGCCTTGGCTCCAGAAACTCACCGGCCTGTCTCCTGCCTTCCAAAGATCCTGCTCCAGCGACGCCTTCCGAAGGGACCAGCGACCTCGACATCCTCTGAGGACTGCCCCTGCTTCGAAAAGACAAGAAACTCCCGAGGACAGCGGACCTGCTCCAAGAAAAGCTGCAACTTGGTTTCCAGCAACTTTAAAGATCCCTGCAAGCTCCCCGCAAGAAGCGTGAGACTTGCAACACTGCACCCGGCGACCCCGACTCGACTGGTGGCGATCCAACACCTCAGGAGGGACCCCAGGACTACTCTGATACTGTGAGTACCAAAACCTGTCCCCCCTGAGCCCCCACAGCGCCGCCTGCAGAGGGAATCCCGAGGCTTCCCCTGACCGCGACTCTTTTGAACCTAAAGTCCCGACACCTGGGAGAGACCCTGCACCCGCAGCCCCCAGGACCTGAAGGACCGGACTTTCACTGGAGAAGTGACCCCCAGGAGTCCCTCTCCCTTGCCCAAGTGGAGGTTTCCCCGAGGAATCCCCCCCTTGCCTGCCTGCAGCGCTGAAGAGATCCCGAGATCTCTCATAGACTAACATTGCGAACCCGACGCTTGTTTCTACACTGCACCCGGCCGCCCCCGCGCCGCTGAGGGTGAAATTTCTGTGTGGACTTGTGTCCCCCCCGGTGCCCTACAAAACCCCCCTGGTCTGCCCTCCGAAGACGCGGGTACTTACCTGCAAGCAGACCGGAACCGGGGCACCCCCTTCTCTCCATTCTAGCCTATGTGTTTTGGGCACCACTTTGAACTCTGCACCTGACCGGCCCTGAGCTGCTGGTGTGATGACTTTGGGGTTGCTCTGAACCCCCAACGGTGGGCTACCTTGGACCAAGAACTGAACCCTGTAAGTGTCTTACTTACCTGGTAAAACTAACAAATACTTACCTCCCCTAGGAACTGTGAAAATTGCACTAAGTGCCCACTTTTAAAACAGCTATTTGTCAATAACTTGAAAAGTATACATGCAATTTTGATGATTTGAAGTTCCTAAAGTACTTACCTGCAATACCTTTCGAATGAGCTATTACATGTAGAATTTGAACCTGTGGTTCTTAAAATAAACTAAGAAAAGATATTTTTCTATATAAAAACCTATTGGCTGGATTTGTCTCTGAGTGTGTGTACCTCATTTATTGTCTATGTGTATGTACAACAAATGCTTAACACTACTCCTTGGATAAGCCTACTGCTCGACCACACTACCACAAAATAGAGCATTAGTATTATCTATTTTTACCACTATTTTACCTCTAAGGGGAACCCTTGGACTCTGTGCATGCTATTCCTTACTTTGAAATAGCACATACAGAGCCAACTTCCTACAAATGGTTTTGCCACCGCCGGTTGTGGCAGGGCCCCTGGTGGGGGTGACCTGCCTGGTACTAGGTGCCCCCTTTCAAATACGAAAAAGGAGGACAAACCCTCTTGGGAAAACTTTGCCCTGATAAGTCTTTCCAAGAAATCAGTCATATTGCTTCCTTCCTACTAGCCGGATGTTATTGCGTTGGGATCTATTTTCTGCATCCTCTGCTCGAAATTCCAATGTCTTAACTATTTCTTCCATGGCTGTCAAGCAATTTGTCAGACCCACAACCGCTTGGGGCAAATCTGCCACCTCCCTTTCCATTGTGGTGACTTGCTGCACCAACTGGCGGTGGTCATCTCACAGCAAGCTCAAATCCACCCCCAGTGTGTCTATTTTAGTTCCCAATGCCTCCCTATTAGCCGTTATGGCTTGAATCTCATCTCGCAATGTTGATCCATGCTGTGCATCTCCCTCCGCATCTGGTTCTCCGTCTGCCAAGGGGACAGTATCTTTCTTCTTTGTGGCCTTCCCCATGGCCGCCACTCCTAGCCAACTGCAAAATGCAGGTAAGTGTATCCAACGGGCTTCAGGGGGGCCCCCTTGTATTCAAGTTTAGGTTGGTTGAGGCAATTATGTCCCCGCTCAGCTCTCACTCATTGCTCAATCCCTGTTAGGTAGCTCATACAGCGTGTTTCCCACTACCCTCTTGAAGCACTGCAGAGCCTGATTAGCCTGGCTCTATTCACCAGTCATTTCGCTCCTGTTTTCACCCTCTCGCACAGCCCCACCTTCTGCTCGGACCCAGGAGTTACTTCACCTCATCTCACCATAATTGCAAGTCAATTGATCCCCTCATCTCTGGGGCGTAGCTGTCCGTCACCTCAAGTCGCTCTGTCAGGACACCGGTCCATTCTCCATCAGTGTCCCGTTCAGGTTCTTTGCCTCTGCGCAGGGGGTCACTTTCTCCCTCAAGTTCGCAGTCCTGACTGGTCACCTGCAGCTACTATTTCCTGTCCTCCAAGGCTTCCATCAGCCTCTGTCAGGACCATCCGCTATCTCGTCATGGTGAGGCCCTCTCAAAACACCTCCGCTGTCGCCGTGGCTGCAGCAGCGGTCCTTTTCGCAACACAGCAGCTGGCTGAGCCTCATATCTCTCTCCCTCATCTCACCTCACACCAGCACTTTCCTTGTCTGGGAGGGGTGTGGTGACGCTTCTGCAGACTTTTCTTTCCCCCAGTACTCTGTTGCCTCTTGTAGGTGTCCTTCCCTGCTGTTTGTCAGGGAGAACGCTCCTCCGTCTCTCAGGCATGCCCAGACGCTTCCTCGATGGCTGCATCTACCATCTTGTGCTGTCCCAAGCACTGCCTTGCCCTCCGTTCCGCTGGTATCCGCCCGCTATCCCACAACGGCGAGTCCCCTCAAGCAGCCTCCACTTTCGCTGCAGCGGTAACAGCCCCCACCCCCAGCACAGCAGTTAGCCACGTCTCTGTCCTCCACCCTGTCTCATCTCCCAGGCTGGCGCGTTCCTCGTCGTCATTCTGGGGAGTGGGGGGGGCTGGGGGGAACACTTTTAGCAGATTCCTCTTGTCCCCCGGCACGCGGGTGCCTGTTGCTGCCATCCTCATCAGCTGGTAGTCGGGGAAATTGGTGTGCTGGCTCCTAGGCGGGTCCAGCCACCATCTTATGTGAGCAAACCCTACCTCCCCCTCCAATCAGACTCCATCCAGGCTTTCTCCTCGCTCTCTACGAGCCTGGGAGTGTGTTGCACACCTTCATCGGGGGTTGCACCACCCCTGAGGGCTCCAAAATCAGATGCACTTTTAGAATTTTAAGATTGGGGCCCTCGGCCGGGAGCTCCTCAGGCTGCTGCTGCTAGCGTTGCCTTCTGAGTCAGGCCACCCCCCCCCCATTAGAGATATATTCTTTATATGTACTTCTCTGATAATCAGTCACCCAATTGTTCTGGACAGAATCGCTTAGATGTTGAAGTAGAAGACTCCCTCTTCTGTTCAGTAGCCACTGATAAAGAAGTATGCAACATCCACCAATAATACCTTTAATCTTTGCTCTCTGAATACAAAATTTTAACTTCACTTTCCAATGCAGATTAGACTTCATTCATGGGTCACTTTTCATTCGATTGTGAGCCACTTTCATTCAGTAACTGGTAACACGTACACCAGTCTCCTTCATACCAATCAGGATTTCAGTCCCATCTATTATTTGTTGGATCCCAGGGATCACTTTTGGTCGTGACAGTCTGAACTTTTGACTGAAATGTGAACTCTTACTGGAAATGTGAACTTCACTATTGCCTTCAAGTTTTTATTAGTACCTTGTCAATTCTTTAGAAATACATACACATATTCACATGTCACTGTACCTGCAGTATCATATTATATAGCACAAGTTTGTCTCCTCAAGTACATATATTAGTACATCTTGTGATTTTCTGGTGGCAAACAGGGTCTGAACCTCTTACTTCCTTTGAATGGTCAGAGTTTTTACTGTTTTGACTTTACACTTCTATCCCTAACCACCCATTTTACTTGCTTATAAAGGGTCCTACTAGGCAGCACCCATCTGTCACTTGGTTCCTTTGTGGGTGATGCACGCCTCTGTGGCCCTGCAAATTGGACAGTTGCAAGGCAGCTGGAAAGTAAATTTAACACAGAACGTGCCCGTGGAACTGAAAAATGGGAACAACTTATGATGGATGTTAGTGGCTGGATGAAGGAAAATCTCTTGAAATTAACTGAGGATAAAACCAAAGTGGCTCTGCTATAGAGCCTTCATACCTTTGGGATTAGCGCACTTTATAAATTTACTTTTCAGCTCAACTCCATTTGCGTACAATAAATGTTCACTGTGCCAACATGCATACACAAAATAATTTAACATAAAAATATTAGAAAGCTTACACTTGGGCCTCTGTGTCAGTTTGCTTACCTTGAAATTCCAGAGGAGAGTGTTAAAGGGTGTTCGTTTCTTTGCTTTTCTTCACACACTGATTGCAACCTTTTCCAGAGGTAGCTATCCCTCCTTCCCCCCCCCAGTGAAGTGATATCTGTGAACCCATACTCCAGTGTTTTGTTTCCATAATTAACTTATGGCCAGTTTCATTTGGCAATGCGTTCTCACTAATCTCTGGGGACTTTGCTACTACAGTTGTTTTAGTATTTTATTTACATTGAGAGGTGCCAAAAGGTACCTTAAAGCCCGAGAGCAGAGTAAATATTCAATATTTTTGGCCCAGAGCACAACAGGGTCTCCAGCTTTTTTCTTTGTATTGTGTGAAACATTTCCCCCCCCCCCCCCCCCCCCCATTTTTTCCTTTCATCTGAACTGTCTGTGGAAACACTGCAAGCTGAGATTAAGACTTTATGCATTGTTCCCACTTCTAGTGGTTGCATTACTTTGTTAGCCTTAGTGTGGAGAAAGTACAACAACATTGGAAGTAGCTCCCATGGTACACTCTCTGCTAGGAGGTTATGCCTCCTGAAGCTTTTGCTGTAACAAGGGAGGCAGCAGACTTCTCATCTCTGTTTTAGTCACAGTCTAGTAACTGCCCCATTGCTTTGATGTCACTTCCTGTAGAGAAAAATATTTATAGTAGAAATGATCAACCCACACAAAAATGTATTCACGATTCACTACAATTACAGTTATGCTTTGGTTCTCTCTGAATGCAGAGTAATTATGCAGGTGTACTCTTGCTTCATCAACTTACATTATCTGAATCCCCGACTTTCTCCTGATTTTTAAAAACTGTAATGTTTAATGCGGATTGTTTTCTTCTTTGGCATAGTTGAACAGCAATCTTTGGTTGAGTCTTCAGTAATGAGAGAGGAAGGCAAGAGGCAGGACATAGAGGATGTGTGCAGTATACCTTCTTGAGGAGTTCTGGTGCAGCTCATGCGTTGGGGCTCATCTTGCCATCTTCTGGGCATGAGGAGCCCCCACAGAAGAACCGTACGATGGAAGAAGGTTTCTGGATTACAAGAATGTCCACTATATCATAAGAAAAGTCTACATGGAAGAACTCAGGAATAGCCTTATCCCATGCTTCTTAGAGTGTGGAGTCATCAACTTATCCAAAACTCAGGCAGCACAGTCACTTTGATCTTCTTGGATTTATTGGCTGCTTTTGCTATCTTAACGCTTGCAGCCCTGATAAATAGATTCAGCCAAACCCTTGGCTGTTATTTGGGTATTGGCGAGCTGGCCTCCATTCTTGAGTGCACATCTGTCACTTTCTTGCCCCCTATCATATTAGATTTTAGGGTATCATGTGTGATGCTCTTAGCCCTTAGGGCCGTAGCCTTACACTTTTGAATTTATGTCTTGTTCCTCTTGCCAAACTTATTGGATCATTTGGCCTTAAATTTTAATCTTAGCTGGCGACACTCAATCCTTTGGATGGACGACCACTGACTAATGGCCTAGTCTAACATCCATTATTGCCTTTCTGCTGTGGCTATTTAGTCGAACAGTCTTCAACTAAACACCAGCAAAACAGGTTGTCATTATTGAAGGCAACTCCTCTTTTTGGTGCCCTGGATGGTGACCTTCAGAATTTGACTCTAGTCCTCAACCAGTAGCTGCACTTCTCAACTTTGGATTTATTATTGATCAAGATCTCTTGTGCCCCACATAATTTTTTTTTTTTTTTTTTTTAACATGAGTAGTTAAAATTCTCTCTCTTCCTCAAAAGTATCGATTTATGGTCATTATTGCTATTATTGACTCAACTATGCTAGGGCAATGCTTGATTTTGAGGGCTTCCATAGTATCAATTACAACACATTTAGGTAGTCCAGAATGCTGCAGCTCTCCTATTACTAGCCTTCGATGACATGCGTCCATCTCATCTTACCTGGCACAACCTCACTGGCTGCCAATAGGGAAACATTCTATTTTAAAATGCCTTTGCATTTGCTGTATGGTGCTTTATGGAACGAGTTCCAGTTCATCAGATCTCTACAGGTACCGCACCACTCTTACAAATGGCCTGCCTCTGCTCATGTGCATGAAATTCCCAAGTATCAATAAGCATTACTGTATGGCCCGTCTTTTACATTTTTGGTCGTTAACATATATGTTGTATGCTACTACTACCCATCTCGGTTTCAGGAAATCCTAAAAAAAGAAAACCTGCTAATTTCTCAATAATCTAATACAATACTTGACTCACTATTCTATTTAGCTCTATTACAACTTAAGTGGTAACAGCACACTTGACATTTTTAACAGTTAATTTATTGGCTCCTGCTGAGCTCTAGTGTGGACAAGCGAGTAGATTCTGGAAAAGGGAGCTAACCAGTATAGTCAGAAAGAATCTTGACGAAACACGGAGGTCGAAAGTTCCAGAAACAATCTATTAGCTCTGTGGAGGACAATAGCAATGAGGTTAAGTGGTTCTTTCGAAGATGTTCACTCGCCCAGCTAATCAGTGCTAGGGAGGACCTGGACCAGTCTAGACCATGACTACCATTAATGAGCTCAGAAAGCAATATAGTGGTTAGAGGCCAGCAGAGTACTGCAGTGTGCTCCTGTTCAAAGGGAATCAGTAATTTGGAAGCCCTTTTTGAGACACCTCACACCCCCTGAATAAAATAAAAGGAGCAGATGCTTCAGCACCAAAGCAAATAAGCCCTTTATCAACATGATGCCCCAAACTATATTTGCTTTCTAGTAGTGGGATCTTTGTGGCCACTTTTGTAATAAAAGGGTTGCATTGTTGCATATGCATAGCTCAGCACAACTTAAGAATTTGTCAAGACGATCAGTAGAGGGCATTTGATCAAGACAAAGTAGGGGAAAGCGGATGGTGGGATCTGCCTTACTGTAGAGAATGCAAGCTTTTGAGCGATGGAGGGAGAGTCACACCACAAAATAACAATATCTCGTTGCCAAGTGCCTTCTATGCGGATGATCCTTTGGTGGCTGATCGTCTGGCTTCTGCTGAGGGTCAGAATGTTAATGGCAAACTGGTATAGGCGACTCATGTGGTTGGTTGGGGAAAACAAATAACATAGGGTTATTTCTGATTATGAAATACCAAGCTCTTGGCTATGCCATGAAACCCGTATAACTAGTCATGTTAACCCAAACTGAATTCTTCAAATTTTATTTTGCTTGTTGGTTCTTGAACAAATCCTGATGTATATTTTAGTGAGGATGTCAGAAGGGATAGTTTGATTGCTGCTGGTCATAAATTGTGGATTTTGAGAGTTGTTGCCTCCATTTTACTACTACCACTCATCAACCCGAAACCTCCATAGGCCTAGGATTTTAAAAGAATGTAGGCATAAGTGGTTGTGCTTATGGTGTCTGTTGGAAGCAAATTCAATGTGCTACTTAAGGGTATTTGAGTCTGTTTATAATGCATCTTAGATTACACAGAGGGTTCTCTAATATTTGAATGCATCTGACCTGTCTTGCTTTTTAATTCATCTTAAGATTGAAATAAAAATACATTATAACTTTGTCTCTTCCTCTGTTAATGTAGACTCCTCAAGCCCACCACATATACCCATGTGTGCCCAAGATGGTGTGGAAAAGAAGAAAGCTGGTGCATCTAATACGAGAGGAGCTAGAAAGACGTCTGAGAGTACACCTCCAAGAAGGCGATCGACCCGGAACAGCAGATCTGAAAGTATAAACCAGCCTTCTAGCCCAGCCAGGTCTAGTAATTCTGGAAGTAATGCCCCAGAGGGTCAGGCATCCTCACAGAATACGTCATCTGGTGACTCAGAAAAAACAATTCCAAAGTCAAGTTCTAAAAAAGAAGCTAAAAAACAACTTCCAAGAAAAAAGAGACTTCGGTCTTCTGTTTGCGACCCTGATGATTCTACATCTAGTGAAGTAGCAGAGGAAGATGCATCTGAGTCACGCCGGGATAGTAAATCTGACCTGGAGAAGAAACCACAATCGGATGACGCGCCTTCCCATGAATCTGACAGTGAAAGGTTGAGTGATCAGCGCACACCTACACTGGAAAAGGAAAGGACTGATGTAGATCACAGCCACCCTCCTCCTGCATCTCCAGACAAAAGTTCTGTTGCTGCTGATGTGTCCAGTGTATTGCATGAACAACTGACAGAAGTTGCAGGATCGTCCTGTTCACATCCGGTGCTAGTGAGTGAACTGCTTCCAGGTGCTAAAGACTCCTCAGCTTCTTTTTTGGAGAAGGAAAAAAGTGAGGAAAAACAACAAAGTTCTTCTGATGAACACTCGGTGACAAAACCTCCACCAGAAGCACAACAGTCACATTTAGAACATGTTTCAGCATCAGTTGAAGATGAGCCAGATGCTAAATCATCTGCACTGAAAGAGCAGCCACCGGGTGATAATGAACATATTCATACTGCAGCCGACGCTGTGCAGCTAGATTGTCTCCTGGCCTCTCCTGGCTTAAAAAAAGAAGAGCCACCTCGCGACATCTGTCCACTTCCTTCTCCTGTTTCCGAGAAAGAGGATCAATCCAGCATTTTTTCAGTTTTAGAAAAAGAACAATCGAATCTTGAACAGTCTCCAGCGCCTCCCTCTCTGGAAAAGGAATCGCAGCCAGGTACTGAACACTCACCTCATAGCACATTAGGAGGGGGACAGAAGGCTGAGCACAGTCGTGGCTCTCCCGTGTTAGACAGAGAGCAGTCACTGGAATACTCTAAAGAGGATGAAAAAGAACAGTCTGATTGTGAACTCTCCCCTGCACCTCCTGCGCTGGAAAAGGAACATGTTGAACTCTCACCTGTTTCCCCTTCATGTAAGAGAAATCACCCCGACCCCCTACTGTCTTCGCATTCTCCTACATTAGAGAAAGAAAGCCAGTCTGATATTGATCTTTCGCCAGCACCTCCAGCGTTAGAAAAGGAGCAGCAGTCTGAACACACAAACATTTCTTCTTCTTTTGAAAGGGACCTACAGCCCCAGGGTACAAGCAAATCTTCTCATGCAACAGAAAAAGAAACGCTGTCTGATATTGAACACTCACCTGCCCCTCCTGCATTGGAAAAGGAACTCCATTTGGATGACGGGGATTCCAGTGCATCATCAAAGGAGCAGAACCTAGATTCTAAACATGCTGTGCCTTCTGCTTGTTCTGCAAAGCAACAGCAGTCTGATATTGAAGATGTGGCAGCTTCGCTGGTGGGGCAACATGGCCCAGTGTCAGATGCATGCTCTTTATTGACGGCATCAGTAAAAGAGCCTCAGTCGAATATTGAAGAGGCTCTGGATTCTGTTTTATCAGCAAAAGAAAACAATCAGTCTGATGTCGGAAGCCTGCTAGCTTCTGTGGTTTCCCCAGTTGAACAGTCTAATAAGTGTGTGGCACAGTTTAAAGCAGTAGAGGAGCAGTCTGTGTCTCTTGCACCGAATGTTGATGGAAAATCCCACCCAGAAATAACCTCATCAGAAAATAAACAATCAGATGAAAAAGTTGCAGCAACGGAGTCACAAACTGCTAAAAGTAGCTGCCCTTTGCCCACAATCGATATTGGAGTAGAGAATATAAACTCCCTTTTAAAATGTGAGGAATCTGGAAAAAGTAAGGATATCACAGATAACCTTAGTGGAGCTACTGTTTCTCTTACAACAGTAAATCAAGCACACGAAACAAAGTCTCAGAGCAAGAGACTTGATGATTTTAAAAGCTCAGACACATGTACAGCTATTTCTGAGAATACTAATAAAAAAGATGTTATAAAAAATAATCAACTGAGACCTACATCTTTCGGTTCAGATGAAGAACCTCTAGAGCACAAGCCAGATACAGAGAAAGAAAAAATTCTTAACGTAAAAGTTACAAGTGGTACAGTTAGCAATGCTTGTACAACTCTTTCGGACATCGCTAAATTAAATCCGCCTGTTGAACTTGAACCTTTAGCAACAAATATACACGCTAAACCTAATGAACCACCTCAACTGGCAACTAAAAAGCGCCGCAAATTTTTTTCTGAAGACAATGACCAAATGGTACCAGTGCAGGTTGATGTGGTCAGCAAGGCAAGTACTGAGGAACCGCTCCGTAATAACGTAAAACCAGAGATAAAAAGTTTCACACACAAAACAGCAGAAAAGACTGCACTTGTGATTAGTACTGATAAAGATGAAGCACACTGTAAAGATTCACATATAGTAAAATCACTGACAACAGAAGGAAAAGATGAAACCAATAAAAAGAAAGAAAGTCGACCTCGTAGGTCTCGATTTCATTCTCCCTCTACAACTTGGTCACCTGACAGCATAACTAGAGAACGCAAGCGATCTCCATCTCCAAATAGAGGTCAAGAGCCATCACCTAAGCAGAGGGCTAGATCTCGTAGCAGAGACAAAAGCAGTGTAAGAAGACAATCCTCACCAATTCTTAAAGCTAGACCTCAAAACAGAGATGCAGGAGGTGATAAAAGTGAGCTATTTTCCAAGCGTAAGTCGCGATCTCGAAGTAAGGACAGAGATCTTGATAAAAATGTCCCCTCTCCTAAGCGTAAATCTATCTTTCAAAGCAAAGACAGTGGTGGAGACCAAAAAGAGCCAACTAACAAGCGCCATTCTAGATCTCCAAGCAAAGACCAGGGTGAAAAAAATGAACCATGGAAAGATTGGAACAGAGACAGGAGAAGTAGACGGCCATCTCGATCTGATTCCTTGCCACGGTCCAGGTCTAGATCTAGATCCAGAAGTAGAACCGGAGGTATGCCTGGCTTGTTGGACCGTAATGAAGAGACCCCAGCTGGGCTCCTTACTCTGCCCCTTCCTCTACCACTGCATCCTCCCATTCTGCATCCCCAGCAATGGGATAGATGGTCAAATGATAACTGGAGAGGTTCTAGAGGTAAAAGGTACAGAAGAAATGAATATGATTATCAAAATGAACATTTCAGGCATGAAAGTAATGATTTCAACAGGGATATTGATGACTCCTATCCACAATATGAGGGCAGGAATGAATATCCAGACTGGGTAATGGATAGAAGTTCTGAGGATCATCGCAGTAGAGATAGGCAGCAATTCAGAGGTTCCCAGTGGGAGGATAATAGGTATAATGCAGGTGATGATTGGTCAAGAAATTCTAACTCTGGTTGGAACACCAACCACAATCAGGGTGGTCGTAGCAAGTTTGTAGAAAGGTTTGATTATGGACACCAAAGTGAAAATAGATGGAGATATAGGCAACCTGTCCCCGGTAATTCTAACGATTCAGAGAATGAACCTACAGGAATTGTGGATAGTCGACCATACAGCCATAAAAATGAGAAAGAATATTTTGAAGCCCCACCTGATCGTTCAGGTTGGACATCTGCATCAAGCTGGGCTGTGCGAAAAACATTACCAGCAGATGTACAGAATTATTATTCAAAACGTGGAAAGAGCGCTACACCCCAGCGTGAATGGACTGAGCCAGATTCTGAATATACAGTGGCAGAGCCTGAATATACAGTGGCAGAGCCTGAATATACAGTGACAGAGCCTGAACATAAAGTGGCAGATTCTGACCATAAAGTGGCAGATTCTGAATATACGACGTCTGAGCCTAAACATACAGAGCCTGAGTGGACCTCTTCAGAACCTGAATGGACAGTGAGAAATCCCGAATGGGTAGCCCAGGAGTCTGAGTGGACCACGAAAAAGCCTGACTGGACAGCACAGGAACCTGAATGGAAAGCACCTCAATCTGAGTGGACCGAGCCGCAGGCTGAGTGGACCGAGCCGCAGGCTGAGTGGACCAGGCCGCAGGCTGAGTGGACCAGGCCGCAGGCTGAGTGGACCGAGCCGCAGGCTGAGTGGACCGAGCCGCAGGCTGAGTGGACCGAGCCGCAGGCTGAGTGGACCAAGCCGCAGGCTGAGTGGGTCTCACCACAGGGTGGGTGGTCAAGGACTCAACCTGACTGGACAAAACCACCGCCTGACTGGACACAACCACCTCCTGACTGGACACAACCACCTCCTGACTGGACAAAGCCAGTTGACGAAACATCTGAACAAGGTATGTACAATGTACAGTTTTCTGTAAATACGTATTTGGCTTACTTTAAACAGCAGAGTAGTTTGCTTAACTGGTACTTTAGCTCTCCTAGAACAGTTAATCAGGGCAGCCTGATACTCACTCTGGGGCCATGTAGAACATCATCCCACTTTTGTTTCACATTAATTGTAGTAACCCTTATTCAAGTAGGACAGTAGTGGAAGTGGCAGTCTTATTACCCTTTCCCACATGCTAATGTATTCCACATCGCATCCGTCAGCCTATGCATGTAGATCAGTGCTTTGGGTGGTTGATTATTTTTTTAAAATTTAATTAAAGCATTGTGCTTTAGCACCCTTCCATTTGCAGACAGCACATTTTCCATCGAAACGTCCTCTACGTTTGCTCAGACATACACTTTTGCTGATAAAACTGTATCGCTCACAAATGATAATATGTGGAAGTCGGGTTTTAGTAAATATTTATAATTTATGCTTCAGAAATTAAGGTGTCTTGATTTGTTTTGGTCCTGCTAAAATCATTGTACCATCACAGTTCTGAATTACAAAAGTGTGCTATATTTTTGCTTTCTAACTGCTGAATGTGTAAGGTTCATTCATTTACGTACACTTCTTTGTGTTGCAAAGAATTACATCCTACAGCCTGCCTTTTAACACTCGCTTTACCCCTGCAAGATTCTTATATAATTAATTTTACTTTTCTTTCTCTGATTGCAATGTGAGAAGAGTCTGTAAACAACAATCCTCGTATTAAAGAAAAAAAACGCAGCAAATTTGACAAGATAAAAACATTTTAAAAGCATCTTTTTTTGCTTGAGTTCTGACAGCCCTCAAAAAATTGTCTCATGACCCACTCTCTGTGGACCACTGATGCAGATAGCACTTCCCTTCTGTTGGGTGTTCAGCATGTGAATAGCTGAGCTGTTAAAATCCTTCTAGGAATCTCTGGTTACATTGACCCGTGATATGTATTAATGATCAGCTGATTGATATGCTTCTCCCAGTCACTGCTCATCTGTTGCCACTTACTCTGCCCCTTCTAGCACATCCTCTTCCCTTCGGTGCTGTTTTCTATGTGACTTCCCCACACTCTTTCTTGTATGCCTATCCCTTTGCCCCAGCCCAAATCTGAGCTCACACCTGTTGTCAGTGTTTGCTCTGCCCGGAACCAAACACCCACCCTTCCATGCTGGTTGCCTGTCCCCTCCTTCCAGACGCATCCCTTGCAAGGTTGCTCTGAGCCCTATCCCCTCCCTTCTGTTGCCTGCCCTTTCCAGGTTTCTCTGAGTCAGTGCCCCCTCCTGCCCCTTGCTCTGTTGCTCTGAGCCCCGTCCCCCTCACTCCCGCCCGCCCCTTGTTCGGTTGCTCTGAGATACACTGGTGATATCTTGCAAGACCCTGTCCGGTCACAGGCGATTAATTCCCATGTAGATAAAAAATATAAGACATCCCCTTCTAACCCTCTCCCTTACATTCGAGGTCAGCTTCCACCAGACTCTCTTGTCTATACAGCTAGGAAAAAGGATAACTCCCAAACAGGAGAAACTCCCCATCTGATAAACGAAGCAAGAGACTATAGACGCTGCAGGGAGGAGGCAGGTGGAGACCACTGGCGGATTGCCAATTCTGTAACCCTCTTATGTAGGTACGACAGCCATATGGGACAAAATGGAGGAACTCCTCCAGTACCTCCCAGAAGAGCCCCATAAAAGAGGGCATAGGTTAGTATCTGAAGGAAACTTTATTTCCAACACTACCATAAGATGTGCCCTTGATGCAGCTGACAGAGCTGCTCGGGGCATCGACTTAAGCCTCCTTCTTAGACGATGCGTATATAAGGCTTTAAGCCTGAGGCCCAACAGAACTTGTTGGCTCTCGCCATTTGATGGATAACATCTTTTTTTGGCCTCAAGTAGATCAGATGTGTGAAAAATGAAAATAGACACTGAGACTGCAAGGGAAATGGGCACACTTTAAACAGCCACTTTTTGTGGTTCCTTTCGCTGCACACCCTTACGTGGGGACTCCAAACAGGTTTCCCCTGAAGCCTCCACAGCATACAATCGCCTGCAGAACCAGGCAACCTCCGATAGAGGCTGTTCCAGAGGCTGCCACATCTGCCAAACCCCGACTTACCGCACATGCCCCCAATCACAAAAGCCCTTTCGGGGAGGTGTTTACACCAGTTTCTACCCATTTGGCAAACTATCACTTCCGACAAGTGGGTGCTGCACATCATACAGAAAGATTATTGCCTAGAGTTACCTACCATACCTCCCAAGATACCACCCTGCAAACACAGTCACCAGAGCACATGAAACTGCTCACGGAAGAGGAACAGTCCCTCCTTCTTAAAGGTGCTGTCAAAGTAGTACCATTTGAACAGGGGTTAGGAGTGTACTACCTGTACTTTCTACTACCCAAAAAAGATGTCTCTCTGGCCCATTCTCGACCTAAGGCCTCTGAACAAATACATTCGCTCAGAACATTTCCGTATGGTCACCCTTCAAATTGTCATACCTTTTCTACAGCAGGGCGAGTTTATGACCTCATTCGACCTGAAAGGTATGTACTTTCACATACCTGTACACCCAGGGATTACCTCAAGATTGTGGTCAATAGCAAAAACTATCAGTTAAAAGTACTCCCCTTTGGAGTCTCAACAGATCCCCAAGTGTTCACAAAGTGCCATTCACGGCTTCTGTTATCTAGAAAACTAGCTCATCAAGAGTTTCACCACCAGTTATCCAGCGAACACACTCAAGAAACTTTACATCTTCTAAACAAGTTGTGATTCACAATCAATATCTCAAAATCCTGCCTCCAACCACAACAAATTCAGCCATACTTAAAAGCAATTCTCAACTCGGAAAAGGGGTTGGCTTATCCCAGTGCGGCAAGAAAAGTCATTTCAGTCACACCTTCTGCAATTTAAACCAGACTGCCAGGTTACAGTCGGAACAGTTACACATCTTCTAGACATGATAGCCTCCTGCATTGCAGTAGTGCCTCATACACAACTAAACATGCTTTCATTGCCGGAATGTCTAGCTCCACAATGGTTTCCTGCACAGGGTCACTGGGAAGACCTAGTGTTTATCAGCCACCAAACTAGCCACTCTCACCTTTGGTGGAACAACAAAAATGTGTTGCTTTGCAGGGGCAGCCTTTTGATGACCCAGTTCCACAGGTGACCATCACAATGGACGCTTCCATCATCGGATGGGAGGCAAATTTACAGACTTTGACTGTCCAAGGCCACTGGAAACCCAAATATTAAGGGGGTTATTATGAACCTGGCGGAAGGCGGAGAAGCTGCGGTAAGACCGCCAACAGGCTGGCGGTCTTACTTTGTGGAATTATGACCATGACGGTTACCGCCATGGTCATCCGCTGGTTCTCCGTTCCGCCCGCCAGGCTGGAGACCTGGGTCTCCAGCCCGGCGGCCGTCACTATACCGCCGGCGGTATTTGGACCCGACTGACCACCATGGATTTCATGCGGTTTGAAACTGCCATGAAATCCATGGCGGTAAGCATTATCAGTGCCAGGGAATTCCTTCCCTGGCACTGATAGGGGTCTCCCCCACCCGACTCCCTCCCCTACACCCTCCACCACCCCTGCCACCCCCCAAACGTGGCAGGGCCCCCCTCCCCAACATCACATAACACACTCACGACACGCACCCAGGCACCACCAACACACACACACCGACATACATGCCAACATACACACAGTCATACACACACACCCACATACAAACATACACGCACACATCCATACAAACATACCCACAGACATACACGCACTCATTCCCAAAACGCGCAACACCCCCGCAAGCATACACGCACTCACACACCCCCTCTACATACACAGACGCACACCCCCATGCACCCACACAAACACCCCCCACCCCCTCCCCTAACGGACGATCGACTTACCTGTTCCGTCGATCCTCTGGGAGGGGACGGGAGCCTTGGGGGCTGCTTCGACGACACCACACCGCCAACAGAACACCGCCATGCCGAATCACAGGACGTGATTCGGTGGGCGGTGTTCTGTTGGCATGGCAGTGGAGGTGGAGCAACCTCCACTTCCCCGCCGCCCGCCAGTATGGCTGTTGGCGGCTCTCCGTCCGAAAAAGGACGGAGAGCAGCCAACAGTCATAATACACCGAGCGGCAAACGTGGCGGTCTTCCGCAAGGCGGTCCCTCGGCGGTCTTGTAAAAAGACCGCAGAGGTTGTAATGACCACCTAAGTCTTTCACATTAGTTACTTAGAGCTCCTAGCAGATCAACTGACGTTAAAAGCATTTCTTCCCCACCTAGTGGGAAAAGTTGTTCTTGCTCGCACGGACAACACCACTGCCATGTTTTACTTACAGAACCAGAGAGGTATTTGGACTCCACAATTCGCTCTGCTTGCCCAACAAATTTGGGGGGGTGGGATACCTGTCACAACGGAACACCTCCTGGGAACTGACAACAGCTTTGCCAGACTCATCAGCAGGGCCTGGCAGCAAGTCCATGAGTGGGAACCCCACCCACAAGTCCTCCACCAATACTTCCAGCAGTGGGGCTTTACCCATTAGACCTATTTGCAACTGCAGAAAACGCAAAATGCCAAAACTTTGCATCCAGATACCCACACCCATAGTTCAAAGGCCGTGCACTGTGGATGAACTGGTCAGGGATATTTGCCTATGCTTTTCCTCCTCTCCTCCCAGTGTCCATTTTTGGGTCAGAGATTAAGGTAATCAAACCCCTCACACTCATTCTGGTATCACCCACTTGGGCTCACCAATCATGGTTCACAACACTCCTGGAACTATCAGTTGTTCCTCATGAGAAACTCCCAATCAGGCAGGCCTCATAGAGAACGATGGAGAAATACGCCACCCAGACCCCAAATCTCTCAACTTTGTCGTCTGGTTTCTGAAGTCCTAGAATTGGGATATCTCAAACTACCATGCAAATGTATGGCCATTTTCAAAGAAGCATGTATGTCTGTTACACATGCATGCTGTGTGACCAAATGGAAATGTTTTGTTCACTAATGTCACTCAAAACAAATTGATCCTCTCACACCAGCTGTACAGGGCATTGTCTGCTACATCTGCAGAATTGTGAACTATCATTTACTTCTATCAGGCTCCACTATGCACCCATAGATCATTACGTACTAAAGAGGCAACATATATCTCTTTTTAAAATTCCAGTTATCAAAGCCTTTATGGAAGGCCTCAAAAGGGTAATCCCTCCCCTAAAGCCCCTCATGGAATCTCAATATCGTGTGTCCACTCCTGTCCCTTTCTTGGAAAGTGGCTTTTCTAATCACTATTACTTAACATAACATGTGTATTTGTAAAGCGCACGTTCACCCGCAGGCATCTTGGCGCTGAATAACAGATGTTTATTGTTACCCAAGTCAATGGTACTCATTTTATCGACCTCAGAATTTTGGATGAAAGGCTGAGTGAACCTGCCGGGATTTGAACCTGTGACCATGAGGTCAAACACAGGTCCCTATAGTGGAGGCATTAGTCCACTAAGCCACCAGACACTTCCTTAAGGCTCATTAGCAATCGCCAGGTATTAACCATAAAAACCTTTCTTTCAGGTGCATAAAGACAGATTTGTCCCCTGCACCTATCCAAAAATCCTTCGCAAAGGTGTTCTTTCAATTCCACCTCAACCAATCAATAGATCTCCCTGTTTTTCCTCAACCATGCCCTGTTGCAGAAAGGGCTGCTTATAAAATAGATGTCAAAAGAGCTCTTATGTATTATGCAGAATGAACAAAGTCATTAAAAGGACTCAAAAATCTTTGTTGGTTTTTCAAAATCTCACAAAGGGAAGGCTGTTTCCAAATCAGGTACTGCCAGGTGGATAGTCCAATGCATTCACACCTGCTCTAGATAAAGCAAAGAGAACCTTATCAATCCCTACAAAGACTCACTTCACTCGCAGGAAGGGAGCCTCCACGGTCTTCTTAGAGAACGTTCCATTAGCTGAAATATGTGAAGCAGCTACTTGATCTACACCACGCATGTTCACAAAATATTACTATGTATATGTGCTGGCTCGACAGCAGACCAGAGTTGGCCTACCAGTACTCGATTACTTTTGGAATCCATTGCAGCACCCACAGGTTGGCCACCACTTTAGGGAGGAATGCTTTACAGTCTGTGCACAGCATGTGCATCTACAGTGACAAATGCTTACTTTACCAATAGATATGTTTGTGGCATATAGTGCTGTAGATTCACATGCACCCATCCTCCTCCCTGGACTCATGGGGCCTTTGCAATAATCATTCTATTCTTCTCCATTTTTCCTTTTTGCATGGACAGCCATCTTTACATAGCTTTGCAGATCACTCCATCCTCACCTGCCTTATGGCAGAAAACAATCTTAAGAATGGAGTCGACCATGCGCTTTAGCAGCCAGAGGAGGAGTCACTAAACCTCATAACTCAAAAGACTTCTTAGAAGAAAAACAGCTTCCACACATCCGGGTCTAACACTAGATGGCTAAAGTATGCCCAGCATGTGAACCTACAACACAAATCTATCTGCCACAGACAGATGTCTACTGCGTATGTAACATTTTCCTTTACTGGTGTCTTCCTAATACAAGATTCAAAACAGGAGAGTCAAGCAACAGATGTCATTTCTCTTTTCCGTTACCATGTTTGAATGCTCAAATATTTCCTCTACAGAATGAGGGTCCTTCCTTTGGACTAAAGGGCTTGATAATACACGTCAGAAATTGTGAAATAATCCCTAATTCATAGTGCATGTTATACAAGTGCATTCACTATATACTTTGTTTTTGATATGAGAGAGCAGCAGCAGTGGACATATCCCTTCTTAATAGAACAGGCACATCTTGAGGAGAAGCAGTGTAAGCTTCCATCTGTCAGAAGACAGGTACAGCTAGAATAGCAGCAGCACATGCTTTCCCCTTCACTGAACATGTACAAATCATGTAAAAACAGAGCGAATGTTGCTTCCCCAAAGGACAGGTATAGCGTGGCAGTAGCAAACCAGGCTTCCTGCTTGAGCAGAAAGCAGCAAGTGCAGTCTTCATCCACCGCAGAATAATTTCTGCAGGGCAAATTAGTTCAGGCTTTTGTCACACGCAGAACATGCACAGTTAGAGCATAAGTGACATGTGGGTTATAATTTTGATGGGTGCCTGAATATGCAAATTGACACCATTCTCATTTGGGTAATTTTCCATGTCACCTTCCTAAACGTCCTACTGCAGTATCTTGGAGACCTGCTGTAACTCCTGGTGGTATATTATTTTGCAATCTTGCTGTTGCTTCGTTTAGGAGCAAATGCTGTAGTTCACATGTACATTTGTCAAAGGATAGGCCCAAATGCCAGTACAGAGGTCTTCTCTGTATATGGTGTGAAAGGTAATGGAGCATCATGTGTCCAGTATGGCCATTTTAAAGAAGGAAAACGCCTCTCCCAACCTCATTCCCCTTCTGTCACTATCCCCCCTTTCTCAATTAGATATTCCTTTCACACTCTAGCCAGCCTCCACCACTAACTATTCTCTCCTTTCCTACCTGCTCTCTTATTGTTTTCCTCCACTCTATATAGTGCTATAACTATAAGTATAACTGCTGAATTTCTGTGGTTTTGTAAGAGTAAAACGCCAACCTATCCATAAAGTCCCATGTGTAGCTGCAGATACACATGCTGTGCACTGTTCCTGCCATCTAGTGTTGGGCTCGGAGTGTTACAAGTTGTTTTTCTTCGAAGAAGTCTTTTCGAGTCACGGGACAGAGTGACTCCTCCCTTTCGGCTCCATTGCGCATGGGCATCGACTTCATCTTAGATTGTTTTCTTTCCGTCATCGGGTCCGAACGTGTTCCTCTTCGCTCTGTGTATTCGATTCAGAAAAATACTAAATTCACCAAAAATCGTCTGTATTGTTTTCGATCGCGAAACATCTTGCATCAACACCTCAACACCGGCGAAACACAGCTTTGGTTGCCCTTCGGCGCTTCCGCGCCCAGCCAGGGCCTGGTCGGCCCTACCGCAGAAAATGTTGAAGCCTAATGGACCGGACCCCGTTCCGTTTCTGCCCACAGTGCCACGCCAAGTATCCCTACACAGACCAACACCGGGTGTGTAATCTGTGTTTGTCACCGGACCACCAAGAAGATACTTGCAAGGCCTGCAGGTCCTTTCGATCAAAGAAGACCTTGAGGGATCAGAGGGCGAGGTGACTGCAGATGGCGTCGAAGAGTTCAGAGCACCTCTATGTTGAGGAAGAGGAGATGGCTATCTCCATGCAAGGTTCCGATTCGGACGACTCCGACACAGACCGACCACCCACAGCAGGCCAGCACATGAGTACGCCTTCCCCGACCCAAGTCCAGAGTCAGTCCAAAACGAAAATAAAGGCCTCGGGGACGCCACTGCTGGAAGGCCATGGCTCGACCCATAAGAAATCAAGCGGTGACCAAGCAACACCTTTGGCACCGAAAAAGGCCAAATCTGCGCCGAATTCTTCGGACTCAAGCCGAGAACCCGTGACCAAGAAAACTCGTCATCGACTCGTCGAGTTGTCAGAGCCTCGAAAGAGTCTTTCGGAGCCGAGGCCTTCTGTCAGCATGGTCATTTCGGTGCCGAAAAAAACGGCTTCGGAGCCGAAAAAAGCCTTGTACACCGAGGAACATGGACTCTCAAAACAACTAAAGGAGAGAGACAGATTTGATGAGGAACTTCACCAAAGAGGAGTTTGATGAAACACAGACAAGGATATAGATCCATAAGGATACTGGGAAGATCCAAACGGCACCTCCTCTCAAATTCAAAAGGAAACTGGCTTTCCAAGGACGTTCAGACACTGAGCAGCCAAAGGCTAAAGTGCCCAGAGAAAAATCTGTCACGCCAATTTTCCCCAGAACATTCTCCTCCGCAAAGAGCAATTTCACCTATTGCAACGCCCACTACACAGTCACCCACACACACCTGGGACCTCTACGATCTCCCTGTGTTTGGGACAATAGCCCGGAGAGCTATCCTTCGAAACCCTCTCCACCAGAAGATAGCACCTCATACACTCAAGTCTTGGCTAGGGCTGCTGCATTCCACAATTTTAGCATGCACACAGAGCCATTGGAGGACGACTTTCTCTTTAATACTTTGTCCACGACGCATGCTTCCTATCAAAGTCTTCCTATGCTCCCAGGCATGCTTTAACATGCCCAGCAAACTTTCAGGAGCCCGTGAAAGGGAGAGCCATTACACCACGAGTGGAAAAGAAATACAAGCCACCACCATCAGACCCAGTGTTCATCACAGAGCAGCTGCCCCCAGACTCGGTAGTGGTTGGAGCTGCAAGAAAGAGAGCCAACTCGCAGTCATCTGGAGATGCACCACCTTTAGATAAGGAGAGTAGGAAGTTTGACGCGGCAGGAAAGAGAGTAGCGCCACAAGCTGCAAATCAGTGGCGCATAGCAAACTCTCAGGCCCTTTTTGCACGATATGACCGAGCTCATTGGGACGAGATGAGCGATATCATCCAACATCTCCCCAAGGAATACCAGAAAAGAGCTCAGCAAGTGGTAGAGGGGGGACAAGCAATATCTAATAATCAAATACGATCTGCATTAGATACTGCTGACACTGCCGCAAGAACAGTGAACACTGCAGTGACAATTAGACGCCATGCTTGGCTGAGATCCTCAGGTTTCAAACCAGAGATTCAACAGGCTGTCCTCCACATGTCATTCAATCAGCAACAGCTATTTGGCACACAAGTGGACCCGGCCATTGAAAAAATGAAAAAGTACACGGATACGGCCAAAGCAATGGGAGCGCTCTACTCGTCCCAATACAGAGGGACATTAAAGAAAACGCAGTATAGGGGAGGTTTTAGACCACAGTCATCAGAAACATCCACCTCTCAACCAAAACCCTCCTACCAATCACAATATCTGAGAGGGGGGTTTTGCGGGTCCTTCAGGGGACAGTTCCCAAGGTCCAGGGGAAAATTCCAAACCACAAGGCAGGCCACTAATACCAAGCAGTGACTTGCCCATCACCCTTCCCCCAACACATATCCCCGGTGGGAGGAAGCCTGGGAATGTTCCACAATCAATGGTCAAACATAACAACGGACACATGGGTTCTATCAAGTTCGATGGCATATGTTGCTGCAGATACACATGTTTGGCACAGTCCGCTGCCTGGTGTTGGGCTCGGAGTATTACAAGTTGTTTTTCTTCGAAGAAGTCTTTTTTGGTCACAGGACCGAAGGACTCCTCCCTCTTCGGCTCCATTGCGCATGGGCGTCGACTCCATCTTAGATTGTTTTTTTCCGCTGTCGGGTTCGGACGTATTCCTTTTCGCTCCGTGTTTCGGTTCGGAAAGTTAGTCAGAATCTCGGAAGAAAGCGTCGGTATTGTTCCGGTCGGTATCGGGATATTTAGGTACATCGACACCGATCATCGGAAGACTTTGGGGTAGCTTCGATTCCCCCATCGGGGCCTGGTCGGCCCGACCGCGTGCGACATCGAAGCCGATGGAACGGACCCCGTTCCGTTTCTGCCCAAAATGTCACAGTAAGTATCCTTATACAGATCAGCACTTGGTCTGTAACTTGTGCTTGTCCCCCGAGCACAAGGAGGATACCTGTGAGGCCTGTCGAGCCTTCCGGTCCAGAAAAACACTCCGGGACCGAAGAGCCAGGCGTCTACAAATGGCGTCCACGCCGACAAAACAACGTTTCGACGACGAAGAGGAAACATTCTCGGTTCCGGACTCAGAATCCGGAGACTCTGACGTCGAACAACAGCAACAAACTGTGAGTAAGACGTCGAAAAGTAAAACCATCGACAAAACGAAAGCCCAGGGGACGCCACTGCCAACAGGCCATGGCTCGACCCATAAAACAGGCGACCCGTCGAAGGCGCCGAAAAAGGGCACGCCCATAGCGAAGACACCCGACTCCAGTCGAGGGACCGCCATGGAGCAACCTCGGAGCCGAGAAAGCGGCTCCGAGAGACAAAAACAAGATACCGGCACCGAAAAACATCGGCACCGAGAATCCATGCCGAAAGGAACAAAAATTCTGTCGGTGCCGAAACCGAAAAAAGATTCTCTCTCGGTGCCAAAAAATACCACACCTTCATCCTACTCAGAGGAACAAGGAATAAGTGGCCAGATGCACAGATTTGGACAAGAGCTCCAAAGTGTAGAATCAGACTACACACAAAAGAGACTGTACATCCAGCAAGACACAGGGAAGATATCAACCCTTCCCCCAATAATGAGGAAAAGAAGGATCAGTCTCCTCAAGGATGACGCACAACCACAAGCCAAAGTGGTTAAAAAAGTCACGCCTCCGCCCTCTCCACTACAACAGGCATCGCCGGCACAAACACCGCCACAAATGCACTCACCAGCGCAAACTACCATAAGTCAAGATAATCAGGATCAAGACGCTTGGGACCTATACGACACCCCAGTGCCGGACAATGATCCAGATTCATACCCCACAAAGCCGTCACCGCCAGAGGACAGTACCTCATACTCACAACTGGTGGCTAGGGCTTCAGAATTCCACAATGTCCAACTGCATTCCGATCCTATAAGAGGATGATTTTTTATTTAACACCCTCTCGGCTACACATAGCCAATATCAATGTCTCCCAATGCTACCGGGGATGTTACGGCACGCAAAACAAATTTTTGAAGAGCCCGTAAAATCAAGAGCCATCACCCCAAGGGTGGATAAAAAATACAAACCACCACCCACAGATCCAGTGTTTATTACTTCGCAGTTACCACCTGACTCCGTAGTAGTAGGGGCAGCTCGCAAAAGAGCAAATTCCCATACATCTGGCGACGCCCCACCTCCGGACAAAGAAAGCAGAAAATTTGATGCGGCAGGAAAAAGAGTAGCATCACAGGCAGCCAACCAGTGGCGCATCGCAAATTCTCAAGCGCTGCTGGCCAGATATGACCGCGCTCACTGGGATGAGATGCAACTTCTCGTAGACCATCTTCCCCAAGAATACCAAAAAAGGGCGCAGCAAATAGTTGAAGAGGGACAAACGATCTCAAACAATCAAATCCGCTCTTCACTGGACGCAGCCGATACTGCAGCGAGAACAGTCAACACTGCTGTCACCATAAGGAGACACGCTTGGCTCCGCACTTCAGGCTTCAAACCTGAAATCCAGCAGGCTGTCCTTAATATGCCCTTCAACGAAAAACAACTTTTTGGCCCTGAAGTGGACACAGCCATTGAAAAACTTAAAAAGGACACAGACACGGCCAAGGCCCTGGGCGCACTCTACTCCCCGCAGAGCAGAGGCTCTTTTAGAAAAACTCCATTTAGAGGGGGGTTTCGTGGCCAACCCACAGACACCACCAGCCAACAAACAAGAACCACACCATATCAGGGTTCCTTCCAAAGGGGAGGTTTCAGGGGATATAGAGGGGGTCAATTCCCAAGGAGTAGGGGAAGATTCCAGACTCCAAAAACACCTCCACCTAAACAGTGACTTTCAAGTCACGCAACCCCTTCACTCAACACCAGTGGGGGGAAGACTAAGCCAATTCTACCAATCTTGGCAACAGATTACAACAGACAATTGGGTATTAGCAATAATCCAACATGGCTATTGCATACAATTCCACAAATTCCCACCAAACATCCCTCCCAAAACACGCAAAATGTCACCACAACATTTAGAACTTTTAGGACTAGAAGTTCAAGCACTACTGCAAAAAGATGCAATAGAGTTAGTACCAGTACAACAAAAAAACACAGGAGTTTACTCCCTGTACTTTCTAATTCCAAAAAAAGACAAAACATTAAGACCAATATTAGATCTCAGGACACTAAATACCTACATCATATCGGACCATTTTCACATGGTCACACTACAAGACATCATTCCACTGCTCAAACAGCAAGATTACATGACCACATTAGACCTAAAGGATGCGTACTTTCATATACTAATACACCCTTCTCACAGAAAGTACCTACTGTTCGTATTCAAAGGAATACATTACCAATTCAAAGTGTTGCCATTCGGAATAACAACTGCACCAAGAGTGTTCACAAAATGTCTAGCAGTAGTAGCAGCACACATCAGGAGACAACAGATACATGTGTTCCCTTACCTAGACGATTGGCTAATCAAGACCAACACAGTAAAGAAATGCGCAAACGACACCACATGTGTCATACAAACCCTTCACAAACTGGGGTTTTCCATCAACTATACAAAATCACACCTAGAACCGTGTCAGACACAACAATATCTAGGAGCAACCATCAACACATCAAAAGGAATTGCCACTCCAAGTCCACAAAGAGTGCAGGCATTCCACAAGGTAATAAGTGCTATGTTTCCAAACCAAAAGATACAAGCAAAATTTGTGCTAAAACTTCTAGGCATGATGTCATCATGCATAGCCATTGTCCCAAACGCAAGACTACACATGCGACCCTTACAACAGTGTCTAGCATCACAATGGTCACAGGCACAGGGTCAACTTCAAGATCTGGTGTTGGTAGACCGCCAAACATACCTCTCGCTTCTATGGTGGAACAGCAAAAATTTAAACAAAGGGCGGACATTTCAGGACCCAGTGCCTCAATACGTTATAACAACAGATGCTTCCATGACAGGGTGGGGAGCACACCTCAATCACCACAGCATTCAAGGACAATGGGATATACACCAAACAAAATTTCATATCAATTACCTAGAACTGTTAGCAGTATTTCTAGCGTTAAAAGCCTTCCAACCCATAATAACACACAAATACATTCTTGTCAAAACAGACAACATGACAACAATGTATTATTTAAACAAACAAGGAGGAACACACTCAACACAATTGTGCCTCCTAACACAAAAAATTTGGCAGTGGGCGATTCACAACAACATTCGCCTAATAGCACAATTTATTCCAGGAATACAAAACCAACTAGCAGACAACCTTTCGCGAGACCACCAACAAGTCCACGAATGGGAAATTCACCCCCAAGTTCTGAACAAGTACTTTCAAATTTGGGGAACACCCCAGATAGATTTGTTCGCAACAAAAGAAAACTCAAAATGCCAAAACTTCGCATCCAGGTACCCACACCGCGAATCACAAGGCAATGCTCTATGGATGAGTTGGTCAGGGATATTTGCATACGCTTTTCCCCCTCTCCCTCTCCTTCCATATCTAGTAAACAAGTTGAGTCAAAACCAACTCAAACTCATACTGATAGCACCCACATGGGCAAGACAACCTTGGTATACAACTCTACTAGACCTTTCACTAGTACCGCATGTCAAACTACCCAACAGACCAGATCTGTTAACACAACACAAACAACAGATCAGGCATCCAAACCCAGCATCATTGAATCTGGCAATTTGGCTCCTGAAATCCTAGAATTCGGACACTTAGACCTCACACAAGAATGCATGGAGGTCATAAAACAAGCTAGAAAATCTTCCACTAGACACTGCTATGCATCTAAGTGGAAAAGATTTGTTTACTACTGCCATGCCAATCAAATACAACCATTACATGCCTCTACGAAAGACATAGTAGGATACTTACTACATTTGCAAAAAGCAAATCTCGCTTTTTCATCTATAAAAATACACCTCGCAGCAATATCTGCTTACCTACAAACTACTCATTCATCGTCTCTATTTAGAATACCAGTTATTAAAGCATTCATGGAAGGGCTAAAAAGAATTATACCACCAAGAACACCACCAGTTCCTTCATGGAATCTTAACATCGTCTTAACAAGACTCATGGGTCCACCTTTCGAACCCATGCATTCCTGTGAAATGCAATATCTAACCTGGAAAGTCGCATTTCTCATTGCAATCACATCCCTCAGAAGAGTAAGTGAAATACAGGCATTTACCATACAAGAACCATTTATTCAAATACACAACAATAAAATAGTTCTAAGAACAAATCCAAAATTTCTGCCAAAAGTAATCTCACCATTCAAATCAAACAGTAGAATTGCCAGTGTTCTTCCCACAACCAAATTCCGTGGCTGAAAGGGCACTACATACATTAGACATCAAAAGAGCACTAATGTACTACATTGACAGAACAAAGCTAATCAGGAAAACAAAACAACTGTTCATAGCTTTTCAAAAACCACACATAGGAAATCCAATCTCTAAACAAGGCATTGCTAGATGGATAGTCAGATATATTCAAACATGCTATCTTAAAGCCAAAAGAGAATTGCCTATTACAACAAAGGCACACTCAACCAGAAAGAAAGGTGCTACAATGGCCTTTCTAGGAAACATTCCTATGAGCGAAATATGTAAGGCTGCAACCTGGTCTACGCCTCATACGTTTACTAAACACTACTGTGTAGACGTACTAAATGCACAACAAGCTACAGTGGGCCAAGCTGTACTAAGAACATTATTCCAAACTACTTCAACTCCTACAGGCTAAACCACCGCTTTTAGGGGAGGTAACTGCTTTATAGTCTATGCCAAACATGTGTATCTGCAGCAACATATGCCATCGAACTGAAAATGTCACTTACCCAGTGTACATCTGTTCGTGGCATTAGTCGCTGCAGATTCACATGTACCCTCCCACCTCCCCGGGAAGCCTGTAGCCGTTTAGAAGTAGATCATAAATCTTAAACATCTGTACATTTGTAAATAATTATTATAAACTCTTAACGTACATACATATTCACTCCATTGCATGGGCACTATTTATAGCAAACAACTCCATCCTCACCCTCTGCGGGGAAAACAATCTAAGATGGAGTCGACGCCCATGCGCAATGGAGCCGAAGAGGGAGGAGTCCTTCGGTCCCGTGACCAAAAAAGACTTCTTCAAAGAAAAACAACTTGTAATACTCCGAGCCCAACACCAGGCAGCGGACTGTGCCAAACATGTGAATCTGCAGCGACTAATGCCACGAACAGATGTACACTGGGTAAGTGACATTTTCATTATCCAACATGATTACTGCATAGAATTCACACATTTTCCTCCAGATATTCCCCCAAGAGCGCACAAACTGCAGTCGCAACAACTAACACTGTTACAAACAGAGGTGCAGGCATTATTGACAAACCAAGCCAAAGAACTAGTACCTCATCAACAAAAAGGAACAGGGGTCTATTCCCTATACTTCCTTATTCCCAAAAAGCACAAAACACTAAGACCAATCTTAGATCTCAGGACTCTCAACCTATTCATCAAATGTTAACACTTTCACATGGTGACACTACAAGATGTAGTCCCGTTACTAAAACAGGGAGTATACATGTCAACACTGGATTTAAAAGATGCGTATTTTCATATACCCATCCATCTATCTCACAGAAAATACCTCAGGTTCGTTATACAAGGAAAACATTACCAATTCAAGGTATTACCGTTCGGGATAACAATAGCCCCCAGAGTATTTACAAAACGCCTTGCCGTGGTATTGGCATACATAAGGAGACAACACATGCATGTATTCCCATAGCTCGACGATTGGCTAATAAAAGCCAACACTCAACAGCAGTGTCAAAAGCACACGTTACGTAATTGATACCCTACACACACTAGGGTTTTCTATAAATTACCAAAAATCACATTTGCAACCATCCCAAATTCAACAATACTTGGGAGCTACACTCAAAAAGCGATTGCAAGTCCAAGCCCACAAAGGGTACAATCATTCCACACCATGGTACCAAAAATACAACCAAATCAGCATTACACAGTCAGATTTGTGATGAAACTCCTAGGCATGATGGCATCATGCATCGCAATTGTCCCAAACGCAAGGTTACACATGTGGCCCTTGCAGCAGTGCCTTGCAAAACAATGGGCGCAGGCACAGGGTCAACTCCAAGGTCTAGTGTTGATAGACCGGCAAACACACTATTCGCTTCAGTGGTGGAACCCCGTAGATTTAAACAAAGGGCGGCCTTTTCAAGACCCTGTGCCTCATGCCATTCTCACAACAGACGCATCAATGATTGGGTGGGGAGCACACCTCAAAAATCACAATATACAAGGACAGTGGGACAACGAGCAAAAACAGCTACACATAAATCACTTAGAGCTGCTGGCAGTCTTTCTAACACTAAAAGCTTTTTCAACCTCTTCTAGCTCACAAACACATTCTTGTCAAAACAGACAATATGACAACAATGTACTGCTTAAACAAACAGAGGGGAACACACTCATCACAACTCTGCCTCCTAGCACAATTTGGCATTGGGCAACTCACAACAATATTCGCCTAATAGCGCAATACATCCCAGGCATTCACAATCAATTAGCAGACAATCTCAGTCGAGATCACCAGCAAACTCACAAGTGAGAAATACATCACCAGATACTACAAAAATACTTTCACCAGTAGGGGACACCAGAGATAGATCTGTTTGCCACAAATCAAAACGCAAAATGCCAAAACTTCGCATTCAGATACCCACACCCTCAGTCCAAGGGCAATGCTCTATGGATCAATTGGTCAGGGATATTTGCTTACGCTTTCCCCCTCTCCCACTCATTCCTTTTCTAGTCAACAAACTGCGTCAAAACAAACTCAGACTAATACTCATAGCACCGATGTGGGCACGCCAGCTGTGGTACACCACACTGTTGGACCTCTCAGTAGTACCTCACATCAAACTACCAAACAGACCAGACCTGTTAACGCAACACAAGCAGATCAGACACCCCAATCCAGCAATGCTCAATCTAGCAATCTGGCTCCTGAAGTCTTAGAGTTTGGCTACCTAAATCTTCCAAACGAGTGTATGAAAGTCATTAAACAGGCAAGAAAACCTACCACCAGGCATTGCTATGCTAATAAATGGAAAACATTTGTTTTCTACTGCCAAGCAAAACGCATCATACCGTTAGATGCATCCATACAGCTCATCGTAGGCTATTTACTACACTTGCAAAAAGCAAATCTTGCTTTTTCATCCATCAAAATACACCTCACTGTAATTTTGGCTTACTTGCAAATTAAACACACACAATCACTATTTAGAATACCAGTCATTAAAGCCTTCATGGAAGGACTAAAGCGGATCATACCCCCAAGAACACCACCAGTACCCTCAGGGAATCTTAATATGTACTTACACGACTCATGGGTCCGCCTTTTGAACCCATGCATTCTTGTCAAATCCAATTCTTAACTTGGAACGTGGCATTTCTAGTAGCTATCACTTCACTACGAAGAGTTAGTGAAATACAGGCTTTCACTATTGAGGAACCCTTTATACAAGTACACAAACCGAAAGTGGTTCTCCGCACAAATCCCAAATTTCTACCGAAAGTCATTTCACCGTTTCATTTAAACCAAACAGTGGAACTCCCAGTTTTCTTCCCACAGCCAGACTCAGTAGCAGAAAGAACACTGCATACATTAGACATAAAAAGAGCTCTAATGTACTATATAGACAGAACAAAACCATTTCGTAAAACTAAACAATTGTTCGTCACATTCCAGAAACCCCATGCTGGTAACCCTATATCCAAACAAGGCATAGCCAGATGGATAGTTAAATGCATACAAACCTGTTACCTAAAAGCTAAAAGAAAACTACCCCTTACACCAAAGGCACACTCCACTAGAAAGAAGGGAGCAACAATGGCCTTTCTGGGTAACATACCAATGACAGAGATGTGTAAAGCAGCCACTTGGTCCACACGTCATACTTTTACCAAACACTACTGTGTAGATGTGTTAGCAACACAACAAGCCACAGTAGGACAGGCTGTATTAAGAACATTATTTCAAACAACTTCAACTCCTACAGGCTGACCACCGCTTTTGGGAGGATTACTGCTTTGTAGTCTATGCACAGCATGTGTATCTGCAGCTACACATGCCATCAAACGGAAAATGCCATTTACCCAGTGTACATCTGTTCGTGGCATGATCTGCTGCAGATTCACATGCACCCTCCCACCTCCCCGGGAGCTTTAGCCGTTTAAGTGGTAATTAGAAATTGTATATAGGTAAATAAACACTACTTTAGCGCAAACTATGTACATACATATCTATTCCATCGCATGGACATCTTTACTATTCTCATTCTACCACTCCTACCTCACCCTCTGCGGGGAAAACAGTCGATGGAGTCGATGCCCATGGGCAATGGAGCCAAAAGGGAGGAATCACTCGGTCCCGTTACTCAAAAATACTTCTTCAGAGAAAAACAACTTGTAACACTCCGAGCCCCACACTAGATGGCAGAAACAGTGCACAGCATGTGTATCTGCAGCTACACATGCCATAGAACATATATAAATATCTGATGTCTTTGCCTGAGTGAGATCTTAGTAACTGAGAGAACGGAATGCGACCTGATGTACCACGATTCCCTGGGGTGTCTATCTTACTATGAGCTCGGTTGCCACAGTCATCTCAGTTAGAGATAGGGTGCTGTTAGTTAGCCGGAAACCCCAGATTAGGCTGACAGGTGTCACCTGATGTGGAATTGTACTCATTACCCACAACCCAGGCGATCCTAACGCCCAAATCCAGTAGCCTCATTAACCTAATGAGAGCCTACGCAACAGGCTGATACACCCAATGTGTGAGTTGCACAAGTGCTGCCCATGGTCTCGGATGAAGCCGAGTTATACTCACCCTAGCAATTGGTGCCTGTTGAGGTGCAGCAAAGATGTACCGTCAGATGTAGACTGGACACGACCAACTTACTCAGCGGAGCAATTAGATCGTCAGTGGCACTTGGATTCCACGCCTGGTTGAGAACCCAGCAGAGCTCTGTGGCCTGGAGTTCTTTAAAAACAGAGCTGCAGCCAGGCCTTTGGGCCTCTGCATGGCCCCTTGCTAATCAAAGTCTGCCTTGCACCCTTTCTGTGGCTACGGGAGGGGCTACCAACTGCCCAGTCACCAAGGCCAGCGGGCCTCCCAGCTTTTTTGGGGCCATGGTTGCGGGAAACACTAACCACGTGGATACATCAGCCAGAGGTGAGGCCAGTTCACCAACCCCCGCCAGTTGCAGAATGAAAAAAAACATTTAATTTGCCATTACTACCGCACGGGCACCCTTGGAGGCACAATCGCATGCCTGACTGGCAGTCAGTAACATTGGGCAAGTGGGTTTTACAAATTGTCCAGAGGGGCTTCCCCATCCCTTTTCTAGAAACCCGCCCGCCTCTACTACACACAGCTGGCTAACGAAGGACCTTCTCTCTTTGTTCTGTCACTTTTGGCCAAAGGGGCCATCGAGAGGGTGCCAGCATCAGAAGTAGGTTGTGGTTGCTATTCCTGCTATCTTATGTTGCCCAAATAGGACGTAGGCCTTTGTCCTGTTCTAGACCTGCGTCATCCCGACTTCTTCCTAAAGAAGTTGTTCAATATGCTATCTACCGTGGACCCTGTAGACTGGATGGTAGCACTGAACTTGCAGGACTCATATTTCTACATCCCCATCCTGTCTGCCTACAGACATTACCTGCAGCTCATGGTGGGTTCAAGAGCACTTTTAATTCATTGTGCTTCTCTTTGGCCTTACCAGCACCCCTTGTGTGCTCACCCAGATGGCAATACTTGCACCTCATCTGTTGAGATCAGAGATTCCAGACTTTTCCTACCTTAACGATTGGCCGTTGAAACTGGGTTCACCCCAGGCAGTAGCCTCCCACCACCAAACTATGACGGACCCCTTGCATTTGCAGAGGTTCACTAAAAAAGTACCAACGTCAATCCTGCCTCCCTTTAATCAGAGGTGTTCTAGATACAGTGCAGTTTCGGCCTGTCTTTCTAGATGTCGAGTCCCAGATATTTAGTCTATTATTCCAATGTTTCGGCCTCTATCCTGGATCTCGGTGAGACTGACTCAGAGGCTGTTGGGCCTGATGGCTTCCTGTACCCTGATAGTGAGACATGCCCGTTGGTAAATTCAGGCTCTGCAGTGGGATTTTTGAAGTTCCAGTGGGTGCAGCATCAGGGTAATCTCTCCAACTTGGTCGAGATCTCAGAGGGAAATGCAGAAGACCTACCCTTGTGGCTGATAAACCTCAATTGAGTCAGCGACAGACCCCTCTCCTTACCCCAATCGGAGCTGACTGTAGTAACAGATGTGTCACTCCTGGATGGGCATCTAGGAGAGGTGGAGATCAGAGGACTCTGGTCTCTAGTGGAGCTCGGGATCCACATCAACGTGCTGGAGCTTTGGGTGATCCAGTTGGCATTGAGAGCTTTTCTATCTTTGACCAAGGGAAGGCAGGTGTTCACGGACAACACAACCGTGGTACTGCAGTGAACAGGGCATGATGAGGTTGTAGACACTTTGTCAAGAGGCACTGCATCTCTGGATAAGACTGGATCATCAGGGCATTTCCCTCGAGCACTGATGCCTAGCGGATCATGAATTGCATCGCCACCCAGAAGTGGTGCAAGGTCTCTTTCAAGACTGAAAATATTGTTGGTTACATCTGGTTGCCAACCACCAAGAATGCGCAATGTCCGCATTTCTGCACGCTGGAGTTTCCAAGGGGGCTCTTGCTCAGATGTTTTCCCTCTCAAGTGGAGCTCTGGCCTCCTGTGTACTTTCTGCCAGTACTACTCCTGCCCAGCGTTCTCATGAAGATCAGGAACAGTTGGGCACAAGTCATTCTTGTGGCTCCAGATTGAGCACGGAGAGTATGGCATCCCGAACTCATCTGCATCGGTCCTATGGTCATGCTACCCTTGGGAGGATATTAAGTTGCGGCAACCGGGTAGGGTGTTACTCCCAAACCTACATACCTTCCCCTTTCATGGGTGGAGATTGAGCAGCTACGGTTGACAGCTTTCAACCTTTCTCTTGAAGTCTGCAATGTTATTCTGGCGGTCACGCATCCCTCCACCAAGACTGTAAACTCCTGCCATCTGAACAGATTTGTGACATGGTGTGCATACGAGGAAACTGATCCTCTTTCTGCACCCCTCTCCTAAGTTTAGTCTTTCTCTGGGCCAGCAGGACCCTGCTCTGGGCACTGCTAAAGGTCATTTGTCACCCATCTCTGCTTTCTTGCAGTTGCCGGACTAAACATTTTTGTTTGTCACCTGTTGTGACTAGGTTTCTTTAGGGACTTCAACATCTGTTCCCTCTAAGACTATTCATTATGCCCCAATGGGATCTCAATTTGGTCTTAGCATTTCTCATGTGTGCTCTCTGTTCCCCTACACATCTTCCCAAGTCACTTACTCACCATCAAAACGACTTTTCTTATGGCCAAGCGAACTGCAAGTGCTCTTCTTGCTCCCTCCTTACACAACTTTTTTAACTTGACAAACTGGTTCTAAATAACCTATGCCTCCTTCCTTCCAAAGGTTATGACACCTTTTCAAGTAGACCAGAATATCACCTTGTCTGCATTCTTTGTGTCTTCTCACCTTTCTAAAGAAGAGGAGAGACTCCACGTCATGGACCCAAAAATAGCAGTGGTGTTCTACCTTGATCGTACCTAAAAGTTCTGGGTGGATGATCAACTATTTGTTGGATATGTTGAGGTAAAAAAAGGAAAGGCTGTGCAGAAACAAAACAGGTCACGATGGATAGTGCTCACATAAGAGTCTGCTATGCACTGGCCAAAAAGAAACCCCTCAAGGACTTGTGCGATCATTCCAACAGAGCAAAGGCTGTCTCCTTGTCCTAGACATCTGTCAGGCAGCAGTGCGGGCGTCACTGCACACGTTCACCAGACAATACTGTCTGAATAGATAGGTCCGTCCTGATGGACGTTTCTGCTTGTTTGTTCCTACACTACTTTTTGGTCTAATCTACTCAGACCCACCTCCAGGAAGGTATTGCTTAGGTATCTGTTTTAAGTTGAGGAAATCTGTGGCTAGAAATCTCGATTAGATGATCAAGCTACTTAACTTTGTTACACCTTAACTTTAGCTAGCCACAGGGTCCTTAACGACCTCTATTCCTTATACCCCGTATTCTCTCCATTCACCAATCCCCGCCAGCTCTGTGAACAGATTTCTGTTTATGGCTACCCTTCTGAAGCCCTTGGCACTGCACATCAGTGCATCTGCATTCTTTGTGGGGCTGTGTTTTTGGCATTGAAAGTTGTGAAAATAAACTGATGTATGTGCTGCGGTGGTGACTATATGGTCACTGCATACGTCACTTCAGGTGTGAAAAACACAGATGCAGAGTTGACAGACACCACTTACTGGCAGACAGGGGTAGTGTTCAAGAATTTCCAGGTCCAGTCTGATGCATATCTCTACTAAAAAAGGCTTTGCCGAATGTGAGACAAAAGCCACACTGGTCATTCGCTGTCTGAAACTCCAGCTTCATAACCGATTTCCTCATTACTAGGATTGATGGCATCATTCATTTTTCTACCGCTGAATGCCAAAGCCTAGAATATCCGTGGATCCTGTGCTGTGTATATTGAGAAAACAAATTGAACACTGAACTGACCAAGGAGTTTGTTGCTCCGAAGTGCTTGGTTACCTGGACAGCCAATAAAGAGACCAGGCACCAATGGTATTCTTAATCAACACCATTTATTACCATGGGCCTGATTTAGAGTTTGGCGGAGAGGGTTACTCCATCACAAACGTGCCGGATATCCTGTCCGCTGTATTACAATCCCATTATAGCCTATGGAGATCGTAATACGGCAGACGGGATATTCGTCATGTTTGTGACGGAGTAACCTGTCCATCAAGCTGTAAATCAGGCCCCATATGTTAGTTTTGTACAATGCAGTATAACGCTCTCATCAAAAGTCGACAGATATTTGGCAGTGTTTAAAGCAAGACAGCTTGCTCTCTAAGGCATACATATTATGCAGATAGGGTAAATATAGAGATGTTCTGGTGCAGTTCAGCAATTCCTGGCAACTTCCAGAGATGTGTTTGGTATTTATCATGCCCTTAGACTTCTGCTTGAAACGTTGAAGGCAATCATTCACTAATGAGTGGACCTGAGCATGTTTGCACAGCCATAAAATAACTACACAGAAACAGGCACAGAGCAAAATTACTTCAGCAAAAAATCCTCAGTACATTCCTTTTCTCTTTCAATTTCCCTTTGAGCCAGGGGGAGCCTCAGTTCATACCTCGTCCGTTTTTTCCACTCAAAGGATTTGATACTTTTGGGCCATGCTCTTTTAGTGGCAATGTCATAGCAGATTATGGAGTAAAACAAATGTTGCAGTCATAGTTGTTACAGTAGACACATTCCCAAGAGTATTGCTGTGGCTGTATCTTTAACTGCTATTACTACCGTCTTCGTCCACCCAGTTGACAGCCAGAACCACAGCCAAACCAAATCTATGATCTTGTTGTTTCCCTGGTCACCCTTTGTAAACACTTCCCTAACTTTGTTTATTGGATTTAGATCAGTCTCTCGACTTACTGACTTAATGACATTGTAGTGTGGTTAGTTTTACGTATTCATTGCGCTTTAGCTTCAGGCTTTAGGCCTTTGTGCATTTTGCCCTGAATATATTTTATTCATTTGCTGACAGCTTAGAGCCTCTGTGCACTTTGCTCTACATGCTTTTTATTAGGCTTCGTACTGTTATTTTTCAAATAGCCAGTTCTACAGAGTTGTTTTTTTATTCATATCACACTGTTTTGCCTACTTCAGCACTGGAGTTCTCCATTACATATTTACTCTGTGCTTCAGTCAAGGATACAGTCTGGTACATTGCCGATAGACGTGGTAAGAGTTTAGACTTGGCATTCCTGCGTAGGGACATTTTGTGATCACGATGACATGTTAGTTATAAAATCACTTCCTTGTCCCAATACACGCAAGAGGGAGATTCCGACCAGGGAACCACAACTAGACACTGACTGCCTCGTTGCAGATGCTGAACCAAGATCACAGGTCTTTGCTCAGGTATGAGGGCTGATGTCTCCACAGTGATTCTAATAGGCAAGCTAAAAGCTTAACATGCTGTGCTCTAAATAGAACAAGCAGAGGGAGAGTAGAAACTGTTAGACAATATGATAGCTTTGTTCTCATTTTTTACTCTCCTGGTGACTATTTCAATCCTACTGTGTTGTATCGTTCTGGTTATTGCAGCTCACGCCTTAATATCTAAAATACAGTAGTTTTATTAAAACATTATATAAAACTTATACTGTCTTTGTCATTTGTATATGAGATCATATTGGAAATAAGAGAGTTGGTTTGGATCTGAGTAACCACGACTTCCCTGAGAAGTTCCAAAGATGTCATGCGCTCGGCTGCCAAATCATTCCTTCCACGTGGGAGAAATGAGGCACTGCTAGTTAGCCGTAGCAAAAAACGGATTTAGGGTGACAGAGTTCTTTACACGTGGGTCAGACTCAGTCCCCCACACCGTTCTAGATCCTGCTACCTAGAAATCCAGTAGTCTCATTTAGAATAATGAGAGCCCACGCGACAACATATCTGATTGACCATAGCACACACCCCTCCTTGCTGCACCGTAAGCAAGACCAAGCAATTCTGTTGCAGATGGTCTTGGCAGCTTCCAAGTTAGCTTCTCCCTGCAGTTCCAGAACGACATTTCTTGTGGTATTGAAAGTTCTCCAGTCCTGCTGAAATGTTCATGGGAGTGTGTTCAAAATTCTAACCCCTATCCCTGGTATCTGCATGCAAACACTTATGAAAACTTGACATTTCCATACCTATCAGAAGTGCTTCTGTCTTATACCGGTGGGCGAAACTACCCAGATTAAAGGGCTTATGAGTAGCTATATGTGGCACCAATGTGATGTTGGGAATGAGATAACTTAGAAAACGTTCTCTCCCAGGTTAAGGGGAGTACCTTATAAGCTCTGGTGCTACTAATGTAGTACATTCTTCCCTGAACTTTGGTATCCACCCTTTCGCTCTCACCAGTATGGAAACCTACCCCTCTTGGTAGATCAGTGTTAAAATCTACTACACCATTGGTAGTTACTCCTAGTAATGTTTGGATCAGAAACTATTGGTGGCGCAGAAGCACAGTCACGCTGGGCCTCAATCAAAGGATCATACAGGGGCCCATCCAGACCCACTGTCACAGTATCACCCTCTATGGTCCGGTTACATTAATGGACCATGTAGTTGAGACCTTGCTGACCAGGAATAAGGGTCCAGTTTCTACTCTGCAGCTGCTTACCCATCAAATACCATTTTCTGGTGGTATTTGCAAGCTTCAACAGGAAAGACATTTGCCTTTCTACAAGTCCCTCTTTACATCCAAGAGAATAGTGTCAGAAACAGATTGGAAACTTGTCCTGCATAGCATTTTACATAGCAGTGGAAGACCACCCCAACGGGGCCTGAACATTGGACACCACAGTACAGCATGGCTGCCGCTTATCTAACCCCTTACCACATGTCCATGTGACATTAGGCATGTGGTACAGAACACATCCAATGTAATTCTCACCTTCATACGGGTGGGATACAGTCCAGTGGGGTCCCCTGGATGTCTCTGTAAGCGCAAGCAGATCCCACAGTTCGCAAGACTTAGTCCTAGCGAGCTGCTTGTGTTCCTGGCTCAAGGGGATCTAATGCTGGCCTTTGTAACTAAAGGGCACACAGATAAATATCAAGCTTACCATAACAGTGCATTCCATCCCACTCGTTTATGATTATAGTTTTCAATATGCGAGATAGGACTATATGCAAAACTCAGTTTACTGTCGTCTGTTTCCTCCTGATCCTTCTCATCCTAGCTTGCAGTTGTCTGTTCTGAGGCAGTCTCCTGGTCCTGCTATGTAGTATCCTCTTTGTCTACTTCTGGGGCAGTTTCATGACCTGCTCTTCGGTGTCCCCTTGAGTCTAGTGTTTGTCAGGTGCAGACCAACACCCTGCTTTGCGATTTCCTTGTCTAGATTTCACTCAGCATCTGGTGGCGCCAGGCTTCTCTTGACATAGGTCAGATGAAGCCAGGTCGGATATGCTTCTGTTTCGACAGCTATGTGATTTGTCAGTAGGACCTGGCATGGCACACTCCCCTTGGGTGCCAGACTGTTTTTCCTGTTGTGATACTTTGCGCACACAGTGTGTTCCGGCTACAAATCATGAGCAGGCACTACAAAAGGGAGAGTTTGGGCGATTTTAGCAAGATGATATTTGGTCAAAGCTCTCTTAAGCTTTCTACAATACTAGACCAGGTCCTCTAAGACATCCTCCTCCTACGCCCCAGAGTAACAAATGACAACCTAAAATGTTTGAATGTAGAAACAGTCTCCCAAAAAGAATCTCCTTGGGTATTAATCCATGCTTTTTTCTGGTACTGGGTCTAATGTTCATCAAAATCACAGGGGGGAGCCTCTGTCCATTTCAGTTCTGTCTCCTGACAGATTTTTCCTAGTTTATTTTTTATCTGTGAATTCATTATTTACACCGTTCCTAAGAAGTGGAGGTGATGAGTGCGCAGATTCTGAAAAATCCCCTAGGAGTACTTATTTTAAAACCTGTTCAACAAGGTGAGAGTTGTGAAATAACTTCATACATCTTTGTTTTTGCCATTGGTATTGAATCTGCTTTCCCACATATAGTAATGCTTCTGGCCAACTTGACATTTTGTCAACCATTACTAACACATGTTTGTAACCTTGTGAAGGTGGTAGGTCCATGATCACCCTTGCACATGTCATTGGATGGAATGTATGTGCAAGCTTTCTTTGAAAAACAGGATAATGGCATGTCGGAAATAATGGGAACATGCAGCTTTACCAGAGTGTAGTGTGCATCCATGTAAAATCCAATGTGAGATGAGCTCCAGAGTAGCACTATGTTGTATTTCAAGAATTCACATTGGGACAAATTTTTGTGAAGCGCCTAGATAAAAGAAGATGACTAGGGGCCCATTGCAGCACCAGATGGTGTACATTGGCGCAGGTACTACCATGGGCTATATTGACAGTTCTCCAGTGCGGGTATGGCAATGAACTGCATTTTAAGCTGGGAGGTAAATATAATCGAGCTTGAGAGATTGTAAAACCATAAGAAATTAAAAACCGCCTCATCTTCCATAGCTGACGCCGCAGCATGACAGACACTGAAAGTAACACATATTCCAGGAGAGAGTTTTCGTGCTCTAGTGAGGGCAACAGATTGCCTCTGCGCCTCAAGCCCATAGTTCATTCTCTAGCACAGCAGAATGTAAAGGAACAGCATAGCCAACACATATAGTGCCAAGATAATAAGGGCCGAGCCCTCTTCTAGAAATAAGAAAGTGGTGGGTCAGTAAGATCAGGATGTTGAGTGGTGGTGATAGCAACACCTGAATATAATAGGTTCATGTTCATTTACAGTAGGAAAAGAGTAGCAGGAGTAAGTGTAATGCACCTTACTACGGACTAGTGTGGTGTGTTTGCTGCTGGTGGATATGTACTAAGAGGAGCATTTCTCTTTGTATCTTTCCTGCCTGTTTCCCCTTCTTCACTATAGCCCTTTAACTCTGTGGCAGCAGCTCTGACTCAGTGTTGGACACATTCCAACCAACGTCAGCATTGTGAGATACATCATTATCTTCTCTCTCTCCGCTTCCGCACCCTGCACACATGTACACACAACTGCCTGCTGCAGAGCAGTAGTATCCGTTCCAGTGTATGAATTCAGTATATTCTCGTTAGATGGGGCAGGCCTAGGCTCTTTCTCTTTGACAGGTTCTTGAAGAACAACCTAAGAGTGTGGACTTAAGCACCCTGAATCCCCTTAGTCTTGTTTAATTTCACAGGAGTGCTATTTAAGTTTATTATTGGAGTCTTGCAAACAAGCAATTCTAGATGCATCAAGTATTCGTGAAGCTTTGTTAACTACAGATAATAATAGTATATTTGCTGTGGGTAGGGCATCAGCAGAAAACCACACAAATATCTGTTTGTCAGGATCAATCGTACCATAATCAGGAATTGCATTTTTTATTTTTCATGTTATATATACATTCCATGAGACAATGATTTCAGTTTTTCTGTGACCGTACCCCTTTTCCTAGTAATTGTGAGAGATGTTTGCACAAATGTGCTATTGAGGAGTCCCCATACATACATAATTGCACCCCTAATTCTTTCCCTGTTGCGAGAGTCATACTTCACTTTCAAGTGCCCAAGTTACATTTGTAAAGATAATTGGCGTCTGTGCTTCAGATCACAAATGATCTGCCATCTTTGTTGCAAAAAAAAGAAGCAAAATAAGCAGACAGAGAAATGGGAAGTGTTTTTTGTTTTTTTAAGACATTCAGAGAAACGAAGGCCATTGCATTTAACCAACAGCTTCTCTAGCCACTCTAGTCAGGGCAGCTGCTTACCCTGTACCTAGAGTCAAGAGATCACGCTGTCACAGGAAAGACATTGAAACAGGGATTCACACACACATTGGTTCCCGACCCACCACAGGTCCTTATGTCTCAGAGGGGACGGACTGTGGAGAGCGAATTGCACTCTCTCCATCTAGCTCCCCATCCCTAGTTGCGCCTTCCCTTTCTCCTAGGGAGGGCTCCAGTGGTTCCCTTACAAGAGGGAATGCCCTTTCTATCTTGTCAGTCTCGATCAGTCAACTGGTTACTGTGTCTCTTACCTAGACGCTTCTGAATTGCTGATTACCACTGTCTGCGAAAGGTCAGCTAACAGGAAGAGACCTTTTACGAACAGTGGACTGAAAGGCCTTTTATTTGTTTCTGTTAGGGCAGCCCCGTGGACTGAGAACCAAGCAACCCAGCTCCTGACACCAGGTAATTGAAACGGAACTGAACAAGGAGTCTGTAGCTTTTAACATCAGGTTCCCTGGAAAGCCAGTAAATAAACCAGGCATTCTTAACATTGTACAATGTAGTGTAACACTCTCAGCAGACGTCCAGGAGCATCTCACACTGCTCAATTGATATTTATGCACTTTTCGCAAATTAAATATAGTTGACAGGAATTTTTAAAGAATGACAGTGTGCAAGGCAAACCGTGCGTAACATGCAGGTAAAGGGAAACATACATTCTCTGGTAGATTTCAGCAACTCCTACAGATGACTTCGGCCCCCCCTCCTTCAACTTAAACTACTTTAAACAATATCCATTTACTGAGCGGCACGTGGCACAAACAAAGAAAGGGCTGCACGGAGCTAATTTCAATACAGCTCCTTGGTTAATTTATTTTCTCTTCCAAACTATTTCACTGAGAATACATGTGCCATCTATTGTAACATAAATTAAAGGTGTGTGTCAGAAAGAGGGAATTCTCAGTGCCTGTTATTAGGAGATTTTTTGAAACTGCAAAAAAGTTGATATTTACATGTAGTGCCAGCACCAAACTGGTGCGTGAATTTAATTTTGACAGGGCTCAAGAAAACACTCTCTGAAACAATGTGTAAACAAATTCCAAAACACTTAATTATGAGTACAGCCCTTTTTTGGCTGAACACCTTTTCAGGAATCCCTGTACAGCTCTTTTTCTGTCTTATCACTTTTTCAGTTGCCCCAATGCAATCAGAGTTTCCAGGGCTCAGATTCCGTGAAGTAGTCAGAGTAGTTTAAACTGCTGTCCTGGTGTTTAACCTTACTAGTGAATCCAAAAATGAGCTCAAAGTGCACACCTTTAGCACTTGACCCAAAGAGTAGCGAAGTTAAGCAGTCAGACTCACACAGGGAGATAGTGTGGGGTTACCAACTCAGTAGATCATCAATAATCTGCACACAATAGTGTACATACTATCAGAGTGCAATAACCATTGTGGGTTCCTGAATACTAACTGGGGATGGGAGACGGAGCAGTGCAACTTCTGGTAGTGTGCATGCGGCATAGCCCAGTGAGATGTGATCTTGCCTCGCCCAGCTGGCGTGGGTGCACTGTGTCTTAAGAATAGAATACCAAATGGGACAGTTCTTGCTGTCCTGAGAATATTGGAGCTTGGGCTCTTACTGTGGCCCAGACTCAAAAAACGAACACCAGAACTAGCTCAGAGCCCATCCCAGTTTTATAATAGGAAACTGCTCTTGCTGATGCAGAACTCTGTTGATGGTATTCTCTCATTTCACCTGTAGTTTTCCTGTATGCACAATCGTGGATTTTGGCCGGAAGTTCTGTAGGGCTTGGATGCCATCTGTGTTCAATGGAATTTACATCTTGCTGGGTCCAACAACACTCTGTTGATGTGGTCGTCTGTGCTATGGGAACTCCTCAGTGTCCATGAAGAACACCTAAAGTACATTGATGTTGGTCTTTTTCTGTGCCATTGCAATGGTGTTGTTTCACTGTTCCTAGTCTTCTTGTGGCACCTCTCCTTCAGAGTAATGTCATCTTCATACTTTGCCACATTCAGCACCCATTTTCAGCAAGTAGTGAGCACGCTCCTAATAATTAGGGCCCGGGCAGCCTGTCCTGGCAGACTGATAAACTTTTCTTTGTTCAGTGTTCCCAAGCTTTGCAATGGCGGTTGACAATAGGTAACCCAACCTAGAAGGTCAGAGTTTCTTTGTCACTATTGGTGTGGAGACTCCATATTGAAGAAAGAAACCTTGGCTCATAGCTGGAAGCTTCCTCCCTTTATTTATACTTGGGTTGTAAACAGTGACTGTGGACTCCAAAAGTCTGGTCTCAATAGAGATTCTAAATAGTTTATTTTGCTTATTCCACTCAGACTGGTCCAGCCAATCCCTTTGTCCAAGTGTGTGAGCATGAAGGTGGGGTGGAGCTTGGAGTCTCCAGTCAGGAGAAACCCAAAACAAGAGCACAAAGGCAAGGAAGGCTGTCCTACATAACTGCCTCAACTAACATCTGGGACTAGCCCCTAAAAAAACAGTGGGCCCGGAGAAGGCAGGGGCAAACTCCCCAGCTTCAAAGTGGCCCTATGTCTACTCTTTGAAATCTGAACATCAGTTAGGCAGCTTAGACATGGCATTAATATGACTTGAGATAATACATTCTGAGAAAACTAGTTAGTCAAGCCTTCATTTTGACTTGAAGATAACTAAATTGTTATCTTTAGAGACAGCTTATCTCTAAAGAAATGTGCATCCATTGGAGAAAAGTACTTTGAAGTTTAATAAAAAAGTGTATTGCACTCCTGGGCTAAAAGTGACTTAGGAGTCTAATCTTCATGTTTTTTCTTGGAGTCCCCTCTCTTCTGAACTCTGAATACAGGTGACTACAGGTGACATCAGAGTAGAAAAATCTCACTGCAATGAGTTGGTAATTTCAGAAAAGAGTTGCCAGCATTTTATTTCAGACATTAAAGAAGATAAAACTCAAGAAGAAGATTACCTTAAAGAACTGTTCTTTTTTGCATTCAGCCGTCCACAGTGCCAACTTGATCACTCTCTGCATTCTGGCTTCTGTGAGGTGGGAGACATATCTGATAGAGACCTCTGCCCACAGATTCCTGACCTGAGGATATTCCCCATGCATCAAACTGGATCTGGAATATCTACGTAGGAATCATTGCATGCCAGGAATTGTTGTCAGTCGGCTCCACATCAGACATGACCATTTAAGTTCCACCTCGGTGCGCAGACATCAGTTACTTTCTATCCAGAGCTATCTTGGACACTTTTTGGCTTTTAAATGTTTATTTTTTTTATTTTTTTTATTTTAACTTTATGGCAATATTCTCTTTTTGAGCTTGCTCCAGTGTACTAGGGACATATCCCCTAGGAAACTCTCTTGTTTCAATCCTTGTGGAGATTGTCATTTTCAGATGTCGTGTCAGGTCCCCACCTGGTTTGTCTATGGTGCCTGGGATCAGAGCATGACCCCAAGGTTTGCAGAGTGCATGTCCATGTACCCAAAGGTGATCTGCGAGCGGGTGCTGATTCAGCAGAAGGCAGCTCTGAGTCATCCTCAGTGGCAATCTCACTCTCCTGGACACACTCTGGCTGGTTAAAGAGTAGTTTTTGTGAAGATTCGCCCTTGAGATCCAAGACCTTTTCATCGAAGTGAGGACCTCAAGATCCCTTCCTGGATATGGTACAACTCTTCACCGGGGTACCGACACCTACCCCAGCTCCGTCCTGTCCGGCACTGTTTGACGAGCCTATCGCCATTCCCGATGTCGAACTGACACCACCTTGTGGCCACTTAATGCTGTGCCATCCTGTCTCTATCTTTCCCTGGCCTTTCCAATACTGGAGTCACCCTCACCCCTTTGTCCCCCCAAAGGGGCAATGAGGGGGTGGTGTATGGTCCTTTGGAGGAGGATCCTGCTGAAGACAAGGAGCTGGGAGATGCCAGTGGCATTGACACCTCACCAGACACTGGCATGTTGTCCCCTCAGGGCCAATTCTTGAAGGAAAGCACGTAATTCGCCACATTGATGATCATGGCTGTGAAGGTCCTTGACCTTCAGTTTCCCACTGTTGATTTTAAGTCATAAATCTTGACTAAGCTGGTTTAGGCAGGGGCAGGTGCCCCAGAACCAATACTGCCCTTTAATGAAGCCCTCACAGATACTCTCCTGGGGGCCTGGGCTAAACCATGCACAGGGGCTCCTCTGCACCGCATGATTGCCTAGTGTCATCGTCCCACCCAGGGGACTCAGTCTTCCTTTCTTAGCACCCCTCCTGGAGAACCTGGTGGTCCAGGCCTCCTTGATCAAAATCAACCCGAGCTGGCTCCCTACCACACCGCTGGACAGGGAGTCCAAGAGGCTGAATACCTTCAGGAAATGCATCTTTTTTTTCCCAACAACCTTGCATTGTGGTCAGAGAATACTTCATGCCTCTTGGGCTGCTATTCCCATGCGTCATGGTATTCAGTTAAGCAGCTGCTTCCCATGCTGCGTGAGGCCATCCTCAACCAGGCTTTACTTGACATCAGGGATCCGGCTAAGCTTGCCATACATTATGGACTGGACACCACAGACTTCCTTGGTAGGGCCACGGCCTCTGCAGTGGTGCTTTGCCTCCATGCTTGGATACAGTCTACTTAGTTTTGGGGGGATCTCCAGTCAGCCTTTATTGACATGCCCTGTGATGGATCATATCTGTTTGAGAAAGCCAACAGAGTGCTCAAGTGTTTACAAAAGAGCAGGGTCATTATCCAGTATTAGAGCCTCCCTTTTGAACCAGCCACAACAACATTGCTTTTGTCCCTTCCGTGGCCGTGCAAATTTGGGTGTCTATAGTACCAGTCCTACCCAGTATAACAGCCAGCTCAGTCTTTTCAGGGAAGGGGCCATGGAACCCAAAGATAATGTGGGAACCATACCCAGCAAGCTGCCCAGTTTGCTGATTCCCTGGAGCCTCCAAGCCTCTTTAGTGCTCTCTCCAAGCAGCACACACACCCTGCGGGTGGAGGGGCGGGGAGGGGGGGCAGGGTCAGACCTCATCTATCCCAATGGTCCATCATCACATCGGACTGATGGGTACTCTAGAAGGTGCAGTAGTGGTACGCCCTACAATTCATGGACACCCGCCTTTTGCCACCACCCCAAGAACTGCTAACGGAGGGCCACCTCGCTTTACTCTGTCAGGGAGTGCAAACCCTCATGGCCAAGAGGGCCATCGAGGGGGGGCTTGTGCCAGAAAAAGTCCATGGTTGTTGTTCCCACTACTTTCTGGCACCAAAGAAAGGGGGAGGCCTCGATCCCATCTCAGTTACTTCCTCTGACAGTGTCAAAATGCTGATTTTGGCTCAGGTTCTGTCTGCGCTGGATGCTGGACACTGGCTCGCTTGTTAGTCTTGAAGGACACCTATTTCCATTTCCCCATCCTGCCTGCCCACAGACGTTGCCTGCAGTTCACCAGCACTTTCAGTTCGGTGGTGCCTTTATGCAGCTGTAATATGCTCTTGTGGGATGGGGAAGAGTCTACGTGGAGCCACATGACACCACCTACTGGCATGCAGTGGCCATGCTAAAAAATCTTCCGGATCTAGTCTGGCATCTACGTATATTCTAAAGGTGAGGGCTCTGCTGTTATAATATCCGCCAGAAAGAGCGTTACTGAAGGTAAGTAACTTTGACATTTGAGGGTCATGGAAAGGAAAGGGCGTTTTTTGTTTTTTCGCCCCAAACCAGCATCTTCAGCCACTACGATATCTACCACTTTTTACTCCAAAACCAAGATGAGAAATGTGCCGGGTCAACATCCTCCTCCACAGCACTTTCAGTGGTACTCTTGCCATTGAAGGCCTGTTGACGATAAAATCATTGATGGTTCCATCATCAACAACTGCCAGTGACTGCGCAGGTGATGCGGTCTTGATCAACAGCATACCTGCCCCCACCGTGGTGTCTTAATTGCCTATTTTGTTGATGACCCAAAGGAGTTTCACAGAGTATGAAAGTTCGTAGCATCCCAATGCCAATCACATCCTTCTGAGTAACCATGCCTGTACTGTCTACACACCTCAACTACAAATTCTTGTACCCCATTTTTTGGAGATGGTGAAAGGAGATGAGGAGCACTGCTGTAGTTGTCCACTTCACCTAAAGTACCTGTCAGAAGATAGGATAAGAAAGAACACAGACAACCTGAAACATCAGGAAGAGACTAGTGAAGATATTGAAGCACAGGGGACTTTGCCGTCCTTATGAATATAAACAGCAAAGGAAATACTACTGGCCAGGTACACGGATGGCTGTGATCTTGTTTATGAGGACCAAAAGTTAATTCAGGAGCTTCAAATACCGCATCATTTTTATCAAAGCAGTACAAACTAAGATGCAGGACTTCTTTGCTGGTTCTGCACAACGACCATTTCCTCAGGAATTTTTGATGCCGGCTTCTTTTTCCCCAGCTTCAGAACCGACTAGGGCTCCTCTTTCAGTCCTGCAGCAATTTAAAGCAGATGTTAAGGAAGAGAAAAAAAATAAGGAAGAGACAAAGGGGGTCATTCCGACCTTGGCGGGCGGCTACCGCCATGCGGCCGCCAATGTGGCCGCACTCACGCGGCCCCCATTCCGACATTCCCGCTGGGCCGGTGGGCGCAAACCAAGTTTGCGCCCGCCGGCCCAGCGGGAATGAGGCCGCAACACAGAAGCTGGCTCCGAATGGAGCCAGCGGTGTTGCGGCCGTGCGACGGGTGCAGTTGCACCCGTCGCGCTTTTCACTGTCTGCTAGGCAGACAGTGAAAAGCTGGCCGGGGCCCTGTTAGGGGGCCCCTGCACTGCCCATGCCACTGGCATGGGCAGTGCAGGGGCCCCCAGGGGCCCCAGGACACCACTTACCGCCAGCCTCTTCCTGGCGGTGAAAACTGCCAGAAACAGGCTGGCGGTAAGGGGGTCATAATCCCCAGAGCAGATTATCGCCGCCGGGGCAGAAATGGCGGAAAACCGCCGGTCCCGGCGGTCCGACCGCGGCTTTACCGCCGCGGTCAGAATGGGGAAAAAAGCACCGCCAGCCTGTTGGCGGTGCTTTCAGTCATACTAGCCCTGGCGGTCTCGGACCGCCAGGGTCAGAATGACCCCCATAATGCCATACAATCAAAAGATAATTGGCAGAATTATGTTATGCAAGATATGGGACAAACAACACTTTACACGAGAAAAGAGAAGGTTTAAAAAAGATTTAACTTGCCAGTAACCTCATGTGTTCCCTTTATGATTTTAGATAACAAAGAAGGAAGGCTGTGAAAGTAATTCCCCGCTTGGAGTATATTTGGGAGCCTGGGGAGTGCCTTCTACAGAATCTAGCCACAGTACCAGCCATTGCTCCATAATTGGAAAATAAATATGACACACCAGACAACATTCCAATCTGCCTGTCAGTTCATCTGAGGGCACATTTTGTCCTTTCATCTGCAATCCAGCAGCACTGAAGAAATCCATCTTCCCTCTGTATGGCTCCTCCAGACCGAGAAGGTCGCAAGATGTACACTTTCTTGAAAAGACTCTATCACTGTCAAGTTCAGTAGAGCAACCAACACACCAGCCATCCTGGGCCAAAATGTCTAACCCTACTATAAACTCCTTTTAGAAGCCAAGAAAGCAATAATTGAGGGAGAATGCAACTTCTCTGCTTTAATATACTCAGTAGATCTCATCACCCAGCACCTGAGGGACCTCCACTGGCTCTCGATCCAGTGAGCTGTTCCTTCAAACTCCGAACCCACGCCTTCAAGGCCTTCCACGAACAAGGTCCTGGCCACCTCAACTACTGCCTACACTTCCATCAACCACCCAGAAACCTTTGCTCCACACACCACACCCTCGCCCAATGCCAAGCACACAACGATGCCACTCGGGAGGATGCTCCTCTCCTCTCACCTCACCCCAAAGCCTGGTACGCCCTCTCTCTCTCTCCACCTTCGCGCTGTGTCATCACTAACCAACCTCAGGAAAGGACTCAAGACCTGGCTTTTCGACTGTCAATGGCAGCAAGCGCCTGGATACCCACTCGGGTAATAAGCAGCACTCTATAAATACCTCTTAATTGATTGATTGCTAGATTCAGCCATGAGCAAAGCTAAAGGTTTCAGGCAACACCACTGAAACAGCAGTCCTGCAACTGCATAGTTGCTTAGAACCTCATCTTTTTCCCACCGATCTGTGCTTTACATACCTTTTGATGGTGAAGGATGCAAAAATAGCATGCTTCTTAGGGATAGTGTAATGCACAGCTATTTTAACCTACAAGAAGATGCATAGCATGTACTAGAGGTCAACAAAAGAACAGCGTCTCTTATTCATCCTAGCCACACCCAATCTTTTTCTCAGTATCCCATCAGTGAAGAGATGTCTATACATGCCCTGGAGTGCATTGACATGCCTATTCATGTACCTCCAGAGAAGAAGAAACATTATCTTAGATAGCTTTGGGCAAGATAATTATTATGCTGTTGGAAAGGAGCTTTAGAATTCATGCCCTTATGTCAGCAAAATGTGTTACATTCAAGATTCCCATGATCAGAAAGACAACACGGAGTATATTGGAAACTGAACACATTCCACAGAACAAATCCATAAAACAGTCTGAATGTTTTTCTCTTCATGAAGCCTTTCATCTCCCATATCTAGATTTTCTCTACTTACACATCCTCTGCTACTAAAACATTACCAATTGCTATGTTCTTAGTGGCTGCTTATCAATATCAGTTTTAGGTCATGCGACTCAACCTCCGGTATCTTTACAAACTGCTGGGTCCAGATGTGGTCCATTTCACAAAAAACAAGGCCACCCAGTATTTCCTCGGTGAAAAGTCAGTAGAGCACGGCAGGGAATTTCCACTGTTTTTTTTCTTCTAGGTGTTAAGTGTTGTGTACTTAATGCTCAACCAGGAAAACTGGCCTACCCTCCACACCCCCTTTTTACAGTCCTTCTGCCTCCAATTTGGAGATTCTTGGTTTTTACACTGCTTCCCTACATACATGTGCTAAGAACATCTGAGCTACAGTGGCCTCACAGGGGAGTGGAGTGCTTAGCACACAACTCATTGTCTTAAGTTTTGTCTCTTTACAATGATGTGAATGTTCTATTATATAATTAACATTCTTGCCTATATAATATTGTTAACCTTTGTGAAGAACATTCCTAAGTTGACAGTAGGAATGTTTTGGTGGAGGACTTTGGATCTGTGGTCACATCCTGATGCAACCTCTATTCCAGATGCTTAAGTAATCCATAGCCACTATGTGGAGTGGATTTATAAAATCACTTGTTGTAAGGAAATGCCTCCTTGGCATGGTTGCCCCCTGACTTTTTGCCTTTGCTGATGCTATGTTTACAATTGAAAGTGTGCTGAGGCCTGCTAACCAGGCCCCAGCACCAGTGTTCTTTCCCTAACCTGTACTTTTGTATCCACAATTGGCAGACCCTGGCATCCAGATAAGTCCCTTGTAACTGGTACTTCTAGTACCAAGGGCCCTGATGCCAAGGAAGGTCTCTAAGGGCTGCAGCATGTCTTATGCCACCCTGGAGACCTCTCACTCAGCACAGACACACTGCTTGCCAGCTTGTGTGTGCTAGTGAGAACAAAACGAGTAAGTCGACATGGCACTCCCCTCAGGGTGCCATGCCAGCCTCTCACTGCCTATGCAGTATAGGTAAGACACCCCTCTAGCAGGACTTACAGCCCTAAGGCAGGGTGCACTATACCATAGGTGAGGGTACCAGTGCATGAGCATGGTACCCCTACAGTGTCTAAACAAAACCTTAGACATTGTAAGTGCAGGGTAGCCATAAGAGTATATGGTCTGGGAGTCTGTCAAACACGAACTCCACAGCACCATAATGGCTACACTGAAAACTGGGAAGTTTGGTATCAAACTTCTCAGCACAATAAATGCACACTGATGCCAGTGTACATTTTATTGTAAAATACACCACAGAGGGCACCTTAGAGATGCCCCCCTGAAACTTAACCGACTGTCTGTGTAGGCTGACTAGTTCCAGCAGCCTGCCACACTAGAGACATGTTGCTGGCCCCATGGGGAGAGTGCCTTTGTCACTCTGAGGCCAGTAATAAAGCCTGCACTGGGTGGAGATGCTAACACCTCCCCCAGGCAGGAGCTGTGACACCTGGCGGTGAGCCTCAAAGGCTCACCCCTTTGTCACAGCCCAGCAGGGCACTCCAGCTTAGTGGAATTGCCCGCCCCCTCCGGCCACGGCCCCCACTTTTGGCGGCAAGGCTGGAGGGAACAAAGAAAGCAACAAGGAGGAGTCACTGGCCAGTCAGGACAGCCCCTAAGGTGTCCTGAGCTGAGGTGACTCTAACTTTTAGAAATCCTCCATCTTGCAGATGGAGGATTCCCCCAATAGGGTTAGGATTGTGACCCCCTCCCCTTGGGAGGAGGCACAAAGAGGGTGTACCCACCCTCAGGGCTAGTAGCCATTGGCTACTAACCCCCCAGACCTAAACACGCCCTTAAATTTAGTATTTAAGGGCTACCCTGAACCCTAGAAAACTAGATTCCTGCAAACTACAAGAAGAAGGACTGCCTAGCTGAAAACCCCTGCAGAGGAAGACCAGAAGACGCCAACTGCCTTGGCTCCAGAAACTCACCGGCCTGTCTCCTGCCTTCCAAAGAACTCTGCTCCAGCGACGCCTTCCAAGGGACCAGCGACCTCTGAATCCCCTGAGGACTGCCCTGCTTCGAAAAAGACAAGAAACTCCCGAGGACAGCGGACCTGCTCCAAAAAGACTGCAACTTTGTTTCCAGAAGCAGCTTTAAAGAACCCTGCAACTCCCCGCAAGAAGCGTGAGACTTGCAACACTGCACCCGGCGACCCCGACTCGGCTGGTGGAGAACCAACACCTCAGGGAGGACCCCCGGACTACTCTCCGACTGTGAGTACCAAAACCTGTCCCCCCTGAGCCCCCACAGCGCCGCCTGCAGAGGGAATCCCGAGGCTTCCCCTGACCGCGACTCTTTGAAACCTAAGTCCCGACGCCTGGAAAAGACCCTGCACCCGCAGCCCCCAGGACCTGAAGGACCGGACTTTCACTGGAGAAGTGACCCCCAGGAGTCCCTCTCCCTTGCCCAAGTGGAGGTTTCCCCGAGGAAGCCCCCCCTTGCCTGCCTGCAGCGCTGAAGAGATCCCTTGATCTCTCATAGACTAACATTGCAAACCCGACGCTTGTTTCTACACTGCACCCGGCCGCCCCCGCGCTGCTGAGGGTGAAATTTCTGTGTGGGCTTGTGTCCCCCCCGGTGCCCTACAAAACCCCCCTGGTCTGCCCTCCGAAGACGCGGGTACTTACCTGCAAGCAGACCGGAACCGGGGCACCCCCTTCTCTCCATTCTAGCCTATGCGTTTTGGGCACCACTTTGAACTCTGCACCTGACCGGCCCTGAGCTGCTGGTGTGGTGACTTTGGGGTTGCTCTGAACCCCCAACGGTGGGCTACCTTGGACCAAGAACTGAACCCTGTAAGTGTCTTACTTACCTGGTAAAACTAACAAAAACTTACCTCCCCCAGGAACTGTGAAAATTGCACTGTGTCCACTTTTGAAGTAGCTATTTGTGAATAACTTGAAAAGTATACATGCAATTGAAATGATTCAAAGTTCCTAATGTACTTACCTGCAATACCTTTCAAACAAGATATTACATGTTAAATTTGAACCTGTGGTTCTTAAAATAAACTAAGAAAAGATATTTTTCTATACAAAACCTATTGGCTGGATTTGTCTCTGAGTGTGTGTACTTCATTTATTGCCTATGTGTATGTACAACAAATGCTTAACACTACTCCTTGGATAAGCCTACTGCTCGACCACACTACCACAAAATAGAGCATTAGTATTATCTATTTTTACCACTATTTTACCTCTAAGGGGAACCCTTGGACTCTGTGCATGCTATTCCTCACTTTGAAATAGCACATACAGAGCCAACTTCCTACACTTGTGCATATTGTTTTAGTATGTCTATGCAACTACACAAAATCAAGATGTTTGCTAAGACCGATCTCAGTTTAGATGGAATGCACCTTTCACTGACTAGATATGTGTAATCGTTTTAGGAGGACATGTTTGCCACTGGGCCATCAAGTTGTTCGAGGCATGCCTGTGTGGTCACTGGGGTTTGTTCTTGTGAAGATCAAACCATCAAGAGTGTAATTCACTTCCTTCTCTGCCCACTCAACAATCCTGTTAAAGCATGTTGGCTTCACCCCCTTATCAAAATGTATAGTCTTTCTTTAGTTCAGGCAGCAAATAAACATTATTCTTCTTTGGAAAAAGCTTGTAGTTTCTTGTAGTTGCAAACTATATGGCCAGTGGCATGTGTGGCTGTAGATACACATGGTCTGCATACTCTGCCATTTAGTGTTGGAACCATAGTGATGCAACTTGTTGTTCTTCTAAAAAGTGTTTCGAGTCACAAGATCGAGTGACTCCTCTCGGTGATATTTTGTATGAGCATTGACCCCTATGTTAAATTGTTTTCTCTCCGCCGTCTGGTTCAGATGTTTGTGCCTCCACTCCGTATCTCAACTCTGTTCGGTTTTCTCAATCTTTCGCTCTTCTCCTGTTATCGCTGTCGCCGTTTGCGTTGGTTTAGGTTCTGACCGACTGCCCTTGGGAGCGCCAACACCCACCTTGGGCCTAACTTCCATATGACTCTGGAATCTACGGGAACGGTTCCCTGATGGAATGGACTCCATTTCTTTTCTGTCCTTGGTGCCACTTCAAGTTCACGCACACTGACCAGCACCTCTTGTGTAACCTCTGTCTCTCTCCAGACCAGAACGAGGCCGATTGTGACACCTTCAAGTCCACTGTCTCCTACACCCCGTTCCTCACCTCCACTTCCTTCCCCACCTCAATCTTTACCATCCCCCATGCAACGGGATGACACTCCTAAGGGGTCACCAGTCTTATATTATATTAGAGGTTTAGAGGGTCCTCTTGATTACACTGACCCTTGAGATGCCTACGACTCTGATCCCATTCCCTCAAATGACCCTGACCATTACCCTTCACGCCCCTAACTACCAGAAGACACAACATCTTATCAGCAAGTAATTGCTTGGGCAGCCGCCTTTCACCATGTGGAGCTGCACAAAGAGCCCATTGAGCAGGATTTCTTCTTCAACATCCTGTCCATCACACATAGGAATACACAGTACCTTCCCATTCTCCCTAGTATGGTTAGGCATGCAGAGGACATTTTTAAGGAGCCTGTATGCTACAGGGTGATTACGCCATTGGTAGACAAGAAATTAAAGGAGGCCCCCTCTGGCCCGCTTTATATCAGGGCACAGGTACCACCTGACTCCATAGTGGCAACAGCTACCTGTAGAGGGGCTAACAGTCATGTCACTGGTGAGTCTCCTTCACCAGAAAAAGAGGGCAAAAGTGTAGTGAATCCTAGTTTGTTTTAATGGGATAATAGGAATTAACTTAGCCTTTGGCTTGCAGACTCGTGCCCCCGTCACCTAGTGACTTTTAACCTACTTAGCTTGCTCTGTCTTAGCCCGTTTAGTTATTTAATTCTTCTAAGATGGCTGTCTTGTTTATAGTCAGGCCACTTGTTATGATTTACATTATCAGTGCAACCGCGTTAAGGCGTCAAGATCAAGTGACAAAGACAAACAGTAGGTGTTCACACTTAGGGACTTTCCCTCTCTATGCTTTTGAGGGAATTGTTTATATTAATTGCTGCCCGAAGCATGCCTGTTATCTATTGTTTGGGAACACACCTACATCAGGGGTCCAAGTCGATCTGTATAAATACATCACAGTTCAGACAGATAATTAGAGGGATTCTGACCAGAGGGCATCGCCACCATCGCTGATATCGATGCTGCACGTCGTCTTGACGCTGACCCAGTCTTCGTGTCCCTGCGGAGTCTGAGATAGAGACCTCATTCCAAGGTAACGAGGATTGGGGGCTCCTTTCATGGACATGGCATTGGCAGATTAGGTTTAACATACCCATCTCTCCTTTAGGTAGGAGGTTAGGCCTATCATGATAGGGTATTAGGACATATTACACACCTTATGTCTTCATGTTATTGCAAGATGGTGGGGGTCTTTGTAATAATGACTCTTGTCTTTACAATTCTGTTTCTTGCACTGTTCATTATCCTAATCATTGCAGCCCATGCAACATATCGCAGATTTCAGTTGTGTTAAATAAAAACCATTGAAACTTTACTGCATCTTCGTTATTGCCTGTGTTTGGTTGAGACATGATGTATCTGTGAGAAAGGTGTAATCTCTGTTTAACCACGACACTCCCTGAGATGTCATACTTTCGAGTCCATGCGTAAAGGCTGCCACAAATCACCTTTTACTATTTGGGTTTTTAGTGTGGTGCTGCTAGTGAGCCGGAAGGGTTGGGACGACAGCTGCGATTTGTTGTAGGATAGGCATAGTCGCCTACAAACATAAGTACTGTCATCCTTAAACCAGCAGTCTTGCTCAGAGCAAGGGTCCAAACTACGACATGGCGCCACCAATGATGGTGTTTAGGCATTAATTTACGGATACCCTGACTCACTGTCTCACAGACAACAGGTACCATTAAACGGAGACGTCCTTGGTCTTGGGGAAGATCCTCCTCAGCTGAAAAGGTAACACTTGATTAGGCTGTAGGTTGTTCGAGCTCGAACTAATAAAAGGACTTTACTCCCCATTTTGGTGTTCCATTTCTCTAAATAAATATGGCTAACGCCATAGAAATTCCTGAGAATGCTAGACTAGCACTAACACAACACCTACTAGCGCATGGCCTTACAGAAGAGGGCGGGGATGTTACACACCTAATAGAAGCTAATGAAGCATACCAAACAGAAACATTTTACTGTTGGGTCACCTTTCCTGAGGTAGACAAAAAAACACATACGAAATTGCCAACGTACCTCAACGGTACCAAGCATACCAGTATCATGAAATATCGCTCACATATCAAAAGCATCAGAACTGGTTTGAAGGTGCCCTACCACATGTAAAACAAACAGTGAGACTAGGTCCTTTGAGTAATGATAGACCAACGTGGCCTATGTTTGCCACATATACACCTCACCCAGGCATAACAAATATGCTGATAGCAGATCTGCAAAATGTATATATTGAATTTGTGACACTATATAGGCGACTAGTTCAGTTCGCAATGTGAACTTTGAACACAACACCAGCGCGTCCACCTCCACCAGCACCTGGTGGATACCAATTGGCTACTGGGATCAATCGACAAACAGTGCATACTATCATGGGTAAAGTACCCACAGAACGAGAGAAAATACAGTTCTGGATAGCCCAGAAAACAAATCAGCAGGAAGCTGTTTCCCCCCCATACGGGACCACAGGGAAAACATAGACTTCTCACAATGTGCTTGCCCTTTGGGATGGTTCCCTCAGTGGATGACTGCGCCACATGGGGTACAGTGTTCGCTGCAATATATACCACTACACATGGCACCCCGACACTTGCCAATTTACCGGAAGTGTTAAAACAAATACAGAATGAGCACGGGCTGCACAACTCTTAGATTTGGGGATGAAGTTAATGCGTATCTTTGAAGCAGTTTCCGTGATAATACTCAGTAATATTAAAGGGGAAGCGGTAGCACTGGCAATATGCAAGCATCCCTGAGAAACTCCACAATTGGAACAGGAGAGACAGCTTCCAAAAATAATTTCCTACACCTATACTAGTATAGGGTGGGATAGTTTGGGAGCCAAGCCAAAGAAATTGGAATTACAAAGTACCACCCTTAAGGAAGTTACGAAGCAGGCACAAGAGGGCTCTAAAAAGCGCTAAGAAAAACAAAAAGAATTTAAGGATAGACGAAAAGAGAGCCGATTCTCCACACCCGGAGAACTCAGAAAGGAGATACAATCTCAGAAATAGGGAGAATATCAAAACTCCTGACAGATATACTGATTCACATCCCTCTCGTTCCTTTCAGGACGCACTGGAAAGACGTAGCGAGAGAGGGGGCCGTCCTGATCGACGTCCTGAATACGTGAAACAAAAGAAAGACTCGCCGCAGTCTACAATAAAAAAAGAAGAAACGACTCCTCAGCAAAAGCCACAGTTTAAAAAGAAAAAGGTGACAGCACTGTCAGCTAAAAATGCCCGTACACTTGAGAACACTGTTGAGGAACAAGACGTGGGCAGTGATGCTGTTAGACAGCGCAGCAGAGGTCACGATATGTTGCCAGAGTCTGAAAGATCATCTGGATGCGACAGCAACTAGCGATTTTATTGCAGTTGAGACAGAGGACGGCCGTGTTCTCCCACCCGACAGGGTTTATGATTTAAAAATTCAAATAGAGGGAGACGTGGAGCGCACCATTGGTGTGATATTCTGGGATGAACTCACTAGTGACATCCTATTGGCCGAAAGAGACTGGCCACCTGAGGACGTCTGTAAGCTCCCACATGGTGAAGAAGTCATTTTGCCTTCTTTCTCTAATCTTGTTCCGGAAGCAGAAAAACAAGCCTATGCTACTGAATGGGCTTTAGCGCAGGCACCTGCATTATACTGCAATCATGTAGGTTGGGACAAGGAATCTCCTTTTCATGTTATTCCCATTAGGTCTACACCCCAACTACAGCCACAATATCCTGTTAAACATGAAGCAAAAGCTCCTGTTAGGGAGATCCTCACTCAGCTCGAGTATCAAGGAGTAATCGAGCCCTTTACATCTCCAATGAAAAACCCGTTATTCCCTGTTGCAAAGCCAGACCATTCTTACAGAATAGTCATTGATTACAGACATTTAAATAGTCATACACATGCTATACAAAACTCACATAGCACGGCACTAATAAATAATATAGTGTGTAAAAAATATAAAACAACGTTAGATATTTCGAATGACTTTTTCTGCCAGAATTTAGCACGAGTCGGGACCTGTGTGCATTCTCATTTGGCTTACAGAAACGATTTTGACGTTTACCCCAAGGCTATAAGAACAGCCCAGGGCTATTTTCAGCCCGTGTAACATCAATATTACATGATATTGATCCCGAGGCGTTATCCTACGTGGATGACCTATATCTCACAGACAACGACCTCAACATTCATCTTGTAAGGGTTGATCAGATAATTTTGGGATTTGCAGACCTCGGTTACAAATTCAACTTTAAGAAAAGTAAGATTGCCTTTCTCAAAGTATTGTTCCTGGGATACGAGCTACAGAACGAGGGTAAGAGCCTGGCCCGGCACTTTCTAGAGAAATGTGCACAATTGTACCCCCCTAACATTCTCAAGAAACTACAGTCTTTACTAGGTTTCTTCAACTTTGGCAGAACATATATTCCAGACTATGCACAACGTATCAAGCCACTTTGACTTGGTACAGCCCAACTTTTCCAGCAGACACTGGACAGTTGAACACTCACACGCATCCTTAGGGAATTGCAACAGCACATGCTAGAAGCTAAACACTTGCACACACGTGACAATAAAACGAATATGGTCATCAGAATAATTGCTGGTGCCTTTGGATTTACTTATGTCACCTTCAATGAAGGCGACACAGTACCTATAGCATATAAATCACATTTATACCCAAATGCAGAACAACGTTTTGCACCTACAGAAAAGATTCTGACTGCAGTTCAGATGGCTGTCATAAAGGAGAGGCCACTTGCCCAGGCGAAATGCATTATTGTCGTTACCCCCGGTGCCGGCCTTGGAGGCTGTCACCAAAGCAAGCAAGCGTTCCCAACACTAAGGCATTACATCCACGTTGGATACAGTGGGCAACGTCTCTGACCGCCACTGATGTTGACTATATCTGTGATCCAAATCTTCAGACATAAGAGTTCCTCCAGTACGAACAGGAGTACCCCGCTCCTCTAAATACCTTGCCATTGGACAGATACCATACTGTCATATACACTGATGATTCAGCACAACCAGCTCTAGGTACTAAACATCAATACTCAGCCGCTTGCGCAGCCATGAGCGGAGTGATGGAGGATGGAGTTTTCCACCCTCAATACCTACACGCAGACACTAGGGGACTGCACAGCTCAGTTGGCCGAACTTAAAGCTCTTATATTAGCACTAGAACACACACAGGCTGACAGCCTGACTTTAATAGTCTGTGGCTCATACTACTGCGTTCAGTCATACAATGATTATCTTAGTCATTGGAAGCTGAACGGGTTTAGAGATTCTTAAGGGAACACCATTAAACACAAGACATTGTGGGGGAGGGTGGCTGATCTTAAAGATAAGCTACCATGTGTCCATGTAGTACATACATTGGGCCATCAACGTGTAGGAGTACACGTTACCGGCAACACTTTGGCTGATGAAGCAGCCAAATCTGCAGTGGCTACGGCTTCTGTGGCTGCAGTGACTCGTTCACAGACGAGATTGGATAATGAAATACTGACTGCCTTGAAAGCCTCTGCTGCAGGCAAGTCTCTTCCGAAAGGATACTCTACAAATGATTCTTATCATATCAGTGCACAGAATGTTGCTTATGTAACAATTCCTGGGGTTGGAGATCGAGTGATCCCCAACAAAGACCACAGATTAGATCTAGTAAAAGCTACCCATGAGGATGTCGCTTCTGCACATGCTGGTATTTCGGCCAGGATAAGACTGTTACAGAAACGCTTTTGTTGGCCTGGTCTGTGTCCTTTGTTGTGACATGCAAATAAAGGGCTCCAATATCAAACGCCCACCACAGACATCCCTCTTAGTGTCCAGCAGGCCACTACAATGTCTGTACCTGGATCATTGCGGTCTACTCCAACCAGATGGTGCATACAAATACATCTTAGTTGCTGTAGATTCTTGTTCTAGATTCCTGTGGGTATGGCCGCAGCGGTCGGCTGACGCTCGAACTGTTATAAAAGACTTGCTGATCTTTATCGGTACATATGCGGTTGCAGCATTCCATTCGGGCCAGGGCCCTGCATTTGCCTCTAAGGCATTCAGGGACACCATGGGGACGATGGGTGTTGAACTCCATTATTCCTCACCATACCACCCTGAGGGAAATTCGGTCGTGGAGTGGCGGAACCGTAATCTAAAGCAGTCCTTAACAGCTCGGGTATTAGGTTCAGGCTGCAGTTGGCTTCATCACCTATATGGGATCTAGAGAGCACTGAATAATCTGCCAAGACGGTCCTTGGGGGGGACGCACTCCTTATGAGGTTCTCTTTGGGATACCTATGTATGTCCCAGATCTTGATGGCTCTGGTTTGATGGCAGCAGAAACACAATTTGACATAAATGAACGCCTGGCTGTCTTACAGGAGCTTCAGCAATTTTGTGATGATGAGTCATCTACCAGTGCTGCCACCTTAGGAATAAGGGATTTAGTGAAAACTTCGACTGGCTGGATTCCTAAAGTTGGGGATCTGGTTTGTGAGAAGATCGCTGTGAAGAAGGAATTCGGTCCATCATACAGAGCACCTGTACCGGTCTTGGGAATTCAAGGTACCAGGACTGTCATCTTACCACCACTGTCTGGTTCTCGAACGAACAGATTCATTTCCATTGATGACATCAAACTACACCATGTGGCCGATCCTTCACAGTAGACCAAGAGGTCCCTTGGGCAGTTCCCGATCCAGTCTCACTACCCAACAGGACATACATCTACATAGTAGGGTGAACAACACTACTACGGACTATGCAACAATGTCCAATGCTGTTACAGATACCTCCTCGACCATGAGGAGGGCAGAAAACAAACTCTTGTTGGTTCCAGTTACCACTTCATTGACAACACCTGTCTAAGATTTTGCTGTTTTTTACACAAACACTTCACAGACTGATGACACCCTCTACCAAGAGCCTCCACACGAAATGGACCTATGTACAAGTAATGCACCAGCTTTAGTATTTGCAGACTGCCTCTGGCTATTTCGTAGACATTGATGATTTTTCCTCAGACTCATCCACTATTGTGATTGGCAATGTTTCAAAAACACGGAATCTGTATCAATGGCTTAAAAAGATCTATTTAAACTACCCATGGAACTATTTATGGTTCTGTTTGAAATTTTCAGCATTATTTTTTTGGGTTGGTTTTGTGACTGTTTTCTTTTTGCTCATAAATGGTATTTACATTCCTGAACGCTCCTCTGTAGAGCCTGCGGATGAAGTCTTAACTCCATACCATTCCTCACATAAGGTCCGAAGAGACTTGTCCCTTGTGAACATTTCAGCAAATACAGATTCCTGATGGGATTGTATGGGACAATGTTCCTTTTGATATATACGGGCCTAAAGAGGTCATTCAAATTCCATATGTGTTCAAAATATCTATGACAGATGTGATTACACCTGATGTTATATCTGATGATTGGGATGTCCAAGCAGTTGATTCCATGCTAACTGAAATGAAGGACTATTCCGTATTTGAATGTGATGATGTATATGAACATACAGTGAATTATAGGGAAATGTTCTGTTAAAACAATTGGGAACGTTACTACCTACACTGTGCCACTAGACACAGGCAAGAATGAAACTATACACAGTGGGAACACTGTTCAACACCACCACTGGGGACCCCAAAACACTATACAGATAAATTTACAGATTTCACTGGGCACGACACAAAAAATGCAGAGTCATATTACTTCAAATTGCTTCCTTCACAAATTAGGAAAATTTTGCTAACTAACGCGAAACTGATTTATTCAGATCCCTTTGTTTCCCAGCTCGCACTTGAAGGTTACGAATACTGGAAGAGCACTATTGACTTTAAAAGTGTATGGGGAACACAAGATTGGCAAATACGGGGTAAGGAAGCTTTATTTAGAGCATGCCCGATTCCTGTGCAAATGATCTTTTTAAATGACACGATTCAACAGACATCCTGTCTGGGGTTAGCAAAAACGAAAGACATGAACACGCCCAGTATCCCCACACCAGCAAAGTTTACTGATTGGCAATATTTCCTTAATATCTCAGAGGAAACGCTAGATGCAATGGTTAAGGCTGGTACCCATAATTCTTCACTTTCCAGTCCCGGCGGGTGGTTAATATGGCCAACTGATACCAATAGGCGTCAAGCACGTTTTTTTTTAACTCTTCAGTTTTTTTTTCAATTAACAGGCCAGATCCTAGCTTTGTATCGGTTCAACATACAGGTATAATTACAACATACAGTGTGGGCAAACTGTGCCAACAATGGGTACAGACTAACACGTTAACCGCAGTTAAAAAATATCTTAACACTCTTTCTGAAGATGTAGACTTGCGGGATTTTCTGCTAGGTCCTAGGAAACAGCGCTCTAAAAGGTTCCTATATGCTATGTGTGAGAAAGTATCCTCTTTCTAGCCTTGTTACCCCCACTTTTGGCCTGTTTGTGAGTATATGTCAGGGTGTTTTCACTGTCTCACTGGGATCCTGCTAGCCAGGGCCCAGTGCTCATAGTGAAAACCCTATGTTGTCAGTATGTTTGTTATGTCACACTGGGACCCTGCTAGCCAGGACCCCAGTGCTCATAAGTTTGTGGCCTATATGTATGTGTTCCCTGTGTGATGCCTAACTGTCTCCCTGAGGCTCTGCTAACCAGAACCTCAGTGGTTGTGCTCTCTCTGCTTTACAAATTGTCACTAACAGGCTAGTGATTAATTTCACCAATTAACATTGGCATACAGGAACACCCTTATAATTTCCTAGTATATGGTACTGAGGTACCCAGGGTATTGGGGTTCCAGGAGATCCCTATGGGCTGCAGCATTTCTTTTGCCACCCATAGGGAGCTCTGACAATTCTTACACAGGCCTGCCACTGCAGCCTGGGTGAAATAATGCCCACATTATTTCACAGCCATTTTACACTGCACATAAGTAACTTATAAGTCACCTATATGTCTAACCTTCAACTGGTGACAGTTGGGTGCAACGTTACTTAGTGTGTGGGCACCCTGGCCCTAGCCAAGGTGTCCCCACATTGTTCAGGGCAAATTCCCCGGACTTTGTGAGTGCGGGGACACCATTTAACGCTTGCACTATACATAGGTCACTACCTATGTATAGCGTCACAATGGTAACTCCGAACATGGCCATGTAACAGGTCTAAGATCATGGAATTGTCACCCCAATGCCATTCTGGCATTGGGGAGACAATTCCATGATCCCCCGGGGTCTCTAGCACAGAATCCGGGTACTGCCAAACTGCCTTTCCCAGGGTTTCACTGCAGCTGCTGCCAACCCCTCAGACAGGTTTCTGCCCTCCTGGGGTCCAGCCAGGCCTGGCCCAGGAGGCAGAACAAAGGACTTCCTCAGAGAGAGGGTGTTACACCCTCTTCCTTTGGAAATAGGTGTCAGGGCTGGGGAGGAGTAGCCTCCCCCAGCCTCGGCAAATGCTTTGATGGGCACAGATGGTGCCCATCTCTGCATAAGCCAGTTTACACCGGTTCAGCGATTTTCCCCAGCCCTGCTCTGGTGCAAAACTAGACAAAGGAAAGGGGAGTGACCACTCCGCTGACCTGCACCTCCCAGGGGAGGTGCCCAGAGCTCCTCCAGCGTGCCCCAGACCTCTGCCATCTTGGATTCAGAGGTGTGCTGGCACACTGGACTGCTCTGAGTGGCCAGGGCCAGCAGGTGACGTCAGAGACTCCTTCTGATAGGCTCTTACCTTTCTTACTAGCCTATCCTCCTTCCTAGGTAGCCAAACCTCCTTTTCTGGCTATTTAGGGTCTCTACTTTGGGGAATTCTTCAGATACCGAATGCAAGAGCTCACCAGAGTTCCTCTGCATCTCCCTCTTCACCTTCTGCCAAAGGATCGACCGCTGACTGCTCAGGACGCCTGCAAAACCGCAACAAAGTAGCAAAGACGACTACTGCAACCTTGTATCGCTTCATCCTGCCGGCTTTCTCGTCTGTTTCCTGGTGGTGCATGCTCTGGGGGTAGCCTGCCTCCTTCTTGCACCAGGAGCTCTGAAGAAATCTCCCGTGGGTCGACGGAATCTTCCCCCTGCAACCGCAGGCAACAAAAGACTGCATCACCGGTCCTCTGGGTCCCCTCTCAGCACGACGAGCGTGGTCCCTGGAACTCAGCAACTCTGTCCAATGGACTCCCACAGTCCAGTGACTCTTCAGTCCAAGTTTGGTGGAGGTAAGTCCTTGCCTCCCCCGCTAGTCTGCATTGCTGGGTACCGCGTGATTTGCAGCTGCTCCGGCTCCTGTGCACTCTTCCAGGATCTCCTTCGTGCACAGCCAAGCCTGGGTCCCCGACACTCTAACCTGCAGTGCACAACCTTCTAAGTTGTCCTCCAGCGTCGTGGGACTCCCTTTTGTGACTTAGGGTGGACTCCTGTTCACTCCTCTTCTAAGTGCCTGTTCCTGTACTTCTGCGGGTGCTGCCTGCTTCTGTGAGGGCTCCCTGACTTGCTGGGCGCCCCCTCTGTCTCCTCATCCAAGTGGCAACATCCTGGTCCCTCCTGGGCCACAGCAGCATCCAAAAACCCTAACCGCGACCCTTGCAGCTAGCAAGGTTTGTTTGCGGTCTTTCTGCGTGGGAACACCTCTGCAAGTTTCTTCACGACGTGGGACATCCATCCTCCAAAGGGGAAGTTCCTAGTCCTCGTCGTTCTTGCAAAATACCAAGCTTCTTCCATCCGGTGGCAGCTCCTTTGCACCCTCAGCTGGCATTTCCTGGGCATCTGCCCACTCTCGACACTGTTGCGACTCTTGGACTTGGTCCCCTTGTTTCACAGGTACTCGGGTCCGGAAATCCACTGTTGTTGCTTTGCTGGTGTTGGTTTTCCTTGCAGAATCTCCCTATCACGACTTCTGTGCTCTCTGGGGGTTGTAGGTGCACTTTACACCTACCTTACAGGGTCTTGGGGTGGGCTATTTTTCTAACCCTCACTGTTTTCTTACAGTCCCAGCGACCCTCTACAAGCTCACATAGGTTTGGGGTCCATTCGTGGTTCGCATTCCACTTTTGGAGTATATGGTTTGTGTTGCCCCTATACCTATGTGCTCCTATTGCAATCTATTGTAACTTTACACTACTTGCATTACTTCCTTTTGCTATTACTGCATATTTTTGGTATTGTGTACATATATCTTGTGTATATTTGGCATCCTCATACTGAGGGTACTCACTGAGATACTTTTGGCATATTGTCATAAAAATAAAGTACCTTTATTTTTAGTATATCTGTGTATTGTGTTTTCTTATGATATTGTGCATGTGACACCAGTGGTATAGTAGGAGCTTTGCATGTCTCCTAGTTCAGCCTAAGCTGCTCTGCTATAGCTACCTTCTATCAGTCTAAGCTGCTAGAAACACCTCTTCTACACTAATAAGGGATAACTGGACCTGGTACAGAGTGTAAGTACCCCTTGGTACCCACTACAAGCCAGGCCAGCCTCCTACACTATGTATAATGAGATCTGGAAACTTTCACAGGTAGAAGCTGCTGCACGTTGGAGGCAATTAGATAAGGAAAACTTAGAGAAGGCTTTAGCAGTTGTCGACAATGGCATGAACACTCTGTCCAACAGGATTTTTTCACTATCAAACATTGTCATCTGCTATTGATATTACTCAGACAGACTTGTCCTGGTTATATCAAGGACAAACACAGCTACGTTCTATCATGCAGCTAGGTTGGACATTACAGACACTGAAAAATGGCCGCATTCCATGGAAGTATATTAACAGTAGTGAATTGTTCACTGCTTTTAATCATTCCAGGGAACAGCTGCCAATGGGTAAAAGGAAAACTAGCTTCACCGTGCGTCACATTGAGAAGTTAGATAAGTTGCCCTTCGTGGTAGCAGAGAGTCCTTCAACTGTTTGGCTCTTACATGGCATAATTAACTTGCCCATTTTGACCTTTCTTTTCTCAAAGTGCTTGAAACATCTTGCAGTGGGCAGGTTCGAGCAACTAGGCGATAGCTATATTAAGGAAGAGTGGGAGCTACCCTTTGATTATAAATGTTTGAACGGCAAAACAGAGGTTTTTCTGAGCGGAAGCGAATGTGAGACTACTGTTAGTCATTCAATGATATGTAAGCAGGTGTCCCTTCACGGCCTTTGCAATGCGGGGGTCGCGAACTTGGCCTTTTTTCTGAAGGGTACTACCGTCCCTTAGACTTGACCGGTATTTCATATACTTTCCAATGGAAGTTATGTGGTAGTGAACAATCAAAGTTGTTGCGGCATGCAACCCGGAATTGCCTACGCAATCTTGGTCTCCAAGGTCGTAACGTGTTGCGGACATGTTTTATTCCCCCCCCCCCCCCCCCCCCCCCCAAACACACACACACGAGAGATAAAAGTATCTGACATGTGGCCCCACATAGATACTATTAATGTAAATTATGACAAGCTGAGCAGACTAAAGGCGCTATTGTTTCAAAAACAGGTCGCGTTGACATCCGCTAGAGAGACCTATGCTCTCCAGATAGCGAGATCATCAGCCGAGATACAATCCCTATTAAATACCAACTTCCCCAAGCACTTTGGAGAACTGGTATCCAGAATATTCAATGCTTCTGGCACTGCTGGGATTGTCCATTTCTTTACGGCTGTCGGGTCCGGTTTCGTGTCCATCTTTGGGAGTCATCCCATCAGCCATCCATTCGCTCTTTTCAAGCGTGTTTGGTGGTTTTCCGATTATTTTGGCATTGATTGGTGGACTACAACTCCTGTTTCTTCTGATTCGCAGTGGTTGTTTCTTTCCAGCTATGCAGAGCAATGGAGCCTCTCCCACCAACTCAACTGTGCCGTGAACACATGGTTCGGATCTTCGGTGCCTCTTTGCTGGTGGAATTAGAGCGTGATTGGTCGTTGTCATTTTGGCCACTTCTCTGGTGCGTACAACCAGTTTTCCACTGCGTGTGGTGCCTCTTTGAACACCTGCCTATGGTGTGTCTTGCTGTTGCACCGGCACCTCCTGTGGACCAAGAACTGCTGATGTCCCCGATGAGGGTTCATTCACTGTCACTAATTTTTGAGGTCCTTGGTTGGTGACTTCGATTACACTCTTCGAGATCATGACTATAGAAAATAATTTGATGAATTGGCTTGCCAGTCCCGATTAAAAGTATGCATTCAAATTGCCTTTACTTTGGCCTGCTGTGCTTGTCATGGTTGACATTAACATTCTCTGTATTTATTTTAACTAATATTTTTACTATCTTTTAATGAATTTTTAAATGTTTTTTAGCTAGTTTTTATGCTTTTAGTCCAGAGCAATTTTAGCGTTTGGATTCATTTACCTTTGTCATACCGGTTACGGCAATGGGGAGGGTGTAGTGAATCCTAGTTTGTTGTAATGGGATAACAGGAGTTAGCTTAGCCTTTGGCTTGCAGACTCATGCCCGCGTCACCTAGTGACTTTTAACCTACTTAGCTTGCTCTGTCTTAGCCCATTTCATTATTTAATTCTTCTAAGATGGCTGCCTTGTTTATAGTTAGGCCACTTGTTACTTACATTATCAGTGCCACCGCGTTAAGGCGTCAAAATCAAGTGACAAAGACAGACAAACAGTAGGTGTTCACACTTAGGGACTTTCCCTCTCTATGCTTTCGAGGGAATTGTTTATATTAATTGCTGCCCCAAGCATGCCTGTTATCTGCTGTTTGGGAACACACCTACGTCAGGGGTCCAAGTAGATCTGTATAAATACATCGCACTTTAGACAGATAATTAGAGGGATTCCGACCAGAGGACATCGCCGCCATTGCTGATATCGATGCTGCACATCGTCTTGGCGCTGACCCAGTCTTCGTGTCCCTGCGGAGTCTGAGATAGAGACCCCATTCCAAGGTAACAAGGGTTGGGGGCTCCTCTCGTGGACATGGCTTTGGCAGATTAGGTTTAACATGCCCAGCTCTCCTTTAGGTAGGAGGTTAGGCCTATCATGATAGGGTATTAGGACATATTACACACCTTATGTCTTTTCATGTTATTGCAAGATGGTGGGGGTCTTTGTAATAATGACTCTTGTCTTTACAATTCTGTTTCTTGCACTGTTCGTTATCCTAATTATTGCAGCCCATGCAACATATCGCAGATTGCAGTTGTGTTAAATAAAAAACATTGAAACTTTACTGCATCTTCATTATTGCCTGTGTTTGGTTGAGACATGATGTATCTGTGAGAAAGGGGTAATCTCCGTTTAACCACGACACTCCCAGAGATGCCATACTTTCGAGTCCATGCGTAAAGGCTACCTCAAATCACCTTTTACTATTTGGGTTTTTGGTGAGGTGCTGCTAGTGAGCCGGAAGGGTTGGGACGACAGCTGCGATTTGTTTTAGGATAGGCATAGTCGCCTACAAACATAAGTACTGTCATCCTTATACCAGCAGCCTTGCCTAGTGCAAGGGTCCAAACTACGACAAAAGGATTGATTCCCCAGGGAAGAGGCTAGTGGCACAGGCTGCAAATCATTGGCACATAGCCAGTTCTCTAGCCCTTTTGGCCCGGTACGACCGGGCTCATTGAGATGAGATGGATGAGTTACTACAGTACCTTCCCTAGGATCACCATAAGGGGGGACAGCAGATTATCTCTTAGGGTGAGACTGTCACTAATAACTCCCATCAGGTGCGCCCTTGATGCAGCAGACACCACGGCCTGGGGCATAAATACCAGTATCTTTCTAAGGAGGCATGCTTGGCTGAGATGCTCTGGTTTTAAACCTGAAGTTTAGCAGGCAGTTCTTAACATTCCCTTTGATAAGGAGCACCTGCTCGGGCCACAGGTGGATACCACTTTAAAAAACTATAGGAGGACACCAACTCTTCCAAGACCATGAGTGCCCTCCAAACTAACACTCAAAGGGGCTCTTTTCATTGCCCTGGATACAGTGGGACATACAAATCCTCCACGATAGAGGCATCAACTCACACCCTTGACAACTTCAGTCTTTCTACACCAGAGGTTTCAAGGGACGATCTAACAGGTGGCCCAACAACAAAGGAAGAGGAAAGAGCACCACTACACGTAGATCCTCCTTCACTGCCAAGCAGTGACTACCTGCACCTTCCCCCCAATCATCCAACATCTGTCAGGAGTAGACTCCACAACATTTTTACACCACCTGGGACACCATCACCGCCAACCAATGGATCCTTGCCATTATCTAAAATGGTTATTGTCGGGAGCTGATCACTACTCCTCCCAATATTCCCCCTTCACAGGCTGTCTCAGTAACATTTAAAGCTTCTCAAACAAGAGATTCAGGCCTGTCTTCTCAAAGGAGCCACGTTCTGCAAAAACATCAAGGCTCATGGGTATACTCCCTATACTTCGTGATTCAGACCAGGACTAGGCCTCCAGCCTCTAAACAAATTAATTTTCTCAGGTCATTCTTCAGGATGTCATTCCTCTTCTGCAGCAAAATGACTGACAGCTCTAGATCTAAAGGACACCTAATTTCACATATCAATTCACCCCGCTCACCGAAAGTTCTTCAGATTTGTCATTGCAGGCAAACATTATTGATTCAAAGTCCTTTCCTTCGGGGTCAATACTGGTCCCAGGGTATTCACAAAATGTTTAGCAGTAGTCACAGCACACCTGTGAAGACAAAACATCTATGTGTTTCCTTACCTGGACAGTTGGCTTATCAAAGCCAGTACTTCTTACCAGTTTTAACAACACACTCAGATGACAGTAGATGTATTTCACAAACTGAGATTCTCTCTCAGCATTCCCAAGTCCCATCTCCAGCCTCTGCAAGTTCAGCCTTTCCTAGTGGCAGTTTTGAGTGGACAGTTAAGAATAGCATACCCCAATCCAGCTTGCAGCCAGTGTTTTCAGAAACTTCTCCCTCAGTTTCAGGAAAACCAATCCTACATAGTAAGGACCATTATGCGTCTGTTGGGGTAGGATGGCTTCTTGCATCGCCATAGTTCCCCATGCTAGGCTACGCATGCATCCCTTACAGCAGTGTTTGTCTCGCCAGTGGTCTCAGTCACGGGGCCACCTAGAAGATCTACTGTTCAGATGCGTTTTGTGCAATGGTGGAACACCAAAAACCTTCTGAAGGGAGAGGGGCTTTTCTAGACCCTGATCCTCACATCACACTAACTACAGACACATCACAGACTGGTTGGGGTGCTCACCTCCAAGACGTGACAGTTCAAGGTCTCTGGGATGCCAAACATCAGTCCCTACACATTAATCACCTGGAGCTTTATGCAGTATTCCTAGCCTGAAAGCTTTTTTTCCTCACCTAGCTGGACGGACAACATGACTGCCATGTATTAGTTACAAAAACAGGGCAGGTGGGTGTTCTTCACAACTAACACACCTCTCTCTGACCATATGCAGATTGTCCTTTCTGTACCACATTCATCTGCTGGCGGAGTATCTGCTGGGAACGGATAATGAGTTTGCAGATCTGCTCAGCAGGATGCAGCAACAAGTCCACGAATGGAAACTCCATCCACAACTCCTCCACGCATACTTCAAAAGGTGGGAAACTCCTCACATAGATCTTTTCGCAGCAGCAGAAAACAAAATGACAAAACTTTGCTTCTAGGTATCCACACACGCTATCCAAGGGAAATGCTTTATGGATGAGTTGGTCAGGGATATTTGCCTACACCACGTCTCCCTCTTATTCCATATTCGTTCAGAGGACCTGCCACCCTCCGTTCACCACACTTCAGGATCTTTCAGTAGTACCACAGGAGAAGCCTCCCAACAGCCTGTATCAATGGCAAATCAGGCATCTATGCCCGAAGTCACTCAACCTTGCAATATGGCTCCTGAGGTCATAGTTTGGCTACTTAAGCGTGCCTGCAGAATGTATGACTATTCTCAAAGTACATGGACCCACCACTACAGCCTGTTATGCTGCAAAATAAATAAAACAATTGTTTGCTACTGCCAACATACACAGATTAATCCTATGAAAGCCAGGGTGCAAGACATTGTCTGCCATCTGCTCCACTTGCAGAAAGTAAATCTCACCTACACTTCCATTCGCCTTCATCTCACAGCTATAGGTGCATATCTACAAAACAGACAACATATTTCTTTATTCAGAATTCCCATCATAAAGGCTTTCATGGAAGGGCTCAAACGCATCATTCCACTTAGGATACCCACAGCCCCGTCCTGGAACCATAACATTGTACTCACAAGGCTTATGGGTCCACCGTTTGAGTCACTTCACTCATGTCCACTTAAATTTATTTTATGAAAAGTCACTTTCCTTTCATCACTTCACTCAGATGTGTTAGTGAGCTTCAACCTTAGAAGAACCTTTCTTCCATATTCATAGGGATAAAGCAGTTCTTCTGACGAATGCTAAATTTCTTCCTAAGTTAATTCCTCAATGTCACCTAAATCAGTCTTTTGAGTTACCAGTTTTCTTCCCACAATCTTACTCAGTTGCGGAAAGAGCCCTTCACACACTAGATGTCAAAACAGCACTCATGTTCTACATACAGAACTAAAGAGTTTAGGAAGACCAAACAGCTGTTTGTAGCTTTTTTACGTGGTGTGCACCACACAGCTTCACAAAACAATACTGTGTGCACACCAACAAGCCAGTGTAGGTCAGGGAGTGCTACGTACACTTTTCCAATCAACTGCAACTCCCACAGGCTAGCCACCGCTTTTATGGAGGGACTGCTTTACAGTGCGCAGAGCATGTGTATCTACAGGCACTCATGCCATAGAAAGGATTATGTTACTTACCCTGTAAGCATCTGTTCTTGGTATGTGGGTCTGTAGATTCACTTGCAGAAACCTTCCTCCTCGGACGCCTGTGGCTGTTAGTTACATTATACTTGTTTATATTTGTACCTATGTATTTATATTTTGCATTATCATCTCTCTCTTCTCACTCCTTTCTCACTCGCTTGTGGGAAAACAATCTAACAAAGGAGTTGATGCCCATGCGCAATATCACAGAGAGGAGGAGTCACTCGATCTTCTGACTCAGTACACTTCTTCGAAGAAAAAACAGATGGCAGGAGTATGCAGACCATGTGAATCTACAGCACTATATACCACAAACAGATGCTTACATGGTAAGTAACATAATCCTTACTGAGCAAGCCAAACATCTGTAGTAGGATTATTCTGATTTAGTAATATGCAGTCAATATGCTAATATGCTGTTTGAGGATTACCTAGTATGTATATTTTGATCTTCGGAAAAAATGTGGTTGATATGTTTGTCTGGTAAAAAGGAAAGTGTAATGAAGCGAACAAACTGATCTCAGTTTTCATTTTTAGTGTAGTACTACACTTTTAGCTTACAGTGCCCTTTGTTTCTATGATTGTCTTGATTGTACTATGTTAAGCTGGGACAGGGACATCAGTAATTCTGATTTTATTATTTCCTCTATAAAGTGCAGTGTTCTCAAAATGTTTAATTGTGGCTGTTCAGACTAGAAGTATTTCTTTTATTTTTTTTATAAAATGTATAAATGCTTTTACTGGCTGTTTCTGATCCAAAAAGCATAATTTGATGAAGAGAGTTCAAGATCTATCTTGCACCTTCTAGTAGTTCTGTTGATGACTGCTAGTCAGACACTTCATAAGACACTCCCCCTGCATTTCGAGATGTGGCAAGAGACATATGAGTGACTTTATTGGATTACATGTTTGCTGGAGAATCACCCAAGGAACTAGATCCCTTGTGTGCCATTAAAAAATATATATTATAATGTGATGATCAGGGTGGGTAGTTTGGACTGAGTAGGCCTAGGGGATGCTTGACCAAACACCTGGGTGCTCCATTAGGTGTGATTGACCTAGCTCAATGTTCAATATTAGTCTCTTGCTGGCAAAGAATCAGATATGCCTTTAGTACTTGATCCAGGAGCTTAAGCCACATTTAAAGGTGCATCCATAAGTGCATTTGATACAGGGGCACAGTTTTTGTGATTGCTGTTGATTACACTAGGGTCCATACCATCTATTGCCCTAGTACTCTAATGGTGCCTACCTTTTTGGAACAACATTGCCATTAGTAGGGCAGACATTTCTGTACACGTGCAGAACCGCACACCGCCTTCCACTGAATGGTAGTCACCGTTCACCTATGTGCTCTACCGTCTGTAAGCCTGTGTTGTCTATACCTGCGCTTGAGGACACACCAGTGTCTTTGCCTTTTAGTACCTTCACATATTAGTGCGTCCACAAAAATATTACCTGTTGAACAGCCCTTTATACCTTTGGCAATCCAGAGTATAGCGTAAACCCTTAGAAACTGGTGTGAGCAAAGTATTATTGTAACAAAACAATGTCCAGGTTCATAACTGGCAAGGGTAAGTTCATACAACAAATACAAAAAATGGAATAATAACCATACACAGCAGATTATTTTAAAAGAATGTTGTAAAATAGCAAGCAAACATGTAAATTGAACACTTGATATTATTCAAAATTATCAAGTGGAACATGAGTTGACTCAGTTACAAAAAAGTTTTTTTTTATATGCTCTGCTGAGTAAAAGATGGCCAGTTTTCACAAACTGGTAATGTCATGATTTTGTTAGTTAAGTTGTTATTTTAAATTTAATTAATTTCAACGGTTGCCCCCATCTGTAGATCGGACTAAATCGGAAGCCAAAGATGGTGATGTGAAAGAACCAAGGGCTAGTGAAGGGAAGTCTTGGATAAGGGATGGTGAGTGCAAATACTGTAATGTGAAACTAAAATGTTTTTATATAGTTATTTTTAGTGGTTGATCCTGAAAAAGCTTTGTTAGTAGCATCTACAAATATGTAGTTTGAAGATGTCAGAACAAATACACCTCAAAAGTGGTAAATAATTTTACTATCACCCTGATACTACAGAGATGTGGTGTTTTACAAGAAATCTAATTTAATAGAATCAGTAAAACTATTGTGAGGTTTGTGATTGATGTACTGGGTTCCCAATAGGGGACATGGATCACTGTGGCAAAATGTTTGAAGCTTCTGGTCCCCTCAGGATATTGACATTTCGAGGGCAATATATGATGGACATAAAGAAAGGTACTTCCATTTCCCATATGAAAATGTATGTGCACCAAATGATCACTATGTGCACTTTTGTGTGAATCGTTACTAACAACAGGAAATTAAAACTGCCCACTCAAAAGGTTTACAGGCTTACTGGGCGGGAGGTTAAGAATTCTGATTTTCTATTTTAAGACAGCACATGTGAAATCAATGACTGGTTGATTCATTGCAAGTGCTTTAACCTGAAGAGTATTAATTACATTGTTCTACTCTGGTAGACAACTTGCATTTCACAATACTATTTCCCTAAAGTAGGTGCAAGTAATGATATACAAGGAAATAGTCAAGGGGTGTGTCCAAGATGGCAATGAAGTGAGAAATGCCTTTTATTGCTTGTGCCTGGCTTTGTAATTTCTCCGTCCCCTGACCACCGTCTCAGGCAGAATCTGGGCGTCCTTGCTGCAGTGACTTCCTGCAGCACAAGGGCCCATTTAATTGGCTGCCTGCTGCACTATGGTTGAATAGGTGCTGGAGTGGGCAAAGAACGACAGACACAGAAGGCAAAATTGTGATTGTCTGGACTGTGAGACCAAATTAAGAGACTAATAAGTGGAATTATCAATTTTCAAGCCACAAACAGTTCTAACAATGCAAGTAGGAATCACCCCTACTGATATGAGTATTGATCCCCCACTAATCTAAGAGCCCCAGTGGAAATCATAAAATGGTGAACCCTTAATTTCACAAAAGCTAGAGCAACCATGAGCTGTTTCACCTGTAGTGGCACACCCCTCTCCATATTGGAAATGATTACAGCAGCAAGAAACACCTCCTTGGACTTTCTCTACTGTTGATCTCTGAGGGTGGCATTATGCTCAATAAGTGTTGAAAAGTTGGTGGTGGGGTATAAGGAAGCAATCGCTCTTAAATATTCTTTCTCAGGACCAAACAAATTCAAAGAGAAAGTCCTAAACACCTTGACCAAGATACCCAGGAGGTTCTTAGTAGTACAGACCTCCGTAAACAATCACACCATCACACATGGCTCTGTTTATGTACCTAACAACAAAAGCCTAGTGAAATTCTTTCATGGCCTTCCCATAGCCAGAAGTTCTAGTGGTAGGAGACCTGAATGTAGTCTTTGACACTAGTCCAGACAGATCAGCACAAAGGTTGGGGTCAGACAGGGTCCTTGTCCTAGAGATTAAATGCAAATCTTGTTAAAAACAAACTGGCCCTTTCCACTATATAGGACAGGGTTTTCAAACTTACTACTGCGACTTGCTGTGCCTGCTGCTAATGGGTTGCCAGTGGGGGCTGCTTCTGGTGACTCTCAACTGCTGAGGATCACCTCAGACACTCTTCCAAGGGTCGAGTCCCCTGGGCCTTGCTGGTCCTCTTCAGCCTTGCCACTCTTCTGTTTCTTCTTTTGCATTTGCCAAGGTTTGTTGTTGGTTCTCCAGCACCACTGACTCACTGCAAACCGATAGCCAATGTGGGACACCATCTGCATTGCCTCAGGAACTCTTCTACATCTCCTGAACTGCACAGCTGGTCTTCTTTCCCCATCGACCTGGTCCTGCGTGCACAGAAGGATGGCTTGTGGGTCCTGCCACGACTGGACACTCCATCATCAACTGGATTTGGTCCCCTTCCTTTGCAGGTCCTCTTCTGCCAGAATCTACCTTTGGGATCTTCTATTCTGGTCTGGATCTTGCACAGTCCTCTTCCTAAGTCCTCCTGTTAGTTTTTGAGGAAATTTAGGTACTTACCTCTACTGTACTGGTCGCTGGAGGTCACTCCAGTACTTACCTATTGAGGTTCCTAGTTCCTCACGCTCCCCTCTAACGACATCACATTCTTGGTTGGAAGACTGTATCTCACATTCCACTTTTAGTATATGGTTTAGACCTCCCCTAGGGCCCTCACTATTTTCTAATACTTTTGCCAGTGCTTGTGGTTTTTATGCTCCTTAGTGATTGCTATTGTGTATATAAGTAGTGTGTACTTACCTCCAGTTGGGGGGACCTATCAGTATACTAGTGTTGTGTTGTTATAATAACGTACCTTTATTTTTGTATCACTGTGTGGTTCTTTCATGTGTGATAGTGCTGTGTGGCTATAGTGGTATTGCATGAACTTTGCATGTCTCCTAGATATGTCTTGGCTGCTCATCCTCAGCTACCTCTAGAGAGCCCTTGCTTTCTAGACACTGCCTACGCCTCACTAATAGGGGATCCTTGGACCTGGTATAAGGTGATAACAATATAGGTCCTCATCACACACCAGGCCAGCTTCCTACATTGGTGGTGCAGCAGTGGGATAAGACACTTGCTATGGCCTTACCTCTTTGTCACTAGTCACTTTCCACAGGAAAGTCCACTACTAGTTATTAGGAACACACGGCACTTAGTGATCAGGATTACTAGTCTCTTAATTCTGGTAAGTTGGGGGTTTAGCATAGCCCTTTCTCCAAACGTTCAGGGAGCCTAGTTGTTAGACTAGTCAGGTGCACCCACACCACTCTAGAAAGATGTCTTCAGTGGAAAACACAAGTCTGGTCCCAGACTCTCAGTATGAGAGCTGTACTTTTCAAGAGTTGAAGGAGATGTGTACCTCCAGGAAGCTGAAGACGGGGAGAAATCCTAATAAAAGTCTACTTCTGGGGTTACTACTCCATGCTGACCAAGACAACACAAGTAGCCAGTAGGAGGAAGTAGAGGCTGACCCTCCAGTCTTAGACAGGGTAGATTTAGGCTACAGTGGGGAGGGTCAGGAGGAATCTGGGGTACACCACAGCCCTGTTAGGAGCACTGCAGGTAGTGAAAAGGGGGGGTGAGGGGGACTCTCAAGTGGGTCCACTTCTACTCCTAGAGGGTTGGTTCAGAGAGTCCCCAGAAGAGGGATAGGTCCTCCTCAGTCAACACCCATGCCTCATCAGTATCTGATGGACCCACTGCTCCAACTCAGGGAAAGATTCCCCAGATAGGGAACTTAGGACATTGAGATTGGAGGAGGCCAGGATGAGACTGCAGAAGTTCTCCCTAGATAGGGAGGCCTTAGCAGTGGAGAGGGAGAGACAGGATTTGGGGCTAGCTCCCCATGGTGGCAGCAAAACTAACTTTAGGGACACCATGGTCAGAGAGGACTCCTATGACTCTAGAAACCTGAGTAAGATAGTCCCACCTTACAAGGTGGGATATGACATTCACAAATGGTCCGCTTTGTTGGAGAGGGCCTGTAAAGTACAAAGGGTCCCTCAAAGACAGTGGGCATCAATCTTCTGGCCCTCCTTCTCTGACAAAGGCAGAGATAAACTCCTCACTGTCAGAGAAGATGCAGATGATTATTCAGCACAGAAGAACGCACTCTTAGATGGATTTGGGCTAATCACTGAACAATATAGGATCAAGTTCAGGGAGACCAAAAAGGAGACCTCTCAGGATTGACTAGATTTTGTGAACTGCTCTGTTAAAGCTCTGGAAGGCTGGTTGCATGGGAGCAAAGTAAGTGACTACTAGGGCTTGTATAATCTCATTCTGGGAGAGAACATTCTTAATAACTACCTTTCTGATCAGCTGCATCAATACCTGGTAGACTCTGATCTCTGATCTGAAAGAAGGCAGACCAATGGGTCCACACCATGGTGGGTAGATAAACTCACATTGACATAGGTGATGGTGTCACTATGATGACTGAAAACTGGTGTTATCTGAACAACACCTACTTGGTCACACCTACCAAGTGACAGATGCTCATAACACTGTGTGCCACCCCATAGCAGTTATTAACTTTAGCGGGGGTGGTTACTGACTCTAAAAAGTTCGTAGTTTCTCTGATCTACCTGTAGAGTGTCTGCGAGGTAATGATTTGGAGACTTCAGCTTGGGCTAAATTGGAGTTGAAGGCCCATGCAGCAATTCTGTGCATCTTGGTCATATCTTTGCCCTGACCAGAGCACAGGCCAAAAAGGAGCGGAACCTACACCAGATGAGCTCAAAGCTAACACAGCTGAGGTATTGCGTGCGGGGGGGGGGGACCACCAAGGAAGAACTCAGTTTGAAACAGCAGACCTGCCCCACACTGGAACATATATTGGACACAGGTCACTATCTATGTCCAGCTACATAATGGTAACTCCGAACCTGGGCATTTTGGTATCAAACATGTCTGAATCATACCCCTATACTATAAGTATGCGGCATGCTTTAAATGCAGAATTGAGAGGTAAAGTCCTTTTGCATGCATTGTAAAGAAAGTAAAAATGTAATACAAAAATGTATTATCAAGCTGGAAATAGCATTAAGACAGCACAAGGAAGCAACCAGTGCAATTGAGATTCGGAGGCCCCCAGGCTCTTCCTTGGATGCGGCGCGGCCTCTGCAAGCCACCCAGTGCTGCGGCCCTGTAACTTCATCAGAGGTGGCGCGAGTTGAGTAGTGCGCCTGGGAGTGCACATTGAGAGGGTCTGCGGGCTGGGCTACAGCTGCGGCCGCGGGGCGACCTGACGGAGCACACTTCGTCCCGGGACCAAGGAGAGTCATGTAGAAACCACACCTACACAGCAGAGGTAGGCCAACCTACTAGATCACGCTACGCTGACGCTGGGGACCCTGAATTATCATCCAGAGTGGGGCCTTCATCCTATGAGGGTGAGCACAGATGAGAGAGAGCTGACCGGCGGAACCCGTGGGAGGGAGCCCTCTGCAGCAAATTGTAGCGGGGGCCCAGGAGGGGATGGCTGTTGTTCCTCTGCCTTGCAGAGCATTCACCGGGGCGACCTAGAGCTCAGCAGATAAGGACGGGTGGAGGCGAGGACTAAAGCCCCCCTATCTGATACCATTGTGGACCCCACTCGCCAGTTAGTTTCTTCATCCCCTGGGAGCTCCTTACGGTGAAAGCAGAGGAGGGCCATGTGCTACTGGGGACGAGACTGACCCCATCTGCAGACTTAGAACTGAGTGAGGCTGTTGCCTGCATTGGGGGGGGGGGGCACGCGCAGCACACAGCGGATTATCGCTACCCCCTAGAGTGAAGACCTAGAACCTGATGGTAACCGATACTGCAGTGCAACATGGGCATGGTCCTCAAAAAGAGAGACAGGGATCTGGGAGGCCCCCGGCGTATGCAAACAGCTAGCGGTGAGTTGGAGCATGCATTGCCAACAACAGCAGTAATGGCACCCACCACTCCCACACTACAAGACATACTCCAGGCCATAGCGGCGTCAAGAACAGCATTGGAGGTCAAAATCAACACTCTGACCATAGATCTGGGCCTCTTAAGCGATGACCATCGTTGATTGGCAGAAAGGATCAACGCGACGGAACAGGAACTCTCAGGCAACCCCTGCATTGGCACTAGTAAGTGGCCGCTTGACATCCATTGAAGCCCGCCTAAAAACGCTGGGGAGTAGAGCAGAAGACGCAGAGAACAGGGCACGACGTAACAATATCATGGTGGTAGGGCATCCTGAAAAAATTGAAGGTCCAGATATGGTGCGTTATCTGGAAGACTGGCTCAAGACTGTGGTGGCCCCGGAGGGACTCTCACTTAGCCCTCTCCCCCACCCCTTTCTTTGCACTGGAACGGGCCCATAGAGTACCTGCTAGATCATCACCTCTGGGCGCTCTTCCAATGCCAGTAGGAGCACGACTGCTTCACTTCAAGGATCAAGACTATAAATTAGAACAAGCAAGATTACATGAGAACCTGATGGAAAACAATAGAGTATCAATATTTCCTGACTTCTATAGAGAAGGCCAGAGCCAGAGAACAGCTTTTACCACTGTAAAACGGAAATTCAGGGAACTGGAGATATCATACTCCATGCATTTTCCTGCACGATTCCGAATGGTTACTTCGACAGGGGTGGAATTCCTCACTACACCGCAGGGTGCATGGTCCTGGCTGGAACTCTTACCTAACCCGGGTCAGAGTAGCCTATCCCAGCAACAGAAGAGGAAACATCGACCACGATACTGTCGGGGAAGACCACCAGCATTAATTAGCCCACCCACAGCGGAGGAAGTACAAAAGGAGCGTCAGCAGGTGGTTGCAGCAGTTGCCACGCTCGGTGCATCCTCATTGAGCCCCCATCTCCACTCGAGTGTGGTCCTCCTGGTGGTCAACCCGGGAACTGCAGATGAACTTATCTAGTGAACTTTGTTGTTTCCTCAGTTGAAAAACATTGTGTGATGCTGGAATGACAGACACACTTTACCCCAACACTACCCGCAGTGGCTGACATATAACATTATATTGCCTAGATCCTACATTGCAGACATAAGGCACTGGGGGTGAGATGGGAGCTGGGGGTACCTGGAGCCAACCGCTGCACAATGCCGGAGCTGTCACGCCCTCGCAAACCGTAGCCTGAATGATAGCATGTACAAGTTTGATTCTTTCATTTGTTTTAGGGTTTGGGCGAGGGCGTCACACCTCTTGCCCTAGGGACTGGGAATTGGGGAAAATGTTGTCTAGTTAATAAAAAGAATGTTTTGTGCTGCCTAGGTCTGTTGCATATTCGACTTGCTGTGAGACGGGCCCTGGACCCCTACAATTTCCAGCATGTCCTATACTACACCCTCAATGGACAACACATGTAATGTTAGTGGACTGTGCTCAATGAATAATCAACAAAGTATTTCACATCTTATTAGCCCAGGAATCCATCTAGCTCCGTTGCAGGAGACACATTTAGATGTCATAGAAGGGCGCACCTTCCAACTGCGGTGGAGAGGCCAGGTACACTATACTTCTTAATCAACGTATGCCAGAAGGACCTCAGTGTGGATTAAACCAGGGGTTCCTTATCAACACACTGCATCCATCATAAACCCTCTGGATCGCTATGCCATAGCCATTGGGAAGTTATATGGGCGGGAGATAGTACTTCGGAGCATATATGGCTCTAACACTGACCAATCAGGATTCCTGGCATCCCTGTCCGAACGCCTGGCCACTCACTTCATGGGATCTGTATTGTTGGGGGGAGGAGCTTTAATTGTATCACAGATACAACGTTAGATGGATCGCATCCTCTGCTGATTTCCTCCCCGATTATCCCGACGGCCAAATTGTACCAAAACTGGCAAAGGGAATGGGGTCTGATCGACTCCTGGCGAACTCACCTTCCGGAGAATAGGGGCTACTCCTTTTATTCACCAGTGCATGACCTGCATGTGCGCCTGGACACCTTTTTGTGTTCACCAGATGCACATGAGTTGGCACAGCTGACTGAATATCTGACCAGGACGATTTCAGATCATAATCCACAATTGTTGACGCTTGGGTGGTCCCGGATCCATTATCCGATACCCATGTGGCAACTCCAACCAGCCCTGTTGGAGGATCAGTCTTTTAAAGACATAATTGGCTCCGGCATAACGGGTTATTTTGAAACAAACAAGGGTTCGACAAATTAAAAACTGATAGAATGGGATGCTTTTAAGACAGTGATCAGAGGATGATGCATCTCGGCAGCCAAAGGTGAACGCCAAGCACTGCTACACAAGATAGAGAAGGCTGAACAGGAGTTGCGTACAATAGGACAGAGGCAACCAGACGACCCAGATCTTCAGACAGCACTTCCCGCAGCCTGAGAAAAAATGGCGGTAGCGATCAAAAGACTGCACTGTTGCGACTACAAAGCCTACACAGCATGCCCACACTTGGAGGGGAACCGTGCAAGCTCCCTACTGGCGTGGCTGGAGAATCCAGCACACAGAATCCTGGTTATAGTTGAACTGACAGAGCTCACGGGTCAAATCATACACACCCAGGCTACCATTAATCGAGAATTCTATAACTATTATGCTGATCTCTGTACAAGCAAAGTCAGACCAACTGAGCCGGACAACCAAAATTTCTTATCACTTCTTGCCCTTCCAACAATTTCGGAACAAGAGGTGACTGCCATGGGAGCAACTATCATGCTCACTGAAGGGAGAGCTGTCGTCACCAGTATGGCGCGAAATAAAACCCTGGGGCAGGATGGTCTTCCATTTGAATTTTTTTTTACATACGTGACAAAGCTAGGCCCAAGATTGGTCGAGATGTATGAAGAGGCCAAGAAATGTGGTACTCTTCCCATATCGCCTCGGGAAGCCCTGATTATCCCTTTCCTGAAACAGAGGAAACCATCAACTGACATCACCTCTAACCGCCCATTATCAATGCTGATGTTAGACTATAACATACTGAGTAAGATTTTAGCCATGCACCTATTGCGGCGAATGCCACGCCTAGTCCAAATGGATCAAGCCTGGGTCATATACAGTCACTAACATACGTCACCTCTTCTCGCTCCTAAATATTGACGCTTATGATAAACAGGAGGGGGTGATCTTCGCTGTAGACTTTCAAAAAGCTTTTGATCCCATGAGTTGCCTTATAAGTTTGGCCAGGGCAACCAGTTTGTCGCATGGACCCAATTGCTCAGTGCAAAGCCGAGGGCCAGAGTTCGCACAGGTAGCACCATCTCTGAGAGGTATCGGGTGGGGGTGGGGGGAACCAGGCAAGGCCACTTATGCTCCCCCGTGCTTTTTGCTCTTGCTATTGAGCCATTAGCCTGTATAGCTAGGAAGCGTCTATAGAGGTCTGAGGGTGGTGGGACATACCCACTACATTGCACTTTATGCAAACGATATTATAGCCTTTTTGGGAGATGCAGGCGACACCCTGCGTGGAGCGCGGCGCCTATTGGAGAGGTATGGCCCTATATCTGGGCTCCGAGTTAACTGGTGAAAATCTAGCCTATTCCCCGTGATGGAAGGCAGAGCAGTTCCCCCAGACCTTGACAAACTACGGTGGGAACCGCGCTGCTTGGCTTACTTCGGAGTCCATGTCTACCATAATGGTCTCGACCTACTGGAGGGGAACGTAGAACGGGCACTACGAGGGCTTTGCGGTAAAATGACCATTTGGGAATCCTTGCTGCTGTTGGTTTTGGGGCGTGTTGTGCTACTGAAAATGATAGCCTTACCCCGATTACTATACTTCTTTTCCACTCTCCCATTGCGGATCCCAAGAGTTTTTTTTTCAAACAATTGAAAACTCTGGTGGTTGGGTTCCTGTGGGGAACTGGCAGACAGCGACTGGCACTTGCTGTGCTACAGAAACCAGTGGCAGACCGAGAGCTGGCCGTCCCCGACTTCAAGTCAAGATTTCTGGCAGGGCAGCTACAATGGCTGACCAGATGGATGGCCAGCCGTACGATGCTCGTCAAGAGCTCACCCCCCTTTACACCTGACCTTCTGTTGTTGACCAGGGTGGTCCTTTGCCTGGGTCCCCCAGTTGCATCCAGCTCCAGTTAATTGAAGGTGATGCACAGATGTTGGCTACGATATATTCGCAGGTCAAAATGTGTCGCTCCTTATGTCCCTTAAATTCCATTACAATGTTTGCTGGCGCTGCCACATGGGGGTATACTGGAGGAGAAATTAGAGTTGGGTGATGGCAGGAGCGACCTATGGGGACCCTGTATGAAGCTGACTCCCTCTTACCATTTGAGGACTTTCCCCACTCGATACAATTTCCCACCAGGACACTCTCCTATATAGAGCAGTCATTGAGGCGGTTATTGAACATTGGCGGGAGTGACGGGCAGAACCTCCCCTATCGGGAGTATGTCAGTATCTGATGAGTGCCACGGGCACCCATGAAGCAGTGACATGCCTTTATAGGAAAATACGGGTAGCACTATGCCAACGGCTCACAAATCTTAAGGGGTTGGGTTAATTAACCCTTATGGGAACACCGACATTGAGGGATGACAGGAGGACCGAGATGCATATCCAGACTGGGAATGCAAGCTGCTCTATATAGAGGACACCTACAATGTTGTGCAAGAATTAATGCCTCATACTCAATATGTGTATCTATACCATTGATATGTTCAAAAATTACTGAAATCATAGCAGCCAATATGAAGTTGTAACGAGTGATGGTCGGAGCTCCCAAAGGGTTTAGAATGTTGTTATAAATAAAATTCAATAAAATGTTGTTTTTTTTAAAGTGTGTTCCCACTTTCAAATATATAGGAATACTGTAGCTGCATACCTTAGGCTTTGTTTAGTGCAAAGAACTATGCAGTGTAGTGTAAAGAACTATACCTAGAGATGCCTATGAAAAGATGGATGGAAAAGTGGCTTTCAGTGTATATTTTGAGTAGTTTCCCTATAGTAGTAATCGAAATGTAAACTATTTGTAAAAGTTCATGTAGGGAGCATAACCATTGTATATTTTAGTAAATAAACATACCATCTCACTGGTTTAAATAGGGTATTAAGCATTTGGCATGGTGGGGGGGGGGTGGCCCTTTTGTTTACTACTTTGTTATCTAAAGTTAATGCTGGACATGCACCACGGGGCCTCAGCCTGGAATGAAATGTTCACAAAGTCAAACTTTCGTTTAATTTTGGATTTTTAATAGATTTACTTGTGTGAAACTTTCCCTCACTTTAATCTAGGAATTCCCAGTTTCTAAGATACTTCTAAACACAGATTTCTTACCTTATGATATACTCCAGACTAGAGTCAGTGATTTTTTTTTCTTTCTCATAGCAGTGCTTCTACGCGTCGGTATACAATTCAAGTTGGTTTCATATAGCAACTGGGCCTTATAGTGCTTATTGACAACCTCTCCAAACTGTCTACATGGACTCCAGGCAAGCTCAGACTTTAAAAAAGTGAGTTTTGAGAATTATTCTAAAGATGGATTCGGACTGCTGACTACTAATGGGGGTAGGAAGGATGGTCCAAAGCCCAGGAACCAAAAAGGCAAAGGAACATGAGCCACTGTTTGCTGTTTTGACCTTCTGCACTGACAAGAGCCACTGATTGTTAGAATAAAGAGACCTCCCTGGGGCGTAGGATGCTAATAGGTTCCGGATAATGACCGGGCCTCTCCCCTGAATGGCTCGATGCACAGTACACAGGGCCTTGAAGAGAATTATCTTTTCAACTGAGAGCCATTGAAGGGCTACTAGGGCAGGTCTGGTAGATTGGTGCTTCGAAATTTTATAAAGGGTTCTGGCTGCTGCGTTCTAGACAACTTGGAGACGTTTTCACATTTTACAGGCTTCCTAAGTAGAGGGAGTTCCTATTGTCTAAGTGTGAATTTATTAGACCCTGAACCACCGTCGTCTTCGTGGAGTATGGTAACATATGTAAAAACATTTGGAGGGATCTAAGGATACCGAAACAGGATCCCTCAAGTTTTTTGGATTGAGTTTCCTATTTGAGTTTCTCATCTCTTCAAAAGTTTAGACTCTTAACTGCTGGAGCCGGTTTGGGTACTTCTCCAAGTTGTTCTCGCAATCCCAATTCAAACCGTCTAGATTTGTTGTTCCTGATCACAAGTACCTCAGTTTTGCCACCGTTGAGTTTGACAGCTTGTAGACATCCATTCTTTGCCCTCCCTGAGGCAAGATTTCAATTGCATAGAGATCCAGCTAACCTGAGGGGTCAGTGCCATGATAATTTGAGTGTCCTCTGACTATGACACTAAAGCAAGGCCATGAAAGTGTATGATCTCTATGTGGCTCATAAATACAAATTAAAGAGTGTGGGGCTCAGTGATGACCCCTGGGGGACCCCACTATGCAGGAGGTGAATGGCTGAAGAGTGAGCCTTCATACATCTGGAATCTTCTATTTCCTAGGAAGGCTTCCAGCCACTTAATAGCACCCCCTGAAATTACCACTTCATGCATTCTCTGGATGAGGATAGGATACAACAGTGTCAAAAGCTGTGCTAAGGTACATTATCATGGCTGCTGAGTCACTTTCATCTAAAAGCACAAATTTCCTCGTTAGCATCCGGTAGCAGGGTCTCCATGCTTCATCCCATTCCGAAGCCTTTCTGAGTGGAGAGAAAAAGATGACTTTCCAGGAAGCTGGATAGGTGTTTGACATGCTTTTCAATAATCATACTAACTGCTGGGTGCAAACAAATAGGTTTGTAGCTCTCTGCCTTAAGGGGATTCGCTTTAGACTTTTCAGGAGTGGCTTTATTCTAGTTTCCATGATTGAGGAATACAGCCTCTTACCAGACAATGATTAAGAATATCCACAAGGATGGTCAAAGACTCTTACCTGCTTGCCCTAAAATGTCAGGTGGGGCTGGCTCCAAAGGAGATCCTGATTTCATTGATTTTACTATGGCTTCGAGGTTCAGTCCTGGAAAAGTAGACCGGCAGGGACGTGACCATTGCTTTACTGGGGCCATGCTATTTTGTGAGGCCGGTAGTGGGAGAAGATTTAATATTTTGTCCATTTTGGTAATAAAAAAGTTGGAAACCAGTCAACGCTCCACTGACAGCGGGAGACCTAATGAGCAAGAGGGGACATTCACTGATTACTTTGAATAATTTCTTGCAGTAGGGGAGACTTACATATATTGCATGCAGTGTTAGGAGACTGGGCACACCGTCTGTGTATAATGTTGTGCTTTCACTTTTAGCTGCAATGGCAGTCTGCATGTGCCAGATGAGGAGCCCCAGAGGGTGGCGCGATACATGCTGCAGCCCTTGGGGACCCTCTTTGGTACCCATGCCCTATGTACCAGAGGTACCATTTGATAGGGAACAGGGAAGCCAAAGGTATTGCCAGTTGTGGAACAACTGCACAGTGTAGGATGCTGGCTCTGTATATACTATCTTAGTGAGAGATAGTGTGCACAGAGTCCAGGGGTTCCCAAAGAGGCTTGACAGAGGCATTAATAGATAATACTAATGCTCTATTTGTGGTAGTGTGGTCGAGCAGTTAAGCTTATAAGAGGGTAGTGTTAAGCATTTGTTGTACACATACAGGCAATAAATGAGAACACACACTCAATGACTTAACTCCGGGCCAATAGGTTTTTATATAGAAAAATATTATTTTCTTAATTTGTTTTAGAACCACAAGATTCAAATTGCAGGTAAGTATATTAATTGTAAGGTACTTTGCATAGGTATAGATAGAACTTCAAACCAAAACAGTAATGTACACAGTTATTTTAAAAGTGGACACAGTGCAAAATTCAACAGTTCCTGGGGGAGGTAAGTACAGGTTGGTTAATATGGTAAGTAAAGCACGTACAAGTTCAGTCTCCTGGGCATAGGCTGCGCACCGTCTGGGATTCAAGTCAACCTCAAACACCCAGCACTAGCAACACAGGGCTGGTCAGGTGCAGAGGTCAAAGTGGGCCCCAAATATCATAGGCACCTATGGAGACTAGGGGTGCTCTGGTTCCAGTCTGCTAGCAGGTGTCCTTGGGGAGCAGACCTGGGGAGTTTTGTAAAGCACTGGGGGGGTGCCAAGCAGGCAAACAAAATACACCCTCAGCGGCACAGGGGCGGCCGGGTTCAGTGTGCAAACAAGGTGTCTGTTTTTTAATAGAAATCAATGGAGGGACCCAGAAAGGGGGATGGGGGTAGTCACTCAGATGATGCAGGCAGGGCACAGAGGGGCTTCTAGGGCTAGCCACCCACTGGGCAAGGGTGAGGGACGTCTGCTGGTCACTGATGTACCGGTGCTTGGTTCTTCACAAGCCTGGAAGATGCAGGTGCATTGCTTTTTCCAGGCGTCGGGTTTCTTTGTTACCGGGCAGTCGTGGTCAGGGGGGTCCTCTGGTTTCCCTCTGCAGGCGTCGTCGGGGTGCAGAGAGGTCAGCTCAGGGTGGACACGTCGTTGGAGTCGCCTGGGGGTCCTCTCTGCGGTGTTGGTTTCTCTGGATATGGGCTATGGGCGTAGAGTGGTGGGGACTCACGCTTCAGGAGTGAGGTGAGAGTCCCTTTAAAGATGGTTTCTTCTTGTTACTTTAGACAGGGCCGCTGACCACAGGAGTTTCTTGGTCCTTTGGAGTTGCAGGGCAGTCCTCTGAGTCGGCAGAGGTCGCTGGGCCTGCAGGATGCATTGCTGTTGCAGGTTCTTTGAATCAGGCAACAGGCTGGTAGGGCTGGGGCCGAAGCAGTTATCGTCTCCTCTGCAGGGTTTTCACATCCCTATCCCTATTGGTCCTACTCCTCCAAAGCAAGATGGAGGATTTCTCAAGGAGGGGGCACTTCAGCTCTAGTCACATTAGGGGTGGACCCGAATGGAGGGGGGACTCCTCCTTGTTTTTCTCATTATCCCTCTGGACTTGCTGCCAAAAGTAGGGGTGGGCATCTCCACTGGCTGGAGTGCCCTGGGGGCATTGTATCATCAGGGCTGAGCCTTTGAGGCTCACCGCCAGGTGTTACAGTCCCTGCAAGGGGGAGGTGTGAAGCACCTCCACCCAGTGCAGAGTTTGTGTCTGACCCCAGAGAGCACATAGGCTCTGACCTGAGGGGGTCAAACTCTTCTCTCAGTGGCAGGCTGGCACAGCCCAGTCAGTCCTGTACTGAAGGATTGGGTAAAATACAGGGGGCATCTCTAAGATGCCCTCTGTGTGCATTTTTTTTAAATAAATCCAACACTGGCATCAGGGTGGGTTTATTATTCTGAGAAGTTTGATACCAAACTTCCCAGTGTTCAGTGTAGCCATTATGGAACCTTGAAGTTCGTTTTCACAAACTCCCAGACCATATACTTAATATGGCCACACTGTACTTACAATGTCTAAGAATAGACTTAGACACTGTAGGGCCATATTGCTCATGCAGCTATGCCCTCCCCTGTGGTATAGTGCACCCTGCCTTAGGGCTTTAAGGCCTGCTAGATGGGTGGCTTATCTATGCCACAGGCAGTATTTTGTGTGCATGGCATCCTGAGGGGAATGCCATGTCGACTTTGCTTTTTTCTCCCCACAAACACACTGTCTGCAATGGCAGTGTGCATTTGTTAGGTGAGGGGTCCCATAGGGTGGCACAACATATGCAGCAGCCCTTAAGGACCCTCCCTGGTCACAGGGCCCTTTGTACCACTGGTACCTTTTACCAGGGATTTATCTGTGTGCGAGGGGTGGCAATTGTGGAAACAATGGTAAATTTTTAGTGAAAGAACACTGGTGCTGGAGCCTGGTTAGCAGGGTTCCAGCACACACTAAGTCAGCATCAATATCAGGCAAAAAGTTGGGGGTAACTGCAACAAGGAACCATTTTCCTACACACAGTTTTAGGGAAAGAGATCTGACACTGGGGGTTACTAGGAAACCAGTGCAGATTCAGTCACAATTGCATCAATTACCGGCAAAACGTCGGGGTGACCATGTCAAAAAAGGGCTGTAGGAAAAAGCCTCCCTGTTGCAGTTACCCCCCACGTTTTGCCTGATACTGATGCTGACTTGACTGAGAAGTGTGCTGGGACCCTGCTAACCAGGCTCCAGCACCAGTGTTCTTTCACCTAAAATGTACCATTGTTTCCACAATTGGCACACCCGTGGCACACAGATAAGTCCCTTGTAAAATGTACCAGTGGTACCAAGGGGCCCTGTGACCAGGGAAGGTCCCTAAGGGCTGCAGAATGTTGTGCCACCCTAAGGGACCCCTCACCTAACAAATGCACACTGCCACTGTAGATTGTGTGTGTTGGTGGAGAGAAAAAGGCACATTTTGCATGGTATCCTCCTCAGGATGCCATGCCTACAAAATACTGCCTGTGGCATAGGTAAGTCACCCCTCTAGCAGTCCTTACAGCCCTAAGGCAGGGTGCAGTATACCACAGGTGAGGGCATAGCTGCATGAGCAATATGCCCCTACAGTGTCTAAATCTATTCTTAGACATTGTAAGTACAGTGTGGCCATATTAAGTATATGGTCTGAGAGTTTTTCAAAAACGAACTCCACAGCTCCATAATGGCTACACTGAATACTGGGAAGTTTGGTATCAAACTTCTCAGAATAATAAACCTACACTGATGCCAGTGTTGGTTATATTAAAAAATGCACACAGAGGGCATCTTAGAGATGCCCCCTGTATTTTACCCAATCCTTCAGTGCAGGACTGACTGGTCTGTGCCAGCCTGCTGCTGAGAGACGAGTTTCTGACCCACTGGGGTGAGAGCCTTTGTGCTCTCTGAGGCCAGAAACAAAGCCTGCACTCGGTGGAGATGCTTAACACCTCCCCCTTGCAGGAACTGTAACACCTAGAAGTGCGCCTCAAAGGCTCAAGCTTCGTGTTACAATGCCCCAGGGCACTCCAGCTAGTGGAGATGCCCGCCCCCTGGACAGAGCCCCCACTTTTGGAGGCAAGTCCAGGGGAGATAATGAGAAAAACGAGGAGGAGTCACCCTCCAGTCAGGACAAGCCCCTAACGTGTCCTGAGCTGAGATGACCCCTGCCTTTTGATGGTTTTGGAGGATTCCCCCAATAGGATTAGGGATGCACCCACCTCCCCACAGGGAGGAGGCAGAAAGAGGGTGTAGCCACCCTCAAGGACAGTAGCCATTGGCTACTGCCCTCCCAGACCTAAACACACCCCTAAATTCAGTATTTAGGGGCACCACAGATCCCAGGAAATCTGATTCCTGCAACCTGAAGAAAGGACTGCTGACCTACAAGCCTGCAGAGAAAGAGGAAGACGACAACTGATTTGGCCCCAGCCCTACCGGCCTGTCTCCAACTTCGAAAACCTGCTCCAGCGACGCATCCGACAGGGACCAGCGACCTCTGAAGGCTCAGAAGACTGCCCTGGTCTACAGGACAAAGAAACTCCCATGAACAGCAGCCCTGTTAAAAAAACTACAACTTCTTTGCAACAAAGAAGCAACTTCCAAAGATTTCACGTTTCCCGCCGGAAGCTTGAGACTTCACACTCTGCACCCGACCTCCCCGGCTCGACCTGCAGAAAACCAACACCTCAGGGAGGACTCTCCGGCGACCGCGAGCCCGTGAGTAACCAGAGACGACCCCCCTGGGCCCCCACAGCGACTCCTGCAGAGAGAATTCATTGGCTCCCCCTGACTGCGACTGCCTGTAACAAGGGACCCGACGCCTGGAACCTACACTGCACCCGCAGCCCCCAGGACCTGAAGGAACCGAACTTCAGTGCAAGGGTGACTCCCAGGCCACCCTCTGCTTAGCCCAGGTGGTGGCTGTCCTGAGAAGCCCCCCCTGTGCCTGCCTGAAACGCTAGAGTGACCCCCAGGTCTCTCCATTGTTTTCAATCTAAAACACAACGCCTGCTTTGCTCACTGCACCTGGCCGCCCCTGTGCCGCTGAGGGTGTACTTTGTGGGCCTTCTAGTGTTCCCCATAGGCGCCTATGTGTTTTGGGCACCTCTTTGACCTCTGTACCTTACCGGCCCTGAGCTGCTGGTGTGGTAACTTTGGGGTTGGCTTGAACTCCTAACGGTGGGCTGCCTGTGCCCCAAACTTGAGACTTGTAAGTGTTTTACTTACCTTTAAAACTAACCTTTACTTACCTCCCCCAGGAACTGTTGATTTTTGCACTGTGTCCACTTTGAAAATAGCTTATTGCCATTTTTACAAAGACTGTACATGAAATTGTTTTCATTCAAAGTTCCTAAAGTATCTAAGTAAAGTACCTTACATTTAAAGTATTAACTGTAAATCTGGAACCTGTGGTTCTTAAAATAAAGATATTTTTCAATATAAAACCTATTGGCCTGGAATAAGTCTGTGTGTGTGTTCCTCATTTATTGCCTGTGTGTGTACAACAAATGCTTAACACTACCCTCTGATAAGCCTACTGCTCGACCACACTACCACAAATAGAGCATTAGAATTATCTACTTTTGCACTATCTTACCTCTAAGGGGAACCCTTGGACTCTGTGCACACTATCTCTTACTTTGAAATAGCATATAGAGCCAACTTCCTACAGGGGCACTTTCCAACAACAATGTCTTATATTTTTGTGCAAAATAACGATGTTTAAAACAATATTTTCATGCATATTCATCACACCGTTTCTCTTTTTAGTGGAACCAAACATCGAAGAACAAAGAAACCTGCAAGATGATGGTTCAAAAATTCATTTAGAGATGCTGCCACCACCGCCTCCACCACCACCACAAATGAATGTTATGCCTCCACAAATTTCTGCATCACACCAGCATGTGCAGCCCCAGATCAATACAACACATCAGGCCATACAGCAGCAAACAAATACAGCACACCATCCAGTCCAGACACAAATAAATACTCCACACCATCCTGTGCAGCAACCGATTAATATGCCACACCATACCACACAGCCACAAATGAATGCATCACATCAGTCAGTACAGCCTCAAATGAACACTCCACCTCAGCCCATACAGCAGCAAATAAATGCTCCACACCAGCCCATGCAGCGACAAATGAATACATTACACCAGCCCATGCAGCAGCATATTAATGCACCCCCTCAGCCCATGAACCTCTTTCCATATCCAATTGGTGTTCATGCTCCTATGATCAATATCCCACACAATCCTTATACCATTCCTCCTCCTCTACATATGCAGCTCCCTCCAGGGTTGCCTCTTCTACAAGTTGCTGCTGCTTCCACTGCAGCTCAGGATTTGCCCCCACCTCCACCCCCACCCCCACCTCCACAAACCCAAGGGAGCGCAAGTACTGCACAGCCAGAAGGAAAGAAGCTGCTGGTAGGCTTGCTTTAATTTACTTACTACAACGTTGTAAAACATATTCAAATGCTACGTTTTGTAAATTTTAGATTTGTATTATTTATTAAAACGTTTTTGTAATATGCTTAACTTATCTCTCTTTCCTGTTCTCGACCTTTGGTTTTCATGCCAGCTAGTAGCAGGTTCTGATGGAGGTTTTGTACTTGTCGAAAACATCCTTCTTCATGTGGTTGGTTATCCTTGCAATTTTTTTGTGTGCTGTTGTGTGTACACCAAAGCATATGTATACCTATTATATTAGGCTCAGCCGATTTGGTTCACTTGATGTTTTGTTTTTTGCTCCCCATCTCCTCTTCCTTTACCTAAGAGGGCTTCTCCATGCTGCGATTCTGCTTGTTGTTTGTAATAGGATATTTCTCTGTTTCTCCCATATATCAACATAAGTCAACATTTCTATTATAATTAAATATATTCCACAACCAAATTAAATATACTATAGTGCGTTTGACTGAAAACATCAGTATGCTTTAATACTTTTAAATAAAGAAAATGAAGGGAATCATTCAATACTTAAACTGCAAAACAGTGTTAGATGGACACTGCCCTTTTAAGGTTCGTAGAAGATGCACTATACAGTCATGCCCAGCAGGAATTAAACTAAGCAGTCTTGTGTTTTTACTCAATGAGAAAGGTATCCCAAACATTTATGCGACTCCGAGGTGGACGGAGGAGTGGCCTTTTTCGGCGCCGACCCCGAAGGACGGTCTCCAGCAGTCTCTTTTTGGGAAGAACCATGGCCTTCCGGCAGTGGTGCACCCAAGGTCTTTGAATGTTTTTTCTGCAGGGTTGTAGGGGCAGACGTACTCACGTGCTGGCCAGCTGTGATGGGTCTAACGTCCTCCGACTCTTGTTCAGAATTAGTGTCTCAGATGGAGACTGCTGTCTGCGCCTGCTCTTCCTCCATGACGTCGAGATGTTCGCTGCTTTTCGAAACTATTTCGAGTCTTTGGGCTCTGCGATCTCTCAGGGTTTTCTTTGATCGAAATGATCGATGGGCCTCTTTCTTCCTCCTGATGGTCTGGAGAAAGGCACAAATTACAAATCTGGTGTTAGTCTGTATATGGGTACTTCGCGTAGCACCGAAGGCAGAATAGGAATGGAGTCCGATCCATCAGGCTTTCAAAGCGGTAGGCCCAAATAGGCCTGATTCGGGTGCACACGCCCCGAACTGTGAGATGAAGGTTTCGACGGTCCTACCGGTTCGATGCTAGATGGGAAACGTGATCGAAACAATAACGACGAATAAGAAGGTTTTCTGAGGTTTGCCGAATCGAAATCTCGGTGCGAGAGGAAACCCGTCCGAACCAGACCGCAAAAAGAAAACACACTAACAATGGAGTCAATGCCCATGCGCACTGAAACCGAGAGGAGTCGCTCAATCCTGTGACTCCGAAAATACTTCTTCAAAGGAAAACAACTTGTAACACTCTGGGCCCAACACTAGATGTCGGAGTAGCTGACCATTGCATGTGTATCTGCAGCACTACATGCCATGAACAGATGTATACTGGGTAAGTGACATTTTCCATATAAAACTTTGTGCTCAAACATCAGAACGTTGAAAATGTAACTTTTCCACATTTGCATCTTCTTTTCTCACTTGTTGGAGAGTCTAAAGATGTCCAGAGTTTGTAGATTCCCATGAAGGCAACTGAGAAAATATCCAAAATAGAGCAAATATTTGCTTTTTTCTATGTTGTGTTCTATTATTCCTGTTTATTGTTGTTTCAGCCTAATTGCACTTTATGGTGGTGACTTGTGTGAACCCAGAATATTATACATTTTTGAACTCTGGATAGCATTCTGGATTCAGAAAGGGGGTAATTTCTGGAGATAGCTCATTGTTTACCCAAATAAATTAATTATTGATGTAGGAAAGTAGCTTCTTTCTGACATACTTACCCCCACTTTCTCTGGTGTCAGTGTGTTTAGACTGTAGTACACTGGGATGCCGCTAATCAGGACCCCAGTGTCTGTGCTGTCTCCTTCATTTGGTTGTTGGTAAACTTTTTACACCCACAATTGGCATACTGGTGTATCCATGTAAGTCCCTAGTATATGGTACTTAGGTACCCAGGGCTTTGGTGCACCAAGGGTGTAAGGAAATTCTTCCTTGGGATGATTAGCCCCTGACTTTTTGCCTTTGCTGATGCTATGTTTTGATTTGAAAGTGTGCTGAGGCCTGCTAACCAGGCCCCAGCACCAGTGTTCTTTCCCTAACCTGTACTTTTGTTTTCACAATTGGCACACCCTGGCATCCAGGTAAGTCCCTTGTAACCGGTACCCCTGGAACCAAGGGCCCTGATGCCAGGGAAGGTCTCTAAGGGCTGCAGCATATCTTATGCCACCCTGGGGACCCCTCACTCAGCACAGACACACTGCTTGCCAGCTTGTGTGTGCTGGTGAGGACAAAACGAGTAAGTCGACATGGCACTCCCCTCAGGGTGCCATGCCAACCTCACACTGCCTATGCAGTATATATGTCACCCCTCCGCCGCTGAGGGTGTACTTTCTGTGCTAACTTGTGTCACCCCTGGTGCCCTACAAAACCCCCCTGGTCTGCCCTCCGAAGACGCGGGTACTTACCTGCTGGCAGACTGTAACCGGGGCACCCCCTTCTCCATTGAAGCCTATGTGTTTTGGGCACCACTTTGAACTCTGCACCTGACCGGCCCTGAGCTGCTGGTGTGGTAACTTTGGGATTGCTCTGAACCCCTAACGGTGGGCTACCTTGGACCCAAACTTGAACCCCGTAGGTGGTTTACTTACCTTACAAAAACTAACCAATACTTACCTCCCCCAGGAACTGTTGAAAATTGCACTGTCTAGTTTTAAAATAGCTATATGTGATTGATTTGAAAAGTATATATGCTATTGTGATTATTCAAAGTTCCTAAAGTACTTACCTGCAATACCTTTCATTTGAAGTATTACTTGTAAAATTTGAACCTGTGGTTCTTAAAATAAACTAAGAAAATATATTTTTCTATACAAAAACCTATTGGCCTGGAATTGTCTCTGAGTGTGTGTTCCTCATTTATTGCCTGTGTGTGTACAGCAAATGCTTAACACTACTCCTTTGATAAGCCTACTGCTCGACCACACTACCACAAAATAGAGCATTAGTATTATCTCTTTTTGCCACTATCTTACCTCTAAGGGGAACCCTTGGACTCTGTGCATACTATTCCTTACTTTGAAATAGTGCATACAGAGCCAACTTCCTACAAAGGGTCACCCATGGGCTGCAGCATGTATTATGCCACCCATGGTAGCCCATTCAAACTGTTTCTGCAGTCCTGTGTGAAATGGTGCATGCAGCTTTCACTCCAGATTATAAGGCTTGCCTTATTTCGCAGTCACTGCACTTGGACACTGTAAGTCACCCCTCTGGTAGGCCCTTCAGTCCAAGGGTAGGGTGCATGTCCCTAAGTGTAAGGGACATGCACCTTACACTTAGGTGTAAGCAGGGTACCCTAACAAGCCCCATACTCCATTTTCGGTGCTTTGTAAGTGCAGGGAAGCCATCTTAAGGTAATTAATGGACACTGGTCAACACGAGTGGTCCAACTACATAATGTGTTCTCCAAACATTGGCATGTTTGGTATCAACCATATTGGAATCATGCAACTACACAGATTCCATTGCTAGTTGCATGATCCCATGTATTTTGTGGGTTCCATAGAGGGGTTCCATAGAGGATTCCCAGTCCGGCCTGTGCAGCCTTATGGAGTGTGGCTGCCAGCCCACGCTGCTGCTGACCCCTGACACTGTTCTTTCCTTCTGCTGTTGAGACTAACTGAAGCAGGGGAAGGCAGAACAAAGGGCTATCTGCAAGGGGGAGGCGTGAAGTAGGTTTCTCTGGGTTGGGGAGGCCTCTGAGTGCCACCAGACTGCTTTGAAGGGCACATGTGGTGGCCTCCTTGCACATTCCGGTTTGCACCAGTTCAGGAACCCCCGGTTCCCGCTCTTGCGCGAAACCACTCAAAGGAGAGGAGTGTGACCACCCCCCTGTTCAGCTCCTCCCCAAGGAAAGTGCACGGATCTCTGCCAGGTGGGCACTTGATTCTGCCATCTTGAAAATAAGATGTGCAGAGGCCCCCTGGAAGCATCTGACTGGTTAGGCCAGGTAGATTAAGTCCCTGACCACCGCTGATAGGTGGGTCACTTCAAAGGGTGACCAGCCCCCTTTTAGGGTTACTTAAGGCCTCCCCCCGAGGGTGGGTCCTCAGATTCGTCAAGCAAGATTCCTTAAGGAACTTTCTGCAAGACATCTTCTGCTCCTGGCCTTCTGAACCGCTTCTGGTCTGCTTTTGGAACTCAAACAAGACTGTATGCAGTTAGGAGGGCTCCCACTGCAGCAGTGTTTCTCCAGCTCCTGCAAGGTTTCTGCAACATCCGTGGCTGTGCATCCTCCAGGGTCCCAAAGACTCTGCCTGCATTCAAGAAGCAAGAAGGAATCTCCCTTGGAGTGAAGGAGTCAATCCCCTGCATCCGCAGGCACCTCAAGACGACGACCAGTAGGTGGATCCTGCTGTTCCATGGACAATGTGAAGGCCCCGCTCACAGGTGGTGGTTCTGTTGCCCTCTTGGGGTTCAACTTGTCTTCTGGCCAACCTGGGAGATAGTTGGCCCTTGCTGCAGCCACTGAAACGGAACCCCCTGTGGAGTGCGACTGTTGCTCTTGTCAAGGCTTGTTGGCTCTTCCTCCAAGAGATCTTAGATCTCCCAGAAGTCCCAGCACTCGGCTACTCGAGATTCAGCTTCCACTCTGCATCTCCCGCGACATAGGACTCCTGTTTTGTTGTGCTGCTGAGGCCTCTCTGTGCCTGCTGCCAGTGGGTCTCTTGTGGGGGCTTCTCAGACTTCGGCTGGATTTCCTTACTGCTGAAGTCCTGCCCGGACTCCCCTCCAAGGGTTAAGTCACTATGCTTGTTGGTGGTCCCGCTGGCCACTGACCCTCCTGCAATCAGGCAACCGACATGGGACAGCTCACGGTTGACTCCAAAGTTCTCCTGCATCCCCCAGGACTCTGCAGCTGGACTTCTTCCTTCACTGTCCTGCAGGAACTTCACCTCCAAGAGGGTGGGCATTGCCTACTAAGCACTGCTTGGCATGTCCGAGTGGTCTGGAGACGGTCCCCTTCTTTGTCATGCACTCCAAGTCCGGAATCCACATCCTGGTTCCACCGGCCTGGTCCACAGGTCGTGACAGCAGCTGGACAATCAAGGCTTCCATTGACTTCAGCAATGGTTTCCGATGCCTTGTCGCCTCTATGCACCCGGGCTCTCTGGTGTAGGTACTCCGATCTTCTGGATATCCATGGGTGGGGGCATTTTACAACCTTTTTTGTGCCAACTGGATTCCTCAGGGTCCACTGGGAAGGGTCCTGAATCCATAAAAATCCAACTGCGACAGTCCTGTGTTAGCCTATGGGACACCCAGCTTGGTAACAGCTCTGCACCCAGGTGCCTGTGAGATTGCTAGTACTTAACTCTGGTAGTTTCCTACTCCTCCAGCCCCTGGGATCCTAACACACTTACCTTGGTTGGACACCTTCATTTGTATACCACTTTCTTAGTATATGGTTTGGCTCCCCCTAGGGCCCTTATTACGAAGTGTATATTTGTCATTACGAACTCCATAGCGCCATGATGGCTTCGCTGAAGACTGAGAAGTTTGGCTTCTCAGCACAATAATCCTACACTGATGCCTGTGTTGGATTAATTGCAAAATGCACCCAGAGGGCATCTTAGATAAGCCCCCCGTGTTTTACCTGACCCTTTACTGTAAGGCTGGTCAGTCTGTGCCAGACGGCCACTAACAGACAAGTTTCTGACCCCATGCGGTGAGAGCCTTTGTGCTCTCTGGAGTCCGAAACAAAGCCTGCTCTGGTTGGAGGTGTTTTGCACCTCCCCCCTGCAGGGACTGTAACACTTGGTGGTGAGTGTCAATGGCTCAGGCCTCCTGTTACAGTCCCCCAGGGCTCTCCAGCTAGTGGAGATCCCCGTCCTCCAGACCAAACCCCACTTTTTGCGGCAGGTCCGTCTGAAAAAATAGGAAAAACAAGGAGGAGTGAGCACTTCACCTGGGACCCCACTTCTAAGGTGTCCAGAGCTGAAGTGACCCCCCTCCTTGCAGAATCCTCCATCTTGGTTTGGAGGAGAGATACCAATATGGATAGGAATGTGTGTCCCTCTCCCCAAAGGGAGTGGGCACAGGAAGGGTGTAGCCCTCCTGAGGGATAGTAACCATTGGCTACTGCCCTCTGACCCCTTTAATCTGTAAATCTAGCATTTAGGGGCACCCCTGAACCTTGCTCTTCAGGTTCCTGGTGACCTCAAGAAAGAAGGACTGAAGATCAGACTCCAGACAACAACTAACTTGGCCCCAGCCCTACCAGCCTGTCTGCAGCGTCAAGACTCCTGCTCCAAAAAGGTGACACATCCTGCAACAAACCTTCGGAGGCCTGCCCAGCAAAGGACCATGAGCTCCCAAGGACAGCAGCCCTGTCCAGAAGAAACCCTCCCTAAGGACTCCAGAACCTCCCTGGATCAGCGAGCCGTGTCCACTCTGCACTTGATGCCCATGGCCTGAGTCCAGGTGGCCCACCGGTCCAGAGGAGGTCACCAGGCAATTCCAACCTTGAGTCCACCCTGGTTTGACCTCTTCTGGCCAACACGACGCCTGCAGCCTGAATCCAGAGGACCCACTGACCGCGAACAGATTTGATGAAGATTCCAGACGCTCAAACGTACCCCTTCACCCGCAGACCCCTGGCCTTGGGAAATCCGACCGACAGTCCAGCAACGTCCAGCGGGTGCCTCTCCTTCTCCATCCTTTGGTTTTCCCGAACCAACCCTCTGGACCCGGTCTGCAGCATCTTGGTGACCCCTGCGGTTTCCCCATTGAAAAGCATTGGGTGCCCGTCGCTGTGTCTGCACCCTGCACCTGGCCGCAACTGTGCCGCTAGTGGTGTGTGTTTGGTCCTGAGCACCTACAACCCCTCCCCATGCTCGCCTAACCCCGCCCAGGTCTGTGCCCTGAAACATTGTTTAATTACCGGAAACCTGTTTTCTTTCGAGTGTCCCCAGTCCTCATGGGATTCCATTACAAACCAGACACCAACTTCGACCTCTGCACCTGTCCGGCTTTGTGGTGTTGGTGGTGCACTTTTGTAGTCAATTTGAACTTTGACCTGTGGACATCCTAACCCCCAAAGAATGGGATTGTAAGTCGTGTACTTATCTGTTAACTGTGCTAACACTTTTCCTCCCCTAGGACTGTATTGGTTCCTATGAGAAATTGCATTATGTATCAACTTTTAGAATTGAAAAGTGTTACTTGTAAACTGTTTTATCTGCAAACCTTAAACTACATGTGATACATATGCTTGATACCTACTTACAGCTGTACTTACCTGCAACAAAGACCTTTTGGTTCTAGTAATAAAGTAACAAAATACATTTTTGCTATATAAAAACATTGGCCTGGAATTAGTTTTTGAGTGTGTGCCTCATTTATTTACTGTGTGTACACAACACATGCTTTGCACTACCCTCTGATAAGCCTAACTGCCCGAACACACTACCATAAAAGAGAGCATTAGTGTTATCTACCTTAGCCTCTGTTAAGCCTCTGGGGAACCCCTGGACTCTGTGCACACTATGCCTCATTTTGGTAAAGGATATACAGAGCCAGCTTCCTTTAATGGGTACACATGGTAGTTCTGCTAGGGGTCAAGGAGAACCAGAAAACTGGTGCAAGACCTGTCTAAAGTCAGTTTGCTGCTGGTCAAAGAGGTTGTCTGAAAAGACTACTCCCTCGACTGAGCCAACCTTGGGATTGCTAGAGAAGAGATCAGAGAGAGGCTCACTCTCAATTTCCTGTCTGTGGCCATGAACATGGTCATCTCAGCTTGGTCGTGGTAGGGTTTCGGGCACTGGACCATTTAGCCTCCCAGCACCCCTCTTTTTTGTTTGATGCAGACGTAGATCACATAGGGAATCATCTTGGGATTCCTGCAACTGTCAAAGTCCACCAGATAGGTGACTTCCCCCTTCTTCTCTTGGATGGGGTAGGGTTCACTCCAATGATCTTGGAGGACCCTAGGGGCCACAGGCTCCAATACCCATACCTTCAGTCCAGGTTGGTATACAACCAGTGCAGCTTTTTGGTCAAACCAGAGCTTCTGGAGGTCTTGGCTGGCCTCAAGGTTCTTTTTTTCCATGTACTCAGCCATCCTTGATGGCCAAGTACATAATCCCCTAAGTCCTGCTAGGGCTCTCCAGGAGGTCTCTCCCGTCCTTCCTTCACAAGGCAAAGTGGTCCCCTAAACAGATGCCCAAACAACAGTTCTGAGTCCGAGTTCACAGTGGTCTGACTCCCCTTTGGCCTTACCAGCGCCCCTCGGGTGTTAACCAAGGTGATGGCAGTGTTCACAGCTCATCTGCGCAGGTCAGGGGCTTCAGTCTTCCCTTACCTCGATGACTGGCTGTTAAAGGAGGGCTCGCTCCAGGCTGTCATCTCCCACCTCCAGACTGCAGAGGACCTCCTGCATTTGCTGGGGTTCACTATGAACATCCCGAAGTCACACCTGACACCCTCTCGGACACCCACCTTCATCTGAACTGTTCTGGACAAGGTGCAGTTTTGGGCTTATGCTCCCAAGCTGGGAGTCCATGATATTGAGGCAAATACTGATGTTTCAGCCTTCATCCTTGAGTTTGGTGAGAATGACTTTGAGACTGCAGGGCCTCCTGCAGTCTGCTGGTGACATATCCCAAATGGCATATGCAGGCTATGCAGTGGGACTTGAAGTTTCAGTGGGCGCAGCATCAGGGGAATCTCTCCGACATGGTCCACTTCTCGGAAGAAACCGACCAAGATATGCAGTGGGGGCTCTTGAACTGTGATTGGGTCAAAGGCAGATCCCTCTCCCAGCCAGATATGACAGATGTGTCACTCCTGGTATGGGGCGGCCACATGGGGGAGATGGAAACTAGAGCCATCTGGTCTCCGGCAGAATCCAGGCTCCTCGGCGATCGGACTGACATTGAAAGCATTTCTTCCCTCTCTCAAAGAGAAAGTAGTGCTGCGGTTCACAGACAACACCACTGCCATGTGGTATTGCAACAAGCGGGGCGGGGTGGGGTCGTGGACTCTGTCAGGAGGCTCTGTGTTTCTGGAAATGGCTAGAACATCAGAGTATTTTCCTGGTGGTTTAACACCTGTCAGGCTCTCTGAACGCCGGAGCAGACAAACTCAGCCGACAATGCCTGGTCGATCACAAATGGCATCTCCATCCGGAGGTGGCGCAAGGTCTCTTTCAGCAGTGGGGAGAAACGTAGTTAGATCTGTTCACCTCTGCAGAGAATGCCCAATGTCAGCAGTTTTGCGAGTTGAAGTTTCCAAGGAGGCACTTGCTCTGCAACACTTTTCTTCTCCAGTGGCGCTCAGGCCCTCATGTACACCTTTCTGCCCATTATCACTTCTCCCTGGAGTTCTCAAGAAGATCAAAAACAACCAGGCCCAAGTTGTGCCTGGCACTGGAATGAGCACAAAGAGTCTGGTATCCCGAGCTGTTGAACATGGCCATCAATCCACCAATCAGACTGCCCCTTGGGGAGGATATTCTGATGCAGCAGCAGGGGAGAGTTCTTTACCCAAACTTGTCCAGTCTCCCCCTTCTTGCATGGAGATTGAGCAGCAGCAGTTGACAGCTTTTGACCTGCCCAAAGTCTGTAACATTATCTTGGCAGTCAGGCATCCCTCCACCAAAAAGGTATATACCTGTCGGTGGAACAAATTTGTGGCATGGTGCAACCCCCTCTTTTCCCCTGTCAGAAGTTCTTTTGTTTATACTTTCTTTGGCCCAGCAGTGCTCTGCTTTGGGCACCCTCTAAGGTTATTTGTCTCCTATCTCTGCTTCTCTGAGATTACCTGACCATCCCGATTTGTTTAAATCTCCAATTGTCAGTAGATTCTTCAAGGGTATTACCCATATGTTACCTCCATCACCATTCATAATGCCCCAATGGCATATGAATCTGGTTTTTACTTTGTTAATGTGTGCTTCTTTTGAGCCGCTCCATAATTGTCCTCTCAGGCTTCTGACATAAAAAACAGCCTTCCTTGTGGCCATCACATCTGCTTGCAGAGTGAGTGAGCAGCAGGCATTGTAATCTAAGACACCCTACCTTTTCATCTATCCTGACAGAGGTGCTTCGCACCAGGGCTTCCTTTTTGCCATCCTTTCATGTAGGCCATCACCTTGCCTACCTTTGACACATCCCCACATCCTTCTAAGGAAGAGGAGAGACTCAATTGCCTGGACCCAAAAAGGGAGTTGGTTTTCTACCTTGATCGTAACAGAGTTCAGGGTGAATTATCAACTCTTTTTTGGGTATGTGGGTGCGAAGAAAGGTCGGGCAGTGCAGAAGAGAACCACCTCTAGATGGGCTGTTCTCTGCACTTAAATGTGCTACACATTGGCTAAAAAGCAACTCCCACAGGGTTTGTGCGCTCACTCTACCAAAGTGACATCTGCAACCGCTTCGTTACCACGCGGAGTTCCAGTCCTGGATATCTGTCAGATAGCAATGTGGGCATCTCTGCAAACGTTCACCAAACACTACTGCCTAGACAGTCCAGTCCGGAGGGACAGGTACTTTGCCCGTTTGGTCCTGTAGGACTTCCTAGTATGATCTTGGTTCTCAGACCCTCCTGGGCATGGTATTGTTTGGGTATCTATTCTAAGGTAAGGAATCTGCAGCTAGAAATCTCTATCAGATGAACAAGCTACTTACCTTCAGTTACGCATTATCTGGTAGAGTCATATTCTGGTTGCAGATTGGTTTCCAACCCACCCATCCTCCCCACTCTGAGAACCGATTTCTAGGGACAGGGACTTCCCTTTCAGGGCCCTAGTTCTGATGCACCAGTAGCGAGTGTTCTAAATGGCTCATCGCTTCTGTCGTGGATAGTTGTGCCAACTCCAACGACATCCCGCCCTCCCAGAAACTCTGCGACGACCTCTCCACCTTCTTCCACCAGAAAATCACCACCATCCACGACAGCTTCATCACCGGTCCACCGCCAGACCCCACCCCCGACGTCTCCTCCCGCGACTGCCGCCTCGCCGCCTGGACCCACGTGGACGAGGCAGAAACCATAGCAACCATGAACACCATCCACTCAGGCTCCCCCACGGACCCCTGCCCCCATCATGTTTTCAACTCAGCCAACGCCACCATCGCCCCCGAACTCCGCAAGATCATCAACCTCTCCTTCACTTCTGCCACCTTCCCGGACAGCTGGAAACACGCAGAAATCCAACCCGACCTCAAAAACTTCCGTCCGATCTCTCTCCTCCCTTTTCCAGCGAAAGTCATCGAGAAGATCGTCAACACTCAGCTCACCCACTTCCTCGAAGACAATTCCATCCTGGACCCCTCACAATCCGGATTCAGACGAAACCACAGCACTGAGACCGCCCTCCTCGCCGCCACAGATGACATCAGACATCAAATGGACAACGGCGAAACCTCAGCCCTCATCCTCCTCGACCTATCAGCCGCTTTTGACACCGTCTGCCACCGCACCCTACTGACCCGCCTCCAGGAAGCCGGCATCCAAGATAAAGCCCTCCACTGGATCTCATCCTTCCTCTCCGACAGAACGCAGAGAGTCCGTCTCTCCCCTTTCCGCTCCAAAGCCACCAACCTCATCTGCAGCGTCCCCCAAGGATCCTCCCTCAGCCCCACGTTGTTCAACGTCTACATGGCCCCCCTCGCTCAACTGGCCCGCCAACATCATCTCAGCATCATCTCCTACGCCGACGATACCCAGCTCGTCCTCTCCCTGACCAAAGACCCGCTCACCGCCAAAACAAACCTCCACGAGGGACTAAAATCCATCGCCGATTGGATGAACAACAGTCGCCTGAAACTCAACTCCGACAAGACGGAAGTCCTCATCCTCGGACGCACTCCCTCGGCCTGGAACGACTCATGGTGGCCCTCCGTCCTCGGACCCCCACCCACCCCTGCCAGCCACGCAAGAAACCTCGGCTTCATCCTGGACTCCGCCCTCACCATGTCCAAACAGGTCAGCGCCGTCTCCTCCTCCTGTTTCAACACCCTTCGAATGCTCCGCAGAATCTTCAAGTGGATTCCAACAGAAACCAGAAAGACGGTGACCCAGGCCCTCGTCAGCATCAGACTTGACTACGGCAACGCACTCTACACAGGCATCCCAACCAAAGACATCAAACGCCTCCAACGTATCCAAAATGCCTCCGCCCGACTGATCCTCAACATACCCCGCCGAAGTCACATCTCCCCTCACCTAAAGGAACTCCACTGGCTCCCGGTAGACAAGAGGATCACCTTCAAACTCCTGACCCACGCTCACAAGGCACTTCACAACACCGGACCCTCCTACCTCAACACCAGACTCAACTTCTACACTCCAACACGTCAACTCCGATCCGCCAACCTCGCCGGGGTACATAGCGCGCTTTATAAATACTATGATTGATTGATTGATTGATGAAAAGAATCTGACAGCGCACTGGGGTGGTACCTATATAGGTCCTGTGACGTCATATCCGGCGCACAGGACAACAACACCGACTGACGCGGAGTAGACTAACATCACCTAACAGCGCTCAGGGGTACTGCTCAAGAAAAATCTCCATATCCAGAATGACGCCTACGGAAATTCTATGGTAAGGAATCTGCAACTAGAACATGCCTACCTGATAAGGCGTTACCGAAGGTAAGTAACTTATTCTTCCAGGTTACCACACTTCTTCCAATACAAATTGTACCTCACTTTTGTAAGTGGTGCTAGCCCCTGCGAAAGGAAAGATTCCAAAACACAATAAGGAGACATTACATTTTCACCATCAAAATTTACCCATTTTGGTGATGTATGTAGCAGCGGTATTTGAGCCTTGCTCAACTTCCACTCACACAAACCATCGCAAATCAAACATTTCTGAAAGCTAGACACCTAAGTGAGACTAGAGTGGTATGGCTTGTATGGATCCCACTGCATTTCTTATTTCGAATGCTCTGCAAACCTCTAACTGTGGCTAAAATCATGGATTTCATCACATTTCTGGATGATGAAGTTCTGAAATCTGCAGGGATCCCAAATGTTACCCCACTTGTGTGACTGAGCTTCTAGTGGGGCAGAATTGAATCGGTCAGTGGGATGGGCATGCCAAAACTGCCATTCCTATTGTAGATGCTAATGTTACTAGTGGCCATTCTGAAGGACACTCCAATATTTCTATCAGCATATTTATGTGGTAGAGGAAAGGCCCTGAGTATCATCTAGAAACAAATGGTGCTGTACCCAAGGCTCATGGCCTAGGAAAGTACATTGGATATGTTTGAGGGCGATTTAAGTCTGCTATAGGATTTCCTTTCCATGAAATATATTGCACTTACATGCCAAAATATCGTAGCTATCAGAAACAGATGAGACAACTGCACTCAACTAGAAATGGTGACAATTAGTTGGACCCGAAAGGGAACAAGCTAATCCAGGCAGTCATGAATAAAGATTCCAGTGACTTTTTCTAGTGGGGCACAAGGGAAGGTTGTACCTCTATAGGAAATACTTCAGCACCAACTTAACTTGACATTGTTCTTTCAAAAATGATGAATTCTCCTTTTGAGCCAATGCACAAGACTGATCTGTAGCTCTGTCTTGGGAAGTTGTCTTTCTTGAGGTTATAACTTCAGCCTGAAAGATGATTAGGTGTCTCTTTGATTTGATGAGTCTTTACCAGCCTTCTGTCATAAAATGATCTCTTTTGACTCACCTGTTTTTCATTCTGAATGTTGATTTTGCATTAAAGAGACTATTTCACTTCCACACTTTTTCCTAAATTCTGAGGTTCCTTCTGAAACTCTGCATATGAAGAGGGGCATAGTGTAGGAAAGCACCCTCTTTGGCATGGTTAGCCCCAATTTTTGCCTGGCATCTGATGTAATTTCGACTGAAAGTGCACTGGGTTCCTGCTCACAAGGTCCCCAGTACCTGATCTCTTTCCCCAAAACTGCAGTTGCTTCCTCAATTGGCTAAACCTTTAGCATCCTCTAAGTCTCTAGTAAATAGTACCCCTTGAAAAGAGAAAGAAGAGGCTGAAAAGAAAGGGAGAGCGCAGAAGCCAAATGCAGTCACCCATCCACCAGTATATCTACAAAGGATAAGGGATGTCCTGGACAGAAGTCTATCCTTCTATTTCCATGCCGACACGCATCTCACCATCCTCAGTCATCATATTTCAGACTCTAGAAAAGCGCGCAGTGGAGCCCATATGTCTCGAGGCTGAAACCCCTCCGGCAACAACTTCCAATATATCATTAGCTGTTCTTGACCGAAAGATGCATCCCGCAGCCACTCAGAGCTATGAGGGGTCCGACCACGCCCCCAACACATCTCAACCCTGCGCTTAGCCAACAGCAACAGTAGGCCCACCAGCCTCATGTGCACCGAGGGGATCTCCTCCACATATCCAAGAATCGCAAGTTTAGGAGTAAAGGGCAGATCAAGACCAGTCATCGTCTCAATCATCTGAAGCACCTCAGTCCAATAGGCACACGTCAGCACAGCTCCACGCCAGATGTAAAAAATCTGCATCCGGGGTCCCACATCTAGCACAACAAGCATTCGCAATCAAACCCATAACATGCAAGCTACAAGGGATATAATATATGCGATGCAGAAATTTGAAATAAATAAGGCACAGCCTATAATTGGGGGACAACACCCTCATGTGCGCGCAGCATTTACGCCACATCTCAGCAGGTATGGCCTCTCCTATGTCCACCTCCCAGAGCGCCTTGGCAGTAATCTCGGTCTCAGGCACCTCATTCTGCATACAAGCATATAGCTTAGTAATAAGCTTACGCGGGGACTGCGCCCGACACATCATCTCCAGCGCCTGACATGTCATCAGAGCCTTAGGGAAGCAGGAGAAGCGCGTGCGAAGCATCGCGCTGATGCGAAGCACATAAAGCCGATTCAGACCTGTATCACGCCCATACCCCAGCGCTACCTCCAAGGAGATAAACTGTCCCTCAGCAAACCAGTTGCCCAAGGTAATTAAACTCGATTCGCCGAGAAATTCACGCACACGGGCTTCCCGGAACATCTGCACATCCGCAACATCAAGCACCGGGGCAAAAGGCACGCGCACTCCAGCCCGGTGCAACAGGGTATTCCAAGCCCGGGCCGTACAGGTCACTGTATCCACCCCACAAGGCCTAGGCCGAGACAGGTCCCCAAGGACCCGCGCAAGCCCGTCCGGCTATACCGCATCACTTTCCGGCGCAAGGTGCGGCAGATGCTTAACAGGATCCGCGACGTGTGCCTGCGCACAGCAGTAGTATAGCTTCAGATCTGGGACAGCGGGGCCGCCCAATTCAAATGGAAGTGTCAGCTTTTCCCCTGTGATTCTGGGCTGCCCGCCAGACCAAGCCGGCCTTATCAACGCAGAGCGAAGTCTCTGGAAAAAGCTTGCACTGAGAACAAGAGGTAAGTTAACAAATAAATATAAAAATGTAGGCAAAACAACCATTTTAGCTATCGCAATACGACCCGTAAGGGAGAGCGGCAGCGAGCACCATGACTCCACTTTGTCCTCCAACCACACCATGGCCCTGCCATGCTGACCAAAGTGTCTCTGCATCGCTGCTCAACCAGACACCCAGATAGCGCACCAGACCATCAGCCCACCCAATGGGGTACTTAGAGGAAGACCGCGGCATTCCCGCAGAAAGAGGCAGCACCACCGACTTGGACCAATTGATCATAATCCCAGAAAAGGCACCAAAATGCACTATTTCATCCAACGGAGTATCAAGATGATGACGCGGCTCTCGAACATACAAAACGATGTCATCTGCATACATGGATATTAATATTGGGTGTTGACGAAACATCAGCCCTCTATGATTATGATGCTGTCTCAGGCGTGCCGCCAGCAGCTCCATTGCTATTGCAAAAAGCAACAAAGAAAGTGGGCAACCCTGCTGAGTGCCCCGAATGACCCGAAAGGGATCAGAGATAATTCCGTTGACACGCAACCGAGCTGAAGGCTCTGAGTATAGCAGTCCAATCAACTGTATAAATCTTGCGCTCATGCCTACCCAAGCTAGCAGCGCAAACATATACGTCCACGCCAAAGTATCAAAAGCCTTGGTGGCATCTAAAAACACCGCCGCCGCATTAGCCTCAGTGTCAATTGTACTCGCTACAGCGAAATACGTACAGAGATTATGCAAAGTTGAGCGGCCCGGCACAAAGCCAGACTGGTCCTGTAGCACCAACTTCGGGAGCAAAGGCTGCAGTCGAGCCGCTATCATCGTAGCCAAAATTGTATTATCTATGTTAATTAAGGAGAGCGGTCGATATGAGTCACAGCTACACGGGTCCTTTCCAGGCTTCAGAATAGTAACAAAGTCTCACGTAGTTTAGCAGAAAGGACCCCAGTCTCAAGTGATTCTGCGTAAACCTCCAAGAAGTGTGGTGCAAGAATATCAGCATATTCCTTATGAAAGGATGGAGTCAGTACATCCAGTCCAGGCGCCTTATCTCCGGGCAGACTGCGAATCGCCTGTTTCACATCATCCACAGAGAAAGGAACATCTAAATAGGCCCTTTGCGAGTCATTAAACCATAGCAAACTAATCTCGGAGAAGTAATCCTGTGCCGCATCAGGGTTCAACCCAGAAGGTTCAGCATATAATTCCGCAAAATAATCAGTGAAGGCCTGTAGGATCCCGTTAGTGCTAGCGACCCGCTCGCCAGACGCGTTATTCGACAATGTAATTACTGGCCCATGGCTTACGCAGCATGTTTGCCAGGGTACGACCAGCCCTCATTCCCTCCCCATACCTCCTCACCTTTGCATGTTTCCCTAAAAAACAGATTTTGTGCAGTGCCGCCTCCTCATATTGCGACATGGTGCCCCTCAAAGCTGCCAGTATATCCCCAGACCAGTCCACAACTAGGCGTTTTTCCATTTCAAATAAGCTTGGCCTCCAAATTCGCCAGATCACGCCGTAGCATTCTCAACACACCATGCTGTTTAGAGAGGCGTATACCACGAATCACCACTTTGAAAGCCTCCCAGAGAGCACCAGCCGAGTTCACCAAGCCACAATTCTCCGCAAAGTAGTGAGTAATAGCCTCATGAATTTCCTCCCAAAACGCCTGATCGCATAGGGCACCATGCGGCAGACACCACATAAATGCTCGCCCGGGACCCCCAGGTACTGCCAGCTCCACCATCACCGGCGAGTGAACTGACAAGGTCCATATGTTCAACCGACTGCGTCCAGAGCTCCACATCCCTAGTACCCAACCACCTATCAATACGGGACCAGCTGTTATGTACATAATTAACACAGGTGCCCTCCTTGGCGGTTCCATGTTTCGCCCTCCGGAGGTCTAGCAGAGCACCCTCAGCCATCACAGACGACAGGACCCTGGCAGCCACAGCATGCTGCAACCTGGCCAAACCTTCACAGTCCACCACTGGGCCCAGGATCACATTGAAGTCCCCTCCCCATTCCCCAATGATTCAATCAGCCGCCACACTTCCCTGAAAAATTCAAGGGTCATCAGTGTTAGGGCCATAGGTCGAGACAAGTCTGCAAAGGTCTATTCAATAAGTTGCCACTCATAACCTAGCGTCCATTAGGGTACACAGTTTCAATCGGAGTACGCCACTGCAGCCCCCTCTGAAGCAGAATTGCCACCCCTCTCGCATAGCGTGAAAACACCGCACCATGATACTCTCCAATCCAGCCAGCCCTCAACCGGTTCTTAGGTGCCTCAATTAAATGGGTCTCCTGAAGCATGCGAATATCAACCTCATGGCTCTTTACATAAGCAGACAACAGCCGTGCCTTGCGTCCATCATTCAGTCCGCGCACATTCCAAGTGAGACAACGCACCGTCACTTCCCCACACACCATCGTAGTAGCCAAACAGATGTACCACCCATCCACCACATCTGAGCATAGGTGCCTGCCGCATAGAAGCAGAGAAACAGGAAAAGAGAAAAAATTGTAGAAGTAGTAAGCCATAAACAGAATATTACCCCCCCAACCCACGCTGACACCCCCTTCCCCCCAAACGGAACGAAGCAGTAATCCTACCCACCCTCAAAACAACCACCCATAACACTACAATGCAAATTGTTAGAGGACTCATCCAAGGGGTGGGAGCCAGGCCATCCGAACCACCATCCCGAACAGGACAGGGGGGCAAGGGGACCCACTAACAAATTATACAACAGAGCGGCCAATATGAACAGGTAGCACAGCAACATGACGACCTCAACATAACCTCCAGAGAATCAGCCCCAACCAGCCTCAGTACAAGCTTTAGTCATTGTCATTAAGGGGCGTCTTTCTCTGCGCATGGGGCCCTTGGACTCCCCGATTATTCCTTTTTGTGGGACAGTCTGGGCAAACTTTGTCGCCAATTTCGGATCCGTGAAGAAATGCAGCTTGCCCCCATGCTGCACTCAGCTTCGCTGGGTAAATGAGAGAATATCTAGCTTCTGTCTGGCTCAGAGTGCTCTTAATCGGCAAGAAAGCTCTACGAGCAGCCTGAACCCTCGGGGTATAGTCAGGAAATATACTCAGTTTGGTGTTCTTATAAATCACCGGCCTCCTCTCCCTTGCCAGCCGGAGTATGGTATCTCCATCCCAGTAGTTCAACAAGCGCACTATAATAGGGCGTGCCGGCGTACCAGGCGGTGGGCAAGGACTCAGATGTGTAGGCCCTCTTCACCCCCAGCAACTGGGAAAAGTTCTCTGGGGAATAGATCAGATAACATGGTTTCCATAAAATCCTCCATCCACCCCATAACCGTCGAATCCGGGAGGCCAAGTATGCGGATGCTATTGCAGTGCGACCGTGCTTCCAAGTCTTCGTGTTTATTACGAATCACCTCCAGTACGCGTTCCATACGCAGCAATTGCTCACCGTCTCCACAGTGCTGATCCTCCAGCTCCGTTGTCCTCGTCTCCAGCTGCTCAATCAGGACATTATAATCGTCCACCTAAGCCTTTATACGATCCATTTGCTCCATCAGGTGATCAAGCTTAGCATTAATACCAACTAGGCTATTCTTAAGGTCCAAAAACATGGCCTTCACAGAATCAACCGGGGGTACCTCCTCTGTCGGAGTCTCCCCTGCCGGGGAGCAAGACACTCCACCCTTCCTCTTACCTCCTTCAAATGTAAGCTTAGCCTGTTTCTGATCAGCTTTCCCCATCTTCAGCCCCACAATGTAACCAGCAGCCAGATATCAGCACCGTACCTGGTATGAGTAGACACCGAAGAGGTAAGATTCACTCGACCAGGCAGCACCACGAGGTCACCCTCTCTAATGTCACAGCACCATCACGTCACAGCCTGGGAGAAGAGCAGCATGTCAGCCCCCAAATGCAGACCCCCGCCGGCATCACTGGGCAGGGGTGTTGACACCACCTCCAGGCAGGATAGTCATTCCAGGGTGAGAAACCTCAAAGACCTAGCCGCCTTTGTAATGCGACCCAGGTCTCTCCAAATGGCGGATGTGACCAATCCTTCTGTCCTGACCCCACTTTTGGCAGCTTGACAGGCAGGAAAATTAGGCAGATTAGGAGATCCACTTCATGCCAGTCCCACTCCTAAGGTGGAGGAGCTGAGGTGGAAACCACTTTCTATATTCCTCCATCTTGGTTTGGAATGAATTAGGTCACTATGGTCAGTGTTATGCCACCTGGCACTGCCTGCAATGCCCCTAAATTGAGTATTAAGTGACACCCCTGAATCCCAGAGCTCAGATCCTGATGACCTAAAAAGAAAAGGGCAAAGAAGAGAGGCACCTGCAGAAGAGGAGAGCTGTAGTACAAGAAGGAGCAGCTGACCTGGTACAAGCCCTGCCGGCCTGTCTATGCTCCTCGACGGACTCTGCACCAGACGACTTCTCGTCCTGCACCTGAACCTCCAGAAACTTGGGAGGACTGTCTACCTTTGAAAAAGTCTCAAGACTCCTGTGACCAGCGGGCCTGCTCCCCAACCAACTCTAAAGAAAGGACTCTGCAGCCTCTGGAACAGCAAAGACCTAACACCTGAAGACACCACTGCACCCTCTGTCACCGACCCGAGTGGTAGTGTACTTCTGGTGCCAGCAAGCGTCCCCCAGCTTTTCAGAGTCTGAGTCCATCATGGTTTCACGCCTCCTGGACTCCCTGAAGTCTCCTGCAGCCTCTGCATGCGGGCCCCCTCTCCCGCGACTTCTGTGGTGAGGCTCAATAACCACTGTTCTTGTCACCACTGGCCTGAGTTGAAGTGGACCCCTGGTGTCAGTGACATCCCCCAGCTCTACTGAGCTAGAGTCCACTGTGGTTTCACCCCTCCTGGACTCCACAACACCTGCCGCCTCAGACCACAGGACCCACTACCCCGCCTCCCAACTGCGAGTGCTCCTGGATAAGGAAACCCGATGCCAAAAGTAAACACCTGCATTTGTCACCCCTGGACTATGGTGAGGAGGACCAAAGGTGCACCTACGTCCCTCGAGCACCCCACGTTCGCAACTTACCAGTTGGTTGTCCCCGACTGGCCCACCCCCCCACCAGACCCTGCAGCCTAAATTCACAGAGACCAATCCCCATTGAACTACATTGGGCACCCTATGTTGTACTACACCTCCGCACCCATCCGCCACAGTGCTGCCCGGAGTGACCTGTTGGTGTAGTCCTGACCGTTGCCCAGTACTCACCTTAAGTCTACAAGATTGGTCCAGAGTGTGATTGTAAAGTGCTTGCTTGCAGAATGTGTTTTCCTTCCTTGGGTTAACATTGAAGAACTCTGAAATTGCACTGCTGAGTTTTTTCAAGTGAAAAAAAATTATTCTCAAAAACGTACTTACCTTATAACAAAGTTCTTGGGTTTAACGTGTATATAAAAAAGTGTTATTTTTCTAAATTGATCTCAGGTTTATTCTTTGAGTGTGTCTTATTTTTCGCTTCCGTGAATACAACAAATTCTCAGTACCAACCTCTGATAAGCCTAACTGCTCACCCACACTAACACAACATAGAGCATTAGTTCAATCTACATTTGCCTCTGCAAACCTTTTGGGGATCAACTGGGCTCTCTGCCCGGTATACTTCTTTTTAGTGCACCCATATAGAGAGCCAGCTTCCTACATTGGTGGAACAGCGGTGGGGTCTCAGACTTTTCATTTGCTCATACCACTTGGTCAATAAGTGAATATTCGAGCAAATCAAAAAATTGCCTTTAGATAATTTGCATTTTGGAATTTGGTAATTTATTTTCAAAATTCTTAAAAGTAACTGTTAGGGCCTTGGTTAAGTCCCTGTAGCTTAACAATTGAAAAAGCTTATAAACTTAGTTAGGACTGTACAATCTGTCATAATTTTTTTCTAGCTCCAAAAAGGTCCCAACTTTAGTGACCCTCCGTCACCGACCTGAGTATCTCAGAAGGTCTGGATAAGGAGCTCGACTTTACCACTTACCTCCAGCTTTCTCATAAGCAGTTAAGAACATCCTGCAAAGGGTACAACATTAAAATAGGCTGAAACTCTACCGCTGTAAAGCTCCAGGAGCTGTTGGCAGAGTATGAACAGGCCCATCCTACTGATAAAGCCCCTGACCCTGATGAGCAGGGCAGAGTGAGTAAGGAAGACGAGCTGAAACCTCCTCCACTCTAAAGAGAGAAACCTGCACGTCGACCCAAGGTGCCTAGAGCTCCTCCCTCTAGTGAGGATGTCTCAAGTCCTTCAAGGTCCATTGAAGAATACTCTGAAGAAGAGATTCTTGTAGAATGATTGGCTCGAATTCCCCTGGAGGGCAGGATACTGCCCATAGAAAAGGAAAGAGCAAAAACAGGTTTAGCACCCATAAATGGTGGCAGCAACTTTATAATCAGGGACAGAGTAGGACACTCTGATCCTAAAATCCCCAAAGGGATTTTCCCCAAATATGAGGATGGTGATGATATCACCAAGTGGTTCACAGCCTTTGAGAGGGCCTGTGTTTCCAGAGAGCTTAGAAAACAACACTGGGGCTCTCTCCTTTGGGAAATGTTATCAGGAAAGTGCAGGGATAGACTCCTGACACTGATTGAGGTAGATGCTAGGTCTTATGACCTAATGAAGGACACCCTCATTGAGGGCTTTGGGCTGACACTTAGAGTACAGATTGAAGTTCAGGGAGACTCGAAAAACCCAGAGTCAGTCTTGGCTACAGTTTGTAGACTTTTCTTAAAGACACTAGATGGCTGATTTTAAAAGGAAACAATGTGCATGATTATGAGGGGCTTTACAATTTATTGATGAAAGAGTATCTGTTGGGTAATTGTGTACAGGAGAGTTTACATCAGTACCAGGTAGACCTATGTCCTCTTTCTCCTAAAGGTTTGGGGAAGAAGGCAGACCACTTGGTCAAGACAAAGATGACCAAAACTTCGATTGGGGGGAGAGGGGGGGAGCCTACAAAAAGAAGGCCAAAAGCCCGCCCAAAGGTTAGAGGGTAAGCAGAACAAAGATAACAGAAAAGAGGCTTCTAGAGGCCCCCAAAAACCTTCATAGGTGGGTGAGCCCTGAGACTCCTCAGAATCCAAGGGTGGGTACAAAAAGAAAAACTGGGGTTCCAAAAAGGCCTGGTGCCACGACTGCAAGGCTCTTTCTTGGACACCAAAGTGGAGACCCTACTTGTCCCCACAAAAATAATGGCTCTAGTGCACCAGCAGTGAATGCAGTAGTAAGGCTCTAGGTGGGATTCCAGGTGGACCCTGAAAATGTCAGTGCACCTACTGAGGCAGCTCGAGTCTCTGAGGGGTGGGGTGGATGTACCTTCCATGGCGATATACTGACAACAACCGCATATTAATGAGATTAGGGTTGAAGCACCGAGAGACACTGGTGCCAGTGTCACCATGGTGATTGAGTAACTGATGTCCCCAGATTAATATTTGACTGGTGAGACATATACAGACCTCAGTGCTGATAATCAGGCTAAGGTGCATCCCATGGCGATGGTATCCTTAGAACGGGGAGGTGTTAAAGGCCACAAGAACGTGGTGGTATCTCCTGCAATTCCTGTACAATGTCTGCTAGGCAATGACCTGGAGTGCTCAGCATGGGCTGAGGTTGAAAGAAACACCTATGCAGCTGTACGGGGTATACCTGGATGGGTGTGCATCAAAACCAGAGCACACAGCAAAGCCCAGGGTGAAAAAGTAGAGTTGCAGTCTGGAATAATGGCCCAACCTACCAGGAGAAAGGGCAAGAAGTCTGGGACACCAGTTTCCACACAAAAGCCAGGTCTGGTCCCTTCTCCTCATAGAAAATAACTGTCGGCTCCAGAGGGAACTGAGCCCCAGGAGCTTGGGGATCACATAGCAGAGCTCTTGGGCCCAGGGAGGGCCCTCTGGGGAGGATCTGTGCCAGGGACAGAAGACCCCACTCTTGAAGGCCTGAGACAGAAAGCTGCTGATCAGGAGAAGGGAAATATCCGTGGCTCCCACAGGACCTATTGGAAGGAAGGACTCCTTTTTACTGAGGCCAGAGACTCCAAACCTAGTGCCACTAGGAGAGTGGTAGTGCCTCAGTTTAAAGTGTCTCTCCTTACTTTGCCCATGATAGCCCCCTAGCTGGGCATCCTGGCTAGGCTAAAACATGGAGTAGGTTGGTGAACCACTTCTACTGGCCAGGCATGTCCCTGAAGGCACACTTTTGTAACGCCTGTGCCACATGTCAAGCCAGTGGCAAGACAGGTGCCCACCCAAAGGCCCCATATCACCACAAACCAATGGTCTTATTGAGAGGTTCAACAAGACATTGAAAACATTATCAAGTGAGAAAGCAGAAACCTGCAAAAGAGATAAAGAGGCAGGCAGATTGAAGAGGCCTGAGTTGTGACCTGAGATGTATTTAGGATTATGCAGCTTTGGTTTTCAAGTGCTGAGGTTTATTAGCACCGGCTTGGGGATCAGCGCTTTGGGCACGGCACTTATTGTGCAAATTCAGCACAGATGAAGACTAACCTTGATGGAGGCTCTGGCCTTCGACGCACCATGGCATCGTTGTGCCAGATGCACAAGGACAAGGCTACAAGCCCTTACTCTGCACCTCTTTCACCCAGGCAATCACCATGACCACCACACCCATACTTAGCTCTCCCTCCACCACCACCAAATTCTTGTGGCAGGTCAGTGCTCCCATATTCTGACCCAGGCAGCCTTAATGGGAGGAGACCTCTGTGGCTAACCTTTTGGGGCAGAGGTTGGGGACGATTTGTGGGACAATTATAACATCTGCCCTCCTTGAGCCATGTTTGCTGAACCATCCCCGTCTAATGATACCACTGCATACTACGCAGTTATTCAAAGGGCACCCACCATCATAAAGTTAGCATGCACGTCTACAGCGGGAGTAAGCCTTTTGTAGAGACCCTTTCCAAGACTGACAGAGGGAGAATGATAACATTAATTTCCTCCCTATGCAAAAGGGAAAGTTGAAGGCAGCCCCAGACAATTTCCTAGACCCTGTCGAGACAAAAGTGGTCACACCACAGGTCGAGAAGCTGTTCCGGACTTCCCTGAACAACCACTTTACATCTGCTTGATCAAGACTACTGCAACCCCTCACCAGGTGTAAAACTGCCACCAGCAACAAAAGGCCTTCCTGAATCCTAGGCGAGCTGAACCTACTCTAGTGTGGTTGCAGGGTTAACAACGGAAGGTGGGGTTCTGGCAAAGGAGCCTCTACTCCAGTGCACTGACTCAACCACGCTCCCCCTCCCAATCACACAACACTTGTTGTAGGGGGGCAGGGAAGCCTAAGAATTTCCTCCACAGACAACTGGGTGCTAGCAGGGCTACTACTTAGAATTCCACACCTAATCAGCATATCACCACTCCAGTACATACTCAGCCAAGACCACCTCACTCCTCTTGAGGAAGAGTTTCAGGTACTTCTAAAAGACACATTGCAGCTTGTGGACTCTGGCCAACAGTTCAAAGGTGCTGTACTTCCTCATCTTGAAGGACTGCTACTTTCACCCCCATCACAGACCTGAGGCTACTGAACCAGTACACCTTGTCCGCGCACTTTCATATGATAGTCTTCTTGTTTCACCACAGGGTTTCATGAAGATACTAGATATGATGAACATGTTACCTTACCCCATCCACCCCTCCCATCACCAGTACCTTTGATTTACTATATTTGGCAACATTACCAATTCAAAGTTCGCCCTTCAGAGTTAACAGCTCCCAGGTTCTTCAGTAAGGGCCTGGCAATAGTAGCTGCTCATCTTCACAGAAAAGGCAACCATGTCTTCTCGTACCTTGAAGACCGGCTGATCAAGACCCCAGTAGACAACAATGCCTAGCACATAAGTGAGCATCTGTCACCCTGCTCCACAGCTTAGAGTTTACCATAAAAACAAGGAAGGCACAGTTAGTTAAACACTGTCACAGAGCAGACATATCCCAACCAGCAGAGGGTGATGGCATTTCAGCTGCGGCTGCCTCTTTTTCAGTACGCTCATCTGCTGACTTTAACTACTGTAAAGAAGCTCTTGTATATGATGGCCTCCTACATAGCAATTGTCCCTCTTGCCAGAACACTTGCACCCATTCCAGAAGTGTATTGCAAGGTAATGGTGACAACAGAGGGTCATTGGAAAGATCTAGTGTTAATTGCCAGCTTTCAGTGCTCTCTGCTGTAGAACAAAAACAACTTGTTACAAGGCAGCTCTCTCTTGGACCTTACCCACAAGTGAGAATAAAAAATGCATCGCTTTTGCGGTGGAGCGCACATCTGAGCAACATGACTATGCAAGTTACTTGGCCCCCTCACCATTATGGGCTACACAACAGCTACCTATAGCTGCTGGTCATCACTTTGGATGGACGTTTTCCCCTCCCACGCATTACTGATTTAACAACTTAGGATGCAACAAACAGCAGTAGTCTTGCTCTACACTCACTAAGTGGAAAACAAACTAGGGTGGAGTTGATGCCTAATTGTGAACTAGGGGAAGAGTCACAGCACAACTTCGGTCTCAAAGCTTCTTCAATAGGAAAAAAGTTGTGTTGTTTAAGCCCAACACTAGATGGAAGTAATATGGAGAGTATATGAATTGACAGCACTACATGCTACGAACAGAGGCTGACAGAGTAACATTTTCCTTTTCAGTGCTGATCATCACGTAACCCTCAGACTTCTACAAGCTTCTTCATTTGTAAGGTAGGGAACTGGTGAACACCACGCACCTTTACAAATTATTACTTTGTGGACATACTAACCTGTCAACAGGTTGTGGTTGGCCAAATTGTGTGAACATCATCATTCCATACACCTGCATCATCTGCCCGCTAGCAGTGGACGTAATTTAGGGGTTGCTAGGGGTCGCAGCTGCCTCTAAATTTGACAGATGGACAAGACATTTGGGGGCCACTTTCCACCCCCTTGGCCCCGATCCTCAGCCATCTTGAGCGGTTTGCCTTTTATATAGAACCCTTTCTGATAAAAATACATGAATAAATTAATCTTCCTCTCTAACTTTACAAAAGGTTTGAATGCAGGTAACTCGCTTATGCTAATGAGACAGCATCTATTCATCTGACCTATCGACTGCTGTGTATATAGTCTAGAAGTGCAGGACTTGAATCAAGTGTCAGGGTACGTAGTAACTCAAACAAAACTCAGACACTGTTTAATGAACACTTAGAACATAGTGTCACACACTGTTTCATCAGCAAGTTATCTTAATGTAAACATATCAATGCAGGTTGAACAAATAGCCAAGATGAATTCAGACAACCACTACTCTTAGGATGCATCAATATGATCGGCTTTTGCTTGGCTTGATTTATAGATGTAATCACATAAAGATAATTAACCTGCCAGTGTTCTAACCACTTTGGATTCCTCTTGAATTCTTTCGCCAGGTGAAGCCTTCCTGAAGTCAATTTGACAATTTTGTTAGTGTTAAATGTATTCACTTTAGTATATCCCGAGACAAAAGGTCCTAAATGTTTCCTGCATCAGAATGCGAGAAGCAAATGTAATAATCGGTTATAACCTTTTTTCTAACTCCTAATGTGATTATTCTCAGGCCCCCCTCTCCCCTTCTGATATCCTGGACAGGTTTATAGGATTTTTTTTTTTATAGTGGTTTCAGCAAGATCATGCATTACCAGATCATTGCTTGTTTAACCACCCAGTGTGAGAGAATGGTGGGCAGAGTTCATGGTTAATTGTGTGATGGAGATGTATATTCCACAAGGTGATTTAAGACACAGACAGTTGCTGAACGTTTGATATCCAGTTATTAACTGGATGCACTTAAACATCCTCCAAAATTATGATACCAGAATAATATTTTTAATTCACTATTTCATATGCTCTTGTGTGCACACTGTCAGGGAGACCAGATCTTCGGGGCCTGTGTATGTTCTCAACATGTTCACCACAAGACAGCTCCAAAACTCTGATAGAAATATCACAGAGCCTAAGAGTCCAACTGGGGAAAAGGGGAATTAGGAAGGGAAGAGCTGGGAAGGAGACCTGTAGGAAGCAAAAGGTTAAACAACACAATATCAAAATATAATCACATTGACTTTCACTAGACTATGGGTCTAAGCGTTGTCTTACTGTAACCATGGAAAACCTAAGAAGTGACTTTAACTAGACCTCAAGAACTCTGGGTACTTGGAAAAAATCAAGAATGATTAATACAATGTTTTATAGGAGTCTCTTATGAAATGTCACATGTCTAGGAATACAAGAACCTTCTAGAATAATGTTTCAGAACAAAACATTGCATCTTTAACATAAGGACAAAATACAATCTGAAACATTCTCTGAAAAACAATAGGAATAGTACTAGGGACTAAATATGCACAAAGAAAGTCACATTTTGAATTTAACATCTTCACAGAAAATCCAAAGGCCCAGGATATATGTGTGCACTTCAACAAACATTACACATCAAAGTTTTAATTGCCATGAAATGATCGCGCACACTGTTGCCGATCTGAACATCAAGTTTTACATGCTGGAAATGAATTACGCACACTGTCGATTCGAACAAGAATATGCATATGCCATGAAATGATGGCGCAAGCCATTGCCGATCTGAACACCAAGTTTTACTTACGGAAAATGAATCGCGCACACTGGCGATTCTAACAAGAATATGTAAATGCCATGAAACGATCGCGCAAGCCGTTGCCGATCTGAACACCAAGTTTTACATTAAAGCAATGATTTGCATACTCTGAAAGTTTCACGAGTAGGCCCAAAACTCAAGAGTCTTTTAGAACGGGGCCTGGGGCCCAGCCCGACTTCCGCCTTACCTCCCCGCTCAAGGATCACCAGAATAATGCGGGGCAGGCCTGGTACGTCAAGGTAGGCCTCCGGAACAGGAGCTCAGGAAATTGCTGCTGCTCTGCACCGGGACCTCTGAATAGTGAGCACGTGAAGCTGGGCTGGCTCCCTTATATAGAGTCTGGCCCAGCCCACAAACCACACCCAGTCATGCTGCAGAGAAAGCTTCTAGAAGGTCCTAGAAAGGGACCACACCCTAACACACTCAGTAAGTCTGCAGCAATACCTTGCAAATGAACAGTTATTGCAAACATCAGTAATAGTGTTTTTCGAGGTTAAAGTCTGCAATGCAAAAGGTTAACACATTGCACATAAACACAATGCATGAATTATGTTCTTGCATAAAGGCTGGGTTTTTGCATTTTTGTCCCCCGTAGAGCGCGCACTGTCCTGATGTTGACACACACTTTTGATAGATCTATCATCTGACTATGAATGTCTTCATGACCATTGGGACTTTAGTATCTTAAGGACTTACCACTGCTTTTTTGTAAAGTTCTTCCAGTTGAACCTTAACAGCTTTGAACCCAAACTTTTGCCCAATGCCACATCACTTTGGTTCACCCTGAACTCCAAGCCCGCCCGAAGAAATACTTTGCCAAAACAGATGGCCTAGTACCTGCTCTTTCCTTTAAAGAAAATGTCACCCCTGGCACCCCTTAAGGGCATCTTACATGCCGTTGCACATCTCATTGAGGACCTGAGCAAATATGATCACATCATCTCCATCGTGATAACACTCCATTGGCTCCCCTTGCTGGTCCATAAAATTTGCAAAACCAGCTGCAAGATTTACAAAGCCATCACGGCCACAGCCCGACTTATCTTGCAGAAACGTTCACCATCTCGGATGGTTCTTTGCACAACCAGGGCACATTTATACTGCCGGCTAAGAAAATATAAAAAAGAAAAAACAAGGCAGCAGACCTTCTCAATCCATGCACCCAGGATCCGGAACAACATCTCAATATCCATCAAGACCTCCCCAATGCTGCTCTTATTTAGGAAAGAGATTAAGACTCGCTTATTAAATAAATAAATACCAATTTTTTTATTGTGTTAATGCATCAACAGGTCTACAAGCCAGCCACCTCTTCTGTAACTTGTTGAACTTATGTATACTTGTCTTTGACCCTTTGCAGTGGTCCGCTGTCTTTTGGACAGGTCGGCGCTACAGAAATACCATATATATAGTTTTTGGGAAATTAAGGTATTTCTATTTGTAACACATCATAGACTGCTTATGCTGCTGTGTATTAGAATATGGATATTGTATTAATTTTGTATCATCTTTACAAAAAAGAAAGCTACCCTTTTTTTGTATTGTGCTTGTTTGTTTTTGTAAAGAAACACCAATTCAGGTTGCTTATTATCCTTGCTTTTCCCACTAGGAGAACATTGGGCAAGTGAGGCAAATTACTTTGACACCGGTCACCACAATGGAGAAGGTAAACAAACATTCTGCCCCAAATTTACTTCATCCTTTTTCTTTCTAATGAGCCTTAAGATGTCATTTGCTGAAATGACAAAAATATTTATCTACTCTTTGCTGCAGTGATCTTGTTTTTTGTTGTGCAACTCCTGCTGTTGGTGTGAGCTGTCCATATTTTGTTTTTTATATACTGTTTTTAGCTCTCAGTTTGGGTAAAGTGGCGTTTAATTTGTTTGCTGAAGTAGCATTTTACACTCAGCACAGACTAGAGTTGTGCACCTCCTGCCCTCATATTTTGACTTCCATTCTCAATGTATCCTTGCCACAAATCGAACACTAAAGTATTATGCGCTATGTGAAATGCTATGATGTAATCCTTCATGCATATTCTCTTATTGTCTCTGCATTCTTTATGCCAGTTTGTCTAAAAATCAGTGCCACTTTGCAGCTGACAGAAACAGGAACGCTGATAACCATTGTTCATTAAATTACACAATCACAGATACTTATAAAATCAAAAGAATGGAAACAGATCTCAAGTAAATGTAAGCATGGTGGCCGTTACTCTACATAATTGTTAGTTAATAAATTACAGGGAAATATTAAATGCCCCTGTCAGCCTTGAGCATATGATGTACTCCTCTCAACCGTCTGTACACACTGATCCGCTGGCCTACACTCATTTATGTCAAACAGAATGGATGTCTGTTGGCCTTCACCTTCTCTGCGTACCATCTCTTCCACAGGCTTTGCTTGCAAGTCACCTAGTGAACACTCACCAGTGGCAATCAGAAATCTCTGCTCACGAAGTAGACGCTGTTTGAGCTGGAAGCCCAGCTTGTAGGGTGTGGGGTATCACTGTTGCAGTACCATTATATACCTTTTAAATGTGGTCAGCTATTTTTTGTCTGACCAACCGGGCTGTATTAGTGATGGCAGGCCCTCAGTCTCTTACTCCAACACTAACTCTTTCTTTTGCCATTGTCATTCTTTTGTTGTCACGATCGGACACTTTCTCTGTTCTTCTTTCTAACTCACTTCTATATGATAAAAAAGAGCTGTGCAAGAGTTGAGAAAGGGTGGGAAGCAGATAGAAGAGAAGGTTGAAGAGACGAAGCAGAAAGATTATTTAAAGACATCACTTAAGTAAACAGGATAAAGATGAGAGAGAGGTAAACTAGAAACAGTAAAGGGAGGGACAAGAAGGGCCAGGCAGGAGTACAAGAAGCAAAAAGCAGATTTCGGCAGCTGTTACCATGCCTGGATTCTAGAAAGCTCTTTACATCATATAAGGCTAGTGTTTCTGTGCGCTCTGCTTCTTTCACTCCCCACTTAAACACACACACCCATTATCCAGCTACAAGCTTGTTTATTCAGTAGTGTTACAGTCAGCATGCTTCCTTTCCTCACTTTGCTTATCACGCAGTCTTTCAAAGCCCTCTCCTTTGAACAGCCCATGCTCTTGCTGGTTTCCAGCAAGGTGTTAGACTATGCAGCCTCCAATGTTAATCTGTGCAGCTTCTAATGTGGAAGCAGTTAGAATCTGTGGTAAAGGAGGTGGTATTGGAGCCTAGGAACAAATTAATAGCATTATCATACTATGGTAAGAAGCACGCAACATAGTAAAAATAAACTGCATTCTAAAAAATATATATTTAGTATGTCTTCTCAGTGTGATCTATTCACTTCCAGTGTTGCCCTGGCACCAACTAGACCAAGATTCGACCTGGATTCCCAGGGCAGAAGCTGGCATCACCTCAAGCAAGACTCAGAGGCAGAGTGCAGCTCTGATGTCTGCTGTTTGGCAATCAGTTACTGGAAACCCACAAATACTATTTTCTGCAATCAGCAGTAAAGTCCCAATCTCAAGTGTGCCCAGAACCTGAGAAACACCACAGATGACTGACATGGCACGTACCACTGGCATGATGTCCAAGGCATGCATCTGTGGCACGTTGCACAGCAGTTTAATCAACATGTAATTTGCAGAAGGGACCCCTTCCCCAGTTGTCTGTACATTGGAGCCCAGAGACACAGCCACCCTAGTAAATCCCAGCATGCTGCTGCTGAGACTACACATCACCCTTCAGATCTCTTGCACCTAAAATCACACATCATGTCCTAATGCACTATTTATGCCTCTGCTAGTTTAGCCCAGTATATTCATGCAGCTCAACATATTTTAACTCAGTCCAGCAGATCACAGCGCATGGAAAGGACCTGAACCATATCAGTTCCTATTGCATTTAGTTCCAGATATGCTCATCCGCAACCACCAAAACAAATTAAGTACTGGGGCAAAGGTATACTAGGTTCAGAGTAAGCACTTTTAGTAAGAGACACTGTCATTTGTCCTCAGACGTGCTCTGAGAGCCCTCAAAAGTACATGCCAAAAATAGTTTTACCATAGAAAAAAATCTTTATTCTGATGGACTGCTTTGATTATGAAGTTAGAATACATTTGAAGGCGCAATGAAACGATTAAACCAGAAAATGTATAAGAATGCAAATAATTATACATTTTACACCAGTTATTGTAAAAAAAATAGTCTTCATCATGGGATCTTATACACACGTCAATTACATAGCTCTGTTTCTCGAGATTTTGACAAGATGTTTGACTAAATTGAATGTTGAATTCGATGTTCCTTAATCCAGATCCTGAGTAGTAATTTAGATTTTAACATAAGGTTTCTTCTTTTGAAAATTGTTTATATATATATATATATATATAAATATATATATATATATGTATATGTATATATATGTATATGCTTGGCATCCTGAGAGGACTAGATATTACCATTAAAAAAACATTATTTAAATACAATAACAAAGTTAAACCAGTTTTTTAAAATGCCATAAATAGGAACATGTATTACTGAAGGAGAGGAGTACAAACAAAACATTGAAACCCACACCATTCCTATTCTGCCTTACCTAAAAGTTGGTCTTTTAATTAGCAGTATTATATAAAACAAACAGAAGATTATAAGTATTTTAATACAACTCTGTATCTTATAATGTTTCTGTAGGAGGGCTGGGTTTAAATGATGTATATTTTTATAGTATGCTAAATCTGTTAATTAGCTTTGTTGGGTTGAATTCCTTCTTAGTAGATGGTTTTTGGTTTGTCTTGGCATTCCAGGATGTATTCCTTGGTTAATTCCGTTGATCAAAAGCTACTTGCACCACAAGCCCGAAATAATGTGTGTACATTCTCCAAATAATGACACATCTCTTGAATTAGGAAGCACACAAGTGCCAATCCTAACTGGTACTATGGATAAACAATATGGATATAGGCTTTATAAGTTATACAGGGAGTGCAGAATTATTAGGCAAATGAGTATTTTGACCACATCATCCTCTTTATGCATGTTGTCTTACTCCAAGCTGTATAGGCTCGAAAGCCTACTACCAATTAAGCATATTAGGTGATGTGCATCTCTGTAATGAGAAGGGGTGTGGTCTAATGACATCAACACCCTATATCAGGTGTGCATAATTATTAGGCAACTTCCTTTCCTTTGGCAAAATGGGTCAAAAGAAGGACTTGACAGGCTCAGAAAAGTCAAAAATAGTGAGATATCTTGCAGAGGGATGCAGCACTCTTAAAATTGCAAAGCTTCTGAAGCGTGATCATCGAACAATCAAGCGTTTCATTCAAAATAGTCAACAGGGTCGCAAGAAGCGTGTGGAAAAACCAAGGCGCAAAATAACTGCCCATGAACTGAGAAAAGTCAAGCGTGCAGCTGCCACGATCCCACTTGCCACCAGTTTGGCCATATTTCAGAGCTGCAACATCACTGGAGTGCCCAAAAGCACAAGGTGTGCAATACTCAGAGACATGGCCAAGGTAAGAAAGGCTGAAAGACGACCACCACTGAACAAGACACACAAGCTGAAACGTCAAGACTGGGCCAAGAAATATCTCAAGACTGATTTTCTAAGGTTTTATGGACTGATGAAATGAGAGTGAGTCTTGATGGGCCCGTGGCTGGATTGGTAAAGGGCAGAGAGCTCCAGTCCGACTCAGATGCCAGCAAGGTGGAGGTGGAGTACTGGTTTGGGCTGGTATCATCAAAGATGAGCTTGTGGGGCCTTTTCGGGTTGAGGATGGAGTCAAGCTCAACTCCCAGTCCTACTGCCAGTTCCTGGTAGACACCTTCTTCAAGCAGTGGTACAGGAAGAAGTCTGCATCCTTCAAGAAAAACATGATTTTCATGCAGGACAATGCTCCATCACACGCGTCCAAGTACTCCACAGCGTGGCTGGCAAGAAAGGGTATAAAAGAAGGAAATCTAATGACATGGCCTCCTTGTTCACCTGATCTGAACCCCATTGAGAACCTGTGGTCCATCATCAAATGTGAGATTTACAAGGAGGGAAAACAGTACACCTCTCTGAACAGTGTCTGGGAGGCTGTGGTTGCTGCTGCACGCAATGTTGATGGTGAACAGATCAAAACACTGACAGAATCCATGAATGGCAGGCTTTTGAGTGTCCTTGCAAAGAAAGGTGGCTATATTGGTCACTGATTTGTTTTTGTTTTGTTTTTGAATGTCAGAAATGTATATTTGTGAATGTTGAGATGTTATATTGGTTTCACTCGTAATAATAAATAATTGAAATGGGTATATATTTGTTTTTTGTTAAGTTGCCTAATAATTATGCACAGTAATAGTCACCTGCACACACAGATATCCCCCTAACATAGCTAAAACTAAAAACAAACTAAAAACTACTTCCAAAAATATTCAGCTTTGATATTAATGAGTTTTTTGGGTTCATTGAGAACATGGTTGTTGTTCAATAATAAAATTAATCCTCAAAAATACAACTTGCCTAATAATTCTGCACTCCCTGTATATATTTTGTACTTTTCTAACTAAATTTCTCACCCATAGATATTCTTCTTGAATTTATTTTGTTGCGACTTTGATTATTAAAATCTGTCCAAGTAGACTTTAGATCATATAATACAAGGTCATAAGCATACAGGAAAAATTGTAATGCACTGTTCCTAATTTCTGGGAAAGCAATTGATGCTCTTTAACCCTGTTTAACTGATATACATTATAAATAGAGATCAATAAACAAACCAGTGGAAACCATAATTTGGGGGTTCCTTCAAGGGACTTAATGGTCTTTAACTTATTTGAGGTCACTATGGAGATTTTTTTTGTTCCCAGCAAAGTTAGACAGTTACACCTCACAAGTCTAGATGACCGGATTAAGACCCTGCTGTTCTTATTTAAGATCCGCTTCCTGACTCAGGCACTGTGACAGTGATGGAGAAGCTTTACCAGATGAGACAAGCATTTGCAATGCAACGGGTCTCGCGTTTGCTCATGTTAGAGCTGATTGTAAACTCCTAACCCAACTTTTCACCTATCGGCAAAAGTGCATTTATGTACGTGACCCGAAAAAGTGCAATTAACTATGTAAAGCGCTTGACTTCTGCCAAGCGAAATCGCGCTAGTAAATTAGAGAAAAAGTAGTCCACGAGCCGGACAGAAAACAGCGAGCCTCGCATGTTTTCTGTACTTGGTCGATGTGCTCGAGGAGGACTAGCCACCGTAAAAGGCATGACTTATGCGTGCCTTCGACTAATGAAAACAAGCAGATTTTATTAGGCAGGCCCACGAACCGATAAACACTGACGTGACGTCGACAGGGCTCCGAGCCCTTTTCTAAACACTAAAGCGTCTCGCTGCGATACGCAGGCGCGAGCGCATGCAACGCAGGCTCGACGCTAAAAAACTAAACAATAGAAGCAGTAGCGGGAAGTAGCTACAGCACATGTGTGGCCTCTGTAGACCCTATGTGCTCCCTTAGTCTGCTCCAAAGGTATGATCTACAACTCTCAAAGGTTTTCTGTTGACATCTCCAGTGATAAGAGGTTCGCAGAGCTAGTAAATGCAGGCCTGCTGTTGTCCTGTCATATACTTGCAGCCAACACTGAATATTCAAGTATGCCTATCATCACTTCATTGCCATTCATTGTTTACTGCTTATGGTAACTAGTCTCATGCCACATTCCCCACAGTGTCCATTGCCTGGAAGAGTGCTAAAAATAAGACAAATGAGAGTTCAGTATTGTAAAGAATGACTGCTTTTCCAATGCAAGGTTCAATTCACCACCTCCAAATACAGGCACCCTGATCCAAATAATTCCAACTTAATGAGATGATTCACTAAAATTTTCTGTGGTAGCGGAAGCAAAAAAATTGATTCCTGAGCACCAAAGCAGCACTTAATTAAGTGCACTTATACTACTTTTGGGTTGCAAGCTGCTTATATGAGAAAACAATAAAACTAATATTGCCAACTCTGCAGTCTTTTTTTGTTGTAATGAATGAATAGAACATAGTGAAAGTAGCTCCATTCCATCTATACCAAACCATGGTAAATTAGTCCTTCTTCCCAAAGGTGAGGAACCCACTTTTCAGGGCTTTCTATCAAAGCTAACTGATCTTAGTAGAAATCTTGGCAAAGAGTTATCCTATATTTTAGGGTCAATCATTTCACTTTAAAATCTTTTATGCCTGCATTGAAAGGCAGTTCTGTGTTGACTGAAAAGGAAATCACACCATTGGACTAACCGACCAACCCATGTGTAATGAGGTCAAGAACCTTCTTAATTGAAGCTCAAGGAAATCAGTCATCATTCTGTTTCCAGGTACCTCATCTTAACTTCAGTTTAACTGTTGGGAATTCAAAATGGCCAGGCTGTGGATCTGAGCTGAATAATAAATCATATAATCATTATTAGGTTGTCAGAGACAGGTTCTTGACCAGGTCTTTAGGTGCTGCAGAAAGCCCCATAAAGATCTTCACTGTAGCCAAAAGCTGAAAGAGCAAAACATCTTATTTAGGTACCGTGAGCCCACTTTTTGACCTGCTTTCATATTCATCATGAAGCTAAAGCTGGATCATAATTTCCGTGGGAGTAACCTTGCCATTTGTGGTACATCTGCTTCATCTGTCAGAGCAGCCTCACAGGTGGTTTGCATGCGTACAAGGACTATCTCCTGAACACAACCTGTTTAGAAACACACTCTGAATTTGGCTTCTAAGTTTATCCAATATGTACAACAAAAACTGTCAACTGACTGCTTGAAACATTTTCCGTGGAGTCAAAATAAGTCTTCCAGTAAATCATTTTACACTTCTAAACGGAAGCAGTTTTCTGAAGTCTTTTTGACCCTTTTATGTGCTAAGCAAATATAATCCATTTATTCTGTACTGAGCAAAATCTGGATTGCAATTCTCTTCAGTGAGGTTTCAGTTGTTAACTAGTGTGCTCTTCCCAGACTTTATGTACAGCAGAGCATTGTGTTCCCCAACTTGTTTCTGAACAGTGCTATCAACAAAGTCCCATTACCTTTTTTGTATTACTTCCGAAGATGGGGATGAGCTTTAACATGAATATTCTTGAGTATCAGTAAAGATCCCATTAAAGTGAATGACTGGTTACTTAAGTGTATTCCTACTGCTCCACAATATTTCCACATGCCTAGCTGGAAATCCTCTGTTTCAAAGAAAAGTGGGAAATGTTGTGTAAAGGCACCATAAAAGAGCTCTTTCCTAAAGGCAGGTATGTATGTATGTAGTGGTATTTATAAAGCGCATTCGGGTTCAAAAGAGCATCAAAGCGCTAACAGTAGGTGAGTGGTGCAAAGCTGAAGAAGGGAAAGGAGAAAAAAGAACATATGCCAGTGACTAGTGCGGGAAGAGCAAGGTTTTAACCAATTTCCTGAAGCCCAAATAGCTAGGTTCCTTCCTGATGTTCAGGGGGAGCAAGTTCCAGCACTTAGCCGCAGGTGAGGTCTTTTACCCATGCCTTCCTGCCCTTCTGGGATTTTTCTCTCTAGCTACGTCCCTGTTCAGAATTTTACTGCACATACTAGTGAATTGTAGCCCTCAAAGCATTTCTTTAAATCTACTTACTTGGAGGAAGTGGCTTTCCTGGCTGCAAGTTTGAGACTGGGGATTCCCCTGTGCACATGTAGTGAATGCTCTTTTTTCCTAAAATAAGAAGACTTTTAAGGTGTTTGCTCAGTCTGCCCAGAAAAGTCTCTATAGATCACCCACACCAGCATTGTTGTATGTAATGCCTAAATCTTAACCAGATTATTACAGAATGTGGTATATGCAATACTTCACTCCCATGAACCTGAAAGTAGAGCCATGAGGGTGACTTACAGGAATCAGCTGAACCAACCCCGTCCCCCATTTAAAATTGTCCCTCTTGTAAATTCCAAGATACCAAGTCCCACTAGAGGTGGGATACTGAGACATTCAAGCAGTCTCCCCTGGAAGTGCTTGGCTACTCCCAAGAGTACTTCTGTAGCTCTGTCTGATACCATACCTCCATTGTCGTGCCACTCTCAGACCTCTAAGGAATCTCACCTATCACCCACTCTGCCATTTCCTTCACTGGGGCCAAAATCCCTTATGCCAATACTGATATAGTCTCCTTCAGTATCAAAACCAGCACCTCCAGAATCATGGGCTCCAGCACCAAAGACACAGCCATCAGCAGCATTGTGCTTCTTGAAGACTGTCTATAGCATCCAATCCATTTTTTACCTGGTCAGGGACTTGAACATTATTAGCCAAAATAATTGCACTTTGTGTAAGTGGAAGAAGGCAAAAGATGCAGTAGAGAACAGGAAGTGGAGAAGAAAGAAATAGAAACACATCTCCTGGAAAGAGAAGTGGCTAAGCAGAGGGAACTGAATGCTTCATAGGATGGTAGGTCACGGCTTTTCAAGGCACTGAGGATCTCTGAAGAACATATTAAGTCACTAAGGCAGATAGATCTTCAAAGGAGAAGAGTAGAGATCTCCTGGCACTTGGAAGTCTGAACATTAGTGGGCACAACCATTTCTGCTGGTCATCCCCTTATGGGAGTCTCAAGTGACACCTGTCACTTAGGACAAGCATATCTGTACACCTCTTGCCTCAGGCCACATCCCTGTCTGAAAACCCTGTCCTGCATGGTTATGATGAGGAGGGTGTCATCCAAGTTTGGCCTGGAAATGCAATCAGAGAACAGAAATCAGAACTTTCATTTTGCACCAATCAACAACTGAGTGAAGGGAAAACATTGCTGACCTGACCTCTATGTGTCCACATTTAGCCCAAGAGAAATGGCCTTTTTTGTGAACCTTTACTCCATGCTATCATCTCTTTCAAGTAGATTAACATTACAGGTCTAGGGTTTTGCTCTCGTTTGCATGTGGGCCATTGCTAAACAAGGCCCAATTTTGGCTGAAGCCACATGCCAACATTTCTTGAATCCAGTTTTGGTTCGGTCTGTATCCCTGGAGAAAGATGGCAGGAACATTTTTTTTTTATTTTATTTTTTTTTTATTTTCTTTGCTTCGCCCTACCAGTAACCAATGTGAAGTTGTTAGTCTGGAGAGCAATGGGAGAAAATTGTAAAACTTCTTCCATTCCTGTTTGATGACAAGCAGGATAAAACTAGGGAGGTATTGGCAGAAGGCAGTGTAGCCTACAAACTCGCTACAAATGTGCCCCTGGATGTGGTGCGGACCCAGGATTCCATCTTGTTGAGGTATTGACAAGATGCTCTGGTAATGCATAGTAGAAGGAACTGGTTTTCACTGGGTATAAAGGCCAGAGTTCTGGGCATGCCCTTCAATGGTGAGGAACTTTTCAACAAAAACAAGTAGGCAAGATGCACCTGTCTAGACTACATCTATGCAGTCCAGTCACTGACAGGCTTGTCTCTATTTCATGGCCCGAGAGGCTGGTTCACACAAAGAATTGTCCCCTCAACTGCTCCTCGTTCTCTGCTGCACCGTTTAGCTATCAATGCCAGTGTCCCGCAGGGAGACAGAAAGGCCTCTGCTCCCTCCCTGCAAGGCTGATTGTACTTAGAAGTAGACATCATGCGTCCAGTTGGCTTCGTTTGGGTGAGCTTGGAGCATCCCATAAATTCTCAATTTGGGACATGATCACCTTGTACTGGTGGATGATGGACATGTTCGTATTCAGTTACACACTAGATTTCACAGAGAGACTACCCAACACCTTCAGGGCATGAGGAATCAGAAGATTTGCCTCATCAACTAGGAATAAATGTACAACCTGTCCTCAGTAAATGTGCAACAGAGCTAGTACTGATCATGAGAGAAACCAGGGGACTCTGCAGGTATTTCCTGGGATGGTAGAAAGATAAATGTTTTTGCTCCATTAAAGAGTTGCGTTTTCTGGAGAGATTGTTCCTTGAGCAGTCATTTACAATGGTAATGCAGGCACAGGTACTTAGCTGCAGCTTGATCACTAAATGTCCCCTTGAAATGTCAAGGACTACAACTTATACCAATACTTCCTTAAATTCAAATAGGGTACATGTCACTGACTAGTCAAGATCTTAGACCAGAGGCTTATTTCTTTTTCAAACTGCCTGGCATCTATATCAGCTCACGTCTGAGCCCCTCGTGTTGCAGTCTTCATCTGCTTGGACAACTGGCCAACATCTTCATTCTTGGTAGAGGACTAGGAGGCTGTCCTAATTGCACACAGTTTTTCAAAGCTTTGGGCTACGCCCACCTATGGTTCAGGTGCTGCAGGAAACAGCTTTTGTAAAAAGGGTATGGGCCTTGTTGATTTGCTTGTGTTTACCATCCATATAGCAGAAAAACAAATTTAGGTTAGATACGCAGAAAAAAATAACTGAAGAGGATTTTGACATTGCCCTTTAGGATGGCAAGGTTACTCAAGGGTACTATACTTTGAAAACCTAGGTTATTTTCATTGCTTTTGTGTAGCAAATTCCCATCATTCCTATTGTTGCATATCACTTTCATAATCTGGATGCCTTTGAGTGTTAGGAGTCATGTTGACCAGATTCAGAGTGTCTACTGATATTGTATTGGGATGTGTCGTAGCGTTTACAATTGACTCCTATTCAGAAGTGACTGGCAAGGCTGGAGTAAACTTGATTCTGTTATGTATCTGTTTACATTATTATGTGCATAGATGCTTGTGCTGAAGCACATTGTTTGCTACATTTCACCAACTTGTATGATAGTCTGTTGCTCTGCTTCAGGTGATTCTTTTTCAAGCCATCTTTCCCCATTATTTAGGTTTACAGGAATGACCGCTTTACCTTAACTTTGTCAGCCTGGTTTATATGTAGATTGATAAGAAAATGGATGTGGCAATATAATTTTAATGGATTTACTACTATGGTGGCAATGTTTATAGCCTGGAGCTAGGTTGTGTTCATGATGGTACCAGGGGTTATATGTAATTTGTGGTGTTGGTGTAGGATGCGGTGTGAGCACAACCTGATCCCGATGTACTGTTCAAGAGGTATATGTTTAGGTAACTTGAATTTTCTTTTTTGATGGACTTTTTGCTAATTCTCATATTCTGAATTTGACTCATATGGTGTATTAGACGTTGGTCTTGACAATTAAATATCTAGTCATGTGCTATGCTGCCCTTTTCTCATACAATATAGTAACTTTTTAATGTTACAGAAAGAGATGAGATTGTTGGTAAATCTGAAGAAACAAACACCTATGTTCAAATGGGTAGAAATTTCAGTATGTACTCATCAGGCAGTATGTGGCCTCTTCTGCATTTGTCAGGAAAGCCACAGAATGGACCTGAGGTTTGCAGTGGTGTGCCTGAGCAAGCAGAGTTTCACACATGGTAACACTAAAATTGTGCCCTGCAAGCACAGGGATATCCAGAATGCTCATGTCTGTAATCCTGAACAAATCTAAAAAGAGCTGGCACTGAGTTCCATACCTGCTTCTTCATGTGGGGAAACAGTGATAATAAAATCTGGTTGGTGCACTTATTTGTGCTGACATTGCTCACTGGTTCTGCTTTCCCCTCACCATCTGCTCTCTGTGGGGACATTCTGCATCACAAAGCGATATGGGTGATTAGCAGAGCTTTCTATTAGGTGAAATCTGAAGCAGGTGGAATGTCTTGACTGATTAGATACTCCTCAAGGGAGCCACATACCATTCACTAAAAACCTTTTGATGTATGCAAAACTGCAAAGTACTCTTAATTTCTCCTGGAAACAGAGAGCATTCTGAAATAGTGTTTCAGTATCTTCAGCATATTACCTAAGGTTTACCAGTGACCATTGCAAATTATGAGTTTTTCAATTGTAGCAGATAAATGCTGCTATGTACTCCCAGTTTGCACCTTGAGGATCTAGACCCTTGATAAATTGTTTTACTCTGTCACCACTGTATATCTGTCCCTACATTTAATAATTGACTGGTCTTGAGTGAATGCCTGACCCTTGGTCAGCCTGGTGTGTGGTATGTAAATTCTAACTGTATCTTTAAAAATGGCAACAACATGTGAAAAAAAACAAATCACACCTCCGACATCAGAGGCATTCTGAAAAACTCAGAGGAAAAGGGGCATCCATTTGTACCCATCAGAGCTCTCTACAAGTGGAATTGTGTTTTTTTTTAACCAGATTCTAGCTCCATCAACACTTGCTGCAAAGAGAAGTTTGAAAGAAAACTGACTGCAATGTTGTTAGCTCATAGTTATGCAAAGCTAATATTTACGTAACAATGTTTACCTTCAGTGGTCTAGACAAGGAGCTGTGGATATTGAAGCTCAAATATTGGAAATCGCAAAGTGAAGTCGGACGTCTAAGGGAACAATATGGGTTTACTGCAGAGTCTCTAAAAAAAAATACTCGCGCCTACAACTATTACCCAGTGCCAGTTACCATTTAACACAAGTCTAGAAGCGGCACTAGGAGAAAAAAGGAATTGTGACCAGTACTCATATTAGTTGGTAACATTATTGCTTATTCTCAGCTCATTTATAGGTCACCAACCTTAACATCTGTTTTCATTTTTTAGATGGGTTAACACATCCCAAATACGTGTAAGTGATCGCATTTCTAAATTAGTTATTTTCTAAAGTTAAACCGTATGACTGCTAATTTTCTTTCAATTCTACACACTGAAAAAAGTGTTGACACGTGGTCTTAATGCTTCAAAATATGATTTATCTACTTTTAAAAAGAGAACTGTCAGGTATTGTATTCTTACATTTGTTAGGGAGGGCATGAAGGAAATACACTTTCTAGTTATGTCAATTTGCTACTCACTAGAAACTGTTGCAATTTATAAAAAGGATTATTTAATGAGAAAGATTTGCACATTTGTCCTTAAATGTTGAAAGTTCTTACATACAATAGGAAATTGACATTGAAAATATAGAGCAACTGTACTGCAGACTTGTCTACAGCAAATACACCTCAGAAGATAGGATGAAACCAAATTTTGCTCCAAACATTTTCCAGTTATCTTACTTAGCTTATTTATATTCAAAAACATGTATCACTATTTTTGAACGCTAGAGCTGAGTTTACTAAGGAAAAATCTTTATAGACTAGAGGATATGGGGATACAGATTGTTGAAGTAAGAGGTGCTTTAGGAGATCATATACTTAAATTGTTTCCATGTATACTCCTAATGAAAGAGAAACACATTTTATTCTCTTACTTCAAAATGTTTCATGCCCAAATGTGCTTATCACTGGTGATTTTATTTATACTTTATTATCCTTCAACAACTCACACCTAAACATATCAAGATTCACAGAAACACTATAAGGTTTAGCTGAGAGGGAAACATATTACTGACTTGATTAACTTAAGCAACACCTATTTTAGATTAGATTTTTTTCTGCTCAGAAGTGTTTCATTGGCAAAGGTATTTCTGCCGATGTTAAAAAGCATTTATCACTTGTACCACTGTAGTTCTATTATTTAATTATGTAGATGCAACCTTCCCACTGGCTCTGAATATAAATTGTGCAATATACTATCAAAAGATGTTACACTGAAAGAATGTTTCACTTCAGAGCAGCAAACGAAGTTGCATGGAACACTACACGAAATCCCTGACAAGTGGTAATTGGAAGATAGTTTTTCAAACTAAGAATGATCATAAGGTGGACTAAAGATTGTCTCACAGCATAAAGTCACTGGTAGTGCTAAAGGATATAGATGGATGTGGTCTCTAAAACCATGTAACCCCAATAATTTTTTTATAAAATATATTTTTTAGCATTTTTGAAGTATTAAGAACATATATCAACAATTAACAATGGAGATCATTGCTACAGACTATCAATTAAATTATACATCTCTATTACCCATGTCATTAGGTCACACATATAATGTCTGACTTCATACATATACTTCTATATTCATTACATATACTTCTATATTCATTACTTTATTCCCGAATAATGTACCCTCCCGTTCTCCTACGTCACCCCATCTGTTGTGTCACTCAATAATTGACTATCTCTTGCGTCAAAGTTATTTATAAATGTGCCCCAGGTTTGTATGTCTTCTTCAGCCTTATTTGTTCTCACTTGTTTAAGGCATACCTCCTCTGCTACCTCCCACTCCAGCACATCCCTCTGTCAGTGCTCCTCACTTGGCCCTCGTTTGCTCAGCCAAGTGACAGCTACCCTGCGTTTGGCCAAGAAAAGTGTCAACTGTGTAAATTTATACTCTATCTTATTCATTTTTTGAAATGGTATATCTCCTAAGAGCCCAGCCATGGGGTCACAATCTGTGTGAATCCCACACAATTCCTCTAGGTATGTTATCACTGCTTCCCAGTAAATATTACCCAGCTGACAACACTGCGCTAGCCAAAACAAATGTACCGACAGAAGTTGTGCAACCTCAACAAACTTCATCCGAACCTTTGCTTCGATTTAATGAAGGGCTGACTGATGCCCTTACGGGCACCTGATCTAAGCCTTATTCATGTTCACCAGCGATTAAACAGGTTGCCAGACTCCAGAGGCCAACACTGAGCAACCTGAACCTTTTGATGCAGCACCCTGCACCCAAACATTTGGTGGTGCACTCTTCCACCAGTAGGGTGAATCCCATTTCTTTTTCCACAACTCACTAAAACTAATTCAAGCATTCGGGAAGCAAATGATTTCCTCAACCAGTCTAGCCCTGTGGTCAGTCACTGCCAGCTGTTTGCTGGGATAATATGTCCATGCTTTATGGGGCATGGTTGGCAAGATTTTCGTAACAGCCCCTGAAGAATTTCGGGCCAGTCAAGCTCAAACCATCATGGATGGTCAAGATGCTGCCAAATACATTATCTGTTCTGGACTGGGCACTATTGGCTGCTTGGGTGAAGTGATTAACACTAGTGTGGTGCTTTGGCAGCACGCTTTGATGAGATCCATGGAATTTTGAAGGCAGGCTCACCACAGTCCATTGTAGACCACCTCCAGACGACAGTAAACCTCCTGACATTGTTGGGGTTCACTATCAGTGCACTGAACTCACACCTGACTCCTTTGAAGGAGCTCCGTTTCATTGGAGCCATTCTGGATATGGTGCACTTTCGGTCCTTCCCTCCGCTACTACAAGTCCAGGACATTCAGGCTATGTTCCTGATGTTTCAGCCTCGGTTGTGGGTCTCTCTAAAAGTGGCTGTGAAGCTTCGGGGTCTGTTAGCATTTTGCTTCCTACTCCTCAACTATTTTAGGTGGCATATATGGGCTCTGCAGTCCTATTAGGCCAGAACCAGGAGAACTTGTTGGATGCCATCCAGGATTTGAAGGATATATCTGAAGTGATGGCTCAACCACAATTGGACTAGCAGCAGACCCCTCTCCCTGCCATGCCTGAGGCTGACTGTGGTCAAGGATGTGTCTGCTGAGCTCCAGAGATCATTTGGGGAGAGGCTGAGAACAGTCCTGTTGGAATTGCGGGTCATTCCCTTGGCACCAGAACCCTTCCTATCGTCCATCAAAGGCCTGCTGGTTCAGGTTTGTCAGGCAACACCATTGCCTTGTGGTACTGCACAAGCAGGGCTGGGTGGTGTCCTGTATCATGAGGCACTTTGTCTCTGGATCTAACTGAAGCGCCATATAATTTTACAGATCGTGAACCACTTGGTGAGATCTTTGAACACCAGGGCAGACAAACTGGGCCAGCAGCGCCTGGCGTATCACAAATGGCAGTTGCTCCCCGTGCTGACACAGGGCATTGTTCAGAGGTGGGGAGAACCCTGGCTATATCTTTTCGCCACGCGCAATGTCAAAACCTTTGCATGCTTGAGTGCTCAATAAGACTACCTCTCTGAGATGCATTCAGAATTGAGTGAAGCATGGGACTCATGTATGCTTTTTCGGCACTGCCTCTCCTGCCCCATGCTTTGAAGATCAGGAGCGACCGGCCCAAGTTATCCTAATGGCACCAGATTGGGCAGGGAGTGTGTGGTATCCAGAACTTCTAGGCATGAATAACTGTCCTCCGATGTGGCTACCACTTTGGGAGGCCCTCCTGTTACAGCAGCAGGAGAGGGTCCTGCACCTGAGCCTACGCAATCTTTACCTCCATGTGTGGAGAGCAGCAGCAGTTGATTGTATTAAGTCTATCTCCTGAGATTGTGGATGTCATCCTTGGTGTCAGGCGTCCCCCTACAAAGTCAATCTACACCAAGTAATGGGGCAAGTTTGTAGCCTGCTTTGGCATCTGCAATGACTTGTTACAGGTCAAATTGTTGGATGTCTTATTTGTTTTATCCCTGGCCCAACAAGATTCTGCAGTGGGAAACTTTGAACGTTTTGTTGCCCTTTCAGCCTTTCACGTTTACTGGACCAGCCATCCTTATTCGAATCCCCTTTATTGATAAGGATTTTAACAAAATTACTTATTTGTTTGCTCCTAAATCCCATTGTGATGCCACAGTGGGAAATTAATTTGTTCCTCACTTTCCTCCTGTGCATGCCATTCACAGCTGTTCACTAAATCTCCTCACTCCGAAGGCTGCATTTCTAGTTGCAGTGACTTTGCATGAGTGAACTTCAAGCTCTCATTGCAACCACCTTACACTACCTTTTTCCTTCAAGTAGTGCTGAGGAACAAAGTAGCGTTTTTGCCTAAAGTCCCAACTGCTTTTCACATGAGGCAAACCCTCTATTTCTCAATGGTCTTTGCCCTGCCTTGCCCTCCCACCCCCACGGAAAAGGAGAGCCTCCATTGACTGACCACCAAAAGGGTTTTCAGCTTTCACACACGTCACACATAAGATCATAGGGTGGACCATCAGCTCATTATTTGGGCTCTCTGGGGGGGAAAAAGGCAAGGCAGTGCAGAAATAGACTTTGTCATGGTAGATAGTCCTTTACATTAAGGTCTGCTTGTCATTGGCTAAGAAGCAGCTTCCTGAAGGTCTGAAGGCCCATTCCATCAGGGCAAACTGCTATCACAGCGTTGGTCAACACAGTGCCTGTTCTTGCTGTCAGTTAGGTCACAACATGGCTGTTGGCACACACTTTCAAGAAGCACCATTGCCTTGATATATAAGTCTGACAGAAAAGGCCTTTTGCCAGTCCAGATCTGCTGGTCTTCCTGGACTACCTGTTCTGCAGACCCACCACCTTGGTAAGTACTTCGTTGGTATCTGTCCTAAAGGTGAGGAATCTGTGTTTAGAAGTATCTCTCAGAACAACATGTTTCTTACTTGGGTAATCCTCTAGAACGATGACTAACAAGAAATGTTCTCTTAGAGCATGAAAGCTTTATGTGCATAATATATCTTTTGAATCTAGGAATATATTTGGTGAAGACTGGCTGAAACCTCACAGTATATGCAAGTTAAGCAGAATGTATACAAAGTTAGTTTTAGCTGCTATCTCACTCCCAATAAAATTGCCTATATTTTTACTGGAACCTCCCTCTTATATATAAACTAAGGAACATTGTATTATAATTCTCATTTGGTTGACCGGTCCTTTCTTGTGTGGATAGAGGAAGGAGATTTTTTTCAAGAAATAAGATGAGCACTAGTTGTACCGTCATAAAATGCAGTACAATAGCACAATTTAGTATATAATTACTCATGTGAACTTGTGCACTTTTTTTAGCCATGATCATCACAGAGCAACAATGTTTGCATTTAAATTAAATGTTGTACTAATGAGAAATTAAATGAACTGTAATTGTGACATTTATACTACATGCTATTAGCAGTACTGAGGATTCCCAGTTTCACTCCAGTAATTGAGCAGGTCACTAGTTGTACAGTCATTTAAGATAAACTGGGAGGAACGATTGAAGAATGTGAATCCATGAAAAATACCAGTGCAGGGGAGCTTTATTAAGGTGTGCAATATTAAATGAGTATTTCTTCGCACTTATTTCTTTGTGAACCTTTCCTTGGTGCCAGAAAGAATGCAGGATTTTTCTTTTTTATAAAGCAGATTTATTGATTATACTACATTTACACCAAGCAAACCATAAAGAGTATTGAACATAAAAAAACAACCATCAAAGTTCCTTCCAATGTTTACAGCCAGTGCTGCTACTCCATCAGTTCATAATAACTCTACTATTTACTCCAGATCTTATGCTTTTGGGGCATCCTCATGCTTTGTGGACCGGCTCCACCAGTTTCACAGAGCAGTCCATGGCCATATGCCATGTCTGCAGCTAGGGTGGGTTGCAGATTTCCAATGGCTTGCTTTGGCTCTCTTTGCACCCATGTTCCCCAAACCTACCAGTGTTTCATCCCCTAAGGGGCTCCCAGATCCTCCAGGGTAATGCGGGGTGTAGAGTCAGTAGGTCTCACCAACACGTGCAAGAGAGTGGACACTACAACCGACCAATAGGTTGCTGTCATTGGACATTTCCAAACTACAGGGGAGAAATTTCCTTCTTCCTATGGGCATTTGAACCATGGAGAAGTATGTTTCTTCGCCTTTCACAACCTCCAATGTGACAAGTAAGTATTGTGTAGGTACTTTAGTAATATAATTCGAAGTTGCAAGGATGTGGAGTAACACTCATATGGGGCCCACCTATGCTTTCCAATTTTCCTTTAAGGGTGCAAAGAGTTCTGACACATTAATAACTATTGAGTTGTATATATGAGAAATGCCCCTTTCCCCAGTGGGCCTAATGATCATTTTTTGGCTCCAAGGGAAAACATTCAAGAACTTCCTCTAGGAATCCCTATGCCAGAGAAGGTGTGAGGAAATGCCTTCTTGGCATTGTTACCCCCTAACCTTTTGCCTTTTTTTGATGCCAGTTATGATTGAAAGTGTGCTGGGACCCTGCTAAGCAGGCCCCAGCACCAGTGTTCTTTCCCTAAACTGTACCTTTGTTCCCACAATTGGCACAGCCGTGGCACACAGATAAGTCCCTTGTAAATGGTTCCCCTGGAACCAAGGGCCCTGTGGCCAGGGAAAGGTCCCTAAGGGCTGCAGCATGTCTTATGCCACCCTCACTCAGCACATGCACACTGTTTCACAGCTTGTGTGTGCTGGTGGGGACAAAATGACTAAGTCGACATGGCTATCCCCTCAGGGTGCCATGCCCACCTCACTGCCTGTGGCATAGGTAAGTCACCCCTCTAGCAGGCCTTACAGCCCTAAGGCAGGGTGCACTATACCACAGGTGAGGGCATAAGTGCATGAGCACTATGCCCCTACAGGGTCTAAGCCAAACCTTAGACATTGTAAGTGCAGGGTAGCCATAAAGAGTATATGGTCTGGGAGTCTGTCAGTTACTTACGAACTTCCATAATGGCTACACTGAAATCTGTAAAGTTTGGTATCAAACTTCTCAGCACAATAAATGCACACTGATGCCAGTGTGGGATTTATTGTAAAATACACCCAGAAGGAATCTTAGAGATGCCACCTGAATACCAGTCCAACTCCTACTGCTAGGCTGACCAGTTTCTGCCAGCCTTTCACAACTAGACGAGTTTCTGGCCACATGGGGTGAGTGCCTTTGTCACTCTGTGGCCAGGAACAAAGCCTGTACTGGGTGGACGTGCTTCTCACCTCCCCTTTCAGGAAGTGTAACACCTGGCGGTGAGCCTCAAAGGCTCATGCCTTTTGTTACAGCACCCCAGGGCATCCCAGCTAGTGGAGATGCCCACTCCTCCGGCCACTGCCCCCACTTTTGGTGACAAGGCTGGAGGAGATAATGAGGAAAACAAGGAGTCACCCACCAGTCAGGACAGCCCCTAAGGTGACCTGAGCGCAGGTGACCCCTGCCTTTAGAAATCCTCCATCTTGAGATTGGAGGATTCCCCCAATAGGAAAAGGGATGTGCCCCCCCTCCCCTCAGGGAGGAGGCACAAAGAGGGTAGCCACCCTCAAGGACCATAGCCATTGGCTACTGCCCCGAGACCTAAACACACCCCTAAATTTTGTATTCAGGGGCGACCCTGAACCCAGGACATCAGATTCCTGCAACCTGAAGAAAGAAGGACTGCTTACCTAAAAGCCCTGCAGAGGCGACGGAGATGACAACGGACTTGGCCCCAGCCCTACCGGCCAGACTGAAAGAACCTGCACAGTGACCAGCGACCGCTGAGGGCTGCCCTGAACCTAAAGGACCAAGAAACTCCAGAGAACAGTGGCACTGTTCAAAACCTACAACAACTTTGCAACAAAGAAGCAACTTTCAAAGAACTCTCTCTTCCTGTCGGAAGCGTGAGACTTCACACTTTGCACCCAACGACCCAGGCTCGGGTTCAGGAGAACCAACACCGCAGAGATGACTCCCAGGCGACTACGATGACATGGGTACCCTGAGTCGACCCCCCTGCATTCCCACAGCGACGCTTGTAGAGAGGATCCAGAGGCTCCCCCTGACCGCAGCTGTCTGGTAACAAAGGAACCGACGCCTGGACCAAGCACTGCACCTGCAGCTCCCAGGACCGAGAAGAACCACCTACCAGTGCAGTAGTGACCAGCAGGCGGCCCTCATCCTAGCCCGGTCGGCGGCTGGCCCGAGAAGCCCCCCTGTGCCCTGCCTGCATCGCCTAAGTGACCTCCGAGTCCCTCCATTGCTTTCATTAGCAAACCAGACGCCTACTTTGCCTACTGCATCCGGCCGCCCCTGTGCCGCTGAGTGTGTTTTGTGGGCTTGTGTCTCCCCCTATCCCCCTCCATCCCCCCGCTTCCCCCAAGTACTCCACAAAACCCCCTTGGTCTGCTCCCAAGGATGCAGATACTTACCTGCCAGCAGACTGGAACCGGAGCACTCCTGTTCTCCATAGGCACCTATGTGTTTTGGGCCCTCCTTTGACCTCTGCACTGGACCGGCCCTGAGTTGCTGGTGCTGTGGCTTTGGGGTTGCCTTGAACCCACAACGGTGGGCTGCCTATTCCCAGGAGACTGACTGTGTAAGTGCTTTACTTAACTGAGAAACCTAACCAAACTTACCTCCCCCAGGAACTGTTGATTTTTGCAGTGTCCACTTTTAAAATAGCTTATTGCCATTTTAACCTAAACTGTGTGTACTACTATTTTAAATCAGAGTTCTATACTTACTTTTGTGAAGTACCTTGCATTTTATGTACTTACCTTGAGTCTTGCGGTTCTAAAATAAATTAAGAAAAGATATTGTTCTATATAAAAACAATTGGCCTGGAGTTAAGTCTTTGAGTGTGTGTTCCTCATTTATTGCCTGTGTGTGTGTACAACAAATGCTTAACACTACCCTCTGAGAAGCCTATTGCTCGACCACATTACCACAAAATAGAGCATTGGTATTATCTCATTTTGCCACTATCAACCTCTAAGGGGAACCCTTAGACTCTGTGCACACTATCTCTCACTTTAAGATAGTATAGACAGAGCCAGCTTCCTACAGAAGGCCATTACAGAGATGTTGGAATTTGAAAAATTGGGGTTTGTGGAGCTGGAATGCCAACTAGTGCTCCTGAAAAGACTTTGAGGGCCCCTGCCGGATGGCCCCAAGCTTTGAGATGCCAGTGTGATCCCAACTGCTGAACCTCTTCAATCGCACCACCTGCCCGGGCCAATGGCCCCACCAAAGAGGGTGCTCTGTCCTATTCTTTCCAGCGCTGGGCCAGTCGACAGTCCAGAAGCAGTACTTTCAATAAAGCATGCAGGATGGAGGTCCCGTACATCATGCCTATAACATTATCACAGCTTCTGAAAGAGAGTTTGGTACGAAAGGCGTGGTCCGACCATCCCCTGTTAAGCCTCTCTTTTGGTATCAGCATCTGTTTCTCCCAGTAATACAAATCAGGTCAACCACACTAATCCCCGACCCCTTCCCCCATCAAAGGTTGCAAAAGGTGATGCAGGCAATTTAGTTTGCCCAAAAGTAATATGGATTCTAGCCTTTAGGGTCTGAACCAGGACTGTGGTATGGGCAGTGTGGAAGTTTGGAGTAAGTACAGAAATAGTAGCAAGGCCACATTTTAGTTTTGTCCACCTAGCACGGTCGTGGCCTATTTGGTTTACCAGAGCATTAAGCTTGAGGTTTCCATGTTAGATTGGGGAGAATACAGACATGTATACCCAGGTATTGAAAATAAAGTTTGTGGGTTGGAAGTCAGTTTTGCCAATCCACTGCCTCCCTACTCCCTGAGAGAGGCACCAGGAGAGATTTTGATCAGTCTACCTGCCGGCCGGAAGCTTGCCCATATAGGTGCAAAATGTGAGAAGCCTAAACCCTGTATTCCGGGGAGTGTGAAAAGTTGCAGGTTTAGCTGTCTAAAGGGTAATGCGATTGTCCCTATTGTCCCCCTGGTAGAACGCCCAGATCTGAGCATTACAGCAAATCTATGCTTCCAGTGGTTCTATCACTAACACAAATAACAGGGACAAAATTGGGTAGCCCTTTCAGGAGCTGCTCTGGATCAGGAAAGGATTGGAAAGTACTCCATTTACTCTCACTTGCGCCCTAAGTTAGGCATATAGCACTCGGACATAGGAGATGAAATGGGGCCAAACCAGAAGAAACTCAGCACCTTCATGAAGAAGTCCTAATCAGGGGAGTCCAGCACTTTATCAAAATCGAGGAGAGTAAGTGCTGTCGGGCCTGTGCACTGGTAGTGGTGTGCCAGCGACACTTGCAATCTCCTGTTGCAGTGCCTTGTGTTGCATTAGGGGATAAAGCCACACTGACCAGTTCCGAGAGAATCTTAAGGAGCCTGTTAACTCGTACTTTGGCATAAAGCTTCAGTGCACAGTTTATCAGGGGTATAGGGTGGCAAGAGGAACAGCACTGGTGGGGTGGGGGTCGCTCACTGCTTAGTGTACAACAAATGTTATGGCTAGTTCTTTCTTACTTCGATTAAACATTGAGAGCAAGAGCGACATGAGGAACTTGTGAAACTTTTAACCCATCAGGTTCTGGGAACTTGCCTTGGTTCATTTATTTTAGGGCCTCCTCCAGCTCCATAAGGCACTCTAGTTTGAGCTGGGCAGGCATGGAGAGAGTTTGCAGAGAGAGGTATGTGATGAGACCATGAGGTTTCCTGGGCAGGTGTAAAGCACCATGTATGAAGAGCTTACAAATAACTAGCAAACAGACATGAAATTTAGCAGCTTATGAGACGATATCTCCATTACGATCAGCAACCCCCGTGACAGCCAGCCAGTATAGTAATTTGCCCAGTTTATCACCCCATTAGTATATCTATCTAATAGGGGCTATCCAACAGTGATGCATTATGTTGAGACAGTGTTTTCAAGAGATGTTCTGTGGAGGGCTATCTGGCAGCTATCACCCTTCCCTTGTACCCGAGGTGGAGGATCTGGGCCACTAGCTCATTAATCTTCTGCAGTTTCTCCCTCTTGCGTGCCTTAAGGATGGATTTAGCAGTCCCTCTAATACTTGCCTTCCCAGCTGTCCACTGAATACCCAGTGAGTCCACCGACTGAATTATGGTCCAGATGTACCTGTATCTCCTGCAACCGAAAATGTTACCTCACTGTTGACCCAGCACTAAGTCGGCAGATTGAGCGGTTCCCCTCTTTTTAGCTCATCATGTGAAGCATCACTGGGGAGATAGATGAAACGCCTGGTCCAGAATTTGTGCTTTTATTGGGTTAAAAGAGTAGGTCAGTTCTCAGTCTGAATTTGTTTGCTACTGAGGTATGCTTGCATTCCTGGACTTTTAGGCCCCAGATGATCTAGGCTTCTCTGAGGCCTAAGCTCACTGCCTATTTAAATGACCCTGTCTCCTAGTTTAACAACCCTGCCTGTCCCACCCCATTTACTACTCAAGAGACCGAAAGGTCTATCTGAGGGGGCATCGCCCTGTTGAAGTCCCTTCCTATGATTATAGCACTCTATAGGAGTTTGAGGATGCAGGTTTTGAGAATCTCTGTGGCTCCAGGAAGTTTGGGGGGGGGGGGGGGGAGGGTGCAACATTAATCAGGTTGTGCTCCTGGCCCTTCAGCACCAACTTCAGTGCCATGTACTACCCATAGAAATCTGTTACTACATGGGAGCTGATAGAAAAGATTTTTGGGAGTATAAACGCCACCCCTCAGGAGCCTCATGAGTTACCTGCATGGTAGACTCAATCAAAGCCATACCTGGCCTGAAACGGAAACCTGTTGCCCAGTAAAAGCATCTCTTGTAACATCAGGACTGTTAGTAAGTGCCTTTTGGCAATCCCAAGTACCACCCCATTTTTAAAACGCTTATTCAGCCCTTTAACTTTCAAGGTCATGACTTTAAAGTCACACATAGCGTTCCCCCCACCCCCCAATCCACTCCACGTTTACATTCCTGTCACCCCAACATGAAGAAAAAAAAAAATCTCAGAACTGGAAAGGCGGCACTTAAGTATGCCTCTACAGACCTCGTGCCCAAATCATCACATGAAGGGTAACATGTTGCTGGCATACTGTAGAGCGGCAAGGTATGCAGTTAACAGGAGTGACAAGGTAAATAGATTATAAAGCTAAAGCTTAATAAATGGAACATAAATTAGCCGAAGTTCAGTATCCCAGGGTTTTCCTCTGGATCAAAGGATTACAAAAGAGAGGAGGCCCTGTCCAGCCGGGCTTCAATACCCTGTTCTTATCCCATTTTCCTTGGTTTCAGAACACAAAGATGCTGACATCCCTACCTGTGTTTATTTCATCTCTGGAAGCAAGCCCGGACAGCTCCGATCTCCACAGCGTGTCGTCACTTGTGTAGCAGATTACATTTTAGCAATCTTTGGTCCATGATCCACTCCCAGGCCACCTCTAGGTTGTCAAAGAAAATAGGTTTGGGTGAATGCAGAGTTGAACAATCTGCTTGTCTCTTTCTCAGTTGGCAATTTCAGTTTAGTAAAGAAACATCTACCAAATGGATCTTGTCTGGTCTTCTGTATTTTAATCTGCACATGTTTATTGGGCTGTCTTGCTATTTCTTTGGATTTCTCTGGCTTTGGTATGGGTAGGGGGTCTGTTGTAGCTTTCTAATGCAATTGCCACCCGCTACTGGTCATACCAAGTTGTAATTTCTATTTCCAATGGGGATAAATCCATCTCTTGTAGCAATGCAGTATTTTCTTTCTCTTACTGTAGTTTGAAACTTTTCGAATATTAAACGATAAATGTTTTGTTCTCCTGCGGTAGTCATGTTAAATATGCAGTGTGATCTACAAGTATTGATAGAGTATGCTCATAGCAAAGTATAAGTTGGTTTTAGGAATTGTACAGACTACATGTCTTTTTGTGTAACACCAGTGTATCCAGTTTTCTATCTCCTGTACCCCACAGCTGTGAATGAGTCTACAATGGTGACTCCTGAGACAAGGGAGAGTAACCAGGGATTAGTTGCTGTAGCTGTGCGAGGAAGATGAAAATGGGTGATAAAAGGATCTAACCCTCAATAAGTGATAAACATTCCTTGGGAGAACCAGGAAAGCTAAACTCCAAACTCTTCAAACTGAGGGCTCAGTTTGTCACTCACCACCACCACTGTCACAACTTCAGTGCCTGAACTTGCAGTGGTAGGTGGAGCATGCATGCTATTTGAATCTTAGTGGAGGTGAAGGAGAAATCAGTAGAGTACTGAATAATTTTAATTGTTGATAGGGAATTTGGATTGCTCTAGCAGGGGCATTGGGGGTAACTCGTTACCCTTTTCATTATTGGCAACATGCAAATTCAGCAAGCTATCTTAGTATGTGCAGTCAGTTACAATACCCAGAAAAACTGGGTCCAGCAATAACAGTAAACACATGTTCGATGGCATCTGTCGCTGTAGATACACATGTTCTGCATAGCTCGCCATCTGGTGTTGGGTCGGAGTGTTACAAGTTGTTTTTCTTCGAAGAAGTCTTTCGAGTCACGGGACCGAGTGACTCCTCCTTCTGTCTCCATTGCGCATGGGCGTCGACTCCATCTTCGATTGTTTTTTTTCCGCCATTGGGTTCGGACGTGTTCCTGTTGCTCCGAGTTTCGGAACGGAAAGTTAGTAAATATCGGAAGATTTTCGTCGGTATTGTTGCGTTCGGGATCGGCGTAGTTAGATTCAACACCGCATCGAAGGTCGACGCGCTCCGGTGCCCTTCGGGTAGCTTTCGATCCCCCGTCGGGGCCTGGTCGGCCCGACCGCGTGTAGAGCGACGCCGATGGAACGGACCCCGTTCCGTTTTTGTCCCAAATGCCACAACAAATTCCCGTATACAGACCAACATTTGGTCTGTAACCTGTGCCTGTCACCTGAGCACAGTGAAGAGACTTGCGAGGCCTGTCGCGCGTTCCGGTCCCGAAAGACACTCCGTGACCGTCGAGCCAGGAGACTTCAGATGGCGTCCACGCCAACAGCGCACCAAGAGTTCGAGGAACAAGAGGAAGAAGAAACCTTTTCGATCCACGAATCGGACTCCGAGGAATTCGACGATCAAAGAACCGTGAGTAAGACGTCGAAAACAACACATAAGAAAAGTGACAAGGCCCAGGGGACGCCACTGCCACCAGGCCATGGCTCCACCCATAAATTCGGTGACCGACCGTCGGCACCGAAAAATGCCCAAACAGTGCCGAGATCGTCTGACTCCGGTCGAGACACCGGCACGCAGCCTTCTCGGGATCGAGAAAGTGCTGGAGAAAAGCAACGACACCGAGATAGCGGTGTGGAAACGGCTCGACGCCGAGACAGCGGCACCGACGAAGATCGACGCCGAGAGGTTTCGACTCCAAAAAAGAAAAAAGCCACCTCGGAGCCGAAAAAACATACAGACAGGGTTTCGGTGCTGAAACAACCCATAACTGACCCAGGTCCAGGCTCTTATACAGAGGAGCAATCACTGTCCTCTCAGATGCGAAAGCATAGGTTTGAGGAAGAGCTGCAATCCACCGCAGTGGACCATACGCAAAAACGTATTTTCATACAGCAGGGAACAGGAAAAATAAGCACCCTTCCCCCTGTTAGGAGAAAAAGGAGACTGGAGTTTCAAACAGACCAGGCGCCACAAACCAAGATGGTGAAAAAGGTGACTCCGCCACCCTCTCCTCCACCTGTAATTAACGTCTCACCAGCACAAACCCCGTCACATTCCCCGGCTCACACCACCATGAGCCAAGGTGACCAGGATCAAGACGCTTGGGACTTGTATGACGCCCCAGTGTCGGACAACAGTCCGGAGGCATATCCAACAAAGCCCTCACCACCAGAAGACAGCACAGCATATTCTCAAGTGGTGGCTAGAGTGGCGCAATTCCACAACGTGATCCTCCACTCAGAACAAGTCGAGGATGACTTTTTATTCAACACCCTCTCCTCCACCCACAGCTCCTACCAAAGCCTGCCTATGCTGCCAGGTATGCTTCGGCACGCAAAGGAAATCTTCAAGGAGCCGGTCAAAAGTAGGGCAATAACGCCAAGGGTGGAAAAGAAATATAAGGCACCTCCTACAGACCCTGTTTTCATCACCACACAGCTGCCACCTGATTCCGTTGTAGTAGGAGCAGCTCGGAAAAGAGCCAACTCCCACACATCTGGGGATGCACCACCCCCAGATAAAGAGAGCCGCAAGTTCGATGCAGCTGAGAAAAGAGTCGCAGTACAAGCTGCAAACCAGTGCCGCATCGCTAACTCTCAAGCACTACTTGCGCGCTATGACAGAGCCCATTGGGATGAGATGCAACACCTCATCGAGCATCTACCCAAGGAACTACAAAAGAGGGCAAAGCAGGTGGTCGAGGAAGGACAGAACATATCAAATAACCAGATACGATCCTCTATGGACGCAGCAGACACAGCTGCAAGAACAATTAATACATCTGTGACCATTAGAAGGCACGCATGGCTAAGAACGTCTTGGTTCAAACCAGAGATACAGCAGGCAGTGCTCAATATGCCATTCAACGAAAAACAACTGTTCGGACCAGAAGTGGACACGGCAATCAAAAAAATTAAAAAAAGACACTGACACTGCTAAAGCCATGGGCGCACTCTACTCCCCGCAGAGGAACCTACAGCACCTTCCGCAAGACACCCTTTCGAGGGGGGTTTCGGGGTCAGGCCACACAAGCCAGCACCTCGCAGGCAACACCGTCCAGCTACCAGGGACAGTACAGGGGAGGCTTTTGGGGTCAATACAGAGGAGGGCAATTCCCTAGGAATAGAGGAAAATTTCAAAGCCCCAAAACCCCTACAACCAAGCAGTGACTCAGATGTCACTCACCCCCTCCACACAACACCAGTGGGGGGAAGAATAGGTCATTATTACAAAGCATGGGAGGAAATAACTACAGACACTTGGGTCTTAGCAATTATCCAACATGGTTATTGCATAGAATTCCTAAAATTCCCTCCAAACATACCACCAAAAGCACAGAATTTATCAAAACAACATTCCGAACTTTTGGAAATAGAAGTTCAAGCACTATTGCAAAAGAATGCAATCGAATTGGTACCAGACACACAAACAAACACAGGAGTCTATTCACTGTACTTCTTAATACCAAAAAAGGACAAAACACTGAGACCAATCCTAGACCTCAGAATACTGAACACCTACATCAAATCAGACCACTTTCACATGGTCACGCTACAAGAAGTGTTACCATTGCTAAAACTACAGGACTACATGACAACCCTAGACCTCAAAGACGCGTATTTCCATATACCAATACATCCATCGCACAGGTAATATCTAAGGTTCGTATTCAAAGGAATACATTACCAATTCAAAGTATTCCCTTTTGGTTTAACAACCGCACCAAGAGTCTTCACCAAATGTCTAGCAGTAGTGGCTGCACACATCAGAAGGCAGCAAATACATGTATTCCCGTATCTAGACGACTGGCTAATCAAAACCAATTCACTAACAAAGTGCTTACACCACACAAATCAAATCATACAAACCCTCTACAAACTAGGTTTCACCGTCAACTTTGCAAAATCCAACATTTTGCCGTGCAAGGTACAACAATACCTGGGAGCCATAATAGACACAACAAAAGGAGTAGCCACTCCAAGTCCACAAAGAATTCAAAATTTCAACAAGATCATACAACGCATGTATCCAACACAAACAATACAAGCAAAGATGATATTACAACTCCTAGGCATGATGTCCTCATGCATAGCCATTGTCCCGAACGCAAGACTGCACATGAGGCCCTTGCAACAGTGCCTAGCATCACAATGGTCACAAGCACAGGGTCACCTTCTAGATCTGGTGTTGATAGACCGCCAAACTTACCTCTCGCTTCTATGGTGGAACAGTATAAATTTAAACAAAGGGCGGCCTTTCCAAGACCCAGTGCCACAATACGTAATAACAACAGATGCTTCCATGACAGGGTGGGGAGCACACCTCGATCAACACAGCATACAAGGACAATGGAACGTACATCAGACAAAACTGCATATAAATCACCTAGGAATGCTAGCAGTTTTTCAAGCATTACGGGCTTTCCAACCACTTATAACTCACAAATACATTCTTGTCAAAACAGACAACATGACAACAATGTATTATCTAAACAAACAAGGGGGGACACACTCAACGCAGTTGAGCCTGCTGGCACAAAAGATATGGCGATGGGCAATTCACATTCGCCTAATAGCACAGTTTATTCCAGGGATCCAGAATCAACTTGCAGACAACCTCTCTCGAGATCACCAACAGGTCCACGAATGGGAAATTCACCGCCAAATTCTAAACACTTACTTCAGACTCTGGGGAACACCTCAAATAGACTTGTTTGCAACAAAAGAGAACGCAAAATGCCAAAACTTCGCATCCAGATACCCACACAGGCAGTCCCAAGGCAATGCCCTATGGATGAACTGGTCAGGGATATTTGCCTACGCTTTTCCTCCTCACCCTCTCCTTCCTTATCTGGTAAACAAATTGAGTCAAAACAAACTCAAACTCATATTAATAGCACCAACTTGGGCAAGGCAACCCTGGTACACAACACTGCTAGACCTATCAGTAGTACCCCACATCAAATTGCCCAACAGGCCGGATCTGTTAACACAACACAACCAACAGATCAGACATCCAGATCCAGCATCGCTGAATCTAGCAATCTGGCTCCTGAAATCCTAGAATTCGGACACTTACAACTTACCCAAGAATGTATGGAAGTCATAAAGCAAGCCAGAAGGCCGTCCACTAGGCACTGCTATGCAAGTAAATGGAAGAGGTTTGTTTGCTACTGCCATCGTAATCAAATCCAACCTTTACACACAACTCCAAAGGATGTAGTGGGTTACTTGCTTCACTTACAAAAATCTAACCTAGCCTTCTCTTCCATTAAAATACACCTTGCAGCAATATCTGCATACCTGCAGACTACCTATTCAACTTCCCTATATAGGATACCAGTCATTAAAGCATTCATGGAAGGCCTTAAAAGAATTATACCACCAAGAACACCACCTGTTCCTTCATGGAACTTAAATGTTGTCTTAACAAGACTCATGGGTCCACCTTTTGAACCCACGCACTCTTGCGAAATACAGTTCCTAACCTGGAAGGTTGCATTTCTCATCGCCATTACATCTCTAAGAAGAGTAAGCGAAATTCAGGCGTTTACAATACAAGAACCTTTTATACAACTACACAAAAATAAAGTCGTCCTAAGGACTAATCCGACATTTTTACCAAAGGTTATTTCACCGTTCCACCTAAATCAAACAGTGGAACTACCAGTGTTCTTCCCACAGCCAGATTCCGTAGCTGAGAGGGCGCTACATACCTTAGATGTCAAAAGAGCATTAATGTACTACATTGACAGAACGAAAAACATCAGAAAGACTAAACAACTATTTATTGCATTCCAAAAACCTCATGCAGGAAACCCAATATCAAAACAAGGTATAGCCAGATGGATAGTTAAATGCATCCAAATCTGCTACCTTAAAGCAAAACGACAACTGCCCATTACACCAAGGGCACACTCAACCAGAAAAAAGGGTGCTACCATGGCCTTTCTAGGGAACATCCCAATGCAAGAAATATGTAAGGCAGCCACATGGTCTACGCCACACACGTTCACCAAGCACTACTGTGTAGACGTGCTATCCGCACAGCAAGCCACAGTAGGTCAAGCCGTGTTAAGAACATTATTTCAAACCACTTCCACTCCTACAGGCTGAGCCACCGCTTTTGGGGAGATAACTGCTTACTAGTCTATGCAGAACATGTGTATCTACAGCGACAGATGCCATCGAACTGAAAATGTCACTTACCCAGTGTACATCTGTTCGTGGCATCAGTCGCTGGAGATTCACATGTGCCCACCCGCCTCCCCGGGAGCCTGTAGCAGTTCGGAAGTTACCTTCAACTTTGTACATTTGTATATATTATTTCCACCTTAAATAGGTACATACTTAGTCACTCCATTGCATGGGCACTATTACTACAACACAACTCCTACCTCACCCTCTGCGGGGAAAACAATCGAAGATGGAGTCGACGCCCATGCGCAATGGAGACAGAAGGAGGAGTCACTCGGTCCCGTGACTCGAAAGACTTCTTCGAAGAAAAACAACTTGTAACACTCCGACCCAACACCAGATGGCGAGCTATGCAGAACATGTGAATCTCCAGCGACTGATGCCACGAACAGATGTACACTGGGTAAGTGACATTTTCATTACATCTCTTTGTGAGTGCACCACCTCCCTGTTGCCACTGCAGGCCCCATTCCTCAGTATGTGACCTCATGTGTTTGATGCATCATCTTATTTCATCAAAGTATGCAGTAATCATTCAGCATTTCCTCCCTATTGCAGAGTTCTAAGTGACCTCAGAACTCTAGTCACAAAAACAGAAATAGAAACAGCATGTCACAACTTGTAGTTTAGGTGGTTAATTCACAGTTAAATCCTGTTTGTTCATCTGCAGCCTGCTTTACTGATGACCCGGACTTGCCGTTCACGATTTAATACTTGAACCATTTCATGTAGGCTTTTCTTGTCTGAGTGTCTGGTACTGTGCCACTTATTTCTCCTATGTTGATAATGTTTATTGAGCAGGTTATTTGTCCAGGCAGATCCCCAAGTGTCATACGCAGTTTGTACTTCCATGTCTTAGTGGTCTGCCAGTTCCAAGAAGCGTTCAAGATCATTTTGTTCTGTGTATTCTGTTCTTGCCATCAGCTGTGATTATCATAATGGCGGGTTAAGTTGCCTGTGTTTGTATGTTTTGTCCGGTTGCAGCATCAGTTTCAAATTGGTTTAATTTGAAAAATCCGCTGAGATGAATATTTTGTGATCTTCATGGTGACATGGCCCATTCTTCTTTACTGCTCCAAGAACTTGCCATGATTGTTTGTGGCATAGAAAACAGGCATAGTAGTTCTGGGCCAGGTGGTCATGTTGGTTAATCAAGTCCCTAGATGATGTGTTTGCTGGAATTGTAAGGCAGGGGAGAAAGAAACCCATGTGCAAGAGGCCGGACAAAAAAAAGAGGCAGGATTGTTTCATTGTTCCCCCTGAAATCCCATAGAAGTGGATGTTATTCTTCTTAGATCTATCCTCCAGGTTCGTGAGATTCTGTTGCAGCTGTGATATGTCTCAATCAGCATCAGAAACCTTATCCATTAATAATTCAGTTTTATCTAGACACTTTTCCATTGGGCCAAGACATATATGAATAGATGCAATATTGGGCCACATACATTATATATCGATAGACATGTTGCTCAATTTAGATTTAATATTGCTTACCATGGAACACATTGCAGTTTATCTCTATCAGAATCCATGCCAGTGTAATCGCTGATTTTGTTCATTGTGTTTGATATATGGGTTTGCTTAGGTCCTGCAAATGCTTCAGCAAAGAGAATTTGCTGACATGTATGAATGACCCACGATGAGGGGAAGTGGTCTAACGCGATTATTGGTACATACTAAACAAGTCCCTTATTAAAAAAGAGGTTGGCAACAGAACAATTACTGTCTGAATTTCCTGATGTTATGGCAGGCTGTTCCAGCCCAGTATGCAGAATGATTACAAGCTCCAGGATAATATTTGTTGTTTATATAGGCGATGTTGGTGCAGAGAGAAACCCTCCCTAGAAAGACTGCACTGGATGGGCTACAAGCAAGCTTGAAGGTGCATGTCAGTGTAAATAGCTGGACATATTAGTAAATCTGATAGAGACTTCTAGTTGTAGATGCCTTCCCTTTGAATTTCCCCAGGCATCAGACTGGATCCGGATATTTTTTTTTCGAGCAGTACCTCTGCGCCCCGTGTGGTGGCATGTGCCGACTCCGCAGGCGTTGTTGGCATCCTGCTTGCTGTGATGACGTTGCGGTCGTATAAAGGCACCACCCTGGCACGCTAACGTCAGTTCTTTTCCTTCCGCGCCAGCCTACGCACAGATCCGAAGAAGAGCTACCTCAGTACGTTTTTGACTACGTCGACATTTTTGTTGTATTTTTTACTAGTTCGTGGATGCGTCTAGGGATGTCCCGCAAGACCGGATTCAAGACTGCGACTCCTGTCACCGAACTATGTTGGTGACGGATCAGCACCTTGTGTGCTTACGGTGTTTGGAGCGCGTACACGACCCGAAGTCCTGCTCTGAGTGTCGGGCCCTGAACCCGAAAGCTTTGAGGGAGTGGTCTCTAAAGCTCATGGTGGCCCAACACTCAACTCCACGGTACCCCTGATCCTGTGCGAGAGGAAGGTCTCGAGATCGGCCACGGAGTCACCACTACTCTTCGTCCTCCAAGTCATTGGGACATTCGGGTCACAAGAAGAAGAAGAAGTTGAAGAAAGACAAGCTGGAATTGTAAGGCAGGGGACAACTTCACTCCGTCGATCGGATGATACAACACGGTAGGCGCATCAACGCTCTAGGCCTCCGTCATCGGAACCGGCGTGTGGGTCGGCTCTACGATTCCCCTACTTCCCAGAAGCCGGAGCCACCCCCGCCCAACTCAGTTTTACGAGGCCATGTACCTCATTTGTGGGCGATCCGACCCACCTGCGGGCACGGGAGTCGATTAGGGTCCCTCCAATCCCCCACCCCCACCCCCGGTTTCAAAGGCGTCAGCTACAGCCTCGGCTCCAGAGGGCCCATCCGGATCCAATTGGGGATCTGTCCCGACACTGGTTGTGCCACGGCGACCTTCCCTGTCGTCGTGTCAGACGTCGACGCTCCAGACGTCGGTTGGGCCCACACTCCGCGTCGATCCCATATTTATAACTGACGACCCAGAGCCAGAAGAGCATTTATCGACGCAGATTCCATTCTCTATGGGCTCTCCTGGGCCCAGGGTTGATCCAGACCCTTATTCTTGTGGGTATGGATATGGGGAGAGTATGGAGGGGTCGCTGGACCCTTTAGAATACTGGCTTGACCCACAAATGGACTGGGTGCAGGATTTGGGTGGTGCCCGGGGACTAGACACCTCCCCTGACACTGGTATGCTCTCTCTTCCTAGCGTGGCTACGGAGGAGGGTGCTTCTTACTCTGTGGTGGTGAGAAGGGCGGCTGAGGTCTTGGACCTCGAGCTTCCTTCTGTGGAGGTTAGGCCTAACATCCTAACAGATAAGTTTCAACCAGGGTCGTCTTCTTCCGTGCCCCTTTTACCCTTAAATTAAGCACTCACATACGTCCTTTTGGGTACCTGGTCCAGATCCAGCATAGGGGCTCCTTTGAATAGGACGATTGCCCGCCGCCATCAGACCCAAAATTCCTGACCCAGCACCCTACGCCTGGGAGCCTTGTCATCCAGGCTTCTTCATCTGGCGCATTTCCTGCCGCACCCCCGGATAGGGAATCAAAAAGACTGGATAATTTGGGGAAGTTGTTGTCTTCCTACAGTCTGCCTCTGTGGTCTTTGAACACCGCATGCCTTTTGGGCCGCTATTCCCATTCTCTCTGGCATACGGTCGCACAAATGCTGCCTGTAGTTCCAGAGGAGGCCCGATGTCCTGTCCCAAACCGTAACAGATGGGAGGGATGCAGCCAAGTTCATGATTCGTTGTGGATTTAATACGACTGACACTGGGCAGATAGGTTGCATCGACGGTGGCATTGAGACTCCACGCCTGGCTGAGAACGTCTGGCTTTGTTGTCCAGCAATCCTGGATGGACATGCTCTTTGATAGCACACGTCTCTTCGGAGACAAGGCGGATTCGGCGCTCAATCGCTTTAAGGATTCCCGAGCCACAGCCCGGTGTCTTGGCCTCCCACCCACACCTAGACCTCAGCAGTCCACCTTTCGTGGCTACGGAAGGGGCACCCAACCGTGTCCTTTTCCCCTAGCCACAGACCCCCACATGCTGTACAGCCCCTGCGCAGCCGTGGACACAAGATCCCATGTTTCCGGGGATCAGGGAGCCAGCGGGTCGACCAGACCACCCTGCCCCCTCCTCAGCCTCCAAGCCTTCCTAGTCCTCAGGTACATCAGGAGCCAGTAGCTGGCAGGATACGCAATCACCTGCCCCAATAGCAAGCCATTACCTCGGACAGGTGGGTCCTCCAAATTGTCCGAAGGGTCTACTCCCTCCCCTTCGAGACATCTCCTCCAGCCATGCCACCTTCATACAGTCAGATATCAGAGGATCATATGTTGCTTCTACGCAAGCAAGTACAAGCCCGTCGTGGTTGCTATTCCTGCTACTTTCTGGTTCTGAAAAAGGACAAAGATCTTTGACCTATATTAGATCTTCGGACCCTCAATCTCTTCCTAAAAAGTTAACAATTTTGACATTGGCTCAGGTCCTATCTGCCCTGGATCCCGGAGACTGAATTGTAGCGCTGGACTTGCAAGATGCATACTTCCACATTCCCGTCTTGCTGGCCCACCGGCGTTACCTACGATTCGTGGTAGGTCACAAGCACTTTCAGTTTACTGTGCTCCCCTTTGGCCTTACCAGTGCCCCTCGGGTGTTCATGAAAGGGATGGTAGTGGTGACAGCTCATCTGCGCAGGTTAGGGGTCCCAGTCTTCCCCTACCTCGACGATTGGCTGTTGAAGGGGAACTCGCGCCAGACAGTCTTCTCTCACCTCCAGACTACGGCAAACCTTTTGCATTCGCTGTGGTTCACTATCAACGTGCCGAAGTCACACCTGACTCCTTCTCAGATGCTCCCTTTCATCGGAGCTGTTCTGGACACAATGCAGTTTTGGGCATATCCTCCCAAAAAGCGAGTCCACGATATTCGGCCTATGATACCGATGTTTCAGTCTCTGTCCTGGATTTTGGTGAGAATGACTCTGAGGCTGCTGGGCCTCATGGCCTCCTGCATCTTGCTGGTTCAAAATGCCAAATGGCATATGCGGGCTCTGCAGTGGGACCTGAAGTTCCAGTGGGCGCAGCATCAGGGAAATCTCTCCGACAAGGTCCAGATCTCTGAAGGGACTGCGAAAGACCTGCAGTGGTGGTTAACGAATCAGGATTGGGTCAAGGGCAGATCCCTCTCCTTTCCCCAACCAGATCTTACGATTTTGACAGATGCGTCACTTCTGGGATGGGGTGGACACATGGGAGAGGCAGAGATCAGAGGTATCTGGTCTCTGGCGGAAACCAGTCTCCATATCAATCATCTGGAGCGCCGAGCAATTCGCCTAGCATTGAAAGCATTTCTTCCCGCCCTCAAGGGGAAAGCAGTGCAGGTGTTCACAGACAACACCACCCCCATGTGGTATTGCAACAAACAAGGCGGAGTGGAGTCGTGGGCTCTGTCAAGAGGCCCTTCGTCTCTGGACTTGGCTGGAGCATCAGGGCATTTCCCTGGTAGTTCAATACCTGGAAGGCTCCTTGAACGCCAGAGCTGACGAACTCAGCTGACGATGCATGGTTGACCACGAATGGCATCTCCATCCCGAGGTGGCGCAAGGTCTTTTCTGCAGCGAGGAGGACCTTGGTTAGACTTGTTTGCCTCCGTAGAGAACACGCAATGTCATCTGTTTTGCACATTGGAGTTTCCAAGGGGGCACTCACTCGGCGACTCTTCATCGCGAGTGGAACTCAGGCCTCCTGTACGCCTTCCCGCCAATGCCACTTCTGCCCAGAGTTCTGAAGAAGATGAGGCAAGACCAGCCCAAGTAATACTGGTGGCTCCGGACTGGGCACGGAGAGTCTGGTATCCCGAGCTCTTGATCATGGCCATAGCACCTCCGATCAGACTGCCTCTTTGGCAGGATCTTCTGTCGCAGCAGCAGGGGAATGTCCTCCACCCGAACCTGTCAACTCTGCGACTTCTTGCGTGGAGATTGAGCGGAGACAGTTGACGTCTTTCGACTTGCCACCCGAAGTCTGTGATGTTATCTTGGCAGTCAGGCGTCCCTCAACCAAAACTGTATATGCGTGTTGTTGGAAGAAATTTGTGGCATGGTGCATCGACAATTCTTTCGATCCTCTATCTGCTCCTTTCTCTCAGGTTCTTCTCTTTATTCTTTCCCTTGGCCAGCAGGGTTCCACCTTGGGCACTCTTAAGGGATATCTCTCTGCTATCTCTGCTTTCTTAAGGTTACCTGATCAGCCTTCCTTACTTAAATCTCCCATAGTTGGGAGGTTTCTTAAAGGCCTCACACATCTCTTTCCTCCTATCCTATTCATCATGCCCCAATGGGATCTCAAACTGGTCTTAACTTACCTTACGTGTATCACGTTTGAACCGCTGCACAACTGTCCTCTAAGACTCTTAACTATAAAAACTGTCTTTCTAGTAGCCACCACTTCTGCCCGCAGCATTAATGAACTCCAGCCTCTGTCATCTAAGCCACCCTTTCTTGCCATACATCCTGACAAAGTGGTGCTTCGCACAAGGGCTTCTTTTCTACCCAAAGTAGGGACACCCTTCTATGTCAGACAGTCCATCACATTGCCTACCTATTATGCACCCCACATCCCTCTCATGAAGAGGAGAGACTCCACCGTCTGGACCCAAAAAGAGCATTGGCATTCTATCTTGATCGTTCCAAAGACTTCCGGGTGGACGATCAACTCTTTGTGGCATATGTGGGTGCAAAGAGGGGGAAGGCAGTGCAGAAGAGGACCATTTCAAGATGGGTACTCTTATGCATCAAAAGCAAGGCTAAAAAGCAACTCCATGCAGGTTTGCGAGCTCACTCCACCAGAGCTACTGCTGCTACCACAGCACTAGCACAGGGGCATTCCAGTCCTGGATATTTATCAGGCAGCAACGTGGGCATCTCTGCACACTTTTACCAAGCACTACTGCCTGGACAATCAGGTCCGAAGGGACAGCTACTTTGGCTGTTCGGTCCTACAGGACTTTTTGGTGTGATCTTAGTTTGCAGGCCCACCACCGAGGGTGGTATTGTTCGGGTATCTATTCAAAGGTAAGGAATCTGCAACTAGAGGTCTCTATCAGATGTACAAGTTACTTACCTTCGGTAACTAAATATCTGGTTGAGACATATTTTGGTGGCAGATTCCTTACCGATCCGCCCATCCTCCCCGCACTGTGTACTGATTTCTAGGGACAGGAACTTTCCCTTGAGGCCCCTAGTTTTGGCGCACCACTCTGTTCTTCATGGCTCTGCGCTACGGGCGTGGAAAGTCATGAAAAGAAACTGACATCAGCGCACCGGGGTGGCGCCTATATACGACAGCGACATAATCACAGCGAGCACGACGCCCGCGGAGTCGACCGACGCCACCTGACGGCGCGCAGAGGTACTGCTCAAAGAAAAATTCTCCGGATCCAGTCTGACGCCTGGGGAAATTCAAAGGTAAGGAATCTGCCACTAGAATATGTCTCTGCCAGATATTTTGTTACCGAAGGTAAGTAACTTGTACTTCTGTTTGTGTTCCAGTATAACAATGTGGAAATTACTACAGTATACCGGAACTTGTGCTCTGCTATAGACCCCGTTAAAGAGAAAATGGAAGACATTAGTCCATTCTAATCCGACAGTACTCCCAAGCATCAATGGACTAATATTGTTGCTTGTATGGGTTGCCAGTCCAGTGGGTAATGCAATTAAATGCAATCTGTGGGCCGATAGTGGCATAAAACAGAATGGCTACCCAAAGTCGCCTGTATTCTGGGCTTAGAAAGTTGCTCCACCACTACTGACGAGGGGCTTTGGAGCATGCACTTGTAGGTTTGGCAAGAATAACTATGGCACCATCCACACATCACTGCGCCACCTGTATCTGGCACATCAGATTCAAGCAGCATACCCCACTGTCTGTCAGCAGCCCGCACTGCTCTATCCACACTGCCCTAGCGGCTCCATTCAGCAACCACTGAAGAGTGCATGCTCTCAGACCTTGACCTGGTAAGATCCTTCGAAGTCCTGTGCCTGCAGGGATGTATGTTGCTGTAGGTCCCGTGATGCAGCTGCACTGGGTATAATTTGATCATTTCTCAGCACCATGAGGAGTCTGGATAGATACTCAAGAGTTCTATTTTACCTTTCCGCAGTCATCTAAACATCAAACTCCATTTGGGTCTCCAAAAAGCAAAAAAAGGTTTAAATGTGGCAGGCCAATCTGAGAATCACTTTGAAGGGGACGTCTTGCAAAGTGTAAAGTGTTTTCATTTTCACCATTGGAGTTGCCAAACTCTTCTTTGTTGGTGTGAGCAGACCTCCTGAAACTCTATCTAAGCTGACCTGTTTTGGGCTGTTCCTTGGGATCATGGAATGTAAGCTTCTGGGCACTCGCCGTCAGAAGCTTCATCTTCTAGGGATAGATTGAGGTGGTGGTATGAGGAGCAGGCTCCGATGTGAGAGCTTACTAGTCTTTACTGTATTTTTTCACTTCCTCTACCCACTTCCCAGTACTGGAGCTACTTGAGATATTACGCTGTTTGTTTTACATACATATATAATGGGTATTTTAGATTTAGAATTAATCCATTTATTTTGTTGATGATGGTGGTGCACTTAGATATGGATAGTTTTTCATGTTGACACTTATGTACAACATGCTTAAAAGGTTTTTACCAAAAGCTTTTTACCAACTGTTGATTTTGAAACAGTCTGCAAGGTCTGCTAAAACTAATGATTGGATAACTGAAATTATTAAAGTGCCTGTTTTCAAAAGTGTTACTTATAGACATTAAATGTGTTTCATGAGATAAAGGAGCCTGCCTAATTCTGAAGTAGGAGTAATGTGCATGAATAATTTGGTCTTATGCATGAAGACCAAGGTCATTTCTGACCACTTGATATATTAACTATTAGTGATTGTTACATATCTTTCAGGGAATTTAATATTTATACAGCTATTCTTATATCGGTCTTCTTAATTTTGATGAGAACACCAGCTGTAGCATGTATTTTAGAAAGGAAACCAATTCAAGATTAACCTCCTTTGTATTTAAAATGTTGCCAACTTTCAGCTGATAACCCACCCTTAATTTCTTATACTAAACCATTTCAAGATTAATCTCCTTTGTTTTTAAAGTGTGTTACAGACTTTCAGTTGATAGCCCACATGAAATTTCTTATGCTCACCCAGCTAGAGGTAAAGGTACAAGATGAGACTTGTTGAAAGTTTTTCTATTTGGGGCAATTCGTCAAGATGCTACCTTGTTGCTTTGCAGTTTTTTTTAAACACTAGTTGGAGAGCTCTTCAAGACTTTCCTTTGTAATAGTACTATCTACATTCAGCCCTTCTAGCTTTGATGATGGTTTTGGGAGCGGTTCACTTGTGGATTCTGCAAGAAAAAGTATCTATTAGTAGAGAAAGTAATGCACCTTCTGTGAATAGGATCTTGTATTATTATTTGTTCTGTGCGCTTCCAGTGGTGGCTGCCACAAATCTCGAGGGGTGGTGGGTCAATGAATAATAATAAAAAAATGAATATTAATAGTAACAAGAAGAAAATAAACTTGTGCTCCTCTTCTGATGGCGTCCCAGCAGTTACATACACATTTGTTTGCCTCTTATAAAAAATTGTTCACATATTTTGGCTGAATTACTGCGATTTACTGTGTTTTTAATTCATTCAAACCCATAACCTCACATACAATGACCTGCTTAATCATGTTCCTATCTGACATTTCATTGCGATGTTACTATAACAGTCCTCATAACAGATTCCCATCAGGTGACTAATTAAAGTGAACACTCCACTCTAAACTGAATACTTAAACTCTACCATCTCTTTAAAATATATTTACCAAATGAACATGCATAGAACAAGAATTGATTTCTTTGCTCTGTAGGGTGCGGGAATGCTGCATGATTGTCCTCTACCTCATGGTGCTGAACTGCATGTAGGTTAGACACCAAGGGGTAATGTCAGCTATCATGACAGGATAACACTATCTTTCTGTAATTCCTTGGGATAATAAACTACCATTAGATTGCTCAGCCCCTTAATCTAATCAGAAATAGTAAAAAATAACTGCATAATTTTATCTCTTTAGACGTACTAACGCCGTAATTTAGATGTAGTTTGGCATATTCATACTATTGCACTGTTATTCTGAATATGACTAGTCACTTAGTCAACTTTGGACCCCTGAATCACATCATGGAATACGGACTAAATGTCTAAATCTAATCCACAGTTAGATTCAGAAACCTGGCCTATGAAGTCCTGCAATATGGGCACTTAGATCTCCTACGAAGCTGCAGACAAGAATTAAATGGATAATCCATTTCGTTTGTTGAGAAAAATGTTGGCCAAAAGACATGTCGGCAAGAAATGGCACTGTTTACCTTTCTCTTTCAGCATCTTGTTAACAATTTATATTCCTAACAATATACTTAGCGAGTATTTAGCCTACAGAAAAAGCACTTCTTGGACATAGTTCCTCAATGTAAGATAATACAGTTTCCCTTTGAACCTGCAATTGCTCTGTCAAAAGTAGTCAGAACCCCTGAAGAACTGATGTGTAGAGCCACTTACAACTTTTCTAGAATGTAGCTTCCTTGGCCCTTTTAATTCTACATGCAGGGTTTGCGAAATAAGAGCTCTGATTTCAAATGTGCCATATTCTTTTTTTTTCTGTGCAGTAAAGTTATATTTAGAAACCCACGTTGCTTTCCTCTCAAAAGCCATTGAGTTTTCATATGAACCAGACTGTCAAATTTGTCTCCATAATCAGAAAATTCCCTTCACTCCTTAGAGACAAAAAGGGATATGCAGAGCTGCGGAAACAATCTAAAGAATTTTAGAAATTGTGCTCACCTTATGCTTATAGCACAATTCCAACATAGATTATGACATCAAAACAGTTATTCAGACATTTATAGAGCGTGACAAATCACCCGTGAGGATCATGTGGCGCTGGAGCTGTATGATGCTGCTTGGAGGAATGATCATTTGAACATCCAGGTCTTTAGTTCTCTTCTGAATCGCGGAAGTGACACTGTAGTTCTGAGGTGCAGGGAGAGGTTGTTCCAAGCCTTGGCTGCCAGGTGCGAGAAGGAGCTTCTGCCGCTATTGGCTTGATAGATCTGTGGGGTGTCTGCTGAGAGGGAGGGAAGCTGATCAGATGTGTCTAGTCAGTTGGTGGAAGGTCAGGCGGTTGTTGATGTATGCTAGTCTTTCATTGTGCAGGGACTTGTAGGTGTGGGTCAGCATCTTGAATTAGCATCTCTTCTGAATCGGCAGCCATTATAGTTTTTTGAGATGGTGTGTGATGTGGGTGCTTCTGGGGAGGTCGAGTACAAGTATTGCCGCTGAGTTCTGTATTGTCTGGAGTTTCTTCATGAGGCGTACTGTGATTCCTGCGTAGAGCATGTTTCTATAGTCCAGTCTACTGGTGATGAGGACCTGCATGACAGTCCTTCTGGTGTCTGCTGGGAGCCACCTGAAGATCTTGCGGAGAATGCAAAGGGTGTGGAAGCAGGCAGATGAGACTGCATCAACTTGTTTCCTCATGGATAATTTGCTATCCAGGATGATGCCGAGGTTGCAGGCGATGTCTGTTGGGGCGGGGGATGTGCTGAGCTCTGTGGGCCACCATGTGTCAGTCCATGACGAGGTGTTGCTCCCAAAGATGAGGGCTTCCATTTTTTCAGTGTTAAATTTGAGACAGTTGTCCTTCATCCAGTCGGCTACGTTCATCCTGCAATTGTGGAAGTGGTCTTTTGTGGTGGATTGATCTTCGGACAGTGAGAAGATGAGCTGTGTGTTGTCAGCATAGGAGATATTAAGTCAGTGTGATCTTATGATGACAGCCAGGGTGTTAATGTTGGTGTTGAAGAGTATCAGGCTGAGGGGTGATACTTGGGGGACTCCACAGATGATCTTCTTGGGCTCCGAGGTGAACAGTGGGAGACTGATGCTTTTGGTCCTGCTGGTGAGGTACAATACGATCCATTTGAAGGCTTTTCAATGAATTCCGATGTAGTGGAATCTGTTGTTCAGGATGTGGTGGGAGTCGGTGTCAAACGGGGCGGACAGGTTCTGGAGGATGAGGGCTGCTGGTTCCCTACAGTCCAGAAGGGCTCTGAAGTCATCTGTAGTTGCTATCAGGGCTGTCTTGGTGCTGTGATTAGTTCGAAATCCAGTTTGGGAGTGGTCCAGAAGGTTGTGGTTTTCTAGCTGTTGAGTGAGTTGCTGGTTGATCGCTTTTTCCAGGACTTTTGCGGGCTAGGGGAGCAGAAAGATGAGTTGGTAGTTCTTCAATTCGTCTGGGTCGGCAGATTTTGTTTTTTCAGGAGGGGCCTCAATTCAGCGTGTTTCCAGGCCTCTGGGAAGGACGCTGCGGTGATGGAGTGTAGGAAAATGGCTCCTTGTTGCAGTAACACCCCCCTCTCTCACACTTTTTGCCTGATATTGATGCTGACTTGACTGAGTGTGTGCTGGGACCCTGCTAACCCTGCCCCAGCTCCAGTGTTCTTTCACTAGAAATGTACCATTGTTTCCACAATTGGCACACCGCTGGCACACAGATAAGTCCCTTGTAAAAGGTACCAGTGATACCAGGGCAGGTCCCTAAGGGCTGCAGCATGTGTTGTGCCCCCCAAGAGACCCCTCACCTAACACATGCACACTGCCATTGCAGATTGTGTGTGTTGGTGGGGAGAAAAAGGCAAAGTCGACATGGCATCCCCCTCAGGGTGCCATGCCCACAAAACACTGCATGTGGCATAGATAAGTCACCCCTCTAGCAGGCCTTAAAGCCCTAAGGCAGGGTACACTATACCACCGGTGAGGGCAAAGCTGCATGAGCAATATGCACCCACAGTATAAAAGACCATTCTTAGACATTGTAAGTACAGTGTGCCCATATTAAGAATATTGTCTGTGAGTTTGTGAAAACAAACTCCACAGTTACATAATGGCTACACTGAATACTGGGAAGTTTGGTACCAAACTTCACAGAGTAATAAACCCACACTGAGGCAGGTGTTTTACCCAATCCTTCAACGCACTACTGACTTGTCTGTGCCAGCCTGCTAATGAGTCACGTTTCTGATCCCCTGGGGTAAGAGCCTTTGTGCTCTTTGGGTCCAGAAACAAAGTCTGCACTGGGTGGAGATGCTTCACACCTACCCTCTGCAGGAACTGTAACATCTAGCAGTGAGCCTCAAAGGCAGGGCACTCCAGATAGTGGAGATGCATTCCCCCCCGGACACAGACACTTTTGGCGGCAAGTCTGGGGAGATAATGAGAAAAACAAAGAGGAGCCACCCCCTCAGCCAGGTCCACCCCTAAGGTGACCAGAGCTGAAGTAACCCCGTCCTTGGAAAATCCTCCATTTTGTTTTGGAGGATTTAGCCCAATAGGAATAGGGATGTGCTCTCCTCCCCATAGGGAGGGAGCACAAGGAGGGTGTAGCAACCCTCAAGGACAGTAACCATTGGGTACTGCCCTGTGACCCCAATACACCCCTAAATTCAGTATTTAGGGGCGACCCTGAACCCATATCATCAGATTCCTGGCAACCTGTGAAGAAGGACTGCTGACCTGAAAAACCCCGCAGAGAAGGAGGAAGACGCAAACTGCTTTGGCCCCAGCCCTATCGGCCTGTCCCCTGCTTCAAAGACCCTGCAAAACAAACAGCCACGCATCCAGCGGGCCCAGCGACCTCAGCCGACTCAAAGGACTGCCCTGCACCAAGAAAGGAGCAAGAACTCCACTGGGACGTCGGAACCACCCAACAAGAAAGAAGAAACCAACTTTAAAGGGACTCCCACCTCACTCCAGAAGCGTGAGTCCCCACTACTCTGCACCTGACACCCCCAGCCTGTGTCCAGAGAAACCAACTATCCAAAGAGGACCCCCAGGCGACTCCGATGTGTCCACCCGGGCAGACCTCTCTGCGCCCCCACGTCGATGCCTGCAGAGGGAATCCCGAGGACCCCCTGACCGCGACTGCCTGGGACGAAGATATACAATGCCTGGAGAAGTACTGCACCCACCATGAGAAACCGACCACTGGTGTAGCAACGACCTGAAGATGGCCTTCACCCTTGCCAAGTTGGTGGCTTGCCCGAGAGGCCCCCCTGTGCCTTGCCTGCAGCGCTTATATGACCCCCAGGTCCCTCCATAGAGTTCTATTAAGAACCCGAGACACCCTGTTGGCACACTGCACTCAGCCACCCCCATGCTGCTGAGGGTGTGTTTTTTGTGCCTATTTGGGGCCCCTCCAGTACTCCTCCAAACCCCCCTGGTCTGCCCTCCGACAACGCGGGTACTTACCTGCAAGCAGACCAGAACCGGAGTACCCCCTGTCTCCATAGGCACCTACATTATTTTGGCTCCTGTCTGACCTCTGCACCTGACCGGGCCTGTGTTGCTGGTGCTGGGTGTTTTGTGTTGCCTTGAACCCCCAACGGTGGGCTACCTATGCCCCGGAGACTGAACCCGTAAGTGTGGTACTTACCTCTGAAACTGTACTGTACTTACCTCCCCCAGGATTTGTTGAAACTTGCACCGAGTCCACTTTTAAAATAGCTTTTTGCCATTTTAACAACTGTATGTACTGTTGACTTAATTCAAAGTTTTGAACTTACATATGCAAAGTACCTTTCATTTAATGTACTTACCTCCTAGATGAATCTTGTGGTTCTAGAAAAAAATTAACTAAAGATATTTTTCTGTATAAAAACCTATTGGTCTGGAGTTGTCATTGAGTGTGTGTTTCATTTATTGCTTGCGTGTGTATAACAAATGCTTAACACTACCCCTGATAAGCCTAACTACTCGACCACACTACCACAAATAGAGCATTAGTATTTTCTGTTATTGCCTCTGTCAAGCCTCTTAGGGAACCCCTGGACTCTGTGCACACTACAGCTCATTTTGATATAGTATATACAGAGCCAGCTTCCTACAGCTAGCTATATCGCCAGAGACTGAACTAGACTCTCCATCAGGACGATCAACAAAAGAAAGTGCAAATGGCAGCAAATGTGCTTGACTTATAGTTGCCAGCTGTTGAAACCAAAGCAAATTTGTTAACTGATATCCTTCAACCAGATTCAGTTTTGTCTGAGCCACAAGTGAATTGCACTGGGGGCTCAGATGAAATTGAAACTGGTTGAAGGATATCAGTTTAACAAGGACTTACAGACACCGTTATGGTGCACGAGGTTTCGGACATGCTGGGGCCCTCTGGACAGGCGACCTGTTGCCATGCGAGATAGGCTGGCCCCTGGTGATTTCAATTTGTGACAAGGCACCCTATGCTTGGAAGGAACTGAAATTGTTTCCCTCAACAGTCCAAAAGTTTAAGGGGGATGTAGGGGGTATCCTACTGATAAGTTTGGCCTTTTGAGCCAGTTTAGCAGCAACAGGTATAGCACCAGAAGGGATAGCTGTCCCCTACCATTTGCTTTCCTGCTGCAGTAGCTGTAAAGTCACTTTAACTTGCCCTCTTGGCAAATGCTCAGTTGGGCACTGCCCTGTTATATATATATATATATATATGTATATATATGTTCGGTGGCATGTGTAGCTGCAGATACACATGCTGTGCATAGTCCGCCGTCTGGTGTTGGGTCGAAGTGTTACAAGTTGTTTTTCTTCGAAGAAGTCTTTTCGAGTCGCGAGACCGAGGGACTCCTCCTACTTTTGTTCCATTGCGCATGGGCGTCGACTCCATGTTAGATTGGTTTTTTTTCCGCCATCGGGTTCGGACGTGTTCCTTTTCGCTCCGTGTTTCGGGTCGGAAAGTTAGTCAGAATCAATGGAAAATTTGTCGGTATTGTTTCGTTCGGTATCGGGTTAGATTAGAATCAACACCGAATCTTGAAGAGCTCCGGTAGCCCTTCGGGGTAATTTCGATCCCCCGTCGGGGCCTGGTCGGCCCGACCGCGTGCAACATCGAGACTGATGGAACGGACCCCGTTCCGATTCTGTCCTAAATGCCACAGTAAATATCCCTATACAGACCAACATTTGGTCTGTAACTTGTGCCTGTCACCCGAGCACAAAGAAGAAACGTGTGAGGCCTGTCGAGCGTTTCGGTCGAGAAAAACGCTCCGAGACCGAAGAGCCAGAAGGTTGCAGATGGCGTCCACGCCGACAGGACAACAACGGTTCGAGGAAGAGGGAGAAGAAGAAACATTCTCCATCCACGAATCGGATTCCGAAGAATTCGACGTCGAAGAAACCGTGAGTAAGACGTCGAAACAAGCATCACACAGAAAAACAGACAAAGCCCAGGGGACGCCACTGCCGACAGGCCATGGCTCAACCCATAAAGTAGGTGACGTCCATCGGCACCGAAAAAGGGCGAGCTGGTGCTGAGATCGTCCGACTCAGGTCGAGACACAGGCACGCAGCAATCTCGGGACCGAGAAACTGCAGCAGAAAAGGGTCGACACCGAGACAGCTGCACCGAAGCTGCTCGGCACAGAGATAGCGGCACCGAAGATGGTCGAGGCCAAGAAGGTACGACACCGAAAAAGAGAAAAATCTCTTCGGAGCCGAAAACAACAAAAGACACGGTTTCGGTGCCAAAACGCCCAGAAACCGCACCGAAAGCCAGTTCCTACTCAGAGGAACAATCACTGTCCTCCCAACTTCAAACACACAGATTTGAGGAGGAATTGCAAACAACAGCTGTAGATCACACGCAAAAGCAGATCTTTATACAAAGTGGTACAGGGAAGATCAGCACCCTTCCCCCAATCAGAAGAAAAAGGGAACTAGATTTCCAACAACAAGAAAAAACACCACAAGCAAAAGTGGTGAAGAAGGTAACTCCACCACCCTCTCCACCACCGGCAACTCCTATATCACCGGCACAGACTCCGTCACAATCACCAGCTCATACCACCATGAGCCAAGATGACCAGGACGCATGGGATCTCTATGACGCCCCAGTGTCGGACAATAGCCCTGAGTCGTACCCCACTAAGCCCTCACCACCTGAGGACAGTACAGCGTATGCTCAGGTGGTAGCTAGGGCAGCAGAGTTTCATAACGTATCGCTACATTCAGAGCCTATCGAGGATGACTTCCTTTTTAACACCCTGTCCTCCACCCATAGCAATTATCAAAGCCTTCCTATGCTCCCGGGAATGCTAAGGCACGCTAAACAAATCTTTAAGGAGCCAGTTAAAAGCAGAGCAATAACCCCAAGGGTGGAGAAGAAATACAAGGCACCACCCACAGACCCTGCTTTTATTACATCACAACTGACACCAGATTCAGTTGTCGTAGGAGCAGCTCGTAAAAGAGCCAACTCGCACACATCAGGCGACGCACCACCTCCAGACAAGGAGAGCCGAAAGTTTGATGCAGCTGGGAAAAGCGTTGCAGTACAAGCTGCAAATCAGTGGCGCATCGCCAACTCGCAGGCACTCCTAGCGCGATATGACAGAGCCCATTGGGACGAGATGCAGCATCTCATCGAGCACCTCCCCAAAGAATTCCAAAAACGGGCAAAACAAGTGGTTGAAGAGGGACAAAACATATCCAACAACCAAATCCGTTCTTCTATGGATGCGGCAGATACAGCTGCAAGAACTATAAATACTGCTGTAACGATAAGGAGGCACGCATGGCTGCGCACATCCGGCTTCAAACCTGAGATACAAGAGGCAGTGCTCAATATGCCATTCAATGAACAACAATTGTTTGGACCAGAAGTGGACACTGCAATTGAAAAATTAAAGAAAGACACTGACACAGCTAAAGCCATGGGCGCACTCTATTCCCTGCAGGGCAGAGGCACATTTGGCACATTTCGCAAAACTACTTTCAGAGGAGGGTTTCGAGGTCAAGCCACACAAGCCAGCACCTCACAAACAACACCGTCTACCTACCAGGGACAGTATCAGAGGGGAGGCTTTCGGGGCCAATACAGAGGGGGCCAATTCCCAAGAAACCGGGGAAAGTTTCAGGGTCCCAAAACCCCTCCGAATAAACAGTGACTCAAGTCACACAACCCCTTCAACCAACACCAGTGGGGGGGGAGACTAAGCCAGTTCCACAAATCATGGGAGGAAAAAACAACAGACACTTGGGTCTTAGCAATTATCCAACATGGTTATTGCATAGAATTTCTCCAACTCCCTCCAAACGTCCCAACGAAAACACACAAGATGTCCAAACAGCATACAGACCTTCTAGGACTAGAAGTTCAAGCATTACTGCAAAAAGACGCAATAGAATTAGTACCAAAAACACAAAAGAACACAGGAGTTTACTCACTGTACTTTCTAATACCGAAAAAGTACAAAAGTCTGAGACCAATATTGGATCTCAGAACACTAAACACCTACATCAAATCAGACCACTTTCACATGGTCACGTTACAAGACGTAATACCACTACTGAAACAGCAAGACTACATGACAACGTTAGATCTAAAAGACGCGTATTTCCATATACCGATACATCCCTCGCACAGGAAATACCTAAGGTTCGTATTCGAAGGAATACATTACCAATTCAAAGTGTTGCCATTTGGAATAACGACACCACCAAGAGTCTTTACAAAATGTCTAGCAGTAGTAGCTGCACATATCAGGAGGCAGCAAATACACGTGTTCCCGTACCTAGACGATTGGTTAATCAAAACCAACTCGCTAACAAAGTGTTTACACCACACAGATTATGTTATACAAACCCTTTACAAACTGGGTTTCTCCATCAACTATGCAAAGTCACACCTTTTGCCGTGTCAAACACAGCAGTACTTAGGAGCGACAATCAACACAACAAAAGGGATAGCCACTCCAAGTCCACAAAGGGTTCAAAATTTTCACAAGGTGATACAAGCTATGTATCCAACACAAAAGATACACGCAAAGATGGTCTTAAAACTCCTAGGCATGATGTCCTCATGCATAGCCATTTTCCCAAACGCAAGATTGCACATGCGGCCCTTACAACAGTGCCTAGCATCACAATGGTCACATGCACAGGGTCACCTTCTAGATCTGGTGTTGATAGACCGCCAAACATACATCTCGCTTCTATGGTGGAACAGTACAAATTTAAACAAAGAGTGGCCTTTCCAAGACCCAGTGCCACAATACGTGATGATAACAGATGCTTCCATGACAGGGTGGGGAGCACACCTCAATCAACACAGCATCCAAGGACAATGGGACGTACATCAAAGAAAGTTTCATATAAATCACCTAGAATTGTTAGCAGTATTTCTAGCGCTGAAAGCATTCCAACCAATGATAACCCACAAATACATTCTTGTCAAAACAGACAACATGACGACAATGTATTATTTAAACAAACAGGGGGGAACACACTCGACACAGTTGTGTCTCCTCACACAAAAAATATGGCATTGGGCAATTCACAACCACATTCGCCTAATAGCACAGTTTATTCCAGGGATCCAGAACCAGCTAGCAGACAATCTCTCTCGGGATCACCAACAGGTCCACGAATGGGAAATTCACCCCCAAATCCTGAACACTTACTTCCAAATTTGGGGAACTCCTCAAATAGATCTATTTGCAACAAAAGAAAACGCAAAATGCCAAAACTTCGCATCCAGGTACCCACACCGGCAATCTCAAGGCAATGCTCTATGGATGAATTGGTCAGGGATATTTGCGTACGCTTTTCCCCCTCTCCCTCTCCTTCCATATCTAGTAAACAGATTGAGTCAAAACAAACTCAAACTCATACTAATAGCACCAACATGGGCAAGACAACCTTGGTATACCACACTACTAGACCTGTCAGTAGTACCTCATGTCAAACTACCCAACAGGCCAGATCTGTTAACACAACACAAACAACAGATCAGGCATCCAAACCCAGCATCGCTGAATCTAGCAATTTGGCTCCTGAAATCCTAGAATTTGGACACTTGAACCTCACACAAGAATGTATGGAGGTCATAAAACAAGCTAGAAGGCCATCCACTAGACACTGCTATGCAAGTAAATGGAAAAGATTTGTTTGTTACTGCCATAATAATCAAGTCCAACCATTGCATGCATCTCCAAAAGATGTAGTAGGATATTTACTACATCTACAAAAATCAAATCTAGCTTTCTCTTCCATAAAAATACATCTCGCAGCAATATCTGCTTACCTGCAGATTACTCATTCAACTTCCCTATTTAGAATACCTGTCATTAAAGCATTTATGGAGGGCCTAAAGAGCATAATACCACCAAGGACACCACCTGTTCCTTCATGGAACCTCAACATTGTCTTGACAAGGCTCATGGGTCCACCTTTCGAACCCATGCATTCTTGTGAAATGCAATACTTAACGTGGAAAGTTGCATTTCTCATTGCCATCACATCTCTAAGAAGAGTAAGTGAAATACAGGCGTTCACCATACAAGAACCATTTATTCAAATACACAAAAATAAGGTCGTTCTAAGAACAAATCCAAAATTCTTACCAAAGGTTATCTCACCTTTCCACTTAAACCAAACAGTGGAATTACCAGTGTTCTTCCCACAGCCAGATTCAATAGCTGAAAGAGCACTACATACATTAGACATCAAAAGAGCACTAATGTACTACATTAACAGAACAAAACTAATTAGGAAAACAAAACAACTATTTATTGCATTTCAAAAACCTCATACAGGAAATCCAATATCAAAACAAGGTATAGCTAGATGGATAGTTAGGTGCATCCAAACCTGCTATCTTAAAGCAAAGAGACAGCTGCCTATTACACCAAAGGCACACTCAACCAGAAAGAAAGGTGCTACCATGGCCTTTCTAGGAAATATTCCAATGAACGAAATATGTAAGGCAGCAACATGGTCTACGCCTCACACATTTACTAAGCACTACTGTGTAGACGTGTTATCTGCACAACAAGCCACAGTAGGTCAAGCTGTACTAAGAACTTTATTTCAAACTACTTCCACTCCTACAGGCTGAACCACCGCTTTTGGGGAGATAACTGCTTACTAGTCTATGCACAGCATGTGTATCTGCAGCTACACATGCCACCGAACGGAAAATGTCACTTACCCAGTGTACATCTGTTCGTGGCATTAGTCGCTGGAGATTCACATGCGCCCACCCGCCTCCCCGGGAGCCTGTAGCCGTTTGGAAGTAATCTTCAACATTTGTACATTTGTAAATATATTACTTTAACCTTCATTTTGTACATACTTATTCATTCCATTGCATGGGCACTATTACTAACATACACAACTCCTACCTCACCCTCTGCGGGGAAAACAATCTAACATGGAGTCGACGCCCATGCGCAATGGAACCAAAGTAGGAGGAGTCCCTCGGTCTCGTGACTCGAAAAGACTTCTTCGAAGAAAAACAACTTGTAACACTCCGACCCAACACCAGACGGCGGACTATGCACAGCATGTGAATCTGCAGCGACTAATGCCACGAACAGATGTACACTGGGTAAGTGACATTTTCCATATATATATATATATGTATATTTTGGCCTAAGCCCCTTGGGAGTTCACTAAAGTGATGCCAGTCGTCTATCTCCACCTTTAAAGATCAGAGGTAATGTGTTGATGTACCACAACAACTAACTGCATAAGGGAAGCTCACCACAAGCAGTCGAAGACCCCTTCTTGACAACAGCTGACCTACTGACATCTTTTGAGGTTTTCTACTAATAAGCTGAAGTCTCTGATGTGACACACACTAAGTCTTCCTTCCATTGGGCCAGTCCTGCACATGGTGTCATTAAAGCACTTCCACCACTGTAGCCAGTCCAGGAAAAGTAGGATAAGAGCCTCATGTTTTAGGTTCATTCCTTCATCTCTGTGAATGTGGCTGAGAGTCTTCTTGGATGGACTCATGGTGGATCTGACGCTTCTCGATGGCCCTTCAGGGGAACGTCAAGTTTTCGGTGGACCCGGCATTAGGGTTGCCTCCCTGGGCTCCATCCAGAGATTGTGGAAGACTACTCAGGATATTTTAGTGGTAGTAGACAAATACTACACTGACCTGCAGCAAGCACCTTGCTCTTCCCACCCAGACTTCACAGTTGTGACAGATGGATCACTGCTGGGATGGAGGAGTCATCTGAGAGAAGTGGAGATCGGAGGCAGTTGGTCTCAACAGAGAGCCAGCTACACATCAAACTTTTAGGACTTTGTGCAATCCACCTAGCCTTGAAAGCCTTCCTGCTGTCCTTCAGGGAAACGACTGGTGGAAGTTCTCATGTACAATACAACCACCTTGTAATACTGCAAGAAGCAAGCCAAATATGGACCTCTGCCAGAGGAAGTGGTTCGACCAACAGAACATGTCTCTGGTAGCCAGACATCTTGCAGGGTCTTTGAATGCCACAGTAGATGTGCTGAACAGATGTCGGAGGGCATATCACGAGTGGCCTTGCTGCCTTGAGGGTGGCAAAGGGCATCTTGGATCAGTGGAATACTCTCTGGTTAGAAATATTTACCACCAATAACAATGTGCAGTTTGAGGTCCACGGTGCCTGGATTTTCCTCCAGGAAAAGTAGTCACTAGGAGATGCATTCCTTCTGCAGTGGGACACGTATGTGCTTCCCTCTCTGTTTCAGCTTCTAAGGAAAGTTAGAACAGACCATGCCCAAGGCAGCTTAATAGCCCTAGATGGGGTCATGAGAGCATGGTACCCAGAACACTTTAACATGAGCATTTGCCCTCCTATCTGGCTGCCACTTCTGGAGTAACTCGTATATGAGAAGCAATGGAATGTACCACACCAAAGTCTCCACAATTTGCACATCATACGTGGAGAATGAGCAGAGACAGTTTAGTGCGATCAATCTGCTGACCGCTGTAGTTAATGTTACCCTTGCAGCCTAGTGCCCTTCAACAAAGTCTGTCTACCCTGGGAAACGTTCATTGGGTGGTGTGGTGCTCATCATACTTAGCCTCGACAGGCCAAACTCTCAGGTGTGTTTTATGTTTGGCCTACCAAGGTCTTGCAGTAGGACCAGGTAAGGTTTGTCTGTTGGGACTGTCATTTAACTGATCAACCAGCTCTATCTAAATCACCTGTTATGATGTATTTTTCAAAGGTCTGACTTACATGTTTCCTCCAAAGCTGTTCGCCAACCTGAAATGTGTTGACGTTTTTTATGGGCACCTGTTTTAAACCAATATTCTGCTATTCTGCAACTGCTGACACTCAAGCAAGTCTTACTAATTGCCTTAAAATTTCTGCATCTTGTGAAAGAACCGTAGGCTCTTCTTGGTGCAGCTGCTTAAACCACCACCTTTCTGGGCACCCAGGCAGCCTTCTTGTCAAACGTTATGACTCCTTTTCAACTCTAAAAGGGCTCTTGAGCTTTTACATTTACTGCACAGTGGCCCATCGTCCAGATGACCACCTCCTATAGGATTTTTGTAGCACATGTAGTGAAGGCTGTACACGAAATTACCTTGTCTAGCTGGAGAATCTTCTTCTTTAAAACCAACTATGCACTTGTCAAGAAGCAATCCCCTGGAGGCCTGGGATCCAATTCCACCAGATACAAGGCTGCTATGATGGAATTGACACATTGGTGCCACTTTTTGACATCTGCAAGGCTGCGACATAGGCACAGGTGCCACATGTTCATGAAACATTACTACCTTTAAAGTCCGATCCAGTGCAAGGGCAGTTTTGCCTGCACAGTCCTGTAAGACTTTCTGGTCTGTGTCAACCTCGCAACCCTCTGACTTTGAGAGGTACTGCTGTGTTATCTATTCTAACTGCAGATTCCTCACCTTAGGTATCCATCAGAAGAACAAGTTACTTATCTTCTGTAAGGCTGTTTCTGGAGAATCATCTATGTAACCAAATATTCCTCACCGCCCTCACACCTTCCCATTCTGCAGAGTGGATTCTTGAACTTCATAATGGAAGCATTGCTGAGGAAAAAACTACGAACCCATTGCAGTGTCTGGCAATAGTCTTAAGGTTGGAATCTACGTTTAGAGTATCCACCAGAAAGAGCATACCGAATGTAAACAACTTGCTCATCGGGCCAGTCCATTTGATGTTTTTTGGTTTAGGGCGGAATCATTAAGGACCGCTTCAGTCTGTGGCTGCTGAATTGAAGAAAGTATAACTTTATATAGGATTATAAATTAGAACAGAAAGAAATGTTTTGCTTGTTCCCTTGTGCGCTATCCTAGTAAGTGGTGTTATTCCGTACTCATGAATTCAGTACAGATTCCTGTGATGAACAGGGATTACATGCCTTTCCTTTTCCATGCTGTGTTTGGGGCTTTTCTATGGCATATGTGTTTGAATACAATCCAAAGGAAGTAGCATTACTTGATGTCTGGCATTATATTGATGTTCCATCTGACCCCTTTCAGTGAGCATACGACCTGTCTGAAAACAAAGCTATTACTTCTACTTCTTTCAAAAACAACCTGTGCAGTTTGCTTAGCAACCACTTAGATGTCAATCTGTTGAAAAACAAAATCTAAAATTATGACTGCTGCTGACTCAATGATTCAGGCCTATCAGCAACAGACCTTTTATCCAACAGTTTACAATTTTCTTTTTCTTTTTTCTCTTATCCTTCTTGGCTTCCCCATCTACTGATGTGTGTTTGTACTGGGATTAGTTTGTTATTCTGTTCTAGTCTTTATAAATATTAATAAAGATTCCATGCTGGAAAAAAGAATGTTAAGCTATTGTAAACCTCGTTCTCTACAAAGGTATAATCATTACACTAAAGCATGATATACTTGCATCTCTGCTATATCAGCGAGACTGGTCTTAAAATTGTAATTACGTGACTTTTTTTCTCTCTTGAAATTAATTTGTAGCCTACCATTACTGACCCCTCAGTGTGTTGTAGAGTGCCTGCTTTGAAGGCACAGTGTGAATATTTTGCTCAGTGATGCTTGTGCCTATATGTTCAATTTAATATTCTCACCTTCTCTTATTGTTTGCAAATAGTGAAGAGTATGATTTTTTCGCTTTCTCTGTGTAATCTTGGGCTACTTTGTAGGACAGTCATTCCATAGAAGTATATAATTCTCTCAAATAGATCTTCATTTCGAAGAAGCAGCAGTTCCACTCCACCTATCACCTACAGACTCTCTTCTCTGTATCACTCACAAAAGCCAGATTTACATGGACAGATCATAAGAGAATGCAACAGTCGTACTGCAGGACATCAACTCATGCAACATTTATTGAGTATTTGGTTGTCCATGTGTAAGGGCAGTACAGTCCTGGATAGTTCACATTACAGAAATTTTCAGTCCTTAATAATCTTAACCATAGATGACATAAGTCCAATGGTAAAGTCCGTATTACAGTGTAGAAGCACCCCAAAGGTTTGGTGTACACCATAATAATAGGAAGTAGAGGTCAGAGACTTTCCATTTTTAGTGCAATTGTTACTTAAGTGGTAAGCATCAACTGCTTGATTATTTGGCCTGTGAAGGATGCTTGTGGTTCACATAACAGATTGTACCCATGATATCTTGTATACCAGATGAAACTTCTGAAACTTTGTATAGGTCTAGAGGTCCACCGCATGAGATACATGGTGCCTGTTGAGCAACATCCCATCCAACAGAAATCTGATCCCCCCCCAAACGTGGCTTTCAGTCTTAAAAGGCTGAGGTGCAATTGAAGAATGGTTTCATAGGCATTTTCCATATATTCTGAGGAATAAAGACCACTGCTCTCATCCAAGTATTAACCTGTGATTTGTTTGAGATCTATTTACCCAACTGTTGAAGGTTTTATCCATGAAGCCTATGATAGTGGTGCGATGACATGGAGAATACTTTATTTTCTAATGCAAGTAGCCGTTACTCGCTAGGATGTCCTAATCTTGAAGATTCCTTATGGTTTTTAGGGGAAATCCATAAAACATTTTCCTTGCAGATATTCTCCCTCTTCAGAGTCAGTTGTGCAAATGAAGTGCCAAAATATCTATTGATATTGGGAAATACCAGACCTCCACTGCCTGCATCATATATTAACTTAAGGAGTACCAATTTAATGATAGTTGAGAAAATGTTAAACATAAGGAATGGTAGAATTTGAAAATGTCTGTGGGAAATACAGGCAGCAACGTCTGTGCGATGTAGAGCAGTCCTAGTTAAAAAAAAAAAAAACACAACAAAAAACTGTTGAAGGCCCAGAACATGCTTCAAGAATGCCGTCCAAGACATCTATGATAAATTAGTGAGCTACAGCTTCCCTCATAACCTTATTTAATACTGGGTCATAAGCAACTTGTTTATTTTCTATTGGCATGGTTAGGAGGATTTCTGTGATATTTCACAGAGGACTTTACAGACCAGGTTGATCTGAAAAACCTTGGACTCAGTGTAAGAGGAAAGAGCCGCTTCATCTGGATGATACACTCCTATAAAAAAAAAAAAGTCAATGCAAAAAATGTACCTGGTGACCATTAGAGTAGAAGGTGTAGTCTTTTTGTATGTGGTTGAATTTCCAAATATGAAAACATCATGCATGCTCTACATCAGACGAAGGAAGACTAGCCTGCTATGTTTTGGGAGAGGGCCTGTCTGTAGGAAGTTGGCTCTGTATATGCTATCTCAAAGAAAGAGATAGTGGCAACAGAGTCCAAGGGTTCCCCTTAGAGGTAAGATAGTGGCAAAATTAGATAATTCTAATGCTCTATTTTGTGGTAGTGTGGTCAAGCAGTAGGCTTATCAGAGAGTAGTGTTAAGCATTTGTTGTACACACACAGGCAATAAATGAGGAACACACACTCAGGCTTAACTCCAGGCCTATAGGTTTTATATAGAAAAATATATTTTCTTAATTTATTTTTAGAACCACACATTCAAGATTTGAAGTAAATACATAAAATGGAAGGATACTCCACACAGGTAAGTTAGGAACTTTGAATTAAAGCAATAGCATATACAGTTTTTGTTAAAATGGCAATAAGCTGTTTTAAAAGTGGACACAGTGCAAAAATCAACAGTTCCTGGGGGAGGTAAGTAATGGTTAGTTTGTCAGGTAAGTAAGGCGCAAGTCAAAGTTCCTGGGCATAGGCAGCCCACCGGTGGGGGTTCAAGGCAACCCCAAAGTTACCACACCAGCAGCTCAGGGCCGGTCAGGTGCAGAGGTGCCCAAAACACACAGGCACCTATGAAGAACAGGGGTGCTCTGGTTCCAGTCTGCCAGCAGCTAAGTATCCGCGTCCTCGGAGGGCAGACCCAGGGGGGTTTTGTAGAGCACTGTGGGGGACACAAGTAGGCACACAAAACACACCCTCAGCGGCACAGAGGCGGCCGGGTGCAGTGTGCAAAGCAGGCTTTGGGTTTTTTATTGGATTCAATGGGGGGACCCAGGGGTCACTCCAGCAGTGCAGGCAGGGAACAGGGGGGATTCTCGGGCCAGCCACTGACTGGGCTAGGATGAGGGTCGCCTGGGGCTCACTCCTGCACTGAGGTTCGGTTTCTTCTGGTCTTGGGGGCTGCGGGTGCAGTGCTTAGTCCAGGCATCTGGTTCCTTGTTACAGGCAGTCGCGGTAAGGGGGAGCCTCTGGATTCTCTCTGCATGCGTCGCTGTGGGGGTTCAGGGAGGTCGTCTCGGGCTACTCACGAGGTTGCAGTCGCCTGGGAGTCCTCCCTGTGGTGTTGGTTCTCTAGATCTCGAGCCGGGGGCATCGGGTGCAGAGAGTGAAGTCCTTAGAAGTTGCAAGGATGTTGCAGTATTGTTGCTGCTTTTGAGCAGAGCCGCTGCTCACAGGAGTTTCTTGGTCCTTAGGCTCAGGGCAGTCCTCTGAGGCTTTAGAGGTCGCTTGTCTCTGTCAGATGCGTCGCTGTTGTAGGTTTTCGACTCAGGAGACAGGCCGGTAGGGCTGGGGCCAAAGCAGTTGTTGTCTCTGTCGTCTCTTCAGGACTTTCAGGTCAGCAGTCTTTCTTCTTGGTTCAGGTTGCAGGAATCTGATTTCCTGGGTTCTGGGTGCCCCTAAATACTAAATTTAGGGGGGTGTTTAGGTCTGGGTGGCAGTAGCCATTGGCTACTGTCCTGAAGGGTGGCTTCACCCTCTTTGTGCCTCCACCCTGAGGGAAGGGGGGCACATCCCTAATCCTATTGGGGGAATCCTCCAAAACTAAGATGGAGGATTTCTAAAGGCACCTCAGCTCAGGGCACCTTAGGGGCTGTCCTGACTGGTGGGTGACTCCTCCTTGTTTTTCTAATTATCTCCTCCAGCCTAGCCGCCGCAAGTGGGGGCAGTGGCCGGAGGGGCGGGCATCTCCATTAGCTGGGAGGCCCTGTGGCACTGTAACAAAAGGGGTGAGCCTTTGAGGCTCGCCGCCAGATGTTACAGTTCCTGCAGGGGGAGATGAGAAGCACCTCCACCCTGTACAGGCTTTGTTCCTGGCTACATAGTTACAAAGGCACTCTCCCTATGTGACCAGAAACTCGTCTGGTTGTGGTAGGCTGTCAGAAACTGGTCAGCCCAACACTAGAAGTCGGATTGGTATTCAGGGGGCATATCTAAGATGCAATCTGGGTTCATTTTACAATAATTTCCACACTGGCATCAGTGTGCATTTATTGTGCTGCACAGATTTCATTGTAGCCATTATGGAACTGTGGAGTTCGTGTTTGACAAACTCCTAGACCATATACTCTTATGGCTACCCTGCACTTAAAATGTCTAAGGTTTTGCTTAGACACTGTAGGGGCATAGTGCTCATGCACATATGCCCTCACCTGTGGTATAGTGCACCCTGCCTTAGGGCTGTGAGGCCTGCTAGAGGGGTGACTTACCTATGCCACAGGCATTGTGATGTTGGCATGGCACTCTGAAGGGAGTGCCATGTCCACTTAGTCATTTTCTCCCCACCGGCGCACACAAGCTGTGAGGCAGTGTGCATGTGGTGAGTGAGGGGTCCCCAGGGTGGCATAAGGCCCTTGATGCCAGGGGTACCGTTTACAAGAGACTTATCTGAGTGCCAGGGCTGTGCCAATTGTGGAAGCAAAGGTACAGTTTAGGGAAAGAACACTGTTGCTGAGCCTGGTTAGCAGGGTCCAGCACACTTTCAATCCTAACTGGCATCAGCAGAAGGCACAAAGTCAGGGGGTAACCATGCCAAGGAGGCATTTCCTTACACCACCCCCAGCCCCCAAACGAAAGAGGATGAGACCAACCTTTCCCAAGAGAGTCTTCATTGTCTAAGTGGAAGAACCTGGAAAGGCCATCAGCATTGGCATGGACAGTCCCAGGTCTGTGTTCCACTACAAAGTCCAGCTCTGTAGGGATATGGACCACGTCAACAGTTTAGGGTTTTCTCCTTTCATTTGCATTAGCCATCTGAGAGGTCTGTGGTCAGTTTGAACTATGAAGTGAGTACCAAACAGGTATGGTCTCTACCTCTTCAGGGACCAGACCACAGCAAAGGCATCCCTGTCAATGGCACTTCAACGCTGCTCCCTCCTGCTAATAAAAGCAACAGGCTGGTCAAGGCCATCATTTGTTTGGGACAGGACTGTTCCTATCCCATGCTCAGAGGCATCTGTCTGCACAATGAACTGCTTAGAGTAATCTGGAGCTTTCAGAACTGGTGTTGTACACATTGCTTGCTTCAGGGTATCAAAGGCCTTTTGACTGTCCACAGTCCAGTTCACTTTCTTGGACATTTTCTTGGAGGGAAGTTCTGTGAGGGGTGTCACTGTTGATCCATAACCCTTCACAAACCTCCTATAGTACCCAGTGAAGCCAAGGAATGCCCTGACTTGAGTCTGTTTTTTTGGAGCTACCCAGTCTAGAATAGTCTGGATCTTGGGTTGGAGTGGCTGAACTTGGCCTCCACCTACAAGGTGACCTAAGTAAACCACAGTACCCTGCCCTATCTGACGTTTAGATGCCTTGATAGAGAGGCCTGTTGCTTGCAGGGCCTACAAAACCTTCCTCAGGTGATCCTGCCAGTTGGAGCTAAAGACAGCAATATCATCAAGATAAGCTGCACTAAAGGACTCCAAGCCAGCAAGGACTTGATTCACCAACCTTTGGAAGGTGGCAGGGGCATTCTTTAAGCCAATTGGCATCACAGTAAATCCGTAGTGCCCATCAGGTGTAGAGAATGCTGTTTTCTCTTTTGCTCCAGGTGCCATTTTTATTTGCCAGTACCCTGCTGTGAAGTCGAAGGTACTCAAGTATTTGGCAGCACCTAATTTTTCTATGAGCTCCTCTGCCCTTGGAATGGGGTGAGCATCTGTCTTGGTGACAAAGTTAAGCCCTCTGTAGTCCACACAAAACCTCATCTCTCTCTTGCCATCATTTGTGTGAGGTTTGGGGACCAAGACAACTGGGCTGTCCGAGTGCTCAATCACTCCCAACTCCAGCATCTTGTGGACTTCCACCTTAATTCTTTCCTTAACTTGGTCGGACTGTCTAAATATTTTGTTTTTGACAGGCATACTGTCTCCTGTGTCCACATCATGGGTACACAGGTGTGTCTGACCAGGGGGTTAAAGAAAAGAGCTCAGTAAACTGCTGGACGACTTTCCTGCGGTTGGCCAGCGAGGGTGTCTGAATAGATCACTCCATCTACTGAGCCATCTTTAGGGTCAGTGGAGAGGAGATCAGGGAGAGGTTCACTCTCTGCTTCCTGGTCCTCATCTTTAACCATTAACATGTTAACATCTGCCCTATCATGAAAGAGTTTGAGGCGGTTCACATGGATCACCCTCTTGGGGGTCCTGTTAGTGCCTAGGTCCACCAGGTAGGTGACCTGACTCTTTCTCGAGAAATGGGTAAGGGGCCACTCCCATCTGTCCTGAAGTGCCCTTGGAACCAACGGCTCCAGAACCCAGACTTTCTGCCCTGGCTGAAACTTATCCATAGCAGCCTTTTGGTCATACCACATCTTCTGGAGCTGTTGGCTGGCCTCAAGGTTTTTGCTTGCCTTTTCCATGTACTCTGCCATCCTTGAACGTAGGCCTAGTACATAGTCCACCACATCTTGTTTAGGCTCATGGAGAGGTCTCTCCCAGCCTTCTTTTACAAGTGCTAGTAGTCCCCTAACTGGATGACCAAACAGAAGTTCCAAAGGGAAAACCCTACTCCCTTTTGAGGCACCTCTCTGTAGGTGAAAGGCAGGCATGGCAAGAGGACATCCCATCTCCTTTTGAGTTTTTCAGGGAGCCCCATCATCATGCCCTTCAATGTCTTTTTGAATCTCTCAACAAGGTCATTGGTTTGTGGATGGGATGGTATGGTATGGTGTGGTGAATTTGGAAGTCACCCCACACTCATTCCACATATTTTCAGGTATGTTGACATGAGGTTGGTACCTCTGTCAGAAACCACCTCCTTAGGAAATACCACTCTGGTAAAAAAAAAAAGAAATACCTAGGAGTGCTTTGGCTACTGCAGGGGCAGTAGTGGACCTAAGTGGAATTGCTTCAGGGTACCTAGTAGCATCATCCACTACTACTAGGATATACTGATTCCCTGAGGCTGTGGAAGGTTCAAATGGACCCACTATATCTACTCCCACTCTTTCAAAGGGGACCACCACCACTGGAAGTAGAATTAGGGGGGGCCTTTGGATGGCCACCTGTCTTACCCTGGCTTGACAGGTGTCCCAGGAGGTGCAAAACTCCTTTACTTTCTGGGACATATTGGGCCAATAGAAATGGTTGACTAACCTCTAACATGTCTTGGATTGTCCCAAATGCCCAGCAAGGGGAATGTCATGGGCTAAGGTCAGAATGAACTCCCTAAACTCTCCTAGTGGCACCAGGTTTAGGATCTCTTGCCTCAGTGTAAAGGAGTCCACCTTCCAAATAGACCCTGTGTGTTCCACTGACATTTCCTTTTTCTTGCTCAGCTGCTTGCGGTCTTAGGCCTTCAAGAGAGGGACATGTTTCTTGCCCCTTACCCAGCTATTCCAGTAAGGGTCCAACTGTGCCCAAGAGCTCAACCTGGTGAGGTCCCAGCTCCATGGACTCAGTTCCCTCAAGGGATAAAACATCTTCCTGGGACGACAGGTCCTGCTGCTTTTGCTGTGGGGAAGCTGGTTCCCCAGTCTTCTTACCTTTTGTCTTGGAAGGTTGGGCCATTATTCCAGACTCCAATACTTCTTTTTCACCCTGAGCCCTGCAGTGTGCCCTTGTCTTGACACACACCAATTCAGGGATACCCAACATGGCTGCATGGGTTTTGAGTTGTACCTCAGCCCATGCTGAGTACTCCCGATAATTTCCAAGACGACATTCTACCGGGATTGCAGAAGACTACCACACGTTTCAGGCCAGTGACCCCTCCCCATTCTAAAGTTACCATTGCCATGGGATGGACTTCAGTCTGATTGTCAGCATTGGTGATTGGATATGTCTGTCCAGCCAGGTACTGTCTTGGGGAAAACCAGTTTGTCTCTCACGATAGTGGCACTGGCACCTGTATCCCTCAGGGCTTCTACTCCAGTCACATTAATTAAGAGCTGCTGCCTTTATTTTTGCATGTTAGGCGGCCAGGCAGCAAGTGTGGCTAGGTCCACCCCACCCTCAGAGACTAATGTAGCTTCAGTATGGACCCTGATTTGCTCTGGGCACACTGTTGATCCCACCTGGAGACTGGCTATTCTAGTGCTAACTGGAGTAGTAGTTGTTGGACTTTTCTTGGGACAGGCCTTGTCTCCACTTTGGTGTCCATGCTGAGTACTGATGCAACTCCAGGCCTTTTTGGGATCAAAGTTATTACCCTTATACCCAACTGAGGATTGTGAAGAGGCTTTGGACCCACCATCCTGAGCAACTTTTTGGGCCCCAGTAGAAGACTCTTTACTTTTTCCCTTGGATGTCTCGACATTTCCCCTGGGGAGGCTTTGTGACCCATTTCTTTTGGTCACCCCCTGTGGAAGTCTTGATCACCCTAGTCTTGACCTAATGGTCTGCTTTCTTTCCCAATTCTTGGGGAGAAATTGGACCAAGGTCTACCAGATGCAGTTTGTTATTGAAACAATTACTTAACAGATGTTCTTTCATAAACAAGTTATACAGCCCATCATAATCATTTACACCACTTCCATTTATCTAACCATCTAGTGTTTTGACTGAGAAGTCAACAAAATAAACCCAGGTCTGGCTCGAGGATTTTTGAGTCCCCCTGAACCTAATCCTGTACTCCCAAGATGAGTATCCAAAGCCCTCAATCAGAGTAGCCTTCATGAGGTCATAGGATTCTGCATCTTTACCAGAGTGTGTGAGGAGTCTATTCCTACACTTTCCAGTGAACATTTCCCAAAGGAGAGCACCCCAGTGAGACTTGTATACTTTTCTGGTTGCAGAAGCCCTCTCAAAAGCTGTGAAGCATTTGGTGATGTCATCACCATCTTCATATTTTGTTACCATCCCTTTGGGGATTTTTAGGATGTCAGTATTCTCTCTGACCCTATTTATATTGCTGCCACCATAGATGGGAGCTAAACCCATCTCTTGTCTTTCCCTCTCTATGGCTAGGAGCTGTCTCTCCAAAGCCAATCTTTTGGCCGTCTTGGCTAACAGGAGGTCACCTTCATTGAGGCTGCCCTCAATGCTTCTAGAGTTACTGGTCTCCCCTGTTGAAGAACTTGTTTCTCTGACTTGGTTTGAGGGGCCCTGTTCTCCCTAATTAGGACAGGCGTGAGGGAATCATCCTCCTGGTCACTAATTTTCTCCTGTATAGGATTATCCTCGGAGGGGTGGTCCTTTGCAAACTCTGCCAAAAGCTCCTGGAGCTTTACTTTGGTAGGGTTCGACCCAGTTTTTATCTTTTTTTTTTTTTTTTAGCTTACAGAGAGTCCTTAACTGACATCCCTAGATGCAGGTAAGGAGTGAGGTTGAGTTCCACCACCATCTCATCTGTGCTAGACATTATCACTCTAAAAGTTGGCATTACTTTTTAAGAATCTAAAAACTACTTCTAGAACTTAAATCTAAACTTTTAAACTCTTAAAAAAAAAAAAATGCTAACAGGGACTTACACAAGGCCCTAGCAGGACTTGTAAAATTTTTGAAAAATAGCTCAAATTAAAAAAAATTGTTTCTAATGACAATGTTTTGGAATTTAGTTGTGTGATCAGGTATTGGCTGAGTAGTACAGCAAATTCAAAGCCTTAGGCCCCACCGCTGATCCACCAATGTAGGACGTTGGCTCTGTATATACTATCTCAAAGTAAGAGAGAGTGTGCACAGAGTCCAAGGGTTCCCCTTAGAGGTAAGATAGTGGCAAAATTAGATAATTATAATGCTGTATTTTGTTGTAGTATGGTCGAGCAGTAGGCTTATCAGAGGGTAGTGTTAAGCATTTGTTGAACACACACAGGCAATACATGAGGAACACCAGGCCAATAGTTTTTGTATAGAAAAATATATTTTCTTAATTTATTTTTAGAATCACAAGTTCAAGATTTGAAGTAAATGCATGAAATGCAAGGTACTCCACACAGGTAAGTTAGGAACTTTGAATTAGAGCAATAACATATTCAGTTTTTGTTAAAATGGAAATAAGCTATTTTAAAAGTGGACACTTAGTGCAAAAATCAACAGTTCCTGGGGGAGGTAAGTAATGGTTAGTTTGTCAGGTAAGTAAGGCACTTACAAGTCTGAGTTCCTGGGATTCAAGGCAGCCCCAAAGTTACCACACCAGCAGCTCAGGGCCAGTCAGGTGCAGAGGTCAAAGAGGTGCCCAAAACACATAGGCGCCTATGAAGAACAGACCAGGGGGGTTTTGTAGAGCACTGGGGGGGGGGGGGGGGGGGGACGGCACAAGTAGGCACACAAAACACACCCTCAGCGGCACAGGGGCAGCTGGGTGCAGTGCGAAAAGCAGGCATCGGGTTTTGTATTGGATTCAATGGAGGGACCCAGGGGTTACTCTAGCGGTGCAGGCAGGGCACAGGGGGGCTTCTCGGGCCAGCAACCGGCTGGGCTAGGCAGAGGGTCGCCTGGGGATAACTCCTGCACTGAGGTTCGGTTCCTTCTGGTCCTGGGGGCTGCGGGTGCAGTGCCTGGTCCAGGCGTTGGGTTCCTTGTTACAGGCAGTCACAGTCAGGGGGAGCCTCTGGATTCTCTCTGGAGCATCACTGTGGGGATCCAGGGGGGTCGTCTCGGGCTACCTCACGAGGTTGCTGTCGCCTGGGAGTCCTCCCTGTGGTGTTCGTTCTCTGCATCTCGAGCCGGGGGCGTCGGGTGCAGAGGGTGAAATCTCACGCTTCCGGCGTGAAGAGTGAAGTCCTTACAAGTTGCAAGAAAGTTGCAATATTGTTGCTGTTAAGCAGAGCCGCTGCTCATGGGAGTTTCTTGGTCCTTAGGTTCAGGGCAGTCCTCTGAGGCTTCAGATGTCACTGGTCCCTGTCGGATGCTTCGCTGTTGCAGGTTTTCGAGTCAGGAGACAGGCCGGTAGGGCAGGGGCCAAAGCAGTTGTCGTCTCTGCAGGTCTTTTAGGTCAGCAGTCCTTCTTTTTGGTTCAGGTTGCAGTAATCTGATTTCCTGGATTCTGGGGTGCCCCTAAATACTAAATTTAGGGGTGTGTTTAGGTCTGGGCATTGCACTCTGAGGGGAGTGCTGTGTCGACTTAGTCATTTACTCCCCACCAGCACACACCAGCTGCAAGGCAGTGTGCATGTGCTGAGTGAGGGGTCCCCAGGGTGGCATAAGACATGCTGCAATCCTTAGAGACCTTCCCTGGCATCAGGGCCCTTGGTGTCAGGGGTACCATTTACAAGGGACTTATCTGAGTGCCAGGACTGCCAATTGTGGCAGCAAAGGTACAGTTTAGGGAAAGAACACTGGTGCTGGGGCCTGGTTAGCAGGGTCCCAGCACACTTTCAATCATAACTGGCATCAGCAAATGGCAAAAAGTCAGGGGGTAATCATGCCAAGGAGGCATTTCGTTACACTGTCCCTGTGTGGGTGCAGCATTATGTTGAAATCTCCTCAGAAGTCAGCTCACCTATAACAATGCTAGTCAAAAGGGAAAATTTGGGCAAAGATTTTCTCCCTTCTGTCATTTGGCCTGTATGTTTAAAACAGTGTGATTGTTTTATTGTTATTGTTTTATTCTCAAGCAAATGTTCATGTCAGATATACGTCTCTATTGCTATATTTCTTCTCAAGAAACAAACTGCATCCCCTGCATGCTGTCACCACATTTTCTTGTTGGTGCTGTGAAATGAAACTGTTAGGAGAAGTAAGGATTCAAGCCTCATCCTATATTCACGCACTAAATGAATATTCAGTAGAAGAGTCATGCCAACCTCTCCAGTATGTAACCATTTCAGGATTGCCTTTCTTTCCATTGGCAAACTGAGGTCCTGGCCATTTGTGATCCGGTGTAGCCATATCCTTTTACCCGATACAACTCATCATCTTGTCATAATCCATCAATTTGTTAGTGTTGGGAGCATATAAATTCCACAAGATGACTTCAACGCCTCTGTTGCTTTCTTGGCCTCCATTTGTTGTGTCCTTTCTCAAGTGTAAGAGCAATAAAAGGGCAAAAAGTCCCATCATGCCTTGAAGAGGAGAAAATGCATAGTATTGAAAACATTAACAGAACTTAATCCTCTCCAGAAAAACAGAACTTTCCAGAAAGTCTTAAATGCTGCTTGACCTGATCCTGTGCTCTCTATTTTGAAACCTCAAATTGGTTTGATTGCGTAGCTGATGTAGGACCACCCAAAGTCCAAGTACGCTTAATGCACCCAAGGCAGATTTGTAGGGTAACTGATGTTCTAAAACTGTGAATTGTATACATTTTGGAATAAGCAAAAACAGAAAAAAGACCAATAACTGCGACATTAAATTGTTAGGCTGACATTCAGAATCCATTCCTCTCCCCATATAAGTTGTCAATAAACAGTAAAAAATGTTTTGTATAAGACAGATTAGCTCCTCATGGTTGCATGTAGAACCCTTCCTTATCTTCATTGTCTCTGCCAGTAAAAAGGTGAATATCTGGATAGGCCGCTATCTTGAGAATAAAATTTCTAATCAGTTTTCAGGACTCAGACTAATTTTTAGCCATTGACACATTTCCAAACAGACACCTGTGGATCCTCCATCACATACATTAAATTACCATGTTAGTAGGTCAAAGCCTTCTCACCATACAGTGAATATTGTGGTATGTCCTTCATCTCCTTCTCACAGTTCAAAATTGTCTATGCATACTTGTGAGGGTCCCTGTTCAGGGATCCACTTTGATTACCTTCACTTCCCACTGGGATAATTTGTCGGCTCTTAAGTTGTAGTGGGGCATTCACTTCAGGCCATTGCCCTACGCCCCGTTGTCTGTTTGCTACTGTAGGGGAAAGACAAACTAGTATTATCCTATTCTTCTTTCTTTGTGGTTTTCAAGCTTATATGTTATCTCACGTCCCTTTCAGGATCACAGAGCTCCCATGCACCTTAAGTTATCTTTCCTCTGGCCAGTCCCTAGCCTCTTGCGCTGTAGAAACGGTCCAACTGTAGTACCACCAGATAGTAAGAGTGACCAACTAGGCTGGGAGATGTAGCTTAAGAAATCATCCTTTGGGTTCCTAACTCAGGCCACGGCCCCTTTATTTCTTAATGTCCTTCACAAACTCTTATTTTCATTTGCCAGAATCTCTATTCTTTTGTTTATCAAGATATTTCAAGTTTATAGTTTTCTCAATGTGAAACATCAAATTAATGTGTATAATTTTGTATACAAAAAAATCCCTTCTCTATTCTGAACTTAGAAAACTATACACAAGAGAACTGATATGACAACCCTTAACCCTACTGTTTATCACAGTAAATGAAACTAAATTGTTTATGTTCTATTTCTCAAAATCCTTTTAAGAGCATATGTAATATCTCAGTATCAACCAAATTGAAATTGCTGCTGTTACGTAATTCTGGGGTCTACTTATTAATCTTGTTTGGCACTTTTCTCATTTATTAACCAGATATGTCATATAAATCATATACCTATTGCCCTTCTTCTACATGTTAACATCCTCTTCAGGCTAGTATTGGTGTGTCAGTGTTTCTTTCATACTTGCACCTACAGGTTTTGTTTTAATTTTGAATTGGATTAGAATTATAAATTTAAGGTAATCCAACATTGGCTTCCTACCTACAGTTTCCATAAATGCTGCCCAGTTCGGAAAATGTTACTGCCAGATTTAAATAGATATTATAGAGATATATAATGAATGTACGTAATCTAAGCAAGTAGCCATATTTGAGCATTCCCTAAGCTCTTGTCACGTTTTACTGAACGATTATTTGTGGGGGTAAGAATGTACTCTTACTGTATTGTTAAACCAATATTTGCTAGGCATCTTCGCCCTTCTCTCATTTTTAAGTGTTTTTGATGCTTCCATTCTTCGTGTGTTACCCTACCAGTCAGCCCTATGTTTAACATGATTATTTGTCTGAAGGCACTTAATTATCACTAAAACATGTTCATGAGTTAGAAATAATATTAACAAGCTTTCTGGGGCAATATCAGTTGTATGTGATTTCATTGAAAGACAGTTTCATGGATATCGAATACTGAGAAACAATTTCACCTAAACTTTTAATGGAAATTTTACAGAATAAATGGCATTCACCATTTTATAGAAACCAATTCATAGACTGTCTTTTTTTTGTTTGCAATTAGCTGTTGCATGCTTATTTGTAAGGTGTGAATACAATGGTTACACCCATCCGTGTACTCTAAAAGCCCTTTTTACCCCTACACTCCACCCATCCTTGAACTATAAAACCCTTCACCATCTCTCAAGTCCACCCATTCCTGAACCCTAAACCCTTTTTTATACCTAATCCCTAACCATCTCTGACCATTTAAAATCCCTTACGACTCCTAAGCTCCACCCCTCCCTGAACCCTAAAAAAAACCCCTCACCGTCCTTAAACACCATCCATCCATGACTTCTGAAACCTCTGTCCACCCCTTAACTCTACCCATGTCTGAGCTCTAAAAACCCCTTTCTACATCCAAATTCCACCTATCCCTGAATCCTTTAAACCCCTCAACATACTAAACTCCACCCAATCCTACCCTAAAAACTCTTCACACCCCCTAACATCTGCCCATTAGTGAACCTTAAAAACCCTTATCTCCACCCATCCATGAACCCTAAAACCTCTCAACACCCCTACACTCCACACATCCCTGAGACCTAAAGCCACTTCACACCCCTAAACTGCACTCTGACCCTAAAAAAAAAAAAAGAAAAACTCACCGTCCCTAAACTCCACTCATTACTGATACCAAAAAAAACCTCACCACCTCTAAACTCCAACCATCGCTGAACCCTAAAAAGCCCTGAACACCCATTCTTGACACCCAAAAGCTCCTAACCACCCCTAAACATTAGCCATCCCTGAACCCAAAAACCCATCACAAGTCCTGAACTCCACGTAAGCTTAATGTATTTTGGATTTTTCCTTTAATTTTCAATGTATTTTATTCTTCCTTAAAATTCTCTTTAAAATTGATTGTACATGATTTGGTTTCCCCCCATAAGGTTTCTAAGTTTTCCCTTTCTTATTAACTCTTATATATCAGTATTGTCTTGAGTCCCTAAAATGGTGTCCCAGTAGTAGATTTAAGTCTTAGCTACTCATCGGTGTCCTTTGTGTCACAGTGCACCTGAACACTTCTATATTTACCCTATTTCTGTCTTATTTCTAGACTATTTACTCAACAAATGTAAGTTTCCTAGTTATGTGGTTTTATAGTGCCTCTCCTCATAATATGAATAGTCACTAATTGATGGTGCACATTAGGAGTTCCGAGCATCGGGAAATAATTTATTATGTTGTACCGTATGTACCATATATATATATATAAATAAATAAAAGGTGTTCGGGTGCCTTATGTTAAACAAAGCAAACCACCCAGGCTACATCAAGATCAGAAGGTGGATAAAACAATTGAGAACATCTTGCAGCAAAGAATACTAGAAATAGTGTTGTGATGGCTAGCTATTTTGCATTGGTCATGGTAATGATTGAGGATATTTTTCAGAGCGGGGAGACAAAGTTAGATGTTTTTGCCACCTTTTTGATAATGGGATAAGCAGGAGATCTGAGTCCAAAGTGAACCCCAAAGTTTTGTAATGGTGCTTGGTGAAGTGAGAACCCCTCGAATGTTATCAAGTCCAAGATGCAGGGCTTGAGAAGGGTACAGAGGAAAAGGAATATGGTGTCAATATAATGAAAATTCCTCAAACATAGCTAAATTCTGTTTCAGTATTCAGTGTGTTCACATACTCAAGATGTTCTTTCAGTTGTATCTCTTCATCACATTTTTTAAGGAACATCATGGATAAAAACATCAATTGTACTCCATTGTTTTATAACAATACCATTGTTGTTTATTTTAGTATCCCATAGAGATCATTGAGGCTTGGAAACTAAATCTGAAGCTGAGTGAATTTCCTCCTGTTTATTTTTGATGTGAATGTGCTTTCTTGTGGTTACTTTTGTGAATACTAAGTGATAATGAGAAGGTCATATCCTTAACATCTCTAATGCCAAGACACACATTTGAACCACAGAATTAAGGTGGGGGAGATATATTAATGAACTTATATTAACTATATATTACAATAGAAATATATTTGAATGAACAAATGAATAAAATATTTTTTTTAGTATATAACATAATCATGAAAGATAAAACATATAAAATGACACAGTTAAAATACAGAGAATCATCACAGTTGTAAAAATTACTACTACTATTACTCTGGTTAAATTAGGTAAAAGCAGTGCACCATGAAATAAATCCAGCCAGTCGAATAGTAAGTGGTAGTGTAATAGTTTAGAAATTCATGATTTTGTTTCAGTGTAAGGCATCTTTCAGGGAAGAGGAACCAGCCTGAATCACAGTATGATTGGGTAACAGCTGCAGATGGAGAAAAGCCAGCCGAAACTGGTGAAAGCCTCTAGGCTTTCAAAGTGGTAGTAGATACTTTAGGCGTAGAAAACTATAATGTCTACAGAATAATACCAGGCGCTCCAAGTTCTGATGAGAGCAACTGTCACAAGGGCACACCAGTATCAATTTAGGGTCAAACTGGCTGGGAGGAAAGAAGATAAGTGGAAGTATTGAACCCAGATGAAATATGGTTAAAAGTGATCTTTCCCAAGGATGTCTTAACAGAGAGGTAGTGTTCCGGTACAGCGGTGGTTTTCACATGCAGAAGAGATCTGGTGGTAGATTTCTCTAAAACCTTGGCCTCCTTTATAAAGGAGGTGGAGTTTATTAAACAAATCAGGCAGCCTAGAGACTGGGCAGTGGACTGTAATTCAACCACAGTAACTTGTGGCCATGCACACACCCAAGGCAATCTTCAGTCACATCCCCTTTGAAACACATTCGCTCACCACACTGAAATCCACAATAAAAATGGGGCCAGTTTCAAACAGTCCTCCACACAGGCGAAACCCAACTCCTCATGGACAAATAGCAATGGACTGTTTAGGCCCAGATCCAGCAGTTTACTGCAGAAACAGTTCTCTTCTTGGTGGATAGCCTTAGAGTTATGGTACACCCACATTGCAGCACCATACAATAGTACAGGAAGACATTTCATTTTGTGTATTTGTACTAAGGGTGAAATAGGTTTACTCTCTATTGAGATTGAAAACCTAAACAGAGCACTACAAGTTTGGCTAAAGCGTGTGCAGCAGTTTGATAGACAGGTAGAGCCAATTGTTTTGCTGGTCAAAGGTAACCCCTAGAAAGGAAATGCAGGCACCCTGGACCTGTCTTCCCCCGCAATGGCGATGTGTCTGGTTTTTGGAGATTTCCTCCGACGTACCATATAATGTGTTATAGTAGTGTTGGTATCCAGCTCCAGCTTATCCATGAAACTAACAAAAAGGTCAACAAGCACTTTACACCCATTCAGGACAGTAGTACTGTGTCATCAGCATAGAGCAGAAAGGGTTTGAATACAGACTTTACATTGGATAATCTCTCCTGTTGGCTGCCAAATGGGTGTTGAGATTGTTAATATACAGCAGAAAGAGGGTGGGTGCCAACACCCAGCCTTGCCTACCACCCACCCTTGCCTACCACCCACCCTCACCCTCCACGGGAGGCTAAAAGATTCTGTATATTCCCCACCCACAACATACCGGACGCAAGCATTCATGTCCATGTGCCAAGCTCTTAAAAAGTTGACCAATGGGAGAGGTAACCCCAGGATGGCCAAATAGTTCCATAGTTTGGACCTGCTTACCTGGTCAAAGGTGCTACTCAGGTCAATGAATGTCAGATGAATGGTCCCTAGTTTTGCAACCACATATTTTCCAACTAGTAGGTTTAGGTTCAAACACTGCTCCATAGTACCTTTACCTTCCTGTACTGTACAGAGTATGTGATTTGCTTGGGCCCAGGCTTCTACAGAATGTAAAATAATGTGCCCCACCACCTTCACAACTGAATCTGAGAGGAAAATAGATCTGTAACAGGTTGGATCCTGTCTATGTCCCATTCTAAAGACAGGCACAAAGATTGCAGGTTTCCATGAAGGGGGAGGCTAAACTGCACAGCTGCATTTAGTGTATTTTTTAAAATAGGAGCCCAAGTGGATCAATCAGCGACATTTATACAGGGAGTGCAGAATTATTAGGCAAATGAGTATTTTGACCACATCATCCTCTTTATGCATGTTGTCTTACTCCAAGCTGTATAGGCTTGAAAGCCTACTACCAATTAAGCATATTAGGTGATGTGCATCTCTGTAATGAGAAGGGGTGTGGTCTAATGACATCACCACCCTATATCAGGTGTGCATAATTATTAGGCAACGTCCTTTCCTTTGGCAAAATGGGTCAAAAGAAGGACTTGACAGGCTCAGAAAAGTCAAAAATAGTGAGATATCTTGCAGAGGGATGCAGCACTCTTAAAATTGCAAAGCTTCTGAAGCGTGATCATCGAACAATCAAGCGTTTCATTCAAAATAGTCAACAGGGTCGCAAGAAGCGTGTGGAAAAACCAAGGCGCAAAATAACTGCCCATGAACTGAGAAAAGTCAAGCGTGCAGCTGCCACGATGCCACTTGCCACCAGTTTGGCCATATTTCAGAGCTGCAACATCACTGGAGTGCCCAAAAGCACAAGGTGTGCAATACTCAGAGACATGGCCAAGGTAAGAAAGGCTGAAAGACGACCACCACTGAACAAGACACACAAGCTGAAACGTCAAGACTGGGCCAAGAAATATCTCAAGACTGATTTTCTAAGGTTTTATGGACTGATGAAATGAGAGTGAGTCTTGATGGGCCAGATGGATGGGCCCGTGGCTGGATTGGTAAAGGGCAGAGAGCTCCAGTCTGACTCAGACGCCAGCAAGGTGGAGGTGGAGTACTGGTTTGGGCTGGTATCATCAAAGATGAGCTTGTGGGGCCTTTTCGGGTTGAGGATGGAGTCAAGCTCAACTCCCAGTCCTACTGCCAGTTCCTGGTAGACACCTTCTTCAAGCAGTGGTACAGGAAGAAGTCTGCATCCTTCAAGAAAAACATGATTTTCATGCAGGACAATGCTCCATCACACGCGTCCAAGTACTCCACAGCGTGGCTGGCAAGAAAGGGTATAAAAGAAGGAAATCTAATGACATGGCCTCCTTGTTCACCTGATCTGAACCCCATTGAGAACCTGTGGTCCATCATCAAATGTGAGATTTACAAGGAGGGAAAACAGTACACCTCTCTGAACAGTGTCTGGGAGGCTGTGGTTGCTGCTGCACGCAATGTTGATGGTGAACAGATCAAAACACTGACAGAATCCATGGATGGCAGGCTTTTGAGTGTCCTTGCAAAGAAAGGTGGCTATATTGGTCACTGATTTGTTTTTGTTTTGTTTTTGAATGTCAGACATGTATATTTGTGAATGTTGAGATGTTATATTGGTTTCACTGGTAATAATAAATAATTGAAATGGGTATATATTTGTTTTTTGTTAAGTTGCCTAATAATTATGCACAGTAATAGTCACCTGCACACACAGATATCCCCCTAACATAGCTAAAACTAAAAACAAACTAAAAACTACTTCCAAAAATATTCAGCTTTGATATTAATGAGTTTTTTGGGTTCATTGAGAACATGGTTGTTGTTCAATAATAAAATTAATCCTCAAAAATACAACTTGCCTAATAATTCTGCACTCCCTGTAGAGCGCAGACATATCACCCATAGGGTCTCAAGGCGCTAAAAGGGGACGTGGGTCAGTCGAAGAGACAGCCTTCCTAAACTGATCCAGCAATGGGGACTGTCTGAGGTGGAGAGGCATCGTGTTCCAGGTCTTAGCGGCGAGGTAGGAGAAGGATTTTCCTCCAGCCATGTTCTTCTGGATCCTGGGAATGGTAGCCAGGGCCAGTTGCGCTGAGCGGAGTTGCCTTGAGGGGGTGTAGATAGAGAGGCGGTGGTTGAGTTAGGCAGGTCTGACTTTGTGGAGGGCCTTGTATGCGTGGGTCAGGAGTTTGATGGTGATGCATTTGTTGACGAGCAGCCAGTGTAGGTCTCTTAGGTGGGCGGAGATGTGGCTCTGGCGGGGGATGTCCAGGATCAGTCTGGCCGCGGAGTTCTGAATTCTCTGGAGTCTTCCTTGGAGTTTTTTGTTGATTCTGGCATAGAGTGCATTGTCGTAGTCGAGCTTGCTGCTGATGAGTGCCTGGGTGACTGTTCTCTTTGTGTCCAAGGGTATCCACATGAATGTCTTTTGGAGAAGGTGAAGGGTGTGGAAGCATGAAGAGGAGACTGCGTTGAATTGGCATGCCATGGACAGTGATGCGTCAAGGATGATGGCGAGGTTGCCGGCGTGGTCAGTCGGATTTGGGGGAGTTCCAACGCAGCTGGGCCACCAGGAGTCAAAGGCGGAAGTGGCGGGCCCCAGGATGAGGATCTCTGTCTTGTCAGAGTTGAGCTTGAGGCAGCTGTCCCTCATCCAGTCGGCACTAGCCTTCATTCCGTTGTGGAAGTTCTTCTTAGCAGTTGATGGTTCATTGGCGAGATAGAGAATGAGCTGTGTCTCATCGTCGTATGAGTCGATCTTAAGCCCGTGGTGTCTGGCAATCCCGGCGTGCGGGCCAGGTAGATGTTCGAGAGTGATTCTCAGGGAGGAACCGTGGGAAACCCCGCAACTGCTTTGTTGGCTTCGAGGTGAATGGTGGGATCCTGACTCTTCAGTGAGGGAGGAGCGGATCCATGCCAGGGCATTGCCATGGATGTCGGCATTGTGTAGTCTAGTATACAGGGTGTTGTGGGAGACGGTGTCGCAGGCAGCAGAGAGGTTGAGGAGGTTTAGGGCAGCTGTATCCCCACGGTCCAGTAGGGTGCAGATGTCATCTGTGGCTGCTAGGATTGCTGTTTTGGGTCTGTGGTTGCTCTTGAATCCGGATTGGGAGGGGTAGAGGATGTGGTTGCCTTCGATGAACTCAGTGAGTTATGCGTTGATCGCTTTTTCGATGACCTTGGCTGGAAAAGGAAGGAGTGAGATGGGTCTGTAGTTTTTCAGCTCTGTAGGGTCTGCGGAAGGTTTCTTCAGGAAGGACTTTATCTCTGCGTGTTTCCAGGCATCCGGGAAGGTGGTGGCTTTGATGGAGCAGTTGATGGTGTGGCATAGTTTGGGAGCGATGACGCCGCTGGCTCGATTAAAGATGAGGTGGGGGCATGGATCTGAGGGTGCAATAGAGTGAGTGGTATTCATGAGCTTGAGGGTGTTCTTTGGGGGTGATGGGGTCCAGTGCTCCAAGAACGGTTAGTGATAAGTGTCCGTGATGCTGGTGGGTTATGTCCTTGAGGTGAGGGGATGGGGTTGGTTGGGTGATGGAGTCTGCCAGTGCTTCGCTGAAGGGTGAGCTGGGTCTGGGGTGTTGGGGGGGGCTGTAAATGAGCGTTCCTCGGAGGGTGGTGTTTGCATTAGTCTGGATGTGAAGGTGTTCAGCGATGGGGGGCTGGATATCGTCACTGATTGTGACGCCGAGTGATTTTTGTGGACAATGGTGACATCTCCTCCAGGCCGGTTGACGCGGTCTTGATGTATGATATTGTAGCCATTGGGGATGGCGGTGGTGATGTCTGGAGCCGATGATGTGATGATCCAGGTCTCCGTGAAGAAGGCAACGTTTGGGTGATGAAGTCGAGGAGGTACCAAATGTCTAATGCATGTTTGATGAAGGGGAGGTTTAGGGTGCGAGGACAGGTGAAAGCGCAGTTGCGCAGGTGAACGGACCTTGAGTGTTCTTAGACAAAGCGCAGTGACAGGTGGCTGAGCTTTCCGGTGTTGAGGGCATGCAGGATCCTGGCATCGTATTTGTGGGTGGAGCGGGGCCCAGATCCTGTTGCGCTGGACGTAGATGGGCACAGATGCTCTTGCCTTTGGCGCACCAGCTGGCGCCATTAAGAAAAGGAGGGAGTAGGGAGGGGTCGCGCAGCTGGGAGGCAGGAAACATAGTGCTGGGAGAGGGGCAGGGCCGCAGCAGCAGGGGAGACACGGGGTAAAAAAGAAAGGAGGAAAAAGAGGATAAAAGAACAGAAGAAAGGCAACAGAGCAAAAAGGCAGAAAAAGGGGGCAGAAAAGGTAGAAGGCAGCAGAGAGACGGAAGGAAGGCGGCAACCACTAGTCCACCAGGGGTGAGGCGCAGGCAGGAGCCTGCGGGTGGAGGATGACCTCGAACACAACGAGCCATCTGGGAGGCCTTTGTTGAAGGGACTTGCCAAAATTGCCGTGCCTACCTCCTCAAGATCAAACCTGACCTCCAGTGGGAATGAACAGCTCTCCTCATGCATAGCTAGGGGTGCATTCTTATTAAGTGCATAAACCCTTTGGAAGTAGAACAGCTAGTGAGCAGGGATAATAGAAGAGCCTATGTCATCGGCTCCAGCTGCACAAAGCTTGCTTCCCATTGGCAGTAGCCCAAAAGCTCCTAGAGTCCCCGGTATTACAGGTGGATACCAGCCACTCTAAAGAAGCCTCTGTGAGAGCTACTTTCCGTTCCTGAATGTCTTGTTTATAAGCCATTCTAGCTGCATGTTATACTGGATGTGGGGCTAGAAATTGAGGGCCTCGCATAACTGTTTATTGGCCTCCCTTTAATAAACCAGCCAGATTGAGCAACTCCCAGGCACCTCCTTCATAATAAACATCCAGGACCGAGACAGGAGGTGATACAAGAAATAGTAAAGGCTCCATAATGAGATCTAGTTTGGTCCTTACCAAGATTTTGAGCAAAGAAGGAATCTGGAGACTACACCATTTCACCCTGAGCCCCTTATCCTTAGAAGATAGGCCAATAAAGCCCAGAATAGGAACCAGGCTACTGCCATCAATTGCTGCCATCCTGATTTCTAAAGGATTATGGTCGCTAAAACAGGTTTCAATGTATTTGAAAAGAAATGTTTGAATTTATGTAACTGCTGCTATTCACCTGTCTACTGTTCTCATTAACAACTGAGCTGCTTACCATAAGTTTACCCTTCCACAATCTAAATTCCTGATCCATTAACTCTTACTGGCCCCTAAATACATTCACATAGGATAAGGCAAACGTTTCTTCTATGTTATTCTTCAGACTTAATTCAATCATTTCTAGGAATGTATTCAGATGATGTTCATTGACCTATATGAGTAGGAATGTATTCAAATGAATACTTCTACCTAAAGATGCCTTACCTCCTGGACCCTGCTAAGTGAATCCAGAAACTAAACACTCTTCTGTACTGCTAGGTCACGCCATGGAACCGCACAGACTCCAGGCTCTGCACTTAATATTGGTCATGGGGCCGTGTGCAGCGCCACTAAGGCACATTAAATTCAGTTTATTTCCAACCCAGGTACAGGGTTGATTTCCTCAGAACTTTGTTACATGTTTTATTCAATTGCATTGTTAAGGGTACAGTACCTGCTCTGAAGGCGTTAAGCTTTGCAATCATGTGGCTAGCAGATGTCTAGTTAGGCCCACCACTGTCTGTACTTGGGCCTCCCCTGATTCTACGTCCTGCGAGAAATGTGATCGCGTGCATGCCAAGGCCTTACAGGAGAGGGAGGATAAGCTCTTCATGGCTCAGGACCACGATTGGCATTGGGGTAATATGCACCACTCTGCTTGCAGGTACTGTAATGGGTTGCATGCTGGCTCTCTTTAGACCAGTAAGTTCTCCATGCAAGCTTCCTTCGCCCAAGGCGAAGTTCTCCAGGAGGTTACGTAGAAGAAAAAGATAAGATTCTTCTATCGCTTGATGTTTTTCAAAGAATGTAGCTAGGTCATCCAGCTGTGTGTGCCCCTCCCATGGATTGGCATCAGCGTCCACTTTGGAGCCGAAGTTGGTTTTACACCAGTGCTTAATTTGGCTCCAGCCACATAGCCAGAGCCATAAGAGGTTGTACTGGCTGTCTCTGCCACGGAATCTTTGCTGCCTTTTAAGACACACTGATGGGGCCCCCTTTTAATGCCTTTAAACAAGCCGGTATCTGCCAGGTTGAGTGCAGTCATTGCTCTGCTCATGGTGATCTGAAATTCCTGACAGCTCACCTGTCTCCTGAGATTACTTTGATCCGGTTATCTTTGCTTTTGAAACGAAAATATGAGTTCGATGGCATCTGTCGCTGTAGATACGCATGTTTTGCAATAGCTCGCCATCTGGTGTTGGGCCGGAGTGTTACAAGTTGTTTTTCTTCGAAGAAGTCTTTCGAGTCACGGGACCGAGTGACTCCTCCTTTTGTCTCCATTGCGCATGGGCGTCGACTCCATCTTCGATTGTTTTTTTTTCCGCCATCGGGTTCGGACGTGTTCCTGTCGCTCCGAGTTTCGGAACGGAAAGATAGCTAATTTCGGAAGATTTTCGTCGGTATTGTTGCGTTCGGGGTCGGCGTAGTTAGATTCAACACCGCGTCTAAGATCGAAGAGCTCCGGTGCCCTTCAGGGTAATTTTTTCGATCCCCCGTCGGGGCCTGGTCGGCCCGACCGCGTGCAGAAGAACGCCGATGGAACGGACCCCGTTCCGTTTCTGTCCCAAATGCCACAATAAATACCCCTATACAGACCAACACTTGGTCTGCAACCTGTGCCTGTCACCTGAGCACAGCGAAGACACCTGCGAGGCCTGTCGAGCGTTCCAATCCCGAAAAACTCTCCGAGACCGTCGAGCCAGAAGACTTCAGATGGCGTCCGCGCCGACAGCCCACCGGGAGTTCGAGGAACAAGAAGAGGAGGGAACCTTTTCGATCCAAGAATCGGACTCCGAAGGATTCGACGATACACAAACCGTGAGTAGGACGTCGAAAACCACTCAGAAGAAGATTTACAAGGCCCAGGGGACGCCACTGCCACCAGGCCATGGCTTGACCCATAAATTCGGTGACCGACCGTCGGCACCGAAAAAGGCCCAAACAGTGCCGAGATCGTCCGACTCCGGTCGAGACACCGGCACGCAGCCTTCTCGGGACCGAGAAAGTGCTGGAGACAAGCATCGACACCGAGATACCGGTGTAGACACGGCTCGACGCCGAGACAGCGGCACCGAAGAAGATCGACGCCGAGAGGTTTCGGCCCCGAAAAAGAAAAAAGTCACCTCGGAGCCGAAAAAAGATGCAGACAGGGTTTCGGTGCCAAAACAAACTGCAACCGACCCAGTTTCAGGCTCTTATACAGAAGAGCACTCGCTAACCTCCCAAATGCAAAAGCATAGGTTTGAGGAGGAACTACACTCAACGGATGTAGACCATACGCAAAAGCGTATTTTCATACAGCAGGGGACAGGAAAAATAAGCACCCTTCCCCCTATTAGAAGAAAGAGAAGATTGGAGTTCCAAACTGAACAAACACCACAAACAAAAGTGGTGAAAAAAGTTACCCCACCACCCTCTCCTCCACCTGTGATTAACGTCTCACCAGCACAAACTCCATCACATTCCCCAGCTCACACCACCATGAGCCAGGGTGACCAAGATCAAGACGCATGGGACTTATACGACGCCCCAGTGTCAGATAACAGTCCGGAGGCATACCCTACGAAGCCATCTCCACCAGAGGACAGCACTGCGTATTCTCAAGTGGTGGCTAGAGCAGCACAATTTCACAATGTAAGCCTCCACTCAGAACAGGTCGAGGATGACTTTTTATTCAACACACTCTCCTTCACCCACAGCTCCTACCAAAGCCTGCCTATGGTCCCTGGTATGCTCTGGCACGCAAAAGAAATCTTTAAGGAGCCGGTCAAAAGTAGGGCAATCACACCAAGAGTGGAAAAGAAGTATAAGGCGCCTCCTACAGACCCGGCTTTCATCACTACACAGCTGCCACCAGACTCTGTCGTTGTAGGAGCAGCTAGGAAAAGGGCCAACTCCCACACATCTGGAGATGCACCACCCCCAGATAAAGAAAGCCGCAAGTTCGATGCAGCTGGTAAAAGAGTCGCAGCACAAGCTGCAAACCAGTGGCGCATCGCTAACTCCCAGGCACTACTTGCACGCTATGACAGAGCCCATTGGGATGAGATGCAACATCTCATTGACCATCTGCCCAAGGACCTACAAAATAGGGCATAACAAGTGGTTGAGGAGGGACAGACCATTTCCAACAACCAAATCCGCTCCTCCATGGACGCTGCAGATACAGCTGCACGGACAATTAATACATCTGTAACTATCAGAAGGCATGCATGGCTCCGAACGTCTGGATTTAAACCAGAGATTCAGCAAGCAGTTCTCAATATGCCTTTTAACGAAAAAGAACTGTTCGGTCCAGAAGTGGACACAGCGATTGAGAAACTCAAAAAAGACACGGACACTGCTAAAGCCATGGGCGCACTCTACTCCCCGCAGAGCAGAGGAAATTACAGCACATTCCGTAAAACACCCATTAGAGGGGGGTTTCGGGGTCAGAGCACACAAGCCAGCGCCTCACAGGCAACACCGTCCAGTTACCAGGGACAGTACAGAGGAGGTTTTCGGGGACAATATAGAGGAGGGCAATTCCCTAGGAATAGAGGAAAATTTCAAAGCCCCAAAACCCCTACTACTAAGCAGTGACTCACATGTCACTCACCCCCTCCACACAACACCAGTGGGGGGAAGAATAAGTCATTATTACAAAGCATGGGAGGAAATCACTACAGACACTTGGGTTCTAGCAATTATCCAACATGGTTATTGCATAGAATTTCTACAATTCCCTCCAAACATACCACCAAAAGCACAAAATTTGACAAAACATCATTCCAATCTCCTGGAGATAGAAGTGCAGGCACTATTGCAAAAGAATGCAATCGAATTAGTGCCAAACACACAAATAAACACAGCAGTTTACTCACTGTACTTTCTGATACCAAAGAAGGACAAAACGCTGAGACCAATCCTAGACCTCAGAATAGTGAACACATTCATCAAATCAGACCACTTTCACATGGTCACACTACAAGAAGTATTACCATTGCTAAAACTACACGACTACATGTCAACTTTAGACCTCAAGGACGCGTATTTCCATATACCGATACACCCATCGCACAGGAAATACCTAAGGTTTGTATTCAAAGGAATACATTACCAATTCAAGGTACTGCCTTTCGGATTAACAACCGCACCAAGAGTCTTTACCAAATGTCTAGCGGTAGTCGCTGCACACATCAGAAGGCAGCAAATACATGTGTTCCCATATCTAGACGACTGGCTAATCAAGGCCCATTCGTTAATAGAGTGCTCAAATCACACACATCAGATCATACAAACCCTCTTCAAACTAGGGTTCACCGTCAACTTCACGAAATCCAACATTCTGCCGTGCAAGGTACAACAATACCTAGGAGCCATAATAGACACAACAAAAGGAGTAGCCACTCCAAGTCCCCAAAGAATTCAAAATTTCAACACCATCATACAACGCATGTATCCAACACAAAAGATACAAGCAAAGATGATATTACAACTCCTAGGCATGATGTCTTCATGCATAGCCATTGTCCCAAACGCAAGACTGCACATGAGGCCCTTACAACAGTGCCTAGCATCACAGTGGTCTCAAGCACAGGGTCATCTTCTAGATCTGGTGTTAATAGACCGCCAAACTTACCTCTCGCTTCTGTGGTGGAACAACCTAAATTTAAACAAAGGGCGGCCTTTCCAAGACCCAGTGCCACAATACATAATAACAACAGATGCTTCCATGACAAGGTGGGGAGCACACCTCGATCAACACAGCATACAAGGACAATGGAACGTACATCAAACAAAACTGCATATAAATCACCTAGAACTTCTAGCAGTTTTTCAAGCACTAAAAGCTTTCCAACCAATAATAGTTCACAAATACATTCTCGTCAAGACAGACAACATGACAACAATGTATTATCTAAACAAGCAAGGGGGGGACACACTCCGCGCAGTTAAGCCTGCTAGCACAAAAAATTTGGCGTTGGGCAATTCACAACCAAATTCGCCTAATAGCACAATTTATACCAGGGATCCAAAATCAACTCGCAGACAACCTCTCTCGAGATCACCAACAGGTCCACGAATGGGAAATTCACCCCCAAATTCTGAACACCTATTTCAAACTCTGGGGAACACCTCAAATAGACTTGTTTGCGACAAAGGAGAACGCAAAATGCCAAAACTTCGCATCCAGATACCCATCTAAACAGTCCCAAGGCAATGCCCTATGGATGAACTGGTCAGGGATATTTGCTTATGCTTTTCCTCCTCCCCCTCTCCTTCCTTACCTGGTAAACAAACTCAGTCAAAACAAACTCAAACTCATATTAATAGCACCAACTTGGGCAAGGCAACCCTGGTACACAACGCTGCTAGACCTATCAGTAGTACCCTACATCAAATTGCCCAACAGGCCAGATCTGTTGACACAACACAACCAAAAGATCAGACACCCAGATCCAGCATCGCTGAATCTAGCAATCTGGCTCCTGAGATCCTAGAATTCGGGCACTTACAACTTACCCAAGAATGTATGGAAGTCATAAAGCAAGCCAGAAGGCCATCCACCAGGCACTGCTATGCAAGTAAATGGAAGAGGTTTGTTTGCTACTGCCATATTAATCAAATACAACCTTTACACACAACTCTAGAACATGTAGTGGGCTACTTGCTTCACTTACAAAAATCTAACCTGGCTTTCTCTTCCATTAAAATACACCTTGCAGCAATATCTGCATACCTGCAGACTACCTATTCAACTTCCCTATATAAGATACCAGTCATTAAAGCATTCATGGAGGGCCTTAGGAGAATTATACCACCAAGAACACCACCTGTTCCTTCATGGAACCTAAATGTTGTCCTAACTAGACTTATGGGTCCACCTTTTGAACCCATGCACTCCTGCGAAATACAGTTCCTAACCTGGAAGGTTGCATTTCTCATCGCCATTACTTCCCTAAGAAGAGTAAGCGAGATTCAGGCGTTTACAATACAAGAACCTTTTATACAACTACACAAGAATAAGGTCGTCCTAAGGACTAATCCTACATTTTTGCCAAAGGTTATTTCACCGTTCCATCTAAATCAAACAGTGGAACTTCCAGTGTTCTTTCCACAGCCAGATACCGTAGCTGAAAGGGCACTACATACATTAGATGTCAAAAGAGCATTAATGTATTACATTGACAGAACAAAGAACATCAGAAAGACTAAACAACTATTTATTGCATTTCAAAAACCTCATGCAGGAAACCCAATATCAAAACAAGGTATAGCCAGATGGATAGTTAAATGCATCCAAATCTGCTACCTTAAAGCTAAACGACAGCTGCCCATTACACCAAGGGCACACTCAACCAGAAAGAAGGGTGCTACCATGGCCTTTCTAGGAAACATCCCAATGCAAGAAATATGTAAGGCAGCCACATGGTCTACGCCTCACACATTCACCAAGCACTACTGTGTAGATGTGTTATCCGCACAACAAGCCACAGTAGGTCAAGCCGTATTAAGAACATTATTTCAAACTACTTCCACTCCTACAGGCTGAGCCACCGCTTTTGGGGAGATAACTGCTTACTAGTCTATGCAAAACATGCGTATCTACAGCGACAGATGCCATCGAACTGAAAATGTCACTTACCCAGTGTACATCTGTTCGTGGCATCGGTCGCTGTAGATTCGCATGTGCCCACCCGCCTCCCCGGGAGCCTGTAGCAGTTTGGAAGTTACCTTCAACTATTTGTATATGTATCATCTCAACCTTAAATAGGTACATACTTAGTCACTCCATTGCATGGGCACTATTACTACAATTCAACTCCTACCTCACCCTCTGCGGGGAAAAACAATCGAAGATGGAGTCAACGCCCATGCGCAATGGAGACAAAAGGAGGAGTCACTCGGTCCCGTGACTCGAAAGACTTCTTCGAAGAAAAACAACTTGTAACACTCCGGCCCAACACCAGATGGCGAGCTATTGCAAAACATGCGAATCTACAGCGACCGATGCCACGAACAGATGTACACTGGGTAAGTGACATTTTCATTCTTTTGCTATCTTCCCACGGATAGGGAGCCAAAAAAAAATCCAAGTTGTTTAACTAATACAACTTGCCTTTTGGCCCTGCACTCCCATGTTTTGTGGGAGATAACTCAGTTAGCTGGTCCTTCTCTCCCTGAATATTTCCATCATCACATTTTGAAGTGTGCATGACAGACAAGATGTGACAAAGCAAATTACTCAGATCTGGACTCTTGTCACCGTGGCTGCCCAATCCATGATCCTCCCACTTGCTATCTGCTGCCATGCCAGGATGCACTCTACTGGCTTTTTACAAGAAGTCCCTTGATGGCACCTGTCTCTTTGGCAACAAGGGCAAATCTGCTCTGAAGCTCTGTAAACTGGGACGTGCCATTGCTGGGTCTTTGATACTGGCCTCCCCAGCATGACAGCTCCATCAACAGTAGCGCAGATTTCTGTGCTATTTGGAGACATCAGCCTATTACCGCTCCCTAGTGACCTTCGGCAGTACAGCTACTGTGGTGCTTCAAAGTGCCGCAGAGATGAGCAGCAGTCTTTATGCATCACCTCCTTGGCACCCCAGCTAAACCACTTTAGTCAACCCTTGAAGCAACACATGTGGCCAATGGGGGTATGGGGTCCTTCCAATTTGAGCAATTGCAGTCCATCTCTATGGACCGCTTGGTCCTACTAATTATTCACATGTTCCATGTGCTATGCTCTTCCCTTTTAGAGCTCCCAACTCTCCTTATCCTCACCATACTTTCTCCCTCTCCGTCATCTCCAAGGATCAGGCACAGTTTGCTACTCGAGGTTCTTTCACTGTTATTCAAAGGTGCGTCTAAATTGTGTTGCAGCAGCGGACGAGATAGGGCATGGATGCTATTTTGAGTGCTTCCTTTTTTCTCAGGGAGGACAGGGGACCTCAGTCCTATTCTTGACCTTTGTATTCTGAACTCCTTGGTCTTCAAGTAGAAGTTCAAAATGCTGTTCTTATTCTATTTGTTACTGGCTCTGTAGTGTGGTGACTAGATGGTGTCACTCAAGCTGTATGATGCATATATCCATGCACCAGTCCTGCTGTCACACAGGAAATACCTGTGGTTTGCAGTGACAGGATTACATTGACCATATCCAATGTCAGATTGAAGTAGCCCAAGTTGCCTTACTCAATCTCCAGGCATGAATGGTGGAGGATTAGATGCAAAGCCTGGCCCACTTGCTGCAATAAACAGTCCATTCTAAATGGAAGTAGTAGTGCATGGCACAGGAATAAGTGAAGTATAAAACTGTCTTATTTGCTGTTTTTTGTGTTTTGAATTTAACAGTGTAAAAGCAGAAGGCTCGTTCACCTGGGTAAACGAGATCCAGATTCAGTCATTTTATACATTGTTTTAAATGCTCTAAAGATTTATCATATGGAAGAGTGCTAACTCCCCTCAGGCCAATTGGAGAGGCATCAGGGTACTAAAGAGTCAGCTGAAGAGCCCAGTATCTCTTGAGCTGAATAAATCTGTTGCTTTGCTTTCTCTATTCCTCGTACATTTTGTCAGGAAGTCCCACAAATCCTGTGCCATCTTGTTTCACCAGATTGGCCACTGGGGAACATTTTGTTACAGAGAAGTGTGCAACTCAGCTTCATAGTGCCAATATGTCCATCTAGACTCTTCCCTTCCCCTCCACACTGAAGTGAACACCGTTCTGTTCTTCTGAGCCGCCTTCAATTCTCTGTGCACTTGCCACATTTTTAAGTCCCTCCTTGAGCCACCAACCCACCCTGTTCAGACCTGCGCTGTTACAGGTAGATGAGACCTGGTGCTATCTGCCTTTTCAGATCGCATTGGCAACCACTCTTTTTAGGGTCCAAGGGATGACTGCTTTGTAATCTTCAGCCCTGATGCAGTTCCAGGGTGTCATATCTGTGCATGGACCACTCAGCTTTTGGAGGGTGTTCAGACGAGCTCTAACAAAATCTTGAGTAATCCTAGCCATGGTCCATAAGAATTTAGTGATAAAACACTTAACACTTTCAATTTGACTATTACAAAAGGTTTAATTAAACATCAACAAATTGTTTCATTTTTTTTAACAGGTTAATCCCAGTATTCCTATTGTGAGTAACAACATGCTTACACTACTTTTACCTGCTACACCATCAGCAGTTGGGAATACAGAAGCAGTTGCTCGATCAAGCTCTAGCCAGGCACCGTTAACGAGCCACAACAGACCTTTAAATACTGCTAAATCATTGGCAGGGAATAAGGCAAGTATTGGAATAGAATATAGTCTCTACAGATTTGAAAGAGTCACATTCTCTGTATTTTCATAGCTATCTGTGGTTCACTTTGTCAGAGATTCCAGCGTTTTCTGTAGCTATTTAATGGCCTTCAATCGGTTCACATCACGATGTCCTTGATGTAACAGAAGCTTACTGAACCTGCAAGCATACAACCTAAATGTCTGGTGATTGTAGAGAGAGCTTGCTTCTTCATTTCCGAAAGTGGGTATAACAAACTGTGTTTTGCCCTCTAATAAACATGCTTCAGCATGGAAATGTTTTGTTATATGCTTTACAAATCATTTTCCAGCACCTGGATACTAACACGTAAATCTGTTTTTTTTTTACTATTTCCATTTTAATACACTATTCATCTCTTATAAAATATAATTTACAAAATTCTCTATAAAGTTATCTAAGTTCACACATCAAGTTTCCCCCTTCTATTATGCACATATTATATTTACGAGAGACACATTTCAAGCTGAATTATCCCCAGGTGCTGAAATGTAAGGTGACTTTAATGCTTAAATCTGGGGTACTAATTAATTGAATCTCAGAGGTTGAATTATTCCATTGTTCCAGAATTCTGTATTGTGCATTGTGATTCTCTGCAATCTCACACCTGAAGTAGCAGTTCTTTTTGGGCTCCTTTACCAGGTGTTGCATACATTTCCTTTTGAGGATTGTACCAAAATGCAAAGTTTTGCCAACAGGCTTTTAAAGAAGCTACCCAAACTGAAGCTCATTTGCCTACTTCGCTTTTAAATGATCTTACCAGAGATGTCCCAGTGTGCCTTTCCACAAAAGTAACATTCAAGCTCTTGTCCAGTAAACCATGATCATGCCCCTGCTCAAGAAAGATGCTCAGCCTGCATATTTGCAACAGCTACAATCCCTGCACCACTAAGCCCAAGATCCTTGCCCAGACTGGTGTGTCTTATCTCCATGGTCACCCCAACAATCTCTACATTTTCACCTCCTTTATAGTTTTTCTTTCAGCAAGAGCACCCGCAATTAGCTCTCTTAAACTCAGGCATGATATCCTTAGAACAGCTCATCGAAGCAATATAAGCCTTTTTTAATGCCTTAAATGGCAACTCCCTAGGTCACAACTATTAAGGCTCCTCTCTGTTGTAGCATTAATCAGATTCCTCTCTTACCTAGTTTGCATCTTCCTCTATGGTGTTCTTGAGGCCTCAGACAGGAACCCTATCTTTTGAACTCTCACCATAATTAGTATAGTGTCTCTCTCTCTCAAAGATCTTATGTTTCAGCAACCCTCATTTATATCTACTTCCTCCTTCTAAAGCTTATAAATGACTGCAGGTACCACCACTCTCACATTAATTAAACTTAGCTAACCTTTCACCAATCATTGTAACCAGTACTAAGGTTTCTAAGTGTCACTGGGATTGGATCATCAAAAAGTACAAAAATATAAATCCTCCATCTTGAATGTACTTTTACGTTTTTTTTTTTTTTGGGGTTTTTTGTTTTTTTGGTTTTCATCAAGATTCCTAGTAATGTGATGGAACTTTGCACAGGTGACGGTTTACAAGTACACTACTGGAAACATCATGGAAAAATTCCAGCCGGCAACATAACCTAGAAGTGTACATGGGGGAATGGTTCTTCTATTCTAATTGCACCTTTTATGTACAAAGAAAACCATTTCCCATAGAGAAAGCCCTTTCCATACATCCTCACCACTTCTGGGGGTGTTTTATTCCTTATCCCATTGTGGAAATGGAGTTACACCACCTCAGGGCTGCGCTGGGGTAAATCTCCGATACTGTCCATGGTGGAAGAGTTGGAAAGAAATGTACGAATTCCCACAAAAGTGCATGTTTTGGGAACATTCTCAAACTTATGTAACAAACAATATCTTAAAACACCCAAATCTCACCCCTGAATTTGATTTACTACAGCAGTTTTATGTACATCAGGGCCAGAGACATCTAGAGTAGCATATACATTTATGCCCTCCAGGATTCTGTTTTAGGTCTTGGCAGAAGTAAAGGATATTTGACTGGAAACTTGTGCTTACAGTGAAAGTATCTTTGTGAATAGTCTGTGGATGGGAAGTTGTTTCTGGAAACTCAGGCAAAGATAAACAGAACTACTTTTTGCCTGGGAGTCTTTATTGATGTGTATGATCTTTAGAGACAGAATCTTTGCATATATAAAGACCATTTTTGCAATTCTTCTCAAATAAAATATTTGTATCCCGTCTGAGGTAGGTTTTGGGAGCAAAATCTCTCCAAGTTACCAACCTAGTTTTCTCAAATCATTCATAGCATATTTCTTCAGAACTCGTTATTCAGTTTCATCTTATTTTGTAGTATCCAGCTGTAGGAAGTTGGCTCTGTATATACTATCTCAAAGTGAGAGATAGTGTGCACAGAGTACAAGGGTTCCTCTTAGAGGTTGATACTGGCAAAATTAGATAATACTAATGCTCTATTTTGTGGTAGTGTGGTCGAGCAGTAGGCTTATCAGAAGGTAGTGTTAAGCATTTGTTGTACACACACAGGCAATACATGAGGAACACATACTCAAAGACTTAACTCCAGGCCAATAGGTTTTTATATAGAAAAATACATTTTCTTAATTTATTTTAGAACTACAAGATTTTAGGTAAGTACATAAATTGAAAGGTACTTCACACAGGTCAGTATAGAATTTTGATTTAAAACAGTAGTGCACACAGTTTTGGCAATAAGCTATTTCAAAAGTGGACACTGCAAAAATCAACAGTTCCTGGGGGAGAGGTAAGTTTTGGTTAGTTTCTCAGGTAAGTAATGCACATACACAGTCAGTCTCCTGGGCATAGGCAGCCCACCATTGGGGGTTCAAGGCAACCCCAAAGCCACAGCACCAGCAACACAGGGCTGGTCAGGTGCATAGGTCAAAGAAGGGTCCAAAACACACAGGTGCCTATGGAGAACAGGGGTGCTCCGGTTCCAGTCTGCTAGCAGGTAATTACCTGCGTCCTCGGGGAGCAGACCGGGGGTGTTTTGTAGAGCACGGGGGGCACACAAACCAACAAAACACCCTCAGCGGCACAGGGGCGGCTGGGTGCAGTGTGCAAAGCAGTGTCGGGTTTGCTATAGAAAGCAATTGGGGGAGTCACTTAGGCGATGCAGGCAGGGCACAGGGGGCTTCTCGGGCCAGCCACCGACTGGGCTAGGATGAGGGCTGCCTACTTGTCACTCCTGCACTGGTAGGTGGGTCCTCTCTTTCCTGGGAGCTGCGGGTGCAGAGCTTGGTCCAGGCATCGGGTTCTTTTGTTACCAGGCAGTCGCAGTCACGGGGAGCCTCTGGATCCTCTCTGCAGGCGTCGCTGTGGGGGTGCAGGGAGGTCGAATCAGGGTGTCTGTTTTGCTTTCCTTCCCTTATATTATGACAGAGCTTACAAAACCTCTCTGGAATGCACTTCTTAGTTTAAAGAAGACATTTATTGTTGTTATTACTTCACCACAAGGTTCCTGAAAGACGAAATTAGTAGGTTGGAAGCACACGTTTAAAAGTAGTCGCAGCAATGAAAGCAAAATATAGCAAAGTACTTCTCAGTTGCAATGTACACCGCAAATACATGTGATTATATTATAGCATAACTTCAAAGCAAAGCATAAAAGTCAAAATTGCATCACCGTAGGGCCTATCACTCCGCTTCATCTTTCTGGGGCCTGCAAGTTGATGACTCCGGTTCAACTGCGAGAAAGAGATTTTCTACCCAAACGGGAGACAGGCAACTAACTTCCGTTCCTGTCTGAAGTCAAGATATTTCTCTCCCTGTTGCCCAGGGCCATCGTTCCAAAAACATGCACCCTCATCTCAGACTCGGGAAAACTAAGCAAGCCTTTGGAGACTGGCCAGATCTCCTAGACCCCTCCTCTTCCCAAGGCTGAGCAAAAAGGAAAACACCAAATGTACTCTCTCTTATCAGCTAGGGTTTGGTGTGAATTCAATTTGAAAAAACACAGCTTGGTCTATCATGTGGAAAAACACAGTTTGGAAAAACACAGCTCATCTGCAGTGTCTCAACTGCAATGTCTAACTCCACTTTAAAGCCAATAGGCAGCTAACCTAAATACAAAATGTAATGTCTAATGCCATGTTAAAGCCAATAGGCAGCTGACCTACATACCAAATGTAATGTATAATGCCATGTTAAAGCCACTAGGCAGCTAAACTGAATACAACATGTAATGTGCTACTGGTGAACATTGCGCAACTAATATGCGCAGTGGTGAAACACACAGTTATTGGTCAAACACAATTAATAGCATAACAGTGTCCACGTCGTTGGAGTCGCCTGGGGGGGAGTCTCTGCAGTGTTGGTTTCTCCATACTTTGGGGGGGGGGGGGAGGGGTCGGGTGCAGAGTGTGACGACTCACACTTCTGGCAGGAAGTTGGAGTCTCTTTGAAGTTGCTTCTTTGTTGCTGTTTAGTTGCTATTTCTGGACAGAGCCACTGTCCTCTGAAGGTTCTTGGTCCTTTAAGTACAGGTCAGTCCTCTGAGTCCTGGGAGTCCTCAGAGGTCGCTGGTCCTGCTGGATGCATCGCTGTGCAAGTTCTTTGACTCTGCAGACAGGCCGGTAGGGCTGGGGCCAAGTCAGTTGTCTCTGCGGGGCTTTCAGGTCAGCAGTCCTTCTTGTTGTAGGTTGCAGGAATCTGATTTCCTGGGTTCAGGGTCACCCCTAAATACTCAATGTAGGGGTGTGTTTAGGTCTGGGGGGCAGTAGCCAATGGCTACTGTCCTGGAGGGTGGCTACACCCTCTTTGTGCCGCCTCTGTGGGGAAGGGGGCACATCCCAAATCCTATTGGGGGAATCCTCCAAAACAGATGGAGGATTTCTTAAGACAGAGGTCACCTCAGCTCAGGACACCTTAGGGGCTGTCCTGACTGGTGGGTGACTCCTCCTTGTTTTTACTATTATCTCCTCCGGACTTGCCGCCAAAAGTGGGGGCAGTGTTCGGGGGCAGGCATCTCCACTAGCTGGAGTGCCCTGGGGCATTGTAACACAAAGCCTGAGCCTTTGAGGTTCACTGCTAGGTGTTACAGTTCCTGCAGGGGGAGGTGTGAAGCACTTCCACCCAGTGAAGGCTTTGTTAGTGGCCTCAGAGAGCACAAAGGCTCTCATTCCTTGGGATCAGAAACTCGTCTCAGTGGCAGGCTGGCACAGACCAGTCAGTCCTGCACTGAAGGATTGGGTAAAATACAGGAGGCATCTCTAAGATGCCCTCTGTGTGCATTTTTTTTATAACTCCAACACTGGCATCAGTGTGGGTTTATTATTCTGAGAAGTTTGATACCAAACTTCCCAGAATTCAGTGTAGCCGTTATGGAACTGTGGAGTTCGTTTTGACAAACTCCCAGACCATATACTTAATATGACCACACTGTACTTACAATAACTAAGAATGGACTAAGACACTGTAGGGGCATATGGCTCATGCAGCTATGCCCTCACCTGTGGTATAGTGCACCCTGCCTTAAGGCTTTAAGGCCTGCTAGAGGGGTGACGTACCTGTGCCACAGGCAGTATTTTGTGTGCATGGCATCCTGAGGGGGATGCCATGTCGATTTTGCCTTTTTCTCCCCACTAACACACACAATCTGCAATGGCAGTGTGCATGTGTTAGCTGAGGGGTCCCTTAGGGTGGCACAACACATGCTGCAGCCCTTAGGGACCTTCCCTGGTCACAGGGCCCTTGGTACCTCTGTGTGCCAGGGATGTGCCAATTGTGGAACAATGGTACATTTTTATGTGAAAGAGCACTGGTGCCGGGGCCTGGTTAGCAGGGTCCCGGCACACTTCTCAGTCAAGTCACCATCAATATCAGTCAAAAAGTGGGGGGTATCTGCAACAGGGAGACATTTTCCTACACCAGCTCACTATAAAATACTTTCTGCTTGAATATTCCCCTAGACACATTCTATAATTGGTAGGGCTGTTTGTTGCTCTCAGCCTACCAGTAGCAGATTATGAAACTCCGATTTTGTAAAGGGTTGCATGCACATAAATCATGTCTCTTCCGTTGGACAATTAATGACTGTACCCTCTCCAGTATTTGTGTGAGAAAACTGGATAACTGATTGGAAAAAAAACTGAAAATGGTCTCTTACAGAAGTTGAAACTCAAATAATGGGTTCATTGATTAAGCAAAGTGCATCTTCGATTATTGAGACGAAAACTGTAGAGCAAATCTGAAGGTGATTGGAATATTTACTTTGTACACAAATGCACATTAAAGTTCATACTAGCAAATTAAAGAATATTTTAAAGTCTACAAATAACCAAAAGTCTGTAGAGAAAGATAAAACAGAAATATAATCGATGAAATAGGGCCTTCAAAAGTAAAAGGCATCAAATAAATGGTATAAACTATTGAAAGACCTCAGTCAAAATCTAACCCAGCATTAAACAGAGCAATGAAAACCAAGAATATTCTGAAGCAATACTTCTGCTAATTTTGGGATGGAGTTTTAGAAATGGGCAAACAACCCCACCTCAAAAAAAAAAAACTGCATTCTCATCCCTAACTATTTCAGGATCTGAAGAGAAGGGTGAAACTTACACTAGGAAAACATGGATAGAACAACATGGTACATATGGAACCAGACCCAACTACAAGAAAAATATGTGGGTGGAAACAGACAGTTGAGACTGTCGAGGATCTAGTAATAAATGAATCTGCACATTGACAGAATCGGCAAAGGAAGGAACTCCTGCAGAATGGGATCTCATCTATACCAGTGTGTGGAACCAGCTGGCTTGAAAGGAAAGTCAAAGAATTGAAGTCTACTCGGAAAGCATTTTTATAAAGTTTTTTTCTCCTCCAAGAAGATCTTATAGGACATTCCTGTAAACTGTGAGGATTCAGAAAAAAGAAAAAAAATCACACCCGAAAAAGAAAGAGCGAACAACATGGTACATCTGGAACTGGACTCAACTACAAGAAAACTATTTGAGTGAACACGGTGAACAGAGACAGGTGAGACTGTGGAAGATCTAGTAATAAATGAATGTGCACGTTGACCGAATCAGAGAAGGAACTGCTGCAAAATGGCATCTTATCTATATCAGTGTGTGGAATCACCTGGCTTGAAAGAAAGGTCAAATAATTAAAGTGTGCTCGGAAAGCATTTTTATAAAGTCCCCCACACACCCCCACCCCCAGCCGCCTCAGAAAAAGATATTATATGAAATATGACTAAACTGGAAGGATTTAGAACATAATAAAAAATGGATCATTTTTAAAGATAACTGTTAAAATGTGATGTGATCTAAACAGGCAGGAAGGCCGAATATGACAAGGTAGTATAGGAACTGTATTAAGCAACTCAGAATCAGTAAGAACTGATTTTAAAGAAAAAAAGACAAAAGAATGAGGTGCGGTAGTCGTAATGGAGAGGCAGTACTTTACTGAGAAAATTATGCCTTATCAGACAGTACAGTCTTTGAAACTGGAAAAAAATCATACAATAGAATGCATATTGATTACTAATTGCTCAGTCAATAAATCAGCAAAGAAACATGCTAACAGAAAAAAGGGGCACTACTTATCAAAGAGATCCCTGGAATCTTTCTGCTTTATATGAATCCTAAAATGCACAAGGATGCACAAAATTCATCACTTTGACTCCTAGAATGTATTTGCACTTTATTGTAATACACACGAGAATTTGTGAGTTTAGTCTGTTTAATTAACCTAGACTATACAAGAACAAGATTACCTTCATGGAATTAAAATCACCCGGAGTAAATGAAAGTGCTTATGTGAAAAGAACGTTGAAAGAATTTATATGACTGGAGATTACAAATGGAAATATTCAGAATTAAATTTAAACAGAGATCCTATAAATGTTGAAGAATTGTGAGACCATAGTTGAAAAACGCAATACGATTCTTTTTATTTATGTACTCAAAAATTCACAACATTTTCATAAACTAAAGGGAATTGAAGCTCAGCACTGCTAGATCAACTCAAAGATTATACATGGGCATCTGATGATGGTGCTTCAAAAAGAAAGAAACCTGACATATATCTCTTTAGAGCATATTAAAAATAGGCAAAATGTTCACGGCAGAAAGAAAATGGCACATGCCATAGCTTTAAAGAAACATGGCACATCATCTGTAATTGTGGGAGACTACGCAACCTACAATACTGAACCGTTTTTGTGAGATCCCATACTACTGTAGCTACATTATGTAGGGATGACAAAAACGAGTTGTGAAATACAGATGGATTAAAGATTGATTGAACACAGAATTACAAAATGTGAAATCATCAATAGCTAAATCCTGTACAAAAAGGACAGAACTTATTCAAAATTCATTTTCAGCTTCTATAAATAGTTCTGTTAAAGACAATAGGTAGAAACGGAGGAAAGACGTCTTAGAAGAGAAATGTATTCAATTGAATTACTGAAATAGAAGGTTTCGTAATGGATGGCTAGATTTAGCTTCTTTTTTTTGTGCTTTTTTTTTTTTTTTTTAAATAAAACATGAACACATGATATAATCAAGTGGTAAGCTACCTAGGGAATTGAGTAAAATCTACTAGACTACTTAAAACCTTGTTTCATTCTGCCATCTAGTGCCTATAATGAAGATTTACCCCCATTCCTTTTGCTGTTATTTCTTTTTGCTGAATAGTGTTGTGTGAGTCCTACTTCTCTCATGGTCAGCAAATATCTTTCTGTGGGCTTATAGATCCTTTGCCTGTTTGATCCTCCAGCCTCTTCTTCCTTTCTCTTGGTTTATACTGCAGTGCTCGACTTAAATCCATATACATCCCCGAGACTTCTACCTTTCACATTAGGGAAAGAGTTATTTGATGAAAACCTGTGTTTTGTACTCTGTTGCCATTCTGAGGTTCTTCTGGTAATGCCAAAACTGTATGCATAATTTGGGTGCATCGATCCCTCAGAAGACATTGGATTTCATCATCAAGAAGTAGAGTAAGGAGGTAAGTAAAGGATCTCCGCTACCAGATGAGTTTTGGAGTACCCTTTCTATCTGGGAGTCAGCATTCTGCAGTCCCTCCTCAAGTACTCTTCTCCTCGTGGGGGTCACCCCTATTAATCAAGTGCCGGCAGTACGAATTACCCGAGGATGGTGAAGTTGCCTTTCCTTAAACCATTTTTCTTCTCGTTCGGGACAGTTTGCTCCAACCAGACCATGGTTGTGCGAAAGAATCTGCAGCCAACAGGGAGGTGAGCACCCTTCATGAAGCGCACTTTCTGGTGCGTGGACGCTTTTTTTCATCATTCATGGTCCACTTCCTATTTGGGTGTGGATATCCCACACTTGTTACTGCTCCAAACGCTCTATGGGCATGGGTCAGGGCTCAAAGTCTTGATTTGCTATGGTGATTCCAGAGAATTCAACTGGGGAGTCGAGCCCAGCTCCTCATGTGGGCTGTATGTCATAGCACTAGCCTGATCAGGCAGACAGTGTGAGAGAATAGGAGGGTACTCACTCGCCACAGTTCCGCTGACTGGCACTGACTCTGCGGGAGGAGGTTTTGCAACATGGCATCTCCATTTCTACTTGCTGCATGTATGGAGTAGTCCACCATTGATGCCTTTGCCACTCATGTGAGCTACTGGTATAACTGGTTCACCTGTTTCTACGAAGGGAGTGTGTGGATCTGTAAGGCATTGCCTTGTCTGGTTGGTCAGGATCCTTTACGTATGCCTTCTGATTTTCAAAGACCGACAGACCATCAGGTGAGCCCAAGGTTTCTTTCATCCGGGTGGCTGTAGCATGGACTTGTAAACTCTGATTCTCAGACCTCTTAATCTTCTTGAGAAGGGCTGCATCCCCCCTCTTAACAAATGTAGGTCTCTCTCTGTGAATTTGAAGAAGGTTGTGGTGGCTGACAGGAAAACACACACTCAAATGCTAGATAGATATGTTGTCCTTTTGCTTTACCAGCTGAGAACCAAGGTACAATTGTAGGCCTGTAGGTCTTTTGGACCAATTGAACCCATAACAAGGGGAGTACCTCATAACCAACAAGACCTTCAAGAGGCGACCAGTAGTCCTGCAGTGGTGTTCAGTTAGGTGTACCTGTACCTGTGCCTGTTGAGAACTAAATCTGTTCTTGACTAGGTTGATGTGCACGCCTTTTGCTTCAAAGTATGACTGTGACATTACGTTTCTTTCCTCAAGTGATTCCCATTTGGTAACCTTTACATGGGCCAAGTATTTAGGTAGGCTTTGTGCCTGAGAGCATTTGACATGGGTAGTTGTCAAGCGTTCTTCTTTCATTTTGAAAGAGCTATGAAAGTTCCATCCCAAGCAGAAGATTGTTCTCTTGACCGTTCTGCAGTCTCTTCGAATACTGCTGAAATGTGAGAGGTCATGAGCTGCATATTTTTTACAAAAAAATTCTTGTTAAGAGGCCCGCCATATTATCTTCCAACAGTTATTATTGCCTTTTGGATCACCTATGGCTTTAAGGTGAGATACAAATCAAGTTGGTCTTCATCCTTTAGTGTGTATAGTATTGGTTCTTTGATTGTGATTATCGACCTTGACTGCCGAAGGGTATTGTTTCGCATATATTTGCAGTAGTAAGTGGCAAATGCATTGGCAAAGGAGTCAGTAGCCGGCTCTTCTGTGTATCCTGAATGGGGAGGCATTAACATATCCTTGACGTCTCAGGTAGCTAACCAATACAGCAGTTTATCTGACCTGTCTACAACTTCATAGATGCCTTACTGTTATGACACCTAGGTTAGTTTAGCAGTTTCAAGCATACTTTGTTTGATTGAGTTTAGCAGCCTCGAGTTTATGGTGGGCATTGATAGTTTTTTTAGGGGACAATACCTCACTCGCAATCCCTTTCCTGTGCCGATCAGGACATGGGCTTCCCTCAAATAACCATCTTGAAGGTGATCCATAATCTAATTTTTTAGAGGACTGTGCTGTGGTTTAGACCAAAGAAGCTCACAATTCCCTTGTGGAGGAATACAACAAAGTCGTACTCCATCAACCACTCTGCATTCACAATCCTAACTCACATGGAACCCTTTACTAACCATTGTAAGTGTAACTCTATGGATAAATGTTCAGATAGACCTTTCGGGAGAATCCATTTTCCCACCACTCTCACAGCATCTTTTGCTAGAATAAAGTAGTACTCACCTCAGGAAAATGAGCGTTGTAGAGTCAGTCATCAGGGTGTTTCCTCTTCCTCAAATGTACAATAGACCATACATTACTTAGTAGTAGGGATACTGTCTAATCCTAAAAGGAATCTGGCCTATGTGGTGTGGCAGAACCCCCCTTTGTATCTGTCATAGGGTCAATCTCTGGATTCTGGTCTCCACCTTTTATCTTCCTTGCTGGTGACTCAGTAAGAATTTCTGCCACCGCATTTAATATATTGTCAAAAGGCTTGTATGTGGTGTTGACTTGCATTAGACCATGCTCGTCTCTCAAGCATATCCAGTATAGTTTCATATATTCCCCAAGTTATGTGCTGTTGTGGTAACTGTGAGTGGGAAAGATTTGTGAAGTAGGATGGCAGCCCCTGTTGGTCCTCTCATAAATCCCAGTAGGAAGACTCTTGTGTGCCCATAGACACCACTTTGAGCAAGTGGGTGCTTCAAATTGTTCAGCAGGGTTACACGTTTCCATTTACAGAAACCCAGCCTGCCACTGTCATCAGATCAGCTGACGGAGGATCACCTCTCCTTATTACGCCAGCAAGTACAGGATATTTTGGCTAAAGGAGCCGCGAGGGTACCACCTTCAGAAGTAGGTACTGATTGTTTTTCCTGCTGTATTCAGATTACCAAGAAGGATGGAGGCCTCTGACCTATCCTAGTTCTGCACACTCTCAATGGCTTCCTGAGGAAGGAGCAATTCAAGATGCCCACACTTGCTCATGTCTTGCCTCTCCTGTCCCTGGAGACTGGTTGGTAACCTGCAAGACATCTATTTATACATCTCCGTCCTGCAGGTCTAATGGTGTTACCTGCAGTTTGCGGTTGGCCAGTTTGTTCTGCTTCCCTTTGGTCTCACCAGTGCCCTCAGATGTTCACTAAGCTGATGATGGTGATTATAGCACATCTGTGGACATCAGGGATGCCAGACGTCCCCTACCTCAATGACTGGCTGCTGAAGTCAGACTCACCCTGGGCAGTCACCCACCTCCAGAATAAGATATTCGCTGGAGTTCACTATCAACATGCAGAACTCACACTGGACTTCTCCTCAAATGCTCCTTTCAATTGGATCCATTCTGGATACAGTGCAATTCTACGCTTACGCTCCGGAGCAGAGTCCTGGACATTCGGGCAATGATCCTGATGTTTCAACCTCAGTCCTGGATTTTGGTGAGCCTGATTCTGAGACTGCTGGAACTGATGGCCTCCTACTGATGAAGTACGATTGATAGCATATGCAGGCTCTACAATGGAATTCCGAAGTCCCAGTGGGCGCAGCATCAGAGGAATCTCTCTGACCTGGTCCAGATTTTGTCATCGGCAGACCCCTATCCCTTCATCACCCAGAGCTGACAGTGGTGACCGATATATCACTTCTCTGCTGGGGCAGCCATTTCGGAGAGATGGAGATCAGAGGCCTCTGGTCTCTGGTGGAGTCTCTGCTCCACATCAGTCTTCTGGGGCCGCGGTTTGCTTGGTATTAAAAGGTTTCCTGCTCTCCATCATGGAGAAGTTGGTCCAGTTCTTCATGTACAACACTACTTCCATGTGGTATTGCAACAAGGAGTGCCCAGTGGAGTTTTGGACCCTGTGCTAGAAGGCTCTGCTGGAACGTTCGGACCTTTTTCTGTGTGTGTGGCACCTAGTGGGATCTCTAAACGAGAGGGCAGATAAAGTCAGGCATCTATGCTTCTGGGACCATGAAGGGCAACTACATCACATGACGGCTAGGCATCCATCGACAAAGACTGTATGTGCTTGCCGTTGGGACAAGTTTGTGGCTTGGTGCAGTGACAAACCAGTTAATCCACTATCTGCGCCCTTGTCTAAAGTGGTGGGGTTTGTTTTGTCCTTAGCCCAGCAAGGTCTTGCTCTGGGAACAGTGAAGGGTTATCTTTTAGCCCTGTCAGCATTCTTGCGGTTGCTGAGTCCACCCCCCATGTTCAAGTCACCTGTTGACACGTTTTCTGAAAGGTCTTCAACATGTTCCCTCCCAAGACTTTTGTTATGCCTCAATAAGACCTTGATTTGGTTCTGACCTACCTCATACTCCACCATCTGGACCCGAAAAGAGCGTTGTCCTATCTCAGTTGCAGCAAAGTACATAGGGTAGATGATGAGCTCTTTGTTAGGGTTGGATGGAATGTTTTATTCTGCCTGTGGAATTTGGAGACTGCATTACAAGAGTAAAGTAAATCCCGGTGTGGCATAATCTTTTCCCGCGAGGCACCAGACATGCGAGCAAGATTTGGATTTCCTAGGGCAATTCTCTAACATGGCCAGATGCTGTCAGAGAGCTGCTTCTCGAGTAGATTTGCTGCACCTTGAGGGGTAGAGAAATCAACTCGAATGGCTGCGTGCTCATGCCCACCGCGTGGTGCCTTTAATGCAGAATGTGTATCTCTTCCTCTGCTACTGGCGCTAAATTGCTGCACAACATGCATGTTATCCTACCGTTGACGAAACTAACTCAAATGTTCCACCCACCCCTACTCTTTGTGGGGGTCACCCGTTACAAAGGAATGGACAGCAGTGCATAAACAGACTATCTTCAGATGGATTGTACTCTACATAAGATCTGCTTCGCACTAGCTAAGAAGCAAGCTCATCCCTAGCTGCATATTTCTTATTGACCATCCTCTCCTCTTACAGAGGTCCTGTTGGCCCGTAGTTTTTGCACACTAGCCACAAAACCTTGGTGTGGCTGAGTGCTTCTGGCGCAGAAACAGTCACTTAGAAACTAAGGGCAATTCACTAGGATGGTGCCTATAAAGGCACTGCGCACCTCCCATCCAGCGTGGTGCCGTTCGGCACCACCTACCGGTTCACAGAGGTGTTGGTCAAGATTTTCCGGATCCATTCTGACACCTAGGGAATATTCGAAGGTAAGTAATCTGCAGCTAGATAGTCTACCAGAAAAGACGTTACAGAAGATAAGTGACTTCTTCATCACAACCTTTGAGGATTCGATCCTTATCTTGAAATCTGAGGCACGCCATTCAAAAGATAGTGTCATGGTCCAGGTAGTAATTTTTCAGTCAAGGGAGGTGCATCCATTGGTGGTTTGTGTCTTAGTGCCCAGTGTGCTCTTTCAGTCCTGCATGACAGCATAGTCTGGCAATTTACCATGCAGTAGAATTTCTGTTGCAGGTTGCTTCATCACAACCTACTTTCACTTAGCACAATGGTCGTTTTCTCCTTTCTTCCTTCAATCCTAACATCTGAATGTAAAAGAATGTATACATTTTGAAGAAGCAGAAATTATATGTACTTGATCTTGCTGCTATTTGTGCTGGAAGAGTTCTTGCTACTGGTACTTGGGAAATAGTGTATGAAGCTGGCTCTGTATAAACTATATCAAAATTAGATATAGTGTGCACGTAGTCAGGGATTCCTCAGAGGCTTAACAGAGGCTTATTGTAGCCGAGCAGTTAGGCTTATCAGAGGGTAGTGCAAAGCATTTGTTCTACAAACAGACAATAGAAGAAGCACACACTCAATGACTTAACTCCAGACCTATGGTTTTTGTATAGCAACAGTATCTTTTCTTAATTTATTTTTAGAACCACAAGATTCAAGTTGCAAGTAAGTACTTCAATAGGTTCGTATTTCACACATGTATCTACAGTACTCTGTTTAAAATCGATAAGTTATACAGTTCTGGAAATATTGGCAAAATTATTTATTTTAAATGGACAGTGCAATTTTCAGAAACAGTTCCTGGGGGGTAGAAAAGTTAGATCGTTTTACAGTTAAGTACAACACTTACAGTTCCAGACTCAGGAGGGGGGGATGGGGAGTGGGGGGGTTAGGAAGTCCACAGGTTGGGGTTCAAGTTAACCCCAAACACCCACCACCAGCAACACGGGGCCGGCCAGGTGCAGAGGTCAAAGTGTAAACAAAATTAACATGGGCTCCTATGAAGTCTGGGGGCACTCTGTTTCAGATCTGCAGGCAGGTAAGTACCAGCGACTCCGGAGGGCAGACCTGGGAGGTTTAGAGGAGCACTAGGGGGGCCACAAGTAGGCACCAAACATACAACCTCAGCAGCACTGGGGTGGCCGGATGCAAGATGTAAAAAAGATGTTGGGTCTCAAATGATTCTGTATGAGGTGACCCCTGGGGGCCACTCAGAGGCTGCAGGCGAGGTCCTGGGGGTCATATCGGGCAAACCACTAGCTGGGCAGGGAGGAGGGTCACCTGCTGAATGTTGCTGCACCGGGTGTCGGTTTCTCCAAGGCGTGGGGTCTACAGATGCAGTGGGTCTTTAGGCATCGGATATCTTCATCTGGAGGTTTCGTGGTCAGTACGGTTCCTCGGGATTCCCTCTGCAGGCCTCGTCGTGGAGGGGTGGAGAGGTCAACACAGAGTGGGCACTTGCTCAGAATCGCCAGGGGATCATCTCTAGCTGGTTGGACCACCTGGAATCTGGCCGTGGGTTTTGGGTGCAAAGTGGTTCGGACTCATACATTCGGAGTGAGGTTGGAGTCCTTAGTTGTTGGTCTCTTCTTGGACAGGGCCACTATCCACTGGAGTTCTTGGTCCTTTTGGATACAGGGTAGTCCTCTGGAGCTTGGCAGAGGTTGTTGGTCCCACTGGATGAGTCGCTGTTATTTTGCAGGTTCTTTGAAGCAGGAGACAGGCCCATAGGGCTGGGGCCAAAGCAGTTGTAGTCTTCCTTTTTCCTCTTCTGGGGGTTTCAGCTGAGCAGTCCTTCTTCTTTTTAGGTCGCCAGGAATCTGACAACTTGGGATCAGGGAGGCCCTTAAATCCTAGGTTTAGGGGCGTTTTAGGGGTCAGAGGGCAGTGGCCAATGCCTACTGTCCCTGAGGGTGGCTACACCCTTCTCGTGCCAGCTCCCTTAGAGGAGAGGGGGCACAAACCTAATCATATTGGTCCCTATCCTCCAAACCAAGATGGAGGATTCTGCAGGGAGAGGGGGTTCACTTCAGCTCTAGACACCATAGGGGTGGTCCCAGCTGAAGTGGTCACTCCTTGTTTTTCTTAAGTTTCCCGCCAGACTGGCTGCCAAAAGTGGGGCTTTGTCCAGGGGGCGGGCATCTCCACTAGCTGGAGTGCCCTGGGGCACTGTAACACGAGGCCTGAGCCTTTGAGGCTCACTGCCAGGTGTTACATTTCCTACAGGGTGGAGGTGTGAAACACCTCTACCCTGAGCAGGCTTAGTTTCTGGCCTCCGAGAGCACAAAGGCCCTCACCCCTAGAATCTTGTCTTCTAGTGGCAGGCTGGCACAGACCAGTCAGTCCTACACTAGAGGACTGGGTAAAAAACAGGGGGCATCTCTAAGATGCCCTCTATGTGCTTTTTAGAATAAATCCAACACTGGCATCATTGTGGGTTTATTATTCTGAGAAGTTTGATACCAAACTTCCCAATATTCAGTGAAGCCATTATGGAACTGTGGAGTTCTTTTTGACAGACTCCCAGAACATATTAATTAATATGGCCACACTGTACTTACAATGTCTAAGAATGGACATAGACACAGTAGAGTCATATTGCTCCTGCAGCTATGTCCTCACCTGTGGTATAGTGCACCCTGCCTTAAGGCTCTAAGGCCTGCTAGAGGGGTGCTTACCTATGCCACAGGCAGTGGTTTGTGGGCATGGCACCATGAGGGGGATGCCATGTCAACTCTGCCTTTTTCTCCCTACCAACACACACACACACACACACACTGCAATGGCTGTTTGTATGTGTTTGGTGATGGGTCCCTTAAAGTGGCACAACACCTGCTACAGCCCTTAGGGACCCTCCCTGGCCACCGGGCCCTTGATATCACGGATACCTTTTTCAAGGGAATTATCTGTGTGGCAGGGGTGTGCCAATTGTGGAAACAATGGTACATTTTTAGAGAAAGAACACTGGTGCTGGGCCTGGTTAGCAGGATCCCAGCACACTCTGTCAAGTCAGCATCAATATCAGGTTAAAAAGTGTGTGTGGGGGTAACTGAAACAAGTGCCAGTTTCCTACAAATAGTATTTTCCTCTTTGTGTCACGAAATGTATTTAGCAACACACTTCGGTCCAGAACAAGCCAGCAGACCCTCGATCCCCACAAATCCCAACCCTTCTTAGAGGTAAATTTATGATGTGACAAACAGTGAATCACCTCTGAAACAAACAAACGTGTGGCAGCTAGTTACAATGGTTATTTTAAGGTTGTAAAAGAAAATTTTCTAAGGTAAGTTCCTTAGGGTAGAGAACCTACCCATTCTTTGGGTTGTACAAGTACTTTCTATGTTTATTAGAACACCTTTTAAGCCTGATCACCCCTTTAAAGCCTTACCTTGACAAAGTAGCTGGTTGTGTCATTGAATGTAGCTTTTATTGGGCCATTGAATGTAGCTTTTATTGGGCCATAGAAAAGGCAAGCACTGCTTCCGTTGCCTTTGGGATTCATGGTTGGCACAATTGAATAAGAAAAATAAGATGAAGGTGGCCCTCTGGGTGACAAGTGATGTAGGTTACCTGCCCTACTAGCTTTAGGCAATCTAAGCACTGGCAGTGCTGGTGGCACTGCCAGAGTAGTGGGAACATGCAGTCTGATTTATTACCATACATTCCTCATCACCATGATGAGTTTAGGTACTCAATAACAAAGGATGCATGAGTGCAAGGATGAATGACAGAGTGCATTTATTATTATCAGGTTTACAAACTCACCAGTAGATGCCACATGTCTCTCATCCTTGCACACATTCATCCATTTATTCATCCATTTATTCATCCACTAAATTATGATTGCATTCATCCACTTGTTCATCAACAATAAATTACCCATAATAATGCTCAGAAATAAATGCATGTAAGTTTAATTGAAAGAAAACAAGGTAGAAAATAAACTTGCCTCCTGAAAACACAGGGCACATGCTTGCTATAAAAAATAAAATTGTGTATTAGAAGATGATTAGTGCACAGTGTTGTAGGTTTAAAATTCCAACATGGCCACCACTTTTAGAAGCAACGTGCTGGAAGCCTGGAGCAGTAAACCAGTGCTGCACTATGCACAGTACTATTCCAAAATGTCAGCTTCTTAAATATTGCACTGGGCGGCCATCTTGGAATGGTAGTGTGCATAGTTGTACCAATATAATGCTTCTAAACATTTTGAAACGGTAAAACAATGATACAATATGAGTAATACAATTTCAGGATGGTCGCTTGGTTTAGAAACAGTGGCTGCACAGGATTAGCCTCACTGCACATGGAATGAGCAGCAAGTGGTCAGGTAGCACTGTCTAGCAAGCTGCAGGATGCTGTTAAAAAATAAATAATAATAATAAAAACAAATAAAAAAATTAAATTAGATCTATAAAAAAAGAAAATTGAAAGACTTACCCATCAGCCCTAGCACCGAAGCACACTCATTCTTAGGCAGATGTGCCAATAGCTGAAGTGAGCTATCTTATTGCCCCATAATATATGGTTTCGTAAGCAAAAGTCGAATGTGGGCTAATCTATTGGCCCATGCTGTATGGTGCCCAAAGCAGAAGAGGGCTGGCCTAAAACACCCTCTTTGCATGCCTGTCTATGAATGTTATGGTTTTTTTTTCTATGTATCTGTCTGCTTACAAGAGCCTTTCAGACAAACCTGTCTGGCCCTCGTAAAAGAGTCTAGCAAGGGTTGTCGGGCTACAAATCGTTTTCCCCCACTTATTATTAAAGGGGGTGGGGGTGTAATCAAACCCGTTGGCTACTAAAATAATTTAGGAAATTTCATGTAACCTACTTAACTGCCTGTGTGTTTTAATATGGTGCAATAGAATCCACCATTAATTCTCTTTTGCCTTTAATATATGTTTTTCATAATAAGTAATTCAAGCCTACTGCAATTGCCATAACATGTCATTCTAAACAGATCATAACTATGGCGTCTGGTCTGACTTTTTCAATGAACCAATCTGTCCTTAATCCTTTAAAATGGATTGTCACCATTATCTTTTCAGGGGAGTTAAACTGATCACAGGCTTTCCCAGGAGACATCAGAGGCATGCACTCACCGAATTAAAAATATATGCACAAAATTATTGCTTGAAGCACAAGCCCTTCTTGCAGGGGCCAAACGAGGATTCTAGCTCCTCCCTGGGATTGTCAGAGAGGGTAATGGCCCCCAAAGCCCTTGCCTACTGTGGTAATCTGTGAGGTTCCTTGTAACACAGTACGTCTATAGGCTTCAGAGCTGTGTAATGATAATACACCTTTAAAAGTGTATTGGCTTTAACATATCTTTTTAGATTAAACAAGGCAGGCCTAATGCCTTTGTCATAACCGTCAGATTAAATCTATAGCATATAGCATTACTCTTCTCAAACAGCCCATCAGTACTATGGGTGGGCAGAAGCAAAACCCTTTCCTACTACTGTAATCATTGAGACTGCATAGCACAATACCTGTTTACAATCTTTAACACAGTGTAGGAGCAACCCACCTTTAACAGTCCATTGGCCTTTAGCATATTCTTTTTACAAAATGTCAAACCTACTGCTTTTGTTGTAACTCCTCATAATCAACATATCAAACCTATTGTATATGAAACAGCTATTTACAATGAACCAATCAGGCTTTTAGCCTTTGCCATTGGCTTGCCATCATAACCAGTACAAAGCCAATGTGCTGCTTATATGCAGGGCCTGCCTTAGGGCAGTGCGACCAGTGCAGCTGCAACTGGTGCTGAATTTGAGGGGGCACTGTTTAAAAATAACTTAGGGTTTTAAAAGCATGTGATCTTTTTTGCGCGTCCAGCAGTTTCGGGCAACAATGAAAATGCTAAGATAACTCTGTTGATAAATGTTACTGCTGGGGAGAGAGAGGAATTTTGTCTAGTGGCAGATTTGACTCAAAGTAGTGCAGATCACAAAAATCAGTGTTAGTGAACTATGAGTAGCGCCATAAAAAATGAAAGTATGGCAGAGAGGGACAATGGAGAGATGAGGAACCCTATTGGAGAGTGGTAGTGGGCGAATTCATGGAGAAGGAGGTTATTTGGGGGTCGTCTTTGATAGACTGTCAGGTGCCACCAGTGCTAAAGCCGGCCCTGCTTATATGCTATCCCACAACGCAGCCATCTGGCATACAATTACAACATATAATTGCATATATGTACAAATTTACAGTTGGTAATACAATATATACAGCCTCCTAGGAAAGCCTGACAAAGGTTATCAAAGGGATACTTCTACTCCCAGTGTGTGTCAGGAGGTAACCAGCTAAAAATCTTGTGTACTGTGGTAATCTCTCAGATTCCATGTAACAATATAAAGGTTTGCAGGATTTCAAACAGTGTTGGAAGAATTCTCCTTTGCAAGAATCTGGCTTTCGGTATTGTGCTCTAAAATGAAGTAAACTGTGCAGAGAGTCCAGTGGATTCACAATTGGCATTACAGAGGCAAAACTAGATTGGACTAGAGCTCTATGTGGTAGTGTGGACGAGCAGTTAGGCTTATCAGAAAGTAGTGCTAAGATTTTGTTGTGCTCAGAGTCAATAAATGAGACACGCACTCAAAGAATAAATCAGAGATCAATTTAGAAAAATAATTATTTTTGTATATGTTTCAAACCCAAGAACTACGTAATCAGGTAAGTAGACTTTTAAGGATAAATACTTTGCAGTTTCAAAAATAGACACTTTTCAAAGTTCTCAATGTTATCCTATGGAGAAAAACAATGTTCAACAAACACAGGGTTAACAACGACTTACGTAGCTAATCCTAGGGAGTTTAGATAAGTACTGGGCACTGATCAGAACCACACCAACAGGTCACCCCGAGTGGCACTGGGGTGGCCAGGTGCAGTAAGGTGTCAAGTGCCCCGATGGTTTCCTATTGGAGATTGTCCCCATGACAAAGAGGCTGCAGGCTCTGACTGGAAACCCAGTCGGGGACAGCATACAGGTAGGAAGGACAGTAGACTTGGGGTGCTGGGGGACGTGAGTGCATCTTTGATCCTCTTCTCCTGTGCCCAGGAGCGACAGGGATGTCTTTTGGTGTTGGGTTTTCTCATCTGGGAGCACTTGTGGTCAGGGAGTCCTGTGAGTTGAGGCTGCAGGAGTTGTGGGGGTTTCCGGCAGGGGTGGATTGAGCTTTCAGGAGCCGAGGGACGTCGTTGGCACCAATAATCCACCTTATTTGGGGTCCAGGGTCACTGGTGCAATGGTAGCTGGAGGTGTTGGGGTTTTCTCTCACCACCAGGCTGTGGAAGAGGGGGCCTGCATTCAGGGGCTGCAGGTGACTTGGGTGAAACCAAGAGGGGTGACACTCGGGTGGACTCAGGCTCAGGACAGCTAGGGGAGCCCTGCTGGCACCATCTGTGGGCTTCTCACTGGTTTGAGGTTGTCTGGTGGAGAGGTCACTTTAGGTGTCATGTTTCCAGGCTGCAGAGTACTTCTGGATACTTTGTTGCTGAGCAGGTCCGCTGCTCACGGGAATCTGAGTATTTTTAGAAGGCATGCAGGCTTCCTGGGTTTCTTGAAGCTGCAGGACAAGTCTTTTTGTACAGAGTCCGGTAAGGTTAGCAGACAGGCCAGAAGAGCTGGTACCAGGTCAACTACTTCTTCTTCCTCTTCTTCTGCAGGGTCGACCCTTCTCTGTCCTTCTTCGTAGGTAGTCAGGATCTGAGGTCTATGGTTCAGGGGTGCCACCTACATACTCAAGTTAGGGGCATTACAGGGAGGGACAGGCGGTAGCTAATGGGCTTGACCACCTTTAGGTTGACTACACCCTTCTTATGACCACTTCTGCTGGGAACTGGGCAAAACCCTAACTCTAGTGGCCTAATTCTTTCTAAGCAAGATTGAGAAATTTGAAAAGTAGTGTCCAACTTCGTCCTTCTTAGGGGTGGGACTGGCATAACATTTGTATTCAGGAGCTCTGAGTAGATGGCTTGAGTACAGCATTTCATTGGCAGAAGTTTTGTGCTCCCACATTTTGTCTTGTGGTAAAAACGTATGCTGAATGCTACTTGATTATGCCGACAAGCCAATGATAAAAGCTATATGTGAGTAAAAACAAAATTTTTAATCTTCAAATAAGTTGTCAATAAATATTTCTACATCTGACTTATCAATAAGGATCTTTCCCACTTTTGTCTGGAGACGATATACATGTTAATAAACTGTTAATGGGGATAACGGACCTTCTCTCACTTTCTCTTTTTCATATATTTGCACATTACAGACTTTAGTTCTAAAGTATACAATTCCCATGTGGAATGTACTCCTGCATACAGTTAATGAATTATTTTGACATCAATGATTTCTTATTTTTTTTCTTTTAATTTATTTGCTTTCCAGTAACGTTAAAATGTATTAATTCAAACATTCCAGTACATTTTTTTGTTATATTTATTTATTACAAAAAATAGGTTACTTCTACTGCTTCTGGTTCTACCAAGATCCCATCAAACGTTCCTCCACCAGCGCCTCCAGTCGGAAGTAAAGGAAATGTTCGAGGGCCAACTTCTAGCAATGTATCTTCAGCAAATCACAGCAACCCTCCTCCTGTGGCTACTGTCTCAGGACACAAGGAAAGTATTGTATAGCAATGGGAACACTGTTCTGAAGAGTGATATGTTAACGTTGTAAGAAGTTAGTTCTATATATCTCAAAGTGAGAGATAGTATACACAGATTCCAAGGGCTCCCCTTAGAGGTTGATAGTGGCAAAATTAGAAAATACTAATGCTCTATTTTGTGGTAGTGTGGTTGAGCAGTAGGCTTATCAGAGGGTAGTGTTAAGCATTTGTTGTACACACACACAGGCAGTAAATAAGGAACACACACTCAGACTTAACTCGAGGCCAATAGTTTTACATAGAAAAATAGCTTTTCTTAATTTATTTTAGAACCATAAGATCCAAGATTTTAGGTAAGTACATACAATGCAAGGTACTTCACACAGGTAAGTATAGAACTTTGATTTAAAACAGTAGTACACACAGTTTTGGTTAAAATGGCAATAAGCTAATTTAAAAGTGGACACAGTGCAAAAATCAACAGATCCTGGGGGAGGTTAAGTTTGATTAGGTTTCTCAGGTAAGTAAGGCACTTACACAGTCAGTCTCCTGGGCATAGGCAGCCCACCGTTGGGGGTTCAAGGCAACCCTAAAGCCACAACACCAGCAACACAGGGCCGGTCAGGTGCAGAGGTCAAAGGAGGGCCCAAAACACCTAGGCACCTATGAAGAACAGGGGTGCTAAGGTCCTAGTCTGCTTACAGGTAAGTACCTGCGTCTTCGGGGAGCAGACCAGGGGGATTTTGTAGAGCACTGGGGGTGGGGGAGGGGGGAGACACACAAGCCCACAAAACACACCCTCAGCGGCATAGGGGCGGTGTGGTGCAGTGTGCAAAGCAGGTGTTGGGTTTGCTATAGAAAGCAATGGAGGGACCCGGATGTCACTTAGGCGATGGAGGCAGGCCACAGGGGGGCTTCTCGGGCCAGCCACTGACTGGGCTAAGATGAGGGCTGCCTGCTGGTCACTCCTGCACTGGTAGGTGGTTCCTCTCTGTTCTGGGTGCTGCGGGTGCAGTGCTTGGTCCAGGCCTCGGGTCCCTTTGCTACCAGGCAGTCTCGATCGGGGGAGCCTCTGGATCCTCTCTGCATGCATCGCTGTGGGGGTGCAGGGAGGTTGACTCAGGGTTTCCACGTCATTGGAGGTGCCTGGGAGTCCTCTCTGCGGTGTTGGTTCTCCTGGACTTGAGCCGGGGACGTTGGGTGCAGTGTGTTAAGGCTCACACTTCTGGCGGGAAGTGAGAGTCTCTTTACATTTGTTTCAAAGTTGTTGCAGTTTCTGAACAGTGCCGCTGTTCTCTGGAGCTTCTTGGTCCTTTAGGTGCAGGGCAGTCCTCTGAATCCTCAGAGGTCGCTGGTCCTGCTGGACGCGTCGCTGTACAGGTTCTTTGAGTCTGGAGACAGGCCGGTAGGGCTGGGGCCAAGTCAGTTGGTGTCTCCGTCATCATCTGCGGGTCTTTCAGGTCAGCAGTCCTTCTTTCTTCAGGTTGCAGGAGTCTGATTTCCTGGGTTCAGGGTTGCCCCTAAATACTAAATTTAGGGGGGTGTTTAGGTCTTGTGGGCAGTAGCCAGTGGCTGCTGTCCTTGAGGGTGTCTACACCCTCTTTGTGCCTCCTCCCTGATGGGAGGGGGGCACATCCCTATTCCTATTGGGGAAATCCTCCAACCCCAAGATGGAAGATTTCTTAAGGTAGAGGTCATCTCAGCTCAGGACACCTTAGGGGCTGTCCTGACTGGTGTGTGACTCCTCCTTGTTTTTCTCATTCTCTCTTCTGGACTTACCGCCAAAAGTGGAGGGGTGTCCGGGGGGTGGGCATCTCCACTAGCTGGAGTGCCCTGGGGCATTGTAACACAAAGCCTGAGCCTTTGAGGCTCACTCCTAGGTGTTACAGTTCCTGCAGAGGGAGGGGTTAAGCACCTCCACCCAGTGCAGGTTTTGTTTCTGGCCTCAGAAAGCACAAAGACTCTCACCCTGGGGGTCAGAAACTCGTCTCAGTGGCAGGCTGGCACAGTCAGTCAGTCCTGCACTGAAGGATTGGGTAAAATACAAGGACATTACTGTGGACATTTTTTTTATAAATCCAGCACTTGCATCAGTGTGGGTTTATTATTCTGAGAAGTTTGATACCAAACATCCCAGTATTCAGTGTAGCCATTATGGAGCTGTGGAGCTTGTTTTGACAAACTCCCAGACCATATACGTAATATGGCCACACTGTATTTACAATGTCTAAAAATAGACTTAGACAATGTAGGTGCATATTGCTTATGCAGCTATGCCCTCATCTGTGGTATAGTGCACCCTGCCTTAGGGCTGTAAGGCTTGCTAGAGGGGTGACTTACCTATGCCACAGGCAGTATTTTGTGTGCATGGCATCCTGAGGGGGATGCCATGTCGACTTTGCCTTTTTCTCCCCATCAACATACACAATCTGCAATGGCAGTGTGCATGTGTTAGGTGAGTAGTCCCTTAGGGTGGCTCAACACATGCTGCAGCCGTTAGGGACCTTCCCTGGTCACAGGGCCCTTGGTACCACTGGTACCTTTTACAAGGGACTTATCTGTGTGCCAATTGTGGAAACAATGGTACATTTTTAGTGAAAGAACACTGGTGCTGGGGCCTGGTTAGCAGGGTCCCAGCACACTTCTTAGTCAAGTCAGCATCAATATCAGGCAAAAAGTGGGGGGTAACTGCAACAGGGAGCCATTTTCATGCAAATGTTTATGTACCTGAAGAAAATAACCTGCACCTGTGATGCAGTGTTTTGTTTTTAATTGATGTAGAGGGACTCCGCCAGTATTAAATGTGCATCCCAATCCTATTATTTACATACAGCTGCCCTTTTATACAGTTTGTCCATCACTTGTTGACTAACCTTTTCTTACATAGCTATAGTCTTATTAACTTTAGCTACTTGTGCTCTGCCCAACCGTTTGCGTTTTCAATCTATAGTATTAATGTGTGTACAAAAATATTGAATGCACAGTAATTTAATTAAAAGAAATAGTCCTTTTCATAGGAAAATGTGTTGCTACCTAACTAAAATTATAAAGCTTATGCTTTGGAATTTGCATTGAAAATATAAGTAAAATGAATCATTAATGTATCTTTTTAAAATTATCAATAGGTTAATAATCCTCCTCTACATGTAAGCAATAACATGAGTATGTCACACGTCCCTCCGCCTCCACCAGCACCACCGGTGGGAAATATGGGAACAGTACAAGGACCAAGTTCTAGCAGTATGTCCATATCAGTTCACAGCAAGCATCCTATTTCATCTTTGGTGCCTGGACAGAAGGAAAGTATTGTTGAATCATTTCTTAACTTTTTATATGATATTTAAAACCGTTGTTGAAATGATTAAATAAATCTGGCAGTCTCTGGGAACTGATGGGGAAGTGTTCAAGTAGGCACCAGGTGGAACCCCAATATGGCTTTTTGTGTCATCCTCCACCTCCTGTAACTAGAAACCAAGGTCTTAATTGGTGAAAAAAAAAAAAAAAATTGTACTCTTCTGTGATAATCCCAGGTCAGGGTGTTGGTGCACAAACTTGGGAGAGCTAGTGCCAGCTACTGAATGGGATGTCTGGATCTATGGATTTGGATATTATTGCATGAAAATGTTGCATATGCAAGTAATCATTTTTTTTCCAGCCTCTTTTAAACCACTGCTTTTAAATCCAGAAATGTTAAAACATATGACACATGCGATGAAAGTAAAATAAACCTATTTTGTACACTGTTTCCTTTATTTACACTGGCACAGACCAGTATTCATTGTAATTAAAAAGTGACCCCCCCCCCATATATTTTTGCAAAACAGATTCTTCCTAATGCATCACATATGAGCAACACCATGAAGTTGTCAAATGTACCGACCCAATCTGGACCAACTGCTAAAGTGGGTACTGTTCAAGGACCAAGTTCCAGTAATACATCACATCCGAATATCGGCAAACCTGCAGTTAATGCTGCAAAGATAGCACGCAAAGAAAGCATTGCTGTGGAAACCAGAGATGATGGCTACCAAGTAGACAAGGCAAGTTCCCAATATAACATACATGGTGCAAATTTACTTCGCTGTTACCGAAAGTGAGCTTATTTGTGGCTTTTCATTATTGGGCTAATACAGGTTTACATGAGAGTATATTTTGAAATGTTTTAGAATGACTCTTTTCTCTTGATCGTTTGTTTAATCCCAGGTACCTGATTTCCTCAACTCTGTAGGTCCTTACAACTCTGTTTCCATGTGATAATCTGTTTTTTCCTCATTAACCTCATAGCATGATACCTCGCCAAAATGTTGTACTTCCGACATTTATGGCATGGGTCCTTAACGTGTTTCAGGATCAGTGAAATTACAGCCTCATTCCCGGACTCTGGTATAGGTAAAACGTCTAGTAGTATGGAGTTAAATAGCTTAATCCAGGCGGGGATCACCCTCTCCGGTATTGAGATGTAGAACTCGTCAGAGATCCGATAGGGCCCTGCAGATTTCTCTCTTTTTAGCTTTCTAACCGCTGTCAAAGTGTTGCTTCCTGTTATTTCTTGACTCAAATACTGCTGCTGTTTTTGAGTGAGCCTGGGGAGATGTTAATCTGTCAACCAACTATTTAGGTCTTCCCCAAGTTTGAGTATAAATCCTGAAAAAAATGAATGAAAGCTGCCTCCATTTTACTATTCCCTCACCAATTAAGTTTGTCCCTTCAGCCATGACCTTCCTAATGTAATTCTGATTCTTTTCAGCCTAGCTTTCCCGGCTAGCAACCTTCCACTGCTGTCACGATGCACATGCTCCCTGACAATTTTGGCATCCAATTGTTGTAACACCTTCTCCTCTATTTTCAACTTAAGCTTTAATTGCAGGCCGTCCAGTGTTTCCTCTATTCTCTTTCTCGTATCCATTTTTATTGAATTTGTTTTCAGCTTGCTTCAAATCTTGCAATCTCCTCCTCCAGCTTTGAGAACTGCATCTTCTCCTTTGCATGCTACTAAAAGATTCTTAAGGGTTCCCCTTAGCCAGGCTTTATATGCATCCCATACTATGTGAATTGAGGCTGATGCCATATTCCAGCTAAAGAACTCCTCTGTTCCGCTCCCTACTTCTTGGAATATCCCAAGCTGGAGGAATATTCTCCTTTATTACCAATCTCTTGGACTGGCTGCAACCTATCAACTTAAGATTTAAAAGTAAGGCTGCATGATGTGACAAGTGGATAGGAAGATGTTCTATCACCAGAACTTTCTCTGCCTCTTTACTATCAATAAGAAAGCAGTCCAACCTCAAGCAGTGGCAATTTTTCCTACTATGAAAGGTATAACCCCTGCAGCTCCACTTTATCCTGCGTCACACATTGGAAATGTTTACATTTTCATGGAGAGTAAGTAGGCCCTCATTCTTGGTTCACTAATTTGGGTACGAATCAAGGATCTATCTTGGTGATTATCCAATAAAATATTAAAATTTCCACCTAGAGTAATAGGAGCCTAGAATTCCACCAACGTAGAAAAGAGCTGAGTCAGCTAGGAGACATCATCCGTATTCTTGCCATTATTTCGGCAGTTATCAAACATCCGCCCTAATCCGCTCTATATCTCAATATTTCTGCACCTGAGTTTGTCGTAAATAAAATGGCTATACTTTAGGTACAGTGTTGCTGATCAATAGCAACCATGTGTTCGATGGCATCTGTCGCTGTAGATACGCATGTTTTGCAATAGCTCGCCATCTGGTGTTGGGCCGGAGTGTTACAAGTTGTTTTTCTTCGAAGAAGTCTTTCGAGTCACGGGACCGAGTGACTCCTCCTTTTGTCTCCATTGCGCATGGGCGTCGACTCCATCTTCGATTGTTTTTTTTCCGCCATCGGGTTCGGACGTGTTCCTGTCGCTCCGAGTTTCGGAACGGAAAGATAGCTAATTTCGGAAGATTTTCGTCGGTATTGTTGCGTTCGGGGTCGGCGTAGTTAGATTCAACACCGCGTCTAAGATCGAAGAGCTCCGGTGCCCTTTGGGGTAATTTTTTCGATCCCCCGTCGGGGCCTGGTCGGCCCGACCGCGTGCAGAAGAACGTGATGGAACGGACCCCGTTCCGTTTCTGTCCCAAATGCCACAATAAATACCCCTATACAGACCAACACTTGGTCTGCAACCTGTGCCTGTCACCTGAGCACAGCGAAGACACCTGCGAGGCCTGTCGTGTGTTCCGGTCCCGAAAAACTCTCCGAGACCGTCGAGCCAGAAGACTTCAGATGGCGTCCGCGCCGACAGCCCACCGGGAGTTCGAGGAACAAGAAGAGGAGGGAACCTTTTCGATCCAAGAATCAGACTCCGAAGGATTCGACGATACACAAACCGTGAGTAGGACGTCGAAAACCACTCAGAAGAAGATTTACAAGGCCCAGGGGAGGCCACTGCCACCAGGCCATGGCTCGACCCATAAATTCGGTGACCGACCGTCGGCACCGAAAAAGGCCCAAACAGAGCCGAGATCGTCCGACTCCGGTCGAGACACCGGCACGCAGCCTTCTCGGGACCGAGAAAGTGCTGGAGACAAGCATCGACACCGAGATACCGGTGTAGACACGGCTCGACGCCGAGACAGCGGCACCGAAGAAGATCGACGCCGAGAGGTTTCGGCCCCGAAAAAGAAAAAAGTCACCTCGGAGCCGAAAAAAGATGCAGACAGGGTTTCGGTGCCAAAACAAACTGCAACCGACCCAGTTTCAGGCTCTTATACAGAAGAGCCCTCGCTAACCTCCCAAATGCAAAAGCATAGGTTTGAGGAGGAACTACACTCAACGAATGTAGACCATACGCAAAAGCGTATTTTCATACAGCAGGGGACAGGAAAAATAAGCACCCTTCCCCCTATTAGAAGAAAGAGAAGATTGGAGTTCCAAACTGAACAAACACCACAAACAAAAGTGGTGAAAAAAGTTACCCCACCACCCTCTCCTCCACCTGTGATTAACGTCTCACCAGCACAAACTCCATCACATTCCCCAGCTCACACCACCATGAGCCAGGGTGACCAAGATCAAGACGCATGGGACTTATACGACGCCCCAGTGTCAGATAACAGTCCGGAGGCATACCCTACGAAGCCATCTCCACCAGAGGACAGCACTGCGTATTCTCAAGTGGTGGCTAGAGCAGCACAATTTCACAATGTAAGCCTCCACTCAGAACAGGTCGAGGATGACTTTTTATTCAACACACTCTCCTCCACCCACAGCTCCTACCAAAGCCTGCCTATGCTCCCTGGTATGCTCCGGCACGCAAAAGAAATCTTTAAGGAGCCGGTCAAAAGTAGGGCAATCACACCAAGAGTGGAAAAGAAGTATAAGGCGCCTCCTACAGACCCGGCTTTCATCACTACACAGCTGCCACCAGACTCTGTCGTTGTAGGAGCAGCTAGGAAAAGGGCCAACTCCCACACATCTGGAGATGCACCACCCCCAGATAAAGAAAGCCGCAAGTTCGATGCAGCTGGTAAAAGAGTCGCAGCACAAGCTGCAAACCAGTGGCGCATCGCTAACTCCCAGGCACTACTTGCGCGCTATGACAGAGCCCATTGGGATGAGATGCAACATCTCATTGACCATCTGCCCAAGGACCTACAAAATAGGGCAAAACAAGTGGTTGAGGAGGGACAGACCATTTCCAACAACCAAATCCGCTCCTCCATGGACGCTGCAGATACAGCTGCACGGACAATTAATACATCTGTAACTATCAGAAGGCATGCATGGCTCCGAACGTCTGGATTTAAACCAGAGATTCAGCAAGCAGTTCTCAATATGCCTTTTAACGAAAAAGAACTGTTCGGTCCAGAAGTGGACACAGCGATTGAGAAACTCAAAAAAGACACGGACACTGCTAAAGCCATGGGCGCACTCTACTCCCCGCAGAGCAGAGGGAATTACAGCACATTCCGTAAAACACCCTTTAGAGGGGGGTTTCGGGGTCAGAGCACACAAGCCAGCGCCTCACAGGCAACACCGTCCAGTTACCAGGGACAGTACAGAGGAGGTTTTCGGGGACAATATAGAGGAGGGCAATTCCCTAGGAATAGAGGAAAATTTCAAAGCCCCAAAACCCCTACTACTAAGCAGTGACTCACATGTCACTCACCCCCTCCACACAACACCAGTGGGGGGAAGAATAAGTCATTATTACAAAGCATGGGAGGAAATCACTACAGACACTTGGGTTCTAGCAATTATCCAACATGGTTATTGCATAGAATTTCTACAATTCCCTCCAAACATACCACCAAAAGCACAAAATTTGACAAAACATCATTCCAATCTCCTGGAGATAGAAGTGCAGGCACTATTGCAAAAGAATGCAATCGAATTAGTGCCAAACACACAAATAAACACAGCAGTTTACTCACTGTACTTTCTGATACCAAAGAAGGACAAAACGCTGAGACCAATCCTAGACCTCAGAATAGTGAACACATTCATCAAATCAGACCACTTTCACATGGTCACACTACAAGAAGTATTACCATTGCTAAAACTACACGACTACATGTCAACTTTAGACCTCAAGGACGCGTATTTCCATATACCAATACACCCATCGCACAGGAAATACCTAAGGTTTGTATTCAAAGGAATACATTACCAATTCAAGGTACTGCCTTTCGGATTAACAACCGCACCAAGAGTCTTTACCAAATGTCTAGCGGTAGTCGCTGCACACATCAGAAGGCAGCAAATACATGTGTTCCCATATCTAGACGACTGGCTAATCAAGGCCCATTCGTTAATAGAGTGCTCAAATCACACAAATCAGATCATACAAACCCTCTTCAAACTAGGGTTCACCGTCAACTTCACGAAATCCAACATTCTGCCGTGCAAGGTACAACAATACCTAGGAGCCATAATAGACACAACAAAAGGAGTAGCCACTCCAAGTCCCCAAAGAATTCAAAATTTCAACACCATCATACAACGCATGTATCCAACACAAAAGATACAAGCAAAGATGATATTACAACTCCTAGGCATGATGTCTTCATGCATAGCCATTGTCCCAAACGCAAGACTGCACATGATGCCCTTACAACAGTGCCTAGCATCACAGTGGTCTCAAGCACAGGGTCATCTTCTAGATCTGGTGTTAATAGACCGCCAAACTTACCTCTCGTTTCTGTGGTGGAACAACATAAATTTAAACAAAGGGCGGCCTTTCCAAGACCCAGTGCCACAATACATAATAACAACAGATGCTTCCATGACAGGGTGGGGAGCACACCTCGATCAACACAGCATACAAGGACAATGGAACGTATATCAAACAAAACTGCATATAAATCACCTAGAACTTCTAGCAGTTTTTCAAGCACTAAAAGCTTTCCAACCAATAATAGTTCACAAATACATTCTCGTCAAGACAGACAACATGACAACAATGTATTATCTAAACAAGCAAGGGGGGACACACTCCACGCAGTTAAGCCTGCTAGCACAAAAAATTTGGCGTTGGGCAATTCACAACCAAATTCGCCTAATAGCACAATTTATACCAGGGATCCAAAATCAACTCGCAGACAACCTCTCTCGAGATCACCAACAGGTCCACGAATGGGAAATTCACCCCCAAATTCTGAACACCTATTTCAAACTCTGGGGAACACCTCAAATAGACTTGTTTGCGACAAAGGAGAACGCAAAATGCCAAAACTTCGCATCCAGATACCCACACAAACAGTCCCAAGGCAATGCCCTATGGATGAACTGGTCAGGGATATTTGCTTACGCTTTTCCTCCTCTCCCTCTCCTTCCTTACCTGGTAAACAAACTCAGTCAAAACAAACTCAAACTCATATTAATAGCACCAACTTGGGCAAGGCAACCCTGGTACACAACGCTGCTAGACCTATCAGTAGTACCCTACATCAAATTGCCCAACAGGCCAGATCTGTTGACACAACACAACCAAAAGATCAGACACCCAGATCCAGCATCGCTGAATCTAGCAATCTGGCTCCTGAGATCCTAGAATTCGGGCACTTACAACTTACCCAAGAATGTATGGAAGTCATAAAGCAAGCCAGAAGGCCATCCACCAGGCACTGCTATGCAAGTAAATGGAAGAGGTTTGTTTGCTACTGCCATATTAATCAAATACAACCTTTACACACAACTCCAGAACATGTAGTGGGCTACTTGCTTCACTTACAAAAATCTAACCTGGCTTTCTCTTCCATTAAAATACACCTTGCAGCAATATCTGCATACCTGCAGACTACCTATTCAACTTCCCTATATAAGATACCAGTCATTAAAGCATTCATGGAGGGCCTTAGGAGAATTATACCACCAAGAACACCACCTGTTCCTTCATGGAACCTAAATGTTGTCCTAACTAGACTTATGGGTCCACCTTTTGAACCCATGCACTCCTGCGAAATACAGTTCCTAACCTGGAAGGTTGCATTTCTCATCGCCATTACTTCCCTAAGAAGAGTAAGCGAGATTCAGGCGTTTACAATACAAGAACCTTTTATACAACTACACAAGAATAAGGTCGTCCTAAGGACTAATCCTAAATTTTTGCCAAAGGTTATTTCACCGTTCCATCTAAATCAAACAGTGGAACTTCCAGTGTTCTTTCCACAGCCAGATACCGTAGCTGAAAGGGCACTACATACATTAGATGTCAAAAGAGCATTAATGTATTACATTGACAGAACAAAGAACATCAGAAAGACTAAACAACTATTTATTGCATTTCAAAAACCTCATGCAGGAAACCCAATATCAAAACAAGATATAGCCAGATGGATAGTTAAATGCATCCAAATCTGCTACCTTAAAGCTAAACGACAGCTGCCCATTACACCAAGGGCACACTCAACCAGAAAGAAGGGTGCTACCATGGCCTTTCTAGGAAACATCCCAATGCAAGAAATATGTAAGGCAGCCACATGGTCTACGCCTCACACATTCACCAAGCACTACTGTGTAGATGTGTTATCCGCACAACAAGCCACAGTAGGTCAAGCCGTATTAAGAACATTATTTCAAACTACTTCCACTCCTACAGGCTGAGCCACCGCTTTTGGGGAGATAACTGCTTACTAGTCTATGCAAAACATGCGTATCTACAGCGACAGATGCCATCGAACTGAAAATGTCACTTACCCAGTGTACATCTGTTCGTGGCATCGGTCGCTGTAGATTTGCAGGAGCCTGTAGCAGTTTGGAAGTTACCTTCAACTATTTGTATATGTATCATCTCAACCTTAAATAGGTACATACTTAGTCACTCCATTGCATGGGCACTATTACTACAATTCAACTCCTACCTCACCCTCTGCGGGGAAAAACAATCGAAGATGGAGTCGACGCCCATGCGCAATGGAGACAAAAGGAGGAGTCACTCGGTCCCGTGACTCGAAAGACTTCTTCGAAGAAAAACAACTTGTAACACTCCGGCCCAACACCAGATGGCGAGCTATTGCAAAACATGCGAATCTACAGCGACCGATGCCACGAACAGATGTACACTGGGTAAGTGACATTTTCATTTCTACCCATCGTTGTTTTAAAAATAGATTTTTACACTCTTGTCCCAATAGGTGGGTTTCCACAACATGCTGATTTGTGAAATGTTCTATTTAAAATATTGTAAGAACTAGGTGTTGTCTTTTTGTCACTTTCAGTCCATTCACATTCCAGTATAGAATTGTGAGGGTCTGTCGACTTTTCTGATTGTCGGCCTCAGCTATACTTTTTTTTGGATTGGTTTAAGCAGAATTTCTTTGTGATCCTAGCACCGTGATTTGAGGATGTATATTTGTTTTCTCCCCCCCTCCCGATGCTCCTCCCCACCTTGTATGCACGTCCCTGTGGGAACCCTCACATACCTATCTCTTGACATTTCCTTATGCCTATTTGAGCTCATCCCTCCTGGAACAACATAGTTATGCACTTATTTATGTCCAACCTAATTGCATTGTTGTTGTCCGCCCCCAATCTTAGCTTGTATAATAAACTTGTCTACCTCCTCTGGGTTTAAAAACGTACGCATCTTGTCCTCCCACATAACTTCCAGAATTGCGTGGAATCTTAGTTGAACACTTGCATGCAGTTTTCTGAACTCTTCCATAGGCTTCCCCAATTCCTATTGTCTTCTGCAGCTCAGGAGATATCTGATCTTAGCTTAACTGTGATCCCCATGGCCTGTATTGATTTTTCTTTCAGAGCCAAACTCAGAATTTTTTCATTTACTGAGTACAACAGGAAATTCACCACTATTTTCTGGGGTTTCTTCTGCCCTCTATTCGACTTGAATGGGCCCTGTGTACCCCCTGGATTTCAGCTCCAAAGTCAACAGAGGAGATTTCCTGGGAAATGCTTTTGTTAACAGGCTTATTATAAAGAGCTTAATATCGGCCCCTTCCAGGCCATCATTCACTCCCAAGATTTTGATATTTCATCTAGAGTTGTTTTCTATTGTCTCAAGCTTATCTGTCAATTCTTTCTTTTGGTTTGTCAGGCTATGTCCTGCATATTTCCAAGCACTGTTGAGCTGAGATCCTGTACTCTGTTCTCTAGTTCTTACATGCACTAAGCTAAACCCACAATCTCCTCCTCTAGGCTTGAGCAAGGCACTTGAATCTACCGCTGATTTGACTGAGAGATCAAAAAGTGATCTTCGATCTCTTGTGTTGATTGACCAAACATTTTCTGCACTGTTTCCCGGCCTTTGAACCTACTACAGCCAGCAATCTTCATTCTGGGGTGAGGTAGCCCTCCTCTTTTTTGTTCCCTTCAGGGTTTTGGTGGCCCCTTCAGCTAATATTGTATCTTCCATTACCCAAGCAGAAAATAGATTTTGTACCAGTACTGCTGGATGTTCCAGAAAGGTTCCTGGGGTAGCTTCCATGGTTATCCCATCTCCTCCCTTTCGTCCACACTCTGACATGCTCCTACTTTTATCCTGACCGAGATTCTCTTCACCTTCACTTGCTTCTTGGACCCTTTCATTATCTTTAGAGTCCAGTTTCACTTTAAAAAAGACCACCGACCAAGGCGATGTATTTTACTCCCGTAGGGGGCCCGATGATGGCACAGAGTAAGCTGTAGTGGTTCGCAGCAGCCGGCGTGCTCCAGGAGCTGAGGGTCGCACAGCCTATACTACCATGATGCGGGGCCAGTGCTGGCAGCATTAAGAGCCAGCACAGGCAGATGCAGTTGGAGAGGCTGCAAGGAAGGAGCAGCGTCACAGAGCAAGGTGCAAGCAGCTGGAAGCATCATAGGAACAGGCTCAGTTTACAGCTGGAAAGGGGGGGGGGGGGATAAGCTGGCTTCACCCCAGGATGAACAGATGGATGCAGGCAGACGGAGAACAAATGATAAGGGTTCTTTGGGTGATCTAGCCTCTCTAACAAACAAATCTAAAAGCCTGGGGAATGGCAAAGACAGAAAGAAGGCGGCGCAGACATTGGATGTAGTTGTTGGCAAGCACTACATGTTAAAGTCCGTAAATTCACTTCTAGTTGAGCCTTAAGTGGTTCTAGTAAGTGATTAGAGTGGTGGCCAGCAGCCTGTTAAGCAAGTCAGTCCAAGGGGTAATAGACGAATTGCTAAGAAAACCTCAAACAGAGCCTTATTAAAAAGCATGCCTTCAGTGCCTTCAGTAGTGATTGATATCCCTTATAGCCACAGATTGTGAATTGTTCCTCATGCCACTCTCCATATAGAGAAGGTGCTGGTTTGAACTAGCTGGTTTGCAGCTTATATCTTTTGTCAGTTCATTTGCTCTACATATTTTTGCTGTCCAACCTTTGGGTTGGAAAAGTAGAGGTTGATCAGGTCATTAGTTTTTCGGTTCAGCATTAGCTTCCAGCTGGACTAAAAAGATTACTCGCTGTTACTGTGAAGCCTGCAATGTAGTGAAAGATACTACATTAAAATGTATGTTCAACACAGTCCATCGCTCGACATTAGTGACCAAACTCATGAACAAGGATATTCATGACAAAAACATTTGATTACCTCTTTTAAATGATCAAAAAAACACATCTTCTCTTTGCTGCCTTACTCTGTTGAACTTTACCGTCTGCTTGTCTGTGTTCTTCAGTGCTCCCCCATTGCCCGCATCCCTCCCCCCCCCACCCCAATCCCACTCAAGTTGCTACCTTAGCCTCTTCTTTGGGTTGATTCAGTCAGCCTTAGATTCCAAAACCAGAGACACACTGACCTTCTCACTGGTAGCTCAGACTGGACGACTGCTAGTCATATTAATCTGAAAGTTGGAGAAATGGAAATCCTCAGATGTGTAAATTGGCCAGTGATTCGAGAGATCCCAGGACTGCACACAGATATAGGACAGTCTAGACTCCAAACCTCCTATTGACTTAACTTGACAACATACAGTCCAGCTGCTTCAGACAGGTTTGAGAGGTCAGGTATTCACAAACTGGCACATCATGTTTACACAATCCTGAAACCTCTAACCTATCACTGCAAGCATAGGTAACATCAGATTTCTCCTTGACAATATCATCATAACCTGTAAGCCACCATTCAAATCAGAAATCCCACCTCTCTTGTTCATATTTAGCTCTTAAAAATTTAAACAGAGATGTGTTTGCCCTAACCTTTAGCACCACCCAAAAAATCCACCCCTCATCTGATGACCTCTGACCCATTGTTCAACAACCTCTAATTCGACATAATGTCAACCCTAGACATTAATACTCTGACCAAAACCAGAAACCTCATGGTTGACCTCAAATCTTTTAGCAAATGGTTCAATGAGTTCTTGTGGAATGGAAATGTACTAACATGAAACAACAATGGTGGATGTTAGGTACTGAAATGGATGAAACTTGCTGCAAACATCACCATAGGAGCCATCAAGAAAGCCAAAAAGACTTCATTAACCAATCTAATAATTCAGGCACCAAATCAGTCAAATTGTTTAATATGTAGCAGCAACAGTCCCGCCCAAAAAGGTGCCTTTCTTTAACCCAGCACATTGCGTAAATAAACGTTTGTTCTTTGAATATAGATTGGCAATATCTGTGAACATTTCACTGACACACTAACAGGGCCCTTCTACAAACCTAACTCTCCTCCTTTGTTATACTCTGCGACACCTCTTTCAAACAACTAGAAATCGTGAAAGTTGAAACCATTTCCTTCAAACTAATTTAAATGGCCTGTAGACACTAACCAGCTGATGACACTAACTAGCATTATCTTCTCTTCCCTTCTCTCGGCCAATGTTCTGGGTCTCTTTAAACTTGCCATCATCAATTCCCTTTTGACACCCCAAAGGTACTAGAACAAAATCACCTCTTTCACAACCACCAGGCTGGGTTTCGCACTGCAAGGGGCACTGAATTCAAACTGACCATTATGAGGAAGTGCTCCTACCGACCTTAGACTAGGACAACAAGACTGCTTTTATTTTCCATGATCTTAATGCGTCTTATGAAACAGTCAACCGTGCATATCTTCTTTTAGGGTTTGAAGACTGGGCAAACTTACCCACCACTGTACTGAAATGGGTCTGATAGTTTTCCACCAACTGCAGACATAATGTCTCTATTGGACTATTCAGATTGTCCACACACTATACATAGCAACATTTGCATAGGATCCCACCTCTTGTGCCTTCTTTTAAACATATGCGTATGATATCTTGCACATCTTCTCAACCAGTACCATGTAATGCTTCCAAACGTAAGCTATTTGCACTTTGAAACTGGCCGCTTGAAACTGGAATAGAGAACTCAACATTACTGCATGCTTGGACCAAGTGTTTAACTGGATGAAGGAGAACTTGCAGTTAATGAACGGCTCCAAGAATATAATTCTAGTAATGGAAGCCTGAGCCTGACTCACTACCCTTTGGCCAAAACTAAGAAACCTGGGTATTCTCTTTCATGTTAATCTTGCCTTTGCCACTCATGCCAATGTACTGGAGGATTATGAATTTGCAGTGTGCTCTCCTATGTGCAGACAATAGAGTAATGTGTGGTAGCCCTTGATATGGAAAAACGTGATTGCATTACCATTTACTTTTACCGTACCAGCAAACCCTTTGCCATGATCCAAAGACTTTTGAACAAAGGCAGAATATGCCTAAAGCTTCCTAAACAGCTAAACACATTAAACCAGTCCTTAAAACGCTCCATTAATTCTCGGTAGACACCAGGATTAAATTGATAGTCTTGTGCATTGTCCGTAAAGCATGCTGTGGTGAAGGCCAAACACATCTGTGGAAATTGGCCCCTACCAGAGTCCTCAGATCAAAATCCTTTGTTACAATTATGAAACACAGAATGAAAACGTAAGGATTTGCAAGTCCCTATATTCTGAACCAACCTTAACCCAGATGAGATCTGTACTTAACCACCTGCTGTTCAGGAAACTATTTACAAATGAATCTTTTTGATTGGCCTTTGATTGAACACAGCGTAGAAAATAACTCATGTACAAAGGATGTCTGACAGCGGTGCACTGAACCTGTGTAAGTACACTTTATCATCAAACTACTTTCCTCTGTCAAGGGTTCTGAAGCAATTTCATGGTGACATGCTGTGCTATAAACTCCTTAAAAATAAATAAGGTGGGCACTTTAGACTAAAGGCATATTTAACTTGATAACTCGCCTGCCCACCTGCTTAGAGAAACATGTAAAGACATTGTCATTCCTTGACCTGCTGAACTCGGGTCGAGGAATGAGCATACCCTTACCACCTAACAAACAATACGGAAAAATTAATACTGTGGACTAGTGGGAGGATATGTTTGCAGACACTTCTACTAGGACAGACAGTGCTACGATTATCTTAAGTTATCACGCTAAGCGTTTATACAATGACCTAATTTCCAAATGACCAGAAGGCACAGGCCAAAGTTATTTTTAAATAAAACACAGTAACATTTATTACTATTATTGATGCATTCAAAGATGAAGCAGAAACAAACGCGAGAAAAACAGCTAGTGCTGTGACCATATTGATGGCTGTGATTAGGCCATAATTGTGGACAAGAACAATTTCAGACATGCCCTTTAGTTGACAGGTTTTGTTGGAAAACACTTCAACAAGGCAAATAAGTCTAATTAAAAGACTTTCACTACCCAGTTCATTGTCTTTCTTACAAAGTAGTCAGTTTTGCTCCTCTTAGTGAAGTCTTACAGTGATAGAGGAGGCTACCAATGCAGTTATTGTCCCTTGTACAACTCCATTGACATTTATGGTTCCTCAGTCATACCAGCACTAGGGACCCCATACTGTTACTGTTGGTCACGAGCCACCAAATCACACAAAAGTATAAATGTGCTTACAAGGCAACTGATCATCCTAAAGAATATGACTTTGTCCAGTTTCATTTCCACATTCCAGCTTCTGAAGAGTTTGATGGCAAATGGTATTCTGATATGATCCAGAATTAAACTTTAACTGAAGTTTAACAGAAGACCAGTGCCCATGCCACTGAAATAGGAACATCACTAATATATTTTGGCACCACAGGAGAAAATATTCAAGATGCTGCTAAAAAACTGCCAGGGAGTCTATTTTATTTTCCAGATTTGGCCTAATATAGAAGAAAACTGGTGAATCGTGTCTGATTCTGGATCTAAGAAACCTAAACGAGACATCTACACGATCAAAATGCAGTAAATTCTATTGGCTTTGCATATTGGAGGTTATCTTACATCCATAGATCTACAGGACGCACAGTTTCACATCCCTGACCACTCCAACCACCAGCAATTTCTCTGGTTTATGGGCATCTGCCAATAAAATCAATTCAATCAATTCATGGTGCAGCAGTCTAGCCTCAAGTACAAAGTGCATGTCTTGTGCAGCAATCCACCATTGGTGTCTAAGGGTGCACGCTTACCCTGATTTTAACTTTTTGCCAGAAGGTAATGTGGCTACTTCTAAGATGTTGCAAACTTAGAAAATTTGAGCCCTACCATGAACGCAACCAAATAGTCCTTCCATCCCACACCTTTGGTATTCCTTGGAACACAGCACAGTGGCGTGGTCTACACAAGGAGCAAACTAACAGATCCAGATGGCATGAGTGATTCAGTTACCAAACCTTTGCCCACTATGCAGACATAAAGTGTTTCTGTTCTGCGTTCCTTGCTCATCTTACTGATCCCAAAATGTCTCATGCACATTATTGAGAACTGATTGCTCAGTGGTAGTAGAGAACCTTGGACTAGGACTGGAAGGTTCACATCTCCTGTCTGACAAGGATTGCTGTTGCAGGAGTCCAAACAGTATCCGTTCAGAGGTTTCTGCTTTCACCAAATGTGTCTTTGGACATAAACGGAGTCTCCCTTCATATCAGCAAACTGAAAGTCAAGGCAGTGATGTGAGCCCTGAATGCCTTCCTTCAGCACTTGAGAAGAGATGACGTGACTGGTCTTTTGTACATATAAAAGCCAGAAGGTACCAGATCACCGCTTCACTTGCAAGAACCCAAGCTACTGTGGTGTTTGGCCATCAAGCTTTCATTGTCTTTATCAGTGTGCCGAGTTCACAAAACATAATAGCTACTGCACTAAATTGAAATGTAATGAGTGAGAGTTATACACCAGGTAGTTATTTAGTGTTTGCAGAGTGTGAATCTTTTGCCAATCTCAAGAATACCAAATGGCCATTCGTTGCCTGCCAGTTGTAGCACCCCTGTAGTCACAGGGAAGCATTGTAATTTCCCTGGTGCTAAATATGAGGGGTGCTTTTCCCACCAATTCTTGGACTCCCTGGGACAATGAAATCGGGACCCTGCATGAGTATCCTAGTATCTCCAACTTGGGCCAAGAAGCACTAATGCTACTGGGTAGTGCCTTCCGCAGAATCCATAAATGAACTGCATTCCATGTGGCAACCTGTAACCAGAAATATTTCATCAGTAACATGTCACTGGTTGGAGGTGACGCTGTAGTGCCCTCATGAGTCGCAATTTATCACGTAAGGCACAATAGGAGCCAGTGTTTTTTGTTTTTGTTTTTTGTACAGCTTCTGTTCAGGGTTTTTTTTGGGGGGGGGGAGGGCTAAAATAGGATACTCGACCAGTGGATTTTTCTCTGTTTTCTTTGTCCTCGTGATTTATTTTTCTTCAAATAATTGAACTTTTGTATACATTGTCTCTTCCCCAAAAGCCTCGGGCCTCAGGGTGATGTTAGTGACAGTCCATCACATATACAGTCTCTGCTGTTTTGGAGCATCACACAAGACGTCTGCCTGTGACATGTTTTGTGTATACATATGCCCCACACGCCACCAGAATTGGAGGCCATGTTTCTTTAGCTTCTCTGAAGGACAAATCTAAGACTCCCTCCAAATCCTCAGCCAGTTAAAGGTGCCTCTTTCATGAGCACCACCATAAGTGGCGTAAGCACCAGTCCTCTCCGCCTCACATTTTCCTCCTGTCTGGGTGCACCAGTCAAATTAAGGGGTTTTTTTTCTTCAAGAAAACCATATATATTGACATTTTCCCAGATACCCTTTGACACCCCTTTATAACTGAGAAAAGCCATGCAGGTCACTATGGATGTTCTTGTGTCCGAGTCTCCATCTGCCTCTGTGGATTTGTGACTTTTGGCCTGGCATTACTGCACTTGCTGCTGACAGACCTTCTACCTTTGCTGCCAGTTCATAAGTGAAAACACATCTTTTCGTCCAATGATTATCAAATCAGTGGCAGTGCAGGTGATTCTAGCTCCTTCAAAGTCTGGAAATATTAGCAGAATACTTGAAAGTTTGAGACTTTGTAGAACCCCAGAATCAATGTATGGAACATTTATTCCAGTTGTCATAACCTACTTGAGAGCACATCTGATCTGATTGTAGGAAAGTACCATCTTGCCTGGCATGTTACCCCCATTTTTTCACTGTATATATGTTGTTTTAGTTGTATGTGTCACTGGGACCCTGGTAACCCAGGGCCCCAGTGCTCATAAGTGTGCCTGAATGTGTTACCTGTGTAGTGACTAACTGTCTCACTGAGGCTCTGCTAATCAGAACCTCAGTGGTTATGCTCTCTCATTTCTTTCCAAATTGTCACTAACAGGCTAGTGACCATTTTTCCAATTTACATTGGCTTACTGGAACACCCTTATAATTACCTAGTATATGGTACTGAGGTACCCAGGGTATTGGGGTTCCAGGAGATCCCTATTGGCTGCAGCATTTCTTTTGCCACCCATAGGGAGCTCTGACAATTCTTACACAGGCCTGCCACTGCAGCCTGAGTGAAATAACGTCCACGTTATTTCACAGCCATTTTACACTGCACTTAAGTAACTTATAAGTCACCTATATGTCTAACCTTTACCTGGTAAAGGTTAGGTGCAAAGTTACTTAGTGTGAGGGCACCCTGGCACTAGCCAAGGTGCCCCCACATTGTTCAGAGCCAATTCCCTGAACTTTGTGAGTGCGGGGACACCATTACACGCGTGCACTACATATAGGTCACTACCTATATGTAGCTTCACAATGGTAACTCCGAATATGGCCATGTAACATGTCTATGATCATGGAATTGCCCCCTCTATGCCATCCTGGCATGGTTGGCACAATCCCATGATCCCAGTGGTCTGTAGCACAGACCCTGGTACTGCCAAACTGCCCTTCCTGGGGTTTCACTGCAGCTGCTGCTGCTGCCAACCCCTCAGACAGACATCTGCCCTCCTGGGGTCCAGCCAGGTCTGGCCCAGGATGGCAGAACAAAGAACTTCCTCTGAGAGAGGGTGTGACACCCTCTCCCTTTGGAAAATGGTGTGAAGGCAGGGGAGGAGTAGCCTCCCCCAGCCTCTGGAAATGCTTTGTTGGGCACAGATGTGCCCAATTCTGCATAAGCCAGTCTACACCGGTTCAGGGGACCCCTTAGCCCTGCTCTGGCGCAAAACTGGACAAAGGAAAGGGGAGTGACCACTCCCCTGACCTGCACCTCCCCTGGGAGGTGTCCAGAGCTCCTCCAGTGTGCTCCAGACCTCTGCCATCTTGGAAACAGAGGTGCTGCTGGCACACTGGACTGCTCTGAGTGGCCAGTGCCACCAGGTGACGTCAGAGACTCCTTGTGATAGGCTCCTTCAGGTGTTGCTAGCCTATCCTCTCTCCTAAGTAGCCAAACCCTCTTTTCTGGCTATTTAGGGTCTCTGTCTCTGGGGAAACTTTAGATAACGAATGCAAGAGCTCAGCCGAGTTCCTCTGCATCTCTCTCTCTTCACCTTCTGATAAGGAATCGACTGCTGACCGCGCTGGAAGCCTGCAAAATTGCAACAAAGTAGCTAAGACGACTACTGCAACTCTGTAACGCTGATCCTGCCGCCTTCTCGACGGTTTTCCTGTTTGTGCATGCTGTGGGGGTAGTCTGCCTCCTCTCTGCACCAGAAGCTCCGAAGAAATATCCCGTGGGTCGACGGAATCTTCCCCCTGTAACCGCAGGCACCAAAAAGCTGCCTTACCGGTCCCTTGGGTCTCCTCTCAGCACGACGAGCGAGGTCCCTCGAATCCAGCAACTCTGTCCAAGTGGCCCCCACAGTCCAGTGACTCTTCAGTCCAAGTTTGGTGGAGGTAAGTCCTTGCCTCACCTCGCTAGACTGCATTGCTGGGAACCGCGACTTTTGCAGCTACTCCGGCCTCCGTGCACTTCCGGCGGAAATCCTTTGTGCACAGTCCAGCCTGGGTCCACGGCACTCTAACCTGCATTGCACGACCTCCTAAGTTGTTCTCCGGCGACGTGGGACTTCTTTGTGCGACTTCGGGTGAGCACCGTTTCACGCATCCTGGTAGTGCCTGTTTCTGGCACTTCTCCGGGTGCTACCTGCTGCTGAGAGGGCTCCTTGTCTTGCTCGACGTCCCCTCTCTCTCCTGGTCCAATTTGCGACCTTCTGGTCCCTCCAGGGCCACAGCAGCGTCCAAAAACGCTAACCGCACGATTTGCAGCTAGCAAGGCTTGTTGGCGTTCTTTTGGCGGGAAAACACTTCTGCACGACTCTCCACGGCGAGAGGGATCCGTCCACCAAAGGGGAAGTCTCTAGCCCTTTTCGTTCCTGCAGAAACCGCAGCTTCTTCTGTCCAGTAGAAGCTTCTTTGCACCCGCAGCTGGCATTTCCTGGGCATCTGCCCATCTCCGACTTGCTTGTGACTTTTGGACTTGGTCCCCTTGTTCCACAGGTACCCTAGATTGGAAATCCACAGTTGTTGCATTGTTGGGTTGTGTCTTTCCTGCATTATTCCTCTAACACGACTTCTTTGTCCTTAGGGGAACTTTGGTGCACTTTGCACTCACTTTTCAGGGTCTTGGGGAGGGTTATTTTTCTAACTCTCACTATTTTCTAATAGTCCCAGCGACCCTCTACAAGGTCACATAGGTTTGGGGTCCATTCGTGGTTCGCATTCCACTTTTGGAGTATATGGTTTGTGTTGCCCCTATCCCTATGTTTCCCCATTGCATCCTATTGTAACTATACATTGTTTGCACTGTTTTCTAAGACTATACTGCATATTTTTGCTATTGTGTATATATATCTTGTGTATATTTCCTATCCTCTCACTGAGGGTACACTCTAAGATACTTTGGCATATTGTCATAAAAATAAAGTACCTTTATTTTTAGTATAACTGTGTATTGTGTTTTCTTATGATATTGTGCAAATGACACTAAGTGCTACTGTAGTAGCTTCACACGTCTCCTAGTTCAGCCTAAGCTGCTAGACACCCTATACACTAATAAGGGATAACTGGGCCTGGTGCAAGGTGCAAGTACCCCTTGGTACTCACTACAAGCCAGTCCAGCCTCCTACATTGGTTGTGCAGCGGTGGGATAAGTGCTTTGAGACTACTTACCACTCTTGTCATTGTACTTTTCATAATAGAAAAATATACAAAACAAGGTCAGTGTATATACACATAGCCAAAAAGTTTTGCATTTCCTCTTTTCACTCTTTTCTAAGTGCTGAAAAGTACTTCTAAACTTTCAAAAAGTTCTTAAAAGTTTAAAAAGTTTTTTTCTGTCTTTCTAAAAAGTTCTGAAAACTTTTTTCTCTTTTTCTATCACTTTAACTCTCTCTAAAAATGTCTGGCACAGGACAAAATGTTGATCTGTCCAAACTTGCATATGATCACCTTAGCTGGAAAGGAGCAAGGAGTCTCTGCATAGAGAGAGGTTTGAGTGTAGGGAAGAATCCTTCCTTGGAACTGTTACTTAACATGCTTAGAGAACAAGATAAGGCTATAGGTGCCCCATCTGTTGAAAAAGTACCTAATAGTTCCCAATCTGATTCAGGGACTCCCCCAGGAAAAGATTCAGGAAACAAACTTCCTAGCCTGCCCACTACTAGACAGTCTAGCATAGTTGGTAATGATGATGAGCCACACCATACAAATAGTGTTGTCTCACATCATAGCAAAAGCATTTATTCTCACCATACTGGTAGTAATGTTTCTGTTAGCCAAGCTGTTAGGGTGGCTTCTGTAAGGGACAGGTCTCCTTCTGTTCATTCCCATCATACCTCTGTATCTAGGAATGTCCCTCCCACCAACCCTGATGACAGAATGTTAGAGAGGGAACTCAATAAGTTGAGGGTGGAACAAACCAGACTGAAGCTTAAAAAGCAACAGCTGGATTTGGATAGACAGTCTTTTGAACTAGAGAAGGAAAGACAGAAGTTGGGTTTAGAAACCCATGGTGGCAGCAGCAGTATTCCCCATAGTCATCCTGCAAAAGAGCATGATTCCAGGAATCTGCACAAGATAGTTCCCCCTTATAAGGAGGGGGATGACATTAACAAGTGGTTTGCTGCACTTGAGAGGGCCTGTGTTGTACAGGATGTCCCTCAAAGGCAGTGGGCTGCTATCCTATGGCTATCATTTAGTGGAAAAGGTAGGGATAGGCTCTTTACTGTGAAAGAAAATGATGCTAATAATTTCCAAGTTCTTAAGAATGCACTCCTGGATGGTTATGGCTTAACCACTGAACAATACAGGATAAAGTTCAGAGAGACCAAAAAGTAGTCTTCACAAGACTGGGTTGATTTCATTGACCATTCAGTGAAGGCCTTGGAGGGGTGGTTACATGGCAGTAAAGTTACTGAGTATGACAGCCTGTATAACTTGATCCTGAGAGAGCATATTCTTAATAATTGTGTGTCTGATGTGTTGCACCAGTACTTGGTGTACTCTGATCTGACCTCTCCCCAAGAATTGGGAAAGAAGGCAGACAAATGGGTCAGAACAAGGGTGAACAGAAAAGTTCATACAGGGGGTGACAAAGATGGCAACAAAAAGAAGGATGGTAAGTCTTCTGACAAGGGTGGGGACAAATCTAAAAATGAGTCTTCATCAGGCCCACAAGAACACTCTGGTGGGGGTGGTGGGCCCAAATCCTCTTTTAATCAGAACAAGGAAAAGAAACCATGGTGCTATTTATGTAAAATAAAAGGCCATTGGACAACAGATCCCAGTTGGCACCAATGCTCCTACCACTACAACCCCTACTGCTACCCCTAGTGTCCCTACTAATAGCAGTGGTGGTGGGAGCAAACATACTAATAGCCAATCCAAGGGAGTAGCTGGGCTCACTATTGGTAACTTAGTTGGGGTTGGCCTTGTTAGGGAGGCCACAGAGGCTGTGTTAGTCTCTGAGGGGGCTATTGATTTAGCCACTTTAGTTGCTTGTCCCCTTAATATGGATAAGTACAAGCAGCTACCCCTAATAAATGGTGTTGAGGTTCAGGCCTACAGGGACACTGGAGCCAGTGTGACTATGGTCATAGAGAAACTGGTCCACCCTGAACAACACCTACTTGGTCACCAGTACCAAGTAACCGATGCTCACAACAACACACTTAGCCACCCCATGGCTGTTGTTAATCTCAACTGGGGGGGGGGGGGTTACTGGTCCAAAGAAAGTTGTGGTAGCTTCAGATTTACCTGTAGACTGTCTATTAGGGAATGCTTTGGAGACATCAGCTTGGTCAGATGTGGAGTTGGAGGCCCATGCAGCAATGCTGGGCATCCCAGGGCATATTTTTGCTTTGACAAGGGCTCAGGTCAAAAAGCAAAAAGGACAGGGAAGCTTGGATCCTGGAACAATAGACCAAGTGCTCCCTAAAGCTAGGGCTAGTAGAAGCAAACCACTTCCTACTATCCCTCCCTCTACAGTGGATTCAACTTCTGAGGAAGAAGAATTCCCTCCCTGTGCAGAACCTACACCAGAGGAGCTGGAAGCAGACACTGCTGAGCTTTTGGGTGAAGGGGGGCCTGCCAGGGAGGAGCTGAGTGTGGCACAGCAAACCTGTCCCACATTAGAGGGTCTCAGACAGCAAGCTGTCAAACAGGCTAATGGGGATGTCAGTGACTCTCACAGAGTTTACTGGGAGGACAACCTCTTGTACACTGAGCATAGGGATCCTAAACCTGGAGCTGCCAGGAGATTAGTGATTCCTCAGGAGTACAGAAAGTTCCTCCTAACACTGGCACATGACATTCCCCTAGCTGGGCATCTAGGACAAATGAAAACTTGGGACAGGCTTGTTCCCCTGTTTCATTGGCCTAGAATGTCTGAGGACACAAAGGAATTTTGTAAGTCCTGTGAAACCTGTCAAGCCAGTGGCAAGACAGGTGGAACTCCAAAGGCACCCCTTATTCCACTGCCTGTGGTTGGGGTACCCTTTGAAAGGGTAGGGGTTGACATAGTTGGCCCCCTTGACCCTCCTACTGCTTCAGGCAATAGGTTTATCTTGGTGGTAGTGGACCATGCCACAAGATACCCTGAAGCTATTCCTTTAAGGACCACTACAGCACCTGCAGTGGCAAAGGCCCTCCTGGGAATATTTTCCAGGGTGGGCTTCCCAAAGGAAGTGGTATCAGACAGGGGAAGCAATTTCATGTCTGCATACTTAAAGGCCATGTGGAAGGAGTGTGGTGTAACGTACAAGTTCACAACACCCTATCATCCACAAACAAATGGACTGGTGGAGAGATTTAATAAAACTCTCAAAGGCATGATTATGGGTCTCTCTGAAAAACTCCGCAGGAGATGGGATATCCTTCTACCATGCCTCCTTTTTGCCTACAGGGAGGTACCCCAGAAAGGAGTGGGCTTCAGCCCCTTTGAACTTTTTTTTGGACACCCTGTTAGGGGTCCACTCACACTTGTAAAGGAGGGTTGGGAACAACCTTTAAAAGCTCCTAAGCAGGATATTGTGGATTATGTACTTGGCCTCAGATCAAGAATGGCTGAGTACATGAAAAAGGCCAGTAAAAACCTTCAGGCCAGCCGAGAGCTCCAGAAGCAATGGCATGATCAGAAGGCTGTTTTGGTTCAGTACCAACCAGGGCAGAAAGTGTGGGTCTTGGAGCCTGTGGCCCCAAGAGCACTCCAAGATAAATGGAGTGGACCCCACACAATTGTTGAGAAAAAGGGAGAAGTCACCTATTTAGTTGACTTAGGCACTGCAAGGAGTCCGCTTAGGGTACTCCATGTAAACCGCCTGAAACCCTACTATGACAGGGCTGATCTCACCCTGCTCATGGCAACAGATGAGGGACAGGAAGAAGACAGTGATCCTCTACCTGATCTCTTCTCTTCCACAGAAAAAGATGCTCTGGTGGAAGGTGTAGTTTTGGCTGATTGTCTTACTGCTGAGCAGAAGGACAATTGCATAAACCTCCTAGATCAATTCTCTGAACTCTTCTCTACTGTGCCAGGTACCACTTCTTGGTGTGAGCACACTATAGATACTGGAGACAGCTTGCCTGTCAAAAGTAAAATCTATAGGCAGCCTGACCATGTCAGGGACTGCATAAAGCAAGAGGTCCAGAAAATGTTAGAACTAGGAGTGGTTGAGCACTCTGACAGACCATGGGCTTCTCCTGTGGTACTGGTACCAAAACCCCATTCCAAAGATGGAAAGAAGGAAATGCGGTTTTGTGTAGATTATAGAGGTCTCAACTTGGTAACCAAAACTGATGCTCACCCTATACCCAGGGCAGATGAGCTCATAGATACACTGGCATCTGCCAAGTATCTAAGCACTTTTGATTTGACTGCAGGGTATTGGCAGATCAAATTGTCAGAAGATGCGAAACCTAAGACTGCATTTTCAACCATTGGAGGACATTACCAGATTACTGTAACGCCTTTTGGATTGAAAAATGCACCTGCCACTTTTCAAAGGTTGGTGAACACAGTCCTGCAAGGGCTGGAAGCTTTCAGTGCAGCATATTTGGACGATATAGCTGTCTTTAGCTCCAGCTGGGATGATCACCTGGTCCGCCTATGGAAAGTTTTGGAGGCCCTGCTAAAGGCAGGCCTCACTATCAAGGCTTCAAAGTGCCAGATAGGGCAGGGTAAGGTGGTTTATCTGGGACACCTTGTTGGTGGGGAACAGATTGCACCACTTCAGGGGAAAATCCAAACAATTATTGATTGAGTTCCCCCTACCACTCAGACTCAGGTGAGAGCCTTCCTAGGCCTCACTGGGTAATACAGGAGGTTCATTAAGAACTATGGCTCCATTGCAGCCCCTCTTAACGACCTCACATCCAAGAAAATGCCTAAAAAGGTATTATGGACAGCAAACTGTCAGAAAGCTTTTGAGGAGCTGAAGCAGGCCATGTGCTCTGCACCTGTCCTGAAAAGCCCTTGTTACTCTAAAAAATTCTATGTCCAAACTGATGCATCTGAATTAGGAGTAGGGGCAGTCCTATCACAACTTAATTCTGAGGGCCAGGATCAACCTGTTGCTTTTATTAGTAGGAGGTTGACCCCTAGAGAAAAGCGTTGGTCTGCCATTGAGAGGGAGGCCTTTGCTGTGGTCTGGGCTCTGAAGAAGTTGAGGCCATACCTGTTTGGCACTCACTTCATTGTTCAGACAGACCACAAACCTCTACTTTGGCTAAAACAAATGAAAGGTGAAAATCCTAAATTGTTGAGGTGGTCCATATCCCTACAGGGAATGGACTATACAGTGGAACATAGACCTGGGAGTAGCCACTCCAATGCAGATGGACTCTCCAGATATTTCCACTTAGACAATGAAGACTAATCAGGTCATGGCTAGTCTTATTGTCCTTCGTTTGGGGGGGGGGGCTGTTGTGTAGGAAAGTACCATCTTGCCTGGCATGTTACCCCCATTTGTTCACTGTATATATGTTGTTTTAGTTGTATGTGTCACTGGGACCCTGGTAACCCAGGGCCCTAGTGCTCATAAGTGTGCCTGAATGTGTTACCTGTGTAGTGACTAACTGTCTCACTGAGGCTCTGCTAATCAGAACCTCAGTGGTTATGCTCTCTCATTTCTTTCCAAATTGTCACTAACAGGCTAGTGACCATTTTTCCAATTTACATTGGCTTACTGGAACACCCTTATAATTCCCTAGTATATGGTACTGAGGTACCCAGGGTATTGGGGTTCCAGGAGATCCCTATGGGCTGCAGCATTTCTTTTGCCACCCATAGGGAGCTCTGACAATTCTTACACAGGCCTGCCACTGCAGCCTGAGTGAAATAACGTCCACGTTATTTCACAGCCATTTTACACTGCACTTAAGTAACTTATAAGTCACCTATATGTCTAACCTTTACCTGGTAACGGTTAGGTGCAAAGTTACTTAGTGTGAGGGCACCCTGGCACTAGCCAAGGTGCCCCCACATTGTTCAGAGCCAATTCCCTGAACTTTGTGAGTGCGGGGACACCATTACACGCGTGCACTACATATAGGTCACTACCTATATGTAGCTTCACAATGGTAACTCCGAATATGGCCATGTTACATGTCTATGATCATGGAATTGCCCCCTCTATGCCATCCTGGCATGGTTGGCACAATCCCATGATCCCAGTGGTCTGTAGCACAGACCCTGGTACTGCCAAACTGCCCTTCCTGGGGTTTCACTGCAGCTGCTGCTGCTGCCAACCCCTCAGACAGGCATCTGCCCTCCTGGGGTCCAGCCAGGCCTGGCCCAGGATGGCAGAACAAAGAACTTCCTCTGAGAGAGGGTGTGACACCCTCTCCCTTTGGAAAATGGTGTGAAGGCAGGGGAGGAGTAGCCTCCCCCAGCCTCTGGAAATGCTTTGTTGGGCACAGATGTGCCCAATTCTGCATAAGCCAGTCTACACCGGTTCAGAGGACCCCTTAGCCCTGCTCTGGCGCGAAACTGGACAAAGGAAAGGGGAGTGACCACTCCCCTGACCTGCACCTCCCCTGGGAGGTGTCCAGAGCTCCTCCAGTGTGCTCCAGACCTCTGCCATCTTGGAAACAGAGGTGCTGCTGGCACACTGGACTGCTCTGAGTGGCCAGTGCCACCAGGTGACGTCCGAGACTCCTTGTGATAGGCTCCTTCAGGTGTTGCTAGCCTATCCTCTCTCCTAAGTAGCCAAACCCTCTTTTCTGGCTATTTAGGGTCTCTGTCTCTGGGGAAACTTTAGATAACGAATGCAAGAGCTCAGCCGAGTTCCTCTGCATCTCTCTCTTCACCTTCTGATAAGGAATCGACTGCTGACCGCGCTGGAAGCCTGCAAAACTGCAACAAAGTAGCTAAGACGACTACTGCAACTCTGTAACGCTGATCCTGCCGCCTTCTCGACTGTTTTCCTGTTTGTGCATGCTGTGGGGGTAGTCTGCCTCCTCTCTGCACCAGAAGCTCCGAAGAAATCTCCCGTGGGTCGACGGAATCTTCCCCCTGCAACCGCAGGCACCAAAAAGCTGCATTACCGGTCCCTTGGGTCTCCTCTCAGCACGACGAGCGAGGTCCCTCGAATCCAGCAACTCTGTCCAAGTGGCCCCCACAGTCCAGTGACTCTTCAGTCCAAGTTTGGTGGAGGTAAGTCCTTGCCTCACCTCGCTAGACTGCATTGCTGGGAACCGCGACTTTTACAGCTACTCCGGCCTCCGTGCACTTCCGGCGGAAATCCTTTGTGCACAGTCCAGCCTGGGTCCACGGCACTCTAACCTGCATTGCACGACCTCCTAAGTTGTTCTCCGGCGACGTGGGACTTCTTTGTGCGACTTCGGGTGAGCACCGTTTCACGCATCCTCGTAGTGCCTGTTTCTGGCACTTCTCCGGGTGCTACCTGCTGCTGAGAGGGCTCCTTGTCTTGCTCGACGTCCCCTCTCTCTCCTGGTCCAATTTGCGACCTCCTGGTCCCTCCAGGGCCACAGCAGCGTCCAAAAACGCTAACCGCACGATTTGCAGCTAGCAAGGCTTGTTGGCGTTCTTTTGGCGGGAAAACACTTCTGCACGACTCTCCACGGCGAGAGGGATCCGTCCACCAAAGGGGAAGTCTCTAGCCCTTTTCGTTCCTGCAGAAACCGCAGCTTCTTCTGTCCAGTAGAAGCTTCTTTGCACCCGCAGCTGGCATTTCCTGGGCATCTGCCCATCTCCGACTTGCTTGTGACATTTGGACTTGGTCCCCTTGTTCCACAGGTACCCTAGATTGGAAATCCACAGTTGTTGCATTGTTGGGTTGTGTCTTTCCTGCATTATTCCTCTAACACGACTTCTTTGTCCTTAGGGGAACTTTGGTGCACTTTGCACTCACTTTTCAGGGTCTTGGGGAGGGTTATTTTTCTAACTCTCACTATTTTCTAATAGTCCCAGCGACCCTCTACAAGGTCACATAGGTTTGGGGTCCATTCGTGGTTCGCATTCCACTTTTGGAGTATATGGTTTGTGTTGCCCCTATCCCTATGTTTCCCCATTGCATCCTATTGTAACTATACATTGTTTGCACTGTTTTCTAAGACTATACTGCATATTTTTGCTATTGTGTATATATATCTTGTGTATATTTCCTATCCTCTCACTGAGGGTACACTCTAAGATACTTTGGCATATTGTCATAAAAATAAAGTACCTTTATTTTTAGTATAACTGTGTATTGTGTTTTCTTATGATATTGTGCATATGACACTAAGTGGTACTGTAGTAGCTTCACAAGTCTCCTAGTTCAGCCTAAGCTGCTCTGCTAAGCTACCATTATCTATCAGCCTAAGCTGCTAGACACCCTATACACTAATAAGGGATAACTGGGCCTGGTGCAAGGTGCAAGTACCCCTTGGTACTCACTACAAGCCAGTCCAGCCTCCTACACTGATGCCTTGCAATATCAACATGCCCCTCCCAGGGATTAGGATGACGATAATGAAGCAGAAAAATTATGTTTGATGGCATGTGTGGCAGTAGATACACATGCTATGCATATGTCTGCCATCTAGTGTGGAGCTCAGTGTGTTACAAGTTGTTTTTCTTCAAATAATCTTTTTGAGTCACAAGATCGAGTGACTCCTCCTCTTGGTGATAGTGCGCATGGGCACCTAATCCTTTAAGTTGTTTTCTCTCCACCGTCTGGTTCAGACGTGTTTCCTCTTGCTCCGGTAGATCTCGGTTCGGGCTCTTTTGAACTTTCCTTTACATCTTCCTTTCGACGATGGTATAGTACTTTGATTACGTATTTCCACACTTTAATCAATCCGATTTTCAGCAGCAGGGTCAGTTCAACCCCCTTAGGGGTGTTCATGCTCTTCTTTGGCCTACTCTGTTAAGTGCTGCCAAAAAATGCTGGGCTAATGAAATGAACTCCATCTAGGTTCTGTCCTCGATGCCACCCCTAGTTTCCCACACACAGATCAACATTTGGTGTGTAACTTGTGCTTGTCCCCGGAACATAAAGAAGAGACCTGCGGCACCTGTAGGTCATTTCGATCAAAGAAGTCTCTCTGGGACCGAAGAGCGCGTCTGTTGGAGATGGTGCCAACGACACCCGATGACACTCGGAACATCTTCGCAGAGGAACATGCACAAGAAGAAATTGGTCAGTAGGCAGCCTTCTCGATCCGAGACTCGGACGAAGATTCTGACATCGACAGCCAATCGATTCCAGCAGCACTGTACTTGAGTACAACAGCTCCATCTTCGCACATCAATATGTCGAAAAAGACTTCCAAGCTGATCATCGGTCCACCAATGCCTTCGGGCCATGGTAGGATCCGAAAATTATGTTTGGATGCCACACCCTCTGGTTCAGAACTGAAATTTGTAAAGACCAAGGTGTCTTCGGCAACAACCAAAGACTGAGTAGCATCCCAATCAATATCGGGATCGAGTCGAGCTTTCGATTCGAGCACTTCAGCTTCAAAAAAGCAGCCTTTAACATCAGCCTCAGAGCTGACACGTTCGGTCCGAAAAAAGACTTAAATACAGAAAATTTGAGAATCAGAAATTATGGTTAACAAAGAATCCACAATTTCAGCTGAAGGGACTTCCCCTGTGGAGCCCATTTTGGAAGTCATGGACGCTCGTCAGTTCAAAATTCATATACAGAAGGAAACAGGAAAAATGTCTTTTCCACCTGTTCTAATTAAAAGGAGACTGGACACTACTCCTCCTCCTAAAAAAAAAAGTCTCCAGGGATTAAAGACAAGGTTCCAGATCAACCTCACACTTCACCACCTCGCTCTTCTGTACGACGTCCTACTCCACCACCACCACAATCTCGTACATCTTTCATACAGCCACAATTCTCTCCACAAGAGTCGTCATCACAGCATAGAGATGAGCTAGGTGAAATTCCACAAGATGTAGACCCATGGGATTTATAGGATCCAGATCCCATACTCCCTAATGACCCTGATTTATATCCAGCAAGGCCTTCACCCTCTCTTGATACAACAGTATACAACCAAGTTATTGCAAGGGCAGCAGCATATCATAATGTGCAAATGAACACTGACCCTATCGAAGAGGATTTCCTCTTTGATACTTTAACCAACACCCAGAAAAAGAGTCGGTTCCTACCCATGCTGCTATGTATGCTTAGACATGCCACAGAGATCGTCACTTTCAGATCCAACATTTATAAAATCACAGCTATCACCAGACTCTATAGTTGTAAGTGTGGCACAAAAGCGTGCTAATAATCAGTCCCTGGAGGCGCTTCTCCTCCTGATAAGGAGAACAATACACTGGATGCAGCAGGCAAAAGGATAGCTGCACAAGCTGCAAATTACTGGAGAACTGCAAATTCTCAGGCACTCCTAGCAAGGTATGACAGGGCCCACTTGGATGAAATGGAGGAACTGCTTCAGTATCTTCGAGAGGAACATCAGAAAAGCGGTCAGGAGATAGTCCCAGAAGGGCAGGCCATCTCAACCAATTCAATCAGATGCGCCATTGATGCAGCGGATCCAGCAGCACGTGGTTTAAACACCAGTGTTCTTATAAGAAGACGTGCTTGGTTGAGGTACTTAGGCTTCAAGCCAGAAATACAACAGGCAGTTCACAACATGCCTTTCAATAAAGAACACATATTTGGCATAGAAGTTGATACCACTATTGACAAGCTGAAAAAAAGACTCCAACAGCTAAAGCTATGGGGGCCTTGATAACTATACCAACTAGAGGTACGTTTTGTAGGACACAATTTAAGGGAGGTTTCAAGCCATCATCTAACGAGCCTTCCACCTCCCAAACCAAATGAGGAACACACTTTTACAGTAAAGGTTCCTTTAGAGGCTCTTACAGGGGTGCAAATAATAGAAGCAGAGGTAAGGAGTCCACCTCTAGAGGTTCTGCCTCAAATACAAGACAGTGACTTCTTAAAAATCCCTACAGCACACACCTCTCCAGTGGGGGGATGACAAGCAATGTTCTATCCCAAGTGGTCCAATATCACCACAGATCAATGGGTTCTATCAATTATCCAACATGGTTATTGCCAATAACTAATTTCCACTCCACCAAATATGCCCCCTCCTGTTCACAAACTCTCACACCATCATCTCATTCTCATAAAATAAAAAGTACAATCCCTTCTTCTCAAAGAGGCAAAAAATCCAGTTCCCCCATCTCAACCAGGGTTAGGAGTACATTCCCTATACTTCCTGACACCAAGGCCTCTCAACCTGTACCTACTTTCAGAACATTTTTATATGGTCACACTGCAAGATGTTATTCCCCTATTGCAGCAAAAAGATTACATGACCGCATTAGATCTAAAAAAAAAATGCTTATTTCCGCATTCCCATACATCCAGCACAACGCAAATATATCAGATTTGTCATTGCGGAAAAGCATTATCAATTCAAGGTTCAACCATTCGGAGTAACAACCGCTCCCAGGGAATTCACAAAATGCTTAGCAGCGGTGGCTGCATTAATCAGAAGACAACATATTCACGTTTTCCCATACTTAGACGATTGCCTCATTAAAGCCAATACCATCCAACAATGTCAGAAACATACTCAGTACACAGTAAACATTCTACACACAATGGAATTTACAATAAACGTTCTCAACTCCGATCTCCAGTCTCACACATACAGCCTTATCTGGGAGCAATTCTCAATACTCACTCTGTTAGCATATCCAAACCTAGCACAGATTCAAGCTTTCCAAACTCTTCTATCTCAATTACAGGAGAACCATACTTACACAGTCAGACTAGTGATGCAGCTATTAGGGATGATGGCTTCCTGCATTGCCATAATTCCCCATGCCAGACTGCACGTGTCCATTACAGCATTGTCTGTCTCATCAGTGGTCTCAATCAGTGTCATCTTCAGGATCTAGTGTTATTGGACCGCCAAACTCACAGCTCTCTGCAACAGTGGAATCTCACCAACCTTTCAAAGGGGTGGCCCTTTGAAGACAATGTGCCTCAGATCACTCTCCCTACAGATGCATCACAGGTTGGTTGGGGAGCTCACCTCAACAACCTCACAATTCAAGGCAGATGGGATCCCATTCAACGAACGTATCACATCAGCTACTTGGAGTTACTAGCAGTCTTTCGAACACTCAAAGCATTTCTGCCACAACTCTCCCACAAAGTGGTTCTAGTCCGTATAGACAACATGACATCTGTGTATTATCTTCATAAAGAGGGGTTGGGGACACTCATCTCAATTGTCCCTTCTAGTGCAGACAGTTAGAAAGTGGGTAATTCACAATCACATTCCCCTACTGGCAGAATATCGCCCAGGAATGGACAATAAGTTTGCAGACCTCCTAAGCAGGATGCAGCAACAAGTCCACGAATGTGAACTGTACCCACAAGTACTTCACCAATACTTTCACCTCTGGGGAACACCAGAAATAGATCTCTTTGCCACCGTAGAAATTTCAAAATGCCAAATCTTGGCGTCCAGATACCCACACCCTCAGTCCAAGGGCAATGCTCCATGGATTAAGTGGTCAGGGATATTTGCTTAAGCATTTCTGCCTCTCCCACTCTTCATTTCTGGTTCACAAACTGAGACACACATAACTCACCATGATCCTTGTAGCCCCACATGGGCACGTCAACCTTGGTAAACGACACTATTGGACCTCTCTGTGGTTTCCCACCAGAAACTTCCAAACAGACCATGCCTTTTGACTCAAAAGCAAGGTCTTAAGACTCCAAGACACTCAATCTGGCAGTATGGCTCTTGAAGTCAGAGTTTGAATATTTACAACTTCCATCTGAATGTATGGGCATTCATAGAGAGGCACATACACCTACAACTAGACCGTGTTATGCCGCAAAATGGAAATGTCCTGTATGCTACTGTCAACCTAAACTCATTGATCCACTCAAAGCATCAGTGCAAGACATTTGTCATCTTCTACATTTATAAAAGGCAAATTTAGCATACTGATCTATTAGACTTCACTTAGCAGCTATAGCTGCTTAACCTCAAAACAGACAGTATCTTTCTGTTCAGAATTCCTGTAATTAAAGTGTTTATGGAAGGTCGTAAGAGGGTTATTCCTCCCAGGATTCCTCTAGCTCCAGTATGGAACCTTCATACTGTCCTTAATAGATTTATGGGTCCACCATTTGAACCAATGTATTCCTGTTCTTTGCATTTTCTTTTATGGAAAGTTGCCTTTTTGGTGGCTATCACTTTTCTACGATGTATAAATGAATTACAAGATTTCACTTTAGAAGAACCCTTTTTCCAAGTACATAGAGATAGAGTAGTCCTTAGGACAAACCCTAAATTTTTCCTATAAGTAGTTTCATTATTTCACATAAACCAATCAGTTGAGTTACCTATCTTTTTCCCACAGCCGACTCAGTCGCTGAAAGAGCTTTGCACGCACTATATGTTAAACGGGCTCTTATATATTACATTGACAGGAGAAAAAGTTTTATAAAATATAAATAGCATTTTCAAGGCCTCACAAAGGCAATCCAGCTTCCAAAAATTGAATAGCAAGATGGATAGTCAAGTGTATTCAAACTTGGTATCTGAAAGCTAAAAGACCGTTACCTACAGCTCCTAGATCACACTCTACCAGATAAAAAGGTGCATCTATGGCTTCTTTAGGAAACATTCCAATAGCAGATATTTGTAAGGCTGCTACTTCTATACACAGACACACGCACTCTGTACCTCACCCGTCTGCGGGAAAACAATCTAACAAAGGACTTGGTGCCCATGCGAACTGTCATTTGATCTTGTGACTCAAAACGTTTCTTAAAAGAAAAACAACTTGTAACACCCCAAGCACAACACTAGATGGCAGACTAATGCAAAGCATGTGAATCTACAGCACTACATGCCACGAACAGATGTCTACTGGGTAAGTAACATTTTCCTTTCCTGATATCCAGACAGATTGTAGTTTTCTGCTGACATGCAAAAGAGTTACCTGGTGTAGGAAAATGCCACTGTTGGCATGGTTACCCCCTACCTTTTTGCCTTTTGTTGTTGCCAGCTTTGATTTGAAAGTGTGCTGGAACCCTGCTAAGCAGGCCCCAGCACTAGTGTTCTTTCCCTAAAACTGTACCTTTGTCTCCACAATTGGCACAGCCCTGGCACACAAGTCCCTTGTAAAAGGTACCCCTGGTACCAAGGGCCCTGTGGCCAGGGAAGGTCTCTAAGGACTGCAGCATGTATTATGCCACCCTGGGGACCCCTCACTCAGCACATACACACTGCCTCACAGCTTGTGTGTGCTGGTGGGGGGAAAAAGACTAAGTCGACATGGCACTCTCCTCAGGGAGCCATGCCCACAACCCACTGCCTATGGCGTAGGTAAGTCACCACTCTAACAGGCCTTACACCCCTAAGGCAGGGTGCACTATCCCACAGGTGAGGGCATTGCTGTATGAGCACTATGCCCCTAGTGTCTAAGCCAATTCTTAGACATTGTACCTGCAGGGATAGCCATGTAGAGTATATGGTCTGGGAGTTTGTCAAACACGTACTCCACAGTTCCATAATAGCTATACTGAATACTGGGAAGTTTGGTATCAAACTTCTCAACACAATAAATCCACATTGATGCCAGTGTGGGATTTATTGAGAAATGCACACATAGGGCATCTTAGAGATGCCCCCTGCATGCCAGCCCAACTGCTAGTGCTAGGCTGACCGGTCTCTGCCAGCCTGCCACTTCCAGACCAGTTTCTGCCCACATGGGGTGAGTGCCCTTGTGCACTCTTTGACCAGGAACAAAGCCTGTCCTGGGTGGAGATGCTTCACACCTCCCCCTGCAGGAACTGTAACACTTGGCAGTGAGCCTCAAAGGCTCAAGCCTGGTGTTACAACCCCCAGGGCACCATAGCTAGAGGCGATACCCACCCCCCAGACACAGCCCCCACTTTTAGCACCAAGTCCGGTTAGATAATGAGAAAAACAAGGAGTCGTCACCCCCTCAGCCAAGTCCACACTTAGGGTGACCAGAGCTGAAGTGACCCCCTCCTTAGAAAATCCTCCATCTTGCTTTGGAGGATGTAGCCAAATAGGAATAGGGATGTGCCCCTCCTCCCCGAAATGAGGAGCCACAAGGAGGGTGTAGCCACCGTCTGGCAAAGTAGCCACTGGCTACTACCCTCCAGCCCTAACACACCCCTAAATGTAGTATTTAGGGGCGACCCTGAATCCAGTATTTTAGATTCCTGATGACCTACAAAGAAGAAGAACTGCTTAGCTGAAAAGCCCCGCAGAGAAGGAGGAAGACGACAACTGCTTTAACCCCGGGCCATACCAGCCCGTTTCCAATTTCAGAGAACCTGCACCAGCAACGCACCCTGCGGGACCAGCGACCTCTGCCGACTCAGAGGACTGCCATGCAACTACAAAAGGCCAAGAACTCCCCAGGACAGCAGAACGGTCTACCTCAAGCAAGAAGAAACCATCTTTTAAGGAACTCTCACCTCACTCCAGGAGCGTGAGTCCCCACCACTCTGCACCCGACGCCCCTGGCCCGTGTCCAGAGAAACCAACGACCCAGAGAGGATCCCCAAGCGACTGACGTGTCCATCCTGGGCTAACCTCTCTTCACCATCACGACAACGCCTGCAGAGGAAATCCCGAGGACCCCCCTTACCGCGACTGCCCGGAAAGAAGACACCCAACACCTGGAAGAAGCACTGCACCCGCAGCCCCCAGGCCCGTGAGAAACCGATCACCGGTGCAGCAACAACCAGCAAGCGGCTCTCACCCTTGCCCAGTCAGTGGCTTGCCCGAGAGGCCCCACTGTACCCTGCCTGCAGCACCTAAGTGACCCCTGGTCCCTCCATGGAATTCTATTGAGAACCCGACGCCCTGATGGCACACTGCCCCCGGCCCCCCCGTGCCGCAGAGGGTGTGGTTTTTGTGCCTACTTGGGGTCCCTCCAGTACTCCTCCAAACCCCCCTAGTCTGCCCTCCGAGAACGCGGGTACTTACCTGCCAGCAGACTGGACCCGGAGTACCCCCTTTCTCCATAGGCGGCCACGTTATTTTGGCTCCTGTTTGATCTCTGCAACGGACCGACCCTGTGTTGCTGGTGCTGGGTGTTTGGGGTTGCCTTGAACCCCCAACGGTGGACTACCTATACCCAGGAGATTGAACTTGTAAGTGTGGTATCTACCTCTGAAACTGTACTGTACTTACCTCCCCCAGGAACTGTTGAAAACTGCAGTGTCCACTTTTAAAATAGCTTTTTGCCATTTTAATGAAAACTGTGTACAATATTGAATCTATTCATAGTCTCAACTATTACTATGCGAAGTACCTTTCATTTAATGTACTTACCAGCTAAATGAATCGTGTGCTTCTAAAAATAAATTAACAAAATATGTTTTTTCTATATAAAAACTTATTGGCCTGGAGTTAAATCGTTGAGTGTGTGTTTTCACTTATTACTTGGTTGTGTACAACAAATGCTTAACACTACCCTCTGATAAGCCTAACTGCTCGACCACACTACCACAGATCGAGATATTAGTATTATCTATTATTGCCTCTATCTAGCCTCTTGGGGAACCCCTGGATTCTGTGCACACTATATCTCATTTTGGGATAGTATATACAGAGCCAACTTCCTACGACACTTATTTACAATCATTTGATGTTCCATTGAAATGGCCACAACATTTCACACGGACCTGATTTTACTTGTAAAACTATATAGTGTACAATGTTTGGAAATCAAGTTCCTGCACATATTTGTCATTTGCACATCACCAACTAAAGTTTTCTTATTTGTTTTGCTCCTAGTTCAATATTTGTTTGCATCACACTCCTGAAACATGAAATAAATGTTTTCGTAATTCCTTATATATTTAGAAATACTTGTACTATTCATCTATAAGCTGTTTAAATGCTGTTGGAAAAAAAAAAACTGACATCTTACAGCCTTTTATTTCACAATGATTGTCAGACAGCGAACTTGACAAAAACCCTCTAACTGCAATGAGAGAAGGAAAAGTGAACACCATTTGCAGGATAAGATAAGAAACAATTAGCAAAAAGACAAACTGACATTTGACCTCTGTCCTTGAACAGACAGCAAATGTGTCAAGATGAAAACAAGATTTAAGTGCGTCTATTGCTCATTCACTTTCTGAAAGAAGAGAACACGTGTTCTTTCTAGCTTACATTCACTCGCCGAAACGGACAAGTAGGTGCTAAAAATAGCTCATCCCGATAAAATCTGACTAGCCATAGCGAGTGGGTGAGTTGATTTTCCTAACCCTGCTGACAAAGTGGCGCTTCGCCTACAGGCCTCCTTTCTTCCTAAGGTGGTTGCCCCCTTTTATGTAGGTCAATTCATCACCTTGCTACTTTCCCTGCTCCCCTCACCCTTCCAAGGATGAGGAGTGTCTCCTTCATCCGGACCTGAAACGAGTGATGTCATTATGCTTTGACCACACTCGGGAATTCCATGTGGACAATCAACTCTTCGTGGGTTATGTTGGTGCAAAGAAGGGTTGTGATGCATTAAAATCTGCTATGCATTGGCCAAGAAGCAACCCAGTAAGGTCTTGCGCTCTCATTCCACTAGAGCCAAAGCTGTGACCACTGCTTTAGCACGTGGAGTTCCAGTCCTGGATATCTGTCAGGCAGCAACGTGGGCCTCTCTGTCCATTATTACCAAACACTACTGCCTGGACAGCCAGGTCATTCATTACAGGCATTTTGCCCGTTTGGTCCTGCAGGACTTTCTCTTCTGAAATTGTACCCCAGACCCACCTTCGGGGATGGTATTGCTTGGGTATCTATTGTAAGATTGGGAATGAAGAAGTTACTTTCCTTTGGTAACAACTTATCCATTAGAAACTAAATCTAGCTGCAGGTTCCTTATCAGCCCACCCATCCTCCCTGCTCTGCAATCGGATTTCTAGGGACAGGGCTAAATCCCTCTGAGGGCCCTAGTTTTCAACACCAGCAGTCAGTGTTTTTCATGGCTCCACGCTTTTGTTGTGCGAAGTCATGAAAAGAAACTGACGTCAGTGCGCCTGAGTGGCACCTATATAGGGGTCGCGGGTGTTATTTCTGGCACAGATGACTGCAACAGTGCACATGGAGTCAGTCAATGCCACCTACCAGAGAGCAACTCACAAAAAAATCTTCCTTTTCCAGACTGACGTCTGGGACAATTCTAAGGTAAGTAGTCTGCAGCGAGATATAGTCTGAACCAGATAAGGCGTTAGGGAAGGTAAGTAGCTTGTTCAATCCGTTTACATTTTTTAAAAAAAGTGAAAAATTCACTGAAAAACCCAAAGATTAAAGTGACATTAGTTATGTGAAAATGTCTGTTAAAATGTTACATTTTAAACTAAGAAAAAAAACAAAAAAGCAATTAATTAGTCGTAGCTCTGTGCAGTAAGTAAAACTCGCACCCTCACATGCACTACCTTAGACCTTATATTACATCACTCATTACATTTTCTGTGACATTATTGATAGCATCAACAAGACATCTGAAATTACATCATTGTATACAACACTGCATGTTGGGGCGCAAGTTATAATTACTTCACTTTAAAATGTAACATATTAACTGACATTTTCACCTAACTGTACTGCCATAATTACCAATAATGTTATTGTGTGTCGAAGATTAACACCCATACCGACAATTTAAGTTATTGTTGAATTACTGATTACAGACGTACATTAGGATTGATACCTACAAACAACATTTTTAACTATTCTTGATTCTTCTTTACAGCCTTGTAAAAGAAGCTTCTGGAGACTAAACAAAAGTTGGATCTCTTTTGAGTATATTTTAAGCTGTTACAATGAATAAGGGATAAAATTGTTGGTCAATTAAAAACATGCACTGTCATAAAAGTTTAAAAAATCTAGAATTTGCCTACAAGTTTGCATTTATTCAATGATTGTACACTTTATGGGCAATAGGTGGTGGCCTGTCTAGAATAATTGTCCTTCTAGCTTGGTTGTTAATGGCTTTACGAATCCAAGTCGTTCATTCATAATGGAGGAGAGGTACCTTCATCAACCCTTTGGAGTCTGGTGTTTTGACCACCCTAAGATCTTCAGTTTTTTGGTAAAGACCGCCCTGCGTAAAGAAACAGTAAAAGCCTTCATGCCCAGAAGCCCCTTTGTGGCCAGATTGTTGATGTTCCTTGAGAACAAATTTCCCCCTATTCCTTTCAGTTCCGTGCTGGGACCTACATTTAGGTTTGACCTTGCTGATGGATTTCCTACATTCATGCAATTTTAGTTTCTGATCTTGACTCTGAGTGTGGAAGTACTCTTTCTGGTACCACTTCTTTCACTGTCTTCTCCAACGAACTCTTGCTCCCAAGGTTTTATTCTATTGTGTTACAAACTCTTTCAACAATTTTGTTGTAGTGGAATAATTCAGTATAACAGCAGTTATGCAAACAGAAAACAGTAGTTCTGGGTAAGTAAGTACAAGGGAAATATTGAGGTTTATTTTTAGTTCCATGTTACTTACACCTCACTAGAAATACATCTGAAATAACTGGACACTGTTAAAATTGCAGCAACTGTTCTTGCCTTGAGGTGTATTTGGGAAGGTGATTTAAAATAACTTGTGTCCTATTATGTGCAGAAGAACACCCAATAGGTAACTCAGTACAACAATGTTATAGTCAAGCTTTGATAATTAATTCACGTAATTTTTTTTATCGTGAAATTTCACACCAGAAGTTGACATCTCAGCTGTATTCATTACTTATTCAGTTGGTTAACTTGTATCTTATCTATAATTCCATAGTGATGCAACCCCAAATAATTAGTTTTCTGTAACATAAAAACAACTGCCCAATAGAGAAGGATTCATTCCCTTTTAAGAAAGTAATGTTTTTTCATATTGTTTTCCTTTCCATTACCAGAAGGTGCAAATTCAGGAACGAGCAGCGTATGAAGTGAAAGTAGCAATCAAACCATATTACCAGAGTAAAGATATTACAAAGGACGAATATAAGGAGATTGTACGGAAAGCGGTTGATAAGGTATGTGAATGTTCATTGGTTTTATTTTATTTATCTCTGCACTGTTATGTTTTGCAGAAGATCTGTACCAAATATTTCTATTAAACTTAAATGATCATAGTAAGTAAAACAGAACTGTGCACTTTAATGTCAGAAAGAGTACAAGTAAAAACAATTTTGTTTGTTTCGGAACTACTACTGCACTGTTAAGTATTGTTATTTAGATTGTAAATCACTGATGTTCCTGCATAAATTAACTTCACAGTGCAATAGGTTTAGAAATCCCTTATGTGCCCAGCTTTTGATTTCCTCATCCTGGATGCTTTTCTTGTTGAGGGAAACCAATAGCAAAATTTCCCTGAAGGTAATTCACTTGTTGTTGCTCCCTAGCACAGTGTTTGCCTATGCCGGTGAAGGGATGACGCTCCTCCAAGTACCCCATATCCTTATTTTAAAGGAAGAGTCCGTTACAGCTGCATAGTTGGTGGAGATTCTTCCTCTCCAGCATAGGATCATTCATAGTCACATGGTTCGCTCTGTTATTAAACTCAAATCCCAAGTGTTGTAAAATAGATATGCTTAGACCTTGTGATAGGTCAGGATGAGCCATGCGTGAGACACCAACAAGTGCATTATTGATGTGAAATAACGTTTTGTAGATATTAAACTCATTTATAACTGCTAATTTTCTGCCCATGTTGAGCACTTCACTCCTCCCAGTGGGCCACAATAGCTTAGATTTACACTGCACATATAGTGTGCGTGGAAATCCTAGGACAGAGTTCAAATGAATCATTAACCCCAGAAGTTTTTTTTGTCTCTTGGATATCTTTGACCATGCTCAGCTTTACCTGTAGCTTGATGCGAGTTGTTTCGAAATTTGTTTGCTGGTCCAGATCATGCACTTTGCCTCAGCAGTGCATTCAATTGTTTAAAGGAGAATAAAATGACCCCTTTTCTAGACCTGGGCCACTAATGGCCAAGGAAACATCTTTGCTAATGCTCCTCCTGTGCAATGCTTGCATTGCCTTTACCCCAGGTACAAGGAAGTACGTTGTGACATTTCCGAAATTGGCTATTTTTCTTCAAGAAAATGAGGTTTATACCTTTCCTAGAGATGTCCCCCTGTTTATTAAGAAATAATTACATGGGAAATTACCTTTAAGGCACTTCATGAAGAAAGTGTATAGAAGAAAGCATCTGGATTTATCAGAGTAGGAGTTTTCAAAAGAAGCGCAGATCAGTAAGGCTTCAACACCTTCTAGGCCTGCATGATTTGAAAACGTTCTGTGCAGAAAGCAGCATACAATTCTAGCTCGTCAGAACTTCAGACATCTTTGCCATCTAAATCATTCTAAGGGCATTCATTTGTCTGTTTCTAAGGTACAGAAACCATTACCCGGTGCATCAACTGCCTTGTTGTTTGCAGTGTCAGATGTGCACCTGTCGACTTCTCCACTTGCGACCAGGGGTTCCGTGTCACCACCTGGCCATCCTACCATTACGCCAAGCAGTAGATGTCTCTATAGTGACTTGAGGGACAACTGGCACCTAAATTTCTGATATTTAGCAGATAGAACTCTGTTTGAGAAATTCAACAAATCCTCTGTTTCCACTTAACTGTGGCATCAATTCATTCTAAGTGGACACTTTTGAAAGGCATTCAAGCCACAGATAAGGGGCAGGACTGACATATTGTGTAAGCAGTGGGAACATTGACCACAGTTCAGAGGGTACTTCGCAGTGGCGAACAAGTGTACATATTGTAGGAAAGTAGCACCTTTCTGACTTAGTTACCCTCACTTTTTGTCTGGTGTCAGTGTGTTACTGGGATCCTGCTAACCAACACCCCAGTGTCTGTGTTCTCTCCCCTAAATGTACGCCCCACAAATTGGCGTACTGGTGCACCCTTGTAAGTCCCTAGTATATGGTACTGGGGTACCCAAGGCAATGGTGCACTAGGGGTCCCCCAGGGACTGCAGCATGTACTGTGCCACCCATGGGGGCCCAAGCTAACTGTTACTACAGGCCCCCTATTGCAGCCTGTGTGAAATGGTGCATGCACCTTTCACCCCGGATATAAGGTTTGCCTTATATCATGATCACTGCACTCTGACCCTATAAGTCACCTCTAAGGTAGTCCCTTCATCCCAAGGGCAGGGTGCACGATTCCCAGTGTGAGGACACCCCTGCATGAGCAGAAGTGCCCCTGCAAATCCCGGACTCCCTTTTTCTGGGATTAAGTGTGATGAAGCCATCTTGAGGTATGTAGGTAGCACTGTTCAACACGAGATGTCCAGCTGCATAATGGCTTTACCAAACATAGGTATGTTTGGTATCAAACATGTTGGAATTATGCAACTACCAATGCCAGTGTTAGTTGCATGATCACGTGTACTCTGGGGGTTCCCTAGGGGATCCCCTATATCTGCCGTTACAGCCTTGCAGGGTCTGCATGCCAGCCCATGCTATCTGCTGACTCCAGACACTGTTCTGCCCTCCTACTGTTGAGCTTAATGCGGACAGGGGAAGGCAGAACAACGGATTTCCTGTAAAATAGAGCTGTGACCATCACTCCTTTAGAAATATGGGTCACTGGGCTGGGTGAGGGTGCTTCTGAGCGCCACCAGACTGCTTTGAAGGGTGCATGTGGTGCCCTCCTTGCATAAATTGATTTACTCCAGTGCAGGAGCCCCCAGCTTTCACTATGGTGCAAAACCACACAAAGGACAGGGGTGTGACCACCCCTATATCCAGCTCCTCACCTAGGGAGGTGCACAGAGCTCTGCCAGGTGGCCACTTGATTCTGCCATCTTGATGATAAGATGGGCAGAGGCTCTGACTGGTTAGTTTAGCTGGGTGACATCCCTGACCCCCACTTTAGGTTGGTCACTGCAGTTAGTGTCCAACCCCCTTCTTGGGTTACTTATAGGCTCCTCTGAGAGTGGGACCCTAGATTTGTCAACAAGACTTTAGGAACCATCTGTAAGTCTCCTCTGTAAGAAAAATCTGCAGCCTGGACACTTGAACCACTGCTGTTCTTCGCTGGAACCAAGAGCAAGACTGTAAACAGTAGGAAGGCCCCTACTGCAACTTTGTTTCCAAGTTCTGCAAAACCTTCTGCATCTCTGTGGCTGTGCATCCTCCAGAGTCACCAGGACTCTTCCTGCACTTAGAAAAGCAGGAAGGAATCTTCCTTGAAGTGAAGGAGTCACTCCCCTGCATCCACAGGCACGTCAGCGACGACAAACGTTTTGTGGAACCTGCTGTCCTACAACTCTTCAAGGCTCTGCAACACAAGTGGTGGTTCTGTGGCTCTCCAGAGGTCTGACCTATCTTCCGTGCAACTGGGAAGTTTGTGGTCCCTCACTGGAGCTGCCTGGCTTCGACCAATGGGCACCTTGTCTGTTTGCCCTTGCCATGCCTTGTTGGTCCTTCAGTCAGAAGACCTCCTACCTCCAAGAAGCCCCAGCCTCCAGCACTCGCCGGCCTAAAGAACATCCTCACTGCAACTCCTGCAACATGGGAATCTCTCATTGCTGTGCTGTTGAGGCATCCCTGCGACTCCCTGTGCCTGCTGCAAGAGGGTCCTGCTGGAGGCTTCAATTCCTGTTGGCTCTCCTGCATGCTGAAGGCTGGCCCTGACCTACCTGCCAAAGTTGGGTCTCCTGGACCTTACTGGTCCCCACAAATCCTGCAAACTCATTGCAATGCTTCCCTGCATTTAACAAGGCTTGTTGTGGTCTCGCTGACCTCTGACCCCTCTGCCATTCAACTCCTGGGATCTTCCTGCATTGCCTCGACTCCACAGCTGCACTTCTTCATCCACCATCCAACAGGAAAGCAACTTCGAGGAGGGTGGGCATTGCCCTCCTGCACCGCCTGAGCACCTCTGGGTGGTCGGGACTCTGTCCCTGAATTCCTTATGTCCTCTTATTCAGGACTCCATGCATGGGTTCCACCCATCTGGTCCACGAGTCACAACAGCAGCTGGACAACCAAGGTCCTCAGAACCTCCCACTGAAGTCAATGACACATCTTCACAACTATGCACCTGGGCTCCCTTGTGTAGGTACACCACTGTTCTGGATGGGGGCACCATCCAACCTCCCTTGTCCTAACGGGTTTCCTCAGGGTCCTCTGGGAAGGTTCCTAAAACGGGAAATCCATAACTGCGACTTCCCAATGTTATTCTATGGACAGTGACCTGGGATTACAGCTCTGCACACAGCGGACTGGGGAATCCTACCTATTTACCTGTGGGGTTGTAGTACTTCCCAAGTCCTAAGGGTCCTTGGGTGGTAGTGTGGGTTGGGAGTGACTTTCGAATTCCATTTTTTTAGTTTATGGTTTGCCTCCCACCCTTCCTATAGGGACCCATGTTATTTTATGCCTTTATCTACCTGTTGCTAAGTATATTTTTGCATGTTCATATCTCAGTTTAGGGGATATACCAAAGTTAGTTCTAGAGTGTGTTACAACAAATATAACATTTTTCTAACACTAGTGTGGTTTTTCCTGTGTCCGTCACTGACTGACCTGTGTGGTATTTGCAACTGCTTACCACCCTCCTGGATAAACCTTAGCTGCTTTCCACAGCTACCCCTCTAAGAGCTCTGGTTATCTAGAACCTCCTACACTATCGCTAAGGGTTGCCTGGACTCAGTACAGGGTGCCTCACCTATAGGTGTACACCATATACTGAGCCAGCCTTCTACACATATACACCATGCAGCTCAAGCTATTGAATAAAACTGAGGCAGATAAACTATTGCTAAAGCAAAAGCAGAGCATCACTGATGCTCTTAGGGTCACATGGATGATGTCCCCATTCTAGGTTTGTCTACTTAAACAGCAAAAGAGGGTAGGAGAACACAAGCATGTATGTAGCTGGAATCTGGGACTCACAGGGAACCAATTACTGGGGTGTGGACAGGAGTTAAGTGTGTGCTAAATATTTTCTTTCTACTCTAAATGAATTTCTTCTCTTGATGAATTTTCTGGTGACTCGATCTGACTCCTAAAGCACTCATAGGTGTTTTTGAGTTTGCCAGACTGTACACAGACCTTCATAAACCTTTGGCTGCACGTAGCTAAATGTTACATTGCCACAAATTGGACCATAGAGAGATAGCGTGAATTGCAAAATAACATCATGGCATGAATGGATGCATCCTGATTGTGGCATCTATTTCACTGTCCAGATCTTGCCCCCTGGAAGCATGTGTAAGTCTTGCACACCACAATGTTTAATATTCTTTTGAAAACCTGAACTATGAATGAGGATCAGAATCTTTTCCCATAGTGTAAAATTAGTTTTCAAGAAGGCTGTAAGAAATCAATGGTCTGGGTATGGTGCCTAATAGGATTTGAGATTACTGGTTCATGACTTGATCAAGCTGGAAGGGGCCTAAGTATCCAGGCGCAAAACTGATAGTTTTGTTGGTAGGTGCACCACAAAAGTTATGTTGGAAAGTTCTTCTTTGTACAGAATAATGTATAGGTCTAGTATAGTTGTTGAGCCAAAGAAATATTTTCTTCCTCAAATTGTTTCTCTTGTACGCTTGAAGTTAAATTGATCACTTAGTACTTGAAGTTGCTTTTAATTGCGTATATCCACATCTGAGATTGAGTATCATACATGTTTTTAGTCTGTACATGTTTCACCTTTAAGCTAATGTAGTGATCGTTTTCTCAGTGCAAGCGTGTTGACATGGGTGTAGGGGGCTGTCTCAGTTTATGGTTTACACCTATGATATAGCACCCTATACTGAGTGAAGGCAACCCTTAGTGGTAGTGTTTCGGTGTCCAGATAGCAAAGGCTCTCTAGGGGTAGCTGTGGCAAGTAGCTGAAGCTTATCCAGGAGGAATGTAAAGCGCTTGCAGTAGCACAGTATTCAGACAGTAACCCTCACACAAGATGGAACCACACAAGTGTTGCTAAAATAAAGAATTCTTTATTATAGCAATAACTACTATACTAGCATTGGTATGTCTCCCTTTGGAGATATCTGCACACAATATATACTCAAAGTAACAAGCAGAAGTAGCATAAAATGTACAGGGTCCTATGCAGGACCTCACCATATACTAAGTAAGTGGAATGTGAAGTAGTGAACCCAATCAGGGTAAATGTGGTACTTAGCAAGGGGCTGGGAAAGAACTAAAGGGAAAGACCTAAAACACCAGAAGTAAGTACAGCAAGTGTCCCCAGCGACCAGGTGCAGAATGGTTACCTACCCAGTTGTCCTGTAGGCTAACACAGGGAAGTAGTGGTTGGAAGTCGTGCGTTTCAGGACCCTCCCCAGTGGACCCTGAGGAAACCAGCAAACAAGAGGAAGGTTGGAGAGTGCTCCCACCCAAGGATACCCAGAAGACAGGAGTACCTACACCAGGGGACCCGGATGCATAGGGGTAAAAGGATGTTGGAAACCCTCACTGAAGTCAATGGAAGCCGTGGATTGCTCAGCTGCAATTGCGACCCGTGGACCCAGGCCAGTGGAACCCAGGGACATATTACGGATGCAGAAGACCTGAAAAGGAAGGGAACAGGGTCCAGCACCCTTAGAGTTGGCCAGGTGGTGCAGGTGGCAACGTCCACCCTCCTATGGGTGAAGTTTCCTGCAGTTTGGTGAAAGAAGTCCAGCAGCGGGGACCAGGAGCTGCCCAAGATCCTAGGAGTTGCCTACAAGCTGTCCCTTGATGGTCTCCGGATTGCAGGAGGGTCAGTGACCTGCCAGGTCACCAACAAGCACTTCCAAATGTAAGAAGAAGCTGAAGATGTATTTGCAAAGTTTTGGGGACCAGTAAAGTCCAGGAGACTCTACACTTCAGCACACAGGGAGGCCCACGTTGCAGGAGTTGCAGCACGGAGGCTGATCTTCAGATTGCAGAGTGCTGGAGGTTGGGGCTTCTCCGTGCTCGAAGATCTCTTCGAGGAAGAGCCAAAAAGCCTCCGCAAGAGCAACAGTCTCGGTGAACAGGGGTGTTGTTCCAGTGGCTGCAGAAGGGGCCCACAGATCATGTAGGAAAGTCCTCTCTTTCTGGCATGGTTACCCCAACTTTTTGCCTGATGTCAGTGTGCTTGGATGTTTTCACTGGGATCCTGCTAATCAGGACCACAGTGATTGTGCTCTCTCCTCTAAATTTGGTTGTTTTGGTATTTCATAAACCCCACAGTTGGCTTACTGGTGTACCCTTTTAAGTCCTTGGTGGATGGTACAGAGGTACCCAGGGCACCAGGGGTCTCCCATGGGCTGCAGCATGTATCATGCCACCCAGGGGAGCCCATGCAAACTGTCTGCAGGCCTGCCATTTGCAACCTGTGTGAAATGGTGCATGCGCCCTTTCACTGCTGGTCAGTACAGCAGGTCAATGTAAGTCACCCATATGGTAGGCCTTTCAGCCCAAAGGGCAAGGTGCAGGTCCCTGTGTGTGTGGGCACCCCTGCTTGAGCAGAACTGCCCCTACTAACTCCAGTTCCAATTCCCTGTACTTCATAAGTGTGGGGAAGCCATTTTATCAATGTACTGGCCACCGGTCACTACCTGTGGTCCAGCTTACATAATGGTAACTCAGAACCTGGGCATGTTGCATCAAACATGTTGGAATCATACCTCAATACTAATTCCAGAATTGGTGGAATGATTCCATGCACCCTGGGGTTTCCATAGAGGATGCTACAGTTCTGCTCCTACTAGTCTTTCAGAGTCTGCGGGCAGTCCACGCTGCTGCAGCCCCCAAGACACAATTCTGCCCTCCTGCTGCTTGACCAGCTCTAGCAGGGGCCAGCAGAACAAAGGATTTCCTGTAGGAGAGAGAGGGGTGCAACCTCTTCTCCTCTGGAAATAGGTGTTACTAGGCTGGGAAGGGGTAGCCTCCAAACACACCACCAGACTGCTTTGAAGGGTGTATTTAGTGCCCTCCTTGTATAATCTGGTTTGCACCAGTCTAGGGACCACTGGTCCCTGCTCTGGCACTAAACACACAAAGGAAAGGGGAGTGACCACTCCCCTGTCCGGCTCCACCTCTGGGGTGGTGGCCAGAGCTCCTCCATGTGGCCACTTGGGTCTGCTATCTTGGAAACAAGATGTGCAGAGGACTCTGGGAGCATCTAACTGGGTAGGCCAGGTAGCTTATGTCAGTAACCACTCCTAGGTGGTCCCCCCAGAGAGTGACCAAACTCCCTTTTTGGGCTATTTAGGGACTCCCTTGAGGACGGGTCCCCAGATTTGTCATGCAAGACTCCACCAGAAACTCTCTACAAAGACATCTTCTGCTTCTGGCCCCTGGAACCGCTGCTGGGCTACACAGGAACAGAACAAGACTGCACCGCCTGAGATAACCTTTCCTTGCAACGTTATTTTGGCGGCTCCTGTCAGCATTCTGCAACATCTCCATGGCTGTACATCCTCTGGGTTCGGCAAGACGTCAGCTGTACCACAAAGGAATCCCCCTTTGAGTGAAGGAGTCACTCCCCTGCATTGCAGGCACCTAAGGTAACAACGTCCAGCTGGTGGTGATCTTCTGTCTGCCGGATCTACGAAAAGTCTCCAACACAGGTCGTGGCTCTGAGGGATCACCTGGGTGCGCTCTGCCTTCTGTCCAACGTGGTAGAGTGTCATCCGTTGTTTCTGCCACTGGGACAGAATCCCTGTGCACCGTGACTGTTGCACCAACCAAGGCTTGTTGACTCCTGCTCTGAGGGATCTTCAAGCTCCAAGTAGCCCAAGCCCCCACCCCTCTACCTCTGCAAGGACAGTCTCCTCTCTGCTGCTCCAGCGATGTGGAACTCCTCTTTAGGTGTGCTTGCTGGGCCTCTCTGCAACTTACTGTGCCTGCTGCAAGTGGTCTGCTTCTGGGGGCTCTGACTTCTTCTGCTGGATCTCCTGCATAATGAGGGTCAGCCCTGACTCCCCTCCAAAGGTCGAGTCCCCAGGACCTTGCTGGTCCTCCACAGCTCTGAGAAACATCCAATAGCTCCTTTTGCAGTTGTCTGTGCTTGTTGGCGGTATCCCTGACCACTGACCCATCTGCAATCCGTCGATCATCGAGGGACAGCTCATAGGTGACTTCAGGGACTCCTCTGCAGCTGCTGGACTTCACCAATCACAGTCTCTCCGGATCTTCACCTATAGAAGTGTGGGCATTAGCTCCTGCCTACCTGGACACTACTGTGTGGACTGTACTCTGTCCCCCTGTTTGCAGGTCCTCCTCATCTGGAATCCGTCCTTGGGTTCCACTGGTCCGGTCCTGTTTCTGCATTCTCCAACCACGATGTCCCCATGTTAGCCTACGGGAAAACCGGGTAACCTACCTCTCTGCACCCGGCAGCTGTGGATCTTGTAGGTACTTAACTTTTGGGTTTCCACTCTCCCCCAGCCCCAGGGGTTTGACCCTCCCACGTTCCCCACCCCCACCCCACCCCAATAGGTCCCTTGCTAATTTATGCTTTTCCTGAGAACTTAGCAGTGTATATTTTTTGTGTTCATACCTCCAGAGGGAGATATACCAATCATATTCTAGTTTGGTGTGCCTGTAATAAAGTATCTTTATGTTCGATGGCATCTGTCGCTGTAGATACGCATGTTTTGGAATAGCTCGCCATCTGGTGTTGGGCCGGAGTGTTACAAGTTGTTTTTCTTCGAAGAAGTCTTTCGAGTCACGGGACCGAGTGACTCCTCCTTTTGTCTCCAATGCGCATGGGCGTCGACTCCATCTTCGATTGTTTTTTTTTTCCGCCATCGGGTTCGGACGTGTTCCTGTCGCTCCGAGTTTCGGAACGGAAAGATAGCTAATTTCGGAAGATTTTCGTCGGTATTGTTGCGTTCGGGGTCGGCGTAGTTAGATTCAACACCGCGTCTAAGATCGAAGAGCTCCGGTGCCCTTCGGGGTAATTTTTTCGATCCCCCGTCGGGGCCTGGTCGGCCCGACCGCGTGCAGAAGAACGCCGATGGAACGGACCCGTTCCGTTTCTGTCCCAAATGCCACAATAAATATCCCTATACAGACCAACACTTGGTCTGCAACCTGTGCCTGTCACCTGAGCACAGCGAAGACACCTGCGAGGCCTGTCGTGCGTTCCGGTCCCGAAAAACTCTCCGAGACCGTTGAGCCAGAAGACTTCAGATGGCGTCCGCGCCGACAGCCCACCGGGAGTTCGAGGAACAAGAAGAGGAGGGAACCTTTTCGATCCAAGAATCGGACTCCGAAGGATTCGACGATACACAAACCGTGAGTAGGACGTCGAAAACCACTCAGAAGAAGATTTACAAGGCCCAGGGGACGCCACTGCCACCAGGCCATGGCTCGACCCATAAATTCGGTGACCGACCGTCGGCACCGAAAAAGGCCCAAACAGTGCCGAGATCGTCCGACTCCGGTCGAGACACCGGCACGCAGCCTTCTCTGGACCGAGAAAGTGCTGGAGACAAGCATCGACACCGAGATACCGGTGTAGACCCGGCTCGACGCCGAGACAGCGGCACCGAAGAAGATCGACGCCGAGAGGTTTCGGCCCCGAAAAAGAAAAAAGTCACCTCGGAGCCGAAAAAAGATGCAGACAGGGTTTCGGTGCCAAAACAAACTGCAACCGACCCAGTTTCAGGCTCTTATACAGAAGTGCACTCGCTAACCTCCCAAATGCAAAAGCATAGGTTTGAGGAGGAACTACACTCAACGGATGTAGACCATACGCAAAAGCGTATTTTCATACAGCAGGGGACAGGAAAAATAAGCACCCTTCCCCCTATTAGAAGAAAGAGAAGATTGGAGTTCCAAACTGAACAAACACCACAAACAAAAGTGGTGAAAAAAGTTACCCCACCACCCTCTCCTCCACCTGTGATTAACGTCTCACCAGCACAAACTCCATCACATTCCCCAGCTCACACCACCATGAGCCAGGGTGACCAAGATCAAGACGCATGGGACTTATACGACGCCCCAGTGTCAGATAACAGTCCGGAGGCATACCCTACGAAGCCATCTCCACCAGAGGACAGCACTGCGTATTCTCAAGTGGTGGCTAGAGCAGCACAATTTCACAATGTAAGCCTCCACTCAGAACAGGTCAAGGATGACTTTTTAATTCAACACACTCTCCTCCACCCACAGCTCCTACCAAAGCCTGCCTATGCTCCCTGGTATGCTCCGGCACGCAAAAGAAATCTTTAAGGAGCCGGTCAAAAGTAGGGCAATCACACCAAGAGTGGAAAAGAAGTATAAGGCGCCTCCTACAGACCCGGCTTTCATCACTACACAGCTGCCACCAGACTCTGTCGTTGTAGGAGCAGCTAGGAAAAGGGCCAACTCCCACACATCTGGAGATGCACCACCCCCAGATAAAGAAAGCCGCAAGTTCGATGCAGCTGGTAAGAGTCGCAGCACAAGCTGCAAACCAGTGGCGCATCGCTAACTCCCAGGCACTACTTGCGCGCTATGACAGAGCCCATTGGGATGAGATGCAACATCTCATTGACCATCTGCCCAAGGACCTACAAAATAGGGCAAAACAAGTGGTTGAGGAGGGACAGACCATTTCCAACAACCAAATCCGCTCCTCCATGGACGCTGCAGATACAGCTGCACGGACAATTAATACATCTGTAACTATCAGAAGGCATGCATGGCTCCGAACGTCTGGATTTAAACCAGAGATTCAGCAAGCAGTTCTCAATATGCCTTTTAACGAAAAAGAACTGTTCGGTCCAGAAGTGGACACAGCGATTGAGAAACTCAAAAAAGACACGGACACTGCTAAAGCCATGGGCGCACTCTACTCCCCGCAGAGCAGAGGGAATTACAGCACATTCCGTAAAACACCCTTTAGAGGGGGGTTTCGGGGTCAGAGCACACAAGCCAGCGCCTCACAGGCAACACCGTCCAGTTACCAGGGACAGTACAGAGGAGGTTTTCGGGGACAATATAGAGGAGGGCAATTCCCTAGGAATAGAGGAAAATTTCAAAGCCCCAAAACCCCTACTACTAAGCAGTGACTCACATGTCACTCACCCCCTCCACACAACACCAGTGGGGGGAAGAATAAGTCATTATTACAAAGCATGGGAGGAAATCACTACAGACACTTGGGTTCTAGCAATTATCCAACATGGTTATTGCATAGAATTTCTACAATTCCCTCCAAACATACCACCAAAAGCACAAAATTTGACAAAACATCATTCCAATCTCCTGGAGATAGAAGTGCAGGCACTATTGCAAAAGAATGCAATCGAATTAGTGCCAAACACACAAATAAACACAGCAGTTTACTCACTGTACTTTCTGATACCAAAGAAGGACAAAACGCTGAGACCAATCCTAGACCTCAGAATAGTGAACACATTCATCAAATCAGACCACTTTCACATGGTCACACTACAAGAAGTATTACCATTGCTAAAACTACACGACTACATGTCAACTTTAGACCTCAAGGACGCGTATTTCCATATACCAATACACCCATCGCACAGGAAATACCTAAGGTTTGTATTCAAAGGAATACATTACCAATTCAAGGTACTGCCTTTCGGATTAACAACCGCACCAAGAGTCTTTACCAAATGTCTAGCGGTAGTCGCTGCACACATCAGAAGGCAGCAAATACATGTGTTCCCATATCTAGACGACTGGCTAATCAAGGCCCATTCGTTAATAGAGTGCTCAAATCACACAAATCAGATCATACAAACCCTCTTCAAACTAGGGTTCACCGTCAACTTCACGAAATCCAACATTCTGCCGTGCAAGGTACAACAATACCTAGGAGCCATAATAGACACAACAAAAGGAGTAGCCACTCCAAGTCCCCAAAGAATTCAAAATTTCAACACCATCATACAACGCATGTATCCAACACAAAAGATACAAGCAAAGATGATATTACAACTCCTAGGCATGATGTCTTCATGCATAGCCATTGTCCCAAACGCAAGACTGCACATGATGCCCTTACAACAGTGCCTAGCATCACAGTGGTCTCAAGCACAGGGTCATCTTCTAGATCTGGTGTTAATAGACCGCCAAACTTACCTCTCGCTTCTGTGGTGGAACAACCTAAATTTAAACAAAGGGCGGCCTTTCCAAGACCCAGTGCCACAATACATAATAACAACAGATGCTTCCATGACAGGGTGGGGAGCACACCTCGATCAACACAGCATACAAGGACAATGGAACATACATCAAACAAAACTGCATATAAATCACCTAGAACTTCTAGCAGTTTTTCAAGCACTAAAAGCTTTCCAACCAATAATAGTTCACAAATACATTCTCGTCAAGACAGACAACATGACAACAATGTATTATCTAAACAAGCAAGGGGGGACACACTCCACGCAGTTAAGCCTGCTAGCACAAAAAATTTGGCGTTGGGCAATTCACAACCAAATTCGCCTAATAGCACAATTTATACCAGGGATCCAAAATCAACTCGCAGACAACCTCTCTCGAGATCACCAACAGGTCCACGAATGGGAAATTCACCCCCAAATTCTGAACACCTATTTCAAACTCTGGGGAACACCTCAAATAGACTTGTTTGCGACAAAGGAGAACGCAAAATGCCAAAACTTCGCATCCAGATACCCATACAAACAGTCCCAAGGCAATGCCCTATGGATGAACTGGTCAGGGATATTTGCTTACGCTTTTCCTCCTCTCCCTCTCCTTCCTTACCTGGTAAACAAACTCAGTCAAAACAAACTCAAACTCATATTAATAGCACCAACTTGGGCAAGGCAACCCTGGTACACAACGCTGCTAGACCTATCAGTAGTACCCTACATCAAATTGCCCAACAGGCCAGATCTGTTGACACAACACAACCAAAAGATCAGACACCCAGATCCAGCATCGCTGAATCTAGCAATCTGGCTCCTGAGATCCTAGAATTCGGGCACTTACAACTTACCCAAGAATGTATGGAAGTCATAAAGCAAGCCAGAAGGCCATCCACCAGGCACTGCTATGCAAGTAACTGGAAGAGGTTTGTTTGCTACTGCCATATTAATCAAATACAACCTTTACACACAACTCCAGAACATGTAGTGGGCTACTTGCTTCACTTACAAAAATCTAACCTGGCTTTCTCTTCCATTAAAATACACCTTGCAGCAATATCTGCATACCTGCAGACTACCTATTCAACTTCCCTATATAAGATACCAGTCATTAAAGCATTCATGGAGGGCCTTAGGAGAATTATACCACCAAGAACACCACCTGTTCCTTCATGGAACCTAAATGTTGTCCTAACTAGACTTATGGGTCCACCTTTTGAACCCATGCACTCCCTCGAAATACAGTTCCTAACCTGGAAGGTTGCATTTCTCATCGCCATTACTTCCCTAAGAAGAGTAAGCGAGATTCAGGCGTTTACAATACAAGAACCTTTTATACAACTACACAAGAATAAGGTCGTCCTAAGGACTAATCCTAAATTTTTGCCAAAGGTTATTTCACTGTTCCATCTAAATCAAACAGTGGAACTTCCAGTGTTCTTTCCACAGACAGATACCGTAGCTGAAAGGGCACTACATACATTAGATGTCAAAAGAGCATTAATGTATTACATTGACAGAACAAAGAACATCAGAAAGACTAAACAACTATTTATTGCATTTCAAAAACCTCATGCAGGAAACCCAATATCAAAACAAGGTATAGCCAGATGGATAGTTAAATGCATCCAAATCTGCTACCTTAAAGCTAAACGACAGCTGCCCATTACACCAAGGGCACACTCAACCAGAAAGAAGGGTGCTACCATGGCCTTTCTAGGAAACATCCCAATGCAAGAAATATGTAAGGCAGCCACATGGTCTACGCCTCACACATTCACCAAGCACTACTGTGTAGATGTGTTATCCGCACAACAAGCCACAGTAGGTCAAGCCGTATTAAGAACATTATTTCAAACTACTTCCACTCCTACAGGCTGAGCCACCGCTTTTGGGGAGATAACTGCTTACTAGTCTATGCAAAACATGCGTATCTACAGCGACAGATGCCATCGAACTGAAAATGTCACTTACCCAGTGTACATCTGTTCGTGGCATCGGTCGCTGTAGATTCGCATGTGCCCACCCGCCTCCCCGGGAGCCTGTAGCAGTTTGGAAGTTACCTTCAACTATTTGTATATGTATCATCTCAACCTTAAATAGGTACATACTTAGTCACTCCATTGCATGGGCACTATTACTACAATTCAACTCCTACCTCACCCTCTGCGGGGAAAAACAATCGAAGATGGAGTCGACGCCCATGCGCAATGGAGACAAAAGGAGGAGTCACTCGGTCCCGTGACTCGAAAGACTTCCTCGAAGAAAAACAACTTGTAACACTCCGGCCCAACACCAGATGGCGAGCTATTGCAAAACATGCGAATCTACAGCGACTGATGCCACGAACAGATGTACACTGGGTAAGTGACATTTTCATTTTGTAACTCTGTGCGATTCCTTTCATGCGTATTAAGTTACTGTGTGACTACTGTGGTATTTCAAGGGCTTCACATGCCTTCTAGTTAAGTCTTTGCTGCACACCACAGCTGCCCTAGAGAGCTCTGGCTGTCTTGACACTATAACACTAACTAATTGTGGGTTGCCTGGGCCCAGTATAATGTGTAACACCATAGGTGTCCACCACACACTGGACCAGCTTCCTACATTGGTGGTGCTGGGGTTTAGAGGAAGGGCTATGTTAGACCCTCAACTCACCTAAACTAAAAGTCTAGAAATCCCTACTACTAAAGTGTAGGACACACTTTTAGTTTAGGTGAGTTGAGGGTCTAACATAGCCCTTCCTCTAAACTTTTAGAAAGTCTAGAACCTTAGAGTAGGTAAGTGCACTCACACTACTCTAGGTAACATGCCTTCAACAGAGGACACCGCCAGCCTAAGAATCTAAGTATGCGATTCTAGGATTATTGTTCCAATGTGACCTTCAAAACTCAGAGGGCCAGGAAGAGCAGGAAGTAGAGACGGACCCTCCAGTGTTAGACAGGATAGATTTAGATCCCACTGAGGAGGGCCAGGAAGCTTCTGGGGAACACCATAGTCCTCTAGAGAGAACTCATGGTAGTGAGGGGGGGGGGAGACTTACAAGTAGGCCTACTTTTTCTCCCAGGTAGTTGGTGCAAATGGTCCCCAGGAGGAGGGACACATCCTCCTCATCTGTCCATACCCACGTCTTAGCAGCTTCTGGTGAGACTGACCACTCTAGTTCACGGGTGTAGCCCCTAGACAGGGATTTCAGTAGACTGAAACTAGAACAGGTCAACCTGAGGCTGCAGCAGCAACAGTTAGTCCCAGATAGAGAGGGCTTGGCAGTGGAGAGGAAGAGCTAGAATTTGGGGTTGGCACCCCATGGTGGCAGCAGCAACAGCTATAGAGAGACCATGGTCAGGGAAGACTCCTAGGACTCTTTGCAAAATAGTCCCACCTTATAAGGTTGGAGACAACATCTACAAGTGGATCACTGCTTTTGAGAGGACCTGTATAGTTCAGAAGGTCCCTCAGAGGCAGTGGGCAGCCATCTTGTGGCTTTCCTTTACTGACAAGGGGAGGGACAAACTCTTAACTGTCAAGGAGGAAGCTGCAGACAATTTCCAGGTGCCTACGGGTGCTCTCATTGATGGGTTTGGGTTGACCAAAGAAGAATATAGGATCAAGTTTAGGAAAACCTTTAAAGATTCCTCCCAAGAATGGGTACCTTTTGTTGACAGCTCTGTCAGGGCTCTGGAAGGCTGGTTACATGGTAGTAATGTGCATGACTCTAAGGGCTTGTATAACTTTATCACGAGGGAGCACATTCTTAACAACTGCTATTCTGACAAACTGGTGGGCTCAGATCTGACCTCTCCCCAAGAACTGGGAAAGATGGCAGACAAATGGGTTCGTACCAGAGAGGGTATGAAAACACACACCTGGGGTGACCAGAAGAAGAAAGAATCTTTCTAGAATCAGGTGAAAGGTGGGGACAAATATAAAGGTAAAAAGGAGTCTTCATCAGGTCCCAAAAACTCTTCTTGGGGTGGGTCTAAGCCCTCTTCTTCCTCATCCCACAATAAGATACCTAGTTGCTACTTGTGTAGACAAAAAGGCCACAGGACAGGTGACACCAGTCCTAAAAAGAGCATCAAGCCTGCTACTACCGCTACCACTTCTACACCTAGTGCTCCTAGCAATAGCACTGGTAGTAATACTCAGTTCAAGGGTGTAGCAGGGTTCACCATGGAAACTGCAGTGGGCTCTGTGTTAGTCAAGGAGACCACTGAGGCAATTTTGGTTTCTGAGGGTGGTATCGACATTGCCACCCAAGCTGCTTGTCCCCTTAATATGGTTAAGTACAGGTAACATCCCCTTATCGATGGTGTTGAGGCTGGGGCCTGCAGGGACACAGGTGCAAGTGTTGTATTTACAACCATTTTACACCCTATTGGATAAGTCTTAACTGCTCTCCACAACTACCCTTATGAGAACTCTGGTTATCTAGAGCCACCTACACTATCACTAAGGGTTATCCGGAGTCAGTACAGGGTGCCTCACCTATAGGTGTACGCCATATACTGAGCCAGCCTCCTACACTCTCCTGAGAAATTAGCATGATGCAAGTATTAACTTTTCTCTGTGACTGAGGGAATTCTCTGTCTTCATCTGCCAGCTCCGCATTACCTCCATCATCAATTTTATGTAAATGTGTACCACCCATAGAAGTTCAGCACTTCAATCAGAAGAGATCTGTGATCCCACCATGGAGTTTACTCACAAATAGACTGTAAGCACAGCTTACTCACCAAAAGACTGTACATTTTGTTGCAGCAACCAAGAGATCAGAGGCCTCTTCAAGTGAGCCAGCAGTCATCAATCAGATATTTTATGGCAATCTTCTAATGCACACTCACTATCGCCATTGCCACTGCCCTCTCATGCCTGACCCCATGATGGTCACAATTCCACAGAGTCTGGATTTCCTGGTTCTTCAATGCTTTGCATTGGAGGATGTTGGGTGATTAGATTCTTTCCACATCTAATGTGTTTCTAACTAGTTCTACACCAACTTGCGCTCAGTAAAGAATATTTTCCAGTCTCCAGCTATCACCTTTAATTTTGCTGGAGACAGCAGCATGTAGTGCACGCTTTCCTCTCATATTTCTTTTACCATTACTGTGTTTGGACCACAGACGTTTAGTCTGGAAATATAAGCACTATACTGTATCAATAGTGTAACAGGTCCACCGTCAATAAAGGTTGGGGTGAGCCCAGGTGATAAATGTTTCACTGGGACATTGTGGGCTATTTCTATCACTTACAATTTAGAAACCACTTGGGGCACCACAGTCGCCAGCCAAACACTCCACTATGTCTTTCCCTCTACACCTGATTGTTGCGTCTAGAATGACCATCATAATCCATCCTAAAGAGAGTGGGTTCCTTATGTATGCCCCAACCTTTCTGCAAAATAGTTCACATTTTTCGGAATCTGGCTGTTGTCCCACTTGCAACTTAAATTCTGCAGCTGTTGCTGCAACTGGAGGTTCCCAGCAAGGTTCTACTTGTTCACTGTTTCCCAGGTTTAATGGCTATTGTTTGACCACCCAGTGCTCCCCCTTACTCCCACCCTCAGGATTCATGCTTTCAGGGGCTGAGGGCTTTTGCCATTCAACAAGTCTTTTACTGACCCTATATTGGCAACCTCGGCCAAACCCTTTTCTGATCCGGCTTTTAGCTGTCCCTTAGCTAGTGACTGTAAACTAGCACCTTAGTGTTTCATGGTGCAAGCCTCCACTTGTAATGCTAACCAAAATTCTTTCCTCTCTATTTCTCCAGATAAGGATTCTAAAAATAGTGGTGATGTGGGCAGTAAATTCTACTCTTCCGACACTTTGGCAAGCTTTACATTGTTTTTTTCTATAGGATTCTATGTTGTCATACCTTGTGGGAGATGACTGTAGGAGACTGGCTCAGTATATGGTGTACACCTTTAGGTGATGTACCCTTCACTGAGTCCAGGCAACCCTTACTGATGGTGTTTGGTTTCTCATAACCACAGCTCTCAAAGTGTAGCTGTGGGGAGCAGCTAATGCTTATCAGAGAGGGTGTAAAGCAATTGCAATAACCACAAAGTCAGTCAATGATTTACACACAAGAAAGAACCACACCACATGCTAGAAAAATAAGGTATTATTTATTAACACGCAGGCACTAAACTAACTTTGGTATATCTTCTAACTGAGATATGAATATGCAAAATTATACTTCAAAACAGGTAGGTACAAGTATATAATAACATGGCCCCTCTAGGGGCGGAGGGATGGAGTTGAGAGCAAACCATATACATAATAAATGGGTAAATACAGACACAGCTGACCAAGACTGACATTCAAGAATCCTAAGGACCGGGGAAGTACTAGAACACCAAAGGTAGGAAGCAAGTATTCCCCAGGAGCCCGTGTGTAGATGTGTTACCTAGTGTTGGGTGTCCCATAGGATAGTATTGGGTAAGTTATAGTTCGGAAAAGGTTGGAAATGGGCCCTTCCCAGAAGAACACGAGGAAACCCTTTGGGACAAGAGTGCCCCCACCTCTAGATACCCAGAGAGGTTGAGTACCTGCATCAGGGAGCCCAGGAGCATAGGTGTGAAGTTGTCTCAGAACTTACAGTTTAAGTCATTGGGGACCTTGGCTGTCCAGCTGATACAGTGATCCGGGGATCAGTTTGGTAGAACCCAGGAGTGGATTCCGAGCAAGAAGCACCTGTGAAGCGAGGGGAAGGAGTCCAAACCAGCCGGCGTCATCCAGGGGGTTCTGGAGGGCAATGCCTACCCTTCTCGTGGATGCTTTTTTGTTGGACGGCTGTCATGAAGATGTAGCTGCTTCATCCAGGCGATGAAGAAGATTCCCAGGAGTTGTCAACAAGCTGTCCCACGCCGGTTGTCAAATACAGAGGGGTCAGTGATCAGCAGGACCACCAACAAGCCTTGGCAAATGCAAAAAAGGAGGGTTTCACAAAGAGTTTGACTAGTTGGGACCAACAAGGTCCGAGGGACTAAACCTTTACAGGTAAGTCAGGACCGGCCTTCAGTAGTGGAGAGCCAGCAAGAATCAATGGAGACCCCGGGAGGACCCTGTGGCAGCAAGCACAGGGAGTTACGAGGAGGACTCAGCACCACAAAAATGATGGATGCCCACTTTGCAGCGGTTGTAGGGAGGACGTCGGTCTTGGATCTGTGATACTTGAGGCAGGGGGGTCAGGGATGCTACACAACTGGACTGACCTGTCAGCTGCTCCAGGGTGCCTCTGCTCATCCTGGTTCCAAGATGGCAGAATCAAGTGGCCACCTGGCAGAGCTTGGGGCACCCGCGTGGGGAGGAACTGGATAGGAGGGAGGTCAGTCCCCTCTTCTTTGTGTGTTTTGCGCCACAGCATGAGCGAAGGGGGCTAATGCACTGGAAGAAACCGGTTTTGGAAGACTGGCTCATATGTGCTTTTCAAAGAAGTTTGGTGGTGCTCAGGAGAACCCCCCCACCCTAGCCCAGAGCCACCTATTTTTAAAGGAGAGGGGGTAACACCTCTCCTCTAAAGGAAATCCTTTGTTCTGCCTTCCCCTGCCTGGGTTACACTCAGCAGCAGGAGGGCAGAACAGTGTCTGGGGTCAGAAGCAGCACTGGCTTGCATGCAGACCCTGCAAGGCTGAACAGGCAGACATGGAGGATCCTCTAAAGAACCCCCAAAGTACATGGTATCATCCACCTAACACTGGAACCGGTGTAGTTGCATGATTCCAACTTGTTTGATACCAAACATGTCTAGGTTCAGAGAAACCATTATGTAGCTGGACATCTCGTAATGACCAGTGTCCACTACATACCTTCAAATGGTTTCCCTGCACACACAAAGCCCAGAAAATGGAGGCTAGGTTTTGTAGGGGTACCTTTGCTCATGCAGGGGTAACTTCACAGTTTGAACCATGCACCATGCTCTTGGCCTGAAAGGCCTATCTTAGGGGTAATTACAGGATCAAAGTGCAGTGACCGCGATATAAGGTAAACCTTATATCTCGGGTAAAAGATGCATGCACCATTTCACACAGGCTACAGTGACAGGCCTGTAGACACAGTTTGCATGCGCTCCCATGGGTGACATAATACATGCTGCAGCCCATGGGGGACCCCTGGTGTACCAATGCCCCTGGGTACCTAAGTATCATATATCAGGGGCTTACAGGGGTGCACCAGTATGCCAGTTGTGGAGTGTAAGAATTGCTTACCAACTAAATTCAGGGGTGAGACCACCAACACTGGGGTCCTGGTTAGCAGGATCCCAGTGTGCTACAATCAAAACATACTGACACTGGGCAAAAAGTGGGGGCAGCCATGTCAGAAAGGTCCTACTTTCCCACAATGACACTTGTGATTCTGCTGATGTTGCTGACAGTCAGGCAGATGTGAAGTTTTGGCATGGATTCCTCCAAATATGTTACCTGCCTTAAGGGAAACCAGTGTCATCCACTCCACAAGCATGCCTGGATGCAGTTTACCAGCTTTTATGGAGACGCTTAAGCTTCAAGTTGTCCATGCTCTACCCTTTCTGGATGCTTCCTCTTATGTACCCTTGTTTCTGATGCTCACGTTGACAGATCATGCTCAAATTCTCTCCATGTTGGTGGTGTTGTTGCTAGCCAAAAGTGTGATTGAGATAGTTTCCAAGGCAGAGCAGGGGCTTGGACTTTACACCCATCGTTTCCTGGTCCCAAGAAGGACAGAAGCCCGCAGCAGATTCTGAACCTCAGTGGTCTGAACGTATTCCTCCAAAAGGGGAAGTTCAAAATGACAACCCTTGTCCAAGTTCTTTTGGCGTTGGACCATTAGCACTTGGTAGGGTCCATGGACCTGCAGGGTGTATTCTTTCATGTAATTAACCGGCAACTGCAGTCCCACGAGAAATACTCGCTTTTTGTGTTGGGATGCACTAATTTTGCACAACTTCCCATACTTCGACAACTGTCTAAGACAGGCTTACCTCAGCTGGTCTCGAATCACTTGCATAGTACAATGTCGCTGCTGTTTAGTCTGGGAATTGACACAGAGTCCCCCATTCTAGACCACTAAGAGGCCGTACTATTGGGTTAATTTGATACACAGTCGCTTTGAAGCCCTTTCCCTTACCAGTGTTTCAGGACAAAGATGATCTTCCTCCTTGACAGTTCTCTGAAGCTATTATCTTCCTGTACCTTTTTGCTCAGTGTCTTATGCAGGTCCTTTAATGGAACCTACTGCTCTACTATTCCCCACACTGGAAAGGTTTTTGGTCAAGGTCTACGTTTATGCCCCTCTGGACCTGCAGTGGTGGATGAAAGATGCCAACCTGCTGTTGTATCCCCCCTCTGGTGGCCACCGTGGTGACAGATGCATAATCTCTTGGCTGTGGAAGTCACATGTATGAAGTGCAGTATGAGGTCTTTAGTCTGTCAGTGCAACGCCTTCAGGTAAATGTGCCAGAGGTGTGTGCCATTTGGTTGGCCATCACGGCATTTCTGCCATTGGTTAGAGGCAAGTCAGTCTAGGTTCCCTTGAACAATGTTACTGCCATGTGGTATCGCAAACCAGCAAAGCGAGGTGGATTCATGTGCTCTCTTACTTGAGGCTTTGGGGCTGTGGCACTGGCTGGAGCTCAATAGCTTGTCAACTATTTTCTTAAACATTAGGGCAGACACACTCAGCAAACGTCATCTTGCCTGCCAAGAGTGGCATATACATCCTAATTTGGCTGATTTTCGTTCTTTGCCTGATCAGCTCTCATTATTCAAATCACCTGTTTTTTCTAAAATAACTTTGTTATATTTGTCCTTGCATTGATGATAATGCTGCAGGAAGAACTGCTGTTCACTTTTGAGCTGTTCCAAAGCTCTATTCTGCACTTTCTTTGAAAACTGTGTTCCTCATTGTAATCACTTCCTCACATTCCACGGGCAAGCTGCAAAAACTTGTTGGTTTAGCCTCCATATACGAACTTCTTTCCTGACAAACTGGTTGTTAGGACTTGAAGATCCTTTCTTCTGACAGTGGGTTCACCTGCGCACGTAGGTCTTCCGTCCACCACATCCATCTAAGAGGGTGGGAATTACACCATTTGGACACAAGACATGCTCTTAGATTCTACATTATTAGGACTGAGGAATACCACATTGATGATCAACTACTCGTTTCTTTGCAGGCTTTGGCAAACAAAAAACAAACCTCTTGAAGGTCTTAGTGTCCCTTCCATTAGGGTGAAGATAGCAAAGAAAGGCCCTTGTTCAGAATATTTCCATTTTGTACATATGCCTTCTGTCCTCACTTTGTCAAGGCACCACTGTTGGGAAATGCCACTGTTGGCATGGTTACCCACTATCTTTTTTCCTTTTGTTGATGCCATCTTTGATTGAAAGGGTGCTGGGACCCTGCTAACCAGGCCCCAGCATCAGTGTTCTTTCCCTAAAACTGTACCTTTGTCTCCACAATTGGCACAGCCCTGGCACACAGATAAGTTCCTTGTAAACGTTACCCCTGGTACTAAGGGCCCTGTGACCAGGGAAGGTCTCTAAGGGCTGCAGCATGTATTGTGCCACCCTGGGGACCCCTCCCTCAGCGCTTGTGTGCGCTGGTGGGGAGAGAAAGACTAAGTTGACATGGCACTCCCCTCAGAGTACCATGCCTGTGGCATAGGTAAGTCACCCCTCTAGCAGGCCTTACAGCTCTAACGCAGGGTGCACTATACCACAGCTGAGGGCATAGCTGAATGAGCACTATGCCCTTATACTGTCTAAGCCAATTCTTAGACATTGTAAGTGCAGGGTAGCCATATAGAGTATATGGTCTGGGAGTTTGTCGAACACAAACTCCACAGTTCATAATGGCTACACTGAATACTGGTAAGTTTTATATCAAACATCTCAGCACAATAAATCCACACTGATGCCAGTGTAGGATTTATTGAGAAATGCACACAGAGGGCATCTTAGAGATGCCCCCTGTATGCCAGCCCAACTGCTAGTGCAAGGCTGACCGGTCTTTGCCAGCCTGCCACTTCCAGACCAGTTTCTGGCCACATGGGGTGAGTGCCTTTTTGCACTCTGTGACCAGGAACAAAGCCTGTCCTGGGTGGAGGTGCTTCACACCTCCCCCTGCAGGAACTGTAACACCTACTGGTGAGCCTCAAAGGCCCAAGCCTTGTGCTACGGCACCCCAGGGCACTCCAGCTAGTGGATATGCCTTTCCCCCGGATACAGCCCCCACTTTTGGCAGGACGCCCGGGGAGATAATGAGAAAAACCAGGAGAAGTCACCCCATCAGCCAGGTCCACCCGTAAGGTGACCAGAGCTGATGTGACCCCCTCCTTAGAAAATCCTCCATCTCGCTTTGGAGGATTTAACCCAATAGGAATAGAGATATGCCCTCCTACCCAAAGGGTGAAGGCACAAGGAGGGTGTAGCCACCCTCAGGGACAGTAGCCATTGGCTACTGTCCTCCAGCCCTAACACACCCCTAAATTTAGTATTTAGGGGCGACCCTGAACCCAGGAATTTAGATTCCTGATGACCTACAAAGGACTGCTGACCTGAAAACCCCACAGAGAAGAAGGAAGACGACAACTGCTTTGGCCCCAGCCCTACTGGCCTGTCTCCTCATTCAAAGAACCTGCACGAGCCACACATCATGCAGGCCCACCGACCTCTGCCGACTCAGAGGACTGCCCTGCAACTACAAAGGACCAAGAACTCCTGAGGACAGCGGAACTGTCCACCTCAAGCAAGAAGAAACTATCTTTAAAGGGACTCTCACCTCACTCCAGAAGTGTGAGTCCCCACCACTCTGCACCCAACGCCCCTGGCCCGTGTCCAGAGAAACCAACGTCCCAGAGAGGATCCCCAGGTGACTCTGACGACGTGTCCACCCATGGCTAACCTCTATGCACCCCCACGACGACTCCTGCAGAGGGAATCCTGAGGACACCACGACTGCCCAGAAAGAAGAAACCAGACGCCTGGAAGAAGCACTGCACCCCCAGCTCGAGAAGAACCAACCACCTGTGCAGAAGTGACCAGCAGGCGGCCCTCACCCTTACCCAGTCGGTGGCTGGCCCGAGAAGCCCCCCTGTGCCTTGCCTGCAACATCTGAGTGACCCCCAGGTCCCTCCATTGATATCAGTCTGTGTTCTCATTTATTACCAGTTTGTGTACAAGTGCTTAACACTACCCTCTGATAAGCCTAACTGGTCGACCACACTACCACAAATAGAGCATTTCTATTATTGCCGCTGCCAAGCCTCTTGGGGAACCCCTGGACTCTGTGCACACAATCTCTCATTTTGAGATAGTAAATACTTAGCCAGCTTCCTACAACCACTGTATCGATTCTCAGGGAGTACTATTTAGCCTGTGGATCCTACAGAATTTGCTACTGTTATTACACTCTTCAGACCTTCCTCCTTTAAGGGGGACATTGCTTTGGCACCAATTCCAAAGGTGAGGAATATGTAGATAGAGGTATCGATCGGAAGAATTGGTTTCTTAACCTTCAGTAGCACTCTTTATGGATAGTCTCATTAAAGATTCCTCAACACTCCCCTCACTGACTGTCCATGTTTTGTGCAGTGGTCTTTGCATTTAATAAGGTTCCACGTTGGCGTGGCTTACTGCCAGCCTTCATTTTAATCTCAGCAGCCATGCACTGCATCTGAGGGGGTGGAAAAAGCTGAGGTCACTGTTCAGGGTGGGACTTAAATTTCACAAGTGTACGCTGATCCAGTCTGGGACCTGGGAGAGTTTCAGAAGGTTGAGGATCTGCAGTTATGTAGAGTATCCACCAGAAAGAGCATGAAGGTAAGTAACTTATTTTATCTTATGAAAACAAAATGCAGAGGCAGTCGAAAAACTGAATTGTCTGAATGAACTGCTCATTGCCTTCAAACATTTTATAAGAAAACAAGTCAGACATATACAGGTCCAACTTGTGGCACATTCCACTAAAGCTGAAGGAGCACCATTGGCCTTTACATAAAGTATCACTCAAGAAGATAAGTGTGCATTGATGTGCCAGGCTCACATTTGTAAAACATAGTGTTGACACATAGGCTAAGCAGGATAGAGTAGGACAGAGGATCGAGCCACATGTTTAAAACTGCTTCTACCTCAATCTTGCATTTAACATACATGATGCTTGCTGCAAGCCATATGAATCTTTTAACGATTCATAGTGCAGAAAAGAGTTTACAACAATAATTTTCAATCTGAAAGACGTTACAGCTTTACAGGTCACCCAGCCTACTTCCCCATGAACTGGAGCGTGATGCATTGAATCTGGGGATCTAGCTTTCACGTTGACTGGTTGAAAGGTTTCCTGAGGAACTTCAATTGAAAGTCTGGCCCAGCAGGTCTAGAATTAGGGGTAAAACCATAGACCGTTTGGGTGAAGCCAGAAAAAAATCAAAGGAAAAAATGTTTGATCCACCATTTGACAGGAAAAACTACGTCAAAAGTGGAATAATTGCTTAATGAAGTATCATTTGCTTATAGATCGACGTGTGTGGAAAGGAATTAGATGAAGGACAGCGAACTTACTAGAGAGCTGGTTCAGGATACTGTCTGAGTTGTCAGTCCCAAATTTATAAAGGTGAAACAGCTGGGTGTTATTGTAAAAGTAAGCCTTGTTTGGGATAAGAGGCCTCCTAAAGCAAATGCTCCTCATAATTCGGTAAACAATTGAACTTAAAGCAATAAATTCATGTTTTGACTCCAAGTGCATTTAGCACTGTGAGTGTGAGGCTCCATAGATAATCTTCTCCAACAGCAGGAATGCAGGTATGTATTACTATTACCTTTTGAAACATTCTGCTAACAAAGCTTGATCTACTTCCACCTGAGTGAGTGTATTGATTAAGAAAAAGCCCCAGACAGTTCTTTTCTAACATTATGGTCCCCCTTCTTTGAGGTAGGCTCTTCATTAATCGGTTTCGTAGCAAGCCAGTCCAGTTTGAGTGTGAGGGTTTCTGGCAACTTTGACTCTATACCTTTCTTTTGTTTAGCAAATGCGGCCATCTTTTCACTTCTAGAAAGGGGCTAGACTAAGTTAGGTGTCTACTGTACGTCGTTTTCAGGGCGTTGCTGTTGTAATTAATCCTGCTACGGAGTTTGTTGAGGGTTACTAATTGACTACTGAAGGAAGGTTTGAGAAGGCGCCTTGGGATAGAAACTGTGACATTCCCCTAGGGGACAGAAATGAAGAGGTTTGAGAAGTATTTCTGGGTGGAACGTTCATTTTGTGATGATCGGTTACTAGTAACCGCTTTCCTTGAGTAAGTGTAATATTTTTCAAAGGTTAATATATAATTTTCCTATACTTATTGTATTTATTTTGAAACAATGAAAGGTTGAGTCAGCTAGCGAGAACATCTGTCACCTGCTTGTTGCACATTCAGCTTGATTAGCACACACATTATTACAGTGAGCTACTTCATCATGAATGGGATAAATACATCCCTTTATTGAACTCCGTATGAATAGCTAAGTGATGGAAATTGATTTAATTTGGAGCGTAATTCTTTAAATTATAGTGAAAGTGCAGTCTGTCTCTAGAGAAGTACATTGCAGATGGTCAGAAAATTGAAAATTATTAAGACAATTGTTGCTGTTTGAGCCAAGTTAACCACATGCATTTTTGTTCAAACCTAGGTTTGTCATAGTAAGAGCGGAGAAGTAAATTCAGCAAAAGTGGCAAATCTAGTGCGAGCCTATGTTGACAAGTATAAACATGCAAGGAAGGAAAAAGAGTAAATTGTCACCACTTGAAAAGTAATAAGAGCAAATGGAGGAACGAAACGTAATCATGTCTGCCAAGTGCAATTTCAACATGTACCCTTGAAGCAAAATTGTACACAATTGTGATTGGTTTTGATAAAATATTTTTCGATGTAGGATTATGATGTTTTGTTTGAATAAATTTAGAGCTATACTGCAGCTTCCTTATTCCCTTTCCCACAAGAGTGTTTCGGGTGTGAAGGGCTTAAAGGAGTGCATTTTTACTAGAAATGTACCTTTGTGTGGATACTAGAAGATGTACAGCATTATCACTTTAATGAAAATTGCAAATTAATTGAAAATGTCTACCTTAAATGTCTTGGCGCAGGTATGTACAGTACATGTAATAACGTCAGGTTTAAGATATTTCTTAAAAGAAGCTGTGTTCTATACATTTTCCCTAATTGTAGTAAAAATGAAATAATGTATTGCCTTGGCAAAGTTTCTAGTATTAACTAGTTGCTAATGGCTTAGTACACTATTATACAAAGTACATAACTTTATTTGAACGGATAAACTCGTTAAGAGTTAATACTAGGCTAACTGTATAAACAGTAAAACCCAGTGTCCAAAACCACCACTTTATACTAACATGGGACATCTCAATTATTGGAACAGCAAATAAATGTTATGTTGCTTGTTTTTCTTTTGTGTTGTCATTTGTTGTCTAATTATTGCCAAATATGCCTGGTAAGAACTCTGAATGAAGTGAGCCTAGCTTTGACGATAGTCTCCTCCCTGGTTGCAAGTATTCTAGTGGCTAACGAGCACCTTACATGCCAATTTGTTTTAGAAACCATTTATGTGGTGTTCGATAATTTGTTCCATAATGTGTTTTATTGCTGATCTCTGCTAAACGTTTTCTAAATTGAATGAACTTGTATATTTCTGAAGAAGGTACTCTGAGCAATAAATGAACACAAAAGTATTTATCTTTTGTCCTCAACGACTTTCTCGAATGACATATATTTGGAATAATTTATGGTTCTGTTCACCGTTTGTTAGGTCAGCAATATGCAGTTTGTATATGCTAAATATAAACTTAGTGCTATTCGGGATAAAAACGTTTCTGTGCACCTTTTTTTTATTTTTTATTTCAGAGCTTTGTTATGAAACTCAAGATTGTGGGAAATGATCTGCCCACCTCTTGATCCCAAATCACAGAGACTAGAAAGGCAACTGAACCGTACTGACTTCCAAAGTATCTTACAACACCAGCGAGTACAGCAGTTTGTCTGAGCAACAAAAGCTAGATACCATTTGACTCCCCACAGTGCCTGCTGGCGTGAGCTGCCAAATACAAAACATACACGTCTGCCATGCTCTAGTCTGCTTGGTCAAATTATATATATGTTCGGTGGCATGTGTAGCTGCAGATACACATGCTGTGCATTATCCTGCCATCTAGTGTTGGGCTCGGAGTGCTACAAGTTGTTTTTCTTCGAAGAAGTCCTTTCGAGTCACGGAACCGAGTGACTCCTCCCTTTCGGCTCAATTGCACATGGGCGTCGACTCCATCTTAGATTGTTTTCTTTCTGCCATCGGGTCCGGACGTGTTCCTCTTCGCTCCGTATTTCGAATCGGGAAAGTTAGCTAAAGTATCAAACATTCAACGGTATTGTTATCGCTCGGTACCGGGTTAGTGTTAGTGTATCGCCACCGACATCAAGACCGCTTCGGCGGCCCTTCAGGGCTTCCACTCTTCACCGAGGCCTGCTCGGCCTGACCACACCCATCGTCCCAGACTAATGGACCGGACCCCCTTCCGTTTCTGTCCTAAGTGCCACGCAAAGTACCCTTATACAGACAAGCACCGGGTCTGTAATTTGTGTTTGTCACCCGAACACAGAGAGGATACCTGTGAAGCTTGCCGAACGTTCCGATCGAAAAAGACCTTGCGAGATCGACGCGCAAGAAGACTGCAAATGGCGTCGAAACCGAAAGAACAGCTCGACGTCCAAGAGGAGGAAAGTATCTCCATCCAAGAGACGGACTCGGATGAATCCGAAAGTGAATGACCCTCGGCGGTGCAACGAACCGTGAGTAAACCTGCCACGTCCCAAAGTCAGGTTCATACAAAAACACTTAAGGCCATGGGGACTCCACCGCCAGCAGGCCATGGCTCAACCCACCGAAAGGAAGATGACCAAATATCGGCACCGAAAAAGGCCAAAGAGTTGCCGAAGACTTCCGACTCCGGTCGAGAATCCAGCACCGAACGATCTCAATACCGAGTGTTCGAATCAACTAAACCCCGAAAAATCTCCTCGAAACCGAAAAAGACATTTATTGCAGAAACTTCGGTACCGAAAAAAGCGGCTTCTGAGCCAAAAAGAAGCTCTTATACAGAAGAGCAAGGACTTTCTAGCCAACTCAAGGAAAGACATTGATTCGAGCGAGAGTTAGGTATGGAATAACCTGACCATACACAAAGGAGGTTACATATCCAAAAAGAGAATGGCAAAATACAAACTTTACCTCCACTCAGATCAAAAAGGAAGCTTGCATTTCAGGAGACAGAAATGCAGCCTAAAGCAAAAGTGGTTAGAGACAAATCTCCACCACCAATGGTCTCACCACAACAGTTCCCACCGCACTCACCACAACTGTTACCAGTGGGAACACCTTTAACCACTTCGCTGCCAGGCCTTTTCCCCCTCCTGTGCCAGGCCTTTTTTTGCCTATTTGGGGCAGTTCGCGCTTAGGCCCTCATAACCTTTTGTCCACATAAGCTAACCAAGCCAAATTTGCGTCCTTTTTTTCCAACATCCTAGGGATTCTAAAGGTACCCAGACTTTGTGGGTTCCCCTGAAGGAGGCCAAGAAATTGGCCAAAATACAGTGAAAATTTCGTTTTTTTCAAAAAAATTGGAAAAAGGGGCTGCAGAAGAAGGCTTGTGGTTTTTCCCCTGAAAATGGCATCAACAAAGGGTGTGCGGTGCTAAACTCAGCAGCTTCCCAGCTTTCAGGAACAGGCAGACTTGAATCCGAAAACCCAATTTTTCAACACAATTTTGGCATTTTACTGGGGCATACCCCATTTGTGCAATTTTTTGTGCTTTCAGCCTCCTTCCAGTCAGTGACCGGAATGGTCATGAAACCAATGCTGGATCCCAGAAACCTAAACATTTCTGAAAAGTAGACAAAATTCTGAATTCAGCAAGGGGTCATTTGTGTAGATCCTACAAGGGTTTCCTACAGAAAATAACAGCTGAAAAAGAAAAATATTGAAATTGAGGTGAAAAAAACATTAATTTTTCTCTACTTTTTACTCTGTAACTTTTCCCTGCAATGTCAGATTATCGAAAGCAATATACCGTTACGTCTGCTGGACTCCTCTGGTTGCGGGGATATATAGGGTTTGTAGGTTCATCAAGAACCCGAGGAACCCAGAGCCAATAAATGAGCTGCACCCTGCAGTGCGTTTTCATTCTATACCGGGTATACAGTAATTCATTTGCTGAAATATAAGGAGTAAAAAATAGCTATCAAGAAAACCTTTGCATTTCCAAAAAGGGCACAAGATAAGGTGTTGAGGAGCAGTGGTTATTTGCACATCTCTGAATTCCGGGGTGACCATAGTAGCACGTGAATTACATGGAATTTCTCAAATAGATGTCTTTTTTACACACACCCCTATATTTGGAAGGAATAAATGTAGAGAAAGACAAGGGGCAATAACACTTGTTTTGCTATTCTATGTTCCCCCAAGTCTCCCGATAAAAATGATACCTCACTTGTTTGGGTAGGCCTAGCGCCCGCGACAGGATATGACCCAAAACACAACGTGGACACATCACAGAAAACAGAGCTGTTTTTAGCAAAGTGACTACCTGTAGATTTTGGCCTCTAGCTCAGCCGCCACCTAGGGAAACCTACCAAACCTGTGCATTTCTGAAAACTAGAGACCTAGGGGAATCCAAGGAGGGGTGACTTGTGTGGCTCGGACCAGGTTCGGTTACCCAGAATCCTTTGCAAACCTCAAAATTTGGCTAAAAAAACACATGTTCCTCACATTTCTGTGGCAGAAAGTTCTGGAATCTGAGAGGAGCCACAAATTTCCTTCCACCTAGCGTTCCCCCACGTCTCCCGATAAAAATGATACCTCACTTGTGTGGGTAGGCCTAGCGCCCGCGACAGGATATGCCCCAAAACACAACGTGGAAATATCACAGAAAACAGAGCTGTTTTTAGCAAAGTGACTACCTGTAGATTTTGGCCTCTAGCTCAGCCGCCACCTAAGGAAACCTACCAAACTTGTGCATTTCTGAAAACTAGAGACCTAGGGGGATCCAAGGAGGGGTGACTTGCGGGGCTCGGACCAGGTTCTGTTACCCAGAATCCTTTGCAAACCTCAAAATTTGGCTAAAAAAACACATGTTCCTCACATGTCTGTGGCAGAAAGTTGTGGAATCTGAGAGGAGCCACAAATTTCCTTCCACCCAGCGTTCCCCCACGTCTCCCGATAAAAATGATACCTCACTTGTGTGGGTAGGCCTAGCGCCCGCGACAGGATATGCCCCAAAACACAACGTGGACATATCACAGAAAACAGAGCTGTTTTTAGCAAAGTGACTACCTGTAGATTTTGGCCTCTAGCTCAGCCGCCACCTAGGGAAACCTACCAAACCTGTGCATTTCTGAAAACTAGAGACCTAGGGGAATCCAAGGAGGGGTGACTTGCGGGGCTCGGACCAGGTTCTGTTACCCAGAATCCTTTGCAAACCTCAAAATTTGGCTAAAAAAACACATGTCCCTCACATTTCTGTGGCAGAAAGTTCTGGAATCTGAGAGGAGCTACAAATTTCCTTCCACCCAGCGTTCCCCCAAGTCTCCCGATAAAAATGATACCTCACTTGCGTGGGTAGGCCTAGCGCCGGCGACAGGAAACACCCCAAAGCGCAACGTGGACACATCCTAAATTTTGGAAAAAAACAGAGGTGTTTTTTGCGAAGTGCCTACCTGTAGATTTTGGCCTCTAGCTCAGCCGGCACCAAGGGAAACCTACCAAACCTGTGCATTTCTGAAAACTAGAGACCTAGGGGAATCCAAGGAGGGGTGACTTGCGGGGCTCGGACCAGGTTCTGTTACCCAGAATCCTTTGCAAACCTCAAAATTTGGCTAAAAAAACACATGTCCCTCACATTTCTGTGGCAGAAAGTTCTGGAATCTGAGAGGAGCTACAAATTTCCTTCCACCCAGCGTTCCCCCAAGTCTCCCGATAAAAATGATACCTCACTTGCGTGGGTAGGCCTAGCGCCGGCGACAGGAAACACCCCAAAGCGCAACGTGGACACATCCAAAATTTTGGGAGAAAACAGTGCCTACCTGTGGATTTTGGCCTGTAGCTCACCCGGCGCCTAGGGAAACCTACCAAACCTGTGCATTTCTGAAAACTAGAGACCTAGGGGAATCCAAGGAGGGGTGACTTGCGGGGCTCGGACCAGGTTCTGTTACCCAGAATCCTTTGCAAACCTCAAAATTTGGCTAAAAAAACACATGTTCCTCACATTTCTGTGGCAGAAAGTTCTGGAATCTGATAGGAGCCACAAATTTCCTTCCACCCAGCGTTCCCCCAAGTCTCCCGATAAAAATTATACCTCACTTGTGTGGGTGGCCCAGGTGCCTGCAACATAATAAGGCCCAAAACCTGAAGGGATAGAAGGGATAGCACAGCAAGTTTATAAGGGCATATTCTTTTATACATCTTTAGACGGACTCTGCTTTGGGGACCCACATAAGTGAGGTGTCATTTTACTTGGGAGACTGAGGGGAAAACTGGGGAGTAGGAATTTTGTGCTGGAGCGGTGATCCTACTAAGAAAAATCAGGAAAATATGCTTTTTTATGCAAATTGTGAGGTTTACAGAGGAGTCTGGGTAAGAAAATGTTGGGGGAGCCACACAAGCCACACCTCCCTAGACTCCTTGGGGTGCCTAGTTTTAAAAAGTTTCTGGATTTTGTAGGTTTCCCTACATGACGGCCGCACCCAGGACCAAAAACATAGGTGGGCCCTCCCCCCCAAACACAGGTATTTTTGGAATATATCACTTTGATGTGTGCACATACGTCCGTGATGTGCCAAACACTAAAATTGTGAAAAGAAACACACTTAGGTTATGTGAAGAAGACCCCTCACCCACCAACCAAGTTGGTGGCATGCTTCATCATCGGGGTCCCACCTGAGGCACCTAGCGTGTATCAAGTGTGCTGCGACGCCTGATTACAGCGGAGCAGGTTTTGTCATTTGTACCACACATACTGGTTGGATTTGGCACGAGGGTGAGTGATGGTTCAGTAGATCAAATTTTATTAACAAGAGATTTCACAAAAGTGAAATGCACTGGTAATAACTGAAAGGCCAAAAAACTGAACCAATGACTCACAGCTCGTGAGCTGTAAAGCCACGACAAGGCACCAACCGCTTTACAGTCCATTCACACACCTTTCATACATGACATGCACTAGACCATTCACGGCGCCAGCCACGGGCCCAGCACATTACAAGACTCGCATCCACAGACAGCGCCAGTCAAGGGCCCATCACTTTCATACGCCCAAATGCCTGATACAGCAATCACACCAGCTGATGTGTGTGGACTGGCGTTTGGCCGGCACTGCCAGCCAAGCGCCAAACCACCAGCCAAGCGCCACCCCACCCACACCACCAGCCAAGCGCCACCCCACACACACCGCCAGCCCAGCGCCACCCCACACACACCGCCAGCCAAGTTCCACCCCACACACACCGCCAGCCAAGCGCCACCCCACACACACCGCCAGCCAAGCGCCACCCCACACACACCGCCAGCCAAGCGCCACCACACCCACGCCGCCAGCCAAGCGCCACTCTACACATGCCATCCCCTTTTTTTTTTTTTTAAACAACAAAGAAACCACTAATCATAAATTAGTACAAAACTACAAACACAAAAGCTCTAACTGAATACATGACTAATGCCAACCGTGAAACCGAACATATAAAAATATAAAACACCAGTTTACGCTCACGGAATTTCCCAATAATTCTTCTGTGTGTGGTAGCTCCTGAAACAGCCACCCACACACAGCCCAGGCTTTGAAGGACAATCAGGGCAGTACATCCTAGTCTCCTTCCTGATACCTCTTCGAGCACAGACTCTACATCTCTTAGCAGGAAAGTTTTTTTTTGGCCGTGGGAGGAATGTGCTCAGCAAAGTGACGATCTTTCAATCTAGCCACATCCTCCACCACTGCTTCTCTAGGAACTCTTGCCTGTTCCAGCACAACAAGGCTAGCTATGATAGACTCCTGAAATTTGACAAATGTCATCCTTGACTCTGGAGAACTATCCTTAAACACAACAAAAGCATTAAAAGTTGCCAAGTGGAACAAGTGAAGCGCTAATTTCTTATACCACACATAAGACTTACGAGCAGCAGTGTAAGGTTCTAACCTCTGATCTACTCTATCAACACCACCCATGTGCTTATTATAGTCTAAGATGCACACAGGTTTGCGCACTTCGGCAACCTGACCCCAAACAGCCACAGGTGAAGTACTCTCATCATGGATGGTGCTTAGCATGTATACATCCCTCTTGTCTACAAATTTCAGAACTAGCAGCTCATCATTCCGCAAGGCACTGCACTGTCCCTTCTCAAGTTTTTTACAGACAAGCTCTTTTGGATAGCCTTTCCGATTAGAGCGGATTGTGCCACAAGCAACAGTGTCCACTCTGAACAACTCCTTGAACAACCGAACTCCAGTGTAGAAGTTATCTACATATAAATGGTGACCTTTGTTAAACAGTCGTCTACCAAGTTCCCACACAATTTTCTCACTAACTCCAAAAGTGGGAGGACAACCAGGGGGGGTCAATATTGGAATCCCTACCAGTGTAGACCCGGAAATTATAAACATATCCTGTACTACTTTCTGACAGCATATACAATTTAATTCCATACCGTGCCCTCTTGCTAGGAATGTACTGCCTAAAAACCAAACGACCCTTGAACAGGACCAAAGATTCATCTACAGATATTTCTTTCCCTGGAACATAGATCTCTGAAAACCGATCTACCAAATGATCAAGGACAGGTCTAATCTTAAAAAGACGGTCAGAATCAGGATGATCTCGTGGCAAGGCTAGAGCATTATCTACAAAATGCAACATCCGAAGAAGAAGCTCATACCGGTTACGACTCATGATGGCAGGAAATATAGCAGTTGCCATCAAGGGACTAGTAGACCAATATGAAGACAGCAACGGCTTCCTTATCAGCCCCATCAAAAAAGTTAAACCCAAGAACTTTTTCAACTCTTCCAGATTTGTGGGAATCCACCGGCTAGCTCTAGAGTGTGGCCTAAGTCTGGCAGCGTTGTCCCTCAAAAACTGCTCTGCATACAAATTAGTCTGCTCAACAATCTCTTCCAAAAATATATCGTCCATAAACAACTCAAAAAAGTTGACGGGCAAAAAGTTTTCCGTATTAACTCGACACCCTGGAAAACCAGTAAACGCAGGCAACTGTGGCTGCTCCATGTTTGGCGCAACCCATGCGTCAGGTCTTCCAATGGGAAGCCTTTCAGCCGCTGGCTCCTGCACCATTGGCACATCACTGTCCTCCTCTAAAACAGGCCCTTCATCAGCACTGAGAGTGGCTTCATCATCAGATGATTCATCTCTGACAGAAAATTCACTTCCAGAATCCTGCACTTCCTCCTCTGCCTCAGATGCAGAGTCAGTCTCATATTCATGGTCAGAAGATGACTCAAAAAGCACACTAACAACCTGCTGAGCGGTCATCCTACGGCTGGCCATGATCCTTCCTACTAAAATTAACTGGACAAATACACCACCAACAACCAGCACTGTGTAAGATAAGTAACAAAGTATAGGTTTATCACTAAGAATTATAAACTCAAAAACTATACTGCTCACTTGCCTGAAAAAGCTTGACTCACCAGCAACTACTCTGCACAGCCACAGCAATCACCAACGATATCCCACTAAAAAGAGAAGAAAAAAAAGCAAATTAGACATAAGACAACACAATAATCATTGTGCATAACTCTAAGGACAATTTCACACACAATCCTGCATTCAGTACACCACCTACAAACATGTCATTCATGCATTGCAACAATACTCACTTGGAGTAAATTTATTTACTTACCTAAAACATGCAACTACGCAAACCGCAGGACAACTACTGCCAAAACTGCAACAAGCCACAGCAAAGTCAGCAAAAGCTTTGAACTAAAACAAAAAGGAGAAAAACTGTTATTATCATAAAAGCAAATACTTCGCCAGTTGACAAACACTCCGCCACTAACCATTTTTTCATTTTCCCCTGTGTCTAGTCTTCTCTGCTTGGGGGAAGATGGGCCTAAAAAAAAATAGGCCAATCTACCCCCAAGGGGAGGGGGCAGAAATCGCCCAGATTACATTGCACCCTTTGGGGGGGGGGCCACCCTTGCCCAAGGGGCCACACCCCCACACAAAGCACACACACACACATAGTATCCCTGGCGCTATGGGGATTCTGCCCCCCTTGGGGACAGAAAGGCCTAAAAAATAGGCATATCTGCCCCCTAGGGGGGCAGAACTGCCCAAAAATACATGTGGGCCCCTGGGGGCGACCCTTGCCCAAGGGGCCGCCCCCCAACACAAAAAATAAAAACCAACAATAAAATCCCTGGTGTCTAGTGGCTTTCTGCCCCCCTTGGGGGCAGATCGGCGTAAAAATAGGGCCAATCTGCCCCCAAGGGGGGCAGAAACGACGATAATTACATTGCGCCCCCGGGGGGAGCGACCCTTGCCCAAGGGGCCACCCCCCAACACAAAGCACACATACAAACATATCTTTCTGGCGCTATTGGGATTCTGCCCCCCTTGGGGGCAGAAAGGCCTAAAAAAAATAGGCCTCGCTGCCCCCAAGGGGGGCAGAACTGCCCAAAAATACATGTGGGCCCATGGGGGCGACCCTTGCCCAAGGGGCCACCCCCCAACACTAAAAATAAAAATCAACAATAAAATCCCTGGTGTCTAGTGGCTTTCTGCCCCCCTTGGGGGCAGATCGGCCTAAAAATAGGGCCAATCTGCCCCCAAGGGGGGCAGAAACGACAATAAATACATTGCGCCCCTGGGGGGAGCGACCCTTGCCCAAGGGGCCACCCCCCCAACACAAAGCACACATACATACATACTATTTCTGGCGCTATTGGGATTCTGCCCCCCTTGGGGGCAGAAAGGCCTAAAAAAAATAGGCCTCTCTGCCCCCAAGGGGGGCAGAACTGCCCAAAAATACATGAGGGCCCCTGGGGGCGACCCTTGCCCAAGGGGCCGCCCCCCAACACAAAAAATACACATCAACAATAACATCCCTGGTGTCTAGTGGCTTTCTGCCCCCCTTGGGGGCAGATCGGCCTAAAAATAGGGCCAATCTGCCCCCAGGGGGGGCAGAAACGACGTAAAATACATTTGCCCCCAATGGGGAGCGACCCTTGCCCAAGGGGCCGCCCCCCAACACAAAAAATACAAATCAACAATAAAATCCCTGGTGTCTAGTGGCTTTCTGCCCCCCTTGGGGGCAGATCGGCCTAAAAATAGGGCCAATCTGCCCCCAGGGGGGGCAGAAACGACAATAAATACATTGCGCCCCTGGGGGGAGCGACCCTTGCCCAAGGGGCCACCCCCCCAACACAAAGCACACATACATACATACTATTTCTGGCGCTATTGGGATTCTGCCCCCCTTGGGGGCAGAAAGGCCTAAAAAAAATAGGCCTCTCTGCCCCCAAGGGGGGCAGAACTGCCCAAAAATACATGAGGGCCCCTGGGGGCGACCCTTGCCCAAGGGGCCGCCCCCCAACACAAAAAATACAAATCAACAATAAAATCCCTGGTGTCTAGTGGCTTTCTGCCCCCCTTGGGGGCAGATCGGCCTAAAAATAGGGCCAATCTGCCCCCAGGGGGGGCAGAAACGACGTAAAATACATGTGCCCCCAAAGGGGAGCGACCCTTGCCCAAGGGGCCGCCCCCCAACACAAAAAATACAAAGCAACAATAAAATCCCTGGTGTCTAGTGGCTTTCTGCCCCCCTTGGGGGCAGATCGGCCTAAAAATAGGGCCAATCTGCCCCCAGGGGGGGCAGAAACGACGTAAAATACATGTGCCCCCAAAGGGGAGCGACCCTTGCCCAAGGGGTCGCTCCCCTACACTAATAAGCACACACACACACATACTGAAATCCCTGGTGTCTAGTGGGCATTCCTGCTGCCCGATCGCATCGCGATCGGGCAGCAGGAATGCTCAAAGAGACATCGAGGGAAAGGAAAACCCTTTCCTTTCCCTCGATGCCTCTCTGAGAGCACCCCCACCCCGCACGAAGGTGAAAAACTCACCTTCTCCCTTAGACGCGCTGGAAGCAAATGGCTTCCAGCGCGTCTTTCCCCCTTTCCCTGAAATCAGCGCGCGATCGCGCGCTGACGTCATGGGGGGGGGGTGGGCGTGAAAGGGGAAGGGATTCCCCTTTCAGCCCTGGCCTGGGGGTGTTGGGGGGCGGCCCTCGGGGGAAGCGCTAGCGCTTCCCCCGACTGCCAGTCCCAGGACGTAATGGTTACGTCCATGGCGCCACACGGGCGCTGCCATGGACATAACCATTACGTCCGTGGCGGGGAAGGGGTTAATGCAGTCACCCACACATACTGGGATGACACAGGATGATGCTGATGCATGGGACTTATATGATGCGCCAGTATTGGATAACAGTCCAGAATGTTATCCAACAAAGCTGTCACCACCAGAAGACAGTACTGCATATACGCAGGTACTATCCAGGGCAGCTACGTTCCACAACGTAGCAATGCACACAGAGCCAGTGGAGGATGACTTCCTTTTTAACACTCTGGCATCCACCCATGCTTCCTATCAGAGTCTGCCGATGCTCCCGGGCATGCTCAAGCATGCGCAACAGGTCTTCCAGGAGCCTGTAAAGGGAAGAGCTATCACGCCTAGAGTTGAAAAAAAGTACAAACCTCCCCCAACAGATCCTGTGTTCATAACACAGCAACTCACACCGGACTCAGTGGTTGTAGAGGCGGCAAGAAAAAGAGCAAACTATCAATCGTCAAGAGATGTTCCACCACCTGACAAAGAAAGTAGAAAATTCAACGCTGCACGCAAGCGAGTGGCATCACAAGCAGCCAATCAATGGCAAATTGCGAATTCACAAGCCCTACTTGCATGCTACGACAGGGCACACTGGGACGAGATGCAAGATATACAGCACTTGCCCAAGGAAAATCAAAAACGTGCCCAGCAATTAGTGGAGGAAGGACAGGCCATATCTAACAACCAGATAAGGTCCGCACTAGACTCGGCTGACACGGCAGCACGGACTGTCAACACAGCTGTAACCATTGAAGTTCTGGATTCAAGCCAGAGATTCAACAAGCGGTGTTAAATATGCCGTTTAATCAGTAACAGTTGTTTGGGCTGGAAGTCGATACAGCCATTGAAAAAATGAAAAAAGACACAGACATGGCCAAAGCCATGGGCGCGCTCTATTCCCCACAAGTCAGAGGCACCTTTAGAAAACCACAATTCAGAGGAGGGTTTAGGCAACAAACATCGGAGCCTTCCACCTTTCAAACCAGACCCACCTATCAATCACAATTCCAAAGGGGAGGGTTTCGTGGTTCCTATAGAGGACAATTCCCAAAAGGAAGGGGTAAATTCCAAGCAACCAAGCCAGACCAAGCAGTGACTTAAATGTCACAACACCCCAACACTTGCAACCAGTGGGGGGGAGGCTAACCACATACTACCAAAACTGGACACATATTACCACAAACGCATGGGTCCTATCAATTATCCAACATGGTTATTGCATAGAATTCACAACATTCCCTCCACATGTGCCACCCAAAACGCACAGACTATCCCAACAACAGTTAGACCTATTACAAATAGAGGTCCAAGCACTACGACAAAAATAAGCAATAGAGCTCGTACCCAATCATCAAAAAGGAACAGGCGTCTACTCACTATATTTCCTGATTCCAAAAAAGGACAAAACGTTAAGACCTATCTTAGATCTCAGAACACTGAATCTCTTCATCAAATCAGACCACTTCCACATGGTAACACTGCAAGACGTAGTTCTCTAATTAAAAAAGGAGGAATACATGACAACATTGGATCTCAAGGATGCGTATTTCCACATACCATCCATCCTTCTCACAGAAAATGCTTAAGGTTTGTAATGCACGGCATACACTATCAATTCAAAGTGCTACCGTTCGGAATAACAGCCCCCAGGGTATTCACAAAATGCCTAGCAGTAGTATCCGCTCACATAAGTAGATAGCACATGCAGGTATTCCCATATTTAGACTGGCTAATAAAAACCAACACTCAACAACAGTGTCTTCTTCACACGCAATACGTCATAGAAACGCTACACAAACTGGGGTTCTCTATAAATTACCAAAAATCACATCTGCAACCATCCCAAATACAACAATACTTGGGAGCAACACTCAACTCACAAAGGGCAATTGCCACTCCAAGTCCACAAAGAGTCCAACCGTTCCAAAATGTAAGATCAAGCATACAAACAAACCAACACTACACAGTAAGGTTTGTAATGAAACTACTAGGCATGATGTCCTCATGCATAGCCATTGTCCCAAATGCAAGACTACACATGCGTCCCTTACAACAGTGCCTAGGAAAACAATGGACACAGGCATAGGGTCAACTTCAAGATCTAGTGTTGATAGACCGCCAAACACACTCCTCACTTCAATGATGGGACCCTATAAATTTAAACAAAGGGCGGCCATTCCAAGACCCAGTGCCTCAAGCTGTTATCACAACAGATGCTTCCATGATTGGATGGGGAGCACACCTCAACAATCACAGCATACAGGGTTGTAGGAAGTTGGCTCTGTATGTACTATTTCAAAGTAAGAAATAGCATGAACAGAGTCCAAGGGTTCCCCTTAGAGGTAAGATAGTGGCAAAAAGAGATAATTCTAATGCTCTATTTTGTGGTAGTGTGGTCGAGCAGTAGGCTTATCAGAGGGTAGTGTTAAGCATTTGTTGTACACACACAGTCAATAAATGAGGAACACACACTCAGAGACAATTCCAGGCCAATAGGTTTTTGTATGGAAATATATATTTTCTTAGTTTATTTTAAGAACCACAGGTTCAAGATTCACAAACAATACTTAAAATTAAAGGTATTTCACTTAGGAACTTTAGGAACTTTGAATTAGCAAAATAGCATATACATGTTTCACACAAATGACATATAGCTATTTTAAAACTAGACAGTGCAATTTTCAACAGTTCCTGGGGGAGGTAAGTGTTTGTTAGTTTTGCAGGTAAGTAAACCACCTACGGGCTTCAAAGTTGGGTCCAAGGTAGCCCACCGTTGGGGGTCTAGAGCAACCCCAAAGTTACCACAACAGCAGCTCAGGGCCGCTCAGGTGCAGAGGTCAAAGTGGTGCCCAAAACGCATAGGCTTCAATGGAGAAGGGGGTGCCCCGGTTCCAGTCTGCCAGCAGGTAAGTACCCGCGTCCTCGGAGGGCAGACCAGGGGGGTTTTGTAGGGCACCGGGGGGGACACAAGTCAGCACAAAAAGTACACCCTCAGCGGCAAGGGGGCGGCCGGGTGCAGTGTGCAAACAGGTGTCGGGTTCGCAATAGGTTTCAATGGGAGACCAAAGGGTCTCTTCAGTGATGCAGGCAGGCAAGTGGGGGGCTCCTCCGGGTAGCCACCACCTGGGCAAGGGAGAGGGCCACCTGGGGGTCGCTCCTGCACTGGAGGTCGGATCCTTCAGGTCCTGGGGGCTGCGGGTGCAGTGTCTTTACCAGGCAGTCGCGGTCAGGGGGAGCCTCGGGATTCCCTCTGCAGGAGTCGCTGTGGGGGGGTCAACTCTGGCTACTCACAGTCTCGTAGTCACCGGGGAGTCCTCCCTGTGGTGTTTGTTCTTCACAAGTCGAGCGGGGGCGTCGGGTGCAGAGTGCAAAGTCTCACGCTTCCAGCGGGAAACGTGTGTTGTTTCAAAGTTGCTTCTTTGTTGCAAAGTTGCAGTCTTTGTAGAACAGAGCCGCTGTCCTCTGGAGTTCTTGGTCCTTCTAGATGCAGGGTAGTCCTCTGAGGCTTCAGAGGTCGCTGGACCCTGTGGAACGCGTCGCTGGAGCAGTGTCTTTAGAAGTAGGGAGACAGGCCGGTAGAGATGGGGCCAAAGCAGTTGGTGTCTCCGTCTTCTCTGCAGGTTTTTCAGCTCAGCAGTCCTTCTTTGTCTTAGGTTGCAGGAATCTAGTTACCTAGGTTCTGGGAGCCCCTAAATACTCAATTTAGGGGTGTGTTTAGGTCTGGGGGTTAGTAGCCAATGGCTACTAGCCCTGAGGGTGGCTACACCCTCTTTGTGCCTCCTCCCTGAGGGGGGCACATCTATAATCCTTTTGGGGGAATCCTCCATCCTCGAGATGGAGGATTTCTAAAAGTCAGTCTCACCTCAGCTCAGGACACCTTAGGGGCTGTCCTGACTGGCCAGTGACGACTCCTTGTTTTTCTCATTATCTCCTCTGGCCTTGCCGCCAAAAGTGGGGCCGTGGCCGGAGGGGGCGGGCAACTCCACTAGCTGGAATGCCCTGGGGTGCTGTAACAAAGGGGGTGAGCCTTTGAGGCTCACCACCAGGTGTTACAGTTCCTGCAGGGGGAGGTGAGAAGAACCTCCACCCAGTACAGGCTTTGTTACTAGCCACAGAGTGACAAAGGCACTCTCCCCATGTGGCCAGCAACATGTCTGGTGTGTGGCAGGCTGCTAAAACTAGTCAGCCCACACTGGTAGTCGGTTAAGGTTTCAGGGGGCACCTCTAAGGTGCCCTCTGGGGTGTATGTTACAATAAAATGTACACTGGCATCAGTGTGCATTTATTGTGCTGAGAAGTTTGATACCAAACTTCACAGTTTTCAGTGTAGCCATTATGGTGCTGTGGAGTTAGTGCATGACAGACTCCCAGACCATATACTCTTATGGCTACCCTGCACTTACAATGTCTAAGGTTTTGCTTAGACACTGTAGGGGCATAGTGCTCATGCACTTATGCCCTCACCTATGGTATAGTGCACCCTGCCTTAGGGCTGTAAGGCCTGCTAGAGGGGTGACTTATCTATACCTATAGGCAGTGTGAGGTTGGCATGGCACCCTGGGGGGAGTGCCATGTCGACTTAGTTGTTTTATCCCCACTAGCACACACAAGCTGGCAAGCAGTGTGTCTGTGCTGAGTGAGGGGTCCCCAGGGTGGCATAAGACATGCTGCAGCCCTTAGAGACCTTCCCTGGCATCAGGGCCCTTGGTACCAGAGGTACCAGTTACAAGGGACTTACCTGGATGCCAGGGTGAGCCAATTGTGGAAACAAAGGTACAGGTTAGGGAAAGAACACTGGTGCTGGGGCCTGGTTAGCAGGCCTCAGCACACTTTCAAATCATAACTTGGCATCAGCAAAGGCAAAAAGTCAGGGGGTAACCATGCCAAGGAGGCATTTCCTTACAAGGGTCAATGGGACCATCAACAAAAACAACTTCACATAAATCACTTGGAACTGCTAGCAGTTTTTCTAGCATTAAAAGCGTTTCAGCCACTAGTAGCCCACAAACACATTCTTGTCAAAACAGACAACATGACAACAATGCACTGTCTCAACAAACAGAGGGGGGGATACACTCATCACAACTGTGTCTCTTAGCACAAAAGATTTGGCATTGGGCAATTCACAACCACATTCGCCTAATAGCACAATACATACCAGGCATTCAGAATCAGTTAGCCGACAATCTCAGTCGAGATCACCAGCAAACTCACGAATGGGAAATACATCCCCAGATCCTACAGGATCACTTCCACCGCTGGGGAACACCAAACATAGACCTATTTGCAACAAAAGAAAACGCAAAATGCCAAAACTTCGTGTCCAGGTACCCAAAACCTCAGTCCAAGGGCAATGCTCTATGGATCAGCTGGTCAGGGATATTTGCTTACGCTTTTCTCCCTCTCCCACTCATTCCTTATCTGGTCAACAAACTAAGTCAAAACAAACTCAAACTAATACTCATTGCACCAACCTGGGCTCGCCAACTGTGGTACATGACACTGTTGGACTAATCATTAGTACCCACATCAAACTACCAAACAGACCAGATCTGTTAACACAACACATACAACAGATCAGACACCCGAATCCAGCATCGCTCAATCTAGCAATCTGGTTCCTGAAGTCTTCGAATTCGGACATTTAAACCTTACACAAGAGTGTATGGATGTCATTAAACAAGCGAGAAAACCTACATCAAGACATTGTTACGCAAACAAATGGAAGAGATTCGTTTGCTACTGCCACACTAAACAAATTCAACCACTACATGCCTCCACAAAAGACATTGTAAGCTATTTATTACACTTACAAAAGTCTAATCTAGCATTCTCTTCCATTAAGATCCATCTCACTGCAATATCTGCCTATCTGCAGATTACACATACAACATCACTTTTTAGAATCCCAGTCATTAAAGCATTTATGGAAGGACTAAAAAGAATCATACCACCAAGGACACCACCAGTACCTTCGTGGAACCTTAATATTGTATTAACACGACTCCTGGGCCCACCATTCGAACCCATGCATTCTTGTCAAATTCAATATCTGACTTGGAAAGTAGCCTTTCTAATAGCTATCACATCACTTAAAAGAGTGAATGAAATACAAGCATTTACTATTCAAGGACCCTTTATGTTATACATAAACATAAGGTGGTTCTCTGTACAAATCCAAAATTCTTGCCAAAGGTCATATCACAATTCCATCTAAACCAAACTGTGGAACTCCCAGTCTTCTTTCCACAACCAGACTCAGTAGCTGAAAGGTCCTTGCATACATTAGACATAAAAAGAGCACTAATGTATTACATTGACAGAAAGAAACAATTTCGTAAAACAAAACAATTGTTTGTAGCTTTCCAAAAACCTCATGCAGGTAACCCTATATCCAAACAAGGCATTGCCAGATGGATAGTTAAATGTATTCAAACTTGCTACATTAAAGCAAAAAGAGAATTACCTATTACACCAAGAGCATATTCCACTAGAAAGAAAGGCGCCACAATGGCTTTTCTTGGGAATATACCAATGACAGAAATTTGTAAGGCAGCCACCTGTTCACGCCTCATACATTTACTAAGCATTACTGTGTAGACGTGTTAGCAACACAAGCCACAGTAGGACAGGCTGTATTAAGAACATTACTTCAGACAACTTCAACTCCTACAGGCTAAACCACCGCTTTTTGGGGAGATAACTGCTTAGTAGTCTAAGCACAGCAATCAATCAATCAAAATATTTATATAGCGCACTACGTACCCGTTAGGGTTTCAAGGCGCTGAGGGGTCGGGGGGTGCTGCTACTGGTCGAAGAGCCAGGTCTTGAGGAGTCTCCTGAAAATGAGAAAGTCCTGGGTCTGCCGCAGGGGGGTCTGGAGGGTGTTCCAGGTCTTGGCTGCGAGGTAGGAGAAGGATCTGCCGCCGGAGGTCTTGCGTTGGAAGCGGGGAACGAGGGCGAGGTTGGCGGAGCGGAGTTGGCGGGAGGGGACATAGAAATTGAGTCTGTTGTTCAGGTAGGCTGGTCCGGCGTTGTAGAGTGCCTTGTGAGCGTGGGTGAGGAGCTTGAATGTGATCCTCTTGTCCACGGGGAGCCAGTGGAGGTCTTTCAGGTGGTGGGAGATGTGGCATCGGCAGGGTACGTCGAGGACCAGTCGGGCGGAGGCGTTTTGGATGAGTTGGAGGTGTCAGATGTCTTTTGCTGGGATGCCTGTGTAGAGTGCGTTGCCGAAGTCTAGTCTACTGCTGACGAGGGCCTGGGTCACCGTCTTTCTGGTTTCCGTCGGGATCCATTTGTAGATACTACAGAGCATGCGGAGGGTGTTGTAGCAGGAGGAGTAAACTGCGTTGACCTCCTTGGACATGGTGAGGACGGAGTAGAGGACGAAACCCAGGTTGAGTGCGTGGTTGGCTGGCGTTGGAGGGGGTCCCAGCGCGGTGGGCCACCAGGAGTCGTCCCAGGCCGAGGGGGTGCGTCCGAGGATGAGGATCTCCGTCTTGTCGGAGTTCAACTTCAGGCGGCTATTTCTCATCCACTCGGCGATGGACTTAATTCCCTCGTGGAGGTTGGCGGTGTGTGGGTCTTTGGTGAGGGAGAGGATGAGCTGGGTGTCGTCTGCATAGGAGAGAATGTTGAGGTTGTGCTGACGGGCCAGTTGTGCGAGGGGGGCCATGTAGACGTTGAACACCGTCGGGCTTAGAGAGGAGCCTTGGGGTACGCCGCAGATGATGTTGGTGGCTTCGGAGCGGAAGGGTGGGAGTCGGACTCTCTGGGTTCTGCCGGAGAGAAAGGAGGAGATCCAGTTGAGGGCTTTTTCTTGTATTCCGGCTTCGTGGAGGCGTGTTAGTAGGGTGCGGTGGCAAACCGTGTCGAAGGCTGCGGAAAGGTCCAGGAGGATGAGGGCTGATGTTTCGCTGTTGTCCATTTGCTGTCTGATGTCATCTGTGGCGGCGAGGAGAGCAGTCTCGGTGCTGTGGTTGCGTCTGAAACCGGACTGGGAGGGGTCCAGGATGGAGTTGTCCTCGAGGTGGTGGGTGAGCTGAGCGTTAACGATCTTCTCGATGACCTTCGGCGGGAAGGGGAGGAGGGAGATCGGGCGGAAGTTTTTTAGGTCGTTGGGGTCTGCCTTGGGTTTCTTGAGGAGGGCGTGGATTTCGGCGTGCTTCCAGCTGTTCGGGAAAGTCGCGGTTTCGAAGGATAAGTTGATGACCTTTCGAAGTTGGGGGGCGATGGTAGAGTCGGCTTTGTTGTAGACGTGGTGGGGGCATGGGTAGGAAGGGGATCCTGAGTGGATGGAGTTCATGATCTTGCACGTTTCAGCGTTGTCTACGTGGGTCCAGGCGGTAAGGCGGTTGGCGCAGGTGGAGTTGTCGGGGTGGGGTCTGACAGAGGTGTGGTGTTGAGGCTGTCGTGGATGTCAGCAATCTTCTGATAGAAGAAGGTGGACAGGGCGTCGCAGAGTTCCTGGGATGGTGGAATGTCGTTGACGTTGGCGCTGGGGTTGGAGAGCTCTTTCACAATGCAGAAGAGTTCTTTGCTGTCGTGTGCGTTGTTGTTCAGGCGTTCTGTGAAGTGGGAACGTTTGGCGAGTCGGATTAGCTGGTGGTGCTTGCGGGTGGCCTCTTTGTGGGCTGCCAGGTTGTCAGGTGTGTGTTCGAGGAGCCATTTCTTCTTTAGTTTCTGGCAGGTGCGTTTGGAGGTGAGGAGTTTGTCAGTGAACCAGGCGGCTTTTTTCTTTCCTTGGTTGTCGGTGGACCTCTTGAGTGGTGCGAGGGTGTTGGCGCAGTCGTTGATCCACTGTCGTAGGTTGAGGGCGGCGATGTCTGGGCCGGTGGAGTCGGTGGGCGGGTTCTGGGCGAGGGTGCTGGTCAGTTGGTCTTCGGTGACTTTGCTCCAGAGGTGGTAGTTAGGTGCGGTGGTGTTCGATGTGCTTCTTGAAAGTGAAGTGGATGCAGTGGTGGTTGGTCCAGTGGAGTTCGGTGGTGTGGCTAAAGTTGACGTGGTTGCTTGCAGAGAAGATCGGATCCAGCGTCTGGCTGCCGATGTGGGTGGGTGTGTTGACCAGTTGTCTGAGGCCGTGGTTGGAGAGGTTGTCGATCAGGGATGTGGTGTTGGCGTCGTTGTTGTTCTCCATGTGGAAATTGAGGTCTCCAAGGAGGATGTAGTCCGTAGAGGTGAGCGCGTGGGTGCTTGTGAGGTCGGCGATGGAGTCGCTGAAGGGTGCTCGTGGTCCTGGGGGTCGGTAGATGAGCGTTCCCCTGAGGGTGGTGTTGGGGTCAGTGCGGATCCGGAAGTGTAGGTGTTCGGCGGTCTTGGGAGTGTCGTCCGTGTGGGTGTGGATTTTGAGGGTGGATTTGTGGGCGATGGCTATTCCTCCTCCGATTCCGTTGGGGCAATCTCTTCTGGTGATCTTGTAGCCGTCCGGGATGGCTATGGCGATGTCAGGTGCTGAGGAGTCGTTCCACCAGGTTTCGGTCAGGAAGGCTATGTCTGGGGCGGTGGTGTCGAGCAGGTCCAAGTGCTCGATGGCATGCCTGCGTGCGGAGTGTGTGTTGAGGAGTATGCAGTGGAGGTGGTTTGTTGCAGTTGTGGCAGGTTTCCTTGTTCTATCGCAGGTGAAGTTGCAGGCGAGGCAGGAGAAGGGTCCCTTGGTGTTCTTTGGAGATGACTGGAAACATGTTGTGGAGCGGCCGGGGTTGAGGGCGCTGAGTTGGTTGGCCGAATAGCGACGTCTAGTGGTGCGGGGGGCGTGCGGACCAGGGGGGGTGGCGCTGGGCGCGGTCCAGGCGCAGACGGGCGCAGACGGGCTTGCCTCTGGCACACCTCCGGCGCGCAGCGCCAGCCATTAAGAAGGGAGGGGGAGGGAGGAGCAGTTGGGAGGCGGGAGGGAGCAGCGAATGGGGGCGCGAGGGGGGCGGGGCCGCAGGGAGGCAGTGGCAGGGAAAAGCGGCAAGGGGGAGCGCACAAGGGGCAAAAAGCAGAATACAGCAAACTAAAAAAGGCACAATTGGAAGCAAAAAGCACAAAAAAGCAAGGCACAAAATACAGAATACTGTCACAAATACGGTGAACAACGGCACAATGCGCACGAGTCTAGCGACAAGCAGCAGGGGGGAGCACACAAGGGGCAAAAAGCGGATTACAACAGTCAAAGAAGGCACAAATGGAGGCAAGAAAGCACAAAAAAGCGAGGCACAGAATACAGAAAACAGTCACAAATACGGTGAAAACAGCACAATGCACACGAGTCTAGCGACGCTTACCAGAAGCCCACTAGACACCAGGGATGAGGCGCAGGGGAAGCCTGCGGGTGGAGGAGGGCCTCGAACACGCTAGCAGCAGCGTGGGCGAGGGTCAGGGACACGGACACAGCAGGGTGGTGCTGCGGACGTGGGGGTGCGAGCTCTTGACCGAAATCAGGTCAGAGGTCAGGACAGCATATATATATGTTTGATGGCATGTGTAGCTGCAGATACACATGCTATGCACAGGTCCTGCCATCTAGTGTTGGGCTCGGAGTTTTACAAGTTGTTTTTCTTCAAAGAAGTCTTTTCAAGTCACGGGACCAAGTGACTCCTCCTGTTCGGCTCCATTGCGCATGGGCATCGACTCCATCTTAGATTGTTTTCTTTCCGACATCGGGTTTGGACGTGTTCCTCTTCACTCCGGTTGTTCGAGTCGGAAAATTCTTACAAACCATGTGAATTTGTCAGTATTGTTTTCGATCGCATATCATCCATCATCGACATCTCGGTACCTGTGGATACAGATCACTACTTGGCCTTCGGGGCACCCCCGCCCAACTTGGGCCTGGTCGGCCCGATCAAAAATATTGTCAAAGCCTCATGGACCTGACCCCGTTTAGATTCTACCCTCGGTGCCACGCCAAGTATCCCTACACGGATCAACATCTGGTTTGTAACCTGTGTTTATCTCCGGATCATCGAGAGGATACCTGCGAAGCCTGTAGATCCTTCTGCTCGAAAAAGACTTTGAGACCGAAGAGCGCGAAGATTAGAGATGCCGTCCAGAAGCACCGAACGCCTCAACACAGAAGAGGAGGAGATGATCCACACAGCCGTCTCCATTCGGGGGTCCGATTTGAACAAGAGTCTGACATCGACCGACCAATAACAGCAGGCCAGCACGTGAGTACGCTTGCCCCGACCCAATCCAAGCCCAAATACAAGGCCTCGGGGACGCCACTGCCGGAAGGCCATGGCTCCACCCGTAAGAAAGCTACCGGTGACCAAGCAACATCATCGGCACCGATAAAGGCCACGCCAACAACAAAGCCTTTGGACTCGAGCCGAGGCACAGGCTCTGAAATTATAAGGCACCGACCCATTGAGTCGAAACCCCGAAAGTCACTTTCAGAGCCGAGGCCGACAAGTACTCGCATGGACTTTCAAAGTAATTGAAAGAAAGCTGTAGATTTGATGAGGAATTGACACAAATGGAGGATTTCGATGAGAATTAGGCCAGGATACAAATCCACAAAGATACTGGCAAAATCCTCACAGCACCTCCTCGGAGAACAGAGGAAACTGGCCTTCCATGGACATTTGGACACTGACCATCCAACGGCTAAAGTGCCAAAAACAAGAGAAAAATCTCTGCCTCCTCAGTTTTCACCTCAACAGTCTCCTCCTCATTCTCCACAACTATCTATCTCCCGCCTGCTACACCCACTGCACAGTCTCCATCACACACTATGCAGTCACAACATGACACGGATCCATGGGATCTCTGATGATCCAGTCTCAGACAATAGTCCAGAGTGCTATCCTTCAAAGCCATCACCCCCTGAAGATAGCACCTCATATACACAGGTTCTAGCCAGGGCAGCGGCATTTCACAACGTGGCCGTGCACACCGAATCTCTGGAGGACGACTTCTTATTTAACACACTGTCCTCAACTTACGCCTCATGCCAGAGTCTACCCATGCTTCCGGGCATGTTAAAACATGCGTAGCAAATCTTCCAGGAACCAGTTAAGGGAAGAGCTATAACTCCAAGGGTAGAGAAGAAATATAAGCCACCACCCTCAGACCCCATTTTTATTACAGAACAGCTACCCCCAGACTCCGTAGTGGTGAGCGCAGCAAGAAAAAGGGCTAATTCACAGTCCTCTGGAGACGCACCCCCTCCAGATAAAGAAAGCAAAAAATTTGATGCTGCAGGTAAAAGGGCGGCGTCACAGGCAGCCAATCAGAGGCGTATAGCCAATTCGCAGGCCCTACTAGCCAGATATGACAGGACTCACTGGGATGAGATGAACGACATTATTCAGTATCTCCCCAAGGTCCAACAGAAGAGAGCCCAGCAGGTAGTAGAGGAGGGACAAGCAATCACGAATAACCAAATAAAGTCGGCGCTAGACTCCGCAGACACAGCCGCAAGAACTATTATTACAGCTGTCACCATTAGGCGGCATGCATGGCTTAGATCATCAGGATTTAAACCTGAAATCCAGCAGGCTGTCCTCAAAATGCCTTTTAATCAACAACAATTATTCGGCACACAAGTTGACACAGCCATCGACAAAATGAAAAAAGACGCCGACACTACCAAAGCTATGGGTGCGCTTTATTCATCCCAATACAGAGGCTCATTTTGAAAGCCTCAATATACGGGAGGCTTCAGACCCCAACTATCCGAGCCATCTACCGCACAAGCCAAACCCTCTTACCAGACGCAATACCAGAGAGGGGGGGTATCGGGGATCCTACAGAGGACAGTTCCCCAGATCTAGAGGAAAATACCAATCCTCAAAACAACCCAATAATACCAAACAGTGACTTTACCACCACCTTCCCTCACCACACTTCCCCTGTGGGAGGAAGACTGCAAATGTTCCACGCCCACTGGTTACCCATCACAACAGACAATTGGATATTATCCATTATCCAACATGGTTACTGCATAGAGTTCACACAAACTCCTCCAGACTTTCCCCCAAAAGCGCACAAACTTCCATCTCAACACATTTCAATGTTGCAAACAGAAGTACAGGCACTATTACTCAAACAAGCCATAGAACTTGTGCCACATCATCAAAAAGGAACAGGGGTTTACTCCCTGTATTTCCTCATTCCCAAAAAGGACATAACATTAAGACCAATATTAGATCTCAGGACTCTCAACCTCTACATCCGATCAGAACACTTTCACATGGTAACGCTACAAGATGTAGTCCCACTGTTACAACAAGAAGAATTTATGGCAACACTGGATCTAAAAGATGCATATTTTCACATACCCATCCATCCAGCTCACAGAAAATATCTCAGATTTGTAATACAGGGAAAACATTACCAGTTCAAAGTGTTACCTTTCAGGATAACAACAGCTCCCAGAGTATTTACAAAATGCCTTGCCGTAGTCGCAGCATACATAAGGAGACAACATATAAATGTGTTCCCATATCTCGACGACTGGCTAATAAAAGCCAGCACTCAAAAACAGTGCCAACATCACACACGTTATGTAATAAATACCCTACACACACTAGGGTTCTCAATAAATTACCAAAAATCACACTTACAACCAGCACAAATTCAGCAGTACTTAGGGGCCACATAAAAAACACCCAAAAAGCACTTGCAAGCCCAAGTCCAAAAAGAGTGCAATCGTTCCACACCGTATTGCCAAAAATCCAACCAAACCAACAGTAAACTGTCTGTTTTGTCAGTAGTACTACACATCAAACTCCCAAACAGACCGGATCTGTTGACACAAAACAAACAACAGATCAGACACCCCAATCCAGCAATGCTCAATCTGGCTCCTGAAATCTTGGAGTTTGGATATCTAAATCTTCCACCCGAACGTATGGAAGTGATTAAACAGGCAAGAAATCCTACCACCAGGCAGTGTTATGCAAACAAATGGAAAAGATTTGTATTCTACTGCCAAGCAAAACACATAACACCCTTAGACGCAACCATACAAGACATTGTAGGTTATTTACTCCACCTACAAAAAGCAAATTTAGCTTTTTCATCCATTAAGATACCTCTCACAGCAATTTCTGCTTATTTGCAACAAAAAAAAACAATCTCTATTTAGAGTGCCTGTCATCAAAGCTTTCATGGAGGGTCTAAAACGAATCATACCTCCTAGAACCCCACCAGTACCTTCATGGAATCTTAACATTGTACTCACACGACTCATGGGTCCACCCTTTGAACCCATGCACTCCTTCCTAACTTGGAAAGTAGCATTTCTAGTGGCAATCACTTCATTACGAGGAATTAGTGAAATGCAAGCATTCACTATTGAACAACCCTTTATACAAGTACACAAACATAAGGTTGTTCTTCGCACAAACCCTACATTTCTACCTAAAGTCATCTCATCGGTGGAACTTCCAGTCTTCTTCCCACAGCCAGTCTCGGTGGCAGAAAGATCACTACATACATTAGATATTAAGAGAGCTTTAATGTATTACATCGACAGAACAAAATCATTTAGGAAAACTAAACAGTTGTTAGTCGTCCAAAAACCCCATACTGGTAATCCTATATCAAAACAAGGCATAGTCAGATGGATAGTGAAATGTATCCAAACTTGTTACCTAAAGGCTAAAAGACAGCTGTTAATTACACCAAAGGCACATTCCACTAGGAAGAAAGGAGCAACAATGGCATTTCTAGGAAATATTCGAATGACAGAAATCTGTAAAGCAGCCACCTGGTCAACACCTCATACATTTGCCAAGCATTACTGTGTAGATGTGTTAGCAACACAAGCCACAGTAGGACAGGCTGTACTAAGAACACTATTTCAAACAACTTCAACTCCTACAGGCTGACCACTGCTTAGGGGAGGAGAACTGCTTTGTAGTCTGTACATAGCATGTGTATCTGCAGCTACACATGCCATCGAACGGAAAATGTCACTTACCCAGTGTACATCTGTTCGTGGCATGTTCTGCTGCAGATTCACATGCGCTCTCCCTCCTCCCCGGGAGCCTGTAGCCATTTAAGTTACATTTAAATTTGTACATATGTATATACATCTCTGTTCCATTGCATGGACATCTCTTTCTTTACACTCTATCACTCCTACCTTACCCTCTGCGGGAAAACAATCTAAGATTGAGTCGATGCCCATGCGCAATGGAGCTGAAAAGGAGGAGTCACTCGGTCCCGTGACTCGATAAGACTTCTTCGAAGAAAACCAACTTGTAACACTCTGAGCCCAACACTAGATGGCAGGACCTGTGCATAGCATGTGAATCTGCAGCGGAACATGCCACAAACAGATTTACACTGGGTAAGTGACATTATATATATATATATATATATATATATATATATATAACTTGGGATTGGAAGTTGGAGCACAAAAACAAGGTCACTTCTGGGAACCTGGGTGAAAATATTGCAGTTATGAGGGCATTGTCTCCTAGTATTACCCCCCAATATCTTACCAGTTTAGGCACTTTCATCAGATATGTAGAAAGGCTGCTACCACCACTATTCTGCACTGGTTTGACTCCCTTTTAGCACATTTGCTCTGTTACGTGTACGCATACTAAGGAAATAGCATTTTGAGGTATGGTATTTTCTTTGCATACATCTTGTGAAGGCATCCACTGCCTTCCATATTTTCTGCCAAGTGGACAAGGTAATTCTTAGCTGTATTTGATGGACTCAAATGATTCCTTGTAGTAAACAACATCACGTTAAGTGTTTGTGTAAATTTATACACATGGTTTTGGGGGTGGCCTTTACTGCACTAATTCAGTGGTATAAAAAGCCATGTTTCACAGGAACCCATGATATATTTTCCACATTTGCATACTAATGTTGGCCTCTGCAAAGCTTTACCATTATTTATGTATCTCTTCATGAAAGTTAAAGCAGAACAAACAAATTGGAGTCAGGGTCCATTGTTGGCTGAACATTACTGGAAGTTTCAAACATCTCAGATTCTAACCATTGTTCGTTATTCAATGAGCAGTCTATTTACAAACACTTATCAAAACCTTAACATTTTAAAGGCAGTCAGGGCCCATTGGAAGTTCGAACATTGCAGGAGTAGCTTCAAAAATCTGAACGTAATTACTGTGTAATGTGATAACTGCAATTGGACCCCATTGTTGTCTGTCTTGCTGACAACAGTTTAAACAAGTTTTAATACCTATAACAAGAATGTGTTTTAAAATATATTACCTGATTAAATACTTTCCCCATGTTTTTGTTACAGAAAATGAAACAAAATTGTCTAGAATATCTGATAGACTTTCAGCGACATTCCTTACCTTAAAATATTCCCCAGGCATCAGACTGGATTCAGAGGTTTTTGAGCAGTACCCCTGCGGGCTGTTAAGTGGTGTTGTTCGTCTCTGTCATCGGTGCTGGAAATTACATACACAGTACCTATATAGATGCCACCCCGGCAGGCTGATGCCTGTGCTTTCCTTTCCTCCCCAGATAGTGCTCATCTGATTAGAGCTGCAGTCAGTGGTTTTTTGACTGGTTTTTTTTCTCAACTTTTATCAACACTTTTTTGGGGAGTTTCTCTCTTGAGGTGTGAGGATGTCACCTAAGCATCTGGCTGGTTTCAAACTATGTGGTGCCCTGTCATAAGCAGATGTATGTGACAGACCCATACTTACTGTGTTTAAAGTGCTTGGAGAGGGAACACACCACCAAGACTTGTGAGGACTGCCGCTCCATGCATCCGAAGGCGCTGAAGGAGCAATCCCTCAAGCATCCCACCACCAGACGACCCCAGGACCGTTTGCGGAGCCACACCTGGCGATTGTCGTCACACTCTGTCATCTGGTAAGTCCCACAAACACTAGAAGTCGAAGACGTCTTTGACTTTGCTGCACCTGTCGAAGTCTTCTGACTAGGCCTGTGCATGTTGAAACTCAAGGCCTTGACACACTCTCGACCTCACGCTTCCTGACTTTCCCAGAGCCGGAGTGAAACCCATACAGCTTAAGGACGTTAATGAGGCCATGCACCTTATATAAGGGCGGTCTGGCCCCTCTTGAGCGCAGTCTGGTCCCACGGGCAAAGGAGGAGGCCCTGCTGGATTCTTGTCAGTATGTTCACCCTCAGCCCCAGTCAGCCCCATGGATCACATGTTGAATCCGGAGCAGAGCCACTGGAGAGATCGAGACTTTCCTCAGTGCCCACTCCAGTGCTTGTCTACCCTCCCCACAACACCACCATCCCCGACTCCAACATGGACCTAAAACCGCATTGCCCGATGCTGGTTCTAGTGCCGACAGGGACCAATCTTTCCAGACCAGAACCAGTGCCTTTTACATTTGACAGGCCTGGAGATGGAGAGGAGTGGGAGTGGGAGGGGTCTGAAGATTGTTATGGATACCATAATCCGCTAGATGAGAATGAGGTCAACTGCTTTGAGGAACTGGCGGAAGCCAGTGGGACACCTCGCCTGACATTGACTTGGTCTTTCCTTCTGCCATGGCTACAGAGGAGGAAGCCTCTTTTGCTGTAGTGGTGCGTAGGGTGGCTGAGGTCTTGGACCTTCAGCTACCCTCAGTGACAGTCAAGATAAATGTCTTGACAGACATGCTTCAGCTGGGAGTCGCCCCTTTTGTACCTTTACTCCCCTTTTACGCAGACCGTACCTATGTCGTACTCAGGGCCTGGTCAAGCCCTGCACCGCAGTACGTGAACACTGTGTGCATTTTGAGGTGATACTCCCATATGTTCTGGGATTTGGTTGCACAAGTGCTGCCTGTGGTTTTGGAGGAGGCCCGAGCCATACTCTCCAAGGCTATTGCTGATAAGAGAGAAGCAGCAAAGTTCACCATATGAAGTGGTCTGGGCACGACTGACTTGCTTGGTGGATCGATTTCATCATCAGTGGCCTTGCGGGGGCTGTTCAAGACTCCCTTATGGACATTCCCTTTGATGGCTCTCGTCTGGAGCACTTTAAGGACAGCAGAGCTAGGGCCAGGTTCTTGGCTTGTCTATGACGGCTCATCATCCCCAGTCCTCGTTTCACCCCTTTTGCGCCCCCAACAGCATCCAGACTCTTCCAGCCTTTTCTTGGGCAAGGATGCCGGTCCCATAGACCACTTGGGACAGGCAAACAGAGGTTGGGCCAGTCCATCACCACCACCTGGCAGCCACAGCCTCCAAATCCCGTTAGTTTGCCTGCCGACCATCGTGAGTATCTAGTAAGGGGCAGGATACGCCATCACCTGCACACTGGCGGTCAGTAGCATCTGACCATTAGGTTTTGCAAATTGTCTCAAGTGGCTACACCCTCCTGTTTGTCACCACCCCTCCACCAATACCACCCACTAACGACTGGCTGACAGAGGACCACCTCTATTTGCTCTGTCAGGAAGTGCTGGCCCTCTTGGCAAGGAACCATAGAGAGGATTCCAACATCGGAAGCAGGTTGTGGTTGCTGTTCCTTCTACTTTCTGATGCCCAAGAAGGACAGAGGCCTTTGTCCTATCCTAGACCTGCACCTTCTCTTCCTGGAAAAATATATGTTCAAGATGCTCACTCTCGCACAAGTTCTGTCTGCCCTGAACCCAGGTGACTGAAAGATAGCATTGGACTTGCAGGATGCATATTTCCACATCCCTGTGCTGCCTGCCCACAGAAATGAACTGCTGTTCACGGAGAACCAAGAGCTCCCCTTGCAGCTCATCTGCAGATGTCAGGGGTTCCAGCCTTTCCTACCTCGATGATTGGCGGTTGAAGTCTGGCTTGCCACAGGCAGTCGTCTTCCCACCTTCAGACTATACCAAACTTTCTATACTTTCTGAGGTTCACTGCCAGCCTGCTGAAGTTGCACCTGATTCCTTCTCAGACGCTCCTTTTCACCGGAGTGTGACTCCCTGTCACCATTATCACGCTGTGATACTGATGCTTCAGTCTTTATCCTGGATTTCGGTGAGAATGACCCTAAGGTTGTTGGGCCTCATGCCCTCCTGCATCCTCCTTGTAACTCATGCCTGTTGGCATATGCAGGCTCTGCAGAGGGACCTGAAGTCCCAGTGGGTGCAGCATCAGGGGAATCTGCGATATAGACATGTCTATATCTGTGAAGGAACTGCAAAAGATCTGCAGTGGTGGCTGATGAACTGTGATTGTGTCAGTGGCAAACCTCTCTCCCTTCTCCAACCAGAGCATACTGGTGACAGATGTGTCACTTCTCTGAATGGGCAGCCATTTGGGTGAGATGGAGATCAGAGGTCTCTGGTCTACAGTGGAGTCAAGGCTTTGCATGCGGTACTGCGACAAATGGATCAGGTGGTGTCCTGGACCATTTGTCAAGAGAGACTGCTTCTGTGGACATGGCTGCAGCACAAGCGCATTTCCTTGATGGTTCCACACCTGGCGGGCTCTCTTAATGCCAGGGTGGACAAACTCAGCTGGAGATGCCTAGCGGATCACAAATGACATCTCCATCTGGATGTGGTGCAGTGCCTCTTTCAGCAGTGGGAAGAGCCTTGGTTAAATTTATTAGCCACCGCGAGAACACACAATGTCTGCAGTTGTTCAAGCTGGAGTTTCCAAGGCACTCAGGGATGCTTTTTATCTCAAGTAGAGTTCCGGTCTCCTGTACACTTTCTGACAAAACCACTCCTGTCTAGAGTTCTCAAGAAGATCAGGAATGATCAGGCCCAAGTTATTCTTGTGGCTCCAGAGAGTCTTGTATCACGAACTTTTGAGCTTGACCATCGATCCCACAAATGGATAGCTGTTTGAGAGGATCTTCTGTTGCAGCAACAGGGGAGGGCTCTGCACCCACACTTGCACACCTTTCACCTTCTTGCATGGAAATTGAGTGACAGCGGTTGAAAGCTTTCTACCTTCCTCTTGACGTCTGATGTTATTCTAGAAGCCAGGCATCCTTCCACCAAGCTGGTGTAGGCCTGCCTTTGGGAATCGTTTGTGACCTGGCGTGATAACCACATTGACCCTCATTCTGCACCTCTCAGAGGTTCTATTTTTTGCTCTAATGTTGGCCCAGAAGGGCTTTGCTCTTAGCACAGTTAAAAGGTTATCTATCAGCCATTTCAGCATTTTTCGGTTGCTGGACCAACCTTCTTTATTGAAGTCACCTATTGTGGCTAGGTTTCTTGAAGGATTATAGCACATTTCCTCCCAGGCCATTCAACATGCTCTAGTGAGATCTAAATCTTGTTCTTAACTTCCTGATATGTGCACCCTTTGAACCACTGTACAACTGCCTTCTTACGATATTGACCATCAAAACTATCTTTCTAGTGGTCATAACATTGGCCAGGCGGATCAGCGCATTGCAGGCACTCTTGACTCAGCCTCCCTACACTACCTCCTACCTGGACAAGCCTGGTCCTCCGGACGTATGCCTTCTTACTTCCGAAGGTTGTGACTCCCTTTCAGATAGAATTGAATACCACCCTGCCTACCTTTCTTGCTCCGCCTCACCTCTCTAAAGAGGAGAAATTTGGCCTTCTGGACCCAAAAAAACATGTAGTTCTGCCTTGATCACACTGAGTTCTGGATTAACAATCGCCTCTGCATGGGGCACGTAGGAGCCAAGAAATGGAAGACTGTGCAGAAACGACCATCTCAAGATGGATAGTGCTCTGCATTAAGATCTGCTATGCATTGGCCAAGCGGCAACCCCCTGAGGGTATGCATGGTCATTCCACCAGAGCCAACGCTGGGGCCACTCTATTAGCCTGCGGAGTCCTTGACCTGGACATCTGTCAAGTAGCAACCTAGGCATCATTGCACACATTTACCAAACCCTACTGTCTGGACAATTCAGTCTGTCGTGATGGACACTCGTCCCATTCAGTCCTGCAGGGCTTTATGCTTTAAATTGACTTTGCAGACCCACCTCTGGGGAAGCATTGCTTGGATATCTATTCAAAGGTAAGATATCTGCTGTTGGAAGTCTCTGTCAGATGAACAAGTTACTTACCTTCAGTAACACCTTATCTAGTAGAGACTGTGTAGCTGCATATGCCTGATCTACCCCTCAAGCTCTGCGAGCTGATTGTAGTGTAAAGGAAACATTTCTCAGGGCCTTAGAATTTCACACCAGTGGTCAGTGTTCATTGTGACTCCGCACTCCTGGCATGGAAAGTCATGAAAGTAATTGGAATCTGTGCACCAGAGTGATGTCTATATAGGTATCACGTACATCATTTCTGGTGCGACTGATGTGAAGCTGAACGACACCAGTACTGCTCAAAAACTCCCAGGTCCAGGCTGACACCTGAGGAATATTCTAAGATAAGGAATTTGCAGATAGGTAGTCTCTGTCAGGTAAAGCATTACTGAAGGTAAGTAACTACCTATTCAGTTATGGTTTTCAGTTTATGTTTCCCTTTTTGATAAAAAGGATTGTTTTTATGCTAATTGCACCAAATTAAAACGTAATATAAAAAATATGTAATGGGCAACTTGCTTAATATTTTCCTATTTTGACATCCTAATGTTCTGGTGACATGTGGAATCCACTAGAACCCTTTGGCAGTAAAGGACCACATTACATGGTTCCATCTTATGTAGTCCACACACACACATGTACTCACCCTCACTTTCACTTTCAAACACATTCCAGTTGTTATATAATGTATGTCAATGAAACTTGAGGGAGGGCACAGTGTTTATGTAGACCAATGGAACTGAGCACTGCCACCTCCTGAGAGATCCATTGACATAAACTATATATCCGAAATGCAGCCTATATTTCTTATGACTCCACATAATTGACATTTTTTCACATCAAAACATGTAACCTCTGACGTATATGGATTATATACAACTTCATGCAAGTCAGTTAGTGGTGAAGGTGGAAGGGTGGTGAATGTAGTTTATTGGTGAGTTGTGTTTGTTTTTTGTGCTACTTTGCTATGATGTTTGGCTCTTTGAAATTCATGTTGCATTGTGTTTGTGGTGATTGGTTAGATCTTTTGAATTTGATTTGTGTTGTACTATGTGTTGAGGTGTTATAGTGGGTTGTGTTTTTGTCATTTGTGTTTATTTGTTTCTATCATGTTGTCCAGCTGTACAGCGCAGTTTCTGTCTAGGTGTGCGAATTCTGAATTATTGTAATTGTCTTCTACTTTTATTTTGTTGTTGTGTTTGGGTGTTGAGTTATTTTGGTATGCTGTCATTCATTTAAGTTGTGTGGTGTTATATTTTGGCACTCTGCTGTTGCGGTTTTGTGGACTATATATTTGACAGTCAGTAGTTTAATTTGAGGCTGTTTGGGTCTATGAAAGTGTTTTTAAGTCTGCATTGCTTCTTTCCCCATAAACCTCAGTGTGTGTGTGTGTGTGTGTGTATATGTATGTTCAATGGAATGTGTAGCTGCAGATACACATGCTATGCATATATCACCATCTAGTGTTGGGCTTGGAGTGTTACAAGTTGTTTTTCTTTGAAGAAGTTATTTTTTTTAGTCTCGGGATCGAGTGACTCCTCCTCTCAGTGATAGTGCGCATAGGCATCGAGTCCTTTGTTAGGCCTTACGAGATCGAAGAGCAATGTGGTTAGAGATGGTGCCGAAGTCCACCAAACAAACACCCAACATCTTTGGTGTGGAACAGGCACAGACTGCAGTTTCCATTCGAATCTCTGACTCTGACCGAGATTCAGATGAGGACAGCCAGGTATTCCCTGTGGCGCAGTACGTGAGTACACCAGCCCCTTCCCATCAAAAACAAACTAAGAAATCACAGAAGGCCTTGGGTCTACCACTGCTTGTGGGCCATGGTTTGACCTGAAAACAACAGATCGTCGACCGACCCTCGGGTTCAGTGCCGAAAAAAGCCAAGACTCACTCCCACGAACAGACTGTCATACCTGTTTCGGCATTGAGTTGAAAGATGGAGGCTTCCACTTCGGAACCGAGACTGCTTCATACCACATCGGAGCCGAAACATCCATTCTCCTCTTCAGAGTCGAAACATCAAAGCCCCTCTTCGGAGCCGAAAACCATTTCTCCTACTGATCAGACCACTTTTTCGTCCCATATTAATCATGCTGCCACCAAGCTTTCGGAGCATTCAGTAGGGGGGCAGAAAACAGGTTTCATCTGCAGAACAGGAGGCCGATGAAACAGACATTAGCCCTATTCTTGAGGTCATGGACCAAAAACAAAGGAGGATTCAAATTCAGTAAGAGACTGGAAAGAATATTGTCTCTCCTCCAATTACAAAGAGGAAACTAGCATTCCAAGAGAGTTAAGATACAGGCCCTTTACAGGCAAAAATCTTTAAACATAAAGAGAAGCCAACGACTGTACAGCTTTCTCCATGGTATTCGCCTTATATTCCCTCTTCTCCACCACCTCATACTCCACCACACCAACTTCACCCACACAGTCTCATGCTTCTTCAACTGGGGACTATATGGGTGATAGTATTTACAGCATGGATCCATCGGGCATGTGTGACTCTGATCCAATCCCAGCCAATGATCCTGATTTGTATCCCACAAGACCGTCTCCACCTGTAAATACCACAGCCTATAATCAGGTAATTTCCAGAGCAGCTGCCTATCACAGTATACAGATGCACTCTGAGCCAATAGAAGAGGATTTTCTATTTAACACTCTTTCCTCAAAACACAAACAATATCAATGTTTGCCAATGTTACCGGGCATGTTAAAACATGCCAGTGACATTTTCAAAGAACCTGTGAAGGCCAGGGTGTTAAAACATAGAATAGATAAAAATATAAAGCGGCACCAACTGATCCAATTTTTATTTCACAGCAGGTACCGCCAGATTCCATTGTAGTCAGTGCAGCCAGAAAACAGGCAAATAGCAAGTCAACAGGGGATGCTCCTCCCCCTGATAAAGAAAGCTGCAAATTTAATGCAGCAGGCAAAAAGTAGCAATTCAGGCTGCAAATCAGTGGTGAATTGCCAACTCCCAAGCTCCTTTAGCCAGGTATAACATTAGGACGCAATGTAGGAGTTCCTGCAATACCTCCAAAAGGAACATCAGAAAAGAGCACAAGTGGTGGAAGATCCAGAGGTAAATCCACTGCCGCAGGAGGTGCCTCCACCTCATCAAAGCAGTGACTTTCCCTGCATCCCCAAACAGCATACATCTCCTGTGAGAAGAAGACTGCAATATTTCCATCCTCACTGGCAACAAATTACAACAGATCAATGGGTACTGTCAATTATCTGCAATGGGTTATTGCCTAGCACTTACCTCCACTCCACTAAACATTCCATCCCGTTCACACAGGCTTTCTGTCAAACACATTGCCCTATTAAAAGAAGCGTTAGAATCTCTTCTACTCAAAGGTGCATTAGAGATGGTTCCCGTCAGTCAAACCAGGGATAGTGGTATATTCTCTACAGTATACTTCCTCATACCAAAAAAGGATGGCACTCAGACCAATTCTCGATTTCAGACCTCTAAATCAGTATATCCTGTGAGAGCATTTCCACATGGTAACTACAGGATGTCATTCCTTTGTTATAAAAACAAGACTATATGACAGCATTAGATCTAAAGGATACTTACTTCCACATTCCTATACATCCAGCACACCGCAAGTATATAAGGTTTGTGATAGCAGGAACGCCCTATCAATTCAAGGTACTACCCTTTGGAGTAAAAACAGCACCAAGGGTATTGACAAAATGTCTAGCAATAGTTGCGGCATACCTCAGAAGACTGTACATATACATGTCTTCCCTTATCTGAACGACTGGTTAATAAAAGCCAGCACCATTCAAAACTGTCAACAGCACACACAATACACAATAGATACCCTACTCAAATTAGGGTTCACAATCAATTACCAGAACTCTCACCTTCAGCCAGCACAAATACAACCTTATCTAGGGGCCATTCTGAACACTCAGTCAGCATTAGCTTACCCAAATCCGCAATGAATCCAAGTGTTTCACACTCATATCCCAATTGCAGGTCAATCAAGCTTACATAGTAAGGTTTGTCATGAGGCTATTGGGAATGATGGCATCATGCATAGCAATAGTGCCCAATGCACGTCTAAACATGAGACCACTGCAACAGTGTCTTTCGCAACAATGGTCTCAGGCACAGAGTAAACTACAGGATCTAGTGTTGTTGGACCACCAAACGTTCAAATCTCTGCAATGGTGGAATCACACTAACTTATAAAAAGAGCAGCCATTTCAAAACCCTGTGCCACAGACCGTAATCACCACAGATGCAGCATTCATCAACAATCTTACAATACAGGGGGAATGAGACTCAATCCAGCAGACTTACCACATAAACCACTTGGAATTGCTAGCAGTGTTCTTAGCCATCAAGCATTCCAATCACAGATCGTACACAAAACAGTATTAATAAGGACAGACAACATGACAACCATGTATTATCTGCAAAAACAGGGGGTGGGGGGAACACTCATACTAATTGTCCCTTCTAACACAATTGGAAATGGGCAATTCACAATCGCATTCACCTGCTAGCGGAATGCATCCCAGGGATACACAACAAGCTCGCAGATCTCTTAAGTAGGACACAGCAACAAATATACAAATGGGAGATTCACCCACAAGTAATTCAGAATTACTTTCAAATGTGGGGAACACTAATCATAGACCTTTTCGCAACAAGCGAAAACGCAAAATGCCAAATCTTTGTGATGCAGATACCCACACCCTCAATCCAAGGGCAATGCTCTGTGGATCAATTGGTCAGGGATATTTCTATTCCTCCCCTCGCCTGTTAATTCAATTTCTGGTCAAGATCCATCGCACTTCCCTCACTATGATACTCATAGCTCCCACTTGGGCACGTCAACATTGGGATGCAACACTATTGGATATGTTGGTAGTACCACATCACAAGCTCCCAAACAGACCAGACCTATTGACTCAAAACAAGGGTCACATCAGGCATTCCAATCCCAGTATGCTTAACCTGCCGACTTGGCTCCTGAGGTCATAGAATTTGGATACCTAATTGTAAGGAAATGCCTCCTTGGCATGGTTACCCCCTGACTTTTTGCCTTTGCTGATGCCAAGTTATGAGTTGAAAGTGTGCTGAGGCCTGCTAACCAGGCCCCAGCACCAGTGTTCTTTCCCTAACCTGTACCTTTGTTTCCACAATTGGCACACCCTGGCATCCATGTAAGTCCTTGTAACTGGTACCCCTTGTACCAAGGGCCCTGATGCCAGGGAAGGCCTCTAAGGGCTGCAGCATGTCTTATGCTACCCTGGGGACCCCTCACTCAGCACAGACACACTGCTTGCCAGCTTGTGTGTGCTAGTGGGGATAAAATGACTAAGTCGACATGGCACTCCCCTGAGGGTGCCATGCCAACCTCACACTGCCTATAGGTATAGATAAGTCACCCCTCGAGCAGGCCTTACAGCCATAAGGCAGGGTGCACTATACCATAGGTGAGGGCATAAGTGGATGAGCACTATGCCCCTACAGTGTCTAAGCAAAACCTTAGACATTGTAATTGCAGGGTAGCCATAAGAGTATATGGTCTGGGAGTCTGTCATGCACGAACTCCACAGCACCATAATGGCTACATTGAAAACTGAAGTTTGGTATCAAACTTCTCAGCACAATAAATGCACACTGATACCAGTGTACATTTTATTGTAACATACACCCCAGAGGGCACCTTAGAGGTGCCCCCTGAAACCTTAACCGACTACCAGTGTAGGCTGACTAGTTTTAGCAGCCTGCCACACACCAGACATGTTGCTGGCCACATGGGGAGAGTGCCTTTGTCACACTGTGGCTAGTAAAGCCTGTACTGGGTGGAGGTGCTTCTCACCTCCCCCTGCAGGAACTGTAACACCTGGCGGTGAGCCTCAAAGGCTCATCCCCTTTGTTACAGCACCCCAGGGCACTCCAGCTAGTGGAGTTGCCCACCCCCTCCGGCCACGGCCCCACTTTTGGCGGCAAGGCCGGAGGATATAATGAGAAAAACAAGGAGGAGTCACTGGCCAGTCAGGACAGCCCCTAAGGTGTCCTGAGCTGAGGTTACTCTGACTTCTTGCAGATGGAGGATTCCTCCAATAGGATTAGGGATGTGCCCCCCTCCCCTCAGGGAGGAGGCACAAAGAGGGTGTAGCCACCCTCAGGGCTAGTAGCCATTGGCTACTAACCCCCCAGACCTAAACACACCCCTAAATCGAGTATTTAGGGGCTCCCAGAACACAGCAAGATAGATTCCTGTAACCTAAGACGAAGAAGGACTGCTGAGCTGAAAAACCTGCAGAGAAGACGGAGACACCAACTGCTTTGGCCCCAGCTCTACCGGCCTGTCTCCCCACTTCTAAAGACACTGCTCCAGCGACGCGTTCCACAGGGTCCAGCGACCTCTGAAGCCTCAGAGGACTACCCTGCATCTAGAAGGACCAAGAACTCCCGAGGACAGCGCCTCTGTTCCACAAAGACTGCAACTTTGCAACAAAGAAGCAACTTTGAAACAACACACGTTTCCCACTGGAAGCGTGAGACTTTGCACTCTGCACCCGACGCCCCCGGCTCGACTTGTGGAGAGCAAACACCACAGGGAGGACTCCCCAGCGACTACGAGACCGTGAGTAGCCAGAGTTGACCCCCCTGAGCCCCCACAGCGACACCTGCAGAGGGAATCCTGAGGCTCCCCCTGACCGCGACTGCCTGCTTCAAAGACCCGACGCCTGGTAAAGACACTGCACCCGTAGCCCCCAGGACCTGAAGGATCCGACCTCCAGTGCAGGAGTGACCCCCAGGTGGCCCTCTCCCTTGCCCAGGTGGTGGCTACCCCGAGGAGCCCACCCCCCCCCCCTTGCCTGCCTGCATCGCTGAAGAGACCCCTTGGTCTCCCATTGAAACCTATTGCGAACCCGACGCCTGTTTGCACACTGCACCCAGCCGCCCCTGTGCCGCTGAGGGTGTACTTTTTGTGTTGACTTGTGTCCCTCCCGGTGCCCTACAAAACCCCCCTGTTCTCCCCTCCGAAGACGCTGGTACTTACCTGCTGGCAGACTGGAACCTGGGCACCCCTTCTCCATTGAAGCCTATGCGTTTTGGGCACCACTTTGACCTCTGCACCTGACCGGCCCTGAGCTGCTGGTGTGGTAACTTTGGGGTTGCCCTGAACCCCCAACGGTGGGCTACCTTGGACCCAACTTTGAACCCCGTAGGTGGTTTACTTACCTGCAAAACTAACAAACACTTACCTCCCCCAGGAACTGTTGAAAATTGCACTGTTTCTAGTTTTAAAATAGCTATATGTCATTTGTGTGAAAACTGTATATGCTATTTTGCTAATTCAAAGTTTCTAAAGTTCCTAAGTGAAGTACCTTTCATTTAAAGTATTGTTTGTAAATCTTGAACCTGTGGTTCTTAAAATAAACTAAGAAAATATATTTTTCTATATAAAAACCTATTGGCCTGGAATTGTCTTTGAGTGTGTGTTCCCCATTTATTGCCTGTGTGTGTACAACAAATGCTGAACACTACCCTCTGATAAGCCTACTGCTCGACCACACTACCACAAAATAGAGCATTAGAATTATCTATTTTTGCCACTATCTTACCTCCAAGGGGAGCCCTTGGACTCTGTGCATGCTACTTCTTACTTTGAAATAGTACATACAGAGCCAACTTCCTACAGTGGTGGATCAGCGGTGGGGTACAAGACTTTGCATTTGCTGGACTCTTCAGCCAATACCTGATCACACAACTAAATTCCAAAAATCGTCATTAGAAACTGGTTTTTGAAATTTGAACTATTTTTCAAAAATGTTTAAAGTCCTGCTAGGGCCTTGTGTTAGTCCCTGTTAGCATTTCTTTTAGAGTTTAAAAGTTTTGTAAATGTTTGAATTAAGTTCTAGAGATAGTTTTAGATTCTTAAAGTATTCCAACTTTTAGAAACATAGGGGGTCATTCCGACCCTGGCGGTAAAACCCGCCAGGGCCGTGAACGACGGAAAGCACCGCCAACAGGCTGGCGGTGCTTTCCTGCCCATTCTGACCGCGGCGGTAAAGCCGCGGTCAGAAAAGGGGATCCGGCGGTTTCCCGACGGATTTCCCCTGGCTGGGCTGAACCTCCATGGCGGCGCTGCAAGCAGCGCCGCCATGGGGATTCCGACCCCCTTTCCGCCAGCCTGTTTCTGGCGGTTTTTACCGCCAGGAACAGGATGGCGGGAACGGGTGTCGTGGGGCCCCTGCACTGCCCATGCCTGCATGGGCAGTGCAGGGGCCCCCTAACAGGGCCCCAGCATGATTTTCACTGTCTGCATAGCAGACAGTGAAAATCGCGACGGGTGCATCTGCACCCGTCGCACCCCTGCAACACCGCTGACTCCATTCGGAGCCGGCTTCTGTGTTGCAGGGCCTTTCCCGCTGGGCCGGTGGGCGCTCCCTTGGCGGGCGCCCGCCGGCCCAGCGGGAAAGTCTGAATGGCCCCGCGGTCTTTTGACCGCGGAGCGGCCAAGTGGCGGCGTAAGTTTGGCAGGCGGCAACCGCCGCCGCCCGCCAAACTTGGAATGACCACCATAATGTCTAATGCAGAAGAGAATGTCGACGTCACCCCTTACCTGAATCTTAGGATGTCAGAGTTAAGATCTCTCTGCAAAACCAAAAAGATTAGAACTGGTTCAAACCCTACCAAAGTACAGCTCCAGGAGCTTTTGGCAGAGTTTGCCAAGAACAACCCCTCTGAGGATGACCTCCCAGAGGAGGAAACTATTGATGTGGAGGAAGTCCCACCTCCAGTCCTAGTTAGGGAAATCAGGGCTCCTCAAACCCTGGTTCCAAATTTGATAGTCAGAGATACTGGTTCTCTCACAGGAGGGTCCAGCAACTCTGGAATCACTGAGGACAGCCTCAGTGAAGATGACCTACTGTTAGCCAGGATGGTCAAAAGATTGGCTTTAGAGAGACAGCTCCTAGCCATAGAAAGGGAAAGACAAGAGATGGGTTTTGGTCCCATCCATGGTGACAGCAACATAAATAGGGTCAGAGATTCTCCTGACATGTTGAAAATCCCTAAAGGGATTGTAACTAAATATGAAGATGGTGATGACATCACAAATGGTTCACAGCTTTTGAGAGGGCTTGTGCAACCAGAAAGGTAAACAGATCTCTCTGGGGTGCTCTCCTTTGGGAAATGTTCACTGGAAAGTGTAGGGATAGACTCCTCACACTCTCTGGAAAAGATGCAGAATCCTATGACCTCATGAAGGCTACCCTGATTGAGGGCTTTGGATTCTCCAATAAGGAGTATAGAATTGGGTTCAGGGGGGCTCAAAAATCCTCGAGCCAGACCTGGGTTGATTTTGTTGACTACTCAGTGAAAACACTGGATGGTTGGATTCAAGGCAGTGGTGTAAATGATTATGATGGGCTGTACAATTTATTTGTGAAAGAACACCTGTTAAGTCATTGTTTCAATGATAAACTGCATCAGCATCTGGTAGACCTAGGACCAATTTCTCCCCAAGAATTGGGAAAGAAGGTGGACCATTGGGTCAAGACTAGGGCGACCAAGACTTCCACAGGGGGTGACCAAAAGAAAGGGGTCACAAAGACTCCCCAGGGGAAGAGTGTTGAGACATCCAAAGGGAAACGTAAAGAGTCTTCTATAGGCCCCAAAAACCTGCTCAGGAGGGAGGGCCCGGAGCCTCTTCACAATCCAATTTTGGGTACAAGGGTAAAAACTTTGATCCCAAAAAGGCCTGATGTCGTAGCTGTAATCAGCCAGGACACCAAACTGGAGACAAGGCCTGTCCCAAGAAAGGTTCCACTTCTAACTCTGCTCCAGCTAACACTGGGATGGCCAGTCTCCAAGTGGGATCAACAGTGTGCCCAGAGCAAATCAGGGTTCACACTGAAGCTACATTAGTCTCTGAGGGTGGGGTGGATTTAGCCACACTGGCTGCCTGGCCCCCTAATATGCAAAAATACAGGCAGCAGCTCTTAATTAATGGGACAAGTGTGGAAGGCCTGAGGGATACAGGTGCCAGTGTCACCATGGTGACAGAGAAACTGGTTTCCCCTGGTCAATACCTGGCTGGACAAACTTATCCAGTCACCAACGCTGACAATCAGACTAAAGAAGTACATCCCATGGCTATGGTAACTTTAGAGTGGGGAGGGGTCAATGGCCTGAAATAGGTGGTGGTCTCCTCAAATATCCCTGTAGACTGTTTGCTTGGAAATGACCTGGAGTCCTCAGCATGGGCTGAGGTAGAACTCAAAACCTATGCAGCCATGCTGGGTATCCCTGAACTGGTGTGTGTCAAGACAAGGGCGCAGTGCAAGGCTCAGGGTGAAAAAGTGGTGTTGATGCCTGGAAAAAGGGCCCAACCCTCCAAGAGAAAAGGAAAGAAAACTGGGGAACCAGTTTCAACACAACAAGAAAAAGAGAACCTCTCTTCCCAGGAAGAAGTTCTGCCCTCTGAGGGAACTGAGCCCATGGAGTTAGAACCTTATCAGGTTGAGCTCCTAGGCCCAGGGGGACCCTCAAGGGAGCAGTTTTGTAAGGGGCAAGAAACCTGTCCCTCTCTTGAAGCCCTTAGGCAGCAAGCTGCTGAAGAGTCCAATGGAAAAATAACAGGAACACATAGTCTATTGGGAAGATGGACTCCTTTTCACTGAGGCCAGAGATCCCAAACCTGGTGCCACTAGGAGAGTGGTAGTGCCTCAGGAGTTTAGGGAGTTCATTCTGACCTTAGCTCATGACATTCCTCTTGCTGGGCATTTGGGACAGACCAAGACGTGGGAGAGATTAGTCAACCACTTCTATTGGCCCAACATGTCCCAGAAGGTCAAGGAGTTTTGTGCCTCCTGTGCCACCTGTCAAGCCAGTGGTAAGACAGGTGGACACCCAAAGGCCCCCCTCATTTCCACTTCCAGTGGTGGGGGTCCCCTTTGAAAGAGTGGGTGTGGACATAGTGGGTCCACTTGAACCTCCCACAGCCTCAGGGAACCAATACATACTAGTAGTAGTGGATCATGCTACTAGATACCCTGAAGCAATTCCCCTTAGGTCGACTACTGCCCCTGCAGTAGCCAAAGCACTCATTGGTATTTTTACCAGAGTGGGATTTCCTAAGGAGGTGGTGTCTGACAGAGGTACCAACTTTATGTCAGCATACCTGAAACACATGTGGAATGATTGTGGGGTGACTTACAAATTCACCACACCATACCATCCACAAACCAATGGTCTTGTTGAAAGATTTAACAAGACATTGAAAGGCATGATCATGGGGCTCCCTGAAAAACTCAAAAGGAGATGGGATGTCCTCTTGCCATGTCTGCTTTTCGCCTACAGAGAGGTGCCTCAGAAGGGAGTAGGGTTTTCCCCCTTTGAACTTCTGTTTGCCATCCTGTAAGGGGACCACTAGCTCTTGTAAAAGAAGGCTGGGAGAGACCTCTTCATGAGCCTAAACAAGATATAGTGGACTATGTACTAGGCCTACGTTCAAGGATGGCAGAGTACATGGAAAAGGCAAGTAAAAACCTTGAGGCCAGCCAACAACTCCAGAAGTTGTGGTATGACCAAAAGGCTGCTATGGTTGAGTTTCAACCAGGGCAGAAAGTCTGGGTTCTGGAGCCTGTGGCTCACAGGGCACTTCAGGACAGATGCAGTGGCCCTTACCCAGTGCTAGAGAAGAAGAGTCAGGTCACCTCGTCCAAGGCAGAGGAACTGGGGGGATCTTTTTTTTTTTTTTCTATTTGTTTTGTTTTTTGTTTTTTTAGGTGGGGGCAAATTATATTTAAGCCATTTCTGCCCCCATTGGGGGCAGATTGGCCTATTTTGATGACGCCAATCTGCCCCCTAGGGGGGCAGAAACCACTAGACACCAGGGAGTTTTTTTTGCTTTCGTGAATTTCACGCAAGGGGAGTGACCCCTTAGGCAAGGGTCGCTCCCCTGGGGGGGGGGAATTATTTTAAGCCATTTCTGCCCCCTGGGGGGTAGATCAGTCTATTTTGATTAGGCCAATCTGCCCCCAAGGGGGGCAGAAACCACTAGGCACCGGGGATTTTTTTTTTATTTTTTTTTTATTTTACAGATGGGGAGCGACCCCTTGAACAAGGGTCGCTCACCTGGAGGGGAAAATTGTATTTAGGCCATTTCTGCCCCCTTTGGGCCGTTTTTTGCTACGCCAATCTGTCCCCAAGGGGGGCAGAAACCACTAGGCGCGGGGATTTGATTTTTGGCACCAATGTCACGCAGGGGGAGCGACCCCGTAGGCAAGGGTCGCTCCCGGGGGTGTTGCGAGGGCAAATTTATTTTAGGCCATTTCTGCCCCCTATTATTAGGCCGATCTGCCCCCAGGGGGGTCAGAAACCTCTAGGCGCCAGGGCAAATTTCTTTGTGTTTTTTTTTGTTTGTTTGTTTGTTTTTTTAGAGATGGGGAGCGACCCATTAGGCAAGGGTCGCTCCCCTGGGGGGCAAATTGTATTTAGACCATTTCTGCCCCCCTTGGGGGCAGATTGTCCGATTTTAGGTCAATCTGCCCCCAAGGGGGCAGGCACCACTAGGCACCAGGGATTAGTTTTTTGGCGCCAATGTCACGCAGGGGGAGCGACCCCGTAGGCAAGGGTCGCTCCCCGGGGAGGGGTGGGGGGGCAAATTTATTTTAGGCCATTTCTGCCCCCGGGGGGCAGAAACCTCTAGGCGCCAGGGCAATTTTTTTTTGTGTGTTTTTTTTTTTGTTTGTTTGTTTTTTTAGAGATGGGGACCGACCCATTAGGCAAGGGTCGATCCCCTGGGGGGCAAATTGTATTTAGACCATTTCTGCCCCCCTTGGGGACAGGTTGGCCGATTTTAGGTCCCAAGGGGGCAGACACCACTAGGCACCGGAGATTTGTTTTTTGGCGCCAATGTCACGCAGGGGGAGCGACCCCGTATGCAAGGGTCGCTCCCGGCGGGGGGGATTTCGGGGGGGGTGGGGGTCAAATTTATTTGAGGCCATTTCTGCCCCCCCCCCCCCCCCCCCCCCGGGCCGGTTTAGCTAGAGGCCAAAATCCACAGGTAGGCACTTTGCAAAAAACACCTCTGTTTTCTGTGAAAAAATGTGTTGTGTCCACGTTGTGTTTTGGGCCATTTCCTTTCGTGAGCGCTAGGCCTACCCACAGAAGTGAGGTACCATTTTTATCGAGAGACTTTGGGGAACGCTGGGTGGAAGGAAATTTGTGGCTCCTCTCAGAGTCCAGAACTTTCTGTCACCGAAATGAGAGGAAAAAGTGTTTTTTTGGCCAAATTTTGGTGTTTGCAAAGGATTCTGAGTAACAGAACCTGGTCAGAGCCCCAGAAGTCACCCCATCTTGGATTCCCCTGGGTTTCTAGTTTTCAAAAATGCGCTGGTTTGCTAGGTTTCCCCAGGTGCCGGCTGAGCTACAGGCCAAAATCCACAGGTAGGCACTGTTTTCTATGAAAAAATTTCATGTGTCCACGTTGTGTTTTGGGCCATTTCCTTTCGTGGGCGCTAGGCCTACCCACACAAGTGAGGTACCATTTTTATCGGGAGACTTGGGGGAATGCTGGATGGAAGGAAAATTGTGGCTCCTCTCATATTCCACAACTTTCTGTCACCGAAATGAGTGGAAAACGTTTTTTTTAGCCAAATTTTGAGGTTTGCAAAGGATTCTGGGTAACAGAACCTGGTCAGAGCCCCACAAGCCACCCCATCTTGGATTCCCCTAGGTCTCTAGTTTTCAGAAATGCACAGGTTTGGAAGTGTTCCCTTTGTTGCCGGCTGAGCTAGAGGCCAAAATCTACAGGTAGGCACTTTGCAAAAAACACCTCTGTTTTCTTTCAAAAAATGTGATTTGTCCATGTTGTGTTTTGGGGCATTTCCTGTAGCGGGTGCTAGGCCTACCCACACAAGTGAGGTATCATTTTTATCGGGAGACTTGGGGGAACGTAGATTAGCAAAACAAGTGTTATTGCCTCTTGTCTTTCTCTACATGTTTTCCTTCCAAATATAAGAGAGTGTGTAAAAAAGACATCTATTTGCGAAATGCCCTGTAATTCACATGCTAGTATGGTCACCCCGGAATTCAGAGATGTGCAAATAACCACTGCTCCTCAACACCTTATCTTGTGCCCATTTTGGAAATACAAAGGTGTTCTTGATAACTATTATTGACTCTTTATATTTCAGCAAATGAATTGCTGTATACCCGGTATAGAATGAAAACGCACTGCAGGGTGCAGTTCATTTATTGGCTCTGGGTACCTTGGGTTCTTGATGAACCTACAAGCCCTATATATCCCCGCAACCAGAGGAGTCCAGCAGACGTAACGGTATATTGCTTTCAAAAAATCTGACATTGCAGGAAAAGTTAGAGTAAAACGTAGAGAAAAATTGCTGCGTTTTTCACCTCAATTTCAATATTTTTATTTTTCAGTTACCCTTGTAGGATCTACACAAATGAACCCTTGCTGAATTCAGAATTTTGTCTACTTTTCAGAAATGTTTAGGTTTCTGGGATCCAGCATTGGTTTCACGCCCATTTCTGTCACTGACTGGAAGGACGCTGAAAGCACAATTTTTTGTAAAAATTGGGTATGTCCCAGTAAAATGCCAAATTTGTGTTGAAAAATTGGGTTTTCTGATTCAAGTCTGCCTGTTCCTGAAAGCGGGGAAGCTGTTGATTTTAGCACCGCAAACCCTTTGTTGATGCCATTTTCAGGGGAAAAACCACAAGCCTTCTTCTGCAGCCACTTTTTCCAATTTTTTGAAAAAAACGAAATCTTCACTGTATTTTGGCTAATTTCTTGGCCTCCTTCAAGGGAACCCACAAAGTCTGGGTACCTCTAGAATCCCTAGGATGTTGGAAAAAAAGGACGCAAATTTGGCTTGGCTAGCTTATGTTGACAAAAGGTTATGAGGTCCTAAGAGCAAACTGCCCCAAATAGCCAAAAAAAGGCCTGGCACAGGAGGGGGAAAAGGCCTGGCAGCGAAGGGGTTAATTCTGTCACTAAGACAGATGCCCATCCCATTCCAAGGGCTGATGAATTGATAGACATACTAGGTGCTGCCAAATACTTAAGTACCTTTGACTTGACAGCAGGGTACTGGCAAATCAAAATGGCACCAGGAGCAAAAGAAAAGACAGCATTCTCCACACCTGATGGGCATTATCAGTTTACTGTTATGCCCTTTGGTTTAAAGAATGCCCCTGCCACCTTTCAACGGTTGGTGAGTCAAGTCCTTGCTAGCTTGGAGTCCTTTAGTGCAGCTTATCTTGACGATATTGCTGTCTTTAGCTACAACTGGTAGGATCACCTGGTCCACCTGTAGAAGGTTTTGAAGGCCCTGCAAGCAGCAGGTCTCTCTATCAAGGCATCCAAATGCCAGGTAGGGCAGGGAACTGTGGTTTACTTGGGACACCTTGTAGGTGGAGGCCAAGTTCAGCCACTCCAGCCTAAGATCCAGACTATTCTGGACTGGGCAGCTCCAAAAACCCAGACTCAAGTCAGGGCATTCCTTGGCTTGACTGGGTACTACAGGAGGTTTGTGAAGGGATATGGATCCATAGTGACACCCCTCACAGAACTTACCTCCAAGAAAATGCCCAAGAAGGTAAACTGGACTGTAGAATGCCAACAGGCCTTTGACACCCTGAAACAAGCAATGTGCACAGCACCAGTTCTAAAAGCTCCAGATTACTCCAAGCAGTTCATTGTGCAGACTGATGCCTCTGAACATGGGAAAGGGGCAGTTTTGTCCCAAACAAATGATGATGGCCTTGACCAGCCTGTTGCTTTCATTAGCAGGAGGTTATTCCCCAGGGAGCAGCGTTGGAGTGCCATTGAGAAGGAGGCCTTTGCTGTGGTTTGGTCCCTGAAGACCTCTTTGGTACTCACTTTGTAGTTCAAACTGACCACAGACCTCTCAGATGGCTAATGCAAATGAAAGGTGAAAATCCAAACCTGTTGAGGTGGTCCATCTCCTTACAGGGAATGGACTTTATAGTGGAACACAGACCTGGGACTGCCCAGGCCAATGCAGATTGCCTTTCCAGGTTCTTCCACTTAGAAAATGAAGACTCTCTTGGGAAAGGTTAGTCTCATCCTCTTTGGTTTGGGGTGGGGGGGTTGTGTGAGGGAATGCCTCTTTGGCATGGTTACCCCCTAACTTTTTGCCTTTGCTGATGCTATGTTATGATTTGAAAGTGTTGCTGGGACCCTGCTAACCAGGCCCCAGCACCAGTGTTCTTTCCCTAAACTGTACTCTTGTCTCCACAATTGGCACAACCCTGGCACTCAGATAAGTCCCTTGTAACTGGTACCCCTGGTACCAAGGGCCCTGATGCCAGGGAAGGTCTCTAAGGGCTGCAGCATGTCTTATGCCACCCCAGGGACCCCTCACTCAGCACATGCACACTGCCTCACAGCTTGTGTGTGCTGGTGGGAAGAAAATGACTAAGTCGACACTCCCCTCAGAGTGCCATGCCAATCTCACACTGCCTGTGGCATAGGTGAGTCACCCCTCTAGCAGGCCTTACAGCCCTAAGTCAGGGTGCACTATACCACAGGTGAGGGCATATGTGCATGAGCACTATGCCCCTACAGTGTCTAAGCAAAACCTTAGACATTGTAAGTGCAGGGTAGCCATAAGAGTATATGGTCTGGGAGTTTGTCAAACACGAACTCTACAGTTCCATAATGGCTACACTGAAAACTGGGAAGTTTGGTATCAAACTTCTCAGCACAATAAATGCACACTGCCAGTGTCCATTTTATTGTAACATACACCCTAGAGGGCACCTTAGAGGTGCCCCCTGAAACCTTAACCGACCAGTGTAGGCTGACTAGTTTTAGCATCCTGCCACACACCAGACATGTTGCTAGCCACATGGGGAGAGTGCCTTTGTCACTCTGTGGCTAGTAACAAAGCCTGTACTGGGTGGAGGTGCTTCTCACCTCCCCCTGCAGGAACTGTAACACCTGGCGGTGAGCCTCAAAGGTTCACCCCCTTTGTTACAGCACCCCAGGGCACTCCAGCTAGTGGAGTTGCCCGCCCCCTCCGGCCACGGGCCCACTTTTGGCGGCAAGGCCAGAGGAGATAATGAGAAAAACAAGGAGTCGTCACTGGCCAGTCAGGACAGCCCCTAAGGTGTCCTGAGCTGAGGTGACTGACTTTTAGAAATCCTCCATCTTGCAGATGGAGGATTCCCCCAATAGGATTAGGGATGTGCCCCCCCTCCCCTCAGGGAGGAGGCACAAAGAGGGTACAGCCACCCTCAGGGCTAGTAGCCATTGGCTACTAACCCCCAGACCTAAACACACCCCTAAATCGAGTATTTAGGGGCTCCCAGAACACAGCAAGATAGATTCCTGCAACCTAAGACGAAGAAGGACTGCTGAGCTGAAAAACTTGCAGAGAAGACGGAGACACCAACTGCTTTGGCCCCAGCTCTACCGGCCTGTCTCTCCACGTCTAAAGACACTGCTCCAGCGACGCGTTCCACAGGGTCCAGCGACCTCTGAAGCCTCAGAGGACTACCCTGCATCTAGAAGGACCAAGAACTCCTGAAGGACAGCGGCTCTGTTCCACAAAGACTGCAACTTTGCAACAAAGAAGCAACTTTGAAACAACACACGTTTCCCGCCGGAAGCGTGAGACTTTGCACTCTGCACCCGATGCCCCTGGCTCGACTTGTGGAGAACAAACACCACAGGGAGGACTCCCTGGCGACTACGAGACCGTGAGTAGCCAGAGTTGACCCCCCTGAGCCCCCACAGCGACACCTGCAGAGGGAATCCCGAGGCTCCCCCTGACCGCGACTGCCTGCTTCAAAGACCTGACGCCTGGTAAAGACACTGCACCCGCAGCCCCCAGGACCTGAAGGATCCGACCTCCAGTGCAGGAGCGACCCCCAGGTGGCCCTCTCCCTTGCCCAGGTGGTGGCTACCCCGAGGAGCCTCCCCCTGGCCTGCCTGCATTGCTGAAGAGACCCCTTGGTCTCCCATTGAAACCTATTGCGAACCCGACGCCTGTTTGCACACTGCACCCGGCCGCCCCCGTGCCGCTGAGGGTGTACTTTTTGTGTTGACTTGTGTCCCCCCCCCCGGTGCCCTACAAAACCCCCCTGGTCTGCCCTCCGAAGACGCGGGTACTTACCTGCTGGCAGACTGGAACTGGGGCACCCCCTTCTCCATTGAAGCCTATGCGTTTTGGGCACCACTTTGACCTCTGCACCTGACCGGCCCTGAGCTGCTGGTGTTGTAACTTTGGGGTTGCCCTGAACCCCCAACGGTGGGCTACCTTGGACCCAACTTTGTTAGTTTTGAAGGTAAGTAAACCACCTATGGGGTTCAAACACTTACCTTCCCAGGAACTGTTGAAAATTGCACTAAAAGTGTCTAGTTTTAAAATAGCTATATGTCATTTGTGTGAAAACTGTATATGCTATTTTGCTAATTCAAAGTTCCTAAAGTTCCTAAGTGAAGTACCTTTCATTTAAAGTATTGTTTGTAAATCTTGAACCTGTGGTTCTTAAAATAAACTAAGAAAATATATTTTTCTATATAAAAACCTATTGGCCTGGAATTGTCTTTGAGTGCGTGTTCCCCATTTATTGCCTGTGTGTACAAATGCTTAACACTACCCTCTGATAAGCCTACTGCTCGACCACACTACCACAAAATAGAGCATTCTAATTATCTCTTCTTGCCACTCTCTTACCTCTAAGGGGAACCCTTGGACTCTGTGCACGCTATTTCTTACTTTGAAATAGTACATACAGAGCCAACTTCCTACACTAATCTTCCATCAGAATGTATGGACATTCTAAAACAAGCATGCAAACCTACAACCAGGCTGTGCTACACAAATAAATGGAAACGTTTTGTATATTACTGCCAACCTAAAAACACTGATCCACTTAAATCATCATTACAGGATATTGTATGTTATTTGCTTCATTTACAGAAAGCAAATCTTGCATATTCATCTATCAAAATTCATTTAACAGCAATATCAGCCTACCTCCAAAACAGACAACATACCTCTCTGTTTAGAATTCTTGTCATAAAAGGTTTTATGGCAGGTCTTAAGAGTTATTTCACCTACAGCTCCACCAGCTGCTGCATGGAATCTTAACATTGTGCTCACAAGACTTATGGGTCCACCTTTTGAACCCTTGCATTCTTGCGCTCTTCAGTTTCTCTCATGGAACTTTGCTTTCCTGGTAGCAACTACTTAAAAAGAATAAGTTAAATTCAAGCGTTCACTTTAGAAGAACCCTTCTTCCAAGTACACAAACACAAAACAGTACTTAGGACAAATTCAAAATTTTTACCCAAAGTGGTTTCACCATTTCACATTAATCAGTCAGTGGAATTGCCAGTCTTCTTTCCACAGCCAGATTCAGTTGCTCAAAAGAGCTCTCATGTATTATATAGACAGAACGAAAGACTTTAGAAAATCTAAACAACTTTGTGTGGCTTTTCAACAGCCCCATAAGTGTAATCCTATTTCCAAACAAGGATTGGCCAGATGGATAGTAAAGTGAATTCAAACTTGCTATATTAAAGCTAAAAGGCAACTATTAGTAACTCCTAAAGCACATTCTACTAGGAAGAAAGGAGCTTCAATGGCATTCTTATGAAATATACTAATGGCAGACATATGCAAAGCAGCCACATGGTCCACACCACACACATTTACTAAACATTACTGTGTGGATGTGTTATCTCGATAACAAGCAAATGTTAGTCAAGCAGTGCTACAAACACTACTTCAACTCCTACAGGCTAGCCACCGCTTACTTAGGGGAGGGACTGCTTTTCAGTCTATGCATAGCAGGTGTATCTGCTGCTACACATGCAATCGAACAGAAAATTTCACCTACCCAGTGTACATCTGTTTGTGGCATGAGATGCTGCAGATTCACATGCGCCCTCCCACCTCCCCGGGAGCCTGTAGCCGTTATTAGTTGAATGAAAATTGTAAATTTGTAAATAAATATTCTTTTGATACACACCATGTACATACATACCTACTCCATTGCATGGGTACATCTAGTATACTCACAATGCCTACCTCACCCTTTGCGGGGAAAACAATCTAAGATGGAGTCAACGCCCAGGCGCAATGGAGCCGAAAGGGAGGAGTCCCTCGGTCTCGTGACTCGAAAAGACTTCTTCGAAGAAAAACAACTTGTAACACTCAGAGCCCAACACTAGATGGCATGATAATGCACAGCATGTGAATCTTCAGCGTCTCATGCCACGAACAGATGTACACAGTGACATTTTATATATATATATATATATTTATTAATTAATTAAAGGAGTCCTGCTGTTCTACCTGCGCTCGCCTATCAAGGTGGGTGCTCAGACAATGGGCACAGGATCCATTCACTATATGCTGCACTTAAAATTCGAACGATGGCACTCCATGCAGATTACTGTCCTTTTATTATATCCAAAATTTCAAATCAATCCATGTAACTCAGAAATCACAGATTTAGGGCGACTCGTTTCAACCATCACGGTCTTCCTCATTCAAGTCATGTGACCCATTCTACTCTTTATATAACCACTGATCCATTGCATAGACATAGAAAAAAACTTTTTTTTCTTCAAAAATTATTACCGTGTGCATTCTACGTCTCTTTTGATTTTGAAATATTAATTACCCAGGTACCCAAATCATCTCTAGTATTCACCATTTTTCATCCAACCTTCAAAGTTAACCTAATAAACAATGTGTCAGTATCTTCAACATTGTTTGCGAACTGGTGGGGTGACCACATGACTTTACTAACAAAATTACAAAATAATACTGAAAAATACAAAACTCTGAAACCCTGACCCAATTCTTAACAATATCTGACTATCCAATATGAACATGAAGTTCTTTATCCTTAGTCAATCCCCAGGGGAAACGACAGTTTAATCGAATAATGTATTCCGATTCTAACTTCCTCAATTGTTTCTCTCTGTCAGCCCCCCCCCCCCTTGGGGTACCCACTACCCTGTCAATACCCAAAAATGTAGATTTTCCTAGTAATTTATGAAGGAAAGTCTTAATTTTATTAAAGACACGGAGGCGAGTATTATGCAGTAGTCTTTTCTTTATTTTTAATAGCAGCTCCAGTCAAGATCAACTACAAGTCCCATAAGGCAAACGACAAGTAGCCAATGGGAAAACAACAGTAGTTCATAACAATGCACCAATCACCATCGTATCCATGGAATAATACCCATCCTGACTGAAAACAGCCCTCTTTTCTTGTGCGATACTCAATGAGAAATAAACAATGGTATAATAACACAACAAATAGAAAACGCCAAACAGAGCGAGAAAACTTCTTGTAGATAGAACAAAAGTCTCTGAAGGAAAACCGGCAGGTTCTGACGATCCGTCTCTTGATAATCCTTGAAAGGCGACAACGAAGTAGACACCGTACCAAAAGAGTCTCCACTAAGAGGTTTGCTGTGTTGGAGTAGAAGCTAAAAAGGGAGGGTAACAAAACACAAAGTTAGAGTTTGTTGCGGCGGGATAATACTCGCCTCCGTGCCTTTAATAAAATTAAGACTTTCCTTCATAAATTACTAGGAAAATCTACATTTTATGACAAGACCGGAGGCTCCTATTATGCAATTTCAAAGCGATTCAATCACATTTAAAGAGGCATGTTGAATTGGTTTACAATAAAATACTTTGAATACATTATCGTTAGACCAGTCAGCCGACCTGAGAATATCCTCTAAACGAGAACCGGCCCAAAAAGCTTTGGACGCCATGGCTCCTCTAGCTGAATGCGCTCCAAAAGCAGAGGTATCAATACCAGCTAACGACATAATCCAACGGACCCAACGGGCCAAAGTAGGAGAGGACACAGGATTGTAAGGTTTCCTAAAAGAGATCAACAATTGGGTAGAAGAGGAATTCCTCAGATCGGCTGTCCGTTGCTCATAAACTTTTAAACATTGACCCACACAGAGCTTGGGATGATCGGGGAAAAAAGGGATAAAAAACTGAAGAAAGGTTAGTCTTGGTACGTCTCGCCACATTAAACAGAACTCCGGAGGGAGTAAAATAGCGAGCAGTAACATCGAGAGCTCTAACATCAGATAACCGTTTAAAAGATACCAAACATAAAAGCATAGCTAGCTTAGCCGACAACTGCTTTAAAGATAACACAGGATTGTCAGGCCAAGAGACAAACAATCTTAGTACTGTATTGACATCCCATAAAAAACTGTATTTAGGTTTCGGCGGATTAGAAAACTTTACTCCCTTTAACAGACGGCAAACCAACGGGTGTTCACCAATAGGCTTCCCTTGGAAGTAATCATGAGCCGAAGAAATCGCGGACCTATATAAATGAATAGTACGAAAGGACTTGCCTTTACTGGCTTCTGATGCCAGAAAATTGACCATCAGAGATACATCCGGTGTAGTGGGATCAACTTGTCTTCCCAAACACCAGCAACACCAGAGAGACCAAGCTGATCTATAAGCCTTCTTTGTCCCAGGAGCTGTAGCCCGGTCAATGAAGGCTGCAGCTTCTGCCGAAATTGAAACGCTAGATCGGGATTCCCCGAAATTTTCCAGGCTGATAAGATCAGGGACTCTTGAAGCACTAGACTGTGTCGGAGGCCTTGATGGTTGGTCAGGAGGTCTGGGAAGGAGGGTATCAGCTTCGGAGATTCGATTGATAGTTACAGGAGGGAAGGGAACCAAACCTGGGAGTGCCAATAAGGTACTATGAGGACTAAAGAAGCTTGTTGACGTCTGACTTGAGCCAGAACTCTGGGAATCAAGATAAAAGGAGGAAAGGCGTAATTGAGGGAAGACGACCAATCCTGAGTAAACGCATCGAAGGCTAGAGCTAGAGGGTCTGGAAGCCAACTGAAAAATCGAGGAAGTTGAGCGTTTAACCGTGAAGCAAAGAGATCTATGTGGAAGGGACCCCATTTGAGTACCAGGGCGTTGAACACCTGTAAGTTGAGCATCCAATCGCTGGAATCCCGAAAGAAACGGGAGTACCAGTCCACTACCAGATTGAGATTGCCTGGCAGATATTCGGCTTGAACCGAGATTTTGTTTTGAAGACAGAACTCCCAAAACCCTTTCACTAATTCCGCTAAAGGTTTGGATTTTGTACCTCCTAGCCGATTGATGTAGCGCACCGCTGAAATGTTGTCCATTCTGAGCAGAACCGAACAAGAAATCCTGTCACGTGCGAGGCTCCTGATTGCAAAGGAGCCTGCAAGCATCTCTAAACAGTTTATGTGCAATTTTGACTCCTCTAGAGACCATGAACCTCCAGTCGAGATTGCGCCACACCGGGCTCCCCAACCCGACCGACTTGCATCTGACTCTAATACAAGATCTGGGGCTGATGCAAAGATAGTTCTGCCGTTCCAGGCGTCTAAATGGTCTATCCACCACTGGAGTTCTGCACGTGAATCTTGGTCTAGAGCTATAACGTCTGAATAAGCTAGACCTTTTTGATTATGCCGAATCTTTAGTCTTTGTAATGCTCGATAATGCAGAGGACCTGGAAAAATCGCTTGAATTGAGGACGAAAGCCGACCCACAATCCTTGCTAGAGATCTGAGGGATATATAAGAACTGCAAAGAATCAGGAGAATCTCAGATTTTATGGATTTGATCTTTGATGACGGTAGAAGGAGAGTAGCAGATACGGAATCCACTAAAAAGCCTAGAAACTCTATTTGTTGAACTGGATCTAAAGAAGATTTCGTGTAATTCACGATAAAGCCCAGATCCTCTAACAGAGCGCAAGCAAGACGAACTTGAGACAGTAGCAAGGTTCGACTCTGGCTCATGATTAAAATGTCATCCAAGTAAATCACCAGACGGATGCCTCGAGCTCTGAGAAAAGCCGCCACTGGCCTCATTAATTTTGTGAAGCACCATGGGGCGAAGGAAAGGCCGAAGGGAAGAGAGGTGAAACGAAAGTACTGACCTGCCCAGTAGAATTGGAGAAACTTCTGCGAAACGGGATGAATGGGAACCGACAGATAAGCATCATGAAGATCTAATCTTACCAACCAGTCGCCTCGAAGAAGAGTATCTCTGAGATGAAGAATGGTCTCCATCTTGAAATGCCGATAAAGAACAAACTGATTGAACTGTTTCAGATTGATGACAGGACGCATTTTCTTGTTCTTTTTCTGTACTAAGAAAACGGAACTGAGGAAACCTGAAGAATCTAGAGAACAAGGAATAATAGCCTGTTTTTGCAATAGAGACTGAATTTCTAACGAGATTAGATCTGTCATTTGATTTGAAAATTGAGGAGGGGGAGGAAAAACCTCTTGAAAAGGTTCTGAAAAGAGTTCTATAACATAACCTCGCACTGTGTTTAAAACCCAAGGATCTTTTGTAAGATCCTCCCATTTCGGCAGACATAGCGCAATGTGACCCCCCACTACAGGAGTAAAGGAATTCTGACTTACCGAGCTGTGCTGCGTTTCTGGTGTTACGGCCTCCCTTAGCCCTGAAGCCCCTGCTTCTTTGGGGGTAGAATTGGGGCCTGTAATCTTGATAGGTGTTCTGATAGGGACCGCAGGAACCTTGGTTGGTGTAGGCTCAGCCGGCAAAGCGGTTCCTACCTCTGCCGGCCCTGGTGAAAACCCGAGAAGCAAACATCTTTTTCAAAGATTGCTGTGCCTTGTCTAGCGACGAAAAAGTGGTCACATACTTGCTTAGCTCCTTGATGAACGAATCACCAAATAGCAAGCCTTCTGCTTTTACCCCCGGATCCGAACCAGCTAAATTAACCAACTTTGGGTCCAATTTGAGAAGGAGACCCTTCCTCCGTTCGTGAGTAATAGAGGAATTAGCATTCCCTAACAGGCATACAGCCCGTTGAGCCCATAAAGAAAGTTCTTCTGCATCAATGGCCACTTGTTCCAGCCAAGCTGATTCCGCCATATCAAATATGCGGGTCAAGGGACCCACAATGTCCAAAAGCTTATCTTGGCACGTGGACCAAGATTTATCTACCCCTTTACGGGGATCTTTGCCGTATCTGGTGAAGAACGTCAGGAGTGAAGAGTCAATAACTGGAGTCGCTGTTATTTTAGAAGACAGAGCCGGGCGAGGACACTCCGATCTTAATTTCGCCCAGACCTGTTTATCCAGGGGAGTTCGAAGTCTGGCAGTGACGTAGTCCGCCACATGCTCTGCGGGAAGCCACTCTGTGGAATTTGGGTGTTGAATATCTCCAGGGTCAAACATAGGTACCCCTTCTGTATCCAGAATAACGGTGGACCCTGCAGTATGTTTGGCTTTTTTGAGTGGAGGAGGAAAGAGCATCTCCCCAACGTCCTCATCGGAACTATCCGCATCCGAATCAGGACCGTTCCCTTCATCATCCGTGTCCAAAATTTTTGTTATTTTAATAGGGGAAGATATGTGTTTTGATTTCACCATGCATTTTTTCACAGATTTAGCTATTAACCCCTCCTTATTAGGAGGCCCATGAGGATCCACGTCCTCCGCCTTGTGTGAAACACTGTCACTTCCAGTTAGCGTCACTTTTACATTTTTTGAAGAAATCTGACGCTTTCTGGTTTCCCCCGCAGAATGGGCCAGCATGGTCTTGGACACAATATTAACCACAGAGTTTTCTAAATTTTTTGAAAGCTTTTGCCAAGAGGCAACCATAGCCTGGTCCACAGAAGATTGAATAAAATCATTGAAATGCTCCTTTAAAACGTCCTCCTCCTCCTGAGAAATCTGTGACTGGGCACTGTCCATGGTGGTGTCAGAAAACAGCCCCTCTTAACTAAAAGACAGGCAAGGGTTAAACCTCTCTCCAAGAGAGGAGAAGAAAGTACCCGGCTCCGCCCACGGGCGGGGTTAACTGCAGAGGAAAAGTGAGCCGGGAGCTGACCGAGTCAGCAAGAAGAAACCGGCTTTCACCGAGGAACGCTAACCGAAGCGCAGCTCCTCAGCGCCGAGGTAAGCGTTAGGATCCTTCAACGCGTGAAGGCTGAAATATGCGACGGGAAGAAACATCAACAACATGCGGCTGACAAGCCGATCTTACCACACAAAGCAAACGAAAATAACCTTAACTTAACGCGCACCGATAATGCGGCCACACACTTAATGAGCAGAAAAAATCAAATAATACTTATCTTGACTGAAGAGCAGCAAGAAAAGAGGGCTGTTTTCAGTCAGGATGGGTATTATTCCATGGATACGATGGTGATTGGTGCATTGTTATGAACTACTGTTGTTTTCCCATTGGCTACTTGTTGTTTGCCTTATGGGAATTGTAGTTGATCTTGACTGGAGCTGCTTTTAAAAATAAAGAAAAGACTACTGCATAATAGGAGCCTCCGGTCTTGTCATAAAATTGCATCTTATCCAATTTTCCATCATGTGCTAGGTTGCAGTGGCGCGCTACTGGGTACGTGGTGTCCTTATTCATTATTGCTCTCCAATGTTCTAAAATACGTTTTTTGAGGGAAAAATTGTGCTTCCAACATATTGCAGCCCACATGGGCACTCAATAACATAAATATCAAAATCTGAAGTACAATTGATACATTTCTTAATGTTCTCTTTCTTGCCTGTGGGTAATGTATACTGTTTACGACTGATGCTATATCTGCATGCTTTACATTTGGAACATTTGTAGAAACCTAGTTGTGTATCTTAAAAGGTTCCCTTCTTTCTCCTTGAGTTTGGGAGCCTTTCTGACCGTAATTGACATAACAGGTCGTCACACACGAGTGGCAGTTTGTGTATTGCTTTTGCCGCAAACGTCTCTGTTACACAGAGACAATATGGACATATGTGGAGGAAAATTGGACGGTTGTGAAAGTGCTTTATTGCCAGGACCAAGGCAGGCTAATTTTTTTTGTTTTGGAGTGAGAAAATTATAGATTTTTTAATCGCGGAACAACTATCTATCGGTGTTGGTTGCCGCTGCCGCGTGATTGAAGAAGGGACACAAAAGTTTCATGGGCACATTTGGTAACACGGGTTGCTGTACTTTGAGAGAAGAATATTATACAGTAAATGTTAAGTTTAACAGCACTGATATTTCTTTTGTAATTAGGACCTCAGTGCAGTGACTTGAAACAATGTTATAGACCTTGGAGTCCTAAGCTGTAAAAGCAAGAGGAGATCAACCTTTTATTGGCTAACGACTTGAATGTAGTGATTAGTGCAAGGTTTTTGGAAACAACTAAAAATTATTTTTTTATGCTGCACTCGTGGATATGTTTAAGTGTATCTTTTGAGGTGTGCCTGTGATGAGGGTGGTTAGGGTTGGTTGATAACAACCCAACATTAATTAAGTACTATTGAGAACATTAAGAAATTTATCAATTGTCCTTCAGATTTTGCTATTTGTTATTGAGTGCCCATGTTGGAAGGACAATTTTTCCCCTCAAAAAACGTATTTTAGAACATTGGAGAGCAATAGTGAATAAAGGACACCACATACCCAGTAGCGCGCCACTGCAACCTAGCACATGATGGAAAATTGGATAAGATGCAATTTTTTGGTATTGACAGGGTAGTGGGTACCCCAAGGGGGAGTGACAGAGAGAAACAATTGAGGAAGTTAGAATCGGAATACATTATTCGATTAAACTGTCATTTCCCCTGGAGATTGAATAAGGATGAAGAACTTAATTTTCATATTGGATAGTCAGATATTGTTAAGAATTGGGTCAGGGTTTCAGAGTTTTGTATTTTTCAGTATTTTGTAATTTTGTTAGTAAAGTCATGTGGTCACCCCACCAGTTTGAAAACAATGTTTAAGATATTGACACATTGTTTATTAGGTTAACTTTGAAGGTTGGATGACAAATGGTGAATACTAGAGATGATTTGGGTACTTGGGTAATTAATATCTCAAAATCAAAATAGATGTAGAATGCACACGGTAATAAAAATAAAAAAAATTAAAGATTTTTTCTATGTCTATGCAATGGATCAGTGGTTATATAAAGAGTAGAATGGGTCACATGACTTGAATACTTGGAGGGCCAAGGAGGAAGACCGTGATGGTTGAAACGCGTTGCCCTAAATCTGTGGCTTCTGAGTTACATGGATTTATATGAAATTTTGGATATAAATAAAGGACAGTAATCTGCATGGAGTGCCATCGTTCGAATTTTATGTGCAGCATATATATACACACACACACACACACACACACACCTTGAGATGCTATCAGTAATGCCATACATGATATAGAATATGTCATAAGTGATGTAATGTGTGTGATGAATAGCAGTGCATGGCAGGGCTGCAAGTTATAGTTAGCTGTACTAACTGGTAAATTTCTGTGTTTATAAGAGTTGAAACGTTGATGTTGTCACTGGCATGTGGAATTAATATTTTATTATGATACCAAACCCAACCCCCCCTCCCAGCCACCCACAGCCTTTGGCCATGCATTGTGGGGGGCATGTTGGCTGCAAGGCCTTGCTTACGACCAGACCCTTCAGGAAACCCCACCCCCCGCAGGAAGCCAACACCACGCTTCATGCAGCATTCAGCAGTGGACATCTTCGAGTTAGCAATAGGGGCTGGCTTGGGGCCTGGTACTATGGCTAACACACTTGGAGGCAGCCAATCCCCTGCCCACCCCACCCCTTTGCTGGTAGTCAACCCCATGTTGTGCAAGGCTTTGTTGAAATCGACATGGGGTTTGCTGAAGGGGGCCAACCCCAGGCCAGTCAATCGATCAAAAAATGTGTAGAGCGCGCTACTCTCCTGTGAGGGTCTCAAGGCGCTGGGGGGAGGGAAGCAGGGGGGCAGGGAGGGTCACTGATCGAACAACCCTGTCTTGAGCTTCTTTCTGAAGACCAGGAGGTCTTTGGTTTTGCGAAGGTCGGTGGGGAGGGCGGTCCAGGTTTTGGGGGCGAGGTAGGAGAAGGACCTGCCTCCTGTGGTGGTGCATTGGATGCAGGGGACTGTGGCTAGGGCGAGGTCGGCTGATCGGAGGTTGCGTGTGGGAGTGTGGAAGTTAACTCTTTCGTTGAGGTAGGTTGGGCCGGTGTTGTGGAGGGATTTGTGTGCGTGGATGAGGATCTTGAATGTGATTCTCTTGTCTATGGGGAGCCAGTGAAGGAATTTGAGGTGTGGTGAGATTCGTTCGTGGAGGGGGAGGCCAAGGACGAGGCAAGCGGCTGTGTTCTGGATTCTCTGAAGTTTGCATTTGAGTTTGAGTGTGGTGCCGGCGTAGAGGGCGTTGCCGTAGTCCAGTCTGCTGATGATGAGTGCGTGGGTGACTGTCTTTCTGGTTTCTCGGGGAATCCATTTGAAGGATTTTTTTTTTAGAGTGCGGAGTGTGTGGAAGCAGAAGGAGGTTAGAGCATTGATTTGCTGTGTCATGGAGAGGGAGGGGTCAAGAATGATGCCGAGGTTGCATGCGTGTTTTGCAGGGGTGGGTGCAGGGCCTAGGGCGGTGGGCCACCAGTAGTCGTCCCTTGTGGTTTTGTTGGGGCCGAAGATGATGATCTCGGTTTTGTTTGAGTTGAGCTTGAGGTGGTTAGTGGTCATCCAGTTGCCGGTGTCGAGGAGAGCGGCGTGTAGGTTGGTTTTGGCGGTGGTGGGGTTGCGGGTGAGGGAGAGGATGAGTTGGGTGTCATCTGCATAGGAGAGGATAGGGATTCCGTGTGCTCAGAGGATGTTGGCTAGGGGGATCATGTAGATGTTGGAGAGTGTGGGGCTGAGGGAGGACCCTTGGGGGACTCCGCAGGTGATCTTGGTAGTGTTGGAGTGGGAGGGTGGAGGGCGGACTCTCTGGGTCCGGTAGGTAAGGAAGGAGGTGAACCAGACTAAGGCTTGTGGCAAATTCCTATGTTGTGGAGGCATGTGCGGAGTGTGTGGTGGCAGACGGTGTCAAAGGGTGCGGAGAGGTCTAGGAGGATGAGTGCGATGGTCTCGCCTTTGTCGACTTTGGTCCTGATGTTGTCAGTGCATGCGATGAGAGCGGTTTCTGTGCTGTGGTTTTTGCGGAACCCGGATTGTGAGGGGTCAAGAGTGTTGTTTGCTTTGAGGAAGTGGGATAGGCGGGTGTTGACTAATTTCTCTGCAACCTTGGCGGGGAAAGGGAGGAGGGAGATGGGGCAGTAGTTGGGGAGGATCTCGGGGTCATTTTTTTTTTTTTTTTTTTTTTAGGAGAGCGGTGATATCGCGTGCTTCCAGGGGTCTGGGTAGGTGGCGGAGTCGAAAGAGGAGTTGATTATGTTGTAGAGTATGGGGGCGATGGTTGGGCTAGCTTTGTTGTAGATGCGGTGTGGGCAGGGGTTGGAGGGGAACCGGAATGGATGGAGTTCCTGTTTTTTTCGGTTTCTTCGTGTGTGGTGGGGGAAGGTCATGAGTGGGGGTTGGGTTGGGTGAGTGAGGTGTGTGTGTGTGTGGTATGAAGCTGTTGTGGATGTCCAGGATTTTGTGGAGGAAGTGGTTGGAAAGGGCATCGCATAGGGGCTGTGTGTGTGTGGGGTCTATGTTGCTGGCTTTGGGTTTCGCAAGTTCATTGATAATGGTGAAGAGTTCTTTGCTGTTTTGAGAGTTGTTGTCAAGGCGTGTCTTGTAGTGATCTCTTTTGGCGGTGCGTATGAGTTGGTGATGGGTGCGAATGGTGGTTTTGAGGGTGGAGAAGTTGGTTGTGGAAGGTTCTAGTCGCCATATTTTCTCAGCTTGGCGGCATGCGCTTGGAGTGCAGGGGTGAACCATGGGGTGTTCTTAATGTTGCGGGTTGCGATGTGTTATCTGAGGGGGGCTAGTGTGTCTGCACAGGTAGTGATCCATTTGGAGAGGTTGTGTGCTCCTGTGTTGGGGGTCGTTGGCGTGGGGGGGTTATGGGCCAGTTGGGAGTTGTCGTTCTGTGGGGATCTTGTCCCACATGCGGTAGGGGGTGGTGTGTTGATGGTAGTGTGTGGGGGTTTTGGTGAAGGAGAAGTGAACGCAGTGGTGGTCAGTCCAGAGGAGTTCGGTGGTGGGGGTGTAGGCTTGGGGTGAAAATTGCGTCGCGCGTGTGTCCTGCTGAGTGGGTGGGTGCAGTGACCAGTTGTTTGAGTCCGAGGTTGGTGAGGTTGTCTATGAGGGAGGTAGTGTTGTGGTCTTGTAGGTTTTCTAAGTGAAAGTTGAAATCACCAAGGATGATGTAGTCTATGGAGGTTAGGGCGTGCGAGCTGATGCTGTCGGCGATGGTGTCGCAGAAGGCGGGGCGTGGTCTGGGTGGTCTGTAGATTAGTGTACCTCTGAGGGTGGAGTTGTTGTTAATGTGGATGAGGAAGTGCATGTATTCAGTGTTGTTGATAGTGTCTTGGGAACTGGTGGCAATGTCACCGCCTGGCCTGTTGAGGTGGTTTTTGTATCCCTTGGGGGTGGATATGGCTATGTCGGGTTCTGAGGAGGGGTTGGTCCAGGTTTCCGTGAGGAAGGCGATGTCAGGTGAGTGTGATGTGATGAAGTCCCAGAGTTCTATGGCATGTTTGTGAAGGGAGCGGATGTTGAGGAGCAGGCAGTTGAGGTGGTTGTTGTTGTTGTGGTGGGTGGCGTTGGTGTGGTGCGTGAGGGTGTTGTTGCTGGGTGTGGGCTGGTGTGCGGCGGGGTTGGTTGGTGGGGACAGGGTGGGTGAGTGTTGTGTTGGGGGTGTCGTGTTTGTTGAAGGTGGGGTCGCTATGGTTGGTGTGTGGTGTGAGGGATGAGGAGCAGGAGAAGTGACAGGTGTGGCAGGTGAAGGGGCCATGAGTGTGTGTGTGGGGCTAGATGGGGAGAATGTGGGGCGGGGGCCTGGGTTGAGAGAGTGGAGTGTGAGGGGGAAGTAGGTGTGTCTGAGAGGGCCAGGGAGACTGTCGCTGGGTGCGGTCTTGGCGCAGACGGGCTTGCCTTTGGCACGCCTTTGGCCCGCCAGCGGCGCGGCTGCCATAAGAGGATGGGAGGGTGGGAGTGACAGCTGGGAGGAGGGTGGGCTTGACGAATGAGAGGGCTGGGGGGTGAGGCCGCAGGGGGCGCCACGGCGGGAAAAACCAGGCAAACAAGGATGCTGAGGAGGAGGCGGGAGGGGCCGCAAGGGGTGCAGCGGTGGGAAAACCCAGGCAAACAAGGATGGTGAGGAGGAGGGGGGAGACGGGAGGGGCCGGAGGGGGCGCAGCGGTGGGAAAAACCAGCAAAACAAGGACGGTGAGGAGGAGGGGGGAGGCGGGAGAGGCCGCAGGAGGCGCAGCGGCATGAGAAAAGGAAAGCAAAGCCGGTGAGGAGGTGGCGCGGTTGGCGGAGCGGGAAGCGACCTGCCTGCAGAAGCAGGGTCAAAGGTTGCTCCCAACTACCGCGCCGTGGCTGCCATAAGAGGAGGGGAGGGTAGGAGTGGCAGCTGGGAGGAGGGAGGGCTTGATGAATGAGAGGGCTGGGGGGTGGGGCCGCAGGGGGCGCAGCAGCGGGAAAAAACAGGCAAACAAGGACGGTGAGGAGGAGGGGGGAAGCGGGAGGGGGCACAGCGGTGGGAAAAAACAGGCAAACAAGGACGGTGAGGAGGAGGGGGAGGCGGGAAGGGCCGCAGAGGGCGCAGTGGCGGGAAAAACCAGGCAAACAAGGACAGTGAGGAGGGGGGAGGCGAGAGGGGCCGCAGGAGTCGCAGCGGTGGGAAAACCCAGGCAAACAAGGATGGTGAGGAGGAGGGGGAGGTGGGAGGGGCCGCAGGGGGCGCAGCGGTTGGAAAAAACAGGCAAACAAGGACAGTGAGGAGGAGGGGGGAGGCGGAGGGGGCGCAGTGGTGGGAAAAAACAGGCAAACAAGGACGGTGAGGAGGAGGAGGGGGGAGGCGGGAGGGGCCGCAGGGGGCGCAGCGGCAGGAAAAACCAGGCAAACAAGGACGGTGAGGAGGAGGGGAGAGGCGAGAGGGGCCGCCGGGGGTGCACCCGCGGGAGAAAAGGAAAGCAAAGCCGGTGAGGAGGTGGCGCGGATGGCGGAGCGGGGAGCGACCTGCCTTTGGTCGTGCGTGGCATGGGGTTAGCCACAGGGCCTGTCTTGCAACCATTTTCAACTTGCATCTCCCCCCAGGCAGCCAAATCTATGTTGTGAACATCTTTTGGCTCTGATCAGCGGGTGCTTGGCCATTAGGCTTAGACTGATGCCCACCCTGTGGCCAAACCGCCAGCATGCTGCAACCCCACACTGTGCACAGCCTTTGGTGTGTGCAGCATAGGGTTAGTCTTTGGGCCCAGGAGACTCCATCTCCTGGAGCCAAAACATATTTATTAAGGAGAGGGGGCATGCAGCCCCCTCCCCAATACTTAATTGATCCCACCAACCCCATCCCCCTGCTTCCACCCTTGCATATTAAATCATTCATGATATACTCATTGAATGCATTTATCATATCACTAATCACATGTGAAATGCCATCATTGTTGACAATACTGTGCATGGCAGGGGCACAAAATATAGTTACTCTAGAGCACAAGTTACAGTAACTTGAGATAACTATAACTGGTGATATTCAGTGGTTTTGTTGGTTTCAAATGCTATATTTTACATAACATTTTCACCTAACTATAACATCCTTCTAACCTGTGTCTTTTTTAGTGAATTTCTAAGGTTTTATTTTGATGTGAAATGAAATATGTTTTGCAGTTTTTAACTATAATGTCACTTTAACCTTTGATTTGTTTTTCCACATGTATTTCTAGGTTTTTATTTCAACATAAAATATGATGTCCATCACAATGCATTGTGGGGAGGGGGGTGTAGGAGGCTGGCCTGATGTGTAATGGGTACCTAAGGTACTTACACCTTATACCAGGTCCAGTTATCCCTTATTGGTGAAATGTAGGCAGTGTCTAGAAGCCAGGCTCTCTAGAGGTAGCAGTAGCTGAGCAGCCAAGGCTTATCTAGGAGACATGCAAAGCTCATGCAATACCACTGTAGTCACACAGTACTCACACACATGAAAGAAAAAAACTCAGTGTTACAAAAATAAAGGTACTTTATTTTGGTGACAGAAATGCCAAAAATACGGTAGAGACTATACTCCCTTAGGAGGCAAGTAATAAATTGTATACACTAGTATGCAGAAATAGCTGTAAAAACAGAAAACAGTGCAAATAGTAAAAATCACTATAGTTAGAAATGGACCTAGGGGGAAGACAAACCATATAGTAAGAAAGTGGAATGCGAATGTCGGTTTCCCACCTAGGCAAGTGTAGTGTGTAGAGGGGGGCTGGGATTATTAGAAAACACCAAAGGTAAGTAATACAACCCACCTCAGAGTCCAGGAAAGCAGGAGTAAATCACAGTAACTTTCCAAGAACACGAGAAAGAAGATTATGCACGAACCAGAAGAGACACCAACAATGGGTTCCTGGACCTGAAGGCCTGCGTAAGAAGGGGACCACGTCAAAGAAGCACAGAAGAGTCCAGGGAGAACAGGAGCCCCTGCTAACTCAGATGAAGGTGCAAAAGAAGAACCATTGGTGAAGAATAAAAGTCAGCACTGCACCCACGAAGATTGATGCGGGTTCCTGGCTGGTGCAGATGTTGTCCCAAGCCGAATGGATGATTGCAGTCTGGTTTGCGTTGTTTGATTCCACCAACAAGCCTTGGCACATGCAAAGCTTGCGGTTAGCGGAAAATGGCACTTCCCGGGACCAGGAGGGACCTGGTGGCCTCTACCTAGGAGGGGGAGTCAGAGCGGGCTCTCAGCAACTTAGAGAGCCCTCAGAAGACCAGGCAGAATGCACAGGAATCCCACAGCACGAGAACAAAGAAGGTGCAAAAGGAGGCCCATGAAGCACTACACAAAGGGGTCCCACGTCACCGGAGAACCACGCAGGAGGCTGTGCGTCGCAGGAAGGAGTGCTGGGGGCCAGAGCTGCACCGTGCACGAAGAACTTTGTGGAGGGATGCCAACAAGACTTGGCAACTGCAAATCACATGGTGCACAGGAGTACTGTCTTGTGTGGGGAGGCAAGCTCTTACCGCCACCAGAGCTGGACATCAGGGCCATCGGGACCACTTCAGTCCACCACCCATGATGCAGGATCCACGCAGCTCATCAGGACAGGGGTCCCACACAAATGGACCTTGTTGCAGAGAGGTGCCTGCTGAAGCAGGGGAGTGACTCCTTCACTCCATGGGAGATTCCTTCGTTCTTCTAGTGCAGGCTAAAGACAGGCTGTCCTCTAAGGATGCACGACCGGGAAAAAGTTGCAGTTGCTGGCAGGAGCTGAACATATAATGTTGCAGAAGTTGTTTTTCTTCTTTGTTGCAGTTAATAGAGTTCCTGGAGGGTCCAGATGCAGTTTCTTCGGTAGGAAGATGAAGTAAAGGATGCCGAGAATTCCTGCTGGAGAACCACCCAAGAGAGACACCCTAAATAGTTTGAAAGGGGGATTGGTCAGCTAAACAAATAAGCACCTATCAGGGGAGGCCTCTGCCATCACTTGCTGGCAGTGACCACTTAGATGCTCCCAGAGTTCCCTGTCAACTTGGAATCCAAGATGGCAAAACCCACGGACCCTCTAGAGGAGCTCTGAGCACCACCCCTGGGGTGGTGATGGACAGGGGAGTGGTCACTCCCCTTTCCTTTGTCCAGTTTCGCACCAGGGCAGGGACTGGGGGTCCTTGAACCGGTGTAGACTGGATTATGCGAGGAGGGCCCCATCTGTGTCCTTCAAAGCATTTCCAGAGGCCTGGAAAGGTTACTCCTCCCAAGCCTGTAACACCTATTTCCAAAGGGAAAGGGTGTAACAACCCTCTCCCAAAGGAAATCCTTTGTTCTGCCTACCTGGGCTTGAGCACTCAAGCAACAGGAGGGCAGAAACCTGTGTGAGAGGTGGCAGCAGCTGGGGCTGCCTGGAAAACCTCGTAAGGCTGGAATGGCAATACTGGCCGTCTGTTAAGGAGCCCCCAGAGTGCATGGGATCATACAACAAATGCTTGCATAAGCATGAGGGGTATGATTCCTACATGTTTGATACCAAACAGGCCTATGTTCGGAGTTACCATTATGTAGCTGGACATAGGTAGTTACCTATGTCCAGTACATGCATAAAATGGTGTCCCGCACTCATGAAGTCTGGGAAAGTGGTTGTGGGGGCACCTCTGCTAGTGCAGGGGTGCCCTCATACACAGGTACTCTGCATCCCGCCCTCTGGGCTGGAGAGGCTTATAAGTGACCTGGTGCAGTGTGAATGGCAGTGAAAGGGTGCATGCACCTTTTCGCACAGGCTGCAATGGCAGTCCTGGCGAAGCCTTTGCATGGGCTCCCTATGAGTGGCAAAAGAAATGCTGCAGCGCATACGGATCCCCTTGAACCTCAATGCACTGGGTACCATATACTAGGGACTTATAAGGGTGCACCAGTATGCCAATTTTGGGTGAAATACTGTGTTACCAGTATGCAGTGACAAAATTTAGAGGAGAGAGAGCATAATCACTGGGGTCCTGGATAGCAGGACCCCAGTGAACACAGTCAAACACACTGACATCAGGCAGAAAATGGGGGTAACCATGACAAAAAGAGGGTGCTTTCCTATAGGGGGTTGGACGCAGGACCTAGCCTGGCATTTTCGTGTCCCTGTCAAAGCTTGCTGCCTCTGCCCCCGCAACCCCCTGCTTGCGATCCATTGTCAAAGTCCATGCCCCTGTCCTCTCATTCCAGCCCAGTTTGGCTGTTATTCTGCCACTGCCCATACCCATCTCCTCTCCGCCCTTTGTTGCCTGAGCCCATGCACCTGCCCCCTCCCTCCTGCTGTGCATGATCCGATGTGTTGCCACTGCCCTCCCGTTAGCTTGCTGTCCTTATTCAGTTTCCCCCTGCCCTCTGATGTATGTGTGTATGCCCCTGTTCCCTCCCTTTTGCCCACTATTCTATGGAGCTGCAGCTGCCCCTCCTGCCTGTCCAGCATAGTCAGTTTGCCTCGGCCTGTCCCTGCACCCTAAACCCTGGTCTCCATGGCCCATTTTGCTGCCATTTCTCCTGCCTGCCCTGTGTGGTCTGTTATAAAGCCCCTACTCTTTCTCCTGCTCTCCATGGTCCTTTGTGCATGTCCCTGCCCCCTCCTTCTTGCCCACATTGGCCATTGTGCTCCTACCAACTAGCCTGCCTGCCATGCATTGTCTTTTGTGCTGCCCCTCCCATATGCCCTGTGTGGTCAACTTGCTCCCCGACCCCCCCACACCTTCTCTCCATTGTCCGTGTATACTTACTTATAGGATCTCTGTTGTTCTCCATTGTGTGTTGTGCTTAAAGGGCCCATCTTGCCTCTTCTACATGCTCAGCTTGCTGCTCCCATCATGCTTTTACTTTTTCCTCAGTATTCCACATGCTTGCCCCTATCCTCTCCCTCCTGCCTTCTATAATCCCTTGGAATGCCCCTGCCCCCTTCTTCCTGCCCTCCCCTCTCCTCCATTGTCCATCATGCTGCAACTGCCCCTCCTGCCTGCCCTTTACAGTCAGTTGGCTGCCCTTACCTCCTTATCGCCTGCCCTCTGTTCAAGTGTGCCTGGTCCTGTATCCTCCCTATTGCCATCCATCGCCCATTGCACTGCACTTCCCTCCTGCTTGCTCTTTGTAGTGTTTTGTGCTGCCACAGTGTGGTATTGTGTTAATAAAAAAAAATTAAAAACTTTAACGCCACACACTAGCACTGGCCAATCCCCTTTTGTCATGTTCAAGAAACGTATACCACATACGGTGGTATATCCTCCGTGGGTTAAGGATTACACCAAGGAACAACTCAATTATGAAGGTCGGAGAGATTCAGCAGTGAGTAAACATTTGTCTTGTCAAGAGAAAAGAAAACAAGTGTATGATATGAGGAAATCTGCAAAAGATTGCATTTTGGAGTAGGTGATTTGGTTAAGGTCAGGTTGCCTGCAAGAACTAGTGGAGGGCAGTCTCACTTTAGTAGAGTTTTTAAGATTATTGAAGTTTCCAGAGGTGCAGTTAAGTTGGATGATGGTCGTGTGTGGAATCTCAATAGGATTGTCAAAGTTAAATAATGTATATATGTATATATTTATTTTTCTGGAAGGGGAAGGTGGTGTGGTATTGTGTTAAGAAGAAAAAAAAACTTTAATGTATTTAAAATGTGCCATATAATTTGTGTCATTGTACATTTGCTTCCCTTGCTCATTGTTTACTTTTGTTATGTAACATGGGATCTTCCAGCTGCCCCTGCTCCAACAACGGTACTGCCTGGAATGTGGAGAGTTGGCAGTTGGTGAAGGAGTAGAGTAGGAGTGGCTGGAGTTTTTCTTTCCTACTGACTTAAATTAATAAATACGGATTACTGCCTTTCCTCCTTGGCATTTTTTTTTTCCATATCATTTACTTCATTTTTGGCGACGAAGGTGAGGACTACTCTATTGTGCTGTGCACGCATGGGATGAGAGAGATGCGCACAGTGAAACTCCAGCGCTCATGAAGTCTGGACATCCGAGCTTATGAGGTATTTGCTTTTCATTTGAGACTTTCTCATATCCTGGGTACTCTACAACAGACAATTAACTTCAGGTATTTTGGGTTTTCATCGTTGTTCAGCGCTAAATCAAGCTCCGTGCGCGTGAACCTCCTCTGTTTCCAGGCAACATCTTTATCTATGTATTTTTATTGCCGAAGGAGAATGAGCTGCTAACGCAGAGGTGTTAATCCTTCGTGTTCCTCCTGGCTGCTTGCCAAAGATCCTACGCCACTGAACGAGGATTTTAGCGACGTTATAGAGGCCTGGTATTTGGCTTGGCTCCCTGCCTATGCTTGCCTCACAGCGTCGAGACTGGTGTTGCTAGGCAACCTTTTGTGTTTCTCCTGGCCGCTTGCCAAAGCTTCTACGGCACTGAACGAGGACTTTTCTCTACACTAGAGAGGATTTCACTTCGTATTTGGCTTGGCTGCTTGCCAACGCTTGGCTCACAGCGTCGAGGCTGCTGTTGCTTGGCAACTTTTTGGTCGTTTCAGTTTCTATACCGGGCGACGCTTTGAAGGATTTCTTTCTTTCTAGCACTTCAGTTTCGCTTGCCTGCTTATTTCTTTAAGCATCATAAAATTGTTTTCTGAGAAAAGGAACTTTCCTTTCTTTGCTCTGCTCCGTTACAGAGGATATTGAACATAATTATAGTAGAATTAAATGTAAAGGTCAAACTTAATTGTCATCTTGGTATTCCAGGAGGTGGATTTTAAAGAAAAAAGAGGGTTTAGATCCTAAGATTATATAAAAAAAAATTATTTTTTTAAGAGAACATGCAGAACATTACACTGCCTCCATTTTTGTTGTCTTTACCTGGTGAACCACCTATACCATGGAGTAAATGGAAGAAAGTTTTTCTTACGTACATTCATGTTTGTGGCAGTAATTTGTCTGCAGACCGGAAGACTTCTATTCTTCAACACTGTTTGGGGGCAGAAGGTCAGGAGATTTTGGAGTATTTACCTGTTATCAGTTCCCCGGATGGAGCAGAAGGAGACACAAACTTGAATGAGTTTAAGTTAACCTTACTCAGGTTGGATAGACATTTTCTGCCAAAAGTGTCAATTATTCTACAGAGAGATTACTTTGGAAAATGTAAGCATGGTGAAACTGAGACAGTAGAAGATTTCGTAACAAATCTGCAAAAATTAGCTGCCCAGTGTAAGTTTGGCGACTCTGTGGAGGAACGTATTAAAGACCAATTTATGTTGGAATTTAGAAGCGACGAGATAAGAGAAGCTTTGTGGTCCAAAGGCGATCCAAATTTGGATGAGGTTATAATGGTAGCAAAACAAATTGAGCATTCAGAACTCTGCATGGAAGACTTAAGAAAATCCAAGAGTACCTTAAAGACTGTTCAATTAGTTGAAGTAAAGATGGCAACAAAAAGGCACACTGGGCCATCTTAGTCTAAACTTTTATGCTATGGATGTAATTCCTCGTCACACTTAGCTAATAGCAAAGATTGTCCAGCCTTTAATGTGTTATGTAAAAAATGTGGTAAAAAGGGGCACTTTGCCAGGTGTTGCAAGTCAGGAGAGAAAAAAGTGGTGAAGGTGAACGAAATTGGGGACGGTTGCAGTGATGATGATGAAGAGAGATCGTTTATCTTACAAGTTGTCAATGATGTAAACTGTATTACTAATGTACGCTGTGAATATCCTATGGATGTTGTTGATGTTAATGGGGTCAAGGTTTCCATGATGATGGATTCAGGTGCAAAATTGACTCTTATTTCAGAGTCTGATTATTTAAAAAATGTTGTCAACAAAGTAACTCTTCAACCTCCAGATGTTATGCCTTTTAGTTATGGAGGAAAACCTATTGAGTTGAAAGGATATTTTGAGGCTAAGATCACGTTCTAAGGGAATACTATTGAAGGGAAGATTTATATTCCTGTTGTAGGTGATACTATTTTGGGTTGGCCCCATCAGAAATTGCTTAGTATTGTGTTGAACCCTAATGCAGTCCCACAAGTTCAAGTTCAAAAGGTCTGTACTGGAGGTGAAGATCTTAAGAATGAATTTCCTGATGTTTTTTCCAATAAGATTGGGTGTGTAAAAGGGTACAAGCACCGAATTGTGTTTAAAAAAAAAGGAGCTATACCTATACCTATAGCATGTAATGTTAGAAACATTCCTTTTAGTATAAGAGACAAAGTTAGAAGAGAACTTCAGAGATTAAAATTGGAAAACATTATTGAGAAAGTGGAAGCTGCAGAATGGGTGGCCCCAATTGTTGTTGCTTCTAAAGCCAACGGAGATATAAGGTTATGTGTAGACTTGCGAAATTTGAATAAGGAAGTAGTTGAGGACAGATTTCCCTTACCTAACATAACAGAAATGATAAGTTCTTTGGGCAATGCCCGTTTCTTCATCACCTTAGATCTCAGCTAGGCCTGTCACCGGGTTCTACTGTGTGAAGAATCTAAATTGTTAACTTCCTTTATCACTCCTTTTGGTGTTTACAAATTCAACTGGATGCCGTTTGGATTATGTTCAGCAGCTTCTGTCTTTCAAAGACTGATGAATGAGTTACTTGGTGATTTGCTTTTCGTGAAATTCTTTCAGGACGATGTTCTTATTTTTTCAAATACCCTTGAACAACATAGAACATCTGTCAGGAGTGTGCTTAACATTTTCCGAAACAAGGGTATAACTCTAAAATGGGAAAAATGTAGATTTTTTGGAACAGAAATCTCTTATCTTGGTCACATGATTACTGCAGAAGGTGTAAAGCCGAAAGAAGAACTAGTTAAATCCATAGTAAAGCTAACAGCGCCTGAAAGTAAGCCTGATGTGCAGACTTTCTTGGGCATGGTGGAATTTTATGCTAGGTTCATTCCTGATTTGGCTAAGAGAACTTGTGCTATTAGAAACTTACTTAAGAACAGGTCTGACTTTATTTGGGACTCCGAGTGTCAGAGGGAATTTGAAGATTTAAAGATGGGTTTATCTTTGGCACAATCTCTTAATAGCTTTCAACCAGGTCTACCTTGCTCAATTACTACAGATGCATCTGAGAAGGGGTAAGGTTGTGTCTTGAGACAATTTAATGAAGACAAAATCATTACTATCGCTTTTGCTTCACGCAGTCTAAGTGAGGCGGAGTGTAAATATTCGACTATCGAAAAAGAGATTTGGCAATTTTTGGGGCTATAAGGAAATTTAAACAATTTCTGTGGGGAACTAACTTTGAAGTATGCACAGATCACAAACCCCTATGTGAGATCTTTGGGAAGAAGGGGTTGGATAATGTTTCAGGTCGTATTTGTAAATGGATTGTTGGATTACAGGATTACCATTTTGATGTGAAGTATGTTCCGGGTTGCGAGAATAAAGCAGCTGACTGTTTATCAAGACTGAGGAATGTAGAATGGGGTGGAGATGACACTGATGATTCCTGGTGGGTAGACGAGGAGGTTAAGGTATGTGCTGTCACTGACGGGTGTGTTACAGAGGATGAATGGAAACAAGGAGCGGATGATGATGTGGATCTTTCCAGTGTCAGAGATTTACTCTCTGCTGGAAGAGCCTTAAGTAAAAAGGAGAATATAAGTGAGAATTATAGTAAAATTTGGCATGAATTGTCCATTCAGAACGGAATAGTATTAAGAGGGGAGAGGTTGATTCCCCCATGTAATTTGCATGAGCGCATTATGGACCTTGCTCACAGTGGTCATCATGGGATTTGCAAAACTAAAGAAATACTAAGAGGAGTGTATTGGTGGCCAGGTATGGATTTAACTATTGAAAGAAAAGTGCGAGATTGTGTGCAGTGTAATGCTACAGATAAGTAGTTGAAAATTAGAACTCAACCTATGATACTCAAAAAAAACCCTAGTGAAGTGTGGGACTTGGTATCCATTGATATTTTGGGGCCGTTGAACTATAAATCTCATTCAAAATTTGTCGTAGTTCTCATGGATGAATTTTCTAGGTGGCCAGAAATCATGATCTCCTCTGAGTTGTCCTCTTTGACTGTTGTAGAATTTCTCACAGACTTATTTAGCAGAGAGGGTAATCCTAGGTCTATCTTGAGTGATAATGGGGTTCAATTCACGTCTAAACTTATGTGTGAGTTTTTGAGGAAAAGAGGGATTCTACACAAAAAGAGTGCCTTGTATCATCCTGAAACCAATGGTATGGTAGAACGCTTCAACAGGACGTTAAAGGAGACCATCCAGTTGGCAAATCATTTAGGGTGTGATTGGGAATTCATGATCAAGAAGAAGGTTGAGAAATATAGGTTCACGCCACACACTAGCACTGGCCAATCCCCTTTTGTCATGTTCAAGAAACGTATACCACATACGGTGGTATATCCTTCGTGGGTTAAGGATTACACCAAGGAACAACTCAATTATGAAGGTCGGAGAGATTCAGCAGTGAGTAAACATTTGTCTTGTCAAGAGAAAAGAAAACAAGTGTATGACATGAGGAAATCTGTAAAAGAGTTGCATTTTGGAGTAGGTGATTTGGTTAAGGTCAGGTTGCCTGGAAGAACTAGTGGAGGGCAGTCTCACTTTAATAGAGTTTTTAAGATTATTGAAGTTTCCAGAGGTGCAGTTAAGTTGGGTGATGGTCGTGTGTGGAATCTCAATAGGATTGTCAAAGTTAAATAATGTATATATGTATATATTTATTTTTCTGGAAGGGGAAGGTGGTGTGGTATTGTGTTAAGAAAAAAAAAAAACTTTAATGTATTTAAAATGTGTCACATAATTTGTGTCATTGTACATTTGCTTCCCTTGCTCATTGTTTACTTTTGTTATGTAACATGCTATCTTCCAGCTGCCCCTGCTCCAACAACGGTACTGCCTGGAATGTGGAGAGTTGGCAGTTGGTGAAGGAGTAGAGTAGGAGTGGCTGGAGTTTTTCCTTCCTACTGACTTAAATTAATAAATACGGATTACTGCCTTTCCTTCTTGGCATTTTTTTTTTTTCCATATCATTTACTTCACACAGCCGCTGGCACTTGCCCCGCAGTCATTTTTTGTTTGACCTTTTTTTACATTTTGTTGAAGTTTTTTTTTTTTTGCGTTAACTCCTGGTGCATCGAGGGATGTCATCAAGGAAGACAGAGTTCAAGCCCTGCTTGTGTCAGACCATACATCCGAAGGCTCTGAGGGAGTGGTCCCTAAAGCTGATGGTGAGCCGATGCTCAACTTTGGGCAACTCTGTCTCCGTCAAGAGGAAGATCTCTGGATCGGAGACGGAGTCCACCCTCATCATCTTCCCACTCCAAGTCCTCAGGATGATCAGGTAAGTCGACGCACAAGAAGTTGTCGAAGAAAGCTAAACGTTCTTTGACTTCCCTTCATCTGTTGGCCGATGAGACAAGGAAGAGTCATTGTTCTAGGCCTCCCACTGCAGAGCCTACATCTGGACTGACTCTGCACCTCCCTGAGTTTCTGGGAGATGGAGCGACCCCTGCCCAACAAGGAGTTCTATGAGGACATGTGCATCATTTTTGGGCTGTTTGACACCCCTGGCACGCCTTCTGGCACTGCGGATTCAGAAGGTGCCCTTTTGGGTTTCAACCCGAGCGGCTTCGGCCTCAGCTCCGAGGGACACCCATGCTTGGATCCGGGATGGACTCGGTCATACCATCTCGACCTTCCCAGACTCCGACACAAAGCTTGATAGGTGTCGTGCAACGTTGACTCCGCATCCGTCAGGAGCAATGCCTCCTATGTTGGATCCTGAGCCTTTTTCCTATGGGTGTAGGTTATGGTGAGGAATGGGAGGGGTCATTGGACCCTTTGGAATACCAGCTCCAAGATCCTGAGGACTGGCATATGGACTTGGGTGAAGGAAGTGGACTGAATACCTCCCCAGATACTGGCATGCTTTCTCCCCCTAACCTTGCTACAGAGAAGGGAACTTCCTAATCTATGGCAGTGCAAAGAGCAGCTGATGTCCCAAACCTTGAGGTGCCTAAGTTGGAAGTCAGGACTAACCTGACAGAGGTGCTTCAATCTGGAGCTTCATCCGAACACCTGCTCCCCTTCAATGAAGTCCTTACGGATGTTGTGAGGAAATGCCTCCTTGGCATGGTTACCCCCTAACCTTTTGCCTTTGCTGATGCTAAGTTATGATTTGAAGGTGTGCTGGGACCCTGCTAACCAGGCCCCAGCACCAGTGTTCTTTCCCTAAACTGTACTCTTGTCTCCACAACTGGCACAACCCTGGCACTCAGGTAAGTCCCTTGTAACTGGTACCCCTGGTACCAAGGGCCCTGATGCCAGGGAAGGTCTCTAAAGGCTGCAGCATGTCTTATGCCACCCTAGGGACCCCTCACTCAGCACATGCACACTGCCTCACAGCTTGTGTGTGCTGGAGGAGAGAAAATGACTAAGTTGACATGGCACTCCCCTCAGAGTGCCATGCCAACCTCACACTGCCTGTGGCATAGGTAAGTCACCCCTCTAGCAGGCCTTACAGCCCTAAGGCAGGGTGCACTATGCCACAGGTGAGGGCATATGTGTATGAGCACTATGCCCCTACAGTGTCTAAGCAAAACCTTAGGCATTGTAAGTGCAGGGTAGCCATAAGAGTATATGGTCTGGGAGTTTGTCAAACATGAACTACACAGTTCCATAATGGCTACACTGAAAACTGGGAAGTTTGGTATCAAACTTCTCAGCACAATGAATGCACACTGATGCCAGTGTGCAATTTATTGTAAAATACACCCAGATGGCATCTTAGAGATGCCCCCTGAAAACATACCCGAATTCTAGTGTAGGCTGACCAGTCCCTGCCAGACTGCCACACACCAGACATGTTGCTGGCCACATGGGGAGAGTGCCTTTGTCACTCTGTGGCCAGGAACAAAGCCTGTACTGTGTGGAGGTGCTTCTCACCTCCCCCTGCAGGAACTGTAACACCAGGCGGTGAGCCGCAAAGGCTCACCCCCTTTGTTACAGCGCCCTAGGGCATCCCAGCTAGTGGAGATGCCCGCCCCTCCGGCCACTACCCCCACTTTTGGCGGCAAGGCTGGAGGAGATAATGAGAAAAACAAGGAGGAGTCACCCACCAGTCAGGACAGCCCCTAAGGTGTCTTGAGCCGAGGTGACCCCCGCCTTTAGAAATCCTCCATCTTGAGTTTGGAGGATTCCCCCAATAGGATTAGGGATGTGCCCCCCCCTTCCCACAGGGAGGAGGCACAAATAGGGTGTAGCTACCCTCCAGGACAGTAGCCATTGGCTACTGCCCCCCAGACCTAAACACACCCCTAAATTCAGTATTTAGGGGCACCCCAGAACCCAGGAAATCAGATCCCTGCAACCTGAAGAAAGAAGGACTGCTGACCTACAAGGCTGCAGAGAAGGAGAAAGACGACAACTGATTTGGCCCCTGCCCTACCGGCCTGTCTCCAACTTCGAAAACCTGCTCCAGCGATGCATCCGACAGGGACCAGCAGCCTCTGAAGCTTCAGAGGACTGCCCTGATCACCAGGACCAAGAAACTCCCGTGAGCAGCGGCTCTGCTCCACAATCTGCAACAAACTTGCAACTTTTCAACAACTTTAAAGACTTCACGTTTCCCGCCGGAAGCGTGAGAATTCACACTCTGCACCTGATGCCCCCAGCTCGAACTGCAGAAAACCAACACCTCGGAGTACTCCCCGGCGACTGCGAGCCTGTGAGTAACCAGAGATGACCCCCCTGAGCCCCCACAGCGACGCCTGCAGAGAGAATCCAGAGGCTCCCCCTGACCGCGACTGCCTGTAACAACGCCTGGAACCAACACTGCACCCGCAGCCCCCAGGACCTGAAGGAACCGAACTCCAGTGCAAGAGCGACCCCCAGGCGACCGTCTGCCTAGCCCAGGTGGTGGCTGCCCCAAGGAGCCCCCCCTGTGCCTGCCTGCATCGTTGAAGTGACCCCCGGGTCTCTCCATTGTTTTCAATCTAAAACCCGACACCTGTTTGCACACTGCACCCAACCGCCCCTGTGCTGCTGAGGGTGTACTTTCTGTGCCTTCTTGTGTTCCCCCCCGGTGCTCTACAAAACTCCCCTGGTCTGCCCACCCGAGGACGCAAGTACTTACCTGCTGTCAGACTGGAACCGGAGCACCCCTGTTCTCCATAGGCGCCTATGTGTTTTGGGCACCTCTTTGACCTCTGCACCTGACCGGCACTGAGCTACTGGTATGGTAACTTTGGGGTTGCCTTGAACCCCCAACGATGGGCTGCCTGTACCCCAAACTTGAGACTTGTAAGTGTTTTACTTACCTTCAAAACTAACCTGTACTTACCTCCCCCATGAACTGTTGATTTTTGCACTGTGTCCTCTTTGAAAATAGCTTATTGCCATCATTTTTACAAAGACTGTATGTAATATTGCATTCATTCAAAGTTCCTAAAGTATCTAAGTGAAGTACCTTACATTTAAAGTATTAACTGTACATCTTGAACCTGTGGTTCTTAAAATAAACTAAGAAAATATATTTTTCAATATAAAAACCTATTGGCCTGGAGTAAGTCTTTGAGTGTGTGTACCTCATTTATTGCCTGTGTGTGTACAACAAATGCTTAACACTACCCTCTGATAAGCCTACTGCTCGACCACACTACCACAAAATAGAGCATTAGAATTATCTACTTTTGCCACTATCTTACCTCTAAGGGAAACCCTTGGACTCTATTTCTTACTTTGAAATAGTATATACAGAGCCAACTTCCTACATTGGTGGATCAGCAGTGGGGTCTAAGACTTTGCATTTGCTGGACTACTCAGCCAATACCTGATCACACAACTACATTCCAAAAATTGTCATTAGAAACTGATTTGTGCAATTAGAGCTATTTTTCTAAATTTTTAAAAGTCCTGCTAGGGCCTTGTGTAAGTCCCTGTTAGCATTTCTTTTAGACTTTAAAAGTTTTGTAAAAGTTTGGATTAAGTTCTAGAGATAGTTTTAGATTCTTAAAAAGTATCCCAACTTTTAGAGAAATAGTTGGTCATTACAACCCTGGCGGACGGTGTTAAAGCAGCGGTGAGACCGCCAACAGGTCGGCGGTAAAAAAAAAAATGGAATTACGACCGTGGCGGAAACCGCCAACAAAGACAGCCACTTTAACACTCCGACCGCCACGGCGGTACAAACAAACAGCGCAGTGGTCACCGCCAACAGACAGCAAAAGACAAAGTACCCCCCACAGTATCACAACCTACCAATACGCCACCTTTTCCGGGGCAGACTCACAGCGGACAAAAACACGGCGGAAACAGGACTTCGAAAGGAAAACGCTCACCTCTACACACCCCACGAGGAATCCGGACGCCATGGAACCAGAGTTGCAGTTCCTGCCAGCCCTTATCTTCTTGCTCCTCTACCAGGAGCACGAACGCCGGCGAGTACTGCACCTATGACACAGGGGAGGGGGGAGGGAAAAAACAGGGACACACACACGCAACAACCCCACCCACGACAACACACACACACCAATACAGCATGATACATTACAGCTACGCCCCCCAACCCCCCAGAAGAATGCAAAGACAAAAGAAAATGAGTGTAACCATTGTAATATATTAAAAGCAAGTACGCAAAAATATATATATACCATATCAACAAAATATACACCACTTAGTAGTCCAGGTAGTGCTCCAATGAAGTCTGTGGAACACTGGGCCCACACGGTATGGGCAAGGCCCACACAAGATCCCCGACCATAACGGGGAGAACACTGCAGGGGCATCAGAGAGCAAGAAAACAGGCACCTCAGGGGGAGGGAAAGGGGGGGGGCACCTCAGCCGGTTGAGTGCACGATGCCAAATCCATGAGAGGGCCACATGCCCACTGTACCATAATGTAGAGTGCAAAGCCACAGTCTCTTAAGTCTCTACAGTGGGTGGGTTGCCCACTGTTCCATCCTGGGGAGTGCAAAGCCACAGTCTCTCAAGTCTCTACAGTGGGTGGGTTGCCGTCTGCTTTATCCTGGGGAGTGCAAAGCCACAGTCTCTCAAGTCTCTGCAGTGGGTGGGTTGCCCACTATTCCATCCTGGGGAGTACAAAGCCACAGTATCTCAAGTGGATAACAGTCTCCACTGGTTCTGGAGGAGGCATTGTGCCCAGAGTGCTTTATCCTGCTAAGGACAGAGGTAGTGGATGATAGTCTCCACTGGTTCTGGAGGGGGCATAGTGCCCAGAGTGCTTCATCCTGCTTGTGACACACTCAGTAGCGTCAGTGCCCTTGGCGCTCATGGGCCAGCGGTGCTTGAGGCGGCGGTGCCCTGTTCAGCGGTGCTTGTGGCGGCGGTGCCCTGTTCAGCGGTGCTTGAGGCGACGGTGCCCTGTTCAGCGGTGCTTGAGGCGACGGTGCCCTGTTCAGCGGTGCTTGAGGCGGCGGGTTCCTCTGCAATGACTCAGCTGCTGGCAGTCCTCTATAGCTCAGTTGGGCTTTTGCTGGCGGTCCTCTCTAGCTCAGCGGGGCTTGTGCTGGAGGGTCCTCTCTAGCTCAGCGGGGCTTGTGCTGCGGTCCTCTCTAGCTCAGCGGGGCTTGTGCTGCCGGTCCTCTGTAGCCCAGCGGGGCTTGTGCTGGCGGTCCTCTGTAGCCCAGCGGGTCTTGTGCTGGTGGTCCTCTCTAGCTCAGCGGGGCTTGTGCTGACAGTCCTCTCTAGCCCATAGGGGCTTGTGCTGGTGGGGCTTGTGCTGGCGGTCCTCTCTAGCCCAGCGGGGCTTGTGCTGGCGGTCCTCTCTAGCCCAGCGGGGCTTGTGCTGGCGGTGGCCTCTTGGGCAGCAGGGCAGGTGCTGGTGGTCCTCTCTAGCTCAGCGGGGCTTGTGCTGGCGCTCCTCTCTAGCCCAGCGGGGCTTGTGCTGGCGCTCCTCTCTAGCCCAGCGGGGCTTGTGCTGGCGGTTCTCTCTAGCCCAGTGGGGCTTGTGCTGGCGGTCCTCTCTAGCCCAGCGGGGCTTGTGCTGGCGGTGGCTTCTTGGGCAGCAGGGCAGGTGCTGCGGGTGGCCTCTTGGGCAGCAGGGCAGGTGCTGGGGGTGGCCTCTTGGGCAGCAGGGCAGGTGCTGGTGGTGGCCGCTTGGGCAGCAGGGCAGGTGCTGGCCGCTTGGGCAGGTGCTGGCGGTGGCCTCTTGGGCAGCAGGGCAGGTGCTGGCGGTGGCCTCTTGGGCAGCAGGGCAGGTGCTGGCGGTGGCCTCCTGGGCAGCGGGGATGATGCGGTCTTCTCCGCCGTGCTGCTCTTCCCAGACTTGCCAGGTTTCTTGTGGCCCTTCCCCACCTTGGAAGGTGTTGCAGCTGACTCCACACTCCCAACGGGAGCCCTGGGAGCGGCTTTGGTGTCTGGAGTCTTCCCCCTCTCCCGCCGGGCACTGGCCAACTTTTGATGCTTGACAGGTGGGGGACTGTCCGTGCTGTGGCTCTGTGCCACACTGGCTGCCCTGGTGGCCGGTGCACTCCAGATTCTGGTGACTACAGGCACAACTGGTCCCGGAGATGTTGTGGCTGAGGTGCTAGGTTGGGACCTGGAGAGTCGGGACCTAGGAGACTGATGGGGTGGGGGAGGTGTGGGAAAGAGGTCAAGGTTGGACAGGAAACATTTTTTGGAGACACTGGGACGGGTAGCTGGAGGGGGTTTGGGAGTGGAGGAAGAGGTTGTAGTTGTAGGAGGTGTTTGTTTGGTGACTTTGGGTGAAGGTGCATGCGCTGGAGGCTGTCGTGAGGTGGATGGCTGTTGGGTGGGTGTGTGCCTGCATTTGTGTATCTTGGGAGGTGGCGTCACAGACACACTGGGAGAGGACACAGGGGATGTGTGAATGGTAGTGGGGGTGGTGACTGCGCGTGTCACCACCCCCACTTGGCACGTGGCTGTGGATGTAGTGTATGCAGGTGTGAGTGTTAGCGAGACTGGGAGGGAGGAGGGAGACGAGGAGGAGGGGGAAACAGTGGAGGCAGTGGATGTTGGTGTGTCTGCATGTGTGTGATGCTTGCGTGAGTGCCTGTGGGATGTGTGGTGCTTATGTTTGCCTGAGCTTCCCTTGTGTGTTGACATGTGTGCATGCTGGTCTGAAGGTGTGCTTGGGATAGATTGGGTCTGGGTGGGGGAAGTTGGAGGGGGGAGGCTAGAGACGGGGACAATGGCTGCAATCACTGCTGAGGCCAGAGTCTGAAAAGCTCACTGAAGGGCCACCTGACCAGAATAAATGCCCCGCAGGGAAGCATTTGTTTGTTTGTTGGAACTGCCTTTCTACACCCTGGATGGCATTCAAAATGGTAGACTGCCCAACAGTGAGGGACCTGAGGAGGTCAATGGCCTCCTCACTGAGGGCAGCATGGGTGACTGGGGCAGGGCCTGAGGTGCTGGGGCGAAGGTGATGCCCACCCTCCTGGGTGAGCGGGAACGGGGCAAAGGCTGAGGGGCTGATGGGAGGGCGGTGCTGGTAGGGGGGGTGGCGGCTGTACCTGTAGATGCGGGGCACAGATGTTGCCGCCACCACAAGGGAGCTCCCATCAGAGGACGAGTCAGGGTCACTGATGTCAGCTCCTGTCCCCGCAGTGGAGCTCCCCTCACCCTCTGTCCCACTGGTGAACTCCGAGTCCGTAGTGTCGCCCTCCAGGGCCATGTGGGATGCAGCTCCCTCCTGCTCCGGTGCCACTGCTCCTCCGCCTAATGATGCTAATGCACACAAGAACAGGGAGGCCACAAAAAGGGGACGACAACAGAAGAAAGGCATGTTGAGTGCATGCATTACCGCTACCGTTGGCGGACACGACAGACACAGAAACCCCCTGCACTACGCCGCGCTCTTGGGATCCACTGTTCAATCCCTGAGACATAGCCTACAAGGCTATGGACGACATCTGCACAAATGGATGACACAGGGGCATGACTAGGTGTACTTGGCACTCTACAGAGGTGGGGTGCCACATGGCCTGCCTTACGGAGGGACCTTGCCTACTAAACTTGCCCTGGCCTAGGGAAACCCACAGCCCACCTCCCCCGCCCAGACACCTCCACTGCGCGCAAAATCAGCAGGATGAGAGTGTACTCACCCCCTTGTGGCTGCTGTGATGCCCTCAAGCGCCCATCCAAGTCCAGGTACACCACCGCCAGGATCCTGAACATCAGGGGGGTCATGGTGCGGCGGGCACCCTTCCCACGTTGGGAGGCCATCCCCAGCTGAGCCTCCGCCATCTTCTTGCTCCAGCGGCGAATGTCCTCCCATCTTTTCCGGCAGTGGGTGCTCCGTCTGTGGTAGACCTCCAGGGTCCGGACGTCCTTGGCGATGGCACGCCAAATATCTTTTTTCTGGTGGAGCGCTGACCTACCTGAATTGTACAGGTAAGAGAAATTTTATTACCAACTGCACTGTCACAGTCATTGGCCCCCATCCCTACCCTTGCCATGTGGCACATGCATTCATCGTCGTTTCATGCACGCCTCAATCTCCCCCCCCATCTTTCATCCACCCCACTCCATACAGACATAGCCCATACAGCATGCTCCCTGTGTACTTAACTGTTTGTCTGGAGGACCGTAGAGTAGCATGTACTGGGGGAGGACCCCATCCTCGAGTTTCTCCAACTCCTCAGATGTGAAGGCAGGGGCCCTTTCCCCAGACACTCGAGCCATTGTCTCTTCCAGACCGAGGTCACAGCAGCACTTGCAGTGTAGGTCCTCTCCTGTCGAAGATCAGGTATCGAGTGATTGAACAGATAGAAAATGGCGGTCAAGTCCGCGCCGCGGTCTTCGACTGCCTACCGCGACGGTGTACAACACCAGCGCGGTTACCTCACATCCCATTGTCCCACTTTAGAGGTCAGGCAGCCGCCATTTCAGGGGCCCACACAGCTTAATTTTTAACTACGTCACACATACCTAGGCCTCAACACACATACAGGCCACTTTTCGGATTATGATTCGTGTTCTGTGTCCGCTGGGACATGTGAGGAGATGGCGGCATCCTCCGGTGTACAGACCGCTGGTGGACCTGTCGACAATGGAGGAAAGACATGTGATCATCACCTACAGGCTTGACCGTGCCACAATCCATGAACTGTGTACCCAGCTGGAGCCAGACCTGATGTCAGCTATCCGCCATCCCACAGGAATCCCCCCTCAAGTGCAGGTGCTGTCAGTACTCCATTTCCTTGCACGTGGGTCATTTCAAACAACAGTGGCCATAGCATCAGGGATGTCCCAGCCTATGTTTTCCAACGTGTTGTCTGCCCTGCTGAAACACATGCAGAGCTACATCGTTTTCCCTCAGGTGGAGGATTTGCCTACAGTGAAAGGTGATTTCTATGCCCTGGGACATATCCCCAACATCATAGGTGCCATTGATGGGACACACGTGGCCTTGGTCCCCCCCTCCCCCCTGCAGGAGTGAACAGGTGTACAGAAACCGGAAGAGTTATCATTCTATGAATGTGCAGATGGTGTGTTTGGCCGACCAGTACATCTCCCATATGAATGCCAAGTTCCCTGGCTCAGTGCATGACGCTTACATTCTGCAGAATAGCAGCATCCGTTATGTGATGGGGCAACTCCAGAAGCACCGTGTGTGGCTATTAGGTGAGCACCTGGAAGCAAGACAGTGGGAATGGTTGTCTGGGTCTGGGTATATCCCTACAGGTTAGTGTGTGTCTAACAGTTGTCCCTCGCCATTTGCAGGTGACTCTGGTTACCCCAACCTGTCATGGCTACTGACCCCAGTGAGGAATCCCAGGACAAGGGCAGAGGAACACTACAATGAGGCCCATGGGCGAACTCAGCGGATTATAGAACGCACCTTTGGCCTCCTGAAGGCCAGGTTCCGATGCCTCCATATGACAGGTGGATCCCTATTCTACTCACCAAAGAAGGTGTGCCAGATCATCGTGGCCTGCTGTATGGTTCACAACTTGGCTTTGCGACAACAGGTGCCTTTTCTGCAGGAGGATGGTCCAGATGGCGGTGTTGTTGCAGCTGTGGAGCCTGTGGACAGTGAAGACGAGGAAGCAGAAGAAGAGGACATAGACAACAGGAACTTGGTTATCCTGCAATATTTCCAGTGAGACACAGGTAAGAGTACAGACCTGCCTACTACATGTACTTTAACACTACTACCTCTCTACTGTCTGTTGTTTTCACCCAGTGTATGGTCACTGAGTTTTCACTTTCCCTTACGTTTTCACAGATGTGGGTCCCACTGTGTGACATCTGCTTTGTTTCCTCATGGACTAGAGCTGTGTGACATAGGTATGTTGCCATTACAATTGAAAGAGCATTTTGTCACTGTAAATGCTAATACACAATTTCTAAATTACAGACTGACTCCAGATTGTTTTGTACGTCAAGGGTGTTTATTTAAGTGCTCAATATTGGAGGGGGTTGTAAAATGGTCAGGGGTGATGGTGGAGGAATGTCCATGGCAGAGTCCAGTCCATTAGTGTCACAGGTGCATTGCCCAAATGGGCATAGGAAGTGGAGCTGGGGCAGTTTGAGGATGGACAGGGTGACAAAGTGGGACAGAAAGATGACATTCAGGGTGGTCTCATTTCTTGGCGGGGGTCTTGGCATCGTTCTCTGTCTTTGTTCTGGATCTCAGGGACCGTTTGCGTGGTGGTTCTCCCTCTGCAGAGGGTGGGGTGCTGGTGTGGTGGTCCTGTGGCGGGGCATCCTGTCCACTAGCACTGGCGGAGGTGGTAGGCAGTTCATCGTCCATGCTAGTGTCAGGGGCCCCATGTTGTGCCACAGTGTCCCTCCGGGTGTTGAGTACTTCCTTCAGCACCCCTACGATGTACCCAGGGTGGAATTGATGGTTCTGAGTTCCTCCCTGAAGCCCAAATACTGTTCCTCCTGCAGGCGCTGGGTCTCCTGAAACTTGGCCAGTACCGTTGCCATCGTCTCCTGAGAGTGGTGGTAGGCTCCCATGATGGAGGAGAGGGCCTCGTGGAGAGTGGATTCCCTGGGCCTGTCCTCCCCCTGTCGCAAAGCAGCCCTCCTATTTCCGTGTGTTCCTGGGCCTCCGTCCCCTGGACCGTGTGCCCACTACCACTGCCCCCAGGTCTCTGTTGTTGGGGTGGTGGGTTAGCCTGCGTTCCCTGTAGTGGTGAACACAATGCTGCTTGACGTGTCCTGGGGACAGAGGTATGGGCCCGCTGGGTGGGTGCTGTGCTGGTGTTTCCAGAGGGGGGAAGCTCTGTAGTGGCCTGTGACTGTGTGAGGGGAACCGAATGTCCCGAGGTCCCCGATGGGCCGGGCTGGTCATCTGGATCCAGTTGGACAGAGGTGCAGTCATCACTGTGGGCCTCTTCTGTTGGTGGTGTGGACATGTGTGGACCCTCCTGTCCGGTGACATTGGGTAGGGGTCCTGCATGGGTATAAAAGGATGTTTATTACATCTGTGTGTGGCATGGTGTGCAATGGGTGGGTTACTGTGTACCCCAGTGCTTGCATTCCTGTGTGGGACCTTGTGTGATGATGGTTTAGGGGGGTGTATGGGTATGTGTAGTGGCCATGCTTTGGTGATGGGTGTCCATGCTTTGTTGTTGCATGCAGGGCTTGGTGTTGGGATGTGTGGTTTGTGATATTGGGACATTTGTGAGGAGTTGGAGTGATGGGGTGACGGTGTGAGGGTGGGGGTATGTGATGGCATGCAGGTAGGGTGGGGGATGTAATAGTAAAGCTTTGACTTACCAGAGTCCAATCCTCCATCTACTCCTGAGAGGCCCTCAGGATGCAGTACAAAAAGACCTGCTCCTCCCATGTTGTTAGTTGTGGGGGAGGAGGTGGGAGTCCGCTGCCAGTCCGCTGAACAGCAAGGTGGTGTTTTGAGACCACGGAACGCACCTTCCCCCGTAGGTCGTTCCACCTCTTCCTGATGTCATCCCTATTTCTTGGGTGCTGTCCGACTGCGTTGACCCTGTCCACTATTCTTCGCCATAGCTCGATATTCCTAGCTATGGAGGTGTGCTGCACCTGTGCTCCGAATAGCTGTGTCTCTACCCGGACGATTTCCTCCACCATGACCCTGAGCTCCTCCTCAGAGAACCTGAGGTGTCTTTGCCGTGCCATGGGGTGGTGTGGGTGATGTGTGGGGTGGTGTGTGTGGTGATAGGTGTGCTGATATGTAGTGGGGTGTTGTGTGAGGTGCGTGGAAGTTCTGTTGGTGATGGTAGTTTGTGCCTGTGGATGCTTGGTTGTGGATTGTAGTGTTTCTCTCTGGCCTTCTCTCTGTAATGTTGTCGTAAGGGTTTGTGGGTGATGTGGGTGTGTGTTTTATATTGTATTGGGTGTGTGGGAGTGGAGTGTGTATGTGTATCAGGTGTGTGTATTTCGAATTGTCCAATGTGGCTTTGTTTTGTATATGTGTGTGTCTTTTGAGCGCGGCGGTGTGTACCGCCAATGGAATACCGTGGTTGAAAGACCGCCGCATGGATTCGTGTGTCGTGATAGTGTGGGCGTATTCCTGTTGGCGTGACAGTGGAGGTTTTGTTTTCACCAGTTTATCACTGACCTTTGGTGTGGCGGACTTGTGTGGGTGTCTGAATTTTGCCGGATTCCGTGCTGTGGGTCATAATGGCTGTGGTAGATTTCCGCTGTGGTGTGTTGGTGGTCTTCTGCACGGCGGTAAGCAGCTTTTACCGCCAATGTTGTAATGACCGCCATAATGCCTAACACAGAAGAGATGGTGGTGGAACTCAGCCTCACCCCTTACCTGCATCTAAGGATGTCAGAGTTAAGGACTCTCTGTAAGATAAAAAATATAAAAACTGGATCAAACCCTACCAAAATACAGCTCCAGGAGCTTTTGGCAGTGTTTGCTAGACACCACCCCTCTGAAGACAACCTCCCAGAGGGGGAAACTAGTGACCTGGAGGACAATTTCCCCCCTCCTGTCCTAGTTAGGGAGACCAGGGTTCCTCAAACCCTGACTCTACAAGTGATAATCAGAGATGCTGCTTCTCCCACAGGGGAGTTCAGCAACTCTGGAAGCATTGAGGGCAGCCTCAATAAAGATGGCCTCCTGTTAGCCAGGATGGCCAAAAGATTGGGTTTGGAGAGACAGCTCCTAGCCATAGAAAGGGAAAGAAAAGAGATGGGCTTAGCTCCCATCAATGGTGGCAGCAACTTAAATAGGGTCAGAGAGTATACTGACATGCTAAAAATCCCCAAAGGGATTGTAACAAAATATGAAGATGGTGATGACATCACCAAATGGTTCACAGCTTTTGAGAGGGCTTGTGCAACCAGAAAAGTAAACAGATCTCACTGGGGTGCTCTCCTTTGGGAAACGTTCACTGGAAAGTATAGGAATAGACTCCTCACACTCTCTGGAAAAGATGCAGAATCCTATGACCTTATGAAGGCTACCCTGATTGAGGGCTTTGGATTCTCAACTGAGGAGTCCAGGATTAGGTTCAGGGGGGCTCACAAATCCTTGAGCCAGACCTGGGTTGATTTTGTTGACTTCTCAGTCATTACACTAGATGGTTGGATTAATGGCTGTGGTGTAAATGATTATGAAGGGCTGTATAACTTGTTTATGAAGGAACACCTTTTATGTAATTGTTTCAATGATAAACTGCATCAGCATCTGGTAGACCTAGGTCCAATTTCTCCCCAAGAATTGGGAAAGAAGGCAGACCACTGGGTCAAGACAAGGGTGACCAGGACTTCCACAAGGGGTGACCAAAAGAAAGGGGTCACAAAGCCTCCCAAGGGGAAGAGTGTTGAGACATCCAATGGAAAAAGTAAAAAGTCTTCTACAGGGCCCCAAAAACCTGCACAGGAGGTTGGGTCCAAAGCCTCTTCACAATCCTCATTTGGATATAAGGATAAAAACATTGATCCCAAAAAGGCCTGGTGTCGCAGCTGTAGTCAGCATTGACATCAAACTGGAGACAAGGCCTGTCCCAAGAAAGGTTCCACTTCAACTACTACTCCGGTTAGCACTGGAATAGCCAGTCTCCAGGTGGGATAAACAGTGTGCCCAGAGCAAATCACGGTTCACACTGAAGCTACATTAGTCTCTGAGGGTGGGGTGGACTTAGCCACACTATCTGCCTGGCTGCCTAACATGCAAAAATACAGGCAGCAGCTCTTTATTAATGGGACTAGAGTAGAGGCCCTGAGGGATACAGGTGCCAGTGTCACTATGGTGATAGACAAACTGGTTTCCTTAGGACAATACCTAACTGGACAAACTCATCCAGTCACCAATGCTGACAATCAGACTAAAGTACATCCCATAGCTATGGTAACTTTAGAATGGGGCGTGGTCACTGGCCTGAAACAGGTGGTAGTCTCTTCTGCTATACCAGTTGAATGTCTGCTTGGAAATCATCTGGAGTCCTCAGCATGGGCTGAGGTAGAGCTCAAAACCCATGCAGCCATGCTGGGTATCCCTGAACTGGTGTGTGTCAAGACTAGAGCACAGTGCAGAGCTCAGGGTGAAAATGAGGTGTTGGATTCTGGAATAATGGCCCAACCCTCCAAGAGAAAAGGAAAGAAGACTGGGGAACCAGCTTCAGCACAGAAAAAGAAACAGAACCTCTCTTCTCAGGAAGAGGTTCTATCCCCTGAGGGAACTGAGCCTATAGAGTTAGACCCTTATCAGGTTGAGCTCCTGGGCCCAGGGGGACCCTCAAGGGAACAGCTGTGCAAGAGGCAAGAAACTTGTCCCTCTCATGAAGGCCTAAGGCAGAAAGCTGCTGACCAAGAAAAAGGAAATGTCAGTGGAACAAACAGGGTCTATTGGGAAGATGGACTCCTTTACACTGAGGCAAGATATCCCAAACATGGTGCCACTAGGAGTGTGGTAGTGCCTCAGGAGTTTAGAAAGTTCATTCTGACCTTAGCCCATGACATTCCCCTTGCTGGGCATTTGGGACAAACCAAGACATGGGAGAGGTTAGTCAACCATTTCTATTGGCCCAAAATGTCCCAGAAAGTGAAGGAGTTTTGTGCCTCCTGTGCAACCTGTCAAGCCAGTGGTAAGACAGGTGGTCATCCAAAGGCCCCCCTCATTCTACTTCCAGTGGTGGGGGTCCACTTTGAAAGAGTGGGAGTGGACATAGTGGGTCCACTTGAACCTCCCACAGCATCAGGGAATCAGTATATCCTAGTAGTAGTGGACCATGCAACTAAGTACCCTGAAGCAATTCCCTTTAGGTCCACTACTGCCCCTGCAGTAGCCAAAGCACTCATTGGTATTTTTACCAGAGTGGGATTTCCTAAGGAGGTGGTTTCTGACAGGGGTACCAACTTCATGTTAGCTTACCTAAAACACATGTGGAATGAGTGTGAGGTGACTTACAAATTCACCACACCATACCATCCACAAACCAATGGTCTTGTTGAGAGATGTAACAAGACATTAAAGGGCAAGATCATGGGGCTCCCTGAAAAACTCAAAAGGAGATGGGATGTGCTCTTGCCATGCCTGCTTTTTGCCTACAGAGAGGTGCCTCAGAAGGGAGTAGGGCTTTCCCCTTTTGAACTTCTGTTTGGCCATCCTGTTAGGGGACCACTAGCTCTTGTGAAAGGAGGCTGGGAGAGACCACTCCCTGAGCCTAAGCTATAGGCATATAGTGAACTATGTACTAGGCCTACGTTCCAGGATGGCAGAGTACATGGAAAAGGCAAGCAAAAACCTTGAGGCCAGCCAACAACTCCAGAAGATGTGGTATGACCAAAAGGCTGCTATGGTTGAGTTTCAGCCAGGGCAGAAAGGGTTCTGGGTCCTGTGGCTCCCAGGGCACTTCAGGACAAATGGAGTGGCCCTTACCCAGTGCTAGAGAAAAAGAGTGAGGTCACCTACCTGGTGGACCTAGGCACTAGCAGGACCCCCAAGAGGGTGATCCATGTTAACTGCCTAAAACTCTTCCATGACAGGGCAGATGTAAACTTGTTGATGGTTACAGATGAGGACCAGGAAGCAGATAGTGAACCTCTCCCTGATCTCCTCTCCACTGACCCTAAAGATGGTACAGTAGATGGAGTGATCTACTCAGACACTCTCTCTGGCCAACAGCACGCTGACTGCAGGCAAGTCCTCCAGCAGTTTGCTGAGCTCTGTTCTCTAACCCCTGGTCAGACACACCTGTGTACCCATGATGTGGACACAGGAGACAGCATGCCTGTCGAAAACAAAATATTCAGACAGTCTGACCAAGTTAAGGAAAGCATAAAAGTGGAAGTCCACAAGATGCTGGAGCTAGGAGTGATTGAGCACTCTGACAGTCCCTGGGCTAGCCCAGTGGTCTTGGTCCCCAAATCTCACACAAAAGATGGCAAGAGAGAGATGAGGTTCTGTGTGGACTACAGAGGACTTAATTCTGTCACCAAGACAGATGCTCACCCCATTCCAAGGGCAGATGAGCTGATTGATAAATTGGGTACTGCCAAATACCTGAATACCTTTGACTCAGCAGCAGGGTACTGTCAAATAAGAACGGCACCAGGAACAAAAGAGAAAACAGCATTCTCTACACCTGATGAGCACTACCAGTTTACTGTGATGCCCTTTGGCTTAAAGAATCCCCCTGCCACCTTCCAAAGGTTGGTGAATCAAGTCCTTGCTTGCTTGGAGTCCTTTAGTTCAGCTTATCTAGATGATATTGCTGTCTTTAGCTCCAGCTGGCAGGATCACCTGGTTCACCTGAAGAAGGTTTTGCAGGCCCTGCAAGCAGCAGGCCTCTATATCAAGGAATCTAAATGTCAGAAAGGGCAGGGTACTGTGGTTAACTTGGGACACCTTGTAGGTGGAGGCCAAGTTCAGCCACTCCAGCCCAAGATCCAGTCTATTCTGGACTGAGTAGCTCCAAAAACCCAGACTCAAGTCAGGGCATTCCTTGGCTTGACTGGTTACTATAGGAGGTTTGTGAAGGATTATGGATCTATAGTGACCCCCCTCACAGAACTTACCTCCAAGAAAATGCCCAAGAAAGTTAACTGGACCTTGGACTGTCAAAAGGCCTTTGACACCCTGAAGCAAGCAATGTGCACAGCACCAGTTTTGAAAGCTACAGATTACTCTGAGCAGTTCATAGTGCACACAGGTGCCTCTGAACATGGGATAGGAGCAGTGTTGTCCCAAACAAATGATGATGGCCTTGACCAGCCTGTTGCTTTCATTAGCAGGAGGTTACTCCCCAGGGAGCAGCGTTGGAGTGCCATTGAGAGGGAGGCCTTTGCTGTGCTCTGGTCCCTGAAGAAGTTGAGACCATACCTCTTTGGTACTCACTTCATAGTTCAAACTGACCACAGACCTCTCAGATGGCTCATGCAAATGAAAGGAGAAAACCCTAAACTGTTGAGGTGGTCCATATCCCTACAGGGAATGGACTTTATAGTGGAACACAGACCTGGGACTGCCCAGGCCAATGCAGATTGCCTTTCCAGGTTCTTCCACTTAGAAAATGAAGACTCTCTTGGGAAAGGTTAGTCTCATCCTCTTTGGTTTGGGGTGGGGGGGGTTGTGTGAGGGAATGCCTCTTTGGCATGGTTACCCCCTAACTTTTTGCCTTTGCTGATGCTATGTTATGATTTGAAAGTGTTGCTGGGACCCTGCTAACCAGGCCCCAGCACCAGTGTTCTTTCCCTAAACTGTACTCTTGTCTCCACAATTGGCACAACCCTGGCACTCAGATAAGTCCCTTGTAACTGGTACCCCTGGTACCAAGGGCCCTGATGCCAGGGAAGGTCTCTAAGGGCTGCAGCATGTCTTATGCCACCCCAGGGACCCCTCACTCAGCACATGCACACTGCCTCACAGCTTGTGTGTGCTGGTGGGAAGAAAATGACTAAGTCGACATGGCACTCCCCTCAGAGTGCCATGCCAATCTCACACTGCCTGTGGCATAGGTGAGTCACCCCTCTAGCAGGCCTTACAGCCCTAAGTCAGGGTGCACTATACCACAGGTGAGGGCATATGTGCATGAGCACTATGCCCCTACAGTGTCTAAGCAAAACCTTAGACATTGTAAGTGCAGGGTAGCCATAAGAGTATATGGTCTGGGAGTTTGTCAAACACGAACTGTACAGTTCCATAATGGCTACACTGAAAACTGGGAAGTTTGGTATCAAACTTCTCAGCACAATAAATGCACACTGATGCCAGTGTGCAATTTATTGTAAAATACACCCAGAGGGCATATTAGACATGCCCCCTGAAAACATACCCGACTTCCAGTGTAGGCTGACCAGTTCCTGCCAGCCTGCCACACACCAGACATGTTGCTGGCCACATGGGGAGAGTGCCTTTGTCACTCTGTGGCCAGGACCAAAGCCTGTACTGGGTGGAGGTGCTTCTCACCTCCCCCTGCAGGAACTGTAAAAAAACTTGCAACTTTTCAACAACTTTAAAGACTTCACGTTTCCCGCCGGAAGCGTGAGACTTCACACTCTGCACCCGACGCCCCCGGCTCAACCTGCAGAAAACCAACACCTCAGGGAGGACTCCCCGGTGACTCCGAGCCCGTGAGTAACCAGAGATGACCCCCCTGAGCCCCCACAGTGACGCCTGCAGAGAGAATCCAGAGGCTCCCCCTGACCGCGACTGCCTGTAACAAGGGACCCAATGCCTGGAACCAACACTGCATCCACAGCCTCCAGGACCTGAAGGAACCGAACTCCAGTGCAAGAGCGACTCCTAGGCAACCCTTTGCCTAGCCCAGGTTGTGGCTGCCCCAAGGAGCCCCCCCCGTGCCTGCCTGCATTGTTGAAGTGACCCCCGGGTCTCTCCATTGTTTTCAATCTAAAACCCGACACCTGTGTGCACACTGCACCCGGCCGCCCCTGTGCCACTGAGGGTGTACTTTCTGTACCTGCTTGTGTCCCCCCAGTGCTCTACAAAACCCCTGTGGTCTGCCCCCGAGGACGCAAGTACTTACCTGCTGGCAGACTGAAACCGGAGCACCTGTGTTCTCCATAGTCGCCTATGTGTTTTGGGCACCTCTTTGACCTCTGCACCTGACCGACCCTGAGCTGCTGGTGTGGTAACTTTGGGGTTGCCTTGAACCCCCAACGGTGGGCTGCCTCTGCCCCAAACATGAGACTTTTAGGTGTTTTTCTTACCTTCAAAACTAACCTTTACCTACCTCCCCCAGGAACTGTTGATGTTTGCACTGTGTCCACTTTGAAAATAGCTTATTGCCATCATTTTTACAAAGACTGTATGTGATATTGCTTTCATTCAAAGTTCCTAAAGTATCTAAGTGAAGTACCTTACATCTAAAGTATTAACTGTAAATCTTGAACCTGTGGTTCTTAAAATAAACTAAGAAAATATATTTTTCAATATAAAAACCTATTGGCCTGGAGTAAGTCTTTGAGGATGTGTTCCTCATTTATTGCCTGTGTGTGTACAACAAATGCTTAACACTACCCTCTGATAAGCCTACTGCTCGACCACACTACCACAAAATAGAGCATTAGAATTATCTACTTTTGCCACTATCTTACCTCTAAGGGGAACCCTTGGACTCTGTGCACACTATTTCTTACTTTGAAATAGTATATACAGAGCCAACTTCCTACAGGTGTCCTAAAGGGTGCCTGGTCCAAACCTAGTGCAGGACCTCGTGTTAACAGGACAATGGCCTGTTGCCGTTGCCTTGCTCCGGATGACCCATGTTTCCTCACGCAAAACTGAACCCCTGAGAGCTTGGTTATCAAAGTCTCCACCTCCCATGGCGCGATCCCTTCCGCACCCCGGATAGGGAATCCAAGAGGCTGGATGCACTTGGGAAGAAGATGTTTTCTTCCGCCAGCCTAGCATTGCAGTCCGTGAACACTGCATTGGCTTTTGGGCCATTGCTACCACCTGCTGTGAGATATGGTTGCGCAAGTGCTGCCACAGGTCCCAAAGGAGGCCTGGGCTGTACTTTCCCAAGCAGTTGCTGATGGGAGATGTAGGGAACTGGGTTCTGGTTGCAGTACCTCCCACACACGTTTTGCTTGTTTGTTTTGGTTTTTAGATGCAACGTCAACTGAAGTGCACTGGGTTCTTCCTAACCAGGTCCCCAGTGCCAATGTTAATTCCCTAAAACAAGACACCTTGTCACCTGATCCACAAGTGACCTGGCTCTTCAGCCCCCTATATGTCCTTGGTAAATGGTACCCGGGGTACCTGGGGCATGGGTACTGAAGAAGGCCCCTCAGAGCTGGAGCACAACTTGTGCCACTCTGAGGGACCCAGCACCAACCTTATGCAGACTGCCATTGTAGGCTGTGTGACAAGGTGCTCCCGAAAATTGAAAACAAAACATGGCACACGGCCTGTGTGCCATGTCCCCTAACACTGCATGCCATATATGTAAGTGCATGTATTAAAAAATTCATCACTGGATTTAGTGAGGGTTTATTAATATGAGATGTTTGATGCCAAACATCCCTATTATCACTGAAGCCATCATATAGCTGGGAACTTGTAATGGCCCGTGCCCCATTATGTACTTAAAATGGCCTCATTGTTCACTTACTGTGTCTGAGAATCGACAAAGACATAGCAGGGGCATATTTGATTATGCAGGTATGCCCTCACATGCAGTATAATGCACCGTGCCTTTAGAAGTGGAAGACCTGCTAGAGGGGTGACTTACATATATTGCATGCAGTGTAAAGGGGACAGGGCACACAGGCTGTGTGCTGTCGTGTTTTCATTTTAATTCTGACCCAAGACACGAAGCCTGCAACAGCAGCACTGTGTGCACTTAGTGAGGGGGTCCCTGAAGGTGGCACAATTTGTGCTGCAGCCCAACGGTCCTTCCTTTAGCGCCCTGTGACCTAGGTACCAAGAGCATCATTTACTAGGGACTTATAGTGGTAGCAAAAAAGGTTTGCCAATTGGGAAAACAGATGTGCGGTTTTAGGGGAAGATATCTGGCACTGGGGACGTGTTTAGCAGGGACCCAGTGCACTTTCAGTCGAAATTGCACCAGAAACCAGGCAAAATGTGTGTGGGGGGGTTACAGTATCAAGAGCTACTAAGCATGGCCACCGATCCTCTGGAAGGATCTTCTGTTGCAGCAGTAGGGGAGGGTTCTCCACCCGAACCTATCCAGTCTCCGTCTTCTTGCTTGGTAATTGAGCAGCAACAGTTGACAGGTTTTGACCTTCCACCCTAAGTCTGTAACGTAATCTTGCCAGCCAGGCTCCCCTCCACCAAAGCGTATACGCCATGGGATTTGAATTTGATTCTGACATTCCTAATGTGCGCTTCTTTTGAGCCTCTCCACAATTTTCCTCAGGCTTCTCACCTTGAAAATAGCCTTTCTTTGTGGCCATTTCATCTGCCTGCAGGGTGAGTGAGCTGCATGCATTGTCATCTATGCCGCCCTACCTTCCATCTATCCTGACAAAGTGGAGCTTTGCAGTAGGGTTACGCCTTTTCATGTAGGCTCATCCATTACCTTGCCTAATTTTTACACACCTATGGACTGCATATGCCTGTGTTGATAAATATTTTTAATCTGATTATGGGTATATTCTAGATATGTATAGTTATTTAGGAAATATGTATTGCTACTATGTCATAACAATAAATCACACACATACTCTTTAAACCTGTTTAACTAATGTATATTTACTCACGTTTTAAATATGTATATGTATGTTTGTATATATATATATATATATATATATGTGCAGATTCATGTGTGTATGTATGTGTGTGTATATATATATATATTTATATATATATATATGTGTGTGTGTATGTTATTCTATGCTTAACATGTTCATAGGTCATTGCATAGCTCCTAGATAAGTTGCTATATTAGATACTTATGAATCCCTGCTCTCATTTTATATCACATTGATCAAATGTTTTATTATCATAAGCATTTGGCTATTCAAAAATTGAGTAAAGATAAATGAATGTTAGAAAAGTACACTTATTAATTAACTTCAAATATTACAAATCTTGAAAGTCTGTGTTTATATAATACTACTTTTCTTCTCATTTAATACCCATTATTATATTCCTTGAACATATATTACCATACTACGTATTTACATATCAATTTATCTATTACTCTAGTCCTACTGTACTAGAGAAAAATTAAATAAAAATAAAATAAAATCTTTAATTAAAATTCAAATTATAAATAAGTAAATTTAAAAAATGTTTTATAATAATAAATAAATTAAATAAAAATAATGATAAAAATGTGCATATATATATATATTTATATATATAAAATTAGAAATAAAAAAATATGATATTTTTACTCTCTTGTAAGCTTTACTTTGTCTACCCATCACCATATGTCATGTCTCTATCAATCTATCCTCCATCCCCAATCTGACTCATCCCAAACCCATTCTACTACTTTAATCTCCTAAATAACCCTGCCTAAGCTCTTCCCTTCTCTTCCACATCTAACGCACCCAAATTTCAGTTTACTACCATGATCTCCCAAACAACCCTACTAAATTCTCCCTCATTTATCTCACCTTTGGCTCATCCAAAACCCTTCATGCTACTAAAATCTCCCTAACCCTTTGCACAGACTCTTCCCTCCTCCTTCCCCCCTTTACTCATCCCAAGCCTTATCCTATTACTATAAACTCCCAATTAACACTTCTGGATTCTTCCCTCCTCTAACCCTCCATTACTCCAGTCCATCCAACTAACAAATTCACATATCCATGGCTCAAATTAACTCATAATAATATTAAAACTGTACTCATATTTCCCTATACTAATCCACCACTAATTCCTTTTGGGTTCTGGAGTAGCGTGCTACTCGTCAAAAAGCACTTCAACACCTTGTCAGGGGTAGTAAGCGCTATATAAATACTATTACAATACAATACAATACAATGTTGGTGTCGCAATGCTCATGCTATTATTGAACGAGGGGAAGGAGATGATGTAGTGGAGCGTGTCTACATGCATGTGCCCTCGGGATCTTCAGGGATTCCCTGAAATGCAGGTCAAGAAGCGTAGGCAGTATACCTTGCAGAAATACGTGGCATGTCCCCTTTCTCCACCTCCTCCGGGTTGCCATAAATGTGGAACTTCAGTCATGATGTGCCCTATCTTCCAGGTCATTAACATTGTGCTTTAAAACTTTAATGTCTGTCCCCCAGCTCGGCCAAGATTCAAATTGGGTTTCAAACTGGTCCAATCTCTGGTCCACTGTATCCAATCAAGTCTGGAAGGTGGATCTTCTTGCCTTATTGTTTTCCTCTTTGCCGTGAGGTCTGATATTTTGATGTCCATCATCAATAGAGTCACACCTACGGTCATGATTCCTTTCAATAGTGCATCCATGGCGGGGTCTAAACGAGTTTCAGTGTCCAGCTTCTGTGTGGTTTTGGATCCAGTCAGTGCCTCAGAAAAGAGAAGTTTATGGGCTGCTGGTCTGCGTAGCGGCTTGGAGAGGGGGGCAAGCAGTGTGTGTCCCTTGTGACGCATCCCTGAGCATCTTGCTCGTTTGTCATTGAATCCGTCCAAATGGGCTTTAATGTTGACCAAGAAAACATACACGGGTTTCAGGTTAGTCAGCAGTATGCACTATGCCCTCGTTGTGCAGAGAAGCTACCCAGTCGACTCATATATTCACTCCATCCAGCAAACAGCCACATATTCAACGCAAGAATGTACCCCAGGGGAAGGTGAGTGAGTGGGGATGACCCAGCCCCCTCGGTCATGGGCCAGTAGAAGACAAAGAAAGGTAAGCAGTTATCTTGTGTTTCGCCAATTACATGCCCCTGTAAGGAGTAATGCAGGTGTAGCACTGCCCTGTAATGCAGGTTGTTGCAACACGAGAGAGGTCTTTGAGGAAGAGGCCTTGCTGTTCCATCGCCTGGGCCAACACAGCAGTGCAAACTAGTGGTATAGTAGTGACCCTAAGGCCACATATGCTGAGAATGCTCTATGACAGTAGGACACTCATGCCTGATGGTCCGCCAGAGATGCTATTAGGAAGGAGGGACTTAGGCAGTCATCCCCCCTCGCTGTACAATGTCCATGGCATGAGGAGAGGACAACTAGGTATATAGTGTATACAGCACCCCACCTTTACAACTGCAGAGGACATGGATCCGCCCTGCCTGACAAGTGGCCTGCAGTGTTGGCGCCATGATTTCTGGATGCACTTTTTCCAGTGAGGCCCAGGAGAGGGGGTGTGGTTGTGAGAGCAGACGGGCTTCTGGGTTGTCGAGCAGCTCCGATCGTCAAAATCACCCACAATGTCAGCTGAAACAAAGATCTGTAGAGAGCTATGGGGTCGCCACCATTACTGCAGCCGCTTCGTGGAGTGGGGCCTGACCCATAAGGTTAGTGTGTGCTGGGAAATTACAGAGCTCTATCAGGGAGCAGCCATCTTGGTCGTCTCCAAGCACTGTGTCTTATTCGGTAGTTTTTGAGAAATTAGCAATAGAAAAATGTGTCAGGCAGGTTTACAAGGGTTACATTATAAACATCACTTGACAGTTGTAAGGATGTTTTTGATTTGCCTATTACTTTGGGGCCATTTGATGAAATTTGCTTATAATGTTTGTGTTATTTACGGATTTACATGGACTTAGCAGACACTTAGCATGTTTAGCTTACTCATATTGTATGTTTCATGTCAATCTGTCAAAGGGACCACAGTGAAAGGATGGTGGGTCACATGAGTGTTCATTTGCTGATAGCTTTGGTGCTGTTGAATCAATGAGCAAGAGGTTTTACAAGTTAAGCGCAGGTTTCAATGAGATCTGAAAAGGTTGCAAAATTAAAGAGGGGGGTTTAAAAATCTTTGGTGGTGGTTCATAGATACTTCTGATATGTCAAGATTCATGCAGATCCTTCAAAGGGGGGGCTTAAAGAAGGCCAAAAAGTGTTCATTTGCTTGTATATTTGTTACTTTTTGACAGCTCTGCACAAATCTTGTGATTTAACTTTAATTTTTCTATCAGTATGTCAAGTTAAGCTCAGTGCAAGGAGCCCAGATTTCATGCAAATCTTGAGAGTGGGGCCAAACAAGTTTTCAGCTGCTAATAACATTGAAACCATTTAAAGGATTTACAAAGCTGAGCTATGAGAATTTGATTTAACCTGCAAACTGCTTGTGCAGCTGGGTACATGGAGGTTGGACGCAACCAAAGGCTGCAGGCAGTATTAATTAGCTATCTTAGGGCGCAAATCTGAAACCCACACAGAATGTGGGCCAGTCTGCAATACGATATAGAGGCTTTATCAATAACACCCACACCTACGACATAACCCCAAGTAAAACTCGTTTATCTTCCATCTAAAAAAGAGTTAATAAGTTGTGTTTAGCATTGGATAACACCGTAATGCATATTTTAAAAAATAACTGATATTCACTGAGAAAAACCGAGTAAAGGGCAATTGTGGTTATGAAATAAAACGGTAAACCCCCTAAAATTGCTCAGTTGTGGTACGTCCACTAACCATAGCTCACACACCTTTTTTGCTTTGATTAGATTTGTATTCATGATCAATCAAGAAACACTACATGGGCGGAGAGATGAATGAATAGCGAGCTGTGTTTACCAGCACTGCCCTGGAATAAGGCACAGGAGACATTGAGGATCTGCAGTACAGTCTGAGCTCAAAATCGTTATTCAGGGTGTTCCTCATCCAACCATGTGCAAAAATAACTAAACACCAACCCGCAATGCTCAGTACAGTCACAGACAGTAACAGATAACTCGTCAATAGTGTATCATCAAATGTAATAGTTTCATTAACCAACAACTGTGAAATGTTATTCTTCGTTCACCAATCAGCTAGGAAGCATGAGTCTGGAACGTTTGACGAGAGGTTAGGAGCAGAAATCACCAAGGGGAACCGGGGTGCAAGGTATTGCAGGGGTTATTGAGCCACCTGGGTCTATGAATGATGCAGACATCGTCCTACAAGGCAGTGGTCGGCTTCCTGCGTGCTCCCCTCAATTTCTCAAGTTGTATAGTTGTCCCCTCTGCTACGGGCCACTGTTGCACCTCTCCTTTCCACCTTCTGTGGGGGGGTCCATTGATCACTCATCAGTACCATGTTATTTCCTTACAGGCAATAGGGTCCAGGTCAAGGAATCCCTTGCCCACCTTTTTGCTCGCCTGCCGTGGGTAAATTCCAAGTATACAGATTCTCTAGGGTCCGTAGGTCAGTGCCACCCATTATGCGCTCCATGCCCTTCACTACCCTGTTCCAATATCCTGCTATTGCAGGGCAGGTCCATATCACATGTATAAAGTCAGCATCAGTAAGGGAGCAACGGGGGCATTGCAAGGTGTCCCTGTGTAAGATGATGTTTAGTCTATGCGGAGTGAGGAATGCACACTACAAGTAGTTGAGTTGTGTATAAGTGAAGCACATGTTCCGTGAAACCATGTGAACCCTTAACATAGCCTGCTCCCATTCTTTTCCTCTGAATGGTCTTTCCAGGTCGGTATTCCATATGACCCGTAGAGCGGGTAACTTGTCTGTCACCAAAGGTCAACAGCATTTGCAATAAATCATGGGTAGTGCGCCTGTTCTGCTGTATAGAATCCATCCTGCCAGCCACCTAGCCAGCCATTGCAGCTGGGCTAATTGAAGCCTGGCGCTGCTAGGCCTCCCAGTTCCATCTGGCGTCGCAGCACCTCCAGCGAGACCCAATGCCAACCCCCATCCCAGCCGAACTTGTGCAAGAAGGTATTCAGCTCCCTAAATCAGTTCTGCTGCATGCACACTGGTGGGTTCATAAAGTAGTACAGAACGTGTAGCAGGATTTCCATTTTAGACAACATAATTGTGGCCGTGATTTGCGGTTTAAGGGATCACCAAAACCACACTCTGCTCCTTAAGACTCAAAGAGCTCCTCCCAAGTTCTCTTCTCTCCTATCTGATTTAGAGTGATATACCATGACCACTAGGTATTTGAGGACTTGGGGAGCCCATTCTATATTCCAACACAAGCCAATCTGCAGTGAGCCCCGGGAGGCAGGGGACACCTGGAAGCAACAGGACTTGCTCCAGTTACTATGCAGGCAGAAAACAGTCTTCAGGGCCTCCAGGAGTTCAACACTCCATGGGGCTCCGGTGTCTGTGTCATGGAGGTACAGGAGCATGTCATTCTCCCATAGGGAAGTTACATGTTCAGTGTTGCATATTGGGATTCCACTACCTCTAACCTGGTTGGCAAAGGGTTCGACCACCAGTGCAAAAAGCATCGGAGTCAAGGGGCAGTCCCGCTGCGCCCTCCTGTGTACCTCAAATGCCTCCAAAATTCATCAGCCTGTCTGAACCCATGCCCGGGCACCAGAATCCAATAGAGCAACCCATTGTTTCAACCCAGACACAAGTTCATGATGCACTTAACGTCCTGGATGTCAAATACCTTGCAGAGGTCGGTGGGGTTTCAGTGCAGTGGCATGATATTGAGCCATGGTTTGACTAGAACCCTAAGCCACACCAAAACAAAGTCCGACTTCATTTCCTTCTCCAGATACCAGCGGATTTGGCGTACTTCTCCGCTGGTGAGCAATTACAGGCAGGACTAGCCAATCGCGATTAAAGACGCGGACCCCACGAGGGAGAAACGGGGGTGTGTTGGGGAGCCGGTGAGTGGTCGGAGGGCCGGATGGGATTGGTGGGGGTTGGTGGCTTGGTGGGGTTTGGTGGGGGGTCAAGGCCAGTTGCAGCAGTAACAGCTGCAGTAGTTTGCCCTTCCCAGGCCTGCGGACCCACCTGTCTGTCGCCCTGTCTGCCGGTCTGCCAGTCTGCCAGTCTGCCAGTCTGGCCTTCCCTAACTACTGACCCGCCCCTGCTCAGGCTCGACTTGCTCTGCCCTACCCCACCTAATGTGACCTACGGGGCAGCCTGTACGGCATGCACAGAGCGCATCAGAACGCAGAGAGAGCAGGTGGAAATAGCACAGCACAGCACAGCACAGTACAGCAAATCACCCACCCATCCACCGGACACATACCAGCATTGACACACCAGCATTGGCATCAACACTGGCATCGGGAACGACAAGACTACAGGTCTCCACAAATCAAGAGTGGTGGAGTTTCAGAGTGGGATGGGTCTGGCTTGAGCGCAGCTTCGGGAGAGCCACAGAAGCGGCCCAGCTAGGTCTGAATGCGGCTTGTGAATCACCCAGGAACCCCATTCACATCCCACATCTCAGTCGAATTCCTCCCTTGGCCTCTCACCGGCATTGACCAACAGATCACAACATCTCCATAAGATATCCAATGCCTTAATCCCAGTACCGTCGGGACTGTCAGATCCACTAGGAGCATGTCAAATCGCACCAAACTACACCAAACCGTGATCAAGCCCTCCTATCCTCCTTGTGTTGAAACAGCGGTCCCTGTCTTCTAGTCTTCTAAAGAAAGTGGAATCCAGGAATTGGCTAATTAATCCTTAACAATTCTGCAGCCCATGCTTACTGCTATCACTGCTGCTACCGCTGTTCCTTTAATTCTGACTCCGATTCTGATTTAGTAAGGGGAGAACAATGCGATCTGCTAATCCCTGGGGGGGGGGGCAATGGCGGGAGAAAACAGCCGCTGAAAAGAACAATGCAAAGCTCCCCAATTAACTCACCGTTAGCTTTTATCAATTCTTCGTAAACTGACGAGGATCAGCTCACAGAGCTGAAGGAGCTGAGGGAAAACATCTCCAGAAACTCCCCGGTGCCATCGGGAAAAAAAGCAGGGTATAAAATCACCAACTTCCTAGCCGCCTGGCATCCAAGATCACAAGAACCAATAGATTCAATAGAACCAATAGCTCCAGCAATAGGAGAGAACATCGAGAACGTCGAAGACAGACCTCAAGGGGTCACCCTCCAAAAAATAGATTCTCCAAACTGCAAGAGGGGCCGGATCACAGCAAAAATCAAAACCAAAAAGCATACTCCCCCCTCACACTGGGGAGTTCAAAGGCCATACCTGATAGACAATCTGATAGAGGGACCTCCTTGGGGTCTATCTCAGTCCTGGATCTCAGTCTTGGATTTTAGTAGCTGGGTGGACCAGTCCCCAAGTCCACGAATAGAGAAGGACTCAGCCCAACTAGCCACTGCTGATCCTCATGACCATCCTCTAATAGACCTTTCTGGCCTGGACTCACTTGGGAGCAAGACCAGCACGTCCAGGAAATAACTGCCTCCCCCCACCAAAGCTCTTCTCCACCAAGAAGCAGGACTAGCAAACATCACAGCTCAACTAAGTCCATTAGAACTACATCAGGAGGACACAAAAAATCTTCGGCCACACCCGGGGGTGCCGGCTAACACATGGGGCTCACGTTTGTCGACACTCGATGTTTTGGCAGTGGCAATAAGGCACCAGGCAGATAAACAAGACATCCAAGTCGATTTATTATACATCATGGGCAAATATATCGTGGGCATTCACTCTAAGCTACAAGCACTCAACAAACTGATTCTCAGAGCCCAAAAGCACAGCTATGTTCAGTAAGTGGCATGCGATTGCATCCCCTCAGAGAACAAGCCCCAGCTTATCGCCCCTATTTTTACCGCAATGCTCATGGAAGTCCGGGCCCAGGCCCTAAACTCAAGGGAAAGGTTCGGAGTCTTGGAACTAGAGGACCAAGATGTAAAGCACTCACGCTCAAGGAATCACCGCCAAGGGAACCTCCTAGGTCAAATCCAACCCAGTTAGCAAGGCCCATAGAGCTCATGGAGCCCGGAAGGTCCCCGATTCACTCACAGAAAGGGACCCGCTCTTCTGGGAAATCAAAATTATAAGCACCACTACAACAACTGAGGCAAATACCCCCCAAAGTGCCCCTCAAAGCCCACTGCCACCAAAATCAAAAAATGAAAAAAAGAAGCAACGGAAAGCATAGAACAAAAGCAAGAACTGACAAGCAGAAAAGCATTTGGCACTTCTTTGCGCTACAGAATCAGTCGGCCGCGCCAAACATCAACTCAAACTCATCATTCTTGCCAGCCCTTAAACAGATCTCCACTGTTGAGGAGCAGCCCCATTCAGGCCTAAGCTCCCAAAGTTCACCTACACCCACCAATGATGAGGGTTTGAGCAACAAGAACCAAATTGATGGCTCTAGACAATTGGCAAAGGGAAAATACAATGAGGACAAAGACCTGACCAGCATGCGAGATAGGGAAGGATCAGCTCAAATGAGATGCATAACAGCGCACCTGTCCATCAACGCAGAGTCCCGCAGTCTAAGAGCCCGGCAGTCTATCCCAACAGAGTATGCTAATCAGAAGTTTGAGGCCCAAAGAGGGAAAGAGAAATGCACCCCCAGTATTAACTTACAGTCAAATCATTCAGTTCAGTTTAACTTCATAGCGGACCTAAATGGGCCACCAATAATTCATCGTAGGGAAAACCTGCTGATGGCTCCAGCAGCAGTCACACAATTAAAGGCGCACAAACTACTCTTCATTCCACATTTTAAGTCAGAGGGGAATTTTGACATCCTCAACAGAGGAAACATTTTAAAATTAATAAGGGAAATAAGAGATTTATCCCATGTCTCATCGACAGATCTACTTTCCGTCTAATTCACTCCCCATCCGCAAAGGATCGACCAAGAAGTCACACTGACCACATGGGCCACAGCGGGCCTAGTACATCAACTTGCCTCTTTTTCAGATACTTTTCACTAATGGGGCATTGAACTGAGACAAGCAGATTACACTCATTACCCAAGGCCACTGCGGGCACACACGCACCAACAAAAATCTGTTCTAAGAGGAGCAATAGGTGTAGATTCAATCTCAGCTGTCCCTGGAAAACCTTATAGTAGTAAAGCAAGCTGGTGAAACAAGCATGGGTCAAATTCTCAGGCCTTTTAATGCCCCCTGGTCTCCCACATTACAAAATCTTCCCTGATTACAGACAAAAGCCTGAAAGCCAAGGTTCAATTAGTCCACATACTAAATTCTGCTCTGGGAACGCTTATCAATGCTCAACCGGCCCATATGTTAACATCTGCTCATGGAATGTCCACGGCATTGAATCAATAATAAACAATCCAGAAGCGCTCTCCTTTCTCCAGGACCACAATATCATCCTATTACAGGAAACTTGGAGCTCCGAGCCAATTGCTGTGTCTGGGTACGTAGCCTTTCATAACCCAGCAAAGAGCGTCAGCAAGTACAGCCATGCAAAAGGATGCCTAGTAACTTTGGTCTCCACAGCTCTTACAGGTCATAAAACCTCAATTGACACAAAGTCAAACTGGAACCAGGTAACCAAGGTCAATTTTGGCAAGCCACATAGTAGGTAAATAGAACTAATCCTCATAAATGTGTACATCTACCCAAAGAAAGCTCTTGGGGGGAGGAGAATGGAAATATTGGGTGAACTAATTAAGGCCCTACAAAGACAGCACATGGAGTCTATAATCATTGTTAGTGGTGATTTTAATCTCAACCTGCTCCCCACAAAAGAGGAAACCACAAAGAATCAAATGGCAAGTACTTACAGGAAACCTCTAGAAGTTTTGGACCTATCATTATTAAACAGCAACAGCGAAAAGGATCACCCAGCATCCATAACCTTTGCAAGTGGAAAAACAATCTCAACCATCGATTACACACTGATAAGTAACTCCTCAGTGCCCTTGGTGAAGAATTTTCAAATTATATGTAGAGCGGAGAGTGACCATTTTCCACAAACATTGGAATTAGCTCACAAACCTGAAAAATTGCAAACCTTGAATTACCTAATCTCAACCCCAGTAGATTAAAATGGAGCCAAACAGGGATAACGGCTATGATGGATGAGCTGTTTCTAAGGGCAGGGATACTTGAGGAAGGATCCAACATAGCAGCCCTGCAACAAAAGGAGCCACCAGCGAAGGGAATTGGAACAAGGATTGGGACAAGTTAAGTGACGTTCTGCTTCTAAAATTCCCAGCAACTACCAAGGTAACCCTTCAGCGATCCGTTTTTGCTGCAACAAGGGCTCGAGTCAGACAGTCCTGGTTTAATAAAGCCCTGTGCACACAGAAAACACAAATAGCGCAGCAGGCCAGGAAACTGCCAAAAAATATTAGTCAGGGAGAAATCAGAGAAAAGCTTCCCCTGTGGGCCATAAAAAAAAAGTATCGCTCAGATTGCTGGTCCGCAAAGAAACGTTTTCAAGAACAATTATGGACCAAATTATTGCGGGCAAGCAAAATGCCAAGTTTTTCTGGGGTCTGGTCAGTGAACTGGCACCAGGGAAATACAAACATCATAGCTTCGGATTTACTCTGCTTCCTGGGAGAGTTATATCTGAAGCCTGTACGAACAAACAGACGGAGGAGCATCATCCACCAACTCTCCATCTAAACTGGTGGAGGCGTATGTGACTGAGTAACAATCACCCATCATGTCAGCAAACAGAAGGGACGTCTTCGACAACCTATGTGAGAGAATATCAATATCAGGGCTGGGATCCTGAACAAATAGCTGGTTTGATAAGGAAGATAAAGTCCGAGGGGGCCGCTGGACCTAATGGGCTCCCCAATGCAATCTTTAAGAGTAATCCAGAGTACTCGGCACAGTACTTTTAACCTCTCTTCAACACTGCTGTTCATACCAACCGGATCCCAGAATCATGGAGAGGTAGAATCATTCACACCATCTTTAAAAGCGGAAATCAGGCTTCACCCTCGAATTATAGACTAATAGCTCTCATTGATGTAGAAGCTAAGCTATATGGCTCCTGCCTGTTACAACATCTTCAAACATGGGCCAACAACAAACCGCTCCTCCCAAGATTCCAAATGGGCTTTTGGCCAGGCATGGAAACATTAACAAATGTAACCGTCCTTTTTCATATTGTGGAAAAGGCCAGCCTCAAGAAGCTGAACTTCTCCGCATGCTTTGTTGACCTCAAGTCAGCCCTTGATCGGGTCCCCATTAAAAGGCTTTGGTCCAGGTTGGCCAAATGGGGCATCCTGCCTATTTTATTAAGGGTAATTATAGATCTTCATATGGACACCTAGGTTCAGGTCAAAATCGGAGATGGCACTTTCCTCACAAAAAGAATACCCACAAAGTCAGGTTTAAAGCAAGACTCCATGCTGGCCCCTATTCTTTTTAATCTATATTTGTCAGATCTCGCTTGCGCGCTGGCACAGGGAAATAGCCTTCCCCTGACCTTAGGCTCAGAAGCTGGCACAGGGAAATAGCCTTCCCCTGACCTTAGGCTCAGAAAAAGTAGGGTGCTTACAATATGCAGATGAGATCTAACATCTAAGTCATACACCATGAGGCCTCCAACAGTGCCTGTCAATGCTCAAAGGATTCATGGACCAGCAAGGTCTAGAAATACATTTGGCCAAATCAAAAGTGATGAGGCTCTTGGGGGTGAACTATAAATCATTTAATTGGTTTCTTGGAGGAAAAAAGTGGAGGTAGTGCAGTTGTATAAATATCTAGGAGTCCATCTTGAACCAAGTTTGAAATGGAAATACCATCTTTTGTCGATCTGGGCAAAGCCTACTCACTGGTTTACAGTTTCAAGCTACTTAAGAGGTCGATGGATTGTCCAAATTGATCCTACCTTTTAAATATTATGTCAGCTCAGCTGCTCCCCGCCATCTCGTATGGGACTGAAATCCTGCATGGCCGGGAGATTCCTTTATTAAATTTCAGTCAAGTCAAAGTGTACAAAGCCATTTTTAACTTTCCGAAAAATGCCTCCTCATCCCAGGTGAGATTAGAGATGGGCCAAAAAAAAAAGATTTTTCAGCAACAGGGAGCCATTCTCATTGCATCATGGAAACTATGGCTCGCAGAGGACACATTCATACTCCATTCCTGTTGGCAAGAGGTGCAGGCACAACAATCCAGTAATAGAAAAGGATCCTGGGGATGCTACTTAAACAAGTCATCACAAGCTTGGGCCTGGAAGATGCCTGGAAACAGGGAATGGGGAAGTCAGATTTCAACAGATTAGTCAACATCTCTGTACACTCTCTCTTGGTCCTTACAGATAAGGCCTCTCTAACTAAAAGATGGCATGCCTGGGCAGTCTTAGGGTCCTACTTGTCACTGTCCCTCAAGGCTATCTTGCCAACAATTCTCCAATCAAATAAAACAACAGTTCCTGCGCTATCGCATAGGATTCTTTGACACCTAGGACACCAGTCCATCTTGGAAAGAGCAGTACTCTGACCAAAAGTGCTGATTTTGCGGTTATAATCAAGAATCATTGTTGCATGCCTTTTGTACCTGTCCAGCTCTTGAACTAGAAAGAAGGAAGCTGCTAAAACCTGTTTTTTTAACTCACAAAATCCGTTCCTGTAGATCAGCTGTAATGGCTTGGCTCACGGGTGAGTCGATTTCTTTCTGCTGCAGGGGGACAAAGTTCTTACAATTGATCCAAAAGAAATAATTCTTGGCAGACTAGGGACAACTGCAGACAAGCATAGAATTGTGGAAAATACATGTTTTATCTTCTTCTTGACAAAATTCCAGTTCTCGTAGTCTTTGTAGTCAGTGTTTAACATGGAGAGTAGCCAATAGGGGGACTTATCCAGGGCTTCTCCCCTGGGTTCAGGGATGGACACCATGAGAGCCTCCCTAGTAGTGTCTGACAAAGTACTGCTCTCCAAGGCTCTCACGTGCTACTTGGGCTGTACAGCTGTGGTAAAATTTGGTCGGCAGGCCATCCATCCCAGGGGTTTTGCCACACTCTAGTTCCACTAGGCCTCTTTGATTTCCAGGGCCCCCAAATTCCACTCTCTCCTATGCGCCCAGCCGTAACAAGAACAAGGAAGCCCGGTCCCAGAAGGTCCCGATCTCCGTCTTCGGCACCCACAGTTGTTTCCTGTACAGGTTGCAGTAATAGTCAACAAACATTTCTGGATGTCTCTGTGAGCAAACACCATATCGCCAAATGCTTTCCTAACATGGGTAACATGGTGACCACGGTCCGTGGGCTGAATAAACCATGCCAGCAACCGGCCCGCCCTGTCTCCCGCCATGTGGTTTGTGCGCATGTACTCCCACAGTTTTAGTGCCCACAGCCATTTGAATAAGGTCATGTATTGGCAGTAAGTCTGGGTCTCAGAAAGGAGTCTGAAGATAGACTGTGTCAGTCTTGCAGAGGGATTTCCCAATTCCTGTTAGCTTTTTCTTCAGCCCTCTTTGCACCCCTTTTAGTCTGGCTAATGCAGTGGCGGCTGGTGAGGTTTGTGAGTGTTGGGGATGGGCTTAGTGGCGGGGGATGGGCGTGCGCATTTTTTCGGGAGGTTAGTAGCAATTTCCCTTTCTTCTGCAAATCCTATTTAAACAAAATTGAGATACATTTTTTTAAATAAAAAGAACCAAAATAGATTTCATTGGCCTGGCTTTGAAGGCAAGCCTGACTTCCTTCTTTAGCAATGTGTACAGCATCAAGACGTTTTGGGGTTGATATCTCACTCATCTCCAAACCTATCAATCCACTCTTCCATCCTTTCACCTATCCATCCCTCAATCCACCCATCCTTTTACTAAGCCATCCATCCTTTCAGGCATCCATTCAGCCTTTCCTTCGTCCATCTATTCAGCTTTTCACTCATTATCCATCCATCTAACTTTTTACTCACCCATCTTCCCTTTCACACATTCATCCATTCTTTCACTCATCAATTTTTACATCTTCTTTTCATTTATCCATCCTACCTTCCACTCATCCATCCACACTTTTAGTCAGCTATCCATCCTTTCATTCATCCATCCACCCTTCCATTTACCCTTTCACTCACCCATCTTTTTACTCACTCATCCATTCATCTTTTCACTCATCCTCCAACTATTCATCCATCCTTTCACTCACTCATCCACCCACCCTTTCAGCCAGTCAGACATACACCCATCCATCCTCTCTTTCGCTCATAGAGCCAATCTTCCACCCATACGTTTACGTTTTCAATAAACCATTCATCTTTTCACTCATCCATGCATTCATCCTTTCATTCACTCATCAATCCATCCAGTGGTCATCAATCTATCCACCCACCCTTTCAGTGCTTTACTTCCTCTAGGAGAGCCTGCAGCTGCCCTCCTCTGAAATTCTGTGGTGCGCTAAAGGGGGAGACATTGGCGCCCAAACTCAAAAGGTCTGTACAAGTGTGTGACACAACACGTAGTACTCGTGACTGCAACATTTTATAAAAACACCACAACAGCAGAACTCGCTACAATGTCTAAACCCGCCAAAGGGCTCCTTGCACGGCACCGCTACATCATAAATATATATATTTATAGATATCTTCACCGATCTCCCCTCTTGTTTCACCGGTGCGTAATTTAAGGTTTTCAAAAGCCCCGAGTCCAAGGCGAACACTGAAACCACGGTCTGCACATCATAGCATGTGTCAGTGGCGAGCATGTAACTCCGCCAGCTGCCCAGCCCCTGAAAAATCTTCAAATAAAACAGGTCTTTTCAGCAACTTAACCCTGCAAACTGTGGCAGTAATCTACTGGATGCGGGACGTATCGGACACACAAGTCCTGGACAAACAACTCTTGACTGCCACAAGCAACAAGAAGCCATGTGCAATGAGCATCACTAGATAACCCCACGGCCAGAGCTGCCCACCCTGGAGCTGGGGAACCAGTTTCGAGTCTCGGCATCGGCTCAGCAGCCGGTGATTCTGGGCAAATCACTTAATTTCCCCGTGCCTGAATGCTCCCTTGTTTAATATAACTCGTGCTCATGAAAGGGCTCCAATACCTGCGGGTCGGTTAGCACTATATAAAACTGCAACGAAAAAAAAAATGAAACTCGTATTTACTTTTAACAAATACATTCTGGGACTAGGGAGGTGTCTTAGTCAGCTTTGTTGGAAGATGGTGACCCCTCCAAACTGAGAGTCACTTGGTAACTACTATCCACGCACCCCTGGGATCACCAGCCCTGAGACTGGGAGTGAACTCACCTTGGGGTCTCAGGTGCAACACCACTGACCGACGACGAGGCAGGAGAAGAAGGGCGTATAGCCTGGGTTGAAATCAGGAGATGGCGATGGTGCAACTCGGGGTGGGGGGGTCAAATGAGCGAGACGCACGAGGGTGAAATTAGGAGACGAGTCACAAGGGTGAAATCAGGAGACTGTAAAGATGCAGCCAGGGAAGCTCTAGGCGAGTCACCAGGATGAAATCAGGAGACGAGGGTGAAATCAGGAGACACTGGGAGAACCCTCACGACTCTGTGGCAGTCTGTCTTCGTGACCATACATATATCTATTGACTAATAACGAGGCTTTCTGCTGAAGAACGTTAATGCGAACAGTTTCATAATGGCTCATTGTAGAGGAAACTGAGCAGAAAAGAACGGGAGAAAAAGCCGAGACAACCTGCGAAAGCACATTCACAGAGACATTTATGGCTAATACTGATGATATTCACATACCTCCATTCAGTGATTCAGTCAGTCCATCGATGCACTGTTTTTCTCGTGAAAGATTGATGCAATGCGTGTCTTCCCGCCTGCCACACCCTTTCCCAGCTCGTCATGGGGTGAGAGGTCCGACCACGCCCTCTGCCTCTGGCAAATTGGGAAAGGGTGGGGTGACAAATGCTCTCCACTCCCTGATTGACATGGAGGCTAAGCTCTTCAGGGCTTGAATAAATACGCCTGGGGCTAACTTGGCCTCTGCGTCATAATGGGGTGGAGACTAGGCCTTGATGCTGGGTCTTTGCTGAGCTGATGACCTCACAGGCCTCAGGGCTGTGAGATTATCAGCCCGGCAATAGACTCACTTTGAGCTTGCTAACACGTACACGGGAGCAGTTGAAGTGAGCATGTGACGTCATGTCACTTCACTTGTCCAGCAACAATAATGCTGGTGTTGGCTGAGTGGGGGAGATAGTGCTCCCTGTTTTTTAAAGTTTTATAGAGGTATTATTTTTTTATAAAAAAAAAATGATTGCTTTGTTTTTAAAGGGGGCGGAGCCCAAAGGCCTCCCATTCTGTGTTAGGATGCCAGGCACAACCCTCATTCTCCTGGGAGAAGCTCCTAATGGCATCGCCCAGAGGGGCCCAAAAACAGGTTCCTCTAGGTTAGAAACTCAGGCCCATATTTATACTTTTTGACGCTAAACTGCGCTAACGCAGTTTAGCGTCAAAAAATTTAGCGCCTTCTAACGCCATTCTGAAGCGCCATGCGGGCGCCGTATTTATGGAATGGCGTTAGCCGGCGCTAGCAGACCGGCGCTGCCTGGTGTGCGTGGAAAAAAACCACGTAGACCAGGCAGCGCCGGCGTAGGGGGAAAATGGCGTTAGGGCGTCTTAAAATGGGGCAAGTCAGGTTGAGGCAAAAAAATCGCCTCAACCCGATTTGCGCCATTATTTTCGACGCCCAGACGCCATTTAAATGACTCCTGTCTTAGTAAAGACAGGAGTCATGCCCCCTTGCCCAATGGCCATGCCCAGGGGACTTATGTCCCCTGGGCATGGTCATTGGGCATAGTGGCATGTAGGGGGGCACAAAGAAGGCCCCCCTATGCCACCCAAAAAAATATTTAAAAATATAAAAAATTATACTTACCTGAACTTACCTGAATGTCCCTGGGGTGGGTCCCTCCATCCTTGGGTGTCCTCCTGGGGTGGGCAGGGGTGGCAGGGGGGGTCCCTGGGGGCAGGGGAGGGCACCTGTGGGCTCATTTTGAGCCCACAGGCCCCTTAACGCCTACCCTGACCCAGGCGTTAAATAGTGGCGCAAATGCGGGGTTTTTTGACCCGCCACCTCCCGGGAGTGATTTTTGCCCGGGAGTATAAATACGACGCATTTGCGTCGCCGTCATTTTTTTAGACGGGAACGCCTTCCTTGCATCTCATTAACGCAAGGAAGGCGTTCACGCAAAAAAATTACGCTATTTGCCCATACTTTGGCGCTAGACGCGTCTAACGCCAAAGTATAAATATGGCGTTAGTTTTGCGCCGAATTTGCGTCGAAAAAAACGACGCTAATTCGGCGCAAATGGAGTATAAATACGGGCCTCAGTCTCCACATGAGATTGGGGGCTAGCGGGTGGCCCCATGCCATTTTTAAGAGCCAGCAGTTATGATCCGGTTCAGTATGGGCCATGTACTCCGTGAGTGTTGCTCCATGCACCAGGTCGCTAGTGCACATGAATATGTCCAGCTGACTGTAAATCATTGACTGGGAAGTAAAACTAGTACTCCTGGTGCACTCTAGTCTGTAGCCTCCAGACATTTACTTCAATCATTCCCAGAAGCTCCCTGCCAGTTTCACCATGGGTGGATTGGCCAGTGGCGGTGACGATTTGTCAAAATATATATCCTCCACAATATTGTAGTGCCCACATAAGATCATAGGCATGCCCATTTTGGCTGATAATAGTAGTGCAAATCTACGAATTGCATTTTGCCCTATATGTGGGCGTATAGTCTAACCAGAATTAGGAGGCCGTCTAGATGCTCCTGGAGAAAACATACCTGTCACCTGTATCTCTGTGCACAGGCTCAAACAGCGTACCTGGCTTGACCCATATCCATGTTCAAAATGCATAAGAGGAGAACACCTTAGCATGAATCACCCCTCCACCTCCTATGGTTTTCTCTACCCTAACTGTGTGTCTTCTGGTGGAATGCAATGTTTACTCCCCCTACGGCGTAAGTATTGCATTATCTTATGTTGCTTCCTCATGCAACCCAACCCACGCACATTCCAAGTCCTATTCCAATAGGAGGTGTCAGTGCAGTGATCGGGTCCCCAGCCCACATCATCAAGGAGCACCTAGTTGGTAGAATATGTATCGATGTCCGATGTGTGATGAGCAGCGAAACAAAGGTGGGAGTAGGCTCCGTAAGAAACCCCAACTCCCTTAACACAGTAATGCAGCAGCAGTTTGGCCAGTCCAGCAATCTCTGGAAACATATAGTCAACAAGAACATTTTGTAACAAATACTGCCTGGGCTAAGAGCCGAGGCACCAACACTCCTTTTTTTTTTTTTTCAAATATATTTGTATTTAACTGTTTGCTGTTTTACATTTGTAGGTCATTTTACAGTAACGTTTTGTCATTATTATACACATCTCTTAAGTTGTCCGCACCACTGTTTTGCTTTGTTTGCATTGTGTTTCACAATTACTTGCTCAATTCAGTAGTTTAATAATACTTGTGTAATATTGCTCCCATCACTTAATCAATCCGACTTTATGGAGACAGTACTTACAGTGCCCCTCGTTACTTTTAATATTGGTGACCTGATAACAGACTTAACTCCACTTCAAACTGTATATAGGCTTAATGGATCATGTGGGTGTGGCTGCTTAACTTCAAAGAGGGGGGGGGTTGACATAGAGTTTCATACTATGTAGGAGCGGTCTATCTACTATTCCCCTCCCTCCTTCGTTCTTTTAGTTATTGCGTCCTGTCCTCTGTACTCGCTCCCTCTGCGCCCGGGCCAGCGGGGCTCCTGATGTTCCTCCCATCCTGTTTTCTGGAACTTTCGCTTACAAGCACATCAGGTGACCCTCTCAAGTGGTTCCTCCCATCCCCTCAGGTACCATTGGTCCCTTCGTTAGGCCGTCCCACCTTATCACTAGGTTTTCCCACTCCAGGGCGATGGGTGTCTGGCGGACTCCCCTGGCCTCCTCGGCCTTAAGGACCTGCAGTTCAGCTCTGGACCATCTTGTGACATCGCCTCTCCATTCTGTCAATGAAGGGGGTGCATTCGATTTCCAACCCTTCGTAATCAGCCTTTTGTAAAGGGCCAGGGACAGGTCAAGGAAACGACTCTCTACCCTGCTCCATTTGGTACTAGCTCTGAGGCCCAATAGACAAATGTCGGGGGTTGGCCGGAGTTCCGTACCGAACAGCTCCATGAGATTAGTCGTCATCGCCATCCATCCCCTCTGGAGCATCGTGCATCCCCACATCATATGATCAAAGTCGGGTTCCCCGTCTCCACATCTGGGGCAAGTCCTGGGCTCCCCCCCGTATATGCGGTGCAGCCATTGAGGAGTAAGGTATGTTCTGTGTAGATAGTTGTATTGTATGTATCTCAGCCTAGTGTTGCGTGAGATCACCCCAGGGTAAGCAAGTGCTCTAGTCCACTCTGACTCGGTCAGGTCCCGCCCAATTGTCTTCACCCATTTTTCTCTTAGGGATCGCAGGGGATCCACTGCTACCTCTATCTGGGCCCTGTATATTTTTGCTATTAGGTGAGTTTCCTCTCCCTCTGTCAGCAGGAGGTGCAACACCCCGTGGGGAGCGGGTTCTGCATTGACCGTGGTCCAATGCTCCTTCAGGGTATGCACCAGCCTTCCAAAGAGTAAAAACTGTCCTATTGGGACCCCCCCCCCCTACTACATCAGCAAAGCTCCTCAGCACCCCCTCCCTGAATAGCTCCCGCACTGTCTCTATCCCTGCTCTCATCCAAGGCCCCAAACCCAGTCCCCCTGGCCCCTCCGCCCTCACGTCCAGAGCGACGGCCGCCAGCGGCAGAGCGGGAGAGTATGGTGGCCCCACTCCAGTCCTCCTCTCACATTGTTTCCAGCATCTCATCGCCACATTGTACATTATGTTGCCTCTAATGGGGGCCATCTTCCTGCCCGCCATATTTGCTGTAATCTGAGCTATGTCAATTTCACCGTTTGCGGTGGCCAGGTCCAGCCGCCCCCTACCCGCTAGCCAGCCGGCCACCCATTGTAACTGAGATGCCAGGTAATAGCCTACGAAATCTGGGGCGCCCAGGCCTCCCAACCGCGTCGGCCTACAGATGGTCGAGAGCGCAGTTCTTCTGCGGCCCTCATCCCATATTAGTTCTCTGAGCAAGGCGTTCAACTCTCGGAACCATGCCGCGGGGATCTGTAGTGGTAAGTTAGCAAAATAGTAGAGGAGGCGTGGTAGCATGACCATTTTTGAGAGCGCCACTCTGGCCATGATTGTTAGTTTTAATGATCTCCAAAACCCCACCGAGGAGCGCAGTGATCTAAGCGTCCTGCCGAGGTTACCGTCCCTAAGATCGTTTAATTCGTGAAATATCTGTATGCCCAAGTATTTAAATGTCCGCGGGGCCCAATTTACGTCAGCTGGGCACGCATCTGGGCGTGCACTGTCTGACATCACGGGGAATACATATGTTTTACTCCAATTAAGTCGGAGTCCCGATAGGCCCCCGAAGTCTTCCAGTATTCCCAATGCCCACGTGAGTCCTCTTGACGCGTCCCTCATGTAAATAAGTATATCATCTGCATACAGGGAGACTATATGTTCGGACGGACCCCAAATAATTCCCTTGCCCACGCCTTCACATCGCAGCTGCGATGCCAGAGGTTCGATTGCCAGGGCAAACAGTAGCGGGGACAAGGGGCAGCCCTGCCTAGTTCCCCTGTATACTGGGTATGCACTGGAGATCATCCTTCCGGTTTTAACTCTTGCTAACGGGGATGAGTACAGCAAGTCCACCCATTTTACCCAGTTCTCCCCCAGCCCCATTTTAAGCATCACAGTCCTTAAATAGTCCCATCTGATGGAATCGAAGGCCTTCTCGAAATCCACCGCGAGTAAGGCTCCCTCTGGCGGTCTCTGATCCCTGGGCATGTGCAAGATCGTAAACACCCTTCTCAGGTTCAGGGAGGTACTACGGCCGGGGACAAAACCATTCTGGTCAGCGTGCACTAACTTTGTCATGAGAGGAAGCAACCGGGCAGCCATTATCTTACTAAGTATTTTGAAGTCGCTGTTTAACATAGATAAAGGCCTAAAGTCCGTCACCGGAGCTTCCCTGTCTTTTGTCTTGGGGAGCGGTACCACTAAAGCCTCCCGCATTGTGTGTGGTAGTTCTCCATATTGCAGCGCCTCCGAGTACAACCCTATCAATTGGGGGGCCAGCAGCAATTTGTATTTTTTATAGAAATCCATGGGGAGACCGTCTGTCCCTGGGGTCTTTCCGGGTGCTAACTGTTCTATAGCTTCATTTACTTCCTCTATCGTTACTGGTCCCCCCAGGCTGTCTCTCTCATCTGCGCTCAGTGTTGGTAGTGGGATTTGCTGTAGGTATCTATTGAAAGTTTCCATCTGCAATTCGCTGGGTTTCCCGTACAACTGCGAGTAATACTCTCTGAACGCATCGTTTATGGGGCCCGGCCTGAGTCTGCGAGACCCCTCCCCGTCTATTACACATGTGATGGGCTCACCCTGCTCTCCCGGGCAGACCAGCCACGCCAGTAGTCTCCCCGATCTACCCTCTTCCGCATGTAGGGATGTAGATATTTTTGCCTGTCGTGGCACCGGAGTTGCTCTTCAATGCGGGAGTGTTCCCTACAAGCTCGGTTATATTCTTCATTCTCCTGCGCTGTCTTCCCTTGTCCCAACTCCCTCTCGTGCATATCCTTCTCCAGGTCATTCAATTCTTTTTCAAGTGTACGCCTCACCCCCACCGACTGCCCCAGGCAGAAGCCCCTTGTCACTACCTTAAGCGCCTCCCATTCTAAGGCCCTAGAGGGAGTAGACCCCTTATTCGTCTCAATATATTCTGCCAAGTGGCCGCGTAGGGCCTCTCTGTACGCCTGGTCCTCAAGTGCCGAGGGAGAAAGCCTCCATGATGGTATAAGGGGTATATCCTCCGACATCCTCATCGTTATTAACAAGGGATTATGATCAGACAAAGTGCGGGCTAAGTATTCTGAGCGTGTCATATTACTTATCAGGCCTGCTGTGCAGACTACTCTGTCAATTCTGGTATGCACTCGGTGGAGACCCGAGTAGTATGAATATTCACTAGACGTTGGGTGGTGCATTCGCCAGACGTCCGACAACCCCCACGTGTCCAGCCACTCACTCAGCCTTCTGGCTGTTTTGATTGTCGCTGCCCCTTGCAGAGGCGGGGTGGACCTGTCCAGATTTGTATCTAGTACTGCATTGAAGTCCCCCCCTACTAATAGCTCCCCAGCGCTTTGGCGTGTGAGGTGTCTCAATAGGTTCGTCATAAAGGGGACCTGGTCTTGGTTGGGGGCGTATATGCAGCTTAAGACTATCGGGATACCTTGTAGCTTCCCTTCCAATATCACGAATCTTCCCTCCCGGTCTATATTGGAAGAGGTCATTATGAAGGGGACCCCCGCTCTGATCCATACTAAAGCGCCCCTTGCATAAGCTGAGTATTCTGTTGCAAACACCTGCCCCCTCCACCTGCGCCTTAGCTTCTCTCCCTCTCCAGACGCCAGGTGTGTTTCCTGTAGTAATGCCAACTGTACCCCCCTTCTCTTTAAGTAAGAGAGTATTTTGTGCCTTTTAGCTGGAGTGCCCATCCCCCTAACGTTCCAGGTCAATAAATTATAGTCCGCCATTTCATGATTTCATTCTGGTGACAATACCCCCGCTTCTCCCCAGTCGCGAGGATATTTTCCCACATCATCATGTCTTTGCCGCAGTCAAATTCCGCCACCCACATTGCCATATTAACTTGTAACTGTGTATCCCAACTCCCCATCCCCAGGGCACCTCCTAACCTGTAGGCTGCCCAGTAAACTATGCAACCGTGCAACTTGTTCAACTTTTGATCAGCAGTACTCGCCATTTTGAATGGGCGAGGTTCTGTTCCGGGGGGTGGCCAAGTCCGGAGGGGCCGCCATTACGCTTGACATGCCCAGTCCCCGGCGCCTTCCGCAGGCCCTGGCTAGCCAAGTTCGTCAGCTGTTTGTGGGGTCACCTTCGGGGCTCGGGCCGAATGCTCCAGGTCTTCCGCAGAGGACACCAACGTGTCGTCCGTTTCATTCCCAGAACCTTCCTGAGGGGATGCCTCCCCACCCATGCGTGCTGCCGCTTCCAGTGCTTCCTTCCTGCCTTTCTCTTTCTGTGTTTGTGTGGGCGCCAGTCGTCTGCGGTCTCTGGTCCTCCTTCCCTTCAGGGCTCGGCGAGCATTGTCACCGGTCAGGCCCTCTCCAACGGGACCCCCCGCCTGGGGGCCACGTGACTCAAGCCATTCCCATGCCTCCTCAGGGGATTGGAGGAATGTTGTCTTCCCTTCCAGCATCACTCTCAATCTGGCTGGGTAGAGTAGCGAATACTGGATTCCCTCCTCTCTTAGGGCTCTCTTAACTGCCAGAAACGAAGACCGCTTGTTTTGCACCTCCAGGGTAAAGTCCGGGAACAGTGTCACCTCCCCATTTGCGACTTTAAATGGGCCCGTCTCCCTGGCCCTTTGCAGGAGGGAGTCCCTGTCTCTGTAGTGTAAGAGTTTAGCTATCACGGCCCGGGGGGGTCTCCCCGGAGCAAGGGGCCTCACCGGCACCCGATGTGCTCGTTCCAGCGTGTAGAATGGGGTCAAGCTCCCCGGCGCCACTGCCGTACTGAACCATTTCTCCAGAAATTCAACAATGTTCTCCCCCTCAGCCCCCTCCGGGAGGCCCACCACGCGCACATTGTTCCTTCTGTTCCTCCCCTCCGCATCTTCAGCTCTTTTTTCGAGTCGCGCCACTCTGTCGGCCAGGGAGGTCACTTCAGCCCTCAGGTCTTTCTGCTTTGGTGCTATCTCGGCCAGTACAGTTTCTGTCTCTTTGACTCTGTCTGCCAGTTTATGGTGGTCCGCTCTCAGTAGGCTCACCTCCACAGCTACTTGACTGATCTCCCGTTGCAACGTTGTTTTGGTGTCTTTGATCGCCCCGAGTATTTTATCTAAAGTATCCTGGACTTTGATCTGCATGTGGCCCTGTGGGTCCGAGTCATCGCTCCCGGACTGAGCTGCAGCGGCCATGGTTCTGTTCTTGTGGCGGCTCCTGGGGGGCATCTGATCAATAGCGGACCTCGCCCCGGGCCCCCGACAGCTGCCCCAGCTGTTTCAGTTGTTCCGCTTCGGAATGCCTCTCCCCAGGCGCTCTACTTTTAAGCACTATCCATTTCAGCTCCGGGTCCTTTAGCCCGTCATGGACTCTCAACTGTCACTCTTCATCGTGGCACTAAATTTCCTCCCGCTTGTCTCCCTTGTTGCACCAGGGACACTTCTGTGCTCAGTCCTACTCCTTTATGGATCTCCAGTACTCCAATGCGCCCGGGGGAGTCCACGGTTCTACCTTTTAGGCAATCCACCCCTCGCTCGCCCCCGGGGGCGCGATCCGCCATCCGCCAGCTTCATCAGTCGGCCCTTTTTCCTCGCTTGCTTGATCCTATCTTCTGGGTTCCTCAGCCCCGGGTACTCATTCAACCCCCATGGGTCACGGGCCACCTCCGTCCGGGGCCACCCCGATCCGGCCCCCGGCTCGGTCGAACCAGCCACCCTGCATCTAGCACACCGGTGTCTGCAGGGGTCCACCAGGTCCCATTATCCCTCGTTCTCTCCGCTTCTTCAGTGTGTACCAGGGCCCAAAGGCCCACCTCAAGTCAAGCGGCCCCGCAGTTTGACCCCGGGTCACGTCGCTACCTCGAAATCGTTCCACACTGCCTCTCTCTCGCTCTTGGCCTCGCTTCGTCCCCAATCCTTCCTAGGGGCCTCGTCCGTGGCCCAGAGTAGCACCACTTCACCACCCGTCAGAGTGCGTCTTCCGCTGGGCCACCAGAACCCAAACGGCATCTCCACCCCAGCTCGTAGTCTCCGCCAGCAACCTCCGCTTTCTTCAGCCTCCGGGTCGCCTCAACCTGCAGCCCTGCCTGTGGCCGCGGCCCCGATCTCGGGCCTGCCCCCTGTGTTCTTCTGGGGTCGCCCGTATCCAGTGTCTCAGTCTCCGTGCGCCTCCACAGTGCGCGATCTCACCTGGGCCCCCCCAGGTCCCCGCCAGCACCTCCGCCGCCGCCGGAGAGCCCGCTTGGTGCCTCCCGCTGTTCTGTGCCGTCCACGCACTCACCACCTCGATTCGCGGCACCACGCAAGGCCACGGCCTCTGCCGCGTGCCCAGACCCACGGACTCCGAAGTCCCCGATGGGCAGATTCGGCACCCCCGGGGTCGCCGCAGGGGCCCACACACGCTCGGCCCTCTCCTCTGGTCCACGCAAGGCCCCCGGGCCGCCTCAACCTACGGCCCCGCCCAAGGCCGCGACCTCGATCCCGTTCCTGCCCCCTGTGTTATTCCGGGGCCGCCCGCTTCCAGTGGCACAGTCTCCGTGCGCTTCAGCTGTGCGCGATCTCACCTGGGCCCCCTGGCCCCCGCCAGCACCTCCGCCGCTGCCGGAGAGCCTGCTCGGCGCCTCCCGCTGTTCTGTGCCGTCCGTGCACTCACCACTTCGGCTCTCGGCACCACGCAAGGCCGCGGCCTCTGCCACGTGCTCAGACCCGCAGACTCCGAAGTCCCCGACGGGCAGATTCGGCACCCCCGGGGTCGCCGCAGGGGCCCACACACGCTCGGCCCCCTCCTCTGGTCTCGCCCCGCAGCCTGGACCTCATTCGGCCCGGGGAAGGCACGATTTTGACTTTCTATTCGCCGGCCCCTCCGGAGCTAAGAGTTCAGGCGTGCGCCATCTCCGGGTCCTTGGCCACGCCCCCCATCGAGGCACCAACACTCCTTCACCCCAGCCATACAGAGAAGGATCCATGGCCACAGGAGTCTGGCACTGCGAGTCCAGGTGCAAGAACTGGGGGAGATTCAAAGATTGTCTGCTATCCAAGGTTTCAATCTAGACCTTGCACACCTGCCATGGAAACCAGAACTCTCATGCCAAATGCAAATTAATTAAAATGATCAATAATGAGACTTCACACAATATCTTTAAATTATATGCAATACACAAGCAGAGATCCTACTGTATCCATATTCATCATTCAAAATGTTAATGTGTCATGCCACTGAAGAGCTCACTTGCATCATTCCAAAGTCCTCTGTAACATCAAGGATGAGGTCATGAGCACTGCATTTGTCATGTGCATAAATTGTATCCTCACAAACTAGGAGGGGCGAGAGGTATCACTCTTCCCTTGTACTCCTGACCTGTATCCAAATCACACACAAAAAAGGAAAGAAGTAAAATCAAAAAAATAGTTAATACCCACTTACAACAGTTCCAGAGTGGATTGTAAAAGTTGCCCTCTCACCCACTAAATAGTGGTATGCTTCATTATAGGATGTGCTACAACACTCTGGTGCAGACCAACACTCAGAGTGGAGCAAGAATGTAGTCACTAGGGTCACTACCCCCTCTGTTCAAAGGATCCACTATGCAGAGTGAATTAAAACTGTCTAAGGGAGTACCCTCTCTAATTTTATTCTTATTCTAAGTCCCACTCTGCAGGGTTAAAAACTCTCTCAGTAGGACTGACCTCTAGGAGTTAATGCCCTGTCCCTCTCTCTGCTTCAATCAACATGTTTCAGCCCTGTTATCAGTCCTCTGGGTTGTTTGGCCTTCATCAGGATTATAGATCCCTTACCTTCTCTTAATGCCTCCTTTCCTTATTACCTACTAAGTAAAGGGATATGCACTGTATGCCCATACTTGTCTCTTCTTGGAACACCTCCTCACTCCCTGAGTTTCACTTTGTACTCTCCGAAACTAGGATAGACGTGGGAGCCCTGTAGTCACACATTCATCAAAGGTGAGACGCCGTCCATCACAGCCACTTGCTGTTTACGGATGGTGTGCACAAATTGCCAAGAAGAAAGCAAAGGATTATTATCTTTCTAAAAATTGGTCATGTAGTTGAAGTCCAGAACGCCAAAAGTTCCATATTCCAGAAGTGACCATCTCTCCAATGAAAATGCCCCCCCATTCATCTTCCATTTCATATTCTGACACTGATATGAGTGCCTACTCTGCCAGAACCCTGGATCTATATTACTGAGCCCATCTCAGAAAGGGCGCACAGTCCTGGTCTGTGCCATGGCATTCTATTAACTGAGTGCACTGGGCACAGACCAGATCAGTTTGCCCTATCACAATACCGGGGGCGGACTGCAAGCCCCATACTGCTTTTCCCAGTGAGGTGGAGGTGGGAGAATGCTGTTGTGTCAGTTGGGCGATTTAAAACTAGCCGCTTTCCTCCCACAGCACGGGACACAGAGATCAGGAGCGGACTGCAAGCCCCATACTGCTTTTCCCAGTGATTTGGAAGCTGGAGAACGCTGTTGCCCTAGTTGGGCGCTTTAAAACTAGCCGCTTTCCTCCAGCAACGCGGGACACAGAGAAGATATGAGGGGCGGGCTGCGAGCCCCATGCTGCTTCTTCCAGTGAAGAGGCGGGAGAACGCCGTTGTGCCAGTAGGGCACTTCAAAACAAGCTACTTTCCTTCGGCAGCACGGGCGTCTGCTGCCGGACGAGGCTGGTCTGGGCCATGTCTTTTGGCCCCTCGCCCTATCATCCGGTCTTTGATTCACCTGAATTTTTGATGATTCAGGCCACACTGGAGAAAGTTACATTTTTTGTTTCTTTTTTTTAATTAGATTTCTACTTTTGCTGTAGCTACATACCCGTCTAGTAGAGCGTTTGCGCTGTTGCTGCTACGGGCAAAAAAAGCCCCTTAACCCTAAGCCACCAGCAGACCGCTCTGAGACCAAAATTGATTCTTTTCTTGATTGTTGTAGGTTGCAGGAATCTTGTTTCCTGGGTTCAGGGTCGCCCCTAAATACTCAATGTAGGGGTGTATTTAGGTCTGGGGGGCAGAAGCCAATGGCTACTGTTCTTGAGGGTGGCTACACCCTCTTTGTGCCTCCTCCCTGTGGGGAGGGGGGCACATCACTAATCCTATTGGAGGGAATCCTCCAAAACAAGATGAAGGATTTCCTAAGGAAGGGGTCTCCTCAGCTCAGGACAGCTTAGGGGTTATCCTGGCTGGATGGTGACTCCTCTTTGTTTTTCTCATTATCTCCTCCGGACTTGCCGCCAAAAGTGGGGGCTGTGTCCGGGGGGCAGGCTTCTCCACTAGCTGGAGTGCCTTGGGACATTGTAAGACGAAGTCTGAGCCTTGGAGGCTCACTGCTAGGTGTTACAGTTCCTGCAGGGAGGAGGTGTGAAGCACCTTCACCCAGTGCAGGCTTTGTTTCTGACCCCAGAGAGTGCAAAGGCTCTCACCCCAGGGGGTCAGAAAATCATCTCAGTGGCAGGCTGGCAGAGACCAGTCAGTCCTGCACTGAAGGAGTGGGTAAAATACAGGAGGCATCTCTAAGATGCCCTCTGTGTGCATCATTTTTTAATAAATCCAGCACTGGCATCAGTGTGGGTTTATTATTCGGAGAAGTTTGATACCAAACTTCCCAGTGTTCAGTGTAGCCATTATGGAACTGTGGAGTTCATTTTTTGACAAACTCCCAGACCATATACCTAATATGGGCCACACTGTACTTACAATGTCTAAGAATAGACTTACACAGTGTGGGGCATATTGATCATGCAGCTATGCCCTCAACTGTGGTATAGTGCACCCTGCCTTAGGGCTTTAAGGACTGCTAGAAGGGTGGCTTACCCATGCCACAGGCAGTATTTTGTGGGCATGGCACCCTGAGGGGGATGCCATGTCGACTTTGCCTTTTTCTCCCCACCAACACACACAATCTGCAACTGCAGGATGCCAGCACACTTCTCAGTCAAATCAACATCAATATCAGGCAAAAAGTGGGGGGGTAACTGCATCAGGGAGCCATGTTCCTACAACACATGACAAACATTTGTGTCCACTGGCCACAAAACCACCCGTTAGAACCTGAAAGTGTTGAGTTAAAGGCTCCAGTAGATGCACCCACTGAGCTGTTCTTCTGTGACATTTAAAATCTTTTTTCAAATGTAGGTGGTGAGGAAATACTGGGTGCATTCAATTATTTCATTTTCGCCAAGCATTAGCAACTTATTTGTTGTACAGTTTCATTAAGAAATATAATAATTTATAATGGAATAAGACAATCTCTAAATAAAGCTTCCCTATCGGGTATTTGCCAATCTCTAATTGGCCACACTCCTTTTTAGTCAATCCACTTCAACCAGTATTCATAGCCTTCTATAGCCAGCTGGAAAGCAAAGGAATCAGAATAAATCAATTTGGTATTAGTTCACACAATTTTCCACAATTTTGAAGGTGTCAATTTAAAATAATAAGACTCAGCATTTTGAACATCATGCCTAGTAAAATATGAAAACTTTTCTACATATGTGTTTTTTAACTCCCTACTGGTGGGATCGGACAATGTTTCAATTATGTGTAATTTTAAACAATTCTCGGGGTGCTGGCTTTGTGTAGAAATGAATGTCCATGATTATGGTAACAAACATTTCCCCATAATTCACTGTTGTCATATAGACATCAAACATAATGTAATATTCAAGCTCAGAAAGCATAGCATTAACTGTTTTACATTCCAGTCATCAGAAATAACCCCTGGTGTTATAGTATAATTCATAGAAACTTTGAACATATATGGAATTCAAATCATTTCCATAGAGTGGAAGACATTGAATGATACTTTATTCCAAACAATCCCATCTGGAATCGGAATAGCTGAAATATTAACTAGCGACAAGTCTCTTTGGACCTTATGTGAGGACAGGTAAGGTTTTAAAACCTCATCCACCAGTTCAATAGCAGAGTGTTCAGGAAGATAGTGACCATGTATCATCAGAAAGAAAACAATGACAAAACCAATTCAAAGAAGGAAGGCAAGAAAAGTCAGAAATATCCACAGATAGTGCCATGGACAAATTAGATAGTTATTTTTAAGACAGTTGAAAAGCTTATTTGGTCTTGATACAGGTGCTGCAGAAGATGCTGGAGAATTTGAAAATAAGTAGTTGATGTCTTTAAAGTAACCAGATGCGGTTTGTGCAAATACTGGAGCTGGTGTAGGTGAAGGAGAACTAGCAGATGTATCAAAAGGTGTTTCTGCAGCCAATGCGCCAGAGCAATCAAAAACTGGGACATACATAGGTATGCCGAACTGGACTTCGTATGGAGTACGCCCTCCCAATGACGTTCTGGACAGAATATTTAGTGCTCTCTGGACTCCATACAGGCGAGTAAGTCAACTACGACCCATACCTAATACTCTCGCTGTTAAGGATTGCTTTAAGTGTCGGTTTTTCAGCTCCATGACTGAGTTTTCCTCGGGAAGGTATAGAGATGAGAAATTGAGTTAAACACCCGTTGTCGCCATGGTGTCCCTGAATGCCTTGGAGCCAAAGGCAGGACCCTGGTCCGAATGGAATGCTGCAACTGCATTTGCCCCAATGAAGACTTACAAATCTTTAGTAACAGTTCGAGCGTCACTTTATCGTTGTAGCTATACCCATAGCAATCTGTAGCATGAATCAACAGCGACTAAAATATATTTGTATGCACCATCAGGTTGTAAGGGACCACAATAGTCCAGGTACATACATTGAAGTGGTTTGTTGGAAATTAGGAAGGGTGTCTTCAGTTGGTGCTTGACAGTGGACCCCTTCAATTTGCTGGCAGATGTCACAACAAAGGACATCAGGGCATATTTATTAAAAGTGGGGCTGCACCTAGTGTGGTGCCAATTTTCTTTCACCCCTTAGCACCACTGTGTGTGCCATATTTTGTATACAGCACACAATGGTAGTAGTTAGGGAACTAGCATCAGAATTTTTGACGCTACTTCAGCACTTTGCAGGATTGGCATCAAAAATGTTGACGCTAATCCTGCAAAGCACCCAGAGGCCCATTGTAACCAATGGGAGCCTCCTTTTAACACCTGCGCAGAGCAGACGTTAAAAGTGCGGAAAAAAATTACACAAAAAAATCTCTTTGCACCATTTTTTCAGCCCTCTTCACTGGGGAATGCCCCTTTTGCAAACAGTATGCCTGGTGCAGGAATAATGTAGCGCAAAGGGTTACAAAGTTGCACAATGTATGCATTGCATCCCTTTGTAAATATGGCGCTGCGTTTTTGGTCATCTAAAAAATGACGCTAATCTGTCCTTAGAATGGCACTACACCCTCTTAAATCTGGACCATTCTGTTTGGTCTGTTTGTAGAGACCTGGCCACCAGTAGTGTTTTTGGAGTAATAAAATAGTAGCTGCCACACCTTCATGTGCAGAAGCAACCCCCTCATGCTCTGCTTTTCTGAGATCTAGTCTCTGGTCCTGGTTGGGAATCACACACCCCTGGTATTGTTGCAAATGCAAAGTTTTGGGCACTTAAGTGGTAGGAATATTTGGCAGGATATGCCTTTAGTAAGGGCTTGCTGTCGGCTGAAGCCTTTACAGCAGCCAGTCTTTTATCTTCCAGCCGCATATGAGAATGAGTAATCGCAGCAACAGAAGCCGTGGCTACTGATGATGTGGCTGCATCATCAGCCAAAGTGTTTCCTGGAATGTGTACTACAACACGTTGGTGACCCATTGTATGAACTACATGGGCCTTTGTTAGCCTGCCTTTAAGATCTGCTGCCTTTCCCCACAAAAAATTCTTTTTTATGGTGTTCCCTTTTGAATCTCTGAACCCATTTTGGCACCAATAGTGCAGGTTTATTGAAGGACTGGACACAGTAGTATGAATCACACGCAAATCAATGTAGAACATTCAGGGTCTATATGCTCCGGTGCCACAATTAGAGCCTTAATCCCTGCAAGTTCTGGAGTGGTGTCCACTAGGGTCTGCGGGTAGGTATTTTGAGGGAGGAATTTACCGTCCCTTATCACGCCGTTCACTACTGGGGAAGCAGCAGAGTATTGTTGTGTGGTACCTACAGCTCGTTGAGCTGAACCGTCAGTGTAAAGGATGATCCGGTATTGTTCAAGAGGCAAAATGTTTGTAGGCATTGGGTATTCAAGTTCATATTGAAGGAATTCTTGTATTTGAAGTCTTGGATCAAAAACATAATCAACATCAGTGGCCATCAGAGATGTTGCCTATTGGATCCAATGTGGATGTAATGCTTTTTGGTTTGGAATGCTTGCTAGCTTTGGTAACAGTCTCAAGGGCAATATTGTGTTTGCCCTGGCCAAGAGGTCTCTCTTTTATGACAGCCATACGAACAACAGTCAGAAGCAAAACACTGTTCAGCATTGGAATACAAATGTGATTTGTATGCTATTGGTACGGTTTCAAACTTGTTGAATGTTACATAGGTGAACTCAATGGCACCAGCAATTACTCTGCTGACTGATGACCAAATTTATTTTGTTATCACGTGTGTGTAAATGTTTAACTTCAAGCATGTCCAATGCTCTAACAATGTGTATATTTTCAGGTGTCCAATATTTGCCCGAAAAATCTGGATGTATTAGGTCATAAAGTAGTGTGCGTTGTGCGTAACTAGTAATGTAGATTCTGCCAAAAGTGAAAAAGTCAGGACAATGATTTAAGCTTTTAGATGGTATTTGGAGGTTTTAAATGTGCACACTTTTCTAGAAAGAGGAGTGTGAGACTCTTTCCCTCATCCAATACCTCATATCCCAAAAATAGGACACCGAGGAAAGCACTTTTAGCTTTCTTGAAATAAAATTTGTAACCTAATTTGGCAAATCCCACAACAATGCGGTCAACCCAATTTTTTTTTTCAACCAACTTTTATTGATTTATAAACATAAAACCAAGTTGCAAAATATAGAGTCCTGGATGATCAGGTCCATGTAGCATTTGGGTAAGATAGAATGTTCATGTGCAGGTAGTGCCCAGCCACACGTCCCAAATCTTATGGTATTTGCTTTCACAACCCCTTGCCCGGTAGACGGATCGTTCCATTTGAGCACAGTAATCCATTCCCCTCCTCCACTGTTGTAGCAAAGTAGGGGTCTTGGACGCCCAGCAACTAACAATGTCTTGCTTTGTAACAAGCAAGGCCGTGCCCACAAGTGTGCGAATCGCCCGGGTGCCCCCAATGTCCTCCATCACGTCAGCAAAGCAACCTTGGGGGAGGCCGTCAAGGTGAGATTCAGCAGAGTGGAGAGTTCAGGCAGGATGTGTGCCCAATATCGTTGGATCCTGGGACAGGACCATGCTATGTGTAAGAAGTCCGCCGGCGAGTGAAGGCATCTGTCACACTGAGAGTTCGGTTTGAGCCCACCACAAAAGAGTCGAGCTGGTGTCAGATAGGCACAGTGCAAGAAATACACCTTCACCATACGCAGCCTTGGGATTGCAAGAATGCATGGAGCCATCAACGCATCCCACCAATCCTCCTCATCCAGGGGGCCGATCCACACCTCCTAACGGGCCCGTAAAGGCTGAAGGGGCAGAGAGGTGTTCAGTACAAGAGAGCAGTAAATCTGTGCCACCGCCCCCCCCCCCCCCACCCAAAGCCCTCATCATCGTCTTTGCCTCCAAAGGACTAAATTCAGGGTACCATTATTAATATGGCCATGTAGTGCAGGTCTGAGCTGTAAAAATGTGTGACATTGTGTCTGATTCAGAATGATTGCCTCCTGGAGTTGCTGGAAAGACATCATGTGTGTACCCTCCCAGACATCTCCCACTACCGTGATGCCTGTGGCGTCCCTGCGTTTGAAGCCCTCAAGGTTGGCAACTTCATGCAAGCATGTTCCCTGCCATAGTGGGGTGTGCTGGGTGACCCGGCCCCACCACCCCATCAGTCTCTTGGCCGCGCGCCACCCATGCAGGACCTGGTTGGTAATTTCCTGTGTAGACCTGGGGATAGGAGATCCATATAGCAAATCCACAAGGCGTGTGAACCCCATTTTTGATGATTCTAAATGATTGGCTGGGTCGCCTCATCCCACGGTGTACCATTAATTGATGATGAGTACCTGCACTGCCAAATAGTAAAGGTATATATTAGACATAGCCAGACCGCCGTCGTACACGCTGCGCTGCATATGTCCTAGGATAGGCACCGTCACCCTCCCGCATATAAAGGAGCAGGCCACCGCATTCATCTCCCGAAACCAGTGTCGGGGAATCTGGATGGGAAGATTCTGGAGGACGTACAGAAAACGTGGTGGGACCAACATTTTATATAATGCTATGCAACCCATGACGTTTAGCAGCAGGGTCTGCCATTGTAGGAAAATGGCTCCCTGTTACATTTACCCCCCACTTTTTGCCTGATATTGATGCTGGCTTAACTAAGGCTCCAGCCCAGTGTTCTTTCACGAAAAATGTACCATTGTTTCCACAACTGGCACACCCGTGGCACACAGATAAGTCCCTTGTAAAAGGTACCAGTGGTACCAAGGGCCCTGTGACCAGGGAAGGTCCCTAAGGGCTGCAGCATGTATTGTGCCACCCTAAGGGACCCCACACCTAACACATGCACACTGCCATTGCAGATTGTGTGTGTTGGTGGGGAGAAAAAGGCAAAGTCGACATGGCATCTGCCTCAGGATGCCATGCACACAACATACTGCCTGTGGCATAGGTAAGTCACCCCTCTAGCAGGCCTTAAAGCCTTAAAGGGTGCACTCTACCACAGGTGAGGGCATAGCTGCATGAGCAATATTCCCCTACAGTGTCTAAGTCTATTCTTAGACATTGTAAGTACAGTGTGGCCATATTAAGTATATGGTCTGGGAGTTTGTCAAAACGAACTCCACAGTTCCATAATGGCTACAGTGAATACTGCTAAGTTTGATATCAAACGTCTCAGAATAATAAACTCACACTGATGCCAGTGTTGGATTTATTAAAAAATGCACACAGAGGGCATCTTAGAGATGCCCCCTGGATTTTACCTAATCCTTCAGTGCAGGATTGACTAGTCTGTGCCAGCCTGCCACTGAGATGAGTTTCTGACCCCATGGGGTGAGAGCCATTGTGCTTTTTCAGGGCAGAAACAAAGCCTGCACTGGGTGGAGGTGCTTCACACCTCCCCCCTGCAGGAACTGTAACACCTAGCAGTGAGCCTCAAAGGTTCAGGCTTCATGTTATAATGCACTAGGGCACTCCAGCTAGTGGAGATGCCAGCCCCCCAGACACAGCCCCCACTTTTGGCGGCAAGTCCAGAGGAGATAATAAGAAAAACAAGGAAGCGTCACCCACCAGTCAGGACAGCCCCTAAGGTGTCCTGAGCTGAGGTGACATCTGCCTTAAGAAATCCTCCATCTTTTTTGGAGGATACCCCAATAGGATTAGGGATGTGCCCCCCTCCCCTCAGGGAGGAGGATCAAAGAGGGCGTAGCCACTCTCCAGGACAGTGGCCATTGGCTACTGCCCCCAGACATAAACACCCCCCCTAAATTGAGTATTTAGTGGCAACCCTGAACCCAGGAAATCAGATTCCTGCAACCTACAACAAGAAGAAGGACTGCTGACTTGGAAGCCCCCGCAGAGACGACTGAGACAACACCTGACTTGGCCCCAGCCCTACCGGCCTGTCTCCAGACTCAAAGAACCTGCACAGCGACACATCCAGCGGGACCAGCGACCTCTGAGGACTGACCTGCACCTAAAGGACCAAGAACCTCCTGAGGACAGCAGCTCTGTCCAGAAATAACAAAAAAAACAGCAACTTTAAAGTTACTCTAACTTCCCTCCAGAAGCGTGAGTCTTCACACTCTGCACCCAACGCCCCTGGCTCGAGTTCAGGACAACCAACACTGCAGAGAGGACTCCCAGGCGACTCCAACGACGTGGACACCCGGAGTCGACCTCCCTGCACCACCACAGCGACGCCTGCAGAGACCAGAGGCTCCCCCCTGACCGCGACTGCCTGTAACAAAGGAACCGAACGCCTAGACCAAGCACTGCACCTGCAGCCCCCAGGACCGAGAGGAACCACCTACCAGTGCAGGAGTGACCAGCATGCAGCCCTCATCCTAGCCCAGCCGTTAGCTGGCCCGAGAAGCACCCCTGTGCCCTGCCTGCATCGCCAGACTGACCCCCCAAGTTTCTCCATTGCGTTCAACGCAAAACCCAACACCTACCTTGCACACTGCATCCGGCCGCCCCTGTGCCGCTGAGGGTGTGTTTTGTGTACTTGTGTGTGTGTCCCCCAGTGCTCTACAAAACCCCCTTGGTCTGCTCCCCGAGGATGCAGGTACTTACCTGCTAGCAGACTGGAACCGGAGCACGCCTGTTCTCTATAGGCGCCTTTGTGTTTTGGCCCTCCTTTGACCTCTGCACCTGACCGGCCCTGTGTTGCTGGTGCTGTGGCTTTGGGGTTGGCTTGAACCCCTAATGGTGGGCTGCCTATACCAAGGAGACTGACTGCATAAGTGCTTTACTTACCTGAGAAACTAACATTTACTTACCTCCCCCAGGAACTGTTTATTTTTGCAGTGTCCAATTTTAAAATAGCTATTTGCCATTTTAATCACAACTGTGTGTACTACTGTTTTAAATCAAAGTTCTATACTTACCTGTGTGAAGTACCTTGCATTTTATGTACTTACCTCAAATTTGAATCTTGTGCTTCTAAAATAAATTAAGAAAATATATTTTTCTATATAAAAACCTATTGGCCTGGAGTTAAGTCTTTGAGTGTGTATTCTTCATTTAATGCCTGTGTGTGTACAACAAATGCTTAACACTACCCTCTGATAAGCCTACTGCTCGACCACACTACCACAAAATAGAGCATCAGAATTATCTAATTTTGCCACTATCAACCTCTAAGGGGAACTCTTGGACTCTGTGCACACTATCTCTCACTTTGAGATAGTATATACAGAGCCAACTTCCTACAGCCATTTTCCCAAGTCCGCTTTCACCCAACAGGAGAGCAGGTTGAGATTGAGGGCCCAGGTCATAGAGGGTTCGAGCGGTACCTTCATGCCAAGGTATGTGAAGCTTAATCGTCGGCTAGGGATGGACGTTTGCCACTCAATCAACGCTCGAGACTCCGAAAACCGGACCAGCAGAGATTTGGTAGAGTTCATTTTAAGGCCAGATGCCTCGCCAAAAATACGTATCAATTGGAGACACCTAGGGCTGCTTATCTCTGGTTGCTTTAAGTAAGGCAGGCCATCATTGGCGTAAAACGCAATGCGGTCCTCCCCACCTCCCCATCTCTAGGAAGGCATCCTGGTGAACCATCTGTGCAAGAGGTTCTATAGTGAGGGCAAAGAGGAGGGGGGACAGGGGACAACCCTGTCTAGTGCCCCTCCCAATGGGGAAGACCTCCAACAGCCTCCCGTTCACTAGAACACAGGCCAATGGTGTATTGTATGGTAACTGAACCATGTGCCTAAATGGGCGCCCCAAGCAAGCCTTCCGGAGAACCAAGTCTAAGTAGCTCCAGTCCACCATATCCAATACTTTTTCAAAATCAGTTAGGAGGAGGGCCAGTGAAGAGCGAAGTGTGTGTCTGTGCGCCAGTGCAACATGGAGCCTTCGCAGGCAATGTCTGGTGCTACGGGTGGGCATAAAGCTGCACTGATCAGGGTGGATCAAATGTCGCAGAACCGGCCGAAGACGAGTAGCCAATATATTAGCCTAAATCTTTAGCTCAGTGTTGAATAATGATATTGGGCGATAGTCTATGTAGTGCAAGGAGGGGGGCTTGGACTTAGGCAACACCACAATTGTGGCCCGGATCAAGCAGAGAGGAAAGGCACTCCTCTCCAAGGCCTCAGTATATAGCCCGTGGAGCTGGGGCACCAATATATCTCAGAACTTCGAGTAATATTCAGCTGGGTATCCGTCCAGGCCAGGGGTCTTACCGGATCTAAGATTCGTGATGGCCCCCCCTAATTACTCCATAGTTATGGGGTCATCAAGGCCTCTGCTAACGCAGACCGAGAGGGCTGACATGTCTATTTCATTCAACAGTGGCATCTGCTGCTCGATAATGGTTCTGGGCGCCGCCGTATATAGGGTGGCATAATATTGAGCGAAGGTCTTGGTCCTGGGGGGTCGTGTGTATCAGCCCAGAATCATCTGTTATCTTGGGGATCACTCGTCCCTTCATTGGTCTGGTGGCCGGTTGGCCCTTACTGTTCTTATCCCCCCAGCCATAGATTTGGGCCTGTGTTGCCCACCAGATCTGTTTTTCCTCTTCCAGGGAGTGGGTTCTAATTTCTTGCCTCACCATCTCCAGGGTTCGTCTGTGTCCCTCCACCCCGGATCTCAACATCTCGCGTTCTAAGAGAAGTGCCCGGGCCTCAAGGGGTGTAATATGGACTTGTTTCTCCCTTTTCCGCCGTCGTAGGACTGTGGCCTTTCCTACTGCCCAGAGAGTAATACGGGATTGGACCGAACCAGTGTTTTCACTGAAGTAGTTTTTAACCTCTCTGTGGCGGTCCGCAGAGTAGGTCTCGTCTTGGGAAAACCAAGCATTGAGATGCCATATAGGTCTCCTATTCTGCTCCGGATGGCCAATGACCATAGATATAGGGGCGTGATCAGAGAGGCCACGGCCATGTATCTGGATTTGGGTAACTAGGGAGAGGTCAGTGGGTGGTGTAAGGATCATGTCTATATGAGCCTGGGTGTGGTGCGCCACCGAGGTGTGGGTGTGTTGCCGGTGGCGGGGGTGCCACAATCGCCATGCGTCACAGAGGCCCGCAGCCATCATCCACCTGGCAAGAGCCAGGGAGCGTCTGTGGCGAGTATCCGACAAGGGACCTGTGATGTCCAAACTCCGGTCCAAGACCGCGTTCATGCCACCGCCCACGGCTGTGAATCCCGTGGGCATCTGGGCTAGGAGGGTGGTGAGGGTACGAAGGAACCCTTCCAACCCTGTGGGGGGCATATATACTAAGTAGATTGATGTTATGTCTGTCCAACCACCCGGTCAGGGTCAGGGCCACGTACCTCCCCTGTGGGTCCTCCAAAGCCTGTCGTATTGCCAAAGTATAGCCCCGGTGCAGAAGTATCTCCATGCCCCTGAACCCCCCGAGTGTACCCGGAGTGGTAGACCCGATCAAAGCCGTAGCTGGCCAAGAACGGACACGTGGACCCCAGTATGTGTGTCTCCTGGAGAAGTAGGATAGAACGTCAGAGGCGCTACGCATGGCCCAGTACCACTGTCCACTTAACCTTGTTAAGTAGACCATTAACGTTCCAGGAGACTATCGTCATGAGCGTCATATGATGTCTTGAAACCGTGGCGCCCCCCCAATGCCGTGTGCACAGCTGCAGAAGCATGACATTGATCTGAATGAGGTGTGGTGGGTGATGGGCCCTGCATTTGTCCAGTGTCTGAGCAACCTGTGTGTGCCTTCCAATGTGCGACCTCCAAATGATGAAGGCAAAGAACAAACAACAACATATTAACTTCGTCATACAGTGATGAATACCTCCCACCTCCCCCTTCCTATACTTCCCCTTCCAAATTGAAGAAACATCTGTCGCCCTAGAAAAGCCCCAACAAACCCACAGAAAGGTAAGGTAAACCCTTAGTGGTGTGGAATGGTGGACCCCTCCATTGACTCAGATCTCATTTACGTTCTATTAGTGATCCATGCAGAGCCCTTCGTCGCCCCGGGGGCATCAAATGAGCGCAGAGTCTGACTCAGTCTTTCTCCTACTTATGGAGTGGATCGTCCCGGCGATGTCGATTCAAGCCGGCGACGGCGAGGGGGCACTCGCTCCGGAGGCTCACCGGGATCGGCATCTTCTGTGATGGGAACCAGCGCAAGGGTTTCCCGAGCGGCCAGAGCCTCCGTCCCGAGCGGCCAGAGCCTCCAGAGATCGCCCCAGGCAGAGTATCCTGAGGTCTCTCAGAGTGGGATGGGTTCCCCGGTGTTCCCCCGAAGCGGCCGCCCCTCTGTTGCCCACTGCCAGGCCGCCTCCTTGTGTATTGAAAAAGTGTGCCTCGCCCGCAAGCAGGACCTAAAGGCGGGCCAGGAAAAGGAGCATGTACTTTAGGTGTAGCGCTCTTAGGCCCATATTTATACTTTTTTAGCACCGTATTTGCGTCGTTTTTTTATGCAAAATCGCCACAAACTTACAAAATGCAATTGTATTTTGTAAGTTTGCACCGATTATGCATCAAATAATGATGCAAATACGGCGCTAAAAAAGTATAAATATGGGCCTTAGTTTCTGTTTTACCTGTTCATATGAGGGTCGTCTCGTTTGGACCTTCTGAGAGTAGTCTGGAAAAATTAGGATCCTTGAATTCTGATAGTGGAGCTCCGACTGAGCATGTGCCTCACGTAGTATAGTGTCCCGGTCCTGAAAGTTGAGGAAGTGGGCACTGAACGCCCTAGGCGGCAACCCCGCCGGAGGTCTCGCAAAAAGGGCCCTAAGGGTGCAATGAATAGCAAACCATGTGTATAGCTTGTCCGAGAGCACCCATGATTTGAGCCAAGTGTCCAGGATCTCCACGGGGTTGGGACCCTCGGCCGCCTCCGGGAACCCCACAAAGCGCAGGTTATTTCATCTTGAGCGATTTTCGGAGTCCTCCGCTCGCTGCTGTAGCTCATGTGTGCCGGTGAGAAGGCAGGACACCTTGTTTTTAAGGTCACGGACTTCATCTTCCACTGTCGACACACGGGTCTCCGCCTCGGTGAGCCACGCCAAAACATTCCTGGGGTCCTGGCACAGCAGCGCTATGTCTACTCTGAACTACCCAATTTTGTTCTCCACGGCTGCCGGGGGCCAGCAGGAGAGTCAGGTAGTCACCTCCTCCAGCGCTGCTCACCTCACGTCCGGGAGCCTGCCAGCTGCGCAATCTAAGCAGCCGCGAACCCTGCCCAAGACGCCACTGGGCTCCAGGGATCAGCAGCACCCCGTCCAGGGAACTACCAGTCTTTTACCCCCACTGCCAGGTCTAGGGGCGTACCTCCGGGCAGGGGAAACAGATATGGAAGAGGGGGTCTGGAGCACCACTTTGATGCCCCAAGCCATGCCGCGGTCCACCATTTTTTTAGTTGTGTTCAGAGGTCATTATCTGTGAGGTAGATAATATCTACTTAGGACACCACCTTGAGATCAATATTATGTAACATTCATGTTACACGAGCTAAGAACAATCCTGGACTGTTCTTATACACTTGAGGGAGTCAACAAAAGTTCTGAAGGCACTCAAATCCCTATCTTTAAGGTGCTAGATTTTGGCTGAAAAAAAACATTGGAAATATCCAAGGTTGTTTTGTAATTTTTGCACTCTATTTTGTTAATAAGTGCTTTGCTGTGTGCATTTTGTATTGCAAATGTGCATGTGTGTCTGTAATCTAAGACTATTCTAAACTAATGTTATGATTACTCCCTGGTACTCAGGTTGAGTGTTTCTCTCACTGGTGCTTTAGCCTCATGTTTAATGGGTATTGTGGTTGGCCCTGTGGTGTTAACCTAATTGGGATAACATGGTAGGAGGAATCTCTATCTCACCCTACGTGGTTGCAATACAGTGCTGGAGCCTGCTTTAATGCCTAATCTGTGGCTTAAGCTTCTTTTGATGTATATGGAACTAGGACCTAGAAAGATGGCAAAATGACATCTTCTCCTCTTGGAAGATTACAGACAAATTCAGGTTGCCAATCTGTTTCTGCCAGAAGGATATCAGAACTAAGTGTTAATCTTCCACAAAATTTAACTTTAATTGTGCTCTCTATGTCTCCGTCAATTTGTATTTTCGCTTTGGAAACCCTGTGAGAGAGATGCACCTGTCCGCAGTTTCGACTTCAAGAAAGTCGTTAGTTGCTGTCACATCCAGAAGCTCTTGAAGATTCTGCTGCACTGTCTAGCAGAGTCACTGGCCATGTCCTGTTCTAGAAGGAACAAGTCCTTGCCTTCCTACGCAGGACAGTACCCCTGTGTACTGCGTCTCTTCCAGCTACCAAGGCTTGTTGGCATCTCCTTCAAGGGATCTTCAAGCTCCTTGTAGCCCCAGCCTCCAGCACACTCCTCTGCGAAGCACTGCCCCTTGTGTGCTACTCCAGCGACCTTCCTTCAGGTGTGCTGCGTGATCATCTTTGCGACTCCTGGGTTCCTTGCCTGTGGGTCTTCTGTGGGGGCTGACTCTCCTTCTTTGGGTCCTCTGCACTGCCGATAGTCCCCTGGGACTCCCCTCCATGAGTTGAGTCCTCTTGGACCTTGCTGGTCTCAGGCAGCTCCACTTTTTGTGTGCCACAACTGTTATTTTTGCCAAGACTTGTTTTTTCCACGCCACAGTCTGATTGCAATCTTCCATCCGGTGTGGGACGCTGACTGCATCCTCCAGGAACTCTTCATCTGCTCCATGGCTGCATTGCTGACCATCTCCATCTCACTGTTGACCAACTCCTGCTTCCACAGACGGGTGGGTAGTGGCTCCTGCCACTACCGGACACTGCCACAGGAATTGGACTTGGTCCCCTTCTTCTATAGGTCTTCCACTTCAGGAATCCACTGCTGGGTTCCTACAGTCTTGTCTGAGTGTTGTAATATTCTTCTTTTTAGTCCTTTTGGCGGGTTGGGAAAAAAAACAGTAACTTACCTCTTGGTCACTGGGGGATACTCTGGTACTTACCTTTGAGGTTTCCGAGCTCCCCTCTGCCGATTCCACTTCCTTCCGTGGAGACCTGATATTAGCATTCAACTTTATTAGTATATGGTTTGGTCCCCCCTGGTCTACATTATTGCCTATTGCTTTTTACTGTTTTCTATTGTTTTTAATGCCTATTTCTGATTGCTACTGTGCATTTATAGTGGATGTACTTACCTCCTATTGGGGTATTGCCAATCTAGTGTTTTAGCACTGCATTATTAATAAAGAACCTTTATTTTTGTAGTACTGAGTGTTTTCTTTCATGTGTGTAAGTCTTGTGTGACTACAGTGGTATTGCATGAGCTTTGCATGTCTCCTAGATAAGTCTTGGCGGTTCATCCACAGATACCTCTAGAGAGCCTGGCTTCTAGACACTGCCTACACTTGGTCCTGCTCCCAGACTATCCCGGCCTATATTGGTATAGGTATACTGGTTTAGGTCTTTTTTTGTGTTTTTCATCCATGTTGCTACATTGGTCATGGCGTTGTGGAAGTTCGGCTGAGGGATGATCCTTGGGGTACACCGCAGGTGGTGTTTTTGGGTGTAGAAGTGAAGGGAGGAAGGCGGATGCTCTGCGTGCAGCCTGTGAGGAAAGAGGTGACCCACTTAAGAGCCTTTTGTTGAACGCCTACATTGTGGAGTTTGTTGAGGAGAGTGTGGTAGGAGACTGTATCAAATGCTGTAGAGAGCGCCAGAACGATCAGAGCTGCAGACTTTCCTTGGTCGAGGAGGGTCCTGATGTCCTCTGTGGCGGCAATCAGTACAGTCTCTGTGCTGTGGTTGGCCCGAAATCCTGATTGTGACTTGACGACAAGGTGGTTTCGTTCGAGGTAGTCGTAAGCTCTTGGTTGAAGGCTTTCTCAAGCACTTTGCTGGGAAGGGGAACAGGGCGATCAGTCTGTAGTTTTAGAGGTCGGTGGAGGGTTTCTTTAGGAGGTATCTGGCCCCTGCATGCTTCCATTCATCTGGTAAAATTGCCATGGAGATGGAGGTGTTGAGGATGTGAGTTAGTGTTGGCTTCGAGGTTGAAAAGCCGGTAGGAGCAGGGGTCTGTGGGTGCCCCGGAGTAGATGGATGACATGATGGCTGCGGTGGTCTGTGGTAATCAGGGACAGGAGGTTATCATGTGGCTGCTGTTTGCTGCTAGAGAGATGTGGGGTAGGCTGGAGGTGGAGGGTTTGGGGTCGAAATTGTTGTAGATGGTGGTGATCTTTCTGTGGAAGTAGTGTGAGAGGGTGTCACAGAGTTTCTGGGATGGGTGGATGGTGGTCTCTATGGTTATGAGGTTAGCAAATTCCTTGATGATTCCTAAGAGTTATTTCATGTGGTTGGCTGCAATGTCGATGCTGGCAGTTATTGCCGCTCTTTTTGCTGTCTTGATGTGCTGGTGGTAGTTGTTGAAGGCTGTCTTGTAGGCGGCTCTGTCGGAGGGGTCCTTAGTCACACGCAATAAATTCATGAGTCAGTGGCAGTTGCCTTTGGAGTTTCTGAGCTCCAGAGTGTACAATCCCGCTGGCTTGGAGGTGTTGTTAGTTTAAGCTGGTTTCAGCAGGGCTGTCTGCGGATTTGGTGATCCAAGTGGTGAAGTTTTAGATGGCATGGTTGAGGTCTACCATGGGCTTAGGTTGTGCGGTGCCTAGTGCCTGTGACCACAGGGTCTCGGTTACCTTACCTTACCCCAGCTTCAGTGGGGGTTGCTGAGGTGGTATGTGTCCGGCTTTCGGCATGGGTTTGGTGTAGGAAAGTACCATCTTGCCTGGCATGTTACCCCCATTTTTTACTGTATGTATGTTTGTTTGTTCTGTATGTGTTCCCTGTGTGGTGCCTAACTGTATCACTGAGGCTCTGCTAACCAGAACCTCAGTGTGTATGCTCTCTCTGTTTTTAAAATTGTCACTGCAAGCTAGTGACTAATTTTACCAATTCTCATTGGCACACTGGACCACCCTTATAATTCCCTAGTATATGGTACCTAGGTACCCAGGGTATTGGGGTTCCAGGAGATACCTATGGGCTGCAGCATTTCTTTTACCACCCACAGGGAGCTCAGACAATTCTTACACAGGACTGCCACTACAGCCTGAGTGAAATAACGTCCACGTTATTTCACAGCCATTTTACTTTGCACTCAAGTAACTTATAAGTCACCTATATGTCTAACCCTCACTTGGTGAAGGTTAGGTTCAAAGTTACTTAGTGTGAGGGCACCCTGGCACTAGCCAAGGTGCCCCCACATTGTTCAGGGCAATTTCCCCGGACTTTGTGAGTGCGGGGACACCATTACACGCGTGCACTACATATAGGTCAATACATATATGTAGCGTCACCATGTTAACTCCGAACATGGCCATGTAACATGTCTAGGATCATGGAATTGTCCCCCCAATACCATTCTGGTATTGGGGGGACAATTCCATGCATCCCTGGGTCTCCAGCATAGAGCCCGGGTCCTGCCAAACTAACCTTCCGGAGTCTCCTCTGCAGCTACCGCTGCTGTCAATCCCTCAGATAAGGTTTCTGCCCCCCTGGGGCCTGGGCAGCCTGGTCCCAGGAAGGCAGAACAAAGGATTTCCTCTGAGAAAGGGTGTTACACCCTCTCCCTTTGGAAATAGGTGTGATGGGCCTGGGAGAAGTAGCCTCTCCTGGCCTCTGGAAATGCTTTGAAGGGTACAGATGGTGCCCTCCTTGCATAAGCCAGTCTACACCAGTTCAGGGATCCCCCTAGCCCTGTTCTGGCGTGAAACTGGACAAAGGAAAGGGGAGTGACCACTCCTCTGACCAGCACCTCCCAGGGGAGGTGCCCAGAGCTCCTCCAGTGTGTCCCAGACCTCTGCCATCTTGGATGGAGAGATGTGAGGGTACAATGGACAGCTCTGAGTGGCCAGTGCCAGCAGGTGATGTCAGAGACCCCTCCTGATAGCAGCTTACCTTTCTCTGTAGCCAATCCTCCTCTGTGGGCTATTTAGGGTCTCACCAGATAACGAACGCAAGAGCTCCCCAGAGTTCCTCTGCACTTCCCTCTTTGACTTCTGCTAAGGACCGACCGCTGACTGCTCCAGGACGCCTGCAAAACCACAACAAAGTAGCAAGAAGACTACCAGCAACATTGTAGCACCTCATCCTGCCAGCTTTCTCGACTGTTTCCTGGTGGTGCATGCTCTAAGGGCTGTCTGCCTTCACCCTGCACTGTAAGCCAAGAAGAAACCTCCCATGGGTCGACGGAATCTTCCCCCTAAACTTCTGCATCACTGACGAGCGTGGTCCCTGGAACACAGGAGCTAGGTCCAAGTGTCTTCGACAGTCCAGTGGCCCTTCTGTCCAAATTTGGTGGAGGTAAGTCCTTGCCTCCCCACGCCAGACAGTAATCCTGTATAATGTGTGAACTGCAGCTGCTAGGGCTTCTGTGCACTCTTGCAAGACTTCCTTCATGCACAGTCTAGCCCAGGTCCTTAGCACTCCGTCCTGCATTGCCCAACTCGCCGAGTTGGGCTCCGACGTCGTGGGACCCTCCTTTGTTGCTCTGAGTCGACCATTGTCCTCAGATCTTCTAAGTGCCTGTTCAGGTGCTTCTGTGGGTGCTGCCTGCTTCTGCGTGGGCTCTCTGTGCTGCTGAGTGCCCCCTCTGTCTTCTCCAAGGGGCGACCTCCTGGTCCTTCCTGGGCCCTGGCAGCACCCAAAATCCTCAACCGCGACTCTTGCAGCTAGCAAGGCTTGTTTGCGGTCTTTCTGCGTGAAAACAACTCTGCATCCTCCAGCACGTCGTGGGACATCTTCTGACCAAAGAAAAAGTTCCTGGCACCTTCCGTTGTTGCAGAATCTTTGGCTTCTTCCACCCTTTTGCACCTTCATCCAGGGTTTAATGGGCTCCTGCCCCGCCTGAACACTTGCATGACTCTTGGACTTGGTCCCCTTCCTTTACAGGTCCTCAGGTCCAGGAATCCGTCTTCAGTGCTTTGCAGTCAGTTGTTGTCCTTGCAGAATCCCCTATCTCGTCTTTACTGTCTTTCTGGGGTAGTAGGGTAACTTTACTCCTACTTTTCAGGGTCTTGGGGTGGGGTATCTTGGACACCCTTAGCGTTTTCTTACACTACCAGTGACCCTCTACACACTACACTAGGCCTGGGGTCCATTTGTGGTTCGAATTCCACTTTTGGAGTATATAAGGTTTGTGTTGCCCCTAGGCCTATTTCTCCCCATTGCATTCTATTGTGTTCTACATTGTTTGCACTACTTTTCTAACTGTTACTTACCTGATTTTGGTTTGTGTGTGTATATTTTGTGTGTATTACTTACCTCCTAAGGGAGTATATCCTCTTAGATAGTTTGGCATATTGTCACTAAAATAAAGTACCTTTATTTTTAGTAACTCTGAGTATTGTGTTTTCTTATGATATAGTACTAAGTGATATAAGTGGTATAGTAGGAGCTCTGCATGTCTCCTAGTTGAGCCTAAGCTGCTCTGCTATAGCTACCTCTATCAGCCTAAGCTGCTAGAACACCTCTAATCTACTAATAAGGGATAATTGGACCTGGCACAAGGTGGAAGTACCACAAGGTACCCACTATAAGCCAGGCCAGCCTCTTACATTTGGTAACCAGTTGGGTGAGGTCAATGTTGCTGAGGTTCTCTGAGGGAAGTGGAGTTGTAGGGGGTCACTAAGGTGAAAATTAAGATCGCCAAGTAGGATGTAGTGGAGGGAGTCAATGGCAAGGGGGCGATGAGGCTGGTGATGGCGTCGCAAAAGGCTGGGTGTGGTTCCAGGAGTCTGGATGCAAGGGTGCCTCGCATTGTTGTATTGGCATGGGTCTGGAGTCAGAAGTTGAGGTGCTCCATGAGTGCCTTTGGGTCGTTGTCTGTGATGGTGTATTGGATAGTTTCCTTGAAGATGATGCCCTCTGCATGTTTGTTGGTGTGGTTTTGGTGTATCATCTAGTAGCCGTCAGGGGTAGCCATGGCGATGTCAAGTTTTGAGGAGGGGGTTAGCCATATTTTGGTGATAAAGGCAATGTCCGGGTCATGGATGGTGATGGTGTCCCAGATTTCCACAGTGTGTTTGCATAAGGAGTGTGCATTTAGCAGGATGCACTGGAGTGGTGATTGGTTGTTCGTAGTCTTCTGTTTGGGTGCAGTGCGGTGATTAGTGTACGCAGGTAAGCCAGCGTTGCAGGAGAAGGGACCTTTGGCTGAGCATAGGAAGACCATTCTGTTATACTAGTGAATCTAAAATCCCTACCAGCACTCCTGAAAATCTACATGAGAGCAATAGCAGTGTTAACCCTAATCTCCCAGTACTAGTTTCTGCAAGAGAGCCCCATACCCATACCTGAGCAATGCAGGGGTTTTCCCTGTTGGTCTACTGGCATTCTTCCCAAGTGGATGGAGAGTCCAGGCCAAGTTCCGCAGAGCTGCGATTACATTGTACAGCATAAGATGGCTGGCTGGAATGTCCAGTCTAACTTAGTTTCTGGCAGCATGTTGTTTTATAATTAAACATGTTGTTGTTCTGGGAACTGCCCTGACATGATAATGCGTATTTTCTGTGTAAGGTATACATTGTACTCTTCGGACCGGCAATACTCCATAAATGATCATGTGCAGCCTTGGCCTGAACACAAGATGAAATATCATGCAAAAGAACTGATAAATTCTGTGTCAAAGGGCAGCTGATAACAATAACAAAACATCACCACTAAACTGAAGCTTTTGCTAAAACAATAAAAAGAGGTAAATGAAATGAACTAGGTAAAAGGGCACAGGCCTGGAGCTAAAATAAATGTGCCCATGCAAAGCGATAACCTCACAACAAGCCCATGGACTTCATAACTATCCCTAGAAATTCAAGTAGCCCACTTCATTCATGTTTGTCAGAAAGTTTACTAATTAGGTTCAGAAAGCTAGGCTGCAGGCCCACATGAATCATTAAGACAAGAAACAAAATATATATTTTTTAACTTCTATATGAACCTTCGGAGGGCAAGGGGGCTACCTTGGGTAGGCCTGGCCCACCTTGCCTTCCTGCTAGAACCAGGCCAGGAGGAGCCCCTGCTCTACACTGGAGTTGGTGAATACTAAGGTTACCTATTCTTGATTCCACCTTCCACCACCCTATATAGATTTCCAGTCATTTGTTCTCACTCTTGCTGGCTCTTTTTTGTCCATACTTACTCATATTGTCATTGTCTTAATATCTCCATCTTACTACCTCTTTTGTCTCTTTGCTGCTTTCATCTGTCTTGCTTTGGGTCAGGTGTTCTGAATGAAAAATAGGTCCTAGTCCCCCAACCCAAATGTGATTGCTGGTACCCACTATGTGTGTAGGAAGCTGGCCTGGTCTGTGGTGAGCACCTATGGTGTTATCACCTTAAATCAGGTCCAAGTATTCCATATTAGTGAATTGGAGGCAGTGTCTAGGAAGCCAGGGCTCTGTAGAGAAAGCTTTGGATGAGCAGCCGAGACTTATCTAGGAGACATACAAAGCTTATGCAATACCACTATAGTCACATAGCACTTACACACATGAAAGAACCACACAGTATTACAAATATAAAGGTACTTTATTAGGGTAACACAAATACTGGAATACTGAATAGGCAGTCCTACAACTGGAGGTAAGTAAACACACTATTATATATACATTAGCAATAAGTAAATAGCATAGAAAGCAATAAGCATTGGTAAAAGAAATAGCAAATAGTGACAGCCTTAGGGGAGGACCAAACCATATACTAAAAAAGTGGAATGTGAAAGGCAGTCTCCCACCGAAGGAAGTGAAATCAGTAGAAGGGAGTTGGAGTGTATGCCACTGTTGGCATGGCACTGCCACTGTTGGCATGGTTACCCCACACACCTTTTGCCTAGTGTTGATGCCAACTTTGATTGAAAGTGTGCTGGGACCCTGCTAACCAGGCCCCAGCACCAGTGTTTTTTCCCCCTAAAACTGTACCTTTGTTCCCACAATTGGCACAGCCCTTGCACACAGTTAGGTACCTTGCAAAAGGTATCCACAGTACCAAGGGCCCTGTGGCCAAGCCTCCAGGAGACTGCCTGCATCACTGAGGAGCAAGAAACTCCTGTGGACAGAGGACCTGTCCAACAAGAAGAAAAGGAAACTCCTTCCAAGGGACTCACCTCACTCCAGAAGTGTGAGTCCAAAACCACTCTGCACCCGATGCCAACGGCCTGTGTCCAGGTGGCCCAACTATCCAAAGAGGACCCCCTGGTGATTCCGACCGTGTGTCCACCCTAGGATGACCTCTCCACAACGACGCCTGCAGAGGGAATCCCGAGGACCCCCCTGACTGTGACTGCCCGGGATGAAGATTTTCAATGCCTAGAGACGCACTGCACCCGCAGCCACCAGACTCGAAAGAAACAGACCACCAGTGCAGCAGTGAGCAACAGGCGGCCCTCCTCCCTGTCCAGTTGGTGGCTTTCCCGAGAAGCTCCCCTGTGTCTTGCCTACAGCGCCTAAGTGACCTCCGGGGTCCACTCTTTGAGTTCCATTTGGAACCTGATGCCCTGTTTGCACCCTGCACCCGGCCGCCCCGTGCTGCTGAGCGTGCATGTTTGGTGCTTACTTGGGGCTCCCCCAGTGCTCCTCTTAACCCCCCCCCGGTCTGCCCTCCGACAACGCAGGTACTTACCTGCGAGCAGACCAGAACCGGAGTAACCCTGTCTGGGGGCCCACATTAATTTGGCTCCTGATTGACCTCTGCACCTAACCAGCCCAGTGTTGCAGGTGCTGGGTGTTTGGCGTTATCTTGAACCCCCAGCGGTGGGATACCCATGCCCCGGAGACTGAACCTGTAAGTCGATTACTTACCTCCAAAATTGTATTGTACTTTCCTCCCCCAGGAACTGTTGAAAATTGCAGTGTCCACTTTTTAAATAGCTTTTTGCTATTTTAAGAAAAACTGTGTACATTTTTGATTCCATTAAAAGTCCTGATTATAACTATGCAAAGTACCTTTTTTTACTGTAGTTACCTACTAATTGAATCTTGTGGTTCTAGAAATAAACTAAGAAAGAATATTTTTCTTTATGAAATCCTATTGGTCTGGAGTTAAGTCATTGAGTGTGTGTTACTTATATTGCTTGTGTATGTACAACAAATGCTTAACACTCCCCTCTGATAAGCCTGACTGCTCAACCACACTACCACAAATAGAGCATTAGTATTATCTATTATTGCCTCTGTCAAGTCACTTGGGGAACCCCTGGACTCTGTGCACACTATATCTCATTTTGATTTAGGATATAAAGAGCCAGCTTCCTACATGGAGGAACTAGGAACTCCATGAGGTGAGTACCAGAGTGACCCCAGCAACCAGGAGAGCAGAGGTAAGTACCTGGTTTTCCCAAAAACCAATAGGAGGACTTTGTAAAAGGATTGTGCAAGACCCAACCAAGACTGGAAGAACCCAAAAATGGACACTGACAGAAGAGGACCTGCAAAGGAAGGTAATCAAGCCAGTTTGAGATGGATTGTCCGGTTGTAGCAGGAGTCACTACCCACCCTTCTTTGGATGCAGAACCAGGTCGACAGTGAATGAAGAAGGTCAGCAGTGTAGCCCAGCAGCTGAAGAGGAGTTCCAGAAATGATGCAAGGGATGTCACACGTCAGCGGTCAAGATGCAGTCAGTCAGTGGTGCTGAAAACCACCAACATGCCTTAGCAAATGCAAGAAACGGATAAGAAGGTTTGCAAGGCTGAAGAGGACCAGCAAGGTCCAGGGGACTCGACCTAAGGAGGGGAGTCCTGGGTGACCCTCAACAGCTTGGTAAGTCACAAGAAGGGGAGACAGCCCCCATGGGCAACCCACTGGCAGCAGGCACAGGAGTCGCAGTGAGGCCCACTCACCACACCTGGTGGAGGGCCCAACCTCGCTGGAGCAGAAAGCAGGAGAATGTGCATTTCAGGAAGAAGTGCTGGGAACCGGGGCTACATGGAGTCTGAAGATCCCTTGGAGGAGGAACAAACAAGCCTAGGTGTAAGAGTTGCAGTGCACAGAGGTACTGCCCTGCAAAGAGAGGCAAGGGCTTACCATCTCCCAAGTTGGTCACCTGGTAGAAAAGACCGAGGGGACCACTCCAGACTACCACCTGCAATGCAGGATCCGTGCAGTTCCAGTTGGTGCTTGTGGATGCAGGGGAGTGACTCCTTCGCTACATGGGAGATTCCTTCTTACTTCTGGTGCAGGCTGAAGACTCGTTGCCCTCAGAGGATGCACAACCAGGGAAATTTAGCAGTTCCTGAAAGGAGGTGGAGAAACAATGTTACAGAGCCGAGTTGTCACTGAAGTTACAGATTGACGTCTCCTGGGGGTCCAGTTGCAGTCCCAGTGCCCAGAAGATGAACTAAACAATGCAGAGGAGTGCTGCTTGAATCTTGCACATCGAATCTGAGGACCCACCCAAGAGGGAGACACTAAATAGCGCAGGAAGGGGGATTGGTCTCCAAGCAGGGTGACCACCTATCAGGAGTGGGGTGTGATGTCACCTACCTGGCCACTCAGATGCTCCCAGGGGCCTCTCTCCACCTTGGATTCAAGATGGCACAATCAAGTGGCTACCTGGAGGAGCTCTGGGCACCACCCCGGGGATGGTGATGGACAGGGGAGTAGTCACTCCCCTTTCCTTTGTCCAGTTTGGCCCCACGCAGGGTCCGGGCTCCCTGGACTGGTGCAAACATGTTTATACAAGGAGGGGATCAAATGTGCCTTTCAAAGCATACCAGTGGCTTGGGGAGGCTACCCCTTCAAAGCCATATAACACCGGTTTTCAAGGGAGAAGGTGTTACCTCCCTCTCCCACAGGAAATCCTTTATTCTGCCTTCCTCTGCCTGAGCTGGTCAAGCAGCAGGAGGGCAAAAACTTGTCTGAGGGATGGCAGCAGCACAGGCTGCTTGGAAAGCCCTAGAAGATTGGCATGAGCAAGGATGGGGGTCCTCTAAGGAGGTGCAGTGACATGTAGTGAAAGGCTGCATGCACCTTTTCACGCAGGCTGCAATGGCAGGCCTGCAGACACATTTTGCACAATCTCCAATGGGTGGCACAATACATGGAGCAGCCCATGGGGAACCCCTGGTGCACCAATACTCTGGGTACCCAGGTACCATGTACTAGGGACTTATATGGGGGCACCAGTATGCCAATTGTGGGGTTTGCAAAGTCCTAAGCAACCACATTTAGAGGGCGGGTGCACAATCACTGAGGACTTGGGTAGCAGGATCCCAGTGAAAACAGTCAAAACACACTGACAGTAGGCAAAAAGTGGGGGCAGCCATGCCAAAAAGATGGTACTTTCCTACATTGTGTAACCAACTGAACAAATGAAACACTGTTTGGCTGTCAGTATGGCTAAGATATTTGATGTGTGAAGACTGAAGACATCTAGTTTAGAATAGTTAAACGTAAAGACTTTCCCAAATTCTAATCGAAGATATAATTCACAGGCCAACAGCATTATCACATTACTTTTCTGGAAGAAGCAAGAATAAATGCAATGTAAGGAAGAGTAACAACTACTGCCAAGACACAAAATATTTTTTTCAAAGGCATAGAACACTATTGAGTAGTGGGTCACAGCAGCCTTCCAATTGTCTGGTTTTTAGATGCTACTTCGACTGTGGGTTCCTGCTAACCAGGTTACCATTGCCAGTGTCCCTTCCCTAAAACAAGACACTTGCTGATTTGATCCCCAGGTGAACAGGCCCTTCAGCCTCCTGTAAGTTCCTAGTAAATGGTGCCTGGTGCCCATGGTACTGATGGTACCTAGGGCATGGGTATTGAAAAGGGCCCCTCAGAATTGCAACACAACTTGTGTCACTCTGATGGACCCAGCCCCAACCTTTTGCAGACTGTCCTTGCAGGCTGCATGACAAGGTGCTTCCAAAATTGAAAACACAGCATGGCACACAGCCATGTCCCGCCTTACAGCCCCGAGGCAAGGTGCATTATATTACATGTGAGGGAATTTCAGCATGAGCAGATATCCCCTGATATGCCTTTTAGATTTCTTGGCAAGACCGAAGGCTATCATTATGCATGAATCATTTATTGCTGGTCCAACATGCATCCCTTTAATGAATATAAACACATCACAAAGTAAAAACATTCCAATCCAGAACCAGACTACAGTATATATGTCCTTAGCAACAGCGCTCTGCCTCTTTTATTAGCTGGTCCAATGGACAGATAACTATACTGCTGATCTTCTCTCTATTGATGATGTGGATTGATACTCTGTGATACTTATTTCATATTTGAGTTGTTCCAATTTGTGGAATAATCTCTCTATATATATTTCTGATGTTTATTTAGTTTTTTTTGTTTCCTTGTTAGAGTAACTGTGCCTTAATTTTTATATATAATGTAATGTCTTAAGTTAGTACTTATCACTCCTGGAGGAATTAGCAGTGCTCATAGTCAGGTATGGGCGATTATGCAGGAGTAAAGGAAGTGACGAACCAGGCAGTTTTAAAGCCTCCGGTACACGCTGAGGCTCTGCAACTTGGGTAGGGTCACCGCTCAAAGTCTGTGGTCCTTGCGGTTGTTGCCTTGTGCCTCGGCTGTTTTGATACCGCAACTCGGGCGAGCCCACCACTTCAAGTTTGTGACCCTTTGCGGGGCTGTTGTAGTGCCACAACTCAGACGGGGTCTCCATGCTCGAGTCAGCGGCGCTTGACATAGGCTCAGGATAGCTTTTTGGTAGCAGGCACATCAAACGTGCACCACTGGCAGGTAGGTAAAATTGAGAGAGGACTGTGCTGAGAGCAGTCACTGTATCAAACACGATACAACCACAAACAGAGGTAGATAATGAGAGAAGAAAACAAGCGCTCACCACAACAATCCCTCTTAAGTACACCAACGGTGCTAGACAAGGGACTACCCATAAAAAAAACCTTGTAATTGGACAATCAAAGGATTGGTCCTAACATAAACTACAACTACTAGCACTCTTGTTCATTAATGAGTATAATGGCGATCAAACATATTAAATCAACAGTCCCAGAATCAGGTATCCAGTAAATTTCTTCTTTAATGTCTCTTCACAGAAAAATCCAGCCAAGTCATGTCTCTTCACAGATAAATCCAGCCAAGCCAACACGTGTTTCATCTGGGTTGAATCTCTCCCATTGACTTCATCTGGGCTTTTAGCGGCTGCCAATTACATAAATATAACCATTTCCTTTTATCTACATTCTCAATACTGACCAAAAAATTCCAATAGGTATTAACACATATAATCCACCAATTATACTTATATATATTATCCTTATTGGCTCAGTGGAAATCCCTATATATAGTAAATAACAATAGGAATTAATGTTATATAAGTGCCTTATATAACATTATTTCCTTTTGTTATTTAATATATATATATATATATATATATATATATATATTCAAAGGTGGCAGGGCAGCAGAAAATAGTGAGGGGTAGAGAGGGATCTACAATATGTCACAGGCATGAAGCACAATACATCACTTACATCCCCACAGGTGCCTCAGCCAATCTCAGCGGAGAGGAGGTGCCACGACTATCCAGTCCCCCAACAGAAGATGCCCCCAGGGATGACAGTAACTCTGGACTTAAGGATCTGGATGAACAACCTGGCCCATCAGGTACCACTGGTCAGTCGGTAACCCCAGCCCACTCCCAGTCTACCACAGAGGCTCCCCCATCAGTATCCAGCACCATAGCACCCACCCAGTGTACCCACACCTCTGTCCCTAGGACACCTGTAAGGGACCTCAGTCCACACCTCGCCCCCCAAGACAATCAGGGACCTGGAGTCAGTGGCAGAGGGCACACCATTCAAGGGACAGGGGAACAGGGCAACAGGGACACTGGGAGGACCGCTGTGCCCCAGGGGGAGGACAGGCCCAGGGAACCGATTCCCAACGAGGCACTCACTAATGTCCTGGGGGCTTACCAACAATCCCAGGAAACGATGGGCCAGATCCTGAACAGCATGCAGGAGAACAAGCGGCTGCAGGAGGAACACCGTCAGGGAAGGCTTGCAGGCCCTCAACACCACCATGATCTCCGTAGCAGGGGTTCTGGCAGACATGGCCAACATCATGAGGGAATGGACTGTACAGCAGCAGGCCCCTACCACTAGCCAATCTATTGACCAGCCCATAACATCTGCTGCAGCTAGTGGACAAGAGTCCCCGCCACAGGACCCACAGGCCACCAGCACCCCTCCCCTGGCAGAAGGTGAACCACCCGCAAACATTCCCTGCGACCCAGACAGAAGCCTGTGACACTTGCCAAGACCAAGACCACCAAGACCAAGACTCTCCTGATTGTCCCCCTTGTGTCCCACCCTGTCACCTTGTCCACTTTGAACTGCCTTTGCTCCCCTTTCTGAGGCCCTTTGGACACCGGACCTGTGCTACAAACAGACTGGAACAATACCCTGGACTTTCCTCCACCATCATCCCATTCCATTGCACTTTTCAGTCATTTATTTGCACTACAATAAACACCCTTGAACACAATTTGAGTGACACTGTTTTATGTGTTGAAAATGTGCATTTGTGGGAACAGTTACATCTAGTGCAAATGATCTGAACACTGTGATACCATACAAATAATGACCTGTAACTGTAGTGATCACATCAGGGCATTTTTGTCATATCATCAACATCTGGAAAATGAGAAGCCATAGGTGACAGTAAGTTGAGATGCAATGGAAGTGAATGCCATTATGCTACAGCCACACAGAAAACATCAATAGTCAGAGTAATGGTCAGTTCCACTGTCTCACCTGTTTGTCATTGGAAGTATTGACGTATAACTGATGTTCTGTTGTCCTCATCCTCTGCCTCCTCGTCCTCACTGTCCTCAGGGTCAACTGCTGCCACAGGGGCATCTCCAGTCTCCTCCTGTAGAAAAGGCACATGTCTTCTGAGGGCCAGGTTGTGCAACATGCAGCATGCCACTACTATCTGGCAGACCTTTCCGGGTGAGTAGCACAGGGATCCACCTGTCAGATGGAGGCACCTGAACCTGGCCTTCAGGAGGACGAAGGTCCTCTCAATTATTCTTCTGGTTCGCCCATGTGCCTAATTATAACGGTCCTCAGCCCCTTTCCTGGCATTCCTCACAGGGGGCAGGATCCACAATAGGTTTGGGTAGCCAGAGTCACCTGCAATTATTGAGGGACAACATTTAGCCTTACACAATTCTATGGGGATAACACCTGAAGGCATACACTGACATACAGTGGGTGGGGACTCTGGCTCACCTATTAGCCACACATTGTGCCTCTGTAGTTGGGCCATCACATTTGAGATGCTGCTATTCCTCAGGGCAAAGGTGTCATCCACCACCCAGGATATTTGGCAGTGATGTGGGAGATGTACTGGTCCGCCAGGCACACCATTTACACATTGAGTGAGTGGAAACTTTTATGATTCCTGAACACCTGTTCATTCTGGTGGGGGGGACACAAATGGTATATGTGTACCGTAAATCGTCCCAATAATATTGGGGATAGGCCCTATTGCATAGAATCCGGCCTTCACAGGCAAATCTTCCACCTGGGGGGAAGCTATGTAGATGCACATGTGTTTCACCAGGGCAGCCAAAACCCTTGCCAGCACGATTGAAACATTGTCTGTGACATTCCTTCTGCCAAGCAGACTGTCACTTGGAAAGAACCAGTTCCCAGGAAATGGAGCACTGATAGCACTTGCACAAGAGGGGGGATCCCAGTGGGATGACGGATAGCTGATAACAGGTGAGGCTCGAGTTGGGAACGCAGCTCTGTGATTGTGGCCATGTCCAGTCTATAAGTCAGTATAATGTGCCCGTCCTCCATTGTAGCCAAGTCCACAAGTTTTCTGTACACAGGGGTTTGTCTTCTCCTCCCATTCATCCGCAGTGGTAGGTATCTAAGGGACACAATAGTGAGTAGGCTGTCACAATTTGAACAATGGAACCCCCACCTCAGTGTACATGTTGCATTTATGTGATGGGACAGTGGGAATTGCAAGGTATGTGCAAATCTAGGCCGTGACGCTAATCTGATCGTTGTCCACCACCATGAAATGGTGACTGCCTATCCTGTATCTAGGGACAGGTGGAAATGAGATAACTCCGCCTACGTTGGGCGTCGTGGCGGAAGGTGGTCTTGCACTGCCCTGCAATTCCTCATTGGATAATATGGGGCTCTATGGAGTACAGTGGCCAATGGGGATCAGCGCCAGCGGTGATGGTGTATACCGCCACGGACGTGACTGCCATTTTCTATCTGATTCTTCACTTGTTTCCTGACCTTTAACAGGAGAACACCTACACTGCGTGTGCTGCTGTGACCTGTGTCTGGAACCTACCATGGCCCATGTGACCGGGGAAAGGGCCCCTGCCTTCACTGCGGAGGAGTTGGAGCGATTGGTGGAAGGGATCCTACGCCAGTACGGACTGCTGCATGGGCCTCCAGACCAACAGGTGAGTACACCTTGGGCATGATGCATGTGGGAAGGATACATGGAAATGTGGGTGCAAGCATCGTGTCATTGGGTGGGTAATGTCTTGCGGTGCTGTACATGGTGTGCACCGGGCGATGTGTGTGCCAGTTGTGTTGGAAACGGGATTGGTAGGCCATATGTGTGAGAGGCTGGATTGTATGTGTAATGGTGTCCTCCTGTCTGTATTGCCTCTGCAGGTCAGCGCCCATCAAAAGAAGGGATTATGGCGTGCCATCATTAAGGAAGTGCGGACCCTGGGGGTCTATGCCAGGCGGAGCACCCACTGTCGGAAACGGTGGGAGGACCTGAGACGCTGGGCACGGAAGACCGCGGTGGCCCAGCTGGGGATGGCCTCCCAATGAAGAAGGGGTGCCTGTCGGAACCTGACCCCCCTGATGACCTGCATACTGGTAATGGTCTACCTTGAGCTGGATGGCTGTTTGAGGGCATCACTGCAGCCACAAGGTGGTGAGTACAGTGGCCATTTCAACAATAATTGGTTGATGGCATGGGATCCAGGTGGTGGGTGTCAGTTAGTGGTTGCCCCTTGATGCCAAGACAGACATTGCAGCGTGATCCAGCTCAAGGGTAATGGTTGAGGGAAAACAATGTAACCTAGCAGGACTTTTAGATATTTAGAAAAATAGTCAAATTTCAAAAATCTAATTTATAATGACAATTTTGGAATTTAGTCGTGGGATCAGGTATTGGCTGAGTAGTCTGGCAAATGCAAAGTCTTAGACCCTACCGCTGATCCACCGATGTAGGAAGCTGGCTCTGTATATACTATATCAAAATGAGATATAGGGCCTGATTTATACTTTTTTAGCGCCACATTTGCGTACTTTTTTGACGTAAAAGCGGTGCAAGCGTGCAAAATTCAATTATATTTTGTAAGTTTGCACCAGTTTTGCATCACAAAATGTTTAAATCAGACCCATAGTGTGCAAAGAGTCCAGGGGTTACCCAAGAGGCTTGACAGAGGCAACAATAGATAATACTAATGCTTTATTTGTGGTAGTGTGGTCGAGCAGTTAGGCTTATCAGAGAGTAGTGTTAAGCATTTGTTATACACACACAAGCAATAAGTGAAAACACATACTCAATGACTTAACTCCAGGCCAATAGGTTTTTATTTAGAAAAATATTCTTTTGTTAATTGATTTCTAGAACAAGATTCATTTAGCAGGTAAGTACATTAAATGAAAGGTAATTTACACAGCAATACTTAGGCCCGTATTTATACTTTTTGACGCTAAACTGCGCTAACGCAGTTTAGCGTCAAAAAATTTTGCGCCGGCTAACGCCATTCTGAAGCGCCATGCGGGCGCCGTATTTATTGAATGGCGTTAGCCGGCGCAAGCAGACCGGCGCTGCCTGGTGTGCGTGGAAAAAAACCACGTACACCAGGCAGCGCCGGCGTAGGGAAAAATGGCGCTAGGGCGTCTTAAAAATGGTGCAAGTCAGGTTGACGCAAAAAATCGCCTCCACCCGATTTGCGCCATTTTTAACGACGCTCAGACGCCATTTACATGACTCCTGTCTTAGTAAAGACAGGAGTCATGCCCCCTTGCCCAATGGCCATGCCCAGGGGACTTATGTCCCCTGGGCACCATGCCCAGGGGACTTATGTCCCCTGGGCATGGTCATTGGGCATTGAGGCATGTAGGGGGGCACAAATCAGGCCCCCCTATGCCACAAAAAAATATATAAAAAAAAAATATTTATACTTACCTGAACTTACCTGAATGTCCCTGGGGTGGGTCCCTCCATCCTTGGGTGTCCTCCTGGGGTGGGCAAGGGTGGAGGGGGGGTCCCTGGGGGCATGGGAGAGCAGCTGTGGGCTCATTTTGAGCCCACAGGTCCCTTAACGCCTGCCCTGACCCAGGCGTTAAAAAGTGGCGCAAATGCGGGGTTTTCTGCCCCGCCAACTCCCGGGTGTGATTTTTGCCCGGGAGTATAAATACGACGCATTTGCGTCGCAGTCATTTTTTTGGACGGGAATGCCTACCTTGCATCTCATTAACGCAAGGAAGGCGTTCACGCTAAAAAATGACGCTCTTTACTCATACTTTGGCGCTAGACGCGTCTAGCGCCAAAGTATAAATATGGCGTTAGTTTTGCGCCGAATTTGTGTCGAAAAAAACTACGCTAATTCGGCGCAAACGGAGTATAAATATGCCCCTTAGAACTTTGAATGGATTCAACAATGTACACAGTTTTCTTTAAAATGGCAAAAACCTGTTTTAAAAGTGAACACTGCAAATTTCAACAGTTCCCGGGGGAGGTAAGTAAAGTACAGTTTTTGAGGTAAGTAACAAACTTACAGGTTAAATCTCCAGGGCATAGGTAGCCCAACGTTGGGGGTTCAAGATAACCCCAAACACCCAGCACCAGTAACACAGGGCTGGTTAGGTGCAGGGATCAAACAGGAGCCAAAATAACGTGGGCCCCTATGAAGACAGGGTGTACTCCGGTTCCGGTCTGCTTGCAGATAAGTACCCGCGTTGTCAGAGGGAAGACCAGGGGGCTTTTAAGGAGCACTGGAGGGGCCCCAAGTAGGCACAAAAACCACACCCTCAGCAGCACGGGGCAGCCAGGTGCAATATGCAAATAGGGCGTTGGGTTCTCAATGGAGCTCTATGGAAGGGGTCACTTAGGCGCTACATGCAGGGCACAGGGGGGCCTCTCAGGCAAGCCACTAACTGGGCAAAGGTGAGGACCGCCTGCTGGTTGTTGCTGCACCAATGGTCGGTTTCTCTCAGACCTGGGGGCTGCTGGTGCAGTGCTTCTCCAGGTGACGGATGTCTTCATCCCGGGCAGTCGGAGTCAGGGGGTTCCTCGGGATTCCCTCTGCAGGCGTCGTTGTGGGGGTGTTGAGAGGACAGCCCAGGGTTGACACGTCGTCGGAGTCGCCTGGGGATCCTCTCTGGTTAGTTGGTTTCTATGGACACGGGCGTCGGGTGCAGAATAGTTGGACTCATGCTTCTGGAGTGAGGTGAGAATCCCTTTAAGGATGGTTTCTTTGTCTTCTTTTTAGACAGGTCCGATGTCCACGGGAGTTTCTTGGTCCTCGTGATGCAGGCACTCCCCTGGAGGCTTTTCAGGGTTTGCTGGTCCTGCAGAACGCCTTGCTTCTTTTCTTGCAGGTTTTCGAAGCAGGAGACGGGACGGTAGGACTAGGGCCAAGTCAGTTGGTGTCTCCTTCTCTTCCCTGCAGGGTTTTCAGCTCAGCAGTCCTTCTTTCTTGAGGTTGTCAGGAATCTGAAGAGCTGGGTTCAGGGTCACCCCTAAATACTAAATTTAGGGGTTTGTTAGGGTACTGTCCCTGAGGGGGGACCACACCCTCGTTGTGCCCACTCCCTCTGGGAAGGGGGGCACATCCCTATCCCTATTGGGTCAAATCCTCATAAGCAAGATGAAGGATTTCTCAAGGAGGGGGGGTCACTTCAGCTCCGGACACCTTAAGGGTGGTCCTGGCTGAGGGGGTGACTCCTCCTTGTTTTTCTTATTATCCCTCTGGACTTGCCGCCAAAAGTGGGGGCTCCTCCGGGGTGGCGGGCATCTCCACTAGCTGGAGTGCCCTGGGGCACCGTGACACCAGGCTTGAGCCTTTGAGGGTCACCACCAGGTGTTACAGTTCCTGCAGTGAGAGGTGTGAAGCACCTCTACCCAGGACAAGCTTTGTTTCTGACCACAGAATGCACAAAGGCACTCACCCATGTGGTCAGAAACTCGTCTGGGAGTGGCAGGCTGGCATAGACCGGTCAGCCTTACACAAGCAGTTGGGCTAACATACAGGGGTCATCCCTTAGATGCTTTCTGTCTGCATTTTTCATTAAATCCCACACTGGTATCAGTGTGGGTTTATTGTGCTGAGAAGTTTGATACCAAACTTCCCAGTATTCAGTGTAGCCATTATGGTGCTGTGGAGTTCGTAATGACAGACTCCCAGACCATGTACTCAGTATGGCTACCCTGCACTTACACTGTCTAAGAATTGACTTATACACTGTATCATGCAGCTATGCCCTCACCTGTTTTATAGTGCACCCTGCCTTAGGGCTGTAAGGCCTGATAGAGGGGTGACTTACATATGCCACAGGCAGTGGTTTGTAGGCATGGCACTCTGAGGGGAGGGCCATGTCGACCTTGTCTTTTCTCCCCACTAGCTCACACAAGCTGCAAAGCAGTGTGCATGAGGGGTCCCTGAGGGTGGCATAATACATGCTGCAACCCTTAGGGACCTTCCCTGGCCACAGGGCCCTTGGTACCAGGGGTACCTTTTACAAGGGGCTTAACTGTGTGCCAGGGCTACACCACTGGGCAAAATATGGCGGGTGACCATGCCAACAGTGGCATTTTCCAACACCCATTGTGTGCCATGTTCCAATCACTGCATCTAAACGTATGTAAGTCACCCCTACAGCAGACCTTGGAGCCCTAAGGCAGGGTGCTTTATATTTGATGTGAGGATAGATCTGCATAAGCAGGTACGACCCTGTGATGCCCAGCTCCATTGTTGAGCATAACGAGTAAGCAGAAAAGTAATCTTAAGGTATGAACCGGACACTCAGTATTACGAGTTCCACAGCTACATATTGGCCTCACTGAAAACCATGACTTGGGACCAAACACCTCATCTTAATAAACTGAGGCTGATTCCAGACTCGTATTTAATATGATATACACCAAAGGAGGCACCTTAGAGGTACACTATGAACCTCACTAGTCTCTGAGGAACATATTTTGGGGCATATTTATGAGCCCCTAGTGCCACTGGAGCGTAACTCTACATGACGCTCCAGTGATGCTAACCTCTGTTCAATATTTACAAGGAGGTGTAACGCCACTTTTTGTGGCGTTATACCTCCTTGTATATATGAGCCCCTCTGACGCAGTTATCTGTTACACGGGCTGAGCTATTAAGGGGAACTGCATATTGCTATTTTGTAGATTATGTTGCAAAAAAGCACAATCATTCCTCTGTCCCTTTTCCCTTAGGGCAAGAGAGAGGGCACTAAATGGTAACTGATCCAGGGCTTCAAGTGGGATGAAAAAGTGGGGGTGTGGCTGATGTAATTAAGTATGTGGCTTAACTACATGTAATCTAAAAATCTATGCTTAGCATAGTGTGCCACCTGACCGGTATTTTGCTGCTTCTTTCTGTCATTGAATCCAGATATACAATACAAGTAAAATGGCATCTACAACAAGCCTGCACTATTGGCTTTGTCAGTGGTTGATAGTTGCATAAGATAAATGATAATGGTTTTGTTGTATAAAATATTGAAAATGCTTCAGTTCTGAAATGATGAGTCTGTGAAAGAATTATAACGAGTCTCTTTTAAGTTACATCAAAGGCAGCGCAGTGTGGCACTGCTACAGAGTTAAACATATTTTTTTACCCTGAGGGTGAGGGCGAAAATGGAGAGCCTCATAGGGACTTGTCTCAGCACCTGCTTTTCAGAACTGCCAGTGCTGAGCACCATCAGGACCTAGCCCACTTAAAGCCCTGAACTTATCGAATTCAAATAGTTAATCTCACATTCAATTTCTGGAGTCCGTGAATGGTATATTAAAGTTACCCAGTATGACCACAAGTTGTCTACTTCATTGGCTTTGAGAATTTCCTGTAAGAAAGCAGACATTGATAATAAATCGAAAAACTGCAAATACATATAGGTTTTAAAGAAGTAGATTCTAAGCACATGGCAATATCTAGACTGGGTGGGCAAGCTCAGCATTTTGCTTTTTAATTTTACTGTGACCCAGATTAATAAACCCCCAGATGGATGGCTCATAACAGAATTACATCTATGTGTAGAGTGAAAGAAGAATAACTTTATGGAAAGGTTCAAGAGACCAAATGTGTGATTGTGAATTATTAGTTGGGACGGGTGGTAGCCCTTTTAAAAGTGTGTTTTTCTTATTAGATATAACAAAATATATATTTCCCATTAAATTGGTCTTCAAATACCTATTACAAGTCTTTGAATTATATTTCTAGTTGTTTCCTAACTGAAATTATATGTAATATTAAGTAATCCAGCACTTTCTTATAGTTCACCCAGGCTTGCTACAGCAACAATTTCTAGCTTTTTAAGCTTTTCACTCTAAGGACGTTTAAAATTAAATTTCTACATGTCCTACTTTTAAATACGATGCACCAATGCTTACAAAGAAGGTAGTGCTCTGTCAGAAGGGTTTATTCTGACAGGTAGAGTTGCAGTTTTAAAATTGACACAGCTGGGCTACAATGGTAGGCCTGCAGGCATTTGTGCACTGCCACTGTAGTGGATGGCACAATAGGTGCTGCAGTACACTAATGACATTTAATTTACAAGCACTGGGTACACTTTGTATTCTAGGGACCTACACATAACTTAAATATGCCAATTAAGAGTATAACCAATTTCAACATTTTTTTAAGAGTGAAAACACAGGCACTAGGGCTAGTTAGAAGAGTCTCAGTGAACAGAGTCGAAAAACCAGCTGCACCCATCCACAATAAATGGGGGTGGGCATGCAAAAATAGGCATTTTCCTTCTCCAGGCTTCTTTAAAAAACTAAATAGTGAAATCTGTTAGACCTGACAGCCTTAGGGAAGTCTTCCCCCAACTTTGTGCCTAACTCCATTTTTGTGACATTGTTTTTGCTGGTGTTAGGACTTTGTGCACTTTACAGCTGCTAACCAGTGCTAAAGTGCTTGTGCTCTCTCCTTTAAGCATGGTAATATTGACTTCTTCTCAATATCTCAACATACTAGGAAGTTGTCAAGCAACTGGCAACATTGCAGTTTGGGTGGTGAGAGGACAGCACATAATCTGAACCAATGGGAGTGCTAGAGATTTCCCCACTGCACACTAAAATTGCTACTTCACAGTTTTTGGAGCACTTGCGGCATCTTTTTAAAGGTCCTGGAGTAAGAGTTAAAGAGCACGCTGAGTATTCTTTCAAATGTGTGCAAGTGTGTGACTGCTTGGGGAAGGGAAGCCTACCGTGAGCCTGGTATCTTGGGCGGCGCAAGACTGCTTGAGCGAGTCAGTGCGACAGAGCCTCACAGTGAGCCAGTGCAAAGCAGATTCTATGTCAGGACTGGAGGCTTCTGATTATGCTTCTCTTTCTTCACTGTTTATTCTACATCAGGCAATCAAATTGAACATTAAACATGACCAGTTAAACCCACATGACTGACCATAGAGCACCAGCCCCATATAACATAATGGCAGCCCGCTAACTTCCTCTTTCTTTGCTGCTGCAGCCATAGTTACATGTTCCATTTTTTGTGTCTTTAACCATATTTACAAGTGATTGTTATTTGTGCTAATTGCTTAATTGTGCATCATCTTGGGAAATTATAGGTTTGTCCCAGACAGAATTACTGGTGGAGTGAGAGCAGGTTATTGGAGAGTGCTGTCCGTTCTGCACACAAGGACGCTGTCCTCTTTCTACATCCCGGTTTGCGCATGCGCAGTGAGCCGATTCAGACATGCCCTAAGGTAACTATACCTCGTGCCCCCCCATGCACAGTTTTTTCTTCAATAATTTGACTGCTGATGTTTCTTTGATATTTGTTTTGGCATTAAATAAGTTGTCATGAATGCTGTAATATTTGGGGTAATTAGCAGTGCACGGCGGGGGGCAAGTTATAATTACCTTAGGGCGTGAGTTATAGTTACTTGAAATAACTCTAACTGCTGAATTTCTATGGCTTTATGCTAATAAATTCAGAACCTAACTATAACTTCCCTGTAACCTTTGTTTTTTTACAGGAATGTATACGTTTTTTTAATTTTATTTCCTAATTAGCAAGTCCCTGTAAGCTTTGTTTTTTTCAGTGAATTTCTATCTTTTTTTCCATGTAAAGTGATTTTGATTATGTTAATTCAACAACAGCCGTGCACAGCCATTGGCAGCGCATGGCAGGGGTTAGCAACACGGCCTATCTCTCTGGGTGTAAGAATAGGGGCCAGATGTAGGTAGGTAGATTTTTGCGACTTGCAATTTGCGAGTCACATCGACTCGCAAATTGCAATTCGCAAAACGAAATGCAGAAAGGTGTCTCAGACACCTTCTGCGACTCGCTATGGGGTCGCAAAGACCCACCTCATGAATATTAATGAGGTGGGTCGCAGTTTGCGACCCCAAAGCGAGCCAATGCACTCACAGGGATGGTGGCTTGCTGGAGACAGCAGACCACCATGTCTGTGACTGCTTTGTTAATAAAGCAGTTTTTTTTTTCTTTTTGCAGCCCGTTTTCCTTAAAGGAAAACGAGCTGCAAAAAGAAAAATTTCCGAAACCATTTGGTTTCGTTTTTTTCAGAGCAGGCAGTGGTCCGTAGGACCACTGCCTGCTCTGAAAAAATATTTTTGGGGGCATTCACAAAGGGGAAGGGGTCCCATGGTGACCCCTTCCCTTTTGCGAATGTATTACCATCCACTTCAAGTGGATGGTAACTGCGAGTTGGTTTGCGACCGCATTCGCTGACACAAACCAACTCAGCATGGCGATGCAGTCGCAAATAGGAAGGGAACACCCCTTCCTATTTGCGAGTCCCAGCCTCAAATTGCGAGTCGGTAACGACTCGCAATTTGAGGTTGTGCATCGCGTTACGCCTTTTGCGTGTCGCAAAGTGCGTTTTTCGCAGTTTGCGATGCGCAAAAGGCTTCCTACATCTGGCCCCAAGTGTGAGAGGGTGTCTCTGGGTGTGAGAGTGTGTGTGTGAGAGGGCGTGTGTGGGTGTGAGAGTGTCTCTGTGAGTGGGTGTGTGAGTGTCTGTGTCTGTGTGGGTGTGTGAGAGTCTGGGTCTGTGAGTGGGTGCGTGAATGTCTGAGTTTGTCTGTGAGTGGGTGCATGAGTGTCTAAGTGGGTCTATGAGTGAGTGTGCAAGCCTGAGTGGGTCTGTGAGTTGGTGCATGAATGTCTTAGAGAGTCTATGAGTGGGAGCATGAATGTCTGACTGGATCTGTGAGCGTGTGTATGAGTGTCTAAGGCCCATATTCATACCATACAATTGTATTTTGTAAGTTTGCGGTGCTTTTGCATCAAAAAACGATGCAAATGCGGTGCAAAAAAAGTATAAATATGGGCCTAAGTGGGTCTGCAGCTGGGTGTGTGAGTGTCAGAGTGGGTGTGTGAATGTCTGAGTGGGTCTGTGAGTGGGTGAATGAATGTCTGAAAGGGTCTGTGAGTGGGAGTGTGAATGTCTGAGTGGATCTGTGAGTGTGTGTTTGAGTATCTATGTGGGTCTGCGAGTGGGTGCGTGAGTGTTGGAGTGGGTCTGTGAGTGGATGCGTTACTCTGAGTGGGTCTGTGAGTTGGTGTGTGAATGTCTGAGTGGGTGTGTGAGTGAGTGCATGAGTGGGTGTGTCAGTAGCTGTGTGAGTCGTTTGGCCACAAAGGAATCTTACCTGCCTTTTTATCCAACGAGAGACAACCATTTTGCACAAAATAACTACCTTCCTTCTACCTCCTTGACTAAATATCCAGTACGTATTCTACAGCTGAGTAATGGAGCACAAGGAAATGTCACCAGTGACCTTTTGTGCGTTTTGGCAATAAGATTGTTCCTGGTGCGTCTTTATCTAGAAATATGTGATAGTATGAATCCTCCTATATAGAGACGAACGAGACTACAATGACGTAAATCTCCACCAAATCAGAGTCCTTCCTATTATCTATATAACGTATGTGCTTCTTTGTTTTGTGGAGATGTCCTCATATCCCTCGGAATCAAGAACGGGTCACCAAAATCGGCTGCAAACGCACTGGGGACACTTTGGTAAGCTGTCTATCTTCCTATTAAAAGGGGGGAAGATCTTTGCATAATACTAAGGTGGAAGGTGCAGGGCCAAGCGGGCGGAGCATCCAGGTAATTTGTAGTTTGCATATTTATAGCAATTTAAAGTTAGAACCATGGACTTTGCTCTCACCAGGAGAGGACAAGAAAGAACCCGCTCATCACAGTCACCTACAGATTGCCCTTCAATAGATCAATGATGCATTCACCAGCACAAAGGATTTCAGATTGTTTATTTAATATTGTCGCGTAGGCTCTCATTATTCTAATGAGACTACTGGATTTTGAGCAGCAAGATCGTCCATGGTGTGGGAGACTGAGTCTGACCCACTGTGGGTGACACCTGTCACTCCAAATCCGGGTTTTGCTCCGGCTAACTAGCAGTACCTCATCTCTACCAGAAGATAGGGATGATTGGGCAGCCAAACGCATGACATATTAGGCTTCTCAGGGAAGTCGTGGTCACTCAGGTCACATCCGGTTCTCTCATTCACAATACAGTCTCATATATAAATGACAAACAGAAGCAGTATAGGTTTCAATGAATGGTTTAATAAAACAACTGCATCTTTGATAGCAAAGCGTGAGCTGCGATAACCAGGACGACACAACATGACAGTATTAAAATGGTGACGAGAAGAGTGAAGCATAAGAATAACGCTATCATATTGTCACTAGGATTGATGGACTATTTCCTATCTAAGTCATAATCTGTGCACAGCATATTGAACTCTAATTCTGCCTTTCATGTTCCCCGGGGAGGACATCAACCCTCATACCTGAGCAAAGGCCTGCAGCGAAGCATTCAGCATACAGTTGTGGTTCCCTGGCTGGAATCTCCCTCTTAACGTGTAATGGGACTAGGAGGTGTTTTTATAATAACACAGCTGATGTTATAAGAAAATGTCCCTACGTAAGGATGTGTTTTTTCTATTGATGTTGGAGACTAAACTTCTACCACGTTCACCGGCAATGTACCAAACTGTAGCCTTGAATGAAGCACAGAGTGATCAAGAATGTCTTGTTTGAGAACACAGTGCTGAACTAAGCAAAAACAGTTACATAGATGAAAATAAAACAAGACCGTAAAACTGGTTATTGTAAAAATAACAATGCGAAGCCGAATAAAATATATCTAGGTTAAAGTACACAGCGGGCTAATGTGTCAAACTAACGTGCATGGAGCTATTTCTAAAATGGCTACACAACAATATGGAATCACAGAAAAAACCCAATTAGTAGAAGAGCAGGGCTGGGCGGCCTCCCTCCCCTGGCCGATTTCGTCCTCGGGGACCCCATCACCGTGTCCTGGCCATAAACAAATGGAGGAGGGGGGCTTACGTGCCCCACTCCTTGAGCAGATTTTGGTCTCCGAACCCCATCCCCCAGGCCAATATCTGACCTAGGAACCGCATTCCCTTGGGCCCGGCCATACAAAAATGGAGGAGGGGAGCCACGTGCCCCACCCCCTCCCCAGGCCAATTTTGGTCCCAGGGACCCCATCCCCTGATCTTTATTCAGTAGGGGAGGGGGGCTCCCCTTCTCAGGCTGTTTTCAGTCCCAGGGACTCCATACCCCAGGGCCCAGCCATGTCTCCTGGTTCCCCCCCAGGTCTCCCAGTGTGCATTGGGACCACAGGGGGAGCCTTAAGGCCCCCACAGTCCCAGCCGCTCTCCGCCTCCTGCGGGAGCCAGCATTGTTACTGCACACAGGGAGCTGCTAAACATGCAGCCCCCTGTGTGCAAGACCAATCATTTAATCTCTTTCCCTGCCTGCATCTCTGCGGGCAGGGAAAGAAATGAAATCTCCGCTTCCTGCGGGCGAGATCACTTTGACAGCTCAAAGCTGCTGCCAAGTCAGAGCAAAGAGCTATGTCCCAGGGGGTAGGTACCCCGGGACATAGCAGGAGCCAGCCCTGGGGGATGGCAGTTCTCAGGGCCGTTTATGACTCCACAAGGAGGGGCCACGCGGCCCTCCTCCAATGTTTGATTTAGCCCCAGGGAGATGGTGGTCCCTGGGACTGGGGGTCTAGAATGGACCCCCTTCATTATTTTATATCTTCCTCGGGGAGGTGGCAGTCCCCAGGGCTCCGGGGGAGTGCTCCCCCTTAATTTAAATGAATTGCCCCTGGGAGGTGGTGGTCCACAGGGTGTAGGGGGACCATGCTGCCCCCTGCATATAATAGAAACTTAGACTCGAGGAGGTGGTGGTCCCCGGTGAGGTCTGCTGGACCCCTCTACTATTATAAAGGTATCTTGCCCCAGGGAGTTGGTGGTCCCCGGGGTGCAGGGGGCCCTGCATATTTTTTGCATCATCGTCCCTGGAGGTGGTGTTCCTCTTCGCTAATATAATCTCTAGGAGTTGGGCTCCATGCACCCACTTCCTTTAAGCCCCCAAGGCCCCTGGGACATGGACCGCCCTGGGGCAATATAAAAGAAAAGGGTGGGAGACTGTTCTTTTTTTTTCTAAATGTCAGAACAATCTGCAGATCCAGACACAGATATTTCTAAGATTCTTTTTTTTTAAATGCTTTTGAGCCCTGGTGGAGTCCCTTGGAGGACCATGAACCAAGACTAGGAGCTCAGGGTGTCCCTGCCCTGGCCCCTTTTCTTTTTGTTAAGCTTTTTTTGTGGAACTCAGCAGAAGCCGAGTTTCCAAAGGATGCCAACACTTTCTTGTTGAAGTGTTGGTAGCCAATCAGCATGGGTACAATTGTATCCACGGATGATCTGTGACCCTAGATATCTATTTTTTTTAACCTTAAATATCTTTAAAACTACTGAAAGGATTTACATCAAATCACAAAAAGCACAATCTGTAGAACAGGATCTAGGTTCCTGCCAAATTTGGTGTGATTCCGTTCAGCGGTTAGGGCTGCAGGCTCGTCTAAAGACCTTATGGAAAGATGAATGTGGAAAATGGGTTTTGGTCCCACCCTTTTTCTCGGGCCCTGCTTGACAGATCACCCTGAAACTTTCAAGACCGCAGCTGAATCGACTAAAATTCATTTAGAACATTTTATGAAGATTCATCAAGCGGCAGCAAGGTTATTGGCAAGACAAAAAAACGCTCTCCTATGGAAAGTAGGTCCTAACTATGAATTTGCCACCACAAGAATATATACAATTTTTTTTAAATCATTTGAATGTAGCTATTTCTTGTGCCTGCGTCCTACCAGTGATCGGCATGCCTTTTTTACTAGTGTATGGTGCCTGTAAGCCAACGGCGATAGGCACGCCTCTCCTTACACATCTATTCGCAAATAAGGGGATTCTGAGTGAAGGGGTAATAAAAAAGGGAAATGCAGCAGGTACTTTGGTTTAAGAGTCTATTATTATACAGAACGTCACTGTGCCTCCGTTATTTCTGTCATCACCAGGAGAACCAGTTATAAAATGGGACAAATGGAAGAAGGTATTCAAGAGATATGACAAAGTGTGTGGAGTTTTGTTGAGTACTGAGCATAAACCTAATCTGTTATTACACTGTTTAGGGTCAGAGGGGCAGAAAGTATTTGATCATCTTCCTGCAGTATCCAATAGTAATGTGGAAGATTTGAACGAATTTGATTTGTGCAGAAGAAAATTAGCATGAGAGATAACCAATACTTTCGCTCCCCACACGCGGTACTACTGCGTTGGCACCACGAGACCCACTCCAGCGGTCACCCCAATTTAAGATAAAATAGTCATACGATGCATCCCATTCCCAACGATAGCAGCAATGTGTTCATACAGAGAACTATAGCACTTTTGAAATTGTTCCACTGCCAAGGCCGCACGAGGAAACGTCAATGCTAACTGCTATTATAAACACGGCAACGCTACCGCACGGTGAAATCATCCCCAGAAACTCACTCTCACTCCCCACTGCTACGCAGTGCCATTGATATCACTCACCCTACCATACACGCATTTGTATACTCAACTTCCAGCACCCTAATGCGGTGCTCTGACAACTAAAAGGTGAGGTGTAATGAGTTTGCAGACCCCTCTTAGACCCAAACCTTCCTTCACCCTCCAACCAATTCCCACCCCTCAGATTTGAAATGAAGCAACCTTTCCCCAGATATTAAGCTGCTTGCAGCCGCTGGTTACACTTAGTCAGGACCCGGGGCCAAAGGTACTGGGGAATAAAGAGAGAATAGATGATCAGGCAACAGTTGACAAATAAAGAATTTGTCCCCACTCAGGAAGTTCACTCAGGGGTTTCCACACTGGGCTTCCGGCACGGTCCCAGTCTGCAAAGCACAGGGGGAAGGTTGCCTTGTGATACGCTGTTCACAGTGGCGCACCAGACATTTCCAAATGCACATGCAAAGTGCTTAATGTAGGGCCTCCCTGGGATGAGGCTCAACGTCTGGTGCGCAATGACTTGAATTGTACCAGACAATTCTACTCATACATGAAAGGTCACCAATGCCGTGCCTCACTGGTATAAGGCACCATGTCTGGTGCCAGATGGCTTGAGTCGCACCAGACAATCCTGCTTGCACACAGCAAGTTACCAATGCTGTGCCTCCCTGGAATGAGGCACAACATCTGGTGCACAATGACTTGAGTTGCACTAGACAATTCTGCTTGCACACAAAAGGTTACCACTGTGGCACCTCCCGGAAATGAGGCACCAGCCTAGTGCACGATGACTTGAGTTGCACCAGGCATTTCTGAACACACAATTAGTTTCCGTTCCGTACCTCCCTGGAATGAGGCACAATGTCTGGTGTGCAATGACTTGAGCCTCAGCAGACCAATCCAGTCACACAAAGATGCCAGTTCATAGGTACAACACAAGGTAGAATGCAGCACTTCTCCTGGTACGCCCCACTTCCAAGGGTCATAACCAGTGACACAGACCCTGCATGAAATGAGCATAGAGTTGGGTGTCGCACGAGAGAAGTGCGGCACACTCGACAACAGGGGGCCACGTGCGGTCCCTCAACTAGCAATCTGTTCACTACCAACCAAACGCTAATGCATTATGTGGCCCCTGATGGGGGGCCACACTCCGTGAATGCAGGCAGTACTTTGCAGGCTCTGCACCAGGCAAATTCAGTCTCCAGGCCCAATTCTTAGTTCTACACTCACACCGCTTATACACGGTGGAATCCAGCAGATGACGTAGACGTGGAGGAGGGCACCGTTCTCCAGGTGACACAGTAGAAGGTGTAGGTTCCTCAAAGGAGGTCTTTGATGGCCATGAGACCTCCACACAGAATAGGGGACAATCCAATAATCCTTTGGCGAGCACACCTCCGAGTGTCACACTGCAGCAAGCATTGTAACTAGGCCAGCCACGATTCAGGAAGGGTGCACAATCCCTTCCCAGGACAGCAAGTACTCCTGTGCACCACAGAGTCTTCTGGCAGTTTGCACCACACAGTTCAGGGACTCTGTCAGGCACTCCTTCAAGTATATCTCTAAATTGCTGAAGTGTGGTATCCCTCGTTATACTCAGCTTTACCTTTGAAGCTGGGGGTGGTCCGAAAAGTTTCCCTTTGAACCATAGATGTATCCCCTAAATTTCATTCCTATCTGCCATGGGGCCATGGAATATAGAGCATCATCTTTAGTGATGCCAGGAGCTGACTCCGTAAGCCCACGTGCCAAAACCTCTCCCTCCAATTTATCCAGCAAGGCCCGCAATTGACAGAGGTCAGTCAATCCAGTTGCCCAAGTTTTATAGCTGTCGCTTGGGAATGTACATTTGTGGTTTCCCCCAGCCCCCAGTGGAATGAAGCTTGAGTTAAAAAGGGCACACAAAAAGTATTTTAGAACATGGAAATACCCACTTTCTAGAAGTGGCATTTCAAGGTATTACTGCCAAAACTACCTTAACCTTTTGGAATCTAATGATAGTAAACATTATGAAGCTGCTACACAGATCCATTGTAGCTAGGATTAATTATAAACTTTCCCTGATATTAACCTATGGGCAGAGCAGCTCTCAAAGGTAGTAAAAATACACATGGACATTCTTCACTCCGTGGGCAAGTGAATGAAGTTTTTTGTTGGTGACATGAAAACAAAAAAAAAGTTTTTATTAAATGTGAAAATAGTGTGAATTCCTAATTAAATATTACTTAAAATAGTTTTATTTATTAAATATAAATTGTGAATGTGGGTGTACTTTCACTTTCACTTTGCAGTCTGTGATATTTCCTGACTGTTTGGCTTTGTTTAGACTTCTCTCTGTGCATTTTGTGATTTTGTCTCCAGTGTGGTCTTTAAATTGTCTTTTTGTGTATAATAACTGTCTGTGGTATCCTGTCTGAGTGTTTTTTTGGTCATTTGTGTTGTCAACATTTGTTTTTGTTGTGTTGGGTGTCTGTTGTGGGTAGTGGTAGTTTGGGTATAGTTGGGCTGGGTTCTTAGTTATTTTGCATTTTCCTGTCCTACTTTCCCTCTATTCTCCTTTGTACCCCCCTTTATCCCCTCTTTTTTTTTGGTGCAATAATGTTGGGTAGGCCTCGTATTGGCAGGATGGGAGAGGAGGAGCTGGGTGGGTTTATTTGGCTGGTGTGCCACTTCCTACCCTTAATAATAGAGGCAGGTGGTCGGGTGATCCAAGGCTATCACACAGAGGCAAGGAGGCTCTGGTGGGCAAAGGTGTTGTACAATCTGCAGAGAATATACAACACATCGCGCAATGAGCACCAGCTGAAGCACCGCTGGGCTGACCTTGTTGCCAGGGAGCAAGATCTGCTGGACCACCTGGGGATTGTGATTGGTGGCCCTGTTGGTGAGTACAAATGAGAGTAATGTGCACGTTTAAGTGCTCTGTAGTGACAGTAGCTGATTTGTTCATTTGCTGCCGGCAATGTTTTTGAACATATGGAATGCTAGTGAAACATGAAGGGCCATATTTCAACTTTCTTAGCACCGCAATTACGACCTGTTTTGAAGCAAGAGCGGCGCAAACTTACAAAATACATTTGTATTTTGTAAGTTTGCGCCGCCTTTGTGTCAAACAGCAACAGAAATGCGGTGCAAAATATGTATAGATATGGCCCACAGTTGCCTGTGAGGTATACAATTTTCCTGCACATGACTGTCATTTGTTGACGCAACAGCTAGACTAACTTTCAAAACACAACAGGAGCCTGTAAATTAGTGCAATGATGATGGCAATGTGGCTCAAACATATGTTTCATGCGTGGTATGTGATTGTATCAAGAAACATATCTTGGAAATCCAGAAATTTTCAATAAATATTGTGTCCCTCAATTGTTTTCGGATACATGTCTGAACTGGATTCTGACACATACGTAACAAGTTATAGCTTACCTCAGGTAAAATCTTAGACTGATATTTTGAGTTTGTAGTGCCACATTTCAATTAGGGATGGCTGGCAAAAGGTATGCACACGGGTTCATATCTCTATGGTTGGTGCAACTCACCATAGCTGTGGCACATCAAATGAAGAAAATGATACAAATTGAGGGCTAACAACTTTCCCTGGCCCTCTGTACATTGTACCTGTGTGTCTAAAATTGGTCTTAGTCACAATGTCTGGGTGACTGGTATTGCAGTCCTCACAGAAAGTGGCTTTGCATGTCTCTCATGGATACACATGATGAGAGGAGTACACTCCATGAATTTGTCTGCTCACTAATAAAGGATCATGTTTGCCACCACATGATAGTTAGGGCCACTGCATGTGTGCAGATGTGTGTGTATCACTCACTGGAGTCCCCGGGTCTGTACATGTTTGCAGTGGTATGTCGGATTCAGTATCATCATGTCTGAGAGGCTTTACTTTCTGAGTTAATATTACACATAGTATTTGTATTTTGAAGTGTTGTACAGTGCACAGACATTGAGCATATTTTTCCCTTCCATGCCTTACAGGTGGACCTGCACCCTACACTATCGGAGAGGTGGCTCGATTTGCGGACCCAGACATCTCCAGTAAGAGTTGATATTTCTGTTCTGTGTTGTGTTTTGTTGATGATGTGTGAATGACTCCTGTGTGTTGGACACATAGCAAGGTGTGATGCGCTGGTCAATGATCTGTTTTGTTCCTTGAGTGGAGTATCATTTTTTCCCCATCTTTGAGTTGGCCAATCCTTATCGTATTGTCATATTTTGGTATTCCAGGTCAGTCCTGTAGGCACGGCAATGTGAACAGAGATGAGTTATGTGGATCGAACTTGAAATCAGAAAATGTAGCAGTGGACCATATTAGTGATTTAGTCTTCCAGTCAGACCCTGATTCTCCCAGAATAGGGATGCCAAAGTCTTACCCACAGACTTCAGCTTCCCTATTCACTAATGAACATGTTTGAGTGTATGTTTAACTTCCTAGCAGCATGTAGCTCCACATGTTGTGCTACGAGTATGAGGCACTTGAGTACAATGTCCTAGGTGTGCATGCAGCTCATGGCCAGAGGTGTTCTTGCATCTATCTGTTTGTTGTAAGTCATGGCTTACTGGTAGGAAATGATGTTGACAGTGGTCTACATTTCCAAAGATAAGTGTTGATGGGATTGTCCAAGGTTTGGGTGTATCCTATTTGGAGTTCCTCCTTACCTGTGGTGTGCTGGCCAAACCCATGTACAGCTTTCCAAAGCTTCCAGGGTGTCCTTGTTGTTAGCAATTATTAGTTGTTTGTCCACCCCCCGCCCATCAGGCACAGGCGTAGGGTTGTGAATAGTGTACCTAGGACTGATGATCCAAGTTTGGTACACAGACATGTAAATCTGTAAATCACTTGTCCCAACCTAGGATACCCACTCATGATTAGCACCTGCATTCTATACTGGCAATTCCATTTACAACTCGCAGATCTTGTGGCCCTAGATTGCCATCAAGAACATAGAAATTTGTTGGCCTGTCAGTGGTGGAGGATTTGAAGCATGAATTTTACCTGACAAGTGGCTGAACAATGATGCCAAAGTCATTCCAGTTGTTACCCATCTTTTAGGGTTTGGATGTGCTGTTTGATGATAGGACGTGTGTAGGCTGGCTTGTCATGTACTTCCTCAGGGACAATCAGTGATCTGTATGATGATATGGGCTGTTTCAGGTACATTAGATGTATTGTCTGATTTACTTCTTGAGCCATTTCACACAGTGAAGTACCTAATGTTTGGTTTTCTATTTGTCTTAAAAGCTGCCAATATGACAACCATCCAGATTTGAGAGTTTCAGCGCAGGGCAATGCGTTACCGCCACATTCTGGATGTGGAGTCTGGGTACCGCAACATGGCAAGACGATATCACCATGAAAGAGCCTCCGGAGTGTGGAGGGCATTTGCCCAAGGGGGCCCTTCTGTGTCCACCACAGCCACCAGCACCACCACTACCACCCAGGTGGCACCAACAGTAGCAGGGACCTTTGCTTGACCATCAACATCGACAGTTCCAGGACCTGTCACAGCACCACCTGCACCTCAGCCTGCGGACATGGCACCGACAAGGGCCCATACTTCATCCACTGGCACCCAGACCACCCCTGCTGCATAGACCCTGCAACTTTTATCCTGATGCAACAGATCTTGGACCGTGTCCTATGTAAAATGACCAGACTGCGGCAGGAGGTGGCACAAGTGAATCGGAGGGTGCGGGCCATCAAGACCCTGCGGAGGGCCAACTTGTAGGCTTATACTCAGCCATGATTCCCTCCCTCCTCTTTCCTGGTTCTTTAAATTAGTGGGGTTAGGGGGCTTAGTGTAAGGTTAGTATAGGCTGTTAGTTTAGTTAGTAGTAGTGGGTGGGAGGATCATACTTTTTACAACTGTTTTTATTATGTGTGTGGGTGGGTGGGGGATGATGTTGGGGTTTTGGTGTTTAAAAAAAAGAAAATTAAAAAAAGAAATACAAAAAAATATATATTTGTTTAGTATAAGATAGTATGTGTTTAGGTTAGTATATTTTGTCCTCCATGTGTCCCGTCTTATAAGGGGGTGGGGCGTTGATGTTTAGATCGTTTCATTAAATGTGATAAGTAAGTTTAGCTTAGGTTAGTTAGCGACAGTTGTGGGTAATGTGTAGTTAGAGTAGTTTAGGTTAGGTAAGGTGTTTTCCCTGGTTTTAGCTTCTGTTTTTACTGTTTAATAAATACCTAGGTAACCCTTTACAGTATGTGTCAAATGCTTGTAGATCAGGGCTTTGCCATGAGTGAACAGTGTCTCTTTTGTGTTAGCTTTTGTGTCCCATGCTGAAACCATATCCCAACTAAGCTGTTACATTGGCAGCTACACCAAAGCTACTTAGCTAAGATTTGGCCATCCATTGCACCCACCACTCACGGTTACTATGGATCCCAAAGTGTGGTTATTTTGTGATGTATGTTTTCAATGTCACATACTTTGTTAACAGATTTGGTATTGGGGACACTGTGTTAAGTCTGCCTGCAGCCTGATGTCCAAGCAAATCCTTATAAGGTGAGTGGTATTATGCTCTCATGTAGTACATAACTCACACCTATCATTTTTTACAATGTTCAGCACAGTTACTTATTTGTATGGAAACTCATTCACATCCCTTCATGCTGTTTGTTGTGTGTTAGCTAAAAATTGGGGAAAAGGTCACATACACAAGTTTTGACTTTCAGTAAAAATTGAAGGCACTATTTTCTGGCTTAGACATCCCTTGAGGAAGCGTTATTCTGTACAACACAGCATTTTGGTGTATAGTTTATATTTTCCTCTGAAATAACCCTCAGGGAGGGCAGATGATGGTACAATCCAGGCCACTGTGCATAGTTATCAGCCAAGATTGATTCAGGTCATGTGTATAGACAATCAATGTTCATTGACCTGAGGTTAACATCACTGATGGCCATCACGGTTGATGTATCACATTACACAGAGACAAAGTTGTTGTGTAAGTGCCATTTATTTAAAAGTGCTGTAGTACTATATGGACATTGTCCATGATTGTGAGTCCATTAGTGTGACATCTTACATTGTGATCCTACACAAGTGCAAAAGGACATGTCATTGGACATGCTGAAGTGTCAGACAGTGCAGAGGGACAGGATTTGCCAATGAGTTAGTGAGAGACAATCACAGGGCAGGGTGACAAGATAAACAGTTGGTTGAAGAACAGTGCTTTTGTACAGTTGTTGCAAGACTGGCATGTTACAAAGCACAGGACCTTGGTAATAGGTGGCCATGTGGCAGGGACTAGTGCTACCGGGTACTCTTACGGGTGAGGGTGATCTGTTCCACGTCTTCATCTTCTGATGTGTGTGTAGTCTCCTCTGCCCTTGGTGGTGGTGGTTGTGAAGGGGCAACACACACCTCAGTGTTTGAAGACGTGGAGTCAGACATCCCGGTAGCTGCTAACTGTGGGGGACTTAAGGGCAGTACTGCAGCAAGGAGGAGCTGCTGGTTCTTAAGAATAGCAGCCACATCACTGTGGTAGGCAGCCAGGCCGGCCCTGATGGGCTCAATATTGCATTCGTGCACGCGTTGACAGGATTGTTGTTGTAGGTGTTGGGTCAACTCTATTACAGCTGTGTTGATTTCCTTCAACCTTTTTTCAAGTTCATGCAAGATTGTTGTTCGCCCTTGCATAGCTGATGCCTGTTCTTCAGTTGACATCATGCACAAACGCACCCCCTCTAGGCTGGCCTGCTTAGTTTGCATCCCCACCCGCACCTCCTTGGCCAGCTCCCGCTGTACTCCAACTACAGTTCGCTCAAAGCTGGTGCCAGGGTCGTCAGAGTCCTCAGCTGTGTTGGAGCTGGCAGGTAGTACAATTGGGGTGGTGGGTGGGTCCTCTGTGATGGCTGTTAGTTCTGTGCTCCTCCTTGTGACTGAAGGTGGGGTCTGGAGGGTTTAAAGGACATCTTGGAGGGTCTGCTGGCTGATGTTTGTCAGCTCGTCATCCATGTCATCAGGGTAGTCCTGGACAGGCATATCCGCAGGAGAGCCATCGTCCTCTGCAATGAGATATGGTACAATTAGTGTGTCTGTGTTGTGGGCTTTGTAATGTGACATGCCTGCCTTCCGATTATTTTCACATTGTGATCTTGGTTCCTGTTCATTGTTCATGTCTATAATATTAGCATTCTCCCAGGCCTATGCCCCACCTGCATGTCACATGTATTATGGTCAGTTTGTGGACTTGTCAGCATCACATCCTCTAGGTGTTGGTTCAGGCTAAAGTGTGAATTGACACCTTCTTTTTTTTTTGGTCCTCATTTCATCACCCTTGCTTTGGTTAGTGGTGAAAAGCACAGGCTCGTAGGACCACGGCAAATCTCCGAGTATATAATCCATACCACAGTTAAGCCGCCCCACATGTTCCACTAATTGTGATTTTCCCAGACGTATATCATCGATCATGTACTATTATTGTCTAGCACCTGATCATAACCAAAGCAACACCCAAATAAAAAAGGGGGTAAGGGGGAATTCTAATCATTGGACTTGAGAATTCAAGAGATTCAGGAGGAGGAGGCAAAACGGAAATCTAGGAGAAAAAAAAAAAAAAAACACTATTGAAAAAAATTCTCCCAATGCATCCAAAAATTGTCTTTTCAAGACAGGGGGCATCGTTGTTCCAATGTGCATATTCGATTTACAGATGATTGCCAGTCCGATGCACGAGGTGGAGAAGGATCAATCCATTTATGACATATTTCTCGTCTAGCTAAGAGAATTAGTATAAACAACAAATGCTCCTGATGTACTGACAGACTCCGATACTTTACACCCTGTTCCCAGACCCCAAACATCACTGTTGATAGATTTAATACTAAATTAATGTTGAAGATCTCCTTTAAGGTATTCCCTATATCCCCCCAATAGCTCAGCAACTTAGAGCATTGCCAAAACATATGGATATCATCTGCCTTGTCTTCCCCGCATCTTGGACAGTTTTTATGGGTTTTCCCGATAGCTGTTAATCTAGCCGGTGTCCAATACACACTATGAAGTGTAAACAGGTGATTTTTTTTCAACCCTGCTAGCCTAGTAGTAAGCCACAATTCTGAACAAGACTTTTGCCACAGTGCTATGACATCTAATGCTGGAAAGATTGCCCCCCACTTCAACAAGGGAAGGGATGCACTATCGTCTGCTGTTTCCAACAGAGCGTGAATTGACACCTTCTTGTCCTACTCAGCCCTCCGTCTACTTCCATTCTCATGGTGAGGCCTTTCACTGGCTGTGGGTGCTCTGATGGCACTAGCACCACACTTAGCAATCTGGACCTGCCCCAATCTCTGATCTTTCACATCCACCTATATGTAGTTGAGATCTAGAATATACTATGTATAGCTTTGTTATGGCACAATATGAATGTCAGCATTGGTAATGTGTACTGCTGATGTTGGGGAATGTGTGGTACATTGGATTGCACTGATAGTCCTAGCAGTGTTCCATTTCCTCCTCTGACTGTGCAGGTGTATTTCTGTAACCAGTTACATGTGTCCTCCCCCTCAATGCTGTTGTCTGAGCAGTATGACATTTGGGATGTTGCATGGTGGCATTGGAGCTATTGTGACCCAGGCACAGGGTGGACCCTGGCATATGCATGGCTATGGCATTAGTGCTGTGTACCTCCTAATGTTAATGACAATGGCTGATGTTTGTAGCAACTTTGGACAATCACATTTGACTGGATTGGAGCATTTGTCTTGATTTCAGGGGATTGATAACGTTGTCATCCTGAACCCTCTAATTTGGGTGTGTTTGATCCATAGGGACGTTACTGCCATTAGCTACTTGACCTGCACACACAGCAGAGGTGATAATGACAAGTGTTGTCAATGTTGCATTCCACTTGCAGGTATGGCCAGAGGTTGGTAATTGGGTCCTAGTTACTGTAGGGAGAATACTGGCTGACGTGTGACGAGCTGCCAGTTTTACGTTGTACCCTGCCCTCCTGGCCTGGCTTTACCTTTGCAACATCCTTGGCATGGCAGCATACCCCCATGCAAAGGTTGTTGGTGTTGTGTAGTAGTGTGCCCCAGGTTTCCTCAGAACGGGCCATGCCCCCGTGTCATGCCCCTTTACTCATTCTACTCCCTGAATTTCATGACTTACATGCATTGTGTAGTAGGTATGTCCACCCCCCTGCATACAGTTAACATTTGTGCAATTTAATTCCCCATGCGACTTACCCTGCATGTGTGTTGTCTCCTGGTAGTCTGCGCTGTCCTGTCCTTGTATCCCTGTGACAATCTCCTCAGGGATGATGGCTGCGACCATCTCCTCCATGTGGTCCAGGGCCTCCTACGGTGCTGGACTTCCACCTCCAGTCTGCAGTGCTGCCTTCTTGTTCCTGGCCATCTTTTCCTTGGTCCTGCGCTTGCAGTCATGCCAGCGTTTCTTGCACTCAATGACTGTTATCTGTACTTCTTCCACACTGTTGATCTTGTCAACAATTTGTTGCCATATTGCATCTCTCCTACTGATTGGCAACTTTGAGGTGACAAACAGTTGGTGCTGGTGTTCCGCCATCTCTTTAACCAGAATTTCCTGCTCCTCTGCACTGAAGCAACACTTTCTTTTCTTCTTCTCCCTGTCCTGGTTCTTGTGTGGGTCCTCCTGGCTGGTTCCTGGTCTGTTGTCATCTTCCTGGGGTCTGTGCAAGCATCTGGGATCCATTTTGGCTCTCCTATGCACATTTTGCAGTGTTTGTGGTGCTTTTTGATGCAATTGCGTCAAAAAACGGCACGTATCCGGTTTGCGACGTCGTAAACCGGCTCACAGTCATTTTCGCCACGTTAACGTAATTTTCCTTTACGACGTGACACATTTGTTTGAGTAAAAAACAATGACTCACACCTGTGGTTTGCGCCACCGTACGTCAAAGTATAAATTTGACGCCCGCAAGGCGCAAAGAAATGGTGTTAGCCGGCGGTAATATTTTTGACACAAAACTGCGTCCGCGTAGTTTTGCTTCAAACAGTATAAATTTGGGCACCATTGGTTTAAAGTTTAAAAAAACTATGGTATTTTACATTGAAATAATAATTTAGAAGTTACATTAAAATATGGGGTGCCCTTTGGCAGCACGTTTGACGTGGGGGTTACCTGGGTGACAGGGGTGCCCAATGTAACTTCCCGAGGGCCCTGTGTGCCCACCATTGGGCTGAAGAGAAGAGTTAAACACCCATCAAGATGGTGGAGGGTCTAGGGGCTTGAAACAGCAGCACAGGTGTACTCCGCAAGCGGGATCCCCTAGCTGCCCATGCAAAGCGGTACCCCCCAAGATAAGCCATGGATCGGTGGGGCAACTGGAAAAAAAGAGACGGCTACAGACAATAGTCTGGTTCTGGGCCCAGCCTGAGATGAGTTGAGTACCAGAGACAGGTGGCTGGGGTGCTCATCCCCAGTGGGGGCTCCTGGCGTACTCCACTCGGGCTGGTGTATTTCACTGCCTATACCTCACCCCATGCAGCAGTCGGATGATAGACAGTGGTAGCACAAGCGGAGTTCTCACTGGGATCCAGGGATGTGGGAATCCTCATTCACAAATCAGCCCCCCTGCAGATTGTAAAGATGTAGATGACAATCCATGGTTGCCAGGCAGCAGTGACCAGTAGCTGGAATGGGATACCTCTAATGATTTCATCCTGGTACTTTCCCCTTGTACACCAGATGTCCAGCCTAGCAAATATGGGGGAGTAGATTCTGACCTCACCAGATGCCCTCAGTATGACGGGCGGGGAAGAGCTAAACCGGATGGCTCATGGGGACCAGGACAGGGTTACACAATCAAGCATTATACCCAAGACTGATACAAGGTTGGAAACACGTGGAGGGTGAAACATCTGGGGCAACTGCAGTGCACCCACATGGCCGACTCCATGCGGTCGCTATGACGCCTCAACTACATCCTGTTTCCTTAACACCATGTGGGCTGGTTTAGAGATATACCATACCTGCCTAGAGGCATACAAGATCACTCCCCACTGATTATGACATATCAAACATCCCTGTGTTAGGGGCGTGGCCAAGCAAGATGACCGTGTAGATGCACCTGCTGGTGCTCCCACCGGAGCCCGAGAAATTCTGCCGAAATCCCTAATCATCCTGCACCTGTGGCCCCCGGAACGACCCGCCTAACTCCGCTCCCATGGTGGAGTGAAAATTCGGGCTTGGAAGGGGCTCAGAGCGTACATGATGACTGACAGTGGAGAGATGGCCATGCTGCTGGGGAGTGTGATGTTAGCCTATGCCCACTCCAGCCTAAATGACTATTGGGAGGTTCGGGTGCTGAAGGTGAGAAGTGGCCACGTGATTTAGGAGCCCCCCAATTGACAGTTAACTGGTGTTCATCGGAGGGGAGCTGGAGCCCTTTGGGGGGGTTGATCCCTGGAGGCCAGTGATGCGATTAGCAGCCCATGCTGTGCTGACCTATCTAGATTGCTGTCCTGTAGCAGCTATGGTCCCGGAGAAGATGGCCCGGTGCGTGGGCCTGTAGGGAAAGTGCTACAATGTACCCTGAACATTTGAGGATGCCCTGCCTCTGAAATGCCTGCTTGGGCCCCTAGAAACAACAAGATGTCCTCATGGGTCACTTGCTAGTACAAGGGGCTGATGGAGGCCCTGGCTTGATGCTGCTTGGGGGCTCTCTGTTGGACCTTTATTCTTCCTCTCTGGACCTCTACGTTTGCCCTCCATCACACTGGGGTGGCAGTGATTTGCCCAGAACCTAGGGGCATATTTGTTCATAACTCCTGTAAAAGGTGGACAGAGGCTTTATACCTGACACGTCTAGGCCTCTTGGGGACTTAACTTGGTGGTTTACCAAATGTTCGCCCTACTGGCCCTGTGGAAAACATGGGTGGTAGCCCTGGGCATCTCCTTTTCCCTGTGTGCACCCAGATGTCACCTGCAGAACGCCCGCAACCGGTGTTTGTGAGGCCTGGTCCTTGAACCTGTGGATGGACTGTTGTAACAATGGTGAAAGACAAAGCACCTGAATCTGCCTGGACCAATAAAAGTGTCAAGTACACACAATCATATCCTCAGAAGGACTGAACTGGGATGGTGGGCCCGTCTGAGCAGCAGGCCGAGGAGTCAGGCTCGTCTCTTTCATTGACAGACCTCTTAGCGGCAATCGAGAGTTCTTGAGATGAAATGGTCCACAAGATTGACTGTTGCAAATTATGTCAACTTGCTGTGAAATGCCTTAGGCAAAGTGGCTGACAGTGTAACAACAGCAGAACACCATGTGGAGTCCCTGCAACAGGAAGGCCATTCACTTCAAGACATAGGGCCTGATTCTAACTTTGGAGGACGGTGTTAAACCGTCCCAAAAGTGGCGGATATACCACCTACCGTATTACGAGTTCCATAGGATATAATGGACTCGTAATACGGTAGGTGGTATATCCGCCACTTTTGGGACGGTTTAACACCGTCCTCCAAAGTTAGAATCAGGCCCATAGTCATGAATCTACAGACTGACAGCTCGCCTAGATGACTGAGTGGAATACTCGGAAGGGTGCTCCTGCCGGAATATCTTGAGATTCGTGGGGTTTCTGGAGAGGGCGGAATGACTGGATTACTAAGGTTCTCCTTCCTAAGATGATCTCCAAATTCTTTACCGTTGAGAGGGCCCTGGTCCCGCTGCCGAAGCTCAGGCCCCTCCGAGAGCAATAATAGCTTGACTGTTGAATTACCGTGACCGTGATGCAATCCTGCAATCCACCCAAACAGGGGGCCCACTGATGTTTGAGGACCACCCTATTTCCATATTCCCCGACTATAGAAGAGGGTGAATGAACAACGGAGGACCTTTCTCTCTATCAAAAAACGCATGCGGGACATTAACATGAAATACGGCTTGCAAACACAGGTATAGTAGCAGATGTCGCATCTCCCTTAAGGCAGATAGTGTATTTATAAGTTAGGTTAGCGTATTATTGCTCAACGGGTGAAAGCATATATTGCCAACATAGTGCTGAGGGTGGTGAGAATTGGTCCCACAGAGACATAAACAAAATATTACCCAGAGCAGAAGAATATCAATCATATGTCCTTGAGAAGGCAACCAGTAAATCTAGTACAAACTAAATCTGTGGATGAATACGATCTTTAATCCAAATTGAACAGGTAGTCGACACGTGTTTCGCCTTTAACATTATTTTCAAGGCTGTAGAAATACAATATTTTATGACAAATATGAACAAAAAAGTTCTGCTCTGAGTGATGCTTTGCTTATGAAATACAGCTTGATGTTCCCGGCGAAACTTCGAGTTCAGCCTCAAGGAAAGGTCCTCTTTTTCTTTACTCCTGTTGAATCCAGCAATTGGTTGGACTTGGACTCTACAGCACATGCCTGTAGTCAGGACCCCGGGAAGCAGGGCTCATCTCAGCCTAATTCACAAAGAAAATCAGCACGACAACCCTATGATGGAACTGATGCAGGAAGGGCTCGAAGGACAATAAACGATGGAGAAAAATAATGATCTGCCCTGATGGTACCCTGCGGGTTGGCGGATATTGGACAGACTCCTTGGGAAGCATCCCAGACATGTTGGACTGAGCAGGGTACAGGCAGTGAGGGCTCAGACTGAGAGCTAACCGCTACATTGCACTTGAGGAACTGTAACTTACACTGTACACTGAACACAGTACACTGTGCACTGTGTCTGTGAGTGGCTTGGGCTAAGCCCCCTGATACACTGCCTTTGTTCCACGTGGCCTCTTGGGCGTAGCTGGCAACATATAGCCTAGGACTTGAGGTTCAATTGGTGGGGGGAGGTCGGCCATATGGTAAATCGTGGGTTTACAGATGCTAAGGGGATTGGTAATGTTGAAATGCACTACTGTTCTCCCCCTTTTTTTCTTATTTTCCCTTTCCCTTCTTCATTCTATTTTGTGGTTTTGGCCCAGTTCAGCTGTGGTACCCACCAGATGGGAGACAGTTTACACGGTGAATCAGCGGGAGTGCCTCGGCCTCGCACCTATCCTCTAGCGGAGCACCTCCACTATTGGGGGGGGGACTTTAAATATAAATCGTATTGTTTTAATTTTGATGTTGAATTGGGTAATGGGGCAGTGTGATCTTGCTCCCAAACGATTACTGTTTCAAAATAGTGGTTTGGTCCCACTGCCCCTGGGGAGAGGGGAGTTAGGAGGAGGTGCTGTTGTTTGTCAACTTTACAGTTTTGGGAAACATTCTGCTCTTGTGTACCCGGGTCCAGTTGGATGGTTGCGTGGTATTTGAGTGTGGACTGTCCCTCAGTGCGAGGGAGAATGGTGGAATGTTTGATACCATCTACGAATGGCAACTCTTATGACTAAACTTATAAGCTGCAATGTGAGAGGCGTCCCCCAGTTTGAAAAATGAAGATGAGTGTATGCTTCTCTTTAGCGCAACAAGGTGTCAATAGTGTTTCTGCAGGAAACCCAAGTCTGCGGCAACTGTATTTCTTGTGTGCGAATGCGCTGGAGAGGCCAAATTTACATTACGTCATAATCAGGGTATGCCCGAAGGGTGCTTATCTAAGTGGCTTGGGGGTCCTGTTCCGTCATAGGATGCATGTTGTTGACTTAGAGGACTGATATAGTATCTTATACTAAATACTAGGTGACAGGAAATGTGCTTTATCAATGTTTAGGGGCCTAATGCTGACAGCCCACATTGCTATACCAACGTCATGACAGCGGCGTCACCATATCTCACTGCGGGCATAGTATTGGCAGGGACTGCAATTGCGTATTTAGCCGGGTAATAGACCTAGAGACCGTACTGAGCCCCATATTACCGAGGCCCTGTGTGACATAATACAATAACCGCATCTCTGTGGTATCTGGAGAGATAGACACCCAACAGACAGGGTATTTTCATGCTCTACACCCATGGTGGGGACTCATAATCGCATAGACTACTGTCTGGTTTGCTATGTGATCACCCAAAGGGCATCAGAGGTCTCCTATTTGGTCCGCTATCTGTTTGACCACTCCACAATCCTGCTAGGTTTTGAGGATGGAGAGCCCAAAAGTCTGGCAATCCCGTTATGGTGACTGAGGGGCATATTTATACTCCGTTTGCGCCGGAATTGCGTCGTTTTTTTTGACGCAATTCCGACGCAAAACTAACTCCATATTTATACTTTGGCGTTAGACGCGTCTAGCGCCAAAGTCCATGGAGTTTGCGTGATTTTTTAGCGTGGACACTTACTTTGCGTTAATGAGATGCAAGGTAGGCGTTCCCGTCTAAAAAATTGACTCCGAGGCATGTGCGGCGTATTTACACTCCCGGGCAAAATTCACGCCCGGGAGTGGGTGGGTCAAAAAAAATGACGTACGGCCGCTTTTGCGCCGTTTTTTAGCGCCTGGAAAAGGCAGGCGTTAAGGGATCTGTGGGCTCTGAAGGAGCCCAGAGGTGCCCTCCCATGCCCCCAGGGACACCCCCTGTCACCCTTGCCCACCCCAGGAGGACACCCAAGGCTGGAGGGACCCATCCCAGGGACATTAAGGTAAGTTCAGGTAAGTCATTATTTATTTATTTTTTTGTGGCATAGGGGGGCCTGATTTGTGCCCCCCTACATGCCACTATGCCCAATGACCATGCCCAGGGGACAGAAGTCCCCTGGGCATGGCCATTGGGCAAGGGGGCATGACTCCTGTCTTTGCTAAGACAGGAGTCATTTCTATGGGGTTTGGGAGTCGGAAAAAATGGCGCAAATCGGGTTGAGGCGAAAAATTTGCCTCAGCCTGACTTGCCCCATTTTTTGACGCCCAAGCTCCATATCCCCCTACGCCGGCGATGCCTGGTGTACGTCTTTTTTTTCCACGCACACCAGGCAGCGCCGGCGGCTAACGCCGGCTAACGTCATTGATTAAATACGGCGCCCGCATGGCGCTTCAGAATGGCGTTAGCCGGCGCTAATTTTGTTGACGCAAAACTGCGTTAGCGCAGTTTTGCATCAAAAAGTATAAATATGGCCCTGAGTGCGAAAGCATACAGATCCCGCATTCACGGCGACAGTCAGCAAAACACAAACGCATTATTTTAATGAGAACTGTCTTTCAGTGAGTAGTAGAACTCTAGACTGGGAGGCAATGAAAACAGTTTTGAGAGGAATTTGTATTAAGACGTCCTACAGGCTTTGTCGACAGCTCAAAAGAGACATTACTGCCCACAAGCGAGAAGTACTGGAGGTATTACGTCCCACATGCCTTGACAAGCTGACTGAGTGGCAAAAAGCCCGTACAACATTGTTGCATGACTGACTTAGGCTCGAGAAATACACTCACACAGCATATAACCAACGTCTTCACATCAAGGGGGACAAAACGGGGGCAATGTTGGCTCATTTGATCTGTCAGGAGTCCCCTAGGATTTCTGTTCTGATACTCCACAACAGCTTGGGGAACCTGGTCTTTATGCAATGGGTTATCAATGAAGTCTTCTGCACTCATCTTAGCAGCACATACTGCTAGCACTTACAGATTCCCTACGCATCTGGAGGATTATCTCTCCAACATTCCACTGCCAAATCTTGATCACTCGAGAGGAAATTTTCACAGCGAAACGTAACCTCAAAACGGCAAAAACCCCAGGCAGGGATGGTCTGCCCACCGAATTTTATCATAGATATGCCAACTCTGTGGCCGACAAACTCTTGGAGATCTTTGAAGAGGCTCTGTAGAGGAGCATTCTTCTGGCTACCATGTGCAAGACACTTGTAGTGATGGTCCCCAAGCCAGGCAGGGACCCTAAGACTACCTCGACATACAGACCGATATCACTCTTAAACATTGATGTGAAACTCCTCAGTAATGTGCTGGCTGTGCATTTAGGGCCTAATTTCTGAAAGGTTAGCGCCGCCTTTTCGTCATTTTTTTACGCAAAAGCCGCGCAAACTTACAATGCGTCAAAAAGTGACGTGAAGGCGGCGCTCACTTTTCATAAATCTAGCCCTAACTTTCTCATCTACCGTCTCTTATATACATCAACCAGTTGGGGTTGATTCTGAAGAGAAATACTCTTCACAATATTTGACAGCTTTCACACATGTATCATTCTCTGCAATTACAGTAAGATGCCTATGCACTGGCACTTTTAGATATTAAGCAGGCATTTGACTCCATCAATTAGGGTTACCTCTGGCACGTGCTCTGGAACCTAGGTAAAGTCCCAAGATTCATCCAATGGGTCCACCCACTGTACTCCAACCCATACGCTAGAGTACGCTTGGGTGGTGTGGTCTCAGTACCTTTCATCTGTATAGGGGAACGAGACAGGGGTCCCCTCTCTCACTGCTCCTGTTTGCAAGCGCTGTGGAGCCATTAGCAGAGAAACTACTCAGGAAGCTCACTCAGTCTCCCTCTATGCTGATGATGCCCTGATATACCTTAGACAGCTGTGCTACATGCCGATCCTCTTACAGGCCATGCAGGAATTCTGGGAGCTTTCAAGATTCATTGTCAACCCAGATAAATTTAAATTATTTCCGCCTGGGGCACTGATTGGGATCCTGCTCAAGGCACTCCCGTGTGTGAGACTTCCCCCCTTGGGTGGCTGAAAATGTTTGCTATTTGGGCATCAGGCTGGCGCATTCGTCATCAGTATTTATCGGCTACAAAAAAGCGGTGGAATGGCTTCAAGCTTCGATCCGCTTCTGGAGAGAACGACCCCAGTCCCTTATGGGTAGAATAGCCATCACAAAAATGATACTGGTGCCAAGATGCCTCTGCGCACTCCAGGACACCCTCTATGCAATCCCTGCACATTATTTTCACATCATTGACCGCTTTAAAGTAGACCTGCTCTGGGATAATAAATGGAAGCGTGTCAGATTTTCCACCCGGTGACACAGCTGGGGCCGGGGTGTTCTGCTGGTTCCCCCACATTAAACTATATTATATGTCAGCACACCAGCAGCACGCGGTCCATTGGCTGGACGCCGAGGATAATTAGAAGTGGCTATTAAAGGGTACTCATTGCAGGGTCTCTCTACCTGTCCCGATTGCAAGCCTCAACGGATATGCCCCATATTATCCAAGTAGTAGCGGCCATATGGGAACAAGTGGTCCAAAAAGTGGTGCGGCATGCACCCTACGCCCCAGACATGCCTCTATGAGTTATACAACCATTCCAAAAAAATCACCTACTCTATATCAGAGCAGGGATGGTCTATATGCAACGGGTTATCAATGAAATTTTATGCACTCATCTTAGTAGCACATACTGCTAGCACCTACAGATCCCCCCAATCATCTGGAAGATTATCTCTCCAACATTCCACTCCCAAGTCTTGATCAATCAAGAGGAAATTTTCACAGCGATACGATACGTAACCTCAAAAGGGAAAAACCCTAAGCAATGATGGTCTGCCCACGGAATTCTATTATAGATATGCAACTCTGTGGCCAACAAACTCTTAGAGGTCTTTGAAGAGGCTCTATAGAGGGGCATTCTTCTGGCTACGATGCAAGAGGTGCTTGTAGTGATGGTCGCCAAACCAGGCAGAGACCCCGAGACTACCTCAACATACAGACCGATTTCACTCTTAAACATTGAAGTGAAACTCCTCAGTAATGTGCTGGTGGTGCATTTACTTCCTCATCTACTGTCTCATATACACATCGACCAGTTGGGGTTCATTCTGAAGAGAAATACCCTTGATGCTTTCACACATGTATCATTCTGTGCAATTACAGGAAGATGTCTATCCACTGGCACTTTTACATACTGAGCAGGCATTTGACTCCATCAATTGGGGTTACCTCTCGCTCCGGAAACTAGGCATAGGCCCTAGATTCATCCAATGGGTCCACCCACTGTACTCCGACCTTTACGCTAGAGTACACTTGGGTGGTGTGGTCTCGGGATCTTTCATCTGTGAAGGGGAACCAGACAGTGGCGCCCTCCCTCACTGCTCCTGTTTGCAAGTGCTATGGAGCCAGTTATAGGCTCTAGGTTCATCTAATGGGTCCACCCACTGTACTCCGACCAATATTCGATGGGTGACCTTTACCCAGGAGACCAGTTCATTACATTAGAGGAAGCTAAGGACTCCTTTTCATTAGGTACAGGTCAATACCTGCAAAATGCTAAGATCTCCACTACCGCACAGGAGCTGTGGCCCACCTTCTTTGACGCACCACTAAGTTCCAACACTTTAATGACACTACTTAGTATGGCCCTAGGTCATAGATTGATTTCTCATATTTATAGGGCACTGCGTGATGTCCTCCCAGCACCCCCACTACGCACCCAGACCAAGTGTGAAGAAATGCTGGGGGAACCCTGAACTGTCTCTCAATGGATCAAAGTCTACGTGAAGACTCATATGGTCAGCTCTAATGCCTGGTTTAAGCTACTGCAATACAATTACGTACAAACATATTGTGCTCCAAAAATCCTACATTCTATATGTAGAACCCGCTCAGACAATTGCCAGGCTGCGGGAACATAGCTGCAGATTTTCTACACTTGGTTTGGGTATGCCTGTCTCTCTCTACTTATTGTCAGGAAGTACTGTGGGCTCTTAACAGGGCCTTAGGATGGACCGTACAGTAAGAGATTAAACAGGTGCTGTTGGGCCTCCTGCCATCTCCCCCTAACAAAAAACTCAGCAGAAAGTTCATCCTCCTGGGCTTGCTCCTAGCAAAGTAACATATCCTTATTAAATGGATGAGTCTGCTGCCTACATGTGCGGCCGGTCACTGAGATGTTTCTGACTGCAGACGAGGTGTAAATGAAGCATGTTCGCAGGGATGAAAAGTTGGAGGATAACCTGCATGCCTGGTCTGTTATGCCATCTGATTTAGAAGAGCAGCGGGTGGAGCCCCCTTGGAGGTGTTGGGGAGTCTGTCGAGGGGGTTGAGGGGAGGGGAAGCCTCTAATCCACACCTACACACAGTTAACCTTCACAGATGATCAACATTGAGCTTTTTGTGAGACCATCTTCGGGACCTCACATGAGAACCCGGGGGATGGGAGGAGTTAAAAGGGTTTGTTATTGTCATTAGGTATGGCTGCAGTCCATTAACCTCCGAGTTCACAGTTTCTTTCTCGTAACAAATCAACTGCGATACCCTGTGGCACTCTACGTATGCTACTTGTAAAGTGGGCAGTAAGGATGATGTTCTGTTACTGTATGATCAAAGCGACAATGCATTTATCTGCTTGCTACAAGAGAGCCACATTTATTCCTACCACTGTAAAACTAGTATTAAGCTGCAGTAAGTAAACTCCCATGTATATCAGTTATCTTAGTGATCACTGTAACTTGCCTAAAGGGGTGAAACTGAATGTTATGCTGGAGGCCACTTAGTTAGGGTCTGAGGACTGTATCTTGAGAAGTTATTAGTAGTACTAGGACTGTTGGGCTTGAATAGTGAGTAATGTTATTGTCACAACATGTACAGCTCTGTTGGTCATTTGAAATGTTAATAAAGACATGTTATTAAAAAAAACTGCAGTAAGTAACTACACGTCTTTTCATAGGAACACAATAAATTTGAGTTGGGCTTTGGCCAACTCATCTAAGACTGCAGGATAGTATTTTTATGTATGGTATTTATATTCCAAATGTTCGACTTTAGCTAATATTGCTAAAGATTCTGTTTCCGATTGTTTTCATTTAAAGGAGGTGTCATTAGTTATGAAACTCGTAGAGGCTGCTTTGAAAGCATCCCACACGATGAGTTGGGGTATCACCAAATGAATTAAATTCAAATAACTCTTTGACAAACCCCTCAAAACCCTTTACAAATTATAAATCACTCAATCAGTTATTATTAAATCTCCACCTGGAAGATTTAGATTGTTTAAGGTGTATGTCAAAATCTCACCAAATCGGAACAAGATCGGAACTCAGTATAAAACAAATCTCAGAATCAAGTAGACATGGTGTCATTTCATGACTAATAAAGAAAGAAATATCCTGCTTGTCAAGTTACACAATGATGTCATGAAATGTCAGAGTCATAAGGGTTCTCTACAGGGTGGTTGAGCCAGATAGACCAGAGCTGAGCATTTAACTACATCTGCTCCTGGTGGGGTAATGTATGCATCCATTCAACTTCCAATAAACCCTCTTTTAATCTGCTGGCTGTGTCTATGTATTTGTACATGCCAACATGCTTCACAACAACATGCTGTAGGGAAAAGAGAAACAGGGATCGGGAATGTAATGAAATGGAGGTGAAATTGACACACTGGAAGGCAGAGTTTGTTGCACTGCCTAACCTGGACTTGGCACAAAGAAATTAAACTTCCCAGAATGACTAAAGACTGCTTCCCCAACAAGTAGCAGAGCAAGATTCAGGGCAAAACAGGGGAGGTTATAAAAGCTCAGTGATATGGCCAGGAAACTGCTGTCTTGAATGTCAAGTTGCAAAAAGGGGCAAAGGTGGATAGACAAGATACTGGGGCGGGACCCCAGTGTCTATTGCATGGGTATTTGCAAATTATTTGAGGGAACTCTATTAATCACAATTAACCTGGGAGGAGGATATTTTTCAATAATTTATCCAGAACTTGCTGGTCCTACACTTGGAGTGGGAAGGTTGGGATTTCAAAAGAGGATGAGATACCAGAAGCTGAGATCTCAGAAGCATTGACACAGCTTACAAGTTGGGAAGGGGGACCAAACAATGTTGCCCACTAACCCCCCTTTATTTGCAATGACAACTGAGCTGTTGGCCACATGGGTACGTAGAGGCGCACTGATACACAGCTTGAGATGGGATCCCAATTGGCATTACTTTGTCTCCCTCTATCCAGATGCATTCTACTATACCCGGTGGACCCCTATCAATCTGCTGATTCTGGAGATTATGCGTGTATTTAGAGCGTACAAAGGAATCTGCATAAACTAAAACAAATTTGTGGCCTATTCTCTGATGGACTGGCGGTCCATGGAGCCGGGAACCTGTCCCATTAGGTGGGAGCCCATCTGTCTAGGGATCCATATTGCAGCAAACTGGGAGCTCTTTTTTTAATAAGAATCTGGGCAAGATATTATGGAAATACAAATAGGATGTGGGACACTGATGAAACCTGTCCGTATCGCTGAAGGGTAGAGTGGCGCTCTACAAGATGATATACCTTCCCAAATTCCTTTGTGCCTGCAAACCACACTCTTTGTGGTACCTGCTCAGGAATGGAGGAAATAAAATGGGACATGGAAGTCCTGGTACAGGGGTGTCACCCTGCCCAACTTCTTGAGTCTTTATTATTGGGCAGCCCAGCTTGTGGTTGTGAATGACATGGTCCTCACAGACCAATGACAACCTTCTGTGCCGGCAGACAGACAGACAAACTGGGCTACCTATGTTGGTTATACAGCGGTGGAAAGACAATTCGGTTCACAGCGCTGACAACCACAGTGATCAATGTCTGTAAAAAGGAGGCACAGGCAGTGGCCTGGAAAGGAAAAATGGCAACAACCTTATGGGTGGCAGAAGCCCTGAAAGAGCTCAGGACAATCAAGGGACATAGCAGTTCGGACATGCTAGGAATGACTGTGGTGGGCGATGTCTGGAGAGAACGCAGGATGATAGCGAGCCAATACCTTAAGTACCTACAGATGCAGCATATACAGTGGGGATATGGGGAACATATGGACGGCCTGGTGGAGGAATCACCCCTCATATACAGGTTTCTTGCGGCCTCTATCAACAAAATTGTGATTTCTCTCATGTACACTTCTTCTCTCGCACACAGCCTTCCCCAACTTGATGCACTCGGGGCACAAAGGGAGTAGGACCTGGGTAGACTGAAAGATGGAGCTTAGGGTGAGATCTGCTGCTTTCCACAGGAAGTGGCGCAATTAGGGCAGACTAGTTCCACTCAAAATACTGGATAGAACCTACTACATGAGGATATACTGAACATAGTGACACAAACCATTGCCTACGTGATTGTAGTCAGTGGGGAACGTTACTGCACACCTTCTGGGTGTGTCCTGCTATATAGGCATACTGGGAAAGGGTGGGGAAGAGACCATCTGATGTGATGGACGTAATGATACAGCTCACCCCACAATTGGTGGCACTGGTTAAATGAGGCGATCTGACACAAGAGAGGTACACGTTGTTATTCTATAATAATGGGGCTCTTGCGATGAGCTTCATCAAATGATGGCAAAGCACTTCCACTCCTAAATTGCAGGAGCGGGTGTCCGACATGGACTGGTGCATGAGAACAGAGGGGCAAGATTTTAGGTCCCTGTAGGAGTGAGAGGTGGACAGCTGGAGAGAGGGTGGGGACAGGAGGATGTGGGATGAAAGAGGAGGTTCGGCCCATTCAGATCCTGACCCACTGGAAAGATACTTGGGTAGAACGGCTTACTCTTGCCAAGAACAGTATTAAGGTCCCAGCCACGCTGCCCGAGAGGAGCCCATTGCCATTGATACAACTGGAGCGACCTTGTCTTGATCACTAGCCAAATGATTATGTACTATGATGGTCTCCCAAGTAGAACAAGGTTACACTGTGTATTACATATTGCCTTGTCTGTAAGTCGTTTGAGTTGGTGTGGTGGTCAAACCAACAAACTGGAAAGATCAATTTCCTGACATATTAAGTGGATATAAGCGGGCGGTTAAAGCATTACACTTTGTGGTTACTACAATTGTGGGACCACTGCCCACAGTGAAATGTACAGTGTAATGATGAAAAAGCCAATAAAATATAGATTTGTTTTATAAACTGTGTTACATTATTTCATTGATTAAACCTACATTTAGTTTCACCATTAATGTTTTAGACAAAAATATTTTAAAAATGAAAAAAAACGAAAAAGGATTATTGTGTTTGTTTAATAAACCAATACTTTAGTAGTTCAAATGTTTATTAAGTTAGAGAAAAAATATCTAAGTAACAGAGTTGGAATAAGAATAGTATATTCCCCCCCCTAAATATTTATGCATTTTAACCCATGGTGTCTTAATAGTATGCTTGAAGCCCTCTCTAAATATGTACATTTTCCCCAACAAAAGTGAGAAAGGAGTTGTAATTGTACATTGATCTCTCCAAATAAATGCATGCTCCCCAAAGAAAGTGGAAATGGAGTTAGAAGAGTAATTCTGCCCATCAATTATATGCACTTTCATTAACTAAAAGAAGGTTTGAAGTTACAATAGTACATTTGATACCCAATTAAATGCTCTTTTCCCAAATAAAAGTGCTATTGGAGTTAGAATAGTAAATTTGATACCCAATAAAATGTTCTTTCCACAACTAAAAGAGGTATCGGAGTTAAAATAGAAAATCTGTCCCCACCCCACCCCTGACATACATTACGTTTCCCCATTTTAAGTATGAGAAGGATTACAATAGCAAATCTGATCTACTTGAAAATATAAACTTTCCACAGTGGCAGTGCGTAGGACAATACACTCTTTTTGGCATGGCTACCCCTACTTTTTGCCTGCTGTCAGTATGTTTTCACTGGGATCCTGCTAACCAGGACCCCCGTGATTGTGTTCTCTACCTCTAAATTTGGTTGCCTAGGACTTTGCACACCCTGCAATTAGCACACTGGGCCCCCCATATAAGTCCCTAGTATATGGTACTTAGGTACCCAGGGCATTGGTAAACCAGGGGTCCCCCGTGGGCTGCAGCATGTATTGTGCCATCCATTTGGACCCATACAAACTGTGTCTGCAGGCCTGCCATTGCAGCCTGCGTGAAACGGTGCATGCTCCCTTTCACCACAGATATAAGGCTTGCCTTATATACTGGTCACTGCACTTAGGCACTGTAAGTCACCCCTCTGGTAGGCTCTTCAGCCCAAGAGCACGGTGTATGGTCCTAAGTGTGAGGGTATCCCTGCATGAGCAGGTGCCCCTCCCGCCCCGGCTCGATTTCCTGGACTCCATAAGTGCGCAGAAGACATCTTAAGGTATGTAGTGGACATTGGTCAACACGAGTGGTCCAACTACATAATGGTTTCTCTGAACCTAGGCATGTTTGGTATCAAACATGTTGGAATCATGCAACTACACTTATTCCAGTGCTAGTTGCATAATACCATGTACTCTGGGGGTTCCTTAGAGGATCCCCCAGTTCTGCCTATGCAGCCTTATGGGGTATAGCTGCCAGCCCACGCTGCTGCTGACCACAGATACTGTTCTGCCCTCCCGCTGGTGAGCCTGGCTCAGGCAGAGGAAGGCAGGACAAAGGATTTTCTGCAAGGGAGAGGTGGGACCACCTACCACGGTGTATTAGGTATCTAACAGCTGGGGTGGAGTGGCCTCTGAGCACCACCGGACTCCTTGCATAATCCAGTTTGCACCAGCTCAGAAACCCCCAGTTCCTGTTCTGATACAAAACTGCACAAAGGACAGGGGAGTGACCAACTTCCTGTCCAGCTCTTTCCCTAGGGAGGTGCACAGAGCTCTACCAGGTGGCCACTTGATCCTGACATCGTGAAAATAAGATGTGCAGAGGGCCCTGGGAGCATCTGACTGGTTACGTCAGGTAGATGACATCCCTGACAGCCTCTGAAAGGTGGGTCACTTCAGAGAGTGACCAACCCCCTTTTAGGGGTACTTAAGGGCTCCCTCACGAGTGCGTCCTCAGATTCGTCGCGCAAGACTCTCCAAGGAACTCTCTGCAAGACATCTTCTGCTCCTGGCCTCTGGAACCGCGGCTGGTCTGCTTTGGAAACAAAACACATCTGCTTCTGGTGGGAAGGCTCCTATGGCAACATTGTTTCTCCGGATCCTGCAAGAATCCTGCAACATCCAAGGCTTTGCATCCTACAGGGTCACAAGGACTCTGCACCTGGAAGCACAAATGAATCTCCATTGGAGTGAAGGAGTTGCTAAAGCAGGTGTTTTAATAAAAATATGAATAAGTATTGATGTATTCTGAGAAATGGATTTGGGTAGAAAATGTAATAATATTAAAAAAAATAATGTACACATTTGAAAATGTGATCACGATGAGTGGCCGCCAACGTTCACAAAGTATACTTATTAATAACTTATTAATATGAAATGTGGAATTTATGTTTGATTAATGTAGAAGTACATCATATTAAGGGCTATGCATTATGTACTAGCTTTATTAATTGAAGGTCTTAACTTAGCGGAGGTCCTGGCCTAGTTGCTTGGACTCATGTCAAGCTGTATTTCTAAACCGATTATTAAAATGTCTGCTTAGAGAAAAAGTTAGATTTTCCACTGTACTGTCCAAATGTGCTCGTAGCTAAAAGTTTTTCTCATGAGAACCGCTTCCTAGAAGATGCTGTTCTTGCTGAATGTAACATTGTAAGTGTAATGTGTGTAAGACTGACTTTCTCAGGAGAAGAACAATAGGGACACTGACTGGAGTATAAGCTGCAACAATATTGTTACCTGATGAGCCGGATGATGAGGACCTTACAAGAAAAGCCAATCAGCGACATGTGCACAGAGTGTTAATAGAAATTATAGATTTGATGTTTTAATTTTATTGTACAAAGTGTGAACATTCAATCCCTTGACCAATAGGGACTTGGGAAGTAGTTTTAGGGAATCTAACTTAGCCGGATTGCACGGAGGGAAGACAAGCCATTTGCCCATTTTCTGTTTGCCGAAAGGCCATTACTTTCTTGAGACATGCTTAACTTTAATGCTTAAAGAATTTGTGTTTTCTGAACTCTGATGCTGAATCCTGATGCCTTGCTGACTGAACTGACGTCGAAGTGTATCTTAGCTTGCTGATCCATTTGAGGAGAGGTATATTATTACCGATGTGTTTCTTAAGACTATTTGTTTTCCTTTCTAGGTACCAACCGCACTGTTTTGATAGAGCCATAGTAAGATGATTTCCAAATGTGTGTTGACTAAATTATTTAGCATGAAGCTCAACATGCTAATGCTAATCTGATGTTGGATAAGGATCCTCACTAATGAAGTTCACTATATGAAGTAACGTTTGAAGTCTTTTCTTTGCTCAATCTAAATGTATGTGATATCGTTGGCACAATTTGTTTTTTGTTATTAATTTGCACTGTAACTCTAGAATGTGTAGTGGTTCAAGCTTTGATTAGATTACGTTTCTTTCAGCGCTTTGGACAGCCAGTGTTCTTTCTGTATGTATATCATTTGATTTCAAGATTATTTTATGTGACCTTAGCATTGTTAATATAGGGAAATACATATTCAAACTTTTACTGCAAGGTTGGGTTATTCATGACTGAAAGGTCATGGTGTGTGAAAATTACTGACTCCAATTGATTACTGATGTTATTGATTATCACTGATTATTGTTATTGATGGGTTATTGATTATTGATCTGCATGTACTGCAGATATGGTGGGAACATCTTATTTGTGAGTCAGAAGGTTCATCAACCTATTCGCACCCCCTTGTAAGTTTACTTATTAAGGTCAGATGCACTAACAGAGATGGTAGCAGAGATTGATGGTTTGTCTCCTTAAGAGCCCATCACAGATGTCCGGTAGGGAAAAACAGGTATTCCCAGAGATAGTGACAGCTTGGTGGTTTGTCTCATTAAGAGCTTGACGTCATAGATGCCCAGAGAGAGGTAGCAGAATATTTAGTCTCAGAGGTTCTAAACAAGAAATCATAAGTGTTCACAGAGACGGTAGCAGAAAGACATAAAGATCAATGGAGATGGTAGTAGCTTGATGATTTGTTCTCTTGAGAGTTCATTATTACTGAGATTTGGATTTTATTTTTCAATGATGTTAACTGGAGAGGAAATGTTCCCCTAAGTCCAGAAATTACTTTCCCAGAATCTCGGATCTTGCCAATGGTTGTTTGAGGATGTTCTCAGCGTTCCAGTGATAGTGTGAATGGAGTAGGGTTTTGCTGTTGCACAGCTTATGCAAATCGCAGGTGAATTGTGATGTTTGTGAGGGTTTAGGGAGTTTGCGTACTCCAAATGAAGTTGAAGAAGGAGTGTGCGTACTCTGCAGTGTGAGAGTAGGGAAGTTATTGAACTTCACATGTGTGTAGCGCTTTGTGCAAAAAAATTGTCCATGTGGTGTTGATGTACGGACCCTGCATGGTCTAAGACTCCGGAGTATATTGAAAAGTGTATGAGACACTTGGGGCCATATTTATACTTTTTGACGCAAAACTGTGCCAATGCAGTTTTGTGTCAAAAAGTTTAATGGCACCTAACGCCATTTCTTTGCGCCAAACGGGTGTCAAATTTATACTTTGATGCTCCGTGGCGCAAACCACGGGTTAGAGTCATTGTTTTTTACTCTAACCATTGCGCCACGTCGTAAAGCAAAATGACATTAACGCAGAGAAAATGACTTTAATCCGGTTTATGACGTCGCAAACCGGATGCGCGCCATTTTTCCTAGCAATAGCGTCAAAAAGCAGCGCAAACACAGCAAAATGTGCTAAGGAGCCCCAAAATGGATCCCAGAAGCCAGGAGAGACCCCAGGGAAACCCCAATCGACCAGGAACCAGCCAGGAGGACCCAGACAAGAGGGAGAAGAAGAAAATGAAGTATCGTTTCAGTGCAGAGGAGCAGGAAATACTGGTGAAAGAGGTGACGGAACACCAGCATCAACTTTTGTCACCTCAAGATTGCCAATTGGGAGGAGAGAGGCAATTTGGCAACAAATTGTAGACAAGATAAACAGTGTGGCAGAAGTACGGAGAATAGTCACTGAGTGCAAGAAACGCTGGCATGACTGCAAGCGCAGGACCAAGGAAAAAATGGCACCGAACAGGAAGGCAGCACTGCAGACTGGAGGTGGGAGTCCAGCACCGCAGAAGGCCCTGGACCAGATGGAGGAGATGGGGGAAGCCATCATCCCAGAGGAGATCATCACAGGAATTCAAGGATAGGACAGCGCAGACTACCAGGAAACAACACAGATGCAGGGTATGTTGCATGGTGGACAAAAATGCCCAAATGTTAACTGCAAGCAGGGGGAGGTACATACCTACTACAAAATGCATGTCAGCCATGGAAATCAGGCAGTGAAAAGGGCAAAGGGGCACAGGACGGGTGCATGGGCTGTGCAGGGGAAACCAGGGGCACAGCATAACACTACACCAACAACCTTTGCATGGGGGTACTCTGCCATGCCAAGGCTGTTAGAAAGGCAAAGCCAGTCCAGGAGGATAGGGTAGAATGTAAAACTGGCCTGCTGTCACAGGACAGCTGGTATTGCCACAACATGAACTAGGTCTCAATTTCCTGTCTCAGGCCATATCCGCAAGTGGCATGTACCATTGATAACAGTTGCCTCTACCACCTGTGCTGTGTGTGCTGGTCAAGTAGCAAATGGCAGTTAGGTGCCCATGGATCAAACACACCCAAAATAGAGGGTTCAGGATGACGATGTTATCAACCCCCTGTATTTCCTAACAAAGTGTAAATCCTGTCAAATGCTCATGTCTGTAGGTGCAATAAACATCAGGTATTGTTACTTACATTATGAAGTACACAGCAGTGATGTCATACCCATGCTGCACATTCCAGGATCTACCCGTGCCTGGGTTACAATAGCTGCAATACCACCTTGCAACATCCCAACTGTCATACTGCTAACACAACAGCATTGAGGGGGAGGACATATGTGTCTAGTTAGTTAAACACACCCGCACAGTCATAAGAGGAAATGGAACACTGCCAGGCCCATCAGTGCAATCCAATGTAGCACACATTCGCCAACATCAACATGACACACTACCAATGCTGATACCTGTATCGTGCCATGCCAATGCTATACATAGTATGTGCTTTGTCTCAGCAACGTATAGGTGTATGTGAAATATCAGATACTGGGTCAGTACCATATTATTAAGTGTGGTGCGAGTGGCATCAGAACACCCATAGCCATTGTAAGGCCTCACCATGCTAATGGAAGTAGAGGGAGGGTTGAGTAGGACAAGAAGGTGGCAACATTCAATTTGGACAGAACCTACACCTAGAGGATGTGACGCAGACAATTCCCCAAACTGCCCACACTACATGTGATATGCAGGTGGGGCATAGGCCTGTGAGAATGCTAATATTAATGACAGGAACAATGAACAGGAGCCAAGATTACAATGTCTCACTAATAGGAAGTCAGTGACGTCACATTACAACTGCCACAACACAGGCACACTAATTGTACAATATCTCATTGCGGAGGACAGTGGCTCTCCTGTGGATATGCTTGTCCTGGACTTCCCTGATGACATGGAGGACGAGCTGATAAACATTAGCCAGCAGACCCTCCAAGATGTCCTTGGAACCCTCCAGACCCCACCTTCAGTCGCAAGGAGGAGTACAGATGCAGCAGCCATCACAGAGGACCCACCCACCACCCCAATAGTATGACCTGCCAGCTCCAACCCAGCTGAGGACTCTGAGGACACTGGTACCACCTTTGAGAGGACAGTAGTGGGAGTACAGCGGGAGCTGGCCAAGGATGTGCAGGTGGGGGATGAAAAATATGGCAGCCAGCCTTGAGGGGATGCGCATGTGCATGATGTCATCTGCAGAACAATCAGCAGCCATGCAAGCGCTACAATCCCTCCTGCAAGGACTACAACAATGTGTGAGGGATTTCACCACAGCAGTTAGGGAGTTGCCACAACACCTTGCATACCAAACCTTTCACTGCGTGCACAAATGCAATCTTGACCACCTCAGGGCCGACCTGGCTGCCTACCACAGTGATATAGCTGCTATACTCAAGAACCAGCAGCTCCTCCTTGCTGCAGTAATGCCCTTAATAGCCCCACAGTTGGCAGCTACCGGGAATTCTGAGTCCACGTCTTCAAACACTGAAGTGTGTGTTGCCCCTTCAAACCTACCACCACCAAGGGCAGAGGAGACAACACACATATCAGAAGATGAAGACAGATCACCTTCACCCCTAGGAGTACCCGGTAGCACAAGTCCATGCCACATGGGCACTGATTTCCTAGGTCCTGTGCTTGTTAACATGCCAGTCTTGCTACAGTTGGTAACATGCACTGTTCTCCAGCACACTGTTTACCTTACCACTATGCACTTGCAATTGTCTCTCACTACCTCATTGGCAATTAATGTTCCTCTGCACTGAACGACACTTCACCGCAGCATGTCCAATGACATGTCTCTCACCATTGCACTTGTGTTGCATCACAATAGAAGGCGTCACACTAATGGACTTACAATCCTGGACTATGTAAATATTGCACTACAGCACTTTAAAATAAATAGCACTCACACAACCACTTTGTCTATGTATAATGTGACACATCAACTGTGTAGATTTGTGATGTATGTAACATGTCAATGGCCATAAAATGTCAATACAACAGTATAGAAAGAATGTGGGCTGATAACTATGCACTGGGGTCTGGATTTTATCATCATCTGCGCTTCATTAGGCTTATTTCTGAAGTTAAAAGATAACAAACAGTATAATGCTGTGTAGAACTGAAAAAGTCAGCTCCAAAGTATTTATAAGATGAAACTCAATGTGGCCAACTTTCCCTTCAAGACAATCTTTATGTATGTGACATCTGACTATAAACTTTAATCACACACACACACACACACACCCCATACAGCAGGAATAGATGTGTACAAGTGTATGGACAATTATGTAACCTGGGAGTACAATGTAATAAATGATAGGTGTGAGTTATGTATACTGAACTTCATTAGATTATAACATCACTCACCTTATCAGGGTTCACGTGAATATCAGGCAGCAGGCAGACATCCCACAGTGGCCAAGAATCCAATACAGGATTCAAATGATGACAGATTTAAAAACACACCAACCTTTACAACACATTGGGAACCATAGTTACCTTGAGTGGTGGGTGCAATGGATGGCAGATGCATAGAGAAGTAGCTTTGTTGTAGCTGCCAATGTGACAGCTCATTTGGAAGTGGGAATAACCATGTCAATAATGGGATTCTGATGCAGGATGGAACCCAAATGCAAATACAAAATTGACACTGTACACCCATGCAAAGGCCCCGATCCCCAAGCATATGACACTTAGGGCCATATGTACGAACACATTTTCCCATAGACACAGAATGGGTAAAACCCTTTGCTACATCTGGCCCATACTGTAAAGGAGTACCTAAAATTTTATTTTACAGTAATGAAGGAAACTTAAACTAGGGGAAACACCTTAACCAACCTATCCTAACTATACATTACCCATAACTGGCCCTAGCTACCCTAAGCTAAACTTACTTACCACATTTAACTAAACACGCTAAACATCAATCCCCCACCCCCTTATATGACGGGACACATGTAGGACAACATATACTAACCTAAACACATACTAACTTATCCTAAACAAATATATATATTTTTGCATTTAATATTTTTTTATACACATAAACCCCAACATCATCCACCACCCACCCACCCACAAAAAAACATGTAATAATATAATACCCTCCACCCCAACCCACTTATACTAACTAAACTAACAGCATACTCTAACCTAACACTAAGCCCCCTAAGCCCACTAAAGAAAAGAATGATGAAAGAGGAGTGAGGGGAGGGAATCATGGGTGAGGATCCAAAAGTCACAAATTGGCCCTCTGCAGGCTTGTCTTAATACCCCGCAGTCTCCTGCTATTGAGGGCCACCTCCTACTGCAGCCTGTCCATCCTGTGCAACATTTGTGCATGTCACGTTTTAGTGTCTGTAAATCCCGATTGTCCACTACAGCAGCTGGGGTTATCTGTATACCACTTGCAGACGCTGGTGCCGTGGTTGGAGAGGGAGGTGCAGGAGTTGCTGCTTGTGGGCCCGGGACTGACGAACTCGAGGGACCTGCTTCAGTAGCTGTCATCCCTAGGGCCACTGTGGTCTGTGCTGTGGTGGTGGTGGCAGTTGTGGGCAATGCTGGCCCCCCTTGGGCAAATGCCCTCCATACCCCTATGGCTTTCTCATGGCGATATCTACGTGCCATATTGCGGAACCCAACCTCCACATCCAGTATGTGGCGGTAACGCACTGCCCGCCTCTGAAATTCCCATATCTCCTGGGCATTCATGTTGGCAGCTGTAAAAATAGATAAAGCACACATTAGTGACACCATTGTGTGATACATCTACAGATGATAGTCTAACACTTCATCAAAAATAGCACATACAGTCCAAACCACAGTACAGATGATAGAATGTCCCTGAGGAATGACATGCCAACGCAGCCTACCCATAAACTACCTAACAGCACAGCAATGCACAATAAGGTATGTACTTAATTAAATGATCTGTGCATCTTTGTACTGCTATTAGTCACATAACAAAGGCTGCAAGTACTCCACATGTGCCAGGCTGACTAATAACTAACTATCTTCAGGATTACCCATTTATTTTGCTTCATTCATTCTAGAGGGTACTCCATTTAATCATTTGTAATTATGAGAGACATGCAATGCCACATTCCTGGTGCACTGCAATACTGGTGACTCAGGTATTGTGGCTTGTGCATCAAGGGACAATGAGTTACTGTGTGATGCTCATGTGGGTTGATTTGCGTTCAGGAATGATTGTGCTCTCAATGGTCCATTATATGTGTGCTAGTGTTGTATGTAGGTGACATATTACACATTAGCAGTGTACCCAGAGCCGTATATGCCCCCTATGACAACATGATGGCAGGGATCCTGTGTGTTACTTGATGACAATGTTTCGCTAAGCATGGATTGGCCATTTATCTGATTCAAAACAACAACAAAAATGTATGCTGACAGTGTCTAGTTTGACCATCCGTGACAGAATGCATGGGCACAGGTGTAGTCATTGCACATGAAATGTGTTATTCTGGGCCCTGTGTACCTATATCAGGTATTGTAAATCACACTTTGCCACATTCATTAAATTAGAATTCCCAAGTTGGGTGATCTGTGGTAATACAACCGAACTGACACTGTCCACTAATTAAAACTTGGGTTAGCAAATGTCCTATTTTCTGCAATATTGATGAGAACCTTGGGAATGGCGGCACTCACAGGAATGCTGGCCTGCTGATCTTAGCATACCACCATGTCTGTGATAGCCTTCAGACTGAGAAGTTAACAATTGTACATGTGCTGCACTATATCAGCAGGGGTGTACCAAAAGTAAAATAACAACCTATTTTGTCACTTAAATGGTATAATGGAAGCAGTCAGCGGTCCCTTGCACAACATCATGCTAATAAATAGTTTGTGACCATGCATTCACAAAGTGCAGGGATCCCATGATGAGCCATTCACTTTACAAAATTGTTTGGCTGTAAAGTGACACGGATGGTAACTGCACTAGCTCAGTACCAGCAATTGAGCCCAATGCAAAAATGGTGTTGGGCCGTGCTACTCAATGATAGGATTACAACGCCTACTCCGAAAAGCCACAAGATGAACCTGTTCTGTGCTACTGCAATCTAGTAGCATCCTGGCACAATTAGGTTTGGCCATGTGAAAGATTATCTGTCCAGACATAAACACACAGAACTAATGAGCTTAGGGCCAGATGTATTTTCTTTTTTGTGTTGCATTTGCTTCATTTGTTTACACTACAGCCATGGAAATTGGTACAAGAAATTTGATTGTAGCAAGTGTGCTATACTTTTCCATCCAGAAATGATGCAAATGCTGCACAAACTAAGTAGAAATATCGGCCTAAGATATTAGCAGAGGTTGGGAAGAGCTTTGTACGTATGGCCATGAGTACTGTTCAGACATGGTTTAAAAAAACTGGGGACTAGATTGGTTTCTTGTATTAGCATGTGAAATACATCCCATTCCTGGTACACTCACAGGCCCTGAATCGTAATTTTGTTTGTGCCACATTACCATCATCTACTGATGTCAAAGCGGCACTAATTTACAAGATTCAGTTGTCTTTTGTAAGCTTGTGCAGCTTTTGCGTCAACAAATGACGGTAATGCGTTGCAAAATTTGTATACATCAGGGCCACAGTTTGTTCAACTTGCATTCCACATGTCCACAAACATTGCATGCAGCATGTCACAAAATCTGCTACTGTCACTCCAGAGCATTGTACTGTACACATTAGTCTAATTTGTACTCGCCAACAGGGCCACCAATCACCACACCCAGGTGGTCCAGCAGGTCCTGCTCTCGGGCCACCAGGTCAGCCCAGTGATGCTTCAACTGGTGGTCGTTGTGCTGGCTGTTGAAGATTCTTCTTAGGTGGAACAACACCTTTGCCCACCTGAGACTCCTTGCCTCCGTGTGATACCCCTGTATCACCCGCCCCCCAGCCTCCAACATCAGGGGGAGGAAGTGGCACACTAGCCACACAAAAGCCCCTAGCTCCTCCTCACCCATTCAACAAAGACGTGACCTTCCCAACATCTCAAACAAAATAGGATGGCAAAGGGTAAAGAGGGAAAAACAGGGAAAGGATGTATGAAAATGAAACTTAACTAACCCACAGGCAGCCCAACAATACCCCAACTAACAATACTCACAAACACACTCCCAACAGTACAAAGACAAATCTAATCACAATAAATGACAAAAAACACTTACACAGCTTAACACAGACACTTACAAAACACCAGAATACAATAGCAATAGCACACAGGAGACAAAAGCACAATTGACAGAGACAACTCAAGACACAGCCACACAGTCTACAATAATCACAGACTGCAAAGTGAAAGTGAAAGTGCACCCACTGTACCATTTCTGTAAACAGGAAATCCTATTACATCACTTCCTGTCTCAATTGCGGGGCATTTTTCTTAGATTGTGTGTAATTTTATGACGCTTACGGGCTTTGCGTCAATATTTTTTGATGCATATGCATGAAAATTCCCCCGCATTCAAGGATCAATACATTTTAAATGGATAACCAATTTCCTGGGGTGCGGTGTTGGAATTAATGCTAGGGAGCAATTGATGTATTATGTGTGTGAGCGTCATTTTCTGACGCATATGCGTTATATTTTGACGTCTATACGTCTTTTTTGACGCGTTTGCATCAAAAAATCTGTCTTTAACTGTGTTTGTGTGATTTTTTTAATTTTTACATGCATGCAGCCTATAACTATACAAAGATAGGATAGTATGACCTGCAGTGTGTGTTCTAGTGTTTGGGCGCATGTGGCAGACCATACTACTGCAGCCCATAATACTCATGTTGTTGTGCAGGATTAGCTCTCTTAACTTACGAAACAGCAACACAAACTTTTGGAATAAAATTGGTATTTCCTAGTTTAAGCGGGTGTTGCATCAATAGAGAACAGTAAGGCTACGCAACTAAACAAATAGGCTCATGGCCTGTGTGTTTCGGTCTGTAAATTGGCTCTTCAAATTGTTGTTGTGCCTCTGTGGGAAGGTAACGAGAAATGTTGGCGTAATGTGCATGTATGAATGTGTTATAAAAGGGTATAACCACCAGATGCCATTCATTGAGGTACATCAGTCATGATATGTGTTTGTCATATCAGTTGCGTCTTATGCTGTGTGTACTTCCTTGACTTTGGGGACAAAATATTTCCCATGACGAACTAGGCACAGGATAGATAGAGGATGGTTGATAATGGCTATGTCAGATATGTTACCCCTCACATGTAATGAAATGTTGGCTACCACTTCATGGTCACTTGTGTGTATACTACCCATGAGTCCATCATTTGAACATGCTAGGTAGGTATAGTGTTTGTGACACAGTCTCAAATCCAATCCTACATTTGTTATGTACACCACAGTTTGAGTCATGTAAATGATCTATGTTTCTCCTGTGGCTGTGGAGGACCAGCAGACCATGCTGCATGTGTTCACATATTTACAGTGGTTCATTTCACAAAGGTGTCCTGTTCAAGTGAGTGGCCATGTGTACCCTGTGTCAGTATTGGCCTCCATGTTGTCACAGTTACATGCAGGTCTAGTCATGAGTCTGTGGACCCAATCCTTGAATTAACAGAGTATCCTTCAAAACAGATTTGAGCAAAAGCCAAATATCAACTAACAACACACATGGGGATAGTCCAGCTATGGCTCTGAAGAACTTTTATAGGGCTGACGAAAGAGCAACCTTGGGGTGCTCAAATACGTTATGGATCAGTAATAGGAAACAGGCAGGTTTAATCACAACATTTGTACACAGGGTGGGCTCTAAAATTCCCACTGCAACAGGGAACATCAGTGCCTCTTTGCTGATTAATCTCACAGCTAGTCACCACGCAAGCCCCATCAAAACGTGGCAGCAGAAGTGAATCTGTGTGTGGACTGTCAGGGCACAAACATGTTTTGTCCTTACATACACATTAGCAACCCTTGTATGTTGTGCTGGGGGCACTGTACCGAATCCATGCATACAGCCATAGCTCACTGTCACTGTTTGGCACTAATGAATACATGCAAAACCAGACAAGGGATGGGGGCTGGATTAGGCAATTCGAATACATGTCACAGAACAGAATACGATAAGTAAACTGATTAAACTATACTATACATTTGAGGATTCATCGTAGACCTACCAGACACAATACCCCAGGAGGAAACAGAGGGCATGGAAAGCAAGTATGAGACCAATGTAGTCACAGGGAACCTCTATGGTTAACGCAAAGACTGGAACCAGTTAGGCTAACAGGACAAACATGAACAAGGCAAATACACAGTGAGCAGACTCTGACTGGGAAAAGCAGGAACAACACTGTGGGAACTAAAAACTGTTTGTGCTGTGGTCTGCAATGTTACACAATCCCCCAAGGGCTCTGGTACACAAGTGATTTGTACGCCAATGCACAACAAGGAGATTCAGAAAATGGCAGCTTCTAAGCAGTTCCAGGCAGCAGCAAGGGCAGGGCAGGTTGAATTGGCTGGTGTGCATGGAAGTGCTTACAGGTGTGTGCACCTTCAGTCTCTCACAAGTCCTGGAGTTAAGAATCAAGTTCAAAGGGCCAACTGGACCTTTCACATGGGAAGCAATGGATAGCTGATTACAGGTCCTACCGACTACCTGCCAGCGTGAAATCCATGCAGATTGATGAACTATGACTATGGCATGCCATACTGAAGAGGGAAGCAGACAGGAGTCAGAATGGGAGTCTAGGTGTGTGTAGATGAAGATTCTCAGGGTACAGATAGTCCATTTACAGGGCCCCTTAGAGAAGGGTGGGCAGGGACTGAAAACATGGCAGTGGCAGGAATTATTACTTGGGATGGACTGCGCAAGGCATGTCTTGTGAGCAATGCTTGTCATACCTGGGGCACACGTGCTATCCATTTTCAGCTTAGATGGACTTCTTGTCACACATGCTCCTTGCAGAGATAGCTGATTCACACTTACTGCTGTCAAGGGTCCGGTCATACATTCCTGTTACCAATGCAATTGGACATCCACTGCCTCATGTATGAAGCACTTTTTTACCTTATGATTGATGGCGTCTTAGTTGTGTGTCATATGCTGCAATGGACAATGTTGGCAACATGGCTGTGTCTCATAGCTGTGGTCTTCTGATATTGCCCTTCAAATGGGAAATAGACAGGATATATGTCATTAACACTGTGTGTGATGTTTGCTATACATGCATACCCATCAAATGTGATGTGGCTTTTTCAGTATCCAAATTTGTATTTCCGCAATGCTCCATTAGGCAAAAACTCTGATTATAATTCCTAAAGATCATGTGATGCATAAATAATTACCCAGAGCATGATTGAGTGATGACGTGAGGTGTTTAGTTACATGTGATAACAAAGTGGTGATGGTGACTATAGTTAGAAGAAGTTTTGTACGATGTGTTGTCACCGACGCAATCCTGCAGCTGTGTTTGGATTTTCTCCCTCATTTTCACGGACAGCATCCTCCTCTTCAGGCATTTGTAGATCCGGTTCATAGAGGGGAATGTTCCTCCTCACACAAATGTTGTGCAGGATGGCACAGGTCAAAATGATCTTGCAGACCATTTCAGGGGAATATAGGAGGCTGCCTCCGGTGATGTCCAGGCACCTGAATCTGGACTTCAGGATGCCAAAAGTCCTCTCAACTATGGTGCGTGTCCTACGATGTGCCTCATTATAGGCATGCTCTGCTGCTGTGCTTGGGTTGGCAATTGGGGTCATGATCCAAGGCTGGACCCCGTAACCCTGATCAGCTGAAAGAGAAAATGAGGCTAAGTATTTGGTTGTTGGCTGCACCGTGATTGTCACTTTGCATGGCAGTTGTTATCTTTTGTCATCTGTGACTCATCTGTGTTTGTGGTATTGTGTGGGATCCTAGGCTTCCATGATGTTCTTTCTGCATTGGCTTGTTTAACTATCAAAGCTGGTGTTTGGCTTATTGACATGATATCGGTGGTATATTTATAAACTTGCAATTCAGTGTGTATCTCCCATGCATTATGTAATGTGAAAGAAGTGTCCGTGGGCCTTCACTGGCGGTGACATGATACTTCCACACACACAATCGATTCCACTGTGGTGGTAACATGGTTGCACTATATGGCCTGAACATCCCATCCAATTTGATGTATATAATTGCAGGTGAAATGCAACAGTGAGGCTCTTTGATTTGGTTAGGTGACAATACACAACACATCTCCAAGAGTTGGCAGCACTGAATTGTTCACAATTGACAATGCACAATTATCCCATGTGTGACAAGTTATATGCAGACCTATTTTTGTGCCCTCACCGAGTTGGCTGATGTGCAAACGTGTACCTACACTACTGAACTTGCTCCAGGTAAGATTGCTAACTTGGTTGTGGGGGTGAAGGTTTTAGTGAAGGAAGGTCCATCTGCCTGTACATCTGTTATGTATATGGGGAATTGTCTCAATCCGTATGTGTAGCAGTGTGCACTTTGCACTTTGCATTAGTGTCACATCCACATGTTTTCATAGCACAGTCCACTTCCTTCTTGCTAGCTGGCAATGTCACCCCAGGAGTGATGTGAGATGTGGCTACTGCCTCAATGATTCCATGTCACCTTCATTAGAGTCAGCATCATCATGCTATGTGTCTCGTGGTGTTTGACCTGCAGCAAAACACACTACACACCCCTTACACAGGACGTATTGCTTGGAAGGGTGTGGGATTGAGTGTTATTGATGTGATATTGAAAGGTTAATCTTCCAAGTTGTACTGCCAGTTAAGGCCATGTCATTGTCACTGTGTGGATTTAAATTGGTCCCATGTGGCTCTAGAGTGGTATCTCTTGTTAGTTGCAGCCATCATTTGTCCATAGGTGTGTATCCCATTGGGTCAGAATGTCAAACATGACTACCAGTGTCACACCTCAGTGTCTTCCTGGCCACGTGTCAATGTAGTGGTGTACGTCTTGGGTGTCATACAGGGTTGCTGTGCTGTGTGTAAATAACTAGGTTTCTGTACTTACCAACAAGTAGGCCATTGCCATATCGTCCATCCTGGAAGTGCTGATTGATGGTGCTGTGGCGGAAGATGAATGAATCATGTACACTGCCAGGATACTTTGCCATGATGTTGGTGAACAATCCATGGTGAGCCACAATGGCCTGCACATTGATGCAGTGTGTGTGCTTCCTGTTACGGTATAGGTGCTCCGTTGCAACAGGTGGCACAATCCTGACATGTGTGCAGTCAATGGCTCCAAGCACGTGCGGGAAGCCATGAATTTGATAAAACCCCTGTTTGGTCTCCTGCTGCTTCTGCTGAGTGTTGGGGAATCTGATGTGGCGGGGTGTGAGGGAGATGATGGCATCAAGTACCTTGGGAAAGAAGGCAGAGAATGAGGGCTGTGAGATCCCAGCAACCAGGGCAGCTTGGTCTCCGGTGGAATGAGGTGGGGTGTCTGGAAGCTGGGGGCCAACTGTGGCTCAATGTGGCGCAGCAGATGCTGTATGGCTTGCCAGTTTAGTCTGTACCTTTGGATGATGTCTTGTTCCCTGAGGCCCTGAAGGGTTGTCCTGGTCCTGAATATCCTCTCCTGCCTTCTGCGTTGCCTTCGGGGTCCATGTTGGTGTGGTGGTAGCTGCTGCTGTTGCTCCTGTGGTTTGCATCTTCGCGCATGCTGCATGAGTATCACCTCCATGTCTTCTTTTTTGAGCTATGATGTTGCTTCTTTGAGTTTTCCTTAAGTAGTGGTGTGTTTACCCCATTTTAATGCCTGCCTTGACCCAGGTGTTAAATTTTGGCACAAATCAGGATTTGCTCCATTTTCCGGCTCTACCTACCAGACGTGCGCCATTTTTGTGTGGTTGGATAAATATGTTGCACGGGTGTTTAAGTAATTTTTTAGACGGGAACGCCTACCTTGCATCTCATTGACGCAAGGCGGTTTCACGCATCCAGTAAATGGCACACACTGGGATATTTTGATGTTAGATGGGTCTAGCGTCAAAGAATAATATGGTGTTAAGTTTGCGCTGAATTAGCATTAAAAAAATGAAGCTAATCTGGTGCAAAGGGAGTATAAATATGGGCCTTGGTTTTATGTTGTAATTTGTCTGGTTTCATAGGTTGATCGGGCGTGGTCAACAAGTCAGAGTATCAGTCAAATTTTGGCTGAGATCTGGCGAGTCCTATGTGTACCAGGACAGACCCGCTGATCAGTTGAGAGTAAAATTTGCAGGTCAAATTTCACATGCGAATCTGTGAGACTGAGAAAGAAGGAGTAGCTGTAAGTGCGGGAAGAGCCATCAGTGAAAAAACCATAACGTTTCTGAAGCAATTGTGTTACCTTTCCCGTAGTAAACCAGCAAATTTGGGTTTTGATGTGGGTTAGTGCTCGTACTTTTTGTATTAGCTTTGTGTGAATCGAAGTTTGGGAGGACAAGCCGCAAGACTTTGTCAGCCGCAGTACGTGTAAGTGTGACATAATTGGAGCTGCGCTGGAATAAGTCGGTTAGTGAGAAGGGTTGCGCACGGATTGGCAGCCGTCCGTGAGAGACAATTGGTTGAGAAGGTGGGTGAAGAGAATTCTGGGATTAAAAGTCACTTCCTGATTTGATTTGAATAACATAAAGGTCGAGAAGATGAACTTTTTCAAAGCTTTAAAGAGTGCCTTAAGGGGAGATACATACATTACAACAAGTATAGGCGAGGCTACGCCGCCAGAAGGTACACCAGCTTACATTGTAATGGAAGAGAAGGGTGTTGCGCCATGTCTTTGGCTAAAGCAATGGTGCAAAGTAACAGAGAAAGATGGAAATTTAGCATTTTCTGCAAATGGAACGTTCAATTTGAGGATTTTAGAGCATTTAAGGATGGTGCTATATGAATCAAAGCCCCTTCCAAGACCAGCACAGTTCGAGGCATTAGCGATTTGGAAGCCAGTAGCCGAACAGCAACAGAAATTCGAGAGGAGAATGAGAAAAATTTAAAAGACATTAACAGAGGCTAGGTGGGACAGAGTTCAGAGAATGTAGAGAAATGAGACTTTGCATGGAATTAAGCTGTTTCCAGCGATTACAGAAGACACTGAGAAAGAAGGAAGGAAAGATACTAGAAAAATAACAGATGCCCGTCTGAAACTAGGGAGGCTAGAAAGTCTTCAACAGTGGAGGAAGAATCAGATGATGATGAATTCTATTTACAGTTATTGAGGAATCGTCCACCACCATATGCAGCACATGACAGTGATCCGAGCACCAGTGCTGATCCTTCAGCTCTGACACAGGTTAATGGGATAGCAAGTCTGGTGCAGGTTAATGCTGGTCTGACACAGGGTTGGATGCACAATAGTCTTAATGCGCCTACTACTCCATTGGTACAAAATCAGGTGCAACTGCCACAGGTCCAGAGAATTTACCCTGATGTACCCATTATGGATACTGCTACAAACGTGATGGTGCCTACGGAACAGGTTTTCCCAAGACCGACGTTAGTTCAGACAGAACCAACTCCACTTTTACTGCCCCAAGTGCAACCGTAAGTTATGCCAAGATTCACTCCAGTAACAGGGACACAGTCCGATATGTCTTCAATGATGAATCAGAACATGGGAGTTACTCTCCCACAGAGCTTAAGTACCAGACCAACCCCAGATGCTATATCTTTACCTTCTGCTGTTCGTCCGGCCGTACCGTTGTTTGCACAGAAGAAACCTAGGCCCATATTTATACTTTATTAGCGCTGCATTTGCGCCGCTTTTTGACACAAAAATCGCGTAAACATACAAAATACAATTGTATTTTGCAAGTTTGCGCCACTTTGCGTCCAAAAATGACGCAAATGCGGTGCTAAAAAAGTATAAATATGGGCCCTAGTGATTGTAAACAGGGTGTAATGTCACAGAATGCGATGGGGGGAGGACATAACGAAAATACTCAAGGAGTCTCTCCTGTGGAACAGACTTATGACGGATCAAGACCAATGCTGAACCTTAGTCCATTCAGAGTAGTTCCGGATACTATGGTAGGGTCCAACGTTAGTCAGAGCATGAGATTATTGACACCGCAGAGCCTAAATGCAGTTGCACAGCATGTGCCACCGGTATAGGCCAGCAACATTCCATTGCAAGGTTTAACAGCTCAGCAGATGACTGAATGGTTAGACAAGGTGAATACCGCGCAGAGTGCTCCTAAGGGAAAGGAGTGTTTGAACTATGCTAGGCTAAGCATGGAAGCAGGTGAGCTCATTGAGGGAACTATGGGTGTGAACAGGTTAGAATCCTACACAGAAGCAGAGTTGAGATATCTGTGCCCGAGGATTACAAGAGAAATGAGTAATGTGCATCAGAAGTTAGCAGACCTGGCAGAGAAGTACGGCGTAGAAATAGAGAAAACAAAGCACTTGAAAAGGAGTTACAGATTAGATTTTGAGACTAAAGATTTCGAACATATGAGATCTGGCGGAATGAAGGCACACCTTAGGGAATTACTTCAAAGTGCCTGGACTTCGGGAGCATTAGACAAATGAGAAGGCAGATGGGTAAAGAAACGAGACAAAAGGAAAAGGGATTCTGTGGAGCCGACCGCAAATGTGCAGCAAGGCTAAGATTCAGTGAAAATTTTACCAATGAGAGAGATTCCAGGAGGGAATTTTGTTCATGTCCTTTGGAGCAGAAGTGACATTCTATTATTCACAAATGATTATCCAAAGTTGAGAGAGAAGCCGGTAGAGTGGTATCAGCAGACTGACAGGTTTGTGAAACTTGCAAAGTGCCTGTGGGAAGACTTGAACACATTATTAGAGATAGTGGTCCCAGCTGATCTGTGGATAGAGTGTAAGAAGAATATAGATTGGCCAACAAGAGAACCAGAGAGAGATAAAATTACAGGTAGACAGTCTCCTGAGGTAATGAAATATTATTACATCCGTATTATGAGAGATTGTTACAGGCGTTCAAGCATTACAGTGGTACAGAGACAATTGAGGCGAAAGACATGATTCATTTTTTGTTCAGATTTGTGGCAGGACTGAGACCTGAAATTAGCCTACGATTAAGAGTCATTTGATCTGCTGGCAAGCAAAGCTGATTGATGAGGTGTTGCAGTATGCCTAGTATTGTAGCGATGAAACTGAGTTGAAGCAGAGAAAGCTGAAAGAGAAGGCGATGGTGATGTAGATGTAAGCTGCACAGAAAGGCATGCAAGGAACTTTTCCACAACAGCTACAAGAGCAGCAGCAGGGAAACATGGTGTTTCAGCCCCAGATGAGAGGCAGAGGTTGAGGAGGTAATATGAATCACGGACCAGACTTGGGTACTGCGTTGGTTCAGAATGATGTGTAGGGAATGAAGAAATTGTTACCTTGTCACGTTAGCGGAGCCGTTGGACATTGGAAACTGGAGTGTCCGATGTTGGTGTAGGAAGGTGTTGTTCAGCAAAGTAATGATATCAATTCATTCCCGAACATGAGGACTGAGAATGAGAGGTCCTAATCCAAATTTTCAAAATAATATTAATCAAATGCAGAATTTTCAACCAATGCAGCAAGTGTAGTTGCCTCATGTTCAAATGACACAGTTGCAACCAGTGCAGCAGCAGGTTCCCATAGTACCTAGACAGCAAATTCAAATACCTCAAGCCCCAATGGGACAGCAGCAAATGATGCTTTCTCAACAGATCACAGGTCAGAGGCTTAAACAAAGTAACAACACAGTACACCAATTCCCGTTACATAGTGAGAATGGAATAAACGATGATTGGGGGAGTGAAAGTTCAGATGAGGAGCCATGTGTGCTTGCAGCTTCCTTAGAAGTAGATCAGAGAGGTCCCTATGTGAAGGGAAAGGTCATGGGTCACAGAGTTTTGTTCTTAGTTGACACGGAAGCTACACATTCTACAGTAAGATCAGCAGAAGTTCAGAATTTGCCCCTTTCAGGTAAAACAGTTCAGATTGTAGGGGTAGCAAATCAGTATTTGACCAATCCAATTACAGAACCAGTTCAGGTAAAAATTGGCAACTTCCAGGGACTGCACAAATTTATAGTCTATGATTCAAGTCCAGTATCCCTACTGGGAAGAAACTTGCTGTGTAAAACAAGATGCTCGATTACTTTTTCAAACAATGGAATTGAGATTCAGACGAATAGCGATGATGAAGATGATCAAGCCCCAGAGACAGAATGTGAGGCAATGAATGAGGAATACCCTTTGATTTTTTCCAATGTTCACAGTGAAGGAGATTCATCCTGACTTGCAGGGGACGGTTAATGAGAAGGTGTGGGATTCGACAGGAAAAGAGATAGGTCTGAGAAAGGGAGTTGAGGCAGTTAAAGTTACTGTAAAGCTGAATGCAGTTTTTTCCCAAATTCCCCAATACCACAATACCACATGCCACAAGATGTCCTTATGAAGGTTGCCCAAATAATTGCAGACTTTGTAAAACAAGGGGTTCTGAAGGAAGTGTTGAACAGCCCATGTAATTCACCAATAATCAGTTTGCAAAACCCTGTGGGAAAGTTTGAATTGTCCAGGATTTGAGAAAGATAAATGACATTGTGGTCAAATGTTGTCCTGTGGTGCCAAATCCAGCTGTGATAATGTTTCAAATTCCATGTGATGCTAAGTGGTTCACTGTCATTGATTTGTCGCAAGCCTTCTTTTCTTTGCAATACTTTCTGAAAGAAGTGAAATGCTTGGGCACCAGACTGAGAAGGGATCGAGAAAGATATCCAGAGAAAGGGTTACAACCAATCTGCAAATGAATCCCCGACCACACAGGGAGATGTCAAGATGTTTCTAGGAATGGTAGGTTACTGCCGCCAATTTATTCCCAATTTTTCAGTCATTTCCAGACTATTGCAGAAGCTGACTCATAAGAAGTCACTGATCCCATAGTGTTAGACCAGTCTGTGCAAGGCTCCTGCTTTGGGTATGCCTGAATACACAAAACCTTTCACATTGTTTTGTCATGAGCGTGATGCATGTTCTTCATCTGTCTTGACACAGGTCCATGGAGGTGTAAACCGCCTAGTAGCATATTTTTCAGCTACTTTGGACCCAGTAGCAGCAGCCTTACCAGGTTGTTTGCATGAAGATGCAGCGGTTGGACAGAGCCTTACACAGTGTGAGGGCATTGTGATGGGATATCCCTTGACTATAATGGTCCCTCATTCTATTGAGATCCTACTTACAAAGACGAAAACCCAATATTTAACAGATGCAAGGTTGACCAGATACAAAATTAGTATTCTAGGGTCACCAAATGTGTAATTGAAAAGGTGTACGGTGCTGAACCCAGCAACCTTACTTGCAAATGAAAATGTTGAAATTAAAAAATTGGAAGACGTTGAGCATGATTGTCTTGAAGTAATTGACTTATGCACAAAACCGAGACCTGACATTAGAGACACCTGATTGGAAGAAAGTGACAAATTATCTTTGTTGATGGTTCTTGTCTAAGAGACAATACAGGGACACTGTGAGCAGGATATGCCATCTGCATAATTACTGGCATCCTGGAAGCTTCTTGGCTTCAAGGAGTGTATTCTGTCCAAGTAGCAGAACTGGTAGCCCTTCTAGAGCGTGCCATGTTTCTGCACAGCTAAAAGTTACTATCTATACGGTTAGCCAGTATGGATTTGGAATAGTCCATGAGTTTGGCCAGTTGTGGACACAGAGAGGTTTTGTGACCTCTTCTGGTGCACCAGTGAGAAATGGTGAGAGAATTAATGATCTGTTGCATTCTATTCAAATGCCTGAAAAGATTGTTGTGGTGAAATGCAGTGCACATATAAAGTCACAAGACTTTGGCCCTCATTCTGACCATGGCGGTCCTAAACCGCCAGGGCAGCAGGCAACGGAAGCACCGCCAACAGGCTGGCGGTGCTTCATTGCCCATTCTGACCGCGGCGGTAAAGCCGCGGTCAGAAAAGGGGATCCGGCGGTTTCCCGCCGGAATACCCCTGGCAGGGCTGAACCTCCATGGCGGCGCTATGGGGATTCCGACCCCCTTCCCGCCAGCCTGTTTCTGGCGGTTTTGACCGCCAGGAACAGGATGGCGGGAACAGGTGTTGTGGGGCCCCTGTGGGCCCCTGCACTGCCCATGCCACTGGCATGGACAGTGCAGGGGCCCCCTAACAGGGCCCCAGCATTATTTTCACTGTCAATCGCGACGGGTGCAACTGCACCCGTCGCACCCATGCAACACCGCCGGCTCCATTCGGAGCCGGCCTCTGTGTTGCAGGGCCTTTCCTGCTAGGCCGGCGGGCGCCCGCCGGCCCAGCGGGAAACCAGAATGGCCTCTGCGGTCTTTTGACCGCGGAGCAGCCAAATGGCGGTGACCGCATGGCGGGCGGCTACCGCCCCCCGCCGTGGTCAGAATGACCGCCTTTGTGTCATTGGGAAATGGATATGCGGATCAAGTTGCAAGGTTTTGCACATTGAACTGTACATCGTTCAAAGATAAGTTGGAATTGTTACCTAAAGAAGATGAAACGTGTCCAAGTTTTGCATCGAAAGAAATTGATACCTTGGATGAATTGAAAATGTTGCAGAATAATGTTTACAGGGAGGAAAAACGCTCATGGAGCAAAATGAAATGTATACAACGACAAGATGAATTGTGGGTTTCAGAAGAGGGTTAGTGTTAGGGTTTGTGCACAGCAAAGAGCATGTCCCCTCTCACTGCACTAGTGGGTTCTGTAATAGCTCCCTTTTAAACTTACTATTGAAAGCCTTTCTTGTTATCTCACCTTCCCCCCCCCTAGGTTTCTGTGTATGTTGTTTAATGTGCTGTTTTGTTTACACATTGGGCCTTGCTTTTACCAAGGCTTCTTTAAAACACTCCTCTCTAGGCCATGTGTTAATTTAACTCATTTGCATAATAACTGAAACTCTGCACACCTTTCAAGAACATGTGCAGCATGTGACGACCACACCCAGCTCTTCAAACCACACCCAGCTCTGCACACCTTTCAAGAACATGTGCAGCATGTGAGGACCACACCCAGCCCTGTCTATAAAAGGCAGCCCCCGAGCCTCACCCAGTGCTTGTGCTCGTCTACCTCCCGCTTACCTGAGGACAGATCCCTCGGCGCTGGCACTCCTGCTCTCTACAGACTTTCATTGGCTTCAATGGGCGCAGCTGCTGGCTCTTCCTTCTTCCGGTTTCCGGTTCCTCCTTGCCTCAGCCTCTCTCCTACAAGCAACCTGCAAAAGAGAAAGAAGACAAGGTTAGACTGATCAGTATCTCTTGCCAGCAACAAGTAAGTGCAAAACTTTTATTACCTGAAAGAACTTTTACAACAATTTCTGGATTCGTGTATAGACAATTTGAAACAAGATACCTTCCACGAACATTGTGATTCAAACTCTTTGTTACAAGAATACTTTGCAGAACTTTGTGAAGCAAACATTTTTTTTATGGAACTTTTAAGAATCGAACCGTGGAAACCATTAACAGCAAGGCAAACAGTAAATCAAGGACTTGCACAAATTACATGCTGTATTTTGACGTAAAAGTACAGTATTTGTTTTATAAAAGATTCTGGAAATATGGGAAAAGTGAGTCTGCTATTGGCAATTTAGGCTTTAGTTATATTAAGATGAATGTTTGATATTGATAATTCTGATAACGGTATTTGTTTAATGTTTTAGAAGCTTTAGAGTAATAGAAAGCACATCCCAGAGCAGTAACACATTCCAAACCTGGAAACTAGAGACCAGGATCCAAGAGGTACTTTTAGAAGAAAATTTCTAATAAATAAAGGGATAGTCAGGAACCCAGTTAGGAATAGGATGTACTTATCTGTTCTTTGTTTATGTTTCATTAGGCACCAGTTTCTACAGAAGTCAGAGAGGGCCGCAGATTTGTGCAGCACTTCAACAGTGGAAACGCAAGAACGCTGTTGTCTCTTTATTTTATTTTATCCACTTCCCCCCTTCCCTTGAGCTTCTGTTCTTAGTGCACTGTTTTAAAAACTAGTGTGCTGGAACAAGCAGTTTCAGGGTGGGGTCGGATTGGCTTCAACCTCCATCAGAACTGAACAAGGACTCAGGTGAGCTGGGCTTTGACAGAAGCACAAGCCTTAAATAAAAATAAAAAAAAAATTCAGTTCTGGTGGACGATGAATATTGGGGAAGAAATAGAGGGCATTGACGTCACAGATATGGCGCAGGCCCTAAATGAGGACTTGGCTCATAATGAATCAGTGTCTGGCATCTTGCTACATATGCAAGAGGAAATAGAGAGATTAAAGATGGAGAATACCTCTTTAAAACAGGATTTAAGCAGGTATAAATTTAGGGTATCGCAGTGGAACACAGCTTTTACGCCTTTGTTTAAAACCTCCTCAGAGACAGGGGCGCCATCAAAACATACAACTTTGCCTCCCCCAGTTGAGGTCACTGTTAATGTTCCTAATGCTGTGCCCTTAGCAGCACCTGAACGTTTTCATGGAGATAGTAACAAATTCCATGTTTTTATCAATCAATGTCAATTACACTTCGTTTGTAAGCCACAACAGTTCCCTACTGATGCTACGAAAGTGGCATTCGCCTTGTCTTATTTGGGTGGCACAGCAGCCAATTGGTCAATTCCTTTCGTGGAGAGAGATGATCCCATCCTCCATAATTGGAATCAATTTAAACGTACCATGACCAGCCTTTTTGCAAAACACACTTTCATGCAGGCAAGTGATAATGAGCTTTTAAATCTTAAACAAGGTAACAAGGATTTATTGACCTATCTCACTAGTTTTAATCGTTTACTCACCGAGACACACTGGGCAGAAGAAAAGCGTGTCTCCCTTTTCTATAAAGGTTTGAGAGACGAGTTAAAAGATGCGCTGGCTCACATCGTTGATTTGCCAGAAGACTATTCGGACTTTGTAGATTTAGTTGTGAAATTAGAACATAGACTAGGAGAAAGAAAGGGAGATAAATACAAACTGGAATCACGGTTAACTTTTATTAGACTCGAGAAGAAAGACCCAGATAATAAACTCCCTGAACCTGAGCCTATGCAAATAGGGACACTCAGAGGTTCACTCACATCAGAGGAAAAAGAAAGAAGGAGAAAACTTCAATTATGTTTATATTGTGGAAGGGCAGGTCACTTTGCCAGAGAAGGTCCAGTAAAGCCTAAAAATCCACGAAAGGGTGCTGTTTCCTCCACCTCCTCAACTGAATCGGGAAACGATTAAGCTCGACAAGGGGAGAGGTTACTTGTTCGAGAAAACATCTTAATCAAACCTCTAATGCTGCAGCCTTCATGGTACCGCACATACCTAGACATTTCATAATTCAGGTCGTTTTAATTGTTACTACCCAAGTGAGGCATTCTCTCCCTGTCCTACTGGACTCAGGCGCGACAGGAAATTTTGTGGATAATAAGTTAGCTGAAAACGTAGGACTTCCTATGTGCCTAAAGCCTTGTCCAGAAGCAGTATGTGCAGTGGATGGGTCAGAATTGACCCCTGGATTAATCACAAAACAAACAAGTCCACTTGTTATGGTCTGTCAGAACGGGCACACAGAGGTGATTAGCTTTGATCTGATAGATACTCCTAATTTTGGTTTGATTCTCGGGGTACCCTGGTTAACAACTCATAACCCAAAAATTGATTGGGTGAATAGAAATGTTACTTTGGATTCCTCTTTCTGTAGAACCAATTGCTATCAAGAAGCAGGTACAGAACAGAGCACAGTATTACACTGTGCTAGTGTTATCCAAGATGAACCAAGTCTCCCTCCTGAATATTCTGACTTTAAAGACGTCTTTGATCCAGTAAAGGCTAGTGTGCTGCCACCACATAGGTCTTATGACTGTCGTATAGATCTTATCCCAGGGGCCCCTTTACCTAATAACAGAGTATATGCTTTGACTGACGAAGAAACCAAATACTTAAGAACCTACCTAGATGACCTACTACAGTCTGGGTTCATCCGTCATTCCACATCTCCGGTGTCATCTCCACTCTTTTTTATCCCGAAGCCGGATAAATCCCTGCGCGCGTGTATCGATTATAGAGGACTAAATAAGGCTACAATAAAGAATAAATATCCTCTTCCTCTAATACTGTGTTGTTGGATCAATTAAGACATTCTACTGTATACACTAAACTAGATCTGCGGGGAGCTTACCACCTGGTCCGAGTAAAAGAGGGGGATGAGTGGAAGACAGCTTTCAAGACAAAGTTTGGTTTATTTGAGTACACAGTAATGCCCTTTGGGTTATGTAATGCCCCTGCGGCCTTTCAGTTCTTTATAAATGAGGTCCTACACGAATTCCTGGACATTTGTGTCATAGTATACATAGACGACATCCTCATTTACTCTAAGAACTCAGAAGAACATACCCAACATGTTCGTGCAGTATTATCAAAGTTAAAAGAAAATCATCTTTTTGCTAAGTTAGAAAAGTGTACTTTTAATGTCAGCAAGGTGGACTTTTTAGGATACTGCCTGTCACCTCAAGGAATAACTATGGATGTAAAGAAAATCAGTGCTATTGCTGATTGGCCAGAACCATCCTCTGTAAAAGATATTCAGAAATTTCTGGGTTTCGCCAATTTTTATAGGAGGTTTATTGCACATTTTGCAGACATTGCGGCCCCAATAACTACCTTGTTGCGGAAAGGGCAACGATTTCTTTGGACTGATGAGGCGGCACACGCCTTTCAACTCCTAAAACAAAAGTTCACTTCAGCCCCAATTCTGAAACATCCTGATCCTGACTTGCCTTTTTTTGTTGAAGCGGATGCTTCACAAGTAGCTTTAGGAGGAGTTCTCTCTCAACGAGATGCAGTAGATGGCCAGTTACATCCTATAGCCTTCTATTCCAAAAAGTTATTACCAGCTGAACAAAATTACACTGTGGCAGAAAGGGAACTACTAGCTATCAAAGTAGCCTTTTCAGAATGGAGGCACCATTTAATGGGAGCCAAGTACCCAGTTACAATCTTTTCTGACCATAGGAACCTACAGTTTTTTGGATCACTTAAAGCACTAACACCAAGTCAGATGCGCTGGTTAAATTTTTTTAGCACATTTGACTTTGTAATAACCTATAGACCAGGTGCACAACAAATTCAATCTGATGTGTTATCTAGATACGGACATACTTCAGACATGAAACAAGATAAAATAGGAGAACCCATTATTCCTCCCCAAAAGTTTTTGGCACCAGTACAACAGAAGGATTTCATCACAGATCTATATAATGCACACATGCAAATAGCACCTCAGGATTGGTTAAAGGATTCCCATAACACAATACAACGAGGTTTATTGTATCACAACAACATGCTGTTAGTGCCCACCTCTGAATTACAAACACAGGTGATAATTTGGCATCACGCCTCACCGTTGGCAGGTCATCCTGGTTGGGTAAAAACCCTGGAAAATGTGCAAAAACACTTTTGGTGGGACACTATAAGAAAGGACATTAAGCAATTTGTCACTACCTGTCCAATTTGTGCAAGACATAAATCTTCTCATAAGGCCCCTGACGGTTTGTTAATTCCAATGCCAACACCCAAGCAACCTTGGCACACTGTGAGCGTAGACTTTATTGTAGGTTTACCACCTGTAAAATCTTTCACAACAGTGTTGGTTATAGTGGATTTTTTATCTAAAATGGCACATTTTGTACCATTACGGAAATTACCCACGGCGGCAGAATTTGCTGATATTTTTATAAGGGAAATTGTGCGTTTACATGGTTTGCCAAGCAAAGTGGTGTCAGACCGAGGGAGCCAGTTCAACTCTAAATTTTGGAAAAAATTATGTAAAAAACTGAAAATAGATGTGGCATTATCCACTGCTTTCCACCCAGAGACAGATGGACAGACTGAACGACTGAACCAAACCTTACTTCAAACGCTACGTTGTTTCTTGGCTGATTATTCTAGTGAATGGTTGGAAGCTCTCCCTGTAGCGGAGTTTGTTTATAATAATACTGAGCATTCAGCTCTACTTTGCTCACCATTCTATTTCTTGCAGGGGTATCATCCAAGAGCTATACCCATTTTGTTAGAAGATTCTCTGTTACCTACAGTAACGGATAGACTAACAAGGTTAGGTGACATACAAGACAAAGCCAGGAAACATTTATTAAAGTACAAGGAAAGCATGAAAAGACAAGCAGACAAACACAGATCTGAGGCCCCAATGTATAAAATCGGTGACAAGGTATGGCTCTCCACAAAGAACCTAAACATAGAGGGATCCCGAAAGCTGCAACCACGTTTCATTGGACCCTTTAGTATAACTGCCATAGTAAACCCGGTAACAGTAAAATTAGATTTACCAAAAGAATATCCAGTACATACTACATTCCATGTGTCCTTGCTTAAGCCGTACAATCCAAAAACCCGACCTGAACCACCACCTCCACCCATACCAATTAAGGGAAATCTAGAATATGAAGTGAAAAGCATAAAAGACTCAAAAAGAATTAGTGGACGTCTGTTTTATTTAGTAGAATGGAAAGGATATGATGAATCTGAGAATTCATGGGAACCAGCATCATATGTACATGCCCCACAGCTGATTAGAAGGTTTTATTTAAAAAATCCAGGAAAACCCCGTCCTGTAGGAGGGCCTTTGAGGGGGGCAACTGTTAGGGTTTGTGCACAGCAAAGAGCATGTCCCCTCTCACTGCACTAGTGGGTTCTGTAATAGCTCCCTTTTAAACTTACTATTGAAAGCCTTTCTTGTTATCTCACCTTCCCCCCCCCCTAGGCTTCTGTGTATGTTGTTTAATGTGCTGTTTTGTTTACACATTGGGCCTTGCTTTTACCAAGGCTTCTTTAAAACACTCCTCTCTAGGCCATGTGTTAATTTAACTCATTTGCATAATAACTGAAACTCTGCACACCTTTCAAGAACATGTGCAGCAAGTGACGACCACACCCAGCTCTTCAAACCACACCCAGCTCTGCACACCTTTCAAGAACATGTGCAGCATGTGAGGACCACACCCAGCCCTGTCTATAAAAGGCAGCCCCCGAGCCTCACCCAGTGCTTGTGCTCATCTACCTCCCGCTTACCTGAGGACAGATCCCTCGGCGCTGGCCCTCCTGCTCTCTACAGACTTTCATTGGCTTCAATGGGCGCAGCTGCTGGCTCTTCCTTCTTCCGGTTTCCGGTTCCTCCTTGCCTCAGCCTCTCTCCTACAAGCAACCTGCAAAAGAGAAAGAAGACAAGGTTAGACTGATCAGTATCTCTTGCCAGCAACAAGTAAGTGCAAAACTTTTATTACCTGAAAGAACTTTGACAACAATTTCTGGATTCGTGTATAGACAATTTGAAACAAGATACCTTCCACGAACATTGTGATTCAAACTCTTTGTTACAAGAATACTTTGCGGAACTTTGTGAAGCAAACATTTTTTTAATGGAACTTTTAAGAATCGAACCGTGGAAACCATTAACAGCAAGGCAAACAGTAAATCAAGGACTTGCACAAATTACATGCTGTATTTTGACGTAAAAGTACAGTATTTGTTTTATAAAAGATTCTGGAAATATGGGAAAAGTGAGTCTGCTATTGGCAATTTAGGCTTTAGTTATATTAAGATGAATGTTTGATATTGATAATTCTGATAACGGTATTTGTTTAATGTTTTAGAAGCTTTAGAGTAATAGAAAGCACATCCCAGAGCAGTAACACATTCCAAACCTGGAAACTAGAGACCAGGATCCAAGAGGTACTTTTAGAAGAAAATTTCTAATAAATAAAGGGATAGTCAGGAACCCAGTTAGGAATAGGATGTACTTATCTGTTCTTTGTTTATGTTTCATTAGGCACCAGTTTCTACAGAAGTCAGAGAGGGCCGCAGATTTGTGCAGCACTTCAACAGTGGAAACGCAAGAACGCTGTTGTCTCTTTATTTTATTTTATCCACTTCCCCCCTTCCCTTGAGCTTCTGTTCTTAGTGCACTGTTTTAAAAACTAGTGTGCTGGAACAAGCAGTTTCAGGGTGGGGTCGGATTGTCCTCAACCTCCATCAGAACTGAACAAGGACTCAGGTGAGCTGGGCTTTGACAGTTAGTTGGTTTTGCCTTATAGTCTGTTGTCTCAAATGGCTAGGTATTATCATGGTCAAGCACATGTTGGGAGGGGATGCCATGATTCGGTTGTTCCAGCACGATTGGTTCAACCCAAGGTTTAGACAGGTTGCTGAAGCAGTTTGCCATTGTTGCGTCATTTGCCAGCAAATGAACGTGGGGACAGGAACAGTGGTTAATTTGAGCCTCATTGGAAGAGCAGGAGGTCCATTCAGCTGGATGCAGATGTATTTTATTGAGATGCCTGTGCGTGGAGGGTTGAGCTAATTGTTGGTGATTGTGTGCATCTTTAGTCACTGGATTGAAGCATACACTACATGAAGAAATGACAGTCTTACGGTAGCGGAACTACTGCTTAGGGAACTGATACTATGTTTTGGGTTTCCAATCTCTTTAGAATCAGATAGCGGAAGTCACTTCAACAATGAAGTAATTAAATTGCTGTGCGCAGCATTGAACACTGATCAGAAGTTGCATTGCAGTTACCACCCTGAAGCATCAGGACTAGTGGAGCAAATGAATGATACCTTGAAGTCAAGAGTTGCAAAGATGTGTGCGTCCACAAATCTGAAATGGCCAGACTCACTGCCTTTAGTTCTGATGACAATGAGAAACATACCCAAAAGTAAAACAGAATTGTCGCTGCATACAATCCTTATGGTCCGAGCCATGAGGTTGCCACCGGTGCCTGCAAATGCACTTGTCAGCATTACAGATGATATGGTGTTGGACTACTGCCAAGGTCTGGCTGATGTAGTTCGCTCTTTCTCTCAGCAGGTGGAAGCCATCACACTGCCACCAATCCATGACCCAGGGCACAATCTGAGGGCCGGTGACTGGGTTGTGGTCCTGAAACATGTGAAGAAAATGTGTTTGGAGCCTCGTTGGAAAGGACCTTTCCAGGTAGTTCTGACAACTACCACAGCTGTGAAGTGCACTAGAGTTCCAAACTGGATCCATGTCAGTCACACGAAGAAAGTGATATGCCCGACTGATGAAGAAGTAGAGTTGTTGAAAGTACCAAACAACAGCGAAGCAGGTCTCAGGGCCAGAAGGAGAACAAAGAGGAAATGAGAACGGATCTGAGCCCAATGAGGACGGTTCAGTCACTCCTGTGGGAGACGAAGGAGAAGAGCTCCAGGAGGGTGACAGAGAGCCCATCTCAATTGAGGCAGCAGGAGAGCCTACTCAAAGAAGGGCTTTCCCAGAAGCAGACAATTTTGAGACACAAACAGAGCAATTGCCAGACTCTGAGGGGGACGGAGTTGAGGCGGATCGAAGTCACTGTGATCTGACTCCTCCTGAATCAGTTGTAGGTCCGTCAAGAGAAGACACCATAGAACAAGGAGATGTTTCAAGTTCAACACTGAAAATAACATTTTCGAAGGGTCCACTGAATGCAGAGAAGTGGCCAGAGTCATAAGTAGAAAGGAAGGAAGTGGTTGTTGAAAGAACAATTGAAAAAGTAGACACAACAAGGAGAGAAGATCTGAGTGAAGGAAAATTGAATGGTGATCGAAAATTGAAGAAAAAGAGGATAGCAAGTCGAAGATACGCAGGTGCTGAATGGGCATATGCAACTACGAGTGAATGGCAAAAATGATTTTTGTCTTTTTGTTTTGATTGAGACATTCCAGGTCAATTTTTTGGCACTTGAAGGAAGCTGATGAACGGAACTGTTGAAACAATCTGAGAAAATGTTTTGAGAATAAGACTGTCGAAAGTAACCGGAAAAGACTTGATAATCTGATTTGACTTGTGCAACCTGATTTTGAAAAGTTGCCTACCGATTTTGACAAGGGATCCTGGAAGAAAGACTGAGAGCTGCAAATAACATTAGCCAGCAGGGTAGGAAAAATAGGTGCTGTAAATATATGAGTATTGGTTTGGAGATTGTGGGATATTGTTTATGGTATTGATTGTGGGAATGTCTGTTCTTGATAAGTATTTGCATGAGGGTACTAATGCGCGAGGAGCACTTTCTTCTAATGTCTTCCATTGCTTGTTGAGTGAGTATGTTGAGACGATGGATGCAAGGAATTGTTATTTGTGTACGCAGATTCCTTCATCAGTCGAAGGAGTTACTTACCATAGTTTGCCTCTAACGTATGGGATACGTTGCAGTCTGTTACTAACAAGATTCTATAACCAGGAGTACATCCAGTACTTTTACTCCAATTATGATATGGTGTTTTCGTTTGTCCCTATGATTAGGTATTTGAGTAGAGTAGCTAGGGATAATGACATAGTTTCTTTGATCCTACGTTGACATTTGGCACAGCTTATGCTCACAGAAACAATCTAACATGCTTGCTTTCACCTTTTGAGAAGAGCTTTTTAGATCACACAGATGACAGAAGAAAGGCATTGAAGGAGAAATTAGAAAAAGGCTTAGAGAAAAGGATTCACAAGAATGAATATGCTTATAGTGCAATTAAAACGCAAGGGAAATTAGCTCTAGATGCGCAACACGTAGGGAAACTTTGTATATTTAGGCCTAATTTACGTACTGATACTTTGTGGGAACGAGTGAGTGTAGACATGTGTTTTATGTTTCAGAGTAAATGGACATTTATGTTGAATGGACAGGATCCGGCGATTCCTGGGATATATTACATCTGTAGTCCTAATGCCTATTACCTTCTTCCAAGAGGATGGTATGGGACATGTTATTTGGGGATAGTTTTCCCAAAGATTTTTCAAATGGATGACTTGAAGAAATTTCCAAAAGTGACTGAAGTACATCATATTAGACAGAGGAGGGAGTCTCCTTCTGGTATAGTGGGAGATATATTTGGAGAAATAATGCTTTCAGTGGGAGTTGTTCTGAATTCGATAAAGATTCTAAAGTTGTCTACTATTGTGGATAACATGCTGACAATTTTTTTCAGAATCCATACTCCTGATAGATACTGAATTAGCTGCCAAAAGAACTATGACTCTTCAAAATCCCCTTGCTTTAGAGATTCTTTTAGCGAAGGACGGCAGAGTTTGTAGAATGCTTAATTCTAGGCATTGTTGTTCGTTCATTCCTGGTAATTGTAAAGAAATCAGAAGCTTACTTACTAATCTGACTAATTAAAGTGTTGATTTGTAAATATTGGAAGAACCAGGTGTTTGGGAGAAAAGTGGCAAGGGTTTTCCTTCAGTGGGAAATTGGCTCAGTAACTTTTGGATTGGGATCTTATTGAAAATTATACTGGGGATATTAATTCTCATGATTTGCCTAATTGGAATATGGGGAATATGTAAATTGTGTAAAAGGATTACATTGAAGAAGTCAAAGAATGATCAGAGGAGGAAAGAAAAGAAAAGGAAAAATGTGTTAGGGAAAATTTGAAAAAGGGAACAAAACTATTAAGGGATTGAAACAACAGAATTTTAGCAGAAGAACATATGTGAATGATAGTTTAGTGTGATGACACATTTAGTCATCAGAGGAGGGATTGCTAAATTAGGTGTTTTAATAAATATATTAATGATTATTATGTATTTTGTGTAATGGATTTACGTAGAAAATGTAATAATATAGAGAAAAATAATTCACGCATTTGAAAATGTGATCACAATGAGTGGCCACCAATGTTCACGAAGAGTACTTATTAATGACTTATTCATATGAAATGTGGAATTTATGTTTGATTGATGTAGAAGTACATCATATTAAGGGTTGTGCGTTATGTATTAGCTTTTTTAATTGAAGATCTTAACTTAGCGAAGGTCCTGGCCTAGTTGCATGGACTCATGTCAAGCTGTATTTCTAAACCAATGAATAAAATGTCTGCTTAGAGGAAAATTTTGATTTTCCACTGTACTGTCCAAATGTTCTCGTAGCTAAATGTTTTTCCCACAAGAATTGCTTGCAGAAATATGCTGTTTTTGCTAAATGTAACATTGTAAGTGTAATGTGTGTAAGACTGACTTTCTCAGGAGAAGAACAATAGAGACACTGACTGGAGTATAAGCTGCAACAATATTGTTACCTGATGAGCCGTATGATGAGGACATTACAAGAAAAGTTAATCAGCAACATGTGAACAGAGTGTTAGTAGAAATTATAGATTTGATGTTTTAGTTTTATTGGACAAAGTGTGAACATGCGATCCCTTGACCAATAGGGACTTGGGAAGTAGTTTTAGGGAATCTAACTTAGCCGGATTGCATGGAGGGAAGGCAAGCCATTTGCCTATTTTCTTTCTTGCCGAAAGGCCATTATTTTCTTGAGACATGCTTAATTTTAATGCTTAAAGACTTTGCATTTTCTGAACCCTGATGCTGAATCCTGAAGCCTTGCTGACTGAACTGATGTCATGATGACGAAGACTATCTTAGCTTGCCGATTCATTTCAGCAGAGGTATATTATAACTGATGTGTTTAAGACCATTTATTTTCCTTTCAAGGTACCCACTGCACTGTTTTGATAGAGCCATAGTTAGATGTTTTCCAAATTTGTGTTGACTAAATTATTTTGTATGAAGCCCAACATGTTATTGCTAATCTGATGTTAGATGAGGATCCTCACTAATGAAGTTCACTGTATGGAGTAACGTTTGATGTCTTTTCTTTGTTGAATCTAAATGTATGTGATATCGTTGGCACAATTGTTTTTGTTATTAATTTGCACTGTAACTCTAGAATGTGTAGTGGTTCAAGCTTTGATTAGATTACGTTTCTTTCGTCGCTTTCGACAGCCAGTGTTGTTTCTGTATGTATATCATTTGATTTTGAGATCATCTTACGTGACCTCAGCATTGTTAATAGGGGGAAATAATTATTCTAACTTTTACTGAAAGGTGTGGTTAATTATGACTGAAAGGTCATGGTGTTTGTGTGAAAATTACTGACTCTAATTGATTACTAATGTTATTGATGATTTCTGATTATTAATGTTGTTGATCGGTTATCGATTATTGATCTGCATGTACTGAAGATATGGTGGGAACATCTTAATTGCGACTCAAAAGGTTCATCGACCTATTCGTGTCCCGTTGTAAGTTTACTTATTAAGGTCAGACGCGCTAACAGAGACACTCCCCTGCATCTACAGACACCTCAAGACAACGGTGACAGACTGGTGGGGTCTGCAGTTTCACAGACATCAAAAGGTTCTGCTTCACAGGTGGTGAGTCAGTGGCTTTCTCTGGGTCCTGCTTGTCTTCTGACCGACTTTGGCCCACTGCTCCTGCCACTGGCCTGGAACCCCTGTGCACAGCAACTGTTGCTTTTGCCAAGGCTTGTTGACACTTCCTCCAGGAGATCTTCAGGCATCAAGAAGCAAAATTAGACAAAAACAGGCAGCAGGTTCAAAAATGAAGAAGAAAAAATGCACCTATTCCTATCACCAGCTTGTGTATAGTCTTTATAATAAAAAAATATTATTAATCATGGAGTGTGTGCACTGAACAACGTACCTGCTGCCAAGGTACTAACTCCAAAGGATTTTGAAACTAAGAAATCTTTTAACGTGTACCACAAAAAATAATTAAATCAGTTTAGTCCATGTTATAATGAATCAAGAAGCACTCTGCAACTCGAAGATCAGCCCCTGTCCTGCAATGTGGGACTTCTATTTGGTGGTGCTGCTGAGGCCTCCTTGTGACTCCCTATGTCCGTCACCTGTGGGTCACTCATGCAGGCTCCATCTACACCTGCTGGCCTCCCTGTGTGCTGAGGGCCAGGCCTGACTCCCCGTCCAGGATAGTGTGTCCTGGACCTTGCTGGTCCCCAAAACTCTGCAAATAATTCTTCAGCTCCCTTTTGCATTTGCCAGTGCTTGTTGGTGGTCTGGCTGGTCACTGACCCTCCTGCAATCCAGCGAGGGACAGCTCATAGGTGACTCCTGGGATCTTCTGCAGCTCCTGGACCCCGCAACTGGACTTTTTCCTCCACCGACTTGCAGGAACTTCACCTCTAGGAGAGTGGGCATTGCCACCTCCACCACCAGGGCACCTCTTAGGGTGCTGGACTGTTACCTTCCTTTTCAGGTCCTCCATGTCCAGAATCGGTCCTTGAGTTCCACCGAACTGGTCCACAGGTCGTGTCAGCAGCTGGACAATCTGAGGATTCCACTGACTTCAGACTGAGTCCCTTCTCCCCTCTGGGTGTCCACAGGTGAGGGCACTCTCCAACCTTCCGCTTGTCTGTTGGTTTCCTCATGGTCCACTGGGAAGGGTCCTGAATCCCATAAACTCTAACCACTACTCTTTTTGTTAGCCTAGATTGGGTGGGTAACTACCTTGCACCTGGCGACACATACAGGCCCGTATTTATACTTTTTTTGCGCCGCATTTGCGTCGTTTTTTGATGCAAAAACGGCGCAATCTTGCAAAATGCCATTGTATTTTGTAGGTTTGCGCCGTTTTGCGTCAAAAAGCGGCGCAAATGCGGCGCTAAAAAAAGTATAAATACGGGCCACAATACTTACCTCTGGTGTTTTGATCTACCCCCAGCCCCTAGCTAACTACCACACTTACCTTTGTTGGGTTCACTATTTCACATTCCACTTTCTTAGTATATAGATGCCCTCCCCATAGGGCCCTGTATATTTTATGCTATATCTGCTAGTTATTTTGTGTAGATATTGTGTGTAGATATCTCCATAGAGAGATATACCTGTGATAGTCTAGTAGTAGTTCTGAACCTTTTTTTTTTTTTGCCACACCTGCGTGGTTCTTTCTTGTGAGTGAGATACTGTCTGACTACTTGATATTGCAAGTGCCTTACATTCCTCCTGGATAAGCTTCAGCTGCTCGCCTCAGCTACCCTTAGGAAGCTTTTGCTATCTGGACACCTATTCACTATCACTAAGAGTTGTCTGGACTCACTATAGGGTGCCACACTTTAGGTGTACACCAAAAACTGAGCCAACTTCCTACATAGGTCACATTAGGTGAATGGTTGTGCTTGTTCATTTTTTCAATGGTATGATTTCTAGTTGTAGCAAAACCATAAAATCAATAAAGTAATATTGGGTACATTCCAGTGGCTTCTGTTGTTGGTTAAGCTTCTATAGTGTAGTTATAACCCATATATCTATTCATGGTTAAATTCTTACCCGTATTTCAAATCGGGGTCTTCTGAATAGAAGATGTGGTTGGCAAGCTCCTCGAGAAGCTGTCATCTTCTCAGGAGGAAAAAGCCAGGAAGTCCCAAGAGTGGACAGTCAGAATCAGCAAGTGCGGGTGCAAGGAAACACGTCAAGGAACACAGCTTTGTTGTGATGCACCCTATATAGCCAGACTAAGGCCCATATTTATACTTTTTTAGAGCTGCATTTGCATCATTTTTAGATGCAAAAGTGGCACACAATTACAAAATACAATTGTATTTTGTAAGTTTGCGCTGCTTTTGCGTTAAAAAGCTTCGCAAATGCGGCGCTAAAAAAGTATAAATATGGGCCTAAGACCTTTAAAATAGTAAAAGAACAGGAAAATAAAAGGCATCAAACACTTCTTTACAGAAAACAGCAATTGGTTGGGATATTCAGGAAGAAAACAAGGGAGTAACAGCCATGGTGGAAAGGGAAAAAAGAAAAGAGAATGAAAACCTGAAGTGAACTAGCTGTGGAGTCGCTTTAAAAGGCAGCTTCAAACACTTGGGCAAATGATTGCCATTTTAGAGTTGAAGAGAGAAGAAGCAGCAGCGAGATGCCACAGAGAGGAAATAGACCCAGGTTAAAGACACTCCACCAGCAGCTATAGGCTTTGCACAGCATCTTCTAGGCCAGGAATCAAGGGACTCCACAAAGTATAGCAGTTCTCCAGCACCCAAGTAGCCAAAAAGCCACAAAGACAACAATATATCAGTGAAGGTTTCATTTTTTGTGAATGAATGTGGGTTGCTAAGTTAGACATTGTGGGATCTAATTGTATAAATGCCTCAAATATATTTAAATTTTCTATCTTAAAATTAGTGTGCTAGATTACATTATTTTCAAGTCATCAATTCTTATACCTACATTTTCATACTTACAATTTCTCTCTTTTTTCTGGCGTGGTTTCGTTTTGTTCAGCTGCTCAACTGTCACGATTGTTGGAGCTGGTTTTCATTATTTGACAATTCAGCCTTGGATGGAAATATTGAAGAAATTAAAATATTTAATCATTAAGTATTAATATTTTTATGTATGGTTTTAAAATATATAATTTTTAAAAAATGTAGTAATTTGCTTTCTAACTTTACTCTTTTATAAGGCGCTTCAAGATGACACGGAACTTCATCCATATATACCTCATAGGGCCTGGGATAGAGATTTGGGGAAACCTTTTACAGACGAGGACTGGGCCAGAGCCTGTGAGCAGGTGAGGAGAGTATCCTGAATTCATAGATTTAAATTATTACACTTTAACTTCGTACATCGTACCTATGTCACTCCTAGACACCTGAATAGAATGGACCCTAATAGAGAAACCAGTTGTCTTAGGTGTGACGAGTACAGGTCCTCATCCCTTCATGTGGCATGGGCAAGTGCCGGATTTCAAAAACTCTGGGTGGAAATTGTACCTAAGATTGCGAGGGCGGCAGGAGTGGAGGTCCCCTATACGCCATTAGGATAAGTTACTTACCTGGAAATCCTAGTTCTCTTCCAGGGGTATCCTCATCAAAGTCATAAACATTGAATATTCCCGCCCCCGTGCGGGGATCCCGGAGCATATACAAAAACACACATGTATAAGTATGAAATATATATGAAAAATATAGCATTTTTTAGTAAACGATTTTCATACCAGATTCATGTATACATGTGTATAACAGCAATGCAGATTATAATGATAAACTGGCTAAAATGCTTTATTTCTATGGAGTTTTTTTTTTTTTTTTTTTTTTTAAACACTCTCCTTTATAATTACAAGAAAAAACTTTCTAAAGCCCCATAGCCGGGCACAGAAAAAGAAGTCCCAGCAACACATGTGAAAAAAGAGAAACAACTAAATTGAAAACAATAGAGCATTATTAGCCAATGCAGGTTAATACAGCAGAACCACAACATTTGGCACCGTGCCTTTAAGACCCTGAGCACCTCCAGTATCCCACCATGCCTCGGGGGTGAAGGAGAGGTGACAGTTGGTTCACAGTTAGGTCAGTACTTTTTTACAGTGACAAAGTATACAACAGATTAGATAGATGGTCTGTACTGCACTTATAGGAGACTTGCGTCAGGGGAGGAGGGTGGGTTGTTTATGACTTTGATGAGGATACCCCTGGTATCATCCCTTATCTCTGCAGACTGTCTAATAGAAGTGCAGGAAAAAGACATACACTATGCAAACAAATTTCTCAGAGACGGTTGACTCACTTGAGCGTCCGCTTTGGCATCTGAATCTAAACAGTAATGCCTAGTAAATGTATGTACAGATTTCCATGTAGCGGCCTTACAGATTTCAGAGATTGGAACATTATTAAGGAGGGCAGCAGTAGCCGCTTTTCCTCTTGTCAAATGAGTCTTAGGCCTAGCCAATAACTGTTTGTTAGCCAATCGATATGCAGTAACAATACATGAAACTATACATCTAGATATGGTTCGTTTTGAGGCTGCATCGCCTGTTCTCATATGTCCGTAATTTACAAACAGGTGGTGAGATCGTCTAATCAATTTGGTCTTATCTAGGTAAAATTTTAGCACTCTTTTCAAATCCAGGGAGTGCAAGGCTTTCTCCGCTGGAGTATCCGGATTGGGGAAAAAAGTTGGTAGTGATACAGTCTGATTGATGTGAAAATCCGACACCACCTTCGGTAAGAATGATGGATGAGTTCTTAGAACAACTCTATTTTCATGGAAAACCATGTACGGTTCCTTGGAGGACAAAGCCTGAATCTCACTGACCCTCCTAGCCGAAGTAATGGCTACGAGAAAAGCTGTCTTTCACATAAGGTGTTGCAAAGAAGCTTTGTGGATAGGCTCGAAAGGAGGGCCCATGAGTCTAGATAATACTATGTTCAGTTCCCATGGAGGCGAGGGTTTTCGAATGGGTGGAAAAACCTTCTTTAAACCTTCTAAGAAATCCTTGACTACTGGCATTGTAAAGAAGGATTCCTGTGAAGGTGACTTACGATAAGCTGTAATGGCAGATTAATGTACCTTAATAGATGACACTTGCAGACCTGATTTCGCCAGATGGAGCAGGTAAGACAATATGACCTCCTCCTGAGCCAGAATAGGATTCTGACCCTGCTGACGACACCATATGTAGAATCTCTTCCACTTGAACGCGTAAGAGCGCCGCTTGGAAGGCCTTCTGGACTCCTTTAAAATGTTCATGCATTCCTGCGAAAGCCCTAGATGCCCATACTGCAGGAATTCAGGAGCCATGCCGTCAAGCTCAGAGGGGGAAGGTTGGGGTGAAGAATCTTGTCTCCCAGCCTGCAAAGGAGATCCGGTCTGTACGCAGCCTCTTGTGCGGTTGTTCTGACAGGTTGAGGAGATCCGTGTACCAGAACTGACGAGGCCATTGTGGGGCTATGAGAATCATTCTGGTGTTGGATCTGTAGAGTTTGTGTATCACTGCTGGTATCAGGGGAATCGGTGGAAAAGCGTAGAGAAATATCCCTGACCAGTCGATCAACAGGGCATTCCCTCAAGACCCCAGATGGTAGAACCTGGGCGCGAAGTCTGGGCATTTTTTGTTCACCTCGTCTGCAAACAGATCTAACTGAGGCTGACCCCATTGAACAAAGATGTCTTCGACAACCTCGTCGTGAAGAACCCAGTCGTAGGCGTCCTCAAGGGTTCTGCTTAGGAAGTCTGCCTCCACGTTGTGCTGCCCTGGGAGTTGAATTGCTGTAAGAGACATTCCCCTCGCTATGAGCCAATGCCAAATGGCTTGAGACTCCTGAGACAGGGGCCAGGATCTCGTACCTCCTTGCTTGTTCAGATAATACATTGTTGTCGTATTGTCCGTCTGCACCAGGAGAGACTTTCCCTGAATCGATGGTGCAAATGATTTGAGAGCCAGATAAACCGCTCTGAGCTCCAGCAGGTTGATATGGTACGTCTTCTCTTTGCTGGACCACAAGCCCTGAGCTTGAAGGGAACCCAGATGAACTCCCCAACCCTGAAGCGATGCATCCGTTACCAGAGTGTCGGAAGGGATTGGATGGTGAAAAGGAACTCCTACTGACAGGTGATGTCTGCGCATCCACCATTGTAATGATTGTCACGCTCCTACCGGAAGAAGCATCCTGTCCTCCCAGTGGCCTGTGTGTTGATTCCAGTTTTCCTCTATAGCCTCTTGAAGAGGTCTCATATGCAATCTGGCGTTCGGGACAATGAAAATGCAAGAGGCCATGGAACCCAACAGAGATGTCACCTGACGGGCCGTAGGTGCGGGGGAACCAAGAAGATCGCGACACTTCCTCCCTATTGATAACAGTCGTTCCTCCGAAGGATACACTCTTTCTAGCTCTGTATTCAGTATTGCTCCCAGGTAGTGGAGGGTTTGTGTTGGGATGAGGGTGGACTTTTGGAAGTTGACTTGCAGACCTAGAGATCGGAAGACACTGAGCACAAGGTCTAGATGCTTTTTCACCTGTTCCGGAGAGCAGGCTTTCAGTAGACAGTCGTCTAGGTATGGATAAATGAAGATTTTCTGCTTCCTTAAATGCGCCGCTACCGTTGCTACACACTTGGAGAATGCGTGAGGGGCAGATTTGAGGCCGAAAGGAAGCACCTTGAACTGATAGTGTTGGGAGGCTATCACAAATCGTAGGAATTTCCGATGTTTGGGAATGATCGGGATATGAAAATACGCATCCTGCAGATCTATGGAGCACATCCAGTCTCCTCGATGCAGATGAGGGAAAATCTGAATTTTTGCTTCCGTATGTATTTGTTCAGCAGACTCAAGTCTAGAATCGGTCTGAAGATTCCTTCCCGACCCTTTTTTGCTACTGGAAAATAGCAGGAGTATACCCCCTTTCCTCTTTGGGCGGCTGGCACCTTTTCTATCGCTCTTTTCTGCAACAGGGTGCAAACCTTTTTGCGTAGTAAGTTCATGTGAGCAGGTCTCGACTTGGTTGGTGGCAAATGAGGTGGAGGTTGTCGGAAAAGAAGAGAGTATTCACTCTTTACAATGTTCAGCACCCATTTGTCTCTTGTTATGCCATGCCACTCGTGAGCGAACGCTGTGATACTTCCCCCAACCGGAGTGGTGTACGGTATTAAGGGAAGCGAACCCTCATTGTTTTGCGGGGGCTTTGGGGGTAGACTGCTGAGGTCTGCTTGATCCTCGGTCTCTTGTGGCCTTGCGAGACTGGAAGAGAGGACGCCCTTGTTTTTGTTGAGGTCTTTGAGACCAATGAGGGGTGTGAACCCTCTGTTGGAACGGGCGCCTGTCGTAAGGCCTGTACCTCCTTCTGAAGTCTTTCCTTCTTTCGAGGCCCACTGCCCTCATTGTGTCGACCTCTGCCTTCATACGTGCCATCTCATCATCCGTGTGGGTTCCAAATAACGAGTTTCCGTTAAACTGAAGATTCATGATACGCTGTTGCGCTTCCTGCTTTAATCCTGTGAGCCTCAGCCAGGAAGATCTTCTCGCGCAAACCCCATGCGCGTATCCATGCGCCGCCAAGTCTGCACCGTCTGCTGCTGCACTGATGATTTGATTGGACACCAGACTTCCCTCCTGAAGGATCTCCTGAAAGTCCTGCTTGTCCTCTCAAGGCAGATTTTCCGCAAATCTGCTCAGCGAATCCCAGAGGAATCAATCATATCTGCCTAGGAGTGCTGAGGCGCTGGAGACCTTCATCATCAACGCCGCCGTGCCACACATCTTCCTCCCCAGAGAGTCTAGATATCTACTCTCCTTGTCCGGTGGAACCGTTGAGGAGGACGCCACTGAATGTGTCTTGCGGGCTGCGGCTAATATGACTGAGTCTGGTGGTGGATCAGCCCTGAGAAACAAAGGATCCTGATCAGGGGCCTTGTACTTTTTCAAGATCCTAGCGGGAGCTGAACGGAGGTTTGCTGGAGTTAAAAAAGTCTCCATGGTTGGCTGGAGAAGACCAGGCACGAGAGGTAACAACTTCTTTGAAACCGTCCTGTGTTGCAGGGTTTCGAAGATTACTGACGAGGAAGTTGAAGGTTCCGGGACATCAATATTAAGCTTTTGTGCTCCCCGGAGCAGCACCTCATTAAAAGTTGTTATGTCATTCACCAGGGAAACTCTAGCTGGTGGAGAATCCGTCAGAGTCGGGGAGTAACCTCTTATGGAAGACCTCGACGACGTGGACCAAGAAGGAGACCTTCTGTGATGGCGCGACCTTGACCTAGACCTCCTCTGGGAGCGTGACCTGCTCCTAGATCTTGTTGTAGTGCGCCTAGGACTAGTGGCAGACTGGCAAGATGTAGAACGAGCCCGTTCTGTATGCGCCGTTGGCGATGGTGTCCGCGGAAGCGACGCTGATGGTGAATACATCCGCGAGTATTGAGAGTCTGGAGAAGCAGGAGCCTTGTTAAGACTCTCCAACCACCTTGGCAATAGGTTTATGGGCGAGATGTGCCCTGACGATGAGGCCCTTGACCGTCTAGACGATCCACTCCTTATGGAGACAACTGGACTTGGTGGAGTGACATTCTTGTCAGCCGGTGGTTGCTGACGCTCTTCCCCTTGAGAGATAGACAGTACCTCTCTCGACGTCGAAAGGTGTACTGACGTCGAAGGAAGTACCGTGGACTGCTCAGGCCTTGACGTTGAGCGCCTCGACAGCGACTGGTGGTCCATTGTGTGTGCGCGGCTCGACGTCGTATGCTTCGCCGTCGAGTGATGGACCGCTGACGATGGAAGCCTCTGCTCTCCCAGTTGAGGCGATCTCGACGTAGTCTTCCGTGCCGTCGAGGGGTGTGATGCCTTCGAAGGCGTACGAGCACGGCGGTGCTGGCTTGACGTTGATCGGTGGGTTGCCATCGACAGAGATCTGTCCCGATGATGGCTGTGCGCCTTCAACGTCGTATCCTTCGACGTCGGTCAGGTCGCCGTTGACGGCGATATGTGATGATGCGACGGTGGCAGCAATGACGTCGACGGGGAACAGACAGGCACCTTCTTACCAGCTGACATCGATCTAGCCTGTCTCTCCTTAGAATGGCTTGTTGACTGCCTGGGAAGCGAAGAGGACAATGTTTTCTGCCTCTCATGAAGTCCATGAAGTCTGATCTTCTCTCTGTCCTTCAGAGTCCTTTTGGACATGTTTTTACAGTGCCTGCATTTGTCAGGGCAGTGTCTCTGAGGCAAACACACAATACAGAGAGAGTGTGGATCAGACTGGGGCTTCTTCCCACAGGAAGGGCACTTCACAAAAAGAGAAGGCATTTTCCAGTCAGGAAAAAATCCCCTCACTCAGAAAAAGGTGAAAAACGTTGAGTGAAGGTAGAAAAAACAATGTTTTTGAATATTTTTCTGTGAAAAACGCAGAAAAATTGAGAGCTCAATGCTCCAGGATCCTCTCAGAAGAAGCCGAAAAAAAGAACTGACCTAACTGTGAACCAACTGTCACCTCTCCTTCAACCCTGAGGCATGGTGGGGTACTGGAGGTGCTCAGGGTCTTAAAGGCACGGTGCCAAATTTTGTGGTTCTGCTGTATTAACCTGCATGCAGCCTATTGGCTAATAATGCTCTATTGTTTTCAATGTAGTGTTTTCTCTTTTTTCACATGTGTTGCTGGTACTTCTTTTTCTGTGCCTGGCTATGGGCTTTAGAAAGTTTTTTCTTGTAATTATAAAGGAGAGTGTTTAAAAAAAAAAAAATCAGTAGAAATAAATCATTTTAGCCTGTTTATCATTATAGTCTGCATTGCTGTTATACACATGTATGCATGAATCTGGTATTAAAATTGTCTACTAAAAAATGCTATATTTTTCATATATATTTCATACTTATACATGTGTGTTTTTGTATATGCTCTGGGATCCCCACATGGGGGCGGGAATATTCAATGTTTATGACTATTGATGAGGAGCCCCTGGAAGAGAAGCCTATTTACTGGGAGTAATTAAGAAACCTCGGGCCCAGGATCCCATATAAGATTGCTCAACTGACCCTCCTTCTAGCAAAATGCAGATTAGCGATTGGGTGGATGAGTGTCTGCTTACCACAGATGAGCTCTTGGTTGCGAGGTGTCAGTGAGTGGAGGGCGGCAGAGAAGGCACATATGCGTCTCACTTGCACTGACAAGAAGGCTGAGGCAGATGTTATGACTTAGAGTTTGATTCTTAATACCTTTATGGCTGATGTCACGGATAGCACCTCTGAGGGATCTGATACTGAGTAGCAGGGGTGTCCTGTTGTAGTCATCATGGGAAGTCTTCTATGGCAATCGAATGGGGGATGTGAGAGGGGGCTCTGGGTACTCATACTTTATACTGCCTTTCTTAGGGGCCAACTGGGATGAGTGCCCCTCGGAATTCTTTGTGTGGATTATGCATCTCGCACTCATCTGTGTTATTATGTTGGTATATTTGGAGCTCAACACACATGATGGTCAATTTCTGGTGGAATGTAATGCATATACACAAACTGCACTGCAATGTTATTTGTAAGGGTGCTTACCTCAAAACTTAATAAAAAATAGTTAAAAAATTGCTTTCTAACTGATAGAAGGTGGTTTAGTCGAGCAGATTGATACTCGTAGCTCTTCAACTGTGGCACAGTGACACTCTCCTTTGTTGTTGGTCATCTGTGCAGCAGTTGCATTATAGGACATTCTCTCTATTAATAATCCTTTTTTACTAGTTGGCTTTTCCTAGATATGGACATTGCTTTTGATTTTCATTGGTTCATGTCTTATTCTGGATCCTTTTTTAGTTTTACCTTTTACAGGAAGATGTTTATTTATTTGCTATGTATCTTTAAAAGGTTAACTCGGGTTTTCTTTAAGAAATTCCGTTTTTTTGGTGTTTGTATATGTATTTTTACATATTTTGGGCCATATTCAAATGTACATTTGGACATAAGTTTAGGTTTACAAGAAATGTACCTTTTCTACGCCTTCCAGTAATTCACCAAGGGATTCCTTGCAGGTAGAAGTCCATTTACAGGGGAAAGGATCTCTGACACAAGTGTCGAGGTCTCTGCACCCGTAAATCCACCAATGGGTTGGGAAACTGTGGCCCATATTTATACTTTTTGACGCTAAACTGCGCTAACGCAGTTTAGCGTCAAAAAATTTAGCGCCGTCTAACGCCATTCTGAAGCGCCATGCGGGCGCCGTATTTATGGAATGGCGTTAGCCGGCGCTAGCAGACCGGCGCTGCCTGGTGTGCGTGGAAAAAAACCACGTAGACCAGGCAGCGCCGGCGTAGGGGGAAAATGGCGTTAGGGCGTCTTAAAATGGGGCAAGTCAGGTTGAGGCAAAAAAATTGCCTCAACCCGATTTGCGCCATTTTTTTCGACGCCCAGACGCCATTTAAATGACTCCTGTCTTAGTAAAGACAGGAGTCATGCCCCCTTGCCCAATGGCCATGCCCAGGGGACTTATGTCCCCTGGGCATGGTCATTGGGCATAGTGGCATGTAGGGGGGCACAAATAAGGCCCCCCTATGCCACCAAAAAAAATAAAAAAAATAAAAAATAATACTTACCTGAACTTACCTGAATGTCCCTGGGGTGGGTCCCTCCATCCTTGGGTGTCCTCCTGGGGTGGGCAGGGGTGGCAGGGGGGGTCCCTGGGGGCAGGGGAGGGCACCTGTGGGCTCATTTTGAGCCCACAGGCCCCTTAACGCCTACCCTGACCCAGGCGTTAAATAGTGGCGCAAATGCGGGGTTTTTTGACCCGCCAACTCCCGGGCGTGATTTTTGCCCGGGAGTATAAATACGACGCATTTGCGTCGCCGTCATTTTTTTAGACGGGAACGCTTCCTTGCATCTCATTAACGCAAGGAAGGCGTTCACGCCAAAAAATGACGCTATTTGCCCATACTTTGGCGCTAGACGCGTCTAACGCCAAAGTATAAATATGGCGTTAGTTTTGCGCCGAATTTGCGTCGAAAAAAACGACGCTAATTCGGCGCAAACGGAGTATAAATACGGGCCTGTGCCTTTCAAATCGTGGTTTACATTGAAAGTTTGAGACAGGCCATTCACCAACATGCAAGTATGTCATATTCTCAAACTACGGTACTACGATCTGGCCCTTTCCCACATCCTGGAAATGGTCAGAGATTTACTACAGTAAAGGAGAAAAAACATTTTCGGTACAGAGGGATTGGGCACAAAACAAAAGAATTGCATGAATGCTAATGGAGTCCGCGAGGAAACGAGACAGGTAGAGCTTTTCTTGCTGATTTTCATTAGAAACAGTTCATTCTAAAAAGGAGTAAATCTGCACTCGTTACTTTCATGGCGAATTGTGTGGTTATACATATATATTTGAGGCGTTAATAACGTAATTTATAGGCCATCGATATTCTTGTACTCAAAATTTTGGGCATTTCACATTATTCTTTATGCGTGCTGAGTATTCTGACTTTCAATATTTATTCAGTTGACATTGGTGTTAGTGCGATATTTAGGTAGTGGACTTAGGGCCATATTTATACTTTTTGACGCACAACTGCGCCAACGCAGTTGTGCGTCAAAAATGTTAACGCCATTCCAAAGCGCCATGCGGGCGCCTTATTTATAGAATGACGTTAGCCGGCGGAGCTGACTGGTGTGCGTCAAAAAAAATTACCAACATCAGGCAGCGCCGGCGTAGGGGAAAATGGAGCTTGGGCGTCAAAAAATGGGGCAAGTCGGTCTGAGGCAAAAAATCTGCCTCAACCCGATTAGCGCCATTTTATTTTACTCCCACCCTCCATTGACATGACTCCTGTCTTAGCAAAGACATGAGTCATGCCCCCTTGCCCAATGGCCATGCCCAGGGGACTTCTGTACCCTGGGCATGGTCATTGGGCATAGTGGCATGTAGGGGGGCACAAATCAGGCCCCCCTATGCCACAATAAAATTAAAAAATATATACTTACCTGAACTTACCTTAAATTCCCTGGGATGGGTCCCTCCATCCTTGGGCGTCCTCCTGGGGTGGGCAAGGGTGGCAGGGGGTGTCCCTGGGGGCATGGGAGGGCACCTCTGGGCTCCTTCCGAGCCCACAGGTCCTTTAACGCCTGCCCTGACCAGGCGTTAAGAAATGACGCAAAAGCGGCTGGACGTCATTTTTTTTGACCCGCCCACTCCTGTGCGCCATTTTTGCACGGGAGTTTAAATAAGGCGCACATGCCTTGGAGTCATTTTTTAGACGGGAACACCTACCTTGCATATCATTAACGCAAGGTAGGTGTCCACGCTAAAAAATGACGCAAACTCCAAGATCTTTGGCGCTAGACGGGTCTAACGCCAAAGTATAAATATGGAGTTAGCTTTGCGTCGGATTTGTGTAAAAAAAAACGACGCAATTCCGGCGCAAACAGAGTATAAATATGCCCCTTAGTGACTTCCGATTCTTTAAACAAGCCCGGAAAAACAGCCTGAATGACTGCATGCTTATTTGGGAGAATGTGTTTTTAGGTTGGAATTTGAACAAACATGTTTTACTGCATGTGTTTTCTAAAGATTATGTTTTCTAGATGATTGCAGACAATTATTTATAAATTTGTATGTTTTAAAGTGTATTTGCAACTAAAAGAATATTTTAGAAATGGTAGTTCTAAAAGTTACTAATTGTAGGTGTTAATAAACAATGATGTTGAAATGCATAGTCTTTTACAAACAATTATAATTTTGAGTACCCTGTCCACCAGACTCTAACAAAGGCCCTAAATTGTGATGGGTGCATTCCATCTTGCACTCTGACTATTAACTCTGTGCTGTAGCACGAAGAAATCCTAGCTATTACCTCAGACCAAATAGTGGATCTCATGCCTTAGGCCAATGGACGGACACGACATTGATTGGAGGGGATGTCAATGATATATGTCATAATCATTCACAATAAGCATCAACAAACGAAAACATTTATAATCTAATTACACTGCAATGTCCACACCAGTTTATTAAGAAGGTTTATAAATGTGTTTCCCTATATTAACAATGCTAAAGTCAAAAAAATAATTCTCAACACACAAATGATACACACAAAGAATCATCAATGGCTGATTAGAACGCCTTATATATCTGAGTTTAATCAAAGCAAGTAAATAAATTAACTTGAGTGTTATGACACAACTTAATAACACCAAAATCTGCGCCAGTGAAATAATATACATTGAAGCAACAGATCAAAGAACGTTAATATGAATCATGAGCATGTAAAGGTAAAGTTCCTCACTAACTTCTAATTAGCATTAACATGTTGGGCTTCATGTAAAAGTGTTAGAAACACAAATTTAGAAAAACATACTAACTCGGGTCATAACAAAAATTATATCATTATTATCATGCAGCAATTAATTCACAAGTTGCAGCTGGTACCTGCAAAACAAAATACACATATAACAATTTATACATTACCCATAAGATAACACCAGGAAGATCGCTTCAGTAAGGGGACACCATCAGTAGGAACGATCTATAAATCCCCCGAGTCTACATGACTGCAAAACTCCCCATTAATCTAACTCTGGAAATATCACTGGAAAGCCTCTGGAAAAATCTCGTAAGGTCAGCCAGCCCCAAAGAATAAGTGACCGAACGTTATATTAATTTTCACAAAGCTCATGATTGGTCTGGACATGGGGTGTTGCACATTTAGCCAATAAAACTACTGTTAGATAACTAAAAGTTACAAATTCATAGTACACTAAATTCTCATTTGACAATTTCTCATTGACGAAATCATTAACTAAACACGATATATAACAATTTATTTTTCTCTTTCGTCTCGTCTGTGGATCCATAGTTACATCTTGCCAAAATCTCAGGTTCAGGAAGAAACGTCTAACAATTTTGCATCTGCTTCCATCCTTGAGGAAAAATCACACGTTAGTGACATTTTCTAAACAATAGGACAGTCAAACTCTACCAATGACCTAATAAATCTGACCTTGTAAGACATAACACAAAATACCACTAGGAGTAGCTGTTTACACATCTATAATCTATTAAACACACTCTTTTTGAGTAAGCATTGTGAAAATGAAAAAACACTCTATTACCACTAAAGTTAGCCTAAGTAGAAAACAAAACGGATTATGGTAGCCATTTACAAAAGTCACCCGTTTTGTTAGAATTCATTAGGAAAATCACACATAAGTTCATCAATGATTAGTACATTATCAATTATAAATTTAATCAGTAAAATCTCTGCTCTCACATCTGGATTACACAATGGAATCCTCTGGATTCGTTCTAAAAGTCAGGTATTTCAGGACACAGTGGGGCTACGCATATCACTCTTACTTCTGTGAACTTGCTGGTAGCCTTTGTTACAGATGGGATTATAGGAAAGTTCTAAAGAAATGCTTTTGACCAATTTATCAATGGCACTTTCCCTTTGAAAGGGGGTTCATAGCATCTCACCTTAAGCCTTTTGTTTTTAAGGGATGTTCACCAACAGCTCACTTTTTGAGTTAGAATGATACTCTGAGATGACCTTCTCAGGGCGTGCTGAAATAGTTCAGAAGAGAGTGTTGGACTGTTCATGTTATTATATTGGAAGATACCTCGTTCTGACACCTTTGCCACTGTCTATTAAATAATATAATATATCTCAAGGCAAGAGGTACTTCTTGGCATTCCAGCATATGATAGATCATCAAGACTCCTTTTGGGACCACATCCCCTAGATCTGAAGATATTCTAAGAGTGCTCCCCATTTAAAAAAAGAAAATAAGTTACTTACCTGTAACTTCAGTTCTCCAGTATTTGCATCTTTTACAGATTCACATGCTTGAATCATTCCCTGTCGTTGAAGTAAGAGTCCCACGGCACCATAATAGAGCAGTATATATATCACTATCATAGGCTATAATGGCAATGAAAAAGTCAGTTTAATAGCCTATGTATGGCCTTTTTAAAAAAGGACCAAACTTGAACTGTAACCAATCCAGCGACAACACCCACTAGAACACTCCCAGCAGAGACTAAGTCCCTCAGATTTTCAAGCACACGTGGTAATAAATAATCCCAAGCTATAAGGGGAGCCTCTCCGGGGAGGAGGGTGGGTCACATGTGAATCTATGGAAGATACCAATACTGGAGACTTGCAGTTACAGATAAGTAACTTATTTTCTTCTCCAGTATTGTATCTTTCATAGATTCACATGCTTGAATCAGAATAGCAAGCACTTACTGTATTTGTATATCTTACAGTATTAGTGCAAATAGCGGATGATGGGTAGAAAATATAAACATACCATTCATATGCAAATTAATAAATTAACATATATATATATACATATATATATATTTATATACACCATACATAAAAATTTGCATAAATACTTAAACACATGGAACCAAAAGAGGCTCCCCTTGGTGTAGAAAAACATGTCTAACCGTTGCATCACTGCGCTGTACCGATTCCAAGTAATAATGCTGCATGAATTATATGCACACTTTTCCAAGTTGCAGCACAGAAATCTTCTCCAGAGGCAACTTCCACAAACAAAGTAGTTGAGGTGGAAACTGCCCTAGTTGAGTGTGCCCTGGTTTTCTCTGTAAGGGGCTTGCTAGTCTTTGAGTGGAAAAACTGGATTGCAGCTGAAATTCATTGAGCGATGGTTGCCATCTTGACTGGAGCACCCTTACGAGTGTGTCCATCTGAGTCCAACAGCTGGTCAGTGCTCATGAGTTGTTTAGTGCGATTTAAGTAAAATTTTAGATATCATTTGATGCCTAGCGTACGAATAGACCTCTCAGTTGGTGATGTTGGATTTGGAAAGAAAGTCTGAAATATTGTAGGATCATTGAGGCAAAATCTGAAGGAACCTTGAGAATGAATCTCTGGATTGGTGAGAAGTACTAAATTCCCTGTGAGGCATAAGAAGGATCTTGACTTGAGAAAGCCTGTATCTCCTCTCCCCTTCTGGTTGGAGTGAGCGCTAGTAACAAGGCGACCTTCCATGTGAGAAATATGAGGTGTGCTCTTTGAATGGGTTGAAATGAACTCTTCATGAGCTGAAATTGAACTATGTTCAGGTGTTAGTCCGAGGAAGGAGCCTTTACTGAAGGAAAACTCTGAATAATTCTTTAAATAACTGTTTGATGACTCTGCAAGAGCATAAAGAGACAAAATGTGATGAGCATCTATATCTTGATATTCCTGCAAGCCGTACCTCAACGGGCAAATGTACCTACTGTGACTGAGCTAGCGAGAGATGAGATAGGATAGTTATTTGCCAGATTATGCTAGTAGAGGATGTAGTTTGAATTCTGTTGCCATAGGCAGAAACATTTCCATTACCATTTATATGTCTTTATCATGGCTTCCGTCTTGACTTGGAGAGAGTACACCTGCAGTACAGAGGAATATTGAGACCTTTCAATTCATGGAATTTAGGAGCAGTGCACATAACAGGAGAGAGGAAGGGTCAGGATGAAGAACCTGGCCTTATTTCATCGTCAAATGTTTACAGGATGTTGGTAGGTGAATGTGGTTGTATTCTGATAGTAGGAGAAGCCCCATGAACCAATGCTGTGTGGACTACCAGCGGGTTATCAGGATGAGACGACACTGTTCCACTTTATTGTTGCTGAGAACCTTTGATATTATAGGTATGGGGTAAAATGGTAGACATAAATCCTACCATCTTTCAAAAGGCATTCCCCCATGATCCTGGATATGGATGCCAACTTGCATAAAACTGGCATTTGCGGTTTTCGTTTGTTGCAAAGAGATCTAGAGCCGGTTTGCCCCAGAAAGAGATCATACTTAGCTCCGACTGATAAACACCTATTGGTGGAGGCTATTTCCAGTTCTGCTTAGCATGTCTGCTAAGAGATTTCTAGTCCTGGGAACATGTTCGGCCCGAAGAGTTATACTGTGTGTTGTTTGCTGGTTCTAGATTTTCTAATTTTCCTTGGGCAGCGCCAGTAATCTTGTGCCACTTTTTTTATTCACGTTTTGCATGCTGGTCATATTGTGCATGCAAACTAACCCAGAAGACCCTCCTATCATTGGCAGGAAAGCTTGGAGACTGAGTAGATGGCTTTGAGCTCCAGACGACTGATATGTATGCTCTTCTGGAGGGAAGACCACTTTCCTTGAATTTGCAGGTTCTGTAGAAGACCACTCCAGCTCCCCAGGGAGGCACTAGTAGTCATTACAAAGTGAGGTATTTACAGTAAGAATGTAAGGTCCTCTGACAGGTGGGAGGTCTGGTTAGAGCTTCCATCATACCTGTGTGAAATTCACCATGTCCTTGAACGATTCCTGTTCTTGTAAGGCTCCCATTTTCAGGCGTGCAAAAGAGGTCATATTGATCGCTGAGGACATGATGCCCAAAAGCTAATTGAACAGATACACTGAATTTCTTTTTTCTCTTCCAGAGTCAGTTTCTAGTCTTCATTGCTTGTCTTGGGATAGAAAGTCTTTGTCTTGGCAGTGTCTAGTGTTGTGGCAAAGGAACAGTATCTTCTTGGATGGAGGAGTTGAGCATCTTTGATAATTTACAAGGAGTCCTAGTTTGTGAACCAACTGTAGGCAAGCCTCTGTGGCCTTGGATGCTTGAAATGCCATTGGTGCTTTGATATGAAGTGAAATGGGATAACTTTGATACATGGGTGGGAATACGGAAGTATGAATCTTGTAAATTCAGAGCTGTCATGTGGTGTCAGAGAGGATGACCACTTAAAAGGATTGTTTCCGGAAATACTTGTTTAATTTCCAAAGGTCTATGATAGATCCTCACTCCTTTGTTATCCTGTTAATGAGGGAACACCGAGAATAGTAGCCCGTTCCTTGCTGAGAATGTGGGCCTTTCTCTATGGAACCTTTGGTTAGCATAGCAAGCACTCCCTTCTGAAGCAGTTGGAGTTGGTGGAGTAGTGGGCAGAATCTTGGTAAACTCTAATGTCTGACTACATATGATGGGATCCAAGATGTATTTGTTTGATGCTATTTTCGACCACAGATGACAAAATTTTGGAATTGTTTCTCCCACCGGATGGCGTAAACAGCACCAGAACATTGTCTAATACCTCTGGTATCTTCTGGTATCCTTCATGATATGGATAAGTGTCTCTATTGTGGGTTCCTCTCAATAGTGTTTCTTCCGAAATTGTGATGTGCCAAAAGATCTCACGGTGTCAGAGTCAGCTTACTGCTTGCAAGGCATTGTTGACGTGCTTGGCAAATAGAGCATTTAAAAAATGGTAAGGTAAAATTATTAAATACATGTGCACCTCAGATTCTAAATGTTGTGGCCTTGAACCAACCTTGCCATCTAAGGACCACTGACCCTGCCCAGTTGTGAGATTCCTATTGAAGTTATATCTATAGAGCAATCTATTATGTCTGATGAGGATGTCCCTCCCACCCACCTTTTCAGAATCTTTTTTTGCCCTTTCTGTTTTCCATCAGAAATCTTATGTATGTGGCAATGTCTGACTACATGTAGTGGTTATACCTGCCCGCATTGTCAATGCATTGGCAGCCTGTACAGTAACCCTGGACAATGTTGAGAACATTTTCTTGCTGGTTAGTCAGGGTTATTAGTGACATGGTTTTCCATGATTGTAATTCCTCCTGGCTATAATCAACAATTAGATATGTAGGACTCACAGCTTTTCTATTAAATCATAAAGAACAACAAACTGATTGGTTGTTTGCTATTTCAAGTTGGAAGTGTTTCGCTGCTCATTTAAAAAATGTACGGAAACTACCAAAAATCATCTGGTGGGGAATCCACCAGTTGCAGGTGTAGAATGCTCTGTAGGTCTAGTACTAGAGCTACATGGACCTGACCCATGCTTTGAAGTTGGAGGCGGAGCAAAGTGGTGAAATTGCTCCACATATTGCCTCTCCATATACTGCAGACTGTTTTAGACATGTTCATATTAGTCCCCTTAATTCTTGACATTCATTTTTTGCTTGATTAGGTCTGTTTTGTTCTTGTTGACAAGTATGTGCTTTCATCGTCGCTTGTTTTGTCATAAGCATCGTCGACGAGGCAGAAGTAGATGACTAGGCTGACGTTGACAATGTTTGTTGTGTACGAGGCCTTCCTCGTAGATGAGGACATCGTATAGGATGCAGTCATAGATGTGGCTGCTGTAAATGATGCTGTCATAGAAGATGCAGTTGTAGACAAGGTAGTCATAAATGTGGTTATCATAGATGAGGTTATCATAGACCAGGTTATTGTAGACACAGTTGTTGTCGTAGATGACCGTTATAGAGAAGCTGTCGTAGGCAACCATCATAGATGAGGCACTACCTGGCTATTAGAGCTCTAATCTAATTTGTTGCATTTTCTGTGCTGCAGCAGGTATCAGCTTTTCCAAATTGGTTTAAAATGCCATCATTTTCATGGCTGTTAAGGCACTTCAGAAGTATTGCTTTACTTTCTGATTTGTTTTCAGTAGCCACATGTCATGGTTGGTGTGGATGTGCTTTTGTCTGCAATGTGGAACTAATATTAGTATACGGCCCCTGATGATTTAAAGCAAATGGTAGGACCTTGAATTTAAAGGGCTATTTCTACTCGATGATGACTATCAAAATCATGTGCCTGGAATGTGAAACTATTCATCATTGAAACTATTGGGACACTTCCAATCTCCTCACTGAAATTGCAGGAACAGCCTGAATTGTTCTTCCTTGTGTTGCTCTCATATCTAAGAAGAGTTGACTTGCTTTGTCCGTCCTGTTTATCTTACAAGTGACCCACAAGTTGATGCCTTCATTCTTGTTCAGACTTGGTAATTATCCTATCTCCTTTTTCTGTAGATTACAAATATTCTAGAGCAGGTAATTAAGATGGGTTTGCTTGCTCCCTGGTTCTGGGCAGGAACTGGTGATGACTTGAGCTTCAGAGTTTATATGCTTTTTTAAAACAGATAGTATCCATTTATTTTTTTGGCACTTGTTTGGTTGGATATTGATGCAGTGTTCACTGCACAAACCAATGAAAATAGATATTTTTACCTAGAGGACTTCTGGTAGTGTTATAAAGGGGCTTTTTATTTTTGCTGTTCCGAGTGTTGCCAAAAAGATGATGTAGGTCATTCACTAAATTTTTGATGTTTCGAATATCAGCTTTTCTTACCTAGCCCTGAAACTTCAGTTTGTCTTTTTTCTGTGCTCCTGATCGACCTGGGTGTCAAAGAGCATGCTTACTTAAAATCACAGGTTACAGATTTTATTTTGGGCATGGGTATGTAGGCTAGCAACATTTAGCAACAAAATGTTCTCATGGCTATGGTTGTGGCAGTAACCACATATGACTGAGCAGGTGCATTCCGTGATGCCCTGATAACTTGGTTTGATACAATCATTGCCAAATTAATAATCTCCAGAAAAACTTGCTATTTTAGTATGTAATCTAAGATTCATCTTGCCCATTTTAAGTATTAATTGTATCTACAGCACTGTAATACTTGTCAACTTCAGAGCTGCTGCCTAAGTGAGTGAATTGGATCCTCAGGGCTACCAAATCAATATTTGGGCTTTTTCCTGTGAAATGATAAAATAGATGGTGGATTTTCTATCACAGGTTATCATTTAGACAGGAGGATGGATTGGTTTCATGAAATGATCAAAGAGTGGAAGAGGAGGTTGTCCTGCTGGGTCTAGCCTCCTTATCAACATTACAAAAAGACCCAGCAGAAGGGAAAACCCCACAGGACGGACAAGGAAAAAGGATTTTCCTTTTGAAAAACCCTCATCCACCAGGGTTACGCCCTGGTGGCATGCTTCATCATTGGGTTCCTCTTGTTCCGCTACGAAATATGTGGGAGCAGAGATCTAGTCACAGCAATGTGAATCAAGTGTGGGATAGGAGTGGTGGGGTCTTGAACAAGTTAAAAATACCTGCCTCTTAGTGGTTCCAATAGTTTAATAGATCTCCTGGTGGCGGTATGATAAAAAAAGGGGGTTCAATGGAAGTAGGGTATGTCATGTATCTGTCTTCCTGGTCTACATGTTTCGGAGCCTTACCCATAGGCTCCTCTTCAGGACCAAGGATGACTCCCTAGTTCCACTCCTTATATAAATACCACTAGTGAAAGCACAAATTTTGCATGCTAAGAGATAAAGTGCATCTCACCTATCTTATGTGATGTCCTCAATTGATACTCAGTAGTATGCTGGCTACGGTGTTGTAGATACACCCGGAGGTAGGGTGTGCTTGTAGTCACACTTTCCTCAGAACGACACTCCCGCTCATTACCTATTACTCACCTCCCCAGGGTCTGAATGGTTCAAGAAAGTCAGATCTTGTTTCGGAGTCTCCTACTCTTTCACAAGTCCAGTCATGGTAGATTTTCTTGTTGCTGTAATAAGTAAACTCCCCATGGTGGATTCTATGAGAACTGAAGCTAGTGGCATGCTGCTTTGTGATGTGAAGTCTCAAACATACTGAAGGATGAGGATGTGGCCTATATAACTTCAAGGACGGTACTTACCTTGGTAGGTCCTCTCACCAAAACCTCTTGAAAACTAAGTAAAGCATTGATTGATGACTTTCTCAATGGCATTTTGATTGTAGCCACTTGGGAATAGGAGAATCTCAAGCCCACTTTTCTACAAGGTGTTGGAAAATGTGTGAGGTGTCAGCTGAGGAACAAGGACATGTTTCTTCAGAGAGGTTTATGTGATGGCATCACCTTTTTGCTGTTGAAAGCAGCCTCCACTTGAATTAGTATCCCATTTACTCTTCAAGCATTCTATTTGAAAACGAAGGAACAAGATACTAACCTTCGGTATCACTCTTTATGGTGGACACTCTATTTAAACACAGATTCCTCACCTTGTGAATATAGGAAAGTAGGATCTTTCTGACATGGTTGCCCCCACTTCTGGATGGTATCAATGTGTTTTGACTGTAGTACACTGGGATCCTGCTAACCAGCACGCCGGTGTCAGTGTTCTCTCCCCCTAAATTTGTTTGGTATGTCCTTGTTACACCCCACCATTGGCATACTGGTGTACCCCTGTAAGTCCCTAGTATATGGTACTTAGGTACCCAGGTCATTGGTGCACCAGGGGTCTCCCATTGGCTGCAGCATGTATTATGCCACGAATGGGAGCCCATGCAAAATATGTCTGCAAGCCTGCCATTGCAGCCTGCGTGAAAAGGTGCATGCACCTTGCACCCCTAATATAAGGTTTACCTTACATCACGGTCACTGCACTTTGACCTTATAAGTCAACCCCTAAGGTAGGCCCTTCAGCCCAAGGGCAGAGTGCATGGTTCTAGGGGCCATATGTACAATGCTTTTTTCTGGGCACAAACTACCTGATTCATAGAATCAGGCCATTTTCAACCAGAAAAAAGAAAGCATTTCTGGATGTACAGACCCCATTTGGAGATTCAGTAATCCATTACCGAATCGCAATACGTTTTTGGGAGTCGCTATTAGGAAGAGGTGTGCCATGGGCGTTCCTTCCTATTAGCGAGTCGCAGGGCCATGTAAGATTGTTCAGTGACCATGAATGTGGTTCCAAAACAATTGTGGTTACCACCAACTTGAAACAGGGAAGGGGTCCCCACGGGACGTCTTCCCCTTAGTGAATGGAAGTGAAAATATTTTTTCAGAGCTGCTGACCCCAGACACTGTTCTGCCCTCTTGCTGCTGAGCTTAACTCGGGCAGGGGAAGGCAGGACAAATAATTTCCTTTGGAGTAGAGGTATTACCCCCCTCTCCTTTAGAAATAGGTGTCTCTAGGCTAGGGTGGGGGTGTGCTCCTGAGTGTTACCAGACTCCTTTGAAGGGCACATTTGGTGCTCTTCTGGTAAAACCGGTTCCACTCAGTGCAGGAGCCCCTGGGCTCCCACTATGGCACGAAAAACACAAAGGGCAGGGGAGAGACCACCCTCGTCCGGCTCCTCCCCTAGGGGGGTGCCCAGAGCTCTGCCAGGTGGCTACTTGACTCTGCTATCTTGGAAACAAGGTGAGCAGAGGCCCCTGGTAGCAGCTGACTGGTCAGTCCAGTGGAGTAGCTTCCCTGTCCAGTCCTGGTAGGTGGTTCACCACAGAAGTTGTCCAACCCCCTTCCTGTATTACTTAAGGGCTCCCTTGAGGGTGGGACCCTAGATTTGTCTAGATACACCTAGAGTGCTCTTCAAGACTACTTCTGTGGCCTGGACACCGGATTCCACTGCTGGCCTTCACCAGGCTAGACAAGTGGGCTCCTACTGTGACTTTGTCCTCGAGCATTGCAAGGACTCTGCAACTTCCATGGGCGTGCATCCTCTAGAGGCACACGGACTCTGCCTGCACTAAGGATTTCCAAAATGCTTCTCCCTTGGAGTGAAGGTGTCTCTCTGAGGCAACCACAGGCATGTCAACAAACGGTTTGTGGATCCTGCTGTCCCAAGGACTCATCCAACCTCTGCAACACAGGTAGTGGTTCTGTGGCTCCCCAGAGGTCTGACCTGTCTTTTATGCAACTCGGAAATTGGTGGTCCCTCGATGAAGCTGCTGGAATGGAACCTCTGTGCACTGCGTCTGTTTGTCATTGCCAAGGCTTGTTTACTCTTCAGTCCAAAGACCTCCTAGGTCCAAGAAGCCCCAGCCTCAAGTATCACACTGCTCCAAGACCGATGTCCTCCCTACAACTCCTACAATGTGGGCATCTATCTTCTTTGTGCTGCCGAGGCCTCCTCGCGACTCCCTGTGCCTACTGCCTGGGGGTCCTCCTGGGGCCTCATTAATTCTTTCTGGCTCTTCTCACCACGGAGGACTGGTCATGACTTACCTGTGAAGGTTGAGTCCCTTGGACTTTGCTGGTCCCATTTATTGCAACTCTTTATGCATACTTCCTCTTGCATTTTTCAGGGCTTGTTGGTGGCCCTGTTGGTTACTGACCCCTTTGGAATTTGACAGCCGGTGTGGGACAGCTCACTCGTGGATGACTCTTGGGATCCTTCTGCATCACCTGGATGCTGCAGTTGCTTCTCCACGACAAACATCCAACAGAGAAGTACCCCTAAGAAGGGTGGGCATTGCTCTTCTGCACCCCCTGGGTGACTCTGGATGGTTTGGGCTATGTCTCCTCTTCCGTCAGGTTCTCCTTGTCTGGAATCTATGCCTGGGTTCCACCAACCTGGTCCCTGGGTCACTGCAGCAGCTGGCCAGCCGAGGTCCCCATTGACTTCAACCGGAGGCTCCCTGGTGTAGGTACTCTACTTCTCTGCGTATCCACGGTTGGGGGCACACTTGAACCTTCCTTGCTTCAACAGGTTTCCTCTGGGTCCACTGAGAAGGGTCCTTCTGCAACCTTTTTCCAACCGTGACTATCCCATGTTATCCTGTGAACACTGATGCTAAGTAACACCTCAGCATAGGGGCTTCTGAGGAAACTCTGACACTTGCCCCGGGTGTTCTGTACCTTCCCCATTCCTTAGCCTTAGTCTTGTCTGGTTGGACTGTTCTTAACCCATTTTGTTTTAGTATATGGTTCCCCCCACCCATAAGGGCTCGTGTCATTTTATGTTTTTACCTACCTGTTTTTAAGTACATTTTGTGCGTGCATATCTTCAGTTAGGAGATATACTAAAGTTAGTTTAGTGCCTGTGTGTTAACAAATGATACTCTATTTTTCTAACACTTGGTGTGGTTCTTCTTTGTGTGTAAATCACTGACTGGCTTTGTGATTATTGCAATTGCATCACACCCCCTCTGATAAACCTTAGCTGCTCTCCACAGCTACCCTTTGAGAGATTTGGTTATTAGAAACCACTTACACCATCACTAAGGGTTGCCTGGACAGTAAATATCTCCAGGCACCAGACTGGATATGAAAACTAAAAAAGCAGTGCTCCTGTGCAGAGGTAGGTTCCATCTACACTGCTTGAAACCTTTCTACTCTGGAAGTGACAAGTCGAGCTGCAAATAAGTGGCAACTATACTCATTGATGTTAGTTTGTCCACACCCTCAGATGTGGAGCCCATCAGCAAGTCAGAGGCTAAGGCCCATATTTATACTTTTTAGCACCGCCTTTGCGTCATTTTTTGACGCAAAAATGGCGCAAACGTACAAAATTCCATTATATTTTGCAAGTTTGCGCCGGTTTTGCATCAAAAAATTATGCAAATGCGGTGCTAAAAAAGTATAAATATTGGCCTAAGTGTGCAGATTCCTAAAATGGAACCATTTTAGGTGGAAAGCAGACCAGTGCCCAGAATGAAGAGGTAGGAGAGAGGTGAGAAATGTGTGGTTAGATATAGTGTCTACCAATAAGAGAATCACCAAAGGTAAGTAAATTGTTTTTCTAATAAACACTTCTAACCACAGATTCATCACCTTGAGAATAGATATGAAAGCAGTACCTTGCAAAGCGTTATGTCTGTGGGAAGGTTCAGAATAAAAAAACATGCACCACTGCTCAGGATAAATGCCCATCCAGGCAAACCTGACTGTCGAGACAGTACTGCTTAATTAATGTGTGCACCTAGCTCCTTGACACATATCTATGACAGGCAATCCATGTGTCAATGCAGTGGCAGCAGCCTTGAGCATTGTGGAATCAGCCCACAGACCTTCTGGAGGCTGATACCTAGCCAATGCGTATTAGATCCTAATGCGGGGCTATCATCATGAGATGGCTCATTTCTGCACCATTTTGCCTTTATTTGCACCAAAGAATCCCACAAAAGGCTAATCATCTAGCCTATGTTCCTTGGTAAGAGTTCAGTGGTCATTTGGGGTCCAAGCAATGGAGTCTCTCTTCCTCTTTTGAGGAATAAGGCACAGCAAAGAAGGTCACAAGAGAGATGGCATGTTCAACATGAAAAGGTGTCACTACTTTCGGTGAAAATGCTGCTGAGTAACAGTTTATCCAGAAAAAAAAGTTGTATAAGGAGGCTGGACAAAGAGGGCAAGATTCTCATTCACCCAGCATGTGAAGGTTTTTGCAACCAGAAAGACCATTTTTTAAGTGAAGAGGCGCAGTGGACAAATGTGCATTACCTCAAAAGTGGTATATATGAGAAAAGTACGAACCGGATTTTAAGGAAATGCATCACAACTGGGGATTTGAACAAGGGTGTCTGGTCTGGCTAAAGTAAAAAGGCCAAAACAGCAGACAAAAAAACCTTTTACAGTGCCCACAGCAAGTCCTTGCTGATCCACTAAAAGCATCACCCTGATCAGAGGACAGATGCTCAGTCTCAGAGGTTCTGGGTACCCACTTTCCTGGCTCCATCTGGAACTACTAGGATGACTTGGGCAAGGCCTGTCCTATTTGATCTTCAGAACTTAAGGCAGCAGAGTTAGTTGTGGGAAGGCATACAAATAGTCCTGTGTTCCACTCTAGGCAGAAAGCTTCTCCAAGACAGTCTCATCTTTGAAACTCTAGCATGTGAATGTGTTGACTTTGCGCATTCTCTGTGGTGGCAAAGAGATCAAGCCAATGTACCTTCCCACAGCTTCAAGACAGCCTACACCACCTCTAGGTGTAATTGCCATTTGTGATCTGCCAGGGATCACTTAGGGAAATGAACTGACAAATCAGCCACTTCCAGAGGCATAGAGCCTCCTGGCACAGAACCCAGAACCCCACTCTGAATTGCTGTGCAAGTGGTGTTTTCCATGAGAAACTGCACTAGGGACCCCTTGATGGTGGGCAGGAAGTCCTTTATAACTAATTGAATCACAAACAACTCCATCAAATTGATGTGGAGGCAGGTCTCCATCAGAAGCCAAAGTTCTCTGATCACCTCTCCCAGATGACCTTTTCAACCCATGTAGTATTGCGTCCGTCACCAACGTCAACTCTAAATGGGGTAGGCAAAGGGGGTTGCCTTTAGTCCAGTCGCGGTTGAGCATCCATAACTGTAGATCTTTTGTTGTCTCCAACACCTGGATGGAATCTGACAATTACTCCTACTGCAGGGCCCACTGAGACTTCCATTCCTACTGAAAAGCCAGAGTATGCCATCTGGAATGGTCGGCAAGAAGGATGAAAAGGACTAGCAGACCAATAAGCCTCAGAGCCATCCTCACTAAGACCCAGGAAAGAGGCTGAAACATCTGGATCATTGCTTGTGTAGAGATGCTCTCTTCGACCCATGTTGGTTCGCTCTTTTAATTTGGTTTTATATGTCACATTTTACACCTTTAGCTGCATTGTTTTAGCATGTCTTTTTAGCGGTGACATTTCACACACTTCACTTGCATGGTATTATTCTAGGAATATATTTGACAAATTGTGTGTTTTAGTTAGACTTTTCTTGACATATAATCAGTACATTCTGTTCAAGGATAAGAACACAGTACACAATATCCTAGTGCTTGCTTTGCCCATTCAGGAGGCAGCTTCTAACATCTAGACATAGCATTGCATCAGAGCTATTCTGACACAGTGGCTTTTATTAAAAAATTATGCACTGACACATAAGGGGCAAAAGAAGTTCAGCAGCGGCCATCCTGGGACGAATGCTGCATTCGACATGCAGCTCTGCTGGCACTAATCTACCAGCTACCCAACAGGATTGCCATCAACACTACAGGCTGACTCATGCCGCAGTTTTCAAGTATGGGGCTAAGGCTAACCCCTTAGATCAGTCAGAGGGTACACTTGATATGCTCTCAGTATAGCATTAGGGTTATGTAGGAACATCTAGAAATCATTTATTATGGTTGGTTTATTCATACTCTTTACCAGGTTCCTAATGATGGTTACGTTGCTTTGCTTCATCTGCCTAATTAGCGTAGCTCATTCTCTCTACGAAAGAATACGATTGTTTCAATAAATGTATTGAGAACTAATTTCAGATCTTTCTTGTGTTTTCGATGGGGCATGCATGAGTAATACAATGAAAGGGTGCAATCTGTTTGCATGACTTCCTTGGGAGCCAGAGTGTCATGTTAGGTTGCCAGTCACCTTTCACCCCAGCAGGATTAAGGGTATAGGTGAGGCACTGTGAGCGAACCAGCATTTGAGCGGGTGGTTTCTGACAGTGTGCAGTGTAGGAAGTTGGCTTGGTGTGTGGTGGACATCTACAGTGTTGACACCTTATACCAGTCCAGCTTCCTACATTGGTGGTGCAGCAGGATAAGACAATTGCAATTGCATTACTACTCTGTCACTGGTAGCTTTCCACAGAAAAACCTTAGGGTAAACTGCACTTCGTGATGAGGATCACTAGTCTCCTAGTATGGTAAGTTGGGGGTCTGGCATAGCCCTTTCTCCTAACTCTAAATCTAGGAAATCTCGTTACTTAGAGTAGGTAGGTGCACCCCCACTACTCTAGTGAAACTCTTCAGTGGAAAACCCATCTCAGGCCCAAGACTCTCAGTATGAGGGCTGCACTTTTCAAGAGTTGAGGGAGATGTGTGCTTCCAGGAAGCTGAAGACAGGGAGAAATCCCAACAAAAACCTACTTCTGGGATTACTACTCCAGGCAGCCAGGGGGAGGAAGAAGTAGAGACTGACCCTCCAGTCTTAGATAGGGTAGACGCAGCCTATACTGAGGAGGGTCAGGAAGAAACTGGGGAACACCATAGCACTGTTCGGAGCACTGCAGGTAGTGAAAAGGGGAGTCACTCAAGTAGGCCCAGTGTTACTCCTCGAGGGTTGGTACAAAGGGTCACCAGAAGGAAGGATAGGTCCTCTTCATCTGTCCACATTCATCTCTCAATGTCCTCCTATGAGACAGACCACTCCAATTCAGGGGGTAGTCCCTGGATAGGGAATTCCACAGACTGAAATTAGACCATGCCAAACTGAGGCTGCAGCAGTAACATTTAGCTCTAGAAAGGGAGGCTCTGGCAGTGGAGAAGGAAAGATAGAATTTGGGGCTAGCTCCCCATGGTGGCAGCAATAACTTTAGGGACACGAGGATCAGGGAGAACTCCTGTGACTCTAGTAACTTGAGTAAAATAGTCCCACCTGACAAGGTGGGAGATGATATCAACAAGTGGTTCACTGCCTTGGAGAGGGCCTGTAAAGTACAGAGGGTCCCTCAAAGACAATGGGCAGCAATCTTGTGGCTCTCCTTCTCTGGCAAAGGTAGAGACAAACCCCTCATTGTCAGGGAAGAAGATGCAGATGACCATCAGGCTTTAAAGAATGGACTCGTAGATGGACTCCCAGGATATTACCACTTGACAATAAATACTCAACTGGGCAAGGTTAGTCTTATTGTCCTTCGATTAGGGGGGTTGTGTAGGAAAGTACTGTCTTTTTGGCATGGTTAGCCCCATTTTTTGCCTGCTGTCAGTGTGCTTAGACTATTTTCACTGGGATCCTGCTAACCAGGGCCCCAGTGATTGTGCTCTCTTTCTCCAAAGTTGGTCAACCAGGACCTTTGTGCACATTACAATTGGCATACTGGTGTCCCCTTATAAGTCTCTAGTAGTATTATGCCGCCCATGGGAGCCCATGCTAAATGTGTCTGCAGGCCTGCCATTGCAGCCTGCATGAAGTGGTACATGCACCCCTCAGCTAAAATATACGGTTTATGTTTTATATAGAAAAATATATTTTCTTCATTTATTTTAGAATCACAAGTTCAAGATTTGAAGTAAATACATAAAATGCAAGGTACTCCACATAGGTAAGTTAGGAACTTTGAATTAGAGCAGTAACATACACAATTTTAGTTAAAATGGCAATAAGCTATATTAAAAGTGGACACAGTGCAAAAATCAACAGTTCCTGGGGGAGGTAAGTAATGATTAGTTTATCAGGTAAGTAAGACACTTACAAGTCTAATTTCCTAGGCATAGGCAGCCCAACGTTTGGGGTTCAAGGCAACCCCAAAGTTACCACACCAGCAGCACAGGGCCGGTCAGGTGCAGAGGTCAAAGAGGCGCCCAAAACACACAGGCGCCTATGAGGAAGAGGGGTGCTCCAGTTCCAGTCTGCCAGCAGGTAAGCATCCGTGTCCTCGGAGGGCAGACCAGGGGGGTTTTGTAGGGCACTGGGGGGGGGGACACAAGTAGGCACACAAAACACACCCTCAGCGGCACATGGGCGGCCGGGTGCCGTGTGCAAAGCAGCCATCGGGTTTTGTATAGGATTCAATGGAGGGACCCGGGGGTCACTCTAGCGGTGCAGGCAGGGCACAGGGGGGCTTCTTGGGCCAGCCACCACCTGCACTGGAGTTCGGTTCCTTATGGTCCTGGGGGCTGCGGGTGCAGTGCTTGGTCCAGGCAGCAGGTTCCTTGTTAAAGGCAGTCGCGGTCATGGGGAGCCTCTGGATTCTCTCTGCATTCGTCGCTGTGTGGGACAAGGGGGGTCGTCTCGGGTTACTCACGAGGTCGCAGCCGCCTGGGAGTCCTCCCTGTGGTGTTGGTTCTCTGGAGCTCAAGCAGGGGGCGTCGGGTGCAGAGGGTGAGGTCTCACGCTTCCGGCGGGAAGAGTGAGTTCTTTAAAAGTTGCAAGAAAGTTGCAAAGTTGTTGCTGGAGTTGAACAGAGCTGCTGTTCACAGGAGTTTCTTGGTCCTTTGCTTCAGATCAGTCCTCTGAGTCCTCAGAGGTCACTGGTCCCGCTGGATGAGTCCCTGTGCAGGTTCTTTGAGTCTGCAGACAGGCCCGTAGGGCTGGGGCCAAGTCAGTTGCTCCGTCGTCTCTGCAGGGCTTTCAGGTCAGCAGTCCTTCTTCTTTGTGTAGGTTGCAGTAATCTGATTTCCTGGGTTCTGGGTTGCCTCTAAATACTAAATTTACGGGTGTGTTTCGGTCAGAAGGGAAGTAGCCAATGGCTACTGTCCTGGATGGTGGCTACACCCTCTTTGTGCCTCCTCCCTGAGGGGAGGGGGGCACATCCCTAATCCTATTGGGGGAATCCTCCAAACTTAAGATGGAGGATTTCTAAAGGCAGGGGTCACCTCAGCTCAGGACACCTTAGGGGCTGTCCTGACTGGTGGATGACTCCCCCTTGTTTTTCTCATTATCCGCTCAAGCATTGACGCAAAAAGTGGGGGCAGTGGCCGGAGGGACGAACATCTCTACTAGCTGGGATGTCCTGGGGTGCTGTAACAAAAGCCATGAGCCTTTGAGGCTCACCGCCAGGTGTTACAGTTCCTGCAAGGGGGGGGGGGGGGGTGAGAAGCACCTCCACCCAGTGCAGGCTTTGTTTCTGTCCCCAGAGAGCACAAAGCCTCTCACCCCAGGGGGTCTCAGTGGCAGACTGGCACTGACCAGTCAGTCCTGCACTGAAGGATTGGGTAAATTACAGGGGGCATCTTCTAAGATGCCCTCTGTTTTAATTTTGTAATACATCCAACACTGGCATCAGTGTGGGTTTATTATTCTGAGAAGTTTGATACCAAACTTCCCAGTTTCCAGTGTAGCCATTATGGAGCTGTGGAGTTCATTTTGACAAACTCCCAGACCATATACTTAATATGGCCACACGGTACTTACAATGTCCAAGAATAGACTTAGACACTGTAGGGGCATATTGCTCATGCAGCTATGCCCTCACCTGTGGTATAGTTCAACCTGCCTTAGGGCTTTAAGGACTGCTAGAGGGGTGACTTACCTATGCCACAGGCAGTATTTTGTGGGCATGGCATCCTGAGGGGGATGCCATGTCGACTTTGCCTTTTCCTCCCCTCCAATACACACAGGGGGTCATTACGACCCTGGCGGTCTGGGACCGCCAGGGCTAAAGTGGCGTCCGTACCGCCAACAGGCTGGCGGTACGGAGACCCATATTTCGACCGTGGCGGTAGCGCCGCGGTCGCACCGCCGGGGTCGGCGGTTTCCCGCCGTTTTAGCCCCGGCGGTGATAATCCTTATGACTTCCCTACCGCCAGCCTGTTTCTGGCGGTTTGCACCCCCAGGAAGAGGCTGGCGGTAAGGGGAGTCCGGGGGCCCCTGGGGGCCCCTGCACTGCCCAATGCCCTAACAGGGCCCGTGCAGCTTTTCACTGTCTGCATAGCAGACAGTGAAAAGCGCGATGGGTGCAACTGCACCCGTCGCACGGCCGCAACACCGCCGGCTCCTATGTTGCGGCCGCATCCCCGCTGGGCCGGCGGGCGTAAACTAGGTTTGCACCCGCCGGCCCAGCGGAGATGTTGTAATGGGCACCGCGGGAGTGCGGCCGCATTGGCGGCCGCATGGCGGTTACAGCAATGTTGTAATGACCCCCACAATCTGCAATGGCAGTGTGCATGTGTTAAGTGAGGGGTTCCTTAGGGTGGCACAACACATGCTGCAGCCCTAAGGAACCTTCCCTGGTCACACGGCCCTTGGTACCACTGGTACCTTTTACAAGGGACTTCTCTGTGTGCCAGGGATGTGCCAATTGTAGAACAATGGTACATTTTTAAGTAGGTCATTGGCTCCCTGTTGCAGTTACCCCCCACTTTTTGCCTGATATTTATGCTGACTTGACTGAGAAATGTGCTGGATCCCTGCTAACCAGGCCCCAGCACCAGTGTTCTTTCCCTAAACTGTACCTTTGCTTCCACAATTGGCACAGCCCTGGCACTCATATAAGTCCCTTGTAACTGGTACCCCTGGTCCAAGGGCCCTGATGCCAAGGAAGGTCTCTAAGGGCTGCAGCATGTCTTATGCCACCCTGGGGACTCCTGACTCAGCACATGCACACTGCCTCACAGCTTGTGTGTGCTGGTGGGGAGAAAATGACTGTCGACTTGGTACTCCCCTCAGAGTGCCATACCAACCTCACACTGCATGTGGCATAGGTAAGTCACCCCTCTAGCAGGCCTTACAGGTGAGGATATATGTGCATGAGCACTATGCCCCTACAGTGTCTAAGCAAAACCTTAGACATTGTAAGTGCAGGGTAGCCATAAGAGTATATGGTCTGGGAGTTTGTCAAACACAAACTCCACAGTTCCATAATAGCTACACTGAAATCTGGGAAGTTTGGTATCGAACTTCTCAGCACAATAGATGCACAATGATGCCAGTGTGGAATTTATTGTAACATGCACCCAGAGGGCATCTTAAGATGCCCCCTAAATACTAATCCGACTTCTAGTGTGGGGCTGACCAGTTTCTGCCAGCCTGCCACAACCAGACGAGTTGCTGGCCACATGGGGAGAGTGCCTTTGTCACTCTATGGCCAGGAACAAAGCCTGCACTGGGTGGAGGTGCTTCACACCTCCCCCTGCAGGGACTGTAACACCTGGTGGTGAGCCTTAAAAGCTCACCCCCTTTGTTACAACACCCCAGGTCATCCCAGCTAGTGGAGATGCCCACCCCTCCGGCCACTGCCCCCAGTTTTGGTGGCAAGGCTGGAGGAGATAATGAGAAAAACAAGAAGGAGTCACCCACCAGTCAGGTCAGCCCCTAAGGTGCCCTGAGCTGAGGTGACCCCTGCCTTGAGAAATCCTCCATCTTAGTTTTGGAGGATTCCCCCAATAGGATTAGGGATGTGCCTACCTCCCCTCAGGGAGGAGGCACAAAGAGGGTGTAGCCACCCTCCAGGACAGTAGCCATTGGCTACTGCCCTCCCAGACCTAAACACCCCCCTAAATGTAATATTTAGGGGCACCCCAGAAACCAGGAAATCAGATTCCTGCAACCTGAAGAAACAAGAAGGACTGCTGGCCTACAATCAATGCAGAGAAAACGGAAGACAACAACTGCTTTGGCCCCAGCCTTACTGGCCTGTCTCCTGACTCGAAAACCTGCAACCAGCGACACATCCGACAGGGATCAGCGACCTCTGAATCCTCAGACGACTGCCCTGAACCTAAGGGCCAAGAAACTCCTGTGAGCAGCGGCTCTGCTCAACTTTAACACCAACTTTGCATTTTCTTGCAACTTTAAAGAACTTCACTCTTTCCGCCGGAAGCGTGAGACTTCACACTTGCACCTGACGCCTCCGACTCGAGATCCAGAGAACCAACACCACAGGGAGGACTCCCCGGCGACTGCGATCCCGTGAGTAGCCCGAGACGACCCCCGTGGATCCCCACAGCGACACCTGCAGAGAGAGAATCCAGAGGCTCCCCCTGACCGTGACTGCCTGTAACAAGGAACCCGGAACCCGATGCCTGGACCAAGAACTGCACCTGCAGCCCCCAGGACCTGAAGGAACCGAACTTCAGTGCAGGAGTGACCCCCAAGCAACCCTCTGCCTAGCCCAGGTAGTGGCTGGCCCGAGAAGCGCCCCCTGTGCCTTCCTGCACCGCTAGAGTGACCCCCGGGTCCCTCCATTGAAACCAATACAAAACCCGCCCCTGTGCCGCTGAGGGTGTGTTTACTTCAAATCTTGAACTTGTGGCTCTAAAAATAAATTAAGAAAATATATTTTTCTATATAAAAACTATTGGCCTGGAGTTAAGCCTTTGAGAGTGTGTTCCTCATTTATTGCCTGGGTGTGTACAACAAATGCTTAACACTACCCTCTGATAATCCTACTGCTCCACCACACAACCACAAAATAGAGCATTAGAATTATCTAATTTTGCCGCTATCTTACCTCTAAGGGGAACCCTTGGACTCTGTGCACACTATTGCTTACTTTAAAATAGTACATACAGAGCCAACTTCCTACACCAGGTACTTACCTCTGCTCTCCTGGTCGCTGGGGAACACTAAGGTACTCACCTCTTGGGGTCACAAGTTGTCCCACCCCCCTCTAACTACTACAAACCCTTGGTTGAGGGACTTCACTTTGCATTCCACTAATTTAGTTTATGGTTTGACTCTCCCCTAGGGCCCTCACTATTTCTTGTGAATGCTTGTTGTATCCTAAACTAATTCCTAATTATTATTGTGCATATATATAGTGTGTACTTACCTCCAGTTTGGGGTACTACCTACAAGTAATCTAGTTCAGTGTTACTATAATAAAGTACCTTTCTTTGTGCAACACTGTGTGGTTCCTTTTAGGTGTGATACGCGGTTGTGTGAATGCTGTGGTATTGCAAGTGCTTTGCATGCCTCCTAGCTACGTCTTGGCTGCTCATCCACACCTACCTCTAGAGAACCCTGGCTTCCTAGACACTGTCTTCATTCACTAATAGGGGCTGCCTTGACCTGGTATAAGGTGCCAACACCATAGGTTTCCACCACACACCAGGCCAGCTTCCTGCATGGAGGGACTTAGTCTTCCACATTATGAAGTTCTGTCATTCTAATATGCAGTCCTATTATTTTAGTAGGGACCATATAACACAGCGCCTTGAATGTACATGGGTCAGGTACTTATTTAACAGGTCTCGGAGTAGTTGTCTTGTGTGCCCAAGGTGCCCTATGCACCTTAATAAGGAGACATCTGTGATATTAGGGATTATATTCTTCTCAGCATTACAGGAAGCACCTACATTTGTATGTAGGTTGATCAAGCTTTAATCTTTAAAAGCATCTTAGTACTTTCATCTCTGAACTTCATACACTAAACTGACAAATCCAAATAGTATCCCTGCTAATTACAGGCATGCTGTTACATCACATTCAGGTTTAAATCTGTTTACCTGAGTTTCTAGAAATAAACAATACAGAACAATCTCCTCACCTACATCCATTGGCTGGTGGTGTAACATTGGGAAAGGGAGGTTAACCAGGGAGTGGGAAAGTTAGGAGGATAGACTTGCAGAAGAGGAGAGGGGGTAAGGTAAAGAGGAATGTCAAGGAAAGGAAGGTAGGGAGCTGCTCAACAACTCCCAGTATTAGGAAATGCAATGTGTACAGGCTGAGGGGCAGGCAAAGCAGGTTAAATCACTACTTCCACCCCTCAGTCAACATCATAGTCCATTTTTGTGAAATGAAGTACCTGAAGGAAGGTTGGACAAGATAGTTCCCTGAATTCTTGAGACAGGAACCGTATACAGGGCCCCCAAGCTTTATCGAATTGTGGCACTTTGCAGTTCACTAACTCTGTCAGCTTCTCAATGCGAAGGAGTTCCCATAGTTTATGCTGCCAATCCAGCCGCTTGAGGGTCCTTTCTGTACCCCACTTGGACAGTATGACTTGCTTGGTTGCACAGAAGGCAAGGGTTATAGCCCTCCCTTTTGCTGATCGAAGAGAGTATGTTAGTCTGTTGGGGAGGCCAAACAAAATTTAGCTCAGGAACCTGGGCAGGTCAATTTCATACACCTCGTTAATGTCTGCCAAGACAACCGTCCAATATTGTTGTAGTTTGGGACAGTGCCAGAGAATGTGTGTCAATGTGCCTGAATGCCATCGGCATCTATCATCCCCGCCCTGTTTCCATTTAGTTGTCCTAGCAGGGGTATAGTACCAATAATGCGTAATTTTAAGAAAAGTCTCTTTTTCCTGGAGGCGCTACAAGCAGATGTGTGAGCTCCCGCAGATGTGTGAGCTCAGTGTAAAATGTCAGACCACTCTCTAGGGGAAATGGGACACACACTCTGGTAGCCATTGCTGCTGTGCTGGAGATTTAGTACTGGTTATTGGGGCTTTAAGTAAAATCTAGATGTTGGAGTGAAGGCCTTTGTCTGGGTCTACAAATGAGGAGCAATTTCTCAAAAGCTGTGAGGGCTCGGCTGGCATATGTGTGGTTCTGTAACCCAGTGCTGAATGGAAATATACTGTCAATGTGCGCCGGAAGGGACACCATTATTATAACGGACCAGTGCGAAGACCATAAGACCATCTTGGTCGAATAAATCCCCCACCCTTTTACAATTGGCTTTTAGCCACACTGAAAATGCGGTCCGATGGAGGGAAGTCAGAATTCCCCATAATCGGTGTCTGTGGGGATATGCTGGTGGAGAGCTTCCATGCCAACTGCTCCTTGTCCCAGGCTCCTACCTTGTCCAACTATGGGAGAGCTATAAAACACTTGTTGTCAGTATGGCCTGGGGAGCCATGGCACTTTCCAGATGTAGATCAAAACTACTGCTTGGTCTATAAAGTACCAGTGCTTCTCAGGTTGAGGCCTAGACCATTCTAACAAATATTGGAGTTGCACGGCCTGATAGCACAGCACCAAATGGGGAATCCCCAAGCCACCCTCCACCACAGAAAAGTATACTTGTTTCTTGCCATGCATGCCTTTTTACCATCCCATATGCACAAGTTACTAACTTTCAGTAACGATTTATCTGGTAGACATATTCTAGTTGCAGATTCCTTACCTTAGAATTTCCCCCAGGCGTCAGACTGGATCCGGACATTTTTCTGTGAGCAGTACCATTGCACACCTTCAGGTGGCTTTGTTTGACTCTGCATGTGTCGTTGGCGTCGTGGTTGCCATAATGAAGTCGCAGTCATATATAGGTACTACCCTGATGCGCTGTCAGTTTCTTTTCACGACATTCCACGCCAGTAGCGCAGAGCCATGAAGAATACTTAGAATGGTGCGCAAGAACTAGGACCCTAAAAAGGGAATCCTTGTACCTAGAAATCCGTTTGCAGAGCGAGGAGGATGGGCGGGTCAGTAAGGAATGTGCAACTCAAATACGTTTCTACCATATAAATCATTACCGAAGGCCAGGTACAGCAGAGGTGATGCTGGAGACCGCACCGCAGTAAGGAGTTGCGGTGGTGTAGCTAGTGTTGTATGGCTGCAAATCTCGCTGGGCTACTCCAGCGGGAGGCAACATCGAAGCGGTTGAGACGCGTGGCTGCTCCTGCTTTGGGGGAATAGGAGAGCGCCACTGCGAATTGGCAGACCACCTTCCCCCTTGTTGGGTAATAACACAAATCCTTGCATAGTGTAATGTTAAGACTGGATATTGAGTGGCACGTGTCCCAAGGCTGAGCCCCCCTTACTGGGCCACACAACGTGTCCAGAGGCCTTCCTCTCCCTCCTACAAACCATATGGGAACTGCAGGCTGGACCTTTCCCCCACAAATAAGAAATATGTGCTGCGCTTTCACCTACTAAGGAAGGATGCCCAACACTGCACCACAAGAGGCATCTTGAGGGAGCTATGTAAGAGACGTGCATTGACTGCTGATTCTGGTGCCCCTCAGGGGGGAGGGATGAATTAACTAATTGTTGCTTTACAACTTGCCACAATACAGTTATGGCACAAGGCAAATTGCTCAGCTCTGGAGTACCCTGCCATGAAATTGATCCAGGATCACTTTGACTCCTGCTCCTATTAATTGCCCGGTCATCCTAATCTTCCTTTGACCTCCTTCCACTGCCCGGCAGCTGCCAAACATAATTAGGAAGACCAGGTCCCTTAAGTAGCTGACGATGGGTGCGAGGGGCCAGCACCCTCCAACCCCCTGGACAGAACCCTTATTAGCGTGCATCAGCTTGAAGCCACACTACAAGCAATTAATTGCAATTTGAAAAGGTCCTTCAGGCTATCTTGGACACAAAGTCCACCCTGGAGATTTGGATCAGCACCTTCTCTCTGGAAGTCAATTTACTGGGAGCAGACCATCTCAAAATAGCTGACCACGTTGGCGACGCAGAATCCACCCTCGCTACGGTGCGTCCAACAGTGCAAGCTTTACAAGATCGTCTGGAGCAGATTGTGACAGAGGTTGCAAAACTCCACCGTAGAGCAGACGACACAGAGGGATGCTCCTGGAGAAATAATGTTTGCTTCCTTGGCATTCCAGAGCGCAGAAAAGGCCCAAGCGCAGAACTATTCCTTGAAAATTGGCTTGCTGAGACTGTGCGGGAGGGCAAGATACCGAAGTTCTTTTCTACTAAACGGGCACACCGCATCCCAGGGAGGTCCCCACCACCTGGCACCCCACTGCATCCAATAATAGCCCAGATGCTCAATTACCAGGACCGTGACATGCTCTAGCAAAGATTCCGGACTAAAGGACCCTGGAAGTACGAGGACAGCACGATCATGGCCTATCCCGACTTCACCATGGCAGGACGATGCCAACAGAATTCCTATGCCAAAGTTAAACTGTGTGTTCGTGAGATGAAATTGAAATATGCCCTGCTGTTTCCACCAATGCTCCGTGTGATTGGTGGCGACAAGGGCCACATCTTTCACTCCAAAGACGTTTGACTTGGCTACATGCCAAGAACTTGGTGGGGGAAATCGAGGGAGGATTCGGAGATCACGCTTTGGCTAATGCCCAAGTTGGGGACTCGCAAAAGGAAGTCACTTATGTCAAAACCAACTAAAGGCCAAATGGAGGCGGCATAGGCAGTCATGTAGGCTTCTCTTTGCAGCGCAAACCCCCTACTTGCTGCTGCGCTCTGAAAAGATGTTGGACTCCGGCTCGGACATTGGTGGCTCGCTCTCCTCCAGTGCCCTGTCCCACCCGGGACCGCAGGTCACACCACGCTCTGCCGATGACCTATGACGATTACATCCTTCTCAGCGAGAAACGAGTAAGCACCAAGGTGGTGCTTTATCAGTGGGACTACACTCCCTTCTGGAGATAAGAAGTTGAGCACTGAGAGCCTGGATGCTTGACCCAGCCAATATGAGTTGGCTCACCCCAAGCCCGCAACTACTCTTTACTGGGCACACCTCCCGCTGAACTTTTCCATAAAGACATGGCCATTCCACAGGCACTTGTTCTAAACCTGTTACTTTGTAGTGGGTGGCATGAGGCCATCTCACACTCAGGCCCGGGGAATTGGGGTTGTTCATTTTCTTGGTTTATTGGTTTCATACCGCACTGTCTGGATGTTTACTGTCTGGGTCAAGATCTAGGAGGGAATTATCAAGAATGGGGGTTTAACGTACGCTGCATTTGGACAACTATACCGGATATCTATGGTTACTAATTCAGCACACTCACATGGAATATTAGAGGCACAGCTGCGCCGGCCCGCAGGCATAAGATTTATGCATACCTCAGACGGTGACTAATACACTTTGCATGCCTACAGGAGACTCACCTCACTAAGAGCGAACTGTAAAGGTGTGCTATGTGGTGGACAGGTGTAGGGCACGGGTAATTCTGCTTATGCCCAAGGAGTCCTCATCTGGGTTGCCCCGAGGTCCTGTTTGTAAAGTATAGGGTCTTAGTCAACACCTAGGCTCGCTCTTCTGTAACTCTGAGTGCTGGCCCTTGATATGTATGCAGAAATCTTTCAGATCATAACCCGCTTAAAGCCACCTTTCAGTGGGGGAGGCCACAACCAGTTATCCCTTCTTGGCGCCTGTGCACTGAAGCCTTGCACGATACAGCTTACCGTACTACGGTTAGCCACACAGATCTCCACTTACTTTGCTGAGAATATGTGTACTGGGACCACTAGAGGGGTGGAATGTTGTGGTGTCGGTTCCGGAGTCGGTGCGGGAGTTGTCGGGCACTTGAAGTTCACACGTGTTGCGGATCAAACTCCGGGCTGACGAAGTTAGGTGTGCCGGTGTGGATGGCGTTGGGGCTGCAGTGCGAAGAGGGACAAGGCGACGTGTGGTGCCCAGAACTCATGGTGCAGGCAGTGGCTCAGTGATGGCGTCCAGCGGCGTAGGTGAGACCAGGGCGGCGGTGTGAAGCGGGGCGGTGCAGCGTGCGGTGTCCACAGGTCATGGTGCAGGCAGCGGCGTAGTCGGTGCAGAAGTGCTGTCGTCGGTAGGCCCAAGCCAGCGGGACAGTGCTTCGTGCTCCTCACGAGCGGTGTCCACAAGTCATGGTGCAGGCAGCGGCGCCGGTGTCAGCAGGAGTGTTGTCTTCAGAGAGGCCCAGGCTGCGGAGTGAGCAGGCAATGCCGGAGTGCGGGGCCCACAGGTTGCGGTGCGAGCAGCGGCTCTGTGAAGTCGTCTGATAATGGCGTGGATGTGAACCGGGGCAGTGTGACTCTGTGCCGGACAGCAGCGTCACAGTGGTTTCTCCTTTTGAACAGCACAAAACACACAGTTCCCAGTACTGCAGGTCGAGGAAACTGAAGTCTTTGGTGTCCCGGAGACTTCCAACAGAAGGCAAGCTCTACTCCACGCCATTGGAGAACTTTCTCAAGCAGGACACACAGCAAAGTTCACCCTTTGAACTCTTTTCAGGCAGAAGCAGCCACTGCAGTCCAGCAAAGCAGCACAGCAAAGGGACAGTACTCCTCCAGCTTTTCAGCTCTTCTCCTTGGCAGAGGTACCTCCTGATTCCAGAAAGATTCTAAAAGTCTGGGGTTTTGGGTCTTCTTCTTATACCATGTTCTGCTTTTGAAGTTGGCAAACTTCAAAGTAAATTCCCAAGTGTTTGCAAGATCCTTCCTTGTCCAAGCCAGGCTCCAGACGCACACCAGGTGGTCAGAGATTGCATTGTGTGAGGTCAGGCACAGTCCTTTCATGTGTGAATGACCACTCCTCCCTCCCCCTCTAGCTCAGATGGCTCATCAGGGTATGCAGGCTACACCCCCAGCCCCTTTTGCGTCACTGTCTAGAAAGGTGCAAAACAGCCCATCTGTCAAACTGACCCAGACAGACAATCCACAAACAGGCAGTCACAGAATGGTTTAAGCAAGAAAATGCCTACTTTCTAAAAGTGGCATTTTCAAACAGACAATTTAAAAAACAACTTCACTAAATGATGTATTTTTAAATTGTGAGTTCAGAGACCCTAAACTCCATATTTGTATCTGCTCTCAAAGGTAATCTGTGCTTTAAGCATATTTAAAGGCAGCTTCCATGTTAACCTATGAGAGAGATAGACCTTGCACAGTGAAAACCAAATTTGGCAGTATTTCACTGTTAGGACATATAAAGCACACTAGTATATGTCCTAACCTAAACATACACTGCACCCTGCCCCTGGGGCTACCTAGGGCCTAACATAGGGGTGCCTAACATGTAGTAAAAGGGAAGGTTTAGGCCTGGCAAGTGGGAACACTTGTCAAGTCGAATTGGCAGTTTAAAAGTGCACACAAAGACACTGCAGTGGCAGGTCTGAGCCATGGTTACAGGGCTACTAATGTGGGTGGCCCAACCAGTGCTGCAGGCCCACTAATAGCATTTGATTTACAGGCCCTGGGCACCTCTAGTGCACTTTACTAGGGACTTACCAGTAAATCAAATATGCCAATCATGGATAACCCAATCAACAGTACACTTTTTATAGGGAGCACTTGCACTTTAGCACTGATTAGCAGTGGTAAAGTGCGCAGACAATAAACCAGCAAAAACAGACCTGAAAAAATAGGAGAAAGAAGGCAAAAGGTTTGGGGACAACCCTGCAAAAAGTGCCATTTCCAACAGCTGGGAATCTTTAAAGCGCTTGAGCGCTGAGTCCACCTTGTCTCCGAAGAGACTTGCTGGACATCCCCTGAGAAGCCAGACGTCCTCAATCAGGCATGGCGTCTCAGTGCCACCATTGATGCAACCGATCTGCCTAGTGAGTCAGTTGTTTCCAGCCCACAACAGATCATGAACTTTGGTGCGTCTCTCCCATCTATCATGGCTCAGGGCCTCTTCCGGAACTTGGGGCAGCACTTGCACAACCGCATCCCAGAGAGTATGGGAATAGCAAAAGGCATGCAGTGTTCATGGAGTGTAGCACTAGACTGGCAGAAAAAACATCTTCTTCCCTAAATTGTCCAGTCTTTTTGATTCCCTGTCCAGGGGAGCGGTAGGGAATGTGCCAGAGGATGAAGAAGCCTGGATAACAAGGCTCTCAGGCGTAGGGTGTTGGGTAAAGAAATTTGGGTCATTCGGCGCAGGCCGATGGTGGCGGGCAATCGTCCTATCATAAGAGCCCCATGTGCTGGGTTTAGACCAGGTCCCCAGTAGGACGTCTGTAAGTGCTTCATTGAAGAGGAGAAGGAGTTCGGAATTGGAGGCCCCAGGCTGAAGCACTTCGGTCAGGATGTTAGGCCTGACCTCCACAGAGGTGAAGCTTGAGGTCAAAAACCTCAGCTGCCCTTCTCACCACCATAGAATAAGACACTCCCTTCTCTGTAGCCACAGTACAGGGAGAGAACATGCCAGTGTCAGGGGAGGTGTCCAACCCACTGGCATCACCCAAATCCTGTACCCAATCCAGTTCAGGTTCAAGCTGGTCTTCTAAAGGGTCCAGCGACCCCTCTACGCTATCCTGTATCCATACCAATAGTAATAGGGTTCAGGATCAACCCTGGGCACAGCCGAGCCCATGGAAAATGGAATCGGCATCGAGCAACGCCGTTCCGGCTCCGGGTTGTCAGGAATGAGTATAGGGTCGATGCCGATTGTGGGCCCAAACGGCACGATCGACGTCTGACGCTATGCCGGGGAAGGTCGCATTGGCACGACCAGGGTCGGGACGGACCCGGAAGCGGATCCTGAGGTGCCCTCCAGAGTCGGGACCGAAGTCGCTGACGTTGAACCAGAGGGGGCCCTCACCGACTTACCTGGGCTCGAAGGTGCAGAGGATGGGCCGGGTTGCCCAATATGAGGAGCATGGCCTCATACAACTCCTTTAGTTGGGCAGGGGTCAAGGATGGGTCGGGCTGCCCAAATATGAGGCGCATGGCCTCATAGAACTCCTTTAGTTGGGCAGGGGTAGCCCTGGCTCCCGGGGAAGGCACAGAGCAGACCCAGACTGAGGATCCGAAGACAGAGGCCTAGAGCTTCGATGCTCTTCCCGCGTTACGTCGTGCGAGCAAGATGGCGAAGTCGAAGAGCGCTTTGACTTCTTCTTCTTACCCTAATGTCCAGATGACTTGGACGAAGAAGTCTGGTGGTGAGCCTGCGACCGGTCTCCTTACCTTCCTCTCGAACAGGAACGGTGCAGAGTCAAGTGTCCGGCCACCATGAGCTTCGGGACTGCTCCCTCAAAGCTTTTGGGTTCATGGCCCGACACTCTGAGCACGACTTCAGGTCGTGGTCGCACTCCAAACACCAGGGGCACACAAGCTGAGGGTCCGTCACCGACATGAGTCGCAGGGCTTAAATCTGGTCTTACAGGACATCCCTCAACGCATCAAAATTCCTCAAAAGCAAATTCCACAAAATGTTGCAGTTAGTCAAAAAAATTACTGGGGTAGCTCTTCTCCGGAGCTGTGCATAGGCTGGTGCAGAAAGAAAAGAACTGACGTTAGCAAGCTGGGGTGGTGCCTATCTACGACCGCAACGTCATCACGGTGACCATGATGCCAATGATGCCCGCAGAGTCGACCGACGCCACCTAACGGCGTGCAGGGGTATTGCTGGAAGAAAAATTCTCTGGATCCAGTCTGACGCCAGGGGAAATTCAAAGGTAAGGAATCTGCAACTAGAAGTCTCTATCAGATATGTTTGATACCAAACATACGTTTGTTCGGAGTTACCATTATGTAGCTGGACATAGGTAGTGACCTATGTCCAGTACACGCGTAAAATGGCGTCCCCGCACTCACAAAGTCTGGGAAAATGGTCCTGGAAGTCGTGGGGTCACCTCTGCTAGTGCAGGGGTGCCCTCACACACAGATAATCTACACCCTGCCCTCAGTGCTGGAGGGCCTGCTATAGGGATGACATATAAGTGACCTGGTGCAGTGTAAACGGCAGTGAAAGGGTGCATGCACCTTTTCAAACAGGCTGCAATGGCAGTCCTGTAGAAGCCTTTGCATGGGCTCCCTATGGATGACAAAAGATTTGCTGCAGCCCATAGGGATCTCCTGGGACCCCAATGCCCTGGGTACCTAAGCACCATATACTAAGGACATACAAGGGGGCACCAGTATGCCAATTGTGGGTGAAATACTAGAGGAGAGAGAGCATAATCACTGGGGTCCTGGTTAGCAGGATCCCAGTGAACACAGTCAAACACACTGACATCAGGCAGAAAATGGGGGTAACCATGGCAAAATGAGGTTACTTTCCTACAATGCAGAAATGCATTTTGCATTCACATAAACATTTCCGATTGCAGTTCAGACGGCTGTTATTAAGAAAAGACCACTGACTTAAGGGAACCACATCATTCTTGTTACTTCTGGCCCAGCCTAAGAGGCTGTCTCAAAGGTCAGTGTCCCAAAAGCGAAAGCCCAACATCCCAGATGAATACAATGGGCAAATTCCATCACTGCCACTGATGTAGACTGTGTCTTCGACGATTGTAAGGAAATGTCTCCTTGGCATGGTTACCCACTGACTTTTTGCCTTTTGTTGATGCCAGTTATGATTGAAAATGTGCTGGGACCCTGCTAACCAGGCCCCAGCACCAGTGTTCTTTCCGTAAACTGTACCTTTGTTTCCACAATTGGCACAGCCCAGGCACACAGATAAGTCCCTTGTAAATGGTACCCCTGGTACCAAGGACCCTGATGCCAGGGAAGGTCTCTAAGGGCTGCAGCATGCCTTATGCCACCCTGTGGACCCATCACTCAGCAAATGCACACTGCCTCACAGCTTGTGTTTGGTGGTGGGGAGAAAACGACTGTCGACATGGCACTCCCCTCACTGTGCCCTTCCTACCTCTCACTGCCTCTGGCATAGGTAAGTCACCCCTCTAGCAGGCCTTACAGCCCTAAGGCAGGGTGCACTATACCACAGGCGATGGCATATGTGCATGAGCCTTATGCCCCTACAGTGTCTAAGCAAAACCTTAGACATTGTAAGTGCAGGATAGCCATAAGAATATATGGTCTGGGAGTTTGTCAAACTCAAACTCCACAGTTCCATAATGGCTACACTGAAATCTGGGAAGTTTGGTATCAAACTTCTCAGCACAATAAATGCACACTGATGCCAGTGTGGGATTTATTGTAAAATACACCCAGAGGGCATCTCAGAGATACCCCCTGTATACCACTCCGACTCCTAGTGCTAGGCTGACCAGTTTCTGCCAGCCTGCCACAACCAGATGAGTTTCTGGCCACATGGGGTGAGTGCCTTTGTCACTCTGTGGCCAGGGACAAAGCCTGTTCTGGGTGGAGGTGCTTCTCACCTCCCCCTGCAGGAACTGTAACATCTGGCGGTGAGCCTCAAATGCTCATGGCTTTTGTTACAGCACCCTTAGGGCATCCCAGCTAGTGGAGATGCCCGCCTCTCTGGCCACTGCCCCCACCTTTGGCGGAAAGGCAGGAGAGGATAATGAGAAAAACAAGGAGGAGTCACCCACCAGTCAGGACAGCCCCTAAGGTGTCCTGAGCCTAGGTGACCTCTGCCTTTGGAAATCCTCCATCTTGAGTTTGGAGGATTCCCCCAATAGGATAAGGGATGTGCCCCCCTCCCCTCTGGGAGGCGGCACAAAGAGGGTGTAGCCACCCTCCAGGACAGTAACCATTGGCTACTGCCCTCCTGACCTAAACACACCACTACATTTAGTATTTAGAGGTGACCCAGAACCCAGGAAATCAGATTCCCGCAACCTACACAAAGAAGGACTGCTGACCTGAAAGCCCTGCAGAGACGACGGAGATGAAAACTGACTTGGTCCCAGCCCTATCGGCCTGTCTCCAGACTCAAAGAACCTGCACAGCGACGCATCCGACAGGGACCAGCGACCTCTGAGGACTGCCCTGAAACCGAAGGACCAAGAAACTCCAGAGAACAGCAGCACTGTTCACCAACAGCAACATTTTTGCAACTTTGAAACAACTTTTTAAAGAACTCACTCCTCCCGCCGGAAGTATGAGACTTCACACTCTGCACCCGACGCCCCTGGCTCCAGCTCCAGAGAACTAACACTGCAGAGAGGACTCCCAGGTGACTGAGACTTTGTGAGTAATCTGAGACGACCCCCCTGCACCCCTACAGCGACGCCTGTAGAGAGGGTCCAGAGGCTCCCCCTGACCGCGACTGCCTGGTAACAAGGAACCTTGAAACCCCCAAAGGTGGGCTGCCTGTGCCCAGGAGACTGACTGTGTAAGTGCTTTACTTACCTGAGAAACGTAACCATACTTACCTCCCCCAGGTACTGTTGATTTTTGCACTGTGTCCACTTTTAAAATAGCTTATTGCCATTCTAACCTATACTGTGTGTACTACTGCTTTAATTCAAAGTTCCTTATTTACCTGTGTGGAGTACCTTGCAATTTATGTATTTACTTCAAATCTTGAATCTTGTGATTCTAAAATAAATTAAGAAAATATATTTTTCTATATAAAAACTATTGGCCTGGAGTTAAGTCTTTGAGTGAGTGTTCCTCATTTATTACCTGAGTGTGTACAACAAATGCTTAACACAACCCTCTGATAAGCCTACTGCTCGACCACAATACCACAAAATAGAGCATTAGTATAATCTGATTTTCCTACTATCAAACTCTTAAGGGAACCCTTGGACTCTGTGCACACTATCTCTCACTTCGAGATAGTATATACAGAGCCTACTTCCTACAACGATACACTACAAAATCAAGAATTTCTGCAGTGTGAACAAAAATATCCCATGCCCACCAACATACTGCCTCTTGATCATTATAAATATATGATACATACTGCCGGTTTAGCTCAGCCTGTAGTAGACTTCAAGCACAAAAACTGCGTTTTGCTCAGCTGTTTATGGACTAAGTGCTTTGGGGAAAGATGGCAGAAATCAAAGACAGTCTGCCACAGGCTCATGTAATTCACACATTGAGTTACCAATATGTTGGAGTACACATTGTAGGGAAATCGCTGGCTGATGAAATGGCCAAATCTGCAGTTAAGACTGCAACAGTAGCTGTGATCACTCGTTCTCATACGAGGTTGATGAAGAAATTAGGGCTGCTGTTAAAGGAGTGCTGTTACTCAAAGCATTATCAAAAACATATCCAGCAAAATACTCCTACCACTTCAGTGCCCATAACATTCCTTATGCTACCATTCCAGGGGTGGGTAATTAAGTGATCCCCCAACCTAGACTGCAGGCTAGAATTAAAGCAGGACAGGAGGACGTAGCATCTCCCCATGCTGGTGTGGTTTCTCTGTTACAAAACGCTGTTGGTGACACGGTTTGTACAGACAGAGCAGTATGTCCTTAATTGTGACGCTTGCAAACAAATTAAAAGAAAACGCCCACCGCAGGCACCGTCCTTAGTTTCAAACTGCTCCAATGCATATACCTAGACCATTGCGGCCCATTCGATTTGGATGACGCATTTAAATACTTTTTACATGCTGTAGATTCTTGCTCCAGATTCCTCTGGGTTTGGCGACAACGATCGTCGGACACTCACACTGTTATTAAAGATTTTCAAGTCTTTATCAGGAGATATGCAGTAGCTGCAATCCACTCAAACCAGGGCCCTGCTTTTGCCTGTAAGGCTTGCAGAGTCACCGGGGAACCCTGGGTGTAACTGCATTATTCCTCCCCATATCATCCTGAGAGAAATTTGATAATGGAGAGGACGGTCCAAGACTTAGTTAACAACTAGAGTTTCAGGTTCAGGTCGCAGTTGAATCCATCACTTGTACGGAGTCCAGAGAACATTAAATAATCTGCCTAGATGATAACTGGGAGGCTGGACCTCATATGAAGTCCTGTTTGCCATCCAGATGTATGTCCCAGATTTTGACGGTTCTGGTGCAAAGACGGCAGACACACCTTTTGACATAAATGAATGCTTCTCTGTCTTACAGGAACTCCAAGACTTCTGAGGAGTGTTCAAAAACGAATACGGTGAATTAAGAATTTGTCCAATCATACTGTGCACCAGTGCCAGTCCTTGAAATTCAAGGTACCAGAGCAGTGATGTTGCCACAGTTTGCTGGTTGTAAAAACAAACTCTTTGTCTCCATTGATCAAGTAAAATTGCATCAGGTAGCCGATCCTACACAGTAGGTCAGAGGATTCCTGGGTAGTTCCCTAACCCCTCTCACTAACCTACAGGAAATACCTCATCAAGCATTAAAATAACAGTATTGTTTCGCCCAGGCTGGGAGGGCAGAGGATGAACTTCTGTTAACCACTGCAAATGCAAGAAATATATTCAACATAAGTCTACAGTTATCTACTACTTCTCAGAGGAACAGATATGTTTAAGATGGATCACCTTTGGAGTTGTCTACTAGTTTTCTGTCACCCGCTGAGGCTCCCATTTTCACAAAGACTGTTTCAGGGTACTTTGTAGACATTGACAACTTTTCTCATGATTCTTCTCACAATTCACTTCATGGTGTACGTGGTTTTCTTCACTGGTTGAAACACACTTATCTGATCTGTCCGTGGTCCTATTTGTGGATTACAATTGCATTATTTCTTTGCTCCTGTGGATTATATTTGTGCTCATAAATGGTCATTAGCTTCCAGAATGCTCTGCTGTAAAATTGGTATCTGAGGTGCCTCCTTTCCACAAAGTTCGAAGACACCTGCCTCTTGTGAATATTTCTGCTGCTCCAGTTCCTAATAGAATTGTTTGGGATAAGGTCTCTTATGATAACGTTGGTCCTACCGAGACTATACAAATTCCTTACATTTTCAAAGTGGCTACAGATGTGATAACCCCAAGTGTTATGTCTGATGAATGGGACATTAGTTGGTGTCTTCAATGCTCTCTAAGCTTGAATATTATACTGTATTCTAAAGCGAGGACATGTATATGAATTCTGGCAATTACGGTAAAATGTTTTATCACTATGCACCCAATTACCTACATTGAGATAATACTTCACACGTAGGTTTCAGTTATACACAATACAAACATTGCCGGACTCCACCAATGGAAAGTTCCAAAACATATTTAGACAAATTCACATTTTTGTGGGCATGATACTTCACATACTTCAGATCCTGTATCCTATTTTAAAATAACATCCTCAAAAGCAAGAAAAAATTCGCTGACCCACACGAAGAGCAAGTTAGTTACCTTCAGTTACCCCTTATCTAGTGGAGACAATATATAGTAGCAGATTCTACACCTTTGAATTTCCCCCAGGTTCCGGATTGGATCTGGAGCATTTTTGTGAGCAGTATCCTGTGCACCGGTAGGTGGTGTTGATGGCCCCATGTCTGTTGTCGTTAGTGCTGTCCACGCCAAATATGTCTCGGTTCACCCTGGGGCACGGACGTCAGATTAGTTTCACGACTTTCCACGCCAGACGCGCAGACCCTTGAAGAACACTGACCACTGGTGTGTTTTAACTAAAGCCCTGAAACGAGAGTCCCTGCTGTAGGGAGCTGGCCTGGTGTGTGGTGAGCACCTATGGTGTTATCACCTTATACCAGGTCCAGGTATCCCCTATTAGTGAGGTGTAGACAGTGTCTAGGAAGCCAGGGCTCTCTAGAGGTAGCTGTGGATGAGCAGCCAACACGTATCCAGGAGACATGCAAAGCTTATGCAATACCACTACAGTCACACAGCACTTACATACACCAAAGAACCACACAGTGGTACAAAAATTAAGGGACTTTATTATAGAAACACAAATAATAAAATGCTGTATAGGCAATACTCCACTAGCAGGTGAGTAAACACACTTATGTACACATTAGAAATCAGTGATTAGCAAAAAAAAAAAAATTGCAAATACTAAAAACAATAGAAAATAGTGAAGGCCCTAGGCGGAGAGCAAATCATATTCTAAGTAAGTGGAATGTGAAGGGCAGTCCCCCACCCAAGGAAGTGCCCCCCTACCCCCAGAGACCAGGAGAAAAGAGGTAAGTACCTGGTTTTCCCCAAACCCACAGGATAAATTTGGGAAAGGACTGTGCAGAGCCAGACAAGAGTGGAAGAAACCAAAGGTGGATCCTGACGGAAGGGGACCAAGTCCAGTTCGGGCTTTAGTGGCCGGCTGTGGCAGTAGCCAATACCCACCCTTCTGTGGTTGCAGGACCAGGTCGATGGTGGGTGAAGAAAGTCAGCAGTGCAGCACAGGAGCAGAAGAGGAGTTCCAAAAGTGATGCAAATGATGTCCCACAACAGCGGTCATGATGCAGTCAGTCAGTGGTCCTGAAAAACCACCAACAAGCCTTGGCCAATGCAAAAGTCAGAGAAGCAGGTTTTGCAAGGCTAAAGAGGACGAGCAAGGCCCAGGGGACTCGACCCAAGGAGTGGAGTCCGAGGTGACCCTCAGCAGCTGGAAGTCGCAAGAAAAGGAGGCAGTCCCCACAGGCAGCAGGCACAGGAGTCGCAGTGAGGCCCACTCAGCACACCCGGAGAGGAGTCCCACGTCAATGGAGCAGCATTCAGGAGACTACGCTTTGCAGAGAAGAGTGCTAGAGGCTGAGGCTACACAAAGCCTGAAGACCCCTTGGCGGAGGAACAAACAAGCCTTGGTAGCTGCAATGATTGTGGTGCACAGGGGTACTGTCCTGCAAGGAGAGGCAAGGACTTACCGTCTCCCAAGTTGGACAGCTGGTAGAGAGGACCAAGGGGACCACTCTAGACCACCACAACCTGTGATGCAGGATCCATGTAGTTCCTCCGGAGAGAGGGTCCACGCAACTCGTCATCATTGCAATTGGTGCCTGCAAACGCAGCGGATAGACGCCTTCACTCCAAGGGAGATTCCTTTTTGCTTCTTGTGCAGGCCGAAGACTCATCAACCTCGGAGGATGCACAGCCAGGGAAATGTTGCATTTTCTGGAAGGAGCCAGAGAAACAATGATGCAACGCAGAGTTATCGATGAAGTTGCAGATTCTCGGTTCCTGGAGGGTCTAGTTGCAGCCCCGAAGGCCAGAGGATGAAGTAAACGATGCAGAGGAGTCCTGCTGAATCTTGCATGTCGAATCTGAATACCCACCCAGAGGGAAGACCATAAATATCCCAGAAAGGGGGATTGGTCACCTTGAAGCGTGACCACCTATCAGGAGGGGGCTGTGACGTCACCTGCCTGACCTGGCCATTCAGATGCTCCCAGGGGCCCCAGGCCCTTGGTTTCAAGATGGAAGAATAAAGTGGCCACCTGGAGGAGCTGTGGGAGGGGGCAGTCACTCCCCTTTCCAATGTCCAGTTTCGCACCAGAGCAGGGACAGAGGGTCCCTGGACTGGTGCATACAGGTTTATGCAAGTAGGGCACCAAATGTGGCCTACAAAACATACCGGTGGCTTGGGGAGGCTACCCCTCCCAAACCAAGTAACACCTATTCCCAAAGTGACAGGGTGTTGCCTCGCTTTCCCAAAGGAAATTATTTGTTCTGCCTTCCCCTACTTGAGCTGGTCAAGCACCAGGAGGGCAGAAACCTGTCTGGGGTGGCAGCAGTGGGGGCTGCCCGGTAGACACCAGAAGGTTGGTAGGAGCAATACTGGGGGTACTCTAAGGAGCCTTCAGAGTGCATGGAATCATACAACCAAAACTGGCAACAGTATTGGGGTATGATTCAGACATGTTTGATACCAAACATGCCCAGGGTCGGAGTTACCATTATATACCTGTGTATATACACCTCTGTCCAGTACACGGGTAAAATGGCTTCCCAGCACTTACGAAGGCCAGGGAAATGGAGTTGGAGTTCTTGGGGGCATCTCTGCTCATGCAGGGGTGCCCTCACACACAGGTACCTGCACCCTGCCCTCCGAGCTAGGAAGGTCTGCCATAGGGCTGACCTACAGTGACCTGTAGTGAAAGGGTGCATGCACCATCTCACGCAGGCTGCAATGGCAGGCCTGCAGACACATTATGCATGGGCTTCCATGGGTGACACAATACATGCTGCAGCCCATGGTGAACCCCTGATGTCCCAATACCCTGGGTGCCTAGGTACCATATACTAGGGACTTATATGGGGACACCAGTATGACAATTGTGGGGTGTGCTACGTCCTGAGCAACCACTTTTAGAGGGAGTGAGTAGGGTCACTGGGGTCCTGGTTAGCAGTATCCCAGTGAACACAGTCAAAAACACACCGACAGCAGGCAGAAAGTGGGGGTAACCATGCCAAAAATAGGGTACTTTCCTAAATAAACCCCAACCCCCCAAACAAAAGACAATAAGACTAACCGTGGCCAGATGAGTCCTTATAGTCTATGTGGAAATATCTGGAGAGTACCTCTGCATTGGAGTGGTAACTCCAATATTGTTTTCTACTGTATGGTCCCTTCCCAGTGGGGAAGTGGACCACTCTATCAGTTTGGATTCTTGTCCTGTAATGTGCCTAAACTGTGGGCCCCTAGTTCCCTAGTTGGAGTTTGTGGACTTAAGGGTGTTGAGAGCAGGGCAGGATTGCTGTCCAAAGGGGTGTAAAGCAGGACAAGGTTGCTGTCCTAAAGGCTCTAAAGAAGAGGATTGGAATCGTAAGTTGTCTGGGGCGGAGCAGAGTTGCTGCCCCAAAGTTTCCATTGAAGGACAGGGTGGATGTTCCAAGTTTTCTAGAGTAGGACAGGGTTGCTGTTTTACCTTCGGCTTTTCCAGAGGGAGCCTTTGATCCCTAGGAGCTCAGCTGTTTTAACCTTGGGCTCTTGTGGGACACGTTCCACCCAGGGCGTGGATTCTTCCTCAGAGGAGTGGAATCCTCAGTGGGAGTTTGGACAGGAGGCAACTCTGTTTCCTGCATCTGTTGTTAGGAGTGTCCTGGGCCATTATTCCAGGCTCCAAAGCTCCTTGCTTTTTAACCTGTGTTGTGGTTAAGGCAAGGAGGTGTTTAGGGATGCCCAGCATGGCTACATGGGATTGAATCTCTACTTCAGCCCAAGCTGAGGTCTCCAGGTCATTACCTAGGAGGCATTCTACAGGTAAGTTAGAAGACACTACTATCTGTTTAGGGCCAGTAACCCCACCCCTGTAAAAGTCTACCATAGCTATTTGGAGGCACTGAGTGGACTTATTCACACCAGTGACTTTGTACTAGTGACCAAGTAGGTGTTGTTCAGGTGACACCATTTTTTCAGTTACTATGGTGACACTGGCACCTATGTCCCTGTAGGCCTCAGCCTCAACACCATTTATAAAGGGGTGCTGCTTTTACTTATCCATATTAAGGGGACAAGCAGCTAGGGTGGCAAGGCAACTACCACCCTTAGGGACAAAAGCTGTCTCAGGGGTTTTTGTGTCTACCCCAGGTCCCACTACAGGACCAAAGTTGAACCCAACTACACTATTGGGCTGACTACTGCTACCATTGTTGTTGCTACTGCTAAGAGTAATAGGGGTACTAGTAGTAGTAGTAGCAGGCTTGGTGCTACTTTTAGGACAAGTGTTGTCACCTGTCCTGTGGCCTGTTTGCCTACAAATGTAGCACCAAGGTTTCTTTTTGGAAGAGGAAGAGATCTTAGACCGTCCCCCAGAAGAGTTTTGCGCTCCTCAGGAGGATTCTTTTTGTTTGTCTTTGTTTCCACCCTTGTCCTGATGCTTGCATGCTTTCTTCTTTTTGTGGTCACCCCCTGTGTGAGTTTTTCTACTCACCCTGGTGTGGACCCACTTGTCTGCATTCTTTCCCAATTCTTGGGGAGCGGTCAGATCAAAGTCTACCAGGTACTGATGCAGCTGATCAGATATAAAGTTATTCAAAATGTGCTCGCTTAGAATTAAATTGTATAAGCCCTGGTACTCGCCCACTTTGCTCCTGTGCAACCAGCCTTCCAGAGCCTTCACTGAACAGTCCACAAAATCTACCCAATCGTGGGAGGGCTCCTTTTTGGTTTCCCTGAACTTGATCTCATATTGTTCAGTGGTCAAACCAAAACCATGTAACAGTGCACGGTTTAAAGCTGTATATTTGCCTGCATCTTCCTCTCTGACAGTGAGAAGTTTGTCTCTAACTTTGTTAGAGAAGGGGAGCCATAAGATTGCTGCCCACTGCCTTTGGGGGACCTTCTGAACTTTACAGGCCCTCTCCAAAGCAGTGAACCATTTGTAGATGTCATCTTCCACTTTGTAAGGTGGTACTATCTTGCTCAAGTTCCTACAATCATAATAGTCCTCCCGGATTCTTGTGTCCATAAAGCTTAAATTGCTGCCTCCATTGGGAGCTAACCACAAACCCTGTCTTCCCCTCTCCACCGCCCAGGCCACACCATCTCGTCTACCCTCAGTTTCCTAAGGTCGCTGTTTAAGGAATCTTCCCCTGAGGTAGAGCAGTTTTGTCCATTCAGATACTGAGGTGACATGGGAATGGACAGAGGATCTATGCTTCCTCCTGGGAACTCTCTGTACCAACCCTCTAGGAGTAAGGGTGGGCCTACAGGAATAAACCCCGCCCCTTCTCACAACCAGCAGTGCTCCTAACAGGGTGTAGTGTCATTTTCTACTTCTTCCTAATCCTAGCTGCCAGCATTGTTCTGGTCAGCTTGGAGGAGTAAGACTTTTATTGGAATTTCTCCCTGTCTTCAGTTTTCTAGTGATATACATCCCCCTAAGCTCTTGGTAGGTGACACACTCATAGTGAGAGTCGGGTCTGAGAGTTGTGCTCTACTGAAGACATTTTCTTGATAGTGGTGTAGGTGTTCCTAACTACTCTAACTAGGCTCCGAGAAAAGTTTAGAGTAGGGGCTATGTAGACCCCTAGCTTACCCAAACTTAGGAGACTAGAAATACTAATAACTAAGTGTAGTGTGTAGCTAGCAGCTAGTAATAGTCTTTCCTGTGGAAAGTAACTGGTGACAGAGTGGTAAGGCAATTGCAAGTGTCTTATCCCACCGCTGCACCACCAATCTAGGAAGCTGGCCTGGTGTGTGGTGAGCACCTATGGTGTTATCACCTTATACCAGGTCCACATATCCCCTTTTAGTGAGGTGTAGACAGTGTCTAGGAAGCCAGGGCTCTCTAGAGGTAGCTGTGGATGAGCAGCCAAGACTTATCCAAGAGACATGCAAAGCTTAAGCAATACCACTACAGTCACCCAGCACGTACACACATGAAAGAACCACACAGTGTTAAAAAAAAATAAAAAAATAACGGTACTTTATTATAGTAACACAAATAGTAAAATACTTTATGTGCAATATTCCACTAGGAGGTGAGTAAACACACTATTATGTACACATTAGAAGTCCGTGATTAGCATAGAAAGTAATAGCAAATAGCAAAAACAAGCATTTGCAATGCAATAGGTCTAGCATTTTCTTCAGTTAGAACTATTCACATTGTAAATTCATAACTGGACTTTTCTTGCCACATAAAATGGTCATCCCTGCCTCTTAATTTCATCTTTTCCTACCATATATTTCCAGGTGCCCAGCATTTAACAAATGCGCTCCCTCGATCCTTCTTACTCTATCTTAAAACATATACAATTATCATATAAACCTTTATCAGACACCATAACAAAAATAACATTTGGGACAGATTGGCTGGTGAAAGGAAAGAGGGAGTCGGGAGTAAAGATGAGCGGACAAGTGGCATAGTAACAGTGTCATGGGCCCTGGAGTAAGAAATGAAAATGATTGACTGGAATTTTGGTAGGAAAATACAGCAGTAATTAGAGTTGAGTGAGCGCCGTAGGTCTCAGGGTTTTGGTGCCACTGCACCTTGTGCTCCACTGATAACCAGGCCGCAGGAAAGAAAGCAGAATGGGCAGAAAAAGAGTAGTGAAGGAATACAACAGAAATAAGAAATAAGGGGTCGCAAAGAAATAAAAGAAGGCAAACGTGTGAGACAAAAGAAAAAAGGGAAGGAAGGTAGCAATCAAAAGAGAGGAAAACAGAAGTGAAAGAAAAATGAACAATAGAGATAGTGAAAGAAACGAGCAGTGAAAGAGCCAGCGCATGTAGGTACTGACAAATTTCCCACAGACAAGAATGGGAAAACCACTTTGACACTTCAGGTCCTGACAGGTAATTTGTGGCTTCCACATGCAGATGGGAAAAATAGGGATTTATCCTAAAACGTGAATTGACAGCTAAAGATAAGAAAAACAGAGGAAGGAAGAAAGATCTTTAAAAAAAAAAAAAAAAAGTGAAACGACGCATACCGAGTCAAAGGAATGAGCAAATAAAAAAGACAAAGAAAGAATGATGTGAAGAGAACAAATAGTGAAAGAATGAGTGCCTGATGAAAAAAAAAGGAACGAAACAAGGAAATAAATAACCATGTTTTTGCAAGTTTGAAAGAGGAGGTAGCAAGAGGAAGAGGGATAAAAAGGAGAGGAGTAGAAATAAACAGTTGAAAGAAACCGCAACATTTTTAACGTGTGGATTTTAAGAGCTGGAAAGAGAAAAGTGGGAGAAAAAGAAAACATTGAGAGTAAACTGAGTAAAGGAAAGAACAGAGTGAGATAGGTGAAACAGACCTACCCAAATAAGGATGGCAGCTAAGAATAGATTTAATGGGCTCCCCACGTCCTCAAACAGAAGTCACTGTGGAACAGCAGGGGGCACCGCAGAACAACAGGAGGTGCATTAGCAGAGTTGTATGTGAACCCTAATACAGCAATAGTGGGGCGATTCAAATCAGGACTGGGGGTACAGCCAGAGCTGTGTCCCGGCCAGGTGCTGGAATAACAGAAAGGCAGCGGGTGAGGAATGAGAAACAGAGTGCCATGTAATTCCTGGTATTGGAATAACGGGGCACTGCAGATGAGGGTTGAGGCCCACTGACAGAGTAGTATGTGGGCTGCAGTACTGGAACTGCAATGGGCACACAAAGTCAGAAGTGAGGTATGTTAATGGAGCTAAGCGTGGATCCTAGTATTGGCATGCCAGTGTTAGCTTGGAGGTGCCCAAGTGAAGCTGCTAGTGGGGTCCAGCATGGGAGTGGCATTGCCTCTGGAGCACAGAAGCGAGGAGTCCTGAAGGGTGTGTGTGAGAGTCTTAGTACTGAGAAGAAATGTGCACTGAATGTTGGAATTTATGGATCCTGGCGGAGCTGTGGTGGTTCCCATGAACAGTAGCATTGGATGTTAGACTTGAGGTGCACTGGCTGAGCTGTTTTTTGCTCTTTTGGGTCCAGTATTGGCTTGGCAGTGGGACTGAATATTAGAATTGAACTGCTGTAATGGAACTGTATGTGAGTACAGGAAAGGAAGTGACTTCATTGGGGTAGAACTGAGGTGCACTGATGGAGCTGCGCCCAAGATTCCAGTACTGGAATAGCAGTGTACTGACGTCAAGAACTGAGGTGCTCTGGCAGGCAGCGTGCATAAGGTTCCTAGCAATGGCACAATTGAGGGCTTGGAGCATGTGAACAGAGGTGCACTGATGCTGCAGCCGAGGTCCCAGTACTTGAGCAGCAGTGACCAGACTGCAAGAACTGAGGCGCATGGGGTTCCTGGCACTGGTACGGCTTAGGGCTTGGAGCATGTGAACGGAGGTGCACTGATGGAGCTGCGCCCAAAGTCCCAGTACTGGAACAGCAAAGCGTACTAACGAAGTACTTAAGTGATCTGGCAGACAGCATGCGTGGGGTTCCTGGCATTGGCATGGCTGAGGGCTTGGAACGTGTGAACTGAGGTGCACTGATGGAGCTGTGTGTGAGGCCTCAGTACTGGAACAGCAGTGTGTATTGACTGCAAGAACTGAGGTGCTTTGACAGATAGCTTGTGTGGGGTTCTGTCATTGGCACAGTTGAGGGCTTGGAGAATGTGTAAACTGAGGTGCACTGATAGAGCTGCGAGTGGGATCCCAGTATGGAGCAGAAGTGGGCACTGGCTCTAAGGATTGTGGAGCCCTGGTACAGCTGGGTGCCTAGGCTATAAGCAATTACAAGTGATCTTCTAGGCAGGCACATTTGTTAAAGAAAATCCAAGCCAAGGAAGGGTGGGAACGAGGCAGCTGAGAGAGGGTGCAGAGAGCCCATAAAGACCAAATGTGGCCAAGATAACAGCCTGATTTATAGCATTGTTTAAAGCTAAGCTCAGAGCAAGAACGCTATGCAAATAAAAAGGGAGTCTTCCCTGTACAGGAGCAGAAAACAAAGTAAGAAAAAAGCCCCCCAACATACCAGATAAAGAGGACAAAGCGTAATTATACTGTAGTTGGTTGCTGCTCCCACACAGGAGGGGCAAAGGGGCATGACTGACCACTAGCAAGCAAGGATTTTTAAATGACACAAACTAACGTACAAGTTACTTACCTTCAGTAACGAAATATCTGGTAGAGACATATTCTAGTTGCAGATTCCTTACCTTAGAATTTCCCCCAGGCGTCAGACTGGATCTGGAGATTTTTTTTCTTCGAGCAATACCCTTGTGCATCGGCAGGTGCCGCTGGTCGACTTTGCGGGCGTTGTGGTCGCCGGGAGTAGTATATAGACGGCGCCCTTGCGCAGTGATGTAAATTTCTTTTAACTACTTTCCACGCCAAAGTGCAGAGCCGATAAGAACACTGAGATTGGTGCGCCAGAGCAAAGGACCTGAAAGGGGGAATCACTGTCCCTAGAAATCAGTTCGCAAGTGGGGAGAATGGGTGGGCGGTAAGGAATCTGCAACTAGAATATGTCTCTACCAGATATTTTGTTACCGAAGGTAAGTAACTTGTACATCTGATAGAGACTTCTAGTTGCAGATTCCTTACCTTAGAATAGATTACCCAGGAAATGCCAACCTTGGTGGTGGGCTGCGAACCAAGATCATACTAGGAAGTCATGCAGGACCGAACAACCAAAATAGCCATCCCGACGGACCAGACTGTCCAGGCAGTAGTGCTTAGCAAACGTGTGCAGGGACGCCCACGTAGCTGCCTGGCAGATATCCAGGACAGGAACTCCACGTGTAAATGCAGTGGAAGCAGCAGTTGCTCTGGTGGAATGAGCATGCAAGCCTTCAGGAGGTTGCTTTTTGGCCAAAGCGTAGCACATTTTGATGCAAAGAAGCACCCACCGAAAGATGGTATGCTTTTGCACCGCCTTCCCTTTTTTCTCACCCACAAACCCAACGAAGAGCTGATCATCCACCCGAAAATCTTTAGTACGATTGAGGTAGAACGCCAACGCTCTTTTTGGGTCCAGACCTTGGAGTCTCTCCTCCTCATGGGAAGGATGTGGGGTGCGTAGAAAGTAGGCAGAGTGATGGACTGGCCTACATGAAAGGGTGTAACCACCTTAGGAAGGAAGGAAGAAGGCCCTAGTGCGCAACACGACTTTGTCAGGGTGCACAGACAAGTATGGAGGTTTTGAGGAAAGGGCCTGAAGCTCACTCACCCTGCAAGCAGAGGTGATAGCGACCAGAAAGAAAGTTTTAAAGGTGAGGAGCCGCAAGGGACAATTATGCATTGGCTCAAAGGGGATACACATCAACTAAGAACAAGATTAAGGTCCCACTGAGGCATGATAAATGGAGTGGGAGGAAATAAATGGGTGAGCCCTTTTGGGAATCTACTCACAATAGGAGATTTAAAAAGTGAGTGCTGATTAGGTAACCTGAGAAAGGCCAAAATGGCAGATAAATACCCTTTAAGGGTGCCCACAGCAGAGACCTGCTAGGCCAAAGAAAGAATGAACAGAAGAACCTCGGAGAGAGGGGCGGAAAGGGGATCAACAGATTTGTTGGTGCACCAAGCCACAAATTTATTCCAACGACAGGCGTATACAGTTTTTTTGATGGACACCTGGCTGCCAAGATAACATTGCAGACTTCAGGTGGAAGGGCAAAAGCCGTCAACTGGTGCCGCTAAATCTCCGCGCGTGAAGGCGGAGGTTGGACCAGTTTGGGTGAAGAACTGTCCCCTGTTGCTGCGACAGGAAGATCCGCCCGAAGAGGCAGTCTGAGTGGAGGATCGATGGACATGCTCAATAGCTCTGGATACCATACTTTGCGTGCCCAGTCTGGAGCCACCAAGATGACTTGGGCCCGGTCATGCCAGATTTTCTTGAGAACTCTAGACAGAAGAGGAATAGGCGGAAAGGACGCCTGAGTTCCACTCGAGACGAAAAGCATCTCTGAGCGAGTGCCACCTTGGAAACTCCAACGCGCAAAACAGCTGACATTGCGTGTTCTCTGCGGAGGTGAACAGATCTAACCAATACCCTCCCCACTGCTGAAAGAGAACTTGCGCCTCCTCCAGATGGAGACGCCATTCGTGATCGGCTGTGCATCGACGGCTGAGTTCGTCCGATCTGGCGTTGAGGGAGCCTGCCAGATGTTGAACCATCAGGGTAATGCCCTGATGTTCCAGCCATGTCCAGAGGCGTAGTGCCTTCTGACAATGGGCCCAGGACCCTACTCCGCCCTGTTTGTTGGAGTACCACATGGCGGTAGTATTGTCTGAACACCTGGAACACTTTCCCTTTGAGAGACGGAAGGAATGATTTCAATGCAAGCCTGATCGCCCGGAGCTCCAGCAGATTGATATGGAGCCCAGACTCCGCTGGAGACCAGAGTCCTCTGATCTCCACCTCTCCCATGTGGCCACCCCAACCCAGAAGTGACGCAACTGTCACTATAGATAGATCTGGTTGGGGAAGGGAGAGGGATCTGCTGTGGATCCCAATGCAGATTCAAAAGCCACCAATGCAGGTCTTTCGAAGTCCCCTCCGAGATCTGGACCAGGTCGGAGAGATTCCCCTGATGCTGAGCCCAGTGGAACTTCAGGTCCCACTGCAGAGCCTGCATATGACATCTGGCACGTGTCACTAGCAGGATGCAGGAGGCCATGAGGACCAGCAGTCTCAGAATCAGCCTGACCGAAACCCAAGACCGAGGCCAAAAGATCAGAATCATAGCCTGAATGTCTTGGACTCGATTTTCGGGAGGTTAAGCCTGAAACTGGACTGTGTCTAGAACTGCTCCGATGAAAGGAAGCGACTTAGAGGGAGTCAGGTGTGACTTCGGCACGTTTATAGTGAACCCCAGTGTGTGCAGGAGGTTCACCATAGTCTGAAGGTGGGAGCGGACTTTCTGGGTGAGTCGGCGAATCCACCTTCAACAGCCAGTCGTCGAGGTAGGGGAAGACTGAGACCCCTAACCTGCGCAGATGAGATGCAACCACCGCCATCACTTTTGTGAACACCCGAGGAGCGCTGGTAAGGCCAAAGGGGAGCACGGTGAACTGAAAGTGCTTGTGACTTACCACGAATCGTAGGTAACGTCTGTGGGCAGGCAGGATGAGGATGTGGAAATAAGCGTCCTGCAAGTCCAACACTACCATCTAGTCTCCTGGGTCCAAGGAACACAGAACGTGAGCCAGGGTGAGCATTTTGAATTTCTCCTTCTTGAGGATGTAGTTTAGGTCCGTAAGGTCTAAGATAGGCCATAAGCCCTTGTTCTTTTTTGGTACCAGAAAGTCGCTGGAATAACAACCACGACCTACTTCTAGCACAGGGACCTTTTCTATAGCTCCCTTGGCCAAGAGAGCTGCGAGTTCCTGGCGGAGAAGCACCAAATGATCCTCTGGAAGGTGATTGAAGGATGGTGGCATGGGTGGTGGAGCAGATTCGAAAGGGAGAGAGTAGCCCTTTTGAACGATCTGCAAAACCCACCTGTCCGTGGTAATGTTTTCCCAGTGGGGCAGGTGATGGCGAATCCTGCCACCAAATGGATGAGATTGTGGGGATGGACTAGGAGGGTTTGGAGGCTGTAGCAGGGGCAGAGGTGGACTGGGCAGATCTCTGGTTCCCTGTCCCACGGACACGTGGGATTCTGCGTCCCCAGCCACGCAGAGGCTGAACAGCGTATACGGTACGGTGGCTGGGTGGAAGACGCATCAGGGAGCCCCTTCCGTGACCACGAAAGGGTCAAAAAGTGGACTGCGGTGGGTGAGGGGCAGAGGTAAGTCCGAGGGCACAAGCCGTAGCTCGGGAATCCTTGAGTCTCTCCAAGGCCGAGTTCACTTTGTCTCCGAAGAGATGGGAGCCATGAAAGGGCATGTCCATGAGTGACTGTTGGACATCCCCAGAAAAACCAGAAGTAGTTAACCAGGCGTGGCGTCATAAGGCCACCGTCGTAGCAACCGATCTGCCCAGAGTCGGTCGTGTCCAGCCCACAACGTATTGTGAACTTTGCCGTATCTCTCAGCTCGTTCACAGCTTGGGAGATGATAGAACGGGCTTCCTCCGGTATCTGGGGCAGGACTTGCACAACCGTATCCCACAAAGAGTGGGTGTAGCGGCCCAGAAGACATGCGGTGTTCACAGACCACAGCGCGAGACTGGAGGAAGAAAACAACTTCTTGCCAAACTGTTCGAGTCTGCAGAAGGGAATGCCCCTGAAGAAGAGGAAGCTTGGATAACAAGACTCTCAGGCGTGGGGTGTTGGGACAGGATTTAAGGGTTGTTCGGAGCGGGACGATTGCGGCGTGCAATAGTCCTATTCACAGGAGCCCGTGTTGGGTTTGGACCCTGTACCCAAAAGGACATCGGTGAGGGCTTCATTAAACGGCAAAAGGGGTTCTGAAGTAGAAGCCCCAGGCAGGAGATTAGACCTGACCTCAACAGTGGGAAGCTCGAGACCAAGGACCTCAGCTGCCCAACAGACCACCATACCATAAGTTGCTCCCTCCGCCGTAGCCACGGTAGGATGAGACAGCATGCCAGCGTCAAGAGAATTATCCAGACCACTGGCTTCACCCAATTCCTGAGCCCAGTCCATGGAAGGATCATCCTGGTATTCATAAGGATCCAGGGACCCCGCCAATCCCTCCCCATATACATACCTATAAGAAAAAGGGTCAAAATCCGACCTGGGGTGAAAAGGCCCCATGGAAGTCGAAGGTGGCGTTGGCTGACGCTGCTCCGACTCTGAGTCGTCGGGGAGAAGAATTGGGTCGATGTCGATAGTGGGCACTACTGACTTCCGGAGCGCAGACGATCGACCCCGTGCTGGGGAAGGTCTCAAGGGTGCGACTGGTGCCTTGTGGATCCGCGCATGGATCCGGAGGTGACCTCGGTGGCCAGAGCCGAAGCTGCCGGCACGTAACACAAAGGCCCCTCAACCGAACCCCTTAGGCCCTTGGGCTGTATCAGGGTCAGACCGCCCAAATATGAGGCGCATGGCCTCATAAAACTCTTTAAGCTGGACGGGGGTCGCTCCGGCTCCAGGAAACTCGGGGAAGCGCAGAGCCGACCCAGACGCAGGCTCCAAGGACAGAGGCCTTGTGCGTGGACGCTCTTTCCGCGTCGTACGAGCGACGGGGCGAAGTCGGAGAACGATGGGACTTCTTCTTACCTTGACCCGAGGATTTAGAAGAAGACAAGTAGTGATGACTCCGCGACCGATTGAGACCTTCCTCTCGAGCGAGACCGGGATCTATGGAGTCGAGTGCAGGGCCGCCGTTAGCTTTAGGGTCCGCTCCCTCAAAGCCTTTGGTTACATGGCCCGGCACTCGGAACACTACTTCGGGTCGTGGTCGCACTCGAGACACCAAAGACAAACCCGATGAGGATCCGTCACCGACATTGTTTGATGACAGTCCTCGCATGGCTTGAACCCGGTCTTCGGGGACATCCTCGACGCACCAAAGTTTCACAGAAAAAAGTCGACAAAACAGTCAAATTCGGCCACAAAATAGCCAGGGTAGCTCTTCTCTGGATCAGCGCGTGGCGTGGAAAGAAAATAACCGACTTCACTGCGCAAGGGCAGCGTTTATATACTACTCCCTACGTCATCACAGGGACCACGACGCCCGCGTAGTCGACCGACGCCACCTGCCGAAGCGCAAGGGTATTGCTCAAAGAAAAATCTCCAGATCCAGTGGGATGCCTGGGGGAAATTCTAAGGTAAGGAATCTGCAACTAGAAGTCTCTGTCAGATAAATGAAATAGCTGGAAGCTCACAAAAGTAGTATACTTAAAGTAAACAAGTGGTTGTACTCTTATGATTGTGTTACAAAAATAATGGGGCTTTATTATAGTAACACAAATACCAAAATACTGTATAGGCAATACTCCACTAGCAGGTGAGTAAACACACCATTATGTACACATTATAAGTCAGTGATTAGCATAGAAACCAATAGCAAATAGTATAAACAATAGAAAATAGTGAAGGCCCTAGGGGGAGACCAAACCATATGGAAGGAAATGCCTCCTTGGCATGGTTACCCCCTAACTTTTTGCCTTTGCTGATGCTAAGTTATGATTTGAAAGTGTGCTGGTACCCTGCTAACCAGGCCCCCAGCACCAGTGTTCTTTCCCTAAACTGTACCTTTGTCTCCACAATTGGCACAACCCTGGCACTCAGGGAAGTCCCATGTAACTGGTACCCTTGGTTCCAAGGGCCCTGATGCCAGGGGAGGTCTCTAAGGGCTGCAGCATGTCTTATGCCACCCTGGGGACCCCTCACTCGGCACATGCACACTGCCTCACAGCTTGTGTGTGCTGGTGGAGAGAAAATGACTAAGTCGAATGGCACTCCCCTCAGAGTGCCATGCCCATCTCTCACTGCCTCTGGAATAGGTAAGTCACCCCTCTAGCAGGCCTTACAGCCCTAAGGCAGGGTGCACTATACCACAGGCGATGGCATATGTACATGAGCACTATGCCCCTACAGTGTCTAAGCAAAACCTTAGACACTGTAAGTGCAGGGTAGCCATAAGAGTATATGGTCTAGGAATTTGTCAAACACAAACTCCACAGTTCCATAATGGCTACACTGAAAACTGGGAAGTTTGGTATCAAACTTCTCAGCACAATAAATGCACACTGATGCCAGTGTGCAATTTATTGTAACATACACCCAGTGGGCATCTTAGAGATGCCCCTGAATACCTACCCGACTTCTAGTGTAGGCTGACCATTTTCTGCCAGCCTGCCACACACCAGACATGTTGCTGGCCATATGGGGAGAGTGCCTTTGTCACTCTGTGGCCAGGAACAAAGCCTGTACTGGGTGGAGGTGCTTCTCACCTCCCCCTGCAGGAACTGTAACACCTGGCGGTGCACCCCTTTTGTTACAGCACCCCAGTGCATACCAGCTGGTGGAGATGCCTACCCCTCCGGCCACTGCCCCACTTTTGGCGGCAAGGCTGGAGGAGATAACGAGAAAAACAAGGAGGAGTCACCCACCAGTTAGGACAGCCCCTAAGGTGTCCTGAGCTGAGGTGACCCTGCCCTTCGAAATTCTCCATCTTGAGTTTCGAGGATTCCCCCAATAGGATTAGGGATGTGCCCCCTCTCCCCACAGGGAGGAGGCACAAAGCGGGTGTAGCCACCCTCAAGGACAGTAGCCATTGGCTACTGCCCTCCCAGACCTAAACACACCCCTAAATTCAGTATTTAGGGGCTCCCCAGACCCCAGGAAATCAGATTCCTGCAACCTAAAGAAACAAGAAGGACTGCTGACCTACAAGCCTGCAGAGAAGGAGGAAGGCGACAACTGCTTTGGCCCCAGCCCTACCGGCCTGTCTCCAACTTCGAAAACCAGCTCCAGCGACGCATCCGACAGGGACCAGCGACCTCTGAAGCCTCAGAGGACTGCCCTGGACTAAAGGACCAAGAAACTCCTGTTAACAGCGGCTCTGTTCAAAACCAGCTACTTCTTTGCAACAAAGAAGCAACTTTCAAAGACTGCACGTTTCCCGCCGGAAGCGTGAGACTTCACACACTGCACCCGACGTCCCTGGCCCGAGATCCAGAGAACAAACACCTCAGGGAGGACTCCCGGGCGACTGCAAGCCCGTGAGTAACCAGAGATGACCCCCCCCTGGGCCCCCACAGCGACGCCTGCAGAGAGAATCCAGAGGCTCCCCCTGACCGCGACTGCCTGTAACAAGGGACCGGACGCCTTGAACCAACACTGCACCTGCAGCCCCCAGGACCTGAAGGAACCGAACCTCAGTGCAGGAGTGACCCCCAGGTGACCCTCTGCCTTGCCCAGGTGGTGGCTGTCCCAAGAAGCCCCCCCTCCTTGTGCCTGCCCGCATCGCTAGAGTGACCCCTGGGTCTCTCCATTGTTTTCTACCTGAAACACGACGCCTGCTTTGCACACTGCACCCGGCCGCCCCTGTGCTGCTGAGGGTGTGTTTTGTGTGCCTACTTGTGACCCCCCCAGTGCTCTACAAAACCCCCTTGGTCTGCCCCCGAGGACGCAGGTACCTACCTGCTGGCAGACTAGAACCGGAGCACCCCTGTTCTCCATAGGCACCTATGTGTTTTGGGCACCTCTTTGACCTCTGCACCTGACCAGCCCTGAGCTGCTGGTGTGGTAACTTTGGGGTTGCCTTGAACCCCCAACGGTGGGCTGCCTATGCCCCAGGACTGAGATTTGTAAGTGTTTTACTTACCTCCTAATCTAACCTTTACTTACCTCCCCCAGAAACTGTTGATTTTTGCACTGTGTCCACTTTGAAAATAGCTTATTGCCATTTTTACAAAGACTGTATATGATATTGCTTTCATTCAAAGTTCCTAAAGTATCTAAGTGAAGTACCTTACATTTAAAGTGTTTAATGTAAATCTTGAACCTGTGGTTCTTAAAATAAACTAAGAAAATATATTTTTCAATATAAAAACCTATTGGCCTGGAATTGTCTTTGAGTGTGTGCTCCTCATTTATTGCCTTGTGTGTACAACAAATGCTTAACACTACCCTCTGATTAGCCTAATGCTCAACCACACTACCACAAAATAGAGCATTAGAATTATCTACTTTTGCCACTGTCTTGCCTCCAAGGGGAACCCTTGGACTCTGTGCACACTATTTCTTACTTTGAAATAGTATATACAGAGCCAACTCCCTACACCATATCCTAAGTGGAATGTGAAAGACAGTCCCCCATGCAACAAAGTAGAATCAGTAGAGGGGAGCTGGAGGAACTAGGAACCCCAAGAGGTGAGTACCAGAGAGAACCCAGCAACCAGAAGGACAGAGGTAAGTACCTACTTTTCCCCAAAACCAACAGGAGGATTTTGGAAAAGAATTGTGCAACACGCAACCAAGACTGGAAGAGCCCAAAGGTGGATCCAGACAGGAGAGGACCTGCAAAGGAAGGGGACCAAGCCCAGTTCGATTTGGGGTATTCAGTTGTGGCAGGAGCCTCTACCCACCCTTCTGTGGATGCAGGACCAGGTCGACAGTGGACGAAGAAGGTCAGCAGTGCAGCACAGGAGCCAAAGGGGAGTCCCAGAAGTGATACAAGTGATGGTTCTAAATTGGCAGTCGAGATGCAGTTGGTTAGTGGTGCTGGAAAACCACTAACACGCCTTGGCAAATGCAAGCAATGTAAAAGGTGTTTTATAATGCTGAAGAGGACCAGAAAAGTCTAGGGGACTTGACCCAAGGAGGGGAGTCCAGGGTAACCCTCAGTAACTGGAAGAGTCACAAGAGGAGGAGGCAGCCTTACAGGCAACCCACTGGCAGCAGGCACAGGAGTCACAGTGAAGACCACTCAGCACCCCTGAAGAGGAGCCCCACGACGCTGGAGCAGCAGGCAGGGGATTGTGCTTTGCAGGAAGTGCTGGGGGCCATGGCTACATAGAGCTTGAAGATCCCTTAGAGGAGTAACAAAGAGGTATTGGTAGCTGCAAGAGTCGCGGTTCACAAGGGTACTGTCCTGCAAGGAGCAGCAAGGGCTTACTGTCTCCCAAGTTGGATAGCTGGTAGAAAGGACCAAGGCGACCACTCCAGACCACCACCTATGATGGAGAATCCACGCAGCTCCAGAGGAGAGAAGATCCATCCAGCCAGTCGTCGATGCAGTTGGTGCCTGCGGATGCAGGAGAGTGACTCCTCCACTCCAAGGGAGATTTCTTCTACTACGTGTGCAGGCTGAAGACTTGTCGCCCTCAGAGGATGCACATCTGGAGAAACTTTGCAGCTGCTGGAAGGAGCCAGAGAAACAACGTTGCAAAGCGGAGTTGTCGCTGAAGTTGCAGATTGTTGGTTGCGGGAGGGTCCAGTTGCAGTTCCAGTGGGCAGAAGATGAAGTAAACGATGAAGAGGAGTCCTGCTGGAACCTTGCATGTTGAATCTGAGGACCCACCCAAGAGGGAGACCCTAAATTGCCGAGGAAGGGGGATTGGTCATCTAGCAGGGTGACCACCTATCAGGAGAGGGGCTGTGACGTCATCTACCTGACCTGGCCACTCAGATGCTCCCAGGGGAGTCTGCCCACCTTGGAATCAAGATGGCAGAATCGAGTGGCCACCTGGAAGAGCTCTGGGCACCACCCTTGGGGTGGTGATAAACAGGGGAGTGGTCACTCCCCTTTCCTTTGTCCAGTTACGTGTCAGAGCAGAGACCAGGGGTCCCTGGACTAGTGCAAACCGGTTTAGGCAAGGAGAGCACCAAATGTGCCCTTCAAAGTATACCAGTGGCTTAGGGAGACTACCCCTCCCAAGCTATGTAACACTTATTTCCAGGCGAGAAGGTGTAACCACCCTCTCCCACAGGAAATCATTTGTTCTGTCTTCCTCTGCCGGAGCTGGTCAAGCAGCAGGAGGGCAGAAACCTGTGTGATGGGGGCACCAGCGCAGACTTCCTGGAAAACCCCAGAAGACTGGTAGGAGACCCCAGGGTGCATGGAATCATACAACCAATATTGGCAACAGTATTGGGGTATGATTCTGACAAGTTTGATACCAACCA